>NW_027412690.1:7500000-10000000 GCF_025532065.1 Leptinotarsa decemlineata
TGGTACTTCTACGGGTTCTTCCAACTGTTTAAGTTCCACCTCCAATTTAACAATCGAATTGAAATTATGCTGCATGAGCTTCATTATTTTTTTGATAAAGCCTACGTAATCTGCAAAAAAGAAAAAAAATTTAATTATTTCATGAAAAAATTGTAAAACAAACATTTAGTCATTATTTATTCTTCTCACCTCTAGGAAACTCTTGGGGGCTAACGAGCTCCCTGAAGAAGTCTTGGGCAGTGCCTGCTTGCCCACCGTCAGTCTCATCTTGAGCACCTTGAGGTTCCCTGAACCAAAACCTTATCGTTCGAGATTCTTGTGTGTGTTTTCCTGTCTCTTTATTAACTAAAAATACTCTGAATTCCAGAGACAACTGTGCTGGTGTCGAACATGTCCCATTCTCTAAAAGTGCAAATAATTTATGAGGAAGAGTCAACAGAATAGTTCTAAGAGTGATGATTGGTAAATAATGTTGGCACTTCTGTACAATTGACAACTTAAAAAATTACTTTTTTGCTATTACACTCATTTGTTTAATGAACAAATGTTATACCAATCAAAAATATGAAGTTTATAGAACATACAAACGTTGGGTTGCCTATTTTTTTCCTGGAGTAACTTGGGTTGACAGGTATAAACACGTTAGTCAAAACTAGTGATTCACGCCTATCTGTTTAATAGATAATTTATACATCAAAATCAGCGTTGAACAGGAACACGATGATACACCTAGTATTGTCTGCGAAAAAGTTGGTTTGAATGGCGAGATTTAAATTTTGATACGAGTGAAGATTTACTTACGCGTTCTATAAAATCCGAGAAAGTTCTGAATATATCTGATAAAATAAAAAACAACGAAAAATAATCAAAAAATATCGGATATAAGTGAAAAATATGTACGGCTAAAAATACAAAAAAGCATGTGTTTTTTTAAGTTGCATTGGAATAAGTAAATAAAGATGTGTAGATATAGACATGTCCGAGATGCTGTCAAAATTAAATCAAAATGGCCGTCTGCAGTCACACATGTTTGTTCTAATGGAAATGAAACTAGAAAAGTCCATAATCAACTTGTTTTTGTGAGTGATTGTGTTGCTGCTTGCTGAAATTGGTTGTCCGAGGCTGATTTTACATATCAATCGTCCTTCATAACATAAAAGCATGCCTACAACGTGTTATGTTGTAAATTGCGGAAGCTGTGGGGATCGTGATTGGTGAATTTTTACAAAATACCTAGTGAATTTCTGCTTTTACCAAAGGAAAGAAGCAGTTGCACCCAATTGAATCAGAAATTAGAAGCAACTAGAGCTATTGCACATGTCAGGAGTCATGTAGAAAAAGTATAATAGGTTGCATTCGTCAAAAATATAGGATTCCATCAGATTATGTGTCAATTTCTCTGCTTGTTTGTGGTGAAGATGATACGATCTTGGATAAAATAGTGACTGTGTGTTGTGGATTGATTAATACCTGGCCACCAATAGTACCTTTGAGTTAGATTGAATTTATAATAAAAAACCTCATGAAATTGTTTTTGTAAATTCTATATACTTAGTCTAGATTTTTATTTTTGTTCCAACTGTCGTGATATGTTTTATTGTATTGTATTATTGCAAAATCATATTTCAGATCATAGAGCTGAATTTCATATTGTTTTGTTTATTCTCCCCGTCAGACGAGAAAGTCAGTTTCAATACACATTCATTGAAAAAGATGATCCACAATAATGGTTATTTTAAAAAAGTGATTTCTCTTGAAGATACATATTCAGAGAAAATTATGAATAAATTAAGTTTGAAAAATATCTAAATACCTTGGCAATCACAACAATGTGCTCTCCGATTGACTTTGCTTCACAATCATGCACAAATCCAGCTTCAAAATATTTGTAGCCAGTCAAACTTTTGTAGGCCTTCATCTGCTGATTTGTATAGAAACTATGAGTTAGCACCAGATAAGAACTCGTATCGAAAGCAGTAACTGGTGGAAAACATTCTATAGAACTGTTCATTTCTTCTGAAGTGAAAGTAAAAGAATCCAAGCACTGTATCACTCTGATTTTATCTTTGTAATGCACAGCAATGTCTTTGTTTTTACATTCCAATGTTAGTAAATAATCACTTTTATTACTAACAGCCATCATAATTATTTTCACAGCTTCCAAAGATAACAAAACACGAAAAAACCGTCAAATACCTATGTCATTATACACATTGTGTGCCTACAGGCGGCTATATTGTTCGAGAATTGGTCACGTGTTCTGGACATCCTAATAAAATAATTACATAACCAAACAGGCATTTTCAACCGTGAAATATGACTTGCCGACAGTTCATTAGTTGTGACAACAACAATTTATGTGATGTGAAAGAAATGAAACCGTAGAAACCTTTCAATAGACAACATAAAAACAATGTAAACTGTCAAATGATACGTCATCAATTTGGACTCGGACTTACGTTTGTATAGCTATTTCTCTTCGATGTACCGATTGCAAATTATTATTCAAACATAAGATCTCTCTGATTGAACGTCAACATCAACTGTTTTCCTTCAGTTTTTTGTTTGGAGAAAAAAAATTTGCTACACAAACGTATGCATTTATCGTGAGTACCCTTTATTGCCTCCCTCAACTGTAGATTGAGCCAATACTTCAGATATCTCTCAAACCAGAGTTCATCTGCTCTTCTAGAAGGCTTGTTACTGAGAGAGACAAGACTACTTTTTAAAAATATTCTTTCAGAATGTATTCTTTAATATGATTTTTAGGAAGACAAGGAACATCTCACCTGTTACTGTTTCTTTATTTATGATTATTCCCGTGTGTTCACCTCCTGCCACGTGCATTTTATCATTTGTTTTGCTAACTTTCCTCCTCTCTATTATCAGAGTCGTCGAATTATGGGTTTTGCCTTTGGGTGTCATGACGACCTGTTCATGTTCATTTGTTTCAGTCATTTTGCTATAAAAGAAAATGGAGCAAATTATTCGATTCTGCCAATGATGTTCTAGAGATGAATATTAGTAAATGTTATTGGGTCTAACAACAGGGACTTCCGAACTTTGACAATTGATATTGGTCATTTTGTTGGACTACATTTGTCGAATTGATTGTTATTTGTTGAGTCTGTTTTGCCAAATCATTATGAACGAATGTAGCTCTCAACAACACATGCAAATAATAACATTGTTTTTATTAACTTTGTCTCGTTTGGTGATCCAAAATATTTTCAAATGCGGTTTTTCCTATTGGTTGGGAAAGGGATAAAAAATGTTCGTAGATAAACAATTTAGTTTTATTCCAACGTTTCGGACTTTATTAAATCCATCATCAGGGCTCAAACATTAGTTATCCATGACATCCATATCCATAAAATGACATTTTTTTTTACTAAATTCTGCCCACTGGGTGTTATTATTAATGTGGTCAAGCAACTTGAATTGTTTCATCAACACGAATTCATCATTTCTCAAAACACCAACTTTTAGAAAACAAAAACTATTTTCTGAATAAAATGCATTTCACTGAAATTGGTGTGAATCAGTATAATATATGAAAATACACACTAACACACACTGATCATTCAGATTGACAGTCAAACAGATAACAGCATCCAAAATGTTCTGAAAACAAAATTCTACAATATATATGTCACGTTCAATTTAAAAAAAATATTCACGTATGCAGTATTATCAGTTTTATATTATAAACAAGCTACAGTTTGTCGAATCGAGGAAGAGACTTTTCTCTCTCTCTCTCTCTCGCTCTCATAGTCTTCTACCGAACGCACATCTAGTGGGGGGGTCCATAACGGAATTCAGAAAGCTCTTCCTTCATTTGACAAGCTGTAGGTACACTGATGTATTACATCCTCGATTCGAAATGTTTCCCGAATTCTTTAGTTACAACTGTGTTGTAGAGAGGGTACTGATATCAAAGGTTCATTTCTCCATTTGATAACTACTGTTTTCTTTGCATTTTGGGCCAAGCCAGCTCTGCAGTGACGGCTCGTGCATTGGAGAACAGGGGAGGCTTAAGTCTTATAGACTATATACACACAGAAAAGCCCGCCGGGGGCGCGAAAATTTTTATGTTGTTGCACGCTTTGCTTAATACTAAAGTTAGGGCATGGGCATGACAATGCGTAAAAAGTACATGAGGAGCTATGGACTTTATTTTAGTTTGTAAACCATTTAAATGGCCGGCCATGACCGCAGCCCCATCATAGGTTTGCGCAATTAACTTTTGCCTAAAATTATAGGTGTCACATGTAAGAATTAAAAAATTAAACAAATCGTCAGCTGTGTGCCCAGATGAAACATCATGAAAACCCATAAAATGTTCTACCACATTACCATCTTTGACATATCCAAAAACGACTGAAAGTTGTGATGTACAGGTAATATCGGTAGTTTCATCAATTTCCCATGCAAAAAAAGAAACACTTTCAATCTCTTTGCTTATATTTTCCTTAATAATATATGCCACACTGTCTATAAGCTCATTTTGGATGGTTTTTGAGGTGCCCGAAAAAACGCTACCGTTCAAAAAAGTGCCAAATTTTGAATCATATTCATAACACGAGGCAAATTTTTTAAATCGGAGTATCCTATTTTAGACCACGTTTGGTATTCGGTTTGTACAGAAAATAAAACACAGGGCCAACAAAAAAGTTTTTCTCGTTTAATGGAGCCGGTTAACCAACCGCATTTATCGTACCAACTAATATTAAATCCTCGATTTTGTCGATTATCTGACGATTTAATTGAAATCAAATTTGTTTGAGGCCTTCCCAGAGTTTTAATAATGTAAAATTTATTATCATAAGATAAAGACTTAAAATTATTTGTCAGCAACCAATCGACTATATCGTCAGATTTTTTAATTTCGTCCAACTTATCCATAATAAATGGAAAAAAACTTACCGAAAAGTGAAAACCTGAAAACACCTTGAAATTGAAAGAAAACACTTTAAAAATATTACCAAAAAGCACTGCTATAATATAATACTGCCTGTTTTATACACACATAACAAATATTATCAAGAAACACTGAAACGATTTACCGGTCCCGGTCCGTCACGGTATCCCGTCCGAATAATTATATAAAAAACAAACGCAGTCGTACACTAACGGAGACCAACTGGAGGCTAGCCTCCTCTGACGCTATAATTTCTGCAACTGAAATTACAAATCAGGACGTATGTCGCTGGTTGGATCGGTCTCGTGGAGCCAGTGTTTTTTAAAACGGTCGGAGGCTTGGCTCCCTTGCATTTATTATTTCGGGTTGATAGTTTATTCGTTATTCGTTCATGGGCGGTGCGTTTGAGTTTTGTTGATGCAGGTACGTACTACGTAGTGAGTGATAGTGTTTTTCGGACACATTACACATTCGGACACATTATGTATTTATATTAAAAATTAATGGTAAAGTAATGATACCCAAGCATTTTTAGAAAAAAATAAACATATTTATTTGTCAATATCTTTCAATTTATTGCGATGAATAGCCTCAAATTTTATGGGGAGGCTAAGCCTCCCTTGCCTCCTCTGACGAGCCGCCGCTGCAGCTCTGACCTCTTTTCTCTCTCCTATAACTCATTTCCTGAGTTGATCTAGACTAGAGCACCTATTCAAGAATAACAGCCTCTCATTGTTTAGATTAAGAACTCTACATCACCTTGTTAACGTTTCATTGAACTTATTAGGAAGACTTGAGGTTTATAAATAGATTATGAATTGTTTTAAATGGATATTAAGTACGACGTAAATCTCTAGAGTTTGTCACGCGAGCAGCCAGCTTTCGATTACTTTCCGATGGAGTCAAGGACTTTTACAATAAGCAACTTCATAGAAATATGTAAAGCGGCAATATTAAAAAGTCAAACAAAGAAAGTGTCAGTTGTGAAAGATATCGGGTATAATTTCTAATCACTATTCTCAACAGTTAAACCCGCTCATATCATGTATTTAAAAACCAAAGCATTGTCTGAGGAATGACCAAAGATAATATTTCATAGTTATACAATACTTGAACGACATTATTTAATGCCTACTTATAATGAAAATGTTTTTGTTTAAAATTGTAACACTATCCCACAACTGAAATCCAGATATAATTTTCCGACAGCTTACCAAAATAAACTGTATATCCTGCGACGTCCTTGAAATCTTATCATCCTCATTTAAGACCCACATTAATGATGCCGTTTCAATATTTTAACATTCCAACTTTCGAACATCATAGTCTAGTTTACGAGTGTTTTCTAATAAACACTTGCATAAGCAGTACTCCAACGGCAAAAATGTATCACTATCACTGCGGTTCTTCATCA
Organism: Leptinotarsa decemlineata; assembly: GCF_025532065.1. Lineage (NCBI taxonomy): Eukaryota > Metazoa > Arthropoda > Insecta > Coleoptera > Chrysomelidae > Leptinotarsa > Leptinotarsa decemlineata. The sequence continues at coordinate 7,506,336 of NW_027412690.1, forward strand.
ATTATGATTCTGTTTAGTTGATTTTTGCTAATTGCAAGTTAACATAAAAACCAAGATAACTTTCAAATTAAAAACCGATGGTCTTTTCAGTTCTTGAAATTGAAGGATCAAGAAAAGAGCGCCATTGGAAAAAGTGAAAACTTCTATTTTTTTACTTTATTCATTAACAATCAAAGGCATTGCAGGATTAAAAAGGAGAATGAAGCACAAAAAAAGGTTCTCAATGATTATTTTAAATTGGAAGGGGTATATTTTTAAGAGATTGATGATTGCTAGGTAGGTAATAATTTGTTTCAATTTTCATATTGTTCAAAAAGTTGTAACAAACAAATACATTGTTTGGGTTTTAATATATGTTTGACAATAGAACTCAAAAATATAGTCAATTCATAGTATTATGAAAGAAATAGAAAATTATTTGTCGTTATTAATATCTAGCAACAAAACATTGTTGAATAATACATTTATATAATATATGAAATGCATTTTTAGAAAGGTTTCTTATACAAATTATTTCATTCAAGAATAATAGTCCTATTTTTTTAAATTTTTAAACATGTTTATAACGATTTTCTAAACAATATGAGTGAAAAACTACCAAAATTTATAAATTCATTTACATATTTTTTCTAAAACTTTTTTGTTTTATATTAACCTGCAAATATAAAAAATTAGCTAGTTAAAAAATTGAGGTAATTTTTTTTGCCTGCGGATTATTGTTTATAAATATGTCTAAATAAAACCCAAATTGTTTTTTTAATATTCGTATTTAATCAGTTAAAATAAATTTTCTTCGACTGCCCGATTGGACCATGGCTCGGAAGCGTTACTACCCGTTTTCAGCCCAATTTTTTCATCGAAAGATAACTTCTTATAGGAGGGTAAACCGCTTCGTTACCTAACGCATAACGGCGTCAGATTGTCTGGCTGCCCCTTCTCACGCATACGTCAGCGGAAGGCAGGATTCTCTTCTCTCGTCGGACAGATGATCAGTCTTTAGTGTGTGTTAGACATATACTGTCTAATACTGTCAGTATTTTGAAAATCTAATCAGCAAGCACGTGATATTTTTTTATTGTGTGAAACGTGGCTTGAAAATGATGATACTAATTTTGTGTATGTACATTATTAGTATCATTATTCAATCCTACAAAAGTAACAATTGTCTTAATTAGCTATAATATATGTATATACACAAAATAATCAATAATAGATTTTATTAATAAATAACCTTTTCTTACAATATCATTTTAATATACATAAACTTTGAGTAATAACCTGAGATATTTACAAAAAAAATGCTATTTTTACTTATTTGTTTATAACTTTTGCGATTCTCAATTGCAATTGCACTTTTATTGAAGTTTTTGGATGCCATTCCAAATCAAATAACTCGCCAATTGTAATTTTCAGTAATGCAGGACAGGTTTTCGATAATATGTCACTTACGAACTAGACTATCGGCGATACGGTACACAAACCTACATTCAATTGGAAAACTGTAATAATGAAATCGATTCTTATCGGCAATCGCTATGAAAAACGGAGAAAAGTACTGTAATTGTGCGCTTTCAACTGTGAAAAATTAAGCGCGGAAATAGGAGTGATTCAAAATGGCGTATCAGGATCAAATCGACCGTGAAACGCCCAAAAAATGCATAGCGGTTATACATTTGTGCATCGAATCAACAAGCAGAACTAATAGCCCAGTCGAATTATGATTTGACAACGCAAACATTTTTACTGGCAACTTTCTTTTGGAATTGAAGGGTTGACTTTTGTTTATTGAATATACTCGCTAATTTTTAATTTTACACGAAAAGTAGTAATTACAAAAATCGTTCAAATTTTAATTTCCCATAATTTTGGTTCTCATAAATTTTTTCCTAAAATCGATATTATCCGATTTATACCCGAGGAAAGAAAGGGGTAAAATCGTATCATTGTATTATCATATTTATGTTCAATAGGAAATTACAAACAACTTTGGTAATAACAATAACCATTTTATTTGTCAAATTTAGATTTAACAGGTTATTCAATAAACGAAATTTATTCCCCTCTTTTCTAATGTAAATCGATAAATAACGATTCTACAGAAAAATTGATTAGGACCAAAACTGTAAGAAATTTGATTTTATACAACTTATTTTGCCACAATTTTTCTCGTGAAATTTAAAATAAACGTGATAATACAATGATGAAATTTTTCACCATTCTTTTCTCGGGTATGGTATAAATCGAAAAATAACGATCCTATAAAAAATTTTTTAACGACCAAAATTGTGGAACTTTATTTTGAACAACTTTGTTTACCAATTTTTTTTCGTAAAATCGAAAATAAACGAGAGTTGTATATTGGTCAATCGAACAAGAAGCGATATAGGGGCGTGACGTCACCATCCTACCACATTCGATTTTTAATAATTAATTACGGGAAAACTACGTTACTTAAAGAGATGAAACAAAGTGCACTGTTTTTTAATTTAAAATTTCTATCAAGTGAACTATTAACCAAAAATCATGAAACAAGTCTATTGATACAGCTATGACAGTTTAATTAAAAATATTTACATAATAATAAATAGGTGAAAACCTCCCACATTGCTACTGGTCTAATTCCACAGTGAGCATTATCGAAGTGACCGACACAGAAGCAAAACAAAGATAAAATTCCTACGAGAACACGTGAACCGAAACAAAATCCAATACAACTAAAACAAAAGATGATTCAACTTTTGCTCGGAAGGAAATATGCGGAGATTTAATAGTTTCTAGAAAGCCTCGCTTAATTTTCAACTCCCACGGCAAGCATACATGCGAATATGACATCTAAAGATAAATGGGCGTCTTGTGTTTAAATAACTTTTTTATCGCCGCCGAAGATAAGAGAGAGTGGTCCGATATGGTTTGATTTTGAGGTTAAAGAACGCTGAGACTGGAGTGCAAACACTTGAGTAAACAAATGACTGTTGCAATGCTTTCTGGAAGTGCAATTCTCGAAAAAAAAGAGATATAATTTTCGAAAAATAAACTCAAACCGGACATAAAAATCAGTGGCTCAAAAATAGTTGAAAAAGTGATTGATAAAATATTTCGTGGGAGATTAACGTTTAGAAAGACAATGGGGAATGTTCCTCAATTTGGGTTATTGCAGCAAATGCAAGTTTGAACAAAATAAAGTTGAGTTCAATTCATGAGTTTTTCAAATTCACTTCGAAAAGTATTCGAATTGGTGTTTCAAATGTTGGGTTTTAATTTTTAAAGGGATTTGTTTCTAATTCACATATTGGCAACAGCGCCTAGAATGCTAGATCGGAGTTCAGGTTAGTAGTATGCTAGAAGAAGAAGAATCATGTCAATAGTGTCAAATCAAATAGTGTCAGCATATAAATTATAGTTCAATACCACCTCCACAAACCACATAAACAACAGTTGTTTTGTTATTTATGTATATAGAGGAAGATAGGTTAGGTGCACAAAATTTCATATGTCACAGAATGTCTCGGAACTCGGAACATAAGTAAACAAAACAGCAGGCCTCTGAAATATGTCATCTTTGTTTGTCTCAAACAGGTAACCAGATTCATTGTCCTTCATTAGCTATAACCGATGTTGCCAAATGGTGAAATAGAAACGAATCCCTTTAAATGTTGAATGCATTATTTCATTCCTCTTTTTTAAGTATTTAAATAATTTTTTAAAGAAAAAGGTTGAAATGATAAGTTAAAAATGCGTTTTTCTAGAGCTCTTTTATGAAAATTACTTGATTTTCGTCAGGAAGAACATTCCCCATTCTATTTCTTCATTACACACATTATATACAGGATGTTTTGAAAGTTGTCTTATTTATTTCATCAGTTTGTAGAATGCGCTAAAAGAAATAGATAAACAAATTACTTGTGTAAACAATGACAAGAGTAAAAATTATAAAACTTACATATGCTATTAGACAGGTTCTTTTATATTCCCGACCAATAATCTCTACGTAAAAACTTTGCGTTTTTTTTCAATTCTGATAAATGTTATCTGGGTTAACATTCACTATAACATGCGGTTCATTTCGTTATAGTTTTAGAAGTATTCAGTGAGATATTACTCATACAAACGGACAAAACTTTTGAAGCAACCTAATAAAATCATGTTTTCAATGGTCTCAAATTTTGATATAAAAATCAAAATTTCGATTACATTTTCGAAGCACACTGTATAACTTCCTAACATTTCGACGCGAAATATGTCCGCATAACGTTTACCGTAAAGTATTACCCATACAAAAATTTAATTCAGTTCCAAACACGGAAGGTACACCCTGGTACAATACTCCATTGACAAATTAATATTCGTCAAAATCCAAAGTCGAACCCCGTTAAAGGTTCAACGAATTGACTCAACGGATTTTGGGGAAACACACTTGGTTGCATTTAAAGGATAGGTTTGCATACAGGGTGTCAAGTTCGAAACCGATCGCCGCACACTAGGATCAAAGCCCAGAAAAATTAAAGCAAGTACAGGATAGGTATTTATATAATTTTTGTATGAGCGAGAGGGTGTGCCTTTTTACTCATTTACAATAGTTTCGAGTTTCACAAGAACTGCATAGCCAGCAGCATTCAGCTGTTTCATAGCCCTATCTCAAATGTACTCTTGCTTTTAGTGACGTGAAATTTTTTGACACCATCTCATATCGCTCTTCAAAACACTGTTACGTTTTCCGCCGGATTCGACAATAATTGACTACATTGTACAATTAAATTCAACTTTTATTCCACTACTATACAGACAATACAACACAAAAACTCTAAATAAACTTCAGACTAACGCCCGAAAGTCTACCGACTTATTAGCTTCATCGCTCTGCACTTTTCGAACTAGACTGTCTCTCCTACTCCTATGTCGCAGTAATTCTTATATAACCCAATGGAACTCTTGAGGAAATTAATAAAGTTTTGTCCACCCTATTCATCATTATCTATAAATTTCGGAAAAAGTGCATTTATTTTATTATTACCTACTTTGAAGTACTTAATCGTGATGTATTCCTCTATTCCTTTATTTATATCAATCATGAAATTCTCTACAAAAAAGATCACCTCATGATTCTTCAAGTATACCATTAAAGATACAGGGGTGCTTTTTTTACCCGACACCGACAAAATTTATCAACAGTGTCTTTGTTGATTACGTACAAGGACATACGAAATATTTGAATAACTAATATTTTTATTTGGAACTTTGTTCGCCAATAGTGATCTATTTCAATGTTTACCACATTCACATATAAACACATTATACAAAGACTTTCTAAGAAAACATGGAAATTCTAAGCACACCTAATACATTTCAATGAGCAGTCGCATATCCTTGTACAATCCCTCTGTACATTATATCGGCCACTAGGTTAACGGTTATTAAGTATATTATAAATACAATATTAGTCAACAATTACGTCACTCTCCCATTCAAGGCAGTAAAGAAGAATTAAAAACAATACCATATTTGCAGCAAAATTTCATCAATTTTTCTAGTAATTAGTTCAAAACGAAGCAATTTTGATATGAATTCATCAATATTTCAACAATTCAATGCCTCTCTTAAAAAATGAAGTGAAAGTCCTTCATTAAGGAAATTTATCGACAATATAAGTGCCAAAAAATTAAAAATCCAGGACAGAAAAAGCAAGAAATATCCTTAAGGAGAAATAATTGAAAAAAAAGGCAATTTACAGGTTAGGATCGAAAACTGCCTTTTTCCAAGGGATGATTCAGACGCACTTACTTTGTTTCTTTTCCAATCAGCTCTTCTCTGCTACACTTTCTTTCTGTAAGAAGCGCCAGCCACTTCTTCAACCAGTCACTTCTATTTTTGACGAAGCACGACCGCGATTTCTAATAAATAAAAAAAGCAATACGGCCAAATAACGATGACTACAACACAAAATGCACAAAACAACTACCGAAAACCTAAGCGCACGCGGAAAGTGAAACATTGAAACAATGTTGCCAGGTGATATTTTCGTAAGTCTCGAGACAATCTTTGAATTTCTTTAAACCCAAAAATTTCCAACTACGCTTACTCATGCTAAACACCAATTCTACTGGATTCTCAAAGAGTATGGCTGAGTAATGACGACATTAATTCATGGGCTTGAATAATATTACTTCAGTAGTGAACCTAAGAGTAAAAAGTTCAAAGTATCACCATTGATTCTTACTTATTATGTCGCATTTATCTTTTCGATATCTTTCCAAAACATATCCAATGTAATCACAAGTTTCTTACTGCTGTTACTTTGATATTCATATATTTTTATTTGAGTATAAAAAACAAGTATAAAATTAAAAGATAGAACTCTTGATAAAAAGCCAGAGAATATGGAGGCGACTCGCCCTACAAGTGAATCTGGAACAAGGAAATTAAATCATTCTCTCACCACCCTGTTGTCAGTTTTCTTCTATTTGTCTCATTTTTTCATTTAGATTTTTGCCAATTCTCCTTCTCCAAAAAATATGTGCTTCAGATTTCATTTTTCAGAAAGCTCTTTGCTGACTTTAATTTTTATTTGGATTTCTCATAATATAAATAGAAAATAATAATTTCTTCAAGCTGCTGTGAAATTCTTCAAAATCGAAAGATTTATTTGCATCTTGCAACACTGCATTGAAAACGCGTACACGTGAGTAAGAGGGATGATGACGCATTCATATACAGGGTAAATCATGATTCAGTGAACACAATTTTTCTTGGGTGTATTCTCACATAATTTTTTTACCGATTGATGAAAATGTTTCTTATTTGAATTCAAATTTCGCAAAAAGTTTGTGAATTTTAATTTATTTTGTAACTCTTTTTTATTTATCAGTAAAAGGGGGTTGCGAAATAGAGCCAACTTTACATAACGGGGAACTTAAGGTGAAGGATATTCCATGAAGTAAAAGAGGTAATTCAAATTGGCAATATAGAGGGTATTGGCAGTCCTAAACAATGGTTCATTTAAAAAAAATTAAATATTTGTATTATAAATAATTCATTTATTTTGTTACTTTTTTTATTGTGATTAAAATCATTTCCACTCCTGTGAGTCTTGTCAGGTAAGTTTGTTCATTTCAGTCGCTTGAGTAGATTATAAAAAATATTTCTCAATTTATGTAAAAAATCACTTAACACGAGTTCTTAATTTCACCGACGAATCCACTAACGAATCCGGTGGATTCATTTATTGCTCCATTCGTAATGTTTGCGCAGTTCTATTGGTAGAAGAAATCCATCAGAAATGAAGTTCAAAGTCAAAATTTCAGAAATAAGTTCAACATTTTTCTCAACAATTCAACAGTTGTACGAAAGCGCAGAAGAGGCACACTGATTTTTTTTGATATTTTTTACTTTGAACTTGATTTATGTTTTTCCGACATTCTGCTCGGAAATTCCAATTTTGAACTTGGAATAATGTGAATTGTAACTGAGGTTGGGTTAGATTAGATTAGGTTATAATAAAGGAAATGTCTTAACTTTGAGTTTGAAAGCGAAATTTCCAAATTACATTATAGTCGATGAGGTTAATATTTTTCTCCTTCTAAACCACGAGAGCCAAGTTTCAACTGTCGCGAGACGTTGAAACTGAATGTGATTTGTGTTAGAGAACATGTAAATGGAGTCTCAAGTGGCAACCCGGCTTCATGTCAAAATTTTTGACGTTTGAAGTTGTATAAACTAAAATTTTGACATATTAATAATAATAATATCAGCATCTGATGGAGCCTCCGCAAGTAATTGTTATTTAAAGGAAAATACAATTACAATGGACAGTGATGGGGCCCAGGAGGTCGATAACAATGTCTATAATAGCAAAGTTCTTATAATTGGGGCTGGAATGGCTGGTTTGTCAGCTGCCTATCATTTATCTAAAAATGGATTTACTGATTTCAAAGTTTTGGAAGCCAGGGGAAGAATTGGAGGAAGGATAGTTCAGATTCAGTTGGCCAACGAAAAAGTAGAGCTTGGAGCTAATTGGATTCACGGTGTTTTAGGTACATTCTTCTTGGAGTATTTTTTCCATTGAATTTTTCAAAATTTCTCTCAGTTTCAGTCTATAAAACCTTATCATATATTCGGAAACAAAGCAGAATTGCATCAACGAAAGATTTATTAGAAAATATGAGATTACAACTGATTTGAGAAACTTTGTTGAGTGTTATGTAATGTTTAGAATTACTGGTAAGCTGTGTAGGTACAGCTTCTGATCATCTAAATCATCATTATCAATTGTCAATATGAATGAAAATAATCCTGTATATGAGGGGTTAACAATTATTCGTCAGGTTCTTGGATGTTGATACTGATTCAAATTTAAGATATAAATAATATATGCAGAGGACTGATTAAGGCGACTTGCGTAATCAGAATAATAGAAATATTGATGAAACAAAAAGCAGTGCTATTAACAAATCGATCTCCTTTCCATTCAGTTTTTTAAATACAATATCTAGCAGAAATACAGCATCCAAAACTTGTCTAGACATAGTATTAACTACTCAGATATTTGCTATAAGTATAACATCTAGTAAAACTCATGAAATTTGCTGATCAATATTCAAAACTCCAGAAATTGTTTATTTTCAGCTATTGCTAAAAATCTCGTAAATATTATGGAAAACAAATGAATAATTAAGCACAAAACAAAACAGATCTTGTACAGGAACCTTATAAAGGACTGGATATTAGGCTATATAATTTACTGCCACTTCATTTTTGCTAGTTTCAATGTAAAAAATTCAAGGGGGATATGAAATACTTTTTGACTATATATCATATCTATGACGTCTATGAATTTTTTCAAATAATCAAGAGGGATAAAGAGATATGGTCGAATTGATTGCATGAGTAGAAATCTGAAACTATCTTGTGCTACTCAACGGATTTGAAGATCAATATAAACTGTCATTTATATTTTTCGCAGGCAATCCTGTCTATGAACTAGCAATGCAGCATGGCCTGGTTGACATTATGGCCTACCAAAAGCCCCACAAACTAGTTGCTTCAACTGAGCAAGGCAAACAGGTTCCGTTCGCCACCCTTCATGAAATCTATGAAGCCTACTTATGCTTCCTGCAACGCTGCGAAGAGTATTTCGTATCTCAGTATTCTCCTCCAGATGGTATCGAAAGTGTTGGTGATCACATCAAATTAGAAATAAGTTTGTACTTGGACAAAATTACGGACAAGCAAGAGAGACGTATTCGCGAGTTACTCTTTGATTGTTTGCTGAAACGTGAAACCTGCATTTCTGGGTGTGACAATATGAGTGAGGTGGACTTGTTCGAGTTAGGGAGCTACACGGAACTCCAAGGAGGAAACATAGTGTTGCCAGATGGATATAGTGCAATTTTAGAACCTTTAAGGAAGTCTATACCTGAGGAAAATATATTATTGAAACATCCTGTTAGGCATATCAAGTGGCAGGGTAAAAAGGTATGTCAACTTCTCAACTGTATATTCATACAGTTGTACAATATGTACTATATTTATGTGGGTCTATTAGAGCATTTAATGTGACCTGGGCGGGTTTATTGTGGCTCACACAAACGTTCTTAAGATAACAAAAGTATTCTATTGTTATTAAAAGAAATTGAAATTATTTTCAATTTTTTTGACCCCTGAACACAAAATGAACAAACCAGCATTATACTATGCAGAACGGAACAAGATATCAAGGTGAGACAAAATTTGCTTAAAAACGTATAATTTTTAGTACTTTTTGATGATAAAAACAATATTGTGTTTCACCACTTGTAGTTTTATGGGAATTTCATTTGCCTATTAACCAGTCCAATAATTTTCATTCAACTACTTTTGAATCAGGCTGTCATAATAGAGAGGTATTTTTCTTACTGAAACTTAATTTCAGTTGAAAAATTATTTGAGTTTGTCAGTTATTCAAACCAGTAGATAGGCACACGTGGTCACTTAGAATGACTTACTAAATCATCTGATAGACACCTTTAGATATTTTTGGGGGCATACATGTCGTAAAGCAAACGATATACAACTATACCTCAGGAACATTTCATAATTCAAGAGATGAATTTGTGAACAGACAGATTTAAAATTATTCAATCTCATGTGGGATAAAAATATCTAAAAACAGTTTAAGGGATACATGATGACTCACAATATAAGGAAAAAGGAATTAATACATCAATTGAAATTTTAAGAATAACAATAAAATTACATTTGGATTTCTCGTTTTATTTGAACAGATATTGATTCGTACCCAAATTTTGAAAGATATGATTTAACTAGTAGTTTTTTTTTTGTATTTATTTCACTGAAATTCAAAGTTGAATGTTTGCGACTTTTTCTAATCAAATAAATGAAGCAACAAATTGGATTGAATATCTAAAAGATCACGTGGTATATATAAACTTGATGTAGGTTCAAAATATGGTAATTTGAATTTACATTTTATTATTTTATTCTGCAGTCTCCTTAGAGGACTCAGTATTGATGAATTAGCTGTGCCCCAAATGGAGATTGAATATTGTAGATTCTGATATATCAAACAGAAATATATACATTTGAAATATTTTGAAAAAATGCCATTTCTAACCCTGAAAAAAATTTTTAATATCGACATTAGTGACTGAGGTAATCAACTATAAGATTTATATTATTAGAGAAAGTAAACTATTAAACTTATTATTTTAATAACATCTTTTTGAAACTGTCAAATTTCAAAGACTGACACATGATGGCGCTGTGGATTTTTTACAGGGAAGACGACCAAAATATAACCCCGATGATGAAAGTGATTCAGATGAGTCGGTCAGGACCATTATCGAGTCTCCGTCGAGTTCAAGTCACTCTAGTCGAGAATCAAGCTGTGAAAAAGATAGATGTAACGTCGAAGTAATCTGTGATAACGGAAAGAAGTTCCTAGGGGACCATGTTATTTGTACATTGCCGTTGGGAGTTCTGAAGCAAAGTGCAAATAACATGTTTCAACCGCCTCTACCTGATTACAAATTAGAAGCTATTGATAGGTGAGAATATCCTGACAAATGACTTGAGATTTTTTTATTACGGATATCTTCCATTATTTTCTAACCTACACTTCCCTGCCGTGATTTGAAATTTCCAATATTCCAAATACTTGAAAAAGTAACTTTTTGAAGGACACAGGTTATGCGACACTTTACATACTTTACAAAATGTTGTCATATAATTTACCAAGTTTCCTTGTACAGGGTGATGTAATCGTAGCTAGTAAGGTGATAAGCCTTGCACAATTAATTCGATTCATAGGTTATTTAAATGTATATTTCAGTTGATCAAATACGGAGAAGATCTTATGATGTCAAATCTGGAAAATGTCCAATCATTGTTTCCAGTTCATCTATAAACACAAACAGATATCATAGATTATAAGGAGGAACACTATCTTGTTGTCATACTAGTGTTGAATATGCCAGCTTTTTTCCTCCATTATAGGTTTGCAAAAATATTATGGTCTTGTGAAGATGTCATACTGTTTTTGAATAAACTTTATTTATTTAATAGTATTTTGGTTAGAACTAAAGTGGGGTTTGTATTTTGGAGGAGAATAAACCTTTTCTTACCAAAATATTATCAAAAATGTGGTACTTAGTATAATAATATTTGTAAAAGAAACGTTTTGGCTTTCTACTTTTCTATCTTTACACAAGAAAATGTGGAAGTAGAAAGTCGTAACCTTTCTTTTCCGAAAGTTAATCTCTCCTAAAATTCTTCAATAAATTCTTTTTAATCATCCATTTTCAGATTGCTTTTTGGAACTGTGGATAAGATTTTACTAGAATACGAAAGACCATTCCTTCATCCCAATATAAGCGAAGTTCTTCTGCTGTGGGAGACTGACAAAGAAAAGTATTCGGATATAACCAAATATTGGTATAGGAAGATATATTCGTTTTCTAAAATATCGGAAACTTTAATTTTAGGCTGGATTTCTGGAAAGGAAGCAGAATATATGGAAACCTTGTCGAATGATGTGATTATTGATACTTGCACAACGATTTTGAGGAAGTTTTTAAATGATCCTTTTATACCAAAACCAAAAAAATGTGTCTGGTGAGTTATTTGAAATAGTCCATATTTTCTTTCAATTCTGTATTGAGGATGAAAATGAAAAGTATTTCGATTGCCCGTACCAAATTTGATTTGATATTTGTGAGTGTATAATCATACATTCATATCAAGTGGTTTTTAAATCTGACTCCCTTTTTTTTACAAGTTATTGTGTACTCTTAGATAATTCAATAGATGTTTGTGTATACTATTTTATGTTCATTGTGTATTTTTATAAACATTATAGTAATGCTTTAAGTTGAAAACAATTTGGTTAGGTTCAAAGTGAGTGGGTCTATTGCCAACATTATAAGAATAACTCGTTGAAAATGTTTAATGTGATATTTTTTCATAAATTTAGGACAGCTCAACAATTTTGTATGATTTGTTATGAAATTGGTTTTATTTGGTGTTGCTGGTCTATTGATCACTGAAATAATGCAATGAATATAGGACTGGCTGTAAAGTTTTTCAACAACATTTTTTGTTTTAGTACAAGTTGGCATAGCCAACAATATACTAGGGGATCATACACGGCCATTGCTGTTGGAGCCTCACAATTAGATATAGAATATCTGGCACAACCAATTTATTTGGATGAGAAAGAAACCAAGGTATGTAAAAAAAGAGTAACTGCTATTTTACTTGAAACATATTTATAAACATAATGAAATAACTTTATTTTAATCAATCAATTTATTCGAATAATATCTCATTATAATGGATTTTGCATGATCAGAAAAGACTTCAAAATATAATTATACATACTTGCAACAAAGTACACTTAAAAATACAATAAAAGTTATCGGTTTGACAAATGTCTCAACAAGAAACGTTGAAGTTTGCCCTAGAGGATGACAGAGTTCCTTGTAGCGACATTTCGTATAATAACTTTTTCATGCACTATATTGTGTAGTAATCCTGTGAATGATATCTGGTTCAATTCCATAACGAATGTTTGAAGTACAAACTGGATAGAAAAAAGTGTCTTTTGTATAATTCAATGTTTATGATAATAATAATAATGTTTATTTCAGAAAATGCCACACTTATTTATATAAAAAATAATTACAACATGTAATAAAATGACGTCACACACATTTATATTTCAAAACTGATGTTTTAAAAAATCCTCAACACAATAGGGTTCTAGATCTACAAGTATCTTTTTGATTTTTTTTTAATTGATTGCTACTAGCAGAATGTCTAACAAGTACTGGTAACTTGTTGTAAAATTTCATTGCCATATAATAGAGAGATTTTTCAGTAAGTCTCAATGTATGATATGGATAAATAAGGTCATGCCTCTTAGTGTGATATTCGTGTTCTGTAGCATTTAGATTAAAAAGTTCTCAATTTTCAACAAGTACATCAAACATTCAAAAATATTCAGAGCATATACAGTCATGATGTTATTATTCTTAAAAACTGTTTGACAAGAGTCCTTATAATGTTTGAAGTTGATTATTCTCATTACTCTTTTTTGTATAACAAATATTCTATTTGTATTCTTGTTGGATCCCCAAAAAATTATTCCATATCTCATGTCAGATTCAAAATTTGCAAAGGGAAGAGATAAAGCTGCTTGCTTTTCTAGATGTTCACTGATTATTCTCAGTCCATAGGACACTTTTCCAAGCTTCGAAGAGATTTTCTCCATATGTTGTGACCAGTTCAGCCATTCATCAATTTAACACTCAAAAACTTGGTGTCATGCCATAACTGAAAGGAATTATTGAAAAATTATATATCATTTGGTTTTTCCTCTGCTGTTAGATAGTGTGCAAATAGGATCACTTTAGTTTTCAACTCGTTCAATACTAACTTATTTGTTTTCAACCAGTTTTTTGTTTTCTGAAAAATGTTACAACAGTTTACCATCATCTCCGGATATGTTTTTCCCTCTGCCAGAAGGCTTGTATCATCAGCATATATAGTTATACATTGATTCTCTGCTAATTCAGATTTGCATAAATCATTCATAAATATAACAAACAACAGTGGGTCCGCTACACTTCCTTGCGGTATACCTATAGATGTTGTTATAATATCAGATTTGAAGATTTTTGAGTCTTTAGTGATACTGACTTGTTGTCTGTTTGCTAAATATGAGTGAAACCATTTTAGAGAATTTCATCTTGATTATTATTACATAATGAAAGTAGTTGTTTAAAAAGTACTATTTCTTTTGTGTAATTTAATGTTTATACGAAAGTTATTATTTGGAGAGGGCTTTTTCCTCCAGTTTGTATCTGAGAGCAACTTCTATGCATCTTGAAATCAATTGCTCGCTTCCTTCCTTTAGAAGTTTCCCACGTTTTTTGTATAAAGATGGAGAAGCAGAAAGACAAAATTTTTCCCCCCTCTCCTAAAAATATACCCCTTTCTTAATTTGTTATTGTTCACATTTAAAATTACTTGCACATGTTCTTAAATAACTAACAAAACATTTTTTTTTCCTGAAATGACCCTAATTTTACGTTTTTTTTTTCACCAGCCTGTGTTATTGTTTGCTGGCGAACACACACACAGCAATTTTTATTCCACGGTTCACGGGGCCTATCTCACGGGCAGGAAGGCTGCCCAAACCGTAATGTCTGCAGAAGCACCCAAAGAGATTGTCGTGGACTGCGAGGACGTTACGGATTTGAGTTCGTGGGTGCAAGGCATTCGCTTGGAATGAGATCTATTCATTATGACGAATTTTGAGTTTCCAGAGTAGAAAAATTTAAAGGCTGTTGATGTTGACTGTCAAGTGAGGGGGTCACCAATAGTTTTGATTTCAGAGGAGGATTTTGATTTCGAGTGGATTGAGTTTGTTCGGCAGCAACTCTGAATCTCTGGTTTCCAAGAGAATATCAGATGATAATGTGGATTCAGTAAGGCTCAAATAGATGAAGATAAAGCTGAACAAACTTTCCTGATAGTTTGCAAGAGTTATCTGTTAAACTTTTTTTTTTGTTACTGACTCCTAGGAATCATGGAAATTTGAATTATTGGTTTGGTTTTTTGGGCAGAAAGATACATGGTTTATGAAATATAGGTATTACTTGTATCCATATACCTAAATTTAAACTGTATAACTAGATTGATACAATCAATTGCCCAAATTCAAAGAGTTGACATTTTTACATATATTATTTGTCTTTTAAATCATAAAAGATATATGAAAACAATAAACCAATCTTTGAATATTTTAACAAAAGATATATTGAAAAAGTTACTCAAATAAAAACGGTTTTCAAATCATTAAACACAACATATTGTATTGGAAACACAGAACTAAAACTTTAGGTTACAGTTTTGTGTTTTCAACACAGCAATAACCTATTGCAATCAGCAACACAACAGGCAAGAATGGAAGACACAGACAAGTCACACGTAAAAGTCCAAAATGTCGATACAAATTTGAAGTTTTATGTAAAAATGGCAGCTCCTTACTCACCTTATATAGTGCAGAAGTAAAGTCTCCCACCTCTTAACTTGTGAATTATTAAGGTCAGTCAAAATTCACATTAACATGAAGAGGCATCATTACTTTTTGATAATAAAGACATCACTCTTGTGAAAAATCATATTATGGCCATTGCAGCCTTTACTGAATAATTGGCAGTTTTGTGTTTCTGTTGAGAATCTTCGGAGAAACGATAAATATGATTTTAATAAAAACTGTATTGAAAACTTACTTCAGTTTCACTTTAATGAAATGAATAAAAACACTTTTTTCTAATTATCACTAGTTAATTTTATTCATAAGACAGGTTTCGGGTTAAACCTCATTATCAAGTATTGAAGTGATCATGAATTACCAAAAAATAAACAAGTCATCAATCACACATACTAATTCAGTTTATTCTAAGTAATGTTCAACGTTCACTCCCTGGCAGTAATGAAGTTTTTTTTTTGGATTCATTACATTACGAAAATTTCCTAGGCGATTTTGTTGCAAGCACCTCTTTTTCCATTCATGAGTTCTGAAAAGAACTGGAGTCGAATATTTAGATGTGTGCCGGTTTGAATAATTGACAGACCCAAGTGAGTTTTTGAATAATGTTTTGTTATAGCAAAATGAGGTGCTTCCCACATTACGAAAAGCTGTTTCAAAAGAGGCTAGATGACAATTATCAAAACTGCTAGATATGCAAACCAGCCACTTGGGATGCCCCACTAGATCATCCGATTTGACACTCTTAGATTTTTTCTGGTGATTCGTGAAATCTAAAGTATACATTTCACAACTACAGTCTTTTCCATTTGCACTTAACAAAATTAATCCAGAAACATTTCATAATGTTTCACGTGAAAGGTTAACATTTCCTTGAGATAAACGAGTAAGTTTTTTTTTCAAATCATGATATTTATTGTTTGTATACAGATCCTCGAAAGAATATCAAATTGCTGATTGATGAGAAACAACGTTGGATAAATAATTAAAATACCTATAAAACGAGGTATTACAAGACCCTATCTCTATTTAAAAAAAGCTGGTAGCGCTTTTGTCCGAACTTGATGTCTCGTCAAGTTCTAAAATAATGGGGGGGGACTGGTCTGCACTGTATAATCAATGAGAAAGATGCTCAGATAACTTTATGTTGTATACTTTTTTAGGTACGTGATTGTTACCTTATTATAATTGATGACACTTATAAAAAACAGACAAGATATTCTTGTGTTATTTCATGTATATTTATTTCTAGGGCACGACTCTGTATTGATTCTACTATTAGTTGGAGTATGCAAAAATCATATTACTTTCGATTGACTCGATTTCTCTTTTTCAATAATCAGATCAAAAACTCTCAATATGAAACATGGAAATGCAAAGCTGTCATTGAATTTGGATTTTTTTTTGTGTATTTACATCAATTCGTTTGTCAGTGCTAAAATTGCCTATGTTTTGGTCGAGATCATACTATAAATTCAGATATATGAATTGCTAAAAAAATAATACATCTTTCTGTATAATTGATGGTCCAAATTCAGTTTTCTCCAAAGGATCCCTAGAAAATTAGCGGGGTTTCTTTCTCATTTCAGAAGAATGGATGACTGTAAGCCATGGAGTATGTATTAAGATACGACAAAAATAGTTCAAGTCTAATTCATTCAATTTATATTGGAACAGAAATTGCTCTCAACTGAATGATAATGAATATTATAGAATTGGCTATCGCTACATTATACATATTTATTTTCGGGAGTACTGATACATGTCAATTTTTATTTATATTGAAATTGAACTCAAAATTATCTTTATCATGTTGCCAAAGGTGCTTTGGAAAAAATTTTATTCGTATGTATGGTATTGGTAACTTACTTCATTTAAGTACACAGAGGAGAAATATAATTTTTTTTACAGAAATTTATTATTCATCTCTATATGTAACTTTGAACACATCCTCTTTATTTTTGTAAACACTCATCAACTATCAATAAACAATGTGGATTCAGGCAGTCCATATGTTGGATTAATCACTGTTGCTAAACAGTATTTTGCAATTTAACCAGTATTTTCAAGAAGTTTCCAGTGTTAATTTGATTTTTTTTTAATAATGCCTTTGGACTGATAACTAGAGAGAGTAACATTATCCGAAATTGTCTCTCTAATTTTGAGGTTTCACAAACATTAGTATGTTATTCATTTACATTTTTCCATGCTGAACAGTATGAAAATTTGACATCTTTTTCAATCTGCTAAAGATCTCATCAATGATACTCGGCTGGATTAAGTTTGAACGGATCTGCCCTCAACAAGAACAATTCCAAGTGAGAAGTGGATATGACACATTCCTTGATCAAAACAGAAAACTCGCATCCTTCTTTTCCTAAAAACTATTCTTATCACCTGTATTTTCTGATCAATCTAATCATAGCGAAGATGTTTCCATCTTCACTTCGGAACTCTGATAGGCAAGACAAATACAATTTGTTTCAAAACCAAATGAAATTATATTTTCAACATGAGCACTTTTCCCAAACACCAGAACTGCTATATACTATTCTCGACGCGTCACCAAACAAGTTAGTGGCTTCAGGAGTTGAAGAAGACTAAAATTATTTCAACACATGCCATAATTTTGTAAATGAGCCTTTGGGCTGTCCGCAGTGGAGATAAATTTAATTACTTGGCTGTAAAAACCTAATAGTGAAATTCAAAACAGCAGTTATTACTTTTTGAAGAAACAGCACTCGTTAAGTTCTTTCAGATATTTGTACGCGAATCACCTGAGTTTGATTTTCAATTGACCCCAAACAGAAGTTACTTCATTTTCACAAGACCATTCAGTTTTACTTATTTTGTCATTCATATTTTCGTGCAGTACATTTATTTGAAAAAACAAGTTTATTCAAAACTTGGTCCAAATTTTGCATTATCTCTTGATATTTTTTTGTAGCATCTGCACTGCCTTTATCCACCTCCTTGCAGAGAGAAAGTAGTTTTAGGTTGAACAATGATATAATTCTGCAAGAGACTACAAGCTGTTTACCCACCAGCATTAATTTTACTTTTATAAAATATATTTGTTACTATGTATTGTTAGTTTTCTACAACAAAGTGCTTGAGCTA
Source organism: Leptinotarsa decemlineata (assembly GCF_025532065.1). Taxonomy (NCBI): domain Eukaryota; kingdom Metazoa; phylum Arthropoda; class Insecta; order Coleoptera; family Chrysomelidae; genus Leptinotarsa; species Leptinotarsa decemlineata. The sequence goes on from NW_027412690.1 coordinate 7,525,003, forward strand.
GTCATTTTCAAATTGATAATGTTTTTAAATAAAAAAAGAAAAATAGTGTTTTTTTTATTCAACCTATTACAGAAACCCTACACAAAAATGTTCCGTCATAGTTAGCAATATGTCAGCCCTTTTTTGATATTTCTTTGAATTTTCATTATTTTAGGGTAAATGAAATATTTTTTTAAAGTCATCTGACTATTTCTATTTTTGCTCAACAGGCAGTTCAATAATAATAATATTTATTCAGTTGGTCATCTATAGATGACATTGAGTATGTCAAAACGTGTACAAATACAAAATTAAAATACAAACTCCGTGCACTTAGAGGCACAATATACATAACTATATAATATATAATAGTCAAAACCTGAAATAGTCTATTTATGCAACATCATCCTTATTAAAATCAGCCTAAAATGTTGGACATGTAAATACTATATAAAAGTGAAAACCAAAAATAATTAGTTATTTATGTAACAGCATCATTATTAAAATTTTTGTACAGGATCATAAGTTATCATCCATATATTCTTTGAGAGAATAATAGGATTTATCCAGGAGCAACTCTTTGATTTGATATACTGTTTTAGAGCCAGACTTTTTATTGTACTTGGAAGTTTACTGTACAATTTAATGGCCATAAGCCTTGGACATGTTTCTGATACAACTAATCTGTGTGTTGGCACTTCCAACTGTAGGGAATTTCTAGTATTATAATTCTAATTACCACTAAGAGTAGGAAAACTGGTTATGTGTGATTTTACATATTTTAATATCTCATAAATGTATATACTTGTAACAGTCAATAATTTGAGACTTTGGAAGATGACTTTGCAACTTGTCCTTCTAGTAACTCCTGTTATATACCTTTTGGTTCTTTTTTTGAATTTTGAGTATTCTGGAACATTCACTAGATGTTACAATGAAAGTATGCATGGTAGTACATTAATAAGAGTGATCTACTTACTTTCCAGCGTAGTTGTTGAATACAATAAGATATTGAGGATATCTTTTTACAAATCGTATCAATATGCTTGTTCCATTTGAGATTTTCTGTTATCTTCAAACCCTACAATTTTGTCTCCTTTTGTTGTTGAATTGATCCATTAATTGACGTTTCTGGTAAACTGTGATCTGGAATGGTTCTTGAATGATCAAAACGTAAAAGCACAGTTTTTCTTCCATTGTCTAAGAACCACTTTTGGGTTCTTTTTATTTCATCAGATGCTTTATCAACTGTGGCTTTAATATTTTTCTGAGTTATCAAAAACAATGTGTCATCAGCATACAAAACGAATTGATCACGATAAAAATCATTTACATATATATAAGAGTGGACCTAATATAAAACCCCGAGGGAACAATTTTTAGATTCTGATTTATTTCCGCTAACCTCTACATAGTAGTATCTACCCTATAAATAACTTACAAATGCAGCAAATGAAAATTTAAGATTATTTTATTTCAAATTAACATACAATCCATATTTCTAGTTGGTATGCAGATTAAAAACACTGACAAATAAACACTCAAGTCAGGAATATATACAAATTATTTTAGTTTTAGCCTTTATCATACTCTGGTAAAGTCAAGACATCACATTCTGGTTGATCCAAAAGTCCAATTTTTTTACAAATCAAAAGTAATAATAATTATGTTTATTGTTAAAAGATCCAAGAGGATTTTGACAAATAAATGTTTATTGACAAGATCGAAAAGGATAATGACGTTGTCCAGAATACATACTGTGTATATATAAAACTAAATACATGACCTAGAAAATTTCAAGTTTCTTGCAGAGAAAGTAGTTTTGAGTTGAAATAACTGTATTTTTAACTTTCAACAATGAGGTGCTTATGCAGATCATTTTTGAAAACATGAAAACAAAAAAAAATGTGTATTTTTATTCAACCCATTCCAGGAACCCTATACAAAAATTCTCCATCATAATCATAATAACAATCATTCAGCCTATATGTGTAGCCCCTTTTGACTTTATCACTAGGGATTTGTATCTTTTCTGGGTAAATCAAGTGAGAGTAGTCTCGTACAGTTTTTGTGGCAATTGCTCCCCCACTCTCTGTGTTGTATTTGTTTTGAAGTGCAAAAGAGTCTTCCTGATACATGAGTGGTGCTACTACCTGCTCTTTCGGTTCTTTGAAGTCATTTAGTATGAGTTTTTCGTCCTCGGAAAGTTGACTTCCTTTCAATGCTTTCTGCTCGATATTATCCTGAAGCTGGGATAAGGTAACGTCCCTTCTATCTTTCATTTCGTTTTTAGGAACTGTGAGAAAGGTGTCTACATGGCTGGCTTTCAGAAACTTTTTGGGTTCCTCCATGGTTATTTCGACTTCACTTTCTATTTCTTTGTTTTTGTTCTTCAATTTTTTGTAGCTTGTTATTATTTCTGAGAAATCAGAAGGGGAGCTTTGTTTCGTAACAGTTATTTCGTTTTTGTTTGTTGGTTTTATGAAACGCTTGAAAGTCAAAGCTCTGTTTGAAAATTTGTTTAGATGCTCAACTAGATCCTTTGGTAAATCTGGAAATTCTCCTTTTTTGAAACTTTCCCAGTTTCTTTGAACTGCAGCATCATGGTTTGCAATTTTTGACTCGCTCTTCTTGAAATTCGCTTCAACGATTTTCTGAAATGAAAAGCTTTGTTTTCAGTTGCAAAAGATATAGGGTCTGATTCAGGTTTCACTTTGTTTTTATTTGACCATATTACATATCGTTTTTGGTCAGATGTGAAATCACAATGTAAAGAAATTGTGACAAAAACATATAATGAACAAAATAACACAAAGTAAAAATTCTGGAAAAAATCTGAGCTATCACAATATTCATTATGACTAAAAAATCAGTGGTATAAAAATAATTCATCAACAATTTTTTTAAGCAATCATTGAATTTATAACAGCAATAATTTCACAATAAAAGTACTTTAATGTGATTTGAACTCTAAATGGGGAATCTGTAAAATAAAAGTAAATGATTCATTGAACTAGTTTCAACGAGTAATATTTTTATCAAACAATCTAAGGTACTCTGTTATTGTCTGAAGATTTTTACGAGATCTGATGAAAGATTTTGTTACCTTATATATCTTATATAAACTGACACTTCAATATTTATTTATTGATAACGGAAATGCTCCAGTTTATGCAATATTGGGTAAAATATACAATGATATCGGCATGTAATGAACTTATGATTCTATACATTTTCAAATGGTCTGCAAATATTAGACAATTTGTGTTCACAAGATGATCAATGATGTCACTGACAAACAAGTTGAATAGCAGGGGGCTCAATGAGAACCTTGCAGAACACCTGAGGAAGATATTAAGTTTTTGTTCTGAAAACATTGAAATCTATTCAATCCATTTCAGTTTATGGAATCCTAATCCAGAAGCTTTCAATTGGCCTGTTTAGACACCTCAAAAGGTAAATGATACTGTTTTGATAGGACAACAAATTATTTACTGTGGATCACCCTGACATGAAACCTTATTATTTCACAGTAATAATTTTGAGACAAGCTTCAGAAATCATGGTAATACATACCAAGTTCGTATCCCTCTACAATTTTCAAGGTTTTCTCTATAGGCCCGAGTTTATGTTTTGCTACAATATGGCTATTCTTCTGAAAATTTTTGAATATCTTACTAGACAATGAAAGTTTGTGAAGTATAAATGATGGTTCGGTAATGATTCAAATTATAAATGGAGTGTTTGAGAAAAAGAGGTGTACCATTTCGAAAAAAAACAAACAGCTTTTGTGAATACATTATCCACCTTAATTTGTTAGCAAGTGATTAAATAGGTCAATTCCTTTGAACATTATTGTGTTCTTACCTAGGGTGAAATCCAAAATAGGAAGTTTTATTTTTTTTCAAATCGTCTGCATTTTCGTCTCCATTGCATGAGAGTAGTAAACAGTTTTACCTACAGAATAATCTACTTTACCCCCAAATTCAACTACTTTAGAAGATCATTCATACACAAAAGAAACATGAGAAGATCGAGAATGTGCCCCTAAGAAACACCACTGTTTTCAACTGCAGAGATGATTATGAGACAAAATCATCAACTACTCTGGTCATTGGTCTTGTGTTCTGGTGAGGCAATGTTAATAACTCCTTGGGCCACCTAAGGAGCATCATGGCTATTCACAGTCTGTCAGCCATGTAACGTTGAAGAATCATTTCAACTTCAACTAAATAAATTATCTCGAGAAAGATATATGATCGAGGTGGGGATCGAACTCACCATATATTTAACGGAAGTTCAAGAATTATTCATAATGCTTGCCCTTGTATAGGAGAAAAACCACAAATGTTTTGAGAGGAAGGTAGGGAAGTGGCCAATTTCAAAGGAATCATCTATGACTATTGCAAATATTCCACCAGAATAGTCACTGGAAATTATCAAAACTTACTATTACAGTATCTGGCAATGCAGGAAAACTTTCAGACAGTTTTTCGATTGTCCATTTTTCAGGATCAGTAGCATACAGGTATTTCATTTGCTCTTTATCATGCCAAGTTAAAAAATTCATTTTCTTTTCGTTGAAGTACTTTTGTCTGACTATGAAGTATTTTTTTTGTTCCTCCATTCTTTCCATTTCTTCGACGTGTGCTCTGTGCGTTTGGTGGACGCTCATGAAATCCGATTCTAGCCCTTCAAAATCCAAGTCTTCCTCCTCCTTAGCATCCAGGTCGTGAGCTAAGATATTTCTTCGCCTCTGTATTCCAGGATTAGTTTTCCTTGGAATTATTTTATTGTAGTGTCTTAAGCTATTTTGGATTATTCTATCAGATTTCTTCAATAAAAACATATTAACGAAGTTTTTATAAATATAATGATTTAGATAATTCAAGACTTCAAGAACCTGTGCTGTGCTTCAAGTTTGTTATGACGAGGTTATGTTTATTTTTGCAAGTTCTTTCTCTTCTTTTTTCGAGAAACTTCTATAGGTGTGTTTTGTTGGCACTAACCTTATTCCAGATTGAGTCAATCCCGCCAAAAATTATTTGCATTGTCTCTCTGCCAGATATTATTTAAATTATTTGTTGCCGGGATCCCGTTGATCTACCGAAAAATTTATTTCAGGTCTCGCTACATATTCGCGCTGTAGCGATTAAGGGAGTATTCTAATTACTTCCTCAGTGACGTTATAAAACAGGGAATGGACAACTGAAGCTTCATCCTAATTTCAATACGTAAATGAAACTTCTGAGGTTTTCACTTTCTAATAACTTCAATTTGGAAAAATTTAAGAAAACCTTGAAACCATTGAACTTGAATTGAATATTAGAAGAAAAACTTCACCGTAGTTGTTAATATATTCATATGAATTTGGAATCTCGCCTAAATATAATGTATAACGGACGTGAGGTGCTGCAAAACAGAGAATGTCAGAAAGAGAAGGAGCTCCAGAACATCTTGATTATAAAGTTTTGTTGTCAGATATCAATTGTAAATAGATTTGTTTTGATCTCTCAAATTATTTTCCAATTTTTTGAAAAAAGTAGATTTTGAGGATTTACATATGAGCACAAAGATACCTAATTGGTCAGTCAGTAGTTGTGTTCTAGATTGAGCCTTAGATTTCGTTCTGGGAGAATGAAATACAAATAAGATTTTGAAATTAGAAACAACTGATATTTTGCCATAATTTCACTTCACATTTCGGTAATTTATATGAAATTACTCATATATTTCCATCAAACTCAATAGCACGCAATGCGCAACCTGAGAAATGCATCAGAAGAGCGATAATTTGAATTGAAAGGGTTATATTTTTAGATGGAGTACTAGAAAGCCAAAAGCGATAATTTCTTGTAAATGAACGCAAATAAAAAAACCTGATAGAGAAACACTATTGACGGCAATCTGGAATAAGATTAGTAACAATAAAACGCACCTTTTGTTAATACCACCATCTATAGACCTCACGTAGAAGCGTAAATGAATTATATAGATTACTCTTGTTATTTCTACAATAGTTCTCACAGTTGATGTAAGATGGCATGTATGCTATTAGAACCATCTTAGACCATAAGCTGAACTCATATTTGCTGGAACTGTATAATGGTTGTTCTTCACAATAAATAAAGGTGTAGTGAAACCAATTGACAGGTTGCAATTTTATTAGCAGAAGAAGGCTATTTCACTTCTATATTTTATAGTAATCTTGATTGCCTTATTCCAAATAAAAAATTCGAAATCTCTAGCGAAAAGAAGGGTTCTCAAGAAATAAGTTGATACTTTTGCACTACTACCTTTAGTCGGGCTGCGCTACAAAAGAACTGTCCTTCTCTTCTATTACCAACCTTTTGGCGGGATTATTTTTATTATAGAAGACAAAACTATAATATTTTTTACACACCTAACACTAATAAAATTGTAGAAACTTATTAGTTTTATTATTTGTTAGACATTAAGAAATCCTAAAAGGTAAGAAAAATAGCCTGTTACACCTGGTTATTACGTGATTGCTGTCAGATGACTCAGAATAGAATAGAAACCGAAATGAAAAGTAGAAGTGGAACTTCAAGAATAAATCCAAAACAAGCACTGTTCCCAAACACCAGAACTGTAACATTCTTCCCGACGCGCGTTTCAGTTCTGGTGTTTGAAATCAGTAGGTACTTATCAGTGACGGCTCTTGCATTGGAGAACAGGGGAGGCTTTAGTCATATAGACGTATAGTCTATATGACTAAAGCCTCCTAAAATTATAGGTGTCACACGTACGAATTAAAAAATTGAACAAATCGTCACCTGTGCGCCCAGATGAAACATCATGAAAACTCATAAAACGTTCTACCACATTACCATCTTTGACATGTCTAAAAACGATTGAAAGTTGTGATGTACAGGTAATATCGGTAATTTCATCAATTTCCCATGCAAAAAAAGAAACACTGCCAACACTGTCTATAATAAGCTCATTTTGGATGGTTTTTGAGGTGCCCGAAAAAACGCTACCGTTTAAAAAAGTGCCAAATTGTGAATCATATTTCCCCCATAACACGAGGTAAATTTTTTAAATCGGAGTATCCTATTTTAGACCACGTTTGGTATTCGGTTTGTACAGAAAATAAAACACAGGGCCAACAAAAAATGTTTTCTCGGTTAATGGAGCCGGTTAACCAAACGCATTTATCGTACCAACTCATATTAAATCCACGATTTTGTTGAATATTTGACGGGTTAATTGAAATCAAATTTGGTTGAGGCCTTCCCAGAGTCTTAATAATGTAAAATTTATTATCATAAGATAAAGAATTGAAATTATTTGTCAGCAACCAATCGACTATATCGTCAGATTTTTTAATTTCGTCCAACTTATCCAAAACAAATGAAAAAAAAAAAACTTACCGAAAAGTGAAAACCTGAAAACACCTTGAAATTAAAAGAAAATACTTTGAAAATATATTAAAGATATTACCAAAAAAACACTGCTTTAATATAATAGTGCCTGTTTTATACACAAACAACAAATATTATCAAGAAACACTAAAACGATTTACCGGAATATTTTTTAGTCCCGGTCTGTCACGGTATCCCGTCCGAATAATTAAATAAAAAACAAACGCATTCGTACACTAATGGAGACCAACTGGAGGCAAGCCTCCTCTGACGCTACAAGTCCTGCAACTGAAATTACAAATTGGGACGTATGTCGCTGGTTGGATTGGTCTCGTGGAGCCTGTGTTTTTTTAAAACGGTCGGAGGCTTGGCTCCGACCGTTTATTATTTCGGGTTGATAGTTTATTCGTTATTCGTTCATGGGCGGTGCGTATGAGTTTTGTTGATGCAGGATACAGTGTGGTACGTACTACGTAGCGAGTGAGTGTTTTTACGGGCATATTGTGTATTTTCATTAAAAATTAATGAAAAAGTAATGATACCCAAGCATTTTTGGAAAAAATAATCATAATTATTTGTCAATATCTTTTATTGCGATGAATAGCCTCAAATTTTATGGGGAGGCTAAGCCTCCCTTGCCTCCTCTGACGAGATGCCGCTGGTACTTATTTTTGAATATATTCCAAATTACTGTTCATACTTGTCGGCATCGACCGAAACCGCATAGGTACGTGTAAAACAGCTTTTATTTCGCCATAGCAATAACGATAATCGCAATCTCTGCATTTATGATGAATAAATTATTATCCATTATTTTTCTCAATGATATTCAATTCATATTCTTATTTTCATGCAAGGCGGATTTCCACCAAACGGAAAAAACCACAACAAAACAGCCACTACTGAGTCGATTTCGACAAAAAAACTTGAGTTGTCAAAGTGAGAAACATTTTGAAGACTTTGAGTAGCGGGCGACTGTTTTTGTCAATAACGAAATATCCCATAGGGAGGCGGAAAGATCAAAAGGTTTCGGTGTTTTGTCTGTGTTTTTGTAAACAGAGTTCGCTATGTGAAAACAGTCGGTGACAGCAACAAGCAAGTATTCAGATATGACATATCTCTAATTTTTATTCTGTTTGGAATTTTTTAGTCCCAGTACATTCAACAAGTTCTTAAAGTCATTATTGGACATTCCTAGAAAATTGAGAAACTATGATCTCAGTTTCATTTATTCCTACGTCACCATTCATCAAATCTGCCATGATTTCATCCGTTTCATAATCTATTCGTCTTTTTAACAATGATTCCATCTAGTATCTTGTTTTCGCTCCTTCCGCTCAAAAGATTTGATTATAAAAAATCGCAGCCCATTACAAAAACATTTTCTAGAGAAGATACGATGAAAACTGTTCGAGTAGTGAAAACGACAGAAAACATTTCACAACAAAACACAGAATCCAGACTAATTTTTTTGCCTGTATGGTGGAATTGGAGTTTAGAGTTTGTTTTCGAATCTAAAACAAGTTTATTGTTTCTGTTTTTGTAAACAAAACTAGTCGCAAAAGCGAGACCGTTTGGTGGAAATCCTTCTTTAGATTCGCCAATCAATTATTTTTCGAAAAGCGTTTATCAGAAACTGGTAGCTACTCCAAAAATAAATGTCATATACAAGAAAATTTAATTCTGATAATTCGTTTCATTCCTATCTATCATACTAATATACAAAGTTTTCGATGGGAATTTTCTGGCATCATCTGAAGTCCTTTTACGTCCAGTCATGCCCACATGATCGTAGAAACTTTAAAAAAATATCGCATAATGATACACAATTTAGACAATGTCAACATATACAGGGTTCTCTGTTTAAAAAATTCAAAACTGCACCAGACTGAAAAGTAAAAAAAACGCGAAACCTCTAGGAACCACCAAGTTGACTTGAGTGTCACACCAATAGATGGTTCCACTTAAGTTTCGCTTGCGTTTACGCAGCTATTTTTATCAAGTACTTTCTTGGTTTTTTCTCATTTTGTCTTCAATCGAGGACTGCCTGCCCGGTACTGACGATGCCCAATAGGCTAAAACAGCTGTCTACCGGTGGCTTTTAAATTGAAATCAATATGAGAATGATCAAAAAGTACTCATCTATTTATTTTTTGATATTCATGGAATTATTTTTCAGCAGCTTGACTGCATTAACCTTTCTAGATTTCATATCATTGCTAGAAACATGTGGATTCGTTTTCCGTTGGCATTTCAGGTTAGCTTCCCAAATTTCTGCTACCGCAGTTGTCGGTTGATTGGTCAAACCACCAACACTGACATAAAAACTTAGCAAGTTGACTTGGGTGTCACACCAATAGGTGGTTCCACTTATATTTCGCTTGAGTTTACGCAGCTATTTTTAGCAACTACTTTCTTGGTTTTTTCTTCAATCGAGGACCGCTTGCCCGGTACTGACGATGGCCAATAGGCTGAAACCGGTGGCTCTCAAATTGAAATCAATATGGGAATGATCAAAAAGTACTTTTCTATATATATATATATATATATATATATATATATATATATATATATATATATATATATATATATATATATATATATATATATATATATATATATATATATATATTGGCTATAACCGGTGAAAGTGGCGATCCCATTGGTAGGCCCTCATCTTGCGTAAAGAATTCGTCCTTCAGTTGGAAGTAGTAGTTTCGTACACAGCATCCTAGTAATTCCATGATTACTTGTATCGGTGTGTTTGTTCTATCTTTCAGGTCCCCATCTTCGGATAGCTTCTTCTGTATGATTTGAAGTGCTTCTTCGACAGGAACGTTGGTGTAGAGGCTTCCCACGTCGAAACTGATCAGGTGATCCTGCTCTTTAACTTCGATTTCCCCCAGTAGTTCAACGAAATGCCTTGAATTTTATACAAAATATGATGTTTTACCCTGCAGTGGTTTAATTATTGGTAGTAAAGATCTGGACAAGTTCTGAGTGGCTCAATCTCTGGAGCTAAGCAAGTGAAGGGGCTTACTGTGGTGTGGTGTTAGCGATGATCTCTCTTTTTCCGAAAAATAGACTTGGTGTTTTTTCAAAGTCTGGTACAACTTCCTTTCAATTGATGCAGTAGGGTCTCTTACGATCTGTCGGATCTTCAAGCACGTGCTTTCAATTTTGGCAAATATTGGTTCTTGATCTTCTTCCAAGGTCTCTTTTCTTATTTCTTCAAACCGTTCTGTGGCATCCTGCATCATAGTTGACATCTTCCAACGGTGGTAATTAATTTGAGACCTTATAAGTGCTCGGCTGGCGCGTTCCAATATGCGTTCGGCTCTCTCTCCTGGAATTGGCGATTTCAGCAAAAAACCTGTGGGTATGATGTTGTTATCTCTAGCTCTGCACAAGGAGCTGAGGTGAGTTTTTTCTTTGTTAAGCTTGATAGTCTTTTCATATCCTCGGAATAAGTTGCTGGTTCCGGGTCCGTACCGGGTATTCAACGTTTGTTTGAAGGTGGTTGACAATGTTTCGTAGTGTATTTCATCAGTTCGGACTCCCATTGTCTGATATAATATAAATTGATTTGAAATCCCTGAAATCATATCGCGTCTTGCGTTCATAATGTTTGTTTTTGACTATTTTACGGACAGTTGGGAAAGGAATTTCGGTCAAATCTTATGTTGCTTGTGATCGTTTTGTTACCCTTGAAACCAAACTTGAGATGTATATTCTTATATATATTGAAACATACTCTCTGTGTATGAATATTAAAATGTATCCGAATTTTATTCTCCGGTATCTCTTTTTCGCATTGTTCACCATCGCTATTGGAATCACTATACAGAAAAAAGTCTGCGTTGATATCACACTCGTTATTACAATTGGTACTTGTCCAAGGACGCCACATTTTAAACATATAACAAAAATTTTAAGTAACTATAACTGCAGCAATATCGAATTTAAACTCTCAAATCGCGATCAGTTCCTGAACTGAACATTGACAACACGACTGCTATAACCATCCTCGCATTCTATTCGTCACAGTAACATGACTTCAAATTCAATTTTATCACTCTTCAGCCAATCTTAAAACTCAGTTAGTAAAAATTATCCAATATGAACCGCCAATTTTTCAGTCCACGTGGTTTAGTTGACAGCGTCTTTATTTCTCTGTATTGCTTTTTTTGGCCTTTGAGATGGCTGACAACTGTAAGTATACACAATATCGGTTACTTCGAATATACATGTGGTGAATTTGTTGAAATGTATCCCAACTTTGGGAATCGTTTTCCTGTTTCTCTTAAAAAGCTACCGAAAGGAAATCGTAGCTCAGTTTCCTGCTGCATTATTGTTTTTGAAGGATGGCCACCCACAAACTCCCCGATTAATTATCTAAACGACTGTATTTAACATAATGCTAATTTAATAATAAACAGGGTTCAAACATATAACTGTTAAAAGATTCTATCACTTGTACTGAATTTCATTATTTACACAAAATTTTATGCAAGTTCGTTGAGCCATTTTTTTGTATAGCAGAAAATTACCGGGACACGCAAAACGCTTCTGATTTTTATGCCTCTCACCAACAAACTAAACATGTTAAATAGCTGAAACTGTGAACATATTGTAACGAATCTGAAGCCGCCCCTGTTCGATATGCCTGCCAGCGAACAAAAACATGACATCCCCGCAAAATGAATGCAGTCGGCAACCGCCGGTAAAACTCTAAAAACGAACCGACTACAGATTTCTAAAAATTGACTATAAGACTTATTTGTTCGCGCAGAGAGACTGGTGATTCGTTGTGTTTCGCGAAGTGGACAGTACTGAACTACGGAAATATAAACTGATAGACCTTTCTCGCGAAAAATAGACTTGTGAAATGTGAAAGTGAATAAGTGTTTAGGACTCAATTAAAATAAGTGGACATATACAGTTTTGTGGAAAATAGACAATAAGACACAAATTGTGTTCGAGAAAAGTGCGCCTAACGAACTTGAAATTCGCCGAATTGAAGCAAGAATTGGAGGAGAGAGAGCTAGATTATTCTGGAAAGAAATCAGTATTCCAGAAGAAACTGGGATAACTTGACTGAATCAGGAGAAGATCCTGAAACATATTTATTCGAAGTTTCTGGGGGTGATTTGAGAAACGATTGTTACCGATATATAAGCCCGGCTTCCTGACTCAAGGGGGAGTTCAGAAAGTGAATCGAGCGGTTAAACAAGAAATTCAAATAGTAGAAATAAATTAAGCGTTAGTTGCTGAGTGTTGTAAATGAATTAGTTTGTGATTAGTGAAATATTGTTGGAAATAAATTTGTTTAAGAAAGTAAATTCTTTAATTTGTTACAATATGTTCGAAACGAGTGTACCAACTTGAAAAACGAAAAAAATCGTTAGTCGAATGTACGTTGTTCACGAAATTAGAACATTTACTTTATTTTTTGAACAGTCAGCGTGCGTGGCGTTATAATTTTAAGCGTTTGAATTGTTAGAAAAGTTACAGTGAACTTTGGCAAGATTTCAAATCAATTTCCTCACTCCCTCGTTTGAAGAATAATGCTTTTCGAAAGTGATAGAAAATCGAGGGAGCATTAAGTGAACGAGAGTAATCTCTTCTATCAAATTTAAGTGTAACTTATTGGCGACTCAAACACCATGCGAAACCTTGATATTGCGGAACATCGAAGGGAGTTATTCTTTAGATCATTTCACAACAAGAAGTCTTCGACTTAGTCCGCAAAATTGCTGAATTTTGAAGAAAAAAAATGTCGGGTAAGCATCGCTCAGGAATTGTTGACTGACGTTAACGGCGATCCAGATTTGCTTAAAAAGTTCATAACTGGTGACAAATCATGGGTATATGGTTATCACATCGAGACTACAGTCCAATCGTCACAACGGTCGTTGCTTCCTATCTTTAGGCGTATTTGACCAATGCTCCTCCTGTTACGTAACTGGCTGTTACATAACAAAAGCTTCGTCGGGGGACAAAGACTGTCTTGCAGTTTGCAAGTCTGTAACCGAAATGAGGTCTACTGTGCTTGGAAATAAAACTATTGTCTTCCTCATGAAATATTATTATTGTGATCGTACTCCCACGTGAACATCCGGTCGACCCCGGCCTCCAACCGGCGTGAATGGGAGTACTATTTATTTTAAAACACAAATGCTTTTTATCAACACTATTATAAGTTTACGATTGCTGGCTCGTTATGAAACGGCGGACATTTACAACACAAAATGAATTCCGTCTACCACAATGGCATCCGCGTACCTTTGTGGACGGTCGCTATCGGCACGTCCACCCACCACCATATCGGAAACCGAACTCTATCATGAAGATATGCGCCGCTTGAGCATAACAAAGAACACGTCCGATATCATGGAAAAACAATTGATGACTTTTGTATCACGATCATGCACCTGCTGACTCGTCATTGATTGTTCGTAATTTTTTGGCCAAAAACAACACTATAATCATGCCTCAGCCACCGTATTAATCAGATTTAGCCACCTGTGACTTTTTCTTGTTCCCAAAATTGAAGAGACCCATGAAGGGACGGCGTTTTGCTTCCAGGAAAGGAAAAACGCTGACAAGTGTATTATATCTGAGGGGGACTATTTCGAAGGGGACAAACTAGAATAAATTGATAATTAAATGAATATTTAATGAGAAAAATGAAAATTCACCTTATTTTTTGAACAGACCTCATATGTCAGAAGCACTCGGCCAAATATACTTGCTAATCGCTTCGAGGTTCATCTCAACACATCTCGAACTGCTCTTTTTCATAACTTTTATATTTGTAGAACCGAATCTTCATCGAATGAACTTCCCGAGCTAATTTCTCCAAGTCAATATAATCTTCAGCTATTTAAACCCAACGTAAATCGCTTCTTTCGCCCAGAAACCGCTCCCAGAACTCTAAAGATTTTCTCGCAGTGTTTGTGCGTAGCAGGATAAAAACATACCAACCATACAAACATTTTTTCACTCAATTCTGCATAACTTTCGCAATGTTTGTCGGTCATCCTTCAATAGTTTCATATAATTTTGAAATACCTTCTCGAATCGAATGATGTATTGATCGTAAACCAAACAAGATCATGATTTTTATTTCTCTCAGTCTGTGGCAAGTTGAACAGCTCCTAAAAATATCCATAACCTCCAGTACCATTCCCACCCCGCTCACACGTGCCACCCTGTACCGGTGAACTCTCCGTCCGCGTTCGCAGCCACCCCAGCCGACGATAAATCAAGGCATTGTTTATATTTCACATAAACAAATCCCCGCGAATCGCGGATGGCCGTGCATGAGTTCCACCTGTACACATCGGCACCGCTTTGCGGGAACACTTGACTTTCGCGGCTGGTCCAGTCAGTAAGGCAGTGGTCTCTAGATTCTTATTCTCGCGCGTCTTCTTCTCAGACTCTAGTCGACGGCTCTCTCTGGGTCAATCGGATTCAGGCGGAGTGCTATTTGATTTTTTTTTCGATTTTGTGTTGTGACTATAGACTGTGCTAACTGGAAGTTTGGATTTGTGGACTGTCTTTCAGGTAAGTGACTTTTTTTTTGGCTCAAGTGATCCGGGAAATCATGGTCCGCGCTCGTGTGATTTGAATAAAACCGTTAGTTTTGAGGCTCCTTTCATCTTTCGAAACTGACAAGTTTGCTAGTGGCAGTCGGCATGAAATACTGATCCTGCCTAGCCTTGAAAACAGTTTTTATTGATGATTCGAACTTGATTTGTGTTATGAATGTGTGAAGTAACCCTACATTTTTTATCTTTAGGATTTCAGTGAAACGGTTATTGTTGGAAGGTCCAGAAGATCGTCTTTTTGAGAATAGAAGTTATTTTGTTTTCATCTTTTCGTCAATAATTAAATAAATTATATTGAAATGGGGATATTTTTAGGAGACATTAGTCTTTTTGAAAAATGGTTTTATTTATATTTATATAAAATATTGCGTGAAACTTCCGAAGAAAGAAAAAAACGAGTTCAATTTAAACTCTTCACAGATATCTACTTGGTATTTTGACACAACAAAGTCGACATTTTCAACCTTAATATAGGTTCTAAAATTCGTGTATAAAATCATTATTTGGCATGCTCTGCGAAAACTATTGAAAGTGTATAAAATAATGTACTGAGTATATATTTATAATATTCATCATTATCAATAAAAAAAGTCTGCGAGGTTATACCTAACTGTAAAGATGCTTTTTGTTCACATTAGTCAATCAAAACACAGGTGGAATTAAAAGATAATTACATTCGTATCATGATTTGATCCTTATCCAACAGAATAGTTTCATAATAAAGGTTGATTATGTACAAGTGAATTCCTCTTCGAATGGTTGGAATCGGACAAGGGCCGTAGCGAAAAGAAAAACCAGGGGGGGAGGGAATTCAAATATTCCCAACCCCACCAGTAAAATTTCCCAGCTTTCGAAAAAATGAAAGGCGAGGGATTAGTTAATAGGTACTATGAATATATTAATTTTCTTACTTATCTATCCAACGATTGCCTAAATGCTGATGCCCGTTAGGGTATGCACAAACAAAAATAAATTTTGGTAATTATGAAAATTATAATGGGAATTATTCTACTTTGGACCAAGGTCCTTGGCCTTCCACCGTATCCACCATGTATAGGAATATTCAATACAAATGAAAGGAAACACTTGAATGATATTGTGCTTATTTTTTCTACTATTATTTTTTCTATCTTCACGGCCCGAAATTTCCTAACTTTTCCAAGTCGAAACACCAGGGAAAAGTTGGGAGTTTTGTAAAATTGTCACTTCAAAATTGTGTACTGTTCCGGACTGTTCCCTTACTTGGGAGAAATTAAACTTTTTTGAAGTTTTCAAACAACTCCTGGTTATTTCCCTTTTCTTATTAAGTACCTCTCCCTTTTTTTTTCTCTCATTTTTATTTTTTAAATTTTAATTCATTTCTTTACTATTATTTTTTTCACTCTTCACGGCCAAAAATTTCCCAACTTTTTCCGAGTCGAAAAAGCAGGGGGAGTCTCTCCCCATCCCCCCCATGGAAGGAAAGGTCCTCAATCGGACCTTTCATTCATGGTCATCCCTAAAAGAAACAGTCTCAGGTGTACCGCAGGGAAGTACTTTAGGACCCTTGATGTTTTCAGTGTTTATTTTTGATTACCCCACTTTCTTATCACATTGTCAAGTACATCTATACGCAGATGATATACAGCTATATATGTCTTCTCATAACACCGATACTGAAAGTTGCGTGGCCAATATAAACACAGATTTGCACAAAACATTCCTATACTCGGAGAATCATGGACTTGCGGAGTTCAAAGAGAAAATCTCGATATTTTATCCGTTTTTCCTCTTCTTTTCTGACGATATTTGTCTCGCCAGGAGCTGAAAACTCCACGACAAATATCGTTTTGCTCTGATGGTCGAGAAGGACTACATCAGGCTTATTAGCTTGTATGAACCTGAGGGTGGGGAACGAATAGTTCCAATAAATTCGGCACTTCTCGTTCCGTTATTACTATTATTATAACATTTTTTTCACCGTATTGTGCGCTGGTCAGGCCCTATCCCCCGAAGCCCCGATACATTCGGGAGAGCGCGCCCTCCAGCATTATTAACCAATGACCACTCCCACCACTTATTATTATTATTATTATAATCAATATTACTGCTTGCGCTTAGGAGTGTGAAATTTCAAATTATTTTGTTTTTGAGGTGCACTTGCAACTGCACTGGAAGAACATCATCAAACTCACTTGTATTTGTTTACTTTACTATAAAAAACCTTTTGTTTGTGATAGTGTACAGTTTTTGAAATACAGAATGTTGAAATGCACAAAGTAAGTACCATTTTTTAAAAGAAAATTAAAGTTTTAACCAACCCTATTGACTTGCAGCAAAAGATGACCCCTCTTAACCTCCATCAGCAGCAGGTTAATCAAAATTAATAATGATGTAATAAGCAAACCTATCTCTCTACCACAAAACTAGTTTTTTATAATTGAATACGCTTGAGGAAGCTATTGTATAGCGAAACACGTGTCGTGGTTTTTGTGAAACCCTATATAGTGAAACTCATACAATAAACTGTATCAATAAGTTTTTTATGTCGACTTAGGGAGTTGAAGCTTTGGAAATGTTATAACAAACAAAATTGACGTCGAGATTGGCTTTTTTTTTTTGGTTTTTAAGAATGTTCTTTCTCCGGCAATTTTTCATTGCGCGTAATGGGATCAAAGCTCATAAACATGTCATCAAAACGCGAAATTTTGAATCTTCGTTTCCCTTGAATATAATGTTCGTATGTCCGAGAGGAATAGTTGGCTTTAACGAAAATGACTTCCTTAAGTGGCTATGAATAACCACGAGTGAATAAATTGTTCTCATATCGCTACTCGTTGAAATATGAATTTTTCAAATATTTTATTCTATAATCAGTATGCTGTATTTTTTACTATACTCTGTCCATCTAAGTAACAATATGCTTCAAAACATTATCATGCATAGTGTATGCGATCTCCCAGACAAGGCTGCTTGTACGTAGTCGCACTAGGTTAGGTTCAAAGTGAGTGGGTCTTTTCGCCCCTCCACCGCAACCCGCAAGGGTTTATTGTGGCTCACGCCTATTCACACTCGACTAAATAAATCCAGCTTCTTAACGAAGCCGATTAGTTTGCATGGTGAGTGGTCTTTCAGGTCAGATGGTAAGAGTACGGCTCTGCCGAACTCTAAAAATCTGATTCGGTCCCCAGCGGGGCAGGCACAAAGTATGTACACTGCTGTTTCATCATTTTCCAAACAGAGGCGACACACACTGTCTTCTGACAGTCAGAGTCTCTGTATATGATGATTCAAATGACAGTGACCTGTAAGAAGGCCTGTAAGACATCGTACTTCATCCCTACTGTATTCCAACAACTGTTTAGTCGTTTTTGCTACCAATTTTTTTAGGTGGAGTGTAGTGACACAAATTAGCAGCCGTATCAGTACTTTAAACTTTAAAATACCGTATATGTACAGACCACAAGCGTTAAAAAGTAACTGACCACTCCGACACTCTAACAATGAATTCCGCCAGCCGATTGCAGTTGAATCTGATTGGCCAGCGTGAGGAGGCTTGTTTATTTCACCCAATAGATGCAAATGTGATTGGTGATCATGACTTTGATCACGCATCTATCTTTGTTTGGGTTACTTTGTTTGTTGGATGGATATAGTTTAGTTATTCTTGAACGAGTTGTCACATTATTCATATATTTTGCTTGATCTTTTATATGAAGATAAGTGCAATCTAACATCAACATGAAATTTATATTTTTTTTACAAGCAAGAGTGCCACACTGCAACTTTCATCAACTAATTCCACAAACCTGATATATCCATATTCAGCAGTATTCAGCTGTTTTATAGATAATATCTCAAAAGTACTATCCTTGGTGAAAGTTAAATTTGTGAACACCACCAAATATCATTCTTAGAAATACATTCAGTTCTTTCAAGGCCTTTTGAGTAACTTTGAATAAAATCTTAGATCCACTTGCAGAAATTCATTTTTATTTGATTGAAATAAAGACCTAAGTACAGAATTTCTCACTCCACCCGTTTTATACAAGTCCCTAAAGTGGAGAGAGTAGTATTGACAACAGTGAAGTCCGCATCGTTAAGGAATTTTCTTATTTATGGTTGTGATTGAAATAACAACTATAAATGTGAACCTAGATTTATACATTTCAGGTATATCAACTTGTTTTGATGTTTTGTTGCGTAACAACAAGAAATGTTACCCTGCTTTTATTCTTACAGCTCCAAAAAAGTAATCTAGATCTAAAAAATGAGTTTTGACATCTGACAATAAAAACTCATAATCCCGCCCATCAGTCCAAACTGAATATGTTAATCCATCAAGTGTCAAGAAATTCGTTAGTGCAACTTGTGGGGGCGGAAAGATATATCTCTTGGAATATGAACGAAGCGCAGTGTAGGACTATGACAGGGCATGTACGTCTTCTCTGCAGATTTCTGTTTCTGGTGGGTGTGATTTCGCCGAGGTAAATAACATCCTCTTCAGCGCAGACATTGAAATCTTTTTTATGGTAGCGATTCATTTAAAGATCGATATTTTATTTTGTTTTCATCCTCTGAACTTTCAGTGGCTTTCAAAAACAGTTAGTACTCTGATCAATTTATTAGACCAAGAATGTGACTAGTCCAGATCTGACAATGAGTTATACCGTGAAAATAACAGAATATTCACCTCCTCAATTCTAAACTCTGACCCGCAAATGGCTTTAAACATTGGCCCGTAAAAAAACTATTTGTAACCGTGAACAATGAACATGTTACGTTCGTTACGGCTAGTGGAGACGAAGTACTATTGCATGTTATCTGTAACGGCCTCAACACGTGTAACCGTTACAACCTGAACGAACGTTTGTTGATTTTCAAGATGCCTACCCATGTTTAACAAATGTTTCGTAATGTAACCACGTAATCTTACGTTACGGCTAGTGAAGACGTAGTACTGCTGCATACTATCTGTGATCACTTCAACACACGTAACCGCTACAAGCTGAACCATCGTTTGTCGGTTTTTAAGGCGCGTATTTATAACAAATATCCAGTGACGTAACCGCGTACACGTTACGTTATGATTAGTGGAGGCGATGTACGTCAATACGCCAAACTGTTACAAGCTGCACCACCATTTACCGGTTTTTAAGACGCGTATCCATTCATAACAAAGGCCCCGTAACACAACCGCATGTTGTCTGTAACCATTTCAAGTCGCGTAATCGTTACAAGCTGAACCACCATATGTCGGGTTTCATGGCGCGTATCTATTTGTAACAAAGTACACATGACGTAACGGCGTACACGTTACGTTACGGATAGTGGAGGGGGAGTACTCTTCCATGTTATCTGTAACGCCTCACAGTTACAAGCTGCACCATCATTTATCGGTTTTTAAGACACGTATCAATTTATAACAAAGGCCCCGTAACATAACCGCGGTCACGTTACGTTATGGCTAGTGATGACGGAGTATTGTTGCATGTTATCTGAAACCATTTCAACACTCGTAATTGTTACAAGCAGAACCACCATTTGTCGGGTTTTATGGCGCGTATCTATTTATAAAAATGTCATATAACGTAACGGCGTACAAGTTACGTTACGGTTAGTGGAGAAGGAGTACTATTTCATGTTATCTGTAACGCCTAACAGTTACAAGCTGCACCACCATTTATCGACTTTCAAGATGCGTATCCATTTATAACAAATGTTCCTTAACACAATCGCGTTCACGTTACGTTACGGCTAGTGGTGATTGTTGCATTTTATCTGTAACCATTTCAACATGCGTAATCGTTACAAGCTGAATCACGATTTGTCGAGATTTAGGGTGCGTAACTGTTAAATGAATCCGTTAATAAGCTATCGCTCCCCTACGAACGACTCCTCTCAAAAGTCAAAACATATGCGAGCTAAGGACTTACGAGGTCCTAACTTTCAACGTGTGATTCCTAGCATCTAATTATAATAAATGTCCCACAACGTAACGCCGTACACGTTACGACCAGTGAAAAATAATATTGCATATTATCTGTTCCCATATCAACACGCGTAACCGTTATAAGCTGAACCAACATTTGTCGATTTTTAAGGCGCCTATCCATTTATAACAAATGTCCGTAACGTTACGGCTAGTGAAGACGGCTAGTGTGGTTGTCTTCTCGTCCTTTTTCAAGTGTAAGCAATTCCAATGAAATCATTTCTTATATAAGAGAGGTCGTTCTTTTCTTACATGGTGTTACATGAAGTTCCGAGGCCATTTTTTCAAATGAATACAATCTAGACTCTAGAGCGATTCAAATATAACGCAAACCATCACTTTCACACAGGATCCTCTTACAGAACATATTTTTTATTTTATAAACTTTACCAATGTGATTGGCGACTATTCAAAATTATAAATATGGCGGGTTATGGCCACTGTTTTTGAATCATCCATAGCGGCATTAAAAAACTTACGTCTTTCCCAATCATTTTAAAACTTAGTTGACTTTAGTCAACCTTGTTGCGTTTTGATACATTCTTGTGAATTCAGTTCAATTCAGGATCCCATCAGCTGATTTTCGTATTGAACTCTTCAACTGACGATATTACTATCAAATACATAGAATAATGAGATAATATATTGGCAAATATCGAACAAGTTTCTTGTAACAAGTCTCCATAGAATGACTAAAAAATCTTCAAATTTCTAACGAATCTATCACAAACGCTCAAAACTTGCACATACTGTACTTAGAATGTAAAAATTCACAGTTCAGACATTGTTTTCGATGAAGTTTGTATCTGAAAGGAGTTTCTGTTCATGATCTTCATAAATAGTTTTTTGTTGTAGTTCTTTTCTTTCTTTTGGAAGTTCCCACATTTTTTGTTTATTCATGGAGAAGTGAGAAGCCACAGTATTTTATTCTGTGTCCAAATATATTGTCATACTCTCATGCGAAGCAGCTGTGGACTCCAGGCACTTTTGGTTTGACATTGTAGGTTTATCTCAATCTGACAAGCGAATTCACTGAATTCATTTGTTTCTCATGTCTACATGAATAGAGTGAGAAGCCACAGTATTTTATTATGTGCCCAAATATATTGTCATACTCTCATGCGAAGCAGCTGTGGACTCCAGGCACTTTTGGTTTGACATTGTAGGTTTATCCCAATATGACAAGCGAATTCACTGAATTCATTTGTTTCTCATGTCTACATGAATAGAGACATGTAGATTCAATTTCGAAGGTTAAAATCGGGAATGTGTTTCGAACGCAACGTCGAAATTGAGTAACGGAACATACACTTTTCCGCCAGACAGACCTCATTCTCTTACTATTCGAAATTGTGATTTACAACGTACCTGGAGACAAGTTTGATTTATCGATATTTCAATAATTATACGAACGAACAAATAAAAACCCCACGCAGAACGCTAAAATGATTATGAAATGGATAAATAAACATTTGCTATAAGGACTTCAAACGGCATTGTCGCTAGAAATATTCGTAACTTGATAACGCGTAATACAAAAACTGAAACGATTAATATGATAATGAGGTAGCGAAATGCTCGCATATGAATTAAAATTACCTACATTTATTCTGGCCGTGAACCTGTTTTGCTTAAAATCCGGAACTGAGCCATTGAAAATAAAACATGTCGGCATAGCTCGTTTCTCGAGAGAAGAAAGTTTCTTGGCTGCTTGTATCAACTATCATTGTCGAGAAGGGGACAAAAAATCCAATGAAAGCTTCAGTTGTTTTTTAACCGGTAATGCGAGCAAATCAGTTTTGAAATGAAATGTCTTGAACTTTCTTTCATTATTACTTTTTTAGAAAGTTCCGCAGCAGTACAACAGCAAATTTTGAAATCTATATTATGACCGAAATCCATAAACAAAATTATCCCAAATCCACTTTAGATAGCTAAGCATATCGCATACATAATGCAACAGGTGTTGCATAATGGGGAAGGGGGTTGTTATGTCACCGACTTTAGGGGGGTATACCACGAAATAAACGTCTTATTTGTGTTATCAATTCTCTCGTCACCATTATCACCTACTTCAGAAGCTTCTGTAGTACTCAACCATACTCAATTATATTATTTTGAAAGAAATTTAATTGACCTTATCAAGTGATGCGACCCCATGGTTGTCAAGTGCGGTAAAATAATGACATTTGCTAATAAATAAATAACCTACCTTACTGAGTTCCTTCTGCATTTTCATTTTTGGTAAATGAGAAATCGATTTCCAGAATATGGCCGAAAAGAGATTTCTGGTCGTCCCATATACTTGGGGCTCCAGAATGAAGTATCAGCTATGAAGAAATATAAGATGGTATGTCCCAATTATGTCCCAAAAATGAAAATTCAGAAGAAACTCAGAAAGATAGGTTATTTATTTATCAGCAAATGTCAAATGTCATTATTTTACCGCAATTGGCAACCAGGGTCGCATCACTTAATAAGGTCAATTGCAAACATATCTGTGTAATGCAGTGGAGAATTGATCAAGGGTTGTGGAAATTTCAATGAAAAAAGTAATTGAAAAATTGAAAAAAATTTATATATATATATATATATATATATATATATATATATATATATATATATATATATATATATATATATATATATACAGTGTGACCCATTTTTAATGGAAACACCCCCCCAAAATTTGAAGTTTAAAATCTGTTTAAAATCTGTTTTTCCGTTAACCAGCTGTCGCACCCCTACGAACAACAACCCTCAGAAGTCGAAACTTGTGCGAGCTAAGGATTAACGAGGTCTTACCTTTTAACGTGTGATTCCTAACACGGGTTGGACGGTAGCAAGTGAAGATCGATCGTTCAGACTAGGGCTTGAACCACCGACCAACACGGCAGTCAATTCGAGTGAGTGAACAAAGCACCCACGCCGAACCGCTTGGCTACCGACTTTAATATTTTTTTTTTGAAATGTCAAGTAATAAAAGGTCTACCTTGGGAGAAAATTTGAAATGTTTATTAAAGTTTCAGGGCATACTACGATATTTTTTCTTAGTCGAAAATCAGGATTTTTTATTATCAATTTTTTTATTGAAAAAATCACTACGCCACTGGATTCAGAGTCCCTCTAAACAGGTGTGACCAAAATTTCATGAAAAAATATTCTTTATTAACAAATTTATGACAACTCAAAAATTCGAAAACTCACACAGCTAACAGTCACAAAAACACCCTATATCAACAGATATAGCCATGAGAATATTTTTTTATGATTTCAACATTAAAGTGCCGCCAGATAAAAAAAAACAAATAGCGTAAATATTTTTAATGAAAATAACGGAATTACATTCAAGTTTTCACGCAAATTAACTAAAACTAAGACCTAATATTTCAATTTAAATCTTAGTTGCCATGGAAATGATATTACAGTTTGACACTTGTGAAAGATTTAAGTGTACTATTGTCAACAATATTCACCTTACAGTTCTTTGAATTATTTTGTGTCATGGCTGCAAGATTGAGCGAGAGAAAATTGAAATTGTACGCCTTTCGGGAGATGACGTTAGAAGTGCTAGAGAGGTTTGTAGAGTATTTAATGAGAGACATCCAGATTGTCCTCGTATTAGCTGCGGTACGGTAAATAAAATATTCAATGAAACTGGTGCAGTATCAAAAATTATGTTAAAAAGTAATCCTGTACAAAGACGAAACAGGAATGACAGGAATGATCAAATCATTTTAGATTATTTCGGAAATAATCCTGATGCCAGTATAAGGAATGCCACTTTAGATTTGAATATTCCACGAGAAACTATTCGGATATGTCTCAAGGCGAAGAATATTAAACTTTTCAAGTCAAAATTTTTACACACACTTCAAGTAGACGACGAAGCAAGACGCCTGGAATATTGTTTATGGGCCCAAGGGAAATATTAAAACAATAGAAATTTCCTAAAAAATATTTTACATTCCGACGAAGCCACTTTCACTACAAATGGAGTAGTGTCATCACAGAATTGTCGCTATTGGGCACCGGATAATCCTAACTGGGTAATAAACTGTAAAAGCCAGTATTCCCAAAAAATCAACGTCTGGTGTGAGATATTGAACGAACGAATTATTGGTCCTTTCTTTTTTGAGGAAAACATTAATGCGCAGAGGTTTCTAGAATTTTAAAACACAGAGTTTTGGGATGCTATTCACGAGCTGCCAATCAATGAACGATCAAATTTAATTGTCCAGTTAGATGGGTGTTCAGTTCATTATGCCAGAGCTGTGAGGCAATGGCTTAACGAATATTTTCCAAACCGATGGATAGGCCGTGGTAGTCCGTTTATAGAGTGGCCACCCAGATCTCCAGACCTCACAGTTTTGGACTTTTTCTCTGGGGACTTCTCACATAAAAGGTTTACAAAAACCGCTCAAGAGATAGAAATGAACTTTGTGCAAGAATTCGATAGGAATGTGCAGATATTAGCCCTCAAGAACTAAGGAACGTAATCAGAAACATTCGTAAGCGCTACGACACATGTATCGAAATACGTCGTGGATTAGTAGAGGCTACTAGAATATGAGTTAGAATTAATTGTTGCACTGAATCGAAACATTTCAATAATTAGTTATTAGTTACGTTTATTAAAATTTTTTGCTTCATTGTTAGTTGAATTGTGTGAATGTAATTCCGTTATTTTCAATAAAAATATTTACGCTATTTGTTTTTTTTCATATCTGGCGGCACTTTATTGTTGAAATCATAAAAAATGATATATTGTGACTGTTAGCTGTGTGAGTTTTCGAATTTTTGAGTTGTCATAACTTTGTTATGACAAATTTCATGAAATTTTGGTCACACATGTTTAGAGGCACTCTGAATCCAGTGGCGTAGTGATTTTTTCAATATAAAATCGTTAATAAAAAATCCCGATTTTCGACTAAGAAAAAATATCGTAGTATGCCCTGAAACTTTAATAAACATTTCAAATTTTGTCCCAAGGTGGACCTTTTAGTACTTGACATTAAAAAAAAAAATTAATAAAATCGATTTACAACTTCAAATTTTAGGGGGGGTGTTTCCATTAAAAATGGGTCACACTGTATACACAAAATCAATCAGTGAAACGGAATCAAAACGTATTCATGAAATACACTTTGAAGTGTTATTTCCACTTGGAAGTGACAATCAAGTGGTCAATTTCATCACATGAATAACCTAAAAATTATTATTGCCAGAAAATATTTCTCAATGGTTTCGGACTTATAATCATTGTTCGAATAGGAGTTGGCAATTGTAACTCAATCTTGAAAGGTCTTATAGAAGAATGTATAAGAATTATGAAATGAAACACGGTCAGTTTCTATAATTATTTATTGATAATCTGGCAAAATCATATTCGAACAAAATTTCAAAAAATCGATTAAGCACCAATAGAAAACGTTATTCTCTTGATCTGGTCGGAGAGCTTCTCCATAGCTACATATTTATCGTCGCACGCTTTAGGTCTTGTAACCAAGATCTGTTTGATTTGGTCAATCCTGCCTTCTATGCATCCGTCCAGGATACAAGATACTAACAAAGATTCCACTTCTTCCACGCTAATCCCCAGTTCTTTGCTGATGAAGGACAATTTGATGTTTTTGTAAGGCTTCACTAAAATAAGAAGTACCTTGGTTCTCACATGCTTCAGCAAATCTGCTATGTGCTCATGGATGAATGGGTCGCCCATCAGCGATTCTTTGTTTTCCTGGAAGAATTCATACAGGTTTGGAAATATTGAAGACATATTTACCAAAAAATAAAATCTTATATCATAATTCAGAATAGTTCCTTCCCTTCAAGGTTGTTCCAACTTTCAATATTAGAGGAAGTTCAAGAAACATTTTTTTTTGTAGCGCGTTCATTACTCACCTGGAAAATCCTCTCGAAATCCTTCATGTCATTATTCTGGAATGCCAAAATCAGATCTGTCATCGCCTTTATCTCTGGCTCGTTTTTGTAAGGCTTGGCTTCTTGTGAATCAAACGGGTTGATAGCAGATTTGAGCAACATACTAGTAAGAATAAGATATTTCAGACAATTCACTCGCCGTGGATTTCCTGCTTCATCGTAGTTCTTGAACGCCTCGAAAAAGTCGGTGTAAGCCTAGAACACAAAAAAATCGGTGTAACATAATATTAATGCAAATAGTGAAAGGACAGAATAACCTTTTCGTAGTCTCCAGACCTCAGATGCATCTTTCCTCCACATTCTCTTATAACACTCATAATCAATGGATGAGGAATTGCGGACCGCACTTTTAGACTTCGTTCATATAGCTCCTTGAGTTGCTTGTGGTTCTTCTGTTCCGTATACATTTGAATTTCGAGCGCATAAATTTCCAAGAGTTGAGTTCCTGTTGAAAAGTTCAAGAATAAAGTATGTGAACTATGTCAAGAGTACAGCGACAATTGAAAAAAAAGGCTTAGAATTTCGTTATTTTTTCATCCATACCTTTGTGGGGATCAATTTCATGGGCATTCGGATTGCAAGTTTGCCATAACTGTCTTATAATATTCGCGACCTTGGTGAATTCCCCTCTCTCCAGATAGACCTTTCCCAGTTTCGTGTTTGTTTTAAACCATAACCTGTCATTTTTAGCGTTCTTCAGGGCAGATAGAGTGGTTTCATAGAAGTTCTGCAATAGTTCTATATCCTTGGAAGTGGATGTGTAGTCCAAGATAGAGTTGATTGATTTTTCTCCATGATTTTTCGTTACAGCATTGTTGATGTATCCTGTCAACAAGAGCCATATGGATAATTTAAGGTATTGGGAGTTCACTTATTTCTAACTCTTTATCTAGAGAAGGCAAAAATATTTGATTCTGGATATCTACTTGAGATGGATATCGAGTTTACGACTCCAACAGGCATCCTCCCTGTAAATTTAATTCAGGAGCGAGTCTACAGAGGAGATGGATGTCGAGTTTACGACTCCAACTGACCTCCCTGTAAAGACGACAAGAGCGGGGTACCTTATAATACCGCCTTGAACAAAATTCTTGAGCGGCGTACGCAGAATCTGTCTCAGGTGGGGGAACAAACCCCTCATGAGCAGGTTAGCAAACGTTTGCGCTAAGTGAGGCGAAAAAGCCCTGCACGGCTGAAGGCATCGTCAGGTGTAGATGACGTGCAAAAACCCTCATATGGGAAGGTTGTCGCGGGTATCAAGGTGGGAATCTTGCAACTTGACTATCCGACTACCTCATTAACAGAGCATATACTTTGTGTCTGCTTATCGGCATCTTGAGAAGCTGAGTTTTTTTGGCCGAGTGTGAATAGGCGTGAGCCACAATAAACCCTTGCGAATTGCGGTGGAGGGTTGAATAGACCCACTAACTTTGGACCTGACCTAACCTAATACGAATTTCATTTCAGCAGCACAATGTCACGCGATATAATGAAAAAAAAAATACATATATGTATTATTACAAACTTTCATGAATAATCACTATAATAAAAATATTATTGTTGAATTTTATCGGTAATTTCTATAGAAAAAATCTAAACTTTGTTCCTTTTAAGGAACTATAGATAATTCCAGAGTCCAAAACTATTGAATCCGGTTCCGAGCTATTTGACCCTCGTCAATGCAAGGTAGTATCCTACATCACATTTTCTAACACTTCACTTCAACTGCTGCAAAACTTTTTAAAATAGTGTACCTTCTTAACTTCTTAGATATTAATTCTATTAAACATTCAGTGGCTATATTTTTCCCAATAAAGGAGGCATAAAAAAGTCATTGAATTCCGTCATTTTTTTCTAACAAAGGCAATTGATATTAAACATAAATCGGTACTTATGATTAGCGCTGCCAACATCGATATTTACGATGATTTTCTGAGCTTGATAATATTGGGAATCTCTACTCTACTCTACTCTACTTGAATCCTGAAATTTAGATTTTGAAACTTTTGAGTTTGTATCATCTTCTGCTCTTTCAGCAAATTACGAAAATTATATATTGGAAGATATTTTAACCGATTAAACTTGATGGTCTCGCGATATAAGCCTTGATTTAGCTGAATTCACACGTCGAGGAGCTGTAATTTTACTAAAATAAGCAGTGGTTAAAATAACTAATTATCAAATAATTTTACAAAAAATGAATCTGAAACATTTTCAGATGAGTTTCAGGAATATTTAATAAAATTTCTCATTCAAAAATTAACCAAAGTCTTCAATTTCTTGTATAATTTCCAAAAAGATGTTTCAAGATAAGATACTTAATATTCCACAATACTGAAAATTATACAATGATACATTTTATTGGCCAAATAAAGTGCAACATTTACCAGAAAGTCCCAAACAAGAATTAATAAGTTGCTGTTTCCTTCAATTTGAAATACAATTTTGATATTATTACACTATCCTTTGATTCTTCATCAATGAGAAAACACAAATCACCAAAAACTCAGTCATGCCAAACTGGAATGAATATGCTCCTCTCTATCCTACAAGTTCATGATGGGTGCCAAACAGCAGCTGATTTTGTATTTTGTCTGCAAACCCAACGTTAGCAGATATAATCAAAAGTTATGTTATGATATGACTGTTAAAATGTTTAGTTTCATTATTGTTCAATAAAGATTACTGGAGTACTTTTACTTCAGTTTCGTTGCAATATATTACACTTCTACAATACCTACATAACTACTATGCTGTGATTTTTGTAAGCTGTAAGCTATTGTTCTCAAATAAACATAAACATGAAAAAATCTCACCTAGTAATTCTT
The DNA here is from genome assembly GCF_025532065.1 of Leptinotarsa decemlineata. Taxonomy (NCBI): domain Eukaryota; kingdom Metazoa; phylum Arthropoda; class Insecta; order Coleoptera; family Chrysomelidae; genus Leptinotarsa; species Leptinotarsa decemlineata. The sequence goes on from NW_027412690.1 coordinate 7,554,725, forward strand.
TATACTTTTTCATAGTTTCTCCATAGTTCTTCAGCTGAAAATTAATCTTCACCAACTGCTTGAGGGCCTTGAAACCCCACTCACCCTTGTGTTCGCCCTGTATATCTAAAACTTTCTGAAAAGCCGTCACCGAACTCTCCAAATTATCTTCTTTGAGCGTCTTGGCGAGGTAATACTGGTTCTCTAGGTCAACATCGGGCTCAGACGTGCTTTCTTCCGAATATTCTAAACCATAATCGCCATATTCTTCCTCTTCGTAGTAAAAATCGTCATCCATTGTTGTGCACGACAAAAAACAACTGTTACTTCGGGTTTTTGTTTGATTTACAATGAACAATCTTTGTTTTTATTGGGATTGAGAAACTCGCAGATATGTTGTTGACGTTTTGCGGCGCTGCACTACGTTTAGGTTATGATGACAATGGAATTGAACATCGACCGGTTGCCGGATCGTGCGCTGCCGACTGGCTTCGTTCAATAGACTGCTTTGTAGGAGTGAGTGGGGAAATTTATTTCTCGCTATTCGTTTTGTGAGAGAATTTATTTTCCACTGAAGTGCTTAGCTTGAAGACTGAATCTAAAAGGTTTTCTATTTTCTCATAATGAATATTCTTTTTCGGCTCTCATTAGTTTTTGTAAAAAATTTAATTAGACTTGCTTATTATTGTCCGCGGCAAAAGAATCAAAACTAGGCGACCCGGTATGCTACGATCCAAAAATTGAAAAATCGAGTTTTTCAGAAACTCACTTCCGGCAATGGAAACTTGTAAAATCACACCTTCTTTCACGATCGCCAACATTTATTCACTTGCCACAATTTTTTTCATAAAACGTTTAATTTCCTAAGACTATTTATAATCACAATTTATGAAACTGAATGACGCTTTACAAAGACGTTTTCGTTGGTTCCGTTGGCAGAGTTACAAATTTGAACTAGGAATGAATGCGCTGTTGTCAAATTTATATGGTTATCGAGAAAATAAGGAAAGCCACCTTGGTTTTTGTCATTCACGTGTTGTTTGTGTATTGATTCATTTAAAACGTATACTTTCTACTTTTTCTAGGACAAAGTAAAAAACTGGGTGAAATTTTCGAAATTTAGCAATATAATTTCCATTCAAGAAACGTTTAATTGTCAATTTTATTTGAGTTAGCCTCCATTTTAACTATTCACTGTGTTTCCATGTTTTTCAACTTTACGAGTGTTCGCATATCCTTCAGATTTGATAAGCTATCAAGGATAACATTAATTTTCATGCTGGCTTCATATTCATAACCTCAATGTTCAGTTCCTGGAGAATAGCCAGTAAAGTCTCGAAAGCTTGAACCGAAAAAAGAGTTCTCATTTTTCTATGGTACTTGAAAAACTAAAAAGGAGAAAGCTAGGCAATGATTATTGCCAAGTTCATTCCACATATTGGCGAATCCTTGATATTCATTCTCATCAAATGTTTTGCATTAATTGAATAACTATGAATAGTAAATGTAAGAAAGAACCAGGAGCGGATCTAGGAATTTATTGAGATGGGGAAGCGCAGCTGAGATACATTTTCCGCTATAAATAAATAAAAATTGAGATGTTTAGTGAATATGATATTACTAGCGATTCGCCCCGCCTCCGCACGGGTGCAATGATGATACTAAATATACTTTATAAATATACCACCCGCTATTTATAGGCACGCGCCGCCGGCCGGTACCGCCGCAACCGCTATGTCCCTTCATTTTGAATCTGTAATAATTCTGAAAATGTTCATTTGATTACATATTGTAAAGGGCTATATTGATCTATATTAAATGCACAATACTTAATTAGATAAGGATTAATGCTGTATTGCTCAAAATCGCTTTGTGAATAAGGTCATGAAAATTAAAGGATAAAAAATGGTTATTGTGGCTCATCCTTCAGAGATAGACATATACCATCGCGAACTTTTTTGTGTGCACAATACTGTAGTATATTTTTTATCTATCTCGAAGGGTTTAGCTAGCCTTTGCAATGTAACCGCAAAAATGTGTTTATTTACGACATTACTTTAGAAACCTAACTAATTATCAGTGTTTCTCTACTATATTATGCATTTTATATAAATGAGAACTTTCCTTTTGAATCAATATATCTATTAAATAAGCCGCATCCAAATCCGTTGCGTATTTTTAGAGATGTAAGCATACATAAGGACAAACAATGAGAAGCGACATTATATTATTTTATACTATGTAGTGATTTTGAATTGGTGATAGTTTTTTTATTAAAATAAATAAAGAGGACTCATGCAGGCATCCAGTGACGGCTCGTGCATTGGAGAACAAGGGAGGCTTAAGTCAAATAGACTAAACACACACAGAAAAGCCCGCCGGAGGCACGAAAATTTTTTGTTGCACGCTTTGCTTAATACTAAAGTTAGGGCAAGGACATGACAATGCGTAAAAAGTGCATGAGGAGCTATGGACTTTATTTTAGTTTGTAAACCATTTGGTCGGTCGGTAGCCAAGCGGTTCGGCGTGGGTGCTTTGTTCACTCACTCGGTGGTTCGGTGGTTCAAGCCCTAGTCTGAACGATCGATCTTCATTTGCTATCGTCCAACCCGTGTTAGGAATCACACGTTAAAAGGCAAGACCTCGTTAATCCTTAGCTCGCACAAGTTTTGACTTCTGAGGGTTGTCGGTCGTAGGGATGCGACAGATGGTTAACGGGAAAAACAGATTTTCAACAGATTTAAATGGCTGGCCATGACCGCAGCCCCATCATAGGTTTGCGCGATTAACTTTTGCCTAAAATTATAGGTGTCACACGTACGAATTAAAAAATTGAACAAATTGTCAGCTGTGCGCCCAGATGAAACATCACGAAAACCCATAAAACGTTCTACCACTTTACCATCTTTGATATATCTAAAAACGATTGAAAGTTGTGATGTACAGGTAATATCGGTAGTTTCATTAATTTCCCATGCAAAAAAAGAAACAATTTCAATCCCTTTGCTTATATTTTCCTTAATAATATATGCCACACTGTCTATAATAAGCTCATTTTGGATGGTTTTTGAGGTGCCCGAAAAAACGCTACCGTTTAAAAAAGTGCCAAATTGTGAATCATATTTGCCCCATAACACGAGGTAAATTTTTTGAAAATCGTAGTATCCAATTTTAGACCACGTTTGGTATTCGGTTTGTACGGAGTTTGCAGAGAGGGATTTACCGGAATATTTTTCTGTCCCGGTCCGTCACGGTATCCTGTCCGAATAATTAAATAAAAAACAAACGCAGTCGTACACTAACGGAAACCAACTGGAGGCTAGTCTCCTCTGAAGCTATAATTTCTGCAACTGAAATTACGAATCGAGACGTATGTCGCTGGTTGGATCGGTCTCGTGGAGCCTGGTTCTTTAAAGCGGTCGGAGGCTTGGCTCCTTTGCAACGTATGACATTTATTATTTCGGGTTGATAGTTTATTCGTAATTCGTTCATGGGCGGTGCGTTTGAGTTTTGTTGATGCAGGATACAGTGTGGTATATACATACTACGTAGTGAGTCATAGTGTTTTTTCGGGCATATTATGTATTTGTATTAAAAATTAATGGTAAAGTAATGATACCCAAGCATTTTTAGAAAAAAATAATCATAATTATTTGTCAATATCTTTCAATTTATTGCGATGAATAGCTTCAAATTTTATGGGGAGGCTAAGACTTCCTTGCCTCCTGACGAGCCTCCGCTGCAGGCATCTGGTTATAGGTTGCGGTTTGTTAATGAGCAGGAGTGTAGGATCATATTAGGCCCCACAATCAAACATTTTTTGTGTCCAAAGGGGTGGCGTTCCCCTGCACCCTCTGGGTGGATCCGCCACTAAGGGGTGGCGCTCCCCGCGCCTACTGGGTGGATCCGCCACTAAGGGCTGGCGCTCCCCGCGGTTCCTGGGTGGATCCGCCACTGGAAATAACTATGACATCTATGGATAAATGAAACTCACAAGGATGGCTGAACAAATATGTAACAATGATTTGATCAGGTATTTGTTGAGTCCATTTTTTGGTGTAACGTGTAACCAGTAATTCTCTTCCTTTTATTTATATTCCATGAGGGGTGGCGCTCACCGTGCCCCCTGGATGAAGCCGCCACTAAGGGGTGGCACTCCCACTCCCCTGGGTGGATCCGCCACTAAGGAGTGGCACTTCCCGCGCCCCCTTGGTGGATCCGCCACAGGATATAACTATTTCATGTATGGATGAATAAAACTCAGAAGAACGGCTGAACAAATATGTAACAATGACAAGATCAGGCGGACCGAGTATAAAATATTACAGTTCATGGGTGAAAGCAATTGGTTGAAGGTGGATTCTTTGAAAAATAATAGAAAAAGTATCTTCTCTGCTTCATACAATATGAATAGATATAGATTTAATGCATGAAGAAAATGATGAAATATAATAATTAATAAAAATTGACAAATATTTATAATCATTGATTTATCGATAGTTCATCAACTATATATGCTGTGACCGCGCGCTCTCCGCCCTCTATCTCGAAAACGGTTCACCGTATAAAAAATTTTTTTAAACAAAATTTGTAGAGAATTTTGTATTTTACAATATTGATAATAAATACAAATAGCAAAAAACCCATAGGAAATGAGAAATTTCCAAAAAAAGGGCAAAAAACCGATTTTTGTGATCTTTGAACTTGAAATTTAATAGTTGCTTACACCCTACCATATGTAGGTTTTGAGACAATTTTTAGGGTGTCAATATACAAGTATTTACAGACTTACAGCTGGGTATCTCGAATTCCGAGATTCTTACCTAATTTAAGCTTAAATGACTTTATTACTGGGATACTTTAGAAGAAACAAGAAAACGAATCCGTCTGAAGTAAAGACACTTCAATACGTGTTCCTTGCAAAATGTTTATTTAACTATCGTACACATTACAATTATCATCCTAAATAACATGGTAGCTTGAAGGATATATCAATGGCATTGCTGCTTTATTGGTATTAAATATCTGATAAATGATAAAAGTAAGTACCTATAAGTTATCCAAGACCTTGTGCCCCGCTATTTTTCACAGGTTTTCCATCTGCTCTCTCATTAATCTCGAATAATAATGAGAGATCAGGTAATTATAATTACTAAAACTGTCAGTGAGCGTAACGTCCAGATTACCGTCTGACAAACGTATATATTTATATATATTTCTCCGGTTTTGTAATGTTACCTTCGATATTTCTCATGCCGTATGCAATCGAAGATTTTTTAAAGGATCCGTATCAGTTACATTAATTATAAAGATATGTTTACATGATTTTGAAAGGTAAATTCATCGGTCACTTGTGATGAACGAAACAGTTTGTCGCGAAATCCCAATTTATTCAATAAGATGAGGTGATAGCTCCAATAAAGATAACCCTGTATAAAAAAGGAATCTAGTTTTCTTATATTTCAATTCCACACTTCAAAATTGGTTTGGACTCCATTGCGATTGAGATACATTTTTTCTCAACTCCGGAGATTATAGACTCTAATGCTTTGACCAGTTTCAAGATGAATGAATCTTTATTGAATAGAAAATGTTTCCTAAAACACATACAATTCTAAAAATCGATAACAAATGTAGACATTAATACTGTATACATAGGTCAATCTTCGAACAATCATCATAAACGCAAATAGAACATAAGATGACAATGATGGATCAATATGAGTAACAAAAATAGCTTTAAATTCATTAATAGTTTTTGAAACTTTCAAGGGATAAGGTAGTTCATTGTAATATTTCATTGAATAATAATTTCATTGAGTTAGTGAGATTGCCTTTTGGTATGTAAGGTTGTGGTCCTATATTTCTTCTATTTCAAGAATCATGGTCTGGAAATCCACTAGAGCCGCTGTGGGAAATAGACATACTATCAATAAAAAATTTTGAAAGAACAGCATTTCTCGTAGAACACTCAGAACTCTGCTCGTAATTTTTGGTTTCTTTCCTTTCGACCAGAGAAATTTTGTACTTTTTATAGTTTGTTGAGCCCATTTTTTGTGTAACCAGTAATTCTCTTTCTTTTATTCCCATTCAATTTGTTTTCTCTATACCAAGCCATCTATCTTTTTCTAGCATTCATATTCGTCTCTTATTGTCCCATTTTTAAGTAAAAATAATTTCTTCATTTTTCAAAGACGCAGACAGTCAGTCAGAATTTCAAAAAAAAACACGCTGTATGTCTAACTACTCAAACGAAATAGTCTGGGTCCGGCCTGTATGCGTTGAGAAGGAAACGGACACAGTGATGTATGCTAATTCCAAGTTAGTTAAGATAACAGAAATTCTCCGGCAAAAATCCCACACTAGGAAATCCTGCATACTCAAATAAATCAACGTCAAGGCAAGGCCAAATTGTTCAACTTTTTCATCAAGTGGTAGATTATTCGAATTACCCTGTTTTGATACATTGATTTTTATTACAAGTCTATTTGTTTAGTTTTATTGAAAAACCTCACATATATTCTCATTAGTTATATCTAATGAAATCTAAAGTAACTTGTCGATCTACTTCTGGGTTTTATTAAAGTTGTTATTGACATATTTAACCCATAAATTTATTAATGCTCGTATGCATTGAAGTTATGCAAGCGACAAGTCAGCTGTGCTTCATGGAAGTGGAGGTAAGTTTTTGCTCCCCTTACTATCGATTTCATTCGTTCCACTGTCCACAATCTATGCATTTTTTTGTATCAGGTATGTAATAATGTTTTACTGCATTTTAAGATTTTCTTCCGACTCTGTACCATAATCCCTTCACTTTATGGTCTCACAAAAGTCCTCACATTAGCAGATCCCGGCCCAAAGTTGCTTGTCATGCGCAGAGGAAAAAATTAAAATAGGAAAATAGATAATTCACATTCATTTTTCGAAAGAATGAAAATCCCTATTGAAGTTACTTAATTTCAAGAGTATATTTTTTCAGTAGGACAGAAAAAAACTGTAAAAAACACAGAAAAAATGACATTGTGACCTATCTGTTAATGAAGAAAAATTACCGAAAAATTGAGAACTTTAAAACTTTTATTGACAAAATGTATGCATGATAAACAAGTAATTTTCCATTTTTCATCATTACCAGTCTTCAACTTTTGCTTCGAATATAGCTACTGTCTTTCAAAAATTTAGGAAAAATAGTTTTCTGTACATCCGAATGAACTCCACAAAAAAAAACAGTAGTAGTAACAAAAAATAAATGATTTGAATTGAAAGTAAAATTTTTGGCTGGAACTGTCATCGTGATAAAAGCAGAATCATCTCTGCGTTGACATAACGTCGAATTTCTTCTTCTTTCTTCTCGAAAATGGTGCTTTGAAGATGAAGACAGGTGTATTTGCCCGAAGCTCCGAAGTTTACCCAGAGCTTGATTACGTTGTGTAGCGTTCCTGTAAATGATATATGTTTTTTATTTGCATTACGGATGTTTGAAGTACTTACTAGCTAAAAAAAAGGGATTTTCGTGTAATACAATGTTCATATCCTTGAAAGTAGTTGTTTTGGATTTTTATTCTGGTTTGTTCTTGAAATACACTCCTGTCAATGATCTAAAAATCTTTGTTTTTGCGAAGTTACTTACTCTCTTCCTTTATTCGAAAGTTCCCATATTTTTTTCAAATAATGGAGAAGTGAAAATCTGAATAGCTTTCTTTCCATAAAATGATTTATCTTATGTTTGGTCTACGTGTGGTCGTAGCCTTTATATATCGAAATTTGCCTGTTATTATTTCATATACTTTCAGAGCTCTCTAATTTCAATGCAGTGTTCTCTTTTCCAGAGGGTGTTGTTTTTTCTCTCTCTATGGGTATTATAAAATAAAAACCAATACAGTATCATGAGACTATTCACCAGATGATAATCTTAACTGTCGGGTCTTGATCTTTGTGGCGTTAGGTTTTTTTTTAAATTTTTTAACGTACCGCCTGTTGTAGTTGAATGTTTTTTGGCGGTGGTAGCTCTAGGAGGTTTTTCCCAAATTTTTTATTCTTCTGTAGTACTCACACTGATGTTCCAGGTTCCTCTTGGACCAAACTCTTGAGCTTCCTTGAGTAATTCATTTTTTCTTGATAAATAAAGTTTATTTTTTATTTTCTCTTCAAATTTTCAAAAATTAAACTGAAGAATCTTCCGCCAGGTGATGAAGAGAAAGAGAGAGACAGAGAGAGAAAGAGAATTTTGTCTTATAAGGAGTTTCATATTGACTTTGTTAGGTTAGGAAATTAACACTAGCTCCATCAGCCATTTCGGTTTTTCCAGGTTCTATCGCAGATGTGTGCAACATCCTAGATCTATCAATCAGATTATGACGTCATAAAGTCTTCAATGTTATCGATTGGTGTTTCTATGGTTGAAGGGTTTTTTGCCTCAGTTATTTCCTTAGCACAAACAAATTCAGGAATGAGCATATTGACGTCAAAAGTCCTATTATTTCTTGTAATTTAGTGATTCGATCACCAATTAGTTTTCAATTAGTCGATTTAAATTCATTGAACGAGCAGCGTTCTGAGTGTTCTACGAGAAATGCTGTTCTTTTAAGATTTTTTATTGATAGTACGTCTATTTCTCACAGCGGCTCTAGTGGATTTCCAGACCATGATTCTTGAAATAGAAGAAATATAGGACCACAACCTTACATACCAAAAGGCAACCTCACTAACTCAATGAAATCATTATTCAATGAAATATTACAATGAACTACCTTATCCCTTGAAAGTTTCAAAAACTATTAATGAATTTAAAGCTATTTTTGTTACTCATATTGATCCATCATTGTCATCTTATGTTCTATTTACGTTTATGATGATTGTTCAAAGATTGACCTATGTATACAGTATTAATGTCTAAATTTGTTATCAATTTTTTGAATTGTATGTGTTTTAGGAAACATTTTCTATTCAATGAAGATTCATTCATCTCAAAACTGGTCAAAGCATTAGAGTCTATAATCTCCGGAGTTGAGAAAAAATGTATCTCAATCGCAATGGAGTCCAAATCAATTTTGAAGTGTGGAATTAAATCGCAAGAAAACTTGATGCCTTTTTTATATAGGGTTGTCTTTATTGGAGCTATCACCTCATCTTATTGAATGAATTGGGATTTCGCGACAAACTGTTTCGTTCATCACAAGTGACCGATGAATTTACTCTTCAAAATTTGGCTCCTCCAAAAATTCGTACTAATAATTTGCAAATAAAATATCTGAGGTACAAATACTCAAAGGAAAAAAAATCGAAATCAGCAATCTTACGAACAACTGTGACATCCTTTTACCGGTACGAATCGTGTAAACATATCTTTATAATTAATGTAACTGATACGGATCCTTTAAAAAATCTTCGATTGCATACGGCATGAGAAATATCGAAGGTAACATTACAAAACCGGAGAAATATATATAAATATATACGTTTGTCAGACGGTAATCTAGACGTTATGCTCACTGACAGTTTTAGTAATTATAATTACCTGATCTCTCATTAATATTCGAGATTAATGAGAGAGCAGATGGAGAACCTGTGAAAAATAGCGGGGCACAAGGTCTTAGATAACTTATGGGTACTTACTTGTATCATTTATCAGATATTTAATACCAATAAAGCAGCAATGCCATTGATATATCCTTCAAGCTACCGTGTTATTTAGGATGATAATTGTAATGTTGTGTATGATACTCAAATAAACATTTTGCAAGGAACACGTATTGAAGTGTCTTTACTTCAGACGGATTCGTTTTCTTGTTTCTTCTAAAGTATCCCAGTAATCCAGTCATTTAAGCTTAAATTAGGTAAGAATCTCGGAAATCGAGATACCCAGCTGTAAGTCTGTAAATACTTGTATTTACAGACACCCTAAAAGTTGTCTCAAAACCTAGATATGGTAGGGTGTAAGCAACTATTACATTTCAAGGTCAAAGGTCACAAAAATCGTTTTTTTGCGCTTTTTTTGGAAATATCTCATTTCCTATGGGTTTTTTGCTATTTGTATTTATTATCAATATTGTAGAATACAAAATTCTCTACAAATTTTGTTTAAAAAAATTTTTTATACGGTGAACCGTTTTCGAGATAGAGGGCGGAGAGCACGCGGTCACAGCATCACTTCAGGTCAACCGGTGCCTCCGGTCGAAAACGCGCCATATATAGTTGATGAATTATCGATAAATCAATGATTATAAATATTTGTCAATTTTTATTAACTATTATATTATATTCTATCATTTTTTTCCTAACCTATCCACTTTTTATTCAGTATTATTTTATTTAACAACACTTAGCTGCCCATGTAATTGCAGAATTGTTTAATGTTCAGTTGTTGTATCAAGAGTTGGGGAGTTGAGAAGCTCTCGCTCCTGAACTGAATTCACAGGGAGGTCAGTTGGAGTTTACTCTGATGCTACCTCTTCTATCCTCTTTCTTGAACCATCGGAAAGTCTACCGTCAGTTGCAATTTTGGGGCTTTGAATTGAAAGAAAATTGCAACGGTCAAAAACTCTATTTATTTTGTCGTGAGTAACTAATAAGCGTATGTCAGGAACCAATTTTTCAATTATTATCTTCTGTTGTAGTTCCTTCTACTTAGATATACTTTTGACTAATTCTCAGTGAACTGAAGTGTACTATCTTCCTTTTCCTGACATATGTTTACGAATTTGCCAATATCTTGAGTTTATTAAGATTGCATGTTTTCATTTCTCTGATATGGGAAGACCCTAAAATATCATAATGATGATCGGTCTAATTCATACTAGACACAAAATTAGGTCCTTAACTGAAAATTTGTTCGAACTGCATCTTCATCATCTTCATCGCACATCACCAAAATACTTCTGTTCCTTCCTTAGATTCATCTATATTGTTAATGATCTTTGTACTCAGTTTTCCCACTAATTAAAGAAAGAAAACTCTGAACCTCCCATTTTCAGAGAAGATAGCAGTAATTAGACCAGATCATACCTTTCAGGAGAAAGCAAATTGTGATAAGGTCATTTTATTCTGCTATTAGAGCCATGGATTACCCCAGGGTGCAGCATTAGACCTTATCTTGTTTTGATTCATCAACACTCTTACTAACATAACGGTATTAAGAAGATTCGTTTTATTTACTGACAGTTCTGATGCTTTGGCATGGCAAAGATGAAAATTGCTTTAAGGAGGTCTCATTATATCTAATCTTCTTTCGCTGAGTCAGTACATATGATGAATGTGTCTGTTTTTCTGTGCGTTTGTGCTCGATAATATAAAATTGCTCAACCGATTTGGATGCAGTTTTAATCAATGCATTATAAGTTTTACATACCATTTATTGTTTTAATTCGTCGCCAAATTTTTAGGAGTATACCTCAATCAAAAATGCAAATTTTATAATCATGAACTTTTACTCGATAAAAAAAAAGTAAATGGATGCTTCAGAGATAGATATAGAGAGAGAAGCAGAAAAATATATGAATTCCATACACATATTTGAAAAATGGATGAACAGTTCCATTGTAGTTAGTTTTTTAGGCACCTATCGAAGTTTTTGGTCCCATAATTCATCATGTCATTGTGTTCCCCTGTCTTCAAACAATGGTATGACCATAGTTACTAACTTTATTTGGTCTGGAAAGGTTGAGGTTTCCAGACAATCATTGAAAACATGACATAGATTGGGCGATAAAGAATATACACGTTTCAGGATTTCAGCTGGTATGTTATCTGTGTCATCGCTCACTTATTTTTAATTTCGTAGATAGTTGCAAGATTGGGTTAAAGAATATAGAGTTGGGAAATGTTATTTAAAGAGCATAGTTTTCCATATCACATAGTTGTTGAACTCATTAGCTAGGTCTATATAATTCTCGTAACTATTAGGTTAAGTTGCGGTATTATTGCCTTGTTAAAAAATGTATTGATTTTTCGTACAACCATATGATGAGACCATATCACGTTCATCTCTGTGACCATTCACAAAGCTGTTTACGAGCTACTACGACACACAGGAAAAAATTTTGGCATACATTTCTTCATTTACATACTTATTAGGTCTTGAATCGAAAAGGTGGATATTTTTAGGAGAAATTAGTTTTTGATATCAAATTTTTCTCATAAGTTTTGCCTTTATATCGCCCTCAGGTCGAGTGGGCTGAAGTCGGAAACTGAAGGGTTCATCATGGCTTGCTAACCATCTACGGCACTCTTACAGTATTAACGAGACACCGGTGTTGCCCTACGCTCCGGGGGATATTGAATCCGTTGTGGGGAACGAGAAATGTCGAATTTATCGGAACTATTCGTTCCACACCCCCAGGCTCATACAAGCTAATAAGCCTAATGTACTTCTTCTCGACCACCAGAGCAAGACGATAGTTGTTGTGGAGTTTTCAGCTCCTGGCGAGACGAATATCGTCCAAAAAGAGAGGAGAAACGGATACAATATCGAGATTTTCTCTTCGAACTCCGCAGACTCTATCCAGACCACTCTGTCAGGATGGTAGTTCTGATTATTGGAGTCCTTGGTGGAATGATGTCCTCTCTACTCTCGAATCTTAAATCATACCGGCTTGCCGCACTAAGGCAGAAATCTCAGCCACACAGATGCAGAAGGCTATCATTCTTGGCTCACTGCGCTTGCTCAGGGCGCATGATTCTCGGACCCAATGGTCACTTACCCCACGGTGTGGGGGAGTGGCCATTGGTTGATAATGCTGACGCGCCCTTCCGAATGTATCAGGGCTTCGGGGATAGGGCCTGACCAGCGCACACTACGGTGAAAAAAAATATTATGGCTGTATGGCCTGGATCGATTACCGTAAGGCAATATCGAATGAGCTCATCTTGCATTTGCCCAGATGCCTTGCGGTACCCCATAAAATAGTGGGGTACCGCTTCACCATCCATCTGGTAAAGCCAAAGTCCAAACAGGGTGGGTCACTTTCAGAAAGGTTGTATTTCAAGGCGATTCCCCCAGTCTCCTCTTCTGCATCTCACTATTGCCATTATCCGTTGCGCTCAGAAATAGTCGATGGTATAACTGGGGCACCCCCGGAAACCGGAGGCACAAGATCACCCATTTGTTTTATATGGATGATCTTAAACTTTATGCCTCTGGAGATAAAGATCTTCATCAGTCCTTGAGGGTGGTGGAAGAGTACACGGAGGTTATCGGTATGAAATTCGGGATAGACAAATGTGCAATGGTCAATCACAAAAGAGGCCGATGCGGGGACTACGGAGAGGATGTGCAGCTCGTAGACGGAAGCATCCTTCACCATCTGGATGCCGGAGAGACGTATACTTACCTCGGGGTGGAACACCGCCACTCACAGGAGGTAAGATCAGTGAAGAACTCTCTCCGCAGCAAGTATCAGCACACATCGACAGATCTGGTCATTGGAACTGTCGGGGAAGAACAAAGTTGCTGCAACAAATATGATTGCCGTTCCAATCTTACTCTACTCGTTTGGAGTCTTGAGGTGGACTCGGAAGGAGCTGTATCAACTCGACGTAAAGACCCGAAATATGATGCATCTCTATAGGAGTTTGCATCCCAAATCGTCCATTCTATGGTTGTACTTCCCCCGACAACAGGAAGGCTGTGGACTTTTACATTCACAAATAGTTGAATGGGCCATTCTAGAGTATAATAGTCTTGAATTATGTGCCCAATGTGTGTATTTATGTTTTTCTTTTCGTTTTCAATTAGTTTTACTGTTATAAATGCAATACATTTTTTGATATATCACCCTCCTAAACAAGCTGCAATAAATTTCGATGGTATTTTTCGAGCGAGAGTATCTAGAAAAAAGCGTTTTGCAAACCCGTGTCCTATTTTCCATCGCAGCTATCATAAATCTGAACAATGTCTTACTACTTTCTAAATTTGGCATCTGGTGCCGCCATCGCTTTAAAAAAATTTAGAACGGTTGCTGTAATCGTCGCATTAGCTAATTCTCATATTATTTCATTTGTCATAATGATGTCGTGACCGTTTCGAATATTGTTAATCAACCTCCGAACTACTTATTAGGCTATGAGAATAATGGTAATGCATGTTGTAATATCGAAGTGTATGTCTGATTGAGTTGTTTCACATGCAATTTGTTCGAGATGACACCTCAGGTGTTCGGTAGATAATACGTATTTCTTTCATCCAAGGACAAATACGTGGCATGAGCGATACAAGAACCATTTGCAAATATGGGTTGAATTATTACTCATTATGAACATGGTCATAAGTTTGTTTTTTAGGCTCAGTTTAGACCGTCTATTGATCAGAGGGTACATACTTTTGATTCGACCCTCGATCTTTGTTTTCACGGTTATGATGTGCGGGTCCCAGGTGAGCCTACGGTCTATTAGAAGACCAAGATACTTCACCCGTCCTTGATAGTTGATCCACCTTTCAGATATCCTCACTTTTCTGCCCGGAGAAGATATCGTTCTTCCCATGGTTAACGCTTGAGTCCTTTCCGGGTTCACATAGATCTTCCATTCGATGTATAAGCGCTCGAGGTCGTCCAATGCACGTTGCATGTAGATGATCCCGAGCTCTCGACACATGGAAGACGAGAGGAGAGCCGTGTCGTCAGCGTAAAGAGATATCTTCACATGCTCAGACCTCGGAAGGTCACTGGTGTAAAGAGAGTACAGCGTGGGAGAGAGCACGGCCCCCTGTGGCACTCTAGCGAGGATCTCTCTGTTGTACCCTTTACATTAACCTAACCTAACAGGAAAAAACCCAATCCACTGGATCAGGCCCCGAGGCAGGTCGAACGCGACTAACTCATGCAGAAGGTTTTCGTGTCATACACGGTAGAAGGCCTTCGAGATGTCTAATAAAGCGACATGAACTTTGCGATTTTGATTCAGTTCTGCGATGGTGTTTTCGACCAGTCTCAGCGCCTGTAGCGCAGTGGGGTGTTCTCTTCTGAAGCCTAATTGTTCGTCAGGCAGAACATTTAGATCCTCAACTTCTTTGTTGAGTCTTTGAAGAACGACTCTTTCAGCCAGCTTAGCCGCCGACGAGAGCAGACTGATCGGGCAACAGTTCTGTGGGAACAGCAGGTTCTGACCCTGTTTTAGGATGATGACAACGATCGTATGTATCCACCTTCTGGGGAAGTACCTGAGGACCAACGAACTGTTGATGATCTGTAATAGATTTTCAACGCAGTTTTCCGGAAGCCTCCTCAACAATTGGTTATTGAATCTATCCCCGGGGCTTTCTTAGCCTTTGAGGCTCCCTTCAGCTCTTCCACAGAAGCTGGGCGGATGTTATCATCATCATCCTCCCTGAGGATACGATGAACCCGATCTTCCAACAGAATATCGCGGTCGATTCTCATTGTCGTCAACATTGAACTGAAACTGACGTTCCATCGTGTCGGCAAAGGCCCAACGCTTTGTCGGCGGGGGAGTAGCACATTCCGCGCTCTCCGTGAATGGGTGAGGGAGCAGTCTTCTTTCCTTTGAATCTACGGCGACTCGCCAAAGCGCGTCATTCCCAGGTTCAAAGGATTCCAAAAGCTCCTCCCACCTTTCGTTCCGATGATCAATGATGGCCTGTTTGACTTGATTGACCATTCTGCCTTCCGCAATTTATCCCCTGGGAAAAGGGTTCGCTGATAAAGCATTCTCAGGCGATTTCTCTAACGTATCAAAGCTTTGATACGAGGGGGAAACTCATTGTAGCTCTTCAGCGGACACTCCTCCCTGGAGGTGGTCGCTTCATTCACAGAAAGCTCGAAACGCTCAACTGCCACGTCGAGTTCGTCGGGAGAGCTAAGTGCCTCAGGAGGGGCGCACATATCCCATTCCGTCGAAGATCTCGTACGATAATCTATGTACATGGGACATACAGTGAGGACATAAATACTCCCCTCTCTTAACATCATTTGAATGGGGCAAGATATCAAAGTCTGACAAAATTTGTACAGCTTGTCAAATATTGGAGGAGACTTGACAAGTTCTATGCATCTGTGCATCGTTTTATATGCAGGAGAATGGTAAAAAGCTTTCAAACTGCTCTTTCTGATCAACGACTAGTTAATTAGTAATAACTACTGAACATTAGTCATAACTACTGTACATACAGAAATCTCGCGAGCAAGTTCATGCAAAAAATGTGAACTTCATCTGTAGCTATCGAAGTTTACAATCTACGAAAACTAAGAGTTTCCTTTAAAAAATCTGTACAGTCAAAACTTTCCCAAGGATTGAAAATCTTGAGCTTATATCGTACTCTCATTGAATCTCAGTTAGACTAATGGTCCGTTCTATTGTATGTGATTCAGCAAGAGCAACTCTCTTGGAGTTCCTGGAAGTGATTCATTAGCTTCATCAGCTGAAGCTGGGGAACACCTTCCTGACTTTCGTAGAGATTAATTAGAGTTTCTGATAACCATATTGACTTTCCCAATCTTTCAGTTTGAAATTACTTTACCCGTGAAGGAAGGCCTACCGAACGAATTTAGTAACGCACTGGATGTGTCAAACCTGTTTTCCAGGAGTGTTGGCTGGCATCTGCAAGTTTTTATGCCTGAAGGTTGGTCTACAACTGTGGTTGACATTATAAAAAGTGATAAGGGGCCAGGGTTTGAGTCTCCACTTTTAATTCACCGATCGTGAGCGTAACTCCATTCCTACTAGTTGAGTTATTCCCTCGTGTAAGAGTATCGGTAGCCATTAAAACTTCTGTACATACTTGCATAGTGGATCTGAATTCAGTCAGGCACTCAACGTGAGAAATTTCTCGGAGGCGACAATTTCTCTTGGGTTCAGAGAGCTAGAGAGCACATCTTCTCGTAGAAACCTACCCACACAACTACAAGGGATCCAGTTTACCCCAGGCATGTTTTTTGAGGTCTTCAGATAACCCTGATGGTCAGCCATCAACGGGTTTATACCTATTCTTGGCAGTATTCACAGATAATATAGGTCAGTCAGAGAGGAAATGAAGCCCTGACATGGAAGGTAGTCCAACTGTTGCTTAGACATGGCAACTTTTTAGGCTACATATCAAGGTCTGGTCTGGCGTCGAAGGAACCTCCTTCCTGCGAATGAAGAAACTTGTTACGGCAGAGCTTTTTGTAAATTGCTGCGAGGTGGAATAGAGAGTTGGTTTGAGGAAATGGAATGATAAAAGATGAAGAGAAGTATGCTGGCCAAAAGATCAGAATGGGGTGGCTATTGGAAGGGTTTCCTTAGTCGAACGGTGTAAGGAGGTACGATATGAATGATAGGATTGGGGAGTTGTTCTAACGAATTGGGTAAGCGGTGCTTGCTGCTAATCTGTTTGAGCAGAATTTGAATGTGGTACATATGATTAGGGATGGAAAGAAACTGGATTAGCTGCTCAATTCGTTCAATCAGCTTATGAATTTCATGAAGATGATAAATGAGATGAATGGAAACACAAAACTTCTTCCCCGCTACAAACGAGTTGAGCAGTCGTGTCCTAGAAGGTGTCTTTGTCAAATCCTGCCACTTTTCCTGCTCTCCATTAAATCAGCATTATTGTTGAAGGAAGCCTGGAGAATCCCAATTTTGGTAAAGAATATATTGACACTGTTCCTTTCTCTGTTTGAAATTTCTTCCTCACGCGAACTTCAGAGATGAGGTAATTTAAAATCACCGACTGGTCGAGAGATTTCAACAATGAAATAGACACGTTCAGTTATGAAAGAACTAGTTTCATACACGCCCACAATCGCCGTGGGTCTCTTTTGGTCTCTATAGTGAAGTACTCTTAGCGATGTGTTCGCGGTTTGGTTCCCATGACACACAAACAATGCGAAATGTGTATCGAAAAGCGCTATTTACAGCGCCGTAAAATATTTTATTAGTTTATTATTGGTATTAGCACCTACAGGAGTTGAGTACTTGATATATTGTGTGATTGTATAAGACTCGGTGGCGTGTATAGCCACAGGGATTTCCTTGATTTGAAGAATTTTCCAATACTGACGTCGATATTGATATTTGAATCGAATTCTGGGTAAGTGTTTAATATCCGGGCTCGAGTTTTTGAAAAATTTTTAATTAGACCAACGTATTTTCATATGCACAAATTCGAATTCAAAACTTGGCGCCCCGGAGTGAATATTTCAGGAACTTACTACGGATATTTATCTTTTGAAAGTTAGGGTTAAAATCATATGCATTCAATACTAGTAGCGCCACCTGTGTGTTACACTACGAACGTTGCAGGACACCTATTACTACATATTGTTCTTTTATAGGTCTACAAAAAGTACGCGATAGCATATGCCTATCTTTTAAGGATATCTTATTATACCCAACTTGTTTGAAAGGAAGCTATTTACTAGGATAGGGGTCTCCGCGACAGCCAATGATTACCTAATTGTTGTTACTATTGCTGTGATAAGTTGAAGAAGAAAACACGGAATGATAATTACTCGGTTTTATTTACTTGCAAAGTAAAACTTAACGACAGAAATGATGACAAAGAAAACTTAACTTAAGTATCTGAGTTGAAGCATACTATTAACTAACAAATAATTGAAATGAATCACAGTAAAACAAAAACACTAATGAGATTTATGTAATTGTGATTTTCCACCGACAATACTTTGTAGTTGTGGATCAATTTTACTTGTACCAATTATCAAAAGAGATTTAAGATGCTCATCGGTTAATTGAGATCTGTAAACATTCTTTGTGTAGGTACTTCATCTTGGAAAACGTTTTCTCACACAAGTAAGTAGTACCAAAAACAGAAAACAACCCACGAGCAAATTTATGCAAATTATCAAATTGTTCCAGTGGAAGACTCTTATAAAATTCCAACAAAGATGAATTTTGATATTTGTTCTTAAGCATATCACTGCACCGTAAATCAATAATTTCCATTTGGATTTCCGGAGCCAGGGTTTCAAATTCAGAAACAAAAGTATTTTGAAAAAGATTAATTTCATTCACAATGATATCAAAATCTGAAAAACGAGTATCAAAATTTATCTTCAAAGCACTCAAAGTTTCGATTGCAAAATTGACGGGAAATTCAGTCTCTGTAGTGTGGCTGAATATTTCACATGTTTCAAAATGTGTGAAACATTTTTTACGTAATTGCGATTGAAATAGTATTATTTTCTGCCTGAAGGATTTGATATTGGTGTATAAATCAGGAAGAAGCTGATTTTCTCCTTGCAATCTTAAATTCAGTTCGTTCATATGATTTATCAAATCGACATAAAAGGCCAACTTCCAAATCCATTCACTATTTTCTAAATCGGCAAAAGGGCGCTGCTTCTCATTTAAAAAAAATTCGATCTCCGCTCGAAGTTCAAAAAAGCGCTTAAGGACTTTTCCGCAACTAAGCCAGCGTATGGCAGTATGATATGATAAATCATTTTCTCCAATCTGTTGAATAAACTCGCGGAATTGTCGGTGATTCAGCCCAGTGGATCGATGAAGTTAACAACTGGTTTTAGAACTTCAGACATATCCAAACATTTTCCTTACAAGGACTGTAAGACTAATGGTTTTGAACCACCATCATTTTCTACAGCCTTTGACACAAGTGCAACCACTCCTTTATTTTTACCATACATATTTTTGCCCCCATCAGTTGATATAGATTTCAAATTTCTACATCGAAGGTTCTTTTTATTAATGGCATTTTCAACTCCCTTAAAAATATCTGCCCCAGTGGTCCTGCCGTGAATACTATCAATATCAAGAAGTTCTTCATTCACTTCATAGCTTTTATCTACTCCGCGAATAAAAATCAACACCTCAGCAGTATCTGACACATCCGTTGACTCATCCAATGCTAGAGAAAACCACTCATGATGTCCATTTTTGTCAGACAGTTGAGATGATATATTTTCTGCGATGTCTTGCACCCTCCGAGCCACGGTGTTTGCTGACAAACTGACACTTTTGAATAAATTTAACTTTTTGGGGCATATTTCTTCGGCTACTGCAATACACAATAATAATTGAAATGCAAAAAAGCGTAAGTTTGCTTAGGTCACGCACTTTGCGACTATCCTAGTCTAGAAATATAGTTAAGGGCAGAAATTGGCCCTTGGAACAAACTGAAAAAATCATTACGGCCCGAAGGCTTCAAAGTTTGGAGACCCCTACACTAGGATATGATATTAATCCTCAACAAATGAATACGTTAGTTGCCTTAGGAATTTCATACTCATTGTAATTACCTCTCGTACCATAGAATTCAAACTGATATTTTAGCAGTTATCGCAAAATTAAAACTCATGAGCGAGAAATGAATTCAAGCGGCGGGACAAACCGATGCGACATGCGTGATGAAGAAAGGTTGCGTTCTTTTTCTTTCATCTGGTGATACATTTTGAAGGTTGAGGTCGCATTTTCGAAGAAGAAATCGCACAAGGAGAGCATCGTGTTCAGTGTTGCCAGGTCTATTATATTTGCGGTAGAACTCCTGATTTTTGCTCTATTAATGTTTATATAACTCAGCTAATAACTACAACATTCAGTAATTGTATGGTAGTATTAAGTTTGCCAAGTCCGCTAGTTGAATACAATGGAGGTACCCCAAGTTGCAAAGCCAGGCTTTGACAGTGCATATGTACCAATGGCCCTTCTTTGTAAAATAAGCAATTCATTGATAAGTGTTAGATAAACATTCCCCAAAAAGATATTTCATAACGTAGGTGAGAATCTAAAAGGGCGTAATATGCCATTTCGGCAGTAGCTAGTCCTAGTTCGTTGGAAATCACTCTCACTGCATAGCAACCAGAAATTTGTTCAACATGGTCATCAAATTTAAGATTTTTGTCTATGAGTACACCTAGGAATTTAGTGCAATCCTTATTTCCTATTACGTCTCTACTAAACAAAGGTTCATTGATCGAGCATCTGAAGGATAATAAGTGGGTTTTTTCTGTGTTGAAAGATAATTTGTTGGCATCGCATCACTCTTTTATAATTTTCAAGTTTGTAGATATTATATCATGTAATTTTCCTTTTTATAGTATAGTGGAGAGGAATTTACCAGATATCTTGACTTTAGTGAGGTCCTTACGATGTACTGTTTGGAACCTTTGGTGTAGTAATGAATATTACTGGAGTTTTTTTCCAACATCAAATCGGTATTTTTACACCTCGACACGTGTTTCGATCACCACGTGTTTCAATCACCAGACAAAAATAACGATTTGGTGTTGAGAAAAAACTCCAGTAATATTCATTTAGTGAGGTCGTTGACATACAACAGGAAAATAATGGGGCCGAGCACATATCCGTGGGGAATTCCTGAGGAGATTTTTCTCCTATTCGGAAGTTCTGCTATTTTAACCATCCGAAATCGTCCTGAAAGATATAAATCGAACCATGTGAGAGTCACACCTCAGCATTTATACAGTTGAAGTTTTCTCAGCAGTATTTTGTGATCAACACAGTCGAATGCCTTTGTTGGATCATAAAACACTGCTGCTGTTGTCTCTCCAGCATTTTTGTACGGAAATATGTCATCGCTTATACATTACTTACAATTTTTAGTAAATATTGAGTCATGAGTTTTGTAAATCAATGTTTTTTTCAAAGTTTCATTGAAAAATTTAAAAAATATTACCCCTTCGTTACTGTTTCAACAGTTGTTTTCATAATGACTTTTATCATTTATATATTCATGTCTGCCAATAATCCAATCAGCTTTGTCCATCACATTTTCTGTCCGAGATATTTCCCAAGAAACCATTGTTCACCCTGCACAATGTCCGAATGACATGATTATTGTGACTCACTTTTATGGTCGAAATTCCTTGAATCATTCAAAACTGCGGCAGCGTCGAAGAGCCGGTGACATTTGACGAGCCTATGAAAACGCTCTTAGGAAATCGTTCCGAAAGAAATGTTCAATAACAATGGTCTGACATAAGCACCGGGTATTTATCTGTAATGTGGTTACGATAAGCGATATGAACTGTATGAAGTATGCTAATGCATTCAAAGTCATTTCTTTGTCAAGAAACCAGGTGCTCACAAGGCAGGAGGACAAAGACAAATCATTTTCCGTAAAGATGTTTGGTGTTAGATAAGATGAGTAATCATCCACATTCTCCTTGTCATAAACGGTTGATTTTCACATGGGTGGATTCTAGAAGGAATCGTCCTTGATGCTACGAAACTTATTTTGATTAATGGAAAGAAACATTTTGGTTAGGTTGGGTTCGGATCGAAATATGAGTGTAAAATCACTATAATACTCATTATTACAGGGATTTTACACTCATATTTATAGTAACTACTGGCTGAAGTTATGCAAGGCATTATGAATACTTTTTAAAGTAAGGTTAGGTTTTATTTATTTGATATTTTTACATATAATAGGAAAAATGAACATTTTATTAAAACAACGATAAAAATAAAAAACAACAATAAAAATTAATTGGCGCTCCGGGGCGACTTCATTGATTCCAGTGGCGCATTTGCTTTTTCAGCTGCAGGAAAACCCGGAAAAACCTGCAGCACCACATTATCTGAAGATCTTGATCTAACAATGTCCTCTCTCTCATAAAACAAAATGTAGGGTGTCTCCAGAGGCTCCAACAAATTCAATGCATCGCCAGAACACTTCGTGACACGACTATCGTCAAACTTAAACCAGTCCGTTTCTTTTTTGACCAAGGCGTAATAATGACTAAATTCAACGCCAGAATCACAGTGAAAAAGGTTAGGTTAGGTTAGATACAGAATGAGTGAGACTATTCGACCCTACACCGCAACCCGCGAGGGTTTATTGTGGCTCACACCCATTCACACTCGACCAAATAAACCCAGTTTCTTAACGAAGCCGATTAGTTTGTATGGTGAGTGATCTTTCCTATCGGGAAGAGCCGTTTTTGGCAATTTGCTACTAATTTAGACGTTGCTCGGTAGGAGCCAAGAGCTTCCAACGCCGGTTGACTGTCCGAGAATATTTTCATTGACTCGTGTATGAGGTTGGATTCTTCCAATCTCTCCGCACACAATTCAATAGCGTGAATTTCCAGTCGTATAGGTTCCCAAGCAGGTTGATCCTGATCTCTGTCCTGTTAACCAACAACTATCTGCTCTTAATATTTCCTTCCCCGGAGGATCCATTCCTCTCTACTCGGGAACAGTACTTCATAAGGCAGTTCGTAGTTGACAGTTGGAGACATAAAGTAAGAGGTCATTTCCAAAATGCTGTGACTTCCAGTGTCAACCAACAGTCTGTTGCACTCTGCATTAAATTTATATTGGCAATGTGCACAAGTCTATAAGCAGCCCATCTAGCCTCTCTCTCCAGAAGAATGTGGAAAGGAGGTAGATCTAGAAAGCTCTTCATGACCGCTGACAGTGTGGTACTGATGGCACCACTGATAGCTAGACAAGCCTGTATCTGTAAGCTAGAGGGCTTCGCCTGGACCGTTTTCTGTAAAGCCTTCGGACACCAGGCAATTGCATCATAAGTGACCATTGGTCTGATAATCCTCACATAAATCCAATGGATTTGTTTGGGACCTTAACCCCAAGTTTTACCACAAATACTTCGACATGTCAATAGGGACCGTCTGGCTTAGTGTAATTTTTTTTCTAAGTGAACGCTCCAGGTGAGTTTTTTATCACGGACAATGCCAAGATATTTCACCTCCGTTCCAAATGGAATGACCTCACCATTGAGCGGAAGTGGCGTTAGATCGTCCAATTTTCTCCTCCTAGTTTGCTGAGGTTGACAGACATCTGCTCCCTCAGGCACCAACTGTGAATAACGTCCAACGTGCTTTGAAGGATATTACAAGCTACCCTTCTCGACGTGGATCTTGCCAAGATGACAAGGTCATCTGCATAAGCTTGCAGATCTACTTTTCTTCTGTCGAGGGCATCAAGCAGACTATCCATCAGGAGCGACCACAGAAGGGAAGATAATACCCCACCTTGAGGGCAGCCCCTGGTGACCCTGAACCTAATGGCCTCGTCTTTAAGAGTCGTAGTTGCAGTTCTTTATACCAGCATTACATAGATCCAGCCAGTTATGGTCGATTTTATAACTTTCTTAGCCAGAGACGATCGTATAGATTTAGGTAGTGCATTGTCAAATGCTCCTTCAATATCGAGAAATACAGCAACCGCAAACTCCTTGTTGCCAAGGGATTAGGAGATTTTCTCTACAAGGTTGTTTAATGATAAATCTGTCGATTTGATGAGCATACTGATGGTTATTCAGGGGTGATGTATATAATGCCACCCTCCTGATGTGACCGTCCACTATCCTCTCAAGTTTTTCCAACAGGAAGGATGTAAGGCTGATTGGTCGTACCGATTTAGGATGTGGGTCTTTCCGACCCACTTTAGGTATATATACCACTCTTGCTGTCAACCAACTGGCTAGTAAACTCCAGATGTCCAAAGTACCTATCAATACTGTTACAAACCATCTGCTGCCACCCCAGTTACGTCCATTCGTGGATTCTTAACAATAAGTAAATAAAGGCGTCTATTGAAAAGTTTCTGTTCTGCACTTTTCAGGATTTTCTGAAATTCTTGTATCTAGAGCTGATCTCCTCAATAGTCTTGCATCATGCAATGACCTTGGCTCACCACAAAATACGTCTAAGAACTTTTAGGTATTGTCCACAACTCCTTGTGACAGTAAGCTGTGATATCTCTTTCTATTTATGTTGGTTGTGCTCAGGTTGCCCGAATCGATAGATTGGTGGAATAGGTAAGCTCCCAGGAATGAGGCAGACGGAAGAGTTCATAAAGAAATCATCGTCCAGATTCACGGAAGACCTGCTAAACCACAACCGTAAGGTTGTGAGGGTAGTGTTGGGTCTAGTTATGGGGCATAGCCGACTCAGGAAACATGAGCAACATGGGTCTGACAGAAGAAACCCAATGCAGGTTCTGCCCAGAAGAGGAAATAACCGCAGTGCATGTGTTCTGTGAATGCGAAGCGGCAGCAAGATACGCAAGATGCGGGGAAGATAAATCAGAGGCTGCCAGCTGTATGAAGGGGTCAGTATCAAGACGATGGAGTCTCATCAAAGAGATCAAGCTAGACAATGAGCTCTAACAGTCAAGGATCATCACAATAGATCTGAAAAGGTCGCAGTGAATCAAGCCATGGGCTAGCTTCTCGACAATCTAATCTAATCTAGCAGGGGTATATCGCACAGGGTATATATATGTGGAAAGGTATACATCGAAACCACCAGAAGATCCATGGGAACAAGACTGAAGGAGCATGAAATAAACGGCCGACTAGACCAAAAGTCCTCTGCGGCGGCGGAATACGCATTCAGTGAAGGAAACCACAGAATTCTGATTGAAAACACGAAATTCATTGCCCCCAACTAGGGATACTGATACGGGAGGCAATAGAGATCTACAAACATACGGATATTCAACAGAAAAGAAGGAGCTAGCCACTCGCGTCAGAGAAACGTCAGGAAAAAATTCCAAAAATAGACGGCCTTTAAATCCGAATAAAAATAGTAACCACTGTATAGTGAAACACTTGTTACAGTGAAAATCCCACGATGAATTGTTAGTTGAATTATTAGAAAGAAATATCACAATACCATTTTGTGAGAGAACAACTGTACCTGTTCCTGAATCAGCCATTGATCCTGTTCCTGCTCTCATAAATCGCCGTACCCGTATTCTTGAGTAGCATGTACCATGAGAAGCTAATAATAGCCAATTATTTTGCGAAGTCGACAAAAAGAAGGAAATTGCGGCCTGAAAATGAGAACGCCTCGAGTAAAGCACCGAGAATACAGGTCATTGCATGTTTCCCATTATTAATTTGTAGAATACGAAGCTCTGCTGGAGTCTACTGGAAGCCTTTGTGTGCTGGACGTACTGCTATTGAAATAGATCGGAGTAATTTATAGATTAAGACCTGATGTTGATTTTTTTCAAATAGCGTGATTAATAGGCTATACGGCGTTCAATTGAACTTGGAGTGTTTATTTTATGAGACAACAGCACGTTGTTTATCAACTACTGATTGATTAATAACTTGTCATTAAGACAAGTTGGGGACAATCGAAACGTCGTGAAGTAACTTGGCTTGGAATCTCTTAATTTTTTATATAATTTTTTAATTTTTCAAATAATTGTTATTTCTCTTTTTATTGGTTCTTCAAGGGATTTCAAATCATTTTAAATAATATTAGACAATGGAAATCCGAACTAATGAAATTTATTACGTAACATTGTCAATCATCTTCAAACAAAAATTGGGGAATGAATCATATATGGGTATTTTGAGTAAAATGTTGGAGAGTTTTTTTAAATCCATTTAGATTTTTTAAATTTATTTTTTTTATCCATAGGTATATTCTATTTTCATTGATCATTTTTTTAATAGACATTGAAAGGATCTGAGTTAATATATTTTTTTATTTGAAGTTGTAATTCATTATATAGTTTCGGATCTATATAAAAGAGGCTGTATTGGTAGTGACTTTTCCTTAAAAAAAGTTGATTGAAAAATTGCGGGAAAAATTCATATGTTAAGCCTAAGTTTCACTTCGAAATGAAAAATTCAAATATTGTCGTTACAGTTCCAGGACCTGAGATTTTTTCAGAAAATGTCCTGCTATATTAGAATTATTTTTCATATTTCAGATATCTCGGATAGTTCTTGAGATATTTGCAAAAACCAAACCCTTTTTTACTTAATTATTTATAGCTTTTGCATTTTATGTTGACCTTTCTTTAGAAGTTTCATAAAGATTTCAGATGCTATTCTCAATCTAATGACAACCTCAAATGACATTTGTGAAGTAAATCATTAGTTTCAAACGTTTCTTTCACTTCTGTCGAGTGGTAACTTTTGACAAACTCGGTATGGGCTGCTATTGAGAAACAAACGATTTGGTAAAAAGAGAATATTTCATAGTTCATAAGCAGTTCCTTAGTTATTGGTCCTTCGAACCAGATACTGAACATATTGGGACCACAAGAAATTATTTATCGTGTCGAAAGACTGATTTGAATAAACAGAAACACCTCCGATTATTTCCACCCCGTAATGGTAAAAGCGTGAATGGTAATCCAAGCCATTATGCATTTATGTATGTAACACCTCGACCAAACGGAAGACGCCTTTAAGATTGTCTGGCATCCGAGATGTTCATAACAGAAACACGTCCCAGATTAACTGTCTCACGATGCCAAACATAGAGACTGTCTCCGTTCGACCCGTCATTCATTCGAGCTCATTATTATGTATAACGTTTTATTTTGTTCGTGATATTTACTACACATGATAATATACTGGAATGTCTCGCATTGTATAATACAAAGCCACAACTCGTTTTAAATTTGAATAAGATGAGGCTCACCGGCAACCTACTCACATCCGCAAAGTGTTGCGATGGACTTCCACTCACGCTGCCTTTCGTAGGGGTGTCTCGTTATATGCAGGTGAGAAAGATCCGCGTACAGGATGATTATCACACTAGTTTGATGAGAGAAATTAGATCGTTATGAAGCTGTGTTTGCTACTCTGACTTTTCCATTCCTTTCAAGTCTGCGGCAAACACTTCAGCACATGCTCTTACTGCTTTTATCTCCATTCATTTCAGATAGAGGACATTGTACAGTTCTAGTACTTCTTGACTTCAGCAGAACCTCCGACACTGTAAACCACGATTTATTGATATCAATTTTACTTCACGTTGGTCTGTCAACTTCAGCTATCACCTTGCTTGTCAATTATCCTAATGGAACTTTTTCATCTCCCCTATATCTTCAGCGCGGAGTGCCACAAGGCTCTCTACTTGGGCCGATCCTGTTTGCTCTTACTCCTCCATTCTTATAAAAAATTTGAATCACTGCAAGGTGCACTTCTATGCGGATGACACCCAAATTTATTATGGTTTCCCCCCTCTAGATGTAAATGATTCTTGCATGATACTTAATAAAGATTTGGAAAAGTTTTATAGGGCTGCAACAGATAACTGTTTACTCCTGAACTCTCAAAAATCAATTGTTCTATTATTTGGACCAAAGTTCAAACGATCTGATATTTCAGAGTACCTAAACATATCAATCAATGGCGTGAATATCGAGTTGGTGGAAGAAGCGAAAAATCTTGGAGTCATCCTTGACCACACTCTCAGATTCGAAAGGTACTTGAATAACTTGATACGACGTGCATATTCTTCTTTAAAATTGATATATGGAGTTAGTCAGTATCTTCCACTGAAATTGAAATTATTATTATGTGAAGCACTAGTTTTATCACATTTTAACTATACCTACTAATAGTGTCTATTCAATATGGTGCCACCACTTTGTATGCTGCCGATACCACTGTTACTGTGTCGGGTGTTACTGAGGAGGAACTTTACCACAAAACTCAGGTAACGCTTGACGAAGTGTATGCGTGGTGTCAAAGAAATAAACTTATTTTAAACCATGGGAAAACGGTTTTTATGAACTTTAACCTTAGGAGGCCATTAACACCTGGCTGTAATGTTGCTCTATCTGAAACAACTAAGTTCCTTGGCACCTTTATAGACAGCAAGTTAACATGGGAACCACACATTGACCACGTCTGCAAGCTGCTTAATAAAGCTTATTTTGCCATTTTGCAGCTTAAAGACACAATTGCCAAACAGGGTCTTGTAAGTGTGTACTATGCATTAGCTTATTCACATATTTCATTGAATATATTAACCTGGGGACGATCGAGTCATTCACAGCGCGTCTTTGTTGCTCAGAAAAGATTACTGAGACTGATTTTCAATATAAATCGCTTAGATAGCTGTAAAGAAACTTTTATAAATAATAATATTTTTACGGTACCTAGCATTTACATCTATAAATGTCTGGTGTACGCGAAAACTAATATACTTTCTTTCAATACATCTGCGGAAAGGCACATGTACGATACACGACATAAAAAATTATTGTCGATACCTGGGCATAAAACAGCTGCATTCAAAAACTCTCTATACTATAACTGTATTATTTTGTATAACTGTGTTCCTCAGCCTATGAAAGAAATGACGTTATCTTCATTTAAAAATGAAATAAAAAAATATTTGATGCTGAATGCTTTTTATAGTATAGATGAGTTTATAAATAGAAATAAATGACCTGTCAAAGGGAAAATAGGAGGAATGAGGAATCTAAATTATTTCCTCATTGTGTAAACTTTTTGTATAGTGTAAGTATTTTGTTTTATCCCATATACACCTGACAAATATTTTGTTTTGTCTCATACACACCTGTTTTTTTGTGAAATTGACAAGTATAAGTTATATTATACAATCATATTTGTAAATATGTTCATGTGTGTAAATGTGATGATTCAGTTTTTATTCATTTTGTTACATGACTCTACATTTATTTGTGACATTTGTGATATTTATTTGTGTGTGATATTTAAGTGACCTGCCAAATATACACTATTGTATCAAATATTGGTAAATAAATATTCTATTCTATTCTATTCTATTCTATTCTATGGACCACATTTGAGTGAGCAGTATAAGCCATCACCATCACATACTCTGAGAAGGGGGTCAGAATAATAAACATATTCCGAAGAAGTGCATATGAAATGCACAAGTTCTGCAAAGAAGTGCTTATGAAATGCCTCTCATGTGAGATCTGTGATTTTGTAGGTACGTCTGGCAAAGCTGAAGTGAAACCGTCAGGCACCTGTGCATCGTCTTCCATTTGGAAGACAGCCTCGTTCATCAATACTATTTTAATATTCGTAGATTGAGTTATAAATGGTGTATTCATCACCTTGTCTTTATCAGGCTTGGTCTTTAAGGGTATTGTAGTCCAGCAATGCATTTGGACTTCAGCCTAGCACCACTGATGAGACCTAAGACGGCTGCTTCACAGAACTATCTAAATAATGCTGTAACTTTCAACATGACAAACAAAATGAGACCCCATGATTGAAAAGCTAATTCTTTTCAGAGTATCATTCCTCTAACAAGGCTGAAGCAAACAACATATTTGTCATCGCTCCATCTGCCGTTAAACGAGCTAACCAACCGCATATCCGAATCGCCCAATTCCTCGTAATAAGAAAAAAACGTCTTTGAAATAACTTGATTTACGCCAGTCTTCAAATGTTGCACCTTTACTATATGAGAATTAAAAAAATGTTTCCTGAATCCAACAATTTTTAGAAAATGAATGCTAGACAGTAAGAAACCCTTTCTCTCGAACTGTTGAAGATAATAGTTCTATCCAACTGTTGAAGATAAGTTTTTATGACAGGTTAGGAAGGTATTATTTCCAAAAATTCTCTGAAACGAAATGTTTCTGAAAAATGTCTACATGATACTTAATGAAGGAAAGTTAGAAATCGCATTTTTCAACCTACAAGTCTCCGACCTTATAATTGAAATTCGCATTCAGATATGCAGGTCTCCCGTACTATGTAATTATGGAAACACCCTGTATTTATAATATCACATAAGCAATTCTAGCTCTCGATATCTCTTGGTACTCATCTACTATTCTGCATTACAAGATCGAGCAATGCCCGAGGTTCCAGCGACATAGATAAATGCTATGGCGGTGTACTACAAAAAGAACGCAGATATTCTTAAAGTAGTTGCTTATAATAATAATAATAATAATAATAATCGTCTTTATTCATCGACATAATATAAAAAATGAAGTATAAAAATTTAGAATAATTAAGGGTCGATGAAAAGGTGAAGTATCAGCCTAGGCTGCTTTTCAACTTAACCTAGCGAAAAAAAAAAGAAAAATGTAGGTGAATCATAGAAGACTATAAAAATATAAGTGAATCATAGAAAAATATAAAAGTAAAATTTGAGTATTAGCGTATATAAAATCAAAAATACTTATTTCCAGAACAATTTATACTCGTGTGAGTATAAATTGTGAGTATAAATTGTAAAAATACAAATCAAATAAAAATTAAATTTTTAAATAATAATTTAAATATAATAAAAAAGTAATAATTTAATTCTAAATATAAATATGTGCCTAAATTCTTGTAAAATATTTTCACCTTAGTAATCACTTTTATAACCCTAGCGTAAACAATATAATCATATACAGGTCCGTCTTAAAAGCAACTCTATAGTGACTGAACTAAGATTTTCAATTTCAATTGTATAAAGATAAGTTCCAAAACTCCTTGGGAAGAGTGTTATAGAATTTAGGTGCAGAATATGAAAAAGAACGTTGGTACAGCGCAGGGAAGGTACAAGTAGAAATAGATAAATTAATAATATAAGTAATAATAATCGCGATTTGTTTGATCAAATTCAGCTCTTTCTGGAAATCCCTATCAGACAGTGGAATATTCAATAATCTGTGAAGCATACTATTGAATGCAGCAACTTTATGCTGGTACGGGTGTGTGGAGGGATTATGTATGATATGTACTGAATGATCAATTAGATCTCAATAACTCTCCTTTACTGAATATATTTTTTCAAATGTAAAAATGGAACATAAGTGCAGGTAATTTAATTCGTTAGAAACTCAGGTAAAATATCAGCTACTTAAAATTCAGGTACTTCGTTTACAGGTACTTTGATTTCAGGTACTCCATAAACTATATATATATTTAGTATTGAATGTGTAAAATTAGTTGAAAGACACGCCAGATGAAGCCATTGTATGGCGAAACACGTGTTGCGTTTTTGTAAAACAATTTAGTGAAAATCTCACAATAAAGTGTTTTTGGAATACGTTAGTTATGGATTTTCATCAAGTATCGGCCGATTCCATCATATATTCAGTTCACACTCGAAACAGAGATAGAGAAACAGATAAATTTCTTAGACCTGACCATATTACAGACAATCAGAATGAATTTGAGTTCAATGTTTTTAGAAAACTAGCTATACAGATATCACCATCGCAAGCGATTCTTTTCATCCAGACAGTCATAAATTAGCAGCCTACAATTGAATGTTGCATAAAGCATTCTCACTGCTTTTGTCTGCAGACAATCTAGCTAGGGAAATTGATATAATTACACAGATAGGTCATAATAATGGGTTCAACGCAGATACTATCCAGAAGTTAGTCAGGAAACAAAGCCGGAAATTCACTTACAGATTAATATACCCTCAGGTCAAACAACCAGAAATCAAGAAATGGGTAACTCTAATATATTTTGAAAAAGAACAGAGATAGTTGCGGGTTTCTTCAGAAAAAACATTGTGGAAGTAGCATTCAGACCACATGCCAGGTTATCTCATTTTTTTTCAATGCCAAAGATAAGGTGGACAAGTTGGAGAAATCTGGAGTTAATAAGCTTAAGTGTCCGGAGTGTAATAGTGTTTATGTGGGACAATGTGGTCGAAATTTACAAAAACGGTAAACTGAACATGAAAGGTCCTTCAGACTAGGAAAAAATGATTCAAACCAAATCTTTGCATGCAACCACAAGTTCCCGAATCTAAACGATACGGAAATTCTGCACTATGCAAGGAAGGGTTACAAACTCAATTATTTATAATTCTTGGAAATTCACAAGCATAAACATTGCGGGTGCAACCTGTTAAATGATCAAATCGATTTAGTTTACACACCGGTTTTCAAATTAGCACATCCGCATTGTAAATTGTAAATTCAGGTACTCAATCAAGTCAAGTACCTGAATTATTACCTACAGGGGTGCTATATAAAGGCTAATGTAATAAACCATTGTTAGTTTAATGTATAAGTTTGAAAATGTCTTTAGTGGATGAAACTGCAGTAACTTAGTTACAAATAAAAGTCGTAAAAAGCATTTCAATTCTCTTTTCTTCATTATGATTTCCTACCACGTAGTAACGGCTTCATCCAGCAATTTATTAAAATAAAGTATTATTCATGTACCACTGTTATTAATAAATTAATTTTGGTCTCAACTATTTGGAAGCATTCTGAAACCTTTCATTAGTTAAAAATTGAAAAAGCGTTGAAAACGGTGTACAAATCAGAATTTCACACATGTATATCTATATCTGAATGGGTCACTAAGCGGTAAGTTTTCAAATCGACATCCTGTATCCTTTTTTCGAACCATAACAAATATCGAAGTAGGCGAGTTTATGCAACTCTTGCGGTCTTGTACTATTTCGCTTCGAAGAAAAGCGTCTTACATCTCATAATGCTAATAACATAACAAACGGGCACCACCGCACTAATAAAACTAAATCGATCCATTGTTATACGGATCGTGTTTGCGTTTTACGCAACAAGAATGCATTCTGCGCTAATATCTCGAAATAAAACCATATTATTTGTAGTCGGTAATTTGCCATTATGTAAATGGGTGCATTAACTCATGAACTTGCTAGACGGTTATTCAACATTTAGCAGTTTCGCAATCGTAACCATATTAGAGATGTAGAGCTGAATGGTATTACACAGGGATACGGGGTGGGGGGCAAAACTACTACTACACGGGCTGTCTCTATGAGGATGGTATTTTTCTCAGTCCAAGAGAAAATGAAAGTCAAAGGTTTCAAGTATAAAGTATAATGTGTAGAACAACGACTTCATGGACAAAATAAAAAAACAAAGTGTAAAATCTTACATAAAAAAAAAGTTAAAATTCTATAAAATACAAGAAAATACCTAGAACAAAGAAAATGTCGCCAATTTGACTGTGCTATTTACTAATAATTTAACCTATCATACAACTACAAACACACCAACTCCTTACAAAATACTTCCAGTTTTACTTTTACTTTAGAGAGAGTGGTGTATAATTCTCTAAATTTGCACCCTTTTTTGCAATTGTAATATATGCCGACATATGCCGTTTTTGCCTGGTCCAGATTGGCGAAGGTTCTACCGGTAAGAACGTTACCGAAGTGCTTGAGAAGATGGTAGTCGATTGGCGAGAGGTCTGGGGTGTGTGTTGGGTGATGCAGAACTTCGACGCTCAATTTGTTTAATTTTCGGACAGTGATTTGTGAAACGTACGGACGTGTGTTGTCGTAGAGCAGGATTGGACCTCTTTTGTTGAGAAATGCCGGCTGCTGCTGACGCACAAGTCACGATCCGATCCAAAAAGATCGATTTGGATGCGCGTTTCATGGCGGTGCATAGAAAATATTTTCCTATCAAGTTACTATTCTTTTTTCGTCACCTTTCTTGTTCTTTTTGTCCGTTTTCTTATTACTTATATTGATTTCAATATTTTTCTCACTAAGTGTCACAAGGTTTTGCTCCAATACTAAAAAAAAAAAAAAAATCAGAGCCGAAAGATTAGAAAAATGACGCGTCATTCGCGCAGCATGTTCTTCCAGCTGATAGAGTTGCGAGAATACAGTGCATTTTTTTTAAGCCCTCCCCTTTTATTTTTTGGTCAACAATTCTCGTCCATTGGAAGAAAAAATTGAAGTGATTTTTATTTTCGGTGCGATGAGTAACTTTCACGAGACCGAAAGGATTTTCAATGAACGTTTTCCGAATCGTCCTATCTGTAGAAAATATTTGAGGGAACTTGTATCCAAATTTTATTCATAACTACCGGTAGTGTACATAACAAAAAGCCCCCAGGTCATCCGTCCATTCCGGAAGAACAGCAAGTGCAAATAATTGATGAGATGGTAGTAAATCCAGAACAGTCTACTTATTCCGTCGCGAATTTTTGTGAGGTGTCTCCTTCTACTGTGTGGAGACTTTTGAAGAGGATTAGGTATCATCCATACAAAATTAAAATGGTACACCAATTAACTGAAGATGTCCCTGATCAAAGAACAGAATTCTGCGAAATCATGACGGAAACCATTGCAAGGCATCGTACCTATCTCCACAATATTTGTTTTAGTGACGAATGCACATTTTTTTAAACGGCAATGTTCATAGACAAAATTGCCGTTATTGGAGTGACACCAACCCTCTCGTTTTCCGGGAAACACATACTCAATATCCAGAAAAAAATTAACGTTTGGGCAGAAATATTGGGAAACCATATTGTAGGAACTCTTATCAATGATCAGAGGAACTGTATTTGAATATGCTGGAAACTACTGTTGACCCTCTCATCACTGAAATCGTCGAAGCGAATCCTAATAAATTCGATATGGATACTGTATTCCAACAAGATAGAGCACCACCACATTGCTCCAGACAAGTAAGAAACTATTTGGATACTACTTTTCCCGGTCGTTGAATTGACCGTCGAGGTCCTACAGATTGGCCAGCCCGCTCGCTAGATTTGACACCTTTGGACTTTTTTTATAGGGCTATATGAAGCAAAAGGTGTATAAACCTGCTTCAATATTGGATTTACGGCAGAGAATAATAAATATTTGTATAGATATTGACGTTACTGTGTTCGAAAATGTTCGGTTCGAAATATCGGATAGGCTGTTCATATGTCAAGAAGTTCAAGGCAACTATTTCGAGCATCTTCTGAACTGACCTCAAATATTATGTAGTTAGATGTGAATGTATTCAGGCAATTATTAAAAGTTCCGCCATTTTGTAGTAGTTGAAGATATTGGCATTATATTCTAGGGTTGTCAAGCATTTGTCAGTAGCTTCAAAAAAAATTGTGTCCAGAAAACCCCCCTTTCCATTTCCAGTGCATTAAAGAAATGCACTGTATAATTACAATCGAATAGGGGTATGCGGTGATTAATTGAGTAAAATATTGCGTGTTTTTTTTTCCGAAAATGAAAGTAACAGAGCTTTAATTTCCTGTACTGAATGCCATTCATCTACTAAACCACCGAAAAAGTTTTACCAAGCTGAAAATAAAGCAAAAAATTGATGAGTTACTAAGCTAAAGTTTTCAGATCAGTGAATTTTGTGTTAGATATACAGTGCTTTTCAGATAAAAGTATCCACCTTTAATAACTTTTGTAATACTGGTATTTAGGAAAAATCCAAAAACACGTCAATTTATGTTGGAAGGGGCAAGCATTATGGCTTACTTAAACTTACTGGAAAAGCCACCTCCTCACCCCTAGCATCATCCCTTTTTTTTAAATTACTTCTCATATTTTTTATGTAACATTTGGATACTCCTCTTTGAGCTGATTTCAAAAATGTATAATACTTGTAGGTTAAAGTGGTTAGTTTATGAGATAAACAATTTTTCTTTTAATAGCACAAATTTTACTTATTTTTTACTTTCACCTTATTTGCCTGTAATAAAATGGGTTGTACAACAGTTCAAACTCTTTAATCTTTTTAACTGTGCTATTTATTATGAAGTTACAATAAGTGTTCAAAATGAGTGCCATTCACTTCCATACAATGGTATAATCTACTTTGAAATGCCTCTATAACATTGCTTAATACGGCGGGATTTAATTGTCGACATTCATTTTCTATCCTCTCTCGTAAATCATCCAGAGATTCTGGTTGGGTAGCATAAACTTTTGTTTTTAAATACCCCCATAAAAAGAAGTCTAGGGGTGTTAAATCCGGTGACCTAGGTGGCCACTCCATCATCTGCCCTCTTCTACCTATCCAACGAGCGGGGAATGTTTCGTTTAAAAATTGTCGGACAGGCATAGCATAGTGTGGGGGAGCTCCGTCTTGTTGAAATACCAGTAAATCTTCGGAAAGGTTATCATCATTTTCTATTATTGTTGTAATACTTGGGTCAACCCCTTCCCTGAGTAACTCAAGATATGATTCACCATTTAAATTTCCGTTGATGAACAAAGGTCCGACAATGTGGTCACCTAGGATACCACACCAAACGTTTAACTTTTGGGGATGTTGTGTATGGAATTCACGCATATGTGGATCACTTTCAGCCCAATATCTACAATTATGCCTATTTACTAAGCCATTTAATGAAAATGAGCATTTATCAGAAAAGCAAATATTGTTTAACAATTGTGGATTGTTATTGATAAATTGCGTCATTGATTCGCAAAACTCTAGACGACGATCAAAATCATCTTCATTCAACTCGTGCACCAACTTAACTTTGTATGGGTGGTACTTGAATTTATGTAGAACTCGGAAAACTGTAGAAGATGAAACACCGATCGCTCTACTTATTGTTGACAACGATTGGGGTTGTTGAGCCTCTAAGCTGACTTGCCCTAAAATTGCCACTTGGATTGCTTCGTTATTTACGAGTCCCTCTCGCTTATGCACTTTATTGCAAACAGACCCTGTTGTGGTAAATTTCTCCATCAGTTGAATTACATACTTATGAGTTGCATGTCTTCCGTCATGTAATTCGTTAAATATTCTAGCAGCAGCTCTTGCACAATTATTATTTTGGTAGTATAAACCTACAATTTCAATTCTTTCTTGCAAAGAGTAAACCATTTCAGCGAAACAAAATAAATAATGTATCAAAGTACACTATCAATAGTGACTACAAATTCTAGTTGACAATGTCAAACTTTAATAAAAAGTTGAGTTTTTTGTTGTTTGGATTTTTGAAGTAGAATAAATAGCACAGTTAAACAGATTAAAGAGTTCGAACTGTTGTACAACCCATTTTAGTACAGGCAAATAAGTTGAAAGTAAAAAATAAATAAAATTTGTGCTATTAAAAGAAAAATTGTTTATCTCATAAACTAACCACTTTAACCTACAAGTATTATACATTTTTGAAATCAGCTCAAAGAGGAGTATCCAAATTTTACATAAAAACTATGAGAAGTAATTTAAAAAAAAAGGGATGATGCTAGGGGTGAGGGGGTGGCTTTTCCAGTAATTTCAAATAAGCTATAATGCTTGCCCCTTCCAACATAAATTGACGTGTTTTTGGATTTTTACTAAATACCAGTATTACAAAAGTTATTAAAGGTGGATACTTTTATCTGAAAAGCACTGTATATCCAGGATTCGTTATTCTTTCTTTATACCACAAATTCAACACTTTTGGAAGACGAACAAAACAAGACTAATATCCAGAATTAAATCCGTATAATTCCAGTAACGAATGAATATTCCAAACACATCCAACTAATTGGACTGAATTATTCAAATCTTTCAATAAAAAATGTGATGAATCATCGATCAACTCCGAAATAAATCAATTTATTCTTCTTTGTTTTCAGCATTGTCTGTCTGTGGCATTTCATCAAAACGTCCAAGACAAAAACCCAACAAATTGAAAAGCCGGTAATAAATAACCAATCGCATTATCCATCACTTTGATTAACAACAAAAATGACTGAAGTAACCAAAACCAATATATCGGTTCGAGATGAATCAGAAGTACAGTGAAGATCATTATAAGAATGTATTATTCATACAAACTCGGTATTGCGGAGAGAATTTCAATCAGCCACAAAACGGTTACAACTTTGTCGTGATTGCTTTTTTGTGAATAATTGGCAAAGTTGATTCAACAACTGATTACTCTCAGAATCACATTATTGTTCCGTTTCTTCTGATATCTCTCAGAAAAACTTCTTTATTATACAGGGTATCAATTTGAAAAGCATCAACCCTCTAACATTTTAACTTTTTTCCAAATATGGGAAAATACAAAAACACGATAAACGAGTCCATTTCATTACAGAAGGATATATTTCAATACTGTGTTTTTCAAGTACCCGTACTGCTATTGATTTTATCACAAATCGAAAATTAAATAGGAAATAATTTTGTTCATATTTGGTAGTGTTTTCCACACCCCCTATAGTTAAGGATATAATCAAATCATGTAAACTTTTATGGCTGGATTTGATAGCCAAAGGTTAAGGTTTTTGTACCTGACGTTTCATTTACAACAGCGGTAGATATTACCAAAGACGATGAAGCAGCAGTGGCAGTGTCCTAGTTTTTCTCACAGCACATATAACTTTTTTCATGAACAATGTAATATACTCTGTGAGGACACAAAAAGAGCACTGCCTCCACTACCTCATGGCATTTCATAATATCTACCGCGGTTGCAGACGAAACTTTAGGCATTGACCTTGCAGAACAGGCCAACAAACACGAAAAAAACTTCGACAGAGTTTAGAAAAAAACAAATATCTCGGAAATACTGAAGAATCTGGATAATCTGAATAATATTTTTATAGAACATAATGAATTTTGTGGAAAAAATTATCATTCACATTAAGTCAGTACTTTTAAGAAATGAAGAAAATAAAAAATCAAATCCAGAATGGGCTCATTTAACAATTTTTTTTATTTTATTATTTCAAAGTTTATGGTTCAAATAGTACATCTGCAAAAAATCTGAATTTTCACTCATGTGCCTGTCTGTCGTAAAGTTCTGCAGCGGGGGGTAACGTTTACTTCAAATGGTTTCCTTTTCCTACGACCTATCAGAATATCTGAACTACATCAGACGATTTTTCACTAATCGGTTTTGAGAGGATCATTTCTTCATCTTGTATATCACTCTAGTTTAGGAACCTGCATTGGATAGTAAGGTATGCTTCATCTTGTTGAAAAGTGTAACACTCCCTTGCACAGCTGGTTTTCCTAAATCAGTCATTCTGATAAAACATATTAATCTACCTCCCATCTGTATCTGTAGAGTAGTAGGGAGGGTGAGTGTAGCTCCACAGCACTTAGGCCCCATGTGACCCATTGTACATCCTCCGATGACCCTCCTGGGTCATCGTCCATCCTGTCCTTTCCAGGAAGGTGGACAGGTCTCTGGGAGACATCTCCTTTATATCGGCAGGTGTAGGCCAAGACTCGCCAAACACACTCTCTTATTGACGATCACTCAGGACAGTCGCACAGGACATGCATGACAGTCTCATCTTCCTGTTCACACATCCTGCTTAGAGGTGTGTCCACTAGCCCCATATTGTGGAGGCGATTCCTTAGTTGACAGTGGCCAGTCAGAAATCTTACTGTTAATCGTAGATTTTTCTGGTCATCGCCAGATATTTCTTCGGCACCAGCTTCCCAGGGTCGCCCAGAGTGATCCTGGCAACATTGCATCCTTTGATTCCATCCCATTTCTTTAGGAATTGAGCATGGGTGTGACGTTTGACTAGTTCCTCAATTGTCGAAGTCATCGTTCAAACACTCCTCTAATAAGCGTATTAAAAACAATAAATTTGATTAGGGACAGTGTACGGTTGAAGAACGACTTGGCGCACGTCTATACGGATCCAAAGTTACTCGTATATATAGTACAGTCAAATTGTGAGGAAAATGGCAACAATTTCCTTATTGAAAGCAATTAAAAAATTTAAGAAAAAAAACAACTGAAACCAAAAAAACTATTAGATTTGTCATCCTTACATTCAAATTTGACTTTCAAAATCAATGGTGACCAAAAATAATCATTCGACAAGCTATTCAGGCAATCTAAAATTAATAAAAATTAGAAAAAAAAAAGGAAAATTCGATTTATTATAAAAATATTAAGTTTTACAATGAGCTACCAAATGCTTCAAAAAATTTAATAAACGAAAATTCCTGATTAGTTTGACAAACTATTTATTGTTTGAATAGAATTATTATCTGATGAGTGCATTTATGTTCATGTTTATAATCATACTCAAACATGTATATATGTATATGTGTATACATATACATATAAACATTGCATGTTTTTTGAGAAAATACATTTTATTATTATTCATTCATTAATTGAGTTCATTTAATTTTACTGTTAAAAGAGTTAGTTTATTTCAGGTTTATTTTTGAAACGTTGTCAATTTATAGTTCAGTGAAGTAGTCAGTTCGACTTGTTTTCTATCTACAAGGTAATTAGTTTGGTTGAATTATTATTATTTTTATTAGCAGTTGTAAAACATTTCTAAAACTTTTTTTCATTAACATTACAATTGGTTGTTCAAAAAGTGTTTCTAGTCGCTCATAATATTTTCATTAACAGTAAAATATATGCACTTTTTTATCGAATATATTGTAATCGCAACTATTTTAATTGATTTTACATAATATTTAAAAAACAGAAAAAACATTTTCTGGAGATCCAATACTTATTTATTGAAATTCAAAACCATAAGAAAAAATTTCTAAATTGAAATTTAAATAGATTACTTTTAAAAGCCGTCATTTGGCAATTCTAAGTATCTAAACTTTCCAATTATTATTAGGTACCCATGTCAAAACATTAATGATTTTCGATTCTATTATTTTTTGAATTTCTGTATTGTTGTAAATCATGCCCGAAAGGAAATAAAGCCGGCCGCCACTGGTAACCATAAACCAAACGTGACGTAGCTGAGAGCGCGCGAATGTACGATGATTCCCCACCACTCTAGAAGCAGCGAGAATAATGATACCGACTTCGACGGAACTTCAGCGAAATTTCTACGGCATTCGATTACGATATTCAAAGGCTAATCACGAGGATATCGAGACAGTCAAGTGGACGTTACAGTGCGGTACGCGAAGTGATTTAGTAAGGCAATAGACATTCAAATAATAGTTGAAGTTTAGTTGAAGTGTTTGTTGTATTTAAAGTGGAATAAAGTTTAGTTTGATTATTCAGTTTAAGTCTATTTACTTATATAATAATTATTTTTGCTAAACCAATTTTCAACTCGGCCAGTGTGAACTTTGTCTGAACTATTGCAGCGAAGGCTTCTAGGTCGACTAAGTCGACGAAGGTATCGAAAGTTGGTTTACTATCGTCTAAATTTCCGTATTTAATTTTTGTAACTTGAACTATAGCGTCTTGGGTACTTTGCCTGATTGAAAGACATATTGTCTATCACAGTGGTCGCCAACCTCTTCAATGTGTTGAGCTACTTTGTTAATTTTGGAATAAACAGCGAGCTACCCACACGGAAGCCACGTAACGCAACGTAAATGAAATAATCCACAGTTAATTTATCATTATATGTATTTATTTTACTATTTAACTGGTAATACATAATACATAGGTACTAATAATAAACCAATAACAAAATAACTAATATTACTAGTACGTACTTGTTCATAGCTACATTCCTACCTATCAAACGAAGGTGTTTGAAAAATAAACACAAACTTTTATCTAGCCCCAACGGCATGTCACGTATGATTCAAAGATAGTTCATAAACATTGAATAATGAAAAAGTACGTTCAATGAGAAGGCTGACACTCAGACTCATCGATAATTTTTTTAATGTGTGCAGTATAATTTGATGCAGCCATTCGAATACGATTATCCAAATGTTCATATGTAAGTCGACTGCGATATTTGTTCTTAATAAACTTCATATTGGAAAAAGAAGATTCACACAAATAGGTTGAACTGAATAATGCTTTCACTTTGAAGGCAACACGGCATAGAACTGAATATTTGTCTTTATTCACAATAGGCCAGATACATTCAGAACTTGAGACTAACGATTTTAAGGCTAAATCATTTTGAAACTCAATGACTTCCATTTCTGTTGCAGCGATGTCTTCGCCAAAGTTCTGCATAACACAAGTTGCAAACTGTTGGATATCAATTTCCATAAAGGGTGAAACAACAAACTGCGCTACTAAAGTCATTTCATTGAAATCCTTAAAACGATTTTTGAAGTTATTCTTCAGAGTAGAAATTATTTCTACATGATATTTGTTGTCATAGGGTTCTAATGGATTTCGAGATATTTTTTCTGAAAGAATAGGAAAATGCTTGGAATCGCTGTTAATTAGGTTTTGTTCCCAAAACTCCAGCTTTTTGATAAATGCTTTTATATCAGAAATCATTTCCGCTATTTCTCTGTCTCTCCCCTGAAGCTGTAAATTAAGTTCGTTCAATTTCTCTGTAATGTCCACGAGAAAACCAAAATCTCTAAGTCAGATTGAATTTTCTAGTTCCGGAGTCGGTTCATCGCGTTGTTTGAAAAATTGAACTATGCCAGATAGGACATCATTAAAACGTTTCAGCACCCGTCCTCTACTTAACCATCGGACTTCAGAGTGAAGGAGTAGGTCCCCGTATTGACAGTCAACTTCACAGGCCAAGGTTCTGAATTATCTTCTTTGTAACGCTTGAGCTCTAATCTTGTTCACAATTTTTACCACCAGTTTCATAACGTTGTTTAGTTTCAGGAAATTTCCACATAATGCTTGCTAATGGATAATGCAGTGGTAACAGAGAAATTGCGGAAAAGTTTCATCTTTACGACATAACGTCACCAGACCCTTATCACAACCCACCATAGCTGGAGCGCCATCGGTTGTCAAGCCTATCATTTTCGGTATTGGAATTTTTTCGGAAGAAATAATATTTTTTAAATGAGAAAACAACGCATGTCCAGTAGTGTGTCCTGTCAGTGGAATGAACTTCAAAATATCTTCTTTAATGGTAAAATCACTAAAAACCATCCTGACGAACACGGCCATCTGGGCAGTGTCAACGACATCAACGACATCACATTTTTATCTTTAACTTCTGTAAAAAAGTATTGTTCTTCCCATTCCGAATGAAAGTGGTATGTCTTTACCTTCTTACAACTGCTTACCATAATATTATTTTTGTTGTTCTCTACTAACCCAACCGCTGGACGTGGTATGTCTTTACCTTCTTACAACTGCTTGCCATAGTATTATTTTTGTTGTTCTCTACTAACCCAACCGCTGGTCGTTGGTTACGCGTTCAGTTTTAAACTAAGCGCAATGTCACCGCGCCGTGCGTATTTATCCCGTTCAAAGCAATCCATATCGTTCTCGAACACTAACGCGCTGGTCCGGCTGGTCGGTTCTAGCCGATTCTAGCTTGATGGCGTTAGCGGCAGATCGCTCACCACAACGTTGCCGCTTATGTTTAATATTATGACAATTAGATTTTTTTGTGGAATT
This sequence comes from Leptinotarsa decemlineata, assembly GCF_025532065.1. Lineage (NCBI taxonomy): Eukaryota > Metazoa > Arthropoda > Insecta > Coleoptera > Chrysomelidae > Leptinotarsa > Leptinotarsa decemlineata. The sequence goes on from NW_027412690.1 coordinate 7,598,385, forward strand.
TTCGGAAGCTTCTCTGATTTTTGCAGTTTATATTTTTTAAATTAAAATCGTTGTGAGAGCTACCAGAATTGCCTCCGCGAGCTACCGGTAGCTCGCGATCGACAGGTTGGCGACCACTGGCTATCAGATATTGAATTTTTTCTTCAAGAAGCTATCAATTCTGTTTTTTATAATTTTTTTTGATGACTCTGGCGATACAAGATATAAGTGTAAGTGGCCTATAGTTAAGTATTGTTTCTTTATGTCCATTTTTGTAAAGTGGTTTAAATATTTCAATTTTTGTCGTTGTGTAAACTGACAACTTTGAAAAATCGAAATTGAGAAACTTGTTTTCTCGGCGCTTTTATAAAAAAATTACAGACCAACATCTCTTAAATGAATGGTCACTAACTATTATGCATATCAGTGAGTTCTTTTATTTCATCACTTAAATATGACAGCAGGAAAAATATTGAAGGAAATGAGTGGTAGTGGTTATTTCTTAAGAACCCGAACACAATATACATATAGTGACCTTTATAGATTTCCTTACAGAGCTTTGATGATTGTCTTTTGTATTGTTAACTAGATAATAGCAAACAGTTATTGTAGATTTATCTTCTTAATAAGCGAATTGTTCACTTTGGATTGGTTCTCTCTGATCAGAGACTCGCTTCTGTTATGCAGGTCTATTTGTATGTAAATATTGCGCCGTCCAACAAGTCCCAAGCATAAAAACGTTAGCAGACAATTCACGTAGAATTTCCACACCACTATACAGCTATCAACGCTAACATGGATTTCGAATGAGGCCGTTGATTCACTTGGCATTTACATAACTCAATTATTTTATATAATTTTTATGCGGCAATAAAAACTCGTAGAATTTACAACTGGTAATTATACCAACTGTTCTAGTCACGCAACGAAAAAATCCGTATAGATGGATCTGCAAAAATGTGTTCTCCGCTAGATGCACGAAACAGATTAGTTTTATTGTGGGTTTTTCTGCTGGGTAATGAAACGCCGTTTCTACTTTTTTGTTATTACTGCAGGTCATGCCGAGGTTACACCGGAACGATTCGTCATTTGACTCATCTTGCAAGCTATTAAATGCAAGGAAATTGACTTGAGAAAGTAAACAGTCACATCGAGATAAGTGAACCAAACAAGTTTACGATTTAATCTATATTCCTTTCTCCTTACCAGAACAATTCGTTACACTGGATTGGCAACTTGAAGCACTCAAAGTTATCTAGGTGTCATCAATCATCTTCTAGTCAAACTCTCAAATCTCTTCAATTTCGGAGAAGTGAATCCTTTCCTCAGATAGGAATTTAATCCTGGCTTTTGGCTCTAAGAAGACATATATATTTCATCAATAACCAATAACAACTTCCCATACCGTAATCATTGACTACGAGTTTCATGTGCCCTGATGAGACGTAATGAGACAAGAACGCCAACCTCCTCGTTTATACAGCCAGGATTTCTGCCACTGTACGGAAAACCGGTATGATCTTGAAGTATAAGAGATTTCACCAAGAACTTCAATGATCGCAACAACCATTTCCACAGAGCTGTCTTTACAGGGTTTGTGCAGTTCGAAGAAAAAATATCGATAATTCACCTATTCTTCCTCATAGTTTCAGACAATATACGTCTCACCCAGAGCTAGTTATGGTCGAGGAGACCTCATAACTGCGGAGAATAAATATTCCAATAAATTCGAGACTTCCTATGTCCCAGACTTCTTATTCCCCAGGGAAAACGACATCACCACTGTCTCATGAATATCGTGCAAGTACCAAAGGGTGCTTAAAATAGAGTACTTGTAAAATCCCACAAAACAGTTGGATTTAGGCTGAAGACCGTATACGTTGGGTATGCCGACCAAAAATGCATAAAAGTCTCAGATGTACCGCGGCAGGATCTGCATCTGGTATCAGGAACATTTATACCCTTCACGCGACTATGGTAGATCCACGTGTTGAAGACATCATTCTGATATGCCACGATAAATCTCAACTATCGATCTGAGAAAATCAGTTAGGTGCTCCAGTCTTGTTGAAGAAATTCCTATGACTACTTATATTTATGTAGGTTAGGTTAGGTCCAAAGTGAATGGGTCTATTCGACCCTCCACCGCAACCCGCAAGTATTTATTGTGGCTCACAGCTATTCACACTCGACCAAATAAACCCAGCTTCTTAACGAAGTCGATTAGTTTGTATGGTGAGTGGTCTTTCAGGTCAGATGTTAAAAGTACAGCTCTGCCGAACTCTAAAAACCTGGAAAGGCACAAAGTATACGCTCTGCTGTTTCATTCATTACCGTGACAAGGCGATGCTACGACGAGAGAGCGCCTGGTATCTCTAAGGTTCCATAGAGACAGCTGATAAGCTCAGTGTCATTTATCCTCTCGGCACGGATACACACACCTTAGGATTAAGCCATCGTTGGGATGCCATTCAGTTAGGGAATAACAGAACCACAAGTGATTCTGTCATTCATGTATCCAGCGGGGCTACGTGGAAGCAGGCATCCGATGGCTGGTTTGCTCAACCTCCACATCCCAAACCAATGCACTCGCCAAAAACAGCATGCACAGTGGTTCAGGCAGTGAAAGATGAACAAGGACAGTCAACCCGCCTATTTACTTATGTAGCCGCAGGAGTGAAATGTGTCTGTGGCTTGCTATGAATTTTTTGTTGAACGTGTTTCAAGTCAGTGACAGAGTTGTAGATTGTAGTTACTCCATTCAGTGACGCAAACCAAGACAAACTCATCGGTTACTTGTCTTTAAAAAAGTACTATAATTCCTTCTCTATCATAGTGGCGTACCATGTAACGAAGAGGAATGCTTATACCTGGTAAGGTAACATACTCCACCCAGGATGATTCTGTTGTGTAGACTCTACATGACCTCCTTGCTGTCGTGGAAAGTATAGCCGTAGAACAAACAATTTAAAATGAAAACTTCTATGGAAATGAATAATTTCTCAGGCCTTCCCGCCTAATTGACGTAACTTCTTCCGATTTCACTTTACTACTCCTCAATAGTAGAGTAAGATCAGATCGAAAAGTGTATTTATGGGAACAACTTTGTTCTCCTCTGACTGTCACCAGAGCTGTCTTACTACGTGCTGATATTTGCTATGGACAGAGTTTTTTCACTGAAATCACCTCTTGTGAGTAATGGGATTTCACTCTAAGTTAAGTATAAGATGCCTGTACTTTCCATGTTCTCCGCATCGTCCATTTTTGAGAAGGACAAAAATGAAGATAATTTATGTATTCCCAGCTTTTTTGAAAAATAGTTCCTCACGAGTAGCCTCGCTGGTATATCTCAGCTGCCAATGCACATCTACGTCTGTAACAAAAAGTTGTAAATCCTAGAAGAAAACTAATGCTTAGAAGAACTAGGCATCACTTTTCTCTGACTAATCATTGTGGAAGAACTCAGGTTATTGATTTCCAAAAGTATGCCTCGATATAAAATACTGTAATACCAAAAGATTGGTAAATAAGAAAGTATTGCAACTTTCTTGTAGGGAAGAATAATCCTCTTAGTGAAGTACATAAAACGATAAAAAGTATGAAATATAATAAATCAGACTTAAATCTTACTGGTAGATGGTAAATTTTGTGATTAAGTATCATAGCAATATTGTATTATCTATGCTTTGCAACTATCTAGTCAAATTAGAGAAACTCATGACTGAAATGTTTCAACATTTGTTGAGAAGGAATTATAGCATCAAGAATTATTGGTATAATCAATTTTCATTCAATACCTTTGATGATTCATTTACAGAACGACTTCCCTTCTTGATGGATCTTGAGTTTTCTGCGAGTCAAAATCTCTCTCACCGATTTTTTTGCAGACATTCTTTCGAAGATTTTTCCAGATCTGGACAATTTTTACCAAGATATTTGTTTCAAATTAGTTCTTTCTTCTTTCTAGTCCTTCTATTCCGTTTTTGGGAATACCGATTGCAATCTCTAGAAATCAATTCCGCATTTCAGTTGGAAATCAATCAGCGTAAGATAGAGTTATTTCAATAAATAGTTATTTCAACTTATGTGGGTTACATACAGCTTTTATTCTTAATAATTCTTAGTTGCGATATTGCTTAATTTGTTGATCTCTCACCTATCCTCAATATTATTAGTTTATCACTATACCATTCACATAAATCATGAATGGAAGTGAACCGAGTATTATACTTTGTGGTACATACCGGCAAAAACTTATTGGGAGACTTTTCATTGATATGAAATTCAAATAGTTCTATTTTTTTCATGAATTAAATTTGGTAACTGACTATAAAAATGTTCACTTGAATTTCGGTGGTCTTCGGTTTGAATTTTAGTAGCTACGGATATTATTTTAAATTACACGTTTTCGTTCTGTTATAAAATAACCATATAACCGACCGCGACATTACAATCGAAATGGAAGGTCATTCTGCATTTTCCAAGGTCGAAATTGGGACAATGGCCCACGTACTTGATCTTGGGTTTTTTGATCTGAATATCGAGACAGTGGCGTCTGTTATTAATAAATAACATTGTTTCATAAGAAACAATGTTTATATAAAAGGACAGGTGAGCTACTATTTATTCAAGCACTTCGATAAATTTCTCACCGGTAAAACCTTCGCCAATCAGGAATAGGCAGAAACGGCCTTCGTCCTCTTCTTCGAATCCCGAGCACACAATTTTCATGATGATGGAATCAATTGTTCTGTGCACTGATTCAAATGATGATGATTATTTCGATCCCATAAAAACGGATAACACTTTTGAAACAACCTAATAATAATAATATAATTATGATTATTCCATTCACAAAAAGTATTACACATATAATAGAAATAGAGAATATAAATAAAACTCAGTAATATGGCAATATTGCAAAATCCATTTCGTATTTTTATACAATAATCAGTACCATTTGAACTTTACAATATACTATATTGTAGTTAAAATAGTATTGCACATATTATAGAAACAAAGAATGCAAATGAAACTCTATGAACCAATGAAATCCATATTGATGCTCAAATAAAATTTTATTTTTTAAATATCGGTTCAATCTATGATTTATAAATTCTATATTATCATATTTAATTACATACAACTCTATAAATAATCGGAGGGAAATTGGATCTTGGCCTCAAACCCTTTTTTCGGGATTGTATTACCTTTAAAAAAATTTAAAATCCCCTCGAAGAATAATAGTTTGATTATTTAAAAATTCATATGGAAGTGAAGTCGTTTGAACACTTTCATTTGGAAATTATGCATGTTTTATTATCTAATAGTTATTTGTATTATATTAAAATATCGACATTTAGTAGATTCATACCCTGCCCACAATGTTCACCTTATAAGTGGAGCTTGTTATTGTATTATTTATTGGTAATAAAATAAATCAAAATATCGATTGCACTTTATGGTTTTGTTCCATTACTTGCGATACTAATAGATCCTTGTTCGAGCTCTTGAATATTGAATGAGTATTAGTAATTGAGTATGAATAACAAAAGTTCGCTATAATCAGGATTATTTAATTTGAGGTTATTCTGTTTGCGATGAAAATGTAAATAAATACTTTTTGTATTGATATTATATTTTTGGAAAATTTAGCAACAAAAAAATTCCTAATAAACTCGAAATCTTAAATAATCTGAATACAATCTTTTAATCAATTAAGTGTTTGGGATGGCACCTTAAAAAGTGAAATCCTTGTATTTCCTTAGCAGTTGAATAGTTGAATAGTCTAAGGATTCAAGTGAGTTTGAGAAAATAAAAAATTCAGGCAAATGTTTATAAAAACTGTTAACAGTATTAGCTTATGAAAATGGAGAAAATTGAATATTGATCTGTATCTGTTTTTGATAGGCAATACGCCTACGCAAATAAAAGATGAGTTGGATTCTGTGTATGGGGATTCTGTACCATCATTTACCACAGTGACATTTTGGGCAGCTGGATTTAAACGTGGCCGTAAGAGCTCAGGAGACGATGAACGGTCAGGACGTTTCCGCCTAATTAAGGTAACAGAGATAGTACAGGTTATGAACATGTCAAAAAAACGTTTTTGTCACATATTAAATCAACATTCAGGCATGAGAAAGCTGTTTGCGCATTGGGTGCCGCGTTTGCTCACTTTAGACCAGAAACGTTTCGAATGAACATTTCAAACGCTGAATTTCACTAGTTCGGACTTCCATTGTCTATTATATAAAATGATTTGAAATCCCTGAAACAAGTAACTACTTGTCGAACTACTAGGGTCAATTGAAGTCACACAGGAAGATCAACTAATTAGTTTCGACGTGGAAAGCCTTTACACCAACGTTCCGGTCGAAGAAGCACTCCAAATCATACAGAGAAAGCTATCCGAAGACGGGAACCTGAAAGAGAGAACGAATCTACCTATAGAAGTAATTATGGAATTACTAGGATGCTGTGTGCGAAACTGTTATTTCCAACTGAAGGACGAATTCTTTACACAAGATGAGGGACTGCCAATGGGATCGCCACTTTCACCAGTCATAGCCAACATATATATGGAGTGGTTTGAAACTCTGGCCATTGAAGAAGCCCACAAGAAACCTCGAGTCTGGTTGAGATATGTTGACGACACCTTCATAATATGGAACCATGGGAATACTGAACTAGACGCCTTTCTGAAACACATCAACAGCGTGAGACCTTCCATCACTTTCACAATGGAGAAGGAAATCCACAATGAATTGCCATTCTTAGACGTTTTGGTGAAGAGGACCGACACTAAGTGGGAAACATCTGTATACCGAAAACCCACTCATACGGGACAGTATCTGAACCACGAATCCAACCACCATCAATCGACAAAAAGAGGAATCATCAAGACTCTATTAGACCGTGCTTTTGGGCTTTGTAATACAAAGGAAGGTCTCGAGAAGGAACTAGACATCATCAAAAGTGATCTTCAGCGGAATGGATACTCCAAAGCGATGGTAGAAAAGACTTTGGCCAAAAGACAGCAGGAGCCTCGCAAGGAAGAGAAGCCGTCACAACCAGTGCTTGCACTTCCCTACATCAGAGGATTATCGGAGAGGATAAGAAGAATTGGTTCCAAGTACAACATTAGAACCTGTTTCAGATCCGGTAACACTATCCGTAGCAGCCTCACGAAAACCAGGCCCCCAAACGCGGACTGCGATTCCAAGAATTGCATTTACCGGATACCCTGTGAGTGCGGAAAATCCTATATTGGTGAAACTAAGAGGCCATTGAATATTCGCATTGCCGAGCACAAGAAGCACACACAGCGAGGAGAAACCAGCAAATCAGGAATAGCAGACCATGTTTGGACCCATCAACACAACATCGAGTGGTCCCAAGCTGAGATCTTGCACAGAGAGGAACATTGGTTCAGGAGAAAATTTAAGGAAGCCGCATACATGTTGTCTAACAACGTATTCAGCCAGGCCAGCGTAGATATACGAAACATATGGAAACCCATCATCAAACGAGAAATGACCAACTCCCGCCCAATCGGTCATCTCTCACGAAATCAGTGAAGCGGAAAATGGAAAGTAGAGAAAGTGAAAGTATTTCAACGACCTATAAAATAGTCATCTCTCGGAGGAATCAGTCCAGTCATCACCCGAAGACGATTGTAGATACCAACAATCGAAACGTCGTGAACTAACGTGACTTGGAATCTCTACACTTTTTTATTTTTTTATTATTTTCTTTTTTGCATTCCTTTAATTTTTATTTATTCAATTATTATATTTTTACTTGTAGGTTATTTTACTATCATTTCATTTCAGGTTTATTGTTGCTTAATATAATTGTTATTTTCAACTATTCTTTTTTAATTATTCTTTTTTACTTGTTTCAGGGATTTCAAATCATTTTATATAATAGACAATGGAAGTCCGAACTAGTGAAATTCATCACGAAATATTGTCAATCACCTTCAAACAAATTTCAAACGCTCTTTTGACGCAGTTTAGGCGCAATAAATCCGAGTTTTGGCGCCGAATTACTGTAGATGAAACTTGGATACACCTTTATACGACCGGAACAAACAGTCCAAACAGTGGACTGCAAAGGTGGAACCGATTCTAAAAAAAGCAAAGGATAGTGATGACGATTGTTTTTTTGGGATAGTCATTGAATCATTTTAATCAATTATATCTTTGAAAAGGAAAAACCGTTACAGGAGCATACTACGCATCATTACTTGACAAGCTGAAGGAAGAACTAGTATGTTAAAGCTTTCGGCAAAGTCGAAGGCCGAAAAAACCAGTACAAAGAAATAATGTCGCTACGAATTAGTCCACGTGGACCGAAGAATTAACGGATCGTATTGGATAATTTTTACTAACCGAGTTTTATGATTGGCTGAAGTTATGTTTCGGTGACCAATAGAATGTGAGGATGGTTAGAAGAGTCCTGTTGTCAATGTTCAGTTCAGGAACTGATCGCGATTTGAGTGTTGAAATTCGATATTGGTGAAGTTATAATTAATTGAAATTTTTGTTATTTGTTTAAAATGTGGCGTCCTTGGACAAGTACTAATAGTAATAACGAGTGTGATAACACCGCAGACTTTTTCCTGTGTAGTGATTCCAATAGCGCTAGTAAAGAATGCGAAAAAGAGATACCAGTGAATAAGATTCGGATGCATTCGAATATTGAAACACAGAGAGTATGTTTCAATGTATGTAAGAATCTACATCTCAAGTTTGGTTTCGAAGGAAACAAACTATTACAAGCAACATCAGATTTGACAGAGACTTCTTTCTCAACTGTACGTAAAATAGTCAAAAATAAACCTTATGAACGCAAGACGGGATTTGATGCGGGATTACCAAAACCTTTAGATGTCCCTCTAATAAAATCATTAAAAAATAACAATTAACACCGTTAAAAAAGCAAAGAGATTCCTACAATTGAAATCATAAGGAAGAAATTGAATACTTCCGGCCATAACGTGAGCTGCTGTGACAAAATCCTTCAGAATTGGGCAAAGCAACTAGGATTTAGATTTAAAATGATAAAAAAACGTCAAGTAAACATGGAAAGCAGAAGAATAGTGGAATTGCGTAACAAATACTTAGAACAAATGACTAAATATGGACAAGAATATCGGCAAATTTTCTGTTTGGACGAAACTTGGTATGAAACTCACTACACAGTTACGAAAGGGTGGACTGATGGTTCGATAATGTGTACGCCTAACATGTCTGCAAATAAAGGATCGCGACTAATCATTGTGCATTGCGGAGGAAGTAAAAGATGGGTTCCGAAATCTTTGATTTTTATGTGGAAAAAAACTTGATGCCTGCAATGTTGACTATCACAAAAACATGGAAGCTAATATTTTTGAGGAATGGTTTGAAAACACATTGATCTCAAATTTGGATGCGAATAGTGTAATAGTTCTTGACAACGCTTCCTATCATTCGCAACAGCTCATCAAAGTACCGAATAAAAATTCGAGGAAAGATAAAATACGAAGTTTTTTAATGGATAACAATTTGTATTTTGAAGATAACTATACCAAAAACCAACTACTTGAAGTTTTACAGACAAAAACATTTAAAAAAGTGTATGCCCTTGAGAGTGTTGCTGAAAAGTATGGACAAACCATATTGAGACTTCCCACGTATTTTTGTGTTTTCAATCCCATCGAGTTGATTAGGGAAAAATTGAAACAAAGCGTAAAAACAATTTTCCAAAATTTGATAAGAAGGTGATAGAACTATGTAAAAAAGAAGTATCTAATATTACCGAAGAAGACTGGCAGAAAAGGATTAAAAAAGTAATTTTATAGGTTAGTTCACAAGTGAGTGGGTTTACTCGACTGTCCACCGTAACCCGCAGGAGTTACGGTGTATATATATATATACGGTGTATATATATATATATATATATATATATATATATATATATATATATACACCGTATATATATATATATATGCCTATATATATATATATATATATAGGCAGCTATAGCTACCTGCGTGACATCCGGGTCCAGGAAATTATACAAATGTGAAAGTTATTGAGTGTCTTGATATAGAAACAGAAGCTAATATCGGACATAGCACTCATGAAAGTGGCAAACCATAGACACGTGTTTCGAGCTTTTGGCCCATCATCAGTATGGTGCAGCCTGGACCCAGATGTCACGCAGGTGATTTTGATAGTTTTCTTGTAAACACAAGATCTAGCAACTGAAACCACAAATGTGCGCTTGGCTCCTGTTGGTGGCTCCGTGCATTTGTATTTCTATCTTTTGGTAACCAAGTGTTGCCCATCCTTACACTTGGCTGCACCATACTGATGATGGGCCAAAAGCCCGAAACACGTGTCTATGGTTTGCCACTTTCATGAGTGCTATGTCCGATATTACCTTCTGTTTCTATATCAAGACACTCAATAACTTTCATATTTGTATATATATATATATATATATATATATATATATATATATATATATATATATATATATAATCTGAAATGATTATTGCATAACAAAATTAGTTAGCTCCCTAACTATTTTATTAAAGGGGAACTGCTGGAAGGTAGGGGGCACTATATCATTTACTTGAACTATACTAACCCTGAGGTATCATGTTGTCTGTTCTGCCCATTCTCCACTTAATCCTTAGGCTTAGTCATCTGGAGTAAATACCACATCCTGAGCTTTCTTTGCATCTGACTTTGTGTTCTGTTTCATTTGTATTTTGTAGGTTCTATTACTCACAAACCTGGCTTCAATTGCATCACTGGCTGCCTGCAGCAGAGGTTGCGCAGTAAGCGCTTCTCGCCAATGGCTTGTAACATGGCCATTAACGCAACCTCCTTAACGTACAGGTCCTCAGACCAGTAATTAATTTCATTGCCGCCGTTGGTGTTGTTCTCATGGCTTCTGTAATGTTCAAACAAGCCAGTCACTGTATTTGATATAATTTTTGGAAGGTCGTTGCTTGTAGAACTTTCGGTCCCCATGCAATGGCTCCGTACGTTAACATAGGTCTTATAATTGCAGTGTAGATCCTCCTACATTGGTAATAAGCCACCAAATTGGAAGTGTGAGCACTGTAATAAAACCCCCCTTTCCCAGTGAAAATTATATAACAAATGCAAAGGAACACCTTCCCTCTAACAACGGAGGGCACTTATCTCCGAGTGGTTCTATTTTCCCCTATATAGGTAGTCCTCTGATTGACAGTTCATAAATACATAAATACTTTCATCTCCTAAAAATCGATGGAAGTAGCTTTTACTCGTGATAATGGATTGATCATGTTTCAGAAGAAACGAGAAGTATTGAACACTATTTCGCCACCAAATTCATAAATTAAATTGCACGCCTCTGCTGCTATATCTTTGACATCGCACGAAATTACTTTCTGTAAGCGTGGGTCGCATTGTGTTGACTTAATTATAAAAAATATTCAAGAAGTTCCGGGTTATCACTGTAAAAATTAAAGGTGGCATATAGTTGATGGCTGATGTTGATGCCCAAAAAAACTCATTACAATGCTCGCGGTGTGGGTTTAGTGGGTATATATATGTTTGACTTTCACCGTTTAAAATAATTCCAGGCTATTTTGATTTAATCGTTCAGGATGATAGAAATGCGACAATGAGACGGTTGAAAGGAAAAGCTGGTGTTATATTTAGAGGTGACATGTTCAGGAACGTTATTTTTTATCTCTTCGGGGCAAAGCACGCAGTGAGTATATTAGGATTGAGACGATTCAAATCAGCTGTTCAAAACTATGATTTCAATCAAATACTATTGATTGTTTTCTTCAAACTGATTGAATAATGAAAAAATTGATGGCGAACCAACCAAACTGCAGTAAGGTTTTATTTTGTGAGTGAAAAAGTTTGCGAAACGAGCGTAGCGAGTTGAGCAATTTCACGAACAAAATGAAACTTACTTTTAACACAAATATCTCACAAAGTTTTTGTACAACTGTCATGTTTTCATAATGAAATAGATACATTTAATATTTCTATAAAAACAAATTTTGACATTTCTTGTTAGTTAACTATTTTCATGTTATCACATTTGCTGTGAAGTAGCCGTGTCAGGTGACGTCGAACACCTGGTTATCGACAAACAGTATCTATTGTTTACAGCTTATGCCTTTTATTCAAAGTCACATTCAAAGTTTTTGCTGGTGTTCAATGTCTTGCACAATGAAGAACAATAGTGAGGAATTGTGTATTCTTGACGAAATTGATAGGGCTGCAAAAAGAGCTTCAATTGAATTGTTACCAAAAAAATTTGGATCAGCAGTACGACAGAAGTCGTGTTGAAAATACTTTCAACACTAGTGTTGAAAATATTTTTAACACGCAACTTTGTAAACTAATCGTGACAACCATTAAAAATGTCACTTTTAATGACAGTTGTATAAAAAAGGAATTTATCGATAAAATTTTGAGGTCTTGATGACATCTTAGATCACGTAAGATGTAATAATAATAATAAATAAAAATGAAAAAAAGCCGCAGAGATTACCTTACTTCTGCGGAAACACAAGGATAAGCAAATGCATGGGGTCTTTTTCAATAACATTGAAGATCTTGGCTTTTCAAAGCGCCTGACCTTTGCTTTTCTCAGGTCGAGTGGGCTGGAGTCGGAAACTGAGGGGTTCATCATGGCTTGCCAGGATGGTGTCTTCAACACCTTAGTCTACCGCAGTCGCGTGATGGGTATAGAGGTTCCTGACACAAGGTGCAGGGCCTGCCGCGATGCGCCCGAGACCCTAATGCACTTGTCCAGCATATGCGGTCTTGGCCTATATCCATCGACATAACGCGGCCCTAAGAGTGCTATATTACCATCTACGGCACTCTTACGGTATTGACGAGACACCGGTGTTACCCTACGCTCCGGGGGATATTGAATCCGTTGTGGGGAACGAGAAGTGCCAAATTTATTGGAACTATTCGTTCCCCACCCTCAGGCTCATGCAAGCTAATAAGCCTGATGTGGTTCTCGGATAAAATATCGAGATTTTCTCTTCGAACTCCGCAGACTCTATCCAGATCACTCTGTCAAGATGGTTGTTCTGATTATTGGAGTCCTTGGTGGAATGATGTCCTCTCCACTCTCGAATCTTAAAATCCTACCGGCTTGCCGCACTAAGGCAGAAATCTTAGCCGCACAGATGCAGAAGGCTGTCATTCTTGGCTCACTGCGCTTGCTCAGGGCACATGATTCTTGGACCCAATGATCACTTACCCCACGGTGTGGGGAGTGGTCATTGGTTGATAATGCTGGCGCACCCTTCCGAATGTATCGGGGCTTCGGGGGAAAGGCCCTCTCCAGCGCACACTACGTGAAAAAAAATAATAATAATGTTTATTGCAGTACAAACAGGTAAAATATAAAATATGTTTACATTTTAAGGTATTTCGCTAAGAAAAAGAATTTCAGTGCTAATAAACAATGATTCCTGCTAAGGCAGAGCCAGTGCGCTTGAGAATGGTTAATAAGATACTCCTGATATATGGTGAATACAAAAGATGTAAATTAAGGAGAAAAAAAAGTAAAATATATACATGCATATAAAGGTGAAATTATAAAAGTACAATTATTAATATAAAGTGAAATTGATTTTTATCCAATACAATTCACAAATTACATTTACAAAAAAGGGTTCTGAACTCAACATACACATACATATCAAATTTGAGATTACGGTAAATTAATTAGACGTCAAAGAATCTATCAGGCAATGAATATCATTTCGAGGTGTATCAGTGTATATGTATATGTAGATACATACATTTTGGACTAGTTATAATAATAATTATAACAACTATTATTATAATGTTGTGGAATGTTCGGGAACAATCTGGAGCGTTCAGAAACGTCGCAAAATATCCCAAAATATTATAGAACATACGAGGTCTCTTAAAAAAATAAGGTGAATTTTCATTTTTCTCAAAAAATATTCATTCATTCATTAATTTCTATTTTGTTCCCTTCAAAGTAGCTAGATATAATACACCTGGGCAAGCGTTTTTTACAATCCTCTAAGCAGTTCTGATATCGACTTTTTGGTATGTTTTAAGCTCTTTCAGCGAATTGGTTTTTATCTCCTCAGTCGTCGCAAAAACGCCGTCCTTTCATAGTTTTTTCAATCTTGGGAACAGGAAAAAGTCGCAGGGGGACAAATCTTGTGAGTATGGTGGCATGATCACGGTGTTGTTTTTGGCCAAAAAATTACGAATAAGCAATGACGAGTGACCAGGTATATTAATCGTGATGCAAATACCATGAATTTTTTTTCACAATACCGTCAGTTTCTTCGTATTGCTTCTCGCAAGCGGCGCATTACTTCAAGGTAATACTCCTTATTGATCGTACGACCATGTGGCAGGAAATCCTGATGCACTCCGCCACGGTAATCGCAGAAAACAGTAAACAAAACTTCGGCATTTGATCGAACTTGGCGTGCTTTCTTGGTCTTGGTTCTCCTGTGTTGCTCCATTGGGACGATTGAACTTTTGTTTTGATGTCATAACCATACATTCGTGATTCGGTACTAGGCTGATGACTTGGATAAGCATTGATTGAGCCCTCCAAGGGCTCTGAAGTAGGAATTTTCGAGGCCGGACTTGGGGTTTAGGTCCCAAACAAATCCATTGGATTTATGTGATGATTGTCAGACCAATGATCAGGTATAGAGCAATTGCTTGGTCAGCGGCCATGGAAATCCTTCTAGATCTACCTCCTCTTTACATTTTTCTGGAAAGAGAGGCTAGATGGACTGCATATAGACTTGTGCACATTGCCAATTGTTCAAATCAATTTAATGCAGAGTGCAACAGACTGTTGGTTGACACTGGAAGTCACAGCATTCTGGAAATGACCTCTGACTTCATGCCTCCAACTCACTTTGGACCTTACCTAACCTAACCTAGCACTCGGTGTCAATAAGAAGTACTTTTTTTTTCGATTCTGTTTAGGTATTTTTTTTCATGATGTTCTCATCAACTCAAAATGATAAAAGTATGACTTTTCATCAAATTCATGAGATTCAATTCTCTATTTAGAATTACCAAATATTTGGCAGTATTTAACTGATCCAATAACAAGTCTTTCGGTTCCAATTGGAGCAAGTGGTATTCATTGATGGTAATTTAATTAGAATATCATTGTTCATAATTACCTCATTCCGCTTAAATAAACCAGTACAAAATAATCCTGTCACATTTATCCTGTACCTGCGACATAACGTTTCTGCAAACTAATGCGAATTTGAATAAATTCTCGTTCGTCCGAGCTCTGCCCACAGAACAGATGAATATCATTACAAAAATTATTAATAGGTACTTAATACCTATCTTTACCAGCTAATTTACAGTTTTTCCTGTTGCGTTACGAACGATGCATGCTCTTCCTGATTCTCACACTAACGAGATATATTAACTGAGTTTCCATGAGATTCTTAAAAAGTTCCTGGTTCAAGCCAGGGATATGCTTTGTGTATATGAATGAGTAATAATTCTTGATTTGTTTCAGGTTTATTACTTCGATTTGATGCAGTTTCTGGATTTATTCAGGTGAGTCTTTGGATTGAATCTCGAACATGAATTGTATTCAACACTTTTTTGCAGGATGGTAATTTGAAATTTGCAATAACCAATAACTTCCAAATAATAAAATGAACAAAGAATTTAAACTTTCACTGTGTGAAAGATAGTTTCCGTTTTTTTTGGCCATGGCCTGCAGGTTTTCATGACGTTTCGTCCACTACTACGGTAGACATTATCAAAGACAATGTAGTAACGGTCGCAGTGCCCGAGTTGGTGCTCGAGTTGGTGTTTCTTCTTCGTCAGAGAGGAAATCTTCAAAAAAAGTAAGGTCGTTCCGTTGTGGATTTTTAATACCTGAATAACATCTACTCTCTGAGCTCCAAGTACTGGAACCGCTTTTGCATTACTTCGGTACTGCACAGAAAATTCTTCCCGTTTTGTGTAAAAATAGTGTCCTTGCTTTTTGCCATCTTGTACAGGTAAAGAGTGTATATGCTGTACGTCTTCTGCTTGACAATACGGGCAATTTGGGGATTCAGTTCTCCTGCGATCACAAATGTTTATGAAGAAACAACTATGCCCCAAAGTGCCTGGGAAAGGAAAGAATCCACTTCACCAAAAGGTCTATTGATCCAGACCTTTAAATCTGGTAAAATTGAGTATATCCATCTTCCACGAATTTCTCTTTCTCCTTTTTTGGTTGCCAGCTGTGCATTACGTTAATTCCTGCATTCGATCTCGGTAAGCCTGACCCTGAATATCTATTTTTTCTCTCGCTAGCTTGCCGTTCTATTGGAGGAATTGCCGCTATGATACCGGCCACTTCTGCGGATATTGTTCGATATGCTTATCGCCAGTTTTATCTGTATTTGGGTAAGTTTCAGAAGAGGCTTTTTGTTAGTGAGGGATGTGTACCAGCAAGGTGAGTCCTACAGCATCTAGGAGTGCAACATACTGGATTATCATCATTTCGATGGTCTGGGGCCACCTATTGCTAGTGCAGCCACGGTTCTGTCGTCGGCTTTGACTATGATTTGGCTTATATGTTCAGCGGAAGTGAGCTGTGTGTCTAGCCATATACCCAAATATTTCACAGTTTTGCTGAGTCTAATCTTCAATCTTGGATTTCGAAATTTATTGGTTTCAGAGTGGGATAGCTTTAGTCTTCTCGGGAGCCAATTTCAAGCGCAGCCGGTTGATTTTTTCTGAGGTACGTACCAGTTCCCTGTTCGTCAAGTTCACCAGAAGGTCTTCTGTTTTTGCTGTCACTATCGCGGCGAAACCGTTATGTTTTATTCCGCCAGGTATTTACGATTTTAGAAAGTCGTCATATGAGATGTTCCATAAAGTGGGGCCTAGCACAGACCATAACTTAGTTTGATAAATTGGACACATCCTTCACTTTCCAGCATTATTTCCTCTCCGACAAGTACCAATTGGTATCACTTTATTTACTGCGTCCATGCAGCAGAGTAGAGAGGACTGGATTCTCCGGAAGAAGGAAATATAAAGAGCAGATAGTTGTTGGTTCACAGATGGATCAAAGACACCTTCTCGTTCTGGTACAGGTATTTTCAGTTACAGACCCAGGACAGAGATGATATCAACCTGCCTAGGAACCTATACGACTGTATTTGAAGCGGAAATTTACGCTATTGAATTGTGTGCGGAGAGATTGGAAGAATCCAACCTCATACACAAGTGAATAAAAATATTCTCGGACAGTTAAGCGGCGTTGGAAGCTCTCGGCTACTACCGAGCAACGTCTAAATTGTTAGCAAATTGACAAAAATGACTCTCCTCGATAGGAAGTATTAACATATTTTTTCTGGTATGGATTCCTGGCCATACTGGTCTGGAAGGCAATGAGGCTGCTGACTCCCTTGCGAAGGACGGTGCTGCAAGCAGCTTTATCGAACCAGAACCTGTCATTGGCATCGCTTTAGGCTTTGCCAAACAAAGATTGAACACCTGCTTGGCAAGAATATTCATAGACTTCTGGCAGAATCTTCCGGGATTGGCTAACTCCAAGGCGTTTATTCACCCCTCGAAGCTTGATACCAAACAGTTGTTGGACTACAGTAGAGATGAACTACGATGTCTAGCAGGCTTCCTTTGAGGTCACTGTCATTTGGATCATCACTAACGAAACACACTGTCTTCCGATAGTGTGTGTCGCATCTGTTTGGCAGGGTCATACTTATGCAAGGTGTCCAGAAAGGGTATTTGTAAGTTCAATAAAACAAAAATTAGCTGTAAGCAAAAAAAATAGTTTATTGTTAGCATATGAATTGGAAAATTATTTGGAAAAGATAATGTTATCCAAATGAAGACCATTACGGAGCTGACACTCTTCTGAACGGGAACGAAAATTAGCGATAACACGTTGACACATAGTTCTCGATATTGCTGCAATTTCTGACCTGATGTTTTGCTTCAATTGGGTTAGGTTCGTCGGATTATTTTGATAAACCTTACTTTCAAGGTATCCCATACAAAGTAGTCAAGCGGGCTAAGGTCGGGGCCTCTGGGATGCCAGTGGATGTTACCCCTTCGCGAAATAACTTCATTAGGGAATAATTCGTTAACAACTTCCATTGAGTCATTTGAGGTATTACAAGTGGCCCCATCTTGCTGGAACCACGTTCTTGAGTTGAAGCCTGCAAACTCCTGCAACTCTGGGACCAAAAAGTTTCGCAACATATCGTAATAACGGTCACTATTCACATTGATTGCTCGGCCTCGTTGATCTTCATGAAAATAAGGACTAAACAACGACCTTTGGGTTGTGCAAGGGTCGTTCATGCTCTCGTCTCGGATTCTTCAATGCCCAGTACCGACAATTCTGCTTATTAACGTGACCATTCAGGTGGAGATTTGCTTCGTCGCTGAACAGTATGTTTTCAAAGTTATTAAATCGCTGCAGCATTTCGTTTGTAAAATTCAGTCGATTAGCATAGTCCGTATCCTTCAATTCTTGACCTATCGTGACTAAAACTCCACAAAATGTCGGACACCACGAACCCCTTCCCACTCCTTTTCGTCGGCCCGTTTCGAATATGGCGCGAAAATAAACACCCGATACCCTTTCTGGACACCTTGTACCATCTGACCTGAAAGACCACTCACCATATAATCTAATCGGCTTCGTTAAGAGGATGGGTTTATCTGGTCAAGTGTGAATAAGTGTGAGCCACAATAAACCCTTGCGTGTTGCTGTGGAGGGTGGAAGAGATCCACTCATTTTAGACCTAATCTAAACTAACCTAAACCCGAAACTATGGTTGAAAAAACGGAATATTTTATTCACAATAAATATACTTTGTTCGTGTTGAAAAAGTTATATAGACTCCTAGATGCAATTGCAATTGCAATTGACATGGCTAACAATTTTAATGCTCATTTTACGAAAGCGGAAGAACAAAGAGAATATGACCTAAATTTTATGGAAAATATAGTCACACTCTGCTCAAAATCCATATTTCTCCACCTAAACAAGGAATATGAGGTTTTTGATTCAATAAATGAATTCATTCTAACACTAGCGGATATGATCAGGTCTCAAACAATCTTCTAAAAAATGCATGGAAGAAATAGTCTACCCTCTGACCTATCTGATAAATCTGTCTATGGAACGAGTAATGTTCCCTGAGAAATTAAAAGTTGCAATCGTTACCCCAATCTTTAAAAAAGGATACTCAAATAGCTATGAGAACTATAGAGGGATAAGTCTTCTCTCTAGTATATCCAAGTTATACGAAATGAATATTAAAATTCAGTTACTATCGTTTCTTGTCAAAAATGAATTACTTTCGACAAACCAGCATGGTTTCATGCAAAATAAAAGCACGGAAACAGCTTTGTATGATTTCATAGAACACATACTAACAGCCTTGGATAACAAACTACAAATTTGTGGTTTGTTCATCGATTTTTCTAGAGCATTTGACTGTGTGGATCACTGTGTACTAATCCAGAAAATGCATCGCTATGGGGTTCATGGACTTGCCCAAGATTGGATGAGGACCTATCTAGCTAACAGGTCACAAACAGTGATAATTCAAGGTGTTCACAGTCAGTCTTGGCCTGCAAGCAAGGAGTTCCACAGGGGTCTATACTCGGACCACTGCTTTTTCTTATTTATGCGAACGACTTGATACAATACCTATATAGTTTTTCAAAGGTACATATGCAGACGATACAAATGTTCTGGTCACTGATTGTAATACATTAGCACTTGCAGAAACAACAGAATCCATATATGAGAAAATAATGGAATGGACTATAAAAATCATTTAGTGAATATCAGCAAAACAGCATTAGTCAAATTCTCATTGCAGAACACCACAGAAACTCTTAAAATATATGAAGATAGGTGACATCCAAACCAGAAAAAAAAAATGCTAGGGCTAACTCTAGATCATAAGCTCAATTGGGGTCCTCATATAGATTCACTATGTGATAAACTACGAAAGAACTGTTATGCACTGAGATTTATGTCGAATCATTGTGGAAGAGAGGTTCTCCTAAATCTGTATTATGCAACTATTTGTATTTATTTTACAAAAGCGCGCGATCAGAATAATTGCTAGTTTGGGACACTCATGTAGAAACTCATTCAAAGAGCTGGAAATACTCACAGTTGCTGGTCTGTATATATACGAGATGTGTCTCTTCGTTTATAAGAATAAAGAAAAATTTTGCGCAAACCAGCAGGACCACCCATACGCAACTAGAGCTAGGGGATTGTTGATAGCGAATCCTCACCAAACTTCCCTCTATCAGAAGAGTCTCCTATACCTTGGGCCCAAATTATATAATAAGCTAGATGTTTCTATTAAGGACTCAATGAACATCTGCATATTCAAAAGACAATTGAAAAAATATCTTATTGAAAGAAACTGCTACACCGTTGACGAGTTTTAATAGTTACTTTTGATAAAAAAAATGTTAATTACCTTTATATGTACAGTGTAGTATCTGTCATGTTTTATTGTTTTATATTTCTATATATATTTGTTTTCAGTTATACATGGACGTCTTCCTTGTTACTATATGTAAATGTTTATTGTAATGATTTCATACTGTTCAACAAGTGAAATAAATATTATTATTATTATTAATTAAAAATGGACATCGTCAATATATGTATAAGGAGAAGACAGATGGCAGGGTAGGGGTAGCGGAGCATATTCTAAAATCAACTGGTGATCACCCCATTGAATGGAATGAATTAAAACAGCTTTCAATAGATTTTTTTACATTGTTTTGATTCACAGCTCTCATAATTTCTTTGTTTTCCACTCTACAGAAAAGATCATACTTATCTTCCAAAATGGAAATATCATTTTCCAGATGGAGAGTATTGCATACAGGATTCTTCATTAGAAAAAAAATTCCAGTCCAAAAGTCAGAAAAGTCGGAATACAGAATCTTCAATGAGCAAAATATTTTTACAATGTATGTGAGTTCAAGAAATGGGCACCTTCTGCAAAGATGTACAGTCGACTAATGCTGCGTTTATTCAAGGTGTTAAACATGCATAAAACTGACTAATTTGCAGTCAACTTCGAAACCAAACACGCGTCACCGATCACTTCGATTATTGAAACTCTTACGATAATAATTCATGTCACACCTACTGAACTTTCCGAGAATATCGGCAAACCTCCAGACGAAATCTCAATGAACACTCATAAATATTCCTTCTTGCAAACAGGTATGTGTAACCAATGAGAGAACAGTCACGGTGACTTAAAACACTGCTACAATTACACCACCCGAAGCATTGTTTAGCACCCGTGAGTCATAATACACTGCGATACAGTGTTGCTAATGGAAATTGCACAAAGTAGTCGAAAACTTGGGGTAAAATACTTGCACTTTACTCGCGAATCAATGGAAATCCTCATAACTGATTATTTATTGATTGATATTTGTCCAGTCATTTTAGGTCGATTTAGGCCTGCATTTCGGAAAGTTGACATACCCAGCTGTAAATTTGTATAAACTTTGTATTTTGACATCATAAAAGTATTCTCGAAATTCACATATGATTCGACGGCCGCAACTTTAAAAATTGGGGGTCAAAAGTGAAAAAAAAACGACTTTTTGCACGTTTTTTGCCAATATCTCGTTTCCAATGGGTTTTATGCTAATTGTATTTATTACCAATAATGTAGAGAATTAAATTCTCTACAACTTTTGTTTCGAACATTTATTCATACGTTGAATCGTTTTTGGGATAGAGGGCAGCGCGAGCGCAGATTAAATATCATTTGAAATCAACTGGTGGTCCCGATAGAAATCAGCTCATTTGAGGTTTATAAATTAAAACTCAATAAATAATTTTAATTTTTTATCAACAAATAAATTATATTTAAATATTTTTTTCATTAATGAACCGATCTATGAATTCAATAATGCAATTTATTCCTGTATTTCAAAAAGTCATTAAGGGATATACTTTAATTACATTTCAATTGTATTCTCTTTTACGGTAATTGCATTTTGAGTAGAAAATAATAATTCAATTATAAATCAAAGATTATTGTTGTATTTGATGGATACTCAGATTACAGTAAAAACATAAAAGGTATGGAGCAGCAGAGAAGAATGGCTGCAATTTCAAAAACATACGAAGTTTGTTTGGACGAAACCATGGTTGTACCAATTAGCCAAGAAAAAATTCTATCAAATAGCAAAAATAAAGAAAAGCTGATTACTATACTTATTGAAAAATGAAGCTGTTGACATCAACACTAAACAGGCCAGAGATGATGTGGATGCTCTCATTATTGGTACCGCTATTGAAGAATCTAAACATCAAAGAACAGCAATAATATTGATTTACTTGTGATTTTAATTAGGCAGTGTACGTCCAATCTTGAACAAAAAATTTTCTTTAAAAAAGTTGGCAAAGCCAATGTGAAAACGGAAATATACTCCTCTAAGAGTTTCGACAAATATTCAAGTTCTAGAAAACACATTTTGTTCCTTCACGATTTGAGCGGCTGTGATACGACTTCTGCGCTCTTTAAAAAAGGAAAAAAAAAACGTTTTTGAAAACATTCGATTTGGATGAACTTGCCGCAGCATTTGATAGAGGATTGCAAACTTTATTAGCTGTTTATAATGCTCCAAAGTCTGTAGATACTATCGATTATCTTCGTTATGCACAATATGTCAAGCTAACAAAGCTCAATAAACCTGTGCAGTTATCAAATATCCCACCAACAAGTGGAGCAGCTCACCAACATTTTGATCGCGTGTTTATTACCAAGTTCAAACTTGGTTAGAACATGATTTGGAACCCCAGGAATGGGGTTGGACAATGCGTAACGGATTGCTAGAACCTAGCATGACCATTTTACCACCTGCTCCAGATGAGTTACTCAATACGATATTCTGTAACTGCAAAAGTGGTTGTGGTTCAAGATGTGGATGCAGGAAAGCGGGGTTGCAATGCTCTTTAGCTTGTGGCCATTGTAATGGACAAGCTTGTCTCAATGCTGTACCATATGAGACCGATGTTAACGAAGATAGGTCCGTTGATCCAGAAATCATGGAAGAATTGGAATCGAATCTGGGTGAAGATGACAAATAAAATGATAACGCCCTTGAATTTTTACAGCTGC
Organism: Leptinotarsa decemlineata; assembly: GCF_025532065.1. Lineage (NCBI taxonomy): Eukaryota > Metazoa > Arthropoda > Insecta > Coleoptera > Chrysomelidae > Leptinotarsa > Leptinotarsa decemlineata. The sequence goes on from NW_027412690.1 coordinate 7,621,588, forward strand.
GAGAAGACGACGACGATGAAGAAGAAGAAGATTGAAATGAAAACTCATTATTCTTTTGATTATTTTATCTGTTTTTTTGATTTTGACATTTACAAATGTATCAAAGGAGATTTTTTAACAAAAATATTATTTAAAATTTTATTTCTTATCTATTCATTTTTATGTATTAAAGAATAATTACTATAGATTAGATTCAAATCATAATATAATATATATTTTCCTTCTACAAATTTATAACTACACGGGCAGGTAAGTGTTATTAAATAAATTGATACTTAATTGAAAATAAATAATTAATGAAAAAAATATTTAAATATAATGTATTTGTTAAAAAAAATGAAAATTATTCATAATTATCTATTAAGTCATAATTTATGAACCTTAAATGAGCTGATTTCGATCGGGACAACCAGTTGATTTCAAATAATATTTATTCTGCGCTCGCGCTGCCCTCTATCTCAAAAACGATTCAACGTATGAAAAAATGTTGAAACAAAAGTTGTAGAGAATTTAAATTCCTACAATACTGACAATAAATACAATTAGCATAAAACCCATTGGAAACGAGATATTGGCAAAAAACGTGCAAAAAGTCAGTTTTTTGACTTTTGACCTCCAATTTTTGAAGTTGAGGCCGTCGAATCATTTCTGAATTTTGAGACTACTTTTATGATGCCAAAATACAAAGTGTATACAAATTCACAGCTGGGTATGTCCACTTTCCTAGGCAAACTCCCTAAAATGACTGGACTATATGTTTATTTCCAATGATACCTACCATTTTGAGTCTCCTCAGCTCCTGTCTTGAAAACAGGCATCAGTGACGCCTGTTTGATAAAGTCAAATCCGACAATAAACCGATACAACATAGAGTACCACAGGGTTCTATACTTGGACCTTTTTTATTTATTGTGTACATAAACGACTTATGTCATAGTATTCATCAACACAATGTATTCATACATTGATTTGATTCGAAGTGTTGAAAAAAAATTAGTCAAATGCTAGTTCACACAGAATGGACTCAAATTGAATGAAAATAAACCCCAAAACTCGATTGTCTCTCCAAAGGGCCGACTATCATTAGATTTGTGATTTAGAGATACTGGATTTTTCCAGACCATTTTTATATCGCAAAATCCTGCACTTTTACTGTAAGTCGATGAAAACACTCACAAATGCAGTAATTACTGAAAAATTGGCATCACTGCTGATGAATGTTTATACCAAAGTGGGTGGCTTCGGTATGATTTGTTCGGAGGTGGATTTTCCGTCGTTATGTAGTGAGTGAAATAATGTTTACAGGACTAGCTTTGAATAACTCATTTGACGCATAATTATTTCCTCACTACGCTTTGTGTTAACGCAAAAATATTCAAAAATCGCACGGAAATAGAGTGTCTCAAATTTCTAATCTTTGAAAAGAATTTTCTTCGGAGGAAGCAATGTTTCCGAAGGGGATTCTTCCTTCTTGTTGGAAGGTTGCTCGCGTTGAACCTATTCCCAAAAAGGACCAGAAAAATCTTACAAAATAACTATAGACCAGTCGCTTTGCTATCGTATGCCACACATATTTGGAATAACGCAATCGAGAAACATGGAGAATCATGAGCTGTTGCGCTTGATATTTCTGAGGCCTTTGACCAGATGTAGTATGAGGGTTTGCTGGCCAAATTTCGATGCTATGGCTTGTCAGATCATTTCTTTGTATGGCTCTTCAGCTTCCTGAAGTAAAGTTCCTGCAAGTGGCCGTCGATGGATATCTCTCGAATACTGGTGTTCCCCAGGGATCCATATTGTCTTCAACCCTTTTTTTATTGTATATCAACTACTTATTGGAAAAAACCAAGAATCCAATATATTCCTTTGCTGACGACAGCACAGTTGTCTCGTCATTCCATTTGGATTCCAGGACATCGGCTATGGAGGCACATCTTCACCGGCAGCCGGAGGTTGCATATCTTAATGAGGATCAAGAAGTGATTTCAAATTGGGGTTAAAGTAACCAAGTTCAAGCAATGCCACAAAAATACAGGTTTCGGTTTCCTCCAAGAACATGTTTCCGAACCGGATATAATAATGTCAGGTCAGACAATTCCGTTTTTAGCTCTGCTACGCCAGCGACGCAAAGTACGGAAATTGCATTCACAAAATGCCAAAATTAGATACTTTTTAGGTACCGAAGTCAAAAATTAGGTGATCTGTAACTTACACCGCAATTCAATATTCAAAGCTGCGTTGCTATGTAATGCTAGCAACGCAATGAAAATAATAATGAAATAGTTAAAGTTAAGGAAACTCTATTATGTGCTAATTAAGTGCTAAACGGCGAAGAAAGTAAAATTTTCTAATTAATAAACAAAATCTTCCAATTTCGCTAAACAACAGATCTAAGAATCAGGTCTTTCGAAAACGAGGACGAATGCTCAATCAGGTATAAACTAAGCATGGTAATAAGGTGCTGATTAGGTGCTTGCAAGAAATTAAGATGAAAACGACCGTGAATAAGCGAAAAAAAAATTCGGGATACCTGATTTGAGAAAAAATTAACAATATACAATAAGGTCTTGAAATACTCATAAACTCATACATAGACAATCAAAATAAAGTGCAAATTAAGTGGTCACTAGATATTCATAGTAAACCTAGATTCTATAATGCCTATAGGACTCATGGACCTGAAAACCACCATGACTGATACACTGAGTTTTTATAGTACGTTTCTCAATGAATAATGGCAAGAAAATAAAGTGCTAATTAGGTGCTCATTAGATATTTATAGTAAACCTTGATTCCATAATTGCTATGGGGCTCATGGACCTGAAAACCACCATGACTGATGTACTGAGTTCTTATAGTACGTTCCTCAATTACTAAGGGCAAGATAATAAAGTGCCAATTAGGTGCTCACTAGATATTTATAGTTAACCTAGATTCCATAATGCCTATGAGGCTTATGGATCTGAAAACCACTATGACTGATGGTCTGAGTTCTTATAGTACGTTCCTCAATTACTAAGGGCAAGATAATAAAGTGACAATTAGGTGCTCACTAGATATTTATAGTTAACCTAGATTCCATAATGCCTATGAGGCTTATGCATCTGAAAACTACCATGACTGATGTACTGAGTTCTTATAGTACGTTCCTAAATAAAAAAGGGCAAGATAATAAAGTGCCAATTAGGTGCTCACTAGATATTTATAGTTAACCTAGATTCCATAATGCCTATAAGGCTTATGGATCTGAAAACCACTATGACTGATGGACTGAATTCTTATAGTACGTTCCTCAATTACTGAGAGCAAGAGAATAAAGTGCCAATTAGGTGCTCACTAGATATTTATAGTTAACCTAGATTCCATAATGCCTATGAGGCTTATGCATCTGAAAACTACCATGACTGATGTGCTGAGTTCTTATAGTACGTTCCTAAATAAAAAAAGGCAAGATAATAAAGTGCCAATTAGGTGCTCACTAGATATTTATAGTTAACCTAGATTCCATAATGCCTATAAGGCTTATGGATCTGAAAACCACTATGACTGATGGACTGAATTCTTATAGTACGTTCCTCAATTACTGAGGGCAAGAGAATAAAGTGCCAATTAGGTGCTCACTAGATATTTATAGTTAACCTAGATTCCATAATGCCTATGAGGCTTATGGATCTGAAAACCACTATGACTGATGGTCTGAGTTCTTATAGTACGTTCCTCAATTACTAAGGGCCAGATAATAAAGTTCCAATTAGGTGCTCACTAGATGTTTATAGTAAACCTAGATTTCATAATGCCTATGAGGCTTATGGATAAGAAAACCACTATGACTGATGTACTGAGTTCTTATAGTACGTTCCTCAATTACTTAGGGCAAGATAATAAAGTGCCAATTAGGTGCTCACTAGATATTTATAGTTAACCTAGATTCCATAATGCCTATGAGGCTTATGCATCTGAAAACAACCATGACTGATGTACTGAGTTCTTATAGTACGTTCCTAAATAAAAAAGGGCAAGATAATAAAGTGCCAATTAGGTGCTCACTAGATATTTATAGTTAACCTAGATTCCATAATGCCTATGAGGCTTATGCATCTGAAAACTACCATGACTGATGTACTGAGTTCTTATAGTACGTTCCTAAATAAAAAAGGGCAAGAGAATAAAGTGCTAATTAGGTGCTCACCAGATATTTATAGTAAACCTAGATTCCATAATGCCTATGAGGCTTATGGATTTGAAAACCACTATGACTGATGGACCGAGTTCTTACAGTACGTTCCTCAATAAATAAGGGCAAGAGAATAAATTGCTAATTAAATATCAAAAATATAAAACTTGCTTCCGTGATTATCGACCAATTTTTTCATTCTCGTCAACGTCTATTATACAATTTAGGAAGTTAATGTCGCCGATCTCAATGAAGAGCGTCGAAAAAGGTGCCCTTTCCTTAATTCCGCCTCTGATTATAGATTCGTCCTATCATATCCACTTATTCAGCTTCGTGTTCGGCTATCTCGGCTGCCTCGCCCTGCCAGACTCCGAATGAAATACAATGCGTTCAAAGTAAACTCGAATCTGCGTCCACAATTCATCTAGATAATAGAGAGCAGATAGGCAGCACCTGAAGAAAGAAGAAGAGTGCGATTCTCGAACGCACATCTCGCGTGTGATTTATAAACCAGATCTACATAAAACACTGTTACATGGACCAATACACGTACCGAGCTATATCTTCAGTGATGCACTGACCAGTCCGTGGTTGTGAATAAATCGAGAATTATCTCGAAGGAGCAGAAAAAGGAAGAAAGGCGACTGAAGAGTCGGGAATCGCAGAGATTATTCGCCGTCGCAGGAGGGTTTTTATTCGCGAGAAGCGGAATAAATAGCAGGACGGCCGTGCGCAGTGTATCATAGGACGTCGGGGTTTTGAAATACATTCTGCGGTTTATTTTCTAGGAAATTGTCACATGAAATATCACCAATGTTGAATCGAGTTTGCTTACTTATATGTTTTTCAGTTCGTGGATGGTCAAGTAATAGTTTTGACGCGATTTTCAATCAGATGTTTATTACTGCATTGTTTCTCCCATTGGTCAGAAACTCTGGCTTGACTATTTTTCCAGTCTCAGGAAAACACTGAAACTTAGTGATCTTCAGTCTAGAATGGCCCACTCATGCTTCTCCAATCATTACAAAACGTATATGTAGATTCAAGACATCATCAACGCTGTTGTTCCCCAGGGAGCCATATTATCTCCAACTCTCTCTTTATTGTATATCAACGACTTATTGGAAAAACCCAAAAACCCAATATATAGCTTTGCTGACGACAACACGGTCGTCTCGTCTTTCCATTTGGATTACAGGACATCTGCCGCAGATGCATATCTTCACCGGCAGCAGGAGGTTGCATGTCTTAATGAGGATCTAGAAGTGATTTCGAATTGGGGTGAAAGTAAATAGGTTCAATTCAATGCCACAAAAAACCTAGGCATCAGTTTTCTCCAAAGAGATAAATGTCTTCCAACCAGATATAATAATGTCAGGTCAGATAATTCCACTTTCTGCTTCGATAAGTTTATTGGGGTTAAAATGGACACCAATATATCTTGGCACAATCATGTAGCTGGAATTGTAAAGGCTGCTTCTCAAAAGCTTGGAACACTGTTCCGAATCAGAAAACTGTACACACCTCAGCAACTTTTGATGCTTTATAAAGCCCAAATCAGACCTTTTTTTGAATATTGTATTTTGTCCTATAAAAAAATTCTGCTCTTCTCACTGCTTCCGTTAGATCCCTACAAGCAGGTATTTGCGCCACTCTGGTTCATTTCCAGCTACAACCAACGGTGCATATGTTTTCATGGATTTTACCACCGTTGTGTATAGCCAATACATTATTTAGAGTTTCAGCAGGGGAGCCCACGATGCAAAATGGGGATTTACTCGAACGTCATTGAGACATATTAGGTTGCAAAGCTTAGATGATAAGAAGAAAAAAATGTTATATAATATATACCTTTTCATCGGTGGGGGAAGCTGCTATAGATTATTGAATATGTAAAAGGAAATTACATCGAAACCAAACTTTAGCATTCTGTTCTGAACAATTAAGGGTCTGTAAAGCACTGCTTTTATTTAAATTTCTCACAACGAATGTGGAGTCATCTGCATAAAAAATGGAAGAAACATCAGAGTTAATACTCATACATAAGTCATTGGGTCCTAAAACGGAGCCCTGTGGGACACCAAACATAACTGGGTACTCAGCAGATCTCCGACCGGAGACACTCACAAAATACTTTCCTTTCTCCTAATATGACGAAAAAAGCTTCAAAGCCACGCCTCTAACCCATATCTTTCCAATTTTATTAGCAAGAAATAATGTCGTTTCGTATCAAAGGCCCTTGACAGGTCGTAAAACCTCGCCTCACAAAACTGACGACTCTCAAAGGCATCCACAACTTCATAAAATTCACATAGAGCCAATACAGTCGACCGGTTAGGTCTATAATTAAAATTTCAAGGTGACTGATTGAAGTCTGTTATAGTTTTCATCAAATTATCTACATAGTCATTAAAAAAGCTGGCAAAATCGTCAGGCCACATGTGACCCATTGTACATCCTCCCGAAGAGTTGTCTCCCTAGGTCATCGTCCTTCTGTCCTTTCCAGGAAGGTGGACAGGTCACTAGGATACATCTCCTTTATATTATCAGGTGTAGGCCAAGACTCGCCGAACACACACTCTCTTATTGACGATAACTCAGGACACTCGCATAGGACATGCCTGACAGTTTCATCTTTTTGTTCACACATCCTGCATAGAGGTGTGTCCACTAGCCCCATATTATGAAGGTGTTTCCTTAGTTGACAGTGGCCAGTCAGAAATCCTACTGTTAAGCGTAGATTTTTCCTGGTCATCGCCAGATATTTCTTCGGCGCCAGCTTCCCGATGTCGCCCAGGGTGATCCTAGCCAAGATTGCATCCTTTGATTCCATCCCATATCTTTAGGAATTGAGCATGGGTGTGACGATTGGCTAGTTCCGCAATTGTCGAAGTCATTAGGCCATAGGTATCAATGGTTCTCTTTAACCCACCTCAAGATTATTATCTATCGAGGATTTTGCTAAATCTTGGTGGCACTCTAGTACTAGCCCTGAAGTAACACGTTGTCTGTCCAAGGTTAATAGGGCTTGTCTACTATCAGTGCCAGAAATTCCTTTCTTGGTTATTTATTTTGTGGCGATTGAGATACCAGCCAGTTTTGTTTGAACCACGCTGGTATTTTTTCCCATTCCTGATGGTAACTGATAGTCTGATGGTAACGTGTATTGCGAGCTACAAGCGAGTGTATAATGTAGTTTGGACAGATGATAACCTTTGTGTACAAGGTTTTGGTAATCCTCAACTAGGACTAGGAGTTGCTTGTAGGCCAGCAGCTAATTGGCGATTGAAAAGTATTTCCAACTGAGAGCTGTATGATTACTGGCTCAAGTTGAGTCATAAGTATCTTTTGGAAAAAATTCTGACGCCCGAAGTTACTGTCGGAGATTATCTGTCTCCCACATACCAAAAAGAGCATGAAAGATATGTTGGTATAGCACAAGTGTAACATCTGAGGGAAACTACTTCGACGGAATAGAAATTGATAAATAAAATTAAAAAAAAACTGAAAATTCACCTTGTTTTGAGAAACAAAAATCTTACATTAGTAACAATAACTGTGGCAAATATCAAAAATGGAAGAGCAGTATCCAAATATTTTTGAGTTTATACACCCACGAGTATCTTGTTTTCGAAACAAAAACGAAAGTATAATCAGAACAAATGAAATTTCGTGTTACATATATCGAAAGACGGGCATATTATGTCGTCTCGAATCAGAGAATAGTTTTTAGCAGTATTAATTAGGAAAATGTCATTAAATCGATCGAATTGTGGTCTTTTTCTCGTTGATCGTCTCACAGGTGAAAAGATATCGCCTACTTAGCCACACCGCCATATACGTTGTTCTATTCCACCCTTTTCTGTTTCATCCCTTCACTATAAAGTTCCTCCCCTCGTTGAAAATACACCCTATGTAAAACTGGTACGCATAATCGATAAACTGTAGGATGCAGGGTTGGAAAGTTCTAGTAAACACCACTTTCATTTCCTGTTCTCCTGATGAAGAATTCCCAATTCGTGGAGATGTTCCGGGATGGAAACCCTGGAAGGATCCCTTGTGAGGAGAACTCACGTCTTGGATAAGGGAGTTTCCTCTGGAATGAATACCCCGGAGTATATCTGGAGGGATTTTCAGCAACTTCAGCTGTTGCTGCAGGTAGTTTTCATCCAGAAAGGGAGTTTTCGGATTAGGAGAATATGAAGTGGCGCAGACTCGTATCCTGGCAGCTAGTCCTGGATCGATACGGGGTGGGATTTAGCGAATGTAGGGGGAGTGGTTGTTTTATATAGGGTAAAGCTGAAGCCGGATGAATCTTTGTCTTACTGCTGAAAATCCGAAGAGCTTGTAAAATTCTGAAAATTGAAAATTTTGGTTTTTGTATTGAAATTACTTGCAGAACATACTATTTCTATATCTGTCAGAGCCCACCAAGAACTTCTAGAGCTTTCATGGCCTTTATCGAAGTTACCAATTTATCTAAAATTAATCACTCGAGGCTAAATAGCAATCAAATAGGTTTTTGATCAAAGAAGTCCGTACATGACAAAAATTCATAATATACAGGATGTTCCTCAATTATATGTGAATATTCAAGTGTGTATATATAATAATAATAATAATGGCTTCCATTGATGGTTCCATACAATTACAGACAATCAAATGGCAGGATTCAATATCTGCGTATGATAAATCATCGCAGAGATTGCTCTTCCATCCAACCATAGAAACAAACCAACCAAACAAACAAACCGGATGCTATCTAGAACAGTGCAACAAATATATAGGTACAGCGAAATTGAAATACAAATATATATATATATATATATATATATATATATATATATATATATATATATATATATATATATATATATATATATATATATATATATATATATATATATATATATATATATATATATATATATATGATGAGCTGTTTTCTCGGGTTTCGCTCCGTGTTCTGTGTATTTTCTCCCCATAAGGATTATTTTCACAACGTTTCGGCAAAGTCTCATTTGCCATCTCTCCCTTATGGGGAGAAAATACACAGAACACGGAGCGAAACCCGAGAAAACAGCTCATCATACTTTATCCGTGAGAATCTTCGGGTTAACATATATATATATATATATATATATATATATATATATATATATATATATATTGATTTCGAGATAATTTGACTAGTTGGATCTATTTATTGTGAGAAGATATTTTTTTATCTTTCGTTTGAAGCTTCCTAATGGTAGAGGTTTATATCCAATGGGTATCCGATTATATACTTGAAAAAAATAATGATAGTTGGCTAGATCAACCATAGTCCAAAAATATTTCGTTATGAAATTTTTTTTCAGTTAATTTCAAGAACTAATTGAAAAATTCAAACACATTACATCGACTAACAACTCCCAGACGTGATTGTTATTCCATCACTTGCTGCAAATATTGTTTCTCCTAATTCCTCTTCAGTGTCAATGGAAATCGTATACTCTAGCGTTTCCTTACTCCTTTCTTGATCTTTAGCCTTATTCGGATGCCGTCTACAGAAGTTTCTAGATATTATGTACCCCTTTTCAATACTTGTCAGTGCTGAAAACAAGAAATCCGGGTTATTTGGGAGTTTTAATAGGGCTTTGCATTCCCAACTTCGAAATAAATAATTATTTTTATTATGCTCTTGATGGCTCTCATACTTTTATATGCTTGTGCTTTTTATGATTGTATGTTTTTATGGTTTTGTCTGGCAGAACTCAAAAGCTTGTAATTTATTCCGATGGATATTTATTAAATCACTACCTACTTATATAGCGCCCTATGTACTATATTTATATATATAGCAAGGTATAGAAAAGACCCTTTTTAAATGTTATCCTTCACATATATAATCGGTTTTACTTCAGAACGCAGGCAATGTTACCAGCTGTTCCATCAGTTCCTTTAGATATACACATACACAGAACCTATTGATTCTGAGTATGACATAACTAAAAGTAGATATTTCTGTCTATATTTCATTTCTTACTCTACGTTAATCGCTATGAAAAAACAACTCTATGACTGAACTAAAGAAGAAGAGTAGGTACTCACGTCTATTTGTATACCTAACCGTGACATGAATAAAAATAATCAAAACATTCTGATTATAATTCATTAGTAGTACAGGCAAACAGTATAAAATGGAAAGTGGAAAAATGGAATGTTACAATGTCCTCATAAAAAACGTTTTAGGGTCTGGAGACCGTGGTGACCATTTTTGAAGCTGACCGCGGCCAATACATTGATTTGGGTGAACAGTTTTCAAATAATTGCGAACCACTACACTGCAATGTGCTGGCTCATCATCATGCATATACGACATTACGTTTCTTGTTGCCAAGGATAAATTTTTGAGCAGCAGCAGCAGTTGGTGTTGAAGTAAGTTGAGGTAAGACTGTCCGTCAATTCGTCCAGGCAAGAAGAATGACTACCAATAATTCCTGCCCACACTTTGACAGAAAATTGGTGTTGGAAATGTCATGATATGGGATTTCTTTCCGCCCATAATTGATTGTTGTGGAAATTTTGAATGATATTTCTTGAAAAATTAGCTTCGTCCGTGAATAGAATGTGCGATTCAAATTGTGGATTTTGCATAATATTCTAAAAATATCAATGAAAAAGGGTGACACGCCTTTGAAAATCTCTTAAAGTATGGTAAGGATAAAACAAGGAATCTACTAAAATTTTCCACAGAATTTCATGGCAAATATTGAACTGTCTAGCGATCTTACTCAAACCTGTTTCAGGATGTTTTTGCCAAAAACGACGTATTGCAGGAATGAGGAATTTGAAAATAAATTAAAGTCCCTTACAAATTCAGATCCGGAAGTCCCTAATTTGACTTCCAGAGAGAGGATTATATGCACTGTAAACTCCAATTTGACCACATGCAAGTAAGTTGCTGCAGTATTTATCGAGTAATTCTGCAAAAAGAACTGGAACCTCTACTTAAAAAACTCTGTGATCTTCAGATCATCTCGTTTCTATGATATCTACCTAAAACATGGAAATTGATTGAGGCCACCTGGGTCAATTCAAATCTCCATGTCATTTGCTTTGAAAACGTTAGAAATATTACTGGAGAGGAACATTAAGGACGTAAACAGACCATTATTAATTGACCTGTTTAAAACATGCTCGGTAGAACCTAATATATGATAAAAGGGCTGCAAAATAAAAATGGCATTAGTTTAAAATAATTAAAGGCTACCCATTGCACACTGGTCATTTAGATTTAGAAGATACCTGAACAAAATACGGCTGTATAATGGAGATCTCAACTAGAGGCAGTGCAGCTAAAAGAAACAAAAAAGGGAATTCATGGATAATCAAATGAACAATATGAAACATCCCAAAAATGACTTATACAAACAGTAAATGATATAATGGAATATCATGGAATGTTGGAAAGAAAACACAATAAAGTTCAGTAGGCTATTGTATTTGCCAGGTATTTGGAAAAGTTTGGTAGCTACCAAGCAGCCAAAAAGTTTGATCGTCACTACTAGTGGCAAGTATGATGAAGCCAACTCAGATCTCATAAAAATGATCCTAACCCTAATCGAATAGCAGTAGCCCAGTACTAGAAAAACAATACTTGTTCTATTTGTTATAGAAAGTATGAATTTGAAGCTTCAACTTCAAATGGAATCAAGGAGCCAGTACAAAAAGAACTGAAGTTGTTATGTTCTAAACAGAGAAATAAGTAGAGGTTCCTCTCAAAAAAAAGATAATGCAAATGGAGACTGTCAAAAATTGATGTATAATTAATTGTCATCTTTCGTAAACAAAAGAAAGTAACTGCAACATAGTTACCTGATCATTACTCGCAAGAAATGCGAAGTCAGATCTGCAGATGAGATTATTCAAATTAAATAAAACGAAAGCATTTCTTCGGTTTCCGAATGATGTTGGCCGTCATTTTCTTTTTGTACGGTGTACCGTGCGGTTTTAAAAACAGGTTTGTAACTGTACCTGCTCGAGATCATCTGGTATTGAGCAAAATAACAACAATAAAAAGTGTTATCGTCACTATCATCGGGGTATTGTCCCTCTTTTATCTGACGTTAAAAATAAAAGATGTGACTCTTGAAAGGATTACCGAACATTTCGTAATAACTTGTAATTAAAGACAGGTCGTGAATTAACATACAGGGTGTGTTAGTGGCGATTCTAACGGATTTTGTTTCATCGTGGTACATCACGGAATTGAATGAAACTGGAAATACATGATGTTATCAGTTGAATTTATCTTGTTTGATGTGAAACTAGAAATATTTGTTCGAATCAATCAACAGGTCAGATTTCTATATATAGGGTGTTTCAGAACTCCGAATATATCAGTTTTGTCGTTTTAATGTCATGTGTTCTTATAGCTCCATATCTCAGGGGGTTAGACAGATAGACAATAATGGTCCCAAGTATCGAGCCTTCGGGAACTTCATATTTGGAGGTTCGAATATCAGAAATATTTGTACCTATTCTTACTAGTTGTTGTCTGTTAGTTAGGTAGGATGATAGTAGTTTGTGAGGTACACCTCTAATGGCGTAACACTAACTTGTGGTCAGTTGAATGCATTGGACATATCGCACTAGGTAATAATTGTATGTGGCTTGATCTCAAGCCCCTCGGCAATGTCTCCAATGATCCTCTGTTAAGCCCCAATTGTTTATTCGTTCTTCCGAACGTGTTTGATATAAACTTATTTTTTTCGAAATAATCTGCCAGCCTATCTTTCAATAATAACTCCACTATTTTTGAAAAAATATTTATGATTGAAATTGGTTGAAAGTTACTTAGAATATTGGGATGATTTTTTGGAAATATTTGTAAGACTCTTGATATTTTGGAGTGCGATATGCGGTTTTCACCATTAACAGGTTCAGCTCCATAGGGGACACCCGTGTTCGCCATAGTATTTACCAACTGAGCCACGGAGGTCACTGGTGTCCGACCGATTTATTTATTTATTTGACACTTTGGTACATTGAGTACATGTGCTAAGTCATAATTAAAAAACAAAAATAAAACTACAGAAGTTGAACAATACAAAAACAATAAATATGGTTCACGTCCACAAACTTTCACAACATAGAAGTATTATATAAAAAATCGGAGAAGCTCTAGCAAATACTCTCAAAATGTCATGAAAAAGTGTCGTGCAAGAATTCCTCAAGACTGTAGTAACACTTCTGTAAGAGAAGTTTCTTCACCTCAATTTTAAAAAGTTTATCTGACTCGATTTTCCTAATAGATGCCGGCAAGTTATTATAACAGTTTGTTGTATTAAATAGTGGGGAGCATCTAAAGTGAGCCTTTTTGTGTGAGGGGGTTCTTAACAGTTTCCCGTGACGGGTGTCTCTACCATGTATATCCGCATTTGTGACAAATTCAGTTATATTGTTACGGGCAAAAGTGACACACTTCAAGATAAATAAAGAAGGTGCCGTCTATAGGCCCTCTCTTAAGAAAATTGGTCTACAACTATCTTGAAAATCTATATTAAAAATTAGTCTCAGCAATCTTTTCTGAGCAACAAAAACTCGTGGAAATTCCCTTGCACATCCCCAAGAAATGATATTAAAGCTGATGTGAGAATAAGCCATAGAAAAATAGACATTCATCAGTCCAAAATTATCTAGAGTGTTTTTCAATTGTTTGATTGAGTAATATGCGGAATTGAGTTTGTTGCAGACCTTCTGAATATGACCGCTCCAGGTCAAATTTTCGTCTAAAGACGTTCCTAAAAACAAGACTTCGCTGGAAGATCGAATACCATTTATTGTGGAAGAGTCACTGCTCAAATTTTTCCTAATAAATGATTTCATTGAAACAGATTTAGATTTATTCAGAATAAGTTTGTTACGTTGACACCAAGCACTGAATTTATCTATTATTTTATCTATTTTGTCTGACAACTCAACTTCGTTTTTGTCGGCCACAGTAATTGCAGTGTCAATTACTGTGGCCGATACTTCGATACTTTGAAATTATTTGTTCTACCTATATACGCCGAGCGGACACTTCTACAACATTTTCAATAGATTTTCAAACCTGGATAGCCTCATTTCCAGATCTGTATCATCATCTTCTGTAGGATTAGCCTGATTAGCAACCTCTTTCATTTTCTTGCTAAGGCTCAGTTCCTCAAACTGTGCGTAAGAATAAAAAACTTGGGTGAAATCACGAACGGTAGTGACTGTTTGAATAGCTTTCTCATAAATGTCTCTCGCTCTTTCGAACAGGCCACTGCGTCCATAGTAGTTTGCTAAGGAGTTCCAGAGGTGGCCCAGTTGATCAGTATAGCGTCTCAGGCCTCCTCTGATGATAGCATCTACATTCAAGGATCGAATCATGTCAGGATTTTTTGATATGAGTTCGCAAAGCTCGTTCCAGAGTTGATGCTTGGATTTTCCTTTCTGGGAAGCAACATTTTCATCATTGACAATTTTTGCCAATACTTGGGCAGCTTCGTCAAGCCGACCTATTTCTGTGAGGAAGTCCACATATTCCTCAGCATTTTCTGGACACAGTTTCCAGTACCTGGAAGTACTGGAAAGGCTAGGCAGTTTTACAGAGTTTTACAGTGATTAAATGCACTACACCTGTTCCTGTATACAATATTGTTATATTTTGATTGACAATCATATTTTTTAGCAAGAAAAAATTTTCATAATGAATTAATTTTCTTTAAAAATTTGAATTTTTGTTATGTTTCTCTTCTTGGCTATTACATCGCCTAATGTACTGTACACAAAATAACAATAAAAATGTCTAATAAAATTCAGGGTTTGACATTTGAAAACTCAAAAGTATTTTTCTACTATTCTAGTAGAAAAATACTTTTGTCTATTACATACCTCCAGAATACCCGGACAGCAGTCTCAGGAATACCATGCTGCTTTACAAATTTCAAATACAAAGGCCAAATCCTATTATGTTGTGTTACGGGTAACGCTCTCAAAGCTCTGTCGAACACCTTTCTGGTTCTTGTTATTTTACACTGATCGGTAACGGATGTGCAGTAGTCCATCCAGATTCGAGGCATCTTGTGCATGAACACTAGAGTCCTCTCGAATGCATTATTTATTTACCTCTTCATATTCGGGGTCTATTATGCACCGAGATTTGACTCGCATTCTCCTAGTTCGTAGATATTTATACCATACCTTGTAAGAACCTGGCATTTGCCTCAGGGCTCTTTCGTATACGATATTGACTCCTTTGGGAGCTACCTTTTTGTGTTCAACATATCGCAACCAGTGCTTGACTGAATATGGGTTGCGAAGAATCTCTTCTTCATAAGGCAAGTCATCATCACCCTGAGATTTAAAAAAAATATTAGTAATGGTTTCTTAAATGACCAGAATCATTACCTTACGAATTTGATTTCTATGTGTTCGGATTGTTGCACCATATCCCTTATTTTTTATTTATTTTTTATATATAAAAAAGGAATTGAATGAGAAATAAAAATTTCATGTCGAGGTTTTCAACGACTTTTATGGAAGGCGTTGAAACATTCCAAACAGAATCGAGGATTTCCTTCACATTGAACACAAAAAGGTATGACTTTTTTCACCTTATTTATTACTATAATACCGTCGACTTTTTTTTCGTATCAACCCTTACAGTATTTTCAGTTTTCACGAGCTTTACAATCTAATTTCCATAGAGTATGAGCTCTCAGGCTTACAGGTAGGCAAGGAGCAACAACCCGTTGTTCTTGGAACTACAGTAATTCCTCCACGATAAAATATCGAAAATCATTTATAGAAATGTTACTTCGTTCGATTTGTTCATAAATGAAGTGGAAGTTCACAATTGTGGTACCCAAAAGTAGCTCTATGGCAATTTTTTTTTACCATCGTATAGTCTTTCGAAGAGGTGTGCTGTAACTCGACATTTGTTCCGATAAATCGATGGAACTTTTGCCAGTATTATAATCGACGACTGCTCTTGGTTTTTGGATGATGGCTCCACGACGGTAGATTTGTACAGTTTCGTCAGTATGACATTTAGACAAAATCAAGACATCTCTATTATCTCGCCATCTGAGCACACATATTCCTCGTTCATTTTCTCTGGCAACAATTTCACATTTTTTTAGTTTTTTTGGCGTGACTTCAGCGGGATTTCCTTTTCGATTACTACGTAATGTTCCAAGGCAGTATGTTTTTCTATCCAATAATATGTGGGCTAGTTGCAGGCTGGTATACCAATTATCGGTGACACATACTCTGCCGCATACCAAGAGATCGTGTGCCAGATCTAAAACAATTTTTATGGATGCTAATATTGGATTTTCTTTATTCTTCGGATTATCTTTGTTCTGTTGGCCTGAATATATGCTTATATTCTAAGTATATCCTTTTTCTGAACACAATTTGAACAATTTGATCCCATATTTATGGGTTTTCTGTGGATTATACTGTCTGAAAAACAATCTTCCCTGAAAAGGTATCGAGGTTTCGTCTATACAGAACGTTTTGGAGGGTGTGTGTATATGATGATCTTATCAAGCAATGGCTGAATTTTATATAAGCGATTTCCTTCCGCACTGATAAAGAAATTTTGTGAAACGAACAAAAAATGAGTATTCAGTCAGTCCAGCTAGCCGAACCTTCATTCCTCAACTACATTTGATAGCACGTTTACTAACTATCTGGGGCCACATGAAAGAAATGTTTATGACTGTACTCTTATTTTTATTGCCGTTCCAATTGGAAAAGGATAGAGTATACCTGCAAAAGTGTCCAATTTGCCTCACTCTGCCCCCTCATTCTCACCCAAGATATGGCCAGTTTCCCCTACCATCGCCACACGACCACACCAACGTCATAATAATGTTTCAAATCTCAATCGATATATGAGGTGGCCGAACTCTAAATTCATAACTTGTCCACGATTTACATACAAGTCGTAGGTTTTCCCAAACAAAAAAATCGGTAATGAAAATCGTAATCTCTGGTGTCCACTCTTTGATACATAAATTATGCACATTACACCGCAGAGGTAAATTATTCATCTAGAGTCTTAATGTGGGTGGGTAGTTGTTTTTACAAGAGTCACGTAAAGATTAGAAAAGCATTAATATTTTTTATTAGCTACTCGAGTTTCAGTTCCTCGAAAGAGGTCGTCGGAAATGTCAAAAATAATATTCAGGTAGTAGATACGACCATAATCAATAACGAGGTCAGACTGATAAGGTCTTTGTGCTGGCCCAGAAGCTGGTTATAAAGTTTCAGATTTATGGTAGAGGCTAATGGACATATACTGATAGAGATATGAAGAATGCGAAGTTCAATGTGCGAGGAACAAAAGAAGGATTTACCAGTAAATGAGTTTGTGAGAAGTGCTCAACCTTGATGAAATACTTTACATGAAAGTCATTTTCTATAAAAGGTAAAACTGGAACCTTAGACAAAAATTAATTGGCGCTCCGGGGCGACTTGATTGATTACAGTGGCACGTTTGCTTTTTCAGCTGCAGGAAAACCCAGAAAAATCTGCAGCGCCCCATTATCTGAAGATCTTGATCTGCCAATGTCTTCTCTTTCATAAAACAAAATGTAGAGTGTCTCCAGAGGATCCAATAAATTCAAGACATCGCCAGAACACTCAGTGACACGACCATCGTCAAACTTAAACCAGTCGGTTTCGTCTTTGACCAATGCGTGATAATGACCAGATTCAACACCAGAACCACAGTGAACAATGACTACATGGAGATTATAATAGTGGTCTGCTATATTGAAGTGTTCATCTATTTCGAACCTTTGTGAGAGTTTGGTGGTGCCTCAGCTATACTTGTTATCTTATAATAGTCAGTTAGTTAGTATGCATTGCTGCATGAGACTCTGTCAAAGAAATTGGGCTTAAAAAAACCATCCGAATAATTGCCAATGTTACATTCAGAGCCAAGGTAAACCTATATTCCAGAAAATCAAAGCCATGACACTACCTGCTCTTTCGTCTCTGTTTGGAAAAAGATGAAACAGCAGAGCACATACTTTATGCCTGGCCCGCTGCGGACCGAATCATCTGACCTGAAGTATTTTGTGATATGACTAAAGCTTTTGATTATGTCAATCACATCTCATTACTGCAGAAACTCTCTCCCTGAAGTGGATGGAATCATATTTGACAGGACGAAACCAACTAGTTAAAACTTACCATATATCCGGATTACTAAAAGTTAGTTGGGGAGTATCTCAAGGATCAGTTCAAGGTCCATATATATTTCTTCTGTATATAAATGATCTTTCCCTCTTAGATACATCTGGTTCCTTCACTTCATTTGCCGTCGACACTACTATTCTATGGCACTCTGAATATGTTAATTTGCTTCGAAAAAGTGTTACAAGAGACCTGCAAATAATCAAGTCGTGATGCGATGTTTTTTATGTTTGAATTTCAATAAAACAACATTTCGTACATTTAAATATCTTCTTTCGGATATAGAACTAGGTGCTGACTCTATATCATCTGACAACAATATACAATTCTTGGGACTCAACATAGATACCAATTTGAAATTCACAAATCATATTAACATGCTAAACAAAAAATTATCATCCCACTGTTTTGCCCTCAGGTCTACAGCTGAAGAGTTAGGTTAAGCTGCAGCAAAAAATGTCTATTTTGCTCTCATAGAGTCAAACTTGAGATACGCAATCCAGTTCTGGGGTTCGTGTAGTAATGAACTCTTTGAGAGTGTATTATTGCTGCAAAAGCGAGCGGTGTGGTATTTGTGCAATGTAAATAGATTGTAAAAAGGTAAAAAAAAAGATAACCCCGTCAATTTAAATAGATTGAGTTCTTGCAAAACCCTTTTCCTGAAAAACGGAATACTGACACTAATCTCAATCTACGTTTTAGAAGCTACATGTCTCATTTACAAGAAAAAAACTTTATATGAAAATAACAATCGCACTGCACGGAATGCAATAAATTTATCATCAATCATCCCTAAATCCACACTGATCAAAGACTCAATAATTTACGTTGGTGTCAAAATGTATAATAAACTTCCTGAAGATATAAAGAACATGGATTCTCTTGAAACTTTTAGGAAAGACTGGCATCTGAAACCTATTACAATCTGACAGAATATTTTAATGACGAAACGATATGAAATTGACGGTACTTATATGTAATAATATATGTGTATTTTACCTAGATGTGATTATTTATATGTATTATTTTCATGTAATTATGTAATTGTATATTTATCTGGATGTATTTCATCAGTTCGGGCTTCCATTGCTTGATATAATATAAATTGATTTGAAATTCCTGAAAAAAAAATTAAAAAGATGAACCGAAAATAACAATTTTAGTAAACAAACTGAAAATTACAAAAAAATAACATACAAGCAACAACCAAAAAATAAAAAATTGAAAATTGAGGTATTAATAAAAGCATTAAAAAATTGAAAAATATTAACAAGAAATGAAAAATAAAAATTAAAAATTAAAAGATTTCAAACCAAGTTACGTCACGACGTTTCGATTGTTAGTATCCACACCCGTCTTCGGGTGATAACTGGACTTGTTATAGATCACCTGATGGTAACTATGATATTTTCATCAACAATCTTTCCATTATACTTGATTATCTCTATAAACCAAATGTTGATATAATTCTAGCTGGTGACATAAAACTGGATTCCACCAATAACTCACGTTGCGTACATCAATTTCTCAATTAGGAAAATATGTTCACAAGCTTCGGTCTCAACTCTAAAGTGGACTGGCCTACTAGACTAATACCTAATTCGCATAGTATAATATACCATGTTTTCACAAACATACCGAACACTGTAATATGTGTTCTAGATAATACAATCCCCGATCATAGATCAATATTAATTAAAACCAATCTTCCCGAAAAATCCATCCCATCATCATTCAATACATATAGGAGATTCTTCAGTTCACAAAAACAGAAGGATTTTCAGTCATCTCTCATGGACGAAACCTGGCAGAATGTCATTGAAAACTCAAATGTGGAAGAAGCTTTCCAAACTTTTTATAGTATATACCTTTATCATTTTAATCATGCCTTTCCTCTTAAAAAGTGTCATCTCAACCTATCAAAAAATTGGGTCACAGATGAAGTAAAAACATCAAGTAGAAAGTTAAAAGATCTAAACATCCTCAAAAACTCTTATCCAGGGTTGGCAGAAACTTATAAAAAATCAAAAGAACTACATCGTAGATTAATATTAAACACCAATCGTAAGTTTTATCAGAATAAAATAACGGCATCCGACAACCCCACAAAAACAGCTTGGCAAGTGATAAATGATATTAATGGTTCCTCAAATGTGGGAAGAAATATAACTATTCTTCATAATAGTGAGTATGTCACGAATCCCCAAGAAATTTCAGACCTCTTCAATGAATACTTTCTCTCTATACCTAAGAAAATCATCGATGATCTCAAATGTAATACCCTAAAAAATAAATATAAAAATCCTCCTAACATTCCAGAAACTATATTTCTTGTCCTTTTTTCAGAAACAGAACTCTTATCACTCTTAATGAACAAACTCAAAAATAAGGGATCGTCTGGACCTGATGACGTTCCAATGTTTCTAATTAAGAAAAGTTTGCCATATATTATATATCCACTCACTTACTTAGTTAATCTGTCTTTTACGTTTGGAGTTTTTCCTGAAAAACTGAAAATTGGTAAAGTTGTACCAGTTCATAAGAAATCTGACGCTCATCTTTTAGAAAATTACAGGCCTATCACTGTACCCTCTGGTTTTTCAAAAATCTTTGAGTATGCATACTTAGAGAGATTAATGAATTTTGTTGAGAGTCATAAAATTATTTCTTCTTCTCAACACGGATTCCAATCTAGAAAATCCACCATAACTGCCATCTCAGCATTCTATGAGAAAATCTTGGAAAGTATCGAATGCGGCGAATGCCCTGTTGGGATATTCTGTGATCTCAGTAGGGCATTTGACTGCGTCGACCAATGATCCTGTTAAAAAAAAATGTATTCATACGGCATTAGGGGTAATGCCTTCAATTGGATTGAGTCCTTTACTAAAAACAGCGTATATTCAAATCTGGAACTCAAACTCTGGAAATTGGGGTCCCTCAAGGTTCTGTTTTGGCACCTTTATTATTTATATTATATTGTAATGATATGAATACTGCAGTCGCTGAGTATACATGCATTATGTATGCGGATGATACGTCATTATTAGTGTCTGATAAATACGACATTTCTTTGAAGGAGAAGTGTAACCGGTCACTAAATAATTTAGTTTTATGGTGCAATTCCAATTCTCTGTTTTTTAACTCTGAGAAAACCTTTTCTATTCGATTTCACCATCGACAAAAAACTTGTTCTGACATCAAAATAAATGCCAACAACAGGATACTTTCTAATGTCACTGAATGTAAATTTCTAGGGCTTACATTAGACCACTGTCTGAACTGGAAAGGACATTGTAGCCAACTTACCTCCAAATTATCATCTACCACATATTTAATGAGAAACCTCGAAATGATTTTAACCAGTGATCAAATACTGAATTATTACCATGCTCATGTAGAATAGCGAATTAGATATGGCATTTGTCTCTGGGGTGGTTCTTCATCAGCGCAAAGTGTTTTTGTCGCACAAAAAAAAATTCTCTGAATCTTGGCAGGAGTTGAACCTCAAACATCATGTAGAGACCTTTTCAAGCAATACAAAATATTAACTCTTGCGGATATATTTATATTTGAAATGTGTGTTTATATTTATATAAATCAATCAAAGTTCGAACGACATAGCTCCTATCATATTATTGACACAAGAAATCGTAATAATTTCTATGTGAAACCCTATAAATACAACCTAACTGGCCGGTCCTCTTTTTACTTGGGATTGAAAATGTTCAACAAGTTACCTTCTTTTCTCAGAGAAATTGACAGAATCCATGTTTTTAAATTCAATTTGAAAATATTTTTATTGAATTATAGTTTTTATAACGTGCAAGAATTTTTTAATGTGACTGTATGATCTTCTTGATTGTATTCATTCATATAACTGACTATTGAAATACATGTTCATGTCTTATGGAAAATAAATATTATTATTATTATTATTATTAAATTATAGGTCATTCGAGTACTTTCAACTATCCCCTCTTCCCTCTCTCCGTTTCATTGGTTTTAGCGGGAGATGTCCGTTTGTCGGGAGTTTTTCCCTTGATTAGAGGTTTCCATATGTTACGTATCTCTAAGCTAGCTTGACTGAATGCGTTGTTGGACAACATATACGCGGCTTCTTTGAATTTCCTCCTAAACCAGTGTTCCTCTTTGTGGATGATTTCAGCTTGAGCCCACTTGATGTTATGTTGATGAGTCCAAACATGCTCTGCTTTTCCGGATTTGCTGGTTTCTCCTCGCTGTGTGTGTTTCTTGTGCTCAGCAATGCGAACTTTCAATGGCCTCTCAGTTTCACCGATGTATGATTCTCCGCACTCGCAGGGTATCCGGTAAATGCATTCTTCGAATCGCAGTCCGCGTTTGGTGGCCTGGTTTTTATGAGACTGCTGCTGATAGTGTTCCCAGATCTGAAGCAGGTCTTGATGTTATACTTGTTATCCTTCTCATCCTTTTCGATAATCCTCTGATGTAGGAAAGTGCAAGTACTGGTTGTTGCAGCTTCTCTTTCTTGTGGAGCTCTTGCTGTCTTCTAGCTATCATCACTCTGGAGTAACCATTCCGTTGAAGGTCATTTTTGATGATGCCTAGTTCCTTTTCGAGACCTTCCTTTGTATTACAGAGTTTGAAAGCACGGTCTAGTAGAGTCTTGATGATTCCTTTCTTAGTCGATTGATGGTGGTTGGATTTCTGGTTCAGGTGTCCTGTGTGAGTGGGTTTTTGATATACAGATTTTTTCCATTTAGTGTCGGTTCTCTTCACCAATACGTCTAAGAAAGGCAATTCGTTGTGCACTTCCTTCTCCATTGTGAAAGTGATGGAAAGTCTTACGTTGTTGATGTGCTTCAGGAAAATGTCTAGTTCTGCATTCCCATGGTTCCATATTATGAAGGTGTCGTCTACGTATCTCAACCAGACTCGGGGCTTCAAACCACTCCATATATATATATATATATATATATATATATATATATATATATATATATATATATATATATATATATATATATATATATATATTGGCTATAACCGGTGAAAGTGGCGATAGTCACGGTGGTAGTCCCTCATCTTGCGTAAAGAATTCGTCTTTCAGTTGGAAGTAGTAGTTTCGTACACAGCATCCTAGTAATTCCATGATTACTTGTATCGGTGTGTTTGTTCTATCTTTCAGGTCCCCATCTTCGGATATCTTCTTCTGTATGATTTGAAGTGCTTCTTCGACAGGAACGTTGGTGTAGACGCTTCCCACGTCAAAACTGATCAGGTGATCCTGCTCTTTAACTTCGATTTTCCCCAGTAGTTCAACGAAATGCCTTGAATTTTCCGCAAAATATGATGTTTTACCCTGCAGTGGTTTAATTATTGGTAGTAAAAATCTGGACAAGTTCTGAGTGGCTCAATCTCTGGAGCTAAGCAAGTGAAGGGGGCTTACTGTGGTGTGGTGTTAGCGATGATCTCTCTTTTTCCGAAAAATAGACTTGGTGTTTTTTCAAAGTCTGGTACAACTTCCTTTCAATTGATGCAGTAGGGTCTCTTACGATCTGTCGGATCTTCAAGCACGTGCTTTCAATTTTGGCAAAGATTGGTCCATGATCTTCTTCCAAGGTCTCTCTTCTTATTTCTTCAAACCGTTCTGTGGCATCCTGCATCATAGTTGACCTCTTCCAACGGTGGTAATTAATTTGAGACCTTATCAGTGCTCGGCTGGCGCATTCCAATATGCGTTTGGCTCTCTCTCCTGGAATTGGCGATTTCAGCAAAAAACCTTTGGGTA
Source organism: Leptinotarsa decemlineata (assembly GCF_025532065.1). Classification (NCBI taxonomy): domain Eukaryota; kingdom Metazoa; phylum Arthropoda; class Insecta; order Coleoptera; family Chrysomelidae; genus Leptinotarsa; species Leptinotarsa decemlineata. Next base: position 7,645,758 of record NW_027412690.1, read on the forward strand.
TGATGTTGTTGTCTCTAGCTCTGCACAAGGAGCTGAGGTGAGTTTTTTCTTTGTTAAGCTTGATAGTCTTCTCATATCCTCGGAATAAGTCGCTGGTTCCGGGTCCGTACCGGGTATTCAACGTTTGTTTGAAGGTGGTTGACAATGTTTCGTGATGTATTTCATCAGTTTGGACTTCCATTGTCTAATATAATATAAATTGATTTGAAATCCCTGAAAAAAAATTAAAAAGATTAACCGAAAATAACAATTTTATTGAACAAACTGAAATTACAAAGAAATATCATGCAAGCAATAACCAAAAAATGAAAAACTGAAATAATAATAAAAGCTGAAAATTAAGAAAATAAAAAATATTAACAAAATATTAAAAATTAAAATAAAAAATTTCTTTGAAATCTTTTAATTTTAATTTTTCATTTTTTTTTATATTTTTTAGTTTTTTTATTTTCAGCTTTTAGTAATATTTGAATTTTTTATTTTTTGGTAGTTGCTTGTATGTTATTTCTTTGTAATTTCAGTTCGTTCAATAAAATTGTTATTTTGGATTATTCTTTTAAATTTTTTTTTCAGGGATTTCAAGTCAATTTATATTATATTAGACAATGGAAGTCCGAACTGATGAAATACATCACGAAACATTGTCAACCACCTTCGAACAAATATTTGGATGTAGTTATTTACATGTTCTCTTTTTACCAGTGTTTGTCAATAAGGTCCTGTATCTTGTCGCTTTGTTTGAATTTGAAGGTAGGAAGTGCTGAAAGATCCTATAGTTATTGCAGACATTCACCACATCAAACTGAGTAATAACGTTTGTAGAGTTGAATTGAATGTTTCATATTTCATTCAGAAGTATTTATTCTGTTAATTAGAAACAATAGACATTATCCGATTTCGAAATCGTGACTCGGGAGAACCAGACAACAATACATCAAATATTTCACGCATGTTGTTCGTTCTGTTACTTGCCCCGATTGAAAAACTCGTTGGAAAACAATAAAACAGGAAGAAAAATCGTGGGTAACGGCATAATGAGCCGAGATGTAAGCAAACGGAGTGCCTGTACAGGACGCATTTGTCACAACGACATCCTTCGCTCGGCAAAATCTTCCGGCAGGCGAGGCGCACCGACATCTCTCAGTTTAATATTGTCTTTCCATGACACAGTTCCGTGTCACTTTGTTGTACATACAGGGTGCGTCAAAATATTGGAAAATGCACAATAATTTCCAAGAGTCCAAAAAAAATCAGGCTTCAAGGATACTAGTTTGAGAAGTACTTCCCAAAAAATATTCCTATTAATGTAAACCTCCATTTGAGGTATAAGTGAGTTTGGACATATTACACTTCCAGACACTCCGAATATCAGTGATATTCAATGCTCTGAAAGGTGGTCTCTGTATCTGTAGAGTAGGAAGGAATGGAACCATGGGAATGCAGAACTAGACACTTTCCTGAAGCACATCAACTTCGTAAGTCCTTCTATCACTTTCACATTGGAGAAGGAAGTCCACAACAAATTGTTTTTCTCATACGAATTAGTGAAGAGGACCGACGCTAAATGGGAAATCGAAAACCCACTCACACGGGACAATATCTGAACCAGGAATCCAACCACCATCAATCGACTAAGAGGTGAATCATCAAGACTCTACTAGACCGTGTTTTCGGGCTCTGTAATACAAAGGAAGGTCTCGAAAAGGAACTAGGCATCATCAAAAATGGCCTTCAACGGAATGGTTACTCCAGAGTAACCATTCTAACAGGCTTTAGTTAGAAGACAGCAAGAGCTCCGCGAGGAAGAGGAGCCGCCACAACCAGTACTTGTACTTCCCTACATCAGAGGATTATCGGAAAGGATAAGAAGAATTGAGTCCACTATCCGTAGCAGCCTCACGAAAACCAGGTCACCAAATGTGGACTGCGAATCCAAGAATTGCATTTAACGGATACCTTGCGAGTGCGGAGAATCATAAATCGGTGAAACTAAGAGGCCTTTGAAAGTTCGCATTGCTGAGTACAAGAAACACACACAGCGAGCAAATCCGGAATAGCAGAACATGTTTTGACTCATCAACATAACATCTAGTGGGCCCAGGCTGAAATCATCCATAAGGAGAAACACTGGTTTAGGAGAAAATTCAAAGAACCCGCATATATGTTGTCGAACAACGCATTTAGCCAAGCTATCGTAGAGATAGAGATTACATATGGAAACCTCTAATCAAGCGGAACACGACCAACTCCCGGCAGACGGTGAACTCCCGTTAAAAGCTACTGAAGCGGAGAGAGAGGAAACAGGTGAAAGCAGTCGAATGACCTATAAATAGTCAGATCTCGAAGGAATACGCCCAATTATCACCCGAAGACGATTGTAGATACTAACAATCGAAACGTCGTGAAGTAACTTAGTTTGGAATCCTTTACATTTTATATTTTTAATTTTCATTTCTCACTTGTGATGCACTGTTTGGAAGCTTTGGTGTAGTAATGAATATTACTGGAGTTTCTTCTCAACACCAAATCGTTATTTTTAACACCTCGTTACGTGTTTCGATCACCAAGTGATTATCTTCAAGAGGAAGATGAAACTGAAGATAAAACAGTTTAATCTTCCTTTCGAAGATGATCACTTGATGATTGAAACACGTGTCGAGGTGTTAAAAATAATGATTTGGTGTTGGGAATGGCTGAAACTTGGGTGAATAACTGTAAACAGATAAACAACGAAATTTACTAGCTTTTATTTACGAGAGCCCCTATCTTCACGGAAACTTTTCAGACCACCCCTCGTATACTCATACATATGTCTTCATTCAGATTTTCCAACACAATATCTATTTCTATACACTTTGGGAAGTTCACGAGCGAAAAAACTCGGTGTTTCCATATTTATTAACCGGTTCGGTACATGTACTGTCTACTCTCCGCTAATTATAATACCCGATTAATTCTCGGAGGTGACATCCTGTATAGAAAGAGATCCGTTAGGAACTATTGTGACTACCAGCCACCTGTTGTCGATGAATCGACCACACCAACGATTTATTTGATGGCTTATCTATACCTCCTTGGATTTTATGGTCTCGTATAATATAATGATCGTTTTTTCATCTCAATATAAACATCAAGGTTAATTTGTACACGGGGAGTATCGTTAGAAGATCAGAGGATCGACGATAATTCTTCAGCTAGGCTGAATTCCAAAAATGTGTAAATGCCGGCCGGCGGATGTGTCTACATTTTTCATTAATTATATCTCGGTTCAATTTTTTATACATTCATTTGTCGGTTTTTCATTTGCTGGTCGCCTCAAGTGATTGATTCGCAGTGTTGGAACTGTAAGAGTTTTTCATACGTCCTGCCCATAATATTTTTTTCGTCATAATAGCAACTTAATTGTCCTTTAAATCATTTACATGGTATAGAATAAGTCCAGACCAGTCAAGTGATTGACTAGCGACATATTATCCCGAAAGATATATTATACAGCGTGACTCACGGTCGATGGTAGGTTAGACGTTTCTGGAAAACGCAAAGCATGATTTTTCTGAAAATTTCACCTCTCACATTTCCTTACCTGTTCTATCGATCTAAAATATTTTCAGCATTGCGGCGTTGCCATTTCTATCAAAAAGTCCTAGCAATTATATTTTTTTTAATGGAACACCCCGTATATTAATACATTTTTGGAATCGCTCTAGTATTTTAATACTTGTTTGTTAATAATGGCCTATACCTATCTCTATCTGTTTTCGAGATAAAAAATAAATTGTGCTGAATATGGTTCAAAACATAGCCTTAATTGAAATTAAGTACATCAGTACTCTCAATTCACGAAAAGTTGATATTTTGATGATAGTTTGGACAAACTCGAAATATTCAAATAACACCAAGAAATCGACTCCATATCATACAGGGCGTGCTAAAATTACTATTATTTCCATTGTACATAAAAGTAGTCAAAAGTTCATTTTTTCAAATGAAACCCCCTGTATATTACTCGGTAAATTGAAAGATGCTGAAAAATGCTTCAAGATGATATATCATGTCCCTATACCTAAATCGTCAAGTTTTCTCAATAAAGTCGCTTCTTCTAGAAACATCATTTTTTTTTAGAATTTGGATTTAGGTAGCAGTGGAATTATCAAGCTTATAGCAAGCAGTTCGGTTATTTTCATACGTAATTTACAAAGGGTTATCGACGGTGTTTCGAATCATCTTCCAAAATGAATGCAAATATAGATTATTAAAAAGAAGTTCTTATGAAATTATTTATCATATACATGAACAAAGTGATAAAATCATTGTCAGAACGTGTAAAAAATTCAACCAAATGTATCCTGAATTAACACCAATGAACGAGAGGAAGTTTGTAAGGTTACAAAATAATTTCCTCAACTATGGCTCAAAGTTTCCAGGGAACAACTGTACCAAAAATCAGTCATTTCTAGGTAAAAAGTAAGATTTTGTAGGCTAAAACATGTGAAAGTACAGATAATAACAGAATAGGATGATTCAAAATAACAAAATTGTAAACAAAATATCACATTTTCACAATAAATGCTGAAAATATTGTCAATTGCATTATAAACAATTTCCTGGTGATCCAGATCTCCAATACTCCGCACTATTCGCCGTCGCAATTCTTCTTTGGTAGGCACTGGAGTACTGTATACCCTTTCTTTTAAAACACCCCATAAAAAAAGTCAAGTGGCGTGAGGTCGGGTGATCTCGGTGGCCAATCCCACGGCCCTAAACGCCTAAACCAACGATCGTCGAAGAGTTCGTCAAGTTTCCTGGAAATTTCCTGGGTGGAATGAGCTGGCGCTCCGTCCAGTTGATACCACGAATTCCTATATTCCTCTAAAGGCAAATTTTCAAGAAAATCGGTTACAGTCGTCCTTAATATTTGGAGATATCTCTCTGCATTCAGTGTGTCTTCATGAATAAAAAAGCTAATTTCATTGTTCTTCAGAATACAGAAAACATTCAGGTCAAATTTTTCTTGAAAACCCATATCTTTTGTAACATGAGGATTATGATCAGCACAAAAATGTTTATTCCTTCTATTGAAAATACCATCCCTCGTAAATTTTGATTCGTCGCTCCAAATTATTTTTGACAAAAATTCCCGATCTTCCTGTGTATGAATCAAAAGGGATTCACAAAAATGCATTCTACGTTCGAAGTCTTCTGCTTTTAGAGCTTGAACTTTGGTAAATTTATACGGATGCATTCCGTGATTTTTCGAAATTCGTTGTACTGAAGCATGTGATACACCTAAATCTTTTTCTGCACTGCGAATGGAAGCTTCTGGATATGCATAAAAATATGCCAAAACGTTAACAGTATTGTCCTCATTTGAAGTAACAGGTTTTGGTAATGTTGAAGGCGCTTTTAACATGGAGCCATAGTTAAGGAAATTATTTTGTAATCTTACAAACTTCCTCTCGTTCATTGGTGTTAATTCAGGATACATTTGGTTGAATTTTCTACAAGTTCTGGCAATGATTTGATCACACTGTCCATGTATAATAAATAATTTCATAAGAACTTCGTTTGAATAATCAATATTTGCTTTCATTTTTGGCGATTTTTTGAAACACCGTCAATAACCATTTATCAATTACTTGATATTTCCACGGCTACCAAGAAATCAAATTCTTTAAAAATTGTTTTTTGTTATTGAAAATCTCTTTGATAGAAACATTTCAATCAAAACACCTACCAAAAAATAATTTAGAAAAGTTCACACATGCAGTTCGTGCTATTGGTAATATTAAATCCCTGTGAAGTTACTGACGAAGTAGTATTCAGTCCAACTGTAGAAAGTCCTTCATGACTAACCAATAATCCTCCTTAAAATAACGTGAGTTGGCGTATGTAGTTGTAACATATGCCTTGTAATCTAAAAAGCGTGTGTTCAAATCCCATGGACCCTATAATTTTTTTTATTATCAGCAGTAACGTTATACAAAAAAATTGTATGATACATTTGTTAAAAGTGATTTTATTTTGCTCGTGAGTTGCTGACACTCGTTTTGCAATAATCCCCACTCACAAAATAAAATGCCACATTCAACACTTGTAGGTAAAACGTGAATAACGTTTCAACAAAAACGGCTTTATTAAGAAAACATGACGATTTAGGTATAGGGACATGTATATCATCTTGAAGCATTTTTCACCATCTTTCAATTTATCGAGTAATATACAGGGGGTTTCATTTGAAAAAATGAACTTTTGACTACTTTTATGCACAATGGAAATAATAGTAATTTTAGCACGCCCTGTATGATATAGAGTGGATTTCTTGGTGTTATTGGAATATTTCGAGTTTGTCCAAACTATCATCAAAATATCAACTTTCCATGAATTGAGAGTACTGATGTACTTAATTTCAATTAAGGCTATGTTTTGGACCATATTCAGCACAATTTATTTTTTATCTCGAAAACAGATAGAGATAGTTATAGGACATATTCAACAAAAACGTAATAAAATACTAGAGCGATTCCAAAAATGTATTAATATACGGGGTGTTCCATTCAAAAAAATATAATTGCTAGGACTTTTTGATAGAAGTGACAACGCCGCAATGCTGAAAATACATCATTGAAGTGAATTATGTCAAGCTAAAAAACAGTGTTTATTGATATATATTGAAACCAATAATCTTCTCTCTCTCTTTCTCTTTCGCTCTACTATCGCAGTTTTTTTCTTTTCTTTCCATTTTGATTGTGTCTACCAACCAATATTATTTTTGAGGTAGGTATTTATTTGATTTTAATTGAAGATGTTTTTTTTTGTAAAAAGCACGGGGTGAGTTTTAATACAAGCCATAGGCTTAAACAATGCACCTAGTGCATAAATCGTCTTGTAAACATGTCTGTGAACAAATATATCATATCATATCTTTCATCAAGGGCTTCCTATCTCTGAATTTGAATAAAACAAAGTGTGTATGAGGCAAAGGTGGCAATCCCTATATAATAATAAACTCAGAGCCATCAATCCGAATCTAGTCACTCAAAATTACCGAGCTCTCATCCGCAGACAGCAAGTTTTACTTACACGCCTGAGAATTGGACATACGAAATTTACCCATCTACATCTCCTAAAGCATGAAGACCCTCGCATTTGTGATACCTGCAGTGTGACGATTAGTGTTGAACATTTCATCTCTGATTGCCCAGCTTTCAATGAAGAAAGACAATTTTTCGGATTACCAAGCGACCTCACCAATGCATTGGATGTTACGAACTTTACTTCCCTTTATAGTTTTTTGGAAAATGTTGGCATCTCTAACAAAATTCATTGTACCTACTGTAACCGCTAATAACCCTAGTGGTTGATGCGGTGTTTTTCCTTTTAAATGAAAAAAAAAAAAAGTGTGTATGAGATATCATCAAAACTTTTTATTGATTCGAAAGACCTACTGATTGATGCCATTATCTGTGAAATATAACATCGTTCAAAAGTTTCTCTGGGTAGAGCGCGTCCGAAACATCCAATTTTCTATGGTTCTGGCGCATCAATCAGGCTGAATTTGACCGATGGCTTGAGTTATGTTGACTTGGAGGACACCTGCGACTTAGGAAAACCTCAAAAAAAAAGTCTAACAGGGTTAAATCGCACGATCTTGGTGGCCGGTTCACATCACCTTCACGTGAAATGACCATGCCCGATGAGGCATGAACTGAGGCACGTAGCGCCGTCCTGTTGGACCACATGTCGTTGGTGTCCAATCCTCTAATTCAGGCCAATAGTGCTCGCCGTTGACAGTTGTGTCCTGGCCAACACCGTTCTCAAAGAAATATGAACCAATGACGATGCCAGCCCAAAATCCATACCAAACAGTGACTTTTTCGGGATGCATTGGCCGCACTGAATAGATAACGACTAATTTGAAAGATGTAGTTTCAACAAAATGGCTCTTATGATGCACTGTTTGGAACCTTTGGTGTAGTAATGAATATTACTGGAGTTTTTTCCCAACACCAAACCGTTATTTTAACACCTCGACTCGTGTTTCGATCACCAAGTGATCATCTTCAAAGAGGAAGATTAAAAGTGTCAGTTTTAATTTTCAAAGAGGAAGATTAAAACTGTCAGTTTTAATCTTCCTCTTTGAAGATGATCACTTGGTGATCGAAATACGTGTCGATGTGTTAAAAAAAACGATTTGGTGTTTGAAAAAAACTCCAGTAATAAAATGGCTCTTATCGATTGTCAAAGTTCGAAAGTCCCTATTGGATGACCCTATATAAAAATGGTTTTTCATCTAGCTTATTTCAGGTCTCATAATCATATTTATGTACCAATACGTCGAAATTGAGGGTTTCCATTCTAGTCGATATATAACCACCTAAAGCGTTTCCCAAGGTTCGAACCTAGGGCCGGTCTTATTCTTATTGTTCATTGATCATCAATTTATCAAAGTAACTCTATGCTATGATATCAAAATGATCTATGAAATAATCAAGACTACTTCAGACTGTTTGAATTTACAATCTGATATTTAAAAATCAATGCGTGGTGTCACGGACGTCACATCAACTTAAATATCTTCCAGCAGAAACTACGACATCAACGAGTTTACCTACAAAATCCGTTCTGGATAAACGGAAGTCAAGAATCTGAGAATTAATTTTCTTCTGGTACATGAAATAAGTTGTCTCTTCTGCAAATAGGATATATGGCTTGTTGGTTCGGCAAAGTAGAGAATTCCAAAACTTCGCTACAATAATCTCTATTTACTACTGCTTCATCAGAAGTTTGTTTTTTCTTTTCATTGTGATAACTATAAAACAAATGTCCTACAAAGATCGCCTGTCTACCAGTTTTATCCCTGAATACATAGAACACATAGAACTTAGTGTAATTTCAAATTCCGCTTTGAATTTAGGAATATACTATCAATCACAATGATCACAAATAGGACTTTCATAGAATTTATCCTTTCCTGGGGTGTTTATGTCCGTTTGAAATAGATAAATATCTATCTTCAGCAAACAATCAACCAAATAACCAGCAAACAACTCCTGCATCTATTAATCCAGTTCCCAGTTGTTTCTATTGTCCTCCCGGGACAGAAAAAAACGCAAATCCTAAATACTACCTGTTGGGATACCGGCTACCGGTATAACAAAGAAACAAACAGAGCCATAAGCACGTTTAACAACCGAGAGGTTTTGCTGAACAATGGCTAATTAACATTGAAAATGTAACTCATTCAACATCTCTATAAGGAAAAATAACTGCAATCCACTACATAAAATTGCGCTTATATTTCATTCACGATTCATAAAGATAAATTTCAAGTGCTGACAAAGACCTTCGAAAAATGCAGCAGGCAAATCACAAAGCGTAATGGTTTTCAACAGATAATTATGAAATGGTCAAGTTGATTCATTCGATTATAGAATGGGCCAAGGTATGATATTAGAGAGGAAACGGAAAGTCGAAAGGCAGGTTAAGGAAAGTGGTGGCTAAGTTGCCGGTACCGGCAATTTAACTCATGTCAAGTATTATGGGGCCGGAATATATCCTTATAGTTGTATCAAGAACATAATTAATCATCAACATAAGTAATTTAGATGATTCCGTATGCTGTAAATTCTGTATTCATGCTCCAGTACGTCATAAAATTCGTTCGTTCTTTCATATATCCCATCAGCGGTGTCAATTAATGTAATCGGAGTCCAGAAGCGTTGCATTCATGATCACTTCTCTATTATTTTGATATTTTTGATTCGAAATTTCTCTCGATCACATAGTTGACGTCTCCGTAAGGACAGTCACCTCCACAACTTCCTGCTCAGGATGTTTCCACTTTGGAACATAATGTTACGTTTTTCCCGTGGGATTGCCAATAATTAACTTCACCGTACAATTGAACCTACCTGTATTTCACCACTACACTGACAATACAACCAAACACTTTAACTGAAACTTCTAACTAATATTTAAATGTCTATCGCCTTATTAGATCATATCGCACCGTACTGTCAACTAGACTTCTTCGATATGCGATTTGGTAGTGCTTATATATGGCCGATAGGGAAATCGCTGGGAGTCTATCGAAGCGAGGCGAGTTGAGCGCGATATTAGTCAAGTCACATTCGATTTACAACGACCAGCGGCGGCCGGCGTTATTTTTTTAGAGGATGATTTACAACATTAAGATATATGGCACTTTATCTGTATGACTAATGGTCAGTTTGAAACAGCACTAACTGGTATTAGAACAGAAAAGCTTTTCTGTTATCTAGTTTACAATAAAAACAGCTTACATTTTTTGTCTGTCGAATCACAGCTTATCCATGAAAAAGGCTCATATCTACCCGAAGGGAGTATTTTTAAAGATATGAGTGCTGGAAGTTACGGTTTCTATAAAGTTCTAGAACTGTCCTGAACATTCAAGAGGATTCGATAGCATTCAACGAAATATCAGAATATTCTGGAATGGGGTGGAATGTTCTGAAACTTTTCGAGAACATTCCAGTTCACTGGGGAACAGTTAAGGAAATTATATGGTTTGGAAGACCTGTATCCCTCATCGAAGAAGAAGTTCCCATTTTTATCTAAATAGTGTACCCGGAAGTTTAGCCCCCTGGAAATTTCTAGAACAGTTCAGAATATTGGAGATAGTTTATCTACAGAGCGTGCTTTTGAAGATATAAGACCTGAAAGGTTAGCCCTCTAGAAAATTCTAGAACAGTTCGGAATATTCGGGAGTATTTGAGAGTATTCCATAATATTTCGAAACAAACTGAAAGGAACATTCAGGAACATCCCAAGCCAGGGTCTGGCTCCTCTGGACCTGTACGTTAAGGAGGTTGCGTTAATGGCCATATTACGATTGCGCACGGCTGGTGTGAATCTCGAAGTAGGAATGGGTCAACTGAGGCTGAGCCTATGGCGAGAAACGCTTACTACGCAACCTCTGTTGCAGGCAGCCAGTGATGCAATTGAATCCAGGTTTGTGTTTAATAAACCGTGCAAAATACAAATAAAACAGAACACCGAGTCAGATGCTACAAATGCTACAGATGGCTCAAAAACCAAAGAAGGCTCAGGATGTGGAGTGTACTCCAGATCACTGAGCCTAAGGATTGAGTGGGGAATGTGAAAAAATACCAGCGTGGTTCTAACAGTACTGGCTGGTATCTCAATCGCCACAAAAAATAACCAGGAAAGGAATTTATTGCAAAAATATAACAATTTGCACTGACAGTTGACAAACCCTATTAGCCTTGAACACACAACGTGTTACCTTAGGGCTAATACTAGAGTGCCACCAAGATTTAGCCAAAGCCTTGGTAGATAATAACATTATCCTAGGGGCACGACAGAAGTAAAGGTAATCGTATTGCCGGCTCTTTAGTCAAGAAAGCGGCTGGACCTAAAATTTTAGGAACCATTGATACCTATGGCCTATTGACTTCGACAATTGCGGAACTCGCCAAACGTCACACCCATGCTCAATCCCTAAAGCGATGGGATGGAATTAAAGGATGCAGGTCGCCCAGGGTGATCTTACTAAGATCACCCTGGGCGACCCGGGGAAGCTGGCACCAAAGAAATATCTGGCGATGACCAGGAAAAATCTACTCTTGACAGTAGGATTTCTGACTGGTTGACCACTGTCAACTAAGGAAACACCTCTATAATATGGGGCTAGTGGATACACCTCTATGCAGGATGTGTGACCAGGAAGATGAAACTGTCAGGCATGTCCTATGCCAGTGCCCGGAGTTCTCGTCAATAGGAAAGTGTGTTTTCGGCGAGTCTTGGCCTACACCTGCCGAAATGAAGGAGATTTCTCTCAGTGACCAGTCCACCTTCCTGGAGAAGATAGGATGGACGACGACCTAGAAGAACAACTGCTATGGGTCACATGTGGCCTAAGTGCTGTGGACCTACACTCACCCTCCCTACTCTACAGATACAGAATATGGACTTTTAACAGGTGTCAGCATTCTGATCAGTATTTATTTGGTGTACTGCTGCGGACTGCTCATGCTTCTCATAAAACAATCTCTCCACATACTATATATCAGAAACAAATTTTCATTCAGTTCATGTGTGTCCCTTCACACATTGGCATAGTTGAAAATGAAAGAGGTAACCTATTAGCGAAAAAAGCTATTACTAACCCGCTAACAGATACAATAACACTTGTCGTCGATGCGAACCTGAAATCTCTTTACAAACAAACTGTTATCAATAGTTGCCAATCCCATTGGAATAAATTGATGGATGTAGCCGTTAATACGTGGTAGGAAATCATAATGAAAAGATAAATGAAAATTTCTAAATCCACTTTCATTTGTAACTAACGTTACTTCAGTTTCGTCCTATATGGACATTTTTAGATTGTCTCACTGCCTTTGTCTGCAGACAATCTAGCTAGGGAAATTGATATAATTACACAGATAGGTCATAATAATGGTTTCAACGCCGATACTATCCAGAAGTTAGTCAGGAAACAAAGCCGGAAATTCACTTACAGATCAATATACCCTTAGCTCAAACAACCAGGGGCCTATAAGACAACCACTACAAGTCTAACAAGTGTATAAATAAATTATACAAGTGTAGATATTCTGTAACATTAAGTAACTTGTAGTTACTAGTGGGGCACTGGTAATTACGGGACTTTCTCTACAATTGTAGTATCTTTTCGTAATACAAAAATGAGACTTGTACAGTCGTGTTACGTACTTGTCGACAAGTGTAGACAATTTTCTACCTATCTTGATTGATAAGTAGATTGAGCGTACTAGTGTAGTGAAGTATTTCATCGTGAGCGTATATCAACATATAATTCAACTGTCGATATGTGGTCAAGCGATTCGGATAGTGAAAACGAAAATGGTCGTGCAGTATATCGCTATCGGGAGAGAAGTAACTTTGTCATACTGACAGGCGGGGAATTTGTGGAAAGGTTCAGACATAGTCGACAACACTGTCAAAGTCTTCTTCAAGATATAGATCCATCCATAGCGAATATAACGATTCGAGGGTATGGTTTGTCACCATTACAGAAACTGCTTATTGCTCTGCATTGGTTTGGAAACGGACGGCAATACCATGGAGTATGTGATATGCATGGAGTATCAAAAATGACCGACAATACAGGGAATGTAATTGAACGTTTTCATAATTTGGTAGGATTTCCTGAAGTTTATGGAGCTGTAGATGGAATCCTCATAAATATGGATGCCCCCACAAACAACGAACCTGTTTACGTCGATCGCCATGGGAAGTATTCCATCAACTGCATGGCTGTATGTGGGCCTGATTTTATTATATAAGTGCAAATTGATCCGGAAGTGTGCACGACGCGCGGATACTCCGTAACAGTTCTCTGTTCCGTAGATTGGAAAACGGTTGGAGACCTCATGCGAATGCTGTCATTCTTGGAGCTTCCGCTTATCTTTTGCGTGAATGGTTAATTCCATCAACATATGACGATCCGATGAACGCAGCGCAGACCGCATTCAACAGAGCTCATAAACGGACTTGACGCATTATTGAAAACGCTTTTGGCGTATTGAAGGAAACATTTCCATTTTTGAACCACCTACGAGTTGATCCAGCCTTCGCAGCAAATATTTTTGAATGTTGTGCAACATTGTGCAATATTACAAAAATTGATGAAGATGATCAAGATGACGAGAACAACCTCAGAGATAACGAAGCACCTCCACTAGCAGCAGCAGCAGCTTGAGCTGGAGTTCAACAGTTTATAGATTATTTTAGGATAAATAATTAGCGTGAAGAAGAAAAATCAACTTTAATTAATCAAATATGTAAGAGAATATGATTGTTTTTTACGAAAGTAAATATTTGAATATGTGGTACGCTGGTCCTCTCCATAAGAAATGTAGTATCTTGCAAGACTCTAGTTTGGTCTTGTGATTTTGCAGTTTCAGGTGTTCAATTTGCGAGTCAAGTTTTACTTTTTTCTTGTCTGCAATTTCTTCTTGACGTGTCATGCTACGCTTCTGTTTTCCTAAAAAATGTAAACTGTGTGGTGATAATTGGCAGATGTGAACTATTAGATAAATAATTAGTTAGTGTTTGTTTAATAAAGAAAAATACATAAAATATTTCAATTAGTAGTTTCTCACAAACCAAACTGCAAAAAAATTCATTACTGATAATGTTTTATAAACTAGGACTAATAATGTTTTATAAACTTTACCTATGCGGCTGTTTGAGGGTACGCCCGGGTCCTGCGTTAACATTTTTGGCTGTTCTGTTGTTCTGTCTTGATGTAGCGGTTCTGCATCGTCCACTTCGTCCAATGATGCTGGTACCCCAAGACCTACAATCACTGGGGACTCTTTTCCTAATATATCTAGCACCAATATATCGACATCGTTCAATTACCCATGACCGCCTGTACCTGTTTTTCTGGCACTATCCACTTTTCCCTTGAAATAAAAAGCATATTTTGGATAAAATATTATGAATCAGGGCATATGATTCTAATTCATTTCCAGCAGTTGAAATATTTTGATTATTGAAAATTGATACGTACGGTTACTAAGCTTAAACATAATATTTCGATTCCAACAATATGCACACTATTAATATTGAAACACCTCGCATAAGTTCAACTGAATCATAAGAGTAACAAAACTAGTACACTACGCTCTTACGTAACATTGTAATTTTCTTCATATTTTGCAACAGTATGTCTCTGGCATATGTCCACTCTTTATCTGAAGACATTGAACAAACACTTTTTGCAATATTTGCTTATTATTTCCATTTCTCAACTTTGTCTTTTTTATTCAAACGGTCAGAAAAGGCGCCGAAAAGAATTTCATTATTTTCTTCAACTTTTTGTAAAAACTGCATTTTCCTCTCAAATATTACTTGTTTGCTAGCTATAGCTACAGATATTATTTCTCTTGCAGTCCTTGCACTTCACCACTAACACGAAAACACGTTAAGACATGTTACAACACGAATCGCGAAAACAGCAGGTAAATAAATAAATTGTCTTGTAGGAACAACATATACAAGTGTAGAATATTTTACTTATATCTACAAGTATATGAAATTCTCTTATGTTACGAAAAATAAGGATACTTGTAGCTATAAGCGAATTACTTGTAACTGGTAGACTTGTTACAATTGTGAGATTTGTGTTATAGGCCCCAGAAATCAAGAAATGGGTAACGCTAACATATTTTGGAAAAAGAACAGAAATTATCGCAGGTTTCTTCAGAAAAAACAATATGGAAGTAGCATTCAGACCACATGACAGGTTATCTCATTTCCTTTTCAATGCCAATGCCAAGTTGGAAAAATCTAGAGTTTATAAGCTTAAGTGTGCGGAGTGTAATAGTGTTTATGTGGGACAATGTGGCCGAAATTCCCAAAAACGGTATGCTGAACATGAAAGGTCCTTCAGACTGGGAAAAAATGATTAGACGTTTTCAAACCATTCCTTGGCATTCAACCACAAGTTTCCGAATCTAAATGATACTGAAATTCTGCACTATGCAAGGAAGGGTTGCAACCTCAATTATTTAGAATCCTTGGAAATTCACAAGCATAAACATTGCGGGTGCAACCTGTTAAATGATCAAATCGATTCAATTTACTCTCCGGTTTTTAAATTGGCACATCCGCATTGTGAACTGTAAATTCAGGTACTCAATCAAGTCAAGTACCTCTATTTCTATTAGTACCTGCAGGGGTGGTATATAATGGCGAATGTAATGAATCATTGTTAGTTTATTGTATAAGTTTGAAAATCTCCGCATAGGACGAAACTGCAGTAACGTTAATTACAAATAAAAGTGGTGAAAAACATATAAATTTTCATTTCTCTTCCCATTGGAATAGTTCGTCATCAAAAATTCATGAGATAAAACAGATAAAACCCCTCAACAAACGTCCAGAATGTATTCCACTGTTAATAGTGTTTAAAGAATCTTAATATTAATTCGAATTGAAGGATGATGAATTCATTCAATGAAACATTTTCGGCAATTGACACAAATCTCTCATTCTTCCATGAATTATCTCGCTCCCAATCCTCATCGACTTATATTGTGTCCATATAATATCTAAGGGGAAATTAAATAGCGGTATTAAGGCTAACTCTGATAAATTGAAATATCTGTCGTAATTTTTCACCGTTTCTTCAACAAACAAATTACCGCGTATGTCATAGCCCCAATTAACAAAAAATAGAACCATTAATTTTATTATCGAGAACCAGTTTGAATGCATACTTCGTATGTATCTCTCAAACGTGTAGGCTGAACTAAATTAATTCGAACCTTTTTTTTATTTCAATGTTGGACTGCAACTGTGACATTTTATTGTCTGGCCTGATTGATATTTTTCACAGATGAGATTTTGTATCCTTCATTTTTCATATATGTCGATGAGGAAAGTTATTGTTTTGTTTGGAAAAGTTATGTTACGTATTAATTTATTGCAATTTTTTAAAGAATGATAGTAGTGTCTGATAAAACTACAGTTTTTTCTCAATTAGAATTAGAAAGTTTCGCAGATGAACCAACATTACAGAAAACCGGACACGTCATTTTCAAAAAATGAAAATTTATCGATGAAATTTTGAGGTCCATGAAAAATTCTCGAATCAGAAAATATACTCTCATTTTTTTGCCGCTCTACTTCCTAATGCAAAAGAAATTTTTCAGTAAACTTAAAATGCCTATCTGAGACTTGCACTCAACATAAGGAAATACGATCAACTCAGCTTAGGTTTTCCACAGCAAACTGATTGAATCCAGAGCAGGTCATCTATACACTAGATATATGTCAACTTCAGAATTACAGTACAGGAGTACTGTCAGCATAGGAGTTGTCAACAAAAAAACATGTTACATGAGTAAATTATTACAAAAATATAATTGAATGATTTTGAACCCGATAGAGATGAAGACTTTTTGAATAATCTCGAAGATATTTTTGCGTTTTAATTAAATTTATTGTTTCGTGTTAGGAGTCACACGTTTAAAGGTAAGACCTCGTTAGTCTTTAGCTCGCACAATTGAAGGTTGTCGTTCATAGGGGTGTGACAGCTGATTAACGGAAAAACATCTTTTAAACATTTATTTTTTTGTTTGGTAGCGGTGGCATGGAAAAATTATTCCTAATTCAATTTCTAATTCAAAGAATATAGAAAAGGTACTATAAAATGGTATTTTCTCTTTCCATGAGGCAGAAAAAGAAAGAATTTATAAAAAAATGGTGCATATCTATTGAATGCTGAGACCACTTGAGTTGTATTGAGTCATAAAAACTACGTTATCAAATTAAAATTGCTAATTGAGTTTTGAAAAAAATTATTTGTTACTCAAAGTTTTAGATAATGAATAAAGAATACTCAAAAATGTTGCTGAATGATATTATTTCCTTATTGACTGTTTTGAATTTATTATTTGTTCATTGATATTTTATCATTTCTTAATTATTGTTTATGTATTAATTTACGTAAAAATATTCAATTATTTATTCCTAGAATATAATTTTTTTTAGGGAGGATTTCTAGTAATTGTGCGGATTTTAGGGGTTTTTCGTTGGGGCCTTAGGGAGCTTGAGAATTGGGAACACTCGCCAAATGCGCTCGAATGAGAAGCAATGGTCATAGAAATTAGAGAGAGAGAAAGATAGAGAAAGGGTTATCTCTTTCTCTATCTACCAACTTATAATTTTCTGTGATAACAAAGCTATAATATTTGTTTGAAGGTGATTGACAATGTTTCATGATGAATTTCGTTAGTTCGGACTTCCATTGTCTAATATATAAAATGATTTGAAATCCGTGAAACAACTGAAAAAGAAGAATTAAAAATGAATAGCTGAAAATAAAAATTATATCAAGCAAAAATAACCTGAAATGAAATAATAGTGAAATAAAATACAAGTCAAATAGAACGATTGGACAAAAAATTAAAGAAATAAAATGAAAATGAAAATAAAAAAGTTAAGAAATTCCAAGCCACGTTAGTTCACGACATTTCGATTGTTAGTATCTACAATTGTCTTCGGGTGATGACTGGACTGATCCCTCCGAGAGATGACTATTTATTAGTCGTTCGAGTACTTTCACTTATCCCCGCTTTCCATTTTTTTTCGCTTCACTGGTTCAGTGGGAGATGATCGTTTGGCGGGAGTTGGCTATTTTTCACTTGATGATGGGTTTCCATATGTTGCGTATCTCTACGCTAGCTTGGCTGAATACGGCTTCCTTGAATTTTCTCCTAAACCAATGTTCCTCTCTGTGTATGATCTCAGCTTGGGACCACCCGATGTTGTGTTGATGGATCCAAACATGGTCTGATTTGCTGGTTTCCCCTCGCTGTGTGCGTTTCTTGTGTTCGGCAATGCGAACATTCAATGGCTTCTTAGTTTCACCAACATAGGATTTTCCGCACTCAGGCAGGGTATCCGGATTGGAACCAATTCTTCTTATCCTCTCCGATAATCCTCTGATTTAGGGAAGTGCAGGCACTGGTTGTGACGGCATCTCTTCCTTGCGAGGCTCCTGCTGTCTTCTAGCCAAGGTCTTTTCTACCATCGCTTTGGAGTAGCCATTCCGTTGAAGATCATTTTTGCATTTACCGGATACCCTGAGCTACCCCTAAGCAGAATTGGTTCCAAGTACAACATCAGAACCTGCTTCAGACCCGTTAACACTATCCGTAGCAGCCTCACGAAAACCAGGCCACCAAACGCGGACTGCGATTCCAAGAATTGCATTTACCGGATACCCTGTGAGTGCGGAAAATCCTATATTGGTGAAACTCAGAGGCCATTGAATGTTCGCATTGCCGAGCACAAGAAACACACAGCGAGGGGAAACCAGCAAATCAGGAATAGCAGACCATGTTTGGACCCATCAACACAACATCGAGTGGTCCCAAGCTGAGATTATACACAGAGAAGAACATTGGTTTATGAGAAAAATTATATCATTTCAGGTTATTTTTGCTTAATGTAATTTTTATTTTCAGCTATTCATTTTTAATTCTTCTTTTTTAGTTGTTTCAGGGATTTCAAATCATTTTATATATTAGACAATGGAAGTCCGAACTAGTGAAATTCAAAGCTATAATATTTTCAACGGTTTACTAACCCCGCTATAACATTTTTCAACCATTTTCTCGAATATATTAGGTACAGGGATCGCTATCAAGCTTTGCTTGTATTCTTCTTCGTATATTGGCTACTTTGTAGTTGATACTTCATCAAACATATTCCGACAGTCCCATTAGAAGTGTTGAAGAGAAATAAATATCCTTTATTTGGCATTTCGACACTTAATGTGGGTATTTCACCTCAAATTTCCCGGACAATGTCTAGTTGAACAAGCGGGAAATAAATTTCGTATTTTATTATTCTATAAATTATCTAACGGAATATATCAGTAAGTCAGGAGCTCTAGCAATCGTGTAATTTTATGACTGTAACTTCTGAGGAGGATGTGCAATATTGTTGTGCTGAATGAATTATCTTTATTATACTCTAGATGCAATCACCCGTATAGGTCAAAAGAAATATATATTACCTCTGAAGAGTAACAATTATTGCATTTCCAATTTATTGTCCGGTATAATCGCATGTCACTGTTCAAGGGGAATAAATGTTTCTCACAAGAAGTTTTCAAATCCACATCAAATTAAGTATCTTTGTTATACAGGGTGTGATAATGCAAGGGTTTAAATCTACATGAAAAAACAATGATAGATTACTATGTAAACTATGGTCCAACAATATTCCGTTACGAAAATACAAAAATGAAAGTTTTAAGAAAGACAGTTGATTTCCATTTTGAAAATTTCTTTCAACGTCAACGGTGATGTAGATACGGCAATTAACTTCGATATTTTTAGGATTGTTTTCGTCCTCTAAAGTTTTTTCCCAAGATAACATAGTAATGAATATAGTTTAAAAAAACTTAAAAACACGCTTTTAAAGAACATCGAAATAAAAAGCTAAAAATATTTTTTTAAAATAGGCTTAAAACAATAACGAACGAAAAATAGTATCGTTGTGAAAAAAGCGACGGGCGCCTGATATACAAAAATATGGCACAAAGCGCCCACGTTTTTTTCATAATAATACTAGTATTTTTCGTTCGTTGTTTTAAGCTTATTAAAAAAATATTTTTAACTTTTTAGTCCGATTTATAGTCAAAAATAATTTTTTTTCAAGTTCTAGTCACAAGTATTATAAATCTTCAACAGACGGCGCACGAATGTAAAATTCCTCTCAAACAACATAATAAAGTTTGAGGTCTCAAATTCTATAGTAATACTGAGATGCAGTAAGTCTCCAACAGAGGACGGACAGTTGTAAAAATTTTTTTCGAAGTGAAGAGAAAATTTGCAGTCATAATTTCAAAAAACAATTCAGTCTTGATGTTTTGATTTGAAGTTTCATTCAAAATAGTAATGGACTGAAAATATTTTTTCAGTGAATAATTTTATTTTTCAAATCAATCTTTTGATTTGATATGTATGTCAAACACCTTAATTCTAATTTTTCGATTTTTTGAAATATTTGATTAACTGAATTTTTTTTGGTGTACAACTTACGATAAAGTTTTCATTGTTGAAATCCTTATTCTGGTTTGCTTTCAAATAATTGAATTAGATTTTAAAATGTATCTTCCATTTCGTTCAAAACTTTTTTCTGTACTGAATCACGAGTAATTGTAAATATTTAAATATTTCATCTGTAGTACAAAATTTCGCTAACACTTATAACTCTTAAAATATGTTTTTTATTTTATACAGATACAGATCCCGAGCTTGAGAGTTACAAACAAACATACATACAAACAAACAAACATACAAACAGGTGAAGCTAATATATATCGTGTAAAAAATTAAAACCCTTGTATTTTCCAGGAAATCATTAAAAACATTTATTGTATTGAGTTCGATCTCATTTCAGTTTTTGAATCAGTTAGATAGTGACATTTAATAAAGCTGCACATTTTTCAATACAAAAAGAATTCTCCACCACTTCAACAGTGGAATGTGTTCGGCCATTAACCTCTATATTTTCTATCATTGATAAAAATATAGGTAAAAACATATAGTTAAAAATAACGTTCACAAAAACAAAAATAAAATTTATGTAGTTGAGAAAGAACATGAACATAACTAACTAAAGTGGAATGATTGCTACAAAAATTGTTGAAAAGGTCTACCTTCACCTATTATGCATGCTTCTTTTGGAATTTCGCATTCGTTGAAAAATCACATGCTGCAAATATTCTTTCTTTCAATTCCTTTTCAGTGTTATTGGGATTTGTGTAGTCACTAGCGTCTTAAGATATCCTCACAAAGATAAATCTAATCTAAAAGTTTTGGTAATCTTGTACCACATCGCGTCTGGCGTTCATAAGGTTTGTTTTTGACGATTTTACGTACAGTTGGGAAAAGAATTTCGATCAAATCTGATGTTGCTTGTAATAGTTTGTTTCCCTCGAAACCAAACTTGAGATGTAGATTCTTAAATACATTGAAGCTCTCTGTGTTTCAGTATTCGAATGCATCCGAATCTTATTCACTGGACACTTTTTCGCGTTGTTCATCATCCCTATTGGAATCACTACACTGGAAAAAGTCTGGGTTGTTAACACACTCGTTATTACTATTAGTACTTGTCCAAGGACGCCACATTTCAAACAGATAACAAAAATTTCAAATAATTATAACTGGACTAATATCGAATTTCAACACTCGAATCGCGATCAGTGCCTGAATTGAACACGACGGCGATAACCATCCCCGCATTTCCGATTTCTTTTCGTCACCGTAACATGATTTCAAATTTGATTTTATGACTCTTTACCCAATCATAAAACTCGGTTAGTAAAAATTATCCAATACGAACCGCCAATTCATCAGTCCACGTGGGCTATTTCGCAGCCGGTAAATTTCTATGTATTGGTTTTTTTGGCCTTTGATAGTGCCGACAAAAGTGTGCACAATACGGTTTACTTCGACTATACACGATCATTACAAAGTAGTGATCCTTTATCTGTTTTGAGGAGTGTAGATGGGTACGTTAAAAATTTCACACCTACTCTCTCAAAATTCGAGGCAAGCCTACTTTCCATAATGAAGCGTCGAATCCAATGTAAGTTCCGTTCTCTATCCGACTATCATCAGACACATTCGCGTATCCGAAACACCGACACAGAACGATTCCATTAGCGTGAGATCGTCTGAAAATGTCGGCGGATTATCGCGCAAAACCTGTCGCATATATTCTAACACTCACGATCGACCGGCCCTCTTTGATGTCTCCGTATCATGTATCAATCGTGGTGGTCGACTTTCGAGAATTTCATTTTTACACTTGGCCAATTTTAAATTTCACCGCCGACAGTCGAGATTACGGCGAGATAATAATAGTTTTATTGCCGACATCGTAAAAGGTTGGCGACCACATACTCCGAGCGGTATCGACAAGGGTTCAAGGGAGTTTTCCTTCGATCGGTACAAGGTGGTTTCTTCAAGTGATTGGTGGTGTTTGAAAGATATATTTTCAACTCTTTTATATACGGTTTCCCAATCGAAACTTAACACCCTTAATATTTCTCAAACTAATGAATATCTAGCATATGTGATGGAACTGGCCAACACTTGATGAAAATCCATTATTGTGAGACTTCCAGATAGACAGTTTACAAAAACGCAACACAGGTTTCGCTAAACAATTTTATACTATAACAATTCTCTTTGAAGTTTGATAAAAAAAAGCTTAAGTCAATATTACACCGTTTTGGGGTTTTTGTGGAGCTTAAGTCAAAATTTCATGCTCTCTCGATTAATATAAACGGCTTAAGTCTAGACAGTTTTTGCGCCACATAATTTGCTCTGGTGATAGGGAATTAAGTCAGAAAGGTAGAATGATGTTTGATATCGTGGGCTCTAGTCAACATGCGCCCATTGTACCAAACAAAAAATGAGAAGCAAGCCTCTGGTCTCACAGGCTTTCGTCATATTGAGCCCGTCATATCAACCTAATGTACAAATATCATCGTGCCTCTTGTGTTATTTATACCGTGCTGCGGAGTGAACATGTTATAACAATCGAGAAAACCGTTTCAATTTGTGTTCAATGAAATGAGTGAACTAGGTAAACAGCTACTACAATTAGCATTAAATCATGTCGATTGTTTACCAGGTAAGAACGTTAGTAAAAATGTTTGTGACATAATCTATAAAACTAATTTTGTCCTGCACAGTACCGTCCTCCCAAATTTCTTCAAGTTCTTCTTCATTACCACGAAGTTTGCCACCTGGTGTTCAGAATTTTCTTTTCAATTCTGACTTCAGTGATATTGACGAAACTTTTCAGCCTCCTCCAGATTCGGATTAGTCCGACAGCAGTCATTATTGCGATTCCAGCAAGAAAAAGCTGGGATGTAAAAAGAGAAAAAATTTAGCTTCAACAGAAGGTGTTTCTACATTTTCCACAATAGAGATGTCACACACTCAAATTAAACATAAGAATTCATCTCGAAAATCTAGAGACCCGATAATAAATGATGTTATTCCACAATCACGCATCGACGAAGAAGATATGGAAGAGCAAAAAAATGCTGAAGGAGAAAATGATCATGATGTCGAAAGAAAAAATATGGAAGAACAAAAAGATGCTGGGGAAGGAAATAATTATGGAGTCGAAGGAAATATGGAAGAACAACATCCGCAAGACTTTGCGGATGTTGACTAAATCCCTTTTTACACAACGTCAAAGAATTTTCAATTGAAGGTGATTCGTTAGCAACGTCGCACGTGAAGTGACCAATGGATAATACTCTTACCAACTCTGCAGAAGCGTACCAAAATAACATTTTTATTTATTTAAACACATAGGTAATTATGTAAAAATTGTTATAGTAGGTGGCGCTACCTGGTGTCAATGGCAAAACTGATTACATTTTCTTATTATGCCTAATACAGTACTTCAAAAAAACAGAAAAATTTACAAAATAATTATTATGTTTCTTTTATATATATAGAAAGAGAACTACAAAGCAAAGAAATAATTACCTATGTTATGCTGATGAAGTTTCAGAATCCATTGAGCCGTCCGAAGAGGAATCCCCAGTCACACTATCTATTATTATTCGATCGAAAACAGAGTCCACCATCCCGTCTAATCTCCATATTTTCTCTTCTTCTTTGATCACATGGGCTACAGCATTAGCCCAATCTTCTTTCCGTGTCCGTTCCATTGCGAGTTCTAATAAACGTTTTCACGAGCTACGTAACCCTTAATTTGAGCCCAGATTAATTATTTCGGGTTTAAGTCGCAATGGTAAGGAGGAAGTATCAAAATGGTAATGCCTTCAGCACGAGCTATTGTATCAACCACATGCTGGCGATATCTGTCACGATGCTGTTTAATGACACTCATAAGCTCGGCCTTAACTATGTCCTAGGAAAATGGAATTCCTTTTTGTCCTAATCAACTCTGCATATCTGCTTTTCTGATGGTCATAGTTGGCAGCTGTTCTACTAATCGACTGTGATAAGAATCGTTATCCATTACTATTATCGAATTTGGCTCGACTTGTGAAAGAAGGGATTCAAACCATCCTTCAAAGCGTTGGGCGTCCATGTCTTCGTGATAATCCTCCATTATTTTTGATAAAAAAAATGAGTGCACTATCGTCTAAAAAGCCACTTTCGCTACATATATGGGCGACAATTAGTCGTTGCCCTTTACCCGTTGGTCCGTGTAAGCCTGTTGATAAACCGTCCACAAATGCTAGTTACAGTAGTATCTTGCCAGATCTCAGATACTGTGTGACCAGCATTCACCCACGTTTCGTCCAGATAATAAATCTTTTTGTGAGCAGAACGCATTTCTCTAATAGAGCGAAGATATCTCCGTCGCCATGAGACTATATCTTCTCTTTCTATTAAGATAGATTTACGGGATCGTTTGGCATATATAAATTTTAAATCTTCTTTTATTATTTTCCTCAACTTCTCTTTGCTCATTTTTGGAATGATATCATTATCTGTTTTTCTTCTAACGACATAAACTTCCGCTTTCCTTGTACATTACTTGGACCTGCTACGGCATCCATCTTAATACTATAAAAATAATAAAATTCAATCATATTATTCAGCTATTTTTCAGTTGTTTACTCACCTCAAAAACTGTTTTAAAGTTGATGTATTTTGAAAAACACTTCATTGTGAGATTTTCACTAAAACAGATTAACAAATCCGCAACACGTGTTTCGCTGCGCAGTAGCTTTTTCAAGCGTGTTCATTAACAAACTGAATTCTACATACATTGTGATTCATATATACTTTTTGAAATATTACTATCTACTTAGAAACTAATAATATTCTAGGAACTAATTGTTGACAGTTATACCTGAGTTTAATGACTAGGTCAAATAATTATCTCACATTAAAGTGTGAATGTGATGAAAATCTATGATAATGTATTTTGAAAAACGAGTATCGGCCAACTCTATCTTATATTTTGAAGTTAATAAATATAACAGTGTATTTACTAAATATAATAAAATATATTTAATAAATACAAAACAAAGTCACCTTCACAAGAAACAGAACACACTACGCCTATGCAGATAAGTACGCTTGATAATGAAGAAACCGAATGACTAGTTATGGTATTTTAAGGATGCAAATATAATAGACCTGCGAAGTGTTGATCAGTTTACCGATGTTTCAAAGTATTTAACGAACTGGTTTACCTATTCGCTCGTACATCCTATCGATATGCAGAAGCTATCTTGTTACGGGGGGCAAATTGTATGGAATCATCTTACTTTTCAATTATTTATAATGGCGATGCATAGACAATAAAAATGACCCCGGTAAAAATTTAGTTCTAACATTTAACATTGTTGCCGTTAGCTCTCAGTTCAATTTGTATATGAGTCACCTTGCGGATGGTGGTGGAGGTCGAATAGATCCAATCATTTTGGATCCAATCTAACATAACCTAGTTTAAGAAAATGGATGAAAGGAATTTCGTTTGTTCTGGGTATGCGATTGGAAACACCTGCACCAGAGCCTGAAGATGTTTTTGATCCATCTGTGAACCAACAACTATCTGCTCTTAATATTTTTTTTCTCCCGGACGATCCAGTACTCTCTACTACAGTACTGTTGACAGTTGGAGGCCCAGTGTCAATCAGCTCACATAAGGGACCTGAACTGAACATTCAGTAGGTGATAAATTCAATAATATTTCCAGATATCCCCAATTCAGAGGGAAAGACAAAAATAGGATGGAAATACGAAGGATTGATATACTTTTCCCAGCATATGCTTTTATTAATTATTAAGGTAGTAGCAAAAAAGATAGAAAGTTGTGGTTGAAGTATGACACTTATTATTTCATTTCACTCATGGCTTTAGTAATGGGTAAGATCCCAGATCCATCAAAGTGTCGCAAATAAAAGGGTTACTCTAACGGAAGGTTAAGTGACGATTAATTTAAACTGTAATGATAATTAACTTCAAACTATAACTACCCCAGGTAACTAAATTAAACTGTGACATTTATAAATCTGATAGTGACTATCAGATTTCAAAGAATTATTGCAGGATATTTGTTACATGCTGTCAAATTGATTGGTGAGAACGCAAGTATATTTTTCTGATTGCATGGATACCCAAAGGTATAAATTGTCAGATTGCTGCCAAAAAATTCTGACAGTTGGTAAAGAGAGCCGCATTATATATTATCGTCGATAGAATACTTAATTTTCTGACCTTTGGTAGTTATGATTCCCCAACGATTTTTTTTCCTATTTCATCCATTCAAAGGCACTTGACCAGTTGAATTATTTGCTTATCCGTCCATTCCGAGAGGTGTCGTTTCTCAAGCACGTGGTAAGGTGCCAGAGCCGTACAAGCGGAGGACATCATTTATTTTATTTATTCCTCTTGTACGTGAGACCCCTACTACGTTATAGTAGTGAGCATAGCGTTAAAGACCGGCTAACTCTGCTTATATCTGGAATTGAGCAATTTATGTATATTTTCACTGTGATTCGAGAAATGCAAAAGATGTCTAAACATGATCGAACGACCATTACATGTTGCGGTTACCACACAAGCCGCTTTGAACTAAGTGTGAGGTCCGTCCGCTTGACTAGGGTAAGTGGGGTAATAGATACATAGATAGGTAGACACTGTTGACAGGTAGAATAGATTTCGTAATTGTGTCGTCGCTATCATCAGAGAAATGATATTTCTAAATCTGCTACACTTGGCAGTCCGATCTACTTTCGAAAATACAGCCACTCGAAGCTGTTAAAAGAGTAATGAATTCAGGAACCACCTGTGGTAATAAAAATTCATAAAAAATCGTATGCCGCGGACTTTCATTAACCTTTTTCAATTGCTTTCGCAGAAGAAAACACCTTTTTTCAGCAAAATAACCCTTTTTGGTATAGAGTATCGAGTTCTGAATGATATTGTCGCTTCACAAAAATTTTTGTTTTTATTTGTTGATAATAACACAAAATGATAAAGTCAAATTGCAAATGGCAAATTTCGAATATTTTACTTAGCTTTCAGTGAAACAAAATCTAAATGATAACCTTATATAACCAAGGCTAGGTTCAACCAGTGCAACTAAAATTATAACTTTCCTGAAAAATTGCAATGAGTTTCTGTTGTACAGAGTGGACCAAATTGGACAATCTAAGGGGAAACTCCTGTTTTCAATCTATCTATCATCGTTTCTGAGTTACAGCATGTTTTTTGAAAATATGCATTTTCAAAATGTTGCTGTAACTTTGGTCCTGTCAAAAATGTCTTTTATAATGTATACGTTTGAAAATGTCCGTATAGGATGAAACTGCAGTAACGATAGTTACTAATAAAAGTGGTAAAAAACATAGAAAGTTTCAATGGTGTAGAAAACTTATTTTTTTGAATGAATTATTAAAAGTTATTGATGTTAAACTATTTTTTATGAAACACCCTGTATATTTCAATAGAGCTTAAAATTACCTTTACATTAATGTAGCACACTTGATGTTTTGCTAGAGTCATCTTTGAAGTACAGAGCTTTTAGGTTTTATCCATGTAGACTTTTTTGTATCAGGATGATGTAGTAGAAAGCCAAAAACCCTTTCAATTCAAACAATGCAAATCTTCATTTTGATTTAAGCAGTGAAAACGCTCTTCGATTAGTGGTTTTTGTTCAATTTTCAAACACACTCGCAATGAAGTATGGGAATTATGAAAAATAGGATATGATAGTCTGTTTTATACAAATTGGACGCGGCAGGAATGTAAAGTGTTGCTTCTCTCACTCCTATTGAACTGATTAATTCGGCAAAAAACGTTCAGAAAATATGTCGCCTCTGTGCAGGAGAAGCTGGTAGACATTTCGAATACCTTCTCTGAAGAAATACAGTGTCACACATAAAGTCCACATCAAATGGGATTTTTTTTTGTTCATCTCTTCAAGCAACTTTTGATATCTCCATTAGGTTGTGCTTTAAAAATGATGCCAAATGACATGCATATGACCGTTCTAGTGATTTTTCTTCCCTGTCAAATTTGACATTTTTTCCAAAAAATGTTCAGAAAAGCAGTTATTGCTCGAAATTTCGAAAATCGGTAAAGAGAAAAGATGATTGTTTTTTTCATTTTTTACCCATATACCAATTTTTAGCTCTCTAGTACAAGTTTAGTTTTTTTACAGTTTTTCAAAAATTTGACATTTGCCGATTTCTCAAATTTAGCCAAATCTCAACAAAATTAGTGCTTTATGCCTAACTTATCTTTCCAACGCATTTTTATTAACATTTGCAATTCTAAATACAACTTATTTCGTAAAAATTCAAAACACCAGAATAAATTATGCCAAAAATGATGCAAAGTTGATACAGTTTTTAAAAACAGATAAATATTTCACTTTATTTCTACTTTTTGCGAAATAGCTTGATACATAAGCATAATTAAAAAACAATATCAATGAAAAGTCAATAATTTATTCTTTACTGCACTTTTCAAACAATTACACTTTGATTTACTATTACGAAAAATTACAACGAAATTAAACTAAGGGTACTGTGGAAACAATTGAACTGAACTGAATAAACAAAATATTTTATTGTCATATGACATTTGTTGAATAACTCAAAATAGTGTTTATCAGTTTTAGATTTAAAATAGTTTATTCGTTGTCTAGTGTGTTGTTAAAAATGCTGAATCTTCAAGAGAAAATTGAAATCGTTTCAATATGCGGCGAGAATACCGGTCACCGACAAGTAGCTGATATTTTTAATGCCCGACATCCTGCAAAAAATATTCATCAGTCAACAGTTAGTAGGATAATAGCTAAGTTTAAATCTACTGGCTCGGTTGAGAGTAATTTTAGAAAAGACGCAAAAAGTAGAAATAAAGTGAAATATTTATCTGTTTTTAAAAACTGTATCAACTTTGCATCCTTTTTGGCATAATTTATTCTGGTGTTTTAAATTTTTGCGAAATAAGTTGTATTTAGAATTGCAATTGGTAATAAAAATGCGTTGGAAAGATAAGGTAGGCATAAAGCACTAACTTTGTTGAGGTTTGGCTAAATTTGAGAAATCGGCAAATGTAAAATTTTCGAAAAACTGTAAAAAAACTAAATTTGTACTAGAGAGCTAAAAATTGGTATATGGGTAATAAATGAAAAAACAATCATCTTTTCTTTTTACCGATTTTCGAAATTTCGAGCAATAACTGCTTTTCTGAACATTTTTTGGAAAAAATGTCAAATTGGACAGGGAAGAAAAATCACTTGATCGGTCATATGCATGTCATTTGGCATTATTTTTAATGCCAAATGCTCAACCTAATGGAGATATCAAAAGTTGCTTGAAGAGATGAACAAAAAAAATCCCATTTGATGCGGACTTTATGTGTGACACTGTATGTTCCATTGTTTTAAAACTGTTTACCAAAGAAATTGAAGTCAATATGCAGGTGTTTAAAAAAAATTGGAATCCTTTCTGTTTTTGTCATTTTAAGGAAATATATGATTTGAATTTGAATTGAATTGAAAAATTCACTGTTTGGTGTGGCCAGGCCATCACTGTCAATGGCTAGCACTATAGCTACTATAGCACTATGGGCTGAATTAGATGATCTGGACACCAAAGACAGCGATCTTCAAACCCATGCCATCGGTCAAACTCAGCCTGATTCAAGCGCCAGAGTTATGGACAATTGGACGGACGAATGAAAGATTTTGATGATATCTCACAAACACTTTGTTTTATTTAAACTTGAAGATAGGAAGCGGTTAATGAAAGAACCTGTATAACACCAGAAATGGTATCTTCATGTTCAGAATATTCTACCCAAGTGTTTTGCTTATCAAGTTATATTTCACTTCGTTATTTTTGGAATCGAAAAAATGTGTGTTTGTAGTGAAATTCAATCGGTTAAAATATTCTACTAATAGTATCGATCAATCATTTTATTTTTTTAAACAGCTTGTCCGGTTTTGCATAAAAATCAACTATGCATTTTTAAGTAGCTATTAAAGTTCTTATCACCGTGTTCACTTTAGTTCAGGCATTCCAACCATTCCAATACTATAATAACACGATTAATTGCGAAATATATCGGAAAGATGGAATATATTGTTGACGTGAGTGAGAGGTGGCGCCAGCAGAGTTATGAGAATGATGACCTGAACTGACTTCTTGATTCTGTTCTCTTGATTCTGATTCTGAATGAGGCGTTTTTGTATTTAAATTTAAAAAAAGAAGTTATCTGGTCTCGAAAAAACAACGAAGATATTTTTATCAGTTCATACATTTCTTTTTTGTACAACTGTAATTAAAAGTGACATTTTCAATGGTTGTCAAGAGTGTTGAAAGATGATGTTTACAAAGTAGCGTGTTGAAACTATTTTCAACACAAAATATTTTTAACACGATTTTTTTCGACCAAATAGCAATAAACAAAACATAATTATTCAATTTTTAAGGAAGTTTTATTATGAGCAATAGATATCCCAATAGTTACCCAATCACTATAAATCAAATTATTAGCTTAGGACACAGATTGAAAAATAGACGCACTCGTGGTGTTGACGATATTCCAGCAAGTATTGTTAAATACTCTCTTCAAACATTCAGTAATATAATATGCTTTTTCTACACCCGTACTCTAACAATACACTTATATGATCATAATCCGTTTCATAATGATATCCATTATGATACAGATTTTTCATAACGATACAGATTATCAACCAATAGAAACCCATAATTTTTCAATCAAGAATCCTGTTCCTTTGTTTGTCCTAGATTCTAACCTAAGTAACTATTTGTCAAAATCAGTTTTCATATTACCTACCTATATTATCAAAATGTCTGAAAACAGCGATATAGAAGGAATACCATCGACTCCAATATTTTTAAAAGATCAGATTAATTACAGTTCTTATATTCAATATAAATATAATTAAAATCTTTATAGTTTTCATATATCCATGATGATACCATTAAGTTTGTGTTTTTTTAAAAAAAATATGAGTTAATTACTGTAAATGTGTTCGACACAAATATAATATTTATAGTTTTTCATTATTTATCGGGTTTAGAAAAAATAGCGTATGCAACCCTCATGTAATGGTTATTAATACACTCGCATATACCGTACAAAACTCGCCTTCGGCTCGTTTCGTATCCCGGTTAATGCTCGTGTCTTAATAACCATCATTACATGATCGTTGCATAATATACTATTATAATGAACAATTCATTTAAATTTGGGATATTTCCAGAAAAACTGAAAATCGCACTAATTTCTCCTGTACACAAAAAAGGTGATTGTGAGTTGTTAGAAAATTTTAGACCAATTAGAGTATTACCAGCCTTTTCAAAATTGTTTGAAATGGCGATGTGCGACCGATTGATGAACTTCCTAAATAAGTGTAAAATAATTAATAATATTCAGCATGGATACATCAAGGGAAAATCAGTAGAGACAGCTATTATGCAATTTACGGAAAAAATAGTAGTCATTTAAAAATAACCATTTTCTTGGATTTATCTAAAGCCCATGATTGTCTCAATCATAAATATCTACTTGAAAAACTCGAAAGGTTTGGAATTCGTTGAACTGCATCAGATTGGTTCACATCATACCTAACAAATAGGCAACAAATAGTAAAAATATCAATTGATGGAAAGACAGTTAAATCTAACGTAAAAACAAATAACACTGGGGTTCCTCAAGGCAGTATAACAGGTCCAATTTTATTTGTACTCTCGAAAATATTGCAGCATCCTGTAAATATATCTTGCAGCATTACTAAATATGCGGATGACACAAACTTATTAGTTACTAGTTTTAACTTATTTGATTTAACTCAACAGGCAAATTATTTCTTAAGTGAAGGAAGTAATAGGTTCGCAAAAAATAAACTTATATTGAATGTCCAGAAAACTAAAATTATTTTGTTTCGAACTCAACAACAAAAAATAGATACACCAAGTAGTGTACAATTGTCTGGTAGCGAAATGAGATTAGAAAAGAATTCAAAATTTTAGGGAGTATTTTTAGATGAGCATTTGCAGTGAAATATCCATATAGAGAACTTAACAAAAAAATTAAATAAGTTATCTTACAGTTTAAGAGTAGTAAGTAAATATCTAAATGATTACTCATTAACAATTATCTATATTGCAAATTTTGAAGCATCACTAAAATTTCCGATTGTTTTAGGGATCGAACAGTCACATGACTCATTTATTTACCATTCACAAGAACAATAAGATGTTTATTTAAAATGAAATCTCTAGAAACCTGTAGAGGAATTTTCAAAAAAATCACATACTTACTGTGTATGCAATTTATATATATGAATATGTACTATATCTGTATAAACATAAAAATAATTTTACAAAGTATGTGGACCTTCATAATTATCAAACACGTAATTGTAGTAACATATCTTATCCAATACATAGATTTGTAGCAACTGAAAAACATCCCTCTTATGCCTCTATACGACTTTTTAATAGACTACCAGAGAACATTAAAAAATTGAACAACATCAACAAATTTAAAACAAATGTTAAATTCTTCCTCATTGAAGTAGAACCATATAATGTAGAAGACTCTCTAAATTATTCTTATTAGATATTAGATTTAAGAATTATCAAAATTGACACTGTTTTATTTCTTGTTTTTCGCCGATTTGTGTAAAACACTCTTTGAAATAAAGATTATTATTATTATTATTATAGATACAATTAAATTTTGTTACAAACGTATTATATACAATAATTACATTATTATTATTTATGAACATTAATACGAAAAGTCTAATTAGAACAACTGCTGATATTAATACCTTGCGATGTTGAAGAGCTTTGTAATGTATTTGAACTAGCTGAGTTGACAATTTCATGGGCATTAAACATTCGATTCTTGAAGTGAAGAGGACGATGCTGTAACGCTGGAGTTAGCTGTTGGCAATAGCAATAGCCTTTTAAAAGAAATAGATTGCTCGATGTTACCCTCAGCCACTGTTGTATACTTTCATCCTCCGAGCTTTTTAATATCCGTTATATTTGCTCCTGATTCTGCTACCAAAGAAGCAGAAGACCTTCTGAAACAGTGACCTATATATTCCTTTGGTTCCGGGAGGTTCAGAAACTCAGCAATGATAGAGGACATTTTTCTGAACGTGTTTTATACCAACTGGATTGGCACTGCATTTTTAATTTGAGTATTTCAGATGATTGATAACACGTTAAAGGTAAGACCTCGTTAGTCCTTACCTTGCACAAGTTTCTCAATTTATGAGAGTTGTCGTTTATATGGGAGCGACAGCTGATTAACGGAAAAACATATTTCAAAACAGATTTTCAAACAAAAGGACGTGATGCAACGTATTCATTAACATATTCAATGTTTTTTCCAGCAATTCAAAAAGAACGACCTATTTTCGTTTTTTATTTGGAATTTGAACAATCAATGATTTATCCATTGATTTAATGTCTTCTATTAATACGCTTCATTTCATCTGGACTTGTTCAAACATAAGAGTTTTTGATTTTTGCGCCTATAACTTTCAATTTTTCCGCTTTAAGAATGCTATTACCTTGAAATATTTGCTTGTATAACACCATTTTTAACGAACGCACTCGACTTTATCTTTGAAAACTTGCACCACAAAGTTGACGAGTTCCATATTTTTGATTTCTATTCCAGATAGACTAAGAAGACGGTTTCGCTGAAATTTCGTTCGAAGTTTTCAAGTCTACGCCAGCTAAGAAAATTAGAATATGGATGTCGTACTGCTGAGCCGATTTTTTTGCCAACAATTCAGTTGAAGCTCTTTTTGCAGCCTCTTCAATATCATCAGGAACACACAATTCCTCACTATTGTTCTTCTCTGTTTCGATCCAATATAGATCTGTGGGCGGCCCTACCGAGTTGTATAGTGTTTTCAGAGAAAATTTGATTTTGAATAGTAAAATCAGCAGATAGGGACTCGACAGAGATCAAAGCAGTTCTTTGTTCGTTTTCCAGGCGGTCACTTTATAAAGTTTTTTCCGGATGTGTTCCAAGGGTATTTCCTACGGCGGGCTCCGCCTTGAATAAAGGCAAGGAACCGGCTGCCCCTGCAACCGGTAATAGATAGGTATAGGGAAATAGTATATGAATTTGTTGACAAAGTGATAATGAATCATAATATGATATTATATACGGGGTGTTCCGTTTGAAAAATCAAAGAAGCCGCTACTTTATAGTAGAAGCAACAACGCCGCTTCGTCTGAAATATTTTAGGCGTGTAGGTCATATTGATTTATGCATACTGTGAAATTTTCAGGTTGATCCGTTAAATAGTTTGTCAGAAACGGCTAATTAACGCTCATCATGAAAAGCCCTGTATAACCTTCAACCACTAAAGTATATCACTATCTCATCTGACACTCCTGAAGATAAATAAAATTCGAGACACTTCTGAATTTTGACGCTTGTAACAGTCATCTTATATCTCATCAATTGTCACATGTGTCACTCATAGGCATATGTAAAGACGAGTTTTTGTATTTACGATGAGTCTACCGATTGATCCGATGAATTCGTACATTTGCCCATTCAAACTGTTACCGCGTTTCTATGAGTTAAAGCAATCTTTCAAAAAATTTATGTTGAATTCAAGAACTTCCTTAATATGTACCCTAAAACCAAATGTCTTATACCGGTACAGAACATGAAATTCTTC
The DNA here is from genome assembly GCF_025532065.1 of Leptinotarsa decemlineata. NCBI lineage: Eukaryota > Metazoa > Arthropoda > Insecta > Coleoptera > Chrysomelidae > Leptinotarsa > Leptinotarsa decemlineata. The sequence continues at coordinate 7,681,050 of NW_027412690.1, forward strand.
GTTTTTCCGCTCTGTGAACCTAAGAACGTCATAACACAACGAACATCATTGTTCCAATTTTGAGTTACAGAAATAAATTACTCTAAAAATATGGCTTGATGCGCCTGAATGGAAGCAAAAGCCAACAACATAGAGAGAGAGAGAGAGAGAGAGAGAGAGAGAGAGAAAACTGTAAAAATGTAAATGCAGCGTCGAAAATAAAAAATAAGGATTAAAAATTTCTAGCCGCCAAAAAACTTCAACAGCGAACAAAACGTCATTTAAAATTCCCAGAAAGCCACAAATGTCAACATTACATAAACGTATGGCTTTAAATAATGGTATTTACATTCTCGGTCGATAAATTTCGCACATTCTCATACTTGTTCAAAGGTTCAACGTTTTTTGAATAAATCGTGGAAGTGAAAGTGACTCTGACATTGGGAAAGCAAGTTCAATGCCGAACGAAGCGATGCCGGTAACAAAAATTGCCGAAAAACTTGAATCGAAATTTAAGGAAAAATACGATCGATCGGACTCTTATCGGCCAGCATCAAAAGCGTCCGCTCGACAATACTAAATCTTTCATTCATGTCGCAACCTACTTTATAATACTGACCGGACAAGCCAACAAAATATCGGATAACCAGTGTTGCCAACACAGTAAAGTTATTCTGCGCGAGGTTTATTTCAAAAAATTAGCAACACGAAACGGATTTTTAGGGATGAGATTTCCCCAAGTGCCTGATTAGCCAGGTGCCAAGAGTAGCAAAAGCTACGGGCCCCGCGACTCGAGGGGCGCCGCGGTCCACACCTGTCTAACCGTAAAAAATATCAATTTAGATAGTAGTGTGAAAATATTTTGCTAGGCTACGCTTCACTGCCACCTGAAAATTTATAACTAGATTTCGTCACGTTCAATCGTATTTGACATTAATCATTTATATTGTATAAAAATATATTTATTAGATAGAAAATTGATTAATTGACACGTTTTTAAGTCTATGAATTAACACGTTCATGTAAAAATGGTTCATTTTACTAACTTCTAACTTTAATGTCTTAATGTTTATGGTGTTGGAAACACTACAACTCCCAATAAATATTTTTTTTTCGTAATACTCTTGAGCAGATCCCCTTTGAAAATTGCGTTTCATTAGTTTTCGGTTTTATTATAATCGATTACTATATAAGGTAATATTTTTTCACGCAAAAATATTTTAAGGGCGTGTTCGGGCCATGAAACTGAACAACTTTTTACAATGAACTTATATGTCTAAAAATTTAAACGAATTTTCGGTCTCCCATACAAAATTGCCGATCAGCTGATTAATTTCCTATGGGAAGACCAAAATTTTGCGACCTATGTTTCTTAGCGAAAGTTGTTCAGTTTCATGGCCCCAACACACCCTTATAATATTTGTACTTAAAGAAGTATGACCTTATAGAATATCTAATTAATTTCGAGAAAAAGACGAACTGTTTATTTTTTTAACTCAGTCATGTCCTCTGGTTGCTTGATTTATTATAAATTATAAAATAATTTCATTAATGAATATAGCTGACCTTTTTTTGAATCGATTATCGATCATGTTTCGAGATTATTGAGAGCTAGTGACGGTACTTTGCCTATCAATTTAGAGCAATATGTTTCATTGTAGGTATAGTACCTACCACGAGAAACGTTGGTTTCAAAATATACAACAAATATTAAAAATTTTACCACATTTCCAAAATTGAGCGCTGGTCACACCAAAAGTTATGCACTGCACGACACGCAAGTTGACAGTACTGTAAAACTAATAGTGTCATTGCTTTTCGAGTTTGAAACCCGTGGATTTTTGGAATTTCTTCCTGACGTTTCGCTGGCGCGAGTGGCTAGCTTCTTCAGAGGTTTAACCATCATGGCTTGCTGTTCGATGACTACCTTTTAGGCTTCGTAAAGCGTATTTATGACTTGTCAGGTAATCAGTTGTATTTGTACCTGCATTTGTACCTGTATTTGTACCTGCACTTGCACCTGGAACATTAACAATCTTGCTGCCTGTTGCCCTGTTCATTATTCTCGAGTTCCTTAAAATGGGGTTCCATATTTGATTGAGGTTCACCGCTTCTTCTTTTCTGTTGAAATTATCCGTGTGTTTGTGGATCTCTATTGCCTCCCGTACCAGTCGGCTATGGTATCCCTGGTTGAGAGCAATTAGTTCTGCGTTTTCAAAAAAAAAAATGTGATCTCCTTCACTCAGTGCGTGTTCTGCCACAGCTGACTTGTCTGTTTGGCCTAGTCTGCAGTTCCTTTTATGCTCTTTTAGTCTTGTTCCCATGGATCGTTTGGTGGTTCCGATATATACCTTTCCACAAGTGCACGGAATGCGATAGACCCCTGCTGCTGATAATGGGTCTCTCTTGTCTTTAGCCGACCTGAGGCTTTGTTGTATCTTTCTCGTGGGTTTGAAGACTGTTTCGATGTCGTGTTTGCCCAATAGTTTTCCAATTCTATCCGTGACCCTAGGGACAAACGGTAGATAAGCGCGTGCAACCATCTGATCCTTTTTCGCTTTCTGAACCGTGTTGCTCTTCGGTCTCATTGTTCTTCTGGTCTCGGAGGCACTGTACCTATTCGATCTCAAGGTCACTTCCAGGTATTTCAGTTCCTCCTCCAGATGTTCTGTTTCACATATTCTCCAAGCCCGTTCCGTTAGAGTGGAGATAACTCCTCTCTTTTGGCTTTTGGCTAGGATGGTGGTACGATAGTGCGTGCAAGTATCACCATCCGCCTGGACAACGTTTTGAAATTGATGTGTTTGTCATTATTGATAACTACTGTCTGCTTTATTAGAACGTATGGAAGCATATCATAAAATTTCTGGAGGTTTTGGAGTATTTCGACAGCTAAAATCCCTTACAACAGAAGAGATTTTGGAAAACGCCTCAAATATGGTCAGTGCTTACGAGTCGATTTGGAGAACAACCTAGGCGACGAATTGGTGCAGTTCGCTGAACTGCTAAAGACAGATTATTGTTATTGTTATTACTGTTATTGACAGCAAGAAACAAGAGCTTTTGAAACTGCAATTTTATAAACTTTTATCAAATAATTCCTTAGAATCATGTTTCTCAAACGTAGAATTTGCCTTTCGTATTTACTTGTCTCTCATGTATGATCACTAACTGCAGTGGCGAACGTTCTTTTTCAACGTTAAGTTGAAACACGATAGACCAAGAACGTCCTAATCATATCACTTTGATGAATATAGAATATGATTTGCCCAAAGAAGTCAATATATGAAAGTATCATCTCTGAAAATTAAATTTGTAACAGTTTTGTTTCATTTGATACCCTTAACTTGATTACCTATAGCAAACCAAGGACCTCTTGACAGAATTTGCTACAGGCCCCGTGCTGGCTTAACCCGACACTGCCCCCCCCCCCGAACGTGAGATTTTTCAAAATGCATGTTTTAGTCTGATCGAATACATCAATCAAAAGTTTGATTGTATTGATTGTATTGAAAACACTTTTGAAGACAAAACACAATCACTTCAGGAAAATTCTTAAGGCACTCTAAGAAAAGCGGTGCGGAAGTAGCGATTCACATTGGATTTTAATCTCTGTAGATTACTGTATCTGAAATCTTGTATAGCGTAAATAAGTATCATGTTCTATCTTATTTATTTTTAGTTTGGTAGCTTTCAAGATAGTAGCGTCAAGATGTTGATGCCAAAAAAGAACAGGGTTGCTATCTATGAATACCCACATAGCAATAGATATTCCAGGTATATTTCATGAATATACATTTAAGAATATTGTATTATGCTATGAATATGCCATGGATATATATATATATATATATATCTTCTGGAGAATATTTCCTGGTAGTGCTCCTGGCGAACCTTTGATATATTTTAAGAATATTCCTTGGGAATATTCTTGGAATATCTTATAATATTCTTAGAATATGTAAGTTATATTCAATTAAGAATATTCCAGGAATAGAACCCGAGGAATATTCATAAAATATTCAGGATATTTTTAGTTTTTAGGAATATACAATAGGGAAACACTATAGAATATTCTTTAAATATATTTCATGAATATTCTAGGAATATTTGGAATATTCCAAGAATGTGACGAGTAAACGCTATTAGGCATGTATATATTGCATTTTGATGCAAGATTCACACAAGTAATAAAACACATAATATTCATAAACAAATATATTTCAAAAACAATATACACTGAAATATTTGACATTTCAACCAATATTAAAAATAAAAAATCTAATTCAAAATATTTATTCACTGAATAAAATATTCCTGAATACTGTCATATTACAAATAGGAATGTATTCAAATTAGGATGTTCTACTCTCAAATAAATGTATACTAAAAAATATACTAAAATAACAACTCTGTGAATTCATCAGCACTAATTAAAAAATAATAAATATTTCATTGAAAAAGAAAAAATGTATTACATCAAGAAATAGGTTAGGTTAGGTTGGGTTTCTCACTTCAAAAAATAAACCCACAAATAATGAAGTATTTAAAATGAGTGGTATGATGGGTTCTTCAATGAATTTCACTTATTTAAAGTTATTCAAACTTTGCTCACCAGAATAGTGTTCCTTATATTTGTCCAACAATGCATCAGCCAGTGTTTCAATAGTAATACCTGGAACAAAATGTACATTAACGTTCATTATCACTATTTGAAAGTGGCACAATAAAACTGGAATAAAAATCAGATAGATATTTTTCGCATAGGTTACTCATGAACATTTACAACATTTTATGACTTGGAGAGCAACTTGCATTGTCTTGTTGAAAAGTACTCATTACGTTTTCAGTTCCTTGGCGCACCTGCCTGTACCAGGTACCACCCTGTTTCCTTTTGGGCAAATTGATACTATCTTGAAAACGAGTGATAAAAATTACGAAAACAAATGATACAAAAGAATGTGTCATTCACTTACTTTTCTCTATTGAAGATACACAACTGAAATCACTCTAGTTCAAACATGTACTTAGTCAAACCAACAAATCCCAGACACCAACTCTCCTCGAGCCTAAAATAAGGTATAGTAGGTTAATCACTATGACTTTACTATCAATACTATTGCATTTTACTTACTTTTCTTAGAGACTGAATATATGCAACTCTCCTGTTTGAAGATCCAAAATCAAACTATTCGCTGTACTGCAAATTGGACAACCCCAAATTATAAATGGTACACTGAACGTGAGAGAATTATACTTTGATAATAACACCAATACACCATGCATTACACACGCGAACCTGCCACGTCAACCGCCATGTTGAATCAAATGTCGAATTTCACAGAGCTTATTCGACTGTCGCGCGCTACACTTCAATTGACCAATGAGAAACGTTTACTCCAATTCTTCACTTCCCCTTTTCTCTGTTTCCAGGATTTTTCGCTTTGTAATTAAATAATTTCAAATACAAAAAGACAAATAGGATGAGAATTAACCAATTTATTGATGCAATTGGTTCATTTCATGGCCCATTCAAATTTTTTTGTCGTTTCCAACAGTTGCTGTTGGAGCAATTCATCCAGAATCTTCGCGTTGAGTTCAAAAACTGGTTAACACTATCAGGGTTATATACATTAGGTTATGCATTCGATTAAGATCTTCAAATATTTTTGTTTTTAATAATATTGAATTATTTGAATACGTTATTATAAGATAATTTAAAATTCCATTGTATAGAATATTCCAAAATATACCGTGGTGATATATTCTAAGAATATACCATATGGTATATTCGATCGACAATATTCATAGAATATTCAAGGGAGAATAATCCATTTATAGACATTCTATGCACAATCTTTCGGGAATAATCCTGCCATATTCATTCAAGCATATTCTATGAATATTCTAAAGGCATGTATATATTCCAAGAATATTCTATGAATATTTGGAATATATACGTTCGTTTTATGACATACAGGGAATATTCCATGAATATCTGGTGCTGTGTGGGTACCTTTTCAAATAACATGTTATGGTTGCCAAGAAGGATTACCATGCTCCCAAACATGCTGAACTGGAAAGTATTCCTAACTTGCAAGTTATCAAAGCCTTGTAGTCTCTCAAATTCAAATGCGAAGGAAGTTTGCCTGGAGGCATTATTATTGGTATTTGACAAACCCTGGCATAGAGTACTTGAGGACATTCCTACATCTTCCCCCTGAAATTGTCCCTTCCATCCTCAAGAGGTCTGCACGTACAGAGACAGCCAGACCACGCCCCTCTGCCCTCAGATCAGAAACCTCAAAGCCCTCAGAGGATTGTGCTGGGTCTAGAAGGGCTCCAGAAGGCCGATGTTGGGCCAGGAACTGGTGATGTTGAATTCAGGCAAAGATTCGGACGTGATAGGGCTCCATAGTAATCTTGTAATTTTTTATTGCCAAGCAAATCATGAAAGGGAATTAGGAATTTCCACCCCCAAGGGGGAAAAATAGGGGTTCAAATATTGTATTGAATATTGTTGATTGTGAAGTTGGAAACCTGAAGTTTTGGGTTATTAAAACAATATTTTAACTATTTGCTTTAAATGGTCTTTCACGTCCTGCTAATTTTCATTATTGCATTTGGTTTCTGAAATATTAAATGACTTGTGAATACAGTTATTACTGGCAAATTGGCATCATTGCGTGAGGGGGTGAAATGTGCAGAAAAACCGCAAAAACCAGAAAGCACAGCAATCACGCGAAATAAGCATTTTTACGTATTTTGCGCCTAGTTGACAACACCGCGGATAACTGAGTTGCATAAAATTACAATAAAACAGTCCGAGCTCGGTTTGCCTTGGGCGGCATTTGTTTTTGAAAACAAACTGGCATCGCGACACCGATGACCATTGCCGGCGACCGGATCCATAGGTTACTAAAATCGGTGGATTGAAGTGCCGCCACATTCACATACCGGCAACTGAGATGTCATATAAATTATGGCCAGGACACGACTTTCTGGTAACTGGGCACATGAACTAGCGGTTAGGAGGAAGTTGTGCACACATTTCAAGTAGAAAATCTTCTGCATGGCAATTGATTCCGGTCAAAGCATTAAAACCCCCTTAATTTTTTCAAATCTTTTAAGGGATAGATAATTTTTCCTATAGTTTATAGGTATAATAAATGGTCTTTATGAGAAAAATTCTGGTCCGATCTCAAAACTGACTCAATATTTGAAAGACTGTAGATCGAATGCGAAATCTGTCAAACATGGTATACCCCAAGGTTCTGTACTGGGGCCAATTTTGTTCATTCTATATATTAAATGACCTATATTTAGACCATGTACTTCCCAAAAATGTGTTCTATTTGCGGACGATACTACTTTGGTGGAGTGTCACAGTGATGTGAATGATTTGATTGCTAACGCCACCATGAAGTCTGCGAGGTTTGTTTCAAATAGGCTTCTCCTCAACGAGGGTAAAAATGAAAATCTTATTATTTTCACAAATACAAATTCAACCTCGGGTAAATGTGTTGAGCTACTTGGGATCCATATAGACGACAGATTGAACTGGTCATGTCATGTTGACAAACTGGCCCAAGGAATTATCAAGTGTAATATTCATGATTCGTAGACTAAAGGAATTCGCCGGTATCAGAGCAGTCAAATCTTCTTACTTCGGGCTCTTCCATAGTCACATGGTATACGGCATGATGTTGTGGGGGGATGGTCATTCCAAAAAATGTTTTGTTTTGATTTGCAAAAAAAGAGTTATACATCTGATATCTAATGCCAACTTTAGAGATCATTGTCGCCCACTTTTTTAATAGTCACATGGTATACGGCATGATGTTGTGGGGGGATGGTCATTCCAAAAAATGTTTTGTTTTGATTTGCAAAAAAAGAGTTATACATCTGATATCTAATGCCAACTTTAGAGATCATTGTCGCCCACTTTTTAATCATCTTAAAATTATGCCGCTTTCTTCAACCTTTATATGTGAAACATTGATTGAAATTCATAAAAATAGATCCAACTACATTTTACAATCGCAACAACATGAATCTGATAAGAACTGACAGATTCAGACTAAGCTGCTCACAGAAAAATTTATTGAATTTGAAATTTTATAATAATCATAATCATTGTTTTTATTCCACAGATGAATATTTGTTATATAACATAGATAAGTCGTGAGACTTCGAGTAACGATTTTTCTCATTTTTAACATTAGTTGTTTGATGTTTGATTGTATTTGTTATTGTGAACATTGTTCTGTTATAAAAGCATTGTGATATTTGTATATTCTTTGTATATATGATGATATATTTATAATTTTTGTTTTGACTACAAATATTTGATCAAATGTATCACGTAGCCAATAAACTATTCTATTCTGTTCTATTCTATTCTATAAAAGTTCACTTACATGGAAAACTGTTGGTGTATTTCGAAGTTTCGGGTGAAAACACGCTATACACCTATTTGGATGATTTTTGAAAAAGATGCAAAAAATTACGACTTCATGTCGCTCAGTTGAAAAGGGAAAATTTTCAAAAAGAGTTTTAAAAAGCGTTCCACCCGAAACTTCAAAGTACACCTAGGCATTAAAAGCTTTCTATGTAAGAGGAGCTTCATATAGATAATCTTTCATACGTTACTTGTAGCCTCCTATTTCTACTTTTTTCGAAAGATTCCCAATATCGAATAATGATGGAATAGTAAAAAGCCTTAAAGTGATTTCCTGAAACTCCTTTCCACTCTCGACATTTTTCCGAACGTTAAACCAAAGGAATTAATAACTCAATATGGTGGCCTTGCCTAAAAAAGAAAGCTGAGCGTCATCAGGAGTTGAATCGTCGCTTCAAGGCATTGCAAATGGAAAGATTGAATCGTTACCTAAGTGTCAATTTGTATGTTGAAAACTTGGATGATATCATTGACGGTGAACGTTTGTAAAGGAATTTTCACCGTTCGGAACAATCACATCTGCTAAAGTCATAATGGAAGAGGGCCGAAGGAAGGGATTCGGTTTTGTCTGCTTCTGTTAGAAGAACCTACCAAGGCCGTCACCGAAATGAACGGCTGAATTGTAGGGTCCAACTCTTTATATGTAGCATTAGCGCAGGGTAAAGAAGACCGAGAAGCTCATCTGACTTCCCAGTATATACAACGCATGGCAAATATGCGTATGCACCAGATGGAGCAAATTATCCAGACGGGAGCTTCAAGCGGCTACTTCGTATTCACCATTCCCACTTCCCAGCGCTTCTACAAGCCAACTCAAATGGCACAGATCCGTACGAGCCAAGGTGGCCTGCCGAGACACCTGTGAGACCAGCTGTTCAAGTAAGTAACGCTGCTTACACAGGCATGCCCAACACATTCAGAGCAGCAGCTAGGCCACCAAATGAATCCACTGCTAAGCGCGGAAATATTAGCGTGCCAAGACAAGACCCATTGAAGGACAACAACCATGAACCATGCAGGGACGTCCATTGTCTGGACAAGGTGTTATACCCGCTGACGGAAGTCGAACTAACTTCAAATACACGTCTTACATGAGAAACCCACCACAAGCCTTAACTTTGCAAGGAGCTGCTGCTTCTGTTCAACAAGCTGTCCATATCCAAGGCCAAGAACCACTGACCTTAACCATGTTGGCCTCAGCTCCTCCACAATGGCAAAAGCAGCGCATGTATGCTGATAGGGCTGGGAAGATTGAAATGTTGCTGGAAATTGACAACACCGAAGTGTTGCATATGTTGGAACACAACGAATCCCCCAAGAACAAGGTTGAGGAAGCTGTTGATGTGCTTCAGGCTCACCAGGCCAAGCAGGCTGCCACTCAAATAAAAAAAAAGAATAAACGCCTCATCCGTTTCCTAAATCGGTTTGTTGGATTACTGCAGTTGGATTCTGTGCCACATTTTCTATTTTTATGACTGTATGGTTCATCATACTGATTTTTTTTAATTTGTGCCGTAGTTGTCTATAGATTATCCCTATGAAATTATTCAAAATTAACAAATTTTGTGAAAATAAAAATTGCAAACAGTCTTAGGACAAAAAAGTTGATAAAAATGAAAATGTCTTCACTTATGACAGTTTTTAACGAAATTGAGCAGTAAAACTATTGATTCACTTTATTATTTGTTTGTAAATTTTGCTCAGTTGTAATTGTTACCTTGTTTTAGTTTTAAGATTTTAGTAAGCTTTAATGTTTCATCAGATATTTGTCAAAGGATTGCGTAATTATTTGTATATAGGTCAAATTATTTTCACGTTTATCCCATCTAAATATTACAAATTTTCACAAAATTAGAGTGAATAAAGACTCAATGTCACATCAGTTTACAAATTTTTTTTTGGAGTAATTGTTAGATCGTTGGACTTGAGTGACTGTGCCCCTGAGTACAATCTTGGACTCCAATAATTTTTTTACTCAATTTTCAAACGGTTGTACTGAAGCAGAGTCGGACCAGTGCCGGCTACTGGTGACGCAAATTTCGGTAAATTCCGTCGAATCCATCACAGTAGGACTGTAATGGTTTGGCCAAGTTACAGAAACTTATAGTGAATAACACTAGTCGCTGACCATACAATAACCATATTTTTCGTGGGTTTACGCCTTTGGAATAAGCCTGGATGGCTCATCGGGGTCCAACCACTGTCCTAAACGTATCCTGTTGTCGTAGAGGATCCAATTTTCATCACACGTGACGATCCGACCCAAAAAAGATTGTTTTTTTGCGCAAAAGCAAGGAAGACTTTGAACTAACAATTTCTGTAGATCGTTCAAATCGTGGGTCACCCACTTCTCGAGCTTTTTGACCTCTCCAATACTTTTTAAATCACCATAAACCGCATGAGAACTGACGCCTAGATTTTCCGCCATCCAACGCACAGTTTGTGATGAATCAGTATCCACCAGAGTCCTCAAATCCTCATCCTGGATTACTGTAGGTCGACCACTTCGAGGCTAAAATCTCCGGAACGAAGCAAATCAACGTCAAACAGTGCTTTCATTAACACTATTATTGTCAGATTCCTCGTTGATTTTTTGGTAGCGCTTTGGTTCAATTTGAATTCGCAGAGGAAAGTTGGCCGAAAATCGCTGAACGACATCATAAAGTAAAAATCCAACTGAACTACCTCATTTGAGGACAATTAGCAAACTGCATATCCTATCTAGGGTGTTCGAGCGGATTCTGAAAGATCAAATTGATTCTTTTGTATACAATAATTTTTTTTTTTTTTTTTTTTTTTTTTGAACCAAAATGACGGTACAGTATAATTGGAATACAGTTTATGATTTATGACATTAAAAATAAAATAAATACAACAATAAAAATTAATTGGCGCTCCGGGGCGACTTCATTGATTCCAGTGGCGCATTTGCTTTTTCAGCTGCAGGAAAACCCGGAAAAACCTGCAGCACCACATCATCTGAAGATCTTGATCTAACAATGTCCTCTCTCTCATAAAAAAAAATGTAGGGTGTCTCCAGAGGCTCCAATAAATTCAATGCATCGCCAGAACACTTCGTGACACGACTATCGTCAAACTTAAACCAGTCCGTTTCTTCTTTGACCAAGGCGTAATAATGACCACATTCAACGCCAGAACCACAGTGAACAATGACTGCATGAATATTATGACAGTGGTCTGCTAGGTTGAAATATTCATCTATTTCGAACCTTCCAAAGAGTTTCTTGCTTCCGTTAGAGGTTGAGTCTTGTTTGAATATCATCAGTGTTATTATTAGATTGACTGGTGCCTCAGCTATATTTGTTTCCTTATAACAGTCAGTTAGTTTGGCGCATGTATGACAATACAGTTGATCATCACCTGTTAAAAATTCCATTTTCAGATGATTTAACAATAAGCTTTGCACGGACTGGTAATTAGTCGTATTAGGAAAAGCTAGATGAAGTTCCAGAAATTCACATAAGTTTTCAGTACTTCTTGAACATTTACCACAAAGTAAACAAGTGAGGATTTTTCCAGCAAAAGATTTACAAACACAAGACGAGATGGGTTGTACGGAATCATTCAGTCCAGAGCGGCTGGGAGTATTGATTTTGCTATTGTTTTGCTCACGAAGAGTATTCAACAAGAACCCCAAGAATTCGGAACAATCCTCTTGTTGTCCTAACGAGTATCTAGTGGACTTCAAAGACTCCAGGAAATCGGTTGGAGGGAAAGATGATACCTTCTTACGAAACTGCAGCTGCATGAACAGTTGTTTGAGTTTGATGAATAAGCAGGAAACATTCTCGTTCTCGTTCATCATTAAAACTTCGTTCTTGAAATTCTTCGTCATGAACAACACTTGTAAAATGCTATTCATGTAACAAGTGTTTCCTAAATTATCCAATCCAATTTTCTTCTCTAGATTTTCAGGACAACTCTCTACTGATTCGTAAGGAAGAACACGTTTCACAGAATCTCCATAAGAACCATTTCTCGAACTGCGATCGATCCTTCCAAGTGAAAAAGGGTTTCGTGGAGGGATCGATTCGGCTCTTGCTTCAAGAAGCGCTTCCACTGAAATGGTACCAATTCTACGAGGAATGCAACTCATTTTTTGGGGCCAAGAATGACCTGAGTCCACTGACCGCACTGAAAAAGAAGAAGGTGGATCAATCACTTGTGAATTAACCTTGATAGGAGACTGATAAATATCCACATATTTTGGCTTGTTTCGAAGAGGTTTCAGTTCCGTACTGAAATTAGGGCAATGCATGCATTATGTGTAGGAGGAATAGTTCCAAGTACTGAAGCAGCATTGCCACGTTGAATAGCAATACTTTCTAACAAAAAAGAGGTAGAACGGTGATCTTTCGTTGCTTGGCCTATTCTCCTTCCGAGTTCATGAACGAATAACAGAGATTCCGGGCCATAAACACCAAAAGTTTCAACCGCTACTGGATGGAACAGATAGTTGTTTCCAAGATTTTGGTATTTTTTCCTTTTCAATTTCTCGCCAGACAATGCTGCAGTTCCAGCAGACTTGGAACTTTCGGCTAGATGGGAAGCCGCGACCGTGTCAACGCAAGTAAAGTCCCATACCACAGGTTTACCGTATTTCCATGGTATGAGAGACATGCCATCTGGTCGTTTACCATCATCTCGACTGGTACCTAAGGGTTCCAGAATTGCAGGAACATCCGCTGACAACAACAAATGTTCAATCTGGATTTCGTGCATTCTATAGCACCACCACCGCTCTAGTCAACATCATCCGTGATTTATTCAAAGCAACTGATAATAATGAAGTAACTGCCATGGTACTCTTGGACATTTTCGGATTTAGTAAAGGGACTGTAGATCTATTGAAAAGTTACCTCAGAAATAGGACTCAGTGTGTCTAGATAGAAAGTGTTCTAGTGCTTTACCTGTTGACTATGGAGTACCTCAGGGCTCTATCCTTGGCCCATTCTGTTCTCTCCATATATATCTGACTTCCATGAAATAATTAATCATTACATAGTTCATCATTATGCAGATGACACTCAGTTATATTATCGATTTCTTCCAAGTAACTGGCAGGTGGCAATGGAAAAAGTCAACAGCGATCTATAAAAGTTACTGGATAGATCTATAGCACATAACTTGGAATTTAATTCTAAAAAATCTCATCTGATACTTTTTGACCCGAAACACAAAAGGTGGGAAATTGAAGAAAGAATTGAAATCAAACTTGGACAAGACTTACTACAAATACTTACAGGGCCCAAGAACTTGAGTTTGTGGCTAGATACTGATCTGAGATTTCACAAACATATAAATTCAATTTGTCGAAGTTCGTACAGTATCTTTCGTCAACTCTATCAAAGTGGAGATATTATGACTTCCAAATTGAAGTTGAAACTTTGCGAAACCTCGTGTTGTCTAGATTAGCATATTGCGATATAATCTACGGGCCTGCTTTGATACAATTTGATGTAAATCACTTACAAAAAATACAAAATAATTGAATTCGTTTTTCTTAGGGTTTGAGAAAATTCGACCATATATTTCCCAAGTTCGGGGAGTCAGGTTGGTTACCGATTGCTAAAACCTGGCAGCTCCACCTACTCGTCAATACACATGAATTCCTCATTTACAAAAAGCCAAATTATATTTATGAAAGATGAAAAACTTTTATATCTCACAATAATTCGAGGACACGAAACCGTCACACTTTTATTATTTCAAAACACTCGACAGACAGCCTGCTTTTCTCGTAGTTTTATTTACAAGTCTTCCAAACAATATAAGGCTCTGTGCAGTGAATTTATACATTACTCCATATATAATTTCAAGAAAAAGTTGAAAACATATCTGAAGTCTTCTGGATAGATAATATATTCATGTTTTGACTTGCTCATATGGTTTTCCCTTTGTCTCACTTTTGTTTATGTTTTGCTATATACACACATCGGAAAAGTCTAGGGATATTTTTATAACATACCAAATATCATAAAAATAAATGCATGAGGTCGTTTAATTTCGATTAAATTGGTACACTCGACCACCCTGTAGATTTCTATGGGTTGAACAAAGCCTGCAAAAACGGTAACTAATCTTTTATCAAGTTTTTTACAAACTATAGGTTTTCGGCTAAAATGAATAATCTGAAAGTGTCGAGTTTGTACATTCTATGCAGTTCTTGCTCAGCAATTAAACTGGAAATATTGTGCTTTAACATGGAACGCCATCACTTACCATTGGCTGAGATGAATAGAGCTGTAGGGCTTCTTCAAGGTGGCATGCGACAAAATGATGTAGCTCTTCGTTTGGGGGTCTCCCAAAGTGTTATCAGTCGATTGTGGCGCCGTTTCCGTGAAACTGACAGTCCAGCCGAACAACATCCAGGGCGAGGACGTGGACAATCACAGCACCTGAGATGGTTAACGTGTTGTAGCAGACGCACCAGGTAACCATTGGTCGTGATACTGTCTGAAATCGACTGCATGAAGCAGATCTCCACAACAGAAGGCCACTTAGATGTCCACCTTTGTCGAGAGCCAATCGCGGTAGAAGATTAGAGTGGTGTCAAGAACATCAAAACTGGGATGCAAATGATTGGGCCACAGTTTTGTTTACAGACGAATCCAGATATGGATTTCATCCAGATTCTCGTCGAGTAAGACTGTGGAGACGACCTGGAAATAATGAACGTTTGAGACACGTCCAGGAAGTCCACACATACAGAGGTGGTACAGTAATGCTATGGGGCGGAATCATGATCGGCGGCAGAACCGATTTCGTTTTTCCAAATCGCTCCCTCACAGCTCGACAGTACCTCGACACCATTCTTCTACCTGTCGTCCGTCCGTTTGCTGGTGCTGTTGGTGAAAACTTCCACCTAATGCACGATAATGCTCGTCCACATGTCGCGCGTCTAGTGACTGACTGGCTCACCAACGAAGGAGTTGATGTATTGCCATGGCCAGCACAATCACCGGACGTGAATCCCATCGAACATGTGTGGGACATGCTTCAACGAAGAGTAACTTCGCATATGGAGAACATTCACACAACGTTTCAATTGAGAGAGCTTTTAATCGCTGAATGAGCAAATGTACCTTAACAAGACATTGACAATCTCATTTTGTCGATGCATGATAGATGTAGGGCCGTAATAAACCAGCGTGGAAGCCATACTTTGTGTTGATTCCAATTTCTTTTGTATTATGATTTTTTTTCGGGGTGCCAAAGAAGAGCCATATTTTTTTTAGTTTTGCTAATGCGCACTCAGTATTTTTGACCATTTAATAAATTTTGTTGTAAGTTACATTCGTTTAATAATCACCCGTCAACTTTTTTTTCCCTAAAGGGATCTAAAAAAATTATTGCCATTTTTAAAAATATCCCTAGACTTTTCCGATGTGTGTATTTTGCCGTATTAGCGCTAAATAGATTTTTAATATTCACTTTGAAATGTATAGCCTTTGTTTTACAAAGATTCATGAACTACTCGCTTATTATTGTATACTAGGTAATTATTTTTATATTTCTATATAATACATGCTATCCCCTAGGTTGAGTTGTAAAAAGCCTCGGCTGAACTTCGTCCTTCCATTGACAATGACATAGACAATGTATGTCAATGAATAAAGCCCATTTATTATTATTATTATCAAAACGGATAAAAACTTTCTAAACAACCTCTTTGTATATATTGTTATTTTAGAAACATACAAAATCAATAAATCCCTCTGTATTATTCAAAGTTCGTCCAAATTTCATTAAATTGGGAAAAGTCAGAAGGTATGAACCTAACACTAGGAGTATTGGTAGAAGAAAGTTCTTTAAAGATTTTTCATTGAAAGATTTATCTCTTCAGCAAGTACTTTTTGCGTTGATGGAACATTCAGTGCCATTTTTTCATTTTATACTTCCCTTGATACCAAAATACGTGAGTGAGGAATGAATTGCGTAGTGGATCTTCAAAAAGATCTCAACTATGAATACTTGACGTTCTTCTCCACGTAAATTTCCTTTATTAACTATATTTGCACAAACTTCTCTGACTGAACTCTCAAATGAACTCCATCTATGATTTGCTAATTGATATTTGCTGATTACGCTAGTGAGGTACTCTCAAACGTACCTACTTTTCATCATTCAACGAGGTTACTAACGGAACATTTCATCCAATCTTTTGCAATATTGTATTCTAACTGGTCGCGGTTTAAACAAAACAATATCCACAATGAACTGATAGAAGCGAGCATCTAAAGAGGACACTATTAATTAACCTCTCGAACCCATATACTATTTACATAAAATTTTCATACTCCGGAGAAATTAGGGTAATGTAGGATAGATAGATAGATAGTATATTTGACCGAGTAAATGTAGATATAAAATATTTTGTATCAAGTCTAAAAGATGGTTTAACATTTGAAATGAACAAAAACGATAACAATACAATATAACAATAAACAAAGCACCCAGAAGGGAGACAATAAATTATTTATAAAACATTGTTACATGCAGTTTCGATTGAAAGGTGAATACATTATATGTATACATAATATATGTATATATATATATATATATATATATATATATATATATATATATATAGAGAGAGAGAGAGAGAGATTTTATCGAGTGTGTATGATACAAATCAAGAATGAAATAATTCGTGGACACAACACTCAAAAAATAGGGGCAAACCGCGGACACGTGTTTCTGGCTATTGGCCTCATCAGCGCGGTGCAGCCAAGTGTAAAGATGGGCAACACAACACATACGCACGGAGTCAACAACAGAAGCCAACCGCACATTTGTGGTTCCAGTTAGAAGACCTAGAATTCCTAGGCTACATCTAACATGACCACGTAGGCAGCTATAGCTACCTGCGTGACATCCGGGTCCACGTATGTACACGTGGTGCCAACGTGTACTCGTTTCAAATTTATAAAAGTGGGAATTAGTTAGAAAGCTGCCCTTAATTTTATGTTCAGCAGTGATTGAAAAATAAAAATTATGTGAATGATGTGCATGTGGAGATGTGGATGTGACATGAATACAGTTAATTGTATCAAGTGGTCATGTTTTTTCCTTTACTTGAAGTAGAAAATAAAAAGTATGAATAATATGTGGGAGGCTCAAAATGCTGCCTAACACCCAAATATATCATTTAGTAACTTTTCGTACTTAATGTTATCAATCTAAACAGCAGCTAAATAGTCGTTAGTCACAATCGAATTTTGAAATACGTTTCTGCCCTACAAATAGAAATTTTGAATTCCACATTGAATTCATGAGAACATATCTTCAAGAGGAAGATCAAACTCAACCTTCCTCTTGAAGATGATCACTTGGTGATCGAAACACGTGTTGAGGTGTTAAAATAACGGTTTGGTGTTGAGAAAAAACTCCAATAATATTCATATTAGCATATAGCTAATTTGAAAACATAAAAAACAATATTATAAATTCTATTATCGAATCGGTCCGTTTTTTTGCTGATGATAATCTCCTCTTGCAATGCGACGTTTCGTTAATTAGATTTCATCTTTATTTTTTCAATACAGAGGCGATAGAGTTAGGCATTTCTAGTTTTTGGCGAATAAGAGATTATTCCAGTTCCACAGAATAAGAAATTTTTGTCAAATTCAACGGATCTTGTAGATGTTACCGTTTTCGGGCGAGCAATAATGGGATCAGCTAAAAAACGGCCTGTATGGATGAGAGTTAGTGTACGATTAAAATAAATGAAATATTGAATACGAAATTTGAAATGTGTAATAGAAAACTTTACGAAAGAATACTATGAAATTGAATGTATAACATAAAGTCAGGCTTGGAATGTTATTGAAATTATAACATATGAAAAGATCAGGAATATAATATTTGGATGATATCTCTAAAATCAATTTTATTCCAAGAAATATATGTTCTTTTTTTTAGTTATGTCTTGCTTGAGAGATTCCCTCTTTAGATATTTATTCTTTCGAAAAGAAATTTATGAGAAAAAACTCTATGATTGCATGGTGTATAAGTAGTATATATTTTTCAATTTCAATTACTTTATGAAATTATCCTAACTTTTTTAGTGCATATTGAAACTCTTTGTCTAATATTTGATGCTTTATCTCCTTACAAGCAATTCTATTATCATTTTTTTGTCTGTTTCAGGTATGTTTCGAGAATCCATCCAAGCATTCAGGTTTAGTTATTGTAAGTAACTTTTATATAATTTTCTTGGTACGCATATTTTGTATATTTATCTTCATCTCTACATCTATTCTTCAAAAACACCATTCTCAAGATATGTGATTCAAGAAACACTTTATTGTGAGGTTTTCACTAAACAATTAGTTAGTTAGTACTAATCACATATAGTCAGTGGCCATACTTGAAGATTGGCTATAAATCAAATCATCTAAAGAAACAATTCTACCTAGACTGTAGGTTAACGGATCGACACATATCGGAAAGAAACTATTCCCCTTGCTAATACCACGAAGGCTTTGTATTATTGTTGTTGTTTTCTGTTAGGTGTCAGTCCGTTAACATATAGTGAGACTGACCTGAATGAATTGTTCCTTTAGATGATTTGATTTATAGCCAGTCTTCAAGTATACCCACTGACTATATGTGAAAAGTTTTCTTTCCTTATAAGAGGAATTGGGCAAATTTCAGATATAGATAGGTAGATAAATTAATAGCACTTTATTTCCAACAGGTGTACACCCAATTACATGAAATTTTCAAGAAAATATGATGAAAAAAATAACATTCAATTCAATTAAATTCACAAATTACATATTCAATTGACAAATTACAAATGATATTAATAATATAAACGATATAATATAATTTTTTGAAACTTCTGTCCAAGGGCACCGAAAATTATGATCCACGGCTCATTCGATTCGGAATGACCTCTAGCAATTTTTTGAAAAAGTCTTCTCTATTTTTTGCAAATTTTTTAATATTTTTCTTTTTTCATACAAAAAGTGACACTTGGTTGTATTTGTCTTTTTTTGGTAGTACTTAAAAATAAATATCGTAAAAATGTATTTGTTTGAAACAAATTGTTCATTGAATGAACAATTTTTCCAACGGTAATCTTTTTCGAAGGCTTTCATGAGAAGCTCCAAGAAGTGAACAAAATTTGACTATTTTGATTAAAATATTATCAGGGTTTTTATGTAAATTTCAAACTTGTAAAAATTAGTTAATTAACTAAAGTAACGTGTTAGGAATCACACGTTAAAATGTAAGACCTCGTTAGTCCTTAGCTCGCACAAGTTTCTCAACTTCTGAGAGTTGTCATTCGTATGGGGGCGAAAGCTAATTAACGAAAAGACAGATTTTAAAACTGAAAACAGATATCTAATAAAATAATCACGAAAAATAAATTTTCCCATGGATTTTCATTTATTCAAATGTCTAGAAGGTGTGTGATTTGTTTTTTCTCAATAATGATATTTAATGCCCGCTTTTAGCGCTATTTTCGTCTCTAAATTAAAATTATGAATATTGGTAATAAAGTTCTGAGAGGTGGGACTTTTTTTAGGAAATTTCCGCCTCTTTAAGGATCATTTTTCAAATTTCGGATATCTTTATCTTGATTTTTTGCAAATATCTCGGATATTTTCCGAAATAGTTGCAAAAAACCAAAAACCCCTTTTTTTACTTTTGACATTTTTCTAAAGTTGCTAGAGTTCATTCCCTGGATTATAATTTTTGGTGCCCTTGGACAGGAGTTTCAAAAAAAAAGGATCTTGTGAACCTACGGAAGCGTAGAAGGGCCACAGATTATTTGTTTATTTGATCCACAATAATTTCGACTTAAATGTCGAAATTTCGACTTCTATCTCGTAATTTCGACTTTTATCTCGTAATTTCGACTTTTGTCTCTTAATTTCTACTTTTATCTCATATTTCCGACTTTTATCTCATAATTTCGACTTTTATCTCGTAATTTCGACTTTTATCTCGTAATTTCGACTTTTATCTCGTAATTTCGACTTTTATCTCGTAATTTCGACTTTCCTCTCGAAATTTAGACATTCTTTTCAAATCACTTCGTCAGTGCTCCAATCTTCTCATAGTGGTATTTTTTTTACGAAGAAATATGACAGAAACCGATTTTATTGAATATTCGAAGCCTACTCATTTTTTGATTGAAGCTTCGAGAACCATTCTGCTTCAGTTGATTTTTTTGCGTCATTAGATCTCTACAATTTCTCGAAACGAGGAGACAAAACCCAAAATACCTAAAAAATGAACATTGTATCTCTTCGGAAAACATACCAAAAGTATGAATTTCACTAGTTCGGACTTCCATTGTCTACTATATAAAATGATTTGAAATCCCTGAAACAACTAATAAAGAAGAATTGAAAATGAATAGAAACCTGAAATGAAATAATAGTGAAATAAAATACAAGTAAAAATAGAACAATTGAATAAATAAAAATAAAGAAAAGAAAGAAGAAAATAAAAATAAAAAAGTGGAGAGATTCCAAGTCACAACGTTTCGATTGTTAGTATCTACAATCGTCTTCGGGTGATGACTGTACTGATTCCTCCAGCTAATGAAAATATGTAGCCTTTCAGTTTCACACCAAATATTTTTCAGAAAATTCCACACCATTCATTATCGCGAATGGGAATGGTTCACGAGAGGATTTCAAGACTTCCCACATAGCAATAGATATTCCAGGTATATTTCATGAATATACATTTAAGGATATTGTATTATGCTATGAATATGCCATGGATATATATATCTTCTGGAGAATATTCCCTGGAAGTGCTCCTGGCGAACCTTTGATATATTTTAAGAATATTCCTTGGGAATATTCTTGGAATATCTTATAATATTCTTAGAATATCTAAGGTATATTCTATTAAGAATATTCCAGGAATAGAACCCGTGGAATATTCATAAAATATTCAGGATATTCTTAGTTTATTGTAGGAATATACAATAGAGAAACACCATAGAATATTCTTTAAATATATTTTATGAATATTCTAGGAATATTTGGAATATTCCAAGAATGTGACGAGTAACCGCTATTAGTCATGTATATATTGCATTTTGATACAAGATTCACACAAGTAATAAAACACATAATATTCATAAACAAATATATTTTAAAAACAATATACACTGAAATATTTGGCGTTTCAACCAATATTAAAAATAAAAAATCTAATTCAAAATATTTATTCACTGAATAAAATATTCCAGAATACTGTCATATTACAAATATTAGAAATGTATTCAAATTAGGATGTTCCTACTCTCAAACAAATGTATACTAAAAATATACTAAAATTAACAACTCTGTGAATTCATCAGCACTAATTAAAAAATAATAAATATATCATTTCATTGAAAAAGAAAAAGTGTATTACATCAAGAAATAGGTTAGGTTAGGTTTCTAACTTAGAAAAATAAACCCACAAATGAAGTATTTAAAATGAGTGGTATGATGGGTTCTTCAATGAATTTCACTTACTTAAAGTTATTCAAACTTTGCTCACCAGAATAGTTTTCCTTATATTTGTCCAACAATGCATCAGCCAGTGTTTCAATAGTAATACCTGGAACAAAATGTACATTAACGTTCATTATCACTATTTGAAAGTGGCACAATAAAACTGGAATAAAAATCAAATAGATATTTTTCCCATAGGTTACTCACATTTACAACATTTTATGACTTGGAGAGCAACTTGCATTGTCTTGTTGAAAAGTAATCATTACGTTTTCAGTTTACTATCGATACTATTGCATTTTACTTACTTTTCTTGAAGACTGAATAGATGCAACTCTCCTGTTTGAAGATCCAAAATCAAACTATTCGCTGTACTGCAAATTGGACAACTCCAAATTATAAATGGTACACTGAACGTGACGGAATTATACTTTGATAATAACACCAACACATCATGCATTACACACGCGAACCTGCCACGTCAACCGCCATGTTGAATCAAATGTCGAATTTAACGCAAACGCAAATGTACCATGCATTAAGGGACAGCCGCTTTCACAGAGCTTATTCGACTGTCGCGACTGTCCAACAGTTGCTGTTGGAGCAATTCATCCAGAATCTTTGCGTTGAGTTCAAAAACTGGTTAACACTATCAGGGTTATATACATTAGGTTATGCATTCGATTAAGATCTTCAAATATTTTTGTTTTTAATAATATTGAATTATTTGAATACGTTATTATAAGATAATTCAAAATTCCATTGTATAGAATATTCCAAAATATACCGTGGGGACATATTCTAAGAATATACCATATGGTATATTCGATCGACAATATTCTTAGAATATTCAAGGGAGAATAATCCATTTATAGACATTCTATGCACATTCTTTCGGGAATAATCCTGCCATATTCATTCAAGCATATTCTATGAATATTCTAAAGGTATGTATATATTCCAAGAATATTCTATGAATATTTGGAATATATACGTTCGTTTTATGATATACAGGGAATATTCCAAGAATATCTAGTGCTGTGTGGGTTCGTGCAAGACGGTTATAAGGTTTTTACACAATATAGCGTAGGATTTGCTCCAAGAGCATCTCTTTACCTTGAGACAGTCTGCGATACGATCTAATAAAAATACCGCACGGAATAGGAGCGGAAACCAAATATAGCGTTTTCTAATTTCGTTCGAATTGTGTAATCGACTCATCATCTCTACCACTGTCCGTTGGGTCTAATCTGATTGTCTTTCACTGTGTTTCACGGGAATCAGTTACGGTGGGAATGAGAGACACACGTCATTGAAATCATTTCTCTGCGGTATAATGAAACAATCGATTGCATATCAAGTTTTTGAGATCTCGAAGTCCAAGGTCATCTCCTCGGAAATGATTTCCTGAGGTAATGATTGATTTTGCGGATAGTTCTATAAATAAGCCGTTTTGTATAGCACATATTACAAGTGACTGTTGCATGTATGCTACTTATTTGCAGTTGATTCAGCCTGAGCACTGACTTTTTGTGTAGTTTTTTATTTTTTCAAATTGAGCAACTGAAAATACAACCTTTTCGTGGCTTGTGGTTTCTTCAAATCCATAGACAACATAAAATAATAACCAAAAGTGAATAATGACCAATTTCGAACTTAAAATTGATGAACAAAATGCCCAGCTTCTGATAAAATACACGACTGCAATCGATTAGTCATTGATTGTCTGACACGTTCAAAAATACCTTATGACATTGCAATTGTCAATTATTCGATTTCCCAAGTCATTAACATCTAGTGTAGGAGTGTTATAAACAAGAGCCTTCAGATTACCTCATGAATAGAAATCTACAGGATTCATATCAGAACTTCAAGCCGGTCAATTTGAGGTCCTGCACGTCCAATCCAATGATTAGGGTAGGTGATGTCAAGATTCTGACGAGCAAAAGCACTAAAATGAGCTGGATCCCCGTCATGCATGAATTACGTGTTGCTTCTTACCAGTATCGACAGCTTCCTTTCAATAATATAGTTAGGGAGCTAACTAATTTCGTTATTCAATAATTATTTCTGAATATATAAGAATCACAATATATATATATATATATATATATATATATATATATATATATATATATATATATATATATATATACAGTGTGTCAATTTGAAAACTTCCCACCCTCAATATCTCCCTTCCAGTACATAATATGAAAAAATGGTCAGACAGGTCAACTTTATTTGCAAGGGGGACACTCTGAATGAATATTTTCAACCCTCGGGGTTCAACCCCCTAGGAGGGGTGGATGTTACCCTCAGAATTTCAAATGGAAAGGGGGGTCAAGTGGCACATCATTTTGAAGGGCATTCAATTCGCTTGCCGACGGTGCCCTCATTTATTATTTTCCGATCAGCAGTATCCGAAAATGTAGTTCTAAACTAATAGAAGTAATTAGAATTGGCCTATACTAAAATGCCTGGTTATCAAGTTAGTATGCAAAGAAATACAATTTATTGACTCTCTTATAAGTAAAACTTGTGATGACGGGTCAGCTTTTCAACTTTCCATCAGGGGTAAAATTAGACAAGCCTCAAAAAATTTACATTAATTAGTTATCTGATTTCGGTGACTTTCATTTGGGTTTATTATCGGATTTAAAACTCTTATCCCTTCTTTGTTACTTCTGCTATAAAAAGTATCGTTTTTTGAGCAAAAAAGGTGTTCATCGCATTCAAGCCATTTGATAGTACTATCATTTCAGTTTCATTTGTTGAGCTGATCAGCGATACCTTAGAAAGTGTATAAATTGTAAGAATGGTTTACACTATCCAAGACCGAATTGAAATAATTTTTATTTATGGAGAGGTGGGCAAGTGCGCACGAAGGGCGGCATCTCTTTTTAATGAAAGAAATCCAAATCTTAATATAAGTCACCGGTATGTGCTTGATTTGGTGACAAAGTTTTCCGAAACTGGTTCGGTGAAGAATAAAAAAAGGAATAACCCCAGAGTACTGAATGAGGATGCTCAAATTGAGGTGTTGGGAACATTTGCTGCAGAGCCGACTAGCTCCTTACGATCAGTAGCAGAACAGACGGGAATGTCACACGAGACTGTAAGGAAAGCACTGAAAATGCACAAATTTCATCCATATAAAATGCAGATTCTCCACGAGCTCCATGAGGATGATTATGACAGAAGAATAGAATTCTGTGAAATCATGACTCTTCGAATCAATGCTTTACCTAATCTTCTGTTCAATATCTGTTTCAGTGATGAATGTTCATTTTTCCTGAATGGCAATGTTAATAGGCAAAATTGTCGCTATTGGAGTGACGAAAACCCTCACAATTTTCGAGAAAGACATACACAACACCCACAAAAAGTTAATGTTTGGGCTGGTATTCTTGGAAATGCCATTATCGGACCTTTATTTTTTGAAGAAAACTTGAATGGTGATCTGTACCTAGATATGCTTCAAGCACCTATCGATCCACTTATAACTCACGAGCTCGAAACTCAAATTGATGCACACGGTAATTTACTGTTGCAGGAAGATTTGTTACATTTCCAACAGGACGGTGCGCCACCTCATTATTTTCGCCCCGTCCGACAATGGTTGAACGAGCGATTCCGGGAGAGATGGATTGGCAGAAGGGGATCAATTGAGTGGCCACCGAGATCACCGGATTTGACTCCATTAGATTTTTTCTTTGGGGATATCTCAAATCTGTCGTTTATAAAACACAGCCCACTGATATGGATGACCTCAAAGGACGAATTACAGCAGCATGCCGGTCAATTAGTGGTGAAGTTTTCCAAAATGTTCGAGAGGAGTTCGAAAACAGACTGTATTACTGTTTAGAGCAGAATGGACAACATTTTGAACATATTATCAGATAAAGCGTAACAAGATGGTTGAAATTTGTTTTTTGCAATTTAGTATTTTTTGTTTGCACTCGATGCGTATTTCGTTAACTAAGTAGTTCTACATTCCTCTCACATCCACGAATTCGAATATTACTCAAGGGTTGGAACGATGCTACCTAGTACGATGCTCACCTTTTCCAATAGTCCATTACAATCATTTGTTTTGAATACCAACCTGAATACCAAACATCTAGTGCGGGCGAGTTTTAATCATTTATTCTTATTCACTTCTAATCACCGTTCGTTTGGAACGTTATTGTTCAAAAACTGCTCATCAAAAACTAATGAAAAAGGTATCATTGGCAAGAGAATTGAATGCCCTTCAAAATGATGTGCCACTTGACCCCCCTTTCCATTCGAAATTCTGAGGGTAACATCCACCCCTCCTAGGGGGTTGAACCCCGAGGGTTGAAAATATTCATTCAGAGTGTCCCCCTTGCAAATAAAGTTGACCTGTCTGACCATTTTTTCATATTATGTACTGGAAGGGAGATATTGAGGGTGGGAAGTTTTCAAATTGACACACTGTATATAAATTCTTCCATATTCTCTATTTCACTATCACTGTCGTCATAATGGAAGTGTCCAATCTCCATACAGTCTTTTTCAACTGAAATTACGTTTTTAATCCTCTTCTGCCATTCTTCTTCAGTAATATTAGATATTTCTTCAAATTTTAGAAAAGTATTTTTACGCCTAATGCTTTGTTTCCATTTTCCTTGAATCAGCTCGATGGGTTTGAAATCACAAAAATTGGGGGGGGGGAAGTCTCAATATGGTGTGTCCATACTTTTTAGCAATACGCTTTTTCAAATGTTTTTGTCTGTAAAACTTCAAGTAGTTGGTTTTTGGTATAGTAATCGTCAAAATACTAATTTTTTTCCATTAAAAAACTTTGTATTTCATCTTTCCTCGAATTTTTATTCGGTACTTTGATGAGCTGTCGTGAATCATAGGAAGCGTTGTCAAGAACTATTACACTATTCGCATCCAAATTTGGGATCGATGTGTTTTCAAACCATTCTTCAAAAATATTAGCTTCCATGTTCTTATGATAGTCAACATTGCAGTCCTCAAGTTCTTTCCCACATAATTTCAATGAATTCGGAACCCATCCTTTACTTCCTCCGCCATGCACAATGATCAGTTACGATCCTTTGTTTGCAGGCATGTTAGGCGTACACATTCTCGAACCATCAATCCACCCTTTTCATGTCGTGAGTGTCATACCAAGTTTCGTTCAAAAAGAAAATTTGCGGTTGTTCTTCTCTATATTTAATTATTTGTTCTGAGTATTGGTTACGCAATTCCAGTATTTTTCTGCTTTCCAAACCTGCTTGACGTTTGTTTATCATTTTAAATCTAAATCCTAGTTTCTTTATCCAATTCTGAAGAGTTTTGTCACAGCAGCTCACGTTATGGCCGGAAGTATTCAATTTCTTCCTTATGATTTCAGTCGTAGTAATCTCATTGCTTTAGTAACAGTAGTCGTATATTGTTTTTTTCAATGATTTCATTAGATGAACATCTAAAGGTTTTATTAATCCCGTATCATATCGCGTCTTGCGTTCATAAGGTTTGTTTTTGACTATGTCAAGTACAGTTGAGAAAGGAATTTCGGTCAAATCTGATGTTGCTTGTAATAGTTTGTTTCCCTCGAAAGCAAACTTGTGATGTAGATTCTTATATACCTTGAAACATTCTCTGTGTGTTTCGATATTCAAATGGATTTGAATCTTACTCACTAGTATCTCTTTTCCGCATTGTTCACCATCGCTGTTGGGAATCACTACACAGGAAAAAGACTGCGTTGTTATCACACTCGTTATTACTATTAGTAATCAGGGAAGATGGAGTAGACTTCTGTAGTTTTTGTTGCCTTAATATTGATTTGACGTCATGTTTTTCTAAGATTCCAGTCAGTAGAATTTTTAACATAGAGAAAGAAAGATTTTCCCTTTACCAGCCAAGCTGGGGTTACTTTGGCGATCTCTTTCCAAGGCCGTATGGCCCGCTTGAATTCTCCTTCGCTGTTCCCATTCGCTTTGAAGGCATTTATGAGGTGATTGAGTTTCTCTAGAAGGTTCTCAGGTTCACAAATACGTCGTGCTCTCTTAACCAACATCTCTTCTAAAACGTTGGTTGTGAAAGCACGACAAATCTGAGAACTAGTTTAAAATATGTTTAAAATCTGTTTAAAATCTGTTTTTCCGTTAACCAGCTGTCGCACACCTACGAACGACAACCCTCAGAAGTCGAAACTTGTGCGAGCTAAGGATTAACGAGGTCTTACCTTTTAACGTGTGATTCCTAACACGGGTGAATAGTTATATTATATATAGTAGTTATATAGTTATAGTGATATAGTGAACCAGAGGTTTCACTATATCATTATCATTAATAAAATATAATAAATTTTGTTCACCCTTCAAAAAAACCATTAATTTCTCTATTTCTCACTCGAACTTTCTAATAATTCCTTGTAATAACTCTCTCTAATTTGCGTGAGGTCCATTAAAATAGCATTTACATTTTTCTGTCATCTCTCAAAGGAACAAGGAAAACGTCTTGATTGACATTGTACATTATCTGTTCTAACTGTTTCAAATCGACCAAACACATTAGTGAACTCGGAATATAAAATACTAGATACAATATTCCATTAGCCATTAATCTACTACTGAATGATTTATGAATATAAAATCATATACTTCATTTTATGCAACAGGATCTTCCGGTATATTTTAAGTGCAGCACGGTTAGGCCAGTCAATGATATCAAAACTTCATTACTGAGTGTTGCAATTGGATTATATGAAATACTTCTAGAAAATTGGCATGTCTCTATCGATTTAAGACTGTATATATCACTAGTATTTAATGCAAGAATATTCGCTATATGGGTTTTTAATAAATTTTTGCGTTTGAAAAATAATTCGGTGACTTCATGTCAGAAAAATAAACTGACAAAATCTTCTGATAATCTGGCTATAGTTGGAAATGAGTGTTGGCACGTTTTTTGTTTAGTCAATGACAGCCTGAAAATGTGCTACAATTAGAAAAAAAATTAAATTCTTCATCTTTTCATTAATTATGGTGAGTGGTCTTTCAGATCAGATGATAAGAGTACGGCTCTGACAAACTCTGAAAACCTAATTTGGTCCCCAGGAGTTCAATGTTTGTTTGGCAAAGCCTAAAGCGATGCCAATGACAGGTTCTGATCCGATGAAGCTGCTTGCAGCACCCCTCCTTTGCAAGGGAGTCAGCAGCCTCATTGCTTTCTAGGCCAGTATGGCCGGGAATCCAGACCAGAGAAAATCTGTTAAGTCTTCCTATCGAGGAGAGTCGTGTTTGGCAATTTGCTATCAACTTAGATGTTACTCGGTAGGAGCCAAGAGTTTCCATCGCTGCTTGACTGTCCAAGAATCTTTTTATAGACTCGTGTATGAGGTTCAATTCTTCCAATCTCTCCGCAGACAATTCAGTAGCCTAAATACAGTCGCATGGTTCCTAGGCAGGTTGATATCTCTATCCTGGATCTGCAACTGAAAACACCTGCACCAGAATCTGAAAGTAATTTTAATCCATCTGTGAACCAACAACTATCTGCTATTAAGAATTCCTTCCCCCGGAGGATCCAGTCCTCTCTACTCGGGAACAGTATTTTATAAGGCAGTTCGTAGTTGACAGTTGGAGGCATAAAGATAGAGGTCATTTCCAGAATGTTGTGACTTCCAGTGTCATCCATCAGTCTGTTGCACTCTGCATTGAATTGATTTGTGCAATTGGCAATGGTCATAAGTATATATGCAGTCCATCTAGCCTCTCTCTCTCTCTCCATAAAAATGTGGAGAGGAGGTAGATCTAGAATCTAGAAGGATCTCCATGGCCGCTGACGGTGTGGTGCTGATGGCATCACTGATGGCCATACAAGCCTGTCTCTGTGAGCCAGAGAGCTTTGCCTGAGCCGTTTTATGTGAAGCCTTCGGCCACCAAACAATTGCTCCATAAGTGAACATTGGTCTGACAATCATCACATAAATGCAATGGATTTGTTTGGGTAGGTAGGTAGGAAGGTCTAAAGTGAGTTGGTCTAATCGACCCTCCAACGCAACCCGCAAAAGTTTATTGTGGCTCACACCTATTCACACTCGGCCAAATGAACCCAGCTGCTTAACGAAGCCGATTAGTTTGTATGGTGAGTGGTCTTTCAGGTCAGATGGTGAAAGTACGAATCTGTCGAACTCAAAGAACCAGATTCGGTCCCCAGCGGGGCAGGCACAAAGTATATGTTCTGCTATTTTCATCATTTTCCAGACAAAGGCGACACACACTGTCTTCCGACAGTACAAGTCCAAGTTTCTGCAGATTCAAAT
Organism: Leptinotarsa decemlineata; assembly: GCF_025532065.1. Lineage (NCBI taxonomy): Eukaryota > Metazoa > Arthropoda > Insecta > Coleoptera > Chrysomelidae > Leptinotarsa > Leptinotarsa decemlineata. The sequence goes on from NW_027412690.1 coordinate 7,711,291, forward strand.
GACAGTGACCTGTAAGAAGGCCTGTTAGACATCGTAGTTCATCCCTACTGTAGTCCAACAACTGTTTGGTATCAATCTTCAAAGGGTGAATAAACGCCTTGGAGTGAGCCAATCCTGGAAGATTCAGCCAGAAGTCCATACATTTTTTTGCCATCCAGGTGTTCAATCTTCGTTTGGCAAAGCCTAAAGCGATGCCAATGACAGGTTCTGGTCCAATGAAGCCGCTTGCAGTACCCTCTTTTGCAAGAGAGTCAGCAGCTTCATTGCCTTCCAGGCCAGTATGGCCAGGAATCCAGTCCAGAGACAATCTGTTAAGTCTTTCTATCAAGGAGAGTCATTTTTGGAGGTTGGATTTATCCAATCTCTCCACACACATTTCAATAGCGTGAATTTCCGCTTGAAATACAGTCACATAAGTTCCTAGGCAGGTAGATAACTCTGTCCTGGGTCTGCGACTAAAAACACCTGCACCAGAACCGTAAGATGTTTTTTATCCAACTGTGAACTAACAACTATCTGCTCTTAATATTTCCTTCTCCGGGAGGATCCAGTCCTCTCTACTCGGGGACAGTACTTTATAAGGCAGTTCGTAATTGACCGTTGGGACTTAAACCCCAAGTTTTACCACAAATTCTTCGACATGTTCAAAGGGACAGTCTGGCTTTGTGTAAAACGTTTTTCAAGTGAGCGTTCCAATCCAATCCAATTGGTCATTCACTAAAATGTATGTATTTTTAAGTTTATTATTTTCCATTGCTTCCGTGATTACATGGGCTTTATAAATATTAGAGTGAAAAATTAACTTTTAGTACGGTTTCACTACGAAAAAGCTACTGAGTTAGCAAAACGTAATATTTTTTTAATAAAGTTTGTGGGTATCAAATCGTAAGGTGTAGTTAATGAAACAATTATGATAGCTAAAATATAAAAATTAAGAAAATATAAACCAAAGAAGAAAATGAAGAAATGTGATTGTTGAACATTGCTCTTTTATAATTTTTTCGATATTTTGCATCACCGAAAGTTGTGGGAAGAGATTACTAAAATGGTTTTCTAACGAATCAATAAACTCGACAAAAGATTTATTAGGTAAATTTCCAAATATGTCCTGGTTAGAATTTGGAAAAGCTCTGAAATGGGAATAGATATTTCCGTTACTGAGAACATCATTTTCTTTTCCAAATTCTAAACATATAAATTAGCGAAGAGGTAATCTTAGCCAGAACAAAACTTCTCTTTATCATGATTCCAAAAGTGAAACGTCCTCATTCTGATAGGCCAAAAGCGGCAAATTACATGAAAAATTTTGGACATGAAAACATTGCTGATTAACTATACTGTGCTGGTGGTAAGTAATTCTTGGACAACCCAAATTATATCCAAAAGGTGTTGCCAACTGGATGAGCTATAAAGTCGCTACACATGAACCAAAATTCCGCTACACTGTTTCCTATTTCGCTACGCTTGTATATCTGACGCAATCACTTCGTGCATGTGCCTTTTCCAAAATTAAATACCACAGAAGTTACAGTTTGTAGTTTGTGTAACGTTAAGATACCACAGAACTGAACTGTCACTAATACCAGGAATCAGGATCATGCTAATTTTCAACCGAGCAACTCAGTAGATGGTACCTAATTTTCTAAATTTACAGCAGTTAATTTTTGAAAGCTGTCGTCTAGACCAAATATTTCTTAGCTTGAAATAATGATTTTGAAAAGTAAAAATGAATATCAATTTGTTCACGTACCTATAGTCACACTGATCTCTTGAACGATCATTCGCGACAGGTTTAATTCATCCTTTCAAGTTGGAATCAGACAACCAATGTTGAGAGAACGTTTTTTTCGAGTGATTTTGTATTTTTTTCTAACATGACTCGTTTCCGTCAATGTCAACTGCGGTACCTCTTTCGCTCGAGCTACAATCAGATGAACTGTTTTCCATTTCCACTGTAATTTGTTCCACATACTTTATAATACTCGAGATAGTCAAGACTTTTAGTTTCAAGATATTGGAGGTGATTAGAGGTATTTTCTGGCGTTTCATCATATTCGAGCGTGCGTATTAAGAAACGATTCGTAGTGACGTCATTAATAATAAGATTCGCCAAAATGAAATGATTCAATTTGTGTCAGATGTCAAAATCAATAATAAAAAAACTTTTCAATTTTCTCTAACCTCAGTTAGAATCGAATATGTGCAAGTAATCATTTCCCAGCTTTATTTTGTACATCCTTACAACGTATTTGCATTTCATAAACTATAACGATCAAAATGAAGCAGGAACTGACAACTGACGTAAAATTCCGTTTCAAAACCAACCTTACTCTGGTCTTGAATCATCAAGAATATGTTTCAAATCATACTTGATGTGACGTCATCGTTTCAACGCCAGAAAGAATGTATTAAAATCACAGACGAATACGTTTTGAATACATGAGCGCCAGAAAACGCCTATGGTTTATAATGAAAATGTTCGAAAATATTCTTCTTCTCTTTCATCATGTAATGGCCTCAGTTACTAAAACTATAACATATTGAATGTGCATTCAATTATTCAAGTGTCAGCTGTCAGCTTCGAGTCCTGACCACTGCCTCTTCTTCTTCCATATTTTTTTAATATTGATTATTTGTAGAAAATTCCGCTACTTTATGTTCAAATCAGCTACGCCGCTGCCGTCGAGTAGATTCCGCTACAGTAGCGGAATTCCGCTACGGTTGGCAACTCTGCCAGAAGAACATGACACATCCAGTAAGGGACTTGCATAAACTACCAGAGAGGATAAGATTGTTGGGATGAATGTTAAAATGTTTCGATTTCTTCGATCCCTGGTCTATTGCCGATATGGTTAAAATAATGACCTCGTCGATTTTTTCCTACCGCTCACTCCCCGTCACAGACAAGGCTCAGCATATCTTTTTGTAATCGCGTTTCGAAATAAGGCGCCACCTCTGATCTCTCGAAAAAATCGAATGTAGAACGAGTCCAAACGGGTTGCGAGGTGCATTTGTTATTTACCTCCAGATTATCTTGTCCGATTAGTTTATAGGAATGTATTTTAAGTTGGAGGAACTTTATTAAAGAAATTGTTGTTACACGCCTAGATCGATAAATCTATGCGGTGACATCATTTACTGCTATTCAATGGACACGATCGGATCTCTCACGTTTCGACTACAACGGCATTACTTCAGTCGGTCGACCGTAAAAAACGAGGTCCGATGCTGCATGGAAGCGTTCTTCGCTTTGACAAAAGGTGGAGGCTCGGTTGGGTTGGCTTCAAGTCGTATACTCAGTTTTGAGCATTTATATTTTTCAATAACAACAACCAAGATGTAAATATGATGATGAATGGAGAAGGTGAGAAATACCCGCACTCACATCTGCAGATTATGATACTCGGAGCATAGCATAACCACCCATTTTTTTTTTTAATTTCATGGTGCTGCAACAGTGTTGTTTTGTTGGTATTTTATAATTACTTCCAAAATGCTAATTGACTATATTAGTCGAGCCGTGAACACAATACAGTCCAAAGCAATAAAAGTATTTAAAATTTTGCCACAGAAACGTTTATATAATAAACTTGTAGTTTTTGAACAACTTTTAAAAAATTGGTTTTAATTGAAGTTTTTATTAATTCCTTTTTATCTTTTCTAAACAAAATCATCTAAACAAAAACATCTCCTAGCAACACCTAGCATACTCCATATGAAGAAAATTGTAGGGTATTACATTACACTCCCCTTAAAAAGAGATATTAAACACAAACATGAACTCTTCTTCCAAAGCGGGTTACATAATTTGATTTTTCCAGATTATCATTTTGATTTTCTGATTTCTTCTTGAGAATTCCATTTGGTGTATTTGGAAATTTTGCATTCCCACTTAAATTTTCATTTGATGATTCAATCAAAGCTGGCTTCAACCTATCAATCGAAATATTCTTTTTTTTCCATTTACTGAGAGTGTAAAATATTTTTCTTAAACCTTGTAGGGACCAGAATAAGGAGTTTGCGATGTTTTTTTTTTAACACAGTCTGTTCTTAGAAAAACATGAGTGTTTTTCCTAATTCTTCATTTATAAACATTTTTTTCTCTTCATGATGACTGGACTGCTCGTTGATTTTTATGTTTCTCATGGTTTCTTATAAAGTTTTCAGAAATTCTATTTGCGATAATATCTTTTCTTTTCCATTGGACATCACAAAATCTCCTGGAACAGGTAGCGTAGAACCATACAATTTTCAGAACTACTTAAATCATTCAAATCCTCTTTTGGAGAAACTCTCATACCATATAGCACAGAAGGGATATATTCGGACCATTTTTCAGTAGGGTGGCATTTTAGTGAAGATTTCATTGATCTGTGAAACCTTTCTATCATCCCATTTGAACTTGGATGGTAAGGTGTAGTATGTATATGTTGAAAACCCATGATCTTTGAAAACTCCTTGAAAAGTGACCTTTCAAATTGTCTTCCTTGCTCTGTTGTTACTCTGGAAGGAATACCAAAATGAGTGATCCAACCGTCATAAAATGCTTTGGCAACTGTTTTTGCTGATATGTCTCGAATTGGAATATCTTGAATATCTATCAATACAGGTGAGGCAGTAAGAGAATCCATTAGATGAGGGTAGTGGTCCAACTAAATCAATATTTACATGTTCAAATCTGGCATCAGGTATTGCAAATACGGACGTTTGTTCTATTCAAACTGATCAAAAATAAAATCGCTTAGATAAGTAGTTTTTAAACTACTTTTAAAAAAACGTTCTCCATTCTCTCCATTTGAATGAAATTGTAGGGCACTACAAACTTAAAAAGTTTTATAAATCAGTCATGAAATTATCACATACACAACTAACTTAGAGCACATATTTTCCAATAAAAGTAATTGTTTTGTAGCAGTTTTATAGTTATTAATGATTAAAATCCTTCGATTTAAGTGAAGCAACCATATATATATATATATATATACCCAAAAATCACTATCTTAAAACTGCTTCGGAATTCAACCTTTATAATCGATGAAACATCCCGACAGATAATATGTATCTAGACTATACGTGAAAGATCCTATCTTTTTTATACAAGCACTTTTGTAGAAATCTATAGCTTTTAAAGTAGTCCGATTCAGCCGCAATACCATCACTCCTAAAACTAAGTGTTTCTTAATAGTGGTAACATAGTAGCTAAAATACGTTAAAAAGGCTTGCTATGATACCAAATTATTTTATAGAAATACCGCACATATAGTGATATTTACAACTGAAAAGTAAATAGATATTATATTATAAGATTATATTATTCAGAAAAAAACTGTGTTGGGTTTGCGACTAAAAAATCAATACGTCGACAGAATGAATTTTTGTATAATTAATATTTCTTTTCAAAAACATAAATAGAAGATAAATTGATGGATGTAGCGGTTACTACGTGGTAGGAGATCACAATGAAAAGAGAAATGAAAATTTCAATGTTTAAATTCTGCTAATAATAGGCTATATTTTTGTCAATAAAATTTCATTTGCAGTTTAAATATCAATCTTTGAAGCACAAACAATTTCTTTAACGGTTTTATAAGTACAAAAGTGAAATTATTAAAATGGCTTCAACCTTTCTATTCGTTACTTTTTAGCTGGTGACATATCTATTATATTTTCCTAGTGTCCAATACAAAATTACTTCTTGCGCCTTTAATAAAACATCTTGAATACTTTCTTATTTTATCGTTATCGTTTTAGGCTGCATTATATTTTATAACGCTTACTTGGAACTTCTGAAAAACTTTTATGAAATTGTATTTCGATTATTTTATAAGTATCTTTACAAAACTACTTTTTAAGAGTAACTGCCGAAATCTTTATAAAACTGTTTGGTATTATTTATAGAAAGCCATACAAAATATGCATAAAGACTATCGACATATGGATTGTTATGTTGGGGAAATTGTACAAATATTGAAAGAGAAATAACGCATTGACTCGTGTCGCTCTGTATTTATTAATGAAAAATTTTAACAGTCATCAGTCTATATATTGTAGAGGCTGCGTGTTATGTAAAGAAACATATAAATGAATTTCCAACCATCAAAGATGTAAATTAAGTACATTACTAGAAATTGGGACAAACTTTACTTACCCACAGCTCATCTATCACAAGTTCATAAATGACATCGATAAAAATCTATAATAACCTTTCTGGTAATATAAAGAGTGAAAATAGGTATATCAATTTAAAAAAGGCAGTGAAAGACTATGCTTTTTATTCACTTGGGGAATTTATGTCAACTAAACAGGACTCCTAATCCAAAACAAAATTTAATCTGCTTTGTGTTTCGTTACTTGATGTAAGGTAGGTATGTGAATTTTATTTTATTTTTTAAACTTTACTGTAGGTGTACTGACAATTTCGAAACTTGTATGGGTCAAATGAAAATAAACATTATTATTACTATTAATTGAATAGAACTGGCCGAAACTTGATGAAAATCCAAATTAAAATTAATTAATACAGTTTCTTGTATGATTATAACTATGAGGGTTTTACAAAAACCGCGACACGTGTTTTGCTATAGAATAGCATCATTAAGCGTAAACTACGCTTGAGGAAGCTATTGTATAGATTGTAACAATTAAAGAGGCCTAACACTGATAAGCATTGCAATGAACTATGTAATAACATCTACAGAGTGGTCCAACGAAAAGTATGCACCTTGCTTTTATCCTTTTTTTGTTATAATTTCAAAAGCAACCGAACTGAATCAATGAACGTTTGCCTAAAGTCTTTTTGTACACTTATCTGCTGTTGTTATTCGAACCAAAAAAAGTACAAGAGAAATTGTGGAATGTAGTAGTGATAAAAATGGCGTTTTTTCCGCATTTTCATTAACACCAAAAATATCGAGTAAATGTTTTTGCTTTTTTTTATAACTATTCAAGTAAATACAACAAATTAGATATCATTGGAAAGATAGTTTTGTGCCCTTTCAAATGATATATCACTCGACCCCACTGTCCATTTAAAATTTTAGGGTTGTTACTCACCCTCGCTAAGGGGTTGAAGGCACAGATAGAAAAATACATCTAAAATGTGTCCCCCTCAAAAGCAAAATTGACCTGTCCGAGCATTTTTGCGTTAAGTTACAAAAAAGGAGAAAAGCAAGGTGCATACTGTTCGTTGGACCACTCGATATATTAACTTTAATGGTACGCAAACCCCAATTGGTCTATTCTTCGATCTCTCCGAAGTCAACAATGAATTACTTCTGGAAAAATTGTATCGAATAGGAGTTAGCATATGACTGGGTTGCTACATATCTGGAAAACCGGTCTCAGGTAGTAGTTATCATTTCAGTGAAATCGCAACCTGATTCCACTTCAACTGGAATACCTCAAAGTTTCATATTACACTCTTTCATGTACTTCCCCACAAAAAACTATAATCTATTCAGACATGCTGAATAGTAGCAGAATTTAATCTTCAACTGGGTACAAACTTTGCGAATGAAATCGCAGAAGAATTCTCTACTGGTGCACAAATAATGGACTGGCAGTTGATTGAGTTCTCATTGTCTGAGTTTCCGGCAAAAACTTCATCTTCTATCGTTATGTCCTGCTCTGAGTCGGTATTGTGGTCGCTTTCAGAGATATTCTTCAAATTCAGCCCATAAAACTTCAACCTTTTTTGTTCGTCTTCGTACGCTAAAAAAATAGGTGATTGATTTTCCTAATTCAAATAAGTCAAAAATAATCACTCACATAAAATAATAAAATCACAAAGGTGAGTACATAAATGGGGTTTGACACACCTCAGAGAGTTTTAGTTGCGTATAGTCTCACTCACTGCCTACGGAATACTGCAATAACATACTGGGGTTTCATAACCCCAGCTGGGGTTTATAAAACCCCACATATGTACTGCCAGGCTAGACATGTACTTAAATTGACCTATTTTGGTTCAGTATGGCCGTATGGCCGGGCTTTTTGGAGTGGCTCGGCACATATGACAAAATTGACGGTTCAAAAAAAATCATAAGGTGCCTTGCTGGCTTACATTACAGAGATTCATGTAAGGAAGCCGTCATTGATTTTTCAATATTGACCCTGTCTTTACAATTACATAATAACTTTGAACAAAGAAAACAGGAAACTCAGTATGTGACAATGTGGTACACATTCTTCTACACACGTAGAAGTAATGAAATACGTTTGCCTTATTCGGGATTAGCTGTAAGCCAGGACTCTGTCTATAACAAAACAAATGAAGTACTTGGAAATCTAGGAGTTCATACTGAGTGGAAGAAGGCTTTACTAAAATGTCTTTTAGGAAATACTTTTTATTCTATATGTTCCTGAATAATATTATTTCATTTATATTTAATCTGTACTCACTTTTTGATTTATCTATACATTTTTATATATGTTTGACTAGTCTGATACAATTCTGTATTTGTATGACATTTGTAAAATTCTCAGATAGATTTCTATTATACTCTATTCTATGATGAGATCCTCCTAAAGAGTCGAGCGGAAAAATAGCTTTGAAATAAATGATTGTGTCTATCAAATTGTGAATAATATGAACCTTTTTATGTTTTATTTTTCTTTCTTGTATTATCTGAAAAAATTTTTTTATCATTTTCTTGTGTAGCTAATTTCTAAAACCTATACTTTGTCCTCGTTATTATCAAACATTTTTCATCTCAAAACGCTTCGATCTGAGTTCATTACCCCTTCTGTTTTCCTTCACTTCCAATTAATAAATATCAATATCAAATCGATCAAGTTACGGCAATTATTATCGTCAATAACAACAATGCCACAAACTTGACAGTCATGATTGGTTATATCCGCCAATATCCTCCGATAATTTCCGTGAAAAATCGTGGGTGTGGGGTCTCCGATACCTATTACAGAATTTATTTCAGTAATTACGTTTATCTCCAGTTCATGCTCTGATTGTAATGAGCGAGGTGCGGATACAGAACAAAACTAAAACAGAAAAATAGACTAACTCGTACGTTGTGAGGTTTTATGGTTCAGGTCGACTTAAATATGACCTAGAGATCTATGTTTGATATGTTTACAGGTATAGTCAAAGTAACCTGTATTGTGAATAGTTAAAGCTATCGGCATCTTACGCTGACGAATAGAATGCGGGAATGAGTATCGCCGTTGTGTCGTCAATGTACAGTTCAGGAACTGATCGCGAATTGAGTGTTGAAATTCGATATTGGTACAGTTATGATTACTTAAAATGTTTGTTATCTGTTTAGAATGTGGCGTCCTTGGACAAGTTCTAATAGTAATAACGAGTGTGATAACAACGCAGACTTTTTTCTGTTTAGTGATTCCCAATAGCGATGGTGAACAATGCGGAAAAGAGATACCAGTGAATAAGATTCGAATGCATTTGAATATTGAAACACACAGAGAATGTTTCAAGGTATATAAGAATCTACATCTCAACTTTGGTTTCGAGGGAAACAAACTATTACAAGTAACATCAGATTTGACCGAAATTCCTTTCTCAACTGTACGTGAAATCGTCAAAAACAAACCGTATGAACGCAAGACGCACTGAGATTCCTATAACTGAATTCATAAGGAAGAAGTTGAATACTTCCGGCCATAACGTGAGCTGCTGTGATAAAACTCTTCAGAATTGGATAAAGAAATTAGGATTTAGATTTAAAATAATAAAAAAACGTCAAGCAGTTATGGAAAGCAGAAGAATAGTGGAATTGCATAACAAATACTTAGAACAAATACTTAGAACAAATATTTAGAACAAATACTTAGAACAAATAACTAAATATAGATAAGAACAACCGCAAATTTTCTATTTGGACGAAACTTGGTATGACACTCACGACACAGTTACGAAAGGGTGGACTGATGGTTCGAGAATGTGTACGCCTAACATGCCTGCAAACAAAGGATCGCGACTAATCATTGTGCATAGCGGAGGAAGTAAAGGATGGGTTCCGAATTCTTCGAAATTATGTGGAAAAAACTTGAGGACTGCAATGTTGACTATCATAAGAACATGAAAGCTAATATTTTTGAGAAATGGTTAAAACACATGGATTCCAAATTTGGATGCGAATATTGTAATAGTTCTTGACAACGCTTCCTATCATTCACGACAGCTCATCAAAGTACCGAATAAAAATTCGTGGAAAGATCAAATACAAAGTTTTTTAAAGGATGACAATTTGTATTTTGGAGATAACTATAGCAAAAATCAACTACTTGAAGTTTTACAGACAAAAACATTTGAAAAAGTGTATGCCCTTGAGAGTATTGCTGAAAAGTATGGACATACCATACTGAGACTTCCCCCCTATTTTTGTGTTTTTAATCCCATCGAGTTGATTTGGAGAAAATTGAAATAAAGCATCAGGCGTAGAAATAATTTTCCAAAATATGATAAGAAGGTAATAGAGCTAGTTAAAGAAGAAGTATCTAATATTACCGAAGAATACTGGCAGAAAAGGATTAAAAAAAGCAATTTTAGTCGAAAAATACTATATATTAGACACTTCCATATTGATGATTGAAATAAATTCATTATTGATTCAAATAACGACAGTGATAGTGAAACAGTGAATATGGAAGAGAAATTATCAGAAGCTTTCGAAGAAAGTTTGTGTGTTAGTGTTTTTGAAGCGATCCATTGTATATATATAATATAGTTATTGTGATTCTTATATAATCAGAAATGATTATTGAATAACGAAATCAGTTAGCTCCCTAACTATATTATTAAAGGGGGACTGTTGGAAGGTTCATTATACATAAATCAGGAGTACAATGAGATTACGGTTGGGCTGAAAAACTGGGCTAAAATAGAAAAGAAATTTTGATAAAAGTCCATTTTATTATTTAATAATTGCTTTCGAGGGCGGTACTACGATTATAACGGCCATACAATTTTTCGATACCATTTTTATAGTATGATTTGTCTGAAGCCACGAAATAGGACTGAATTTCAACGATTACTACTTCATTGGCATTAAATTCCTTTCCAGTGATCATTCTCTCGAACTGTGACAACAGGAATGAGTCGCTGGGGGGCAGATCTTGAGAATACGGTGGATGCGAAAGCTATAATTCGAAACCCAATTCATGCATTTTCGTCATCGTTTTCATTGATTTGTGACACGGTGCATTGGTTTAATGTAACAACACTTTCCTTTCCTTCAAATGTGACCTTTTTTTCGCGATCTCGTTCTTCAAACGCTCCAATAAGGCTATATATTTATTTATTTATTATTATAATATATCAAACAGGGTAAGACCCAATAAAAGGAGCAAACATTAATAGAGTAGGTAACTATTTCCAAATAAATGTAAGTGTAAGTGAACATTTTGATATTCAGTTAGGAGCTAATCTATACAAACTGTTTCTAAATTGATTCAGGGTAGAAAAAAATAAATCTATAGAGTATTTATTGACACTTCGGCACAAAGAGGTAAGTGGACTGTAGAAATGGTGCTGAAAATTGGGTAAATTAGATGAAAATGAAATCTGCAATTTCTCGTATTTTTCTCAGTGTTACGGAATCAAATTCATTCAGGAGACAAGTGTACCTATTCATAATTTCTAACCGGACAGTTTCCATGTTTCTTATACTACGCAACCTTGAGGAATTTCTTCTGAAAACCTTCCAAAATATCAATGTATTTTGTTTGATTAGGATTTCAGACAGAATTACAATACTCTAGTTTAGTACGTACCAAACTATAATAATCCGACCGAATACATTCAAATGATCTAAATTATCTGCAGTTTCTTAGGTAAACTGTAATATATTCTTATGTAATATGTCGATGTAATAGTTGATATTGATGGTTTTTCTATGTAATAGTTGATATTGATGGTTTTTCCCTTATCAGGATAGCCGATGAATAATATATCATGCGCATCCCAAAATACTGACACCATAACCTTGCCTGCGTACGTTAAGGAGGTTCCGTTAATGGTCATGTTACGATTGCGCACGGCTGGTGTAAACCTTTAGGCAGGAATGGATTAATTAAGGCTGAGCCTGTGGCGAGAAGCGCTTACTGCGCAACCTCTGCTGCAGGTAGCCAGTGATGCAATCGAACCCAGGTTCGTGTTTAATGAACCCCACAAAATACAAATACAACAGAACACAGAGTCAGATGCTACAAATGCATTACGCATATATACAGACGGCTCAAAAACTAAAGATGTTTCAGGATGTGGAGTGTACTCAAGATCACTAAGCCTAAGGATTAAGTGAGGAATGGGAAGAAATACCAGCGTGGTTCTATCAGAACTGGCTGGTATCTCAATAGCCACGAAAGAAATAACTAGGAAAGGAATTTCTGGCAAAAATATAACAATTTGCACTAACAGTAGAAGAACCCTATTAGCCTTGAATAGACAACGTGTTCCCTCAGGGCTAGTACTAGAGGGCTACCAAGATTTAGACAAAGCCTCGGTAGATAATTATATTATCTTGAGGTGAGTTAAAGGGCACGACAGGAGTAAAGGTAATCGCATTGCCGACTCCTAAGTCAAAGAAGCGGCTGGACTAAGAATTTTAGGGCCCAGTCACATCTACAACCTAATGACTTCGACAAACTAGATAAACGTCGTCACACCCATGGTCAATCCCTAGAGAGATGGGATGGAATCAAAGGATGCAATCTTGCCAGGATCACCGTGAGCGACCCTGGGAAGCTGGCGCCGAAAAAATATCTGGCGATGACCAGGAAAAATCTACGCTTAACAGTAGGATTTCTGACTGGCCACTGTCAACTAAGGAAACACCCCCACAATATGGGGCTAGTGGACTCTATGCAGGATGTGTGAGCATGAAGATGAAACTGTCAGGCATGTCCTATGTGAGTGTACGGAGTTATCGCCAATGAGAGAGTGTGTGTTCGGCCAACATCGAGTCTTGGCCTTCACCTGCCGATATGAAGAAAATATCCGATATGACATCTGTCGAAGAAGAAAAGAAATAAACTATCAAAAAAGGGATAACTGCGAATATATTCGAATTTTTTAACCATTTCTGAAGACGGAAGCAGATTTTGGCCTCCGAAACGTAAAAGATAAGTATTATTTCTTAATAATTTTTTTGAAAGCAAAATTGTTAAATACGACAAGTTACTGATAAATAGAAGATTTTTCTTCGTGAAAAATACTTTGATTTTTACGCAGTAACTTATCGGGGTAAACTAAAAAGTTTGCCCTTCTACACTTGTATAAAGTTCTCCATTATGATTTTTATATTTGTTCAGATTGTGGAAGGTAACAATTACACAAAAAAGGTCGATAAAAAAAAAACTGATTTTTTTTCTCCACAAAAAATGACTTTCGTTGAATATGTAGAAGTCATAGTAAATGTTCAATATGTCTACCTTAAGACATTACGCATGCGTCTAGACGTCAGCGCATTGAGCCACGTATTCGCTCAAATATTTCTGGAGTCTCTCTGATTACCCTGCACGCATCGATGATGCGTTTTCTTAAGTCCTCTACATCGCGAACAGGAGTACGATAAACCAAATGCTGTAAATGGCCCCAAATAGAGAAATCGAGAGGATTGAGATCCGGGGATCGAGCGGGCCAGTTCTGTGGTCCTCCTCGACCTATCCGCGGATTGCTGACGTGCTTCTAGACTGAAATGGGCGGGAGCCCCATCATGCATAAAAAACATATCCCTTCTGACGCCCAAATGAACTTCCTTCAGCAGTACTGGATGCACTTTTTTGAAAAATTGAACCTATGCCTCACCATTTAATCGAGGAGGTAGAAACTGAGGCCCCATTAAATCATCCCCAATAACTCCTAGCCACATGTTAAGAGAAAACTGTTCTTTCACTAGTTCGGACTTCCATTGTCTATTATATAAAATGATTTGAAATCCCTGAAACAAGTAAAAAAGAATAATTAAAAAGAATAGTTGAAAATAACAATTATATTAAGCAACAATAAACCTGAAATGAAATGATAGTGAAATAACCTACAAGTAAAAATATAATAATTGAATAAATAAAAATTAAAGGAATGCAAAAAGAAAATAATAAAAAATAAAAAAGTGTAGAGATTCCAAGTCACGTTAGTTCACGACGTTTCGATTGTTGGTATCTACAATCGTCTTCTGGTGATGACTGGACTGATTCCTCAGTCCAGTCCAGGAATCAGTCCAGTCATCACCAGAAGACGATTGTAGATACCAACAATCGAAACGTCGTGAACTAACGTGACTTGGAATCTCTACACTTTTTTATTTTTTATTATTTTCTTTTTGCATTCCTTTAATTTTTATTTATTCAATTATTATATTTTTACTTGTAGGTTATTTCACTATCATTTCATTTCAGGTTTATTGTTGCTTAATATAATTGTTATTTTCAACTATTCTTTTTAATTATTCTTTTTTACTTGTTTCAGGGATTTCAAATCATTTTATATAATAGACAATGGAAGTCCGAACTAGTGAAATTCATCACGAAACATTGTCAATCACCTTCAAAAAAACTGTTCTTGATGGTTAGTTTCGACAATAGCGTGAGGGTTTTCATCAGCCTATATGTGGTAATTATGAAAATTAATAATCTTCTCCCCGAGAAAAACTACATTCGTCTGTGATTTCTATCAACTTCAGAAAGTCACAATTTCTTCTAATCATTTCCAGCATCCAATTACAAAATTCAAGACTGTTCGGAAAGTCTCGCGGTGACAGTGTCTGTACTCGTTGCAGATGGTAAGGGTGTAAGAGTTGTTTCTTTAAAATTCGAAATACCGTCATATTATCAACATTTAGCTGGAAAGCAATCTTTCTAGTACTGGTAGTAGGTTGTTCTTCAATCAAATTAAGTACTGCTTCTTGATGGCGACAACAATCCTGCGTTCTTTTGTCGAATGAACCATTCTCGTAATCGTTAATGAAGTCGAGCAAATATTCAATGTGAAGGATGCTGCCGTTGAGGATACATTTCAGCATATCTTCTAGAAGCTTCTAATCTAACCCATTTCCCTGCGACAGACCGTAAACGTATTTTCGCATTTATGACGATGTATCTCTGCAGTTGTTCGTAAAATAATTTTTTGTTTGTTTATTTTGTGCAAAAAACCCAAGACATTTTTTGTTTAGAATGAAACGGAAATAAATTTTTATATGGTAAACAAATAATAAGACAAAAAGTTACATTGGAAATAAATTTTAGGGGTTGCGTTTTCCACCCCTTACAACCATGGGGTAAACCAAATAAATTTCTGGCTAAGTGTCTTTTTGGTAGTACAAAACGTCAGGTTAATTTCAATATTGTAACTTTTTCAGTGCTTATGAAAAAAATTGTTATACAACCCCTTTAAGGGGTTGTATCTTAACAAGGGATGCTCCAATTAAGTTTCTCTATATGAAAGATCCTATCTTTTTTTCGGTGAGGAATCACTTCCTTAAATGTTTTACACTTATTTAGTTACACCCTGTATAATCACCTTCCAGATTATTTAAAGGTCTTGAATAGTTTTCCTCTGTTCAAAAAATCATAAAAAAAATATTTATCAGAAAAATGTTTTTATGCTTTGCAGGAATTCTTTGAATAATGCATAGTCATCTTAGTTTTAGAGCTTGAGCCTGTCTTTCTCTTTTCTTTTTTTTGATTTGTATTGTATTGACACTTCCTACACAATTTTATTGTCCTACTGGAAATAAAGAATTATTATTATTATTATTATTTGAATTCGTAGAAAAAAATTGGCCGAAAATCGCCCTCATATCATAACCTCATATCATAATAAACTGAAAAGAGGCAAAAAAATAAATTTGAAAAAAAAGCATCAATGCATAGAGTACGACTCTATCGATCAGTATATACCGCGACATAGTAGAATAAATATTTATTGAGATATGGAGCTACAAAAACACATGACTCAGCAGAACGTAATAGAACAGTTGAATTTGAAGAGATGGCACCAATTCAACTCAGCGACTTTGAAAGTAGCACACTAATTATATCACGAGTAATCAATAACCAAACTTTCCTTGTGACACCCTGTATGCTAACTATAGGTTCCAGTTCGATATTTTTTCAATCCTTTCCAGCGAAATGATTAATGAATCTCGAATCCTCGCCGGCTTCCAAGTATTGTAAAAGGTTCTACTGTAATACTGACCCAGAGACGGTAAGGTCACTTGCCCAAGGCTAGACGAAGTTGTGTCGGTTCTGTACAATTTTGACCTGCGGAAATGAGCAGCATGCTAAAAAGTCGAACTAGGTACGCTTGACTTGATTAAGTCGGCCTGGAGGTAGCAGTCCGGGCAAATGAGGTTTCGAAACGACGACACAAAGCGATTGGATGGTATGTACAGGGCACTCTATAAACCAGGAGACTTGTCCAAAAGAGGACAGATTTTTCCTTCATAATCAATAGCAGGATTTAACTTTTCGGTAGATAAATTCATTAACAATTACGTGTTAAGATACTTTCGATATTGAACGCTGGGAACATTGTTGAAAAAAAAATCGAATACATCTGTCGGGACAGGGTGATAGGTGAATTATTAATTAATCGGACGCAGCGTTTACAAGTAATAAAATTTATCAACAACACCAACAAAACGAACAAACATGAAATAGTGAAACATCGTGGCGAGGAGAATGAAAATAAGAATCAGCCCGACCAAAATCCCAGCACACAATGCCTCGGTTTAAAAATGTTTCACAAGTCCCTTTCGAAAATAATCGCCAGTGACAGTCAGGGTCATAAATATATTCACAGAAAATTAACCACTTGGGCCGTTGTCTAATACATAAAAATCTTACCCAACTGCCGTCTGTCATTCTAAAATATCCATGTGTTTCTCAGCAATAAACCTCGGTTCGAGAGAAGAGAACATTTCAATGATTTGCCATGAAAAATATAAACATACTGAGTAAAATAAAATGAAAGGAATTCACATAAAGAAACCCAAGCAGATGGATATTTCGTCCAACTGCTCGACAATAGAGTTACGAAAAGTTAATTTCCTAACAAGAATTTATAATACAAAAATTAAAAATCGACATGGATATGAAATGCCTCTAAAGTAACTAGTTGTAGGAAAAACCCTACACATCGAAAACATATTCGAATATAAGGCATGCAGTTATGGTCTCCATAAGTGTAACTTTTATTAGGATGTTAATAAAAATACAATTAGTTTCAATACTCAATGAAAATAGGATAATTGTTTTTGAAATAAAACCTTGAATATCTTTATAAATAAGCTCTTTGGATGGAAGAGCAATATCTGCATTGATTTATCATGTGCAGATGTTGAATTCTGCAAATTGTTAGGTTAGGTTAGTATCTCTTGTACTTAGTAACCTTTCAGTAAAATCATTTATTATTATTATCATCATTATATTGACTTATATATTGAGGTACCTTGATATTAGTGTTTATTTGTGTAACTGCCATTTTTTTATTCTTCCAGATCTCAAATATGTGAATAAACATGGCAACAACCATCGATAGTGGAACAGAAACCCTCTTTTCCGATGAGTCTCCATGTGAGTTGGTGCGTTCGCCCAGTATTTGTTCTGGAGATGAAAGGGAACTGCAGATGGATGACACGCAGTCCATTAACAGCAGATTGGCGCCGCCAAACATTCAGCCATACAGCGGGGTACTAGAAAAGGTAGGAAAATTTCAATCCATAGAACTTGTTTAATTTCCAAATAAGATTTCTTAGAATTGCAGACTGTAGTCATTTGCCTAGGTTAGGTTAGGTTAGGTCCAAAGTGAGTGGATCTATTCGACCCTCCACCGCAGCCCGCAAAGGTTCATTGTGGCTCACATCTATTCACACTCGACCAAATAAACTCAGCTTCTTAACGAAGCCGATAAGTTTGTAGATGTTAAGAGTTCGGCTCTGCCAAACTTTGAAAACCAGATTCGGTCCCCAGCGGGGCAGGCACAAAGTATGTGTTCTGCTGTTTCATCGTTTTCTCGGACTGTCTTCCGACAGTCCGAGTCTCTGCATATGATGATTCAAATGACAGTGACCTGTTAGAAGGCCTGTTAGAGATCAACTGTAGTCCAATGCCTTTAATACCGCTTGGGCACCGGCGATTGAGGAATGCATGAGACGAATGGGTATGCCGGAAAACGTAGGGAGGACGTGCATGAGCTTCATAGGGGAGAGAACAGTCACCTGTGGAGCGGTCTCGGACAACGTAAACAGAGGCTGTCCACAGGGTTCAAGTCTGGGACCAACCGTATGGCTGATTGTGATGGAGGTATGGTTTGATCGAATCAGAAGCATGAAAGAGAGACAAGGCATAGGTACGATTGGGGTACAAGTGCAGGCCTATGCGGATGACCAGCTGGTCATCATCGAGGGTAGCTCTGCAGATGACATCGAGAGGAAATGGAATCTGGTCTGGAATGAATGCAAAGCATGGGAGGAAGAGATGTGGGTGGAATACAATGAAAGGAAGACAGAATGCATGTACATACAGGCCAGACGGGATGAAAGAATCCCGGTCATAACGGTGAATGAGAGAGAAATTGAGGTCAGAATGAATGTAAAATACCTAGGAATTGTGGTGGACTCTGGACTCTTATTCATTGACCACCACAAGGAGGTAAGAAAAAAGCTAAGCACATTGGCGGGGAAAATGAGAAGATGGACCGGGAGGAATATAGGAATGAAGAGAGAGTGTGTTAGAATAATCTATGAAAGGGTAGCGAAACCTGCAGCTATGTATGGGGTGCAAGTGTGGGGGAGTAGAGTGCATGACAGTAGAGTTAGGAGACAGCTGGGCGCGGCCCAGAGGCCCTTTCTCATTGCCGCATGCGGGGCATATAGGACAGCGCCGACAGCCGCGCTCAGTGTGATCACGGGAATAGCCCCACTTCATATAGAAGCTGGGGCTAGATACCATGAATGGAGAATGAATGGGGAAAGGAAGACTCAGGACAGAGTGAAGGGTATAGATAAGATACTTCCCTGGATGCAAGGGGGTTTACTGGAGGAGTCGCAGGAAGAAGGGATGGACGTGGTATATGTGGATGCCGGAGCGAGAATGGACAAGGAAAGAATGGGCTTTGGATGGGCGCACGAAAGGAACGCAGGTTAATGGGCTCTAGGGAACGAGAGGATTCCCGAACAGAGCAGTGTGAATGAAGCGAAACTGATTGCCATAGAGAAGGTGGTAGAAATGTGGGGTATGAATGAGAACCTAAGGGTGATCAGTGACTCCGCAATTGCGGTGGAAAGGATGAAAGTGGTGCGTGTGAAGAATAAAAGGGTGGCTAGAATACAGAGAATGATTGAGGAGAGGTATAAAAGTGGGGCACGGACCGAAATCGTATGGCGCAAGGGTCACCTACATGACAACCCTGGTAACAAAAAGGCTCACAAGGAGGCGGAGAAAGGAATGCGCAGGGATAATATCTCATGGAATGTGGGGAGAATGAGTAGTAAGAGTGAGGAGAGAAAGAGGATAAAGAATGGATAAAGGAAGAATGGCAGCGAGAATGGGACAACAGTATGACCGGGCGATTGTTATACAGGTATTGTAGAACAGTCGGGTATGAGTCACTGGATCTGTCGAGGAAGGCAGTCCTGTTGTTCACGGGGCACGGTAATTTCCCGGGATACTTGGCTAGGTTTAACCTGGTGCGGGAGGTGCCGTGTCCGTGTGGATGGGGGGAGCCTGAAACGGCAGAACACGTGATAGAGAGATGCATGGATGGCGGTAGAACTGGGTGGCGCGAATGGAAAGAACGGCTGGAACAAGAGAAGGGAGGAATGCAGATGAGAGACAGGAATGGAAGAAGAAACGAATGGATACGTGTGGCGAATGAGTGGGCAGAGAGTGTCGTGAGAGAGGAGAGGGACGGATGAGAGGCAAGCTACCATTGACGCTGTTGAAGAAACGCCGTTGAAGTAGCGAAGATCTTCCCAATTGAAACAGTCATGGAGTAGATGCTAACTGATTTGTGGAGCTCTTACAGGCCGAAAAATGATTTGTCAATACCTGGAGAGAATTGCTTAGTTAAGTTGAATTAGTTAAGACTACCTTGAAGAGAAATGTAATAGTTAAGTTTAATTAGTTAAGTTCAATTTATTGTTAATTTTTGAAAGCTGTAGAAATGTAAATCTGGTTTGTTTTTTTTAATAAAGTTATGGGTCTTTGATCCTCGGTGATTTGGAAAAACACGGGTCCTTTGACAGTGGTGATGCTAGGATAGAGGGAAGATGCTTAGCTGAAAGGCTTACGAGCCAGGGCAGCACAGGGCAAAGGCATTATTCATGTAGTCCAACAACTATTTGGTATCAAACTTCGAAGGGTGAAAAAACGCCTTGGAGTGAGCCAATCCTGGAAGATTCTACCAGAAGTCCATGAATTTTCTTGCCATCCAGGTATTCAATCCTTGTTTTCCTTGTTTGGCAAAGCCTAATGGCAGGTTCTGGTCCGATGAAGCTGCTTGCATCACCCTCCTTTGCAAGGGAGTCAGCAGCCTTATTGCCTTCCAGGCCAGTATGGCCAGGAATCCAGAGCAGAGAACATCTGTTTAGTCTTCCTATCGAGGAGAGTTGTTTTTGGCAATCTGCTACCAATTTTGACGTTGCTCGGTAGGAGCCAAGAGCTTCCAATGACTGTCCGAGAAAGATTTTATAGACTTGTGTATGAGTTTGGATTTATCCAATATCTCCGCACGTAATTCAATATCGTAAATTTTTGCTTGAAATACAGTCACATAGGTTCCTAGGCAGGTTGATATCTATGTCCTAGATCTACGACTGAAACCACTTGCACTAGAACCTGAAAGTATTTTCAATCCAACTGTGAACCAACAACTATCTGCTCTTAAGAATTCCTTCCCCCGGAGGATCCAGTCCTCTCTACTCGGAAACAGTTGGAGGTATAAAGTCAGAGGTCATTTCCAGTGTCAGCCAACAGTCTGTTGCACTCTGCATTAAATAGATTTGTGCAACTGACAATGTGCACAAGTCTATATGCAGTCTATCTAGCCTCTCTCCAGAAAAATGTGGAGAGGAGGTAGATCTGAAAGGATCTTCATGGCCACTGACGGTGTGGTACTGATTGCACCACAGATGGCCAGACAAGCCTGTCTCTGTAAGCCAGAGAACTTTGCCTGGGCCGTTTTCTGTGAAGTCTTCGGCCACCAGGCAATTGCACCGTAAGTGAACATTGGTCTGACAATTATCACATAAAGCCAATAGATTTGTTTGGGGCCTAAACCCCAAATTTTACCACAAAACCCTTCCTTAAGGACAGTCTCCAAGTGTACGTTCAAGGTGAGTTTTTTATCAAGGACAATGCCAAGATATTTCACCACTGTTCAAAATGGAATGACTCCACCATTGAGGAAATGTGGCGTCAGATCGTCCAATTTTCTCCTCCTGGTAAAGGGGATTATCACAGTTTTGCTGGGGTCGACAGACATCTGCTCCTTCAGGCACCAACTGTGAACAACGTCCATCGTTCTTTGAAGGATATTACAAGCTACCCTTCCCGGCGAGGACCTTGCCAAGATGACAAGATCATCTGCATAAGCTTGCAGATCTACTTTTCTTCTGTCGAGGGCATCGAGCAGACTATTCATCAGGAGTGACCACAGGAGGGAAGATAGTACCCCACCTTGAAGGCAGCCTCTGGTGACGATGAACCTAATGGCCTCATCTTGAAGAGTCGTAGTTACAGTTCTGATTACCAGCCAGTTATAGTCGATTCTATACCTTTCCTAGCCAGGTCCTATAAATCCTATAAATCTAGGTAGTGCATTGTCAAATGCTCCTTTAATATCGAGAAATACAGCAACTGCAATCTCCTTGTTGTCAAGGGATTGGGATATTTTCTCTAGAAGGTTGTTTAATGCTAAATCTGTCGATTTGCCGGTTTGATAAGCATACTAGTGGTTATTCTGGGGTGGGGGGATGTGTCCGTCCAGTACCCTCTCAAGTCTTTTCAACAGGAAGGATGTAAGGCTGATTAATCGGTACGACCAATCAGGGTGTGGTGACCCTCAGTCATTTGCCTAACTCCATTTTAGTTTTACGTGCCACAACAGTCATTTTGCAAAACTTAAAAATTTAAGTACAATATAAAGAATAAAATAAACCTGATACAAATGAGCAAAAAATTAAAACTGAAATTGAAAAAGATTTGAAACCAAGTTTTTTCACGACATTTCGATTGTGAATACTAACACTAGTCATTTTCATTATGTAGATAGATAGATAGATTTATTTAATCTCTTATGGTTGCTTTACAACATGAGATAAGTCACAGTACATAAAGAGGGAAAAATTCTCATTATACAAACATTAAGAAAAAAAACATCACAAACATTCTAGTCGTTACAAATTGATTAAGAATAATAAGAATAAAATGAAATGAAAAATATTTAAATATAAACACATGTTAAAATACATTGAAACAAAACTGCCTAGTCGCTACGTTTTTTATGGTCGTCTAATGAATAAAAGGCATGGCGGATGAGAAACTTTTTCAAAGATAGTTTGAAATGTTTCATATTGGTGATGAGTTTCAAGTCTTCAGGCAAAAAATTGAACAAATGTGTTCCAGCATATAGAGGGCTCTTTATATGTTGCTTTCTTTGCAAGTGGTGCAAATGGAAGGCATTCTTCAGTCTCGTATCATATTCATGGTAGTCACTGTTTCTATTCATATGGGTATATATTAATAATTTGTAGAGATAGATAGATGTCAATGTTAGGATATTGTTTTCAATGAACGTGTTTCTGCACGTCCACGTCCACGTCTATAGTCCAAATCATATATTAACTTATGATGTTACTACTAATGATTCTGTATATTAAAGAATAATATACGTTTACTAGGTGGTGCCTATGAAAACTCGATTTCAGAGTAATAAATGCAAAGTACAGCTTGTTGAGTTTTTTACACAGACCATCAACTTGTCTATTGAAAGAAAGTTTTTGGTCTAGTTCGAGGCCTAGGAATCTCGTTGATTCTGAGTTGTGAACTTCTGTGTTACCAACATTTATTGATAAATTATTACTGCGCTTTGAAGTACTAGTGAATTCAATGGAGACCATATTTCTGCATTATTGATGAGGTGATTTACTTCACACCAGTATGTAAATTCTTTTATTACAGTATCTATTTTGGTCCTGTACCTGATTGATAGTTTTAGCTGTAACAACGATTGTTGTGTCGTCTGCGTATACGAAAGTACGTCCTTGACTGATGTGGTTGGGAAGGTCGTTGACATACAGCAGAAATAGCAGTGGCCCAAGGACCCCACCTTGGGGTGTGCCAATCTGTATATCAAAATTTTCAGAGAACTGCTTCTCAACCTGCACCTTAATAGATCTACCGGACATATATGACTCGATCCATTTTTGAATTGGACCTCGAATGCCTAGAGCTTCCAGTTTTATTTGTAGATACCTAGGGTTGATTGTGTCAAATGCACGAGACAGATTAGAAAATAGTCCAACCACAAGCTTATTTTCGTTGATGCTATCATGTATACAGGGTGATTCGAAAGTACTTTGACAAACTTCAGGAGGTGATTCCTCGCAATATTCTAATATGAATTGTCCAAATAAATAAATGTCCGGAAACGCTTCGTTTCCAAGATACAGGATGTTGAAGTTTTACTTTTATTTTCGTTTTTTTCAAATAACTTTTGAAATACTGAACTCAATTTCATGAAATGAAATGTTGACATTTCTTACAAATTTTATTAAAACAAATACTTATTATGCACCCTTGATACAAAAATAACTATTTCGCTTAAGAATGTTATAAAGGAACGTACCCAACAGTAATGACCTCTTCAAACGAGTAAAACGTCAAATTTATTTCCAAAGCATTCTTATGAAAAATGCAAAATATTCGTAATAACTTAACATGCATCGATTATCAAATAATCGACTTGAAGTTTTCAAGTCCAAATATTTAGAAAACGTTACAGCGTTTTCAGCGTTAGTTACAGCGACTAGTAACAAGGGTAGCTTATTTACGTAGATATGATAGAGGAATCGATTTTTTTACTGAAAAATGTGCTAGAAGTACGCCCAAAAAAGTTATAAATCTTTAAAAAAGAAAAAGACGTGTAGGTGGTGCCCCCTACGAGTAAGAGCAATAAGAACATCAGGTTCGAATTCGACACCTCAAAAACCTCCTATTACCAAGTTTCGTTTAATTAAGTTCGGTATTTCAAAAGTTATTTGAAAAAAACGAAAATAAAAATAAAACTTCAACATCCTGTATCTTGGAAACGAAGCGTTTCCGGACATTTATTCATTTGGACAATTCATATTGTGAGGAATCACCTCCTGAAGTTTGTCAAAGTACTTTTGAATCACCCTGAGATCTGCTGAGGCTGTTTCGACAGAATAGCCAGGTCGGAATCCAAACTGTCGTGGGGTTAATAAATTATGTTCAGTTAGATATGATGTTATTTGATTATAGACTGCCATTTCCATAGTTTTGGAAAAACAGTTCAGCAGACATTTATCATTCTCTAGTTTTCCACGCACTGGGTATCCCCATTCTTGAAGACCGGAACTGCTTTTGATATTTCCAATTTATTTGGAAACACTCCACTAATGACAGTGATTTATAATAATGGCTAATGTACTTGAGATATTGTCAATGAACTCTTTCAGTAGAATTGCTGGTATTTCATCTATGCCAGTGGAAAATTTCTTTTTCAAGCCTAACAGGAGCAAAGGACATAGAATTCGGAATTGTGACGGATGATTTTGTGATCTTGTTTATATTGTTCATTTCAGGATCTATTGAATATTACTTCAAGAGGAAGATTAAGTTTAATCTTCCGCGATTTTCTTTGAGATATGCACCTCAATTTTGCGACATGAGTTTGCTTTTTATTGTGCAGTAAATACATACCTCACCTAAACTAATCAGCGACAGCTGGTTAACGGAAAAACAAGATTTTAAACAGATTTAACCTACAACATTCCTTTGTGATTCGAAAAGTTCCAAATTTATAGATGAGGATGAAATGTTCTTTTTTTCTCAAGTGATTCTGGTTTTTTTCAAATCGTACAATTACTTACCTGACGCACTAGTACGGAAAATAATACTTCTTTCAGTAGGATAGATAATCCAAATAAGGGTGCATTTCACACACTCATAGGAAATTCTTGGGTTGAAATATTGAAAACATCTATAGTCTATTTCAAAAGAGTGTAGAGTAATAAAATCTCATTAAGTATTCAAAAGCGCTACAGGGTGATCCGTCAATAAATTCTGTCACTTCCCTAGTCCGCATTGCAAAATTATGTCGTTTCATAAAGAGCAGGTAGGTATCACCCTGTTTTAAGGGATTTGTCCATTGTTATCGACGGATAAATACTGAGCCAGAGGCGCGCTAGTGGGATAATTGCCAAAAGAATATGCATTCATAAAAATTATATTAAAGGAAATAAAAATTTAATACAGCAGAACAGTGTTATTAAAAAAATATAAAATGTAACAATAAAATATATACGAACCGAAATCGGGAAATACTCACAAACACACACGAACGAACTTTACGTATTGAAACACTTGTGGGGACTTTAAATCAATTTATTCACAAAAACGACAAGAACTTTACTGGATACGTTATTACAATTTGACACTTGAACAATACTAAAACTGTGAACTTCCCTTAACGTTTAACAACACTCTATTTATACCCTAATTGAATGTTCTAGAGATTACTAGGTACAATTTTCGAGAACCTTCCGAGAAAATAATTATTCAGACTACCCTTAATTCTAAACCCTAACCTAAGCAAAAGTGTCACTGATACACTGGTCTCTGTCCAGATTGCTTATCCCGCTACAGTATATTTACAATTCAATTAAATTATTCCACATCAGTATAGTCTTCATCCGAAGAACTGTCATCATCTCCTGGTGTTATAATTATAGGGTCAACCACCTGATCGACCAAGTTGTCCAGTTCCCACATTTTATCTTCCTCTTTTAAAACATGCTGGATTGCTTTTTGCCAGTTTTCTGATGTGAGTTCCATAATGGCTTGATCAAACAATACCTTGACATCTTTCATTTTAAATGTGGTATTGTGCCTTGCAACATATCCTTTAACTTGTGCCCATATAAGTTCTATAGGATTTAATTCGCAATGATATGGCGGTAGGCGCAGCACAGTTACTTTATACTTTTCTGCTACATCTTCTACGGCATATTTCATGAAGCGAGATTTATGTTGTTTTACTATGGCTAGTAGTTCCTTCTTTACTGAATTCGTCTCAAACTGAATACCTTTATTTGACAGCCAGTTAATAATTTCTTGCTTTCTCCAAGCTGAAGTTGGTACCTTCTCTAAGCGCCTTGAATGGTAGCTTGCATTATCCATAACCACGACCGAATCAGCTGAAAGAAATTTTAACATTTCCCCGAAGTAGTCTTCGAAGACATCCGAATTCATGTCCTCAAGATAATCTCCCGTCCGGCACGACTCAAAGCTTAACAAACCTTCTTTTAAAAATCCGTCTTCGCTTCCAATGTGAGCAATTATAAGCCTCTTCCCTTTTCCCGAAGGCACTTTAATACCCGTCGAAAGGCCTTCTATGAAAGCTTGGCGAGAACTTGTTATATTTTTATCTTGCCACATTTTTTTGACTATATAACCTTCGTTTATCCACGTCTCATCAAGATAAAAAATTTTCTTTTGCTCTCTGCGGTACTGCTTTATAGTTGTCAAATATTTTCGTCTCCAGCAAACAATTTCATCACTTTCCAGTAATAGTGCCTTTCGATTGTGCTTTTCCCAGGCAAAATTCATACTTTTTAAAGTTTTCCATAAAAGTTTTCTGGATATCAAAGGAATATCGTTATCTTGGCTTATCTCGATAAATATTTTTTCAAGAGTGGGTATTTCCTTTTTAAAATAAAACGAATGAACTTTTCTTCGAATGTCACATTTGGTGTCTTCATCTAAGATTTTTATTGGTCTTCCTGATTTTCTCTTGCATGGACTTACCTGGCCTGATATCTTTCTTTCTCGCAATAATTTAAAAATCGTGGACTGTCCAATTCCAGTCATTCGGGCACATCGCTCAACACTTTCTTGCACAGACAAACTAGGGTGATCGTGTTTTATGCAACAAACAGATAGCGGATAATTTTTTACACTTCTTTTCTTTGGAGTAAATGTCCCCATTTTATAACTTTTTCACTATTTCTATATCACAATATCACTGTACGTTTAATTGGTGTAGTAACAATTACTATTATAACTCGAATGTTTAAGACACCATTACAATATATTTAAACCCTTTTTCTTAATTACCTGGGTTTAATAGGTATTGCATGATTGGTGGGCAGGGTCAAAAAGGGATTATTATAATGACATGGCACCTCGGAACTAAGTGTTAACCCTTTTTTGAGAAATCATGCTCAAGTATATGAACCCAAATTGCATATTAAATAAGTTTACAAGAACTACTAAAATTAATCTTAATCTTTTTTTAAGAAATTTTACTTACCTAAATACATGTAGGTACTTAGTTTTAGACCAAATTACTTCCCAAAAATGGCCTTTTATTATTATCTATGTCTGTAATTTTTAATTTACTTTAATTATTGAGTTTAATAATCCTAAGATTTGCCAACGCCCATGGACGACAATGAAATTCAGGCAAATTTTATGACACTTCATGATTTATTACTCTACACTCTTTTGAAATAGACTATAGTTGGCACTGAAAAGGACTTCATCACCAACAGCATAAAAATCTCTGATGATGCGTATTAATCAATGGTTATTCCTTCCACAAAACAAAAAAACACTTATATCGGACCTTCTTCAAAATCTATTTCGTATCTTCCATATATTGAATCTCCCGTAAGTGCCATTTAGCATCAATAAAGGCCATTTATTTATTTTCCTCGCCGTAGAAATTTCAAAAACAACTAAATTTTCCCAGGTGTGTAATAGTCTAAAACAATATAATTATCTCGGAACCGTCCGCCCTATAAATTGTAGCCTTCGGCCGATGTCAGAAATGGTCAGTCATCTGTTCCGATTCAACAATGATTCCTAATGGTTTCTACGGCAAGATCACGATTGTTATTGGCCAACAATCACCGTCATTTCACTACTTTAATGATCATGTCGAGAGTAGTCGCTGTATACAGAACAGTTCTCGTTTTATCTCCGGGGTCATCGGATTAGAAGATGCTGCAGAAGAGGGCAAAAATGAAGACGAATCATTTTTAATTGAGCTGTCGTGAGTAAGTTCTCGTAATTTTTGAAAAATTACAGAATTGGTAGTTTCTTGAGATGCTTTGAGAGCGGTGCTTGCTTCAATGTAATGATACAAATTAAACCTTAATACCTACAGATTATATTCATTTTTCGTCACGGGAAGTTTCGTGAAATTTTATTTTTCTACTTTACATTTTATAGTGTTTCCATGACAATCTGAACACAAAGAAACTATTTTTTCAATTTTAACTAGTATATTGTATGAAGAACTTCTTAATATTGATAGTATTCACGGCACGACAACCGGGGCAGATATTTTTAAGGGAGTTGAAAATGTCATTAATAAAAAGAACCTTCGATGGAGAAATTTGAAATCTATAACAACTGATGGAGGCAAAAATATGTATGGTAAAAATAAAGGAGTGGTTGCACTTGTGTCAAAGGCTGTAGAAAATGATGGTGGTTCAAAACCATTAGTCTTACATTGTGTCACTCATCAACAGTCCTTGTGCGGAAAATGTTTGGATATGTCTGAAGTTCTAAAACCAGTCATATCAGTTATTAACTTCATCAGATCCACTGGGCTGAATCACCGACAATTCCGCGAGTTTATTCAACAGATTGGAGAAAATGAGTTACCATATTATACTGCCGTACGCTGGCTTAGTTGCGGAAAAGTTCTCAAGCGCTTTTTTGAACTTCGAGCAGAGATCGAATTTTTTTTAAATGAGAAGCAGCACCCTTTTGCCGATTTAGAAAATATTATGGATGTGGAAGTTAGCCTTCTATGTCGATTTGACAAATCATATGAACGAACTGAATTTGAGATTGCAAGGAAAAAATCAGCTTCTCCCTGATTTATACACAAATATCAAATCCTTCAGGCAGAAAATAATACTATTTCAATCGCAATTACGTAAAAAATGTTTCAAACATTTTGAAACATGTGAAATATTCAGCCACACTACAGAGACTGAATTTTCAGTCAATTGTGCAATCGAAACTTTGAGTGCTTTGAAGATAAATTTTGATACTCGTTTTTCAGATTTTGATGTCATTGCGAATAAAATTAAGCTTTTTCAAAATCCTTTTGATTCTGACATTGAAACCCTGGCTCCGGAAGTCCAAATGGAAATTATTGATTTACGGTGCAGTGATATGCTTAAAAACAAATATCAAAATTCATCTTTGTTGGAATTTTATAAGACTCTTCCACTGGAACAATTTGATAATTTGCATAAATTTGCTCGTGGGTTGTTTTCTGTTTTTGGTACTACTTACTTGTGTGAGAAAACGTTTTCCAAGATGAAGTACACAAAGAATTTTTAGATATTTCAATTAACCGATGAGCATCTTAACTCTCTTTTGATAATTGGAACAAGTAAAATTGATCCACAACTACAAAGTATTGTCGGTGGAAAATCACAATTACATAAATCTCATTAGTGTTTTTGTTTAAATGTGATTCATTTCAATTATTTGTTAGTTATTAATATGCTTAAACTTAGATACTTAAGTTAAGTTTTCTTTGTCATCATTTCTGTCGTTAAGTTTTACCTTGCAACTAAATAAAACCGAGTAATTATCATTCTGTGTTTTCTTCTTCAACTTATCACGGCAATAGTAACAACAATTAGGTAATCATTGGCTGTCGCGGGCCAGATTGATGACAGTAAATCATTGGCTGTCGCGGGCCGGATTGATGACACTGGCGGGCCGGATTTGGTCCGCCGGCCGTAGTTTGGAGACCCCTGATCTAGTAGATTTGCTTTTTTTTATGGCTGTTGTTGCAATTGAACCATCCGTCTGTATTAATGGTGGAATTGTGGATTTTGTAAAGTTCTGATTAACAGCTTTAGCTACCGACCAGAAGGATCTAGAGCCGTTGGGATTGCCAAGCATTAATCATTAACGTGTAGTATTATTGGCATGTAATGAGTTACGTTACAAATAAGAAACAATATTACATACTTTATACTTTTCTCAGTAGTTCCAGGCTACCAGAAATTAACAACGAAAATGACTTTTCTTAGGACAGCGGAAAAGTAATTGACTTTTTGTCATTGTTTTGAAACCCGATATGCAAAACATCTGGGGTCTCTTCTGGAATAGCACAACTGTTTTATTACCTCGCAAATCGTTTCAGGTGCCAGCAATTACAACTTTTCCATATACAAATCAACAGTTGAGTTGTCGGCCGAAACATTAAAACTTAAAGTGTGTTCATGTACTCGCATTTTTTAGCGGTGGTCGTAAAATTATAATGAAATCGTCACGGCTTTTCATCTTCCGAGAAACAATTCGAAGTCTCCAGACTGCTTCATTTTCTTGTCGGCTTTTTCTTCGACTTAACATGCCCGTTTTACTGCTTTTTAACATCCTTTGCCGAGGCGAAACCGAAATTGAAAATGAATCCGAACCAGTTTTTTACTGCCAGTTCGTAACACCAAAATAATAATCCTTGTGAGAGGACCGCTTAGTTTGTATAGGGAGGAGAGTGTCAAATCATTTCATTATCGCATTATTTTTGTCGCGAAATGTTAGCGGTCGTCACACAAAATAAAACACAAAAGAACAATAACGGCACAAGAGAGAACGAAAAGTACAAAACATTAGATGCAACAGGTTTTTTAACATTGGAGTTCGTTTTGAATCACTTATTCCATTCCAAGAACAATCTTGGGATACTAGACCAAACTCGACCAAATAAATCTATCTTCCTAACGGAAGATCAGTTTTTACTTAGTGAGTGATATTTCACGTCAGCTGGCAGAAGAATACCGGATCCAATCCACGACGAGCAGCAGTTTGTGCTCTAGTACCAGGGCCTCAATGTGCCTTCTGTAATTTTTTCTCAATCTAGTGACCTGATCACACACATTTGGGTGGTTTGGCAAGTAGGTCTCCTGCTGTGCTTTTCAGGCAGGTATCCTCCCATGTTTACATGGTACTAGCTGCGGTACCAGCCAGCAGACGCTCTCTTGATTCTCTAAGGAGAAGGCACCCTTCCAAGACAGAATGTTCTGCTCTGGAGTCATAGCTGTAGATCATCCTCTTCAGCAGCCATAACATCATACTAACATACCTATTGCTCTGTGGAATATAACATTGTCCAAACATCCGCCACGGCTTCTCTGGGTGGCGCATAAAGCAGCCTGAATTTGAACGATGGCATGAATTCTGTCGGTTTTAAGAACCTCTGTGGTCTGTGTATGATTCACACACACCTGCGACTTGAGAAAACCTTACAAGTAGAAAAAGTCAAACGATATCTAGTGGCGAGTAGTGGTACTATGTACTATCTTTTTCAGCTACCCGCTAGGTGGCATTAGGCGTATTTAAATATTTAGAATTACCGCGTTGGTTCGAGAAAGTTCTGGTTTAGGTAGTGTATTCCGATCACCTCGAGATGGCAGTAATAATTGCATATAAAAAGGCTAGCGGCGCAACTGCGAGTTAGTCTGCGTAGGAAAGGCGAAGGAAGCGAAACTGTCTATTGTGAAATAAAGTAACACCCGTCAATAAAAATATTTTGATTTGACTTATTGTTTTTATGTGTGATTTGTTAGTATGGAAAAGAAGCGAAAAATCGGCAGTGAATGCAGAACATTCCAAGAAAAATGGAACTTTCAGTATTTTGTGATTGAGTCCAGTAATAAGGCGCTATGTTTAATTTGTAATGAAACCATAGCTGTTCTCAAAGACTATAACATTAAACGACACTATGAATCGAAACATCTTCAAAGTTACTCCAAGTATACAGGAACTTTGCGGAAGGAAAAATTTGAAGCTTTGAAACGCGGACTCAAATCGTAGCAATCTTTGTTTACCAAAGCGAATACTGAACAAGAGTCTGCAACTCGCGCCAGTTTTCGTGTGGCTCTTGAAATCGGAAAACGTGGCAAACCATTCACCGATGGAGAAATGATAAAAGAATGCTTGATTGCAGTAGCCGAAGAAATATGCCCCGAGAAGGTAAATTTATTTAAAAGTGTCAGTTTGTCAGCAAACACCGTGGCGCGGAGGGTGCAAGACATGGCAGAAAATATATCATCTCAACTGTCTGACAAAAATGGACATCATGAGTGGTTTTCTCTAGCATTGGATGAATCAACGGATGTGTCAGATACTGCTCAGGTGTTGATTTTTATTCGCGGAGTAGATGAAAGCTATGAAGTGTATGAAGAACTTCTTGATATTGATAGTATTCACGGCATGACAACTGGGGCAGATATTTTAAAGGGGGTTGAAAATGCCATTAATAAATAGAACCTTCGATGGAGAAATTTGAAATCTATAACAATTGATGGAGGCAAAAATATGTATTGGAAAAATAAAGGAGTGGTTGCACTTGTGTCGAAAGCTGTAGAAAATGATGGTGGTTCAAACCATTAGTCTTACATTGTATCATTCATCAACAGTCCTTGTGCGGAAAATGTTTGGATATGTCTGTAGTTCTAAAACCAGTCATATCAGTTGTTAACTTCATCAGATCCACTGGGCTGAATCACCGACAATTCCGCGAGTTTATTCAACAGATTGGAGAAAATGACTTACCATATCTTACTGCCGTACGCTGGCTTAGTTACGGAAAAGTCCTTAAGCACTCTTTTGAACTTCGAGCAGAGATCGAATTTTTTTTAAATGAGAAGCAGCGCCCTTTTGCCGATGGATGTGGCGCATAAAGCAGCCTGAATTTGAACGATGGCATGAATTATGTCGGTTTTAAGAACCTCTGTGGTCTGTGTATGATTCACATACACCTGCGACTTGAGAAAACCTTACAAGAAGAAAAAGTCAAACAGGGTCAAATCTCACGATCTCGGTGGCCGGTTTACATTACCTCCACGTAAGATGATCTTGCCCTCAAATCGCTCGTGCATAATATCCAATGTGGCATGAGCTATGTGGCACCTAGCGCCGTCCTGTTGAAACCACATGTCGTTGGTGTCCAAATAATTCAATTTAGGCCAAAAAAAGTTGTAATCATCGATCTATAGTGCTCGCCGTTGAGAAGTGATAGCCTAGCCAACGTCCTTCTCAAAAAAATATAGACCGACGCCTCCAGCCCAAAATCCACACCAGTGATTTTTTTCGGAATGCTTTGGGCGCTCTTGGATCTCATATGGATTGGTATCGTCAGACCCCTCTTTCCCAATGGACACTTTGGGGGAGTGTCCAGGGCCCCGCGATCGATAGGGGGCCCCCTCAGATCAAATACAAAATTCCTAGTTGCTGTCAGATCACCAATCGATAACCAATATGTATGACCAAGAAACTTATATAATTCTAACAAATCTAACCTAAATTACGGACTACAATACCAACTTACTGGCTTTTACCTGCGCGAAGAAGCTATTCTACTCTCGTCCAAAAATTAGGCTTTCCGACTTCAGCATGCTTAGATAAATTTGAATATATAATGGTATACTAAGCACATACACATTTGAAGAAAAATCATCAGTAGTACACTCTTCACGCTCCATTTAAATTGAGCGAACGAAGTTTGAATTAAGCAATTAATTTAATTGAGAAATTACATAGAAAATTGAAAGCAAACTCTCCAAACCAACTCTCCAACCTAACTGACTAAAATCTACGAGACCTCCACTTCTTATACTCTTGACCAACAGCCCTCCCAGTCATACACCACAACCACATTACCTGCAACAAAATGGGGACCCGACCGGCCCACTAAGGACTTCTGTTACTGACCGCGATTTATCTTATTCACTGTTACAAAATACAATACAATATATGAATATGTTTTTATCTTTAGTGCAATCTCTAATGCAACAATATTTAATTCTTACTTAATTGTATTTGTTTTATAAATAAAATTTAATAAAATATTCGTTAAAGTAATTTTTACACACCGCTAAGTTACTTTTGTGGACTATATTACATTTATCTATTCGTTTCATGCCATTCTTAATAAAAATAAATATCTACTTTCTAACAAAATAGTGTTCTGACAAGTCATAGGGGCCCCATTATCCTATTATGCTCAGGGTCTCCAATAGTTTAAAGACGGCCCTAGGTATCGTTACAAATTCGACAATTTTGCTTATTCATGTACCCCTAATCGCTGAAGATGATTTTTTGATGAAAATTAGTGTCAGTTGCCAACTGCCCCAGAGAACATTCAGCAAACACACACGTTGTCTATGGTCAAAATCAAAAAAATCTTCATTTCCGTAGACCTAAGGAAGGCATGGAAAAAGTCACATAACTCAGTACAATTACAATGAGGTCACAATCATAAAACAACATAATTATAAGACATATTATATAACATTTAGACCACAAAAGGGATACAAAAATTAAAATTTAAAATTCCAAATCAGACTGAAAAAATTCATCAAGCGAATAAAATACCTTTTCACATAATAGTTTCCGAACTTTTTGTTTAAAGAGCTTTACACTAGTTATTTTTTTAATGGATATTGGGAGCTTGTTGTACAGTTTTATGGACATGATATGAGGTCCATTAGTCACCTTGGCTAACTTATGACTAGGAATTAAAATGTTATAGTTTTTTCTCAGGGTGAAGCCCGAAAGAAGACATGTATCATCTCTGTTCTGAAACTTGGAGCAATTTGATTTAACGTAGATTACGCAATTAAAAATATACATGCAAGTAACAGTTAATATATTCAACTTTGCAAATAGTGGTTTACAGGAATCGAGTGGTTTTTTAAAACAAATTGTTCTAATAATCTTTTTCTGGAAAATTAATAAGTCACTGATTCTATTGCAGTTGCCAAAACAAATAATACAGTGATTGAGGGCAGAGTAAACATATGCATAATAGTAACTTTTAAGAATTTCAATAGACACAAAATTACGCAGATTCCATATAACGAAACAGTGTGTCGCTAAATAAAAACTCTTAAACATTTTTTATAGTTTACCTGTTCAATACTTTTAATCTCAGACCTAACCAATACACTACAATCAGTTTCCTGAATTGTAAAGAGAATGGTGTTGGTTTTAAGATTATTTAGAATCAAGCCATTCTTAGAACAATAACTTTGCATGTTGGATACAGCATCATTTGCTCTTAACTGACAATGTTTCACATTCCGAACCACTGACAGCAAATTGTATAGAGCACTGTGGATGATTAACTTTTGAAAGGTCATTTACAAATAAAATAAATAGTGTAGGCCCCAAAACACTACCTTGGGGCACACCTGTAACAACGTTTCGAGATTCAGAGAAAAATGACCTGTGTACGACCAGTTAAATAGGTTTCAATCCACGGATACCCATGTCAAACAGTTTATCAAGAAGAAGACCATGATGTATGCTATCAAACGCTCGTGTCAAGTGGAAAAGAACACTAAGTGATTTTTCACCGTTGTCGAAGTTAGATAATACATGATTGTGTAGAGAAAGGATGGCATCCTGGGTTGACAAGCCCACTTGAAACCCATATTGGTTGTCAGATACGATATTGTATTTATTTAAAAAGGGCACAAGTCTGTTTTGATATGATTTTTCAAATATTTTCGAAAATGGAGATAGTAAAGTAATACCTCTGTAGTTCGACATTACATGCTTATCGCTTTTTTTATAGACTGGGACGACCATTGCTTGCTTAAGCCGGGAAGGAAAAATACCTTCAGAGAAAGATAAATTGATTAGATAAATCAGAGGTTCCATTATTTTCAAAGCAGCCTTCAATAAAACATTGCCTGGCAATTCATCAACCCCACTGGAATTTTTCGAACATGCGAATTTAATTATTTCCACGAGTTCAGTTTCATCTATTGGATAGACGAAAAGACTCTCAGTTTTTACACAACGATTTTCAATGCCACGTTTAGCTTCAGTTTCTGGGTCAGTTGAATCTTGTACAGGCCCAAGTCGGGACGCAAAACTCGCCAAGTTGCGGTCTGCGAAAGGCCGAGTTCTTGTGAGCGACGCAAAATCGACTGCCTCGGATTCTCCTGCACACTCTCACAGACAGCGGCGATGTTTTCATCAACGTACGTTTCATTACCGTACGTTTCGTCACTGTAAGTTTCGTCGTGAATAATCAATTAGTAGATACATTTCACAAAAAAAAATATGAAGTGGATAAATGGCTGATTGTTTCAGTAATGGGCATCTGGCATCAATGCCAGAAAATTCTAACAATTAATTAAAAAAACAGCTGAAATAAAGGTATATAAAAGTTAGAAAATGAGCGACAGAGTAACGGTTATGAAAAGGAAATTGGAAACATGAGAAACATTATTGCTTGCTTAATAAATATGTTTTTTTATATCGTTTGGAATGTTTTGGTGTTCATATTTGGTCCATTCTCAATTTTGTATAGATTTCATTCATCGATACATACTGCTACGTTGTAAAAGAATGGTCTCCTGAAGATTGTTTCGACGTGCTAAGGCTCAGAGTTTTCTTCTGACATTTCAATTTTGGACATCAGTTCTGTATGTAATTTTGCCACGTAATCTTTTTGTTGAGTGAATATTATGGGCTAAACACTCTAAATGTAAAACTATGCGATTATACGTACTCAACCTGTTCGTGTCTTCAAATTTATTCGAAATGTGATGTTTTTTTGTTATTCCGCCCAGTCTCAGTACTATCTAAACGTGGTCCGCAAACAGCATCATAATGATTCAGGTGTGACAATACAAGCGATTCACATAATAACGTTTTTACTTCAGATAATATAAATTGCCTTCGAGCATATATTCAAGGTGGAGTTTGAATCGAAGGATTCTTGCTTTTTTTTATCAGTGAAGTCTTTTGTATCTATTATATTGGTTAGTTTCATTTGGATATGAATAGATATGTTTAGAGCCAAAATCAACAATAATCTAAAATGATGATATCTCAACGACTGTCTATTTTCAAGATATGTGGCTATGGACACTTGATAGGACATCAAGATCTACACCATACTGAAATTTCAGACAAATTTACGAAAAGCCATTTTTTATAAGAAACATATGTGATCTTTTGGAAAATGATGGCAATGAATCAGTATTTTGCTGAATATAGCTTACAAACAATCAATTGCAATATAGGAGCTGATACTTTCGAAATGGAGGAGAACAATAATGAGAATAGATCGGCTTCATTGATAATACAAAAAATAATGCAAAAAGAAATGAGAAAAAAACAGTTACAGGAGATTCTGGTACTCATTGGCGAAGTCTAGCTCAAAGCTACTCTAACTCAACCAACAAGCACCAATCCATAATGAATGCGAACATACAGAAGTCATAATAGTTGAAGTAGCTTAGCACCAAGAGATTGGCTAGAAATAAAACGATTGCAGATAACTCTTTCAACGACATAAATACTTTTTTCATCAAGTTTTTAACATGATCAGTGAATCTAAGGTCGGTGCCAAGCATTACCTTCAAGTTTTTAGCCGTATTGACAGGGGTCAAAATAGTATAACCTACTTCTAAATGGAAATTGTTTTCTGCAAATTTACGAATCTTCTGCGATACAAAATGCATCATAATTGTCTTATTAGGATTAAGTTCAAATCAAATTGAATCATACGCGTTGACAGTAAGTTGTTTTTTACCTATATTACAATGAAACTTCTGAAAATTCTCAACTCGCTCTTTTAACAACTCTTCATTATTACGCATCAGTAAATTGTATCTTGTCATTATCATCAGCAGAACAGCCTAACGAGATTTGTTTTCATTCATTTTTCCGTTAATCCGGCCGCCCCGTATAATCTCACTCGACCATTCTATGGGCTCGTGCTGTCCCAGTCATAGTGAGCCGCGGGCGAAACAGTCGCCGATCGTGGGAACGCGAACATAACTTGCTTCTTGAGCCGAACACGAGGACCAAAACAAAAACGCAACGATGTGCCTCCACCGCCGGCTCGATTTGTGTCTTCTATTCCACCGGTGAATGTCGGTACTTGGATATCATAAGCGCTGTGTTTTGTCTTTTGTTTTTATTATTTCTCCAACGAACGTGATCTAGTCGTTCTGTTTTGACACCATTTTGGCCGATTATACTAATGAGATCAGCTATCGTGATTCATAAGAAATTTGTATGTTTCATAAGTATCAATGAATCATTGCTTTGAAATGTTTCATTGTTATATGTTCGTTTTAACGATGCATTTGTCTTCGAGGATTGAAAAGAGCGTGGCTATTTTATTCCATGTAGTTCTGTTTTGATCTGATGATGAGTCACTGATCTATCAACAAAGATGAGAATTGAATAGTTGGAGAGGCAGTCGAAATTCTGGAGTGGGGCCAGATAAGGTTTTTACTTGCACTACACTTGAACTATCCGTTAATCCAGGGTAAATCAGTCAAGGGATGATCAACTGAGGAGATTAACTTCTTTGGACAATTGTGATGCTGTGAATCTATAGGCGGTAAGTACCGCTAGTATCTAATATTTCCCTTCAAAATTAGTAGATTCAACAAATCAAAATTGTGCAGAACTCGCTAAAAACAATTTATATTTCTTTGAGTTAGCACTAAAATAGCACACCGTCATGAAAAACCGGCACCCTGAAGTTAGTTTCTTCTTCTTCAATTCATATGGCCGCTGCTTCTCAGTCGAGCGCATTTGGCCAGACTCCTGTCCATAGTGAACAGAAGCTTTCTCCGGGGGCGCAGCTGTCTCGCTCGAGGCACCCTAAGTTTTCTCATTTACATTTTATTTTATAAAAACATTAAATTTATTCACTAGAGGGCCGCCAGGCCTCTCTATATGATTTTCACAAATAACACATCTATTATCGCACTGACGACCTCGTCGAAATCGTCGACATCCGGCCTGGTTACTGGCGTAGAGGGCCACCAGTTCTGTCAAAATGTCTTTCACAATATTCATTCGAACTTGACAATATTTTTAGAAAGATTTTCATCTTGTTAAGCCAAAGAAGTATAACTTCTTACGTGCATACCCAAGTACACACAAACACACACTTTTTTCTTTTTCACCGAAAAATCCCACCGCTGTCACCAAATTCATGTTGGGTCGTCAGTTTCCACCCGAAAAGCTGTAATGGTCCGAATTATAGTTTTATCTCATTCACCTAAGTCTTTCAAAGATTATGTTGACACTTACTTTCAGTTTCAAATTATTTCGATTCAGGAGGAAACCATTATTTTATTGCAAAATTAAATCATGTAGCCAAATCTAGACTGTATCCATCACGAATAGATCATCACATTAGAAGCAAATTATGGAAATAAGGTTACTGAAGTAGTAAACTGGGAATTGAAACGAAGTGCTGTCATTAAAGACTTGGTTGTAATAGTATGTTTCTGCTATTGAACATGAGTTGTACGACAATTTAAATCTGGCCACATTGAGATTGAATGGTATGATCTGATACTGCTAAATTTTTTGATCATGCAAACCAGGTAAAATATTCAGCACAATTCACGGGTTTGTGTATGGAAAAATATAAAGACTACTTTTGTGACCACCTATTTTCCCGGACTTGAGTCCACCTATTCTCTGTGGAATCATTTCAAATGTTCAATTTTCACAATATCTATTCAAGTATTGTACAATAGGAACAATGGCGACCAAAACGCAAACTTGCTAAACAATTTGTATCCAAAAAACAGGTATTAAAAAAAAAATATAAGACTCATTACCTACAAAACAAAATAACATGTTACTTATCTTTGGAATAACGCTTCTGATATTTCCATAAAGCACAAGCTTTAGACATGAGGTTTTACTGGGCAAATTTCGGAAATATGACTTCACTGAGGATTTCTGTTTGTAACTCGTTCTTTACCAGTTGCCTTCAATCACTCCCCATCGGATCCTTTTATCATCAACGTTGGTAATCCTCAGGGTTCCATATTCTCTCCAATTCTTTTTTAATATACATTAACGTTTTTTTATCGATTTTTTTGGTATTTTCACTTTTCACGATATAAAAAACAGAACGGACTAAACTAATTTCCCATTTTAGTAAAACTCCTCATTTTTATGGTTACATACACAAACCTTATGTTCTTTTAACATCAATTGAAGGTTCAATTGGATTTCTCTGTCAAAAATTAGCAAGATGCGTTTTTGAAATTTTGAAACCAATATCAGGAAATACAACCCATTTTATAAATAAACTTGAAGATTTAACAGAACGTCACACAGTGATTGTGACGTTCTGACATTCGTGAAAAGACCTTCTATGTTGAAGGTCTTTTCACGAATGTTCCTGTTGATGAAACTCTTCAAATTGTAAGATCTAGGTTGGCAAATGACTCAACTTTATGTATAGACAAAACCAATTTTCAATATGGAGATGATTTTTATCAACAAGAATTTGGCATAGCTGTGGGTTCCCCTGTATCTCCCATCTCAAGTAACATATATACGAAGGATTTTGAAGAATCTTTCGTTGAGACGGTCCCAAAGTTTGGTGGAGATATGTTGCTGTTTTGAATAAAAACCATGATGATCTGAATACTTTTTTAAATTATATCAACAAACAGAAGCCGACAATATTGTTCACAATAGAGATTGATGAGAAGATGATCAACTCCATTTCCTTGTTGCAGAGGTCGTTAGATCAATTCGATACAAATGTTCATAGGAAGAAAAGACATACCAATAGATATCTCCACTACACATCAAAAGAGCAAAAACGATATGCAATTCAACTGAATATGTTAATGAAGAAGTATTATTATTAAAAAATGTTCTGAAAGAGAACTATTTCGAACACTTTTAACGCTTCTGAAGCCAATACATAGACCATAGTTTGTAGAAATTTCAGAATGACGAAAAAAACCGCTATCTCACGTAAATAGTACTGTACCAATTAACCTAGGAATATTGTATTCCGTTATTTATTCGTGGTTTCTCAGCTTGTTCTTTGTTTAAGTAAGGTGGGCAATGTTTTTTCTTCAATGGTAGGATAAGACGTAAAGTGAGAATTATATCAAAAATTTCAACTGAGGATATAATGGAATAAATTATTGTGAAATGTAATGATGTAGTGAAACCTAAAAATTAATAAGAATTATTGGTAAAGCTGAACCATATTATATCATCAATAAATAAAATATATTGAAGATACAAGAAGAAGAAGAAGAATTTCTTTCATCATTTGGTAAGAATGACTGCTGAAGAACTTGTTGAAAATAGCTGTACAATCAGAATCCTTCATTGTTTGATGTTTGATGATTAACACAAACAAATTATTCCAGTCTGGAGTGAATATATATATATATATATATATATATATATATATATATATATATATATATATATATATATATATATATATATATATATCGATTCGTAGTAGTGGCAACATTAATTTGTTGGAAATTCAGCTCTTTTTCCAACTGAGCTTTGATTTCTTCTTTAGTCTCTGGATCTATTAATAGTCTAATTAACAATCACATCATATTTTCCGGTACCAAATTATGACATCGTTTTGGAATTTCCATCTCGTGATTATTCGTTTTCAACTTCCTTCTAAACCAGGACTATGAATGATATCCATTCTGAACCACTGACGTTTTGTGTTAGAATACTTCCAACTTGGTGGTTTCGTGTCATTAGGAGTTCTTCTTTTACTCACAATCAGGAAGTTCGGGGTATCTTGGTTTCTCTGATACTTACGAGTAGACCTAGTGCAGGCAGACCAAACAGATTCTTATATTGTACTAAGATCTTCTAATATTGTACTGGGATCCGATTCTTCTGATCTTCTACAAAACATTGCACTGAATGTAACATATTTTCTTTTGTCTGATTCCTGTCTCCTCATAGTGTTTGTTCTGGCAGTTTGGTGAATTATCCTTTCTATCGATGATTTCTTTTTATGTCGGTTCTGAAATTCCATGTATCCATGGTTCTTCTCTATGAATGTGTCGTCGATGAATCTTGCGCCGATAAGGGACTTCTAGAATTTTGGGATAATCAGCTCGTTGAACTATTCCTTGCATATGTTGGCTATGATGTGCGAGAAGGATCCAATTGTAAGCAGCTTTTCAGAAGTTCAGAAATGTTCATTTTAGTTGTGAGGTCGTCATTTCTTGATTGCTTCTTCTGAGCCATTGCTTCTTGTGACTTCGATGTCTTGTTTATTGCAAAATATCTGGATCTGATAAACAAGTGAGGTGTCTTGTGATGATTAAACTGTAGGATCTCTAGGTCTATATTTACAAATTAGTACGTATAGTCGTTGACTTTCTATAACCTCTCAGTTCTTTCTGACCTTCCAATGAGAAAGTTTAGGTCATTTAGGCAATTATTCTTGATCAGTGTGTTATCAGCAACCTTCCTTACTTTCGGTTGTTCACTCTTCATATATTTGAGATCTGCGATTTTGTCGATAATATGTACATGGTGAATCGGTAGTACAAGGATGAAACACAAGCAGTACAGGTGAATCCTTAAGTCGCTCTAAAAGCGATACCTGTACGAAAGTAGCGATTCACTTTGGATTTGAATCGCTGAAGATAAAATCATTTGGAAAAACGTTCTCAGGGAATTTATTCCACATAACCACAGTTCTCCAAATGAAAGAATTCCTAATGAGTGAAGTTCGCAAAACGATGAGCAGCCACAATCCGTCGCGTATTTCTGATGTGTACCGCTCTTGGTGGAATCAAATGTGCCAAGTCACTTGAACACTTCCCTTGAAAGTATCTCATAGAAGAGAGACGAATCTCCAACCTTTCTTCGATGTTCCAGACTGTCAAGGTTGCAAGTGATGTTCGCGTTTCCGAATCAGTCTTGGCTCTTTTCTGGATGAACTCTACCAGCTTCAGGATATGCTTAGGGGCGTAGCTCCACTATATGCTCTTCACGTGAAGCTTGGCATAGAAAATATCCTTTCAAAATTCCATCCTCCAGACATATAATCGGTTTTAGTTCAGAACCCAGGCAATGTTACTACCTGTTCCATCAGTTCTTTCAAACATATACACGATACGTGTTTCGATAACCAAGTGATCATCTTCAAGAGGAAGATAAGTTTGATCTTCCTCTTGAAGATGATCACTTTGATCTTCCTCTTGAAGATGA
Source organism: Leptinotarsa decemlineata (assembly GCF_025532065.1). Lineage (NCBI taxonomy): Eukaryota > Metazoa > Arthropoda > Insecta > Coleoptera > Chrysomelidae > Leptinotarsa > Leptinotarsa decemlineata. The sequence continues at coordinate 7,754,560 of NW_027412690.1, forward strand.
TCATGGAAGATGAGTTCGATCTTCCTCTTGAAGATGATCACTTGGTGATCAAAACACATGTCGAGGTGCCAAAATAACGGTTTGGTGTTGGGAAAAAACTCCTGTAATATTCATTACTTCACCAAAGGTTCCAGACAGTGCATTACAAGTACATTCATTTGTGGTTTAAAAAGTGTTGCATTTCACTCTTTGCTATTTCCCATGCTAATTCAAAAATAAAATTTCCGAAATGATTATCACTATTATTATTATTATGGCACTATTGAATTACCTGAATATTCGACATAAAAATATGATTGCAATGCCAAAATTCAAAACAGAAATGTTCAGGCGGTCTTTCAGGTACCAAATTTGTCGAAAGTTTAATTCTGTCCTCAACCCTCTCAAAAAAGTAAATTTCACAAAGTTCAAAACTAAATATAAAGAATATTTATATATAGACTGACATTTTGTAAAGAATAGGTGAAGTAAACTCTTTATGTAAGGTGTTTATTCGTATTTATATTATAATATCATACCTATAACATCACAGTTTTATATTTGTTTTTCTCTTCTTTTTCTTTTCATTTATTCTCTTTCCAGGGTTAAGTGGAAGAACATTTTCCCTGATGTATTTCATTGCGGACGATGAACTTTGCCTTTATTTTAATTGAGTTGAATATATAAGTTATGTTGTTTTTTGTTTTGGTTATGAAATAATAAAGGCGATATTATTATCATTATCACTATTATACTTTCTCCTAGACTCTCCTCAAATATTACAGGTCGATTCCAAAGTTATGTTATGACTCTAGTTTTGACAAATGAATGTGTCTATTACTATCTTTTCATCACTGTATAATCTCACATGGACAATCGCATCCCACCTGAAGATTCGAATTTTTAAGAGTATTGATTAAAGTTCATTAAACAACGGATCATTAATCTTTGGAGAGGTTTTTTATTCAATGAATGGGCCCCATCAAGATCTTTGAGAATAGCACAATGAGACGAGGCACTTGAGAAAAATGACAGTGATTGTCGGATCTTCAGCCTTTCTTTCTGAGAAGCGTTACTTAAAAAAATGAACGATTGCCTTTTCAACGATGATGATATTTGATAGCCGTGGACGTCTTTCATTATTTGAATTGAATAAGTCTCATAGGGTCAAGCAAAACGTGCGCAAATCGTATGCTTCATTTGAAATATTTTTTGTACAGGATGATTCCTGAAAATATGATAATATTCAGCGTGGTTATTTTCATATCGTTTTTATAAGAATACTAGTTTGTTTGTCACATTGAGTTTCGTGACTGACCATTTTATACAAATAGTTATAATATTTCTTTATTAACCCAAAACTTCAGGTTTCCCACTTCAAAACTGACGAAATTCAATACAATCTTCAAAACCCCTATTTTCCCCCTTGGTAGTGGAAATTCCTGATTCCTTTTCTTGATGCTTATCATTACGCAGACTTTTCCGAATTCTCTACTTTGTCTTTTGGACTTCCCAAAAGGCTCTTGCAGAACCATGTTTTTGTATGTTGTATGAACTCTTAAGAGTTTCTTATACTAAAACCTGGTTCCGCAATAGACAAGGTTTCAAATTCCTTAGTGAGCCATTTTGCTATTTGGTAGGTAGGAGCTCCAATAGCTGACACGATGGGGCGCATTGATTTTCCCGGTTTGTGGGAACCCACAATAATAATAGCCAACCCAAATAATAATAGCTTCGTTGTCCAATGGATCACTGAACAATAATCAAACTTGACTTTATTTCACTTCAAATACAACAAACACTCCAACTAAAACTTCAATATCTATAGCCTTACTAGATCGCTTCGCGTACCGTACTGTAACTTCCACTTGACTGTGTCGATATGCTCGTGGCTAGCGTTTACATATCGAAATTGAATGCGCTAGAAAATTTTGCCGGAATTCCTTCAAAATTGGTAGCAATATTGTCACTGCATCTAGAGCGGCAGCGAACAACGTACATTTGCGCGCTCTTATCTACGTCACAATTGGTTTATGCCTACCAGTGGCGGTCGACATGATTTTCAATACCATTTCCGTATAAATAGTGAATTTGCACAAAATATTATTACGAATTATCAAGGTATATTGATCTCTCAAACATTTTCGATACTAATGAATTGATTGATGTATCCGTTACTACGTGTAGAAGAGGTCGTCATGAGAAATGAGAAATGAAACCTCCTATGTTTTTATACCCCTAGTATTTGTGATTATCGTTACTGCAGTTTCGTCCTATATAAGGATCTTTGAAAATGTCTTTATAGGACGAAACTCCAGTAACGTTAGTTACAAATACAAGTGGTTTGAAAACATAGAAAGTTTTATTTCTAATTTTTCACCGTCGATAATACTACAAAATTATGATTTTATGGCATTAAAGGAAATGCTTTACTAGAACGTTAGCTATCCAATCGGAAGCAAGGCGTTTATATTGACAGCAAAGTACCAACCTAGTAGTAAGAAGCTGAACTAGTAATAATAATTATAATACGTTTTTATTGATCAAAACAAGTACAATCAAAATGACAAATAGAAGAAAAAATTATTTTCAGTATAAAAGTGAAGAATAGGCAGAGTATTAACCAAGGCTATTCTTCAACTCAACCTTGAAATAACAATTAGAAAACAATAACAAGACAAATCAAGTCAACAGTCATAATATAATAACAAGCTCAAGAAATTAGTTGATGGAAACGCTGTCGAAAACTTCTTTTTATATTGCCAAAGTCGAGTATATATCTATATATATATATATATATATATATATATATATATATATATATATATATATATATATATATATATATATATATATATATATATATATATATATATATATATATAATAAAATTATTTTATTTTAATTTATAAGCGATAAACATGAAAAATAAAGGTGAAAGCAAAAATAAAAGTATAAGTGAACTTAACACTATGATTTTCACAATATTAGTTTTAATTTAACAAATAAGAAAATTTATTTTAGTAGTAATTATAATCAGTTAGCATTATGATGATCCATCAATAGTGTGTTTCATTATAATGTCTAAACATATTTTGAGTTATTGAACAATCCAGATCAATGAGTGTGTTAAAATAATTTGCTAGTCGACACATGGTTGTATAGGAACGAAACTTACAGGGAACTTGATTGTAATATTTGGGTGCATTACACGAGAAGCAGTGGGTGAAGATGGAAGAATTGTGCTTGGGAATGACTAAAACTGAACTCCCTTGAGAACAGAGTTTGAAGAAGTGATTCTAACCTCACTGGTGTAGTGTATAACGGTTCACAAAAATCGATTACGCTCATCTCCATACAAAGTCAACGATACTCTAACTGATTCTCGTTGACAGTCTAAGTAGGTGAGCTAGAAGTATGTAGGTAACATATAACGACGTCCATTTATTAAAGAAACGCAGGGTAATGACGAATAAAATTACAATATTCACATCGTAAACGATGAAACACGATGTTCGGTTACTCATCAGAAAGCACGTTATTTTAATTGGGCTCATCATAATCGTGCATTATTACTATTGTATTATGTTAACCGTGTCGGCGGATAATGCGAAATACCGTTTACGTAACTATCGATGCGATTATTGTGATCAAGGTCGAGACATCTGAATGGATTTCCTGATGATATTATCGCATATAATGAAATAATATAAATTATTTCAACTCGATATTGAGAAACAGTCAATAAATCAATAAATCGTTTAGTAATCGAAGGTGACTGTCAAGTCTAAAAATAACTTTCTCCGCACACTAGAAATGAAAAAATATTTCCGCTCTACGTATGTTTTTCGGAAAAATAACCATCATTCAAAAATTTGAATAACTTCAAAGAAAAGGAAGAAGTAGATTAATACAATGAAAATATGTATATCGAGCACAAAAGTCATAATTTTATGAAAGAAATGAGTTATTCATCCCAAAATGGTACTGATGAGCCGATAAAATTAGTGCTTTGTCCCGAAACTTCGACGTACGCCCCCAAGGACGATAATGTTTTATGTGAGTGAAATTTTACATCAGTACTCTTTCGTATATTACGTAGTGTAGCATTCCTAGGAATGATATCTGTTTCAATTCCATAACAAATGTTGAAGCAGATACAACCTAAATGGGAAAAAGTGATTTTTCTAATAATTCAATGTTCACTAATACTCTTTATAAGGTTAGAACCATAAAAAATTGGATAGTGTCAAAAATATGGGTAGTTTACGGTTTTAACGTTATTAATAATGAAATTAACTTGAACAAATATAACGTAGAGTTCTCTAACATGTCAGCAATTCGAATTCATAGTCAAAAACTTTTACATCATTTGATTTCGGGTCCGACTGAGAATACACCAGAACAACTCTGTTCCTTTTTGGAAAAGAAAGTTTTTGGCTTTCTACTACTCCATCTCAATACAAAAAAATGGATGAGGGAATCTTCCAAAGAAAGGAAGGAAGTAATCAATTTGAAAATAAGTAACTCTATACATGGATGTGTAGATCATGCAAAGAAGTAACTTTCAGACACAAACTGAAAAAAAGTCCTCCTAAAACAGCTACTTTCATATAAACATTGAATTACACGAAAGAAAAAATTCTCTCGAAACAAATACTTCTATATGAACACTGAATTATACAGAAGATACTTTTCTCTACTTAGTTTGTATTTCAAACATTCGTTGTGGAATAAAAATCAGATATCATTCACATGAGTTCTACTTTAAATGAATGGTAACAAATTGCACTTACATGGAACACTGTCAGCCTCACTGGTATACATCGATGTTTCGCCTTAAGACACTTGCCCTAAGGCTCTTCAGTACTAAATTGGATAACATTATAATAAATACACACACTTCATTCATGAATTACGATTTTTAGTGTCACGGAATAAGCTTGATCTGCTTATGTCAACGATGACATCGTAATGACATTCATTCACCTATTTGATTTAATCCTAGCCAAGAGGACTCTTATTTGAATTAAAAGGGGTTATATTTTTAGGAGTGATTAATTTTTGGGAAAGAAAGTTTTTGGATTTCTACTACTCCATCTTGATACAAAAAAAAAGGATGAGGGAATCTTCCAAAGAAAGGAAGAAAGTAATCAATTTGAAAATAAGTAATTCTATACATGGATGTGTAGATCATGCAAAGAAGTAACTTTCAGACACAAACTGAAAGAAAGTCATCCTGAAACAGCTACTTCAATATAAACATTGTATTACACGAAAGAAAAAATTCTTTCGAAACAAATACTTCTATATGAACACTGAATTATACAGAAGATACTTTTCTCTACTCAGTTTGTATTTCAAACATTCGTTGTAGAATAAAAATCAGATATCATTCACATGAGTTCTACTTTAAATGAATGTTAACAAATTGCACTTACATGGAACACTGTCATCCTCACTGGTATACATCGATGTTTCGCCTTGAGACACTTGCCCTGAGGCTCTTCAGTGCCAAAAATTAATCACTAATAGAAATAAAACCCCTTCAATTCAAACTCTGTTCCTGTTTTATTAGTCCAATTTACCGCGTTCGTCCACCCCCATCATATTGTATGAAAGCAAAAGCCTCCTCATAATCACTCGCCTATTTTACTGATGGTATCAGAACTTTGTGGGCAAGGTGGCGTGGGTGCAAAACATTCTCACTCTTGAATAGTACTATTTGTGGCTTTGTTTTGAAGAAGAGGCTAATTTTTATTTCCTGCTCCTGAGCAGTATGATATTGTCCCTGTTGTTGTTTTGTTTTTTCAGGCGAATCGGAGATTCACTTGATTGGGATTAAACAGATGTATTATTTTCAACAGGAACAGAATATTTTTGTTAATTTTTCAAAACACAATATCGTTCGTGTGATCAAAGCATATTTGAATTTGACACCCCCTAGAATAAGTCTACTTTTTGGTCTTTCTTGAGAGTTGTTTTTATTTTTTATGCCACTCATAAATTTGTTCATTCCATAATTTTTGGAATCTAGCAGCATTGAGAATCCGAAATGTTGTCATAAACATCATTCCATTTCTTCTTCAATCGCGATATAATGAAAAAAATTATGGATTACATTAACTTTCACACTAAAGCGAATATTCATGTATTTTTGGAGAGATTAATAACGAGGATACCTACTTTTACTTTCACTTCTACCTGTATACAGGGTGTTTATTAAACATGAGGCAAAAATTTTGACAATGTTTCATGATGAATTTCACTAGTTCGGACTTCCATTGTCTAATATATAAAATGGTTTGAAATCCCTGAAACAACTGAAAAAGGAGAATTAAAATGAATAGATGAAAATAACAATTATATTAAGCAAAAATAACCTGAAATGAAAAAATAGTGAAATAAAATACAAGTAACAATAGAACGATTGAACAAAATATAAAAAATAAAGCATAAAAAATTATAAAGAAATAAAATGAAAATAAAAATAAAAAATTAAGAGATTCCAAGCCACGTTAGTTCACGACGTTTCGATTGTTAGTATCTACAATCGTCTTCGAGTGATGACTGGACTGATTCCTCCGAAAGATGACTATTTATGGGTCGTTCGAGTACTTTCACTTATCCCCGCTTTCCATTTTTTTCCGCTTCGCTGGTTCAGTGGGAGATGACCGTTTGGCGGGAGTTGGCCATTTTTCGCTTGATGATGGGTTTCCATATGTTGTGTATCTCTACGCTAGCTTGGCTGAATACGTTGTTGGACAACATGTAGGCGGCTTCCTTGAATTTTCTCCTAAACCAATGTTCCTCTCTGTGTATGATCTCAGCTTGGGACCACTCGATGTAGTGTTGATGGGTCCAAACATGATCTGCTATTCCTAATAGGCTGGTTTCCCCCCTCTGCTATGCTCGGCAATGCGAACATTCAATGGCCTCTTAGAGTTACATCCTCAGCAAATTATTATGACTTACTTTTGAGTTTCTTGAAGTTCTTTTTATAATTTAATGAAATCAATTTCACTAAGGCTGATGAAATTGGGAAATCTCAAAATATATGATTCAAATTTAACTTTATATCAGAAACGCTGTCCATTTTCGTCAATGTCAAAATGACGAAAAATGCTCCATAACTTGTTTTCTGACAGACATCGAAGCAAGTCTGAAGACTGCATAAAGGAGATATACATACGTATAAGAAAATAGATACTTCGAAACGGAATCTCGAAGCATTCGTCTTTCCCAACCCATTCAAACAGTAGATTCTGGTGAATGCCTGCCGAAAAGCAACTACTTTCCGGGCTAATACTACGCTGGATATTGAATTATATTAGTTTTTTATTTGAAGCAGTTTTAACAATAGTACACCGACGAGTGGAAATGTATATCAATAAGAGTTTTTTCCCTTTTTCTCAGAGGCGATAAGTTGATACATCGCCACTTGCAACTAACTATTGAAAGCAAACATTGTCGAAAATCATTTCGAAATGCATGAACTTTCGTTTTGTTACAATAACTGTTAAATATCTACTAAAATAAGAAATGAACGATATATGGTACGACGATATTCGTATATCTTCCAGTATCTCACAAAGTATGTTCATTACATGCAAGTAAAGCACAACACACCTAAAATTAATAAATAACCCTCACAATGATGCAGGATTGGACTCAGGTGGAGATGCTACCACCAAAACCACCAAAATTATAATAATAATTATTATTATTATTCATTTTCTCAGGACAATTACACACATCAACACACAAATACAAAGTGACTACAAATATACAAACATCTATTAACATAATGAAAGTTTTCAGTCAAATGATTTCACCGTCATTGTTATTGAACAACTTATTCAGAGAAGAAATTATTAGAGCTGTCTCCAAAAACTTTAATGAATTGTTTTCTCTGACATTCGCAGGTAAATAATTATGAATTTTCACTCCTGAATTGTTATATGACTTGTCTTGTATTGATGCTGCGGTTCCAATTCCCGCTTTCGACAGCTGGTCGTGCTGTCATCCTCTAGGCCAGCGGTCCGCAACCTTTTTGATATTGCGACCCCAAAATTAAAAAAAGAGTTATGAGCGACCCAGAAAAAAAATCACTGAAATAACAAGTGCAAAGGTTGATTCAGGTAACGAAACCAAGGTAAACTTCAATTATCCTCCTTGTTGAACTTAGCTGTTTTTATTTCATAAATTATGTTGAAAAGTTTATTTTTTTTGGAAAGTAATATTAAAGCAAACTAGAAAATATGCATTTAACATGCATATGGCATATGGCATTAAATGAGACAAGCAATTATTTCAACGTTTTATAAAAAAAAATAGGTACATATACGCACACTTGCAGTCAGTATATCAATTCTTGGTGAAAGAGACACCCTCAAATCAGTATCTACGTTAAGTTTGGAGCTATATTTTGTTTTTATAGCAGTCAATGTGGAGAAAACTGTCTCGCACAGGTATGTAGATACGAATGGCAGCAATTTCAGCAGAGATGTTTTGTATAACAGTGGATATTCCTTTTCCATCATTATTCAGAACTTGGATAGATCCGTGGTTTTGAAAATAGATCGAAGGATTTCATCGGACAATAAATCGATCAGCTGCTCCTTTTCTTTCAAGTTCATCTTCACACTGTTAAGATCACAAGTGAATGGATTGATTATCCATTGGTCGCCGTGTGACGTATCTGGGAATCGTATTACCAAGTCTTGCTTAAGGTTTATAAGATGCATGATGATTTTGGTTTTAATTTCTTCTTCGAGCTTTATATTGTTTTCTTCAGAAAATTTCTCCAAACATGCAAACATCTCGTAGTTTTCAGCACTGATTTCGTTTATCCACAAACTTATTTTCCTACAAAAAGCTTTTATTTTGTTAGCCAAAATCAATATATTTGTACTCTCCCCTTGCAACGATTGATTAAAATCATTAAGTTTTTCAAAAATGTCCGAAAGATAGCCAACTGTTGCCAGACAATTTTCATTCAAGACATATTCCGCTAGCTTTGGTTCCCGTTCAAATAGAAATATTCTGATTTCATTTTTGAGATCAAATACACGTTGGAGTATTTTTCCTCGCGATAACCACCTGACCTCCGTATGTAACAGTAGATTTTCGTATTTTGATCACATTTCGCGACACATCATTTTGAAAAGGCGACTGTTTAATGCGCGAGCTTCAATAAGTACAGGACCTTGTTGACTTTTTTGACGACCCCATAAATATCTTTCGCGACCCCACATGGGGTCGCGACCCCAGGGTTGCGGACCGCTGCTCTAGGCCCTACTCTATCTGAACGTGTCATCCTGTTGTGTGTTCTTTTATAAGGTCCGAACGCCTCAATACAGGTACTTCAGGTACTTTAGGTAAACTTGCCTGTATTTGGATTACATCAGGTACTATTCTTTGTGTTGGATCTTCTCTAGGTTTATTGTTTCTAGGAGTGTGTCTTGATTTGTTTAATATATTGAATGTTAGGTCTTGTTGTGTTTTGATTTGTACTTGTTCCTCGATATGTGATTTATGACTGTTATGGATGTTTAAGTTTTCCCAAATGTCCATGCGGTTTCCCTTATTGACTTGTTTTATGAGTTTTATGTTCTCTGGTGAGGGGAAATTATGTTTGTTTTATATGGCGTGTGTTGCGAGGTTTGATTTATATACTATTGGGTATATGTATGCCTTTTTGTGCTCATCGTACCTTTGGATCAGTTTTTTCTTGGTTTGACCGATTTAGAATTTGTAGCAGTCCGAGCATTGTATACTGTATATCCCGTTTTGGTTTTTGTCTTCCTCTTTTTCATAGCTGTTTATTCATAGCAGGTATTCAATTGAATATTGTTTACATTGAACGAAAAATCTGGCATAATTTGTATTCTAGAAGTTATGAAATCTAACTATTAGGGTTTGATTTTATTTACGTGCAGATCTAAACTATAGAATATATATGAAGTGTAAGATAATGCATGAGAATGCTTTTCCATGAGAACTTATTCTTTTGTGCCAGATATAAGCCAAGAACTATCGTCAGCGTGAATGACATGATCGGTTCTATCTGTAACTGAACTGAGATCATTCATATATAGCATAAATAATAGTGGTGCCAAGATGGAACCCTGCGGTATTCCCATTGTCACCGGTAGACTTCGAGAGGAGACCATTGAAATCATTTTCAGTGGTTGAAATAATTGATACATATTGTTTCCGATCATTCAAGAAAGATGTTTATATATGGCAATGAAAATATCTCGATGCCCATAGGGAAGTATTTTGAAGCGACGCGACATTGAGAACAAGTCGAGTTGAGCGCAATGTTGGCTAAGTCACAATCGATTTACGACGGCCAGCGGCGGCCGGCATTTTTTTTTCAGGGGATGATTTACAACAATATAATACTAGGGAATCTTTACATTTTTATTAGTTTGGGAAATAAAAGGCTTTATTTCCTAATAACAATAATACCAATTTTTAGCCTTCGAATAATTTCTTTTCACGCAATTTTTTCAAAGCGAATGACCTTGTTGACAATTTTCTTAAGGGAAGATAGATCTCTGTATAAGAGAACTATAGTTAGGGTTATAGTTATTGTTTAGTAATGGTTTTGTCAGTGTAGAATACATATTCTAAGAGGCATTTATAAAAATGAGGAAATGTATCTTGAGTTAGATAAATCGTTATTGTCCTCAATATTGAATTATTTCTATTGAATTAATATTAGCGTAAGATGGTGTCCCTAGGAAAGTTTTAAAGAGTTAATTTACTCCACTGTATTTTAGTGCTAATGAGTCAAAAATGGTAATACCACACTAAGGTCTTGATATAGAATAAAAAAGTATTTGTTTTATGAAAGGTTTTTGAATCCAAGCTAACTCAATTAGTAATTTTGATTAATCTTCTTTCACCAGTTGTTTGTTGAAACACTTTTTCATTTATTGGGTAATGAATATCAAAACATTGAAGTAAGTACTGGCTAATGCTCACAATGTTTCATGTGATACGAAATTTGATTGCAGAATCGTACATATGTTAAGTACGTTCAGTTCCCTGACTGTGAGCCAAAATAATCTCATTTATTCATATTCATTCTGCAGTTTGTTCACATTCGGAAGTAACGTGATAAAAATATCTGTCTATCCATCTAGATATCCATCTAAAAATTAATGAATATGTATTCATACTGATCATAAGGATCGGTCATATGCTCAATTGAATTAAGAGCTGGATCCGTCCCCTGATCTTTAGAGTTCATTATCGAACAACCGCATACCTCATAATTGATTATCAGATGTCTCCAATACCTACCAACCCGTGTAACAACACTTCACACTTCATTATTGTCCTTTAAAGAAATTTTCAAGGTCCTCGCGTTCAATTCGCCAGAGGCAAGTCGGCATTATTGAAAAACATTTGTAATAGTTGTCGTTAGCCCTTCAACGTCGATAATGTCGCGTGAACATTTGCAAGGTTGTTGACTACCGAGTGAAAAATATATACAGGGTGATGCATAACTGAAAGAGGACGAACTTTAAGGTTCCCGAACACCAAAACTCCACTGGTTCGAAATTACTAATTGTAGCATTAGTAGCATTAGGGGACTATTTGTTTGCATATTTCAGTACCTGGAAATGATAATGAGGCGTTTTTTCCAAACGTTTTTATAGGTTAGGAGAACATTTTTCGTTAACTTCAGGGCTTTCATTCAGAATGTCCGTACCAGCTTTCCATGACAGATTGTCTGCCAATTCTGATTTATTTCATCTTCGTTTTTAATGAAACTGTATTGTTAACTATTTTCCATTCTCTCAAAACTTGCATTGATGATTATATTATTCGGACATTAAGTATGTCCGAATTAATATAAGTATTTTAATTTCTTTGTTTGATGCATACGTAACCTTGTTGTGTTGTTTGGGTTGACTAATAATAGATTATATTCACTCCTTTTTGTGAACGATCAGCTGAAAACACTACTTTTCAATGTTGTTTTACTAAGGTCACTTTCTGTTGAACACTAACCTACCTATAATTTGGTTACCAATCGACTGGTCATGGCCGCAGGGTTCGTACCCATTATATCTAGCGGTACCATCTTCGTTAAACCTAATCTGGGTCTTCTCTCTTTCGGGTTTTTTAAACCGGGAACGCTCATCAATGAATCGAGAGTTACTTATTTGAATAGTTCCTCCTAACTGGCATTTTGGCAAACAAACCAGAGCCAGGAGTTGAAGGAAAATAATAAAACTGAAAGTAAGAAATGAAGGTGAAATAGCTACTGAAAATTTTGCTCGAACAACTAGAGCAGTGGTCGCCAACCTCTTCAATGTGTTGAGCTACTTTGTTAATTTTGGAATAAACAGCAAGCTACCCACACGGAAGCCACGTAACGCAACGTAAATGAAATAATCCACAGTTAATTTATCATTATATGTATTTATTTTACTATTTAACTGGTAATACATAATACATAGGTACTAATAATAAACTAATAACAAAATAACTAATATTACTGGTACGTACTTGTTCATAGCTACATTCCTACCTATCAAACGAAGGTGTTTGAAAAATAAACACAAACTTTTATCCAGCCACAACGGCATGATTTAAAAATAATTAGTAATAACAACAAAAAAGTAACGCACTATCATGAACATAAACATTGAAAAATAAAAAAGCACGTTCAATGAGAAGGCTGACACTCAGACTCATCGATAATTTTTTTAATGTTTGCCGTATAATTTGATGCAGCCATTCGAATACAATTATCCAAATGTTCATCTGTAAGTCGATTGCGATATTTGTTCCTAATAAACTTCATATTGGAAAAAGAAGATTCACACAAATAGGTTGAACTGAATAATGCTTTCACTTTCAAGGCAACACGGCATAGAACTGAATATTTGTCTTTACTTACAATCGGCCAGATACATTCAGTACTTGAGACTAACGATTTTAAGGCTAAATCGTTTTGGAACTCAATGACTTCCATTTCTGTTACAGCGATGTCTTCGCCAAAGTTCTGCATAACACAAGTTGCAAACTGTTGGATATCAATTTCCATAAAGGGTGAAACAACAAACTGCGCTACTGAAGTCATTTCATTGAAATCCTTAAAACGATTTTTGAAGTTATTCTTCAGAGTAGAAATTATTTCTACATGATATTTGTTGTCATAGGGTTCTAATGGATTTTGAGGTATTTTTTCTGAAAGAATAGGAAAATGCTTGGCATCGCTGTTAATTAGGTTTTGTTCCCAAAACTCCAGCTTTTTGATAAATGCTTTTATATCAGAAATCATTTCCGCTAGTTCTTTGTCTCTCCCCTGAAGCTGCAAATTAAGTTCGTTTAATTTCTCTGTAATGTCCACGAGAAAACCAAAATCTCTAAGCCAGATTGAATTTTCTAGTTCCGGAGTCGGTTCATCGCGTTGTTTGAAAAATTGAACTATGCCAGATAGGACATCATTAAAACGTTTTAGCACCCGTCCTCTACTTAACCATCGGACTTCAGAGTGAAGGAGTAGGTCCCCGTATTGACAGTCAACTTCATCGGCCAAGGTTCTGAATAATCTTCTTTGTAACGCTTGAGCTCTAATCTTGTTCACAATTTTTACCACCAGTTTCATAACATTGTTTAGTTTCAGGAAATTTCCACATAATGCTTGCTGATGGATAATGCAGTGGTAACAGAGAAATTGCGGAAAAGTTTCATCTTTACGACATAACGCCACCAAACCCTTATCACAACCCACCATAGCTGGAGCGCCATCGGTTGTCAAGCCTACCATTTTCGATTTTGGAATTTTCTCGGAAGAAATAATATTTTTTAAATGAGAAAACAACTCATGTCCAGTAGTGTGTCCTTTCAGTGGAATGAACTTCAAAAGATCTTCTTTAATCGTAAAATCACTAAAAACCATCCTGACGAACACGGCCATCTGGGCAGTGTCAACGACATCTGTTGATTCATCCAGTTGAAGTGAAAAATAAACACAGTTATCTAAGTCAGTTCTTAACTGTAAAATCATTGCTCATTACTTCTACACGTCTCATCACTGTATTAGCAGAAAGTTGCATAGATTTTATAGCTGAAACTATCTCGTCTTTATTTCTAAAGTTGGCAAATAACGAATCAGCAGCTTCTAAAAACGCCTGTTTTATCATTTTCCCGTCTTCATAAGGTTTCTTTTTTTGTGCAATTATCTGGGACACACGGTACGATGATTCAGTTGCAGCCTCATTTTTGTCGACTGTTCTTAAAAATATTGATTGTTGTCCAATTAACTGCTTTTTTAACTGTTTCAGTTTCTCCTTTCTGGCGGCAGAATGTAGTGGGAATGATTTTTCAAAATTAGAATGTACAGTTTTATGATGTCTCTAAATATTTCCTTTATTAGCAACGGAGACCGAAGTATTACATAACAAACACATTTTTGTCTTTATCTTCTGTAAAAAAGTATTGTTCTTCCCATTCCGAATGAAAGTGGTATGTCTTTACCTTCTTACAACTGCTTGCCATAATATTATTTTTGTTGTTCTCTACTAACCCAACCGCTGGACGTTGGTTACGCGTTCAGTTTTAAACTAAGCGCAATGTCGCCGCGCCGTGCGTATTTATCCCGTTCAAAGCAATCAAGATCGTTCTCGAACACTAACGCGCTGGTCCGGCTGGTCGGTTCTAGCCGATTCTAGCTTGATGGCGACAGCGGCAGATCGCTCACCGCAACGTTGCCGCTGTTTATGTTTAATATTATCACAATTAGATTTTTTTGTGGAATTTTCGGAAGCTTCTCTGATTTTTGCAGTTTGTATTTTTTAAATTAAAATCGTTGTGAGAGCTACCAGAATTGCCTCCGCGAGCTACCGGTAGCTCGCGATCGACAGGTTGGAACAGGTTGAACTAAAGCAACAGTAACTTGAAAAAAAAAAGAAGTTGAAAAAAAAATGGTGACTTGCAAAAGCATGTCTTGCAATGAGAAACAACAGATGAAGCACGGCGGCCAAGAAGAATAAGAAAAAAACGTTATTCTGGAAACTGAACGAAATCACCTAGAGTCTACAGAAGGAGACGAAGGAAAAATTCCATAAGTGCTGATACAAATATTGAAGGTTAGAGATGAAGTAGCACTGCGAGGATAGACACTAGAAATGCTAAATAATATTCCGGAGAATAACCAACTTGGTCCGAACATATAATATCCACATGCAAACGCGCAAACACACTGATTTACCTCATCCGCAAAACGTTCCTCCATCTATCATATTCAAGTTCCATAAAACTCTACAAAACCTACGTTCGTCCAGTCATGGAGTATGAAGGGTCCAGTGTGGTGTCCTGTTCTGGAGCACGATAAGGACTTGTTGGAAAATGTACAGCGTCGAGCCACACGTATGACTTTTGGTGAAGTGCGTCCAACCTATCCCGAAAGACTGAGGATGGCACAACTGCTAGCTTTTGACCAACGTCGACTCCGTGGGGACCTCATCATATCTTTCCGTACAGCTAAGTATAACTATGCTAATCAGAAAGAACTTTTTGTTTTCAACAATGATTCGCGGTTACGTGGTCACACACTCAAATTAAAAAAGGAAAAATTCGCAACGAGGCAGAGACAATATTTTTTGGTGAATCGTATTTTCGAAACATGGAATAACTTACCCAACGATGTTATGAATTCCGACTCAGTGAACAGTTTCAAAAACTAAATAGACACTTGCTTCTTTTCTTTTTGCATGTATTGTATTAACTTGTTGATATCCTTCGTTTTTAGGCTTACATAGGACTTTATCCTCAGCCTTTATTTATATGTAATAATAATAATAAATAATAATGATTTAATGAAGAACTATGGATTCTCTGCAAATGCAATGCTTTATAAAACCAAAGTCAAACTCAATACACTGGGAAGTTATGCAGGAAGATGGACTGACATCTAATAAGTGATTTTTTTGCTGGTATCTTTTAGTCAACACTATTTTTGACAGATCACGCGTGAATCGTGTCTTGTGTCATTGTCAAACTTGTTCAATTTGGTCTATAATTTAACCATGAATCGACCTATGAATGAACAACGCTTGCAAATTATTGAATTTTATTATCAAAATTCATGCTCGGTGAAAAAAGTGCATTCTTCTTCCAATTCATGGGTAGTTTCGTCGGCCTACTGAGCTTGTGACTAAATTTCGAACCCAGTTTACATTATTGGACATTAAACCACCAACACGCATACGTAGAGTGAGGACCAAATTAAATATTGCGGCAGTATCCGCCAGTGATGACCGTGAAATGTCGATTCGCCGCCGTTCGCAACATTGGGCCTCTGTTACTCCACTACGTGGAAAATTTTGCGAAAGGATTTGGGTGTAAAACCTTAAAAGATTCAGCTGGTGCAAGAATTGAAGCCACACAACCTCCCACAAGGTCTAACATTCGGTGAATGGGCGCTGGCAAAGTTGGAGGAAGATCCACATTTTTATCGAAAAATTGTGTTCAGTGACGAGGCTCATTTCTGGTTGACTGGATACGTTAACAAGTAAAATTGCCGCATAGGGAGTGAAGACCAGCCACAAGCATTGCAAGATCTACCGATGCATCCCGAAAAAGTCACTGTTTGGTGTGGATTATGGGTCGGTGGCATCATCTTGCCGTAATTCTTCAAAGACGACAATGGCCGGAACGTTACTGTGAATGGCGAGCGCTACCATGTAATGATTGAAGACATTTTTTGCCCAAAATGGAAGAATTGGGCATGCCTGATATGTGGTTTCAACAAGACGGTGCCACATGCCACACGGCACGCGAAACAATGGCCCAATTAAGAGCCGCCTTCAGTGAACAGTTTATCTCATGTTTGGGACCCGTCAATTGGCCGCCTGAATCGTGTGATTTGACACCTTTGGATTATTTCTTGTGGAGTCATGTTAAGGCTCATGTCTACAGGGATAAACCATCAACGACTGACGCTCTGGAAGCCAACATTGAAGCATTTATACGTGAAATACCGGTTGATATGTTAGAGAGCGTGTGCCAGAATTGGACCTTGCGCATTGGCCATCTAAAGCGGGGCCGCGGACAACATTTGCATGAAATATAATCTTCAAGCATTAAATTATATTGATCATTCTATCGAATCCAGTAGAGATTTCACCAATTTTTTCAAATTTTTTGTGTTGTTTTGAAAATCAAATCCTATACCTCTTGAAAAATAACCCCTTATAAACTAATGAGGTTGGTATGTCCTGTTCAGGCGTTCACCCTGTATAGTCACTCCCCTCCCGGATGCCAGACACAACCCTGAGGTCGACGAGAAGAACAGGCAGAAGCTTAAAGCAGAAGTTTACAAGCATTCAAACTGAACAGACACTAAAATACTATTTCACATTTCTATCTGTATGTTATTGAATAAATAAGTTTATGTTGTCGTTTTTAAAAAACTAAATTCAGTGCAACTTCATTACAATACCCAACATGTCCTAACGTCTCAAAATAATTTGTAGAGCATTTTAGAGTACTGGACACAAGGTCGACATGTGGTCGTAAATATTACATTCACAGTTGCTCTCTTAGATCAAAACTTCAAGAAAAATTGAGCAAAAAAAAAGTGTAAACCATTTGAGAGGTGACCTGTGAAAACACATCAATTACCTTTTTGCAGATCGTAGCTAAATGGAGACTCTCATTCGAAATGAAGAGAAATGTCTTGGAAAAACACTGTTGTTGTTGTGGTAATCTGAGGCAAAATCTAGAGGGCTATAAGATTTTCTTAGGTTTACACCTAATGGAAATTCCATTATAAATAAAATGCATTATAGACTAATAACAAATATATTTTGGTTTTTTAGCACACTGCATGAAAATAAATGTGTATTTCTTCTTCAACTTGTTCCAATAATTACAAAAACATTTGAACTGATTGAAATGATGAAATAATATTCACTCGAGGAACTGTAAACATGCCCCTGAGCAACGATGAACTGCGAAAGTAATATAGGTATGAATTAATCGTCGACTTTTGCGTAAACTTACATCATCGTTTATTTAAAATTAGATGGCGAGCCTCTCGGAAAGGTCAAAGTCTTCACTTTTTTCGTTTGGCAATCACGAAAAAAACAGGATGTACGAGAATCATTGCGCAGGATATATTGAACTCAAATATTTGCCGAATCGATTTTTTACAATTTTCCATGAATGGGAACAACCGCAATACCGTTTATCTTCGAAAAATCATCGTCAAATACAGACAGATCCGCTTACCAACGAGCAAACAGTCTGACTCTTATTCAAACAAAGATCAGTAATAATGATCTCTTGAAAACACTTTTTTCTTGTCCGAATAAAAATACTGTTTCTAGACGAATATTTTGCTATTTGGAAAATGATGAAACAGCAAAGCATATACTCTGTGCCTGCCCCGCTGGGGACCCAATCAGGATTTAAGAGTTCGGCAGAGCCGTATTCTTACCATACCTCTCACTATACAAACTAATCGGCTTCGTTAAGAAGCTGGAATAGGTGTGAGCCACAATAAATCCTTGCGGGTTACATTGGAGGGTCGAATAGACCCACTCACTTTACAACTAACCTAACATAACCTTCTAATAGATTCATTTTCCGCTAGTGCTGTCAAATTTCAGTTATCAAGTGATGATAACATTAAGGTGAAACAAAAAAAAACTTCAAGACCAATCTTCTAAAGTTACCCCTTGTTACTCAATCTTAGGTTAATTTTTAAAAGGTGAATCTCAGAGAATCCCTAATATCACATCCACTTTGTATTTCACAACAATTGAACTCAAAAAGACCGACTTCACAACCGACAACTGATAAATTTCCTTCATTTTCACTTTCGAAAACGTTGTGTTATTGGCATGAAGTTGGGTTAGTTGGGCCCAGTGATAGACAACTTCTTCATGAACCGATTTGAAGAGAAAGCAATCAATGCCTTCGAGTTGTAACCGGCCTTGTCACTACGTTACAGGGATGACACTTTGTCGTCTGGAAACATGGAAGAGGCGCTCTAAACCTTTTCCTAGACTACTTGAAAGCTCAACACCCCAGCATCAAGTTCACCACGCAGATTAAACAGGACCAGCGGATAACATTCCTGATGTACCCATCAAAAGATGTGGTGCTAGACTAACCCACAAAGTGTACAGGGTTAGGTAACTACATTCACTATGAAACCACCTTCCTAGTCAAAAGAGAGGAGTCATCTCTAATCTTACTGAACGGCCTCGAAGAATATGTGAACTAGAGGAAGAACTGGAACATATTCAAGTGGCTTTGAGATCGTATGGATACAATGTACCCGAGATCAACAAGGCCATAAAACTGAAGAATTCCACGGTTCAAAACGGGGTGGACGCTCAGATGGTTGCACGTGCGTATCTACCATATATCCGTAAGGTCAAAGTCAGAATTGGAACACACTCTTGTGAAAACCCAACATTGAACAGGTTTTTAAACCCACCAAAAAGATAGAACAAAGCCTCAGGCCGGCTAAAGACAAAAGAAACCCACCATCAGCAGCAGGGGTGTATCGCATACCATGCACTTGTGGGAAGGTATACATCGGAACCACCAGAAGATCCATGGGAACAAGACTGAAGGAGCATAAAAGAAACTGCAAACTAGGCTGCTGAACGGACACATCGGCTTTGACGGAACACGCATGTAGTGAAGGAATCCATAGGATTCTGTTTGAAAACATTGCCCCCAACCAGGGACATCAAATCTGACTGGTAAGGGAGGCGATACAGATACACAAACACATGGAAAATTTCAATAGAAAAGAAGAAGCTGTGAAACTCAACCGAATATGGAATCGTATTTCAAGAAGTCCAAGAGTAACAATCATAATTATGACAGGTAGAAAAGAGTCAACGAATGTTATTGACAATTTACCTAATCCAGGTATGCTTCACACAGTCGTAATTCCCAGTAATCGGAGATGAACTGAAGATGTATGAACCTCTGAAGAAGCTAGTCATTCACGTCTGCGAAACGTCAGGAAGAAATTCTACAAATCGGTGGCTTCTAAACTCGATAAAAATAGTGATACAGTAAACAAGTAATCTCATTGGAACTATAACAGTTTTGTGGATGTGTTAACCGAAGGTCAATGTCGAATATAGCTCCTAAAAATTCGAATATCTTTCTAGGAAAGCATCATTTATTGAGTAATCAAAATGTATGGAAATATTGAGTTTGAAACAATTTATGGAGCACCACTCTACTACTCTCTCCCGAGTTAAGAGGACTGGATCCTCCGGGAGAAGGACATATCAAGAGCAGAAAGTTGTAGGTTCACAGATGGATCAAAAACACCTTCCGGTTCTGGTGCAGGATAAATCCAACCTCACACACAAGTCAATAAAAATATTCTCGGACAGTCAAGCGGTGTTGGTAGCTCTTGGCTCCTACCGAGCAACGTCTAAATTGGTAGCAAATTGCCAAAAACGACTCTCCTCGTTAGGAAGACTTAACAGATTGTCTCTGGTCTGGATTCCTGGCCATACTGGCCTGGAAGGCAATGAAGCTGCTGACTCCCTTGCAAAGGAGGGTGCTGCAAGCAGCTTCATCGGACCAGAACCTGTCATTGGCATTACTTTAGGCTTTGCCAAACAAACATTGAACACCTGGACGGCAAGAAGATTTATGGACTTCTGGCAGAATCTTTCAAGATTGGCTCACTCCAAGGCGTTTATTCACCCTTCGAAGCTTGATACCAAACAGTTGTTGGACTACAGTAGGGATGAACTACGATGTCTAGCAGACCTTTTTACAGGTCACTGTTATTTGAATCTTCATACGCAGAGACTCAGACTCTCGGAAGACATTGTGTGCCGCCTCTGTTTGGAAAATGATGAAACAGCAAAGCATATACTTTATGGCTGCCCCGCTGGGGACCAAATCAGGTTTTTAGGGTTCGGCAGAGCCGTACTCTTACCATCTGACCTGAAAGACCACTCACCATACAAACTAATCGGCTTCGTTAAGAAGCTGGGTTCATTTGGTCTATTGTGAATAGGTGTGAGCCACAATAAACCCTTACGAGTTGTGTTGGAGGGTCGAATAGACCCACTCACTTTAGAACTAACCTAACATAACCTTCTAATAGATTCATTTTCCGCTAGTGCTTTCAAATTACAGAAAAAAGATGTAACAAATCTAGTAGTTACAAAGAAAATGGTAATGTAAAGAAAAGCTTCGAAAATGCTATAGCCTTTTCAATTGATTTTAAAAGGCCTGAAGTGATACATTAAACATATCCCAGCTTCAGAATACGAGAAATCGGACTGGTCAAAGCATAATTGGTATGGAAAAAATGTATATGAAAAATGTCAGGATTTTTCGTATCTTTTTGTTTGATATGAAAAGTTATTACTTGGAGTAGGTCTGGGCAGTTTATTTCACTATTCATTAATTTGAAGAGGAAACTCAAATTCTCCTATCTTCCAATGATATATTTAACTTGGTTGAGAGTTGACTGTACTCATATTGATTTCGTTGAATACCAAAGTTTTGCATGCTAAACTAGGTTGAGTTGATCGTCTGTTCATAAAGCCATGTTGGTTAGGTGGAATAATGTTCCAAACTGAAAGGTAAATGACATTGAACAAAATAATCTCAAACAACTTTCCAAAGTTGCATAACATAGCAATTGGTCTATGATTTGATATTTCAGCTGAGTCCCACCTCTTTTTTATGATATTGAAGATATGACATAGTGGTTTTGCTCTGATGGCCATACAATCTTTCTCTATGAAACTAGGTATTTTGTTTACACCAGACTTGATGGATGTACAAATTAAAAACAATTGTTCTTCCAGAAAAAGTTAATCCAACACCTGTGGCTGAGCTCAAAATGTACCGACCGACCGCCTTACTTCAATAAGACCAATTCACTCGTTCCTTCTAGCAGAAGCCAAACGCAAGTTGTCGACAAGGACATGATGAAATCAAGTTGGCGGAATTGCTACATTCTTCCTCCGGCTTTCATGGTATCCTACCTCCTTACAATAGGATAACGATCTGTGATCCATCGTAGATATCGCCAACATCTTCTGCAATATTTTGTGCGAGCTCAGTGTGCACGGTCGCTGCCAAGGAAATTCTACAGGATGTTGTCGAAGTTGGACGTCCGACGATGTCGGATATTGCTAAATTCATGTTTCGAAGCAAGTAAAACGTAAATCGGGTCGATTTGATTAACTTGGAAACGAATTTTTGAAAGCTCGTAATTAAAACAGAAACCAACAATCAAGATTTTAAGTGAATAACGCCACAGGAAATAATATAACTGTCTCCTAAGTGAAATCATAGCTGATTGTTTTGCGGTTTTGAGTTCCTATATTTTAACAACAGTTATTTTGATGTAGTCGAAACTTTGGATCAGATGCGATATTTTTTTTATACAGAGTGGGCATAATACTTCTTTTCGTGGTTCCAATGTAGGCCTAGCCGCAGCTCCAAGAAATCCGATATACCCCGTGTTGCTGAAGGTTCTCTGGGGTCCTAAGCTGATCTTAGACTTTCGCTGATGGTTTTTGTTGGCCTACATTCTCTAAGAATATCCCAAACCGGCCTGTAACATTTTAAACATAGGGAACGAAAGTTTTTCCCTTGACTAGCTTAGCTGGGGTTACTTTGGTGTTCTTTCTCCTGCCTCGAATAATCTTTCGCTGTATCCAGTCCCTTTGACGGCATTTTTTAGGTGATATATATATATATATATATATATATATATATATATATATATATATATATATATATATATATATATATAATTGTATATTGGAGAAACATAAAAATAACCAAAATTATGAAACACTCTCTCACAACCATGAATATAACACCAGATCTGGCGACTTATTGAAAATACCCCAAATTCGTTTGACAACATCCAAAATGAATTCTTTAAACTTGAATTTATATAATAGAATTCTGTCAAAATTAAGAAGTCTTAATTTTAATCAGTTGAAAATCAGAATGAAACAATATTTGAAATCTAAATGTTTTTACAGTGTGGAAGAATATTTACAAAATGATTTTTGACATTATTATAGTTGTATGTAATAATAATATATAAGAATCCTGGTATAGAATTATTGTTGTAGATTTACGATATTGTTAGCATTTTCAAAAAATTATATGTTCATGCTATATTTATTATTGATTTATATTTTTATATTTTTGTTTTTTCAATATCTAAGAATTTGTTCACCCATGACTATGTGTATATGTTCACAACCTAGTGAGAATTAGACTGTTATGTATGTATGACCTGCTACAAACATTATGTAACGTAGTTAAATAAATGAATCTATCTTTCTATCTATCTATCCATTGCATTTTTGGTGATTGGGTTTATTCTACGCGAGAGGTTTCAGTTTTATTCTTTGGTTTTTGACAGTGTTCATTTATTATATGGCCGATCTCCAAGCATCACTAGACTTTCCACATCTTCAAAATCCGGTATGTATATTGTCTTCTTTGAAACGATTTTCAATAGTATATTTAGTCTGACCAATCTACTTTTTGTCTCAGCCCTTACAGCTTATTCAATAAATATCCGACTCTTCATTGCCCAAAATATTGCCTTTAGGGTTACGTGATATTTGTTGAAGAGAGCAAGCAGTTTTTAAACAAACTTTCACATTCAATTTTCAAAAAATGCAAGCTAATCCGTTAGTGTTCATATAGAATAAGAAGAATGAACTTTGAATTAGTGTATTTTTGAAAAGTCCAAGATATACAAAGATTCTCACAAATTTAACGTTTTTGAAATAATTAATGTACTACATTTAAAAGATACCCATTACTTTCATCTATGTCTCTTTTTTAAGGACAAAACACAAGCACTACAGAAAAATCCTTATGGGGCTCTTAAAGCAAAAGTAGCGATTCACATTGGATTCTGATCGCTGAAGATTAAATCCATTTGGAAAAACGTTCTCAGGAAGTTTATTCCACATAAACGCAGTTCTCCATGAAAGAGTTTTTAAACAGTGAAGTTCGAGGCGTAATGAGTTGAACCTCAAAACGATGAGCAGCCACAGTCCGTCGCGTATTTCTGATATGTACCGCTCTTGGTGGAATCAAATGTGCCAAGTCACTTGAACACCTCGTGAGAAAGTATCTATAAAAGAGAGACAAATTTCCAACCTTTCTTCGGTGTTCCAGCAACTTCCGGGTATGTTTGGGAGCAGAGTTCCATACCTGAGAACAATACTCCAAATAAGGTCGGATCTGATCTTTATAAAGCATCAAAAGTTGCTGAGGTGTGTACAGCTTTCTGGTTCGGAACAGTGTTCCAAGCTTTTGAGAAGCAGCCTTTGCAATTCCAGCGACATGATTGTGCCAAGACATATTGGTGTCCATTTTAACTCCAAACAAACTCATCGAAGCAGAAAGCGGAATTGTCGGGCCTGTCATTAATAAATCCGGAATGGAACCTGGTTACTTTCACTCCAATTCGTTAAGATATGCAACTTCCTTCTGTCGGTGAAGATGTGCATCAGAAGCCGAAGAAGAAGAATTTCCAGCAAAGCCTATGAACATAAATTAGCTGTTCGCAAATCAGATCCAGCATCATCTCTCTTCAAACACCACAAGGAAACAGGCCACACAATAAGTTTCAAAAACACCAAGATCATTGCTACGGAGAAAAATCATCAGGCTAGGATAAATCTGGAAGCAATTGAAATTGAAAAACGTCCCCACTGCCTTAACAAGCGAGATGATTCGCAGAGACTACCACAAACATGAAGAACGATGTTGTCACGCAAGATACGTGAAAATAACTCAAGTACACGGTCAGGCAAACCAGATACCTGCTACAACAATATGAATATGGGCCCCTGACAACAGAGTGACCAGTGCGAACTTAGAGTGGAACACAGCAAGCATAGAGCTAGTAAGGAGACTTGAGGACAAGGGAGATTACGAGCTCGTCCTCGAGTCATGTAAGTACAAATTCAAGTGACTCTTGAAAATGGCTCTAAAGCAGAAGCCGAAACGTCGAAACGATAAAAATTATAGACGCGGTTCAACCCGGACAACAGTATATCATTTATGGGAGTGTCCAATCTCCATATAGTCTTTTTCAACTGAAATTACTTTTTTAATCCTTTTCTGCCAGTCTTCTTCGGTAATATTAGATACTTCTTCTTTAACTAGCTTCATCACCTTCTTATCAAATTTTAGAAAATTATTTTTACGCCTGATGGTTTGTTTCAATTGTTCCCGAATCAACTCGATGGGATTGAAAACACAAAAATAGGGGGGAAGTCTCAGTATGGTGTGTCCATACTTTTCAGCAATACTCTCAAGAACATACACTTTTTCAAATGTTTATGTCTGTAAAACTTCAAATAGTTGGTTTTTGGTATAGTTATCTTCAAAATACAAATTGTTATCCATTAAAAAACTTTGTATTTCATCTTTCCTCGAATTTTTATTCGGTACTTTGATGAGCTGTCGCGAATGATAGGAAGCTTTGTCAAGAACTATTACACTATTCGCATCCAAATTTGGGACCAATGTGTTTTAAAACCATTTCTCAAAAATATTAGCTTCCATGTTCTTATGATAGTCAACATTGCAAGTTTTTTTCCACATAATTTCAAAGAACCAAACTTGAGATGTAGATTCTTATATACATTGAAACATACTCTCTGTGTTTCAATATTCAAATGCATCCGAATCTTATTCACTGGTATCTCTTTTTTGCATTGTTCACCAGCGCTATTGGAATCACTACACAGAAAAAAGTCTCCGTTGTTATCACACTCGTTATTACTACTTGTCCAAGGACGCCACAGATACCAAAAATGTCAAGTAATAACTGCATTAATATAGGATTTCAACACTCAAATCGCGATTAGTTCCTGAACTGAACACGACGGCGATAACCATCCCCGTATTCCCGATTTCTATTCGTCACCGTAACATAACTTCAAATTTAATTTTATGACTCTTCGGCCAATCATAAAACTCGGTTAGTAAAAATCATCCAATACGAACCGCCAATTCTTTGGTCCACGTGGACTAGCTGGTAGCGGCTTTATCTCTTCGTATTGGTTTGTTTGGCCTTTGAGGGCGCCGATAGCTTCGAGTGTTCACAATAAAGATTATTTCGACTATAACAGGAATTTTGAATAATCCTTGTACATAAACCCGCTTTCCCTTGGTACCCCGATAAGAACGTCAAAAACTGCAAAAAATGCAATCGATTACAAAACTGTCTTAAAATGCTATAACACGAAATGAGATCAACTCATCGGAAATATGCCAGTCGCGGATCAAAAATGCACCGAATGTTCCCGACGCCATAAAAGAGCCAGGCTAATTACAGACCTGCGTGCAATACTTTGACACTATTGGAATAAATTACGTGCAGCACAGTGCACAACGGAGCAGCTTCACCATAAATGCCGTGGGCCTTTAATGGCCCTTAATAATAGCCTGATACGTTTTTAAATTTTTTTAATGAATACTACAAACTACCTGCACTCCTACTAAAGTAGAACGATTTTTCGTCGACAGGGCCGGATCAGGTAACAGAAATATTATTGAAGTATGTTTATGCTTGCTATTTTCCGAGACTGTCGGGCGGTTTCGACAGGATCCCCGGACAGGACTGGAGGCCCTGTCTGGGAAGCCAATGTGGCCTTACGGACGGGGTCGCCGGACTCCTGGTCAGTGGCAGACATTAGTATGGTGAGGGGAAGTGAAACTCCCCAAAAGCCTTCACAAAACATGCCACCGTGGACCAGTCTACCCAAGCTAAGGTGAAAAGAATCGTGCCGACAGCTGAATACAAAGTCCAAGGCGTAAACGCATTTGCGGCGCCAAGGCCAAAAAGAGAAAGAGAATGAAAGAGGCAGGAGTGGCAGCAACTATAAGTACACCCTCCTCCTCCCCCACTCCACCTCCAACAGCAAGGGCACTTCCTGCGGCGGGCACCAAGATCTCCGCCTTGAATAAAGGCAAGGAACCGGCTGCCCCGGCAAGAAAGCTCCCTCACCTGTGCAACTCCACGGAGGAAACCACAAGAATGTTGAAGAAGCCGCACAACGACAGTAATGTCGCAGGCTTCACCATGAGACACCTCTAGGTTGCCAAAGAGAGTGTGTGTTCGGCAAGTCTTGGCCTACACCTGCCGATATAAAGGAGATGTTTCCTAGTGACCTGTCCACCTTCCTAGAGAGGACAGGATGGACGATGACCTAGGAGAACAACTCCTCGGGAGGATGTACAATGGGTCACATGTGGCCTAAGTGCTGTAGGTCTACACTCATCCTCCCTACTCTATAGATACAGAACCCAGGCGATGATACGATCAAAGCAGGGCTTTGGTTTTTGTACAGCGCTCACTTTGATGTATGCCCCAGTTGTGAACGAAACGTCGCAAACCTTCAGACTACGGCCAACCAATCCGGAAAATATCTTCGTCGTAGTGACATCACTGACCATGAATGTTAACACTCTATGTTTGTGTTTATTCATATATGTTCAAATTCGAGTGTTTGTATAGCGATCTTCTGCAGTTAAGTTCAAAATGAAAAGATGTGAAGATCATGAACAGACGTTTCTTCCAGGTACAAACTGGAAGAAAATGAAATGCCTTCTTGAAACACCTCTTGAAAAAATACTTTCAAAACTACAACTTTTATATGAACATCGAATTCAGTTTGTACTCGAAACATTCGTTATGGAATTGAAACAAGTATAATTCACAGAAAAACTACACATCTTTGTAAAAATTTTGTTTTGTAGTTGATTTCTACATTTCTTTGGAAGTTTTCCTTTTTTTTTATACAAAGGTGGAAGCCAAAAATTATTTTCTCCTAAAAAATATTTCGATTCAATTCAAATGTTTTTATTGCTCTTCTTTTCTTTGAGGAAGTTAATCAGAAGGTTTTTTCTTAAATCATTCACTTCCAAATAGGCGATGAATCATTGTTCATTTTTTTTTGTCATATGAATGAATATACATTAAAGAGTATCAAAATATTTCGTGTCAGACTAGATGGAAACAGAAACTGGAAAGTTCGGAATTCAAGAAACAAGCTGTGACAAGTATTGGTCAGACTAAACAACTTTTTAAAACATATTTCAAAGAACACACGGCGTATAGCCGGTTTTTTTGGAAGAGAAAAGTCAAGTTCTGCTCGATACGTCTTGTAGAGGGACCATAAATAAGCATAAGCATATTTAAAATTGTTGAGACAGAAACTCTCAGTTTTTTCATGGACTAAATCATCAAATATGTGTTACTGATGAACACAACATTTTTTTATGAAAAATATTTCGAATTTACGCAATAACTTTTCGGGGTGAACTAGAAATTCACCTTTTCTACACAGAAAGTTCTCCATTACAATTTTAATTTTTTTCAGATCGTGAAAAGTGGAATTACCCTAACTGAACATTGAAAAAGACCTGAGAAATCTCAAAGACTGGTTTGACAGTAGATTACTTTCAATTAATTTTGACAAAACAGTATACTTACCATTCAGCAGTCTCTCAACATCCTTGCCAGAATACACTCTGAATATTCAACAAAATCTTGTAATTGAACCTGTGAACCTGCGTTGTATTTCATATAGACTGAAACAAGTCGGAAAGTTCGTGAATTACAAATACAGAAAAATTCTATACCACAGTTTAGTAGAATCACACTTGAATTATGGCATCATTGGTTGGGGAGGAGTATCAAAAACTCACCTACATCCTCTTGAAGTCTCTCAAAGACGATTTCTTCGAATACTACTCAATAAACCTGCAAGGTATGAAAGTATAAAGAGACACAAATTTTAGATTTGAGACAATTATTCATCGTTCAGATAGGATGCCAGCTATACAAGAACAAAGCTGAACATGACACTCCAAACCACCCATACGCAACGAGAAAAAGGCATCACCATTGTATACCACTGGTTTCCAAATCTATAGGACAGAGAAGCTATCGTTATCTAGCTCCCAAACTCTTAAATTATTTACCAATAGAAATTACATATGAAACTTCTATGAAACGCTTCAAAAAACAATTAGTATCATTTGTAAAGGAAAATGCAAGAACGGATATTCATAAACTAATCGAAGGTTGAACCACTGTCCAAATATATTGTTATTATGATTATCAATAGCTTATTTATATATGTATGTATGTATGTGTATATGCGTGTATGTATTGTGTATGTATGTGTATATATGTATGTATATGTGTGTGCGTATGTATGCGTGTATATGTATGTATATATGTGTATATCCATTATTCATTAGATATAAGATTTCTGCAGAGATTGAAATGCATGTATGTATACTCAAGTTTATCTATACTATTATAATATGAATTAATCAGGTATAATTTTAATTGATGTATATTTATTTTACACTTAGTTTTATATTTTATCTTTTGTGACTGTCTCTTTTGTAATTCCACAAACAAGTATGTTTGATACTTCTGTGGATATTATCATGTTTATTCATTTTTATACACAACTCTTATATTATTGTATGGATTTTATTTTATCACGAATAAACGTTATTATCACGAAATCTTTGTCCAGAATCTAAAGGACAACATATACTACTCTGTTCAAAAAATAGAGCCGACATCCTTAGCAACTTCTCTAATTCGATAATTCTCCATAAGAATTTTCTTCACTTTCTCAACATTTTCATCGTTTATTGATGTGCTGAAGCGTCCAGGGCGAACTACGTCATTCACATCTTCTCGATGAAAAGCTTGTACCACCTGTAAACATTTTTTTGACTCAGAGTACAATCACCGTATGCCACTGTCAATATTCCAAGCGTTTTTCAGCACTCAATTCCATTTTCTACATGAAATTTGATGCAAATTCTTTGATCCATTTTTTTTATGGCAGAAAATCGCTGAATACGCAAAATGCAAACTTTCATGCCTCTCGCCAACAAACTAAATGTGTTAAACAGCTGAAACTGTGAACATATGTTCCAGACGAGTGTACCAACTTAAACAAGTGAAAAACCGCCCACGTCTAAGGGAGGTCAACGTAGATACTAAATATTTCTGCTGGATATTCGCGAACAGAAAACGTAGACCTAGTTCTTTGCTGAGTGCGCCTCTGTTCTCAATAAATATCATTTACCCCGACACTATAATTTGCCCAGCAGTGTTAGTTGGTGAACATAATTTGCTTTTCTACTATTCTATGGCATTTCTTGGTCTTCCCCCATTCTGGCAGGCTATGAATTTAAATGGGAAATTATTGTTATAACCGTTCGTTCCAACAGATTGTTCTTCAGTGTTTATTTAGAAAACATTAAAATCATCATTACTATCTGCACAACCAAAACAGTCATTATCGCATTCAGTGACTTCCAGATTGATAAATGATGCTAGGAACGGTTTTTCTTATTCATTGGTCCGTGCTTGGAAATTATTTCGAATGGTAGCCGTTGATGTATCCCGGGGCCAACAAAAAATATTGCCGGGGTGCCTGGGTTGTATACATTTTTCTCCTGAGATATGTTTGGAATTCCACATTGAAAATTTCACTCAAGAACTAAGTTGTTTGAAGGTTTTGTGGTGAATTTCATTTGTTCAGACTCACATTGTCTAATCTAATATATAAAAATGGATGTTGGTTGGTTGGTTGGTTGGTTGGTTGGTTGGTAAGTGATAAACTTCTACATCGCTGAACCGATCGTGATGAAACTTGACATGTATGAGTAATTTTTCATAGAGAAGGTTTTTAGGCTATCAATTTTTCTGTAACTCGCCACTAGATGGCGCTGTAGAACAAATTTTTGAAAGCACTGTTCTATAACGCTGCGCACGCCTAAGTTCGTTGATTCTGATTCTGTCGAAACATTGAAACAGCAGCGATACAGCAACATAGTACTAGTATGGTATAAAATGATTTGAAATCCCTGAATGAACCAATACAATTGATAATTGAAATGAATAGCTGAAAATAACAATTGTATTAAGCAAACAAAAAACCTTGAAAATGAAATTACAAATACATACTAGTTTATAATACCTAAATAAAAAAAAATTATGGCACTTTTTTTTCATATAGCTGTTTTTATCATTTTTTTCTGCTTCAGAAAAAAAATATAACGTTGGTCAATCATTAAATAATAAATAAAAAATAATTTTGCCAAACTATCTGAAAAAGTAAATTATGATTTTTAAAAGCAAATTTATTTTTTAACTAATTATTTAAACAATCGAAATATAAAAAAATTTATTTTAAGCAATTAAACATTTAAATTGAGAATACACATTTTTCTTGAAATTCATAATTATCTCTAGACAACAAAATAACAAAAAAAAAATCAAAAATATTGAATTTCTCTATTTGTTTAAAACAATTTAATAAACAAATTACGTAAAAAAATCATATCCTATGTTAATAACTGCCATTGTTTAATGTGAAAACAGACATAGCTAAATATCAATTGAAAAAAAAATTTTCATCAACAATTTTTAGATATTTCATTTTGTAAGTTATAAAATGTCATAATTAACAAATTAATAAATTTTTATGAACTTTTATCGCAGAATCGTATGAAGTATATATATATATATCAAAAGGGCTCCACGAAGTTAAAAATTTATAGGCCAATTAGTCATACCTTTTATCCCATTATTTATACCAACGGAGATTGGGAAAAAATTTGTTAGTTAACAATTGAATAACTTTTTGAAAAATGGTGATAAAACTTTTTTTTCTACGGGACACGATTCATTCGAGTGTTAAGAAGATGCTAGATTTTTTTTTAATTTTTAAAATGACATTTTATGTTATAAAAAAATTATTTCTTTTGATAAACTCACTTTAGCGGCAGCGCGCGCATGCCGTAACAGCTGCGCGGAACCCTATTTTCAACGTCAAATTAAAATTATAAATAATGGAGATAGAGTTTCGGGAGTTGGGGCTCTTTTATCGGAAATTTCCTCCTCTTTAACAAGCTTAAATATTAATATACTAAATACTAAAACTAAATACCATTTTTTTAAAATCTTATTTTGTTAATAACAATTTTTTACCTGCACCAAAATCTTTCAAAAACATTTCTCTAGAGGTGATTTCGAATCGAATGAGCTATCGCTTATATTTTTAGGACCTTTACCTCTATTTTTCATATTTTTGAACTTGTTGATTAGACTACAGGTAGTTTGTGAAATCACCATAGTAAAAATCAATCAGTAAGTCCACTCTCACTACTTTCATTCATAAATTCACAAAGTTCTCGGTGACCTCGAAACGAAGTGTGGAGCCAGTTTCGTTCTTTTACCATAGGCGTGTGCTCATATAAAAACGAAATTTAAGAATATTATACAAAATTTTGTGGTAAGTTACTTATAACCAACTACAAAAACTAAAAACAATAATAATAACAGTGACTAAACTGAACACAATATCACTTTCCGTCCGTTTATTATAACTAATCCGATGCCCGTGATACCTTAGAATCCCTTGATACTACAGCACTAAACGCGTTGGATGAGAATCTCATCCTAAGAGCGGTTGATGGTTGAAGAGAGCCTACTGGTTGTATTATTCTACTGTGGAATTACTATGGATCTTCATCAAGTAACGGCCGAATCAATCAGACATGTATTCATCATAAAAGACTTTATTCATCACAAGAGATAAAGGGTATGTTATTTGTATTTACATCAATTGAAGAAAACTTTGTGACGAAAGGGCGAAGTGCCAGCCAAAGTTGTTTTTTGACTCATAGTAAATAGATATTAAAGAAAATCTATGCGAATAATATCGCTAAGGTCAAGCAGTTATGGAAACCAGAAGTATACTGGAATTGCGTAACAAATACTTAGAACAAACAACTCAATATAAACAAGAACAACGGCAAATTTTCTATTTGGACGAAACTTGCTACGACACAGTTACCAAATGTTGGACTGATGGTTCGAGAATATGTACGCCTAGCATGCATGTAAACAAAGGATCGCAACTAATCATTGTGCATTCCGAATTCTTTGAAATTATGTGGAAAAAAAATTTGAGGTCTGCAATGTTGACTATTATAAGAACATGAAAGCTAATATTTTCGAGGATTCCTTTTTACTATGTCGGGAATGTTTCAAACACTGAACTTCGACTGGATCTGGCTTATCAGGTTGGTTTTTACTATATTTGCATCAAATTATTATTATTCAATACTATATATAATATATGATTTTCTAACTTTCTATTAAAATATTATTTAATTTCGGGAGACAAAAATTGTTCGTGGCGTCCATCCTCGTCGCCTTGAGAAGAATCCTGTTGTTGATAAAAAAGTTGAAAATCTCTCATTTCCGTTAATTACCAACAAACTATCTGTTCTTCGATTTTGCTACTTGTTCCTAAATTTAAATACATCTTTACAATTATGTACAGAAATGGTTACCCTCACTTATGTCTAAACATCAAAATTCTTCATAAGCATCACTTGATGTCCGTACCTAAGGAAATGGTTTACAACAATAATATTCGAAGTTTTCATCATTTCTAAATATTTACAATAATTTTATTATGTCTCTTCCAATTTTATTAAACAAATGTCATTTTGTTCTCACCTGATATTAATTTAGATCCTATGTCGGTTGTCTGTTTTTTGAAAATTATTAAAATTTGGTACACAAATTTTGAAATTTGAATTTCCCACTCTTTCTCACTTGTATCCTGTCAAGTCTGTGGATTTCTATACATTTACAGGATGACCTCGCTGCACTTCTTTATCTAAATTTTTCTGAGACTCAACCTCGTGGGTTTACCAATAATTGACTATACTGAACAATAATCAAACTTGACTTTATTTCACTTTAGATATAACAAACACTAAAACTTCAAAACTATTATTCGAACGTCTGTCGCCTTAATAGATCGCTTCACGTACCGCACTGTAACTTCCGCTTGACTGTCTCGATATGCTCGTGGCATAATCGAAGGCGGTAGAAACTTCGCCGGAATTCCATCGAAGCCGGTAGAACATTCGCGAAACGTCGGTCGGACTGGGTGCGCTTTTAGCTACGTCACAATTGGCTTATGGCTACCAGTGGCGGCCGGCGTTATTTTCTTTAGGGCATGATTCACAATAATACTGACTATCGTATATTGGTTAAACATATTGAACATAAATAAGTAGGTAGGCATCTAATACGAACTGGTTTATTTTGGGCAAAAAACCTAAGAGACATTTTTTGTTTAGTATGAAACAGGCTATCGGAAATAAATTTTTAAATGGTAAACAAATAATGAGCAGAAAGTTACATTGGAAATAAATTTTAGGGGTTGCGTTTCTCACCCCTTACAACTGTGGGGTAAACCAAATAAATTACTGGCTAAGTGTCTTTCTGGTAGTACAAAACGTCAGGTTAATTTCAATATTGTACCTTTTTCAGTGCCTGTGAAAAAAATTGTTATACAAATTTCATGTACCCCTTTTGAGGGGCTGTATCTTAACAAGGGATGCTCCAATGAAGTTTCTTTATATGAAAGATCCTATTTTTTTTCGATGAGGAATCACCTCCTTGAATGTTTTACACTTATTTAGTTACACCCTGTATAGAGTGGTACCAGTAGGGGTCCGAGAATAGAACCTTGTAGAACTGGCCTAGCAACAGATTTAGAAGTTCCAATGATAGCTGACTGGGTACGTTATGTGAGGTAGTCTTTAATTAATTTGGCAGCATCCCCAGCAAATGCATAGTGTAATAGGGTATTATGGTATAGTGTATCGAATGCTTTGCTATAGTCTAAACTGGAGTTACTGAAGAAACTGGTCTCGCTATGCTTTTTCCTTGACGGAATATTTGATGGGATATTTTCCAAGTTCCTGTTATGATATCTGTATCAGAACAAATCAAATATCCATAAATTCAGTCCTGATATTATTAGATAAATTGATTGTAATTTATCGTTCACAATTAGCGAACAGCAAAGAATCCACAACAAGAAAACTCATGTTTTATGTAAATTTGTCAATATTTAATTAAGTTAATTTATAGTTTCGCCTAAAGGTTACGTTATCGTAACACTTTCCGCCAGAAAAAATAAGTAATTACTTACTTTCAAGGTAAGCATTCAATTCCGATAACTACCTCATCTGTGACAAATGACAGTTGGGAATTACGTATTTTACGGTGATTTCGAGACATAATTGATATAATTTCGTCAAAAAATTGCCGTCAAGAGAAAATAATGGATGGGCAAATTTTCGTCGCGTGTTACAATTTACTTAACGGCTGTTATTTCCTGTTCTTTCAAATGTTAATTGAGTTTTTAGATCAAGATGGTCTGAGGAGATAAATCATCGCTACTCAAATTTTAATTGCAAAATAAGATTCAAATAAAGTTTGATATATTTTATAACATATATGAGAGGATAATCAAAACCACAACAACAGCAATTACATGGAAAAAAAAGAGATATCACATAAAAAATCATAATAGAATAGTGAAGTATTTGGACCAAAATAGCATTATTTCGGAAAAGCAAAAGCACCCAAGACACCATTGCAAAGCTTAGTTGTATAATGGTGTTGATAGCAAGAAAAGTTGTTTGGGTTTTTTCATAGATCTGACAAGAGCTTTCGACACGGTTGGTCACGAGCTTTTGCTAGATAAATTGAACCATCTTGGTGTGAGAGAAGTGGTATTGGGTTTGTACAGAAATTTCCTAATATCAGGTAGAAAACAGCGTTTCAAAGTAGGTTAGGTTAAGTCAGGTCCAAAGTGAGTGGGTCTATTCGACCCTCCGCCGCAACCCGCAAAGGTTTATTGTGGCTCACACCTATTCACACAAGACCAAATAAACCCAGCTTCTTAACGAAGCCGATTAGTTTATATGATGAGTGGTCTTTCAGGTCAGATGGTGAGAGTACGGCTCTGTCGAACTCTGCTGAACTGCAGTCCAACAACTGTTTGGTATCAAGCTTCAAAGGGTGAATAAACGCCTTGGAGTGAGCCCATCATGGAAGATTCTGCCAGAAGTCCATGAATCTTCTTGCCATCCAGGTGTTCAATATTTGTTTGGCAAAGCCTAAAGCAATGCCCATGTCAGGTTCTGGTCCAATGAAGTTGCCTGCAGCACCATCCTTTGCAAGGGAGCCAGCAGTCTCATTGCCTTCCAGGCCAGTATGGCCAGGAATCCAGACCAGAGACAATCTGGTAAATCTTCCTATCGAGGAGAGTCGTTTTTGGCAACGTGCTACCAATTTAGACGTTGCTCGGTAGGAGCCAAGAGCTTCTAATGCCGCTTGACTGTCCGAGAATATTTTTATTGACTTGTGTATGAAGTTGGATTCTTCCAATCTCTCCTCACACAGTTCAATAGCGTAAATTTCCGCATGGAATACAGTCGCATAGGTTCCTAGGCATGTTGATATCTCTACCTAGGTCTGCGACTGAAAACACCTGCACCAGAACCGGAAGGGGTTTTTGATCCATCTGTGAACCAACAACTATCTTCTCTTAATATCTCCTTTCCCCGGAGGATCTAGTCCTCTCTACTCGGGAACAGTACTTTATAAGGCAGTTCGTAGTTGACAGTTGGAGGCATAAAGTCAGAAGTCATCTCCAGAATGCTGTGACTTCCAGAGTTAACCAACAGTTTATTGCACTCTGCATTAAATTGATTTGTGCAATTGGCAATGTGCACAAGTCTGTATGCAGTCCATCTAGCCTCTCTCTCCAGAAGAATGTGTAGAGGATCTCCATCGCCGCTGACGGGGTGGTACTGATGGCACCACTGGTGGCCAGACAAACCTGTCTCTGTAAGCCAGAGATACTTATGATCGATGCAGAAAAAACAGTGTTGGTACAGTTTTTCCAAGAAAATCTGTGGAACATCCGTTCTTATAAATTACATGAAGATATACCCTTCAGAAACCACATCAATCACGCATTGAACAGGCAATTTCAAGCCGACTACATGAGTAAGAGACTCAATAGCAGTTTCTATACTTTAATACAACTTAAAAATATACTGAGCGAAGATTACCTGTTATAATGTGCTCCTATGGGGAGATGCAACAAATATTAACAGGTTCTTAATTGCTCACAAACGAATAATTTGCATGCCTTACAACCTACGTGATATTGACTCCTGCCGGTCTGTTTTCAAGCAAAAGATAGATAGATAGATAGATGGATTATCTTTATTAGTTCTTTGGTACAAAGACCCTTACGGGTGTAGAACATGTCAATGTATAAAGGAGTATGATAAAAATTACAAAAAAATAAAAAATAAACATAAAAATAAAAAAATATATATACATATATATATATATATATATATATATATATATATATATATATATATATATATATATATATATATATATATATATATATATACACATACATATATATAAATAAACACATTGCATACTACAAAATATTTCAGACAAACATATAGTACAATAATAACATTGTAAAAGTATACAAAACAGTCAGACAAAGAATATAAACAGGCAGACAATTCAAAGTCTATCAGCGAAATATTCTTCTACCGAATAATGAGCCTTTAATAAAAGCATGATTTTTAGTTCCTTTTTCATTTTTCTAACAGGCAAGTTTTTTATGGAATCAGGTATTTTGTTATAAATATTTATCACAGAAAAAGGAACATTTTTCTGTACAAAAGAAAAACGTGTCATTAAGTTGAGAAGACTGTTTTTATTGCGGGTATTATGAGAGTGATTCCTATCAAAAATTTCAAATAATGACATGTTTTCTTTAACAAAAATAACACATTCATGCACATACATACTTGTAAGAGTAAGAATTCTCTTTTCAATAAATATTTCCCTGCAACTCTCTGTTCTAGGTAGATTGAAAATTTTTCTCAAACATTGTTTTTGTAGAATGAATATTCGCTGAGTGTCCACAGACATTCCTCAAAGGATGATACCATATCTAATGCGACTTTCAACGTATCCATAGTATGCCAGTAGTGCTGCATTTTGAGAAATATTTTGTGATATGACTTTCAAAGTAAAACAGTATCTTGATAAAGTTGTTGCAATATTATTTATATGACTCTTCCAGTTCAATTTTGAGTCAATTGTTAAGCCCAGAAAAGACAATTGAGGAGAAGATACAAATGTTGTTGATCCATTACTGAGATTACAAACACTACTAGTACCATTTCGTGTAAACGTTATGGCATGCGTTTTATTGGAGATTTGAAGATTTTTACAATACTTTCACTCTATATTTATAACTCTCTGCTCTCCATGAAAAAACGCGAACTTGAATTAGAAACTAATTATTTATCAATGTCATAATTACGAAACAAGGAACGGAAATTCAATCAAACTACAACAACATCATACAAAATTATTCCAAACGACGCAGGCTCAAAATTTTTCAATTGTCTACCTTCCAATATAAAAAGTGTGGCATCAATTTTAGTATTTGAACGAAAAATCAGAGACTATCTCATAGATGGTTGTTTTTATAATATTGATGAATATTTTGAATATCCACTTTTGCCAGTCTACAATTACCTATTTTGACTATAATGTGTATGTATGAACACTTTGTTTATATACATTTCATGTTTTACCATTGACGACTCCTATATCATTGTAAAATGTTCATTTTGAGGAATAAATATATTGTATTGTATTATAATATCACACGTGGTATTAGCCAGGAAAGTAGTTGTTTTCCTGCAGACATTTACCAGAACCTACTGTATAGGTATGTTGGGAGAGCTGAATGTATTTATTTTCTTTCAAACCATTCGTTAGCGCAACTTGGCTCAAATCGTCATCTTCTTGCATGTCTCCCTTTCTGCTTCGCTGCCGATATCGGTATCGAAAGAGAGGATGAAACACGAAACATCCTCACCTACGAAATCGTCAAAGTGTATCAAGTTCGCGGATTGCTGAATCGAGTTTCTTTTGTTTCAGGGAAAGGTGGTAATCCGACCGATCGCTTTCAAGCCATCGGCTATGACGCCGTCCTCCAGGTTCGGCATCGCTGGAGAGCGATACGGCTCGACGCCGATACTCACCAGGCCCGGATCCAGACTGACTTTGTACGGAAGTGAGTTTTTACAACATTTATTTTTTAGTGTGTAGGCTAACACGGCTGGTGTTTAACTGATTATCAGGGCCGTCTTTAACCTCTTCAGGGACGAATTAATTGATTGAAAGAAAAATCATAGCAGAATTTTGTTTACGCTTTTAATATTGATGAATTATTACAGAAAAATATTGAAAAAAATTCATAACGTTTTTTTAGTCCTGACATTTAAAAAACTCAAGCGTACACATATGTGGCCAGTAAGCAAATGTGTCACTCATGAAAAGACTGCATGCATTCGGGACAAACACTTTCTTTACATTTTTGACATGCATATCTTGTTCTGCGTTTGCAGTTTTTCTCGTGACAACGTGGTGGATTTTTATATTCCCTCTTCTCAGGGTAATGGCCTTCTCCATCATGGCGAACTTCCACTGCCACTTCGGTCCAAGCTTTCTTTTTCACACATCTCGGAGTGTCAGTTGAGGGTCTCCCTCTTTTTCTATTATTCAGATGGATCTGAAAAATTGTAGAAGCGATGGACGCTTTGAACTCAAGTAGAGATATCTTTGGATTCTTCGCTTGTCGGTAAAGTAACCATGCGTTTATTATGGCTACATTCAAAAAGTGAAATGCAATACGCATGTAAAATTTTTTGTTTGTTAGAGCATGTGGATAATGGGCAATCATTCTATCTGCCAAGTCCACTCCTCCCATAAATCGATTATACTGAATAACAGCCTGTGGTCTTGAAACATCCTCATATAATTTAGTTTTCCTATTCCATCTTCGAACTATATCTTGGGGATCCTTGCCAACAAATGATGAAATCATATGAACAAGATCATTGTCCACCCAGCGCAGTACTGTAATGTTATTCGAGGATGTTGTTACAGAACAGGAACATCTACTCTTCTTCTGAAGTACTTTTCCATCAGTCAATTTTTTGCATGCTTCTTTGATTCTGTTGATTCGAACAGTTCCTACCACATGGATACCTGAATTCATCAACTTAGTAACTGTAGGAACTGAAGTAAAAAGATTATCCAAAAATATTTTATGATTCAAACCATCAAGACTTTCACACAGTCGGACAACTGTATCTCCAATCACACCCAATTCTGTTGTGGTCTGATTTTTTGAAGACTGGTACATCTCAAATTTGTATACATAACCATCTGCTGAAGCTCTCACCCAAACTTTGGAACCCCATTTTTTCGGTATGGATTTTATATATCGCTTGGCTCTACTTCTTCCTTTGAATGGAATGATCATCTCATCAATTGCCATGTATTCCGTAGGTGTAGCAGCAGCAGCAAATGACTTTTCCAAAATATCCAGATAGGGTCGTACCTTGATGAAGCAATCTTTATTATGTTCTGGAATCTCATCATTATTTAGAAAATGTAGGTATCGCTTTATTTCCTCATATCTTTTCAAAGACATTGCATTAGCAATAAGGTCAAAATCTAAGCCTGGAGTTGAAGACCAGTACATGCGATATGCCGGATACTTTATGTACGTCATGATAATATTTATGGCAAAAAATGCTTCATTTCACTCACAGTGACATTGAATGAATGTTTTCCTGATTGGACCGCATAACGTATCGTTTCTTTAGTTGTGAGATCAAATATTTCTTCTGGAAATAGTTTTGAGAAAAATGCATATGGTGTATCTCCCGTAACATTGATGAGGTGCTGACCTTGAAATATTGGTGCCTTCCCTTTATGGGCATTGTCTTTCCCAGAATACCATACGAGAGGTTCTTGGATAGCATCAGTTGCAGAAACGGAACTGACTCTGTATCTATTAGCTATTTCACTGAGTGGCAAATCACATGCACTATCTTCACTTGACTCTGAAACATCATCTTCAATTTCAGTAGGACGGTGAGGCACACCAAATGATACATCAAAATCATCATCTGAATAATCATTCTCCACCAATTCAATTTCGTCCAAATCGGAATTATTTGGATTTTGAATAGAGTCCAAAATACGAACAGACCCTTTACTCGTTCCATAAAATGTTTTTACAGGTATTTCGTCACTCATTATGATCTCCTGCCTGGAATAAAAACAGATTATATACAATACCTGATATTTTTTCAAACCTATATATTCAGCACACATTTGCACAACGTACACATATGCGGCCATATACTCCATCGAGCATACGGTTGAAGATACCAACACAATTACATGTTTCTAGTTATGAATAATTAGCTAACAAGTTCTCGAAACACTTACCTATTTTTATTTCTCCAAAACGCAATTATGTTGCTGACGAAATGAAGAGGTAAATTGGTGAATATAACCTCAAAACATGCAGGAACCCTCCTAGCCGGCAACAGGTAGTATGAAGCGAATCTGACTCATATTGCATATGTGTAATAAGGAAGAAAGGCAAACGGCCACAACTGTTGACTCCGGGCACATTTGAACCAATAATATTATGATGTAAATCGACTTTGAACCAAATGTACACTTGTGTACATTTGTGCTTATATTCCTCAAGAGGTTAACGTATTGGAGGCCTTTTGGATACATTGGGATTATGGGACCCCTATGACCTTGACAGAGCACTGTTCTGTGGAAATAGAGAAGCAAACTT
This sequence comes from Leptinotarsa decemlineata, assembly GCF_025532065.1. NCBI lineage: Eukaryota > Metazoa > Arthropoda > Insecta > Coleoptera > Chrysomelidae > Leptinotarsa > Leptinotarsa decemlineata. Next base: position 7,796,214 of record NW_027412690.1, read on the forward strand.
TAAGATTTATTTGTATTTCTTTACAGTCACATTAAGTTAATAGAAATTAATAAAAAGGAAATAATAGATTTAGCACTTTCACTTACATGGAAATTGTCAACCAATCTAGATGAGATCCCTTCACACTTGAGGTATATTTTTATTGAGATTGTATAAAGGTATATGAAATCAATCTGAATTGTCAGAAATGCAAGATTTTGTTATTACTAGAGAACTATCATGGGATTTCAAAAATGTTATACTCAGTGAACAGCAAAAAATCCACCTTAACGAACTGCGTATCATGAATGCTATATAAAATAAATTTCAAATCGATTCTATATAGATGAAGAGACTTTCCTAAAGCAGAAGGGTGAATAAACGCCTTGGAGTTAGCCAATCCTGGAAGATTCTGCCAGAAGTCCATAAATCTTCTTGCCATCCAGGTGTTCAATCTTTGTTTGGCAAAGCTTAAAGCGATGTCAATGACAGGTTTTGATCCAAGGCCAGTATGACCAGGAATCCAGAGCAGAGACAATCTGTTAAGTCTTCCTATCGAGGAGAGTCGTTTTTTGCCATTTTTTACCAATTCAGACGTTGCACGGTAGGAACCAAAAGCTTCCAACGCCGCTTAACTGTCCGAGAATATTTTTATTGACTTGTGTATGAGGTTGGATTCTTACAATCACTCCGCACACAATTCAATAGCGTAAATTTCCGCTTGAAATACCGTCGCATAGGTTCCTAGGCAGGTTGATATATCTGTCCTGGGTCGGCGACTGAAAACACCTGCACCAGAACCGGAAGGTGTTTTTGATCCATCTGTGAACCAACAACTATCTGCTCTTAATATTTCCTTCTCCCGGAGGATCCACTCCTCTCTACTCGGGAACAGTACTTTTTTAGACAGTCGCAGGTCATTTCCAGAATGCTGTGACTTCCAGTGTCAACCAATTTCCAAGCAACTTTTTCAAACAATTCGGTATCATCAACGCGAAGCAAAGTATCGAGAGTTTGCCCTTTTCGCAGGAACGGAGTAGGCTGGATTTAAGACTGTCACACGGGCTAAGTATTGCGAATAGTGCAGCCCATGAAAATCTACGCCTGTACCAAAAATCAATTATCTGCTTTCAAAAATGACTAAAATACAGGGATGTCTCCATCTTAAGTGTGCCACACTATATATACAGAGAATTTCAGATTGATGCGAATTACTCTTTTGATAACTCAATTATTGATTCAATCAATCATATTTTTCAATACCAATCATTCATTAAAGCAAGAGTTGAATACTAGGTATGATGACGCTTAATAAATGTCAATTATTGTACTAATTGTTCAGTGAATGTCTGAAACTCACTTCAGATAATATAACCGCATAATCTCTTATCAAATAATTCAATATCGGATAATCTTTCAATCGTTGGTCGTAATAATATACAATTATCTGTAATTGGTTACCAATCATGAGGATGTGATTAACCAAGAAGTTCATTAAACTTTTTTAAGAAATATACGATACATTTGAAGCGAGCACAAATTACAAAATTGGAAAAAAATTTAATGGTATAGTATTTTACACATTATCCCTGTAAAAAGGAAATCTGTCGTCAGTTGATATACTATTTAATGATAAGAATATTCAAGATGATTATCCCGCCTGTTTCATTCAGTCAATCATTTATGACGCGGATTGTAAACAGTAATCAGTGTTAATTGGTTTGTTGCAAAAACTTTACCTGTTAGTAACTGAGAAGTATGTAGTGTTCAGTCAGTTGAATTTTTATTACAAATTTGTCATAAAGTTATTGCATATCTATTCTGTAATGTAATGAAATTAATATTTAGTACCTATTGAGTTTATAAATATAATAATGGTAAGTAAGTGGTTTCACCCAATGTCAAACTACCTCGGTTGATTACTCATCAGATTAGGCCAACTTTGCAACAAATTTGGTATCCAAGAGTAGACATCTGACATTTCAAAATGTCAAATTTCAATGTCAGAAATTAACACATGCGTGATTTGTTCAAAAATGTATTTATTCATCAATTTCTATATTGTCCCCTTCAAAATAGCCCCCTCAAACATAGTGTGTCAGTTGTGTCAGCGTTTTTTCAATCGTCGAAGCAGTTTCGACATGCACTTTTTGGTATATCCTGAGCTCTCTCAGCTATTCAGTTTTTATCTCCTCAATCGTCGCGAAACTTGTCTCTTCAATCTTGGGAATAGGGGACCAAATCTGGTGAATACGGTGGCTAAAGCATTGTTTTTTATATCTCGACCTTCTGTAAAGAGCTTGTACCACTTGTAAACATTTTTCTGACGCAGAGTTCAGTCACTGTACGCCACTGTCAACATTTCAAGTGTCTTTGGGACCTTCATCCAATTTTTTTCAGATAATTTGATCCAAATTCTTGAATCCATTTTTTTTGATAACAGAAAATCGCTAAAAATGTCTCTCACCAACAAACTAAACATACTAAACAGCTGAAATTGTGAACATTATGTTCGACAGGAAGATCACTGATGAAAATCTGGAAAACTAAAGGTCTCAAGTTGGAGCCTTGTGGTACCCCTGATACTGCTAAATAATCTTGAGAATTTTCACCACCATACACAATAAATTGGGGTCTGTTTGAAGGTGGTTGACAATCAAGCAAAAAATTGAAATTTGAACAATTAAACAAGAAAATAAATAACAATTAAAACATTTCAACCCAAGTTAGTTCACGACGTTTCGTTTGTTAGTATCCACAATCGTCTTCGGGTGATGACTAAAATCGAAACGTCATGAACTAACTTGGCTTGAAATCTCAAAATTTTTATTTATTTTTTGTTTAATTGTTCTATTTTCAATGAAATGAAATTCAAATTGGAGTCTCATTAGAATGTAAGATATGAAAACAAAATCAGACCATAGAATTTTGAATTGGACAAAAATATATGATGATTTATCTTTATTGTAGATGTCTTATTAAATATTAACTTTATTAATATTTGTTTGTTGATTATAATAGTATATTTCGATTTGCAATTTTTTCGTTTATCAATGTGATATGGAATCTTCTTAAGTTTTTTGAATAATTAAAGTGTAAATTTTAATAAATAGCTCAAAATTGTACAAAATGATTAAAAAACAATTTTCAATTTTCTGCATTTTCTGAGAACATTTACTATAGTAATGTATATTTTTTTACACCATCAGAAAGTAGAGATTTCAGAGAACAAAAAGCATACCGACTTGAAAAAAGCTGATATTTTGACGCGAGAATTTTCGATTGAAAATTAGGATGCTTTTTTGATATTAGGTCAAAATAAGGTGAAAAATTGACTATTTTAAATCAAATAAATCACAGTATATTTGGGACATAAAAAGGTGAGTTTTCACCAAATTTAATAGAGAAATAAATATTTTTGAAAATTCTCCTCCTTTTCTATTGGGTTTCATACTACTGTTATTTTTTTTGGTTTCGAAAATAATAATAATAATTTATCAAACCACTGTGGTATGATATATATATATATATATATATATATATATATATATATATATATATATATATATATATATATATATATATATATATATATATATACACACAATATGCAATGATTTCAAAAAAAAATATTTTTCTGTTAAATTTGGTGAAAACTCCTTTTTATTTTATTATGTTTATAATAGTTAAAGTTTATAGATTGGTTTCCATAGATGTTTTATTATAAAAGCCATGCAATTCATTTGATATAATGTTTTTGAACTGTACATGATAAATTAGAATGTTTGTTTGAAGGTGATTAAAAATGTTTCGTGATGAATTTCATTAGTTCGGACTTCCATTGTCTGATATTATGTAAAATGATTTGAAATCCATGAAATAACTAAAAAAGAATTTTAAAAAAATTAAAAATTAAAGAAGAAGAATAAAAAAGCTGAAAAAACAATTATATTAAACAAAAAACCTGAAATAATAGTGAAATAAAATACAAGTAAAAATGGAACAAATTGAACAAAAAATAAATAAAATTGAATTAAAAAATCAAGAGATTCCAAGCCAAGTTAATTCACGACATTTTGATTGTTAGTATCAATCATACACAAAGAAGGAACATTGGTTTAGGAGGAAGTTCAAAGAAGCCGCATACATGTTATCCAACAATGTATTCAGCCAAACTAGCGTAGGGATACACAACGTATGGAAACCCATAATCAAGCAAAAAATGGCCACTGAAACCAGTGAAGCGGGAAAAGGAAAGCAGAGAGGAATGAATGTAATCAAATGACCTATAAATAGTCAGCTCACGGAGGAATCCGTCCAGTCATCACCCGAAGAGGATTGTGGATACTAACAATCGAAACGTCGTGAAATAACTTGGCTTGGAATCTCTTAATTTTTTTAATTTTATTTTATTTATTTTTTGTTCAATTCGTTCCATTTTTACTTGTATTTTATTTCACTATTATTTCATTTCAGGTTTTTTGCTGAATATAATTGTTTTTTCAGCTATTCATTTTTATTCTCCTTCTTCAATTTTTAATTCTTCTTTAGTTATTTCAGGGATTTCAAATCATTTTACATAATATCAGACAATGATTTATTAAATAAGGTTAATAATGGATATACTAGTGAATCCAACATAGCAGGGAATATCATCGGCGTCTGCTGATCTTCAAGATTTCAATTTCTGAAATGCCTTTTCTTCTTTATCTACAGTTATGCGAAATGAATATTGTAGAAAAAGTTTAAGGGCCAAACTGCCAATATACATTATATCTGTTTCAGTTTTCTTCATGAACATTTGATGACAGAAAAAAATTGATTTCTCCTTAATTTAATAATCATAGGGGAAAGTAGTTGTTTCAGAAAGATTCTCTCTCCTCATTCGTTCGTGAATCAGTAATTATAATAGTTGTTTTTTAAGTAAAACTAACGATAACTAGTTTAACGTGTTATTTAATAAAATGTAATACAGGACCTCAGTCTCCTTTCTAAAATAACAATTGATTGATCTAAGTATGCCAAGCTAAGTGTGGGGAAAAACTTTCACAAATGTACTTTCTGCCGAACATTGTTGAATCACTCAATAAAATCCGGTAATGATGGATTATGATTTTCAAAAATACCCAAAATCGTTAGTTCAACCTGTGAAATATAATTAACAAATTCCTTATTGCAATTTTAATACATTCAATGTAATAAAAATTCTAATCCTCCTAATAAAGGGGTCCTCATAGTACATAGAAGACAGTAAGATTCAGGTAAAAGGTCATTAAAAGAATTTCTGCAAATGAATATCTGTTAGTAGTTTTGCATAGACGATGGGGTGATAATGTTTTGGAAAGTTATCATAAACTGAAATGTCGTTTTGTTGTGATGGATGTTCAAGCCAAAATGTTGACGAAATAGTTCTCCATAATTTCAAGACGTATGACTTCGATAAAATATTTACTGGTGAGTGAGATATTTGGAAATTTTAAACTTTTGTAGAAGAAAGTAAAGGTACTCGGCGGTGATGTATTAAACAATTACTAGGAATTGTACGAAAAATAGTATATTGTACAACAAGTGAGACAAACGACATATTTCTCACCAGCGCAGAAGTTTGTTCTCGCTTGATTTGAGTGCCTCAAATCAAGCGAGTGAGAAATATGTCATTTTCTCACGCATTGTACACTGTACTTTTTCTACGGTTGCGTTGTTTTCAAGTATTGAAAATTAAAATACATATATATGATAATACATGTATGTCATTAACTCATTTTTATATTTTATTTAAAATAGTAATTAACAGTTATATTTGAACAGTTTTCGGTAATTGAAATATTACTGAAACGTGCCAAATGTATTTATCCCCACAGGCTGTTTCGTACATTTGCTATTTTTGTAATTACAAAAAAACGTGTTTCTTTGTGCATGGTCGAAGCTTCCACATATTTTTTGTAAATTTGGTAAAATTCTTCTGAGACCGTGAAATTTCAAGGAACCTTGGTTTTAGTATCGGGTAAGTTTATTAAAAAAGACGAATTAAAATCTTCCATGTCATCAATTTTCAATTTTCGAAGTTAATCACAACGTCTTGCCCCTATAACGCCAATAGCTAAAGCAGCCTGAAATCAAAACTAAACATTACTTTTTCGATAACAATTTAAAAGTTTTGAATTCATACCTTTATCAGCAAATACTTTTCATCAGGTGCATCTTTTTAAAATTGTTGAATTTCTTCAGAAGTTAATGTTTTTGACTGTTTTGGAGCATATTTTTCAGATTTGCGTTTTGAAAATGCACGTAGTTCTACGTATTTTGATATATCAACACAGTTTTTAATAATTAAGGTACTCCTCAGCATCGAGTACTGAGACCATAATGTTGATGATTTCAACCGTCTTGACAACACTTCAAAATAAACTAAGAAGGTATTTTCGGAACAAGAATTTACATTGGCTTTCATTTTCCAGTCCATAAAGTTTCTATAAGCGATTTCATGTTTTTATCTTGATGTGCTTGGTAGTAAATTATTGCAAACATCTATTGCTTTCTGAACTATTTCTGGAGGTGTATTTTCCAACTCCAAATCTTCGTATTCCATTATATTCAATATTTAATAAATCTGAACTATAACAATCAACAATAAAACTATTTTCGTTGGGTAAGTTGACAGCAATAATTATGCGTTATGGAAACGCCGACAATGGGCTACTTGGATATTGCACGCGAATCGTTGGCGTAGCGTTGTCAACATGGAGAACGTGTCATATCAATTTGACATGTAACAATTCATGACTGACTTGGGTTATCGTGATAACAGTGAGAAATTATTTCTCGCTGTAATGGCGGATATTTCTCACTGCGTGAGAAATCTTTCGTTCTGAACGTATGAAAGCGATGAGAGAATTGGCACATTATATAGCATCCGTAGAAAAACACTTGTTTTTTGACTATCCACAATATATTACTACTTGTAATAAAAGACCCTACTACCAGATTTCATAACAAAAGTAGATGCACCATCAATAACTTTGAATCAACAATTTCAGAGATTAACAAAAATTAATTTATATTACCAAATCGTCAACCTCCACAGCCATATTCGTTAGTCAAACTTAATAAAACAGGTTACCCCATTAGACCATAAGAAAATGCATATGAACTAGTTAACAAAATACAAAATGTCAAACTGCCACCAAACTCGAAATGATTTTCCTTTGACGCAAAAAAACCTTCTTCCGTGTGTACCCTCACAAAAAACAGTTATACTTATAGACGAACTGTAAACACGGCAAAAAGTTATCCCAGTAATCCATACAGGAATAATCTCGTTACTAGAAATCTGTATCAAGCAAAATTATTTTACATTACATAATGTCATTCAGAGTAGTAAAAACTGCTTTATCATGGGTAACCCTTTGAGTCCCCTACTAGCCGAAATTTTCATGAACAGTTAAGAAAAAATAATTAATGTACACCCCCTTAACATGACATCAAAATCTCCAATACGGAAGTCATTGAACCCACAAAAAAAATAAAATATCTTGGATTAATTTTAGACAGCAATCTCAGATGGAACCAGCACATAGACCATATACTTAAAAAAATAAGTTGCATACTTTACAAATTCAAACGGGTAGCAAACATATTCAATCAAAAACATAAAATGATGTTATATAAGAGTTTAGTAGAGCCACATCTGAGATATGGTATAATTGGTTGGGGTGGAGGATCAAAAACTCATCAATATTCTCTTGAGGTTATGCAGAAAAGATTCATCAGATGTACCCTACGGAAATGTTATGACTATTCTAGCGATCTACTTTATATTCAGAATCTGGAATATTTGATTCCAGACAGCTGTTTTTTGTAAATATTACTGCTGTACAACATAAAACCAAAAAACTTATCACCATAAATATGCTACACTTCGGAATCATAGTATCGTCATACCATTAATGCTCAAATCAGTATTTAGGACCAAAACTCTACAGTTTTCTCCCTGAAAATATAAGTACTTACTTCCAGGATTGTGAATATATATTGTGTATTGATTTGTTTGTAGTCTGGAACACTTATGATTGAAATCTCTATATCCATTGATTGTTTAATTTTTTAATATTCTATTCAAATGTGTCCAGTTCAAAGTTATGTTTTTATCCATACTTATCCATTCAATACATTAGTTTATTTTTAATTCTTCATATCCTGTTCAAATATGTCCAGTTTAAACTTATATTCTTATCTATATGTAGTACTGATTCCAATAGATTGATTGTTTCTATTTATTTATATTCTGTTCAAATGTAGCTATTTTAAATTTATGTCTTAGTACTTAATTTAATGCATGAATCTTATTCAATGTCAGATTCAGTATTCTCATTCCTTACACACAGGCAGATCATTTTGCCTCGTAGGATGTATTTTATTTGTTCACTGTTCATTTCTATATGTACATGTATATTTACTGTAAACAATCTTGAGAAAGTGAATAAATACATTTTAACAAATATTCTATATTAATATAAATATGTAGACATTTTAATTTGTTATACAGGAACATAAAGAAAACTTTCTAATCTTGAGAATTGGATCAATACGCTACACCCCAATATCACATTCACATCAGAAACAGAAGAAAAACAACTCAATAAATTTTCTAGCCCTCACGATAACAACAATAGACGAAAGACATAGCTTTTCCATCTACCATAAACCATCACACACGGACAACCATTCATAAGTCTTCATTACAATCTTATCAGCATAAATTAGCAGCATATGATATAGAGACTACTAAATATCCCTGTCAGACTTCTTGAAAAAAACTCAAAATTATAAAACAAACAGCATATAACAATGACCATGACCCAAACTTAATAAATTCAATTATTAAAAAGAAAGAATACTCTAGTCCAGGGGTCTCCAAACTTTGAAGCCTTCGGTCCATAATGATTTTTCAGTTTGTTCCAAGGGACAATTTCTGCCCTTAACTATATTTCTAGACTAGGATAGTCGCAAAGTGCGTGACCTAAGCAAACTTACGCTTTTTTTGCATTTCAATTATTAGTGTATTGTGACACTTAACGTCATCTAGTGGCGAGTAGTGGTACTATGTACCATCTTTTTCAGCTACCCGCTAGGTAGCTGGTAGCATTAGGCGTAATTTGGAATTACCGCGTTGGTTCGAGAAAGTTCTGGTTCTAGCTAGTGTATTCCGATCACCTCGAGATGGCAGTAATAATTGCATATAAAAAGGCTAGCGGCGTAACTGCGAGTTAGTCTGCGTAGGAAAGTCGAAGGAAGCGAAACTGTCTATTGTGAAATAAAGTAACACCCGTCAATAAAAGTATTTTGATTTGACTTATTGTTTTTATGTGTGATTTGTTAGTATGGAAAAGAAGCGAAAAATCGACAGTGAATGCAGAACGTTCCAAGAAAAATGGATCTTTCAGTATTTTGTGATTGAGTCTAGTAATAAGGCGCAATATTCAATTTGTAATGAAACCATAGCAAAAACTATAACATTTAACGACACTATGAATCGAAACATCTTCAAAGTTACTCCAAGTATACAGGAAGTTTGCGGAAGGAAAAATTTGAAGCTTTGAAACGCGGACTCAAATCGCAGCAATCTTTGTTTACCAAAGCGAATATCGAACAAGAGTCTGTAACTCGCGCCGGCTTTCGTGTGGCTCTTGAAATCGGAAAACGTGGCAAACCATTCACCGATGGAGAAATGATAAAAGAATGCTTGATTGCAGTAGCCGAAGAAATATGCCCCGAAAAGGTAAATTTATTTAAAAGTGTCAGTTTGTCAGCAAACACCGTGGCTCGGAGGGTGCAAGACATGGCAGAAAATATATCATCTCAACTGTCTGACAAAAATTGACATAGTGGTTTTCTCTAGCATTGGATGAGTCAACGGATGTGTCAGATACTGCTCAGGTGTTGATTTTTATTCGCGGAGTAGATAAGAGCTATGAAATGTGTGAAGAAATTCTAGTAATTAATAGTATTCACGACACGACAACTGGGGCATATATTTTTAAGGGAGTTGAAAATGCCATTAATAAAAAAAACCTTCGATGGAAAAATTTGAAATCTATAACAACTGATGGAGGCAAAAATATGTATGGTAAAAATAAAGGAGTGTTGCACTTGTGTCAAAGGCTGTAGAAAATGACGGTGGTTCAAAACCATTAGTCTTACATTGTATCATTCATCAACAGTCCTTGTGCGGAAAATGTTTGGATATGTCTGAAGTTCTAAAACCAGTCATATCAGTTGTTTACTTCATCAGATCCACTGGGCTGAATCACCGACAATTCCGCGAGTTTATTCAACAGATTGGAGAAAATGATTTACCATTTATACTGCCGTACGCTGGCTTAGTTGCGGAAAAGTCTTTAAACGCTTTTTTGAAAATAGTGAATGGATGTGAACGAACTGAATTTGAGATTGCAAGGAGAAAATCAGCTTCTCCCTGATTTATGCACCAATATCAAATCCTTCAGACAGAAAATAATACTATTTCAATCGCAATTGCGTAAAAAATGTTTCACACATTTTGAAACATGTGAAATATTCAGCCACACTACAAAGACTGAATTTCCCGTCAATTTCGCAATCGAAACTTTGAGTGCTTTGAAAATAAATTTTTATACTCGTTTTTCAGATTTTGATGTCATTGCGAATGAAATTAAGCTTTTTCAAAATCCTTTTGATCCTGACATTGAAACCCTGGCTCCGGAAGTCCATATGGAAATTATTGATTTACGGTGCAGTGATATGCTTAAGAACAAATATCAAAATTCATCTTTGTTGGAATTTTATAAGAGTCTTCCACTGGAACAATTTGATAATTTGCATAAATTTGCTCGTGGGTTGTTTTCTGTTTTTGGTACTACTTACTTGTGTGAGAAAACGTTTTCCAAGATGAAGTACACAAAGAATGTTTACAGATGAGCCGATGAGCATCTTAAATCTCTTTTGATGATTGGTACAAGTAAAATTGATCCACAACTACAAAATATTGTCGGTGGAAAATCACAATTACATCAATCTCATTAGTGTTTTTATTTTACTGTGATTCATTTCAATTATTTGTTATTTACTAATATGCTTAAACTTAGATACTTAAGTTTTCTTTGTCATCATTTCTGTCGTTAAGTTTTACCTTGCAAGTAAATAAAACCGAGTAATTATCATTCTGTGTTTTCTTCTTCAACTCATCACAGCAATAGTAACAACAGTTAGGTAATCATTGGCTGTCGCGGGCCAGATTGATGACAGTGAATCATTGGCTGTCGCGGGCCGGATTGATGACACTGGCGGGCCGGATTTGGCCCGCGGGCCGTAGTTTGGAGACCCCTGCTCTAGTCTACCCCATCCATCTACCAATTATAGTCTATTTCAAAAGAGTGTAGAGTAATAAAATCTCATTAAGTATTCAAAAGCGCTACAGGGTGATCCGTCAATAAATTCTGTCACTTCCCTAGTCCGCATTGCAAAATTATGTCGTTTCATAAAGAGCAGGTAGAAATCACCCTGTTTTAAGGGATTTGTCCATTGTTATCGACGGATAAATACTGAGCCAGAGGCGCGCTAGTGGGATAATTGCCAAAAGAATATGCATTCATAAAAATTATATTAAAGGAAATAAAAATTTAATACAGCAGAACAGTGTTATTAAAAAAATATAAAATGTAACAATAAAATATATACGAACTGAAATCGGGAAATACTCACAAACACACACGAACGAACTTTACGTATTGAAACACTTGTGGGGACTTTAAATCAATTTATTCACAAAAACGACAAGAACTTTACTGGATACGTTATTACAATTTGACACTTGAACAATACTAAAACTGTGAACTTCCCTTAACGTTCAACAACACTCTATTTATACCCTAATTGAATGTTCTAGAGATTACTAGGTACAATTTTCGAGAACCTTCCGAGAAAATAATTATTCAGACTACCCTTAATTCTAAACCCTAACCTAAGCAAAAGTGTCACTGTCACTGATACACTGGTCTCTGTCCAGATTGCTTATCCCGCTACAGTATATTTACAATTCAATTAAATTATTCTACATCAGTATAGTCTTCATCCGAAGAACTGTCATCATCCCCTGGTGTTATAATTATAGGGTCAACCACCTGATCGACCAAGTTGTCCAGTTCCCACATTTTATCTTCCTCTTTTAAAACATGCTGGATTGCTTTTTGCCAGTTTTCTGATGTGATTTCCATAATGGCTTGATCAAACAATACCTTGACATCTTTCATTTTAAATGTGGTATTGTGCCTTGCAACATATCCTTTAACTTGTGCCCATATAAGTTCTATAGGATTTAATTCGCAATGATATGGCGGTAGGCGCAGCACAGTTACTTTATACTTTTCTGCTACATCTTCTACGGCATATTTCATGAAGCGAGATTTATGTTGTTTTACTATGGCTAGTAGTTCCTTCTTTACTGAATTCGTCTCAAACTGAATACCTTTATTTGACAGCCAGTTAATAATTTCTTGCTTTCTCCAAGCTGAAGTTGGTACCTTCTCTAAGCGCCTTGAATGGTAGCTTGCATTATCCATAACCACGACCGAATCAGCTGAAAGAAATTTTAACATTTCCCCGAAGTAGTCTTCGAAGACATCCGAATTCATGTCCTCATGATAATCTCCCGTCCGGCACGACTCAAAGCTTAACAAACCTTCTTTTAAAAATCCGTCTTCGCTTCCAATGTGAGCAATTATAAGCCTCTTCCCTTTTCCCGAAGGCACTTTAATACCCGTCGAAAGGCCTTCTATGAAAGCTTGGCGAGAACTTGTTATATTTTTATCTTGCCACATTTTTTTGACTATATAACCTTCGTTTATCCACGTCTCATCAAGATAAAAAATTTTCTTTTGCTCTCTGCGGTACTGCTTTATAGTTGTCAAATATTTTCGTCTCCAGCAAACAATTTCATCACTTTCCAGTAATAGTGCCTTTCGATTGTGCTTTTCCCAGGCAAAATTCATACTTTTTAAAGTTTTCCATAAAAGTGTTCTGGATATCAAAGGAATATCGTTATCTCGGCTTATCTCGATAAATATTTTTTCAAGAGTGGGTATTTCCTTTTTAAAATAAAACGAATGAACTTTTCTTCGAATGTCACATTTGGTGTCTTCATCTAAGATTTTTATTGGTCTTCCTGATTTTCTCTTGCATGGACTTACCTGGCCTGATATCTTTCTTTCTCGCAATAATTTAAAAATCGTGGACTGTCCAATTCCAGTCATTCGGGCACATCGCTCAACACTTTCTTGCACAGACAAACTAGGGTGATCGTGTTTTATGCAATCATATACATTTAAAATTATAACTTTTTCGCAAACAGATAGCGGAGAATTTTTTACACTTCTTTTCTTTGGAGTAAATGTCCCCATTTTATAACTTTTTCACTATTTCTATATCACAATATCACTGTACGTTTAATTGGTGTAGTAACAATTACTATTATAACTCGAATGTTTAAGACACCATTACAATATATTTAAACCCTTTTTCTTAATTACCTGGGTTTAATAGGTATTGCATGATTGGTGGGCAGGGTCAAAAAGGGATTATTATAATGACATGGCACCTCGGAACTAAGTGTTAACCCTTTTTTGAGAAATCATGCTCAAGTATATGAACCCAAATTGCATATTAAATAAGTTTACAAGAACCACTAAAATTAATCTTAATCTTTTTTTAAGAAATTTTACTTACCTAAATACATGTAGGTACTTAGTTTTAGACCAAATTACTTCCCAAAAATGGCCTTTTATTATTATCTATGTCTGTAATTTTTAATTTACTTTAATTATTAAGTTTAATAATCCTAAGATTTGCCTACGCCCATGGACGACAACGAAATTCAGGCAAATTTTATGACACTTCATGATTTATTACTCTACACTCTTTTGAAATAGACTATAAATACTGTTATTAACCTATTTAGACAAATCTAATGACAAAATAAAATTTTTCTTGACGCAACACAGTTTTACAATTTCCTATAAAACAAGCAATAATTTGAGCAAATTCATCAAAAACAGTAAAACTGAAACCGAAAAATGTGGAGTTGCCTTAAAACATATGTCGGTAGAACTTTTAGAAATTTCAAATCTCTCTTTTCTTGAACATAAAAGAGATTCAAATTATTGAAGTCGCCTTATTGGTGATGCAAAGTTTGAAATTTTACATTCAGAGAGAAAAGGCTTAAACTAAATTTTTTAGATGCACTTGGAATCAACAAAAGAAAACAATCCAATAATCCAATTATTCAGAATTTATTGTATCGTATTGTCATTAAAACTAAATGTGTAAATCAAATATCAGATCAATCTGTCAACAACATGGAATTTCTCCTTCATTTCTCATCCATTTATTTCTTTCTTCATTGTTTGCATTGAAATTTGCACATCCTGACAGATAACCGCAGCCGATCCTCAACCGCCCAATCAGTAAATTTGAAATTTAATATTGATCGTAAACTACTGAATATAAACAATCAACATAAATTATTGAAATTAAGTAATTTTTCAAAAATCTTTCGACACCTACTGCATGCATAATTCTTCGTAATTTCCTTCATCCTGCTCACCGGTTCTAAATCTTCATAGAAAACGACGTAGATACTGCGATTTTCAATCAATTACACCATAACCGTTTCAAGGAAAAACAGTTAAACCGTTGAAAATTATCAGGCATAAAAGAAGTCATTATTTTACCGCGTGTAAACACGGTGCAAAGTTAAGGATCCGTTGAACATTAATTTTATTTATAGTCAATCAAGTTCAATCAATCTCGAGACGCTAATTTATTCACCAATGTCCTGTTCAAAACAACTTTTTCGACTACTTCCTTGCATACTTTGCATCCAGGAATCTCACATAGTTACGAAAAATATCGTTTTAACGACTTGCCGATGCAACTGACGCAATTTTCGGTACATTTCGTCGATTTCCTCAAATCAGCCGCTGACTACCATACAGTAACCATGGTCTTCTTTGGATTATGCCTCACAAAAAATCTAAAGGCAACGTATCAGGTGATCTAATAGGCCATTATAAGAGGTCGCATTTGCCTATTTACTAATTTGTATAATTGTCGGCTAGCCACTACAATGAACAGTAACTGTTACGTATGATCAGTCGAAAACTCGTTCGAGTTTGTCAGTTATCCAAACCGTCAAACAGGCAGACGTGATCCTTTAGAAGAGCTCACTAGATCACCTGATACGACGTCTCTAGATGAGGGTAGGTTAGGTTAGGTTAGGTCCAAAGTTAGTGGGTCTAATCGACCCTCCACCGCACCTGAGACAGATTCTGCGTACGCTGCTTAAGAATTTGGTGCAAGGCGGTTTTATAAGATACCCCGTTCTTGAGCAGACGACTCAGTCATTTCCTGGCTGCACCACCAATCCTTTTTTTTTAGGTTCAGTTATTGGATCAGGAGTTGGGGAGTTGAGAAGCATTCGCTCCTGAACTAAATTTACAGGGAGGTTAGTTGGAGTCGTAAACTCGATCCATCTCCTCTGTAGACTTGCTCCTGATCTAAATTTACAGGGTGGTCAGTTGGAGTCGTAAGCTCGACATCCACCTACTCTATAGATTCAGCGTCAGAAAAAATTTTTAAGTTCACTCTGTCCATAAAAATCCCACGAGTAGCTAGGGAAAGAAGGTCAATCACGGCAGAGCCCCGCATTACCGTGACAAGGCGATGCTACGACGAGAGGGCGCCCGGTATCCCGAAGGTTCCGTAGAGACAGCTGATAGGCTCAGTGGCATTCATCCTTTCGGCACGGATACACACACCTTAGGATTTAACCATCGTTGGGATGAACCATAAGTGATTCTGTCATTTCCGTATCTAGCGGGGCTACGTGGAAGCAGGCATCCGATGGCCGGTTTGCTCAACCCCCACATCCCAAGCCGATGCACTTGCCAAAAACACCATGCACAGTGGTTCAGGCAGTGAAAGATGAACAAGAACATCCAATCCGCCTAGATGAGGGTAACGTGATATCTAAACTGCACGATTCACAACCGTAGTCCATTTCGATACACAAGTCGTTTAATTCCGTCAGCATAAACATTGGGTGCTCGGGATTCGATGAATTCGACGAAGGCAGTTGTTGACTGGTCCTGATCGGCGAAGATTCTACCGTTGAGAAAGTTATCGAAAAGATGATAGTCAGTTGAAAAGAGGTATTGGGTTATGGTAGGTGAGACAGAATCTCGGCGCTCAACTCATTTAATTTTCGGACGGTCATTTGTGGAACGTGCGGATGGGCGTTATCGTGAAGCATTAGTTTTTCAGGCTGTTTCGATAGCGTAGTAGAGTAGGCCTCACTTCAGGCAGACAGTAAAGTCATCACACCAGTCAGGTTGCTTCTCAGCTCGCCAGACAAGATAGACAGACCACCCAGTCAACCAGAGTGCACCAAATTGTCACGTGGTATCCTCAAACTGTCATCAAGCTAGCTGGGCGGTGAGACAGCCAATCAGAGTATACCAAATTGTCACGTATCGTCCTCAAACTGTCACCCAGCTCGTCAGCTAATCAGAGCGCACGCTTCTGCATCTCAGAACATCGTGGCGGGAGATTTTAATTTTCTGTGGACATGAATAATCCAAGCAGACAGACCATCCAGACAATCAGGATCAGGCGTATCCCTTAACAAGGCAGACAACCCAGTCACGTGACGCGCTTACGTCAGCCCATCTTTTCGCTCAACACATTTTTGTTTCCCCACAGCCATGACGTCATAGAAAAAGTCTCCCACACTGAGAAATTTCTTGATTCCCTCTAAAAAATTCAATTTTCCTGTAACGTCCTTATGGGTCACGTAGTTTACTCGACTCTATATTTACCCCATTTAATGAATGAATTACCTTTAATTTTCAGGTAGCAGTGATATTCACCATCAGTCTCACAGTATGAACAACTACTCACTAGATAGAAAACTGCGGTCTTTCTGCCCTTCTGCGTCTTCCTCGCCGCGATTAGAAATGAGTTCCCTCTCCTCCCTTCCTCATGGCCATAAACTGGTCAACTACGACAGTCTTGAGAGTGTTCGAAAATCTCCCGTGTCCAATGCTGACAGTTCTGTTACGTACGTATATCAAATCAATATTTCTCTTGTGAAGCAGAAAATTTTAAGGGTGCTCACCATTATATTCATTATTTTTCAGGCACAAACCCTCCTACCAAACGTCTTCCAATCACAGTAGTCTAGTGGACCTCACCCCCTCTCCGTCAGACTCTGGTATCTCAGAACTGGAGGCTGCTCTGAGATATCGTGACTCTGAGGTTGCTTACCTTCGTCAAACGATGGAACACAACGAACAGGTTATCTTCAGAGTGTACCAAGAGAAGGAGAAAGTTTGGGAAAGAGAACTCAGAAGACTCAAGACTGTCCAAGAGAGCAGACTGCGGACAAGCGCTCAAAAGGTTTGTTGATATATTTCACAAATACTTTTGTTCGTGAGAATTTTTTCTGTTGATTTAATTGATCGCAAAGAGACATTTGATGGAAATAGTAGAGAAGAAATTTAATTTAGGGGTTAAGACTTTTTGAAATGTTGCAGGTTCATTTCAGAGTCCAAATGGTATTCGTGAATTTTATTCAGTGTTGGTTTGTGAAATATCACAATGTGAGTTACTTTTTCAGGTCCACAAACTAGAACAGATGTTGATGATGCAGACCTATCAACTCCAACAAGACAAGAAACGACTTAGTTCTGACGTTCAGCGATCGAATATGCAATGCGATAGGCTGAGACAAGAAATTGATGAACTAAGAAATAGATTGGAAGAGACAGAATGGGGATTGTGTCAAAAGACGGGAGAGATATCTTTGCTGAAAACTCAGTTGAAGGAATCCCAGGTGAATGATTTTTAAACGCTAATATTAGAGGTAAAAAAAGCGCGTTCCTTGAACGAAAAAGTCTTAGCAGTATCGTGCTATCTTATTTTTAATTGAGTAACATATCTGAAGTAGATGGGGATCTATTCAAAATAGGAAATTCAATTCACAGTTACAAAACAAAAATAGTAACAAGAAAACTAAAACTGTTTACCTTCAGAAACTCAACCACTTGTGCAGGGCAGGAAGCAATACCAGCCCAGGAAAGTTAAGATAGAAGTGATAACTATAAAAATACACTTCCACTTCCTTGTCATTAACTATCTACAACTTATTTGAAAAATGTTATATTCATAAACATAACTCATTGCATGCTGCGAGTGCTAGTTGCCATAGTGTTTGGTATTATTGAATAGTATTGTACAAAAAGAGCAAAGTTATGTTGTGAAGAAAATGGATGGTTACAACGTAAAAAACTCATATTCGAAACCAAGTTCGCGCAGCAATGATATAAAGACGATTGAAAGATAATGCCTCTTTTTGAGGACAACCAACTTAAATCTTGCATCACTGTTTCTAATTCAATTCATTCGAAACATGTTTTAAAGAAATGTCCATGTTTTTTACAGATTGACCAAACAACGAAATGCCAGGAGCTCATCCAACTTCGGACAGACCACCGTGAACTGAGGGATCAACTAGAAGAAAAGAATAAACAAATACACAACCTAGAGTCCTCCAACGCAACAAAAGACGAAGAAATAAATCAGCTCAAAGAGGATCTCTCTAAGATAACTTCACCTTCACCATCCCAGTATGGCTCTCTGGACTCAATCAACAAGAACCAAGGCTTGATTGAAAAGTTGAATGCCGAAATAACGGAACTGAGGCAAGAACTCTCGGAAAAGAGCCTCAGTTACTACAACGGCGTAGAAGCGGGCCGAGGCAAGAGAGGACCGCTCATCACCGAAGAAGAGTCTTTGGAGGATCTGGAAATCCAAAAGTTCAATGGCCACCTGGAAGTTAGCGAAACCGAGAAGCTGCGCAAGGAACTTGAAATGAAATCAAAACAATTCGAGAAGGAACGGATGCAATGGGCTAAAGAAAAAGAGAAGGTGCTCACGTACCAAAGCCAACTGCGATTGAACTACGTTCAAATGTTGAAGAGAAGCAACGCGCTCGAAGAGGAAATAGAAAATTTGACGCTCGAATTGGAATTGGAAAGAACTGGGCTCAAAAAGAAGTTGGAACTGTCACAGACCATAGAGTTATGATCGATTGGAGCGAATTGTTTTGATTCATCACTTTTTCTCGTGTAGATTCGATTCTACATTCAGAGTTAAAAGTGATTTGATTACTTTCTACCGTTTTCATGATTCTCCATTTTATTTATGACCGGACATGACGAAATCTATTTCTCGCATTATTATGCTCCAGATGGTATTGGAAAATACTGGGTGGATTTTTCAACCTGATATTTGTAGAATTATCTAGAGATGAAAATGGTGGAAACTTTTGTTCTGGTATCTGTAGAGTAGGGAGGGTGAGATCCACAGCACATAGGCCACATGTGACCCATTGTACATGGACCGGTCACTAGGAGGCATCTCCTTTATATTGGCAGGTGTAGGCCAAGACTCGCCGAACACACACTCTCTTTGGCAACCTTGAGGTGTCTCACGGTGGCCTCCGCGAAGGTTTTCGAAGGTGCAGCGATATAACTGTCGTTGCGCAACTTCTTCAACCTTCTTGGGGTTCCCTCCGTGGAGGTTCACAAGTGAGGGAGCTTTCCTGCAGGGGCAGCCGGCTCCTTGCCTTTATTCAAGGCGGAGCTCTTGTGCCCGCCGCAGGAAGTGCCCTTGCTGATGGAGGTGGAGTGATGAGGAGGAGGGGGCACATATAGTTGCTGCCACTCCTGCCTCTATCGCTCTCTTTCTCCTTTTGGCCTCGGCGCCGCAAATACCCTTACGCCTTGGCCTTTGTATTACATCACGAGGTTACCTGCTATGTCCAGCCTCATTCCAAGCGGTAGATTGGGGTGGAAATTTCTGTTCATCCCCAGCCACTGCCTCAGATTGAGGTGAGCACTTCTGTCCAGCCTCGGGATTGGTTTTTGTTTTTGTTGTTTCTGTTTTTGTTCCATTCGTGTGTGTTCCCCCGAGTAGCAAGGGAAGAGTTGGTCAACTCTGGCAGAGCCCCGCATTACCAGAGGTAGGCTGATTACAATGAGGTTCCGCCCAGTTCCCCAAGGGGATCGTTCGTGACCGCATATCACCTGGCATGTTTTGCAAATGCTTTTGGGGAGTTTTAGTTCCCCCCCTACTTATTTCTGCCACTGACCAGGAGTCCGACGACCCCTCCGTAAGGTCACATTGGCTTCCCGAACAGGGCCTTCAGTCCCCTGGCCGTTCCCCTATCCGCCACCTGGGGGAGCGCCCGATAGGTAGTCCAACCCACGGGGGAAACTTTTGTTATGCTGATATTGAAAATTGATCATTTTACTTTATTATTAATGATTGAATATTGAACACTCTATTTTAAATGAACTGAGCTCTATTCTTTATTTCTTTGAAAACTATTACTAAATTTGTAACTTACGAGATATACTGCGGAAATCAATAAACTATCAGTGAATAGAAAACTAAAGAATAGAAAAGTGAAAGATAAAGTTCTACTTAATGAGAAATCACCCACATGGTGTAAGTAATCACACGTTAGAAGGTAAGACCCCGGTAGTCCTTAGCTCTCACAAGTTTCCACTTCTGAGGGTTGTCGTTCGTAGGGGTGCGACAGCTGGTTAACGGAAAAATATATTTAAACATTCTCTAGATAAATCTAATATCAGTTGAAAATTATTTTGTATTTTCCAGTAAGGTTTGTCTTGGCATTTTGAAGACAAGGAAAGTCACCACTTTTGCAATCACTTCTCTCGAACTGTATTCATAAAATTTATTATCATTAAAAAACAGGGAACTCACTTTGTGAGACTTTGTGCCATCTAATGAAAAAACAATCGGCATTCAAGAAGTAGTGGTTGTACAGCTTGCCAATCTAGAAAGCGACCTCAAAGTCTCTGCTTAGGACCTTCCTTAAGATGCACGTTCGTTAGGAGACTGTGAGAGAAAGAGATAGAATTCTCAAGTCTCTTTCTAATTTTGGCAAGCTGTACAAACAACATTATTCAGTCGTCCTACTCAACACTTTGCGGACAGCCAAGTTGTACTCTGCTTTGCGTTCGATCACATCGCTTTCGTGCCGAATTCGCTTAACGTGTCGCCCTACGTAAGCGAACTCAACGCGACCAGCCAAGTTGCACTGCTTTGCGTTCGATCGCATCGCTTTCGCGCTAAGTTCGCTCACGAATCTTCCTACGTAGGCGAACTCAACACTGCACGGACAGCCAAGTTGCACTGCTTTGCGTTCGATCACATAGCTTTCCCGCCAAATTCTCTTACGAGTCGCCCTACGTAAGCGAACTCAACGGGAACAGCCAAGTTACACTGCTTCGCGTTCGATCGCATCGTTTTCGCGCTAATTTCGCTTACGGGTCGTCCTACGTAAGCCAACTCAGCGAGATCACGTTACGAACAGCCAAGTTGCACTGCTTTGCATTTGATCGCATCGCTTTAGCGGTAAATCGTCCTACGTAAGCGAAGTTGACGCTATGCGGACAGCCATGTTGCACTGCTTACCGGTCGAATCAACATTTCAACTGAAATCTGAACGGTAAATAGATGAAACTTCTATTGAAAACTGGACTTCTTGTTATCGCACGTTAAAAGCTAGTCTGCCTTACTTTCTAAGAAACAATATTGACAGTTCATCACTTTTGGTGTGTCTACATACTTTCAAATTAATTCATGCATTATTTTTTCTGAAATGATAGATATGATACTTCAACTATTATCTCCTTTTAGGATAATCCGAGACCGAAAGCCATGGATACGGATCGATATTGAAAGAATTAATTCTTTGGCTCATTTAGAGGTTCGTCATATGTTGTTCTTTCATTTCTACTTTTTTCATTATCACTTCTTTGTAGTAGCCTTCAATCGATATCTTTGCATCAGTGTCTTCTTCAATTGATTTGAGCAATGAAGTAGTATCTCAACCAATTTAATCGCATGTGAAACTAAGATAAAAGCTTTACTTTTCAGAAATGAGGTATTTAAAATATTTTTACCACTAGGTTCAAATACTTCTGCCTCATACCTGTTACATCTACCTCAAACTCAAAAATGGCCTTTTCGAAGCTTGAAAACAACCTTGACATTATGTTAAAGTGATGAGGATGTTAGGGCTATATCGGATTTCAAAAGTTGAAATATTTTACAATTTAATCAGTTAGTAGTAGAAATATGAGTATAGTTACTAAAGTGGTGGTCTTTCCTCGGTCAGTAGACGTATTCCTCGTTGTTGGTGCTCAATATATCAGCTCCTTAACTTATAATGTATGTAGTGTTTTTCAGAGTTATTTGAAATATCGTAGATATTTTCTAACATTTGTTAGTGTTTTATTATCATTCAAACTTGCTTCCTCTTTGTAATCCATCATTTATTAATTGTGAGCTCTTTCTCGTGTGATTTTTTTTTCATTATTTATTTTTTACATTGTATATATGAGTTTTATTCCAACTTTATATTTTTGGTTTAACATATTTTTACCACTATTCCTGAGGTAGGTAAGTGAAATTTTGTTACTTGTGTATATATAATATAATTTACAGTGAAGAATAAACGTTATTTTTTATCCTAAGACTTTATTATTCCTTATTCATCGATAAAACAATACATTCACATATATAAGGGTAAAATACACTCCTCAACAATCAAATTGTATAGTTATTTCATAGGAAAGGTAGAATTGAGGGACCTCTGACATAGAATAAACTTCAACTTTGATCCCCCACTCCACAACTAAAACACCTCGACACGCGTTTCATCAACCAAGAAGGCGTCATCAGGATATAAATTAGAGTTCCTTTTCTGACGCCAACTCAGTTGATACATTATTCTAGTGATGTTCTATTAATAATAATCAAACGCAGTGTTTATCTTCCTCAGTACAAGCCGAAATGTTAAGAATTTATGATTTTCACTAACAGCGAAGCAAAGGTCGATATTTCAGTGAAATTAGAAACGTTCATGTCGATTAAAAATATTCGTTAAAAATGTTCCTCATGACTAAAACTAGGAAATGTTATGAAATTGAATAAATTGATGGATGTAGCCGGTACTACGTGGTAGATCATCATAAAAAATGGGAAATGAAACTTTTAACAAGATATGCAATAACAAAAATATTAATCTATCAAGAGACATGTAGTGAATTTACTAATATGTGTCATTACAAAATTCAACGACAATATTTAGAGGCGATACCTTTTACTTCAGGCTACATCTACATGTGATACGTACTTTTACCGAAAACTGGAAATTAGATTTAATGCCATAATTTTATGTAGACCGTCATCATCCCAGATTCTTACTCGTACGAATCATACCGCTTTTTTTCGCAAAAAAACTTCATTAATTCGAACGGCAACGAATATTAATTGAAAAATAGCTATAAACTTATAGTTTTGAATACACCGACCCGTTCATTGGTGAAAAATCAATGACACTATTGATGATAATTACAAATTTTCATAATATAGACTTCATTTCCAAAATGCCCTGACAATTACAAAAATCAACAACAAAAAATATTTCGCATTTTCTCACAAAAACATATACAGATACATCTACCAACAACCATTCTACCTCTTAATAATGAACCCATTTGTCCTTCTGACAAAAATCAGCTGCAAGAGTAAGGGACCTAGGCTCCAACCTGATTGAACTGAGGATGCCTTCACACAACCATTCTAATCACCCTTTCCTTCATAAACTAGCAGCTTATTACAGTGTCCCTATTAGTCCGGTCAAATTATACTAAAAAATAAGAGTGAAGGTACATAAGTTTACAACAAGCTGCAAATGCGTGTAATTGTTCAAAACATAGTTAAAAATGGGATTTTAAAATTCCAAATTATTGCGATGCCTGGAAAAAAAATTATTAGAGGTCAAAGGTCAAAAATCTCAAAAAAAAAATGGTTTTTCGCGATTTTCAGGGAAACGGTAAGTTTTATCATAAAATAACCTCAGATAAAAATTGTAGATCATAAAATTCTTTATAAAAAATGTATACGATACGATTAGTCAAAAAGTTGTAAAAGTTGTAATCGTCATTATATGCATAAGTATGCCACGTATATACATCTCTGAAGTTGTAATTTAAGTAAAAAAAATTTTCTATTGGTATACATGAGTATAGATATAAGAATATCAGTATTACTGCAGTATTTCAAGATGAAATTGAGGAATATTTTGAATATGAATTGGCTCCCTACCCTTTATCGTTGTTTGATGACCTCGAGATGCGTAAAACACAGAAGTCTGCCATTTACGATTGTTTCCAACAGGTCAATATTGAAATTAACAATACTAATACGACATACATCATTTACGGTGGATACTTACTACATCGTGTTGTGTGGGATAGTGAAGAAACATTTAGCATTATTTTAGATAAATACGTTCAGTATGTACGTAGACATTTTGGTGCCAGAATTACGGTCGTATTTGATGGCTATGATGATTGCACGATGAATATTAAGGCTGGAGAATAACGTCGTCGAACTTTAGCAACATCTTCATCTTCCGATATTCTATTTGATGAACTTATGACAGTTCCTACCAGTCAACAGAAATTTCTTACAAATACTCACAACAAAGCTCGGTTCATTTCAATGTTGAAGGATAAGTTTATTGGCGAAAATATATTGGTTAAACAGGCTAATAACGATGCAAACTTCATACTGCTCGAACTCCACCTGAAAAAAATATTTTCTTTCTAAAGCCAGGAGAAGCTCAAAACCAAACCGAAATATATTCGTCAAAAAGTTTATCTACTTTTGCAAAGAGTCAAAATTATGTACTATTTTTACACGAAATAACTGGCTGTGATACGACGTCTGCATTTTACAGGAGGGGTAAAGCAACAGTCTTTAAAATGTTTGAAAAACAAGATTTAGTTCAATGTGCTGAAGTTTTCAAAAAAAGTAATTCGACACAACAAGAAATTATCACCAACGGGATTCAGTTTCTTCTTTCTATGTACAAAGCTCCGAAAAAAACCACCTGCTCAGATAAGTATCGATATGCATGTAAAAAATACTAAAAATAAGAAAAGGGTGCAATTAGCTTGTCTTCCTCCAACCTCAGTTGCTGCTCATCAACATCTTTTCCGGGTATATTACCAAATTCAAGTGTGGCTTGGTTATCAGCTAGACCCAAAAGGCTGGGGTTGGAAGTTGGTCGACAATGCATTAGAACCTCTTCAGACTTTACTCCCACTTGCGCCGGAAAAACTGCTGAACCCAATTTTTTGCAACTTCAAAAAGGGATGCAGCGCTAAATGTGGTTGTAAAAAAGTTGGACTGTTGTGTTCTCTGGCATCTACACATTGTCAAGGCCAGTCATGTTCTAATGCTGATTCACCAATAGTGGAGGATTCATTTGATACCAACGAGGAAACATGCGATACATCACTCTTGACGCAGTTCACCTACACTCAGAATGAACATCAAGAAGAAGAAGCAGAAGACCAAGAAGAAGAACGACAAGAAGTATTTGAAGGTTATGACTCAGATGAATACATTACATTTACATTTTTTTAATTTCAATCGCATTTATAATTTCCAACCCTTCGTAATATATTTTATTATGCAAGTTTTCAATTTGACAGAATCACAACAGACATGTGGAATAGGCCTACTGGGAAAATCACGTTAAAAAAACGCGCTAAGTACACTACCTCATAGGTGGCGTGGAAACGTGTGCATATAATGACGATTACAACTTTTTGACTCGTCGTATCTCAGAAACGGTGGCTCTAAGAAAAAAAAAGTATTGATACAGTTTTTGTAGATAATTTCATGATCTACAATTTTTATTCGAGGTTATTTTATGATAAAACTCACCGTTTTCCTGAAAATCGCGAAAAACTAATTTTTTGACCTTTGACCTCGAATAATTTTTTTCCAGGCATCGCAATCATTCGGAATTTTAAAATCTTATTTTTAACTATGTATTGAACAATCACACACGTTTGCAGCTTGTTGTAAATGTATGTACCTTCCAATGTCTAATTGACCGGATTATGTCACCGGAGTATTTTATTGAAGAACTAAATTTGATAAAACAGGCGACAGTAAATAACAACTTCAATCTGGGCATGATTCATCACATCCTTGACAAAAAACCATTCAAACAAGCCCTCTAACAAATATTCCCTAACATCAAAGATGAATACTAATACTTTAAAAATACTGACTATACAAGAAATGCATCAGAAAAGATAAGTAGACAAATAACCAAACAGAAAATCAACATAGCATACAAGACTGATAACACCTCGTGTAGAAATATAACAACAACAGCAAATCCAATATCGAAAAGGATAACAAATCGGGTGTCTACAAGCTGACATGTATTTCTTGCCCATAATTTATATTGGAAGAAAATCTAGAAATTTCGAAATCAGAATCTCGGAACACAAACATATGCACGCCATCTGTTGGAAAACAACTACGACTTTTATATAAACTATGTACTACATATGTATAGAAAATGAAAGAGAAAAGTTGAACCTGCTAGAATCCCTGGAAATTAATGAAGATAAACAATCAAATTTCCTATTGAACAACCAACAAGAAGTTAATTTCTCACCACTGTTAAATCTATTTTCAAGAAAAATTTACTAAAACTAGTTAAATCGTTAATAACAATAATTTACCTGCCTACTCACCGATTAGTAGTCTCTATTAATTGAAAACTAAGTCCCATATTGTGGACCTATAATGTATCTTACACATTAGTACCATTTCATTTACTTACTACAAACTCTATATGGAAATCCACAAAGGTAGTGAACATATAGGATCACGCAGATAGCAGTGCATTATAACGAATATATCACAATCTAATTAAAATCTGGATCTAGTTAAAAACTTATTCTTTTTCTTGGGAGGCGACTGTTCCAACGTTTTGGACTTG
The DNA here is from genome assembly GCF_025532065.1 of Leptinotarsa decemlineata. Taxonomy (NCBI): domain Eukaryota; kingdom Metazoa; phylum Arthropoda; class Insecta; order Coleoptera; family Chrysomelidae; genus Leptinotarsa; species Leptinotarsa decemlineata. The sequence continues at coordinate 7,823,194 of NW_027412690.1, forward strand.
GAAAATCCCTGACTCTTCGGAAAAGTAATTCTACTTGGTTGATTTGCTGCCTCTTGGACGTCGATAACTCTGGATCCCTTCCTATGAACGACCAAATTGAGATTTTATAAGAAAAATGTGCACACAATCAAAATAATATATTGGGAACAAATGTATTAATGAAACACTTTAGTTCAGTGACTACTATTATATACATTTTTCTTCACATCTCTGATAATATCGAGATTTCAAAAGATACTCTTATTAAAAATTAATACTGTAACGAATCTGAAGCCGGCCCTGACCGTTATCTCAGCCAGCAAACACATGACTCATCGCGAACCACCGCGAAAGGTATAGATGAGTGCCGAAACCCCTAAAGAGATGTGAGCCAAAGCTTGCCGATATAAAAAGGCCGCTTCCCGTCCCGAGCAGCAGTCTGTATTCAGAAAGCGATTCGTGCGTTTAAATAAAGAATAAGAGCAGTGAAGATAAATTAAGCGTTAGTTTCTGGAATATAAATTAGTTGTAATAGTGAAATTTTGTTAAAAATTAATTTGTTTAAGACAGTCAATTCTTTAATTAGTAACAATACATTTTTTAAATTTAAACACCCATAAAAATCATTTTTCAATGTATCACACACCTGCAGAGCTTACCTGATCAAATCAGGCATACCTGGGATATTTTCAAATTTTGCTGGAAAAGACGATGATGTCATGATTCGATCCGATCTAATAGTACGATGTTTGAAGAATATTTTGAGCAAATGTTGGACTTCATTCCACTTCTGTGATTGTGGTATCACCACAAGTGTTTTTTATTGAATACCAAACATACGCCACTGAAGGTATAAAAACGACCCGAATGCTCATAAAATATGTTGTTTGCGAGCAGTATGACATACATGAATAGTGTGAGCACTTTTTACTATACTTACTACTATTATTATAAGGAAAATAGTATGTAGAACAATGGGGAATGTTCCTCAATTTCTGTTATTACAGCAAATGCAAGTTTGAACAAAATAGAGTTGAGTTTGATTCATGAGTTTTTCAAATTCACTTCGAAAAGTATTCAAATTGATGTTTCAAATGTTGGGTTTTAATTTTTAAAGGGATTTGTTTCAAATGCACATATTGGCAACAGCGCCTATATCAAGTTGAAATAATTTATACGTACCTAGATATTCTACTTTAAAAAAGGAAAATTTTCTTTATAAATCAACTATTAAGGCAAAATATAAATTATAGTTCAATACCACCTCCACACGCCACATAAACAACAGTTGTTTTGTTATTTATTTATATAGAGGAAGACAGGTTAGGTGCACAAAATGTCATATGTCACAGAACGTGTCGGAACTCGGAACATAAGTAAACAGAACATCACGCCTCTGAAATATGTCATCTTTGTTTGTCTCGTTCAGGTAACAGATTCATTGTCCTTTATTAGCAATAACCGATGTTTCCAAATGGTGAAATAGAAACGAATCTATTTAAATATTGAATGCATTATTTCATTTCTCTTTTTTTATGATACGTTTGAAATGCATTGTTTTAGAGCTCTTTTATGAAAACTACTTGATTTTCGTCAGGAGGAACATTCCCCATTGTTCACGTGTTAATGTAGATAATACCTCAGGTATATGAACTTACCTGTATTTGTACCACCAGTACTCAAAAGCCAAGGTGACGCAAGCTAGTCCAATACCAACAAATATCACAATAAATACGCCGCCAATATTCTGAATACTTATTCCATCCGATTGGTCTTCAGCAGTGTTGCATTCTTTATTCTCCGGATTCCGGTTCCACCACTTTTCTTTCAAACGTTCCAGTTCACGACGATTTAACAGCTGCAAAATTCTATGAAGAAAATATTCAGTAATTTGTCACGAGACGGTTTGGTTAGAACATTAATAGAACCTCCTGTATATTCATTTGAGACGAAATGTTAGGTTCGTTTACAATAAATAATAGTTTGAAAAAGGAAAACACACACTTTAATAGCAACACAAACTAAAAAATAAAGGATAATTCGAAAATAATTTAGGATTGTGTTCTATATCGATAATAAGTCCTGTGGCTTGATGTAACTAAATTATATTTTTATTATGGCTCCAATCTGGCAAACAGCTCCTAATCAAGTATTTATAATAATGGATATTTGGCACCCCGCGCACTAATTTTTTTGTAAATAGATTTATTCTGATTTCAGACTCTTTAAAAGTTATTAGTTACATAAAGCCATAGGACTTATTTACGATGTTGGACACAATCTTAAATTAGTTTCGAATTATTTTGTAGTTTGTTCTGCTATTGAAGCGTAATTTTTAGTTTTTTTAACTATGTATTGTTTATTTTCCACTTTTTAGTTTGACTTGTTATTTCAAGTCCATTTGTTTTAATATAAAATATATAGATGCGCGCAGACAATGTGGTTGTATAACTTGCTCTCACACAGACTGTGTGAGAAAGTCATTTAATCCCGACTTTCCTGATCAGGATATTGAGATAACCTTATGAAATTATTCTCTTGTCACGGATTCTTGATGAGTCTACAAAGTTTCAAATACATCTGTCCGTTTGAAGATAGTCAAAATTGAGTCCGCAGGAGTCGGTTACAAACAACGAGTGAAGCTAATAAAAGGCTGTTAAAAAGACTGAAATTTAACCAAGACTGTTGAGAAAAAGAGTTATTCGGATTGGAAATTTGAATAATTAATGTTGGATTATTACGAAACTAATTAAAGATAACATGATACTGAACCAAAAGCCTATTGAAATTCAAATGCAATAATCCATGCAAGATTCCCAGTCAACTGTGTCAATCTCTTTTATATAAAAAAAAATAAGAAAATGTTAATGAAGACTCATTGTCACCTCAACAATATAGCGACAAATTTTGATAATTTAATCGCACATACAAGTAAGTGTCCATCAACATATGGCTTCAGGCAGAGTCATTTGAAAATAAGTAGTAGTCCGTCAATATGTAGAAGTCAGGAAATGTCATTATATCATTCAAATGAAGAGAATAGAGGTTATATCTGCACCTGATAAGTGCTGCAAGAACTAATAGTAACATCAATTATGGTAACGTAAATTTCTTTAAAATATATTTTCAAAAAATTTGGTGAATCCCAATTTTTCTCAAAAACAATTCATTCCTAACCTTCAAAGTTAGGTTAGGTTATGTCCAAAGTGACTGAGTCTATTCGACCCTTCACCACAACCCACAAGGGTTTATTGTGGCTCACACCTATTCACACTCGATCAAATAAACCAAGCTTCTTAAGCCGATTAGTCTGTATAGTGAGTGGACTTTCATGTCAGATGGTGAGCGTACGGCTCTGCCTAACTCCAAAAACCTGATTCGGTTCCCGGTGGGGCAGGCACGAAGTATATGCTCCGCTGTTTCATCATTTTCCAAACAGAGGCGACTCACACTGTCTTCTGACAGTCCGAGACTTTGCATATGATGATTCAAGAAGGCCTGTAAGACATCGTAATTTTTCCCTACTGTAGTCCAACAACTGTTTGGAATCAAGCTTCGAAGGGTGAATAAACGCCTTGGATTGCTATGTACATAAATGTACGGAAAAATTAATGACTCAAAAGATTGCCGGTAATAACAGATAATATCTAATATATAAAAATGAATGTTTGGTTGGTTGGTTGGTTGGTTGGTTGATTGATTGGTTGGTTGGTTAAGTGATAAACTTCTACATCGATCAACCGATCGTGATGAAACTTGACATGTATAAGTAATTTTTCCTAGAGAAGGTTTTTAGGCTATCAATTTTTGTGTAACTCGCCACTAGATGGTTCTGCAGAACAATTTTTTGAAAGCACTGTTCTATAACGCTGCGCACGCTTCCTAGTAACCTGTCCACCTTCCTGGAAAGGACAGGATGGACGATGACCCAGGAGGATTACTCCTCGGGAGGATTTACAATGGGTCACATGTGGCCTAAGTACGTGGGCTTACACTCACCCTCCCTACAGATACTTTTACAGAACGCTGCGTACGCAGTTCGTTGATTCTGATTCTATCAAAACATTAGAACAGCAGCGATACAGCAAGTTAGTACTAGTAAGATATGAAGTAACTGCAACTGTTATCAAAAGACAAAAAAGGCAGTAACCAGAAAACATTTTCATAACCACCAATAATAATAATTTTGAACTTGACATTCAAACATAGATGAGTTAAGTCTAGAACTCACGCAGTATTGAACTGATCCTTCAAAGGAGACCCTTGCTGCACAGCGATGGCATAAGGTTTCCTGGAGAACTCTTCACCAACAACCGTGAGATCACAATTGGTTTTCTCTAAATATTTTATATCTGTGGCATCTCCGAGGAACGCGAAACCTTCGCTTGATGATTTGGACGCTCGTACTTTTTCTAAGGCCTCCTCCATAGTATTTGGAAGGCCAGCTTCTTTCATCGCCTGCCACATCTTCGTGTATTTATCGCTCACTGGATAATCCCATACAGCCAGTTTGGCGCGTTCTACTTCTGACAAACTGTCATTGAGGCTCATGTCCTTCCATATTCTGAAAAACAAACGATTTGAGGCTCCCAACAAGGTGCTAAGTTTTCGACACATATTTTTTGTAGAAGCGACATTTTGCGTCTTCAAAAAACAGTGAATTCATAAGTTTATTGGTTTGTATCAATTAGTAGCAATATATCAATGTAAATATATTTTATTTACAATAAAACTTTGTAAATGACTTTAATGATATTATCCTCTATAGCGAATTTCTTCCGTTTGCTGATGATCTGTAGATGTTCAAAGTTATTCGAGACGCATCTGTTACTGAATTATTATTTGTTGTCTGCTGGATGAAATCCAGCAGACAACAAATTTAAAAAAATTGAAGAAATCTCAATTGGAATCGATAAAACGATCAATATAATTTAATGTTTGAAGATGTTGTTCGCGGCTCCGCTTTAGATGGCCCATGCGCAAGGTCCAATTTTGGCAAACTCTCTCTATCATAGCGATCGGTATTTCTCTTATAAATGCTTCGATATTGACTTCCAGAGCATCAGTCGTTGCTGGTTTATCCCTGTAGACATGAGCCTTAACATGACCCCACAAGAAATAATCCAAAGGCGTTAAATCACACGATCTAGGCGGCCAATTAACGGGCCCCAAACGTGAGATAAACTGTTCGCCGAAGATGGCTCTTAATTGGACCATTGTTTCGCGTGTCGTGTGGCACCGTCTTGTTGAAACCACAGGTCAGGCATGCAAAATTCTTTCATTTTGGGCAACAAAAAGTCGTCAATCACCACACTGTAGCGCTCGCCATCCATAGTAACATTTCGGTCATCGTCGTTTTTGAAGAAGTACGGAGGATGTCACCGACCCATAATCCACACCAAATAGTGACTTTTTCGGGATGCATCAGTAGCCCTTGCAATGCTTGTGGCTGGTCTTTACTCCATATGCGGCAATTTTGCTTGTTAACGTATCCATTCAATCAGAAATGAGCCTCGTCGTCATAATTTTTCGATTAGAATGTAGATCTTCCTCAAACTTTACCAGCACCCATTCACCAAATATTAGACGTTGTGGAAGATCATGTGGTTTCAATTCTTGCACCAGTTGTATCTTGCACATTTCACGATCATCACGAACACTGACAGATACAGCCGCAATATTTTTTTCAATCCTCACTCTGCGTATGCGTGTTGGTGGTTTAATGTCCAATAATGCAAACTTGGTTCGAAATTTAGGCACAAGCTTCCGAATAGCTCCCTCAGTAAGCCGATAAAACTGCCTATAAATTGGGAGAAGTGCACGATGCAATTGATAATGATAATTTTTGGGGAAGAAAGTTTTTGGCTTTCTACCACTCCATCTTGAAAGCCATATCATAAATTATTCAACTGTTAGATCAATAATGGAATACAACTCCACGATGTGATGCCCCTCATATAATTGTTTATTCATTTATGTGCTATTTGTGATACTTACTCATAGAACTTTGCTTCGATATTCGCCATTCTTTCGAAGTATGTTTGTGTTGAGGAACCATTCAGAGGTGCATACTGAATTTTATATTGCTTAGATAGATCGTCCAGGGACTCAATCGGGGTGTCGAGTCGAGAAACTGTCAAAAAAGCTGCCAAATTTGCAGTGTAAGATGCAATGATGATGAATCCAAACAGCCACCAAGTAGCAGCCACCAGTCGACCAGATAAGTTTTTGGGAGCTTCGCCTCCGCCTTGAGGAGTTAGAGAAGTCATGCAGAACCACAAGCACTCTTTCAGATTGAATTCCCTCTTCTCCTCGTCATCTTTGTATTTTTCCCGATTGTTTTGGTAGCTGTATGGAGACCAGCGGTCAAAAATCCACATGAGAAAACTGAAAATTGAGAGATATGGTATAAAATAATCAAGTGTAAGTTTTATGCAACAAGAGTTCCTTTTTGTGTATCCTGAATAATTACTAATTAATACTAATTTAGGTAGGTATGAACATCTTGAAAACCAGAGGGGACGACAGAGACCAAAAACGCCTCCTATCCACTGTTTAACGAACTATGAAGTGGCAACTAAGCTTTCACAATTGCTCTGGTTCAAACTAGGATTTTGTCCACATTTCTCCATTTTTACAAATTCGCCGAAAACTTTCGCTATTGATGGCTGCCAAACAAATACTAAACAACGCCGCGTCTTCAAACTTGAAACATATGCTTTATATATTGTGTACTTTCTAAAACAGTTATATTTTTCAAACAACTACCGCCACCTCTAGGCCAATCTTGGTACTTCTGGAACCACCCTCGTAGTAAAAGCATCATTTCACTAAAAAACCCTCTGATGAGAACGGTCCTAGAGCAGAGTTGTCTTGAAAGAGTATGTGAAAAAATTCGTTCGATATATTGTTAGTTTTTTTCCAAGGGATATTTGCCATCCTTAGTGTTGTTCCAACTTTTCAGGTATGGGTGATTATATCAAACGTTTTCTTGTAGGTTTCCAGAAGTATCTTTGTTGATCTCTTTTGTATCTGAATATTCCACGATTCACTACTTTTTTCTGAATATTTTAAAAGTTATGCTTTTACTGTCTCTGTAAAAGAAATTCACGAATGCTGTTTGCCCCACTCTGATGTGTTTTGGATACAAACAACGGTGGATGGCTGTCAAAAGACGTATCCGATAGTACCAAGGTGTTTGTGAAGAAGAGAGATGATTAGCAATTTTCCAGTCTTTCTATGTTTTCATTTCAAATCCATAAAGATTTATCTACTCGGTGATATTCTAGAATCTAAATTCATCTGTATTTATTTAATTCCCGTATTGTTCTTTCAAAATTAGTGATCTCATTTTATTGATGTAATTGATGTCAAAAAAAAAACATCAAAACAAACTTTTCATGTTGGACGTTGTCACAATTTAGACTCAACCTCACTTTCACTATGTCAAATGTGTGAAGAATCATGTTGCCTGCTTGAGTTCGATCTTCATCATTGTATTCAAAGATATTAGATGTTTCTTCTTTTTGTCCCAAAAGATGTCTATTTTGCCAGCGACACCTTGCAAAAAGAGGAATACTTCCATTAAGGCCTAGCTGTGACTCTTTATACTTGCTTCACTCAACCCATAAGGAGATAGCAGACATTATTGTACATTACGTTATTGGCAGTGACTTGCGGATCATATTCTAATCATCCTGATTTGCTTGACAATGGGGAATGTTCCTCAGTTTGGGTTATTACAGCAAATGTAAGTTTGAACAAAATAAAGCTGTGTTTAATTCATGAGTTTTTCAAATTCACTTCGAAAAGTATTCAAATTAATGTTTCAAATGTTGGGTTTTAATTTTTAAAGGGATATGTTTCTAATTCACATATTGGCAACAGCGCCTATATCAAGTTGAAATAATTTATACGTACCTAGATATTTTACTTTCAAAAAGGAAAATTATCTTTATGAATCAACAATTAAGGCAAAATATAAAGTATAGTTCAATACCACCTCCACAAGCCACATAAACAACAGTTGTTTTGTTATTTATTTATATAGAGGAAGATAGGATATGACACAAAATGTCATAAGTCACAGAATGTCTCGGAACTCGGAACATAAGTAAACAGAACAGCGCGCCTCTGAAATATGTCATCTTTATTTGTCCCATACAGGTAACCTTGTCTAAGCAGGTAACAGATTCATTGTCCTTTATTAGATATAACCGATGTTGCCACATGGTGAAATAGGAACGAATCCCTTTAAATGTTGAATGCATTATTTCATTCCTCTTTTTTAAGTATTTAAATAATTTTTTAAAGAAAAAGATTGAAATGATGAGTTTAAAATGCGTTGTTTTAGAGCTCTTTTATGAAAACTACTTGATTTTCGTCAGGAGGAACATTCCCCATTGACAATGAAATATTTTATAGTGTTTTTTTAAAGAGGTACGGAACTTTGAAATGGAATAAAACAAAGATGAATTTTTAAATTGACATGAAATTTACTTTATTCGAAAGATAATCTTCTGGCATTATAATTTAAATGCGACTTCTGGCATATGACCGCCATGGCTGGCTCGGACGTAGTCTAAACTGAAGGTCCAATTTTCGATGACTTTACAACATTTGTGGACAATCGAATGTTATCGAATGTTATCTTCCAAGTGGTCAATCGTTTCGGGCCTATCGTCGTAACTAGCAACTTCACATATCCTTACAGAAAATAGTCTAGCGGCGTTAAATCGCACGATCTTGGAGGTCAATTCACAGGTCCATAACGCGCCGTCTAGTTGGAACCAGAGCTCCTGCACATCATGGTTTTCATTTGAGGAACAAAAAAATTAGTAATCGTGGTTCTATAGCGGTTATCTTTGACTGTAACGTTCTGATCAGCATCGTTTTCAAATAAGTATAGACCAATGATTCCACCAGCCCATAAAGCACACCAGTCAGTTTTTCTGGATGTAACGGTGACTTAACATACACTTGAGGATTGTCACAACTCTAAATACGGCAATTTTGTTTATTGACGTATCCATTTAAACAAAAGTGAGTGGATACAGTGCGCGATACGTAGGTAGGTATTTCGAACGGAACCATGATTTTCAAAATAAATTTACACAATTTGGAAGTGTTGTTCAGGCGTATGTCTATATATGTTAAAATGCCAAACCACCGTATAGAAGTAAACACCAAACCAAACTAAGCATAAAATCACTTGACAGCTGACAAAATGGCCGCCAGTTGAAAAAGTGTTGCCAACTTAAAGTTCTGTACCTCTATAAAAACGCCCTTTAACTATCATGAGCAGTAATTATTTATCCTACTGTAATTGAGAGTACCTGCAAGATCAATAACGTTATTGTTAATGATATAAATAAACATCAATCAGTATTGATGAATGAATTAATGTGGGTATTAATTGAGACAACACGACAACAGATACAAAATAATGCTTTATGTATGTTCAACGGCCTTTTCTTCAATATAAGTTACCACAAAAGTCACCAATTGTCATTTTCGACAGGGGCAGCAGCATAATAATTCAGATAAAGTGATACCTACTCTAATACCGCTGATCTCCGCTAATGTACCGCCTCTGACGTGGTGATTTGACTTCTTTGAGGCGCGACTTATCAATTACATTTATTAAAAACATTTTAGGGTTTATAGCAGTGTTAAATATTCCATAACAAATAAACCTACCTTGTAAAGAAATACGCTGCCAATATACATAACCACACGTCGGTTTCCAAAACTGTCAAGAATTTGAACAAACTAGTGGGAGTCTCAGGAAGTTTCATTAGTATGGTTATTCCTACAAGATCATAGTAAGGTACAGTGAAATCTATAACGTTTTCCCTTTCCGCCATCACTGACATGGAACCCAAACCGACGTCAGCTCTCTTTTCCATAAGCTCCTTCACTACACCACTCCATTTTCCACTTTCATCCATCGTTCCAAAATGATCAACAGCTGTGATTTCATAATCGAATTGGAGGATATCTGCTATTTTTTCGATAAGGTCTATGCAGTAGCCACTGAATCCTTTCGGGGATGACTCGTCTCTAAATATAAATGGTTTTTGCTGAAACAGTTAGAATATTTTAGTGTGTTCTGAAATGAGAAAGTATATCATAACACATAGGCTGAAAGAGAAAGAGAAAAACTTTTTTTGTTCAAAATTGGCTTTATTCATCAACGTAATCTCTCTAACATTGAATACCACTTCTTTAGGACGATTTATCTTCTGCCTCAAAATAGGCCTCAGTTTCAGCGAAACTGAGGCCTATTTGAGCGAAATTTCTTACCGGCGAGCATTTCTTTGAGGTCTGCGAACAGCCAATAGTCGCTGGGAGCCAAATCTGGTAAATACGGTGGATTTGAGAGCAATTCAAAGTTCAATACATATGTTTGGCCATTGTTTTGATTAACTTGTATCACGGTGCAATGTTTTGATGAAACAAAATTCTTTTATTTGCCACATGCGGTCGTTTCTTTGCAATTTCGGCATCCAAACGCTTCAGTAACGCTATATAATATTCACTGTTAATGGTATTTCCCTTCTCGAGATAATCGATGATTATTACACCACGCACATCCCAAAATACCAAGGTCATAACCTTTCCAGCCGATTTTTGTGCTTCCGGACGCTTTGGTCGAGGTTCACCAATTGCTTTCCTCTCAGATGACGATAGTTTTGATTCCGGAGTGAAGTGACGGATCCATGTTTCATCCGTTGTCACATATAGATGCCAAAATTACGGTTTATTATGTATAAGCATGACCAAACACTGCTCAGAATCATCATGACATTCTTGTTTTTGGTCAACAGTGAGCTCGCGCAGGCACCCACTTTGAACAGAGCTTTTTCATAGTCAAATGCTCATGCAATATAAAGCCAACACGTTCTTTTGATATTTTTACAATGTTAGCTAACTTTCGCAACTTTACTTTTTGAACATTCAAAATGATTTTGTGGATTTTTTTATGTTTTCCAGTGTTACTACCTCATTTGGACGACCACTGCGTTCTGCGTTCAGCAAATCAACTTTTAATCGTTGTTTCTGATGAAGCGGAGTGCTTATAACACTTTTCAAGCCATTGCTTTGCTTGAACGGTATTTTTTCCCATCAAGAAGCAGTGTAAAATTAAAACACGAAATTGTTTTTAATCCATTGTTTTTAAAATAACAAAAGTGGTGTCAGTCTTAGCACAACAACTCGCAAACTTATGAGTAGAATATCATGAAATTTCAACATATTTCTTTCGAACGTTAGTGCTAACTGAAAAAGCGGTGAATGCAATAAGACCAGCGCCATCTATGTGTTATGCCCGAGACTTTTCACCCCAAGTAGTATTTATGTAAGTATACAAATATTATAATATATACAAATATGTATATCTATACAAATATTATAAGGAAAAGACGAAAAGACTATAACCTCAATCTCTTGATATTCTTGATGTCAGAAGCATTTCCCCTTTAATAAATTTGGGATCTCTCGCTATTTGATATGTCAATTTTACTAAGGAAATGAATACAGCAATGGAGAAATTTGATTACCAAGGCTAACCTCGTTATACTCAACACTAAAAGCTGGTTATTTTTGACGAAAAAATTTTCATTTATATTCAATTACTTATTCATATGTCTTTTGACAGTCAAACATAAACCATAGAAAAAAAAATAACCCGATGATACATAAGTAGCCCAGTTAGAGTCCTACAAATAATCAACCGTAGCCGATCATTAACCTCACCTCAACTGTAACAATCCGATACACAACATCAGCTGTAAGATTCACCATCACTTGTGGATCCGCGATAGTCAAATTGTTGTCGAAACCAGCTGACCAAGTTCCTAGAACGGTAGATTTATCTGAAGCTCCTTCTCGTACTCCCACCGAAGTTAATTGCATCTGAAACTCCATGTAACTCAAGCCATTTGAAACTAAAGTTATCGGCCCGTAGGTTGGTGGTTCTGAAATTTCCTGTAACGAGTTTTTCATGAAATTATTATTAAAATAATTAAAAACGAGTTTCAAGACATTAACAACTTCAAGTATTAGTTGAATAAAACTCAATACGATGTAGTAGTTCCCCTGACACACTGTATACTTCCCGTGGGTTGGGCTCCGTATCGGCCGCGTCTCCAGGTGGCGGATAGGGGAGCGGTCAGGGGACTGGATGCCCTGTCTGGGAAGCCAATGTGCCCTTACGGACGGAGTCGCCGGACTCCTGGTCAGTGGCAGAAATAAGTAGGTTGAGGGGAACTAAAACTCCCCAAAAGCCTTTGTCAAACATGCCACCGTGGACCAGCCTACCCAAGCTAAGGTATAAGGAATCGTGCCGACAGCTGAATGGCCGCAGGGTGATATGCGGTTACGAACGATCCCCTCGGGGAACTGGGCGAAACCTCATTGTAATCAGCCTACCTCTGGTAGTGCGGCGCTTTGCCAGATATGACCAACTCTTCCCTAGCTACTCGTGGGAACACACATGAATGAAACAAACACAAAAACAGAAACAACAAAAACAAAAATCAATCCCGAGGCTTGACAGAAGTCAATCTAAGGAGGTGGATGAACAGAAATGTCCACCTAATCTACCGCTTGGAATGAGGCTGGACATAGCAGATCACCGCGTGATGTATTACAAAGGTCAAGGCGTAAGCGCATTTACGGCGCCGAGGCCAAAACGAGAAAGAAAGCGAAGAAGGCAGGAGTGACAGCAACTATAAGTACACCCTCCTCCTCCCCCACTCCACCTCCAACAGCAAGGGCACTTCCTGCGGCGGGCGCCAAGAGCTCCGCCTTGAAAAATGCAAGGAACCGGCTGCCCCTGCAGGAAAGCTCCCTCACTGGTGCCCCTCCACGGAGGTAACCCCAAGAAGGTTGAAGAAGCCGCGCAACGACAGTAATGTCGCTGCACATTCCAAAACCTTCGCGGAGGCCACCGTGAGACACCTCAAGGTTGCCAAAGAGAGTGTGTGTTTGGCGAGTTTTGGCCTACACCTACCAATATAAAGGAGATGTATCTTAGTGACCCATCCACCTTCCTGGAAAGAACAGGATGGACGATTAGCTAGGAGGACAACTCCTCGGGAGGATGTACAATGGGTCACATGTGGCCTAAATGCTGTGGATCTACACTCACCCTCCCTACTCTACAGGTACAGATACACTGTATACTTTTTGGTTAACCGAATGGAAGGAGCTGTACACAGGAGGGGCCAATAGACAAAAGACGCCTGAAGAAGCCAACTTGCTTATTTTGGATCTATTCTGCGCATGAGGTTCCAATTCACCTTTTATTTATAAAGGGTGTTCCAAAAGGCACTTCCGAACTTTGACAATTGATAATGACGATCTTGTTGAAGCTACAAATCAAATTGTTAGGCTACTGTTAAATTGTCATTTATTTCGTCCTACTGAGAGGACTATTCGCAATGTGGCGGATAAATTTGAAACCACTGGTTCAGTGAACGAACGACCAACACCATTACGTTGACGAAACGCAAGATCTGGCCGAAAACATCTCCGCTGTCTGTATAGCGTGCAGTAGAAACTGAGATAGTCGATTTCGCATCGCTCACAAGAACTCGGTCTTTCGCAGACTACAACTGAATTGAGCAGTTGGCAACTGACCCTAATTTTCATCGGAAAATCATCTTCAGTGATGATGCCCATTTCTCGATGAATGGGCACGTGAACAAACAAAATTGAGATCCAAGAATATCCAATGCATCCATATTTCTTTGAGAACGACGTTGACCATGCCATCACTATCAACAACGACCCCTTTAGGTCGATGATTACCATTTTATTTTGGCCTCAATTGGATGATCTGGACACCAATGAAATGTGGTTTCAACAGGACGGTGCTACATGCCACAGAGCTCATCTCATGCCACATTGAATACTCAGCACAAGCGATTTGAGGGCATGGTCATCTAACGTGGAGCTGAACTGGTCGCCAAGATCGCGAGATTTGACCCCGTTAGACTTTGTTTGCGGAATTTTCCCAAGTCTCGTGGTGTATGGGAATAAAGCACAAAACACAGCGTTCTTCAAAGCCAACGTAACCCATGCCAGAGTCATAGAAATTGGACATTTCGGATGTGCCGTGAAGTACAATTAAACTGTGTTTTATTCCACACTCACATTGCTTTATTTAAATTCAAAGATGGCAAGTGCTTAATGAAAGACCCAATAGTTTTCAATCGATGCTATCTATGCACTTTTTTAATTTAATCCCAGTAACTGTCAATTTACAATTATTATTGTTGAATCAAAAAAACTATAACGAAAGTAAAATTATTACACATTGAAAGTAATAGTTTTATTTAATTTCTGATAAGAAATTCACTTCTCAACTTCCAAATCGGTACAGTTTCAATTATGGACTTCCTATAGCTGTTCATTTTTCCCAAAGCTATAATGGTCACCGTCATACCAAGTGAAGTTCTTCACCAAATAAAAAATTGAACTGCAGTGGAATTCATGAAAGTCTTATTAAATAATATATGGGAGAATATTTACTTTACCTTACTGAAATATTTTTTCAAATTCAGACCTTCCCTGTTTGGACTATTGTCTCCATTGTAGTCATCACATGTTATATAATTTGTGACGCTGTTTTTCCAAATACCATCAGATATCATTTCCCTAGAAATGTAAATCAACTTTATCAGAAAGTCTACCTCAGCCAATAATATTTCATAGAATCAAATCTAACACTACCAAGAAACAAGAACAGGTCAAATCTATTCTGAAGGATGCCTTTAGGTATGAAAAATGCCCTGACACCAAACCATAATGAAATGTATGACTCTTACTTGATGGCAATGAAGGAACGTAGAGTAAGATCGAAATAAAAAGCAGAAGATATGATTGGCTTGGTATTCAGTTGATACGTTCTCTGCAGGGTCCCCAACCTATCTTGATGAGCAGCATTTGGTGAGGGTTTTACGAATATTATTGTTGCATTGCGACAAACACATTTCATTTCCCCGTCTTCTTGGGTTATGACATGCCAGGCAAATTTCCTGGAGAGGAGAGACAATTGTAATTGACAAGTCTACATAAATATCCTTCTCACCTGTTGAAAAAATTAACAGAATCAGCTGCATCGAGGACTCGCTTGATGTTTTTCAAACTTGCCAAAACGAAAAAGTTGACCAAATCTAACTTACGAAGCTGGGTGAGTTGTTCAACAACTTGATTTCCTGCTTTAATGGGTGTGATAATATGCCGTGTAGGTACGTTTTGCAGTAGAGACTTATATTTATGGTCCATTACTTCAAAATATGAATGATTGTGAATAACAATTTCCAGAGAAATGAATCATCCTTGAAAAGCTGATCACTTACCGAAAGAATTATCAAACAAAATAGCTGCATTGGTAATATTCTGATTGAGAACAAGTGTTCTAACAATCTCAGGAATTATGTCTGCAGGCGGACAAATTTGGATCAAGTAGTCCTTTTCATTTTCATCAATGTTACGCCACTGCCTCAAATCCCCCTCTTGGCCGAAAGAAGCACTAATCGTCGGCAAGGCCAAAGCTTGGGTGAAAGATTTCACTGTTTCAGATCCTAACCCTGTCATAGTAGTATCCAGGACTAAGTGAGGGTAGGTCTGGGTCTCTAGCATTGCGTTGTAGGTGGAACACACTACAAATATTATATTTGTGATAAGAATCATTCGTGACTGACACGAAAGATAATTCGGGTTATATTTGCTACTCCAAAAAAAATGAAGAAAATCCGTTAATTTACAAATTTAAGTGATTTTCGAAAAAATAAAAAGTCTACCAATCAATTGACTCTTCTTTGTCGAAGAGATTTGAAGTTAACAAACGAATTACTGGCAAATAAAATATGAAAACGTTTTACAAAAAATATTTGATAAATTTACACAAATTAGAAACTTTCGATGCGGTATCATCTAATAACATTTGCTATGAAAAGGAGGATCACTCTAGGGAATAGAATAAAGCTGAACTAAGAATGGGGCTGAAGAGTTCGTAGAGTAACATTAAAAAATTATTTCCAGCGAGCATTCTCTTGAGGTCTGAGAACGGGAAAAAGTCGCTGGGGCCAGATCTGGAGAATACGGTGGATGCGGAAGCCATTCGAAGCCCAATTCATGCAATTTTGCCGTCGTTTTCATCGACACAGTGACACAGTGCATTGTCTTAATGAAAATGTACTTTTTTTAAATGGGGCCGTTTTTCTGCGACTCCTTCATTGAAACGCTCCATTGTTGGTAATTTGCCAGCCGACTATTGCGTCTTTGCAGGCTTTGGAGTTGGTTCACCAACGTGCAGTCCACTAAGTTGACGATCGTTTTGATTCTGGTGTGAAATGATGAAGCAATGTTTCATCTATTATCACATATCGATGCAAAATTCGGGTTTTTTAAAGTGGAACAGCTTCAAACACTGCTCAGAATCAGCATGTTGTTGTTTTTGGACTAGGTACCTACCGGACTGAGTCATGGCCGGTGGGAGAAACCGTACATACATAATAATAATTATTTTCACTCCAGTCAGATCACAATTCAAATGATATTGGAACAGTCAAAAAAAAAGAAAACACAGCACATGTATATATAAAATCTTGAATAGTAGTAAAAATTATAAAGTAATATTCTGATAATTATCACCGGTATATACCTGAGAGTATAAAATACATTTAAAATGCATTCAGACACCATAGTCACTCAATAAAAAATGCATCTACTTTATAGTAACATTTACTGATTAGAAGCTTTCTCAATTTGTTTTTGAATATTTTGTAATTCCTCTTACTCGCAATATCCTCAGACAGCTTATTGTATAGTTGAACCCCTGTGAAGGAAGGGGTATTTTCGAACAGGGTTGTTCTATGTTGTGGTATCTGCAAGCGAGTACCGTATCTTGTATAATAGTTGTGATTATCACCACTTGTCGGGAGGTTAGGGAGTTGTAATTTAATTGCCAATAATGATTTCATGATGTATACAGGGTGTAACTGATTGTAACTGACTGTAACTGATTGGAGTCTAAGAAAGTGTCTAAAAACTTCGTCAATTCTGATGTAATCAATGTTGCGTTACGTATACATATTTCCGGGATCATACTATTGTTTTTTATAGAGTATTGCATAAGAATGGTTTTGTTGTGATTAAGTATTAATCGATTAGAGACACACCAGTTCATTAACTTTCTCATCAAATTCACATTCATTTTCACTGTGAAATGCAAGAGATACATAATCGGCATATAATACTAAGCAATCGGCATTCATATCTTCTGGCAAATCATTGATGAACATAAGGAAAATCAATGGACCCAGTATAGATCCTTGTGGTACTCCTAGATTGATGTTATGCAATTCAGATCGTGCTCCATTGAGTTTCAATGATGTAAAATTTTGTAATGTGGGTTAGCCTATTACATGAATGAATAAATGAATAGAACTCAAAATAACAAATGCAATTGAGTATCTGGGAATTATTCGTGATATTTAAATCACCTTTTGTTATCATCTAGGCTTCTGAAAAAGAGCTCTTCAAATAATATTTTCTGAAATCCAACTGGTTAAGACTTACGCGATTCTAGAAATGCATTTGATTCAGTCCGATTTCCGACAACTCTTCTAACATCAACACTCAGTCCAAGTTTATTGTTCTTTTTCAGATAGGTCATGACGACGTCCAGAGTTTTATCCGCTACTTCATTTCCTTCTTCATTAACAAACACTGAAAAATTAAAAAGCTCATCCTTGATTCAATTAATTGATCAAACGAGGTCGAAACCAATCCATTAATAGTGATACGAACTGTTGGAAAACAGTTAAAAATAATTAACGTTAACTTCACATCCATGGGAAAATGTTACATTAATCTTTTTCCTCATTTCAACCCATCAAAGTTGTTAACTTTTTTGACATAACTATACATGGGTGTACCAACATATGCCATTTTAGTAAAAAAAATTGTGATAGTGGTTATACTACATAATTCAAACATTTTGATACACCAACAACCAACTTCACCTGTTCTGTGCTTCATCACATCTAATTTGAGTTTATTACTCATTGCAGCTGCTTTTTTTATCTGCCTCACATGACCAAGCTCGCTCTCTGTTTTGCTTATTGTTCCTTGAGATATGGGCGGTAAATTAGGAAATTTTTCATGAAATAGGCGACCTACTTTTGTTGTGTTTGAGTTTTATCTCCGTAACCAATCATTTGTAAAACTGTTATTTTATGCATTTCCGTAAATCTAACAATTTGCCAGACTTGAAGTTAAAGAACTTTAAACTCAAATTGAAACACTGACAACTAATATTGTAACCCCTACTTTATAATAATGCAAGGTAAGGTAAGGTAATGCAGAGAAGTAAGGTAAGGTATCCATTTTTTAACGTTCACGAAAAAGTATGCCGTAGCGATTATAAGTTTTGGTAATTTTTGAGTTGGCAGGATTGCATAAACAAATATTGACTTTTCATTTTCTTGACAGCAGCAATCATTCATATGAAATAAATAATAGTCATTTCTATAATATTATGGGAGACGCATATTTTGTATCATTAATAGAACAATACCCAAATTTCACAATGTGACGTTCAAGTTTATCTGGTGACATTACCTTTACATCATTCGGATATATCCGTCAAAATTCGTAGTATGGCGCTTTTTGATTGGTCGGAGGTAGGAACGCAACGCAGAAGTAGCCAACTTGTTACCTTGCCTTACCGACGTTACCTTACCTTACTTTTTATCTAGAACGCAAGTGTGTTTTCTCAATGCTTCACCTTTCTTACCTTACCTTACCTCGTTACCTTGCGTTTTTATAAACTAGGGGTAACTTACAAAACAAGTTGAAAAGGCGTTTTAGACTAACGTTGCCATGGAAATAATTTACAGTTTTTTAAAGAATGCCATCTAAAAAGAACATTGCTATGGTTTTTGCTTACTTTCTTAATATCAATACCTCAACATAAAATT
Organism: Leptinotarsa decemlineata; assembly: GCF_025532065.1. Taxonomy (NCBI): domain Eukaryota; kingdom Metazoa; phylum Arthropoda; class Insecta; order Coleoptera; family Chrysomelidae; genus Leptinotarsa; species Leptinotarsa decemlineata. The sequence continues at coordinate 7,842,168 of NW_027412690.1, forward strand.
TTGAGTAAATTGTAATAAGTTTAGAGTGTATTTTACCGAATTTCGGTAACCACATAATTTAAATTTATTTTATCTTAATTGTTGCAATAAACTTGAAACGATATATCACAAAGCCTATACTTCCCATTTAAAAAATTGGGGGTTGTACGTGTCATTCGACGGGGGTTGTTAAATTATAATTTTAGATTGGCGTGTTTCGGGATTTTGTTAAAATATGTACCGTAACCGAAATAATGAATTTATTCCATTTGGCTTTTACACACTGTATACGCTGTATATTCAGAAAAAAGGTGAATTTTCATTTTTCTCACAAATGATTCATCAATTTCTATTTGGTTTCCTTCAAAGTAGTCCCTCTCCCATATAAAACACTTGTGCCATCATTTTTTCTAATTCTCGAAGCAGTTCTGATATGCACTTTTTAGTGTGTCCTTGATCTCTCTCAGCGATTCAGTTTTCATCTCCTCAATCGTCGCAAAACGCCGTTCTTTCATGGGTCTCCCCAATCTTGGGAACAGAAAAAAAATGACAGGGGCAAATCTGGTGAATACCGTGGCTGAAGCATGATAACTGGGTTGTTTTTGCCCAAAAAATTACAAACAGGCAGCTTACATATAGCAGGTGCATTACTGTGATGCAAAAGCCATTAATTGTTTTTGAACAATACAGCAACTTCTTCAATAGTGATTCAACGATTCTCCATAACAATTTTCTTCACTTTCTCAACATTTTCGTCGGTTGTTGATGTGCTGGGGCGTTCAAGACGAGCGTCGTCATTTACATCTTCTCGACCTTCTGTGAAAAGCTTCTACCACTTGTGAACATTTATCTGACTCAAAGAACATACACAGTATGCCACTGTCAACATTTCAAGTGTTTTTGAGCACTCAATTCATTTATTAATACAAAATTTGATACAAATTTTTCATCAATTTTTTTCGATATCAGAAAAACGCAGAACAAGCAAAACACTTTAATGCCTTTCACCAACAAACTAAACATGCTAAACAGCTGAGCATATGAACATATGTTCAGTGCACCAACCTAAAAAAATTGCTAATCGACTGTACGTAGCCCGCGAAATTTGAACATTCACATTCACAGCAGTCCACATAGATATATTATGAATATTCAGTGGAGAACTTTGGTGAAAACTCAAAATTTTTAAAACAAAAAAGTATTCTGAATGTTTGATAACTACACTGATAGAAAATGAGTTCAATTCATTCGCCTGAGTCTAAATTTACTTACACACATTAATATTCTGAATTGTTTGTCCTTCGCAATATCCAAATAAGAGAAACTGAAAAATTAATAAACTTTTTTTTGTGCACATTCTGCTCACTTGAAACTGAATAATCAATACGTTTTTCTAGATCATCACTTATGAAAGAAAGTATCCACACCTATATAATAGATACTTCCTCGTGTTGCCAGGGTAAGTTTGATGTAAACATATATGAAGACCACACATATAAATTGTTTATCAGTTAATCGAATTCCTTGCTAGCACATAATGAGAACGGTTTCACAAGGGACATATAGATATGTTGTTCGTTGGATATTTCAAGGAACTAACGGAGATATATTCATATAGAAGTCGAGTGAATTTTTAAGAAAAAAAAAATAAGTAATTTATATTCAATGAACGAATGTGTCCCAGTTATTAGCACAGGTTATTCTGTTTTATGTCCATTTGGGGCCCGGGATATCCCTGAGCTGAAAGGGTCATGCTACGAAAGATATCTTTTGAATAGGATATACAATACAATACTTTATTTTTCCTGAGACTCTTTTACAAGCATGGAAATCGTCACATACACAGTAAAGATTGGACTTGATAAAATATGGAATATACATTACAAAATTGAATCAATAGTAGATGTAGGAGATATTTATACAGTGCGGTCCATATGTATGGAATACATTCATTTTTGGCGTTATTATGTACTATGTGAAAAAAACCTGAAACAGGTCGATTTTTAATCTTAAATTGACAATTTACAGTATGAAAATATTATCCCCCTCCAGCACCCCTTCTGAATTATAAGCACCCCCTCGAAAATTTTAAATAGTAAAAGGGGGTCGTGTGGCACGTTGTTGGAAAGGGATTTTAGTCCTCTGTTCAGCAATATAAAGTTTTTTAAGTTTGGTGCAATCATACCTGAGAAAATTAATTTTTACAATTAAATTAAATGTTTAAAGTGACCACCATTATTCACTTCTTGACAATAACCTGATCTATTAAACAGACCATCCCTGTAACACGTTCCTTACTAACCGTGAACCCTGGAAAAAATCTTTGAAGTTACTAAAATATTAGACAAAAAGCCAAATAAACAATTGATAGGAATCTAGTAGGCTGCTGTCATTTAGGTATTGAAAGACGTCAGTATAATATTTGTGGGCGTATTAAATTTAATTATGACTCATTTGTCCGAGACTCAAAGAATAGACATTTTGATTATGATTGGTTGTGGTAATAAAACAAGAACTCAAAAGGAGGTTTGTGAAATTCTTGATAATAAATACCCTGGTCAACACGTGTCGCAGTCTACAAATAGCAAAATTGAAAAAAAGTTTCATGAAACTGGACATGTAAAAAATATTGGAAAACCAGGTAGAAATGTTCAATTTACTGATGAAAAAAAGTTAGATGTACTTCTAGAGATTGAGGAAAATCCGCATAAGACAACTCGAGAACTTGCCGCCGACAATGATGTAAGTAAATCATCTACATCTAAAGTATATTTTAATAGACCAAACAATATTGCTCATTTAAAAGTTAGGATAACGGAAGAAATTAACAAAATAACCCCCGAGGTCATACAAAATGTTGTAAGAGAATTCCAAAATCGCATCGGTTATTGTCAAGAAGTTAATGGTGGTCATTTTGAGCATTTAATTTAAAAGTACATTGAAAAATACATTCTAAATATTATGTGGCATTATTATCTTCACTCTACGTAAAGTTGTGTGATACCTAGAGACATTATCAAAATTTTACATCCTAAAAATCAATTTTCTCAGTTATGATTGCACCAAACTTAAAAAACTTTATATTGCTGAACAGAGGACTAACATCCCTTTCCAATAACGTGCCACACGACCCCCTTTGCTATTTAAAATTTTCAAGGGAGTGCTTATAATTCAGAAGGGGTGCTGGAGGGGGATAATATTTTCATACTATAAATTGTCAATTTAAGAGTAAAAATCGACCTGTTTCAGGTTTTTTTTACATAGGAAAAATACATACATATACATAACGGTAAAAATGAATTTATTCCATACATATGGACCGCACTGTATAAAACAATTTAAAAATCGTGAGGTGTAGTTTTTGGAAATAGTATAAACAGTTGAATAGTAAACAAGCAAACAATAGTGATGTCAAGCAGCCAGAGCAGTTTAAAAATGTTCATCAAGTGAATAAAAGACATTTTTGTAGAGAATACTTTTACCGCTATTTTTGAAATTCATGGGATTTGAAATTTTCATATTAAATGTTAGAAGTTTATTAAATATTTTTATATACATAATATGAGATCCGTTTGATGTTAATTTGTGTACAGGAACTATCAGATTATAATTTTGCCTAAGAGTATAACCAGCAGCTATGCGGGAAACTCATGGTAATGATTCTTAATGTAAGTGACACAATTTTAATATACATGGATATCACAGTTGAAATTTGTAATTCACTGAATAACTGCTTACAAGAATCACCAAATTTTTAAAACACATGGTTCTTACTATCGTTTTTTGAGCAATCAACAGATCATTCAATCTGCTGCAGTTACCGTAGCAGACTAAGCAATAATATAGACTTGAGTGAACATAGGCATAGTAGTAGCTTAATAAAATATTAATGGGAACAGAATTTCTGAGATTTCAAATAACGAAACAATACTTGGATAATTTAATAGAAATAGAGTTAATATGATCATTCCAGGATAATTGGGAGTCAATATTCAACCCTAAGAATTTGACTGATTTTTTCTGCACAATAGATTATTAGTATTATCTCTAACCAATATACTGCAGTCATTTCTCTAAACGAGAAAACAATGGTATCAGATTTATTGCTATTTAGTACGAGGCCGTTTCTGGCGCAGTAATTAAGCATATCTGCAACTGCAATATCAGCCTGGTCAGATAACCCTTCACAAGAAGAAGAACTCAATAAGAAGGACGTGTCATCAGCAAACTGTACAGTACAATGTTATCGAATTATTATTAGAGATGTCGTTGACGAATAAGAGAAAGAGAGTAGGACCCAGGACACTACCTTGGGGAACACCTTTTAAGATGTTACGATTTTCAGAATGATATATTCCAGATTTGAGCCTAACCTTAACCTGCTAGTCATATAAGTCTTAATCCATTTTAGACTTTGGAAGTAAATGCAATTTTCATTTATGGTGTCAGTAAAATTCATAAGTAGGTATCGTCAACAGTTTGTCGGTTCATACATTCAAAAGAAAACTTCTGATGGATTTTTTATGCCAACAGAAACGCACTGAAGTTTCTGATGGACCAATTGATGGATGGGGGACTGAGGAAACTTGGGCGGGTCGAAACAGCGCTGCCTGATGTTAGATCACAAGTTCTTCTAGTTGCCTTACAGTGAAAGACGAAGGACGAGTCTCGTTCGGCGGTCGATGCCGAGGCTTGGCTTTGTAACTGACCTCCTTCGGGAGCCTCGTATATCTTTTCTCTTTGTCAATCGTTTCTTCGTCTGCAAATGCACCACTATTTATTTTCAGTGGTTTGTCACAGAAATATTTTTGTTTTCATGCGCAAACATGTGTGTTACTTCCAAATTCTTGTTTTGTTATTGGCTTTGGAAATATAATTATAGTACTAATGATATTCGCCACTTCGGAGTATACACCGTAAGTCAATATGCGTAGGTAGAACAGAATATGATAAATACACCGTATCATATTCTGGTTATTATCTATAAGTGCTACCTTGAGCAGGGTCCGTGACCAATTTCTTTGTTTTGCATTACAGGTACGTAATAATTTGATAACTCAAAAAGTAAGTCTAGCTATAGGAGAAAAATTAATAGTTTGTTTGAAAACTCCATTAAAATTTTCAAATGATATGTACACCAATGAAATTCTGAACATTTGAGAATATTTACGAATGTTTCGAATATATTCCATCGGAAAAGTTATGTAGGTACTATAGGAGATCGTGGAATATTTTTAAACTTGATATTGTCATATATAAAGTTAGTATTTTTACTATATATTAATGACCTGCCAAAATATATTGGAACATCCTCGATTGTACTTTATGCTGATGGCATATCGATTTCTGCAGCAGCAGATAGTACTGAGGAGCTCGAAGAGATGCTGAATTTTATCAGCAATAATTTTACGACATGGTTTCATGATAATAAGCTTGTCGTTAATGCACAAAATCAATATCAATTAAATTCTTTGGTGAAAAAAGATGTATTAATCATACACAGGTTTTAGTCAATAATGTTACAATTCTCCCAAGTGAAACAAGCAATTTTTGGGTGTTCACATTGACACTAATTTATCCTGAAAATTAATAGCAGGTTTTATGCACTATTGCAACTACGTCAGGTTTTGGATGTAGAATCTGTGATTAACGTGTATTATTCTATGGTTCAATCTACACTCTCATACAATGTCATCTTGTAGGGAGACTGTACAGGAGCGGATCGTGTTTTTATATCTAAGAAAAGAATTTTAAACAAAATAAAATTTCAACTTTTCCAGCAATTTATGTCTATGGTTGTTTGGTCTATACGTGGACTACGAGTCCAATTCTCAGTGCCATCGATATCTCACAAGATCAGGAAATTTACTTAAAATTAAACAACATAGGACTTCAACCTACGAAAAGGCTCCCTTTTTGGCCGGAGCAAGACTTTTCAATTTGTCTACCTACTACTCTAAAAAATTTCTTCGATATCAAAAAGTTGAAAATGAACCTCAGAGTTTTCAATTGATCGGACTATTTATTCAGTGGAATACTCCTATAAAAGTGACCGTACATAATGTGGGTATTATTTATATGTATTTGAATGTATATTGTATATAATTTTTTTTTCACTTGATGTAACTCCGTTATATTTTATTCTGCATATTGTTGTTATAAATATACTTGTATTTGACGTTTCCTACACCATAATGTTATGATCTAAAAAGAATAAAAAAGATTATTATCATAATTATTATTATGACGTCTATGTAATAGTCTCTACACAAACCAAAGGTAATATCTCACTGATACAACACTAAGCCGTTTCCTTTATAGGTATAGTACAGGTAAGCTAATACACAATATGTTTGATCCTAACTATCATTAAGCTAATGTCAAAATATTCAAACAATGAATTACAAATAATATATATCTACATTTGAATTGAAGGGGTTATATTTTTAGGAGTGATTAATTTTTGGGAAAGTTTTTGGCTTTCTACTACTCCATCTTGATACAAAAAAAGGATGTATCAAGATGGAGTAGTAGAAAGCAAAAAACTTTCCCAAAAATTAATCACTCCTAAAAATATAACCCCTTCAATTCAAATAAGATTCCTCTTGGCTGGGATTAAATAAAATCGATAAATGAATGTCATTACGATGTCATCGATAACATAAGCAGATCAAGCTTATTCCGTGACATTGAAAATCGTAATTCATGAATGAATTGTGTGTATTTTCTATAGTGTTATCCAATTTGGTACTGAAGAGCCTTGGGCAAGTGTCTTAAGGCGAAACATCAATGTATACCAGTGAGGATGACAGTTTTCCATGTAAGTGCAATTTGTTACCATTCATTTAAAGTAGAACTCATGTGAATATCTGATTTTCATTCCACAACGAATGTTTGAAATACAAACTGAGTAGAGAAAAGTATCTTCTGTATAATTCAGTGTTCAAAAGAATGTTTTCTTTCGTGTAATTCAATGTTTATATGAAAGTAGCTGTTTCAGGAGGACTTTCTTTCAGTTTGTGTCTGATCTACATGCATGATCTACACATCCATGTATAAATTTACTTCCTTCCTTTCTTTGGAAGATTCCCACTTCCTTTTTTTGTATCAAGATGGAGTAGTAGAAAGCCAAAAATTTTCTTTCCCAAAAATTATATACATATATATGACTAGTTACAATCACAAATGATAAACTTCAACTACCCATATGAAATATCTACACATAGGTGGGCAACAAAGGTAAGACAAAAGTATTGATACGGATACAAAGCAACAAACATAACACTTTAAAAACCTCCGAATAGTAATGAAGTTATTGAACTCAAGAAATAACAATAAAATTATGTGCATTTTGAACCGTCCCTTGAATTGACTTATCGAATTACAATATTTGATACCATGATCTAAATTATTGAAAGCCAACATTCCTGCATGATAAATATATGTTTCAGTACACCTCTTATTTTTGATGTCTACATGGATATTTCGGTTGATTCTGGTATTATAATTATGATAATTTTCATTACATATTATTTTTCTGCTCAAGTAGTTCGTTGATAGATGGTGATGCATCTTATAAATCAGTACCATTAATTGATATGGCTTTACGAAATATCATGTTGCACCTGCTCCAAAACTTACATCAGCTTACACAATAAGTTTCGAAAGCACTAAAACCAGGATAATCCGCGAATCTGTTGAAATTTAAAAACGTCCCAACTGCTTAAACAAACGAGATTATTCACAAAGATTACCTCATTCATGTATTGCATGTCACGCCGTACATCTCACATCATTGCTCACCTCGCTTCTGCAAGTCACCACCCCTTTCCACTGCCAACGCCACCGTCGCTCCTACTTCCGGTCCCCCCTCCGCTCGTCCAGAGATATAAATACCAGACCCGAACCAGTGGACAGACAGTCGATGCTTGGGAGTAGGCAGATTGAGACCCTTGCAGAGACCAGCGACGAGACCTGGGGAGTAGGCAGATTGAGGCCCCGGCGTCAAGTCACAAAATCTATGCAGCGTATTACTACCTGAGGAGTAGGCAGATTGAGACCTCGGTGCAGTGATAGCTTCTTGAAAATGACTTCAAAGTCGAAGCCGAACTACTAAAGACGCGGTTTAACCCGCGTCTTGTGTCAATCGGAACGTCGTGAAGTAACTTGGTTTGAGATCTTTTTAAATTTTTGATTTCATTTATGATTGTTCAATTTTATATTTTTTTAGCTCATTTTTTATTTTATTGTACTCATAATTTCATTTCACGTTTTGTTGCTCAATATAATGGTTATTTTTAGCTATCAATTTCAATTTTTCAATTTCATTTGTTTCTTTCAGACATTTCAAATCATATTATATCATTTTAGACAAAAGAAGTCCCAACTAGTAAATTAGCAACAATTTTCACATAAATATGCAGTTCCTTCAACAGTAGTTCAAATAACTGTTCTGGGAGCCTTGACTTTTTCACTCTATTTGAGTTAGTCAAGTTCCTTGGATCTATTGTGATTGTCAGTGAGTCTAATAGACCTGTGTATGAGAGAATTTAGAACGAAGCTCAATTTATAGGGCTATACGAAATACCATGTTGCACCTGCTCCAGAACTTACAACAGCTTACACAATAAGCTTCGAAAACACCAAATCCATTGCCACCGAAAAAACTCTCCAGGCCAGGATAATCCGCGAATCTGTTGGAATTTCAAAACGTCCCAACTACTTAAACAAACGAGACTATTCACAAAGATTACCTCAATCATGTATTGCATGTCACGCCGTACATCTCACCACGCTTCTGCAAGTCACCACCTCTTTCCATTACCAACGCCACCGTCGCTCCTGCTTACGGTCCCCCCTCCGCTCGCCCAGGGATGTAAATACCAGACCCGAACCAGTGGACACAGTCGATGCTTGGGAGTAGGCAGATTGAGACCCTTGCAGAGACCAGCGACGAGACCTGGGGAGTAGGCAGATTGAGGCCCCGGCGTCAAGTCACAAAATCTATGCAGCGTGTTACTACCTGAGGAGTAGGCAGATTGAGACCTCAGTGCAGTGATAGCTTCTTGAAAATGACTTCAAAGTCGAAGCCGAACTACTAAAGACGCGGTTTAACCCGCGTCTTGTGTCAGAAAGAAAAAACAAAAAGATATCTACTTAAAGCTTGCTTTTCTTCTGGTGAGGAATTTCTGAACCATTGACTGTCGATTTTTTCAACATTCCTGTTTTACATTTTCCTATATACACACACATATTAATTTTATTTTGATCTCAAACCATTTTTGTCTGGAACGTATGTAACCCATGTTTGTATTTTAGCCTATTTTATGAAATGCCACTTCTACTGAATACTTTTTTTATAGACAAATAATTACTACAACTACTACATATTCTATCACGATATACTTGTAATGTACGATTATTCTATTTAATTCATCGAATATCTGGGAATCTGATTTGTAACAGTTTTTCGCTGAAAGGTCTATGTACACACCCTTTAATGAATTGAAGAATAATGAAAGGGCATATTTCTTGAACTGAAAGAGGTATAAAGCAAATAATTTCAAAGTAAACTCTCTACAAAGACGTGTAGATCATGCAAAGAAGTAACTTTCAGGCATATTTTTTTATATAAAGGTGTAGAAGTAGAAAGCCCAAACCTTCCTTTCCCAAAAAACATATTTTTTGTTGTTGACCTCTTTAAATACATAATTTACATGAACAGAAACTCAGTCTCCAGATCTTTGTCTAAGTTGACTAATGCTTGCAAATCATTTCTCCAAGTGGTCCATCATTCTTTCATCAACTACCTTCTCAAATAGTTTGGATAAAGAGCATGCATTAGACGTAAAACATCTACGAGGGTGACCTGACCTAGAGATGGCTGTGATTGTTAAAAAAAAAATCACTGTATTAGGAAGTACACAATCTATAAAGCATGTTTCAAGTTTGAAGACGCTGCGTGATTTAGTATTTGTTTGGTAGTCATTAATAGCGAACGTTTTCGAGCATGAACAGTGTTTTAAAGATGTTTCGAGTATTTAGCAAAGTTTCACAGCAACAAAGCAGAAATCTTGCATCGCTTAATAATCACTGATGAAACATGACTCTATCACTTTATACCACAGACAAAAGAAAAATCAAAACAAAAGAACAACAGGGGGGACCGTCTCCAAAGAAGGCGAAGACCGTTTCATCTGCAGGCAAGGTCATGGCATCGGTTTTTTGAAATGTGCGTGGGATAATTTTAACTGAATATCTTTAAAAAGGTAAAACTAGCAACAGCGAGTATTATGCGAACTTATTGCAACATTTGAGTGAAGCAATCAAGCAAAAGCTAAGAAAAAAAGTGTTGATGAGCATGCATTAGACGTAAAACATCTACGAGGGTGACCTGACCTAGAGATGGCGGTGATTGTTAAAAAAAAATCACTGTATTAGGAAGTACACAATCTATAAAGCATGTTTCAAGTTTGAAGACGCTGCGTGATTTAGTATTTGTTTGGTAGTCATTAATAGCGAACGTTTTCGAGCATGAACAGTGTTTTAAAGATGTTTCGAGTATTTAGCAAAGTTTCACAGCAACAAAGCAGAAATCTTGCATCGCTTAATAATCACTGATGAAACATGACTCTATCACTTTATACCACAGACAAAAGAAAAATCAAAACAAAAGAACAACAGGGGGGACCGTCTCCAAAGAAGGCGAAGACCGTTTCATCTGCAGGCAAGGTCATGGCATCGGTTTTTTTAAATGTGCGTGGGATAATTTTAATTGAATATCTTTAAAAAGGTAAAACTAGCAACAGCGAGTATTATGCGAACTTATTGCAACATTTGAGTGAAGGAATCAAGCAAAAGCTAAGAAAAAAAGTGTTGATAGATGTAGCCGTTAACTACGTGGAAGAAAATCATAATGAACAAAAGAGAATTGATACTTTCTATGTTTTTACAACTTTTACTTGTAACTAACGGTACTGCAGTTTCGACCTATAAGGACATTTTCAAACTTATACATTGTTCTCAAACTCCATATATAAATGTCCATATAGGACGAAACTGCAGTAATGTTAGTTACAAATGAAAGTGGTAAAAAAACATAGAAAATTTCAACTCTTTTCTTCAAAAAAAAAAATGTTCCATCTTAACAATGCATATTATCGAAATGACCGATATTAATTAACCAAAGTTTTAATTGCTACTTCAGCACCTTTTTCGCCAGATTAAACCGTATTATTTTCTGTTCCCAAACTTAAAGAAATGGCTCAGTGGTCAAAGATTTTTCTACGATGATGAAGTGATGTCTGCAGTCAATGGCTATTTTGACAAAGATAGTTCTTATTATAAAAACAATATTGAACGTATTGAACATCACTGGAAGAACTGTATAGAGCCGCAAGGAGATTGTGTTGAAAAATAAATTACTTCCAAAATTTTTGTGTTTTGTTTGTCGGGCCGTATACTTCTGGAACCACCCTCGTAAAAAGAGGCTGAGGAAAAATAAAACAAAACAATTTGTACTTGCTTTTATTTTTTGTCGGTTACTGATTATTTCACAAACAATAAATGTAACATCACATGAATGTACCTAATCTAATTATCAACAGACTCGTTATTGTGTACCCTCGTTGAATTATCATGTTAAGCAAGTACCGTGTTGTTTTAAGAAATAAGTTTTTTTGGGGTTTTTTGTTTTAAATTTTTTTTGGGTGGAAATTTATACATTTAGCCGTAATCCAAAAAATATATCTAATTTGCTATTTGAAAACCAAGAATAAGCTACTATTTCTTTCAATGAATGGGTCGACAAGTGTTATCCAAAGAGGCACTAAAGTGTATCCAAAGAGGCACTAAAGTAAAAGAAACTTATTCTAATTGATACAACTACTCTATTGGGATAAATGTGGATGGTTAGTCGCTAATGCATTATTATTGTTGTTACTATTTTGGAATCCATAAATGTTTTAGTCTCATCCACAAATACCATCCACAACCACCACTGTACAGAAAGTGACCAAGAAGTCACTTTTTCATAAATATACTTGGGGATATATTCAAATCGTTTAAACGAATTCACTGCTCTCGAAAAAAGTGAACATTATGACATTATTATGAAAAAGACTTTAAATCCAGAAAGAAACATTAATGTTCAAGCAACATCACAAATACATATTGAGCAATGGTGAAATTGAGAAAACATTAATGAAAATCGGTGAGGAAAATGTGACCTGGCTTAATTAACTGATAAAGGTTGAGAAGAATTAGTTGCCAGAAAACTAAGGTGCATGGTTATCCAAAAATAACATTCAGCACTGAAAGTTCAAAGTACACCATAATTCATCCCTTAATTTAGATGTTTGTGCTGCGAAGTTATTTATTCATATGGTGCACAAAAATTTTGTTTTGTCTCATCCGTATGATTACAAGACATACGAAGAATGTTCAGCAAAGATACCAATCGATCTCTCATCGTTTATATAGATTCAATTTTTTTGGGTGACAAAGCATGAGCTCACCCCTGCAATCCTAATGATATCCTTTGATAAAAATGTTTTAGAACTAGCAGCCAATAGAGGCTTCGATATTAGAAACACAATACTAAAACTAAGAGCATTTTTTATTTCTTGGATTTTGATTTTTTTGTTTCATTAGATTACATGCTAACTTACCAGCTAGAGAAAGGTCCTAGAGCAACTACTGTACAAAATTCACTAATCGAAATGATTTTTCTTCATACGCCAATCTAATTTCAATCATTCTGTTAAGAAAATAAGACTATAGTTATATAATAGTCATACGCCAATAAAAGAATAGAACTATTGCTTCAAAATAGACCTCAGATGAAGTTAAATGGTTCCCAATTTTTATTTTTCGCCGCCAAGAACTATCCATTAAAACATTGAAGAAAGATTGACTCAGGTAGATAAATCATTTCGAATATGAATGGAAACCTTTTCCAACTGCCCTCGTCTTTAAAATACTGAACTGGAATCAGAAAGAATTTGGCAAAACTTTAACAAATTCATAAAATAATATTTAAAAAAAAACTTTCGTAAATCATTACTAATAGATAATAAAATTTTGTAAACAAGAAATAAAAGTTGCTAATCCCGTTCAGTATTCAACGCTAAAACTCCATTAACCACTAGAAACTTATTTAAAAAAAGTTGTGGTGATAGTACCAGTTTCAAATTATTCCAGTAAATAGAACTAAGGAGAGGTTATTCAGATAATTTATTTTAAATTTGTTTTTCCGCTTATCTTCTCCTAAGCTCTCTCCGTACTACGATCAACAGGTGTTCTGCTTCGTTCAGATGAAAAAATTCACAGAGCTACGCTACAATGATTATAAATGCCCTAAACATGTAAGATACATCATTCCGGATTATATAACGATATAGCGGAACACATACAAAACACTCAACTGTAAAATGTTGGGATGGAAGATCTGCCTCAAGATAAATGATTTAATGCGGATTTTTACAGCGGGTTTTCTCCATTCGATAACTCGGCAGATCTGAGCTAAAATGTGTGTAAACGAGACGAAAAACCAAACCATCTTCCGTCTGATATGAAAGAGTCACTCGCTTAATTTCTGTGAAATTTGATGCATTAAAATACTAACAAAATTTCAACAACAAAACAAAAAAGAAAACAGGCGTGTTTAAAAGTGGAAGGTCGAATAACTCTAAAATAGATCCGGTTCAATAGTCGGTCCTGATAGAAAAGTGCGAAAAACACTGCATGCAACATCACAGAAACGTTTCGTATACAACTTTAACGAAACATTTCAATGCAATATTACATCGGAATATGGCACCGAACACGCGAGCTTCAAGTGTTCTGAAAATAATCTTAGTAGTTCAAAGCAGTTCGTATCAGTGATGCTGCAGACCAAACTTCACGAATTTAATTCGAAAAGATCATAGCGTCTTATCAGAAATGTCATATTCCTTCGGGTCCGTTTCCCCGCGCGTTCCTTTCAAGACCGACGACGTGATTCGTGGGAGGGACAACTGTACACTCAACAAAACAAAACGTTTCGAAAAGTACCCTAACAACAAAAGAAATTGGACTAATAATGTACTTAAGGTCTCGCACGGGACACGACCTGTCAACATAAAACAAACAATATATATATCATATGTAAATAGATAGTACCTCCCTACACAAAAATAATTACACTTATTATTTGATATTATTTTCGTTAATATATATATGCACAACAAAACAAAGCCTCAGCGAGGGGGAGAGGTCACAAAATGAGTGCCCCACGTTGGGCGCCGACGGCGCTCTTCAATAAATACAAAAGCAGGATTGCGGCATGTCAGATCGTGTGTATGATTGGAGCTGTCAATAGCTCGCATACATTCCTGCACTGAAACTAATATGGCAGTTGTCTGTCTGGGCGTGTTTAGAACTCGCGCATCGATTCTGCATGCCGCTCACATTATCAAAGCCAAAAACTAATTTTTTTAGAGACATTTAGAGGGTGACGGAACGCAGTGTAGGCAGCGTTGAAATCTGAAATGAAACAAACAACTTAGTCATCATAACAATAAACCCATAGCACAGGAACGTGCTTTCAACACTTTGCATGGCCCGGATATCCAGGCCCAATCAGATTCACCCGGAATAAGTTAGCTTTTTTGGCAACAACCGATTTATCACCATAATTGTTTGAAAACGTCATTTAGAGCTCTAAAATGGGCAGATGCTGGCTCTTCTGTCTTGAATACAGATAAGAAATTTGATATAAAAAATAATAAACAAGGGCATACAAGGTACGCGGTTAGTGTTCATGAACATTTGACTTCGGCCATCTTACCTGAATAAGACAATCCTCTTCGAGACGAGAAGCAAAACTCCAGTCACCTGGAATTTCTTGCAGAATAAAAGAATGGCGGCGTTTGCGTTCTTTCGGAGGAACAGGAAGTGGTTCGTACAAATGGCTGTCGTTATCCGGTGTTTCTATCATGTATGATCTTATATCGGAAAGTAGCTGATCACCATCTTGATAAATATCTTCTCGTAGTTGCAGACTCGCCGTTGGACGAGGTAGGTCATTTCCGTTAGAAATCAAACAAGATCGGCACACCTTGAAATAGATTGATGATAATGTATTTTCATAAAAAAATACTGATTTTGTTGAGATTTCTATAGTGTTTCCAAAGACTGAATTATCAACCTGTATTCCACTAGTTTATTGAAAAAAGTACACATTTGAAATGAAAGTATTTATTCATAGGTCTTTCTATACATAAAATTGCTGCTCTACATTATATAAACCTATCAACCTAGTAAGATAATAAAAATATTGTCATAACACATAACATTTTATGAAAGCAATGGAGATAAAATTATTATTTTTAAAAATATTCACAAAAAGTCAAAATTGCACACTTTTGTTTTGGAAATCACAAATTGAAACCCGAAATAAGAAATTTGTCTAAACTGTAGAAGCTATTGTTTTTTTAAGATTTCAGAATGTTTCTGAAATTCATAGTATAATTTGATTCCTTACATTTTTTATCTAGAACTTTGCTGAACACATTGCGACATTTGATTGATCCTCAGAAAGGTTAATTTTCAAATTCAATTTGTCGTAATATTAAAAATACTTTCTAGTCTAATTCACATGTACTCGATTTAGCTGTTTTTGGTGACATTTTTCAGTCCTGTCCAAAAATTACGACCAAGGTGTCATTCGATTCGTATTTTTGCCTAGAAAGTTTAAGGAAAGGTCCGAAAACGCACCGATAAAAATTACAAAAGTTATAAACAATTTAGTGAAAAAAAATGGGGCTTTAGTTTTTTCTTAATATCTCGGAAAATTTTCAAAATTTTGCAAATTTGAAAAAAGATTTGAAAAGATCAATGAATTTGCGTAAAAAAAGTCCCGACTCCCGAAACTGTATCTCGATTATTTATAATTTTTACAGAGCCCTGAAAATAGAGCCAAAAGCGGGTAATCTGGCTTCCGCGCGCCTTTCGTCACTCTGACATAAAAACAAAAAAAATTATTTAAACATATTAAATGTAAATATTGAGGAATGAAAAAATTCATGTAATGTTGGGATACATCAATAAACAATAATCCATAGTCGAAAAATTTTTATCCCAATTTTAACGTCAATTATAAATTTGTTAATTAATAACTTTTTCTGAATTGAAAGTTAATATAAAAATCCCTATAATTATTAAACTAAAACCCTGGCATTTTTTTCCTTTGGTGAAGTTATCCTTAATAGGCAAAAAAATAGATTACCGTTGCCAAAATAAAAAAATTGTTATTTTCTATTTTTTTATTGACAATTGAAAATTATGATTTAATAAAAAATACATTACAAAATTTGTCTTTTCTAATTTTTTATTGTTTCAATGTCTCATGGCTAAAAACTAATTAATTTTTTTTTTATTTTTTACGGCTATGGTTAATAAATTTATTATAAACAAATACATTGTTTATAAGCAATTCGAAATTTTTTTTGCATTATGTTAATTGAAAAAAATCATGATTTTTAGAAGAAAAATGGTTTCTTAAAAAAATTTCTTTGTTGCTAAAAAATGCGTTTGTTACATAACAATCGTTTTTTGCAACTAAATATTAAAATTAAGGAATCGTTTTTTTTTTAATCATAAATTCTATTGTTCTTTAAGGTTTTGAAAAAAACCTTTTTTATTCTTTTTTTAATTGTTTATTTAAAAAAAATTGTTATAAACATTTTTATTTCAATACTTTATTCTATAATAAAAGTAACTGTGTTTTTTTATTTTTTCTATTTTTTTATAAAATCCTTATGATTTATTGTTACATGATGAAGTTTATGTTGAAAAGACTTGAATTTTATAGCTACTTTCAGGAGGACTTTCTTTCAGTTTGTGTCTGAAAGTTACTTCTTTGCATGATCTACACATCCATGTATAGAGTTACTTCCTTCCTTTCTGTGGAAGACTCCCTCATCCTTCTTTTTTTGTATCAAAATGGAGTAGTAGAAAGCCAAAAACTTTCTTTCTTAAAAAATTTGTTTCTAAACTGACTATTTTGTAATATTGATGTTGTTTTTTAATTTCAACTATTTTGTAATTTCTTGACTTATCCTATCTGCATTGCTCTGTTTATATCTATATCTATAACTTGACTTCTCTTCTGAAGTTTATGTTATGAAGTTTGTTCTTTATTATATTCTATTGAACTTTCATTTTTTTTTATTGTGGAATTAAAACTCCGAAAAAGCTTAAGAAACAGAGGACATACAAATTTGGAAAATCCAATTACAATTGATTTGTAGTTTTTCAAATATTAAGGCAATGTTAAATACGCCCGTTTTAAACCAAATAATTTCTATTTTCAAGAGAACGCACGCCATTTGGTTTTAAAGGTTTGAAATAATATTGTTATTTTTGTATTCTTGCTTCAATCCCTCTAATATAAGCCAGGATTGATGTTACAAGAAATGTGACCTACTAGAAATTTTTCAATTTCATTTGATTATTGTGGGATTTGGTGAGAGATGAATTTTAAAAATATTTTCAAATTTTGAGAAGCAAGTCAGCCTTGATAGTGAAGCGAAACCATTTTCTTTTCAATGTACCCTTTTTGTTCATATGTCTAAATGTTGATAAAAATAGTTCATTTTTCTGGCGTCTCATTAGCTAAATCTTTCAAAAAAATTTAATAAAACCATAATTTCTCATCCTAAACAATTTTTCCCATCTAACATTTTGATGTATCTGAACGAAAAGGTTATGATTTTCGCTTCTTCACGGCTGACTTGTTTCTCAAAATCAATTTCTCATAAAGAAGACCTTTATCCCACAATCTTAAAATAAAATTCCATCGCACCTCCCATGACATCAACCCTCGGACACCCTGTATATCACTTTAATTTTTTAATGAATGGTTTTGTGCAAACTGATTTTTCCTCACAACCACTGTTATGAAATTCTCTCACCTCTTCGCCACTCCAAATATCTCTCGAACCTTGGTTATACCAATCAGAATCCTTCTGCCCTTTTTTGGACCAATCACAGGTCGGCGTACTATTGTTGCATTTGTCACACTTTTTTGTTTCGTATTTCTTCCACAATATCTCATTGGGTGAACTTTCTGGACGATCGGGGTGTAAGGGGCAAATCATAGAGTTGTCAGTTTTCCATGCGGTAGTTTTATCAAAGGTGCAGGTGCAGTAACGCAAAAATGGTTCGGGGCTGAGAAAACCGAAGTCATCCTGCAACAATACAAATAGATTAGACGACACAATGACAAATTAGTTCGAGAATGCATCAAGCTTTTTGAGTTAGCAAAACTAACTGATGATAAACATTGAAAGAATCTATACCAGCGATACTCAACCTATGCGGCCCTCTAGCGGTTCTAGCCTTTTCTGCAGCCTGAAGACTAATACAATATTTTGAGATTTGACAATAGTATTTTCTGATAACGACATAAAAATGTGTAGGGGTTTTTGACCCAAATCGAATACTGTGTTCGATCACTGGAAAGCCTAGTGATCGAATACTCGCGAACGGTGTTGGCAAGACTGAATGCCGGATTTCCAGTTTCATCAAATCATGATCAAATCATGAAAAATCATGATTCTTCTCTCTCTTTAGTTCAAGTCTTCAAGCGAGTAACATCTCATTCTTGTGCAAGGTAAAACTGTTCATTTCAAGGTTAGTTCCCCAAAGCCACGTGGTACTTGTAAATTATTGTGTCGGTCGACTGAGTTTCTTTCACTAGTGCCGAGAATTCGTAACCATTACAATGGCTGGCGTGTCCTCAAAATCAAAACATAAAATTTCTGACGAAAATAGATCATTTCAAGAAAATTGGGAGGAAGAATATTTTGTTGTACCTAACAAACACAGTTCAAGTACTTCTTTGATTTGTCGAGAAACTGTGATATTCAAAAAATATAATATTACGAGACATTATAATACAAAACACAAGATGTTCAGCGATAGTTTTCCAGTCGGCTCTGCATTGCGAAAAGAAAAGCTATGCGTCTTGAAAAAGTCGTTACAGCAGCAGCAAAATATTATGTCAGTTTCAATGTCACAAGATGAAAGCGTCCTACGAAATTTGTTATTTACTAGGAAACCATATGAAACCATTTAGTGACGCTAAGATTGTGAAGGAGTATTTTATAACGGCTTCACATATATTATTTGAGAAGTTTAGCAACAAAGCACAGATAATATCACAAATCAGAAAACTACAGCTCTCAGATTCCGCCTGCGTTAGGCGAATTGAAGTAGCAGGCGTTTGAGAGTAGCATGTAGTAATTATGTGCCAGATTTATCAGAAATTGTAAATAGTTTGCGTCAATGTCAATCATCACATTAATTTTTTAATAAATGGTTCATTTTTACAGTTGCATTTTATTCTATTTTACATACAACGTCTAACTCTAATAACGCAAAACCTGAAAGTAGTTTGTTCAGTTCAGTTTTATTATTGCGGCCCGCAAGGTCTAGCAGTAGCGATTATGTGGCCCAAGAGGAAAAAAGGTTTAAGTACCGCTGATCTATACTATTTGTGTAATATTCTATAACATTTTTTTATATATAGATAAAACATATAGAGAGACAGAGAGAGAGAAAATATTAAAAACTTTCATCCAGAGAGCAAGCAATCTGAAATTCCCAAACTACTGGACGGTTTGATAACTAAAAAAATTATATTTGATACAAAAAACATAATAAAACACCAACATGGCTTCATATCTGATAGATCTACCACTACGAATTTATTGCCTTATCAACATAACCTAGGTTGACTTTATTCATACTGATTTATCTAAAGCCTTCGACAGAGTAAATCATGATCTTCTCATGGCTAAGCTCCTAGCCATAGGCATCAACGGTAACATGTCAAAATGGATGAAGAGCTATTCGGAAAATAGTATGTTAAATATGCTGGTTCCATATCATCACAAATTTCTGTAACGTCTGGTGTTCCTCAAGGATCGCATATGGGACCAATTCCCTTCATTCTTTTTATAAACGATGTGTCGGATGTCAAAATAAAATACAGATACATACATCAAGTTACAAAACACAAAGCAGATTGAAATTTGTTTTGGATTTAAGAGTCTAGTGTAGTTGCCATAAATTTCCCAAGTGCATAAAAAGCATGGCCTTTCAGATAGTCTTTCACTGCTTCTTTAAATGTGATAAATTTATTTTCACTTCTTACATCAACTGGAAGGTTATTAATTGAATAGAACTAGCCGATACTTGATAAAAATCCATATTAAAAAACTAATTAATACAGTTTACAAAAACCGCGACACAAAACACGTGTCGCAGTTTTTGTAAAACCCTTTATAGTGGAAATCATACAATAAACTGTATTAATTAGTTTTTTTTTTTTGGAAAGTTCATCTAAAGGTCGATTTCATAATCAATAATATCCAAAGTCCACGTTACCAAAAGGAGACTTTTCATAAAGTATATTTTAAGTAATTGTTAAGATGTTGGTTAACCTGGAAGAATTCATGGATTTTGACAAGATTTGTCATATTTGGCGAGTTTTTCCGTTCCGTGTTTAAATAAATAAGGTTAAAAGTTGTGGTGTTTGGTGTTTTTATTATTTTTCATACATGTGAATGTGTTGTTGGGCTAGTGAGGCAATTGCAATAGACAGCTTTTTGATAATCCTGCTAGCTGAACTTCTAGACCCTCCCATAAAATCTGATACTATTATTTACATATTTCCTAAAAGTTTTCGATAATTCTATTATTGATAAAAATGTTACAACTTACTTATTGGCAGGTAATTCGATTTGCTCTTTAATTTCATCTAGTAGATACAAAACAGTTTGTTTTTTTAAGCGAAAACGTTGGTAAAAGTCAAGCTCATCATATTTTTCAAAACAGTCTGTTCTTTTCCTATACACTTTTGGTCTTCTAGTATAAATAAATTCTTCATCAGATGAACTTGAGCTAAACGTTTCAAAATTATTCATATTATTATGATCAACGACAAAACGAACACAAAACTAGCAAACGTAGCGAGTAGCACAAAAAATCACAATTATAAAAATTGAGGTTATATTGTCGTTAAATGACACTTTAGGGAGTTAAAATAGAGAAATCGAAACTTTAACCTTGAAGGGCGTTTTAGACTTAAAGAATACTTAAAGTTGGTTATGAAATCAAAAATATTTATTAAAGTATCCTTTAAAGTTAAAGTAACCTTTATGTTTCTTTATGAAATCGGCCGTAATACTGCTATCTATAGAGGAGAAAATTTTTGAAACAACCTAATACAATGAAGCGTTGAAAAAAGTATAGATAAAAAAGTCACAACTGTTGCACAGATAGTCTGCACACTATTCTTCATTGTTTTTGGTCTCATTTCTAGAACACTCCTTTTACTCACCTCCTCAACTTCAGTATCATCCTTTACAGTTTCAAAATCCAATAAAGACAGTTTCTCGGTCTGACAAGCCTTGTCGTTCTGATTAACTTTAAACTTGATAACAAATCCTGATTCGGACGAGGAGCCCATCCCCTCACCCTTGTATTCGAAATATTTTGTGCACTGGCCTTGTTCGTTTTCTAACCACAAGGTACCGCTCCCACTTCTTTTGTATTCTACCTTGTTCAAAGTATTGGAGATGTTGAAAGTGGCGCCGTCCTTATAGTTAGAGTAGCTGTTGTCTGGTTTCTCGTTGATCGGTTTGAAGTGAGTTTTTTCTGACGTGAGAAGATCCTCGTCCTTGTCAAAAGTAAGACTGCGTCTGGCGGAGCGGACATTCAGAGCACGGGCGGCGTTTCGGTTGAATGGATTGGTTGGTTTCGGCTGTAACACAAGATCGTCAGAAATACAAGCAAACGAAGTTAGTAATAATTTATTTTTACCAAGAGAAACGTACGTTTACAGAAAAATTATCTTTTCCGTAGAATATGGTTCGACTATTTGGTCACCATTTTATACTGTGTCACATTGGAAAGAGTCCAACCAGAATTCTTATAAAATATGCACTTTGACAATCATGATCATACAATTCTTTTGAACAGTCTTAACCTGGACTTGTTGAGCAGAAGAGAGACTGCCGACCTAATATTTATAAACAAATTAAATTAATGGCCTTATTACATGCCCAGATCTAAATGTGCCAAAGAAAACCATCAGAAATAATGATGTTTCACACATACAAACCATGAAATGCACTCTCCTATTGATCGTTTATTTAGAATGTTCAATGAAAAAAAATTACATCTAGAAATCACGGGTATTGGCCTGTCAAATTTCAAATGTCGTCTTTTATGTATTCTTTACAATATTCTCCCCAATTATCTCTATTTTGAATTGTATAATCTATAATTCTTTCACGTATAGTCAGTGGGCATACTTGAAGACTGTTCATCTTAGTGCTTTTACTCATTTCAAAGTGCTTGAGTTTACTTCGAGTCTCACTTTTACATGTTTAGTCTCTTCTCTTTAATTTTTAAATTGTTTGCAGTTAATCTCAAACTTTACAGGGTTTTAGATAACTTTTACGATGCAGAACTGTTACAGATAGATTTAAATAACTTTTCTCGTTGGTGTGATGAAAACATGGTTCATTTAAATATAAATAAAATCAAAAACATTTATCTAACGTTGACTAACAGCGTTCGGGACTTGGGAGTGTTATTTGATAGCAAAGTAACCTTTAAAGGTCATATTCATCACATCATATCCAAATAACTCAAATTATTCGGATTTGTTCAACGATCCACAGATAAATTTTCTATAAATACCTTTAGAATATTGTACTGTTATTTGGTGCGCTCGGTTTTGGAAAATAATTGTGTGATATGGAGTCCTCTATATAAGACAGATATATCTATGATTGAGAAAGTACAAAACAAATTTCTGAGACCATGTGCATTTGAGCTCGGATATCAGAGGTCCAACTATGAGTACTCAGACATTCTGCTTCCTCTGAATTTATCTACTTTGGAACACTGCCGAGCTAAAATTGATCTACGACTTCTTCATAAAGTTATAAATGGTGATATGAACTGTCCAATTGTAACACAAACGATTAACTTCAATGTAAATTCAAGAAGAACCAGAGTGTTGGATAGTTATAGTACATATGTGTGTATTTGTTAATCATTTTGCAAAAATACGCTATACCATAAACACATAAATGTAACTCGACAGCTTCACTTACTTCCTTATCAGATCTCGGCGGCACTCTAGCAAAGGCGCTCATCTCCCTATCATGGTTTATCTTCATCAAGCTCAAATCATAGCGGCTATACATTTTATCGTTCTGGGGACGATTGATCTCCCTGGAGAACTCCTTCTTATCCAACTGAGGCTTCTGCCAGTTGTTAGGCAAACTCTGATAATCCTCCCCGAAGAGCATTCCGCAAACATTATTATCAAACATTTTATTTGAGTTGGTCGGCACGTTAGCGGGAAGCCAATCAGGGAGCGGCTTTGGTGGATAGTCAATGGATATGGAACTGAACTCTAGATCTAGGGTGCTCTTCGATGGGTCGGCGGCACGATTGATATTATTGTCACGAGCAACATTGAAGTCGGCTGCCCAGATGGATCTGAATACAATTCAGTGTTAAGACGATTGAATTTTCAGTAACATAAAATGTGTATTTTTTTTATTGTTCCCAACAAACTTCAATCAGAAATGTATACAAGAAACGAAAATAATCGTGTAATGTCATTTGGTAATTCACTATAAGCAACTATTCCCTTGTACAATATAGACTTTCTAGAAAATGCAGATACTAAAATAATCAAAGATGCAAACCGAATTATAAAGGTAGACCTGAAGAAGAAGAAGAACATTATTTATTTAGTAGGACATGTCCTAATATAAAAATGAAAAATAGCTATACAAACATGTTTCTAGACTAATAGTTATATTATTATTTATTTATTAAGTAGGCAAGCCTAATATACAAAAAAAGAAAAAAATTAGGAATTCATAAATATCTCACGACATTAACTATGTAAATATAATAACATTTTAAAGTACCTTTCAAGGAAAACCAAATATACATACATATCTATAGATTGTTAGGTTAGTTCACATTAAAAAATAAAAAATTACAAATATCATAATGAGCTGTAACTAATATACTTCTTTAATGATGACTTTATTGAATTAGATTCTTTTACAAATTGTGGTAATTTATTAAATTCGTTTAAGCCTTTATGAAATATACTATTCATTCCAAATTTAGTGTTAGTTTCATTAATGTAAAAATTGTTATTTCTTCTCGTATTGTAATCACAAACTTCATTATTTCTCAATAAGAATTTTTGAAAGTAATTGGGTAGTAATCCTTTATGCAGCTTAAATATAAAGATCATAGTCATATATAATATACGTTCTTCAACTGAAAACCAGTTTAGACACTGTAACATCGATTTAATTGCTGAGTAACGGCTACATCCCAATATTAATCGCATGCCCCGATTTTGAAGCTTTTGCAATTGCGCTATTTTATTTTTACCAAGTAAAAAAAGTAATGTTGTACAATAATCAAAATGAGGTTGTATTAGGCTTTTAAAAAGAGTCAACCTAGCATACATACACTTTTTTACATATACGAGAGAGAAAAAAAAGTTTTTTATATATTTTTTACAAGTGACTATTTAGTTTTAAATTTTTATCAATTATAAAACCCAAATATTTTATTTCAGTCACAATTTCAATGCTAACATTATTAATTTTTATAACAGCATGTTATTTCACTGAATTCCAAAGTGCTTTACTTGATTACCTTACCAAAAATGCATTTTATAGTACTGAAGAATTTCTTCAACTCTAGCTATTATTGTATAGTTACTTTATTTTACTTGTAC
The DNA here is from genome assembly GCF_025532065.1 of Leptinotarsa decemlineata. Lineage (NCBI taxonomy): Eukaryota > Metazoa > Arthropoda > Insecta > Coleoptera > Chrysomelidae > Leptinotarsa > Leptinotarsa decemlineata. Next base: position 7,866,985 of record NW_027412690.1, read on the forward strand.
AAATAATTAAAAAAAAAATCACAATTTTAACTAATTTAAGCTACTTGCATATATTATCTGTCACTGTTCTTGCATCTTTTTATTATGTCTACTTAACTTCTAATAACATGTATATATACACTAACTATAGATAAGCACAATTGCTTTATGTTCGGTTCTGACTAGTCTGATAAAAGTTTTATACTGTATGTACCACATGTATAAAATCTTTTAATGATGAATAAATTCCTATTCTATTCTATTCAGCATTTGCCCAAACAATTTGATCATACTTATAAGATGATGTCAAAATCATACTTTTTGTTTTACTGACATTTAGTTTCAGTTTATTAATAAATAAATATGTTTCAATGCTATTTAAAGACATATTCATTTCAACAATTGCCTGATCCAAATTTTCATGTATACAATAAACCAATGTATCATCTGCAAAAAGATTTATACAGTGTGATCCAGATATGTGATTAATATCATTTAGATAAATAATAAATAAATAGAAATATAATAAAAAGAAAATAAAATAAAATGCACTTAAAGTATATAAATAAATTCGTGTGAACAAGATTGATTATGTTGTTATACATTCTGGTGATTTATAGTGAGTGGATATGTTTACTGATCCTCTTTTTAAATAAATAAATGGTATTATATTGCTTGATGTCTTGTGTTAGCTTATTGAACTCATCGAGTCCTTTATAGAATAGCGATTTCATTGAGTTTGCCATTTTCCAATTAGGGAGATGAAAAATATTATTTCCTCTAGTAGTAATACTTATGTATTTGGGAGTTAATCGTAGTAAATTCGCTTAGATAATCTGGAAGTAGCTTATGTAATATCTTATAAATAAAAATCATTGTTAATTTATAAAATTTATTTTTCACCGATATCCACTGCAAACAATATAACATCGCTGCAATGCTGGTAAAACGATTACACTTCAGTATTATTCTCATACCGCGATTTTGCAGCTTTTGTAGTTGTGCAATTTTATTAGAATCAAGAGAGTTTAGTAAGCTACCACAATAATCAAAGTGGGGCTGGATAATGATGTTATATACTGTAATTTTGGAGTATGTTGAAAGACATGAGGAAATTGTAGAGAAGTAAGTTTCTTTCTCATTTTTTTACTTATGTAAGAAAAATGTTCATGCAATAATAGGCTATTATCAAGTATGAATCCAAGATATTTAAACTGGTTTATAAATTCAATTTCATTGTTATCTATATCCAGATTGAGTTGGTTTGAGTTGATGTTTTTGTATTTAAAGGGTATGGTTAGCCTTACATTTTGTCACATTGAGTTTCATTTTGTTAATATTGAAATATACTTGTAGTTTTGATAGGGAATCGTTCATCTTGTTGATGGTACCATACAGATCATTGCCTGAGATTGACAGTAACGTGTCATCTGACAATAAACTGAGAAAATCAGTCATGATAGTATTGTATATCATTGATATACCATAAACCAACTTTTTCTAAGAGATTTTTAAATTATTTTTCGAAACATAATTTTCAGAGTAAAATCAACATTATAAGGAATTTGAAATCAAGAGCAATTGCCATTTCCAATTCCACAAGAAATACAATCCAATATAGTGTACAAGTTGAACTGTGGAAGCACATGTGTCACAAATGTTATATTGGTCAAACCGGACGTTATCTTGAAACACGAGTTTTAGATTACATGAGAGACTCTAAGAAGCTGAATATAAAAAACCCAACAGCTCTCGTTGAACACGAAAAAGAATATGGACACATTTTTATTTTGATCTAGATGTTCGACCATATTTATCCAAACGACTTTTGAGCGAAATGATACATATCCTCAAATGCGATAGTGTTAACACTAGAACAGATGTCGATGGCCTTAATATTGCAAATTTCAATTCGATAAGTAAAATATCGGAAAAATTTACCCTTTTTTCATTATTTTTCTTTCTGCCATTGATTAAAAAACAGACAACACCTTATTAGAATCACAGATAAAGCCATTCGTTTTGTTTCATGTCGTTTTGTGTTGGTGTTATCTCAAAAATTTTGATTGTTTGTAATGTTTTTTTTATTTATTTTTTTAAATATGTATCTAATATGTCTGATGGTTTTTAAAATAGTAATATGATCAACATGAAAAAACTATTTCTCGGTGAGTAATTTGATTAAGAACTCATTATTTCTTATGAAATTGAAACGATAATGATCGTATAAGTTTTGTGGAAGGTATGTTTATGAAAATTCATTGTTACAGAGCCCTGAAGAAGAATTTAATTAAACTCGAAACGTCGGCAAGAAAACAATTGTTTTTTTAAAGAAAAAATTGATCCTGTTATCCAACCAACATTTTTTCTGAATGATTAACTTTATTTTTATTTCAACTTTCCCAAGAAATACTAGCTGTTTATATGAGGGGAAATTCAAGCTCAAAATGTGTTTAAAAATATATAAATATGTGCAAAAATAAATTGTCAAATGTGAAAATATTAGTTTGTTTAAAATGTTTTGTCATTTTAAGGTCATGTGTGTAGCTCCATATCTCAATAAATGTTTATTGTACTGTGTATTGTAATGTCAAGTAAACTCTATGGTTTATAGATTTTGGTTCTAAGTAGACAAATCTCCTTTTTGTGGCTCAAGAGCTATTTTACGGAAAGAACACAAATTGTTATGTTTATAATCATGATTATTCTAATACCATCGCAGTTACATCGGGTGTACCACAAGGTTCACATTTGGGACCACTGTCGTTGAACCTTTTTATCAACGATCTAATCAGCTGTTTCCATGAAAGCAAAGCTTTGCTATTTGTCGACGATTTAAAATAATTAAAAGTGAAACTGATACATTGTGTCTATACAATGATAAAGATTGCCTATCTAACTGCTATGTGTTTGAATGCATCCAAATGCCAAATTCTTCACTTTCATCGAACACATCACCCAATTACTTTCGAATATAGTATAAATAATCGGACCTTACATTCTGCTATTGAAACCAAAGATCTAGGTGTGATCCTTGACTCCACACTTGACTATAAATCACACATTTCCGCTGTAATTCAAAAATCTATGAAGATGCTTGGCTTTATAAAGAGAACCACTCGTGATTTCACCAACATCACTGCTACTAAATCCCTTTATTTTTCCCTGGTTAGATCTCATCTCGATTATTGTTCCACAGTTTGGTCCCCTCATTAGGTTAAACAAAGTGAAACTTGAGGCCGTACAGCACAATTTCCTGCGATATATTGCCTCCAAGATACGTGTGTACAATGTCTATACTGCATTGAAATGCATTTTAAACATACCTTCTCTTGAGGCTCGCAGAAAACATAGATATTTAATACTTTTATTGAAAATTATCAACGGACTGAGTATCAGCCCCGAGCTTCTCTCCAAAATATCTTTACATGTCCCCAGTCGTTCAACTAGACTGGTGGCAAACGTTTTACGTTTATTTTCACAGATTCAATTTTTCCTATAACAGCTTTATTCCCAGAACTCTTTAATTGGCTAACTTCTTTAAATAACCTTCAAATCTTTAATATATCAGTGTCCCGCTCTAAAAACCATATTCTTCACTCAGTCATCTAATACTCTCTGCTTGTGTTGTTGTATTGTGTCTAGTGTTACTTGCCTGTAAGAATTATATTAGTTCATATTGTTATACATTTTGATTTTTCCTTAATAATCTACTTGTTATCTTACTTCGGAATTGTATTATTCTTATAATTTACTTTTAATCCACTGTATTACATAGCACTGTACTACTTATATCTGAATTGGACTTGCCCGTGTATATAAATAAATAAATTTGTTAATTGTTACTAACTATAGCACATATAGATGTATTACATGGGCTTGAAATTCACGGGCCTAACACATAGATGGCACTAGTCATCGACTTACTTATTGATGTCTGTACTGTATGGTACGTAGATTCGTTTCCCGGAATCCATCATACTCGCCAAATTTGCCATCATAACGTTTTCATCTGTAGGAGTTGGCGAGTCCAACAAACCTTTGAGAGTCCCTTCCAGATCATTGTACATGTTAACTTCCGATTGGTTCTCCCAAATATCTTGGTTATCTTCCAAGCATTGATCCATGTCGGGGAAGCTTTTAGTTTTCGGAGCTCCGACTCTACGGTTGAAATTGGCCATGTCCCAGTTGGTGAAAGCGGTAATGTTACGTGAGGAGGTACCCTTGTTGCGCCCAAAACAATTAAGACGTTCTTTTTTTTGGTTGCGAGCTTTTATTTCATAATTCTCCTGCAATGGAAAAAAAAAATTGTTCGTTACAATCATTATTCACATTTCTTTGCAGATAATGACAATGGGGGTTTCTCCAAAATTTCAAATTATATGTCAACAGAACTAGCAGGTCTCTGTACACGTCTGGAGTTTTTTTTTTTAACATATAGTAAGAGAGCATACTTGAAGACTGGCTGTAAATCAAATCATCTAAAAGAACACATGTTAGGAATCACACGTTAAAAGGTAAGACCTCGTTAACCGCAGCTCGCACAAGTTTCGACTTCTGAGGGTTGTCGTTCGTAGGGGTGCGACAGCTGGTTAACGGAAAAAAAAAACAGATTTTAAACAGATTTTTGAACATAATTCGTTCAGGCCAGTTTCATCTCACTTACACTATAGGTGAGATGAGAAACAATTCCTGCATATGCTTATGATGCACTGTTTGGAACCTTTGGTGTAGTAATGAATATTACTGGAGTTTTTTCCCAACACCAAATTGTTATTTTTAACACCTCGACACGTGTTTCGATCACCAAGTGATCATCTTCAAAGAGGAAGACCTCGACACGTGTTTCGATCACCAAGTGATCATGTTCAAAGAGGAAGATTAACAATTTTAATCTCCCTCTTTTAATCTTCCTCTTTGAAGATCATCACTTGGTGATCGAAACACGTGTCGAGGTGTTAATAATCGTTATTTTTAACACCTCGACACGTGTTTCGATCACCAAGTGATTGACGTGTTAAAAATAAAGCTTTGGTGTTGGGAAAAAAACTCCAGTAATATTTATCCTGCATATGCTGTTGGAACAGACACACTTGCAGGTGTGCCTTTTCCATTATAATAATAATAATAATATTTATTTATCCATAAAGACGTTGACAAACGTATAGGATAGGTCAGTATTAGGCACATAAAAATCACATCAAACGATAAAATTGTAGATCCGTAAATAAAAATAATACAATAAAAGTCAGAATTACAAAAATTAAAACAATTGTAGTTATAAAAATTGAATATGTCATGCCAAAGCCGCATGAGATGGTCCGAGAGAAATTCACCAATACTATAGTAGGCCTTAGAAACAAGCAATGTTTTAACTGCTTTTTTAAATGCTACAGTGTTCATCTGTTTGAAATGGTCTGGTAACCGATTGAATAATTTTATTCCCAAATATTTGGGAGAATGTTCGAATTTTATAGTTTTATGTTTAGGAATGCTCAACTCCTCTGCATATCAAGTTGGGTAGCTATGATAAAATTAGTTCTTAGTACAGTCTGTTATACATTTGCGAACATATAAAAATATTTTAAAGATGTAGATGCAAGAAAAGGTTAAAATTTGATGACTAATGATTCTGTTTGTGATTTTAATTCCTCCTGACTCCCTGCTGATACAGCTAAACATGTGTCATCTGCAAAAAGAGTCAGAGCATATTCATTACGGATGAAATAAGTAGGCAGATCATTTAGAAACAACAGAAAGATCAGCGGACCTAACACAGAGCCTTGAGGAACTCCAGAACATATATCATGATAGTCTGATTTCATATCTTTAATCTTGACGAACATCCTACGATTTGTAAGAAAGTCAATGATCCATTCTAGGAAGTCCCCTCTAAATCCTAGATTATATAATTTGCTCTCGATGAATTTAAAATTTAAACAATCGAACGCACGTGACAGATCGAAGAATACTTCTGCAACATGCTTACCACTATCTAAAGAAGCGTATATGATTTCATTAATTGAAAATTGACTTCGGCAGTCCAAGATCATATGCAGGAATTGCTTCTGTGAAGAATCCTGCACCGACACCTGTCGGATATAATCCAACGCCTTTCATAGCATTAGCCAGGGAAGTAATTGTTTTCTTACACGTGTCAGTCCTTAAACCTACAGTGTAAGTCCTTAAACCTACAGTGTCAGTGAATTGAAACTGGTCTGAACTTGCAACATTGTACAACGTGCAATATAATATAAATAATTTTATTATTATTATTACAAGTTCGATACTCTGTGAAGTTTTGTTTATATATTCATCCATCTAACATACTTTACATGTTTTCACATAACATGTAAAATAGTATAATGATGAGGTATACCGACGAACCAGCAGTAGCGGAACTACGCTAAGATAAGGTACCCACGCTATCGCATTTGAAGAGACCCAAGTTCTTGATAGAACTCAAGAGTTACTACTCAAGACTACATAAGAAAGTAATAGAAATTGAAAACAAAAACAATTTCAATTGAAAAGAAGAGAGAATTAACATCAATAAAATCTGGCTACCTGTACTAAATGACACTCATCAAATGAGGTCACTCAATTCGACTAATAGAAACGAAGCAAAGTCCATCTGGTCACAAAAGCAGGAACTCAAACCTTAAATGTAGTATCTGCCGTGAGGACAATCCGATCACTGTGTATGTTGCCTTATCGCCTTCGATAATGTCTACCGCAGTAGAAGACGAAGCTTCAGGTATGAAAAAACCTGGAGACCATGGCCAACAAAACCGGCAAATAGCCTTGAAATTTTAAAAAATTTCATGTTTAAACTATAAGTCACTTCATAAAATGAAATAAAACAAACATTTGCATATGAACAAATATACACATATACAAACTTACACAAACACATTAAAAACATTTCATGATAACATACATTCCAATATATAGAATTTAATGTTCAATTTTAGAGAGCGTCTAAAAATTCTTGGAAACTGTAACTTTGAGACGGTAATCATGCATTGTATGCAGATATCAATGTCTGCATATAATGCATGATTTTCGGCGAAAAATGAATGTTTTTCTATTCATCTACAAAATATGTGAATAATTGAAAAGTACCTTCGCGTGCAGCTTATTCTCGTAGCCTATGGATCGGTTTCCAATTTTTCTAGCAGACCTCTTCTTGGTGGGCGAAGCGGCAGACTTGATCGGCGAGACTGCCTTCGAATCTCCGGGATTGCTGTGGCAGAGAGGGGGAAAGGCAGCGTAATACTTTTCGGCCAACTCTTGCGGAGTGAGTTTTCTCACTTCCGATTGCAATTCAGCAGCTAGTTCTGGAATCGGAGAGGCGGACTGGCTCTCTACTTCTTTCAGTTTCTCGCAAAGCTCGTCGACAAGAGACTCTATTTCGCAGTTCTAAACAAAATTATGTGAATAATAAAAGGAAGACAACGGTTTATAGTATAGAATACAATTTCTAGAGAGTATGTATATATGTGTATTTATATATATATATATATATATATATATATATATATATATATATATATATATACATTATGATCCCTCGAATTAACATTTCGTCTACAGTCGCTCTTATGGGAAGTGATGCGACTACTTAGAGGTCTAGATGTTTGTCCTGTATATGTTTTAGAACAATCCATACAAAAAATTGGATTTTTGTTTAGAGCTTTTAGTTTACTGTATAATTTAGATATAGTAGTAACATTTGTTTTGGATATTTTGAGGTTATTATTTCGGAATACATTAATTAATTTTGGTGTCAATTCTTGAATATATGGGAGCGATTTATATATGAATGAAGATATAACGTTGTTGTGTTCAACTTCTTCATTATTTTGAAAGTTTGTTCATTAAAAAACAGAATCATCCCGATTTACGAAACAAAAGTTTGTCTAATTTCAGTAAAATTCTGATCCAACATTCTTATCCTATATCTTTAGTAAACAGAATTTTATTTTGTGAAAGAACAAACTTTCAAAATAATGGAATAACAATCATAAAATTGGATAGCAACACTTTAAATAATTAAGGAACAACTTTATATTATAAACAAATATGTTTAATTATGATTTCAAAAACACTAAAAGTGGGTAATGAAGCAATATTTTTCTAGACAATGAAGGCAAAATTCAAGATATGAAAAATCACATCACACCAGACATACAAAAAAAAATTAATAGTTATTAGTATACCACAACCACCAAACCATAAACCACTGAATTGAAACGAGTAAAGAAAAGTGTAAAAACACTTCTTAAAATTTTAAAAAGGTTACATTCTCACTAAAAGCTAAATACATTATTCACAAATGAATATTCTATTCATCTATTAAAATGACGGATAGCTCAAAAGCAGTTGATAACATCTGAGTCATAGTATTTGAACAATTTCCTTGTGATAAAATTATCTGACTTATGGTATTTCTAATTTATCAAATTGCTGTGAATATTTTCATGAAATAACAATGATAAACAAGCCATTAAAAATATGTTTTTCCTAGTCAGTCCTTCATAAATTAATATACAGTAATCAAATATTTTTATTTGGAAAACGTCTACAGCTTAAATCAGAGATCTTCCACTCGGAGGGTAATTTGGAACACTTCTGACTGATTTTTTTTTTGAGTTTAGTAAATGGACAGGTACTTGTGATGTCTCCAAATATAATCGTATGCAGGTCATCTCAAACTCAACTCAAAGTTATGAAACCTGTCACACATTCAGAGCACTAATTAAAAACTCAATTCTTTATAACAGTCTTTATAACAATCATCCCCCTCTTCAATTGTGTCAACCTGCTACACACAGTTTCGAAAGGAGTGAAAAAAACTTCTGCTTAGATAAAGCTTACTATAATACTGAGGAATTTCTTTCTGACGACTTCGCAACTTACAATGCATCATACAATAATTTTTAATTCTTGACCTTTATTTCACTGTTGAATTTCAGATCCTTTTAGTTCTCAAACCTGCTTTGTTAACAAAACCAAAACTTTTATGACACAATAAAGCATTTCTGACTCTGACTCTACATCACCTACCAAATTTAATCCATATCCATGGCACTTGTATTCCTATGGACATTTCAAACAGACATAAAACAAATACATTGTATTAAGTAATAATGCTTGCTTACTATAAAAGCAACAGAAGTATGCGCTAAGAAGCAATTATGTTGAAATCCACTAAAATTGCAATCATAATTTGTATTCACCTTGTTATTTATTTTTCACTTAAATGTAATATGTGATGAGTTGATCCACACAAGAACCAATGAAATCATTTAAAATATTCGAATGATAAAAGTTTGTTTTTCTTTTGTGATCCATTTCTGGATGTGGAAGATTCTTTCGGAATCTGTTGCAATGGAATTTTCACGATAAAAACAATCTGTTCTACAACACAATAATGTATTTTCATCTCTACCTCCATCTGAAATTTCTAGTGAAAAGAAAAAATAAATCTTGAAGGTGAGAGTACCTTTTTCCTCAATTCAGTTTATTGTCCCAAGTAACAGTAAAAGTAACAGTAACAGAAATAAGATATTTTACAATACACACATAATATATCTTGAAAAAACAAACCATGGAATGGGTTTTAGAAAGTAAAAACGGATTCAAGGGTAATAGAAATAAATGCAAACTATGAAATCACACTAATCAGATTTTTTTCAATTGATATTTAAATTTTGGAATAGTGCTTCTTTATTTTCTTTGGAATTCAATTATACATATATAATGATCCCATAAAGATATATATATATATATATATATATATATATATATATATATATATATATATATATATATATATATATATATATATATATATATATATTTCAATGGCATGACTATGATTATATCTAATTTGGATAAAATTCAAGTTTGATTTCTTTGTATTAATTTTGACAAAATGAATGAAATAGCTGTCATGTCCGAAGTCCTGTAATATCCGTGTTAGGAATCACAGGTTAAAAGGTAAGACCTTTAGTTTAAACTTCTGAGGGTTGTCGTTCGTAGGAGTGCGACAGCAGGTTAACGAAAAAAACAGATTTTAAACAGATCCAAAGTAATACAAATAATACCTTCAGGACAAGAATTACGGCAAATGCACTAGCTTTTAGAACAGAGCATTAGAAGTAAGCAGGAATAACTTGAAACAAAAAACTCCTACCTAAAAAAATATTTAAATCCAAAAAAAATAAGTAATAAGAAAGCATAATAAAAAGCTGCAAGTAAATGCAGAAAGTGAAATAGGTATGTGTATTAACAAACATGAACATTTATGATGTAGTGTTTGGAATCTTTGGTGTAGTAAATGAATATTACTGAAGAATATTACTGGAGTTTTATCTTCCTCTTGAAGATGATCACTTGGTGATCGAAACACGTGTCGAGGTGTTAAAAATATCGATTTGGTGTTGGGAAAAAACTCCAGTAATATTCAAACATGAACATTGATCAATCTGAAATAAGAATCACGGAAAAATGGGAAAAACATTTATGAAAGCCTTATCAATGCATGAATAAGATGTGATGTAGAGAAGCAAAAAATGTACTAGAAACTGACGAGTTATAAAAACATATAGATCTATCTATAACTAGGATAGATTTAAAGAGTATAAATGTTAAAGATCCAATATTACTGGAGTTTTTTCCCAACACCAAATCGTTATTTTTAACACCTCGATATGTATTTCGATCACCAAGTGATCATCTTCAAGATAAAACTGTGTTATCTTCCTCTTGAGAATGATCACTTGGTGATCAAAACACGTGTCGAGGTGTTAAAAATAACGAATTTTCCTAACACCAAATCGTTATTTTTAACACCTCGACACGTGTTTCGATCACCAAGTGATCATCTTCAAGATAAAACTGTTTTATCTTCCTCTTGAAGACGATCACTCGGTGATCGAAACACGAGGTGTTAAAAATAACGTGTCGAGGTGTTAAAAATAACGATTTGGTGTTGGGAAAAACTCCAGTAATGTTCATTACTACACCAAAGGTTCCAAACAGTACATCATAAGTAAAAGATTCGACTAGAAAAAATGCAGTCAATACATAAAAGGGAGAAATAATGAAAACTACAGAAAAATGGAAATATGTCTTGTCCTAGGCACTACAAAAATATAAAACTGTAAAAAAGAAGCCAAAAACAACATGTTGATACTGTAAAAAAAAGCATGGAAAATTATTAGCCATCGATTTTTTTCGAGTTTGTTTTCATCTATTTTGAAAATAATATATTTTCTTGATTTCTCAAGAGTATATTCGACTCTCTTCACTGATGAAGGTAAGCATGATAAATATTCAATTTCGCTATAATTTCAAGGTGAAAATTAATTTGAAACAAATTGCAATTTTCGTGGTTTATCGGACATATACAAGTGAAAAATACCTGATCGGAGGCAGATAAAAGACACTCGACAGCGGCCGAACGTTTGATTTGTTCAGCATCAGCCTGTGCATATCTCCACCAATCAGAAGAAGACTTGCGTGAGCGTTTTCGGCCTCCGTTAGACTTTCCCACTTCCTACATCAATTACAACGTTCCATAGTAAATTGGACAACTAAACATTCGAAAAATGTAACAAAAAATAATAAAACATAAGATACAGGTTCAGACGGTAAAAATAAACACTTGCAATAACCCTATAGTAAAACCGATATGTCTCAAGTTGTTTCAAACGTTTTGTCCGTTTTAATGTCGTGTGTTTTTGTGTTTCTATAAAATACACTCAACACCACCAAATTTGAATTATAAAATGCTACCCCTACCTTCAACCCCCGTCGAATGACAGGTACAACCCCCAGTTTTTTGAATGGGAAGTATAGGCTTGTGATAATGGTTTGAAAGGTCTATATTCAAAAATGTTATCGCTTCCAAGTTTATTGCAACAATTAAGATAAAATAAATAAAAAGTTATATAACCATTTACCTAGTCTCTTTAAAAATATTACCAGACTATCCATTATTTCCAAAGACCGTTAAAAATGCACTTGTGAAAAAGGCATTTTACAGTATACAGTAGTATTATTATGTTGACAATCTGGCTTAGTCCTGAAAAGCCTTGAATTTGTAATATTTGTCGCTTATAATTTTTACCGTAACTTGTATCAACTTTGCTTTTATCATTCTTAAAATGTATGTACATATCGAGTTGTATTTACTGTATACAGTGCTTTTCAGATAGAAGTATCCACCTTTAATAACTTTTGTAATACTGGTATTTAGAAAAAATCCAAAAACGCGTCAATTTATGTTTGAAGGGGCAAGCATTATGGCTTATTTAAACTTACTGGTTAAGCCACCCCCTCACCCCTAGCATCATCCCTTTTTTTTTATTACTTCTCATATTTTTATGTGTAATACGTGGGTCAACCCCTTCCCTGAGTAACTAAAGATATGATTCACCATTTAAATTTCCGTTGATGAAGAAAGGTCCGACAATGTGGTCACCTAGGATATCATACCAAACGTTTAACTTTTGGGGATGTTGTGTATGGAATTCACGCATAATATGTAGATCACTTTCAGCCCAATATCTACAATTATGCCTATTTACTAAGCCATTTAATGAAAATGAGCATTAATCAGAAAAGCAAATATTGTTTAACAATTGTGGATTGTTATTGATAAATTGCGTCATTGATTCGCAAAACTCTAGACGACGATCAAAATCATCTTCATTCAACTCGGGCACCAACTTAACTTTGTATGGGTGGTACTTGAATTTATGTAGAACTCGGAAAACTGTAGAAGATGAAACACCGATCGCTCTACTTATTGTTGACAACGATTGGGGTTGTTGAGCCTCTAAGCTGACTTGCCCTAAAATTGCCACTTGGATTGCTTCGTTATTTACGAGTCCCTCTCGCTTATGCACTTTATTGCAAACAGACCCTGTTGTGGTAAATTTCTCCATCAGTTGAATTACATACTTATGAGTTGCATGTCTTCCGTCATGTAATTCGTTAAATATTCCAGCAGCAGCTCTTGCACAATTATTATTTTGGTAGTATAAACCTACAATTTCAATTCTTTCTTGCAAAGAGTAAACCATTTCAGCGAAACAAAATAAATAATGTATCAAAGTACACTATCAATAGTGACTACAAATTCTAGTTGACAATGTCAAACTTTAATAAAAAGTAGAGTTTTTTGTTGTTTGGATTTTTGAAGTAGAATAAATAGCACAGTTAAACAGATTAAAGAGTTTGAGTTTCCAGTAAGTTTAAATAAGCCATAATGCTTGCCCCTTCCAACATAAATTGACATGTTTTTGGATTTTTCCTAAATACCAGTATTACAAAAGTTATTAAAGGTGGATACTTTTATCTGAAAAGCACTGTATATGTTTTATGTGTTCAACATACCATCATACCTACTGGTTGGTAATTGTTAGTTAGTCTTAGTTTTAATACTCTATAAGATATTAATTTCGATATTAAAGTATATTTCACATCGACTTCTTATGACTATGACTATCTTGGACAATGAAGCATATTTTGATTGATTATATCATTTTTGAATAGAGAATGAAGAGACCTTTCAAACGATATATCACAAACCTATACTTCTCATTTAATAAATTGGGGGTTGTACCTGTCATTCGAAGAGGGTTGAAGGTAGGGGTGGCATTTTTGCGTTGAAGAATGTCAAATTATAATTTACATTCGACGTGTTTCGGTTTTTTTTTTAGTATGTACAGTAACCGAAATAATGAATTAATTTCATTTGGCGTTTACACACATTGATGCTGCTCATCTTTTTCCTAATTTTAATTTTTTGTCCCTTTCAGCTTGTTTATGATGTCGTTTAGCGATTTTCGGACAATGTTTCTCTACGAATTCCAATTGAACTAAAGCGCTGCCGAAACAGCCCGAAAAATTAACCCGACATTTGACAATTATAGTGTTGATAAAGATGAGGCCTGAAGTGGTCGACCTACAGTTATCCAGAACGAGGATTTGAGGACCCTGGTGGAGACAGCTCCCATGCAGTCAGGGTCGGGACAGTGGTTGGACACCGATTAACCACCCAGATACTTTCTAAAGGCGGTATTTCACAAAAAAAAAGTTACTGTATGGTGGTCATTGGCTGCCACTGGTCAACAGAAGGAGTCCGATCCGACTACCATCTGTTCAAGCACTTTAAAAACTCTCTCACTGGTGGAATCTTCGTCAATCAGGACCAGGCAAAAACGGCCTTCGTCCACTTCATCAAATGGCCCTTATTTTCGATAAAATTGAATAAGCATACACTTAGATATTACAGTTCAAAGTAGACTCATAAAAACGGACAAAACTTTTCAAGCAACTGATACTTTCTATTATTTATTTATTTGCAAGTATCATAAGTCCATACTTGACTTAGTTTCAACTGATAAATCCCTACTGTGTCAGTAGATCATTTGTTAATCTCCGCGATTATCTGCTTTGTAGATAGTAAGTGTCAATACACCTTGCCTTACATTTTCTGTCTATTATCTGGGACTCGATAAATCTCTATATGACATGCCTAATATTTTTCAAGATGTAACTCATGATATTATTCAACAATTAAACCATAAAATCTTGATTTGACTTAGCAATGGTTTTATCAAGTTGCCAAATCTATCGCAATATCTCACATATCAGATAAAGTTTTTGATTCATAGGAACTGCGAGTTAAGGTTAGACAACATGAATGAAATTATACAGATAAATTCTTACATAAAATAAAAGACGCAAATATACTCAAAAAACCTTTTCTTTAGCCTGACAAAATTTGAAATCGGATTGATCTTCGCTGACTAAAGTATTTGAGAAAGTTGACATGAATTCTGTGGGAAAATGTTTACAACTGCATTTTCTGTTCTTTTATGTATACCCGTGAATATACAACTTTGTTGTACTTGCCGAGTAAAATGTATATCTAATATTTATTATTTTCAAATATTCTGTTACATTTCGCAACTCTATCAACTTCATAGATAGAATTGGAAACTCTGGTCTAAAGTAAACCTATTGAGAACACTTTTCCAACACCACAACAAACGTACTGGCTCTCGACGCACATTATCCCCTGATGATGTTAACTTGGGTGAGAAACGCTATCGAGAGAGAATATTTCTGTTCTATTGTGGGAAAAATAATTTTGATACTCTTTTAAACCTTGTTGAAAAAAATATTCTCATGACTACTTTTGATAGCTTTGATTCATTGAAAAGAAGAATGCTATTTTTATGCACAATCTTTATTTTATGTACTGCAATTACTGTCTTTATATCTGTCTCTTCGATAGTATTTTCATTATTTTCTGTATTTTAGTGTATCAAATGAACAATTAATCAATAAAATGGAACGATAACAAAGTTCCAATCCACTTTTGAAGGAGATGAAAGCTATGAATATAAGCATAGCCAATGATTGACAAACACATTGTCAAATCCCTTGAAAAGTTTGCAAATTCATGTTAAACGTGATCCCCACATTCCAAAAATATTTGTTTGACTTGATTCTTGAGAAAGGTGTAACGGAATTTATTTCACAAATTGATAAAAATCCCTGTCAAACTATTTGAAATTGAATATAATAACATGAATAGATATATTTTCAGAACTTTTTCAGATTGCTTTTTGTTATGAAATTAAATATTTTTTTCATTCAGAAAATCCTTTACAAATGCATCTCATTTTCCAATACTCCTATTATAGGTCATAGATAAAGTATAGTATTTTTATGAAGAGAAATAGCCATTACTTGCTCGAATGACTCACGACAAATTTTTCTCACAAATAATGGCCACATAAGTCTCTATCATTGAATAATATACTATAATTTGTGATGCACTGTTTGGAACCTATGGTGTAGTAATGAATATTACTGGAGTTTTTTCCAACACCAAACCGTTATTTCAACAGCTCGACATGTGTTTTGATCACCAAGTGATCATCTTTAAGAGGAAGATCAAACTGTTAAATTTGAGGAAGATCAAACTGTTGAGTTTGAGGAACAAACTGTTGAGTTTGAGGAAGATCAAACTCAACAGTTTGACCTTCCTCTTGAAAATGATCACTTGGTGATCGAAACATGTGTCGAGGTGTTAAAATTACGGTTTGGTGTTGGGAAAAAACTCCAGTAATATTCAATATACTATAATGACTGCATCATTTTGTTCAAGTATTGGAATTGCAACTATAAGTTGGTTCTGAAGAAATCTCAATCAGTTTGAAAGAAAACACTCAGATTGCTAGAACAGATAAATGTCTTTCTAATGTGATCTTAATTTCTTGAATTGAATATGGCAATAGGCCTGTAACGAGATATTCTAAACATTTCAAAGTTTTCTGATAACATTATGTACACATCCATAAAATTTCAATCATATGAACAAATAGTAAATTATTTCTATATTATATATTTTATTTGGGTCTCTTTATTTGTAAAGTGTCTACATACCATACTGTCAGTACTGATTATATGTAAACAAATTTGATTGAAGAGTATTCCTATCATGTTGTTTCAAAAGCTTTGTGTTTGAATGTCATGCGTTTTTGTAGCTCTCTATCTCAATGAATATATATTCTACTGTGTCATGGTACACACTGATTCATAGAGAATTTTGTACTCATAATCATGAATACATTAATGCTGTTCATTGTTTCCAAATTTCAATTTTTTGCCTCTTTTTAGCTTATTACTATATGATGTCTTAAACCGATAGCATTGCCTATTTTTACGAACAAATTCACACATATGTTATTATAACTATCAGCTAGATGTAAGGAAAAAAATATATAAAAAAAAAGAAAGGCAAAAAAATATATATAAAAAAAAGAAAAGCAAAAAATATATATATAAAAAAAAGAAAGGCAAAAAAGAGCTAATCAACTACAAACTTTTCAGTCTTTTTAAATGATTCCAAAGAAGATGTTTTGGTTGGTTTCTGGGTTTTGAGTCAGATTCAAAGCCAATTTGTCATGACATTCCTCAAGGTTCTGTCCTCGGCCCGTTATAATTCATCATTTATATGAATGACTTATGTAGCTTTATTTCACCAACAAAATGTGTTTTGTTTGCCCTCATATGCTCAGACAAATCACATACCAGTTTACCTCAAATGGTGGACAGAAATAAAAACTTAGCAAACACTTGGTTCACAGCGAATAAACTGAAACTGAACGATAAAAAAAAACCAGAATATTGTGATATCCTCAAACAGTGTTGAGTTTCTAGGTATTCATATTGATGCTAGACTTAGTCCAGCCATATTGAAGCAATTACTCGTAAGCTGTCTAGTGTTTTATTTGTTCTTAGACAGTTGAGAAATGCTGTAGGTTTGATGACACTGAAGATAGCATATCATTCACTATTCCACACAGTTATTTCATATGGAGTCTTGATTTCAGGGCATTCCACAACACAAGGTGTGTTGTTGGAGATTCACAAGAATATTGAGATGTTTCCGAAACACTCTCACAATCATGATTATTCAACACGATCCGCATGTTTATTGAATATTTACAAGACATAGGTTAGCAGTTAGTCAAAAAAACTCCCTAAATTCGAATTACTGTCTCCATCCCTCAGTTAAATCTTTGGATTTAAGAAATTTCATAAATAATATAAAGAGATATCTTCTTAACCACTGTTTCTACACAATCGAAGAATATGCTGCTGGTCAATTCATAGTTCTTGAAAAATTATTCACGTTGTAAAGCTGTGGTAAAGCCTGGTCTTATGTTTGTTGACCTTTTTATATTGATATCTTTATTTTATTACCATTCATGTGACACTGTGATCATTTTAAGGAATTTTGATTTGCCAGTTTCATTTATTTATAAAATTTATTACTTTAATCAAGAGACGTTGTTGCTCATTTTAAGTATCTGACATAGTAGAGGAATCTTTAAAATTAGCAAATTATTAACAGTACCAGCGATATACATTTTTGAGTAAATCATTCAAGCTACTTTGAAAAGCATCATAAAACACAAGTATGGAACAAGATTTAGGAATGATTTTTTATATCCGATACATAAAAAATCTCTATATGAAAGAATTACTGTCTACAGTACGATTACATTTTTTTAATTCTCTCCCACACGATATGAGAGACATTGGGATGGCCAGTGGTTTTTTGAAGTCTGTGAAAGAATTTTTATGCAATATAGAGCCTTATACTATAGATGAATATTTTAAAAGTTTATTTTAAATTTTATTTTATCAACTCTATATTTATATGTGTGACGTGTTTTATTCAAATTTTGTATCTTATTACACTTTTGTAATTTTGTTCTCTGACATATTTCTCGGACAAAGTATTTCTTTTAATTTTTATACAAGATTTACATATACTCTAGAAATAAATTAATATCTATCTATCTATCTATCTATCTATCTATCTATCTATCTATCTACCTGTAGTATATAGTATATATGACTTGCCATAAATGTAATTTTGTATATAAAGTGGTCAAATAAATTACTCTACTCTACTTTGCCGTGGTCTTCTTTGGTTACAATCTCCAAACGTTTCAACTGCAGCTGCGGCAGTCATCTTCAGTAACATGGTAGAAGTACTCTTCTTGTATCAACTGAAACTGAAGCTCTCATTTCTGCCATGTCATTTATAATGCTGATTTTTCGCGCACTTTCTGTAATGATACTTCCCGCGCGATTTGGGTGACCTGATTTCGTTTTGTCGCCTCTCAATGCTGTGTGTCAGATCTTTGGCGCCAAAACGAAGCCAGATCGCCCAAATCACGCGGTTAGTACATGCGAACCCGCCATTACAGAAAGTGCGCGAAAAATCTATAAAAGACTGGCAGAAATGAGAGCTTCGGTTTCAGTTAATACGTCAAGAAGAGTACTTCAACCACGCTACTGAACATGAATAGTAATTTCTGTATCTGTTACTTTTACAAAAATGTGTTTAGCAAAAAGATGGGTCGACGTAAGCTCGCCACGTGACTAGGTGGTTTGTCTCGTGGGATACGCCTTGTTGTCTGCTTGAATTATTTATGTCAACAGAAAATACAAATCTCCCTCCACGATGTTCTGAGATGCAGAAGCATGCACTCTGATTAGCTGGCGAGCAAGTGACAATTTGAGAATGCTACGTGACAATTTGGTACACTCTGATTGGTTCACCGCTCAGCTAGCTGGGTGACAGGACTCCACACGATAATTTTTTGCACTCTTGGTTGCCTAGGCGAGCTGAGTGGCAACCTGACTGGTGTTTTGACGTCACTGGCTAGTTGGCCACGTTCGTTATCTTTGAAACGGATCAGTTTATGCCATCTCCATCTCTCTCTCGCCTGGGAAGCCACAAAAGCGCAGGTTAGCTGGACACTACGACTGATTGGCTCACCATCTAGCTGACACCACATGAGTGTGTACTCTGGCTGGATGTCTGACTGGATGTCTGGCTGGTGTGATCACTGATTCAAATGGCGCTTATTTCGATTGAATTGAATAAGTATCTACCAAGATATTGCAGCTTAAAGTAGACTCATCAAAACGGGCAAAACTTTTGAAACAACATAATATTTTGATTACAGTATTGTCAATTTCAAATATTTCATTTTTTTTGTATCCAAAATTGTATTACTTGTAAGACTACCCTAAGTATGGTGCAATGCATTTTTGGCTCTTTTTACCGTCTCCAGTAAATTGAAAAAAATAATTTACTCCACAAAAATAGCTCTGTTTTTCATTGTCTTTCAAACATCAAAAATATAGAAGGATTGTACTCTAAAAACTCAACTAGTAGAGTATTTGAAGAATTCGTTAATTCGAAAAGGCAAATATACAAAAGAGAACCCAAATTATAATCAGACAATTTTAAAAAATCACAAAGATAGCAAAAAAAACTTTATCTTCTAGGAAAAACCGTTCACCAAGAAACTTTTAAGTAAGAAAATTAGACATAAACTCAAGAGAGAACCCTTCGTACCTTCTTCAAGTGAGAAAGCTCCAAATCGTCTTGATAAATTAAGTCAACTGGATGAGAGTGGAGCAAACTGAGAACATAACGAGTATAAAGAACAGCGTCAATTCCACGAGCTTCTAACTGTCCTTGTAGCCAATCTGAGACTGCCGAAGGCATTGACACCAGTTGAGGATACTTCATATTCTAAAAACGCAAATACTCTACCTTTTAGAACCCTTTCAATTATATCCTACTTACATTATAAAAAATGGTGGAGTGCAACCTCGTTACTGAGCGGATTTATCGATATCTTCTTTTTGATGGATTGCCAGAAAGTCACTTGAGAACTATCCTTGTTGAAATACATTATTGGAAAAGCTGCTGCACCTTCATTGTTACGTCGTAAATAAATTAGGATGGTTAGTGTTCACTGTTTGAATCGGGTTTCGATTTTTTCCATTGTACTGTATCTGCAAAATAAATAATAAGATAACTTAAGATGTAGAGGCTAAAAATGGTTCATAATGATAATAAAATATGTATTGCAGGGCAACGAACGGTATGTCAAATAATGTTAGGGGAAAACTTGCGAATGTCAGTAACTTACTAAAAGATGCCTGTCATTGCCTGCAAGAGAAAACTTAATCTAAAATACTAAAACGAATGCAGAAGTAGATATTTCCAATGGTTATTTGAACTAAAACTCAAATATGAAAATAGTTAACATTGGGGTAACTAGAATGAAAGTTTAGGGGGGCTACTACAGTACCCAGTAGTCTAGAAAGAATAGTATACCCCGTAGTAAGCTGTGTGGCGGGATGAAATTGTTATGATTTCTTCAAGGGCTATCCAAAAACCAACGAAAATTTTGTTGAAATGGTCAACATTTCACTTCTCTAAACTTGGATATGATAAAAAAAAACACACACATACGTTGAAATAAATAAAATCAATGGATATCATATTCAGGTACTTCAGCACAGAAAAGCACACCAACACAGAAATAATTTGATGGTAATTATATATTTTGGGTAGGCATTCACCAATGTTTCAAATTTTTACAACGACAAAGGACCTTTAACTGTACAAACTAGCAAAGGGAACACAATAGTTGGAATGGGTAAAATGTAACAAGCAGCGTTATCAGAAAACTTAGTTGAAATGGACAGGTCAGAGGACTCCTAAATAACAGCAAAAAAACATGACTAGTGTTGTCATTTTTTGAATCAGAATTCAATTGTACTTTTATCTGAAAAATAAAAAATAAACGACAAAGTGACTTAAGGTGTAGAGAGTTCATAGCACCGAGGCTAAAAATAATACATCAAGGGCAATATGAAATGAAGTTTTTCTTCTTGAAGCGGGCATTTTTCCACAGAGTGAAGACAATACACTATTAGTATTACCAGTGAATTCGGAATTTATTAATCATCACGTCCACTTTACTTTCAATTAGCCAAGTGATAAGGCCCTGTTGGGTACAACACAATTTCCCTAGATGCACTTTGATCTCTCCGCTCTTCAATTTCAAACTAATATTCAACAGGAAGGTCACAAGACTCAGTTATCTTTACAGCACACAAATGACTTTTTTAACACCGATAAGAGCCGATTTTTTTGTATACGTTGTTTTATTTCAATAGACAGACACTACAGTCGGATTGCTAAAATATGTGACCTTGAGTACTCAAAGTAATCACTCCGAAAGTAGAACAAGTAAATTCCGACGATTCCATGAATTTCGCCTAGTGTACGAACCTTTCAAAATACGACTACGATTATAGAAGACAAATGCGCCATTTCTAATTGCACAACAAACACACTTCGAACACTAAATTCCTCGGATTAATTCAGGCAGGTATTAAAATTCGTCGACACTGGCCGGGTGATACAAAAATTCTTACCTTTCAGTCCAAGGAAGTAGTTAATTTAAAGTTCTTCAACACGCCTCTCAACTTAGTAGAACATGGCAGCAAGGCGCTACGGCCACTCGTCTTTCCACTGCCAATGAGGAATGATCCCGCTCAAACTGCGCTTGGCCAAAACTAGAGAAGAAACTGCGCCTGTCCGGACATAATTTTTATTGACTTCTGTTGGAGTTTTGGTAATTAGGGTTCAAATAAGTAGATACCTTCGAAGAATTTCGAAAATTTTGTATATTGTCACGGGATTATCTCACGGGTTAAATGTTTCTACTTGTTAAACTACAAGGAAACTGAAATACTGAATTTTATTTATTTTCAGTTGAGATCTACCAAACCTTCCTTTTTCAGAGCTACGTTGCCAAATTACCAAAACTTCCAGATCGATTCTAATGAATGACGATTAGTATACATTTTCGCGTACTATTTTGTTTTTATCGGTGCACAAGAAAAATCGTATTTCCTGAATTATTACTTTCATTTTTTATAATACTTGCAGATATGTATCCCTTCCTCACGTATTTTTTTTATTTTTCTAAAAAAAAAACAGCATTCTGGATATTGGAAACATTCTATTAACGTCCAATTCAATTACAAAATATATATTCATGGACGTTCGAAATCCCGATGTTAATAAAAGATCCATCGATGAGGAGTGTGGTAATTTACTGACTAGAAGAGTCGCCCAAATATTCCATTGCAATTTGAATAATACGTTCATATTCAAAAAGGTACATAAATTTCACTCGATACTGATGCCAACAATCATAAAAATGCAATCTACCCTTTTATTGGGGGTTGTTTACTCTTGTGATTTTTCGAAATGATTTACTGACTATATAAGACCTTCCCATTGTAATATTTCGAGGAAACTTCATATTTATATATTTATTTTTATCTTATTATTACCACCAATAAGGTAAGTTGAATATCCCCCTTTCGAAGGGTTGTTTACTCTTGTGATTTGTAATATTTTGTAATATTTTGCAGCCTTTCTATTGGAATATTTTGACCAAACTTCATAATAATATCTCTCGATATGCTATTATTGACTTCACCAAGAAAAATTGAAACTATTCTTTTTGGGGGGTAGTTTCCTCTTGTAATTTTTGAGTACATTTTTCTCGAACCATTTTCCCTGTAATTTTCTATAGCTTTTGAATTCAAAAATTGTTTTATCAAAAATAAAAATTAACCATCCTAACCTCCCAACCTAGCCTAACTTGACCCCCACAGGGAGTAAATTCAAATTCTCTCATTGGTGGCAATGTTTGCTCATCAGGAGAGATAAATATTCTTTGAAAAACATTTTTTGTGGAGGATTCAAAACTTCTGACTTCCTTCTTCCTTCCACAATCCTAAAAATAAATGCAGAAATTCCTAAAGGACTTGAATATTTTGACTTTGAATCTTTTAATTTTCTTGTAGAGATTGCTATTTCATCTGATTTCTGCATGGAAAACCGGTGACGAACTTTGAAATGTGAAATTTGGTGTTATCACCATTATCGGATTTCTCCAGTTCTGATTGTTCTGATTTTCAGCATCAATTTTGGATTTTTCTAATGCGTATCTATTACAAAATCACCTGGTTCTCCTGTTCTAATATACGCGCCAATGCTTAATCTACTTTCATCTGAGCCTCTATCTCAAGCTTAGGGTTCTACTTGCTCTGGACTTTTTTCTCGTAGAACTTTCCTTGATGGATGTCTTCCTGTTTCTAATACTCACATTAATGTTTAGCTTCACTATTCGAACACATATATTCGTGAGAATTTTCGAATATGAGCGTGTTATTCCTATTATGAACGTCCTAATAGGTAGTCTTTTTCTGGTCAGCAAAGTCTTCCTATATGTTATATGTCTCAGTAAGTTGTAAGCACATGGAAAACTTTATCATTAATTTTAGGGAAAAAAAAATCTTCATGAAAAGTTATGCAAAGATTAAAACCAATAAAATACATAGATAGTTATCTAATTATTTCAATCAGTTTGCCAAAAAATATTCTTGTTTTTATTCATTCCAAGTGAGAGGTATATGTTTATATAACAAAATGAAAATTAATTCATGAAGAAGAAAAAACTAAACCAGATTTTTTATTGTAAATTGTTGAAATTGCATTTCTCAACATAATTTTCAATTCTTATCAACTTTTCTCATTAACAACTTTTGGTATTATCAAAAATACAAGTACTTTGGTACATTAGTTCTCATAGCTTTAGTTGTGGCAGGTGAAGTGATTAAAGGTGTGTGTGTGTGCTGACCACTGATTGTTTTCCGTAAAGAGGGCACTTTTCTGTCGCGATAAAATGCTATTGATACATCCTATGGATGTCTCGGGTAGTTATTAAACTGGGAGGCCAAAGTTATCGTTGCCGAAGTTACAAAAAAAAGGTTTCGTTGGTTTTTTGAGTACCAGAGTATTGTAAAAGTGCGTATTAAAAAAACACAATTCAATGTAAAATTTCCACTTGACAGTTCACAAAACCACGACACGTGTTTCAGTCCTGTGATGTCTGAAGATGTTATTGTATATCGAAACACGTATCACAATTTTGTAAACTGTCAAATGGGAATCTCACATTGAAGTATTTTTTTAAATACTTTATGATGGATTCTCATCAATTATCATTCAGTTCCTTCATATTTTTTTTACAAAAGTGCAATCGATTCAAAATTGTTGTATATAAAGAAAATTATGTTATGTCTGGCAACGCCGCGCCGATCCAATGACGGATAGAGGAGCGGGGCAGAGTTTTGACATTACAGTTAAGTATTTAGAGAATACTTATTTTTATTCTCTACCGGCTTTTAAAAAATAAATCTTTTTCAGGGACGACTACTATCATTCATGATTATATGAGAACAAATTTTCACCCAAATTTGGACATAACTCAAAATATACTTTGTATATTATTGCAAATAACATTATTGTTTGCGGCGAGAAAACCACACCAGTTGGTTTAACATCATCCAATTTAATAATTGTAAAGGTAAAGATGATGAAATTTTGAATGGTGTTACTGTTGAAAAATTGGGACCATCAGAGAAGACATAATTGAGTTTCCTTTCTTATTTTTACCGCGTGCGCTTTAGCAAAAATGAAATAATTCGTATACACATGGCTACAGTAAAAATAACAGTAGAAATTACTAAAATTCAGCAACAAAGGCTACTTTTCCAGCTCTATGTCGAAAGCAGGTATAAACGTTAGTCCAAGAGCCAGGGTCGTTCTAGGAAGTCATAAATGCAGGCAAGATTCGGATTATGAGATAATAGTGTAATTTTCCATTCGAGAGAGAATTTGAAAATATATTTTGAGAGGGCACCAAAAGTTTATATTTATTCATTGATTCACTATAGGTATATATACCTATATATACCAAAATAAAATTGATGCATCTAAACATAATTCAAAAATTCTGTGGAACACTGTAAATGAACTCACAGGCAAAACAGAAATAAATAACAGTATAACAGAAATACATAATGTTCAAGGAAACTCTATCACTGATTCTTTTGAAATAGCTACGGAATTCAATAACTATTTTTCCAATGTAGGACCAGAACTTGCTAATAAAATACCGCGGACTTCAAATTGTAAACATTTTTACAAATCACTACCCCATTCAATTTTCTTGGAACCTGCAACAGAAGAAGAAGTTATTAACACCATTAAATCTTTTAAAAACAAAAAATCACCGGGTTACGACGAAATTACCGCAGAATGTTTGAAGGAAATTGCAAATGAGATTGCAACACCACTGTGTTATTTAATAAACAATATTATTTATAAAGGTGTATACCCTTCTTGTTTTAAATTATCAATTGTAGTCCCATTACATAAAAAAGGAAGTAAAACTGAAGTTTCCAATTATAGACCTATCTCCCTGATTTCTAACTTTGCAAAAATATTTGAAAAAATTTTGAAAATTCGTATAACAAAATACTTAAATAAATACAATTTAATATCAGAATATCAATTTGGGTTCAGGGAAGATAGGTCAACACAAGATGCAATCTCTTTTCTGACAAGCAAAATTTATAAATCACTAGATACAAACAAAAAATCGTTATGCATTTTCTTGGATGTTGCAAAGGCATTTGACACAGTGTCTCATAATAGGATGTTGGAAACTTTACAGGATTTAGGTTTCAGGGGCAGTGTTTATAATTTGATGGTAAGCTATTTAGCTGGAAGAAAGCAAAAAGTCAAAATAAATGATAAATTAAGTGAAGAAAATTTAATAACATATGGTGTGCCGCAAGGTACGGTTCTAGGGCCTACTCTGTTCACCATTTATATTAATCATTTACTTACCTTGAATACTGAAGGTTCCATTATTAGTTTTGCAGATGACACGGCTGTTTTTTATCAGAGTGAGTCATGGGTTGACCTACAACAAAAAATTAATCAAGATTTTATTCACATTATAGGCTGGTTTGATTATAATTTATTAACTGTTAATTACTCAAAAACGTGCTTTGTTCCATTTAGTTGTTATGAAAATGGTTTACCAGATTTTAATGTTGTACAGTTACATGTCAACAATAAAAAATAGAAATAAATAGAGTAAGATATATAAAATATTTAGGTATAACAATTGACGATACTATGAAATGGAATATACATATACAAAATGTAATTAAAACATTAAGGCCTATGCTATATAAAATAAAATTTCTGAACCGATACTTAGACTTACCTGTGATAAAGATTGTATATTACTCTCTGGTTGAATGTAGGCTAAATTACGGAATATTGGGATGGGGTGGAGCCGCAAACTGTCATTTGTCCAAACTTGAGACTATACAAAAAAGATTCCTAAAAATAATATTTAAAAGAGACATGTTGTATCCTACAAACCTTCTTTATCAAGAGGCTAAAATATTTGATATTAGTCAGTTGTACTACATACAGTTAGTGTATTTTCAATATAAACATAAACGTCACGATTATATAGACCACGTACATAACACTAGAAATAAAGTAAAAAAATTGATCAAAACAGAACTGACACTCAAAACAATTGGTCATCGAAGTCATTTGCATTCAGCTAGTCGAGCCTATAATATACTTTCGGAGTCCATTCAACAGGCAGAACATTTTAAAAAATTAAAAAAATTAATTAAAAAATTCGTTTTGGACGAACGACATCAAATTAATTTGTTACTAAGAGCCTGACGTCCTAGTAACATGGTATGTTGTTCTTTTTTTTGTATTGGCAAATCCTGTTGTTTGCAATGGTTTGTAGTTCTTTTTGTTTATTATTATTTTTATTAACTACTACATACAAAAGTTTTATTTACTGTCTAGATTATTTCTTCTTTATTTCTTTTTTGTTTGTTGCTATAGTTTATTTCATAAAATATGTATATTTTTTAATCGAAAATTTTGGCAGTTTCATCGCATACAAGCTCTGCTTTCGCGATGTTCTGTGTTGGTGTTTATTTATGTTTATTTGTATATTATATATAATATAATCGATGTAAATTAGCATGTGAACAATTGACAAATAAACATATTATTATTATTATATTATTATTATTATTATTATTATATGAAGCAATTTGAAGTAATTCAGAAAAAGATTCTGAAGATCATATGTGGTAAGCCTCAACGCTTTTCGTCGGATTCACTGTTTTCGGAATGTAAAATTTTGTATGTACGCCAACTCTATTTCCTAAGAACAGGTACAAGAAAATTTCAACAAAAAAATTCTTTATTACTGATTAACCATAGATATGACACAAGACTAAAAACAAAAAAATATGTGAGGGTTCCTTTTCAAACAAAAACAGTGGGACAGAGAAGCTTCAACTACGTCTCGCCAATACTTTTTAATTACCTCCCCGACGAAATAAAATACCAAAAATCATTATATTCTTTTAAAACTGCCATTAAAAAGTTTTTATTTGATACACTTCGAAACGATATTCATTGCCTGATAGATCCTTTGACGTCTAATTAATTTACCGTAATCTCAAATTTGATATGTATGTGTATGTTGAGTTCAGAACCCTTTTTTGTAAATGTAATTTGTGAATTGTATTGGATAAAAATCAATTTCATTTTTTAATAATAATTGTACTATTCATGTGTTTCTTTTACCTTTATGTGCATGTATATATTTCACTAATTTTCTTTTCTCTCCTTACTTTACATCTTTTGTATTCACCATATATCAGGATTATCTTATTAACCATGCTCATGCGCACTGGCTCTGCCTTAGCAGAGCACTGAAATTCTTTTTCTTTGCGAAATGCCTTAGAATGTGAACATATTTTATATTTTACCTGTTTGTTTGTACTGCAATAAACATTATTATTATTATATAATTTGTTCGTTTATATTTGTGGGTTGGATGCTGCTATTATAAGAAATACATGCAAAAAACTTCTTATGTGTTTCTAAAATCACTAAAGTGGTAACGACAAAAACTATATTCTGAATTTGTGTACTGGGAATCCAAGAAGATCAATATAAAATCACTCAAAATTCTCCAGTGAATTAATCATAACATTTTTGCTTCAACTCCCTTTTCTTCATATCTAGTAGCTAGAATGCTAACTTAGGTAACGTATAGGGAATAAAAAATGAGCTATACACAGCTATATATTTTGGGGAATAACAGGATTCGTATTCAGAAGCAACATGGGGTTGAAAGTGAAGTTGCTAATGATCAAAACCGTCTACATGCCCATAATACTGTATGCCTGCACTGCCTGGGCAAGTGCGCACAGACATACAGGAAGCAGATACATTCGTTTATGAACGCGAGCGTAAGGGCCGCCGTAAACGCGCCGTACTATATCCCAAATAGATACATATATACAGAGACTTAGACCTGGACACGCAATATGTGGACGTGTATATAAGAGAACACTCAGAAAGCGTGTTCGATAGAATCAGATCGCACAACAACCCAGCGCTACGCGATCTACACGATGCGTTGAACATGGATGACCCTAGGTTCCGAGAAAGGGGCAAACATCCAAGGCCGACGAAGCAGAACCAAAGACCGCCACCACGAGTCGCCGTCAGGCGACTCCGGTAACCATAGTATGCTTACCGGAGATTTTCTTTCAGCAAGTTCACCGCAGAACAACTCGACCGCGATCCAATTATCCTTAGATTCACTAAGGAACGCCCGACGTTAATAGCAATAGCCGCCGGTTAGTTTTTGGGGGCCCCCATTCAAAAATTCAGTTAGGAATAGTCAGACCAAACACTTTTTACCGATCGCGAAAGAATAGCACCTAAAGGCTGACTTTCGACCAAAAGAGGTCAGATGTCAATCTTGCTGAAGTGCCCATCAGTAAGTTGAGGAGAGAGCGGGGGTGGATGGAGTGGGGTGGTAGGTTCTCCTTGCTAAATAGCTGGGGGGGAAGCTTCTACTTCAGGGCACTCAACCCGGCAGGGGGCATGGGGGGATTCATATCCCGAACGAAAATATTGGCGTTTTACCAACACTTCCGGTTATACCGGAAGTTGGTACCAACTTTCTTAATTCAAATGTAACACCCTGTAAATTTTCACATTTTTGAATACCTTGCATAATTCTAATGTGAATTTGTCTAGTACACCCTATACCAAAAATGAACCGTTCTCGAAATACTCATTTATTTACTCAAAAAACTAGGTGTTCGCCTCTCTTGTGATTCCCCTATAAAATTCAAATGTTTTATAGAATACATAAATAAGCTAAAATTAAACATGCGCATGTCCACCATGAAACTACGAGCTACGAAACCTTCATTTTGAACATTTTGAGAAAGTTTGTTAGAGCTATCAATATGCCGAAAAAAGAGCGAAAATTCAAAAATATTGCATTGTCCTTTCACACAAAATATGAAAACAATTTCAAAATATGTTCGAAGATATTTCCGTTGACTTCCAGGCATTTATTAACTTTCTTCATCAAATTTTTATTTACAGCACTACTGATTTCATCGGCATCTAGGACGTTGAATACTTGTAAAAAATTTCTAACCATATTATCCTTACTTGTTGCGGGATCTACATAAACAATATCTTCAATAAGTCCCCATAGATAATAGTCTATAGAATACAGATCGGGGGAACGTGCTGGCAAAAGGTACGACACGTGATTGGCAATTCACCTGTCATCAGTGATTGATTACCGCATAGGCCCATGAGGCCCGATTTGGGGGGGCGGCAAAATTTTGAGAACGTTAAAATTCAAGAGCCGAAGAAATATATTGAAAATTTATTTTTAAATGGGTTCTGATTTTTTTTAATATATTAAAAATTTTCTATGGGCTATAACATAATTCATTTCTTCATTGATTTTTAAATTTAAGGGTGCATTATTAATATTTTGATGAAATCCAATTATAGTCTTTATCGAAGAAGGTTATCAAAAAGAAACAATCTCACTAATAATCATCTATGCGAATTACTAAGTAAGTTTTTACTTTTGTATCTTTGATGAGATTACTCTTACATATATAAACCGTTTGAAATTACTTATTCATTTTTTATTTTAATTTCGATCTTGAATAGAAATATGTATAAATTAACATTTGAAATTTATTTAGAATTTGAAACATTTTTTGTTTATTCAAAATAAATTATGCTTTTTCCATATCAATCTTTTTTAGAAATAAGTCGGAAAAAAAATTAATTATCTTGATCGAAAAAAAAAAATTAAATTTTTTACAGCTGCAAAAATGTTAAACTATGTATTTAAATTTCAACAAATTTAAGAAATTCTAGGGCAAGAATTTGTTATTATAAAATTTCATCAAATTTCAGTGAATAAATAAGTGATCTGTTTAATGTAGCTACATTTATATAATGTGTTATCATTAAGTATAAGTAAAAAAAAATCGATGGATAATTTTTAATTCAAGTGTTTCAATTGTGTGTGTGAGATTGTGTGTGCGAAACATCTGATTATCATATTAAATTAGCCTTTTTTTTATAAGTTGTCGAGGTCCTGAATAAATTTTTTCATCAACAATGATTAGTTATCGAAAAAAAAATTAGCGGTGAACAATATTGTAAAAGGAAAGCGGAAGAATCTTTAAAAAAGAAAGTTTACTAAAAAAAAATCTCAAAAATATCTAATTTTATGAAAAGTTCAACGAAATTTACCAGTAATGATAACGATCACCAAGCATCAGGTTCATCTATCGTAAGTATTTTGATGCAATTGTTTATAATTAATAATTATTTTCTTTGAATGTAATGTTTCAATCCTAATTAAGAAATTAAGAAGTATGAGGCAATATAGACTCAAAGCTTTGGCATTACTGTCTATTTAAGCTTAACTAGTTCAAAAAATTGATTACGATGACATAGTTGATGCTTTTGCTCGGACAAAAGCCAGAAAGAAGAGATTTACAAATTGAGCAATACATTAATTACTTGAGAAAAATGTTTATTATTATTATTTATTATGTTTTAGAGTTTAATAAAATTTATTTTGTATTATTTATTAATTATTTTTGAATTAAATAAAACATTTATTTAATAACAATTGTGAATCAAAATATATTTAGGTAATTTTGTTGTTGAAAAAGGGCGGCGTATTAGACGGAGCCTAGGGCGGCAAAATGCTTAATCCGCCATTGCCTGTCATATAATAACTGCCACTCTCACAACATTTTGTATACTATAATTCCAAAACGGTAGGCACTAAATTTTCAGAAATGACTGACTTTTTGCCTAAATCTGTCTCTTGCAGTGGCTTACGGAAATTATACCAAACATATGAGGAAAAATGATGTTAAAATAAATTAGGGAATGACATCTTTGACAACAACGTTTTCGTTTTAATGCAATAATGTTCCTGAGAATTTGGTGCTTACTATTATGAAATTGTACTATGGTATGTTACAGTATACTTCGCCATTCAAATTTACATCATAGATTAGAAACACAGAATCATATTGTGCTTTATAGCATTTTAAACGATAAAATTTCATCTTTCTTAAAAATATCGGACACGGATAAGGTGTGGATTTTCACAGCCCAAAAATAAGTATTATGACGATTAAATAATCCATTTTTGGTAAACTCAGCTCCATTACTCCATATATTTTTTTAAGGAAAATATGGTTCTTCCTGACTTTTTATCAGCACCTCTTCACAAAACTCAATTCGACGATGCAAATCCGTGTCTTTCAGATAATGTACCTACCAGATGATATTTTAACGGTTTCCGTTGCTTTTTCAAAATGCGATGCGGTGAGCAGTTCTGAATTGTACCAGAATTATTTTTTCTATTCGAAATATGGACAAACAAGTAGCTATTCTGACAACTGGCGTAATGAATAACGTCAAAGTCCGTTTCAAAACCAACCTCACGCTAGTTTTGAATCATCATGAATACGTTTCAAATCATAGTTAATGTGACGTCATAGTTTCAAAGCCAGAATGAATTTATTTGAATCACAGACGAATACGTTTTGAATACATGAACACACTATTCTGTGACATGAGCGCCAGAAAACGCCTAAAATGTCTGTAACTGAAGGTTTCGTAGTCCATAGTATTATAGTGGACATGCTCCTGTTTTAATTTTTCAAGAGAATGATTGATCTTTGGTATACGGATTGTTTCATGAAAATGAGTCAAAATAGCCTCGGATTTACATAAACTCACATCAGAATTATGCCTGGTACTCAAAAAGGTGAAGTTGGTACCAAGTTCCAGTATAATTGGAAGTGTTGAAACAACGCCATTATTTTCATTCGATAAAGCATACTGAAAATCTGTATTATTGCCAATTTTGACGATCAATTAATTTTACGAGATAATGTATTAGAGTTGTTTAGATAATTTTTTCTTGGAAGTTTTTGACAGTTGGGAGAAGAAATATGCTTTCGTTTGAGAAAATATATTTTTGATTTAAAAAGTTATTTTTTAAGACTGGTCAGCATACAGAACTGAACCTGAACAGTCCTGGGATAATAAAGACAATACAATTCAATATTGTACTTTGGTCTTTATGGTGCTGTCTGAATACCTAGCTGTAGAAAGCGGCGCAAAACCATTCAAGGGTATGTTAATCTCTAATAATGGCATAGTGAAAGTGAGTATTGAAACTGAAAGACCAACTCATGCCGATTCTTTTTTCCGATGTTTAAGCCATCATAAATGCACAATCCCTATTGCAATTTATCAGCAATAAATCTTTTGTTTGTTTGGATTGTTCATATCAGGCACCCCTAGATAATAGCGGTGTTTAATCCGATTCCGAAAATTCAACTACTTCAACCATTGAAACTATAGATTTACAAGGTTATAACTATGATTACGAAATGAACCATGCATTCCATAAACTATAAACAGCTTTTGGAATTTCTCATAAATCCAAATGGACAGAGTATATGATTCTAAATAGTGAAAAATATTTTCTCAAATGCAAATTTTTCAAGTGACTCGTTGTTTTTTTATATAAGTACACAGAGAACAAAATCTTGAATTAAACAGCCATTAGGCTATTGCAAGGGCAGATTTAGATAAAAATTGCGAGGGCGGGTTATTTTCAGGGAAAATAATCCATACATGAAAGTAGATGCGTCTATATACAGGATGATCAAAATTGAATTTCTTGCATTAGGAGGAATCCAAATAAACTCCACGAATGTTACCCGTGGAACATGTTTGCTCGAATCAGTCGAATGATATTTAGTTTTTTCTCAATTGTTTCGGTAGGTTTTCTGGATTTGTTTTTCGAAACATAATCCTCATAAATTACATCGCCACTCAAAACAATAATTAGCTTCTAAACAGCAATGTAAGTTAAATTCTGTTCAGAAGTGAATAACATACGTTCGAGCAAGAGTTGAACATTCAACTTTAAATAAAAAATCTGAATCAAAAGTACCTATACCTATAGTTTCTCTTTAGTTTTTAAAACTTTGCATAACCCTAAACTTTCGTAATAACACAAAAGAATGATATCTAATAGGTCATGATTTGCTAAAATTAGCTTTCCAAAGCACAGAAGTGGAAATTGCCTAAATTATTTGATGTAAAACAACATTTTGGTTATGAGCTATTTCTTTTTATAGGATTTTTTTATTGGATTCGCGTGAAGTTGATCAAAAAAAGTTATGAAAATGAAATACTCAACACGCCGAAGAAGTTGACTATCGATAATGAACAGTTCAATCCATGACGTATTATATAATAATTTCAATTTATACAAGTTTTCCTTTAGCGTACAGCTCGCTAAAAAGTCACTCATATCAAATACCCCTACAGATTATTCAAAAACTAGTGACATTGTTTTTTTGAACATGGTACGGTATGTAAACGTCACAGAATGATGTCATCTTTTCGCTTTCCTTTATGTATCGGAAAATTTTCAAGTCATTAAAAACACGTACCATGTATTGCTGAAACGACCACAAAATAAATTAAAAAATAACTCTGGAAGTTACATCAAGATAACCAAGTATTCGAAATTGAACAAGGAAGTAATTAAATAAAATGTATGTCGTTCTACGATCCTCTCACATTAAATACAATCGTTCTAGATTATTAAAAAGTGAGTTTGTTATGATTTTGAGGTTAGAACATTGGTTCATCTAGCTCTTATATAATTTTAGATAAATGTGATTGATTGTTACATTTTTCAGCTTATCGACATTTTCACCATCAAAAGCAATGCATCTGTAATATAAATGTTCAAGTTTTGAATCCCAATATAGCCGAATCGAAGCGATTTTACTCGATAAGCCCCAATTATTCATCCTTCAAAAGAGATAGTAGATTACTAAATGTTCTCAGCCCTAGTTATAATTATGACTTGGTGCGAACAGTTTATTTGTCAAATATCAGATTTGACAAGGATCCTTCCAAACCATCCTCAAAGGTGGAGGTAACAGTACAGGAAATCAAAAAGAAACAGGAAGAAGAACAGAAGACCAAAGCAACTGCTGCTACCACTACGACAACAGAGGTTGCTAAAGCTGTCGTGAAAAAACCTATCACCCAGAGAATTTGGGATGAAGTTGTACACTACTACCATGGTTTCCGATTATTATTTATCGATGTCAAAATATCTTCTGGACTCGTGTGGCGTATTCTCAACGGAAAAACACTGTCGAGAAGGGAATACAGACTCCTCACACGCACTGTGGGAGATTTATTTCGATTGGTACCTTTCTCCGTGTTCATTATTGTACCCTTCATGGAACTTCTTTTACCGGTTTTCATAAAGTTTTTCCCTGGAATGCTTCCTTCAACATTCCAATCAAGCACCGACAAAGAGGATAAGATCAAGAAGGGTCTGAAAGTAAAGTTGGAAATGGCCAAGTTTTTGCAAGGAACATTAGACGAAATGTCTGTTCAGCACAAGGATAGGTATTCGGATAGTGCTAAAGAGTTTTTGGACTGGTTCAATAAGGTTAGAACTTCAGGTGAGTAAAAAATTAGTGAATTTTGTATTACACAAGTAAAATTGTGGATTGCACAATTTTTCAGTATATGACATATATCATTGTGTGTAGGAAGAATGTCCACATTCAATTGATGGATTTTTTTATCCTGTGTAGGTATGTTGGGAGAGATGAATGGTTCAAATTTGATTTCGAAATATTTATTTTCTGGTAACAATAAAACTAAAACCATCTTCCTTTCAGGTGAACAGGTCTCCAATGAGGAGATAATGAAGTTCTCTAAACTCTTTCAAGATGAAATTACCTTAGATTCACTCTCCAGGAGTCAACTCATCGCTCTTTGTCGAGTTTTAGAAGTGCAGACATTGGGAACAAATAACTTCTTGCGTTTTCAGCTAAGAATGAAACTGCGATCTCTTGCCGCTGATGATAAAATGATTCAGAAGGAAGGTGTCGACAGCTTAACACTCGCCGAGGTGCAACAAGCTTGTAGGTAAGGAAACTTAATAATAATATTCAGTTGGATCATCCATAGATGACATTGAGTATGTCAAAACATGTACAAATACAACATTGAAAATACAAACTCCGTGCACTTAGAGGCACAATATACAATTTTCATAAATAATATAATATGATATGTACTAGTCAAAACCTAAAATAATCTGCTACTCATGCAACAGCATCGTTATTAAAATCGGCCTAAAATGTTGGACATGTACATACTATGTAATAGTTAGAACAAAAAATAATCTGTTATTTATGTAACAGCATCATTATTAAAATCTTCCTAAAATGTTACACACCCAGCAACACCCAATAGATTTTTTGTTGATTTTTTCACATTTCAGGTCGAGAGGCATGAGAGCCTATGGTCTCAGTGAAGAAAGGTTGAGAAACCAATTGAGTCAGTGGCTAGATTTGAGTTTGAACGAAAAAGTGCCTCCTTCTTTATTACTTCTATCAAGGGCTCTTATGCTGCCAGAAACTATTCCAACTAGTGACAAACTCAAAGCGACAATATCGGCCTTGCCAGAGACAATTGTTAAGCAAACACAAGCTGCCATCGGAGAAAAAGAAGGTAATGAAATTGTTGATTTCTGAAATATTATTTGAGCTCCACCAGTACTTTCAAAAAACATGTTAAAAAAACTTTGATTGATAAGAACTTTTGAAAAGAATGATAATAATAAACAGCTTTATTTCAGAGTAGATCACAAACTTTTATTATAAAAAGTCGGTGACATAGAATGAAATGGCGTTAAACAAGGAGGTTCAGATTTTTTTGTTATAAATATTTTCAAATGAATGTTCCAATGATATATGCATTCAGATCATAGGGCTCTAAGTCTATGAGAAGTTTTTTTAGTTCTCTTTTTGAAAACTCCAATTTTCTTAGTTCATTTTATTCTGTTGGGAAGATGGTTGAAAAGCTTGATTGACATATAGTGGGCGCTTTTTTCAATTACTATTAGTCTATGAAGGGGATACATTTACTCATTTGTTCTAGTGGGATACTTATGAGCAGGTATATTTACAGCGAAGAGGTGTGAATTTTTATAAATGAACATTAGGCATTCATAGATTTAAATTGCGTAGATTGTCATTATATTGGTTGACTTGAATACTGTTCTGCAAGTTTGGTTATAATTTAAGTTGTTGATTCCTCTTATTATTCTTTTTTGAACTATGAAGATCTTTTCGATATTTCTATTGCTACCCCATAAAATAATTCCATATCGAGCAACGGATTCGAAGTTAGCCGTGTATATTTTTTTGTAGCCTCGTTGTGTAGATATTTTGATGTAACTCAATTCCATACGATGTGGATTCCCAAAAATTTGGTGTTGTGGGACAGTTCAAAAGAAGAATTTTGAAGGTCCACTCTAACTGGATAATCAATGTTGTCTTGGTTTGTTCTAAACAAAATAATATGTGTCTTCGCTTCATTTAGTACAAGTTCTGTTGAACCAGTCCTTAGTTTTTTTGAATAGATCTGTACTATTTACCATCATCTCTGGGAAGGTTTCACCACTTGATAACAGACTTGTGTCATCTGCGAAGATAGTTTTGAACTGATGTTGGTTTAGAATACATAAGTCAGTCAAATAAATAACGAACAAAAGAGGGCCGGCAATGCTCCCCTGCGGAATTCCCACGTCTGTTGGAAGGGTTTCGGATTTATAGACTCTTCCATTTAGTTTTATTTCTACAGATTGAAAGCGATCTGATTTATAGACTCTTCCATTTCGTTTTATTTCTACAGATTGAAAGCGATCTGATAGGTAAGATTTAACCCACTTTAGCGCCTACCTCTTATTCCATATCTTTCTAATTTTATTAACATTAGTTGATGATTCAAGCAGTCATATGCTTTGGATATTTGAAGACACAGCAACATATGTGAATATCTTTTTAGTGAAAACCTTTAATTATTAGGTTTACAGTGTTTTCAGTTTCTTATACTTCAGGTGAACGAAGTGTTGGATAATATCATTAGTATAAAAAGGTATTATGAAGGCTTTATCATTATTTCAAAGTCTCTTTCGAACAAGAGAATTGTCTAGAATCTTCATACGTAGTTTTGTTTTTTTGCAAGTTGTTTTCCACCTCAGTGCACTGCAGATATTAAGTAAATACTGCTGGATTCCAAAACTTCTGGAATCAAAAAATGTTATTTTATTTTTCAAGTTGTGAATAGATGTTTTTAGAAATCAACAAATTTTTGAGCAAGGTATATAGGCGCCAATTCATTGTTATAGTAATACTCTGGTGGGAGTAGGGAGTGAAAATAAATGCAAATTTTGATATTGAGAAATTTAAAAAATTAGAACTCCTCAAAGCAAAATTTTGCTGGAATATGAAACCTTATTGTATTGAATTATCTTTATTATCCCAAGAAACATTAAATGTTTACTAATAGGGATTAAAAACTACTCATACAAATTTAACAAATCAAAAATTGTACAAGAAATCATAGAACAAATTTGTATTTTAAGAGTTTCATAGTGTCTTGGCTCCTTGGCATGTGAACTATTGACATTTTCAGATCAATAAGTATTTGAAAATCTCTCATCACATAGATTCATTTAAAATTAAAGCACAGGTTCCGCTCTTTGTGAAATACAGAAAAATTCGAGAGATCATCTAGACAACAAAAAATTATCAAGCCTTTTTCCCAATTGTTCATGTATCTATGATTTTGTCATGAATTTTCAAATCAAATTATCAGCAGCTGAATCTATTTGAAAATAAACTAAATATAACAAAAAATTGATAAAAGTAAAAAACTTAATTCAGTTAATTAGAAACGGTCTCATTGCAACCTTTCCAAGTCAGATTATGATTGTTGATGAAATGATGTATTCTGAATATACACCGGTTTAATGTCTTTAAAAAAATTGCTGCTAGACTAACTCCCAAGAGAGTTCACAAATGTAATCATTTTCCTAAAACTATTTATTGAAATATAATTATTTCGAAAAACCATTCAGAGTATCCAAATCAACATATTTCCTCTGTGAAATTTTACCTGTGGAATATTATAAATACGTTTAATGACTTGTTTTTTTTCTCCATTTATAGGAAAAATCGACAACAGGGTTCGTGCAGAAATTATCAAAGAGGAACAACAGAAGATCGTCGAAGAGCGGGAAGAGCGCAGAGAGGAACAAAAGAAGTTGGAAAAAGACAAAGAAATCCTTGTGGACAAAGCCCCTATCGTATCTACAGCCACCACCCCCATCCTGGAAGATACAGCTTTGAGGATAAGTGCCGAAAAACTGGAGAAAGCCGAGAAGAAGGAAGAACCTTTGCAGTCGAAAGACTTTGAAATCATCGAACACGCTATCGACACTGTGTCGAAAGAGAAGAACCTGGTGGTGGAAAAAGAAGAAATCCAAGAGCTCAAAGCTGAAATGGCCGACTATAAAGAGGACGTTGAAGATCTGGCTAAGGCTGTCGCTTCCCAGCCCAAACCTGAGATTAAGGAAACCAAGGCCGCCCAACGTCTTTTCAAGAGCGTCAATAAGATGATCAATAAATTGGACACTGTGATGGTCGACCTAGAAAAGAAAGAGAAACAGTTGAAGAAGGATCTTGAGGTTGAAGCGACCGATAAGAAGAAGGAGGAGTTGTTGAAAATTGATGATATCATGGCTGCTATCAACAAATTGAAGGGTGTGCAAGACCAAAGCAAAATCGAGCAGATCACGAATGTTTTGAAGAGGATGGACGATGATCATGACGGATCTCTCAAAGTCGAAGATGTTTTGAAGGTAAATAGATTTACATTATTTACAGTTACTTTGAGAAAACTAGATTTCGAGATTTATGTTTCAAGATCAGATGGATCTAATCAAATTGTCTGAAGTACCTTTCACTCAGAAAAATGTTTCTGTCTGTATAAAATAATCAATGGATAAATATTATCATGAACTTCACTTGGAGATAGACAAGTCATTTGATACAAATGATTATTTATATTTGAAAATATAATTTCAAAAATGCGTTCTTGGATTCTAAAATAGATGTTTTCGAATAAGCTGTACACTTTATCTTTACTTTCATTTATATTTGTTGAGGTGGTTTTCCTGTACCAACGAGTTTTACAATTTTTTTGTCATTGAGTATAATTTATTCCTGCAAACGTGCAGAGAGAATCAATTATCAAGAGAAATATTATGAATAATTCAAAACATTCTTTTCAATGGTAATATTTGGTTTTCATTTTTTATTTGTCAAACACCAGTAAAAAAACCTATAGATGCTTTACTTCTGGTAGATTTTGTTCAGTTTTATTGAAATGATTCATTGCTGTTTCCAGAACGTTCTACATATCCGATAAGCAAAATATTCTGTGGACCTTTATTATTGTTTGTATAATTTTTATACTTTTTATTTATGACATGTCTGATATCATGTGAATGATCGAAAAGTTGAATAAAGTTATTATTATTATTATTCCGCCGTTCTTCGGGGCTGACTTAGAGCCACAATATTCCCATACGTCTCTTTTATATATTTTTTTCCATGAGTTGACTTTCTTCTGTCTCACGTTGTAATTAACTTTCTATTCATCAACTAGTGAAGTTACCTCAATACATCATACAGAAATTTAATAAACGAATATATTGTAATCCTATGTTGCTAACTCAAATATACGTTTATCAGGAAACAGTTTTATTTGGGATCAGACAAAACAAATGTTTGAAAATGTATTGTTTTTTTGATAGGAAAGTTTTCGAGGTCAAGGTTTGTTGACATAACTATCAGCTGATCACTTGATGTTCATTGTAGATAAAAATAAATGATGGGAACCTGGCCAAGATAAGTATATCTGTTTATGAGTAAGTTTATATGAGAGATGTATTTGAAGAAAGTTTGACCTTCCATACATTAAGTATATTTTAGATGGATGTGTGTGAAATATTAAACTCAAAATTTTTTGAAAAAAAAGAGTGAAGATCCATAAGATCAAACATATGATAGTGGCTCCAGGATTCACATACCAAACTCAAAGATGCATTGTAAAAACAATGGGTGTTTTTTCTTATGAAAATTTATTACCCTCTGCCAACAGAGTGGAAAAAGCTAAATATGAAATAGTTGAAATTGAAAGTAGTAGTAGTAGTAACTTTATTCATCATTAAAGCAATCTATTCTATTAATGCTCATCAGACTAGTCAATTATGGATTTACATATTAAGTATAAAATCTTGATATTGAAATAATGATGAAGAAAATAAAAAATTATATTATACGTTTGAAATGTAGAGAAGCTACCTATCTTTTAGAAACTTCCTGAGAAATAAAATTGATACTAAAATCATTATACTGCCAAATACTTTTCCATAGAATATAATGCATTGTCAACAAGAAATGCATATAGTTTACTTTTTATTCGATTTAAA
This sequence comes from Leptinotarsa decemlineata, assembly GCF_025532065.1. Lineage (NCBI taxonomy): Eukaryota > Metazoa > Arthropoda > Insecta > Coleoptera > Chrysomelidae > Leptinotarsa > Leptinotarsa decemlineata. The sequence continues at coordinate 7,908,129 of NW_027412690.1, forward strand.
TTATTTCGAACATAATTCCAGATATTTATTATAACATTTTATTTGTATGATATTTTTGACCAAAAGTCATCCTTGAAAATGGTCGATATATTTCGTTCTTATTTCTAGTTTCATGGTGGTGGATATTTTGTTGATGTTTAAAATCTATGATGAGTTTAAATATATAGAGACATAGCATGGTTAAGATTCCAAACTTCATAAACAATTCATTACATCATGCTGCTTGATATTTTTTTCTGCATAATGTACAACTTGAGAATCCCCAGAAAATGAGACCATATGACAAAGCACTCTGAACATAGGCAAATTATACCATTTTTAAAATATCAAAACTAACTGTATTTCATAGTTGTTTCAATAAAAACAAACAGAGCTCAATTCGTTATTACAATGGCAACAAAAATCGATGAAAAAAAAACTAGAGGTCCATATTTAAAAAAGGTAAATTGATGACGAAATCTAATGACCGAAACGTCGCATTCAAAATTGGTTTATATCAGATTATTAAAAATATATAACAGTATTGAAAGTTCCTCTGCCTTTTTTTATACCATTCAACATAGAAGCGGTAGAGCCAAAAATACGAATTTTGACAATTCTAGTTTTTGGTGAATATTTCAAAAACAATCACTGATATTATCGATCTGAAAAGAGATTATTCTAGTTCCCCAAAATAGAAATCTTTTGTCCAATTCAACCGACCTGGTAGGCCTTTCCGTTTCCGATATAGCAACAGTGAGATCAGCTAAAAAACATACTGAATATTAACCAAACATAGTCAAGATTTTGTTTGTTGTTTATACAGTTCTACACAAGTCATTGAATTTCCTATCATCAATGATTCAAATTAGGATTATTTTCCCAGCACCTACATTACATTCCCAGAATATAATTCCTTATTTCAATATAAATTCAAAGTTGGCAAAATAAAAATTTTTAGATATTTCTCAATCCAGATATCTAGTATATATTCTCAATCCATATATAATCTAACTTAATTTTTTCGCAGTTTCTCCAATATGTTGAAATTTTAAAATTACATGACAATAAGACTACAACCGTAATGTTCAAAACAAACCACGCAGGACTTGACTTACCTCAAGAAATTCGGCTGACGAATATTTCACTCAAAATAGAAAATGAGTGCAAATTCTTAGGACTGCACATAGACAGCACAATGAGTTTCAACATAAAAACATCTATAAAACTTGTAAACGACAATATCAGGAGTCACTATTGGAGGCTAAAACAGCACATTACCACAGTATATTAAGTAAAACAGATAATTACAGCAAAACTGTGTGGCAAATCATTAACTCCGAAACAGGTCGAAAAAACAAAATCTTAAATGAACCAGAAAATCTAACAGCTAAGCTAAGATGAATGACTTCTTCATCAAATGACTTGATTCTCAATGAACAAAAAACAGAAACTCTAACTTTTGAAACAATTTGCTTAAATCGAGATAACAAAAAGTCTACCAAATTTTTGGGAGTACAAATAGATTCCAACCTGAAATGGATAGACCACATAAATAACGTGTAGTAAACTTAGTAAGACGGTTTTTGCTATCAGAAGAATCAAAAAAATAGTAAATCAAAGTGCGGCACTTGCAACATATCATTCTCTATTTCATTCAGTCCTTATGTATGGTATAATCAATTGGAATAATGCATCAATGGTACATCTTAATAGAATATTTGTCATTCAAAAATCTGCAGTAAGAAGCATAATCTCTGCCAATCATGATGAAAAGTGTCGACCAATATTTGTAAAACTCAAAATAATGAGCCTATATTCAGTTATTGTCTATGAAAATCTGCTTTTTGTTCAACAAAACTTGTTGAATGAAGTTGCTCACAAGGATATACACCAACATGATACAAGAAATAAAACAAACCTTGTTCCTACAGCTAATAGGTTGAAAAGAACAGATAATATAGGAATTAAGCTATACAATGCCTTATCTGTCGAATTTCGTAACTTGACATTTAGAAGATTCAAAAACTTATTGAAGAAAATATTAACCAAACAATTTGAACTGTCTTACCCAATAACCATTGAAGGTTATCTGGATATATATCCAGTGGGGTCCAATAACTAATTATATCGTTATCAATTGGTCTTAATTCAGGTTGTTTGAGATCAGCAAAAATAATTACTTATTGCTGATAAAGAATACACCCTGATGCTACCCTATTTTTTTTGTTGTTTGAATAACGGCATTGACACATTCTTTCTGTGATTTGTTATCAAGAATGATCAAATCAACTTTAGTGTATTACATTAAATACCATATCGGTGTGGTTTAATAACTATAATGTATAATTATAATAAATAATGTGAATAATAATTATTCCTTGAAACTCAAATACCCGATTTGAAGGAAACAGTAAATGTTGTCCTCGGAATGAGTAATATTACTGATTGACTATATTCACATTGCAGGTGATTGAGATAATCGGAAAAGAGAATGTGAAACTCAGCGCCAAACAAATCGATGAGTTGATCGACCTTCTGGACAAAGAAGAAATCCTAGAAGTTGAAGATAAAATTGAGAAAGCCTTGCAGAAAGATAAAGAAGCAAAAGATGCACAAAAACAGGCGAGTGACCAATTGAAAGAGGCCGGTGGTAAAGATTCCCAGAAGAACCCTCCAGAGAGTAAAGGAAAACCAAAAGAAAAGAAGGAACCATCAGATAAGTGTGTAGATGTTGCTGGACCACCTTCATCGAAACCAAAAATGGATTCTCAAACCGTCATTCCTCCACCGACCAGTATTGAAAAAAAGAAAGAAAATTCCAAAATGCTTTAGAGAAAAACTAGTTAATTTTGTTAATGTGTGTTTCTAATTTTTATAATGGCGAATTAAATTATTTTAATTTATATTAAAGTTGTAAATATCATTCTGAAATCTGTAAATGCAGTGACCAGTACAAAATTTGTTTAAATTTTTGTAGTAGTGGTGCTCTTTGAGAGGATGAATTTATATTTTTTTATAGGGTGTTTCAAACACCCGTTGATCCAATGATAACTTTACCGGTGCCCAAAATGTTCAGTTGAAAAGGTATATGTTATATGTGATGTGGTGAAGTAACAACTTGGCAAGAAATTTTTCAGGGAAGTTTGAGAAACTGACTTGATTACCTTCTTTTGAGTTTCTTGAAAATATTGCAATTGTTCTATTTGTATATTTGTACACTTAACATAATTGTATTATTTATGAAATCTGTTACCTTTATCAATAAAAACACTTGATTTTCTAATTTATACTCCACTAGAAAATGATATGTTCATTTATTTTTGTTTGAAATAAATTGTATTGAAAATAGTGACTTTTTTTTTCTGGAAGAGCTGTCCTATAGTGACACCCTAGTAGAAAATCTGTGCTGCCCATTCTTTCAGTCATGTATTATGATTAGTTCTCAGAGTAACAAATAACAATAGAGAGACCTTTTCCATCCTTACATTGAAGGCAGCATAACTTTATTTGTTTACGGAGAGAAGTTGAACCATAAAACAATGGCGGTTGGTTTAGTTGATAATCGAAGGGAAAGTATATATTTATAAAATAAATCATTTCAGGTGAAAATGTATTCTGTTCACAAATAGTTCCTACACGAAATTTGATTTATTATTAATGATTATGGAAATGAGGCCAGTTTTTCTACCACCTCCTAGATTTTTATTTATGTATGGCTTTATAATGAAGCGCGTTGTTTACTGGGTTAAAATTAAATTATTTCATTTGAACTAATTATTAACAATGATAAATGTTGTTTTCAAAAGTAATGAACTTTGCTTCATATAATCAGATGAAGAAATTTGTGATTTATTCTCAGATTTTATAAACAAGCGGTACGGTTTGTGAGGTCCGATATGAAGAATTTTCGATTAGAAATCATGATTTCATTCAAAATTGGTATCTAGGGGTCTTTGTGGACCGACATTATGAAAGGGGATAATTTTCATGTTTTTAATGATCATTTTTTTGATCTTATTGTTATAAATGAAGTTTTTGAAACTAGGTTTATATTTCATTATTTTACATATCCCAACCGAAAAAAGGTTAAAAAAATGACCACCGTCATTTCTTATTATATTGTCTGCTTGCAACGCGAGAGACTCGTGCAAAGAAAACAAAACCAAAACGGAAATCATATTCTTTGGGTGACGTAAGTTAGTTGTTAAGTGAGCAATAAAAGATTTAATACCGGTTGCACGAGAATAACTATTTAGTATACAAACTGAACATTGAGCAGAAAGCTTTTTAATCTGTTGATCACAGAATGAATATGACTTATGGCACACATATAAAAAACATATTTTTCATTTTTGAATACAGTAATTATATTATTCATCAGCATGAATTATTGAAGAAAAAAATATAATGTCGGTCCACAAAGACCCCAAGATACCAATTTTGAATGAAATCACATAATAATATCAAACCTCATCGTAATTATAAATATTCATGATTTCTAATCGAAAATTATTTATATCGGACCTCACAAACCGTACCGCTTGTTCATCAAATCTGAGAATAAATCACAAATTTCTTCATCTGATTATATGAAGCAAACTTCATTACTTTTGAAATTAACATTTATCATTGTTATGAATTTGTTCATTTGAAATAATTTAATTTTAACCAAGTAAACCACGCGCTTTATTATAAAGCCATACATGAATAAAAATCTAGTAGGAAGTAGAAAAACTGGCCTCATTTCCATAATCATTAATAAAAATCAGATTTCCTGTAGGAAATATTTAAACAGAATACTTTTTCACCTGAAATGATTTATTTTATAAATATATAATATCCCTCCGATTATCAACTAAACCAACCGCCACTGTTTCATGGTCCAACTTACTTCAAATGTAAACAAACTCTCCATAACCCCTCATCTCTATTTCGGATTATTTAAACCAAGGGAATAACAAACGAACAAACTGGCACCACCCAAGGCAAGGCCGTCAGATGGCGCGAAGTCAAGACGGTCTTTTCTACTCGGACGACAGTTTAATTTTAATAGCTGCTCAAGTGCCTGAAAAATGGATATTTGGTTTGTTTCGGGAATTTGAAGTTAATTTTGCAAGGTTTCGGCATACACTTTGAGTGTGAATACCATGCTCGGGACGTCTACGATTCGTGAGTAGCTCCGATCACAAATTTACTAATTTTAAACGATAAACCTATCCTTGACAAATGACCGAATGGATAAAAGTTGGCAAAGAAATCTATCTGAGAGAAAAATTCAGTAAAAATATACGAAAAATACGATGAGTTAAAAAAAATGATATTTAAAAAATTTGACAAAAACCGAACAGTATGGAATTCAAAAAAATATAGAAACAATAATTTGTAAAGAAAACATATATTAATTTGAGGTTCTTGGTACTATTTATATAGTATCTTAATAGCACATAGGTGAGAATTTCATCGGGGATTAAATTTGTATGAGCACTTTCATTTTCAGTTAATCAGTTTTGTGTATATAGCTGCTTTCTGATTGATGACGTGAAGTTGAAGTGAGAAGGAAAATTGAAGTTGATTAGACAGTTCAATATGTCACCAGAACGCTTTATATCAACTGCAATGCTGTGACATGATCCTGACGTCCTAGAACCTAAATTTCGTAGAACCAGAACAAACCTTATTAGCGTCACTTTTGCATTTACCAGCAATCGAGTGAAATTGTATCACACACAGCTCTTGGATATATTTTCATATATAACACAGTTTATTATTGAACCCTCATTTCAGCTGTGTTTTGGAAAGTAGTTGTTTCGCGAGAGCTTTTTCTTCCAGTATTTGTCTGAGAGTTACTTCTTTGCATGATCTACACGTCGTATAGTTACTTCTAGTGAAATTGATAACTTCCTTTTTTTTGGAGATTCCCACATTTTTATGTATGAAGATGGGAGAAGTAGAAAGCCAAAAAATTTCTTTTCTAATAAATTGATCTTCATTCCATCACATTTTCAAAAAACATTGAAAAATCCAACCAGAAGGAAAAAAAATCTATTCATTTTGTGCTGAGTTCCATAATATGCAAATTATATAAGAAAAGACCTTCCAGCAAAACTTGATGCTTTCGAAAAAGTTGCTAAAATAATTTACATCAAATTTTGTGTAAAAATGTAGTTAAGTGCTCAAAAACACTTGAAATGTTGACACATCTTACTTTCTGTTCTTCAATACTATATACGGCTAATAAAAACGAGTTGGGTCGACTTCAAAAGCAACAAAATAGAGCCGTGAGAATCATACTGGGGTTGTATACAAATCTAGGCTGAAACAACACAAGAATAACGTTAAGCAAAAAAAGATTAGTTATTTTTTCACTAAAATTGACAATGCCAGTAACAAAACTAAAGAAACGTGGAATATAGTAAACAATGAGTTGGAGAAAAAAAGTGTTTTGCTGATAAATGTTATCACTCTCCATCATGAATCCTTTGTGGTTAAACACCCTTCTGCTGTAGCAGACCTATTTGCCCATCATTTTGAAAATTCTGATAAAACGGCTATTTCCACACACTTAGGTCAAAATCTAACATTACCTTGTACAACCAGTACAAATGTTAATATTGTACACTCATTTGAGAATGGACCAATTACTGAAGCTAGAATTCATACTGCATTGAGATTAATGGAAAATAAAAATTCGAGTGAATCAGATGACATGTTGTTAAAAAAATATTTGACCTTATTGTATCTCCTCTCATTTATCTAATGAATCAATCCTACATGCTAGCCTATTTTCCAGAAGAGTTCAAGAAAGCCTTATCATTCCTCTTTTTAAAAAAGGAAATAGAAATGACCTGAATAACTACTGACAAATTTCATTACTTTGTTCTCTTTCGAAATTGTATGAAAATGTGGTGGCTACTAGAATAGTGAATTATTTAGAGTCAAATAATATACTATGTAATAATCAACATGGATTTAGGAAAGATCGTTCCATAAAAACCGCTGCCTATAATTATCTCAATAACATATACTCCGAAGTTGATGCCAATAGTTTTGTAATTAGTATTTTTTTTTGATCTGTCAATGGCATTTGACACTCTCATCAGATTTTCTATACATAAAGTTAGAGAGGCTTGGGTTTTCAAATAACGTACTGACTTGGATAAAATCCTATATGAGTGGTCGGCATTTGACAGTCAAATATAACAATATTATGTCCAAGGAACATGATGTGACATTAGGAGTTCCTCAGGGATCAGTACTGGGATCTTTACTTTTTGTGGTATTTGTTAATGATCTCTCAGATCATTAACAATCATCTGAAAATGGAATTTTTAACAGGTGATGATCAACTGTATTGTCAAACATGCGCCAAACTAACTGACTGTTATAAGGAAACAAGTATATCTGAGGCACCAGTCAATCTAATAATAACACTGATGATATTCAAACAAGACTCAACCTCTAACGGAAGCAAGAAACTCTTTGGAAGGTTCGAAATAGATGAACATTTCAACCTAGCAGACCACTGTTATAATATTCATGCAGTCATTGTTCACTGTGGTTCTGGCGTTGAATGTGGTCATTATTACGCCTTGGTCAAAGAAGAAACGGACTGGTTTAAGTTTGACGATAGTCGTGTCACGAAGTGTTCTGGCGAAGCATTGAATTTATTGGAGCCTCTGGAGACACCCTACATTTTGTTTTATGAGAGAGAGGACATTGTTAGATCAAGATCTTCAGATGATGTGGTGCTGCAGGTTTTTCCTGCAGCTGAAAAAGCAAATGCGCCACTGGAATCAATGAAGTCGCCCCGGAGCGCCAATTAATTTTTATTGTTGTATTTATTTTATTTTTAATGTCATAAATTTTATATAATATCACTTTTAATAAATTGTGGTTTAATCTCTCAGAACATGTTAATAATTGCCACATAACTATGTTTGCAGATGATACCACAATGACAATCACTGGGTCTACACTGGAAGATGTATTAGCAAGAGTCAAAGAGGTTATTGATAGATTTACGTCATGGCGTGAATGCAATCATTTGATATTAAATACCTCCAAATCTGTTTCAATGAAATTTTATAATAGAAAAAATAACATTCCAGATGGAGTTGATATAACTGATGGAATAGCCATGGCACATGATGTTAAATTTCTAGGAACCGTTAGATGCATATTTAAATTGGGATCTACATATTGATGAGGTTTGCATTAAACTTAATGCAGCATTCTTCACGATTAAGCAGATGAAATTTCTTGTAGATAAGAAAATCTCTTAAGTATATATTTTGCAATGGCATATCTGCATATTTCCTTAAATATGGGGACGTGGTAGAAATTTTAATAGGATATTTGTTGCCCAAAAGCGCATTATAAGACTGATTTTTTATATGGATTATCGTGATAGCTGCAAACCTATTCTTGTAAGGGAAAATATATTATCAGTTCCATGCATATATATATATATATATATATATATATATATATATATATATATATATATATATATATATATATATTCAAATGTGTGACTTATTTAAGAAATAATCTTGCATCTTTTGAAACGAATGGTTCTACTCATAATTATCATACATGTCATGGTGGTATGTTAAGGATACCCTCACACAAATCAAATAAATTTAAAAATTCTTCAATATACAATGCTCTATCTCTCTTTACAATAAATTACCTGATTCAATCAAGGAGTCAAAATCATATATCATCTTTAAGAATAATACGAAACTATTCTTACTAAAAAAATGTTTTTATAGTTTAATGCATCTGGTGATGCATTGAATTTATTGGAGCCTCTGGAGACACCCTACATTTTGTTTTATGAGAGAGAGAACATTGGCAGATCAATATCTTCAGATGATGTGGTGCTGCAGGTTTTTCCGGGTTTTCCTGCAGCTGAAAAAGCAAATGCGCCACTGGAATCAATGAAGTCGCCCCGGAGCTCCAATTAATTTTTATTGTTGTATTTATTTTATTTTTAATGTCATAAATTTTATATAATATCACGTTTAAAAGACTATTGGAGTGATAATTCCTGGGAATAATTCCCAATGTAATACAATATATGTTTTTATATTTATATTTTATCTTTATCCTTTAATTTGTTATTCAAGTATGACTATTATTTTTATTCTTAATATGTATATAACGTATATTACAATTATTGACTTACCATATGTACATTATGTACCGATAATGGTTAATAAAATTATTATTATTGTTACTTGTGATTGTAACTAGTCATATATATGTATATATTTGTAATTCATTGTTCGAATATTTGGACACTAGCCTAATGATAGTATGATTGTATATTAGCTTATGCTAAATAAAGGAATTAATAATAATGACGATGCTCGTCCTGAACATCAACAACCTATAAAAATGTTGAGAAAGTAAAGGCTTTTACCATTTGTAAATACTTTTCTGACCAAGAGTAGTACAATCACCATATGCCACTGTCAACATTTCAAGTGTTTTTGAGATCTTAATTCCATTTTTTACACAACATTTGACGTAAATTCTTTGACCCATTTTTTTATGGCATTAAATGGCCGAACATGCAAAACATTAATACAGTTTGTGTCTCTTCTTATGTAATCTATTTTTTGAGTCATTTTTATCACTTTTTTGTCTACCTGTAATAAAGAATGTTACTTGCAAATCCAAAAATATTTGTTAGGTTGAATGAAAATGAAAAACACATATTGTAATAAACATTTTCTTATTCAAACCTATAATCTTACATAATATACATAGTACAAAAAAACTATATCGAGCCTCCGAATAGAGGCAATCAAAGGAAACATATATTCGTTACTGTACAAAAATCTATACTACTGTACATTACTGTGAAAGCAAATAAATAATGTGTCCTTGAAACAATATACATATAAATGAACATTTCATATATACAAAAAAATCGAGAAATCAAATCCATTCGCCGAAACGTCCGAACTGAAATTATTAAAGCAATTTGTAAAAACAAACGTAAACCATTAAATTAATGGGATCAAAGTTGTTGACTTTCATTCTTTGAAATTTTCCTGTTTGAAGATTATCTTTCGTTCATCGTTGTAAGGAAAAAAACACAATCGAGATCATTTATAACTTAACGACTTTTTTTTCAATAACGGGTCCAACGGAAAAACTATCCCCCACTAGTAAGCATCCGTTGGCTCCACGTAACAGCGATTGTTCGCCTGAAGTAACGAATTGGCACTTTGAAATAGCACTTTAAAGTTATTCTTTGATTCATTAGCTAGGTGATACAAAATCAAAAGCAGCAGCCTCAATTTTGTATCATGCTGCATACACATCTTTTGAAGAAGCATAAGTCTAACACAGTGTTTAATCTAGTTAGAACATTTTGCTAACCCACACAGAATACTGAATAGCGGATTTTGCTAAAAATACCATATTTTCTTTTGACAGGCACAGTATACAGTTATAATTAAAAATAACAATTGGTACTTTTAAACAACACTGATATATAAAGTTGGATTGTCGAGTGATATCGGAAACTGAACTAAGCATCTGAACGTTCAATTCTATTGTCCAAAATATCAATTTTGTATACATTATTATTCAAACACAGGCGATATATACCAAATGATTAACAACTTTTGCTTTTTAATAATAACTACTCATCTTTTCCATCTATTTTGAGGAAAAGAAATTCAGGTACTAAAATAACGATCTGTATTCTAGAAATGAGCAAAAATAGAAATATTGATATCGAGTAAAATCAACCAAGTTTGAAAAGCAATGGAAGTAATAATGCAATTGAAAAAAAAAGTTCCGACAGTCCTTCGACAAGTTCCACTCGAGGTCAAATGGACAGACACCAAATAACCAAATGAGAGAGTGTAATAGGATAAAGTACAAGTCGTGACTCGCCTATTGGCCACTATTCTCTACATACAGGAAGGTAAACCGTGCATATTCAGCATTGAAATTCATTCGAAAAACGAAATACAAGTCACTTTTGTACACCTATGTACACAGAAAAAGAAAAGTACTCCACCAAGAGTCAAGTCTTCGGGAATGTAGAAAATGAGGAACCCGAGAATGGATCACAGACAATTTGCGATCGACCTCTGACCTCGTTTCGCACCCCAAAGTCTAACTTTAATATATCACACATGAAGTAGTAAATTTGAAAAAGTTGCGTCTACTATCACAATGAATTCAATTCTCAAGTCGCCTCATTAGAGTCTGATTTGGCAGAGTTGTCGGCGTCGTTAGAGGTGCTGCCGTTACTCCTCTCACTACCCGACGATTCCTTCTCACTCTTCACATTCAAATGTTCGTTCATTATTGCACTTAATGTCGACAGAGAGTCTTTCACGGCGTGGTATATAATGTTCTTTATTTGAAGCTTGTCCTCATGGTTAGAGTGTGTATCGGTGAGGTCTCTGAACTCCTGAGTCAAGTGGAAACAGTGCGACACGTTCTCGGGCGACACGAAATCCTCAGCCACCTGCAAGAAAAAAAGAGAATTAAAAACTTTTCAATGGTTTCAAGTACTCCGGTTTCAGTGATTCGGACACACACATTTTAATTACAACAATTTTTTGTGATGAAATATTAGATCCATTGTTGGGCGTCGAGTTTACTCGTATGAAACCTGAATTCACTAATGAACACGAATGTAACAGGTGAATGAGAAAAACCATCTACTGATCAGTCAGCCTTTCACTCTAGCCTGTATTTTATATTGCACTATTTCTTGTACTGAAAACCTTGAAAACAGGTCATAGTTTAGATCAATAGTGCTTTGGACAAACATGAATCAACAATCATTAGAAAAAACAATCAAGAGGCTTATCCACAGAATAACTCAAAATTGTTGAATTCAGCATTTGAAATATTCCTAAGAGATTCAACAAATCTACACATTTTGTATTTGTATGTATTTTCATCAAATATCTGATAATCAAATAAAACAATAAAAAACAAAATTGATATTTTATGTCGGCAAGTGAATTTAGATGTGAATTCTGATGCTCACGAATACTCCTCCATAAACAAAAATGTTATGTAATGGAAAACAGTTTTACAAGTGATTCAAATTAATAAAAGCAAACTTATGAGAAAACAACTGAAACTAACCTTAATGCAATTGTGCAAGTTCCGAACTTGATGAGGTGCACCGGCCGGAATGAACACGGCATCTCCCTTGCACTGCACTATTGCATACCCTTCGACACCGTACTCCTTGTACAATCTCTCTCGCAGAGGTCCGTCTAGATAGCAGCTCTGGTCGTGGATGGGATCATGATGGGGCTCCAACCTGCCGCCTTTTTCCACTACCACTTTGTTGAGCAGATCTCTGATTTTGTCAGCGTCGCGCGCATTGTAGATGTGCCAAAGGGCGCCGGGTAGCTCGCCCTTGTCTCTAACCCTTCGGCGGGTCAGGATATCACAACCGGCTTCGTCAATGGCGCGGAAAGCTTCCTTGATGTGCTCGTCGGTGTCGCCATCTTTCGGTATGCCAACATACACCATGACGTTGACGGCATCGGATATATCCAAATGCAAGTTCGTCGTGCCTTTGCTAGGGTGAAGCGCCGATCCGTAAGCGTTGTACATCTTGGGTCCCAAATCGGGCCGAACGAAACATTCCGGCAAACGGCTGGCCAAGTTCAGTCTGCCCGTCCTGTGGGTGTACTCCGACAAGGGCAGAACTTTCATCAGGTCGGTGTAGCGAGACGGTAACAACTCCGCGAAATCTTCACCCGGAGGCCAGTCTTTCAATTTCAGCAACATTGGTTGGCCCCGGTCGTCTTTCAGTCGCTTACTGAAATGGTCGAAACCCTCCCAAAACTTTCGCATCGGCTGGTTGGGAACTAGATTGCCTGTCATGCAATTGACTAGATCGTTTTTCTCGTCGCCGAAATCACGAGCAAAAGCGTCTGGATTCCAGAGGTCCTGATCTACGTGTCGTGTGACGTCCGAAACTATGACCGGCTGACCTCGCTTCCACTGATCCTGAAATAATAAATAGCAATAATAAAAAAACATCCCTATGTGTAATGTGTATCAACCTTGACAATACTGTATATCAATTATGTACAAAACACGTACACTTGTAAATCTTAGGAAGACATCCAGAAATTGTTTATGACAAACTTTACCTAATAAAAGTTTGGAAACAAGTCGAAGAAAAAAATGTGAAAATGATTTTGAGAAAAATCATGAATAATGACATTTTTGGAAAGACAATGGAGAATGTTAGAAAAAGGGCAAATATCAAATTACCTACACAAAAACAGGATGGCATAGAAATGAATAGCTAAACCAGAATTTGAAAAGTAGTAGTAGTAGTGCGTTCAATTACAGCAATTCAGTGCGACACGAGCCAGGACAAGAAATTATTTGTTTTTATCCTTAGTCATGATTTTTATAGTACCCTGTGAATTCAAAATAAAATTGTTACTAACCTGGAAAATCTTATAGTTATTCTTGCACTGTGGGTCACTCAACCTCAACAGCTTCCCGTCGCACAGCCAACTATGCGGAGTCTCAGGATACAAAGTCTTGCTCTCAGTCAGTGTCATTATCCGTATCGGCAATTGCACTCTCCCTTTGCCAGCCCAATTGTACCTCCTGATGAAATGTTTGAGCTCGAATTTCGGTTCTGTTGGAGTTTCCACGGCCTTCTGTGGGACGCTATCTTCTATTACGCTCGAGATGACGTCATCCAAATCAGCAGGTTTCGTGGGAGCCGCCAGTTTCTTTTTGGGCTCGTTCTTAGAGACGGGCGAGGCTGCTCGAGAACCGTTCGGCTTGTGGGAGGGGCGGATGAGTAGCTCGCGCAAGGTGGAGAAGTTGCCCTCCTCCTCGCTGCTGCTGCCCTCTTTCTTTTCCTCTCGGTCTAAGCCAACATCTGAAAGTAGGATATCGAGATTATAGAGCCGGCAATTTATGGATACGAGTTTTTAGGATATATTTTCATTTTTTTTTATACACTCACCATCTTCATCTTTGATATCTTTAATCCCGTTCACCTTATCGCCCAGTATAGATCTGATCACTTCTTTGGCTTGAAGATTGTTGTTCTTCAGTGCCGCCTCCTTACTCATTGGACAACTGCACAGCTGATCGATGTTCCACAACTCGCGCATTTCGTGCACCATCTTTCCCAGTTTCACTAACGAATCTCCTGCTATTATTTGGGTGAGCATGAGTTTTTCCTGCTCGTGTACCTGTCGATTAGTACACAGTAGCCAGGAAAATTCGTCGCGATCTTTCCCAGGCTCGCCCCAGACTTTTATGGTGCCCTTCTTTCGACTCTGAAAAATTAAAAATATTGAATTAACTTCACGAATAAAAGTATGCGAGAATGCACTGCATTGTATGATTTTTTTTCAAAACCTACCTTATAACAATCTATACAAACGACGAATCCGCATTTTCCACAGGCCCAATGGAAATTGAAAAGTGTCGTTTCACAGACGTCACACATTTCTCTCACACCTTGCACAACTCTCTTCCATGCTACGACCTTATCTGAAAACAAATTGGAAGTTAACACGACATTTTTCATTTGTTCTGGCACAAGACTCACCATCAGACATATGTTCTGAGTTCGCATCCTTTTCTTGTACTAATAAATCACAAAAATGATCACCGACTTGTTTCAGAAGAAACCTTGACGTTTCCAGATCTAAGTCCGGTGGCGGAGTATCTGCATTGGGAAGCCACAGCCTGAGGTCATCCTATGGATAAATGATATTTGTTATAATTTCAGAAATTATAATAAAAGTTATTAAACTATATTAAACACAAAAAAAAAGAGTAATATTGCTAGGATGTCTTGTGAAATTCTGCTAGGTGGTCGCCTTATTATGTTCCTCATTTATATTATTTTGCAACACATTTTTTTTGTGATCACACAATTTGTTAAAAGCAGGTGTATTCTTTTCTTGCTACAGAACTTGCAGTATGAGGTTATGTTACGTAGCATTACAAGTATGCACTGCTGAGTTGTCCAAACTCATTTTTTGAATAATATTTTGAAAAACTCACCTCCAAAGCATCCTTATGAGGATCGGAGAAGCCTGCGATGGCAAGCTGCCCATTTTTGGTGTACCTCAATCTCCTGAAGGCATAAAACCTGCAGAAGATGTTCGGCATGTTCTTTGACCTCTGGTTCGGAGTCCACCTGCACTCGCGACACTTGGCCAGCTTCGGGGCTACCTCGAAGCAGGGCCCGTCCTGCAGGAAACTCTCACCGGTCTTCTTCAATTGCCCCACTGGGGGTTTGCGAAAGGGGTCACGCGGGGGCTGGTTGTCATCTTTGCTCTTCTTGGGACGTGGCTCCTCGCTCTTATCGTTTTTTGAACCCTTCGGTTTTCTGCCGCGCTTTCGCTGCTCTTTGCCCGAACCGCTAGATTTCTTGCTCGGCGCAGATGCACTCGCGCCTGAATCACTATCCTTCTCGCTGCCGCTTTCCTTGTCACTGTCACTGCCGCTCTCGCTGGCCGCCGCGACCGTCTGCGCTCCAGGTTTGCGCTTCTTATCATCAACGGGTTTCTTCACCGCACCCCCGCCCTTTTTTCTCTTCACTTTCGGCGGTTTCCGCTTCGGAGGCGATTTGCGCCCGCGCTCTTGATCACTACTCGACGAATCGTCATTTTTTGTATCGCCGTTCACGGTCATCTCTTTCGCGACTTTGCGATTCGCCGCTTTATTAGAAAAATGTTTCGTCTTGTTTATACTGTTCACCGCCATTGAACCGATCGAGTGGATCGAATTGACAGGGTTTTCTTTGACCGCAGGGGTTGTCACAGTCGTTGTGGGACTTTTGATGTTCAAAGGTAACGTCAAGCAAGTTCCAGAACCGACAATGCCAGTAGTGTCTTCTAAGTCCTCGCCCGTATGCCTCTGCAGCCATGCTTTCTTCAAATGCCGCACGGGATAACTACCGCTATTTGATGTCTTCTGCGGACCGGGGCTGTTGGACTTCTCCGAGTCCAGAACACTAGGGTTCACTTTCACTGGCGTACCGGGCTGTTCGTCAGTCGGACCCGGGGTCACGCTAGCCGGCGGTGTCGGCGTGGAACCGGTGCTAACCGGCGCGGGGCTAGTACTCAACGGTATCGTCGGCGTGGGTGGCTTAGGACTCTGCTGCTCCCCTATAGAAGCGGGCCTCACCGGTTCGATCGTCACCGCCGTTACGCTGACGTCCGGTAAGTTCTCGGCCAGAGTCGTCGGACTGTGCGTTATCAGAGCAGCCGCTACACTAGTCGGAGGCGTCCGGTAAGCGGCGGTGTTCACAACTGTAGTTATGGTAGTGGCTGCGCTCGCTATCAATGGACTCGGTTCGCTCACTCTGGCCAGTTGGGGCTGCGACGTTATGCTGCTGAATATGCTCAGGCTCGGTTGCGCTGAAGTGCTCACGATAGGGTCGATCCTGGGTTTCTTGATTTCCAGACAGACGGGAGGACTGTTGGGATGACCGGGAATGCTGATTGGCGTGCTAGCTTTGCGTTTGGGGGAGATGCCCTGGTTGGTTTCGTACTTGTTTGAGCTTACACCTAAATCCAGCGGTTGAGTTTGCACCTAAAATAAATATATGAGTTTGCAGTTTTATTTTAATAGAAACATTTGATTCAACTGTCAATATGGAACTTTTTGAAAACACAAGTTTTATGAAAGGCCACACCTGACACCAAATATTCTCTTATTAAATATGTGCAGGGTGCACACTAACGAGATATGATATACAATACAATAAATCCGATATAAAATTTATGACTGTCACCATCATATTCCTAGTATAAAGAGTGCATCAATGTTGTTTTTTATATTTATTAAATAAAAAAAAATACTAAGAGGAATATACTGGTTTTGGGATTATTATACTTTTGTTTCAGAAAATCTTTTAAGCAAAATGTATTTGCCCAAAAGTTGCCAAAAGTAGGTGCCCTCAGTCAATATTTCGGTTTATTTTAGTTCTCAACTGATCTATGAAGAAGGATGTTGCCTATCCGGTTAATTTCTTTTTGAACTAAATAAGTAAGGTTCCAGTTTGAATTTTCACATATGAAAACAATAGTGCTAGTGCTACATAGAATGTATTGATATTCACTTACCTGTTGGTTTCCAGTCAAATTTTGATTGAGAGGTTGATAAGCTCTCGCAATTGACATCGGAGCTGAAGTTGCTGCCGGAGGTGAAGTTCCAGAACCCACTGGTTTCAAAGAAACCCTGCAAGGAACGAATCCAGCTGTTCTATCGTACCGATCCAATATGCTGGACGTCGTTCGGCTGCTGTGCGCGGGAGGAGGAAGTAGAGTTACCAGTGGTGGAGTAGGGTTGTGAGGCGGGTGATACTGAGAAACTTGTTGGTAAGGAGAGGAGGATATTGATGAAGATAGCGGCGGTTTTGTTAACGGAATAGGCGTGGTAGTATCGTGGGGAGAACGAGTTACCGGCACAACCGAAACGCCGCTCCCAACGGGAGGTTTTCCGAATATTTGGTGTGGAGCCGGACTACTGACTTTTGGTTTCGAGTTGGCAACGCTGGGAGATGTCGTCATGGTGTAGCCAGCCGTCGTGAATGGGTAACTTGCTTTTGCTGAAATAATTTTTTATTATAACATATTTGTTGGTAGCGATCTTTGGTATCCTATGAGATGATGAAAAGAAAAGGAGAAATCACCTGATGTTTGATAAATCATCGTCTGGCCATCAGCCCCAGTTCTGTACCTCATCTCCGGCGAAGGGTGGGGTTGACTGTGCGGGTGTTGATGGGGACTCTGCCTTTGGTGGTGTGGACTGGACATTTGACCAGTTGGCCTATGATGGCTCTGCACTTTTCCCAAGTTTTGTGGTTCCATGTGATGGTGAGGACTCGCTGCATGCGTAAGATGATGTGGTGATTGTGTGGGACTCCTGTATTCGTACATGCCTTTATTTTGTCCTGCCTGGCTTTGGTAATGTCCCAGCATCTCGGTTCGCAATTTGGGACTAGGCGAATGAGCCATAGAAACACGCTGTTCAAGAAGATGAGGGTTTTTGCCCTCGTGTTTCACTATCACGGAATTCTTCATTTCGCTCACCATAGCAGTCCCGTCTCTATCCATGGGACCGGTCTTTGTGACTACCAGGCTCCCGGACTGGTTTTTATGCATATCTGTTTTAATCTTTGGTTCGAAAAATGCGTTTTGTGAGGCGTGAAGAGTTGAATAGCCGTACATGCTCATATCGGTTTTAGGAGCAGCCTGCTGCTGTACAGGCATAGTGGTTATTTTTTCAGACGATTTAGAAGTTACACTGCGACTGTGAGCAGGAGGAGGCGGATATTCCGTTTTGGAAGGAACACTTGGTGGTCTCTGAACCTGCAAAGAAAACACCATAAAGTAATGTTTTTTCTTCAGGGAAGATTAATACGTTTCAGGAAGTGAACTTGTGTAAGATGCTTAAAACCAGGAAGTTAGACATTTAATGAACTAAATTCCAACGATGCAATATATCCACTTTATTTAGCACCGATTCGACCTACTCTTATATAATTAATGAGAGCAGGAGATACCATAGCGCATTTAGTAATTTATTGGTGGATTTCCAGATTTTTTTCAACAAGTACAAATATGAACAAAACTGATTATAATTTCATTGTACTCACCGTGTTATAGTACGATCTATGATCCCTGTTATCTCTGACAGACATGTGCCTCTGTTGTTCTCGGTGATGAACTTCCTCCATTCGTTTCCTATCTTCTTCTGAAATACCCGCAGTCCGACCCTGCGTAGGCCTACCGGTAATAGAAGTCCATTGTTCCCTCTGTGAAACAAAAACTTGTTTGAAAAATTTCAGTCATTATTCCTGGCATTGCTACTTTGGAAATTCCTTCCTCAGTATGATTTTATAATCATGGCTTTTCAATAGTAGCAAATACAGAACATCACAGGTAGTTAATGTAAGTGGAATAAGCCCTCAGTTCACAACGTCAATACATACCTTTTGTTGGGCTGCCCTCAATGACTTTTCAAAATGGTTGTGTAAGGCTTGCTCTTGCCTCTCCTTCTCCAATACTATTTCCTTCTCTTGTCGTTCTTTTTCAAGTTTTTCCCGTTCCTGTTTATCTCTTTCCATTCTTTCTTTTTGCTGCTTTTCAGCTATCTCTTGATTTTGCCTCTCTCTAAAAACAAAGGATATGGTCAAATGTTATTCACTATTAAAGATAACTACATGTCAGGACTTTCTACAGAGTGATCCGATACAATCATATTAATAAATATAGAAAAAGAACTACCTACTATGGATTACGGTAATTAATTCAGGATAATTCCGACCATATTTTATGCAAGAATGCACTTGGAAACGTGTATGATGTGCTTTCTGCTGAACTACATGATTACATTATAAACTGTCATTAATTAATCAATAAACTATGACAACTGTTACTGGTAAATTTTTTGGAATCCACGATTACATAAGTCTCAAAAAAATTATAACAACGACCGACATAATTTCAAAAGGTTAGTTACTTGAAAAACATGTCTCCAACAAAGTATTTTTTTTATTTGGAATAAAGTATCATTATTATCAGTCTTTATTAATGAAAAAGTCATGAGGAACATACATGATGTTTTCATGTGTATTTGTCAATACAATCCACTATAATTTTCATTCTCCCAAAAAAATTTTTTTGTTTGAATCTGCTCATTTATTTGATTTTAATTTATTAAATTGATTCACAAAAATAAAGAAAATAAGAATAAAAACACTAACGAAGAGACAGATATAAAAGCAGTAATGGGGAATGTTCCTCAATTTGGGTTATTACTGCAAATGCAAGTTTGAAGAAAGTAAAGTTGAGTTTAATTCAAGAGTTTTTCAAACTCACTTCAAAAAGTATTCAAATTGATGTTACAAATGTTGGGTTTTAATTTTTAAAGGGATTTGTTTCTAATTCAGATATTGGCAACAGCGCCTACATCAAGTTGAAATAATTTATGCGTACCTACTTTAAAAAAGGAAAATTATCTTTATGAATCAACTATTAAGGCAAAATATAAATTATAGTTCAATACCACCTCCACAAGCCACATAAACAACAGTTGTTTTGTTATTTATTTATATAGAGGAAGATAAGTTAGGTGCACAAAATATCATGTCACTGAATGTGTTGGAACTCGGAACATAAGTAAACAGAACAGCACGCCTCTGAAATATTATCTTTGTTTGTCTCATACAGGTAACAGATTCATTGTCCTTTATTAGCTATAACTGATGTTGCCAAATGGTGAAATAGAAACGAATCCTTTTAAATGTTGAATGAATTATTTCATTTATCTTTTTCAAGTATTCAAATAATTTTTAAAGAAAAAGATTGAAATGATGAGTTTAAAATGGGTTGTTTTAGAGCTCTTTTATGAAAACTACTTGATTTTCGTCAGGAGGAACATTCCTCATTACAGAACATAAAGTAAAGATTGTGTATAAATTAGCATCTAAGTGACTGACACTTATGTTATGCCACAAAGTAATACTAATTAATTTAACAAATCATGTTAATTCTTGACATGCTCTGTGAATATAACATAACAATGATATATAACTTCGAATAGAAGTGGGAATGTATCTAATGGTGTTCTAATATTTTGATAAATTCAAAGTAATTTTCGAAGATTATTTTTTTTTATTCTACTTTTACTTTTTTATTACATGCCTGTCAATTATTTTTTTTTCAACAAAGTCTTGCAACTGAAAATATTTCTTAAACTACCTCATTCTCGATCATCTGGTAAATTCTAGAAATCACCATTCTTTGAATGAATTGAAAACATACTTAAACCCCAATTTATCTGTTTTTTTTTCTAGAAAATATGAATACTAGAACCTTCTGGAGATTTATCTTCAGAAAAATTAAGAATTACTTCGTATTGAACACTTTATTATGGATTTTCACTATATAGTTCACAAAACGGCCTGTTTATACTGAATATAGTGTATGGTAGTTTGAAGTTTTGTAATCAGAAAATAAGCGAAACAAATTTGTGTTTTCGTTATAACGAGTATCATTTATCAACAAACCGAAAGGAAGATTATATTTGTCACCGTTATCATGAAAAAAATTACAAATAGAAACATTACATTTTATATATTCATATTTAGTCATCCCTTAAAATGTATTTTATCTTGTATGTAGATCATATATGTTTTTTTAATTCTTCAATATCCCATATCACAATCATTGTCAACCTCGATTATATTCCCAGGACTACAAATTATTCTACCATCGATCTTTAGTTATTTGGGTTAAGGTTTGGACGTGTCTATAAAATGTAAAATTTTCTTGAGGCAAATAAAGATGAAATGAAATTTGTTACTCTCCGCAACGTACCTGTACATCCTCTCCTGCCTATCCCTATCCTGCAACACCATCCTTTCAGCCATCATTTCTTCAGCCGCCTGGGCGACTGCCGAATGCCCCGCATTCGGCTGGGCGGCCAATATGTGGGCGGGAACCCCATAAGGAGACCGCTGACTAGACTTCCAGAGCATGTCACTGAATTGGGGATGGTAGAGGGTGTGGGGCGCCAAGTGGGGATGGTGACCCGCGAGGGGGACGTGGGGGCTCATGAGGTTGGGAGGCGGTGGTACTACCGGGTAGGTGCCTAGTGACGCGGGATGAGGCCCGGTCGATGCTACTGAAGATGGCGGAGGCGGGCCGGCTGATGCGGCAGGTGTACCAGAGTGTGACATTAGTAGCGTCTAGAAATAATGATACTTTCGTTTGAACAAAGTCCACACAACACTGTATCTTTACACTTGTAGACAAAAATGGTTAAATTGCTACTTTGTTACTGTTCTATTATATATGCGGATTACAAGACTTATTTGAAATCCGCATATATAATAGAGTTGCACAATACAAGTGTTCAATCACTTAGGTGCCAAACTCAGTAATGTAATCAGAAATTAGTATAGCTAACCAAATCCTCGATTAACTTGCTGAACTATAAAATGTATAGTATATTTCCTAGTAAAAATGTGTGGTATATATATGTATGTATGTATATATATATATATATATATATATATATATATATATATATATATATATATATATATATATATATATATATATATATATATAAAGTTTTAATATATAATTTTACATAACTGTTATATCCTATAGGTACATAATTTTTTCTTTTTTATAAGTTTATTTATATCATATTACACTGACTTGTTCTATATCATTGAGTTATGATCCAGAAGAACCAATAAAATATTATTATTATATATATATATATATATATATATATATATATATATATATATATATATATATGTATGTATATGTGTGTGTATATATATCATATCATATTTATCATATTTATTGTATTGTTATCATTTTCAATTGTATAAATTGTATAAAAATTGTATATTGATATTGAGAATCCTATTGTTACGGTGCTTTTGTATAATATGATTATATTAAAATAAATTAAAATTAAATACAGGATGGGCCATCAAAAACTCGACATGGAGGTTTTGGGTACTAATCTTGCAAATCCGAAAAAACGCTCAGACAAGTCGATTTTTATTGTTAGGGGGGGCGGTTTTTTCCCTTTGTCACTTCAACCCCGGAGCAGAGGGGTGAACAACCCTTGGAATTTTAAAAGGGAATAGGGGGCGAGTCGCATATCGTTTGAAAGATCTTGGAGTTCTCTAAACAATGGTGTACATTGTTTCAAATTTGGACGTATTTGAAAGAGTTCTTTCCGATAATTAACTTTTTCAATATTGTTAATAGCAACAAATTGTTGTAGGCCACTGCTCAGTTGGAATGTATTTGGAACTCTTTCATTTGTTTAGTTCGCTACTTTTTTTGTAAATTTTTCAGTTCTTCTCTGATAAGAGGACTATTACAATTGAGAAATGGTTAAAAATGTTGTTTCTATTTCTCATTTTTATTGTTAAAAGTGATATTTACATTATTACTAGTAGTGAGTGCCGTAAAGTGTTGCTAAAGAAACAATGGTTTACACAACTGTAGAGAGGGTTGAGCTGATTGAACTGTACTATGGAAATAGACGTTGTGCTACGAGAGCCGCTGAACTGTTCAATCAACAACATGATAAGGAAGTGTCGCGACAGTACGTTTTCGATTTTACTGCAAAATTTCGCGCAACTGGATTTGTAGCAAATAAAAAACGGCAAATCGAACCACCAGTAACAAATGAGGCGACACAAGTGGTAACACCGGGCCATGTTGAGCTTGACCATACTTTGAGTACAAGAAAGTTAGCATTTGTTTCCGGGATGTCATGAACTAGCATTCCGCGTATTTCAAAAACCCACAAAATGCATCCTTACAAGATTAAATGAACGCAAGAACTGAATGAAGATGATTTCGATCCACGCTTGCGAGTTATTAATGAACGAGTGGTGGAAAAACCACATTTTGTTTTCAACATTTGCTTCAGTCATGAATGTTTTTTTTCCTAAATGGCACAGTTAATCGCCATCATTGTCGCTATTGGGCTGATTCAACTCCTCACATTTTTCATAAAGTGCATACTCAACGTCCACAAAAATTAAATGTATGGACTGGAATTTTTGGTGACCGTATTGTTGGCCCATTGTTTTCAGAAGGCAATTTAACCGGACAAATGTATTATTTGGAGCTTCTGGGAGATACTATTAATCCCCTTCTCACTGATATTATTGAAAATGACCACAATTATCGGGAGGATCTGTTAATATTTCAACAAGATGGGGCTACTCCTCCGGACTATGATCTGCCTGTTCAGCAGTATTCAGATCAGACTTTTCCAGATCACTGAATTGGGAGGCGGGGCACTATCGAATGGCCACCACGATCACCAGACCTTTCGCCGTTAGATTTCTTTCTGTGGGGTCATTTGAAAAGCAGAATTTACTGTACTCCTCCTGCATCACTCGAAGATTTAAGGCAACGAATCACAAATGAATGTCGCCAAATCACTCCAGAAATGCTCCACAATGTTCGAGATCGTTTCCAGCAGAATCTCTTTTATTGCATGGAAGCTGGAGGTGCCCATTTTGGGCATATGCTAACATGAGAATAAAGTAAGTAATTTTACCTCTAAATTCAATATGATTTGTCCCAATAAAAAAAAATGTACAACGTCGTTTAGAGAATTCCTAGATCTTTCAAATGATGTGCGACTCGCCCCCAGTTCCCTATTAAAATTCCTAGGGTTACCACGCCTCTGCTCCGGGGTTGAGTGACGACGCTGTAAATGGGGAAACAACTGTCCCCCTCCCAATGAAAATCGACCTGCCTGAACGTTTTTTAGGATTTGCAAGATTAGTACTCAAAACCCCCATGTCAAGTTTTCGATGACCCACCCTGTATATTCAATAATGTGCAGTTTCAAATTGGATCTGTAAGATCTAGTTCACTGACAATAGCTCACACTCTAAATAAATCATATAAAATCTTAGCTATCTTTGCTAAGAACAACTTGGTTACATCTTGTAATGAAAACAATTTGCATATGAACATTGATGAATTTTGCTATTCAGGTTTCACAAATCACATAAGAAATGTCACACTTCATACTCTATCAAGAAAAACTAATTAACATATGTGACTTCAGTTAAAGACATAAGTGTTATTATTGATGAGCAGTTACGTTTTGCAAAACATGTAAATTATTTTGCAGTTGACACTTTGAAACTATTCGGTTTCATTATACGAAACTGTAGCCTATCTGTTAGATCCAATAATAATTTCTCGGTTAGAATATGGATCAAATATATGGTACCTAGCCATTTTATGGGAATCACTGCACTACATTAGAAAGGGTTCAGAATATATTCTTTTGTGCATATAAAATGAAGATCCATATAGAGAACCATAATTACAACTTTGTTGCAAGTGCTCTCAACCCCAGATCACTGAGGAAAGAAAAAATTCTGATATAAAATGAATATACAAATTAATAAATGGTCTAGATATATTCACTAAACTCCTAAATAAAATCCATCTACATGTG
Source organism: Leptinotarsa decemlineata (assembly GCF_025532065.1). Classification (NCBI taxonomy): domain Eukaryota; kingdom Metazoa; phylum Arthropoda; class Insecta; order Coleoptera; family Chrysomelidae; genus Leptinotarsa; species Leptinotarsa decemlineata. The sequence continues at coordinate 7,933,140 of NW_027412690.1, forward strand.
CCAACTAGAGTTCTCAGGAATACTGATTTCTTTTGACATTCCTTTCCGTACCACCAACTATGGCATACATTCTCCTATCGATTGCACGCTCAAAAGGATTAATGATAGAAAATTGGAGGTTACTGGTATTATGTTATCTACATTAAAAAATAGTCTGTGGTTACAATTATAACATTTACTTGTGTATACTAACTTAATGTTTTTATAGTCAACTATCTCTAGTTTATATGTTAATCTACTGTATTTGTATTATTACTTCATGTACAATGTAGTGCGTATATTATATAATGGGGGTAACCCCTATAAATAAAATGAAAATATTTCATAATTTTCACGATTTTTCTAATGGAATACAAGTTTAATTTATTATTAGTAATACTCATTCGAATATGTCTTCAACAATATGGAATTTCATCAGAGGAACGTTTCATTTGCAGTGGGGTCCCACAAGGTTCCGTTTTGGGACCGGTGTTGTTTCTCATGTATGTCAATGACTTAGTCCATGTTGACATAAGTGGTAAATTCACATGTTTCGCTCACGACACCACTATCCTCTGGCATAGCAATACCGCTTCAAATTTAATTGATCAAATCATCGTCGACGTAAGCATGAAAGAGTGGTGTGAGTCCAATCTTCATCATTCAACTTCGACAAAACAAATGTGGTCACGTTTAAATGAAACATAGGGGAAGCACACTTTCTACAAAAAAGATCCATCAGATATTTGTGCAAGGCTAGCTACAGGGATTCATGCCGCCCATTATTTGTGAAGCAAAACATTCTGACCTTAGTATGTCTTTTTATTTTGGAAACAGTATGTCTTATCCACAAAAAATATAAAAATCAACTTAATACCACCTCAACTTGTAGTATACATCAGTCTTACTTCATTTCCCTTCCAACACCTACTTTAGCCCTCACACAAAATTCTATTATTTTCAATAGCAAGAAGTTATTTAATCACCTTCCCATTAATTTAAGGCGAATATATAATAAAAAAAAATTCAGAAAGAGAGTAGAAGAATTCCTTGTTGGGAGGCCCTATTATAGTGTAGACAAATTCTACCAAGGCTCTATAGAGTAATTGGCATGTAGCTTTGTGTAAACAAGTTATTGAATTCAACATGAAATGACTATCAATGTTCATTACATAGCATTATATATTTACATTTATTCAATATTCATGTACTTATATTTGTATCTGTTCAGCTGGGCTTAATATTGTTCTGTCCATATACTTTGCTCTTGTCTTTAACCATTATTTTATAGTCTATATTTGGTAATTGTCCCATATACACGTTTTACTTTCCTAGAATTTGCCAATAAGACGTTCAGATCTTGGGTAATAAAGGATATTTTGATTTGATTCGACGGTTTTGTTTTGTTATATGCAAGATTTCCTTATCTCTAAACAAATTATCAAATCACTAAAAAATCTAATGAATCATGAGATGACTGAAGACTCATTTTATTTGAATAATATGAATTTTTCAAGATTTGAAATCGAAATTCCTAAAACCAAAATGCAATAATTAAGATAAACTTTTTTAATATGACTATTTATTTAGTGTCCCACAAGTAGGTACTCGTATATCAATCTTGAATTTGTTGTTTACAAATAACAAACCTTTTCATTATTTCAATAAGTACCATCACAAAAAAGCGATGAATAAACCAAGCGTTTCAACTAATCAATTCCTACTTTGGTTTAATTTCGGTGCATCTTCTTCCAATTTTTAGATGCATAGCAAAATAGAAAAGTATTTTAGTTGAATTGTATGAAGCACTTCATGGAATAGTTAAGATAAAAGAAATAGCGATAACAATGAAATAATTTTTTAAACACAAAATTGCAAACTGGAACATTGGCATATAAGTTGGCATTGAGAAATGCACAAAAACCTTTATTAGAAGAGAATAGCAAAAACATTTTATGTTGCCAAGGTGATGTCACCACAATATTCTCACCTAATGAAAATACCATTGAGAAAAAATAAAAGAAAAAATTAAAATGGGTTCATTGTCAAATTTAGTGAAAACCAATGTGTAAAGGAGTTGCTAGTTATTAACGAGCCTGAATTAATGAAGTTTTTTTTAAACAATTTGAGATTCAATATCAGAAGTCGACAATGATTTTCAATTCATGAAATGATAAAGAGAAATATCTGAACACTGTATCCTGCATTATACGTGTGTGAACCAAAATCATGTTTACAAATGAAACTTTTAATAAAAGCATGCCAAGAAATTATCATTGAAGGTTTTTTAAATGCAATTTTTGGAGTTGAAGTCACTTCCAATATTGAGTATGGCATGATATACTGGTAAATAATTCCAACATATCTTTAAAAAACTGGACTTTTCATTTGTAAAAAACCTAGAACATGCCTACAAATAAAAATGTTCGGTGTAATGCATTGATTATGTGCAAAAAAACACTGCTAATATGAATCAACTTCAGAATATTAGTTAACGTGGTATTGATTTTGCTGAAACAAAGTAGTAGTAACACTCAAGACAAAAAACAGCAGGATCTAAATATTGAAAATTTTTATAGTAATAATATGCCTCCCTAATGATGTCAAGTTGAACTGCTTGCTCCGCCAGTACAAAATGAGAAAGAATATTTTTTTCCAATAGTTCACCTCAATCAAATCCCATGTTGTCATCTTCTGCTACATTGAGATTTATATTTTAATCATTTGTTGTCACCGTTATTTAAAAAAATCATTATGGAGAGGAGCCAAACTAATGCCAGTCAATAAATAGAAAACGAAAACCTGGAATGTATACATAAAAGGAGTAACATTATGGCCGCTAGCCAATAACAGTAATAAAAATCAAGTGGTATGTGACCCACTTTCTGTTGCCAATAACTCACGCCAATCCACTGGAGCACAAATATTTAATTTGAAATATATAATGGTTGAGTTGGGCATGTAATGGCTGCCAAGTTATTTTGAAAGGAATGCCAAAGTAAGATATCAATTAATCATAATATAATCGTGTTAACGATTTTTGCATGTACATTTCAGAAATATTGAACTAGTTTAGACAAATAAACATATTTGAAACAATGAAAAGTACCCTGATACACTTTTTCAAAAGTAGTTTCTTTTGAAAAACTTGAATGATAACTTTAGTGCTAGTGTGATATTTAGTTTGGCGCATAGTTTTAGTATAGTTGAAACACTGAAACACATGCTACATTCATTTCAGTGCACAATTATTGCCAATTCTTGGTACATGTTAAATTCATATTGGTGCATAGTTTGAGTATACTTTTAACGTAGTCTAATAGTTAGCTGCAATGGAATTTTATCAAGTCCCAAAGATGTAAAACTAGGAGTGCCTCAAGGTTCTGTCCTGGGACCATTGTTGTTCCTCAATTTCATAAATGACCTGTCTGAATTCTTTTCTGAGTGTCACATAACCATGTTTGCGGATGACACTGCAATTTCTGTGGCCGACAAAAACGAAGTTGAGTTGCCAGACAAAATAAATAAAATAATAGATAAATTCAGTGCTTGGTGTCAACGTAACAAACTTATTCTGAATAAATCTAAATCTGTTTCAATGAAATCATTTATTAGGAAAAATTTCAGCAGTGACTCTTCCACAATAAATGGTATTCGATCTTCCAGCGAAGTCTTGTTTTTAGGAACGTCTTTAGACGAAAATTTGACCTGGAGCGGTCATATTCAGAAGGTCTGCAGCAACAAACTCAATTCCGCATATTACTCAATCAAACAATTGAAAAACACTCTAGATAATTTTGGATTGATGAACGTCTATTTTTCTATGGTTTATTCTCACATCAGCTTTAATATCATTTCTTGGGGATGTGCAAGGGAATTTCCACGAGTTTTTGTTGCTCAGAAAAGATTGCTGAGACTAATTTTTAATATAGATTTTCAAGATAGTAGTAGACCAATTTTCTTAAGAGAAGGCCTATTGACGGCACCTTCTTTATTTATCTTGAAGTGTGTCACTTTTGCCCGTAACAATATAACTGAATTTGTCACAAATGCGGATATACATGGTAGATACACCCGTCATGGGAAACTGTTAAGAACCCCCTCACACAAAACGGCTCACTTTAGATGCTCCCCACTATTTAATACAACAAACTGTTATAATAACTTGACGGCATCTATTAGGAAAATCGAGTCAGATAAACTTTTTAAAATTGAGGTGAAGAAACTTCTTTTACAGAAGTGTTACTACAGTCTTGAGGAATTCTTGCACGACACTTTTTCATGACATTTTGAGAGTATTTGCTAGAGCTTCTCCGATTTTTTATATAATACTTCCATGTTGTGAAAGTTTGTGGACGTGAACCATATTTATTGTTTTTGTATTGTTCAACTTCTGTAGTTTTATTTTTGTTTTTTAATTATGACTGAGCACATGTACTCAATGTACCAAAGTGTCAAATAAATAAATAAATAAATAAATTAACGCTTTTAATGAACAACGACAAGCGTCATTAATTTTATTATAGACAAGTATGAGTATTTGAAATGAACACTGATGTATGTTGTATCCATTTCAATGCTCAGTTTACTTCTATATAAAAACTCACAGTGCTCTAGTCATACTCACTTTAGTGCACAGAACAGTAATAAATTCCCAAGGTCTTTTTTTAAGACTTCCTGTGATCATTAGAAACGACCATAAAATCGACAAATGAACTGATGACAACTCAGTCAGATAATTTCAAATGTACCACCACCAATAAAAAAGAAATTGTCAATAACACTTACTTGACCTACCTGGTGCTGAACGCTATGTATGTGCCGAACGTGCGGCTCTTCCAGCAACAGGTTGGGGTCCCTCCAAACCCTTACCGGCTCGCTTCCAGCTTCGTGATGTCTTTGCTGGACGGCTGCCAGTGAGGCAGGGATAAATAGAGGCGACCTGAAAATTAAGTTGTATTCAATCAATGAATTCTAAAAAGCCAGTTATGTGAGTTACTTTTGTTTATGTGATGCCTCAGTGTAGTTAATTCATCACCAAATCAGGTAATACATGCAAAGACATCATAGGCATTCATAGTTTTAGGAATCATAAATGAATCTAAAGTAGTAATATCCCTGACCTCATTGTAAAACTATTACTTTGAACATATTTTGATATTACAGACCAGGCGTATAGATAATGGTGTATCCAAGTTTCAGTTACAATAATTAATCGGCGCCAAAACTTGGATTTATTGCGCCTAAACTGCGCCAACAGAGAGTTGGAAATGTTCATTTGAACACGTTTCTGGTCTTACGTGAGCAAATGTGGCACCCAACGCACGGACAGCCTTCTCATGCCTAAATCTTGATATAGTATGTGTCAACATGTTCTGTTGACATGTCGATAACCTCTGCTATTTCTTTTCTTTAATTCGACGGTCTGCTAGCACCATTTCGTGAACTTTGGCGATGTTTTCGTCGGTGGTTGCAGTTTTTGGGCGTCCCGAAAATTCATCGTCTCCCAAGCTCTTACGGCCATGTTTCAATTCAGTTGTCCAAAATTTCAAAGTGATAAATGATCGTGCAGAGTCCTCATACGCAGGATCCAACTCATCTTTGATTTGCGTAGTCATCTTGTCTTTCAAAAACAAATATTTACTGACAACTCGATACACGATTTTGTCTATTTTTATAAAACCACCAACATCAACACACTCAAATGACTGTTCATAACAACTGCGTGTCCCAAATGGCTGAAACTTTGCTGAGTAACAGCCAACAGATGAACACAACGAAATTCACTAAGTAGCTTTTATGTACTTCCGAAAAAAAAATCCAAGGCCAAGAACAAAAACGAACCAGCACGTGTAACTATGATAAGTTATATATGGCACCACCGCACAGAGCTGCCAATATTAAATCATGAAAAATCACCAATTCTTCTTCATTAATAAATTAGAAACTTGTACAGGTGGACGTTTTTGATTTTCACAAAATAAGACGTCAGTGTAATGAAAACCATCTAAAAAAATATTAGGTGGCGTCCCTGCTGTGGCAGAGAACACAAACCAAGACGCACAGAAGCGAAAACAATCTGGAAGGGACGGCGTCTATAATTTAAGGAAGCGGCATCAATATCGAAGAAGCAGGTCGGATTCAGAGAATAGTTAGAGTAAAAATATCGGACATACGACACTGGAACTCCGACTATTCTGTGCAGCAGACACAGAACAGTAAATTATTCTTTTTCTGTGGTCAGAATTTCCAAAACGAATTGTTCCCTGTCGTTTTTCTATTTCAACCAATGCGAAATTCCTAAGATGGCAACCTGTCTGCGTAAGGAATACAATTTAATTTCCCCGTGCTTACGAACGACAACTCCTATTGTTACTCTTCTGTGACGTAAGACAGTCAACAGATCGCGATAAGAAACAGCGACGCGAGACAGAAAACAGTCTCTATATCAGAGAAATGGCGTTCTCAAGAAAATACGATCAGAATGGTGGAGGTTACCAGTGCTGCCAATTCAAGGGGAGAAAGAGAGAGTTTTATATGCATATTCGGTAGGTCACCCCATTTATTCCCGCTAGGCGTCTACCGATGTCACTTCTCAGTCAGTACACAGCACGGAGTAGGGATAAGAACAAAGCCGTCTCCTGTCTTTCTCTCAGAATAAACCTTCTCTCACTCCCTACACAGTTTTCGGCCACTATTATTGTTTATCCATCGAGCGTAGATACATTTTGCGATACCACCGAAAAATTTACAGCTGAAGGTTGGATCGCTGCGTAATTTGAATCCAGCACGCCTGTGCAACGGCACGCGATTTTCATTGAAAAAATCATTGAAAAACGTAATATGGAAAATAAAATCATTAATTTCAGAATAAATAATAAAGTGTTGACCAATTCAATGAAATTAACGCAAAATCATAACTTTTCACAAAAATAATAGTAATGATAACTATCACAATTAGTCGAGGACATACCTGTTTTGCGAAGTTTGTTGCGACAAGCTGCTCGACGACGACGTTGATGACGTAGAAAGGTTGTTTGGCGGTTCGTCCGATGAACTTAGGGCGCTGGACCGCGACCCAGACCTTTCATCGCCACTGCCCGATCTCAGCGAACTCACGCCCGAATCGGAACGGTCATCTGGGAAACGGAGCAGGAGGCTGGACGCTGATTCCGAACCGAGATCCATCCTGCTGTGGTATGGCGAGGATGACACCAGCGGTCCGTCATCGTCACCTGGAACAAAACGAAAAAGCCGTCACGTCACTATCGATGCAAACGAAAGGGATATACGGCAAAGTTCATATGTGGGGACTTGAAGAGGCGGATTTATCCTCTTCATTGAAGACTCAAGACAAATATCTATACTTTGTCATGATTTTCGTATATGTTTTAATTGTTATTCTGGAAAGCAGTACTAATGAGATATAACAAAAAAGCAAATCTTTGTCAATCAATTATCCGTTATATCTAGCAATATATAGTTGCTGGTAACAATTAGAAACAAATTTGTGCTTAAAAAATTAAATAGATTCAAATTGTAATGACCATAACTGAGGAATTTATAAATGATTTCAATCGTAGTTATGAAATCTCGGATTACTGAATAATCTATATTCTCTACTTTGATTCCAAGAAAAATAGACATTATTTAAATTAAAAGAATCAACATTCCAAACTCAAGAAACTGAGTAATTCAAAATCATAGATGAATCAATTTAACCTTGTATAATGAGTAAGACTTGACTTGATAAAAATGGTAATATACCTGCCTTTTGTTGACATAAATAAATGAATATTCATAACCAACAAGAGTCGGTTTTTCTGAGAACAATAGTTCTGCTTCTGGTTTTCATTCAATTCACTTTAACATGCAACTACTTAATGATCATTTCTATTTATATACTGAAGTTTTTGATTTTAAATCACATTCAGGTCAAAGTAATTATATATACACCGCTCGTGAATCGATGTAGTTCATGTTTATATTCAATTGCGAAAACAATAGAGTAACATTTTACTTAAGATTCATTCTTTTTTATGATTTTCTTTGTTGCAAAATACAATGAAAAACAGGTAGTTGAAAATCTACCAACTGTAAAACATAACTCAATTTAGTAATATTCAAGATGCCCACAACAGAAATTACAAAGAAGTAATCCTGTAAGATTTTTTTTTTCAATGAAAAACTAGTATCCCAACATTAACCTAGAATAGAAATAGGTGGCTTTGTTGTTCTCTGAATGCTGTCAACTATTATATTGCATCATTTGATTATTTTTCACACGTCTTTACAATTTTCAGTTCTTTCTGGCCCCACGTTGGGCGCCTAAAGTATTGAAGAAAACCATTCCTCACCTCTAATTGAGCACTCCCTCAGCTCGTCTGCCTTATTTGGCGTCGTAGTTGTCCTAATTTGAGCCACTATCACACAGTCCTCTTCACTTCCGTTTAGCTCACTGTTCACCACTTCCTTCGCAGCAGGCATAGATTCACACTGCACATCGTCACTTCTCACATCCACACTCACTATTTCTACACTAGCGCTACTGCCACTACTGCCATTACTATCCTCGTCGACTGGATCCGGATCGGGAGACTCTGGAGGTCTCTCAATAGATTCTAAGTTGGGAGATCCTGGCGGTGGGTCTACCGAACACAACTCTGCCGACTCCGGTTGTCGCTCGATAGGGGATAAATCCGGGGAACTGAGCGGCTGCGTGCAATGTTCTTCTAGTTTTTGCCTACAGAGTATCGAAAGTGCCGAATTTGCCTGTAGACAATCTTCTACTCTCACTTCGATCTCTCGGAGTTTCGAGTTATTCGCTTCCTCTAATACTTTTTTCCTGTTCGAGGAGCGATTGTTCAAGTTTTTTCTGCGAGTCTGTTTGTTCTCTAAATCTTCTCTTGTATTGAAGTTGCGGGGTTTTGCGTTAGTGGAGGAAGTTTCTACTTCAACTGGTTTTCTTTTACGCGATTTTGTAGTGGGTCCTGCAAAAAAAAACTAAAGTTAGTTTCAAAATAATACAATTAAAATACTACTGCAATTATAATTGCATCCAGTGCTCGTTTGCCATTTTTGAAACAATTTTCTCCCGTTAATTAATAAAAGTGGATCACTCGACACAAAAAAAAATGTCTTATCCAATTTCAAGTTGAGCACGCTCAAAGCAATAATCGTCAAATGTGCTGCCCTCCTGTGACCTTGACTTGACACCCGCCAAGTAGCGTGACAAATTCAACTAAATCCGAACATAACTTGGACTAGTTTCGACTGATTAGCAAGTTGTGTATTATTTCCAGATAGGAAGCTTTCGATCGAACTAATTAGCGTAAACTTAGTGCCAAGGTTTGAATTTAATGATAGAAAGTGAAATGTGTAACCTAATGTTTTACGCTTTCACTTTATAGGTGCAGCGAAGTTGCACAATTTATATAATGAACGAATAATGAGTTTCCATAAAGAAATCTCAATTGGTGGTTATTATTTATCTCGCTGACTAACCACAGATTGTCGGAAAAAATATGTCTTGTTTCAGGTAGATTAAAGATTAATAAATTATTGATGACATGAAAGGTTCCGATGAGTCTCCTTTTTTGTATCGTTGCTATAACAATGTTTTAAATGGCCCCACATTGGGCGGCGAAATATATTTACGAAAAATTTCAAGCGAAAACTCGATATTTTATTGAAATACTTCCAGAATAAAAAGTTTTGTGAAAAGATATCAAATGGAATTCTAACCACCCCAATTTCCGCAAATATTCCAGCCCAATTTTCTCGAGCGAGTAGCGACGTGTCATTGAGAATCATTAAACGAGATATAGCGTCGGCATTTTTTTGAAAGAGGGTCGCTATCGATCAAACTCTACAATGTTGAGAGGATGCGATCGTGGAAAAGGGAGTGGCCGAAAATGTTGTTGAACCATGTCTGCATTCACCGATCTAAAATAACTGCTGCCGAGAACGAAAACGTGACAGTATTTTTTTTTTCGAGCGGCGAGTAGAACCCCTGTCACGATCGGATGATATCGTCGTTATCTGAAGATCGGAAACTGTCATGACTAACCCGATGTAGTTTCGAAAAATATTTCGCTGCAATACAGATAAAAATGCCAACGTGTATAGGAATAAAAAGAACTACAAACTGCCCTGGATTATGTGGTTAATCTACACCTGGTTGATTAACCGAAACAGTAATTTGGATGAGCTATTCAGCCAGTATTACACATTAATATATAAATAAAATATGCATTCACGAACTCGCCTGTTATTCTGTACTTGGAGAACTTTTTGTTTAGTTCACCTGGGTTAGTTTCTGTTTTCTTGTGCTGCCCGCTCTTGTACGAATTAAGAACCACTTGCCCTCGAAATTAAAAAAAATATATCTTCAGACAAGAGAGGTCAGCACTAGGCATGACAGAAACACCACATGACCAAAGATAGAGCTTTCCGAAGGAAATAATTGCATTTAATAACCGATACTGAACGAAATACAACATATCGATTTTAAAAGAATGATAGGATCAGTTTGCGCCACTATATTTTATAAATCAAACGTCAAATATTGATTGTTTAATTTCTTTATTGAAATATTCGTTTATACAAATGTAAAAATCAGTTCTTCACAATGGAGACTAAAATAAAATTATAATTTATTTTACATGTTTTATCGAGTTTCATCTCTGTACAGGCTGCAGTAGGTGTAGTACTTAATGCCACGTATAGGTGGCGGTTATCGAAAAGCTGAGTTTCAGACATTTTTTACCAACAATAAAGAGGTGTGGAGTATGAAGTTGAGGAAGTTAATTTGAAGCTATCACTTCAAAACGGACATCGTAAATATTTTCCCAGTTTTCTTTGTTCGGGCGAGTATTCTACGGCTATCTTTTTATTATACCCACAACTAAATACGTAGTAAGTGTATTCAATTTCAAATCTTCAGATGTGTTCGATACTACATCCAACATGCTGTCACTAACTTACACATGAGTAGATTGATTTTCGGGGACCGATGTTCATTGCCATTTTAAAATTCACCATGACAGAAGTAAGGTAATGCTTTGTAATTAAACGTCACTGTCATCCGGTTTAATAAACAGCTGTTAGTGACAGCAAAATGGGTAACGCATTCAATCACGTTCACTAGAGGCGTGGTACAATTCCCCCGGCGTTCATGCAACAACAGATCGAACGAAATTGCCGATGATTATCTCGTCGTAGAATCTAATTTTTAATCACAGACATCAAAAAACCTTTTTTCGTTCCATTGAAAAACTACCACATTCTAGTTACATAATTACGTTGATGAAACATCAAACGATACTAGATTCGATTGCTACATTAGACCTTGAAATAGTTGAATTTGGAGTTCCATCTCATATTTGAACATATTCAACCACGGAGTAGGCGACATCTAGGTTGAATAATACGAACGTCTTAATGACTAATAATGACTAGTATGATAATTATCTATCAGAAAATGTTTAGCTTTCACCAAGAGCCGAAACTAACAAAGAAATGGAACATTATACTCGGAATCATTGATTCAATCAACATTTCTTGTTGGTGGAATGTGTATTCCAAAACATGATTTTTTTAACCGCCACACTATAAGAAGGTATCAAGTTCTTTATATTTTGCTGAACAGAGATATAAATGTGTTTCCTTTATCTTAACCCAATTTTCTCGCGCTTAGGGTATACATATTAGGGTACGAAGTCCTTCAAATTCGCCATCTGGGTAATAATCTCGCCGACAAAATCAAACATAAATACCATGCATACATTAGTTGTCGTTATAAAATCAAACATAAATACCATGCATACATTTGCTGTTGTTATCGAATTTCACTTATCAGTTCCGTCAGCTTAGCACGAGGTATCAAAATTGACGACATAAACATAAAAGTCGAGAGAGAGAGATAGAGAGTTGGAACCCACAACTGTTAGAAATTTTCCGCGAATATAGAAGTCTTATACAGAACGGTCAATTCTTATACCGAATGGCCAATCGGTATAAGAATCTGTTCCCTTGTATCATGAATTTGTGCATCCGATATTATTGACGAAATAATGAAAACAAAACAACGCTGAAACTGCTCTTGAACATTCACTACTCTGAAAATTCACTGAAAAATAACCGCTAGGTTTCGATTTCGTGTCCATTTCATAAAATGGTGTCATTTCTTTATTATTACACCATATTTTAAATTCCAGATTTCACCTCCGTTATAAGGCAATTTGAAAATGCGGAACACGTAAACATTTTAGCTAGGTATAACCGTCTATGGCGGAGCATTAGACAGAACCATTCCCAATTCGAGTTTAAAATATCTTTTATCCAGATGCTCTGAAAGAAAGAAAAACTTTAAATTAAATCAAACCCATTAAATCATTTCATTACACAATTTATATTATATGGTAGCTCATCGCGAGATTTACCTTCATAAAAAATACAACATGTATGTAACTTGATTTTGACATAATTCTATATCTTAAAAGCTTGCTTTTAAAAATATTTCTCATTATTAATTTACTTAAGATTGTTATTCAAGAAAGCACCTATTTCTCAATTGATTTGCTTCGGTTTTTCAATCGTATTTTACCGACTTTCGACTTTAACCTTGCGCGAAACAACTTTATTGTGTTGGCAACACTGTTCATCAGTTCCGTTCGCGCGGTATCAGATTCGCCGAGTCACAAACAAAAAAAGAAAATCCGAGAGAGAGGAGCAGAGAGTTAGAACCCTCGACTGTTTGAAATTCTCCGCGTAGGTCGAAGCCTTATACAATGGGACGTGTTTTTACAATGGTATAACCTGATTACCAGGCCGCCTACCGGCAATTCCGTTAATATTCTTCCAACCCACGCCCGCCAAGGCACACACGATGTTGAAATTAATGTTCGACGCGTCTCAGAAAACGTTATTCGTTTTTATGGCTGCCAGTGTCGTTTTCTCTTTTTATGCATCTCTCGTGTTGCGTGCCCGTTTTATGGGATGGTTAATGGTCGGATATGCGACCCGGAGAGGGGGCAGAGGGGTAGGATTCGTATCGGAATTGAAGTTGATTGGTATTTACGATGAAAAATCGAGTGGATACGAAACATACCGGGCAGAACTGGTTTTGTGATCGCTTGGCATCGCAAAACCGATATACTAGTAATTATATTCACATAAATATGCCGGTGTCGTGACAATTGTGTAGATAAATACTGTGAAATGTACGCCAAGAAGTGGTTTCTAGAATTAACACGGTCTCTGTCGATATAATACGCATTTAAGAAAAAAATGTTACATCTAAAAAGTTAATGATAAGAAAAATCACACATAACTTTAGTAAAAGTAATAGAAATCTATAAAATGTAACAGAAACTAAATTGATAGATGAACTCTTATTTTTTAGTGTTGAATATTTGAAACGACTCATCACAAGTTTGGCTTCTATCAGGTGGTCTGAAAAGTTCGCAGGATAACATACAGATGGCGCTACTAGCATTGAATCTAAATAATTTTTAGTCAACCCCAACCTTCAAAGGACACGTGTACAAATTTTACAGCTATCGGATTATTAGTTCGTGAAATAGAACATTTAGAGTGAAACAACTTTTTGTTACTTTGAAGAAAATGGATAAAGATAGTGACAAAGAAATTCATTCAAACTGTGTTTTGTTTATGAAAAAGTAAACCTTGCGAAATGCGCTTGAAATAAATAGAAAGAGTACATGCATTTTACGGCAAATAACAAATATTGACGAGTATTTTACATGCAATTCAAAGAAACGTAGATATATAGCTATTTCGATAAGATTATACTAGGCAATTAGAAATATTTTCATCAGAAACTTGGCAATTCACTATGTTTCTGTTGGTTCTAGATTTATAACTCTTAGATAACCGTTTCGAATTGATGCCGAATCAATATGTACGGTTAAACATCAGATCCTACGAATGAAAAAGTTAAACAAAATAATGTTTCATGTTTTCTTGTTCGAGGGTTATCATTATTATTGGGCACAAAACAAGCTTGAATTTAATGAAACCTTGATCGATTACCTACCCTGTTTTCAAAATCACATTTTCATGAGGCATGAAATTGTTTCAGAATTTAAAATATCCGACACTGAAATTCCTCTCTATTGTGAAAACTTTTGAAATTTAACGAAACAAATACCAAAATCCATACACGTCCGATCTGGGATTATCAAATATAGAAATAGAAATGTAAAACTTATGAAGAATCATAAAATTCTATGATAATTAGAGAGAATCAGTACTTCAACTTATTTCAGATATGAAACGGTCTTAGTCCTTAATCGGTTCAACATTTCTGAATTCAAACAATGATCTTTCTTTTTCGAATCATGAATAATTCATTTAGAGAATACCTATATGGAATGTCATTGAACATAAATATTTGGAAAGCATCAATGATGAAGCGGCAAAACAGGCGAGCATTAATTTTGAAATAAACATCAAAATCTAATTCTATAAAATATATGTAGACAAAAAAGGCGACGAATTTAATATATCGCCTAGAAAGTCGACGAATCAAAAAATACTATGTAGTTTCAAAACGTCAAACATTTTTTTAAAATTAATATTGAACATGGCATAAACCTTTAAACGCTGCCTATCTAAAAGTTTTCATACTGAACAAAGTTGACATTCCAGCATCCACTTCTTTCTGCTTTTACAATTTCTTTCCAGAACTTTCGCCAGCGGTGTATTTCTTTCGTTCGTGTCAATATTGGCCAAACGGGGTGATCCTTTTCCCACAGAATAAAAGAGCATATGAGTAGTTTCTTGAATGTGAAGATCAATTCCACATTTGGAAACCATCTTTCGAGAGAGGAGCATGCTTATTCAATTTCCTAGAGGAAGGTTTGAAGCTCAATCTTTTGGAATGCACAGAAATAAATAGATTTAAGAATTCTAAATCTGCTTTCCAATGAAGAAATTGGTAATTAGTTTATTATATATCCGGTCAAATCTTTTCTGCAACCAATGAACTTTCACAAATAAACCTCGAAATGTTTTCCCACCTTAGATACCAATCATTCTATATTTGAAGTATAACACTAGGTACATCATTCCGTTATCCTCCAACGCCGAACCTCTTCATGAGTTAACTTAGAAAACTACAAAACAGATGTCGCCTAATGCGTCATTTCCACGAGTGACACTTCCTTTCTCTAGTACATACGTCACAAGACAAAAAAGACCTTACGTGGCCAACTATACCCAAATAAGCATTTCTCCGATTCCTCGCATCTCGATGTAACCTTCGCCCTTTTTCCGCAAACTCGGCATGAAAAGCGAATTTGCCGGTCAGCAAGATCAGCTCCGAATGATCCACAATCCGCATAGAAAGAGACAGAGGGAGAGAAAGAGATCAAGTCGGATTTGCGATTGCGAATTGCAAGACGTGCTCGATTTTTGTTCGCGAAATTCAAAGGTCAGCGGTTCTCGAGTAAGCCGTGAGAGATATCCCCGAATAGACTGACGACATATTCTTTTGTTTGGAATGCCATGTCACTAGAAATTACTACGTCAATCAGCTGTGAACTTCCGAGAGGCCGTTGCTAAATACTGTGCTAGAACTGCGGGTATTTCATTTTCGGTAAGAGAAAACCAAAATGTTTTTTCCCAAAAGAATAAGTGATTGTGTAATTTGAACGTTTGTCTGCTATTAGTTTTCCACGATTTACAGTCTACTTTCCAATTTTCAATACAAGCTCTTAGTATCCTTTCTTCTTTTTCAGAACAAAGTTGTGAGACAAACCTGATGGAAACTTCAAATTTTCCATGTTTCTACATATCGTCTTTTTCATCAAATTTGTAGATTACTTCTAGGAAAGAATGGTCAAAACTGTGTATAACTGCTTCCATATAATCTTTGTTTTACAGCATGTACCAAAGCAAAACTTTCAGAAAACACAAAAAGAAGTAACTCCCTTATCAGATATTAGATTTAAAAGGTCCAACAATAAAATTTCGCCTAGGAAGCTCTCCCTATAATTCGGCAAAATATCAATTCAGAGGGTCCTACCTGATAACATTTTATTTTCAGCCTACCAAAAAAACTAATTCACCCCTTCAAAAATCCTGAATTATCCATAAATTATACATACCTCACATATTCTCAGGCGACCCTTCTAATTTCGAAATCTGGGAAATCTCCTATTAAAAAAAAACCGGTTCATATTCACCATCCTAATGCACCGAAGCACAAAACGGGGATAAAAAGCTCGCAGAATGCATTAACATACCGAATTTCCTAAAAGCTCTATTTGATACATGCCCCCGAGGCAAGTTTTATAGACGAGGAATTTACCCCCAGAAATATATCGAAGGGTGAAAAAGCGTACTAAAACTTTGTGGCTTCGGGATGTCGGTAGAAATTGGTTAGATTGTAGGTAAAAACTTTATCTTCACAAACTGGATGTATAAAAATAAGATTATTTTTTGTTGGTATCATGTTGCACTAATAGCCTAACATTACCTCCACTTTTTCCGAAGATTTTCATCACAGAAGCACCCAGGAACAATATAAAAAATTAGGGGCGAGTAGTAGCTAAAAAAAATAATAAATAACCCGAACAACGCCCCACTGAATTGTATTGGAAGATTCTAGAATCATTTCAAATGAGTTTTGAGCTAAATCACCTTTTTGGTGTAACTCTTTAAGATGGTGCGGTTTTTGAGTGTTTATTAACAATTCAACAAAGAAAAGCTGATGTTCCTTCACAAATTTTAGTATTGTCATTCAGGAAAACTGAAAATCTAAGTGACAGTATATTTTGGAAAAAATATATTTATTTTGTTCGATATAAATGCCGGTAAGTTCGAATATCGAATATTTCATGCCAGGCTCTAATTTCACCTATCAAGAAGTGGGGGAAAACCAGGAAAAGGTCATAATAACAAGAAAAACAAACTCTCAGGCCCCCGTAAGTGGGCGGAGTCTTTCAACACAGAACGATTTTACGTTTCTACGCTGACTCATCTTATTTGACGCGTACTATAACAACACTTGAATGCATCTTTTTTGTCCCAAACGCATAACGGTTTGAAGTTAGGACTAGTACTGCACTAATTGTATCCCAAGTTCTAAATAGTATATTGAATATACTGTCTCACCTTCCTATAGAAACTTCCTACAAATCTTGACTTCCTCCTAGTGACACTCATGTTGACCAGAACTTGAAACAGAACCCATTATTCAACAAACCAACACGTAAACAAACCCATTCGTAAAGTCCTCGACTAAAAGAGATATACTCGTCCCTTCTCTAGTGGATGTAATTATGGCGAACACGATTCAGGTCAATCTAGCATGCAGAGAGCAGCAGCGGGTTGAAAACCGGTCTCTCGGGGGAGGGTTCCTTGCCCCTTTCCCCGTACCTCACATCACCATCATCGTATTATTCAATAAGGGCCGATTTCAAATCGTCTCGGTCTATGGCTACAGTCGCCGACTTAAGTTCACCGAAGGACCGAACAGATGCCAGATGCGATGAGCGATTGTTTTATTTGGGTTTGGGATACTCGGAGTATTTTCAGATGGCAGGTAGGGATTGCTGTTAGTTATGGCCGGCAGGGGAGATGAAGAATTCGAGATAATGGAGTTTTTATTGCCGGTCCGCGATTCTGACACTTCTGAAGTAATTTGTTTCTCCAACTCATGGGTTAGGTGATTAGGTGATTCTTTTGAGTTTAGGGGTATGTTTGAATAGATCGGCCATAAATGCTTAATCTGCTATTGTAGCAAGTCATGACATTGGCAATACTGAAAAATTGTAATAATCGACAATTAACTAGGAGTATTGAAGATCCCGCTACATACCGATACACATTGGAAGTATATTACTACGAAAAATTCAAATAATGTGCCAGAGTTTGCCTTTTGTTTGCAGAAACCACATCAAGTGGTGCTTCAAAATTAACTTTTTATTACACTAGAATCAGCAAGAGCTTAGAAATGAACTCCGTTGGTTGGATTTCACAAAAAAAAAAAAATGTTAAATTGGACAATCGCTAACCATTCTATTCTGCGTGAACATTTTGATACTTAAAGATTTGTGTAAAAAAATAGAAAAATGACAAAAATCCATTAGGAAATGACAAAAATCCATTAGGAAATGGCAAAAATCTAAATTCGGGATCAGCAAAATCTGTATAAAATCATTGTTGCGGGTCAAGAAATATCGAACTGATGACAAATCATCGAGAAATGACAAAAAACCATTGACAAATGACAAAAAAAAATCAGCTTGGGATCAGTAACATTGTTACAGGTCATGGGAAAAACATGGAACTGATGACTCATTTTCTGTAATCAATGGAAAATGACAAAAATCATTGAGAAATGAGTAGAAAGAAAATCAATGAGAAATGCCAAAAATCTCAACTCAGAATCAGTCAAATCAGATCAGGAAACATGAGAAAAACATTTAACTGATAATTTTATCAGTATTCATAAAACATTATTGAGAAATAACAAAAGAACGTTAAGAAATGACGAAAAACGTTGAGAAATGTCAGAATACCGATGAGAAATGATAAAAAAAACCGTTGAGAAATGACAAAAAACCGCCAAAAAATGACAAAAAAACCGTCGAGAAATGACAAAAACCGTCAGGAAATGACAAAAAACCAGTCGAGAAATGACAAAAAAACAGTCGGGAAATGACAAAAACCCATCGAGAAATGACAAAAACCGTCGAGAAATGACAAAAAACCGTCGGGAAATGACAAAAAACCGTCGAGAAATGGGATAAAAGCGTTGAGAAATGCTAAAAAACCATTGAGAAATGCTAAAAAACCATTGATAAATGACAAAAGTCTCAACTTGGGATCAGTAAAAATATGTAAAAAACATTGTTACAGGTCATGAAACATGGGAAAAACATTGAACTGATGACTAATTTTCTGTATTCCTAAAAAAATTAATGGGAAATGACAAAAATCATTGAGAAATGAGTAGAAAGAAAATCAATGAGAAATGCCAAAAATCTCAACTCAGAATCAGTTAAATCATGAAATGACAAAAAACCGTCGAGAAATGGCAAAAAAGCGTTGAGGAATGCTAAAAAACCATTGAGAAATGACAAAAGTCTTAACTTGGGATCAGTAAAAATCTATATGAATCATTGTTACAGGTCATGAAACATGAGAAAAACATCGAAGTGATGAGACTCATTGGCTGTATACTTTAAACATTATCGATAAATGACAAGAAATCATTGAGAAATAAAAAAATCTCAATCTTCAAAATCTATATAAATCGGGTCAGGAAACGTGAGAAAAACATCGAACTGATGTATTTTCCAAAAATCATTGACAAATGACAAAAATCCATTAAGAAATAACAAAAACCATTGAGAAATGACACAAAAACCGTTGAGAAAGGCATAAACCATTGAGAAATGCCAAAAATGTCAACTTGGGATCAGTAAAATCAGTACAAATATTCGATATCAGTACAAAGATTCGTTACAGATCAGATGAACTGATGACATTATACGTATTTTCCAAAAATCATTGACCTATGACGAAAAACCATTGACAAATGACAAAAAACATTGAGAAATGACAGAAATCCTTAAGAAATAACAAAAACCATTGAGAAATGACAAAAAACATTGAGAAATGACAGAAATCCATTAAGAAATAACAAAAACCATTGAGAAATGACAAAAACCATTGAGAAATGACAAAAATCTCTACTTGGGATCAGTAAAATCAGTAAAAATATTTGTTACAGATCAGATGAACTGATGACATTATACGTATTTTCCAACAATCATTGACCAATGACGAAAAACCATTGACAAATGACAAAAAACATTGAGAAATGATAAAAATCCATTAAGAAATAACAAAAACCATTGAGAAATAACAAAAATCATTGAGAAATAACAAAAACCATTGAGAAATGACAAAAATCTCTACTTGGGGTTAGTAAAATCAGTACAAATATTCGTTACAGATCCGGAAACATGAGAAAAACCTCGAATTGATGACTTCATCAGTATTCTTAAAAAATTATTGAGAAATGACATGAGCATAATATTGTATTCTGAAGCCATCAACCCACAAGGATTGATAAGCTAAGCATTATTCAACAAATAGTCTCAATTAACAGTAAAAAACAGCAACTTTTATCATAAATGAGCACCAGTACCCCTATTTCATTTCGCCGAAAGCTACATTTTCAATCTGAGAACTTTCCAGCATAAGTGCCGCGAAAGTAATTCTGCGAGTAAACAAAAAACCCATGGCTTCGAGCGATATTTTTTCTAAGTAAAATCCCGCGCACGGTTTCGTAATTCGATCGTTTCTCTCGGAGAACGCGTAACCCCGATGACCTTCAAACGATCCAGCTCGGACGAGAACAAACAGACATTTCATCGAGTTTCCGGTACGTTTGAAAATCGAGCAGGCCGTAGCATGTCTAATTGCGAATAACAAACGACTATTTTCATCCATCGACACAATGATGGGATGGGAAACAGATCGTTACAATGGAATGCCTGTCGGTGTAGCGGAACGACGAAGCATCCACGGCAGACGAGATAATGGCGTTTCGTTTAATAGCTATAATCTTTAATGTGTGGATGTGGGTATGACCCGGTTAGGTGGGTTTTCGGTCCCGCAGGGATGGAAATCGAAGGGGGAGAATAAAAAAATTGCGGATCCAGTTGAGAGGGTTTTTATTAATAGCGACTTGGCGAAGAATAATGGCATAGGAATTTTGGGATCAAGAACAGATTATATTTATCGTAGAGTTGCAATATTCGGTTGTAATGTGGTGTTATTTCGCCACGCTGACGATTCATGAATGAATTTATGATTTAATAGGAAATCCTGATATACACACAAATATACTTAAACATGTAACTCACACGATTTACACTAAGAATTACTATTATGACATAATATGACACATAAGTACCATAGAAAATCTAATACAGACGTGACTGTGTATATAATAGTGTCATGGATAACTATAACCAGTCAACTAATTTTCAAATTGAAGTTTTTAATGTCCTTCAGATTTTGTGGAAGTTTAATGAATTCGTTAAAATTCTCATTCTAATATACCAAAATTTTCATTGAGAAAGCCGTAAACCATCATAACCTTAAATATTTGGAAAGCTTTATAATCTTGAGCCATCATCAATATGGTTTTCGGAAACAAAGATCAACAGGCGACCTTCTATAGTATGTCAACCATAATTGGAATAACGCAATCGAGAAACATGGAGAATCAAAAGCTGTAGGCTTGATTTTTCTAAGGCCAGGATGGGCCAATTCAGACTGGAAAACTCACCAAACTATAAAAGATCGGACCGAACAGAAATTTCGGAACAAGTGGAGGAGCACATATTGAATATTTGCACGGACCACATGACACCGAAGTACACCTTTAACATAAACTTCACGGCCAAAATCATAAGCCATGAAGAGTGGAAGACCATTAGTCATCCCGAAAACATGTTTGGAAAAAACACCTGGTGTACAGATGGATCGAAGACCAAACATGGAACGGGAGCTGGAACATACCGAGCGGATAGAAATTTAAACCACAGCTATCCGCTAGGACTATACACATCCGTCTTTCAGGCGGAATTGTATGCTATCTTGCAGTGTGCAAGGCTTATTAAAATGAGACCTCAAAGAAATGAGCGGATCAATATTTTAACTTCATATATAGGTCCTGAATCAGCTTTAGGGGTACCAAAATCATTGGTAAGAAACCAGATTACGACATGGACCAATACGAACCACACAGAGTACTGGACAAAAGTACCTGGCAACAAACACAGTAGAACCTTCATTAGGAAACTGTCCGAGAAAAGAACAGAAGAACTACTTCAATATAGTAGGGATCGGTTCAGAATAATTACAGGGCTACTAACCGGTCATTGTCCGCTTAGAGGACACCTGAATAAAATGAGGCTGTACAACGGAGACCTTAGCTGCAGATTATGCAACGACGGGATAGAAATAGCTCTACACATCTTATGCAAATGTGAGGCACTGAATCACAGGAGGCAGGCAATATATGGACGTAGGAAATTACGTCCATAAGAATATGACGAACCTCCAACACGAAATCGAAACAATTAGTATTGGTCAAGTTACTATTAGTATATAACGAAGAATCAATGAAAAGTATAATTCACCTCACATTTTTCATTTCATAGGACTTTCTTTCGTTTCAACACTTAGTCTGTACGCACAAGAGAAAAAACTCGATCATAAGATCTAATAACTTTTGATTTCTCTTCTGGAAGGTGATGAATTCGTTAATTGTCAAAGGATAATAAAGAGGTTCTACTGTAGGTACCAAACTTGACAGTTTTCAACTTGTTTCACAATGTTAAACAATGAATGAGAATCATGCAACAGGCTTCAACAACAGTTTTATTGTTAACATAACTTCACTGTTATCGAAATTATTTCTAAAAAGTTACAATTAAGTAAATCACTTTATTTGATAATCTTCCTCCCGAACTAATACGAAACTGTTCCGGTGTGGGAAAACATATTTTTTAGTTTAAATACTCTTGACTTATGAATTTATTGTAATCGGCCGTGAGAAATTGAAAGCATAGTTTCAGTTCATCTTGAAAGTGATTGCTTGAGAATAGAGATCCGCCGCTATTAGTCACTTTAATAATCTGTTCAAAAACATAACGAAAACGCTTAAAAAATCCACTATTTGCCTCTCAGTAATAAAACATTTCTAATGAAACGAAGAAGTGATATTAAAGTGGTGGCGATACAATTTTTTTTCAATTAGTCGGAACCATTAAAACAATCTGACTTTTCATGTTTTTCTGCCAACACAATGGAAGGTATAACTACAGCAATAAATTACAACAGGTGCGTCATTTTATTCAAATTAATTGGTAGGTATAACTACAGCAATAAATTACAAAAGTGACTTCATTTTATTCAAATTAAATATGTTTCTTTCATTGATGATGTCCATAATGGAATATGCCGGCAAAATCAGTAGCAAACCGCATGCCGATTGTTTAGAAATTGCAATCACATCTAAAAATAATTGGTTTCTTGTACAAACAAAGTAAACGGAGGAAATGCCGCAAAAAAACAAAGAACAGTTCACACTAACAACCAGTGTCTTAGTATGTGCAATAGGTACGAATCAAGAATACCTCGGAAGCCAAAAACAAACAAAACATCGACGATGTGGTTTGGGCAAAATAACTCTGCAACCAGTGTTGCTGAATTTCATATACAGCATATCCGAGGAAATGTATTTGAAAACCTGTAGAATTCCTTAACTAATACACTAGATGCTACATTACATTTTAAGTTTCTTTTGAAAATAAACATGAGAATTGCCTTCTCCCGTGGTTTTGTGAATCATGAAAATTTAATTAAGAGATTGCATATATTGTGAAAAATTCTCGGAGCTAAACTTTGAGGGTGTACCTCAAGAATCCATATTGGGGGCCAACTATTTAATTTCTTACTCAAACACTCCATTCTCATCAAATGTAATATCGTATGTGGACAATACGAGAATATTTGTCCAGTGCGAATTAAAATCGACTGAATTAGTGGGGAAAGAGGCATCTAAAGCAGTTTATAATTAGACCTCAATTTGGCAACAACTATATTAACGAAATTCACAATAAAAGGGATTGCAGATGATTTTAAAATTTTTAAAGGTGATGACGTAAACGTTTGCTAGGAAAACTCATATAAATAGCTTGTGTACCGAGTTGAGGACCAATTGTTATGGTAATTACTGTTATGAAATTATAATTACTAGTTAACCATCTCAAAATTTCACTTTTAATGCACGTTTCATTTTTTATCGCCCAACTAGCGGTTCAAATTTTCAATTATGATCAATAACGAGATTTTATTCATTTATTTACAGAATTTTGAACACATACAGTTACAAACTCAATAACTGTAGATTCGCTTATATAGTTTTCTATAGTAGAGTGACACCCTAACGAAAAATAAAGAGTTTTGAAAGAAAATTAATTGAAGCCTGAGCAGGATAGTTTCAATTTAAGTTGATGTTTCTGAATTTTTTTGTACTTTTAGAAGGGGAGTGAATTTGCAATAAAGTTAAAATCTGAGAAACATCATGAAACTTATTGAGAATTTCCAACATGAAAACTAGTGACAAGATGATCGAATTTATATACCAAAATTTCTATATTCTTGTTAATATACAAAACAGCTGACAAAAGACCAGAACTTAAAATTGGAAGCGAGTAAATGCACAGAGTCATCATACAAAGTATCTCCTTGAGCAAAATCGAAAAATACGACAATACATGAAAATCCGTAGATCCACGGATAAACTCGCACAATCAGCAACACTGTCCGCGTCGAACCGGTCCCGATTACACAGACCCGCACGAAAATAGCACCGCCGCACCTGTTTCGAATCAACATAACTCTATTGAATAAATAACACGTGAAAGTTTTTCTCTCGTCGGCTCGACAGATGCTCATTATCAGAATGAATTATTTAAGACTAGCCATAATCGAAATGGAAAAGTTTTATTTTATTAAGTGTACGTCCTGAATAAATAATTAATTCGACGTTATGGCGTAATCGACGAGTCATCGCATCTAGTAGATAATAAATTGGTCGAGTCGTTCCGTTGGTATTTTATTCAAATTAGATGGGCGAAGGACAGGAAACGGGAGAGTCTGAGAAAAACCGGATTGACGTTTGTTCGATTGGGCGATCGAGACCGTTACAGCGAAATTTAGCATTCCAGTCAGACATTGAAGGTACCGATAATTTATCGACGATAAGGATATTTCTCAACAAATGATTTTAGTCACGAAACATTTAAATTTAGCTGAAATATCAAATATGCTCTCTGTTGTTCTTTGATAATTTAAATGTTTGATAAACAATGCCCCCGTCGTTTGTAAACAACGTTCTGGAGATATGAATTGGCAACACAAAATAAACAAGTATAAACAAGCAAATACCCTTCTGACAATATAGGAAGGATTGTATGACAAATAGTTCCAGAAGATATTTCTCTTGTCAAGGTACTTTACATACAAAAAATAAAACAAAAACTTTAACAGGTAACTCAGAATTACGAAAATCGAATGCTTCTAACAATCTCTAGCAACGGTCAGTAACAGGCGGACCCCGAAAGATCGAACCTTGGACCGCCAAATATTGTAATGTGTTGTATATAAAGTATAAATTGATACGTAGATAAGGTATACTACACCTTCATTAATTGAAATTTTTTTGAACTAAAGAGTTACAAGAAAATGGAAAATTTTTATGTGATCTGCTACAAAGCGTAACCGCTTTTCGTCGCAAGCCGGATATCTTTGAAAAAGATATTGCAAGACAAGAATTTAGTCATATTCCCACAGTTCTTGAATATGATAAGAACTGTGAAGAAGACATTGCAGTGTTTGTAAAATTTCTGTCCGATCTTAGGAAGACTTTGCAGAGATGGGCAACTATCTCCGTTTCTTAAATCGCCATTTGAAGTTGAAGTAGCGGCAGAATGGACAGATGTTTAACCTGTCAACATTAATTTTAGGCCCTGCGTTTTATAATTCAGAATTTGATTTAAAACCAAAATAATACAAAGGTAGCACCTAATTATCATGAGTTGTTTTTTTCTAGACCTCGTTAAAATTTTCCCACAGTATCTGGACCCCACCTAAAACTATTTGCCGACCCCTGATCTATAGTGTATACGAAGACAATTCGAATGGCATAAAAACTAAATAGTTACTGAACTAGATACGGTTGACATACCTACTCTAAGTGAGAGATAAGAAATTCATAGGACGTGTAATAATGATTTTTATATGGGAGGTTTTATATGGTATTAACTAGCAAATTTATCAGACCCGGACATGGGTCTTTCATTTAGCTGTTTTAAAAAAAATCTGTTTTTCCGTTAATCAGCTATCGCCCCCATACGAACAACTCTCAGAAGTTGAGAAACTTGTGCGAGCTAACGACTAACAAGGTCTTACCTTTTAACATGTGATTTCTACTACGTATATACTATACTAACGAATGGTAAATACCAACTCTAAGAAAATTATATATATATATATATATATATATATATATATATATATATATATATATATATATATATATATATATATATATATCCGTATTTTGGCCTTGAATTTTTTACTTTTCTCAAATCCGGGAAAAAATGAAACACATCCCAATGAATGCTTTTATATACATAAAAATTCATTTTTTGTACTCAAATCGCGGGTCATTTTAATATAAATTAGAGTGCAATTCCACGTGGAAAACCATTATTTTTAGTGAAAAGTCAGAAATAGATAAAATACATTGCTATCAATTATCAACAACTTTCAACCAAGATCAGTTGTCTTTTTACTCCGATTTGAACAAACTAGACGAAAATACCGAAACCTCATTCTAGAACCACATCATGACCAACCCACTTTATTTGTATAGAGGCGTCAAGAGCTGTTATTTCCACTAATTCCTCCTCTTTCAACTAAATCTATTATTAAATTGCATTTGAATTTCTATAAAAATGAGTAGGTAAGATCAAATTCTAAAATGTGTAACAATTCACTTATCTTTGTTGAAAAATAAATTGTGTTGCTCTCAATATCAAACACCAAAAGTCTAGTGAAAGAATTGAGCTCGAAATAGATTAGATAAGTAGGCAACCTGCATAGTTTAGACTTTCTAGAAAGGCATATCAGTGTCACTTTTAAAGTGTCTTGAATTTTATTGAAAAATACCACTCAAGTGAAATAATTTTGTTAACTCCAACATTTGTCTTCGACTCGTAGTGGGTACTACTACTTAACTATTTCAATTAGCGCATTTCACCTATATAACAAAAACAGATGTCTACACGTTTCAATGTCATGTCAAATCTATCAAAATGGTTTGGCCCATTACTGTAAATCAATAGTCCACTTAAAGCCCTTACTTCAAAAAATACACTTCGATTATTTTAACTTTACCGATGCGTCATCAATTTATGATCATAGAAATCACACACCCTCTATGTAACATATCTTTCTATCAACCGCTATGAACAGATGACAATTCGTTAACATTTGTCTTCTAATCAAAGACTTATGTTATAGTGATGATAAATTATTACTCATAACAATGGAAAGAGATAACCAGACAGCCGACAGTGTTTTACAATTTACCTACATTTTACAGACATGATATTGACAGTTGACAGTATCATTGTTTTATGTTATTGGGTATTGTTTTCGTCAGTTTTACAGTGTCTCTGCATCCATGCACGGTTGATTTAATGGAAACTCGTTTGTTAATATTAATGTCTGCAAATGTTTTGGAAACATTGCAATGCCACCTTTTTCGTTAACTGTCACATCTACAAAAAACTATAAATTTGAAAATGTTAATTTATTGTCATTACCTACACGTTTTAATTTTTATCGGGATATTGGCCACTTCGTCTTACATTTGACCACAATTTCGCGTAAATCCCTGCCTATTGAATCAGTTTTATTTTATAACCCTGCAAAAATTCCTTGCTTTGAAAGGTGAAAAGAAACTCGCCCAATTAACAACAAACCTCTTTGTTCCCAACCTTACAAAATTCCCGTTTCTCACGCTTTTTACCCACATTCTGTATACACCTCTCACCTACCCACCTATCTATCATATCTTATTAGCTTTTTTATTTTCATCTTCAATGACTGCACAGACACGCAATTGCTTTCAAACGAAAGAGGTCAGTGACTGCACACAATCGAGCTGGCTTCGGTTGGACGGTGTCGCCTCCTGTCGGCGAATTCGCCACGCTCGGAAGAGCGCGACTCGACAACTCAACGTTGCCAAGTAGTATTAAAAAGAACTAGATCTCGGTTAGATGTAT
Organism: Leptinotarsa decemlineata; assembly: GCF_025532065.1. Classification (NCBI taxonomy): domain Eukaryota; kingdom Metazoa; phylum Arthropoda; class Insecta; order Coleoptera; family Chrysomelidae; genus Leptinotarsa; species Leptinotarsa decemlineata. Next base: position 7,961,033 of record NW_027412690.1, read on the forward strand.
AAACCATAACCCAAACTGGAGATTAAGAGGTCAAAGGGCAGTGGAAATTCGTCCGAGGCTTCAACATTATAAATAGTAATGGATATAACTTGTAAAAAAATCAACGTAGAAAGAGTTAATGTGCAAGGCATAGGTAATTGAATGTAAAAAAAAAATACTAACTGGTAGAATGAATATATAAACAAATACTTTCCTCAATGTATAAAAACAATGAAACAGTTGAAGGCCTAGACAGTGTTCAGAGAGTTTACAGCATTATACCTGTTCAACTGATCAAAATGAACATAAATTGGCGCTCCTAACTCACATAAATCCTTAAATTTGGATTTTGAAACCATTTTTCATTATACATTATCGTTCCTTTTTTCTGGAAATAACCACAAACCTAGTTTTACACACATTTCAACGGATTACAGTTGGTGAGCTATTAAACCGATGACAGTTCAACGCAACGCCAACAGATGGCGCGCTGTGTGTTGAATGGTATATAATTGAAATAGGGGCCAACAAGAAAACAAGTAATACTTTTACGAGATGAATTTTATAGTTGAAGTTGACTTCGACTATGAACCGTTCAAAGTCTAAATATTAATTGTATCAGTAGTGCTTACCATCGATAAATAATTCCTTTTAAACTTCATGAAATTCAAAAGTGGGTGTTCGTAGGGACAATGAACGTTTCATTTACTCCTGCCACCACACATGAGAGTTTCACAATTTCCATAACACTTTGTATTCATTCCATTTTATCTGTGTAGACTTTAGTTATCTATTTTTATTAGCGTTATCTATGTTTGAGTTTATTAATACAACATGATGGGATGATTGCAATGTAACCTTATTGACCTTCCTTTATCGATAGAATTTGTTTTTTCGAAAGTAAGCACTTGAAAACATCGTTACTGATGTCGAGTTTCATCGAATCGGGTGATTCAAAATATGATTTTTTTTCACCGACGTCGAAAGTGAATCAACTGATCATCAGTGACTTTTGTATTTGAAGATGAGAGCCCCTGACTGCATTATGAATGAAATTTGGTTCAGTTTACATGAGTAATTCAAACTTTGGAGCAGCTTCAAAGCTAACTTTAAAATCTAACTAGTTTTTGAGCTGTAGCATGTTCATTCAAAAACGATCTCTCAGAGGCAGTGGACAATATATAAAATTGCCATCAATTTTTCTTTGAAGAGAATACCTAACTCTAAGTTCAATGCCTCACACCAACTCCATACATTACTTTTTCAACTTGATTATTCATGGCTTTTCGTCAACAAAAATTATCCCCGACATTTTGCTGCTTCTACTTTGTCGTGTGTTGAGTGAGTCGAAAATATCGAATGAATATTGAAACTATTATACTCTCCGTCGGCAACAATCTAAGGGTGAAGGGTTTTGAGTAACTTTGATTATGAAACAATCCCCTAAGTAATACCTCCCTTTCATTTAACGTATGGACTGGTCAATAGTTATAAACTGGCCAGCTCGCTGATTACATTTAAGCCCTTAGGATTTTTTTATAGGCACATCAAGTGTATCGTATACAAAAGACAGTCTAAGGCTCAGAAATGCAGAAGTATTAGATTCAGAACTTTCAAAAATGTTCAAAGGAGCAAGTTTACGGTTTCATATGATTATTTCGAACATAAATGGAGGATGAGAACACTTCGTGTTATCTTTGTTTTCTGGAGGAAAGCTTAGTAAACATTTTGGAAAGTTGGTAAAATAATTTTAATTTCTTGACTTCCGACTCTTCTGGTGAAATGAAGGAGTTTTCTTTCTGCGAAAAAGTTTGTACAGATTTCAAAATGCGTCAATCCAATCGAACTTTTTTCACTAGCGAGCCCAAGTTCGATCAACCAGTTTAAAGAGGTCAAAGTACCAAAATGTTGAGGATAATTGAACTGCGACAAAACCATGGATAATCACCTGCTATATTAAAAAAAGTAATGGTGGCAGTGAAAGAGGCATTTCAAACATATTTCCAAAGTCCAACCACTTCCTTACACCTCCCTTAATGAAAATGAGGGAATTCAACATTCCTTGCAAGTCATGACGTGTCCACCTGAATCCAAAAATCGATCTTTACATCATCTTCTACCTCTGGGGATCGAATTTGAATGAACACATTATATATGCAGTGGTATTCCAGTACCGCAGAAAAATATCCAATATCAGGACACAAGCGTTTAGAAAACTGCGCCCCCCCGCCCATTTCAGTATCAAACACTTTCCGATTAACAATTTCTACTGGTCAAAACCTAATTAAAGTAGTGAAACTGACCTCCCGGTACCTATAAATTTCACACTCGAAAGTGGATGTATTATCACGGCGAAATCACTTTTTAAAATAATTTCATGTACCTCCCATATTCCGTGTAGGGAACGCGAAACATGAAACGATAATTTCGTAGCTTCACCGGGAAAGGAAATACATATCAACCGACAAAGGCGCAGGGCCACCGATCGTATAACCGGAGAAACCGTCCAAATATGGCCACGAAAGCAAAACGAACGAAGCATTTCACTGGGTAGATATCAGAGCTCAAGACAGAAAAACCGAAAACCTCACGTAACAAGATGGCATATGGCAGTGAAATCGTACGACTTTGCACTTTCACAGCATCGATCATAATCCGAGAAGCAGGCACTGAAGACAAGCACTTATAATCCAAATCCACTTGAACCACACTTACCAAAAGAATATTGTAATCACTATTTTAGTTAGATACACCACCGAACTTCGTGTTGCAGTCCTATGGAGTTCCACTGAATAAAATGAAATGTCCTTGAAACGAGTAACTTGCGTAGCATCCACTCGCACGGGCTTCTCACAAAAGACTAACTTTTGTCGGGGGAACGGCGAAGTTACGACGATAGTCGGGCGCAGCCGATTCGAGAGCGGAATACGGTTGAAAGCGACGAGCAACAAGTTGACGGATATTTTTCATGGAGCGCCTAGATACAGTACTTTGAATAATAATGTTGTTTTGTGGAAGAACGAGTTTCGATCCTGTTTTTTTCGGAATTCTAAATTGATCGCGAAAAAAACCGTTCACCGTTCACGGCGATCACTGGTTGCGTACGAAACGACTGGATGACTGGATCAAGATGGCGCGAGGAGTGATAAATGTTCTTTGTCGTTATTTCGTCGCCGGCGGCGTTCTGAATTGTTCGAGAAACTGTTATGGGATGAAATTATTATGTACGAGTATTTCGACAAGCAATTAGCGTGTTGTTACTGCTAAAAAAGTTCGTTAGCTGAGAGGTGCGAATTTGTGTAGCGCTTTGACCTTGGAATGCCCTCTACACGATCGCGGGCTGTTGGTTCATTTATATTTTGCGCTGATATGGCATCGGTCAATTATTCAACTCGTGGAAATTGCCTTCGCATTAGCACTCTTGATAATTAACATGATGAATAGCTGGGTAATTTCTATCTCTACCTATCATTAAAGTAATTGTCGGGGACAGAACGGCCCTAAACGTTTCAAACAGGTAATCTTACGGCTTTGGTAGTGGATGCCGCTAATAGATGGCACTGAACTTACAATTGTGAAATAATAAACGATGACGAGAAAGTTCCACGTCGAATTGCCGGAATTATTCGCGTAAAGTGATCTCTGTTTGTAATTCCAAGTATTTTGCCCGAATAAGTGATAACTGTCGATCTGAATTTTGTATATCTATGAAGAATTGCATACTTTAGGTGAATGAAAACAATGGATATGGCTTTAAATAGATGAACTACATAGGTCGTGGTAAACGATATGGATCTGGCGTATAGCCATACTTTAATGCTGTCCAATAAATTCACTAGATCGTTTGCCAAATGCTCTTAATTTCTGATAGTACAAATAATAATAAACTTTCGACACAGGAAAATCTGTTGATGACTTTGTAGGAATCTTTTTTGAGCAATTTGAAATTTGATGTGTTGTTGCATCAAACTGAAACTTTTGAAAATCTGAATGTTGTTAAGTAATGCTTTTTTGTTCTTCTGATTGAGGCTATTTATTGAATAAGAACCTCAGTTCTGTTATAATCTGATTTTATTTCAAACAGGTGACTAGATTAAAAAGCAGTGGCGTGCACGTATCGAATTAACTCTTCTATATTCTGTTATATTCTGTCAAATTGGGCCAGATCAAGTGAAATATGTAGGAATATTTAGAATCACTATGCCGTACACCAAGTGGTTCATCCATTTTCATTGAATAATATGGAAATAATGGAAATAATGAAGTTATTTTTATTGATCATTTTATTTGAATCACTGCTCGTTAGTCCTTAGCCCGCACAAGTTTCTGAACTTCTGAGAGTTGTCGTTCGCATGGGGGCGGCAGCTGATTAACGGAAAAACAGATTTTAAAACAGATTTTTTTTAAAACTGCTTCAATGTTTTGTAAATTTGTGAATTGTAATGTAGACATCAGACACGAGCATTCAAAAATACTTTGTAGTTCCTCACACTTTGTTGAATATATTTTTGTAAATTGGCTTTGCCGTTGAATGAATAAATGAATAAATTTGTTTGAAAAATCTGTTTTTCCGTTAACCAGCTGTCGCACCCCTACGAACGACAACCCTCAGAAGTCGAAACTTGTGCGAGCTAAGTACTACCGAGGTCTTACCATTTAACGTGTGATTCCTAATACCTAAATATATCAGACAATGGAAGTCCGAACTAATAAAACAAACAAATTGAAATCAGACCCTTTTCTGGGGATTAAGAAGTAACAACCTTCACCGTCTGAACTAAATATAGCAGAGATAGACATATTCATTCAACATATTCTACCTGGCACCGTATCCACCAGAATGGTACGTCAGCTTGAAAACTTTTATACCTGCGACCGGTCTCTGCCAATTAATCCCAGCATCCACCAGAACCCATCCTTTTCCCCAGAAACGTTTAAAAATTCAATTATGAGAATAACCGGAGGGACCATGGAACACGCGCATCTCGCATTCGAAAACCGCATCGCTAAAAACTGATTCATCTCTAGTTAGAATTCTAATTATCGATGACATGGAAAAACATCACACAACAAACATTCATCGAGAGTGTATCATTTCGATTAACACTGACTGTGCAGTTGACCTTCGGATAACCTCTACGAGAAATGTTTTCAATTAACAATTACGATAGGAGATGTGACTTGGACTTTCTAATGGAAATGATCTTTTTCGTTGCGTAAATAATTTCTTTTCGATACGAGTTGTTCGAATTTATTCAGCATTTGTTTTGAATTTACTTGATTACAGTGTATTTTCATTTAGTATTTGACGAACAATGTTTGTGTGGGCCGTTGCGTCGGAACAACTTTGGAAATCAAATAATCATGAATATAAACGAAGTGACCAGGGCTATGTTATTGCTATCGAACCCCTTCAGCAAAAAATCTTCATTGAAAGCATAAAAGGATACTCTGAATGGTGCATCACATCACTGAAGATATTTATATTTTTGTTATTTACTACTACAGCTGAGTCATGGCCGGTGAGAAGCCCTTCCCTCAAGATGTGCAGTAGATGTGTAGAAATCGGTTATCAGGTTTACGAACTGTAAACATTCAAATACGTAAAATTGCAAACAAAAGTTTCTACTCCTTTTTTCCTAATACTTTCTTTGTCATTAGATTAGATTGTCGGGGAGCTAGCCAATGGCCTGATTCACTGCAATCTTTTCAGATCTATTGTGATGCTCCTTGGTTGTTAGAGCTCATTGTTTAGCTTGATCCCTTTGATGAGACTCCATAGCCTTAACACTGTCCCATAGCCCTGACACAACCTTACGGTTGTGGTTTAGCAGGTCTTCCGTGAATGTGGGCGATGGTTTCTTTATGAAGTCGCCTGCCTCATTCCTGGGAGCTTATTCCACCAATCTATCGATTTGGCTTGCATCCGCAGAAGGCTTCTGGGCCGATCATATCCTTGGATGCCAAAAAAGAGCTCTGAAACAATGCATTTTAAACTTATCATTTCAACCTTTTTCTTTAGAGAATTATTTGAATACTTAAAAAAGAGGAATGAAATAATGCATTCAACATTTAAAGGGATTCGTTTCTATTTCACCATTTGGCAACATCGGTTTAGCTAATAAAGGACAATGAATCTGTTACCTATATGACACAAACAAAGATGAGCTATTTCAGAGGCGTGCTGTTCTGTTTACTTATGTTCCGAGTTCCGAAACATTCCGTGATATATTACATTTTGTGCACCTAACCTATCTTCCACTATTTAAATAAATAACAAAACAACTGTTGTTTATGTGGCTTGTGGAGGTGGTATTGAACTATCATTTATATTTTGCCTTAATTGTTGATTTATAAAGATACTTTTCAAAAAAAACTAATCAATAGAGTTTATTCTATGATTTTCACTATAAGGGTTTTACAAACCGCGACACGTGTTTCGCTATACAATAGCTTCTTCAAGCATGCTTGAAGAAGCATTTGAGTGAAGAATGATGAGTGTGATGTACATGTTGAAACTCAATGTGAATGTTTCATAACATCAATTAAGAATTTATATTTTTGTTGAATAAGTGCTTGTGAAATTTGATTTAAAAAAATATGATTACCTATATGTATGTTTAAACTTAAGAATTTATATTTTAGTTGAAGAAACGCTTTAAAAATTTTATTATGATCATTAATGTGATATTACAATTATATTCCAATGATAACGATTAAAAGATTTAAAAAAATACACAATGTTTCTTATAATTATGACTCATGTTTTTTGGAGACAATTGCTGGGTTTTTGTTCACCTACACGGTATAAATGGTATCTATCCTACACTGCAGGCATCTATCTATCTTTCTCACTATTTTCATGGTGGGGCATCTATCCTCAAAAAAAATGTTCCACGAAAAGCTAATTTTTGCAAAATCTGTATTTGATAGGTTGAAAAATAATAATAATAATTCTACATGAAGGATTGAGCTAGCTACATTATTGAAAGTATAAAATTGATATTTTAAAAATTAGGTGGTTATTTCAAAAAGTGGAGCATCTATCCCGGTTTTACCCTATTAAACGACCCGAAGGCTCATAAAATATTTTTTTGCGTCTCGTTTTCTATACAAAAATAGGGTGGACCCGGTAAACTATGATAAATCAGCCTATATCAGCTGTGGCAAATAATTACGAAATCACTTTGTTAGCGTTTTGCACTTAAAATGAGCATTCACTATTGTTTACTGGAATATTGGAATATTAAATATAATGTATCTACAGAATTGTTTCAATTTCCATTAATCTGGCCAAAAATCGTAACATTAATTTTCATTTTCATTAATTAAAATACAAAAAAAAAAACAATTGATCAAAAGGTTAGATCGTTTCGTATTTGTTTTTGAACTGTTTCACATGAAAAAATTGATGACGTTGTCTAAGATTCATTGCCTTTATGTATTTTCGATCACAGAAGTTCTTTCCGAACGAAATGAATTTACTGACATGCAAAACAACCATAATGAATACAAAATATAATAACCGATGAATAAGATATCATCAAGATGTACGTCCAATCACGATATTTTCTGCAACGCTTTTTTATTCCGAGAGATTGAGATCGATACGTAGGCACTTATGAAGCCATAAATTATTCACGAAATATGAAGGTAGGTACTTCCAGCGCACCGGTCTTTGACTGCCTCAGATATAATCAGGCAATACATAATACCTACATAATAGATCCGCTGAAAATGCGGGCAAGGTAATGACTTGTGGAAACTTTCCAAGTCGCATAAAAATATAATGATAGAAAAAGTTGCACGCGAACATGGAAAACGTTCATTAGATATTGCAGGTGCTTGCTGAGAAAGACAGGTTGTTAAGTGTTAGAAAAGGTTAGGATAATGAAGCGAGAAGCGAGAAAAAGTTATATTAAAGCTGCCGAGGAACAAATGGATTTACGGTGAATGTTGTTTGTTTGTGTTTGTTAACTTCCTTCTGTGACGAATCTTGGCGCCATGAAGTCACTATTTGTCTTTGAGAGCTTTATGTTTGCTATCAGGGGATTTATTAGGTCAATGAATATCATTAGAAGGGACATTAAACGTTAGATCCGACAGTCTAGTGGATCGTGCTAGTATTTTGGATATTAATTAATTAAATCCCAGAAAAAAAAAAGGGTGATGAAGAATTGTCCAGTAAGAAAGAAGGAAGAGATGAAAAAGAAATAGAAACAGGGGAAAAATCTGGAAATGAAGAAGCTGAAGAGGAAGAAACAGGCAACAAAGATAAAAGTGATGTTATTAAAAATGATGATGAAAAAGATAATGATGACAAAAATGAAAACAGTGATAAAGAAATTGAAATTAATGACGAGGACAGGAAAAACATTGATTTGATTCTAACTGGGTTAGAAACTGATCCTTCCAAGTCGAGTCCGGAAGATTCTGAGGAAAAAGAATTATCAGAAAATAATATAGAAGATACTGATGAAGAAAGTGAAATATCAGTAGGTTGCAAACGCAAACGTGCTGACAGCCCCGATTTGAGTAACTGCCCTGAAAAAAAAAAAAAGAAAAAAATGTTACTTTTAGTGAGGAAGTTTTAGACGCTGGTGAATAGACAATGCCAGTGGAGAAAATATGGAACTCGAAATAAAAATAATTTTGTAAAATTATTCGACTGATTTTAAGATGGGACAGTAAAATTGAGTATTACTTAAAAAAAAAACAAAAAAAGGAATGCTGAGTGATAGGGAAACAAATTGAATTTTATATCCACAGTGTCTCATATCTAAGAGACCCTGTAGCAAGGGTCATGGAGTGTCACTCGGAGAATTAAGATGCCTCCGAAATGACACCCCATCTTGAGGAAAAAAACGTAACCTACGAGATACCGTCCTCTTGTCGTAGAAATCCTTGTGATACCGTGCTCTGCTGTAATGAACCTCCTTTTTTTGTTTACTCGTAGGGCCCTTTATGAACCATGGAGAAACCAGAGAATCGAATCCTTAATCTAGAGAGGAAATGGACGTCAAATGAACGACCCCAACTTTCCTGCCTGTAACATCTGATCGAAAGGAAGACCGCTTCTTCGTTCTCTTACTCTAACTCTGGCTGCATCAACTAGGACTCTCGGCGGTGCAGTCAGGAAGCGACTTATCGCCTTCCCAAGAGCAGGATATTTTATAAATCTGCTCTGCAAAATCTTCAGCAGCATCAGGAGAGGAAACAAAGTTTCCCTGAGTAGGTCGGTGAACGCTAACTCTTGAACGAAGAACCACTCGAACCAGAGTCAAAAAATATCTGCATGGTACCGTCAGGTTTGGTTGACTTGTCCTCATATGGTCAATGAGGTGGAAATCTTTCACATTGAGTAACCTACAATATCAAAATTAAAAGTAAATAGTTGTTGGTTCACAGATGTATCAAAAACCCCTTCAAGTTCTGGAGCAGGTGTTTTCAGTCGCAGACCCAGGACAAAGATATCAACCTGCCTAGGGAAAGCGAATGTATTTCAAGCGGAAATCTATGCTATTGAATTGTGTGCGGAGAGATTGGTAGGATCCTAATAATAGGAATACTTAACAAATTGTCTATGGTCTGGATTCCTGGCAATACTGGCATGGAGGACAATGAGGCTGCTGACTCCCTTGCAGATGATGGTGCTGCAAGCAGCTTCAACAACCATTGAATACCTGGATAGCAAGAAGATGTATGGACTTTTGACAAACTCTTTCAGGAGTGGCTCATTCATTCACCCTTCGAAGCTTGAAATCAAACAGTTGTTGGACTACATTAGGAATGAATTAGGATATCTAACAGGCCTTCTCAGAAGTCACTGTCGTCTGAATCATCAAATGCAGAGACTCGGATTGTCAGAAGACAGTGTGTGTCGCCTCTGGAAAAGGATGAGTCAGCAGAGCACATACTTTGTGCCTGCCCCGCTGCGAACCTAATCAGATTTTCAGAATTTGGCAGAGCCGCACTCTTACCATCTCTCACCTTCTTTGCTAAGAAGCTGGGTTTGTTTGGTTATGTTTGAATATGTGTGAGCCACAATAAACCCTTGTGGGTTGCGGTGGAGGGATGAATTGACTCACTCACATTCGACCTGACCTGACCTGACCACAATATCGATCAATCGAATAGAAAATCTCTAGTTTACCATTATAGTCACCGTAGAGAATAGTCCAGAAGACAGTCCTTACATTCGACTCCAAAGCTATACATTCCGGCCTGGGAATCAGGAGAAATCTTATGGTTGGTGTGTAGGATACATGAGAAGTATATAATAATAATAATAATAATGGCTTTTATTGATGGTTCCATACAATTACAACCGATCAAAAGGCAGGATTCAAAATCTGCGTCTGATAAATCATCGCAGAGATTGCTCTTCCATCCAACCGTAGAAACAAAAAAAAAGAGAGAAAACAAAAAAAAAACAGTATGCTATCTAGAACAGTGCAACAAATATAAAGGTACAGCGAAATTGAAATACAAATATATATATATATATATATATATATATATATATATATATATATATATATATATATATATATATATATTTTGTTAAGCTTGGAGAAATGTTGATTGATTTCGAGATAATTCGATTAGTTGGATCTATTTATTGTAAGAAGATATTTTTTTATCTTTCGTTTAAAGCTTCCTAATGGCAGAGGTTTATATTCAATGGATATCCGATTACATGAGTAGGCAATATGGTAAGTGAGAGATTCGCGAAATAGAGAAGTTTTATGCTGTTGTATTGTTGAGTTTATCCTGAATCTCAAGTTAAGATGGTGTATGTCAGTTCTAAGGGATATTTTTTCGAAAAGATAGAAGGGTTTTTTGTTCTAAGGAGTTTTTGAAAAAATGTTGCAGAATGAAATGCTCGTCTTGTTGAATTGTGGTTCTATAGTAAAGGTAGCCCTGTCATGTGATACCCAAATTGAGGTAGTTGTGAAAAAATATGTAACCGCCATTTTGTAGCTGCGACCATCTTGGATTTACAATGATACAGTATCTATTAAATTATATAGTCATTAAAACTAAATGTGTGTCCAAATATCTATCCAAATATCAATCTGTCAACAGGAAGGTGGTCTAACTTCAATTAATAAATTTAGCCCAAACAAACAAGCTAAATAAAACTGTTTAAAAAGAGAAATAATGGTCTCACTTCATAAAGAAGGATGAAGTACTAAACGAGAAATCACAAACGAAAGGAGAAGCCTGCAAAATAAGTATTCACCAAATAATCCCCTGTACAACAATTTCTTGTTCAAAAGTCGAAAATATAATCCACACTTTTCTGTCTCATGCTATTGCACAATATGAAATAGTATATAATTGAATGAGAGAAATAATCCCTGCTATTACAAACATCTGGCATTTTTTAAAGTATCTCTGATAAAATGATTATGTCTCAGATTCTAGCGATCATTATTCCTGTTCATAAAAAAAGATTATCTGGTGCAAATTGATAATACAATCTTCCTAATACTAACATAATCTGCTCGTTATTTGAATAATTATGTTGTAGATATTTTGTAAACGAAAATTTATTATATAATTCCCAACATAGGCTTTGAAAGCAATAAATCTATGCATACTATTTATAACTTCCGTACTAGTGGTTTTACTGGATTATTCCCTAAATAAAAACAAACAAACATCAATCTTTGGTAAACCCCAAATTTGACCGTCGAACAATATCATTTGTTTCAGTTGTATCTAGTATTCTGTCCTAGGCCAAAGCTACAATAATTTTATTAGGATATCGTGAGAAACTCTGTCCAAACAAAGGTCAGTCACATAGTAAACAAAGTATTAAGCATTCAGTGTACTGTTTAAGCTTTCAAGGTAAACTTTATCGAGGCCAAAATGTTCACATTCAAAGCATAAGGCAAGAGAAAAGACTTGGGATCCAGAAGTTGGTTGATAAATACATTAAAAATAAAAATATATGAGTCAGTTCAACTATATGTATCATGGTCACTTTAGTTTGGATTATAAAATACTATTTCAAGGAAAAAATATTGGACTTTCTCATGAATTTTAACTATATTAATTCATTATTTCAATATTTAAGGCATTTTTATATAGGATTATCTAACTGAATGCCCACAATCAATAACTTCAAAAGGTAGAACTGGAAACTCTGGCGTTGAATAACACTACTGCTTCATCTCTCGAAAACGTCAACTTGGTTTGCGAAACGCGCTTCGAGAAAACTTTTGCAGTTCTGGTGTTTGGGAACAGTGCTTGTTAACGATAAATAACTTTTCTGTTTGTCATTCAGATACGAAATCAATCATGAATTGATGAAAAACGTATCCTCCTCAAAGGTATATTTGAAGAATTAAATGAACTGCTAGAATTCCGAGTTAAACTCGAAATTATAATCAACCCCGATGATAAATTCTAAATTTTATGATGTTTTCAAAATCATTTGTTGACCTATGCATTCCTAGTTAAACAATAATAAGGCATATCGTTACAATGTGCTCTAGTTTTCTGAAAAATTATGTATCGCTGTCTAATATAAGAATGCTTTGATTATGAAAGTCAGAATCGTTAATAATCCGTCATTATCCAATATCCAAATGATACATACGTTCCATAAAAAAATTTCTATGAGTATCTCTGCATTTTGTCCCAAATCCAGTTGGTTAATATATTCAATTAGTTATTGAACGATATTTGTTGACGTGGTACCTTTCTACTAGTAAAACCGAAAACTTAATGATGTTCATTGTCGTGCTGACATTTTTGTCCTTTTTATAAACAAAAAATAACTTAACAAACCTCATCGGATTTTTGGAATTGCCATATGGCAGATAAAAAGGACTGTTTCTAGAAATATCGATATTAATGTGTTTGTCTTTAGGAAATTATTAAATGTTCTGCCATTTTATAGTAGGTGAAGATATTGACATGATATTCTTGGGTTGTTAAGTATTCGTCACGAGCTTCAAAATGATGTGTCACAAGACCCCCCTTTCCTTTTAATTTTTTCCCCAGATGGCGTCCAGTCGCCATCTTCAAAGTTTTATCTGTCAATTTCACTTCAAAATAAAGTATTCATGCATTCATTTCATAGTTGCAATATCAGAATCGGGCCTCCGCAATCTAAGCAAAATAACCCAGTAAGGAGGAAATATGCAAATTGATTTAGTGGGCGAATAACATCAATTTTAGCAAACCTTCACCGTTACATTTTACTTGGCAGAAATTCAGTGGAATGCAACGCCCACTAAGCACGTTAGAGTGGCTTGATTCTGTTGATAGAAAGTTGTTTTTTAGGAAATCATGAATAACGAAATTCAGTGAAGTGGATTACGGTCTGTGAGTTTGAAATACTTCGGTGTTTCAGAACACAGTTCGGAGAAACGAGATTTACGGTAGGTAATTTTCGTAATAATATTTACATAAAACTGATGTGGCTACGTAAACAAACTCGGCGGTCGCGAGAATAATCTTTTCCGGTTCTCGGTATGGCAATATATCCTCATCATAAAGATGCAGGTCGCTAAAATATTGTAAACATTTGAGGGTCGTTCCAGGTAAGGGAGATTCTTATCCAGGTAGATCTTAAATTAGGCCATCACGCTTTTTGAACGCTTGTGAGATACTTGTAACTCTATTGTTGGGAGGTATACCAGGTATGTTGATGAAATAACGGAAATTTTCGTTAATTGAAAAAAAATTCATTTATTCATGAAGAAATTGCTATTTTCGCTAAGTAACTGAATACTTGTTTCAATATATAGAATACTACATAGCCATTTTTTCAAAATCAACCGTATATCAATTAAAACTATTTAAAATTAAAAGTAAAATGGCCGTTTCGACAGGTCTTACAACAGTCACGCTTTTCAGGTACCTATTCAATCGTCTTGGGGCAGAAATCAAAAGATCCATTGGAATAGCTTATAAAAAATTCATTCAGAAAACTGAGAGCGAGATTATTCATAACCCCAGTAAGTTTTGTTCATTCATTAACAAGTCAAAATGTATGAATGGAATCGGAAATAAAATGTTACATGAAGGCAAGCTAGTCGATAATCCCTCAGATGTTCTTGATAGTTTTGCAGATTTCTTCAGTGGTTCTTATATAGTGTCAACATCAAGTGACCATGCGAACAACAGTAGTGATATTCCCAGCCTAGTATTATAAACTTTAGTATTGAAGATGTTTATCATAGACTAAAAAAGTTGAAGCCTAAATTTACTGCGGGACCTGATCATATTCCTCAGCTGTGCCTCAGCTATGGTGGAATCACTAACAACTCTTAATATGCCTGAAAACATCAACTGTACCATCAATATGGAAAATGTGGAAAGTCTGCCCAATTTTCAAATAAAGAGATGAAAGTGAGATAAAAAATTACAGACCAATCTCTATCATATGGAACTTTTGTAAAGTGTTTGAGATGCTCCTTGAGAAGATAACCTATTGTCATGCCAACAACATTATTAGCCCCAATCAACACAGTTTTATGAAAGGACGTTCAACCATCACCATTATAACAATCAATGTATTGCGGAAGGTATTGATTGTCAGTCTCAGACTGATGTCATCTACACTGGTTTTTCTAAAGAGTTCAAGAGACTTGACTGTAGTATCCTGCTCAACAAGCTTTCTACTTTTAGGTTATCCAATGACCTAATTACTCTCTCCAAATCGTATTTTTACAACCGTAAGCAGTATGTCCAATTCAATGGCCTCAAGCCTGTCGAATATGTAGCCACATATGGTGTACCACAAGGGTTAAACCTAGGCCTCCTAGGAAAGTTGAGGATGAAGGAGGATAAGGATGAATTAAATCTCGACTTTCAGAAAGGACAAAAACCGAGATAATTACATCTCAGTTCCATACCACCAATATACGAGGAACTTTGGAAAGATTTTCAAGGAATTAGGTATGAAGGTGGTTTTAAAACAAGTCATACACTACAGAGCCTTTTGGGAAGTCCAAAAGACAAAGTCGAGAATTCGGAAAAGTCTGGAATTTACGAAATTGAATGTAAGGACTGCGATGCAAAATATTATGGACAGACAAAAATATCTATTAAAGTAAGATATAAGGAACACATAGCACACTTAAAATATGGAAGACCTGAAAAATCAGCAGTCGCCCATCATATTCTGCAACAAAACCATTCCATAGACTTCAGTCCATTAAGATTAGTTAGACAAGTTAACAACAACAAGCAACTAGATGCCTATGGGAGTGTAAGAAATAAGTAAACACAATAATATTATGAATAACGATGACGGACCTATACCAAAGAGCATACTATATAGCTTGTTAAAATAAAATAAATAAAATAATGTTGTTAGGTTTACTGATTACTACATAAGGACACATTGCAAAAATAAATTTGGATAGGCAATATTGTGAAATTAATTTTTATATAGCTGAAAATTGTTTTATATAAACATATATTGTAAAATAATAGATAAGGCAAAATTGTAAAATTAATTTAGGTTGGTATGCCTGGATGGTCTACCTGTATAAGTTACCTTTTAGCATAAATAGGATTAGCTCGCACTAGTCCTCAGTTTTAATATTCCTCTTTGAAGATGATCACTTGGTGATCGAAACACGTGTCGATGTGTTAAAAATAACGATTTGGTGTTGGGAAAAGAAAACTCCAGTAATATTCATATAGAGGAAGATAGGTTAGGTTAGGTTAGGTCATATAGAGGAAGATAGGTTAGGTGCACAAAATGTCATATATCACAGAATGTCTCGGAACTCGGAACTCGGAACATGAGTAAACAGAACAGCACGCCTCTGAAATATGTCATCTTTGTTTGTCTCATACAGGTAACAGATTCATTGTCCTTTATTAGCTATAACCGGTGTTGCCAAATGGTGAAATAGAAACGAATCCCTTTAAATGTTGAATGCAGTGTTTCATTCCTCTTTTTTAAGTATTTAAATATTTTTTTAAACAAAAAGGTTGAAATGATAAGTTTAAAATGCGTTGTTTTAGAGCTCTTTTATGAAAACTACTTGATTTTCGTCAGGAGGAACATTCCCAGTCAATAGCGTAAATTTCCGCTTGAGGATTCTTACTCACGCTTTTAACGTAAAAAAACGAGATGCCATAGAATTGGTAACGTTATGCGGTTTTATAACTTACTAGATGTTGGAACATTATAATTCATTTTATATTTAGTGCTGACATTACCAGGCTATAAACCAGAATCCCTACAATTTAATGAATTATTTATTCAACCGTATTATGAACATATCCGAAGGTCGTTTGAATAATAAAAAGGCACGACATTTTCTTTGAAAAGTTTCTTCATTATGATGTTATGAAACTAGGTATTTCAGAAGACCGATGTAGACGTTCCAAGAACTTGGTTCAAACTTTCCGAATGCTGTATTGACTCCTGTCAATACAGCTAAAAACTTAGGGGTCATGCTTGACACTGATCTGAGATTCACTAGTCATGTTAAAAATTTAATGAAAAAAGCTTATATGTCATTGAAACTGTTATACTGTTATCGTTTTATTTTGAGCCAACCTCTGAAAAGAATGCTCTGTGATAGTTTGGTGCTAAGCCATTTCAACTACTTTGACTTCATATATGGGCCATACTTATATGATTCAGATAAAAAAAATAATACAAAAAGTGCAAAATTCTTGTTACCGCCTAATTTATGGACTTCGCAAGTATGATTCAATTTCTGAAGCCTTTAAAAACTCCCACTGGCTCAATATGAAAAACCGTATGATTCATCATTTGGGTTGTTTCGTCCATAAATTGATCACCCTTCCCCATTCTCCTCTTTTAATACAAAAACTCATTCTGCGTGAAAATATTCACTCAAGAAACATTAGACATAAAAACAAATTAACTATGCCACAACAACGCACTGCACAGTTTCAGAGATCTGTTTTTTTAGTGCTGTAAAACTCTATAATTCATTGCCTGAGCAATTGAAGAGATTGGATATCAGGAAATTCAAATACAAATATAAAAATTATATCTATGATATAGTCAGTATGATATAGTCAGTAATGTCAACTTTTGCTTTTTAGACAACAGATCAATTCAATTCAATTATTTATCAACTATCTTTAGAAGGTAATCACAAATTATTATTTTATTTACGGTTCTCATTTCGTGGTACCATCACTGTTAATTGCTTTCATTTTTGTATGTTTGCGTGCATTATGGAGTGGTGCTTGTTGGTTGAGTTAGAGTAGCTTTGAGCTAGACTTCTCCTGTAACCTATTTTCATTTTCAAATATATCTCTGTATTGTTTTTTTTGTATTATCAATAAAGCCGATTTATTATTATTATTATTATTAAATTTCAATTGGATTTAATACATTTTAAAATTGTTCAAACATTTCGAAGTTTATCAGCTGATTTACGAATCGATTTGTTTGCAAATAATAATTATTTCAATATCAGAAGGTGAAGTTATCGGAAAAACTCTCAAATAACTGAACCGTAGTTAGTTGACTGTTATCATCGTTCCATATTTATGATGACACTCACGAAATTTTTTCTGTATTCAGCAAGGCTTATCATTGACTGAATGCAGTGCAACCAAGTGTCGCCCATTCAAATATTTGTCTACACCGTACAGATAAGAGGCAACTAGCTCAGAATGTTTATCTACGTTTAGATTATTCGAATACTTCGTCCAATAACTTTACCTGTCAATGTTTACGATGTCACTCACAACATTTTTTCTACTGAAAATCAAATTTTTTGTCTTTCTACTTCTCCATTTTTAATTAAAAAAAAACGTAAACTAAATCTTAGTTGAAATATTTAATATTGAAATTGTTCAACTCGAGAAACGCTGCTATGGATTCAAAGGAGTAACACTCGACTGGTTTGCAAGCTATCTTTCGAACCGAAATCAGATTGTCAAATTGCCGAATTGTTTCTCTGATATCTCAAAAATAAACTGGGGAGTTCCCCAAGGATCCGTTCTTGGTCCAATTCTTTTCCTTATTTACATTAATGACCTTAGTAAGAGTGATATACATGGAACCTTTACCATGTTTGCAGACGATACCACCATACTATGGCATGGACGTGATGTAGAAATTCAGAAAGAGCGTATCTTTCTAGACTTACAGAAAGTTAAAACCTGGTGTGACTCAAACTATCTTTGCTTCAACGGAAATAAAACCAAAATCCTTACCTTCAAATTCAATTATGAAAATCCGACCTTGAATGAACAAATCATAAATGACAATACCAGCATAAAATTCTTAGGTATATACATTGATGATAAATTACGATTTGATGACCATGTAAGGACCATAAACAAAAACCTAGCATCGGGCTGCTATGCAATCAGAGTTATCACTACGGAACTCGGAACAAAAGCAGGCAGAATGGCTTACTTTTCTCTCATTGAATCACACTTGATGTATGACATTTCGTTCTGGGGTTTTTGCTGTTATCAGCTGATGAGCTCAGTATTTGTCTTACAAAAAAAGAGCTCTTAGATATTTATCAAAAGCTAAGTCCAGGATCACTGTAAACCACTTTTTATAAAACATGGAGTTCTGACCCTATACAGTATTTTTATCCTTGAGACAGTGTGCTTAATGCATAAGAAAACATCCAATATGACAATTGTAAGACCATATAATACTCGTCAAAAAGATGACTTACCCCTACCGCTACCAAAAACGACATTAACCAAACCCTCTCTCATATTTGAGAGTAAAAACTCTTCAATCATCTGCCGAGCCAAGTAAAAAATACATCATGCCCGAGAATCTTTCGGAAAACCGTCAAAAGCATATTTTTAACTAAAGGATACTACAGCCTGCAGGAGTATTATAGTGACAGTATCTTGGGCTAACTGTAGCTTTTTGCATTTTATCTTTATTTTATCTTTCATCGAGAGATGAAAAAATTTTTATATATTTTTACTTATATATTTTTATTTATATGTTTTGTTCTTTTTACAACTAGACCAAAGATATATGTATTATCTATTGTTTATATCTGCAAATTTTAACCATTTTATATAAATCACTGACAAATTAATAGGCATATACTACTATATTGTACATGTAAACCATGTTTTGTCACCAAGAGCCTTTCCTCTTAGACAATAAAGTACATTGATTTGAACGCTAAGGTTATTACTTGAATTTTATTGATTATTTTGTGTATGTACATATACAGTGCATTCCATTTGAAACGAGCCATCCTGAATAACTTTTGATATAATGATTTGCTGGAAAAATAAAAAAACACGTCAACCATAGTATACAGGGGGACACATTTTGAAATATTCACATTTGACCTAACTTTCCCTATCGCACCCCCAGAGTATGTCACTTTTTTTAAATGGATCAATTGTTTTGCATTATCAGATGTTTCATGATGAACAAATTTCGACAAAGTAGAATACATTATGGTCGGAAGTTCATAGTTTGGAAGCTAAAAATTATATCACTTGAAAACGAGCCACCATGAATGAACTTCTGTACAATCTGTTACCTTGGTTTCATAGGTGTTTTTGTGAAGTATACTTCAAAAAAAGTTTTAATTTGTCTAGTTAAGTTTGAATTCGATATTCTCTTCATTTTGTAT
Source organism: Leptinotarsa decemlineata (assembly GCF_025532065.1). Classification (NCBI taxonomy): domain Eukaryota; kingdom Metazoa; phylum Arthropoda; class Insecta; order Coleoptera; family Chrysomelidae; genus Leptinotarsa; species Leptinotarsa decemlineata. Next base: position 7,980,607 of record NW_027412690.1, read on the forward strand.
TTGTCTCATTCTACAATAACGATTACCTACCAGGTGAAGTTACAATTGGTGTTTCTGTTTTTGTGAATTCTTTAGAATCAATGGTTTGTACGCTTCCAGACGGGTTCAACGATTATGGAAATACACGATTGCTTACTTTTGCGATTTTGTTAGACACGTCACGTGGTCTCGTGACGTAACAGTAGTGACTCTGGATTGATTCGGTACTGCACTTTTAAATTAAAGTAAAAAAAAATCAGGTAAATCCCTTATTAAAATATTATTTTTATATAGAAATAAATACTTGATATAAATGGATTAATACTAAGTAAAACTTTTTCTTTTGTGGATGATAGGGCGAGCTATTTTGCTCTTTTTAAAAGTAAGAGGTTTCATCAGTTTTTTATTATATTCGTGAAAACTGTAACTCACACAAAAATTTTGTAATGAACATTGTTTCAGATAATAAAATTATTTAAAAAATGTTTTAATAACTTTTTGTTCCATATTTTATAATAAACGCTTAATAATCAAAAATATATATAAGTAATAAATTGTTTATAGTTGTAACAACTTTTTTATTTATCTGACAGAAAATACATGATACGGTTTTTATTTTTTATTAAGAAAATGAGAAATTTAGATAGAATAATTTAACTTAAACTTTGTTCCATTAATGATGAAAATGACAAATCTACAATTTAATATATTATAATACTACATTAAAGCAAAAAGGAACTACTTTATCCACTAAATATACTTTAATTATTTTCTTGCATGAATGTAGAAAAATAAATTTAAAGGACTAATGTATTACTTTATTTAATTTTCGATTTTTTTTCTATTATCAGAATTGTTTGAATTTTTTTTAAGTGACCTATTTTCGTCAGCCTTTAAGTTATTATATTCCATTCTGATAGTTGTACTCAGTTTGCAAAATTCAAAAATAATATTTAAAGGAAAATCTTCTCTTTTTGCAGTTTTCTTTTTATTTACGACGCAAAGGCAAACCTATAAAAAATCATATTTATTTTAAGCAGTAAATTAATAGAATAAGTTTTTACCTAACAATTCATTTTCAAGGTCTTGTTCATGATCATTTTCTGTAAAATGTTTAGAACAAACAAATTCATTTTTGAGAGTGAATTTATCCCCTCTTTTGCAGCGATGAATCCATTCTTTTTGTAAAGTTGTAGAAATCATATTCTTAGCAATAGGAAAAGAGTGAAATATCACATCAGTAACACCACTTTTCTTTAAAGTCAACTGATTGCTTTTGTAAGTTGACACTGCACAAATACGAATAGACATTTTAACTAAAAATTACAAGGTTGTTTAATGGTTACATAATTATTGTTATTACTTACAAAAATGTGAATATTTCCAATTTTTACCTTAATTTAATTTGAAAATGTTCAAGAAACAAAAAAAAGTTCCACAATGGCGAAAAACACACTTCAAAACGGAAGTCTTATATGGCGTCTACTCGTTACACCAGTTTAAAAAATGTCCAAAAGCACAAAAAATACGACTTTCACAATAACAAATTCAATGTTTCAGAAACCTAATTGGTATAGTTAAATAAAAATTTAATCAAAATATACAAAAACAATGTAATACTGTCCGAAAATAATCCTCCAAATGTGTTACGTCACATCTGCTCGGCGCTTGTTTAACGTGGCGATATATGTAAGTAAGCAATCCTGTATGTCCATAATCGTTGAGACGGGTTGAAATAGTGAGTTTGTACTACCAGAATGGAAATAATGCTAAAGCTGCTGCAGCTATTTGCACTGCAGTTTTAGGGCACGTTGGACTAATGGAAAATTCTCAATCTCTTACTAACTCCTAGTTTATAATAATGCAAGGTAAGGTAAGGTAAGGTAATGCAGAGATGTAAGGTAAAGTATCCATTTTTTGACGTTCACGAAAAAGTAAAGTATGAATAATTGCCATAGTGATTATAGGTTTTGGTAGTTTTTGGGTTGGCAGGAATGCATAAACAAATATTGACATTCCATTTCCATAATCCTGACAGCAGCAATCACTTATATCACTCATATCACTCATTTCTATATATTTTCAACAATTCACTTTACTGGAGTGTTATAGCCAATTTCTCTTCTGGAGATATCGATCCATATCTTTTTTTCAACAATGAAGGCGCTAACAATTTCACTAAATGTTCAAAACATATTTTGTTCATTCTTGTGTACAAAAACTGATCATCATTTTTCATTCTTTTAAATAACTGAAATTGCTCCTGAGTCTTTCTGCTTCTCAGAATGGGTCTGACATTAAACCTCCTCCATTTTCGTTTCTTTCTCTTGAGTAAAAGATAAAAGATAGAGATATTGACACGATCGCGGCAATTTTTGTATTTATATCCATCAAAAGAAAAATCAAATTTCACAATGTAACGTTTGACGTTAGTATGTCACTTTCTGATTGGTCGGAGGTAAGAACGCAACGCATAAAGTTGAAATCAGCCAACTTTTTAGCTTGCGTTACCTTGCCTTACCGACGTTACCTTACCTTACTTTTTATCTAGAACGCAAGTGTGTTTTCTCAATACATCAACTTTCTTACCTTACCATACCTCATTACCTTGCGTTTTTATAAACTAGGTGTAAGTTATCTCGATAATCAAGAATCAGTCGTACGAATGTTTTCAGGATCCTTCATAAGTACCTACAAATTTCATCCATATAAAATTAGACTAATTCATGAATTGAACGAAGATGATTTCGATAGACGTATCGAGTTTTGTGAAAGTCTCACTGAATGGATTAACTTGCATCAGAATTTCTAGTATTGAATTTGTTTTTCGGATGAATTTACGTTTAGTTTGAATGGAGAGGTGAATCGGCACAATTGAGGAGGATATAAATTTATTTGGAAACGAAATAGTTTTTCAGCAGGATAGTGCACCTCCTCATTATGCAGCTCCAGTGCGACAATTTTTGGGAGATTATTTTTTGTGGTCGCTGGATTGGCAGAAGAGGTCCTATAGAATGGCCATCAAGGTCTCCGGATCTCAATCCTGTAGATTTCTTTCTATGGAGTCATTTGAAGTCTAAAGTGTATGAGATGGAATCAACAACAGTAGAAGATTTGAGAGAGAATATCATGAGATTCTCGACCATATGAGGGAGGCAATGGAAGCTCATTTGTACTATTGTATGGAAGTTGGTGGAAACGTTTTTGAACATTTACTACAGAAATTTTTTTCTTCTCATTGTCCAGTAATCAGATTTTGATTCAAGAATTAATAAAAACTCCCTTTTTCTGATTTATTGCTTCCATATTTGTCTCTAGAACCAATATTTCAAAATGTGGCCTCCTGTAATTGTTGACCTGTTTTTCTTATTTTTCCTGCAAATCATTGTTTCGAAAGTTATTCAGGGTGGCTCATTTTCAACTCAAATAATTTGTAGCTTCCGAATCATAAGCTTCAGACCATATGTATGTTTTATACTTTGTTGAAATCTGCTCATCATGAAGCATCTGATAATGGGAAACAGTATAAGGGTGATCCATTTAAAAAAAGATGGTGACATGCTCTGAGGGTGAGATAGGGGAAGTAACACAAATGTGAGTGTGTCCCCCTGTATACTATGGTTGACGTGTTTTTTATTCTTCCTGAAAATCATTGCACCAAAAGTTATTCAGGATGGCTCGTTTTGAATGGAATGCTACCATTGAATGTATAGCTACCATAAGCCCATTGTTATTTTTGTGAGATTAAAAAAATGATATTCATAATGAACATCCACAAAATTAGTATCATCATTTTGAAGCAACGTTTCACATAATAAAATAATATTACGTGCTTGCTGGTTAGTTTTTCATAATACTGTCAACAGTATATATCTAACGCACACTAAACACTGAGCATCTGTCCGACGAGAGAGGAGAAGCCTGCCTTCCGCTGACGTATGCGTGAGAGATAGATAAGCCAGACAAACTGGCGCCATTACGTGCTAGGTAACGAAGCGGTTCACCCTACCATAAGAAGCTATCACTTCCGAAGGAAAGATAAAAGCAATTACACGAAATGAAAAGTACTTTGGAAACAAATACTTTCACAATTACTTATTTCCACCAATGAATCCCTCCTTTCAATTTTTTTCTGGTATTATTAAACTTGATTTTGATTATGTACTTTAAGATAATTACGAATTTGTGAATGTGTTTTGGCGTTATGGTGTCAAAATAAAATGATATGTAAAAAATTGTTGCTGGGAGTTTAATGACGACATTTAATTTGAAAATGAAATCATTCGTAATAGTAAAGCAAAACAAAAATCGTTTCTCAACGATTTCGAGTTGTTGAACTTTTCTCCTCGCGTCCAATAGATGAATCGTCAGATATTGATTTTTTTTTGAGTAAATAAAATATTATCAAATCAGTCGGTTCAACAACTCTATAAAAATATATAAAAACGTTGATATGATAAAAAAACTCTTTCATCCTCTTATATGTCATTACATTGCTAAATCTACAAAAAATAGTGATAAGGATTATTTGAACAACGATAACACAATATAATGATAAACGATACGATGATTTATGATCAAAATCAAATAACACGTGAAATTTCTCAGGATAATATTAACAATGAACCATTAAAAATGATACGGAATTTCATTTTGCATGAAAACCCAACGTGAATAAAAGAACAAGTTATCTGAACATCGTTCAGGTCAGTTTCAATTCACCTACACTGTAGGTTGATGAACTGACACCTATCAGAAAACAACTACTCCCCTGGCTAATACCACGATGGGCGTTGGCGTTACACCCGACAAATGTCAGTGCAGGATTCTTAACAGAAGCAATTCCTGCATTTGCTGTTGGCAATACAACTGCCGGAATCGATTTGCAATTGGAACACACTTGCAGACCAGTTTCGGGCTATTTGGCTACTAGTCAGTGCAAGGTAGTTTCTATCATCAACATGAATTCGATGATTTCCCATAACACAACACAACAAAGTTTTTGTTTCGGGGTTGAAATTAGATGATTTTAATGTATTTCCACGTGTTAAAACCGAAAGTGACCATAAAAATTATATATTAGCTCTTGTTTTCAAGATATAGTATCATTATATTATATATATATATGTATATTGAGTTTTCAACAAATGAAATATTTCATCACCAACAGTTGGTACACATGTTTGTTTACATAACAGCTGATGAGAGCTGTTCTTAAGTAGTAAACATAACCTATGTGAGTTTGTCAATTGTACGCACGTGGTTGCTATTGAAATTATCGTGTGAAGTTGATTTTTAAATTAATTTAAGTGCTGATCTGAAATGCCTCGAAAGTGTGTGAATTCTGTCGATAGCTTTTGCTATATATGTGGTGAAATAACATTTAAGGCTCAGAAACGTAAAATGACACCTATCTTTAAGACAGCCTATGAACATTATTTTGGTGTGAAAGTTGGGGACCAAGATAAATCATGGGCTCCTCATATATGTTGTAATTCTTGTTCCGTCATATTGCGAGAGTGGCTGAAAAATAAAAACCGGACAATGGCTTTTGCAGTACCTATGGTTTGGCGTGAGCCTACCAATCATACAGACGACTGTTATTTCTGCTTAACTCCTCCCATTAAGCAAGGTTTATCTATGAAGAAAAGAGGAACGGTTAAATACCCTAATCTCCCATCTGCTCTTCGGCCTGTACCACACTCAGACAATTTGCCAGTACCTTCTCCACCCCAAAACTATGAAATTTTAGAGGAAGGTGATGAAGACTGTTTAGAAGGAGCAACCCATCCTTCTACATCTTATGACCCTGATTTTGAGGTAAGCGATAGGTCTAGTGATCCGCACAGAATTAGTCAAGCAGAGTTGAGTGACCAAATAAGAGATCTTCGCTTGTCTAAGGAAAAGGCTGAGCGGTTAGGGTCAAGACTACAACAGTGGAACCTTCTAAAACATGATGTGAAAATATCTCAGTACAGACAGCGTCAAAAAGATTTGCTTCCTTTTTTTGAGAAAAAAGAAAACCTCGTAGTTTGTTCTGATGTTAATGGTTTGATCGACTGCTTGAATTTGGATCACACTCCATCTGAATGGAGACTGTTTATAGACTCTTCAAAACTAAGCTTAAAGGCTGTACTTCTGCATAATGAAAATCAGCTACCCTCTATTCCTATAGGTCATGCAGTTCACATGAAGGAAACGTATATAAATATGAAAACACTTCTCCAATCAATCAAATATGAACAACACAAGTGGCACATCTGTGGTGATCTGAAAGTCATTGCTATACTCCTAGGAATGCAATTAGGGTTCACCAAGTACTGTTGTTTTTTGTGTCTGTGAGACAGTCGGGATAGAAAATCTCACTATAAAAAATGAACTGGCCTACACGAGACCTAAACCCTAATGAGAAAAATGTAGTTTACGAGCCTCTTGTAGATCCTAAGGATGTTCTCCTTCCCCCATTACATATTAAGTTGGGACTAATTAAAAACTTTGTGAAGGCCATGGACCAGGAAGGACAAGCTTTTAAGTACTTGAGAGCAAAGTTTCCCAGGTTGAGTGATGCTAAAGTCAAGGAAGGCATCTTTATTAAATGATCCTGCTTTTGACATGATTTTAACAGGAAATGAAAAAAGAGCCTGGGAAGCCTTTAAGGGGATTGTACATGGGTTTTTAGGTAACAAAAGAGATGATAACTTCACAGCATTGGTTAAAGAGCTTCTTCAAGCTTACCACCAACTTGGATGCAACATGTCCTTAAAAATTCATTTTCTTCACTCTCATCTTAATTTCTTCCCACAAAACTGTGGAGCTGTGAGTGACGAACATGGAGAAAGATTCCATCAAGACATTGCCTTAATGGAACAGAGATATCAGGGCCGTTGGAATGAAGCAATGCTTGCAGACTACTGCTGGTCTGTGTGTAGGGATGCTCCAGAAGTGTTTTATAAAAGACAACCTAAACGACAGCGATCTTACAATGAATCGGATGAACTTAATTGAAATTTGGTGGTACAAACTTCTTTTATTTGTCAAAACACTAAGAATAATGTTTTTTTTTATTAATATTGTACTTAAAATATTCTAAAAGAAACATAACAATATTGTTTTATGTACTTTCACTTTTCACGTATAGTATAACTACTCTTTAAGATCAAGTACTGTGTATCTCAAAAACCAGAGCTAATAAAAATTTTTCATTGTTATTTTCATTTTTATCACCCCAAAATTAGTAGAAATCGACTAATTTAGTGTAGGAAACATTCAAAAAATATTTTTTTGTTGTGTTGTGTAATCAAAAATCGAATTCCTCTTAGAGTATCATTCCTCGAACTAGGCTGAAGCGAACGACAACAATATATTTGCCATCGTCCTATCTGCCCGTGAACGAGGTAACTAACCGCATATCCAAATTTGCCCAATTTCTCGTACAAGGAAAAAAACTACATATAGTAAGGGAACATATTATGAAATGGCGATGATTAGTTTGATGATAATTACCTTTGATGGTGAAGTGGGACGATTAACTTGTTTATGAGAGATCTAGAGGATACCGCAAAGTTATTATATAACCTTGTTGTCGTGTTGGGCGAATCTAAACATCCTAGGAAATCAGGTATGCGCCACGTGTTCATTGAATAAGTTTTGATAACTCGTCTAGTCTAGCCCAGTTTCCGTTTGTCCAAGTCATTCCACTCTCTGGCCATCAAGGAGAAGTCTTTACATTTTTATTGTAGTTTGGGACAGATGCAGGCCCTCACTACGAGGTGTTAAGGTTATATCGTTTTCACCACTCATAAAAATCATAATGATAGTTGACCTAGAAGTACCTTTGTTTTACACCTACCAGGGTCTTACTTATCCCTGAGTGTTCTTCTTTTATGACTAGGGATTTGGTTAATTGAACTGATAAAAAGAGAGTATATGTACCAGAGGCTGACTCCCAACCATGCTTGAAGTGCCAAGCAGCAAGTTGAAGACCGCTCAAAAGTGAACGGGTGTCGATAGAAGAGATTATAGCTTTTTCACACACCAACCGCGTGGGAAAGATATCAGGGTACTCGACCCAGGGGGTAAGGTGGCTTCAGTTAATCTCTGATGTCTGCCCTTCCGTCTACTGCGTCGTCTGGCTCTTTTACCGAAGATGCAACAGACCATCGCGAATACATAGGCAATCCCATGGGACCCAGTAAGCCTTACATTGCACCATACTGAATGTCAATCAGGTCAATTACTTTCATTGAGCTAACATCGAAGAAGCTTCGTTATTTTTCTTCTGACTTTGTTGATCTCATCTATTTGTCCATGAGTTTGGTTCCCATGAATCCTAATCGATATTGAAATGCATACTTTTTGCTGTCTGTTCATCTTCGTCTTCTTTCCTCTTTGGTGTTGGCGACCTATGTTTTCTCTCGGAGGTTGGCCGTCTTTCACCCTTCCTCGAACTGCTATCGTTTCTCCTGCTTCACTTTGATCTTGGAGAAGTTCTTCCTTCCTTTGGTCTACCCCTGCTATCAATAATGTGATACCTGGGTCGTCCATTTGCAGGTGCTTTCGCTTATATCGGTTGCAGCAATGCAATGTCTGGATTCCCCATGAATAAAACTACCTCAACTCAGATATAGTCTGTATGAGCTGACTTTCTTCTTCAATATTGCTTCTTCAGCAAGGTGGACACCATGTACCCATGGTGTCCACAAGTCAAGGTGAATGCTTCAAAAGAAGCATGTTTCAATTTTCATACATCATTCGTTGAAAAAAATATCAACATATTGGAAACTTCTCCATATATCCGTTTTTGAGGTTATCTTGCCGATAATGTTGAAATAAGAAGAAAAATCACTTAGCAATGTTTTAATAAATATGCTTTTTCATAAAAAAATCGAGAGCCAGTGCACTAATCCTATGTTGGTATTTCTGCAGCTGCGACCAGTTATTTATTGCTCAAGTTAAGTTGTTTCTTTCCTTACAGTGAAAGTAGTTGTTATTAGAATTTCCGACAACTCTTGTCCATAACGTATTTTTGGTTCAAGCTAAAAACCGCAAAATATATGACTCAAATAGCCACTTCATCTCCTCTGAGTCATCGAGGGCCTTTCCATAAATAGAGAGAATTCCTAATTTCGCCATACTTGTAACGTACGACTTAATCGAGAACATCTGCAACTCTTTATTCAAATTTATCGTCCATTCTCCGTTGAACGAGGACCATGGACCATCAAAGTGACGTAGAGGTCACAGTAAATCAATTCAACTGGTTTTAATTCACAAAGCGTTTATGAATCACCGTACTGCTTCGTAAAAATAAACGAAAAAAAAAACATGAGCAAAGCAATAACTGCAATTCGTTTGAAACGAAAATTTACCTTATTTTTCGGAAGTCAGTAACTTGACGATAAGTCAAATAATTTTTGAGGAGAAATAAAATAATTATTTGAAAGAAAGGCCTCTTGTTGAGGCCATTATTAAATCATTTCATTCTGGTAGATTTCCTACATGTCTGAAACTAGCGAGTCATTCCGCTTCATAAAGGTGGTGAAATGAATGATCCATCATTGCCTATATATCATTGCTTCCGACAATCTCAAAAATAATTGAAAAACTGGTTAAAAAGAGAAAAACACAGGCGATGCATTCTTCTCTTTTCTGAAAGATGTATATATTGGTTTGAATAACAAAGAATCTATTGGAACAGTATTCTGTGATTTCTCAAAAGCGTTCGACTTCGTGAACCATGAAACACTATTATTTAAACTTCAGTGTTATGACTTTAGAGGATTGTCATATAACTGGATTTACAGTTATCTAACAGGCAGGAAGCAGTTAGTATAACTTCAAGGAAATACATCATATATTGAGAATAATTCACCAGGTGTACCACAAGGTTCGGTTCTGGGTCCTATCCTTTTTCTGCTTTATCTGAATGATCTGGTAACCACTGATATTGAAGGAAAGTTCACACTTTTTGCGGATGACACCACGATCCTTTGACTTACTTATGGAAAATCACGCTAGAGTTAACAAAACTCACACAAAATTTTTAGGGGTATTTATAGGTGATAAATTTATATTTGATGAGCATATAACAAATTTATGCAAAAAAATAGCATCTGGCTGTTATGCAGTTCAAGTTATTTCCAACGAGCGTAATCAATCCTCAGCCAGAACTGTGTATTTTTCCTTGGTAGAGTCGCTCTTGAGATATGTAATTGATTGCCTTTTGGGACTTTTGAAGTCAGCAACTACTAAACTCAGTATTCGTTCTACAAAAAAGGGCTGTCAGATACATATGTAGGGCAAAATCACAAGACCACTGCAAACCACTTTTCATCAGTCAGAAAATTCTTACTGCACCTAGTTTATTCCTTTTAGAAACCATTTGCTTAATTCACAAAAAATACTCCAACTCAGCAGTAAATAATGACAGATGTTAACTACACCAGAGGAAGTCGGAATTTACCCTTGCTAATCCCAAAATTAGCAATTACAAAATTTTCTTTGATATATGAGAGCAAGAAAATATACAAACACCTTTCAATGTGCTATAGGGCAATAGCAGATTAAAAAAAAATCAGAAAATTGGTTAAAGGAGTACTTCTGCAAAAAGCCTACTATGACTTAAGGGAATATTAAGATGGTGTATTTCAACTCTTAGTATTTCAGATGCTTACATATCTGTAAAGATTTATATTTATTATCTATAATGGTTTATATATTGTTCTATTTATGTGTATTCGTATATCTACATTTTTTTAACTTATAATGATTGTTCACTGTATATTAAAATTTTAATATTTTTTTTATTTAAAACATTGTTGATTGATTGATTGACTTGTGTCCGACTCTCAATATAGTTCATGTAATCAATATTGGAAATTTTTAAAAAACATTATTACTGGGTATTTTCCTAAAGTGTTGTATTGTTTGTTCTAAGTGAATACAAACTGTTTCTGTTATCTTTTTATGTCTTATTTTGTTACATATACATATATTCAGTATCTACTCGAAATTGTATATTATTGTATAGTTTATAGCGATCGTTTATAGCGATTAGCTATCGCTAGTATGGGTAATTTTGGTTGTTTGTTTTTTTTAACCAAGCTTTGTCAATGAGATATGAATCTTCAGACAATAAAGAATATTTTGACCTTGACTTTGATTTTTTACCTCTCCATCTTTATACAGTGCTAGTCAAAAGTCCCCTCCCCCCCTCGTATCTTTTGAACGGGTATACTTCTAATAATGAAATTTGGAGGGTGGAAATAAACGGATGTAGGCTTCTTAACTGGTCATAACAGGTGACGCAATAGTCATAAATGACGTCACAAGGCCACTGTGACCAAAAATTTCAAATGGGACCCTATGGCAAGTGACAGCTCGTTTGAAAGGTATTGAAAATACCTATTCAGTCATACCAATTTTGTTTGGGTTTCGGCTGATTTTGATTGATAAATTGAAGAAATACGAAAATTATAGTTTCGCATTTAATTAATAAAGATTTAAGAACCAGTTCTTATAATAAGTGTTCAAAATGTGCTCCATCTACTTCCTGGCAGTAATGCATCCTATTGCTAAACTCTTGTCGTACTCGTCCCAGTGTGTCAGCGGAAATTGCCCTACATTCTTCAACAATTCGTTGTTTCAGAATGGCAATACTGTCAGGTGCTGTAGCGTAAACCTTAGATTTCAAGTACCCCCATAGAAAAAAATCTAATGTTGTAAGGTCCGGTGACCGAGCTGGCCATTCGATCGAACCTCGTCGTCCAATCCATCTACCACGATATTCTTCATCTAGGTAACGTCTTAGTGCACCTTAATAGTGTGCAGGAGCACCATCTTGTTGAAACGTTATTTCCAAGTTGTCGAATTCATCTGGATTATCTTCTAGAATTTCAAGAATTAACGCCTCAATATCAGTTTGTAACATCTCCAGATACAATTCACCGGTTAAGTTAGCATTGAGAAAAAGAGGCCCAACTATGTGGTTTCCCAAAATACCTGCCCAAACATTTACTTTTTCTGGAAATTGAGTATGTTTTTTACGAAAGATGTGAGGATTTGTGTCACTCCAATACCTCACATTTTGAGTGTTAACATTTCCATTGAGAAAGAAAGTACTTTCGTCACTAAAACAAATTGTCTGTATGTAGCCTGGTTGTTGGTTCATTTTATCGGACATAGTTTCACAGAATTCTAGTCTTCGGTCGGGGTCATCATCTGAAAGTTGGTGCACCATTTTTAATTTGTATGGATGAAATTTGTTTTTAGCCAACACCCTATGTACTGTCCTTTGACTGACTTCACAGATAGACCCAACTTGGGCTGTGGAAGAAGTAGGGTTCACTACCATTTCTCCAAGTATGTCAATTTTTTTGTCATCACTAATTGTTGGTCGACCAGATCGTTTGGCATCTTGAACACTACCTGATGCTTCAAACTTCCGAAGAAGCTCCCTCAAATAAACCCTCGATATAGGGCGATCGGGGTACCTCTCATTAAACAGTCGTTCCGCTGCATGGAAATTGTTTCTACATTCACCAATTATTAAGATAGTTGCTACTTTGTCGGCTACAGTATGTACCATTTTGCCTATGTAAACACTTAAACGTCTCGTTAAACAATAGCTTAGGTAAATTTTCAAGGTATAAACACTTTTGACAAGTAGATAATTCAAACACGTCAACCTTTTTGACAATGAACCAGAGGCGTACTTTAAAATCTTTATTAATTGAATGCGAAACAATAATTTTCGTATTTCTTCAATTTATCAATCAAAATCAGCCGAAACCCAAACAAAATTGGTATGACTGAATAGGTATTTTCAATACCTTTCAAACGAGCTGTCACTTGCCATAGGGTCCCATTTAAAATTTTTGGTCACAGTGGCCTTGTGGCGTCATTTATGACTATTGCGTCACCTGTTATGACCAGTTAAGAAGCCTACATCCGTTTATTTCCACCCTCCAAATTTCATTATTATAAGTATACCCGTTCCAAAGATACGAGGGGGGGAGGGGACTTTTGACTAGCACTGTATAAAAAATATGTGAAGCCATAGAAATCTTGTTTAATTCCAAAGGGGTATATCTTTAGTAGAATAATTTTTGAGAAAAAATACACATAACCATCTCCATACAAAAAATGTATTTGTACCTGAAAGTCACTTCTATGCTTCACCTTAATCTACGCTATGTTTGTAAACAACATCAAGTACGATTCTTCAAGATGAGGCCATTAGGTTCGAGGTCACCAAGAGCTGACCTACTATTCCCCCTTCTGTGGTCACTCCTGATGCTCTTGTAACAGACCTTGCCATTCTATCAGGGTGCACGTCGAGAAGGGTAGCCTGTAATATTCTCCAAAGAACTCTTGTCGTTGTAGTGACAGTTGATGCTAGAGAAAGCAGATGTCTGTAAGCCCAGCAAAACTATGATAGTACGCTCCACCAGGAAAAGAAATCTGGATGATTTAACTCCACTTTCCCTCAATGGTGAGGTTTTTCCATTTGCAACGGAAGTGAAATCTTCAGGTATTATCCTCGATGAAAAAACTAACTTGAAACAGTTTTATATAAAGCCAGAGTATCCCTATCGAAGGCCTCGACATGTCGGCCTCGTGGCCGAAAGCTTTACAGCAAACGACACAGGCTAAGCTCTGTTGTGTACCAACAGAGACGGGCTTGCAGACCTATTTGTGCCATCAGCACCACACCGTCAGCGGTAATTAAAATCCGTCTAGACCTCTACAACTCCTCCTTCTGGAGAGAGAGGCTAGATGGGTGGCATAGAAAATTGTTCTGGAAGTACTGAAAGTAACAACATTCTGGAAATGACCTCCGAACTAATGCATCTAACTATCAACTACGAACTTCTTATACACTACCGATCCCAAGTAGAAAGAATTGGATCCTCCAGGAAGAGGAAATATTAGGAAGAGATATCTGTTCATTCACAAATGGATCAAAAACACTTTTAGGTCCTGGTGCAGGTTCAGGTGCCTAAGGATCTATGGGATAATCGGACCAGAAACTGTCAAACAAATACTAAACACCTGCACAGAAATAATATTTTCAGATGCCTGGCACAATCTATTAGGATTGGTCCATTCCAAGGCATTTATACATCCATGGAAGTTACCACAAATGTTGGACTACAGCACGGATGATCTACGTTGTCTAACAGAACTATCTACAGGTAACTGCCGTCTGAACAGTGACGGCTCGTGCATTGGAGAACAGGGGAGGCTAAAGTCATAAAGACTATATACACACAGAAAACCCATAAAACGTTCTACCACATTACCATCTTTGACATATCTAAAAACGATTGAAAGTTGTGATGTACAGGTAATATCGGTAGTTTCATCAATTTTCCATGCAAGAAAAGAAACACTTTCAATCTCCTTGCTTATATTTTCCTTAATAATATATACCACACTGTCTATAAGCTCATTTTGGATGGTTTTTGAGGTGCCCGAAAAAACGCTACCGTTTAAAAAAGTGTCAAATTGTGAATCACATTTACCCCATAACATTAAAAGTTCCTTGTAATTGCCGCGATTAATAGAATCTTCGGTTTCTTCGTGTCCGGGAAAAGCTAATTCTTGGGAGCCCAAATAAATCGTAAACTTTTTAAATTCGACCGATTTTCCCTAACCTGATTATTAATAGAAATTATGGCCTCTTTTTGAGCTGTATCTAAAGCTGTTACTATATTTTGTTTGCTAAAACATTTTAATTTACAAGACGAAAATATATGCTCCTTAGATTTTCAATGTCTTTCTGTAGAACGAGGTAAATTTATTTAAACGGAGTATCCTATTTTAGACCACGGTTGGCATTCGGTTTGTACGGAAAGTAAAACACAGGGCCAACAAAAAAGTTTTTCTCGTTTAATGGAGCCGGTTAACCAATCGCATTTATCGTACCAACTAATATTAAATTCTCGATTTTGTCGATTACATGACGCATTAATTGAAATCAAATTTGGTTGAGGCCTTCCCAGAGTTTTAATAATGTAAAATTTATTATCATAAGACTTAAAATTATTTGTCAGCAATCAATTGACTATATCGTCAGATTTTTTAAATTCGTGTTACTTATCCATAATAAATGGAAAAAAAAACTTACCGAAAAGTGAAAACCTGAAAACACCTTGAAATTGAAAGAAAACACTTTAAAAATATTACCAATAAGCAATGCTATAATACAATACTGCCTGTTTTATACACAAATAACAAATATTATCAAGAAACACTAAAACGATTTACCGAAATATTTTTCAGTCCCGGTCCATCACGGCATCCCGTCCTAATAATTAAATAAAAAAACAAACGCAGTCGTACACTAACGCACCAACTGGAGGCTAGCCTCCTCTAACGCTATAATTTCTGCAACTGAAATTACAAATCGGGACATATGTCGCTGGTTGGATCGGTCTCGCGGAGCTTGTACTTTGGAAAGCGGTCGGAGGCTTGGCTCCCTTGCAACGTATGGTATTTATTATTTCGGGTTGATGGTTTATTCGTTATTCGTTCATGGGCGGTGCGTTTGACGTTTGTTGATGCAGGATACAGTGTGGTACGTACTACCTCGTGAGTGACAGTGTTTTTTCGGGCATATTATGCATTTATATTAAAAATTAATGGTAAAGTAATGATACCTAAGCATTTTTAGAAAAAAATAATCATAATTATTTGTCAATATCTTTCAATTTATTGCGATGAATAGCCTCAAATTTCATAGGGAGGCTAAGCCTCCCTTGCCTCCTCTGACGAGCCGCCGCTGAATCATCATATACAGAGACTTGGACTGTCGAAAGACAGTTCATTTCTGTTTGAAAGATGATGAAACAGAATAACAGAGCACCAACTATGTGCTTGTCCAGCTGCGGACCGAGTCAGGTTTTCACAGTTTGGTGGAGTTTAATTCTTGCCGTCTGATCGAAAGATGACTAACATTTGGTCGAGTTTTAATTGATGTGAACCACAGTAAAACCTTGAGAGTTGCAGTAAAGAGGCAAATATACACACACTCACTTTGGACCCAAGCTAACTTAACCTTGGTTCGACTTTGATTTATTTTTCTCGCACTGAGCACATTATTTTCATCATTGTAGTTATGCAGCTTTGCTGTTAGTAATTTTTTGTCTTTAAACGTTATTTGCATTGGCCTATAAAATCAATTCAGCCGGTTTTATTTCACAAAGCTTTCTGATTCACCATACTGCATCGTCAAAATAAACGATGAAAAAAAATGAGCGAAGTAATGCCGCTATTCGACCAAAACGTGAATTTATCTTGTTTATTGGAAGTCAGCACTTGGCGGGAAGTTGCCAAGAACAAAAATAGCTCGGGCTAAAAATACCCAAGCGAATTTTCATTACATTTCCAAACTGACAGTCTATCTGTTTTATTTCGGTGATGCGATTTTATTTTTATTTTGGCGAAAAATTGCTGCCATATGGCGAACGTTCAAATAAACCAGGAGTTTCGAGTATGATAATATTTACTATTTAGGTTTCGGAAGGCGGATCTCGGACAGTTTTTTGTTTTTATTCGACGGCGAGTTTGTTTGGAATCCGGAAAATTTATTTTCGTTCCGAGAAACTGGATTCGAAACGGTTATCGTGACAAAATCATCTTTGAAGTAATCGGTCGCTTCAGGAGTTTGTTCAATTCTTTTACTATTACGAGGGTTGCCTTTTATATTTCGGGATTAGAGAACAAAAACAAATATTGATCATTGAAAATCACTTTATTGTTTTTGAAAATATTCCCCATGAAGATCTATACACTTTTGCATGCGTTTGAACCAATTGTCGAAGCACTTTTGCCACTCTGATTGAGGTATCTCTAAAACATGCATTCCGAATACAGCAACCGCTTCTTCAGGTGTCGAAAAACGTTGACCTCTCAGTTTGTTTTTTACGTGCGGGAATGAAAAAAAGTCATTCGGTGCCAAGTCTGGACTATACGGCGAATTACTCATCAAATCGATGTTTTGGGTGCTCAAAAATGCAGTTGTTTGAGCCGATATGTGAGAACTAGCATTGTCGTGGTGAAGAGTGATCTGTCTTCGGCAGTTGGTTTTCCTGATTTCTTGGAAGACAACTGACAAACAAACGGTTGTGTACCACTCAAAATTGACTGTTCTGTGTTGTTCTAGTGGTACGGTTGCGACATATCCATTCGATATGTCGCAACCGTGCGCCGTGCGCGAACAATTTTTGTTAGATTTGCCTCATCTTGAAACTCCCATACAGTCGACTGCTGTTTACTTTCGTGCTCATACGCGTAAATCCACGATTCATCACCTGTCTCGATGTCATAGACGTGTTTCGAAGCACAGCGATCTTATTTTTTGAGAATTTTCTTCGACCAATCAACACAAGCCTTTTTTTTTTGAGCGATTGAGAAATTGTGTGGGATCCAACGCTAACAGATGTTGATGCAATATTGAATGTATGTTGGTCCCACTAATGCCTAAGGTTGTCTCAATCTCACGATAGATCACATGACGATCTTGCAATATCATTTCGCGCACAGCATCAATGGTTTTCGGATTAATAACTGATTTTGGACGACCTTCACGAAATTCGTCTTGGAGTAAACTACGACCACGATTAAATTCACCCTACCATCGATAAACACTGGTCCTTGATGGAGCTTCATTGCCAAACATCGAATTAAGTTCATCCATGCACTGTTGCCGAGTTAATCCACGTCAAAAGTTGTAAAAAATAATCGCACGAAAATGTTCACGATTTAATTCCATTTTTGGGCCAAGATGAATCTTTTAAACAACACAAATTGCGCGCGTATGTCAAAAAGTTCTGAGTACGTATAAGCTCAACATAAAAGGCAACCCTCGTATTTTCGTTTCTAAGCTTTTTCATAGGACATTCTTTACTTTCCATCATTTAAAAAATCAAAAGATACTCATATGGAGTTGCTCAATAATAGCAACCCTCAAGTGTTCCCGAGAGAAGGGAAGTTTCGGTCTCACGATATAATTTGTAACTCCAAGTAAGGTTACTCAGTGTATATACATTCTTTGGGTGTAAACAAAATAGTTGAAGTAATCTTTTATTCTTTTCATTTTCTGTTGAGATTATATATTTTTTAAAGCTCAGTCTGTATAACTCAACACGTTCCATATTAATCGTATACTCCAGTCCAAAAATCCAATGAATTTTTTCTTTCGTGTTCATATGAAAGTAGTTATTTCGAGAGGGTTTTCTCTTCCAGTTTTCATCTGAATGGATCTTATATGCCTGATTTTCACATCTTTGTAATATGTTTATTTTTTGTATATAAATGGAGAACAATGATGCAAAAACCTTTCTTTCCCAAAAATAAATATCTCCTAATTATATACCCCCTTTCAATTTGAACTAAAGTTGTTTTTGTTGTTGTCGTATCTGTATCTGTAGAGTAGGGAGATTGAGTGTAGGACCATAGCCCTTAGGCCACATGTGACCCATTGTACATCCTCCCGAGGAGTTGTCCTCCTAGGTCATCGTCCATTCTTTCCTATCCAGGAAGCTGGACAGGTCATTAGGAGACATCTCCTTTATATCGGCAGGTGTAGGCCAAGACTCGCTGAACACACACTCTCTTATTGACGATAACTCCGGACACTATCATACGGCATGTCTGACAGTGTCATCTTGTTGACACCTGCATAGAGGTGTGTCCACTAGCCCCATATTGTTGAGGTGTCATCAGGCCACTGATGACGTCGACAATTGCGGAACCACTGGGTCCTAAAATTCTTAGTCCAGCCGCTTTCTTGGCTAAAGAGTCGGCAATGCGATTATCTTTTCTCCTGTCGTGCCCTTGAATCCACCTCAGAATAATGTTATTATCTACCGAGGCTTTGGCTTAATCCTTAGGCTTAGTGATCTGGAGAACACTCCATATCCTGATCCTTCTTTGGTTGTTGAGCCGTCTGTATATATGCGTATTGCATTTGTAGCATCTGACTCTGTATTTGTATTTTGTAGGGTTTAGTAAATAAAAACCTGGGTTCAATTGCATCCCTGGTTGCCTGCAGCAGAGGTTGCGCAGTAAGCGCTTCTCGCCATAGGCTCAGCCTCAATTGATCCATTCCTACTTCAAATTTTACACCAGCCGTGCACAATCGTAACATGGCCATTAACGCAACCTTCTCAACGTACAGGTCCAGAGGGATCAGACCAGTAATTAATTCCATTGCCGCGGTTGGTGTTGTTCTCATGGCTCCTGTGATGTTTAAACAAGCCAATCGCTGAATTTGATATAATTTTTGGATGGCCGTTGCTTGTAGAACTTTTGGTCCCCATGCAATGGCTCCGTACGTTAACATAGGTCTTATTATTGCAGTGTAGATCCAGGTGACCACACGGGGTGAAAGACCCCATGCGCGTCGCGTCCCACTGTCCTCCGACTTTGCTCATAAGCCATTATGCTTTTTTGCACAACTCTGTAGGTGAGAATTCCATGTTAGCTTTCTGTAGAGGGTAGTACCAAGGTATTTCACTTCTTCAGAGAAGTTTATTCTGCTTTTGAAGATTTCGGAAGGTTTTAAGCCCGATAAACTTCTTTTCCTGGTAAAAAGGACCATCCTGCGCTCTATCGCACAGTGTGTTCACAAATTTGCCTGTCTCCATGATAACTATGTCATCTGCATATGCAATTGTGTAGAATCCATTATTGTTGAGGTGATTAATTAGGGTATCCAGAACTATGTTCCAAAGAAGAGGTTATAAGATCCCTTCCTGTGGACATCCCCTCATGACTAGTCCTCTCACTTTGTTGTTGTCGTATTTCTGCCTTATAATTACACATCTACTATGTTATTTCAGCCTGCATGTTTGTAAACACTGACGATGGTATTCAACTTTCTTAAATAAAAATCGGAGTTTGAAAATTGCTAACCTGTGTACGCAGAATTCTACGATGAGAGCAACAAACCTTTCTAACAAAAGTATGGTATCCAAAACTCTAACTTTGAAAAAATAAATGTATAACTATATATTATTTAATGAGAAGCACTGAACAAAATTTCAATTGTCATGCGTATCAACATAACTGAAAATTTATTGCCTTGAAAATATTTTCCTATCGTC
The DNA here is from genome assembly GCF_025532065.1 of Leptinotarsa decemlineata. Lineage (NCBI taxonomy): Eukaryota > Metazoa > Arthropoda > Insecta > Coleoptera > Chrysomelidae > Leptinotarsa > Leptinotarsa decemlineata. The sequence continues at coordinate 8,000,697 of NW_027412690.1, forward strand.
AAAATGTACAATTTTTGATTTTACGCATTTATTCTGAACGAAGACAATTGTATAATATCCAGAAGTGAAGAGGTATGGCAAATATAAAAAAGGAAGTACCTATATAATTTCAATATCATTCAATTCTGAGATAAAAAAACATAGTTAAAATTATAAAAAGTTGCCGAGTACCTAGGTATTAGTTCTGGTTAATAAGATGGACTCAGGAAATACTTAATATCATTTCATATTGTTGAAAAAATGTGGCACTTTGAAAAATGATAATAGTATATTATGCAACGATCATGTAATGATGGTTATTAAGACACGAGCATTAACCGGGATACGAAACGAGCCGAAGGCGAGTTTTGTATGGTATATGCGAGTGTATTAATAACCATTACATGAGAGTTGCATACGCTATTTTTTCTAAACCCGATAAATAATGAAAAACTATAAATATTATATTTGTATTGAACACATTTACAGTAATTAACTCATATTTTTTTTAAAAAAACACAAACTTAATGGTATTATCATGGATATATGAAAACTATAAAGATTCTAATTATATTTATATTGAATATAACAACTGTAATTAATCTGATCTTTTAAAAATATTGGAGTCGATGGTATTCCTTCTATATCGCTGTTTTCAGACATTTTGATAATATAGGTAGGTAATATGAAAACTGATTTTGACAAATAAAGCAATTAGTTACTTAGGTTAGAATCTAGGACAAACAAAGGAACAGGATTCTTGATTGAAAAATTATGGGTTTCTATTGGTTGATAATCTGTATCGTTATGAAAAATCTGTATCATAATGGATATCATTATGAAACGGATTATGGTCATATAAGTGTATTGTTAGAGTACGGGTGTAGAAAAACTAGTTTATTATACTAGTGAGAAAATGTGAGTGAGAGTAGAGGATCTTTTTTATCATTGATGTTGAGAAACTGAATGTACTATTGAGAGACCAAAAAACTCAAATGTTCCATATTTTGTTGCCTTGGATAGTGTTCCCATAATTAAAAAACATTTACAGTTGAGAAAGTTTTTTGTAAAAAATCGTTCATTGTAAATTGAAGACATTATTTAGACAGTTTTTTGGCTTATATTAATAATGTCAACATTGCTTGAAAGTCGGCCTCATGTTGTAACCTTTCTGAGAATTCCAGGGCCGTATACAGGAGGCAAAGCGGGCAAATGCCCCACCCCCAGGAAATAGGGGAAATTTATGATGCGGGCTTAGAATTGTGACAGCAACAAATATCAATTGATCTGTCTCTGACTGTTTCCATTTTATATGACGCACATGAATTCTCCAATCAATACTGGGATTCCTCATATCTGCCCCCTTTCTCGCAAGGACATATTCTAAATACGTCTCTGAAGAACCCTGAGTTTCATAATATGTTTCCAGAATTTTGCAAATTGTAAATTGAATGTTTACGAGTTATATAAAATGTGGATACAATAAGTAAGTATTATACTATTAACATATAACCATTCTAATAGGAAAATTATATTCCAGGAAACAAGCTATGTACTATATTTTTATTCCTTTTCTAATAGTTGTAGCGAGTAAATACCAATGACACATCATTTGAACATAATAGATACTTCGAATTCAAGTGGAAAATTTATCACAATGACAATAAAAATTCATTAGTGATTTGAATATTAATTGAGAGAAGTCTTCTCAAAATTACCTTTTTGAAATCCAAACATATAGAAGTTTCTATTTATTACAAAGGAAATATTTAATTATGGGATATTCAGATTTGATATTTTTCGAAAAGACAGGGAATCGAAATTGAACTTTCACGGCCTTTATCTTTGATTTCGTGAATATTTTAAATGTAAATATGTAAAAATATGTAAAATATGATAGTTTCGGAAATATAGCACAGGAAAAGTTCGGGTAAAAAAATTGTAGATAATTTAGAATGTAACAATTTCTTTTATTAATCACCTCGTAATTTATCTCACAATACACATTGCATACATTATCACAAAATACTGTCACAAAAAATAAAATTAAAGAAACACTAAAAATACTAATTCTGTCTGTGCTTGACACTGTTTTCTTGATGTTTCGGAAGCAAATGTGTAAAATATCTGGTAACATCAGTAAAATAGAATATGTAGTTCCACAAGGAACAATTCTTGGGACCTTCGTGTTCAATGTATACTTAAATGACCTGTCCTAACGCCATAACTTTCAATAATGGCCATAATTTGTATATGTTCAGTTGAATACAATGCCTTACATTTTGTGAAACAAACATACAGACTTTTATGAAGCACTGTGAAGCAGTATTGCATTTCTGGTGATTGGTAAAAATGCCTGATTTGGATTTATTTCTTGATTGTCCAGGACTATAGTTGACAAATCAGTAAATGAATATCTTAATGATCTTAACGCTTTAGAAAAAATAGTACAATAAACAATGAGTTGAACCGGAGTATGTAGAAAAAGACTGTAATCACCAGTGTTTTGTATTCGATTACGACGTATATTGACAGATGTGAGATATGTGCTGATGAAAATTTTACGTAGGTAAGTATTTGTTATATAAATGCACACTATATAACCAATATTCGATCCAATTTTATCGGGAAAAGTGCCTGATATCATAAGAGGAAACAAAAAGTGTTATGAATATGAATAATTACCAGCAGAAGCACCCATTCTTATAAAGCTTACCCAAAATGAGACAGTGAATAGCTGATTATGACGATGATATATACGATTTTCTTGAGGCGAAGCCTCAAAAACGTCTGGATGATTATCGCCATGTTTGAACATAACAAATCAGAATTTTTGCGTCGATATGTGAGAATGGATGAAACATGGATCCATCACTCGTCCAAAAGCACAAGAATCGGCAAGAAAGGTTATGGCCCCGGTATTTTGGGATGTACGTGGTGTAATAGTCGTGGACTATCTTGAGGATGGAAATACCATCAACAGTGAATATTATATAGCGTTATTGGAGTTTTTGAAGGCCGAAATTGTGGAAAATCGACCCCTTCTGAAGAAAAAGAAAGTGCTGCTTTATCAATACAATGCACAGTGTCACAAATCAATGAAAACGATGGCAAAATTGCATGAATTGAGCCTAGAATTGCAACCGCATATACCATATTGACCAGATTTGGCTCCCAGTGACTACTGGCTGCTCGCAGACCTCAAAAAAATGTTCACCGGTAAAAGGCAAGGCAAGGCAAAAGATAAATCGTTCTACAAAAGTGGTAATGATGACGTTGATGAATAAAACACATTCTGAAAAAAAAAAACAATTTCAGCCCAAGTGTTATATATTCCGTATCACTTCAAATTTGACGCAGTTTCCATATTTCACGAAAAAAGTTATAGATACATATAAACAGATATATGAACACATACACACTAAGCCATAATATAGATCAACAAGAGTACATACATACATACAGACATATGACATATATACAAAAAGAAGGAAGAGAAATGGTAGTATCACAATAACGAAAAATTACCAGCTTGGGGAGTTTAAATATTCAAAAAGAAATAAGTAACTAAGTAACCGTCCAATTAGAAATGTTCTCAACGAAGAACAAAATACTATAAAATTCATTCGGGAAAATAAAACGCATCCGAAAACAAAAACTCGGCCGGTTCATATGCCAGATGGATCAAAGAGATTAAAATAATCTTTCTGTTTTCGCGAAATTTGCATAGGGACTATGAACAAAGCGTTTATTGATAAGAAGAGCAAATTTCGAGAGATAGTGACACATACGCGGTATAAGATAGAGATAACATTATATACAAAACGATAGGAATTGAATTACCGTGAAATTCCATTGTTGTTACTCAAAGCACGATAAGTTTAATAGCTGGCCGTGTTCACCTTCAACTGACTTTGATAGAGATCGAAATCTAGCTGATGATTTATTCATCACGTATGGATAATTCCAATCAGCTGACAGTGTGTGGAAATGGATCTTTCATCTAATTATGTAATCAAAAATATCGCAAAAAAGAACACTAGGAACCGTATTGGTTTCGTACCGGTAGCAGAACATACATTGCGGGCATAAAATTATGGTCACCCTACAAGTTGAAGTTTTCTTGGACACTGTTATTGCTTTGGCTCGTTTCCAATCATCTAAAATGCAATACTGTGCTGCGTGTTCTTTCAAACGAATTTCAATGGCTTGCTTAGTCTGACCTATATATGTATTATAGGCTAAAACTGAGCGAGCCATTGAAACTTGTTTCACAGAACACGCAGTGTTTAGCGACCCATTGAAACTTGTTTTGAAGAATACGCTGTACATGCCCGATTTAAAGACCGAAAAAATTCACTGTCGCTCATGACACGGCTCATAACACGGTACATGATACTAGATTTTTGGTGCGCTCGAAAGTGTAACACGAGAAATATGAACAGTGACAACGGTCTCATTACTAATAGTCCGTTGTACTTCTTTCTATGGATCACTCTGTTAAAATTTGCGACCACTTTCACGAGAAAATTTTCCGCAAATCACTACCCGAAATCATCGATGGTTGGGAATTATTTTTCCTATTCTCCGGATACGCCAATTTGGTTGATGAAACGTGCGTTGAAAAGAGTATTGCATTTCTGGTTATTGGCAATAGTTCTTGTTTTGAATATAAAAAAGTATGAGTATATAATTTTTTCAATCAAAGTCGATGCTGTTTTTAAGACTTTCGAGAAAAATAATTCGTTGATTCGACTAATCACTGTATTTCTTTCATTTAGGTATATAATTCAATATCTGGGATGTCTCACATGAAAATCTCATGAAATGAACATTTGAATACGATTTTATGTTATATGATATCTAACAAGAACTTTTTCAGCAACAGGAAATTATTCGGCTTATCTCGTAACAGAATCGGTCCATTTCCTGCCGTCTTTGCTACTAGCCGCCTGTTGTGCATGACTCAAAATTGATAATCGACCCAGTAGCCTAATGCCAGCATAAACTTCCTGACTACCGTTGATTCCTCAACCGCAAACCAACTATTAGATACAACTTTGAAGACTGAAGCGTTTCAAATAACAGAATAATCACTTCATGTCGTTTTGTGTTGGTGTTGTCTCGAAAATTTGGTTGTTGCAATATTTTTTATTTTTTTTAAATGTATCTATTATGTCTGAAGAAGTCAAGTCAAGTCAAAAACGTTTATTAATCTTTTTAAAAAATAAGTACAATATATTTTGTTGAAGTATGTTTTGTGTGGGGCACTGCTGTAGGCTTATGCCTCTTCAGGGTTGGTCTGAAGAAGAATTCAAATAAATTAGAAACCTCGGCAAGAAAACAATGTTTTTTTTAAAGAAATGATTGATACTGTTACTCAACCAACTTTTTTTTGATCACTGAACTTACAACGACCACCTTTTTTTTATTTTTTTTTGACGAGAGACCAGAGATTTCTCTGATCCATCTACATCGAAAATCTCATACTGTGCTCTCGTCAAATCAAAATTAGAATATGCATCCATAATCTGGAATCCATCTCATCAGTTGTATACAAAGAAACTTGAATCAGTACAGCGTCGTTTCCTAAAACTTCTCTCCTATAGATCAGACAATATCTATTTCGATTAAGATCAATTTCGCCATCAAATTCAACTCCCAGATCGCGAATAAATGATTCTCTTTTAAGACCTATATTATTCAAAGTATATTCAAAGAATATTGGACTTCTAATTTTAGCGAACGTAATGATTTGACACTTATCAATCTTTACCTCTAACAAATTATTTCTACACCACATGGAAAAGGCTTCAAGATCTTTTTGAACTAATTCAGCATCTTCCCGGTAAATAATTGCTTGATAAAGTTTGAGATCATCAGCAAACATAAGAAATTCTGAATATTCAAAAACAAACTCTATGTCCGATACAAACAAGTTGAACAGCAGTGGGCCCATATGGGATCCCTGCGGTACTCCTGATGGAACCTGAATGGGCGTAGATGTTGTATCTCAGTATTTTACAGACAGAGTTCTACCAGTCAAGAAGCTATTGATTACTAGCAAAACATTCCCGCCTATACCAAGCGCTTGAATTTCAGATATAAGTAGGCCGTGGTTGACTCTATCAAAGGTTTTGGAAAAGTCAGTATAGACAGGATCAACCTGAAGCCTCGTCTTGTGTTTGTAAATCTTTTGCTGGAAAAATCCTCACTTGTTTACTTTGTGGTAAATGTTCAAGAAGTACTGAAAACTTATGTGAATTTCTGGAACTTCATCTAGCTTTTCCTAATACGACTAATTACCAGTCCGTGCAAAGCTTATTGTTAAATCATCTGAAAATGGAATTTTTAACAGGTGATGATCAACTGTATTGTCAAACATGCGCCAAACTAACTGACTGTTATAAGGAAACAAGTATAGCTGAGGCACCAGTCAATCTAATAATAACACTGATGATATTCAAACAAGACTCAACCTCTAACGGAAGCAAGAAACTCTTTGGAAGGTTCGAAATAGATGAACATTTCAACCTAGCAGACCACTGTTATAATATTCATGCAGTCATTGTTCACTATGGTTCTGGCGTTGAATGTGGTCATTATTATGCCTTGGTCAAAGAAGAAACGGACTGGTTTAAGTTTGACGATAGTCGTATCACGAAGTGTTCTAGCGATGCATTGAATTTATTGGAGCCTCTGGAGACACCCTACATTTTGTTTTATGAGAGAGAGGACATTGTTAGATCAAGATCTTCAGATGATGTGGTGCTGCAGGTTTTTCCGGGTTTTCCTGCAGCTGAAAAAGCAAATGCGCCACTGGAATCAATGAAGTCGCCCCGGAGCGCCAATTAATTTTTATTGTTGTATTTATTTTATTTTTAATGTTATAAAAATTATAATGAATTAACATAATAAAAAAATTTTTTTTAATAGCTGAAAATTGTTTTATTTAAACATATGTTGTAAAATTAAGGCAAAATTGTAAAATTAATTTATGTTGGTATGCCTGGATGGTTTACCTGTATGAGTTACCTTTATAGCATAAATAGGATTAGCTCGCACTAGTTCCTTAGTTTTAATCTTCCTCTTTGAAGATGATCACTTGGTGATCGAAACACGTGTCGAGGTGTTAAAAATAACGATTTGGTGTTGGGGAAAAAACTCCAGTAATATTCATATGAAATTGAGTTCATTGACAGTACCATCCGGTTGACAATCAGTCCAATCACCTGTTTCAAGAATTTTCAAGCTCTTCAACTTATATATACCGCCCCAATAAACGTTAATTTAATAACCCTATTTCTGTAATTCGCGTCGTGTTCACTCAAAAAATAGTAAATTACTCTGTGCCATATCACGGCTAGAAAGTATCTCGTGGAAATATAAGAAAATGTTAGCCTTGGACCCGAGCCAAGCCGGCTGCATATTTTTATACAAGCTATTTATTTCCAGATTATTTTCTTTTAGTCATTTCTCTTAGTCATTGATTATCTTGTTAAGGGATATATTTCTACCGTGGTTGTTTTCGACGAAAAGTAATAACAGTTTGTTTATGGGAACGGGTAAATATATTATTTCCGGGTAGTATTACTAGAATTCACATTTTCGAGAACATTTTTTAGTTTGAACACATGAATGAACGTTTGAAGTGTAATGGGGAAGAGACGAGAACGTTTGTCGTTGTAGTATCTTCAAAATACGAGGATGGTTTGAAAAGTTTCCAATCTAACAAAGACAGAAAACTCTTCTTCAGTTTTTTTTTCAACATAGTCTCGTTTCAACTCTACAAACTTCTCCCAGTGATGTGTCCACCCCTGTAACCCGTCCAATAGTATTCAACAAAATAATTGTTGACGAAGGTGATTGCCTCTTCAATTTGACGAAAATTTTTAGATGAGGGAACAAATAGAAGTCGGACTTCCATTGTCTTATATTATAAAAAAATTCTAAAATACAAATCATGAAATTATAAAACAACAACAAAAATTGGCGCTCCGGGACGACTTTATGACGTTCATGAACAATCTCAACAGCAACATTCAGTTCAGACTCGAAACAGAAATGGAGAAACAGATAAATTTCTTAGACCTGGCCATTACACACAATCAGAATAAATTCGAGTTCAATGTTTTCAGAAAACCTAGCTACACAGACATCACCATCCCAAGCGATTCTTTCCATCCAGACAGTCATAAATTAGCGGCCTATAACTCATATGGTGCATACTTTGGGGATGACACTGTATATTGATAAATTGATAGTTTCGATCAGTTTTTTCATACCCCATCCATTTCCAGACCTGTACTCCATTGAAAATCGAAAAAATTCCGCTTCACTGCAGGAACCCAAACTCAAGGTAAATTGTTACATTATAAAAACCCGAAATAGGTAGATACGCGTCCTCATCAGCGAGTTTTAATCGCCGAAATATTCGATACATTAAAATAAAAATTTATTGCTGCAGTCTAATAGTAGGCGACCTTCGAATCGAGTCTATTAAAATTAATCGTTCAAGTAACGAAACCGGTTTATCCTGTCTCTCGGTTCGTTTACGATAACTCACCAGTTCTGAGAAATAAAACGATAATGAATGACACCGAAAAAAATAAACAACAAAAGCGAACTGATGAAATTCCGCTCCGCGCTAATTTTAATGCAAGCTTGCGTCATGAACATTCCGCTAGAGATCGAAAAAAGTCAATGTAAAGGACGCGAAAAATCGCGAATAGCTTGGCAATTGGAATTGTTTGTTTGGCTGTGCGTTAGAGGTGTTGAAAGTGGGCTAATGTTCATGGAAAATTCGATGATATCGTAGAGAAATGTTTTTTGGAAGTCTTCTGTAGGACTAAGCTAGGGGAATAATAACAACAGTACATATTGCTTCAATAGGCCCTTTTAATCACAAACATTTTTTTGTTCACACGTGTCAGAATCAGCCATCTTTTTCGTACTGTTTTTTATAAACAACCATGTTAAAGAGCCCGCAACTCATGTTTTGAGAATTAAAACATAAATTGAAGTTTATCAAAAAAAGTGAAAAAAAGTAGTAAGTCAAAATAATGAGAAAAAAATTTTATTCTCCATTATAATTATGTTATCTGTACGAAAAGGAACAACAAAACCACCACATACTATTTTATACATTTTCCAAAGCCTTGTCTTCAAAATCGCAAAAAAAATAATCAAATCATCAAGCAAATTACATATTAAAGCATGTGCAAAATGTGCAAAATGTGAATTATGGGTGAAAAAATGTGCAGGAGTGTACCAAGGATACTTATATTTGCTCACTACATTTAATTGGAGAAAGTGGTCCAACTGAACAAAACCCTGCTCCTTTAAGCTATCAGGAATTTCAACATACGTACATTATTCCTTATTGCATTTTTGATTATAAATTTCATCAGTTTCATATATATTATGTGGTTCTGGCGTTGAATTTGGTCAGGATTACGCCTTGGTCAAAGAAGTGTTCTGGTGATGATATCTTGAATATCTTCAACTACTACAAAATGGCGAAACTTTTAAGGAATGCCTAAATACATTGACATTTAACTATATAATATGAGGTAATGAGCTTGAGGTCGCTTCAGAAGATGCTCGAAATGATTGCCTTGATCTTTTTGACATATGAACAGCCTATTCGATATTTCACGCTGAACATTTTCGAACACAGTAACGTTAATATCTTTACAAATATTTATTATTCTCTGCCGTATATCCAATATTGAAGCAAGTTCAGCTTCGTACACCTTTTGCTTCAAATAGCCCCATAAAAAAGTCCAAAGGTTTCAAATCTGGCGAGCGGGCTGGCCATTCTGTAGGACCTCAACAGCCAATCCAACGACCCGGAAAAATAGTATCCAAATAGTTTCTTACTTGTCTGGAGTAATGTGTTGGTGCTCCATCTTGTTGGAATACAATATCCATATCAAATTCATTAGGATTAGCTTCGACGATTTCCGTGACGAGAGGATCAACAGTAGTTTCCAGCATATTCGAATACAATTCCCCTGTCAAATTCTGATAATAAATAGAGATCTTGTAATATGGTTTCCCAATATTCCTGCCCGAACGTTAATTTTTCTGGATATTGGGTATGTGTTTCCCGGAAAACGTGAGGGTTAGTATCACTCCAATAACGGCAATTTTGTCTGTGAATATTGCCGTCACTAAAACAAATATCGTGGAGATAGGTAAGATGCCTTGCTGTGGTTTCCGTCATGATTTCGCAGAATTCTGTTCTTCGATCAGGGTAATCTTCAGGGTAATCTTCATTTGTATGGATGATACTTATTCCTCTTCAAAAGCCTCCACACAGTAGAAAGAGACACCTCACAAACATTCGCGACTGAATAAGTAGACTGTTCAGGATTTACTACCATCTCATCAAGTATTGGGCACTTGCTGTTCTTCCGGAATGGACGGATGACCTGGAGGTTTTTTGTTATGTATACTACCGGTAGTTGTCAATTTGGTAGTTGTTCCCGTTCATTGAAAATCCTTTCGGTCTCGTGAAAGTTACGCGTCGCACCATGAATAAAAATCGCTTCAATTATTTCTTCCAATGGAGGAGAATTGACCATTTTAGAAATTGTTGACGTGGTACCTTTCTACTAGTAAAACCGAAAACTAAATGAGAATATTCTAACTGAACAATAATGTTCATTGTCGTACTGACATTTTTTATAAACAAAAAATAACTTAACAAATCTTATTGGGTTGTTGGAATTGCCATAAGGCAGATAAAAAGGAATATTTCTCTAGAAATATTGATTTTAACGTGTTTGTCTTCAGGAAATTATTAAATGTTCCATCATTTTGTAGTAGATGAAAATATTTACCTCATATTCTATAGTTGTGAAGTATTCGCTAGAAGCTTCAAAATGATGTGTTACAAGATTCTCCTTTCCATTTAGTTTTTTCCCAGATGGTGCCCAGTCGCTAGCTTGAAAGTTTTATCTGTCAATTTCACTTCAAAATAAAGTATTCATGCATTAATTTCATTATCCCAAACATACATTTTTTGAGTTGACCCGTTCAAGAAATAAAAGGGGGGACATTAAAGAAATGCACTGTATAAAACTTGTTTCACAAAAACCGTAAAAGAATTTATCGCATTCTCTTTTCGTACGGCCTTTGGTTGGTATTAAAAATGAAATGAGAGATGCGTTCTCATATTTTTCCAACTCATCGAATAAAACAACGTCAGTGTCTAGGATTTCTGAGCACATCGTCTCAATTTTTACGATTCTAATAAATCTAAATGTCATGTTTCGCAATTTGATATTCTCGAGGTCGTATATGCCAATGAAATTAATCTTTCTGCGATAACATATTCACACGATAACAATTCTACTATTGTTTTTAGATTGCTAAATCACTCCGATACGAAAACGGACTTGTATCGGTAAACAGTGATCGCCATATTTGTTTCATTCTTGAAACCACTTCAAAAACAAGATAAGGTTTTTTTTTATGAAACTGATATCTTTCTCGATAATTTGTATAAACCACTGAGTAATTCTTCTGTTATTTATTACTCAACGAAAACTTCACCAAGATACGCCTCATCCTTGAAATGATAGTAGAGAGGAAACAGGATTCTTGATCTGCGGTCGACCAGAAGCAGGAATTGAATGTCGTTCTTTATAAAAATTGAATAATAGTATATCGAGTGAATACACAGGTTAGTGGCTATCCTCTTGTGGCTCTTGTGGCTATCCAAGGATAAGCTAGCATGGTAACTTCTACAACAGTATTGCACTGTCATCTCTCTTCCTACTCAACTATACATATGTCCACCTATTCATATCTTTCCACCAATTATCATTTTATCCAACTTTCCCATCTATCCATCTATACTATCTACTCATCCATACATCTACCCATATATCCATTCCAATATCCACAATATCCACACTTGGCTTGATTTGAAAAAGAATGTAGAAACAGATTTCCACTTGCTCAAATAATGGTTTGACCAAAGGCTTCTGACAGTGAATCTGGAAAAAACTAATTTTCTTCCTTTTAGCTGCAATCTATTCAATGATTGTCCATTTGAAACTTTTGATGTCGGCAAACAAGGAAAAACAATAAACATAGATTCCCTGAGAGAAATCAAATACTTGGGCGTCTACATAGATAGAAACTTAAGGTGGAACTCTCATATAAAATATACAATAAAAAAACTGCAAACAATGCTTCACAACTTCCGTTCCTTGAAAAATTACTTACCTCACAAAGAACTTAATCAATTATATAGTTCCCTAGTAGAGAGCCATTTGAGATATGATATAACAGCATAGTGATCAGCTCTGCGTGTACACCTCAATCTGTTAGAGGTATTACAAAGGAGATTCATGAAGTTGATCATGTGTATAAATTCACATTTCTCGTCAGATCTCCTATATAAAGAGTGTGAAGTTATGGATATGAGACAATTATATTGCTATTGTACAAACGTGAAGTATCACTTCACGTAGCAAAAATAAAGCATCATCACGAAACCACGACTATAACACACGACATCGCGACCAACTAACCTATCCTATGTTAAGAAGTCAATTTCACAAAGAGCATATTCTTCCATGGCAACTAAATTATATAACACCGTACCTCACAAAGTAAAAATTTTTTATTCCAAACCAATATTCAAAAAACAAATAAGAAAACAAACACATTCTCGAAAAAGATAGACAATTTAAAAAAAATCTGTTAGAGTGAAATAAGTTAGTCTTAGTCAAATTTATCCCAAAGTTGTATCATACTGTATTGTAAGTAGCATAATTTCATCCATATTGAATAATATTTTATCTATTTGTACATTAATATTTTATTCTTATAGAACGTGTAATATTTGTCTAAGGTTTTATCTATTTTTCTTACTTTTTGTTTGTCTAGTATTTAATCGGCCAATTTTACCTCAAGCCGAAATATAATTTGCCTAACTATAACACCAAATTCACAAAACTCAATAAAATGTTTTGTAGTTTCTACTCCATGAAGGCCATACATATTTTTATACAAATATTTATGTACTTACATATTCTTTATAACTTCTTGCGAAACAAGGGCTCTGCTCTTATCGCCAAACCACTTTGTTCACATATTTTGTTTAAATTGTACTCTAATCTGTATACGTTGTGAATAAAGTTATTATTATTATTATTATTATCTATCTATCCATCTTTTCATCTACCCATCTATCCAAGTGCCTTACTCGTTTCGGCACTCTTACGGTATCGACGAGACACCGATGTTCCTTTCCACTCTAGAACCGCAAGATCATAGACCATATTTAAAGTATTTGACATCGATATCAAAATCTCAAGACGGTCTATGAGGTTTCATGTTTGAAAATAATAATGAAACACTGTTTTTACACCCGCACCGAGACAAGAATGTAAAAAAAGAATTTCATGACTGATAAAAAAGTTTGAACATTTATGTGGAAACAGGCTCTGGAACAACAGAAGTTTGGCTAAATGAAATACTGAGACTTCCCCCCTATTTTTGTGTTTTCGATCCCATCTAGTTGATTTGGGAAAAATTGAAGTAAAGTATCAGGCGTAAGAATAATTTTCCAAAATTTAATAAGAAGGCAATAGAGCTAGTTGAAGAAGAAGTATCTAATATTACCGAAGAAGACTGGCAGAAAAGGATTAAAAAAGTAATTTTAATTGAAAAAGACTATATGAAGATTAGACAGTTCCATATTAATGGTGCAAATAAATTCATTATTGATTTAAATGACGACAGTGATAGAGAAACAGAGAATATGGAAGAGGAATTATCAGAAGCTTTCGAAGAAAGTGAAGTGTTTTTGAAGCGATAGATTGTATATAATGTAAGTAAGTAGTATTCAGAAGTATTTTCAATCATCAGTCTGTTATTTGAATACCTACTTTCCCACTCATCTATATTAACGAAATATTTATTATATATATTGTTATATATATATATATATATATATATATATATATATATATATATATATATATATATATATATAATATAGTTATTGTGATTCTTATATAACCAGAAATGATTATTGAATAACAAATTAGTTACCTCCCTAATTATATTATTAAACGGGAAATGTTGGAACGTAGTTGCACTTTACTTGAACTATATCAAGCGTCGAACAAGCTTCTAGAACCAACAAGGAAAGCTTGAGAAGGTGTTGATGCATATCCTGAATTGTTAAGAATGCACACAGCTGTAACCATACATTAACTTAATTATCCACGGAACAAAACTATTATATCTCTCTGGAAATTTTCCAGATTTTCCGAGGGCAATTCGATATAATTTTTATGCCCACATACCCCAAGGATACTCAACACGTCGATCCTTTGTCCGCCACGTCGTCATAAATCGGCGAGATAAATGATCTGCTTGCTCTTCCAAGAACGGTTCATTTGGACCACGTCCAGTAAAAACATTTCAGATGTTCGCCCGGCGACCTTCCATTTTACGAACCGCTTTTTTTCTACTCTTTCATTTCGGTATTAGTCACGAAGAATGCGATTTGACATAACGGCGACAATAGGAAGAGATAAATTCCGGGATATAGTCGGAGGATGCCAACATGAAATACATATCATGCGACTTTTAGGAGTAATTCGAAAGGACCTAGAAGAGCGATAATAATAAATATATTTTATTGTTATAGGGATGAACTTCTCACAAATACAACATTCGTAACCGACTGCTGAATTGTTATTCAAGATGAGTAAAAATGAAGTTGAAATACTATACGAATATATTTCTGAAAACTGATAAAAAAAGAAGCGATTTATTTCCAACAGGAGTACCCAGTTACAGGAAATGCTATTATTTCAGAGTATATATGAAATAGATATTAAAAATAATGGAATATAGATATGTATAAAAGTAAATACTGAAACAAGGTATATAGGTATAAAATATTCGTATTGGTACCTAGAATTTCAAAAGAGGAAAGTTACAAATCATGCAATATTGCAGTACTGATACATATGTTATTTATAGTATTATTAAAAGTTATTGTGGATACATGATACCAAGGCATTCAGAGAATCAAAATGAATATCGCAATGTTCACAGATTTCAATGATTTTATTGAAGCTACTGCACATAAAATTCAATGGTGATCGTAGCATAACATTTGTGCGCGATGCTTCGCAATATAATTTCCGATTGTGTCGACCTTCACTTCTTGGTACTGAACAATTGATCTGGGATAAAAGAACCGTACTGTCGATATTGTTTTTTAGTAATTTATGCAGGAAATTCATACCAAGGATAACTCTCCTATTTTCCAAATATGTCATATCCAATCATGTCAACAAAATGTTATAATCGATGCTACTCCATCACCATTTAGACATAAGTATTTTAGAAACTTCCTTTGCACGCTCTCAATTGATGTTTTTTGGTAGTCGTAAACACAGAGCCATACTCTAACTAAGATCTGACATACGCAAAATATAGCAATTTTAAGGTGGCAATACTTTTGAAGTTTTTGCCATTCCTGTAAATGAATCCAAGCATCCTATTTGCATCAGCAGTCATATTCCTTATATGTGTTGTAAATGTTAATTTACTGTCGTATGTTATACCAAGATCTTTTATCTCATGTACACTGTTAAAAATGATTGTGAGAAACATGGATATATACTGTAATTTTCACAATATTTATAGGGTAACTTAAATTTTACACAATAAAAAACGTGATAATGGAATTCGCAGAATATCATATGTGAACCAAAGAGTTGAGTAAAAATACGTTGTGAAATCACAGGAGATTCCATGTGAAGTTCAAATTACGTGATATGCTTTGTGAAATCCCCTCCAAGACACGTGGTACATCAGTGACCTTCCATTTTCATAACGCCGCGCTGACTTGAATCCCTTCGTTTGAAGCCAAGTACGTATCTAAATCAGTTGAAAAATATAGGTCAAAGCGTGCATTGTAAAAAAAGTGTGGTGATTGGGAATGCAGGTAAACAAAGTTAAGTATTTTATATAGTTATACAGATGTATTCATGTCTGCTATGTTCTTTTAAGTGCATATCGATTAGGAAATATGATTTACATCAATATTTTCACAGAAATTGGAATGGGGTAGCATTTGTATGTCTTCATTCTAACTGTGGAATTTCGATAAAATCCTATGAAGGATTCAAACAACATGTATTCAGATTTCACTCCAGTGAAGACGAATCAAGAGATAAAACATTTCGGATTTTTTGTAGTGAAAATAACGAAAAATTTAACTCTAAGTATTTTACTCATTTTCAGAAATTTTCAGCTGTATAGGCAATTTTAATTCATTTCGTTTCATCAATCAGGTTCTGTATTCAATAGGAAATCACTCATTTGTTCAAGTTTTCTTGATTATATTGCCCTTTTTCCTTGAGAAACTTCGTTATCAAAGTGATTAACATACCAAATCACACCCTCAGAATGTAATTTTTGTAACTTTTGATTTTATTTTATACTGACTCTCTTGCTAATTTTTCAGAAACTCAATTTGAAAACATGGCAAAAATATATTCTCAAAAAGAGAATAGTAATTCTCAACAGAGTATTTTCAAGTTGTTCAATGAAAGAACATTATTTCCTGATTTGTCAATTTTTCTCAATAGTGTACAGAGTAAAATTCACAATCAACCTTTCAACCAATTTTTTCCTATTAATACTTGGGGTTTTGAAAACGTAGTAAAATAATTACAATGAAAATAATATTTTATTCCCAAGTACAGTGTAATTTAGCATACTGCAATCACACACACACACAACTGACGATGTGATTGATACATCAATACATTAATTCGCGTGGATTAGGGGTTTATTTTATGTGATACTACAAATGACAATTACAAGTGAATATACATTTCTACATTATAAATACTGTAATACATTCATAATAAGCCATGTGATTCCCTGTATTTATTATCGAAAATTACAAAAGATATTGTGAACATTACAGTACTTGTATGGTAAAATCACATGCCTCAATATGTATGTTCACAAGGAGTTTTCACTGAATTCATTTGGTAATATGACGTTCACAGAAATTCCTGTGATATCACATGATTTTACGTTGGTTACAAAAAGGCCAACGTAATATTATGTGATTTCACAAGAATAATTTTTGCAGTGTACGTGGTTGATTGTAGTATTGTTGATTGAATAGTCGTACATTAAAATTCGCTTTTATGTTGTGAATGATATTATTTTATATTTGGATACATTCAGTTTGATTACATCTAATTAAAATAAACCCAGCTCCTTAACGAAGCCGATTAGTTTTTGTATGGTGAATGGTCTTTCAGGTCAGATGGTAAGAGTACGGCTCTGCCGAATTCTAAAAACCTGATTCGGTCCCCAGCGGGGCAGGCACAAAGTATGTGCTCTGCTGTTTCATAATAATATCAGAATACATAGGGTGAATTTATGTATAAGCCATCACTTGATAAATAAGCATAATTTTAAGGAAGAAAAAGCACCTTTCCATGAAAACTGCCACATTTGATCTTTCAATAATTCTTGAGTGGAAGTTTCAGTTTTCGACAACATGTGATGTGATTTTTCTTCCTTAAATAAATAAACTGACCAATAATTATCTCGCTCACTGAATCATACTTTTTCCATTCACTAGTCATTATAAAAAGTCGTCTTTTAGACTCTGTAAAAGAATATTACACTAGAAAGATGTAACAATGAAGAATTCAAGGGTTGTGACCACTTTTCCTTTTAGCAATAATCAATGTTTTCCTTCATTTTGACATTAAAATTCTAACACTAGATGTCGCCCACTCCGCGGTACTGCTAAATATTTTATTTCACCAAGTATGGTTCCCTATTGGTACTTATTTGAAATTAATTCCGGATTCTAATGGGTGATGATTCATTTACACTGTTTATCCGCCAAAGCAGATTCACTCTTCACGCAGCTAACTCACATTTGATTTGTTGATTCAGCTATTATTAGTCGATGTAAACTGGAATTTATCTGCCTATTACATTTCGGTTCAGCGATTTCGAGATAGCGATAAAAAAACGAGCCAGAGGTGAGTGCTAGGTTACAGATAATTAGCCACTCGAGAGGTTGTGAAATGAACATGTTTTTCGTTTGAAGATTGAACTTTTGTATTACTTCAGGGTTGTGGTTTCCCAGAATCATCGTAGGTGGCCGGTGGGTACTTGTTTACGTTGAGAACACTACTGAAACTTTTTCTTGACAAATATTTAACTTTTTGTCGACCTTTTGTAGACTTCTAATGTTGAAGGTGTCTCATTACACACAATAAGGCTATTGATCTCGAATTACGTGCACAAAAGACAAATATGAAGACAAAACAAAAGACTAATGACCTGTCTCACATGCAAAAATTAGTGTTTGAGAGATGGGCAAGGGAAGCATTATGGTTGAAATATCATGACTCACCGTAGATCTCAGATGTAACAATTATTAGTTCTCATATTTATATTTGATAGTTCAACAGGAATTACGTGCAAAGTTGCCAATAAATATACAGAGCTATTCAAATTTGTTTCTGTACATGGGGATCTCTTAAACGATATGAGATAGAGTGTCGGTTCAATTATGGCAAAGTTGCGTATTTCAGAGACCTATTCAATGATGTAAAAAAATCGAATATAGCTCCTCTGGTTCTAGAGATATACAGAAAAAACAAAAAATCCTAAATAATTTTTGCTTATATATCTTTTATACAGGGTGTCATCTGACTTGGGCAACCCCCATCGTTGAATTTTTAAATACAGACCTGTATTTTTTGTTGTAGTTTTTGTATCGTCGACATTCACTTCACACTGAGAAATTAAATTAAATTTAAAATTTCGCGATGTTTCGGTAATAATCGATTATGATTGTGTGAATTATTAACTTTTAAATTACGGTCCTGGAAATTGGTTGACTGAGTTGAATAAAAACACAATAGCAACTTTCACGTCTCCCTATGTACCCTAGTGTTCTTCGAGAGTTTTTTTTTCATTTTTAGGTACCTATTCATATTTTTTCCATTGCTCTGAGCGTTTTCTACAATGAACTTCGATTAAGAAAACATTTTATGATTATCTGAAACATATACGTTTTGATAAGCAGAAAAAGAAATGATAGCAATAATAACACCTGAAACGAACACTATAATCGTAATACACACAAAAAAAATTAATGGCGCAATAAATGTTTAAATTTCGAGACATTTTTGAACTCGGTTTTTCATATTATTTATTGCTTTTAATACACTTATTTGCTGCATTGTTGCGAAATCATTCAAAATCCTCAATCTCGAGTCTTCCACATTTTCCATCTCCCTGCCAGCGTAAATCCTATTTTTCAATGTCTCCCATAGAAAATAGTCCAAAATAGTAAGATCTGGTGTGCAGGCAGGCCATCTTATCGACCCATTATTTGTTTCAAAATAGAAGGACTCCAACGCAACACTTATTGCGCCAGTAATTTTTTTGTGTATATAAATTACTTCATTTCAATTTTCATTACAATTATAGTGTTGTGTTCGTTACGGATGTTATTATTGCTATCATTTCTTTTTCTGCTCATAAAAACACATATAATATATTTTTGTTGTAGGCATCCTTCAGATAATCATAAAAGGTTTTCTTATTCGAAGTTCATTGTAGAAAATGCTCAGAGCAATTGAAATATGAAAAAATATGAATAGGTACCTAAAAATGAAAAAAACTCTCTAAAAACTCTACGGTACATAGGGAGAAGTGAAAGTTGCTATTGGGTATTTATTCAACTCAGTCAACCAATTTCCAGGGCCGTAATTCAAAAGGGAATAATTCACCCAATTATAATCAAATATTACCGAAACATCCCGAAATATAAAATGAAATTAAATTTCTCAGTATGAAGTGAACGTCTACAATCCAAAAACTACAACAAATGGGGGTGGCCCAAGTCAGATGACATCCTATATAAAAGATTCATGAACATATTCTAATAGGTCACATCGAGTGCCAATGGCAAAATGTAGACAGATTTTCAATATGTCTGCGAAATATAGAAGATAAGGAAGATTATAGGCAGAAAAATAATTTGGGATTTTTTGGTTTTTCCTGTATATTTCCAGAAACGGAGGAGCTTCAATCGATTTTTTTAAATCATTGAATAGGTCTCTGAAATACGCAACTTTGCCACAATTTAACCGACACTCTATCTCTTATCGTTTACGAGATCCCCAAGTACAGAAACTAATTTGAATAGCCTTGTATATTTGCTCAAACACATTATTGCATACAGGGTGACTTCATTTATGTCGGTACTCAACCAGATGATCAAAAATGAACAAAAACATATGTTGAACCAATCTGAATGTCTACATTTGGAATCTATTCGATACTATATAAAGATCTTCCACATTTTAGTTAGGTTAGGTTAGGTCCAAGTGGGTCTATTCGACCCTCCACCGCAACCCGTAAGGATTCGTTGTGGTTCACACCTATTCGCACTCGACCAAATAAACCCAGCTTCTTAACAAAGCCGATTGGTTTGTATGGTGAGTGGTCAGATGGTGATAGTGCGGCTTTGCCAAACTCTGAAAGCCTGATTCGGTTCCCAGCGGGGCAGGCACAAAGTATGTGCTCTGCTGTTTAATTATTTTCCAAACAGAAGCGACACACACTGTCCGACAGTCCGAGTCTCTGCATATGATGATTCAAATGACAGAGACCTGTAAGAAGGCCTGTTAGACATCGAAGTTCATTCCTACTGTAGTCCAACAACTGTTTGGTATCAAGCTTCAGCCTTCCAATCCTGGAAGATTCAGCCAGAAGTCCATAAATCTTCTTGCCATCCAGGTGTTCAATGTTTGTTTGGCAAAGCCTAAAGCGATGCCAATGACAGGTTCTGGTCCTATGAAGCTGCTTGCAGCACCCTATTTTGCAAGGGAGACAGCAGCCTCATTGCCTTCCAGGCTAGTATGGCCAGGAATCCAGACCAGAGACAATCTGTTAAGTCCTCTTATCGAGGAGAGTCATTTTCGGAAATTTGCTACCAATTTAGACGTTGCTTATAGGAGCCAAGAGCTTCCAACGCCGCTTGACTGTATGAGGTTGGATTCACACAATTCAATAGCGTAAATTTCCGTTCAAAACACAGGCGCATAGGTTCTTAGGCAGGTTGATATCTCTGTCCTGGGTCTGCGACTGAAAACACCTGCACCAGAACCTGAAGGTGTTTTTGATCCATCTGTGAACCAACAACTATTTGCTCCTAATATTTCTTTCTTCCGGAGGATCCAGTCCTCTATACTCGGTACTTTATACGGCAGTTCGTAGGTGACAGTTGGAGGTATAAAGTCAGAGGTCATTTCAAAAATGCTGTCTTTCAGTGTCAATCAACAGTTTGTTGCACTCTGCGTTAAATTAATTTGTGCAATTGGCAATGTGCACAAGTCTATATGCAGTCCATCTAGCCTCTCTCTCTAGAAAAATGTGGAGAGGAGGTAGATGTAGAAGGATCTCCATTGCCGCTGACGGTGTGGTACTTACTGATGGCACCACTGATGGCCAGACAAGCCAAAGCTTTGCCTTCGGCCACCAGGCAATTGCACCATAAGTGTTCATTGGTTTGACAATCATCACATAAATCCAATGGATGTGTTTGGGACCTAAACCCCAAGTTTTACCACAAATCATTCGACATGTCCATAGGAACAGCCTGGCTTTGTGTTTATCATTTCATCAGGTGAACCCGGCATTAACATGGCTTGTTTTTTTGAAAATTAAAGACTTGAACGAGGCTACAAAACAAGAAATAAGCAGATAGTTTAAGCAAAGTGATTGAGAACAATAAATACTCCAGTGTGAGATGAATCAGAGGTATATAAGTTGACTTGTTTGTGGCTCCTGCCCAAAACTTTATGTTGTTCAAACGCGGAGAACCTTTTCCCAAAGAATACAAGAACATTGTAGCAATTTCTTGAATGTGAAGACCAATTCCACATTTGCAAATCGTCTTTTGGCAGAGGGGTTTGGGGTCAATGACGACTATGCCGTTTTATACCTGGGAGAGTAAGGTTTGAAACTCAATTTTTTAGAAAGCTAGGGAAATTATTAAATTTAAGACTGCGGAAAATTTATTGAATGTCCAAATAGAGTTGAATTCTTTTCATCTTTCAAATCTGTTTTCCAATGTGGGAATTCAGATGAGTTAGTAACATTTTCTTTCATAATGTTCAAAAATAAAATCAATTTATACAGTTTGTGAACTGTTCAGTGAAAATTTCATGATGAAGTATTAGTTGAATACGTTATGGATCTGCATCAAGTATCGAACAAATCCATCACCAATAATTTATATCTATAAAATTCCAGATGTTCGTAGATTATAAAATTAATAAATTATTGCATTACGTATTTGATTATCTATAAGCCGATGGTACTTTTTGATTGAAGAGTTTTTGTTTTCAAATTGTGAAAAAAGCAGTTCCTCATAGACTGAATGATGAAATTTTCTAGCCCCTATTACCCTTGGAATGACTTTATTTTGAGAAGTATGCTCAATCGTAAGTCATCTATAATTAACACATGCGTGAGTTCTGAATACTGTGAATACAAATTCAAACCAAATTCAAAATGAAAATGGGTCGCAAACTGATAGAAAATGATCAGGCAATTTTATACGGTAATAAATGCACTTTTTTCACCAGATACTGGGGTGATACAGATACAGAGATACATATTCAGTATGGACAGGTTCTTTTTCAAGGATAAACACCAAGCACTTCAATCAGGCGCATGGCTGTTTTCTGGATGGAATCCAGCAACTTCAGGGTATGTTTGGGGGGTGAGCTCCATACATGAGAACAATACTCCAAAGAAGGTATCCGGAAAAGTAACTTGACTGAAAGGATACCAAATTAGACAAGAGTTCAAAGATATGGAAATCCAAGAGACTGACTCTCTGACTCTTTCATCAGCTAGTGATAAATGTAATGAAAATAAATGAAGCCCTGATGTATCGATGACTCATCGATTACGAAATAGTCGGCTTGATCATTGAAAATTTCATAAAAATTTGATTGCCAAACCCATTTTGAAAAAATTCTCATTGAGAAATTTATTTAAAAAAACTGTCCTCTAAAAACTAGGTAACTATTGAGTCCGAATAATGTTCTTTCTTATTTTCCTGAGTTTTGTACTGAAGATAGAGTTTGGAGTTGGGTCTCAAATTAAATTTTATTTCTAGTCGAAATCAAAGCAGTTTTTGAATACAAATTAGGAATTTTCTGATTGAATCGGCCGTTACTTGATGAAGATCCATAGTAATTTCAAAAACTACACAAACAACAAACTTTATTTGAAAAAATATAATCACAACATGTTTCGCTAGCACTGTAGCTTTCTCAAGTGTATGAATACGTTTGTATGTATGTATGTGTGTATGAACGAACAATAAATAAAGTTAAAATTTTACTTATCGTATACTGTTGACGTACGTTTCTCCCTTGCTGTACATACCTGCAACAAAGAAAAAACCAGTGAATTACGCTTGTCGATGATATCCAACAGTAATAATTATAATATGCTTTATTGCCCAAAGAACATCAGGTCTTATTGACGAAGCTGCAAATTTTCTTCAGTCACCATACAACTATAAATACAAATATACACACATAGGTATACATTCAGAGTAGAAATCACAATGCACAAATACAGAGTAAAAATATATCTGCACTAATATAGACATACATTAAACAATTTTATCCAAAGTCATACATACATACATACGGATACTGAAGAGAGATGTTACACACTGAAGAACAGAACAATTTAAAATATTAAAAATGAAGTATACCATAGTTTGTCTATAAATGAGTACAGCAAGCGCCAAACGTGATGGCGAGCGATCGCGAAGGTATAGACTCTCCCAACTGAATTACTATTGGATTACAATAAACCCCTTGCCGGACCGTGTGGTACTTATTGTTAAAGTAATTGAAGCGACAAAAAATTGAAAGAAAAGAGAAGTTGAAAGAAAAATAAATGCAGTTCGGGGAGAACAATAAAGTATAAAAAAGGACTAACAAAATAGGTTTCTAAAACAACTTGAAGAACAAGAAATGGAAAAAGAAACAGACCAAGAATCAAGAATACTCCAGAAAATAGAACATCAACGATTCTTCCAGAAATAAATAACCGAAAAAGATCAAAAAGTGCAAGAGAACATTCTTATCATCTCAAAGAAAAAATTCAATTCACAGTTTCATTGCCCAAAGTGAAAAATAATGACAATACCTCAATTAATAATGAAGTCAAAAACAAGCTCTCAGGAAAGATCCCACTTAAAATTGATGAATATTTTTCCTCTACTCGTTACTGAGGTATTATCGCGTCATTAGGTTTTGTTTTTATTTACGACACCAATATTGTGGAACGTGGAAATATTGAAAATGAATCACCTATTGTTTTCTTTATCGACCCACAATAATCACGAAGCTATTTATAATGCGGGCGTCATCGGTTTTATTGGACACACACATACAAATGGAAGAACGAAGGCGATGGTGACTTATCCAGGAAGGAACCGATTTTCACCATATTAACATGGAGTTCGGTAGACAAAATCATTAAAATGACATGTTCAAGTGGTTTCCATTTTAGACACTTCTTTGTAAAGAGTTTATTTTGAACTGAATTTCTTTTTTCTTCGGTGGTAAATTTTCCATAATGAAGAATTACACCGACAAAAGCTCTCATCACAAGAACTATTATCTCTACCAAATATACCCTTTTCAATGGAAAACATCTGGAAACGTTTTTTATAGCTGTGTATGCTTTTCTGGTTCATTCATTGACAACCATATCAAGGTTTCAGTATTTGTAGAACTCTTCAAGGCGGTTATTTTGTGGATATAAATCCGATCGGAACTAGGCCAGATAAAAGCAATTGAAAATTTAAAATAGCGGAAATTTCAAGTACTTTTCATTTCACCAAACTCACATCTATATTGCTGAAGTTTGGCATGAAATATTTCACAAAAAATAATTTTTCACACGTTTTCTTCTCAATTGAAGGGCACTGAAAGACATATTCATGCCAAACATTTGCATCTCCGCTGATCGAATTCAGCTTCGAAACCTCGCAAAATAACCATCTTGAAAAAAATCCACGTAAGTTTTTGTTGAATACTGGAATAGCAGGCTCAACATTTATGTTGAGCCTGAGCCTGAGTTGGTAGCTGATTTGAAATGAAAGTCCCAACTTAAAAACAGGTGAAGGATGAAAAGTTCCTGCTTTCCAAAATTGCTTGCCTCATAAAACATGACCCTGCAGGCTCGACTAGACTCAAGTTTTTTAATATGTATCATTATACAAAATTGTTGCACGAATGTTGAGTTGACAGTGAACAATTTTGAGCTGATTTTCACGGCGAATGAATTTCCACTCAGTTTCACAAAGTGTTAGGAATCACACGCTAAAAGGTAAGACCTCATTAATCCTTAGCTCGCTCAAGTTTCGACTTCTGAGGGTTGCCGTTCGTAGGGATGCGACAGCTGGTTAACGGAAAAACAGATTTTAAACAGAACAAAATTATCTAAGTTCATCGAACAAGTATAACATCTTCTTTACAAATTTTGGTTTTATAAACAATTTCAAATCCCAAATTTCCATATCCCATATTGTCACGGCGAATCTATTTTATTTCATATTGAATTAAATCTACAAAATATCCTACAGGATTGTTTTTTAAATTTTCTGTGTTCACTTCACAAATAAAAATCAATAACTAATGATGTAGTCTGTCGAGAAATGAGAGAAACTACAGCAGTATTTTTATATATTAGTACCATAGGCGTACTGTATTCAAATCATTTACATTTACTTGAGCGCGGTTCACCCCGAAATTCAGATACTCAAATTTCTAACCACAGAAACCTTTTCTATTTATACACTTATTTGATATTATCAGTGTCAATAATAATAATAATATCAAATTGGTTTACATCGAAAGACAAACTGAAACTACAAATTATAATGTTATAATTTAAATAGGTTGGATAAAGAAGAAAATGGATAGTCTTTAAAAGGTCACCAGATGATACATATTCATTTTTATATGCAAAATTTTATAAATTCAAGTTACTGACATATTAAATTTTTATTCCAAAAAGCTAAATTATCAAATGCAGTAATTTTCTATCCTTTCTACATTTGTATTTATTTTCAAATTTAATATCCTGATCATTTTATGTTTATGTTTGTTTGAAATGTTAGACAGCTGTCGCACTCCTACGAACGACAACACTCAGAAGTCGAAACTTGTGCGAGTCCTTACCTTTCTACATGTGATTCTTAACACGGTAACAATACTATTTCAAATATAAATTGTCCTTCTTAAAATAAAATATTCAAACAAAATTAGTTTTCACGATATGTCAATTATCTTCGCATAATACACCATATTGAAACCACCAGTCTGACACCTATTTATACTTTTTTTAACGCAATATGATAAACAGCGTCGGCCGCCTCTTTTGAAGTTCTTTGTCGCAAGCCACTATTTCAATGACTCCTTAGCGGCATCCTCAAGGGGCATAGCGGGTAGAAATATCTCAGTGACTTTGTGGATAAACTGCAGTATCACTTGCTTTAGACGACTATGTTGCTTTCTTTAGGGTAACGTCATGTCTACATTCTTGACATTCTTTCACTCTCAGACAATACCGAATGTACTATAATATCAAATCATTGCTTGACTAGCTTTTGGACTGTATTTTTCGTTTTCTTCTATTCTTCATATTCCTCTCTTCCTCGACCTTGATAGTTTTGAAAAGACCAATTTGAGGTCCCAATTCAGAGAAATGAAAAAGAATGTTGTATGCCACAACTAGTTCCTGGAATTGCAAGACTCATTTGCAGAATTTGACGCAGTAGTCATTAATGATAAGACATTCAGCTGCCAGCTGTCCGAGATATAAACAGGAAACAAGAACAAAGACTTTCGTCTGGTAGTACCTAATTTATGTGTTTGAAGCAAGAGTGTAGGTAGCCACATGACTAATCACACACATTTTTGGCCGTCAAATAACATGAAGCCCGGAAATGAATAAACATCAATGAGCTGAAATGAAGTAATCACATACTGTATAATTATTGAAAATATTGTCATTCATTCAAGTCAAACACATGGCTATTCAAGTATGATCAAGACTTTCTGCAACTGTATAAAAGAAATAACTACCTCAACAGAACGACAGTTCGTCTACTGCAATTATAATTTGTTCTCATTGAATACAGGGTGTAACTGAATAAGTGTAAAACATTTAAGGAGGTGATTTCTCATCGAAAAAAAGATAGGATCTTTCATATGAAGAAACTTCATTGGAGCAACCCTTGTTAAGATACAGCCCCTTAAAGGGGGTACATAAAATTTGTATAACAATGTTTTTCACAAGCACTGAAAAAGTTACAATATTGAAATTAACCTGACGTTTTTTACTACCAAAAAGACACTGTAGTTGTTCGTAAAATAATTTTTTGCTGCGAACTGATTTATTTTGGGCAAAAAACCCAAGAGACATTTTTTGTTTAGAATGAAACATGCTATCGGAAATAAATTTTTAAATGGTAAACAAATAATAAGACAAAAAGTGACTTTGGACATACATTTTAGGAGTTGCGTTTTCCACCCCTTACAACCATAGGGTAAACCAAATAAATTACTGGCTAAGTGTCTTTTTTATAGTACAAAACGTCAGGTTAATTTCAATATTGTAACTTTATTAGTGCTTGTGAAAAAAATTGTTATACAAATTTTATGTACCCCCTTCAAGGGATGCTCAAATGAAATTTCTTTATATGAAAGATCCTATCTTTTTTTCGATGAGAAATCACCTCCTTGAATGTTTTACAATTATTTAGTAACACCCTGTATACAATTTTGTGAGAATAGGTAAAATAATTTCCAGATGTAGGAGATAATTATATAAAACAATTAAGAAAAACATAGTATAAACAGTTGAATAGCAAACAATCGTAATGTTAAGCAGTCAGATCAGTTTGAAAATATTCATCAAGTGAATAAAAGGCATTTTTGTAGAGAACATTTTTAACACTATTTTTGAAATTCATGGGATTCGAAATTTTCTTAATGAATGTTGGAAGTTCATTAAATATTTTATAGACATAAGATGGGGTTCGTTTGATACAGATGTTAATTTGTGTACAGCAACTATCAGATTATAATTTTGCCTGAGAGTATAACCAGCAGCTATGCGGATAGTATATCCCTTTGCTGAAACTCATGGTAATGATTCTTAATGTAAGTGACACAATTTAAAATATACATGGATATCACAGTTAAAATTTGTAACTCAGTAAATAACTGCTTACAAGAATCACCATATTTTTTGAAACACAAGGTTCTTAGTATCTTTTTTTGAGCAATCAACAGATCATTCAATTTGCTGCAGTTACCGCAGCAGACTAAGCAATAATTAACACTTGAGTTAACATAGGCATAGTAGTAGCTTAATAAAATATTAATGGGAACAGAATTTCTGAGATTCCAAAAATACGAAACAATGCTTGGATAATTTAATAGAAATAGAAAATAGAGTCAATATGATCATTCTAGGATAAATGGGAGTCAATGTTCAACCCTAAGAATTTGACTGATTTTTTCTGCACAATAGATTTAGTATTAGCTCTTACCAATATACTGCAGTCCATTTCTCTAAGCGATAAAACAATGGTATTAGATTTATTGCTATTTAGTACGAGGCCGTTTCTGGCGCAGTAAAAAAGCATATTACCAACTGCAATATCAGTCTGGTCAGATAACCCTTCACAAGAAGAAGAACTCAATAAGAAGAACGTGTCAGCAGCAAACTGTACAGTACATTTTTGTCACTTTTTGTCACTTGAATTATTTTATAATAATAGACAGTAGTAGACCTCACTGATTTTATACACTTGCAGTGGTTTTAGCACTCTTTCAAGCTCAATCTTTTAACAATCTTCATCTAATGCTTGTATCGACATATTTTGAAAGGTATCGAAAAGGAAAGCCCTCAACTATCCACAACAGCATTAAAAACTTTGATGCCATTTTCTATATCTTACAACTGCGAACAAGGAATCTCCATAAAGGTGAATTAAAAAAAAATAAAAAAAATTGTTTGACGCTGTTACAAAACTCATCCAGGTATTGAAAACTGGTTGATTCCAAAAAAGCTCATGTTTCTCACTAATAAAATACAAAAAACTACATTACATTAAAAGCTTGTATTTATTAAGACGTCCAAGACAGGCAACTCCTCGTTGTTTTTAATTCCATACGTAAACCTAATTTCAGGTTCTGGAGGTCCTCTTCACTTGATTTCTTGGCATCAAAAATCGCAAATACATCGTCTACATATCGGAACCATGGTCTTTATATTCTAATTTGCAATGAATCAATTCCAGGTTCTTGTAGGTTTCCTTGAGGTGTACAGAATGTAGCAGAGCTGCTTTAAGGCTTCTTCTTGAAGCATCTATGAAAATATGACACTGTGCTGGGCCATATGAGATATTAAATGTTTCTATCAAACCTTAAATATTGGTACAATAAACCAACTAGTCCTCTTGGACACCACAGGACTAGTTGGTTTAGGACTAGTTATGTTAGAAAGTTTGTTATGGCATGTATACATGCGAAATCAGTAGGTAAAGAAAACAATTGTGCCTATTTATTTATGACTTCAAATTAGCCCAAAAAGCCCTTTTTCATTATACAATTTTGAGTTTTGCAAAATAACCTTAAGTTCTGGGAATTGAGTTTTCAGAACACGTAAATACATAGAAATCAGTTGAAAATAGCTATGGTTGAACATCTTGCTGCTTTTTAGCAGTGGATATTCGTTTATAACCATTTTGAGAGCAATTTACATATATTCAAATTTGACAAGCACCAGGTGAGGTGGAGCTCAGCGTGTCGTAGCTTGATCTGAGTTATGTGACTCAGAGACTTGTCTTCGATGAACGTTATTCAAGTCAAAACGTCGATCGTAGCGATAAAATTGTCAATTGACATACTGTGGACGTATTTTCACACTTTGAACAAAATTATCGAGTCTATCTGAAAACTATAGAAGGTGAATGTTCTTTTCCATTCTCCGACCAATTCAAACTATCAATAACTACAATTCTCTGCATTATTTTCTACCAACTATCCACCTCAGTGATGATCCATCTTGAAATTTTAATTAAAACACTTAAGTCGAAGCTTCCTTCGACCATTGAATATTTTTAGCAAATCACGTTGCCCACGATTAATCCCAAAGGCCAGAGGTGAATAAAACAATTAAACGGTTGACATTAAAGTAGGTTATGGCTGTTGCCGCGTGGTGGTTCGATTGTTTTTTTTTAAGGCGAATTGAAGATGTGATGAACACTTCCGGGTATTTGCTCATAAATATTTAAATTACTTGGGACATTTTATGCCATAACCAGCCGTTTCTAATAGTGGCAGAATAACAACTGGCTCGAGTGAACGGATACGTTGAGATCTGAAAAACTATCACAATTATACTCTATTTCTTAATAGTAGAAAGTAATTAATGCTCTTTATTAATGCAAAACGCTAATAGAGGGTTTATGATGCTTTACCGGGTCCACCCTATTTTTGTATGGCAAACGGGTGCATGAAAATTGGCTTGGAATTGCTTACGTAGCCATCGTATTTCACAGATTTGGCCCCAAGCAACTTTTTTCTGTTCTTAGACCCCAAGAGAATGCTTGCTTCATTGATGAGGTAAAATCGAAACTGAGGCCTATTTTGAGGCTAAAGACAAATCGGTACTATAAAAATGGTATCGACAAATTGTACGACCACTAAAATCATTGTATTGCCCTTGGAGGACAAATTTCATCATTTTTTTTCTATGTTAACCTACAAATTTTTCAGTCCAACAAGAACTTATATAAAAAGTACTTCAAAATAAATATTTCCATTCAATGATATGAAACTTCTGATTCAAGATGTAGTTTTGAAGTAAAACAAATATTCTAACTTTCGTCTACGAACATACTATTACAATGCTCTAAAACAAATTTTGTGACAAATTTTTGTGGTCAACTTATAGTTTACTGGCAGAACTTTGAAATAAAAAAAATGATGTGATACTGAACTATATTTAAGATTAGTTCACTTTTATGTACTGGAAAACTAAGGTAACTTCTCTTTTGTGTGGATCAGCTAATATTTTAAAACAATTCAGAAGTAGATAATATCTGCCTGAATCGTGGAAAAGTGGATCCTTACCTCAACTATCATTAAAGAAAGTACATATATAATACATACATATACATACTTATATAATACACAAACAAGCTCTACCATACCCGCAAGTTCGAACCACCCATCATCACACAAAATGGCCGCCTATAACACATTCATATACAGAATGCTAAGGGTACCACTTAGCAATGAAGCCCGGAACAAGGAAAATAAAATGATATACCAAATAGGAAACAAGAACGGATACACCCAAAAGATAATAGATAAATTAGAAAATAGAATCAAATGAAAAATACAGAACAAGGATCAAACTAGTCCAACAGATAAACAACACAACGATGGACTACATTCACATACATAGGTCACAAACCAAAAAATTAACAAACATCTTCAAACCCTTGAACATCAACATCACTCACAAGCCGAACACAAAAAATAAACAACTATGAAAAAGAAGACAAAAACCTAAACGGAGTGTACAGCATACAATGCTCGGACTGCAACAAATTCTAAATCGGCCAAACCAAGAAAAAACTGATCCAAAAGTACGCCGAGCACAAAATAGCATACATAAACCCGATAACATATAAATATAACCTCACAACACACGCCATACAAAACAAACATAACTTTCCCCCACCAGGAAACATCAAACTTATTAAAAAAGTCAAAGGAAACCGTATGGACATCTGGGAAAACCTAAATATCCATAAATTCAAAAGTTATAATTCACTTATCGTGGAACAAATACAAATCAAAATACACCAAGACCTACCATTCAATATACTACACAATACATATTCCTAGAAACAATAAAACTAGAGAAACTCCAACATAAAGAATATTACCTGATGTAATCCAAATACAGGCAAATTTAAACAGACATCCCGATGACAGGAGATAACAAATACCTGAACTAGGGCGTTCTAACCGTATAAAAGAACAAATAAGAAGATAAAATGTTCAATTTGAGTAGAGCCTTGAATATGATAGCATAGCCTACTATCGAAAGCGCTCGCATATAATATGTAAACGTTATTAAAGCTTCAAATCCTTTTTTGTTAACAAATGTTAATATTAGAATGTATAATATATGTATATAATATATCAGAACACCCAAAAACCAACTTCGAGCTGAATTAAACACTTCAATTGCTGAAGTTCCCACCTTGTCAAAAGTAGGAAGAGCTTTCTGAATTCCGTTATGGTCTAGCCCACTAGATGTGTGTTCGTTACAAGACTATGAGATCGAGAGAGGGAGAAAGAGAGAGATAATCCTAAAGTCTCTTCCTAGAATTGACAAGCTGAATCTTGCAACATTCATTATTTTCAAGGCGTTTGCATATTCAATTTTAACACGAAGTTTCTTTGATTTATTTTCCACCCCGTTTTGGTACCGACTATACTCACACAGCCATGCATTACTCATGCTATGCAAATATACGCCTCATTATATAAGAGTGACTGTCGTGTTTTCATAAAATGTTTGGAGGCGTTTTTCATCATTGTTTGGTTATGAGAATGACTGCACTGTTTATTTTACGACCGTAAAGTAACCGATGTCGAATAGATTTGCGATTGTTTTGAACACGAAAACGAATTTTTCAGTTCTCATATGTTTCGCTTTGTTATTACTGGAACAATTGTTTCGAATCGATTGTTTAATTTCGTCGACAATGGTTTTGAAAAATTTGAAATCGACGTCAGTTTTTTATGTAGGATATGTTTGTGATTCTGAATTGTGTTTTTGAAGTATTGTTCGAATTTTTCCTCCCAATATATCTTCGTCATCGATAGAATAATAATATAACCAAATACATATTTCTCATAATTAATAACTTGCAATACCAAGAAGAGTATATGTTTCAATTATTATTATAAACATAAAAAAAGTAATACAAATTATGGGATTATGAAACAACAACAAAAATTAATTGGCGCTCCGGGGCGACTTCATTGATTCCAGTGGCGCATTTGCTTGTGGGGACTGGTGATTGGTGAATATCATTATCAACAACAATTATCAACAACAATTATCAACAATAAATTTATTAACAATAAAACACAACGGCAAACATCACACGAAACAGAAAATTGCAGGGTAACCTCGAGGAAGTAACGCTAAGTCTTTTCTTGATCAGCGAGGAGCGTATAGAGCCGGTTTAGTTCTCGGCGGAAACCCCAGAACAGAATGAATTGCTTCAGCAAAAAAATGTGTTCGAAGTCGATGTCATTATAGTCAAGAAGGGTCAACCACTTGGGCCCGAATTAGTTGTATTAATCCATAAGAGTGTTAACGATGAGTACCTACTCGAAACATCCCAAGTGGTGTCGTTATGAATATTCATCTGTTTCCATGAGAAAATACGAAAATGATAAGTAAAAATTAAAATAAGAGAATTAACATAAAAACCCAAGCAGATGGATACTTTGGACGACTGAAACGTTAATTTCCAAACAAAAATGTATATTATAAAATAAAAATCAATAAAGAAATAAAATATTTCTAAACTAAGTAGTCGTAGGGTAGGTAAACCCTACATTTTTTTCAATCAGTGGGTTCTGCTAGCTTCACCGTTGAGTCGTCTGAAATAAATAAAAAATCTCCACTTTGTTCTGAATTTGCAATAATTTTGACCTAATTTTAGGCTCCTTCGTTATCCGATTGAACCATTTTCTCATCGTTTGAATTGAATATTTGGATGATTACCTCAAACCATATGGTACAACTAAAATAAGTTTTCAGAAATATCAGTATCTTCACGGTACTGTTGATAAAGAACAAAGTGAATATCAACAGTCATAGAAGTTTCATACAAGTTGAGAGCTTTTTTATCGTTAAAATATCTAAAAACCATTTGTTTCCATTTTATTGAATGATCTATTAGGGGCACTGCTATAAAATTGACAATGAAACTCTTGAAAATCTATTGAAAACTTCAAAATGAAGCTATTTTTCAACTTTTCAGTCCTAGAACCAACAACTGAATTATACAAATCCAGAAATTTACTTGATATTGCTTCATATTTCAAGGCATTTGAAAAAACATGAACATATCTTAGATTGTCAATTCTGATTGTCATCACCACCTCATAAGAAAATCCAACTATTCAATAACTTTTCAAATAAATAGTGAAGTTGGAGGAAATTTATTATTCTACACCATCGGTTTTTTCAATAAATTCAAAAAACTGTATCAAAGTATTTTATATTTATGGAATAAAATAATAATGAAAAATTAGGATTGAAATTTCTTATGTTTTCGTATCACTTGTACTTTTCTTGAGAAAAATAAAAATTCACCCTATTTTCGGAACAGACAGTGTATTTATTTCCAACAATTCTTATCCGAATAAGGTAATCAATCCACAGAGTATGATTTCTACCTCCGAATACCGCACTAAATGAAATTGATGTAAATACATTAGGAAACACTTCAAAAAGTAAACAATCTATTTTCAGATCATTATTTGAGCGTCATATCTTGTTTTCACAGCCAAGCTATTTCTCTCGAACTCCTTTGAAGCAGTGACGAATTTAAATGTCCTGACAAAGGATAATTATAAGGCAATATTGACTGACGATATCTTTGTTGTCTGAAGGCAAAACTGTTTTCCAGATAAAAGTTTTCCAAAACTCTCTAAGCGGCTTACACACATGGGAACCTGGTTCGCCAAACTTGGTTCGCACGTTGGTTCGTTAAACACCACACATTCACTCGGGTGTGTGTTGTTTAACGTGGTGGTGATGTTCGGCCGATATCGAATTTCTCGTGTGAGTTGTTTTGATGTTGTAACGAAACTGAAGCCGCCCCTGATCAATATGCCGGCCGACTCAGCGAACAGACACATGACATCACCGCGAAAGAATGCAGTCGGGAATCGCCGGTAAAACTCTAGAACCGAACTGACTACAGATTTCTAGAAAGGACCGTTACATTATATAAGCACGGCTTCCCGACACAAGAGGGAAGTTCAGAAAGTGAATCGAGCGGCTAAACAAGAAATTCAAATACTGGAAATAAATTAAGCGTTAGTTGCTAATTGTTGTAAATAAATTAGTTTATGATTAGGGATATATTGTCGGAAATAAATTTGTTTAAGTTAATTTGTTTAAGTTAATTTGTTAAGTTAATTCTTTAATTTGTCACAATATGTAGGGTGTCACAAGTTCCAATAAATAATTGAATTAAGATGAGCCACTGCTTGATTCACTGCATTCTTTTCTTCTTCTTTCTTGCAAAACCTCCAAACTCATATAATACAACAATAACAACTGCAATCTTCCAAGTACTCATCCCAACTTCTGAAATGAAACTGGTGAAATGGCGAACCGTTGTTGACATTCCCCTCCACTGTGTGTAGGGAGTGACAAACCAATAACTTGGTTCCCCGAACCAAGTTCAGGGAACCAGGTTCCCATGTGACATGTGCGTAAGCCGCTTATGAAAATTTTCATTTCACTAGACAAAAATGAAGCAAAAATGTCGCAAAACGAAGAATGTCTCATTAGTTTTCGAAAGAGCCTTCTATCATTTTCAATATCGATCCAAGGGTAAATCAATGACTCACTTGATTTGCGGAATTGAAATGCGATTGTTGATATCGAATGATTATTATTTCGATCGGGTGATTTGTAATAAACGGGCGCAAAAGGTTATCGATAAAACGATGTCACAAGATGCAAAACATTGATTTTTGTTTCGAGTCGTTTGTTATATTCGATAAAAATTGCTTATCTATCAGTGTAGATACGTTTAGCTAAACGTCTCAATCGCTACACTTCGCAAAAATGGCGTATTACTTTGCAGTGTCATAATAAATATGATAAGAAAAATAAAATTTAATTCTTCCTCTCTGTCAGATCTGTTTTCTGATGTGGAAATTGTTAATTATTTTATTAGATGTATATTTAACGAGTTCCCAACATATCTTTAATATAAAGTTTAAATTTTTGATCAGTTTATGCCTAAACTCAGACAAAATAATTAGTCAATAAGTAGATAGAAGGTCTTATGATTCAAATTGTTATTTGTAAAGCACAAATTAGGTAGAATTGGTGCTTAATTATAACATAAAATTCGAGCACAAGTTCAATTCTATTAGACAATATGCTTCAAATATTCATATAGACTATTAAATTGAACTTTAGGATGCTCTATTTATTTTTTGAAGTATTTGTCTTCTCAACTATCATGTAGCCTGTAGAGTAGGGAGCGTGAGTGTAAGCCTACAGCACTTAGGTCACATGTGACCCATTGTACATCCTCTAAAGGAGTTGTCCTCCTAGGTCATCGTCCATCCTGTCCTTGCCAAGAAGGTGGACAGGTCTCTTGGAGACATCTCCTTTATATCGGCAGGTGTAGGCCAAGACTCGCCGAACACTCACTTTCCTATTGACGATAACTCCGGGCACTCGCATAGGACATGCCTGACACTCTTATCTTCCTGTTCACAAATCCTGCATAGAGGTGTGTCCACTAGTCCCATATTATGGAGGTGTTTCCTTGGTTGACAGTGGACAGTCAGAAATCCGATAGTTGAGCGTGGATTTTTCTTGGTTATCGCCATATATTTCCTCGGCGCCATCTTCCCAGAGTCGCCCAGGATGATCCTGGCGAGATTGCATACTTTGAGTCCATTTTATTTCTTTAGGGATTGAGCAAGAGTGTAACATTTGGCTAGTTCCGCAATTGTCGAAGTCATCAGGCCGTAGGTGCCAGTGGGTCCTAAAATTCTAAGTCCAGCCGCTTCCTTGGTTAAAGAGTCGGCAATGCGACTACCTTCACTCTTGTCATGCCCTTTAACCCACCTCAGGATAATGTTATTATCTACCTAGGCTTTGGCTAAATCTTGGTGGCACTCTAGTACTAGCCCTGAAGTAACACGATGTCTGTTCAAGGCTAATAGTGCTTGTCTGCTGTCAGTACAGATTGTTATGTTTTTGCCAGAAATTCCTTTCCTGGTTATTTCTTTTGTGGCGATTGATGTACCAGTCACGTTGGTATTTTTTCCCATTCCCCACTTAATCCTTAGGCTTTTTTTGTGCCTAAGGAGCTGTCTGACTTGTCCATTTAGTCCAAGTCTCCAGAAAAGACCACAGCTTCTTGGGCTTATTGCGTGTATTCTCCCATCTTCTCATGGCACCCATTTTATCAGTCTCGTTCCCTGTACTAGTTTGTACTGGTTCCGTGTTGGATGTTCGTCATATATTCTTCTGGACATAATTCGTACGTCCATATATTGCATTTCTCCTGTGATTCAGTGCCTCACATTTCCATAAGATGTGTAGAGCTCTTTCTATCCCTTCGTTGCATAATCTGCAGCTGAGGTCTCCGTTGTACAGCTCCATTTTATTCAGGTGTTCTCTAAGCGGACAATGACCGGTTAGTAACCCTGTAATTATTCTGAGCCGATCCCTAATATATTGAAGTAGTTCTTCGGTTCTTTTCTCGGACGGTTTCCTAATGAAGGGTCTACTGTGTTTGTTGCCAGATACTTTTGTCCAGTACTCTGTGAGCTTCTTATTGGTCCATGTCCTAATCTGGTTTCATAACAATGATTTTGGTACCCCCAGAGCTGGTTCAAGAGCTATATATGAAGTTGATGATCCGCGTCTAGCGCATTTATCAGCTTTATCATCACCTGTGATTCCTGAATGCCCTGGCACCCAGTACAAAGTTAATTTGTTCCTGTTTGCAAGTTCATTCAGTTCTTCATGGCATTCCCAGACCAGTTTTGATGTCACCTTCTGGTTTGTCAGAGCCCCTAGTGCGCTCTTGCTCTCTGTAAAAATATTGATCCGCTCATTTCTTTGAAGTCTCAATTTAATAAGCCTTGCACACTGCAAGATAGCATGCACTTTCGCCTAAAAGACAGATGTGTATAGTCCTAGCGGATAGCTGTAGTTTGGATTTCTATTCGCTCGGTATATTCCAGCTCCCGTTTCATGTTTGGTCTTCGATCCATCTGTATACCAGGTATTTTTTCCAAACATGTTTTCGGTATGACTAATGGTCTTCCACTCTTCACGGCTTTTGATTTTGGCCGTGAAGTTTGTGTTGAAGGTGTACTTCGTTGTCATGTGGTCCGTGCACATATTCAACATGTGCTCCTCCACTTGTTCCGAACTTTCTGTGCGGCTCGATCTTTTGTAGTTTGGTGAGTTTTCTAGTCTGAATTGGCCTCCCCCTTTATCACAAAGTGTAAACGAGGTAGATTCAGGAGTGTCTCCAATGCAGCTGTTGGGGTAGTTCTCATTGCTCCCGTCATTCCCAAACATGCAAGTCTTTGCACCTTGCCTAGTGTGTTAATGGCGGTTAGCAGCTTCATCTTTGGCCACCAGACCAGAGATGATTTTGTTAACATCGTGTATAGACAATATACCATGTTTGGTTTTAGCCCCCATGTTTTTCCATAGGTGCGTCTGGCGAACATCAGTGCTACCTCCGCTTTCCTCTTTATCCTGTCCAAGTGTTGGTTCCAGCTCAGTTTTGAATCTAGGATTACTCCCAGACATTTAACCTCCCCCGACACTTGTATTTCTTCACCTCGAAGTTTTAGAGGTCCGAGACCCTCCGTTTTAGTCCTCTTGGTGAATGCTACTATGGTCGATTTGGATGGGCTTATGATAAGCCCTTCTTCTTTGGTCCATCTTGTTATAATGCATGCAGGGCCTTCTGCATGCATCCCTTCACTACATTATTGTATTTACACTTGACTAAGATGACTAAGTCGTCTGCATAGCCCAGTGCTTTATATCCATTACGGTCTAAGAGACATAGTAGCTCGTCCATTACAAGGTTCCATAACAGAGGGGATAGAACCCCCTCCTTAGGCTTAGTGATATGGAGTACACTCCGCATCCTGAGCCTTTTTTGGTTTTTGAACCGTCTGTATACAGTGTGTTTACATATAAAATATTCATTATTAACAAAGTTATGACAACTCAAAAATTCGAAAACTCACACAGCTAACAGTCACAATATATCATTTTTTTAATGATTTCAACAATAAAGTGCCGCCAGATGAAAAAAAAACAAATAGCGTAAATATTTTTAATGAAAATAACGGAATTACATTCACACAATTCAACTAACAGTGAAGCAAAACATTTTAATAAACGTATAACTAATAACTAATTATTGAAATAATTCGATTCAGTGCAACAATTAATTCTAACTCATATTCTAGTAGCCTGTACTAATCCACCACGTATTTCGATACATGTGTCGTAGCGCTTACGAATGTTTCTGATTACGTTCCTTAGTTCTTAAAGGCTAATATCTGCACATACCTGTCGAATTCTTGCACAAAGTTCATTTCTATCTCTTGAGCGGTTTTTGTAAACCTTTTGTGTGAGAAGTTCCCAGAGAAAAAAGTCCAAAACTGTGAGGTCTGGAGATCTGGGTGGCCACTCTATAAACGGACTACCACGGCTTATCCATCGGTTTGGAAAATGTTCGTTAAGCCATTGCCTCACAGCTCTGGCATAATGAACTGAACACCCATCTAACTGGACAATTAAATTTGATCGTTCATTGATTGGCAGCTCGTGAATAGCATCCCAAAACTCTATGTTTGAAAATTCTAGAAACCTCTGGACCAATAATTCGTTCGTTCAATATCCCACACCAGACGTTGATTTTTTGGGAATACTGGCTTTTACAGTTTATTACCCAGTTAGGATTATCCACTGCCCAATAGTGACAAGTCTGTGATGACACTACTCCATTTGTAGTGAAAGTGGCTTCGTCGGTATATAAAATATTTTTTAGGAAATTTCTATTGTTTAAATATTTCCCTTGGGCCCATAAACAATATTCCAGGCGTCTTGCTTCGTCGCCTTCTTGAAGTGTGTGTAAAAATTTTGGCTTGAAAGGTTTAATATTCTTCGCCTTGAGACATCTGCGAATAGTTTCTCATGGAATATTCAAATCTGAAGTGGCATTCCTTATACTGGGATTAGGATTATTTCTGAAATAATCTAAAATGATTTGATCATTCCTGTCATTCCTGTTTCGTCTTTGTATAGGATAACTTTTTAACATCATTTTTGATACTGCACCAGTTTCATTGAATATTTTATTTATTTTATTGACCGTACCGCAGCTAATACGAGGACGATCTGGATGTCTCTCATTAAATACTCTACAAACCTCTCTAGCACTTCTAACGTCATCTTCCGAAAGGCGTACAATTTCAATTTTCTCTCTTACGCTCAATCTTGCAGCCATGACACAAAATAATTCGAAGAACTGTAAGGTGAATATTGTTGACAATAGTACACTTAAATCTTTCACAAGTGTCAAACTGTAATATCATTTCCATGGCAACTAAGATTCAAATTGAAATATTAGGTCTTAGTTTCAGTTAATTTGCGTGAAAACTTGAATGTAATTCCGTTATTTTCATTAAAAATATTTACGCTATTCGTTTTTTTTTTCATCTGGCGGCACTTTATTGTTGAAATCATAAAAAAAAAAAATCATGGCTATATCTGTTGATATAGCCTGCTAGCTATGTGAGTTTTCGAATTTTTGAGTTGTCATAACTTTGTTAATAATGCATATTTTTTCATGAAATTTTGGTCACACCTGTTTAGAGACATTCTGAATCCAGTGGCGTAGTGATTTTTTCAATAAAAAAATCGCTAATGGAAAATCCCGATTTTCGACTAAGAAAAAATATCGTAGTATGCCCTGAAACTATAATAAACATTTCAAATTTTGTCCTAAGGTAGACCTTTTAGTACTTGACATTTCAAAAAAAATTATTAAAATCGGTTTACAACTTCAAATTTTAGGGGGGTGTTTCCATTAAAAATGGGTCACACTATGCGTATTGCATTTGTAGTATCTGACTCTGTATTCTGTTCTATTTGTATTTTGTAGGGTTAATTGAACACAAACTTGGGTTCAATTGCATCACTGGTTACCTGCAGCAGAGGTTGCCATAGGCCCAGCCTCAACTGAACCATTCCTACTTCGAAATTTACACTAGACGTACAAGACAAGGCAAGTCAAAACTGTTTTTTGAATTTTTAGATACAATTACAGAATATTTGTGACAGTGTAATTTGTGTGGGGCCCTGCTATAGGCTTATGCCTCTTCAGGGTACCAGCCGTGCGCAATTGTACCATGGCCATTAACGCAACCTCCTTAACGTACAGGTCCAGAGGGGTCAGACCCGTAATTAATTCCATTGCCGCGGTTGGTGTTGTTCTCATGGCTCCTGTAACAACTCTGCATAGTCCACGTCGTGGAAACCTACCCTGTATTATGGAAAACAAAGAACAGACAGTACGAAACATCATAAAACGTGTCTGTTCACGAAATAGGCACCGCTTAAAACGGCTTTATCGCCATTTTCCTCGCAGTTAATAATATATAACGCACACATCTCGCATGTAAATTATTACGCGTTACTGAGCAATTGCCGCTAATATATTAAGCGATTCTAAAAGCCAAGAGGCATTGACCTCCCCGCATTACGGGGGCCCGTTTGTGTCCTAGTTTCGAATGGTGCTGCTGCGGAATGACAAGCGCCCCCTCCGTTTGTGTAGGCCTGTTTAATTTACGGCTTTTGTTGTCGACGAGACCACGACGTCCGGAGCTTTATAGAAAGGGAGATTTCTCTTACATCATCGGTCGGAGATGATATGAGTTGCACTGGTTTCATTAATGTATGTTGTTCTGATTCAAAACAGATAACACATAAAAACTGGCATTTTTTTAAAATTCAATTTTATAATATAAAAAAATTCCTTACGTTATTGGAAATAGTCGATTTTCCTAAGCGGCGGAGTAGTAAATCATATTCAAGTAGTTGTTCCATGTGCGTACATAATTGAGTCGGTTAAAAAGTATTCAATTCAATGTCGTTGTACCTATGATTTGATATAACAAAAAATTTAGGAATAAATTTCATTAGTTGAATGTACACGGTAACAAAAATCTATGGAACACTCGCTTTAATAATTATTAGTTTTTTTTACCGAGCAAAAACAACACCGTTATCATGCCTCAGCCACCGTATTCATCAGACTTGCCCCCCTGTGACTTTCGAAGATTGGAAAAAATGCTGACATAAGTGTATTATGCTTAAAGGAGCTACTTTGAAGGGGACAAAAAAAATTGGTGAATAAATGAATATTTTTTGAGAAAAATGAAAATTTACCTTTTTTTTAACATAGAAGTATAATAGACAGTGGAGATCATTCAAAAACTACACGATGGTTGAGAACACGAATACTTCATAAAATTAATAGAGCATTCTAAAGTTCAATTTAATAGTCTATATGAATATTTTAAGCATATTTCTAATATGATGAACTTATTGTACTCGAATTTTATGTTATAATTATGTCCTATATTCAATATATATGTCCTATATATGTCAACAATTTTTTTTAAACACCAATTCTACTTAATTTGTGCTTAATAAATAAAAATTTGATTCATAAGGCCTTCTATCTACTTATTGAATGATTATTTTGCCAGAGTTTAGGTATAAACTGATCATAAATTTAAACTTTATATAAAAGAAATGTTAGGAACTCGTTATACGGTCATAGACGCCACAATGTCTTAATGACACGACGATAGTAGTGTCACTAAGTGTTCTGACGATGTTTTGAATTTATTCTATGAAAGAGAGGACATTGTAAGATCAAGATCTTCAGATGATGTGGTGCTGCAGGTTTTTCCGCGGTTTTCTGCAGCTGAAAAAGCATGTAGGGATTTTCCTACAACTACCTAGTTTAGAAATATTTTATTTCTTTATTGATTTTTATTTTGTATTATAAATTTTTGTTTGGAAATTAACGTTTCATAACTCTATTATCGAGCAAAAGTATCCAAAAACAAATGAATATTCAGAACGACACCACTTGGGATGTTTCGAGTAGGTACTCTACGTTAACACGCTTATGGATTAAGACAAGAAATTCGGGGCCAAGTGGTTGATCCTTCTTGACTATGTTTATGACCCCGACCATTGTCAGTGATTATTTTTCGAGAATTACTTACACCATCAGAAATAGTTCTGCAAGCTCAACAGGAAAGAAAATGTTTGCACCAGAGTATAAACATTCAATTAAGCTAATACCAGATATTAATTATTTCTGTCCAGTTCTGGTGGAAATAATCAGACCTTTTGACATAACGCTATTATATT
This sequence comes from Leptinotarsa decemlineata, assembly GCF_025532065.1. Lineage (NCBI taxonomy): Eukaryota > Metazoa > Arthropoda > Insecta > Coleoptera > Chrysomelidae > Leptinotarsa > Leptinotarsa decemlineata. The sequence goes on from NW_027412690.1 coordinate 8,044,122, forward strand.
CGACAAAAGTACCACCAGGAAATAACGTCAACTACCGAATAAAAACATCAATAAAGACAACATTGACGAATAGAGAAAAAGGTAATCAATATTTATCATTTTAATGATGCAGTTATGAATGCTGAACGCCGCGCAAGTCGTTACATAAATTACTAATTAAAAACGATTAACAGATAATGACCTGCATTTCTAATTGCAAGTTTGCGGTACTCTCACAAATGTTAAATTCACTCGGTGTGAGAAATGACCCCGAAACGAAACATTTCTCGCCGAGCAGTACTAATAGTTGTTGGATAATTCTGAAAAGTTGATTGACTTGTTGACAACGGAAGTGGAGAGATAGGTATAGAAATTTGTTAATGCATGGCCACGGTGTTCAAACAGCGGGGTCAAGCAAAGAATCCTTGGAGTCGCATTTTTTGCAGAAATCCTTGTATTTTGTTTACTGAGAATAAATAATTTTGAGTTCAAGTCGTAAGTACGGCAAGTATTTTTTTAATTGAAGTTATAGAGATATACTGTTATTTGCTTTCATCGAATGAAATTTTATTTTTGAAACTTTCTTTTGAGAATATTGCTACACAGGCCATTTTTCAAGCTGATTTCACTATTGCTATCTTAGAAATGACAAGGTTTACAATGCTTTTTAAATGAGACAAAAGTTGACTATCAGCAGTTGACCAAGACAGTGAAAATGTTTCTCTGCCTTGTGAAACATATAATTTTTCTCTGATTGTTTATACAATGTGTTAAAAAAATCGAAATAAAATTATAATTCTTTATTTCACGGATACAACTCATCTTTTTGAATATTTATTTTAATGGTACCTTATAATTTTTCTAATAATATTATTATAATTGTCGGTTAGACCGCAATCACCGAAAGCTGATAATGTAATATTAAATATGGATAATAATTATGAGCACAGTGAAAGTTCTAGGTATGTATGATGTCATAGCCTCGCTTAAGTCTGTAACGATATATTCCTTACCGTCATTTCATTGTATTAATGACACAATAAAATGTGACATCTATGAATTCCATGTAACCGGTATTGGCAAGTGTTCCTCCTAGCATAAGCCATCTTTGGTTCCTAGTAACGTGAAGATAGGTAAGGAGAGAAGATGAAGGAGGAATTTTTAAGAAAGGGAGAAGAAGCCTCTCGTAGAGTTGAGAAGGTAGAGCTCGATATGTTGGAGTTTAGTTTTTTTGGATGTGAAAGTAATGATGCTGATTCAGAAAAATCTGAATACTTCATGGTGATCACTGTGAATTTAAACCCAAGCTATCCATTTTACATTCGTTGATGAATTGGGGTTTCCTCGAATGTAAGAATTAAAGTCCTGAGATTTTCTGCTGAGAAAAGGTATCCCTCCTTCCAGGTGTGGAAAATCCCTGAAATTAGTGTGAGGGGTTACTGGCGATTTTGAAGAGAACTCCTGGGATTTCTACCCGATTGCTGATCACAGTGGGTGAAAATAAAAAAAACTGTAAGTCACAATCCAAATTTTTGCTTCATCGTTCGGGAAGCTCCACTTTGCCGCTGAATTCAGATCCAAGCAAGGGACCTGTCTCTTGGTTGAACAAATCTCCGGTTCATAGATCGAGATATAACCAATCTTTCCTCATTATCTATATCTTTGTAGATTGGTTACAGACTCCAAGTGAATTAAGGTTATAATCAATCTCATTTCATAATTTGAATGATTTAGTGAATTTTTTAGTGGTCATTTTTTGTACAAAGCATTGTTTTGTTTCCTAAGACACATTCAGTGGTGATTTCAAGGTTAATTTTTTATATAAGATTATTTATTTGCTGATACATGTTGACTCCTGAATTCAAGGTTGAATTTTTTTATATAAACCATTGATTGCACAAGAGTAGTATTACTAAGAGTAATGGTTGTGAATATTATTCAGTGTAAATATGAATCAATATTTATGTGAAACCATCATACTAACAGGGTCAATCTTTGTATTTTTTCGTAAATATATGTATTATTTTCGTGAATATATGGTTTTCTTGCTCACCTGATCACAGAAGGAAGTTTTCATTACTATCTTCGTAATGGTATTTTGTATTTTTTTTCCATCATAAAATAAAAAAATGCTGGCGCCCAGCCATTCAAATATTTAATATTCATATTTTTACTTTTATGACACATTAAAAATCAGAAACTAGCAAAATTGTCCAAAGAACTCACACCGTTCTCTACTGACTAGCCTTGGCATTCAAAGTAGCCCCTACTACGTTACAAGTCGTATTATCAGTTCCGTTGGTAAGGAAAGTCTGGGATACTTTGTACATTTTCAGATTTGTCTGGTCGATAGTCGCCCTTTTTTATTCGTTCATCCTAAGAGTAAATTGTTTGGAGATGAGATTAATTTAACCACGTTGAAAAGGCATGGAGATTGGAGATCATCAACAACAACCGAAAGTTAAATTGAATAAAAAATAAATGTTAGTGAAAGAATTTTCTCTGATCACAAAAAACAAAATACCGTTGGTTGTACCAGTACTCCACAAATGAATAAAAATAATTATACTATGATTTCAAAGGGCAAAACGGATAATCAAGCCAGTGGAGTAATATTGGAAAATTTTTTGGGAAAGAAAGTTTTTGGCTTTCTACTACTCCATCTGATACAAAAAAGGGGATGAGAGAATCTTCCAAAGAAAGGAAGGAAGTAATCAATTTGAAAATAAGTAACTCTATACATGGATGTGTAGATCATGCAAAGAAGTAACTTTCAGACACAAACTGAAAGAAAGTCCTCCTGAAACAGCTACTTTCATATAAACATTGAATTACATGAAAGAAAATAATTCTTTCGAAACAAATACTTCTATATGAACACTGAATTATACAGAAGATACTTTTCTCTACTCAGTTTGTATTTCAAACATTTCTTGTGGAATAAGAATCAGATATCATTCACATGAGTTCTACTTTGAATGAATGGTAACAAATTGCACTTACATAGAACACTGTCACCCTCACTGATATACACCGATGTTTCGCCTTAAGACACTTGCCCTAAGGCTCTTCAGTACCAAATTGGATAACATTATAGAAAATACACACACTTCATTCATGAATTACGATTTTGAATGTCACTGTATAATTCAGTGTTCATATAGAAGTATTTGTTTCGAAAGAATTATGTTCTTTCGTGTAATTCAATATTTATATGAAAGTAGCTGTTTCAGGAGGACTTTCTTTCAGTTTGTGTCTGAAAGTTACTTCTTTGCATGATCTACACATTCATGTATAGAGTTTCAAATTGATTACTTCCTTCCTTTCTTTGGAAGATTCTCTCATCCCTTTTTTTTGTATCAGATGGAGTAGTAGAAAGCCAAAAACTTTCTTTCCCAAAAAATTAATAACTCCTAAAAATATAACCCCTTCAATTCATTGGAAAATTGTTCGCACATTACTATGAATCAATCATCTACTCATATTTTCATTATATTCTGTTATATATGTCTGTTATGGTCTGTGATTTGATTCAATTATTAATGTTAGAGTTGAAATTATAATGAAATTCTGAATTTTGTCGTACTTTTTATAAGTATCTATCTATCATTTATTTATATTTTCCACATAAGTATACTTGTAGAAACTTGATTCTTAATTTTATTTTTTGCTCGCGTGCTTATGCAGATCACGATTCCAATAAAAGAAGAAAAAGCTACATTTCAATGCCTTGAGGTGTTAATGAATCATTTTTAATACCTAGACATTTGAAAATGTCACTTTTATGATCGGTAAACGTCACTAAAATTGACTTTTAATGCCAATCGAAAGAAAAATTTTTTTTCGGATCGCGATTATCAATGAACATTTTTGAAATTTTTTTAGAGAAACTAAATTATACTGGATTCTGTTCGTTCCTCCTATCGCCTCAATTTCATATGTTATCGACACAAAAAAGGGATGTTTTGTGCAGTTTCATGTTTCTTATGAACTGGCCTGAAACAATGTTCAATGCGATGTTTCGTTCATTGGGTTCCATCATCATTTTTCGTTCGAATACGTTTTAGTAGGAAAAACATCAAGAAAGTCGACCACACAATTCCCAGTCAAAGATAATAATCATAATAACAAGAGTTTCTGACATTTCCATCAGACTGCTAAAGAGAGCAAAAATAATTATTCGATTTTCAGACATTACAGTTATAATGGTTTATGGTGATTTGTAATACTATTAATACGTGTTTGAAAGCTATTTTCCCGTTTTTTTTTGGCCGTGGTCTATATGTTTTATGCCCGACGTTTCGTCTACTACTGCGGTAGACTTTATCAAAGGCGATGAAGTAACGGTCGATATGCTCGAGTTAGTACTCGAGTTGTTGTTTCCCTGGTTCTTAACGCAGAAACTAGATACAATTCTTGTATTCGACTCCGGTTTTATATTATTATTAGTGGGGGTGGCTTACTTTCTCCTAAATGAATTACCTGACCTTGCTCGTGTATAAATAAGGACAGGTAACCAGATTTCTTTAATGTTCATTGCCTTTTATTTTTTATTGAAATTATCCCTGGGTCTATGAATTTATTTACCTCACTATACCTCTTAGATAGTACTCGTAGCTAGTAGATAATACTCCTTGGAAACCGTTAGTTAGGGAAGCCACAGATTATGCTGTAGACGACTCCTCCCGATATAGAAGGCCCCGACACTCTGGCGGATGAGGCCTTCATGTCCCCCGTTAACGGATGAACAACTTTCTCATCCATCCCACCCCAGCCAGGTAGGGGTATCCCGTGAAGGGCGGTACTGATGTCTGAGGACTTCATGCCTCCATACCATCAATCATGAACCCATTGGTCCTTCTCGAGACCAATAATCAGCCGAAAGGGTAGGAGAGCTGGACTCCAAGCCTGATTAACACGAAGATGACCTTCCACTCCTTGGAAGTTCTTGGCTTTTACCGAGCAATGTCTAAATTGGTAGCAAATTGCCAAAAACGACTCTCCTCGATAGGAAGACTTAACAGATTGTCTCTGGTCTGGATTCCTGGCCATACTGGCCTGGAAGAATGAGGCTGCTGAGTCTCTTGCAAAGGGGGTGCTGCAAGCAGCTTCATTGTACCAGAACCCTATCATTGTGGTCGCTTTAGGCTTTACCAAACAAAGATTGATCACCTGGATGGCAAGAAGACTTAGGGTCTTCTGGCAGAATCTTCCAGGATTGGCTCACTCCAAACAGGCCAAAACCTTGATACCAAACAAAATATTCGGAAAATGAATCAGGCTTGAGCCAATCTATCTTTGTGTATAGATTAAGCCCAAATTATGTCTTATGTTTCTTACAGAATATGCTAGGCATCCTCAATTTATAGCCAAATTGCGTTGCCGTTTGTTGCCAAATTGTGTTGCCGTACTTATGAAGCCGATGATACCAAGGCTATGTTTTGTCATTGAAAATATCGGCTCCAATGATCAATACCTTCGACCCGAATTCAAAATTTCTTAGCCCACAAACAACGGAATGGCCCAGTCTACAATGATTTCGTTGACACTCGGTATAGCTGCGTTAATTTTTTGTCGCCATAAACAGTGGGTGGCTTTGGAACAGCTGCATTTCGAGTACTACATACAAAACGCGTATCATGTGCAGACTATCCCTTCACCCTTTATTTTCCTCGAATACTAAAGTAAACATGCACGCGATCTGGCAGATGTGAGAGTGCGCTGCTGGCCCAGGGGGTAAGACAGAAAATTAAACAAAAGATAAACCGTGAAAGCAATCGCTGAGCGAGATAGGAATGTGGAAGTTCTATCAAGGCCACCGATTCGATTAAGGGGAGAGAGGAATTTTAGAGCCCTCAATTCGGCGCACAGTCAAGGTATTTCGATTGAAAGGTGGATAGGGGATGCTCGAGGGTTCATTCATTAAAAGGAATGGGGGTTCTTTTATACTCATTCCAGCTAATTATTACAATTATACAAACATTGCGCTATAGTTCATTTGCAAAAGCCAACTATTCTGGAAAAGTTATATTAACAAGCTGATACTTGGGAAAATCTTAATAATAATGAGACAACATTTTTGTATTCGACGTTTGTTTGAAGGTGATTGACAATTGAAACTTCATTGTGAGACTTTTTTTGGATAGTTTACAAAATCGCAACATGTGTTACGCTATATAAAAGCTTCCTCAAGTGTTTTCATACTGACCACATTCAACCTAATTTGAATCATATCAACTGATTTTCCTACTTCTCCTACTTCATTTTTCTACCCTTTAAAAAAACAACAGATTATATTTAACTATGAGTTTGATTCTCTTTAAATGTAGTTCAGGCCCTATTGCAGCTACCAAAATATGTGGCTGGTTGAAGTCCTTCCTAACTTGAATCACTCCTTGTGAGCATCATCAGCGTTCAAAATTGAAAGATCTTTGAATTTTGTATCCAACTCTGTGAAATTCTTGACATAACATTGATAAGAAGTTAATACGAAACAAAAAAATGCTTTATCAAAGCATCATTAACTTGCACACTGTGGTATGCATTTTAAAGAATATGTAGTATGTTTGTTTGAAGGTGGTGGACAATGTTTCGTGGTGTATTTCATCAGTTCGGACTTCCATTGTCTTATATAATAATATATATTGTCATAATATGGAACCATGGGAATGCAGAACTAGACATTTTCCTGAAGCACATCAACAACGTGAGTCCTTCCATCACTTTAACAATGGAGAAGGAAGTCCACAACGAATTGCCTTTCTTAGACGTATTGGTGAAGAAGACCGACACTAAATGGGAAACATGTGTATATCGAAAACCCACTCACACAGGACAGTATCTGAACCAGAAATCCAACCACCATCAATCGACTAAGAGAGGAATCATCAAGACTCTACTGGACCGTGCTTTTGAGGTCTGTAATACAAAGGAAAGTCTCGAAAAGGAACTAGGCATCATCAAAAATGACCTTCAACGGAATGGTTACTCCAAAGTGATGGTAGAACAGGCCTTAGCTAGAAGACAGCAAGAGCTCCACAAGGAAGAGAAGCCACCACAACCAGTACTTGTACTCCCCTACATCAGAGGATTATCGGAAAGGATAAGACGGATTGGGTCCAAGTATAACATCAGGACCTGCTTCAGATCTGGGAACCCTATCCGTAGCAGCCTCACGAAAACCAGGCCACCAAACGCGGACTGCGATTCCAAGAATTGCATTTACCGGATACCCTGCGAGTGCGGAGAATCCTACATCGGTGAAACTAAGAGGCCATTGAAAGTTCGTGTTGCTGAGCACAAGAAACACACACAGTGAGAAGAAACTAGCAAATCCGGAATAGCAGATCATGTTTGGACTCATCAACACAATATCAAGTGGGCTCAAGCTGAAATCATCCACAAAGAGGAACACTGGTTTCGGAGAAAATTCAAGGAAGCCGCGTATATGTTGTCTAACAACGCATTTAGTCAAGGTAACGTAGAGATACGTAACTTATGGAAACCTCTTATCAAGCGAAAAACGACCAACTCCCGCCAAACGGCCATCTCCCGCAAAAACCAATGAAGCGGAAAGAGGAAAAAGGGGATTTGTGAAAGGTGAAAGCACCCGAACGACCTAGAGATAGTCAGATCTCGGAGGAATAAGTCCAGTTATCACCCGAAGACGATTGTGGATACTAACAATCGAAACGTCGTGACGTAACTTGGTTTGGAATCTTTTTATTTTTATTTTTCTTTTTTTTTGTTAACAATATTTTTTTTCAGGGATTTCAAATCAATTTATATTATATTAGAAAATGGAAGTCCGAACTGATGAAATATGTAGTATGTTAGTAGCCTGCAGTACCTCGTTATTCCTTCCCATTAATTATCTACAGTACAGCTTAGCAAATCTAACTGTGCCTTGGAATATTGGATGCGCAGTAGATCAACCAGCGGAGTGAGGTGAGAGCCCATTAACATCGAGGAACTCGTGTAGTAAATATCGTGTTAGTACACTTAGCGTATAAATTATTCTGTGTGGAGAACTGTAATTTATTGTCTTTCAAAATGTCTTGGAAAAGTATACTGAAAAACCAGATTTTCAGTGGACGAAGCAGATAAATTGTGAACGATGTATCAAGATTTATGCGAGGCAATGGAAAAAAATCCTCCTGCGAATGTAAGAAGTTATAGTAAAAATAAGTGAAATTGTAACCAATATTGTATTTTAACTTTGAAGGTTCAAGAACGAGAAACGAGTCTCTACGCTTAGGGAAATTCATAAATCTATCATCCAAGATAGTGACCTCCAGGGTAGCAGGGAGTCTCTAGAACAACTATAAGGCAACATACACGTGGTATGAAATATCCCAGCTCTTTCTAGGAGCAAATGATAACATTGTAAGATTACCACCATATGACGCGGATTTGAATCCAATTGAGTTGGTTCGGGATGGACTGAAAGGTTACGTGGCAAAAAAAGGTAAATAATCAAGTTCTTGATCAGTATAAATTTCAAAATTGAAAAAATTAACATTAATTTTATTTTCAGTATACTTTTGATAGTCTTTCGAAATTTCAATTAAGTCTGTTCGAAACGTTTAGCCGATTGTGCGGCCATGTTTTCGTCGTTTGATTCTCCCTCGTAATTGTCAACGAATGCACCCGGAAGCTCCGGAGGGTTGGGGTGACTTGTTCTGAACGGTTTTCTCCACACATTTTTCCGCATGTTGTTTTGCATTTACATGATACAGTCTTCAGTGAAAACTCTGGTGCTGGATCGGCAATTTTAGCGACATATTCTAGTTCATGATTAGTTTTTCTTTACCCAATTTCTCGTAAAATTGAAAATAAACGTGATAATACGATAATGAGATTTTACCCCCTACTTTTCTCGGGTGTGAATCTAAAAATATCGATCCTAAGAAAAAATTGATAGTGACCAAAATTGTAGGAAATATGATTTGGAACAAAGTTGTTTATGACAATTTTTCTGGTAAAATTGAAAATAAACGTGATAATGCATTGATAAGGTTTTATCCCCTTCTTTTGACGAGTATAAATCGAAAAATATCGATTCTACGAAAAAATTGATTGTGACCAAAATTGTAGAAAATGTGATTTGAAACAACATTGGTTATGACAATTTTTCTGGTAATATTGAAAATAAACGTGATAATACATTCATAAGATTTTATCCCCTCCTTTTCTCGGGTATAAATTCGAAAAATATCGGTTCTACGAAAAAATTGATAGTGACCAAAATTATAAAATGTGTGATTTGGAACCACGTTGTTTATGACAATTTTTCTGGTAAAATTGAAAATAAACGTAATAATACATTCATAAGACTTTACCCCCACCTTTTCTCGGGTAGAAATCGAAAAATATCGATCCTACAAAAAAATTGAAAGGGGCCAAAATTGTAGATAATCTTATTTTTAACAACGTTGATTATGACACTTTTTTTGGTAAAATTGAAAGTAAACGTGATAAAACATTGAAAACGTTTTATCCCCTCCTTTTCTTGGGTATAAATCGAAAAATATCGATCCTAAGAAAAAATTGAGAGTGACCAAAATTGCAGGAAATTTGATTTGGAACAAAGTTGTTTATGACAATTTTTTTGGTAATATTGAAAATAAACGTGATAATACATTCCTAAGATTTTATCCCCTCCTTTTTTCGGGTATAAATCGAAAAATATCGATTCTGCGAAAAAATTGATTGTGACCAAAATTGTAGTAAATTTGATTTTGAACAACGTTGTTTATGACAATTTTTTTGGTAATATTGAAAATAAACGTGATAATACATTTATAAGACTTTACCCCCACCTTTTCTCGGGTAGAAATCGAAAAATATCGATTCACAAAAAAATTGAAGAAAATTGTAAGAAATTCAATTTTGAACAACTTCGCTCACTACAGTTTTTCTAGTTGAATTGAACATAAACGAATTGCTCAAAAAAAAAAATCACCCCCTCTTTTCGGGTATAAATAAAAAATATCCATCCTAGAAAAAAATTGATGGGAGACAAAATTGTAGAACATTAAATTTCAAACAACTTTTGTTATTACAATTTTTCGTGTAAAATGTAAAATAAACGAGTTATTCAATAAACAAAAATAAATTAACCCTTGAATTCAAGATGGCGGATGATGCAGAAAAAATGGTTTCGTTGCGTTTTTGAGCTAATTCGACTGGCGTAAGTGAAAATAAGAATACATTTCAACATATCGGTAACGCGGAAACTATAAATTCTGATAATCCGTCCCCGGTTCAATATATCATCAAATAAATACAAACAATTTAATTTCATCATCCCAAATACGAAGAAGTAAATGAACGACTAGGTATTTCCGCAATTCTAAGAATCGCTTAATTGAATTCGAAATAATTTGATACAATGTAACGCAGCAGTTGAGTGAAATAAATGTTGGTGAAGAAATAAGTGAAAGTTCGCGAACAACGACAATGCGGGTAAGATGTTATTTGGCACTTGAACCTTCGTGTTGTCAGTCCAAGCTTAATTAATGGACCAGGTGTATAGACTTCATTTAACTTCATCAGCTGGTGAAAAATTTCCCGACATCAGGTCGTGAAAGAAGCGGGATTATCAGAAAAAAATCACAATTACAGTATACAGCAACTACCACCAATTATTTGTTTTCTTTTTTTCTTAATATTATTTGACCTTTTTCATGTATTAGTTCACCACAATGATTATATACAGGGTGTCCCTGGACTTCCTCTTTTCCTCTCGGGAATGTATAGATGGAGTCAAAATATCACCAGTACTTCATATAACTTTTTTTCCTAAAATCCTTCGTTACCAAGTAACGGGCCCTCGAAGTTACAAAATGAAAAATGTTTTTCTTTGATAACTTTTCAAGTGAATATTCAAAATCATCCAAATTTTGGTAATTGACTAAACAAATGAATTCCTTCGATGAGCTTTCATGCAGGAGTCAGTTGTTTTGCTACAAAGTCAGGAACGGACTACCCCCGATGGTCCACACCCCAAAACTTTGAAATGACAGATATTTTTCAATATTTTTCAACAAATTAAGGTTACTTGGAGAAGTTTATGAATAAAAGTACTCGTGTGGAAAGTCGATCGGAGCAACGAGTCTTGATAAAAATGTAGTTTCACTCGACGACATCAAACCCGCTCGTCCACCATTATTTGAAATGAATAATTATCAAAGCAGAAATAATAATGATAACGTCAATTCAACAAAATTTATCCTGAGATGTCTACCATTATTCGAAAATATTAGTTTTTAAGGAAAATGGAAATGATAGGTAAAATGTTCATAACGAATTTTTATAATGCAAACACGTTTAACTAACGAAACTCAAGAGCCTCAAGAGCAAACAGAAATGAAAAATCCGCTACAGAAACTGCTCGATATGACCACCTTCTCTCTCTATACATTTTCTTAGTCTGCGAAGACACCCTCTCTGTACTTGAAATAGCATTCCAGGGTCGTTTCGTATGGCTTCACAATGTAATGTTATTCTATTCAACAATGCATCTCTTGTGTGAATAGGTGTAGCGTAAACAAGGCTTTTTAGATGCCCCCACAGAAAGAAATCCAATGGATTTAAATCCGGAGACCGCGATGGCCATGAATATGGCTCACCTCTACCAATCCATCTATTGTGGAAAATATGGTTCAGATGGTCACGCACAATCAAACTAAAATGAGGAGGAGCGCCATCATGCATAAACCACATATCTCTTCGGGTTTGCAATGGAACATGTTCCAAAAGTCCATTCAAATCGTTCTGAATGAACTCCAAATAACGTTCTCCATTCAATCGGTCCTGTAGAACGAATGGTCCTTGTAAGATGGTTTCCTATGATACCAGCCCAAACATTCACGTTGAATTTCCGTTGGTGTTTGGTTTGCAATATCCCATGGGGATTTTCTTCGGCCCATACATGGAGATTATGAGAGTTGATAACTCCATCTCTACTGAAACCTGCTTCATCAGTGAATAAAACTCGATTAATAAAAGTCATATCCTCTCTTTGCCTATCCATGAACCAATTGGCATATTCCAGTCGTGCTGGAAAATCTTGAGGTGTCATGGCATGTACCTTCTGGATGTGAAATGGGTGGAGCAGTTGTTCCCTAATTATTCTATGAATAGTGGACTTGGATGTATGGAACTGTTCTGATAGATTTCTGATGCTCATTGAAGGATCATCAGCGACGGCTTCCAAAATATTTTCCTCCAATACAACGGTACGTACAGTCCTAGGAACGCCCTCACCACCTCGTTTTGGCAAAACTGTACCTACAATAATATCGAAATAAAACAACGTGCTCAAATTAATTATCAATTATTACATACCTGTCTCCCTCAAGCTGCGATCAACACGCTCGAATGTTTCTCTTGACGGTACCGTTCGATTGGGAAAATGCTCGGAATACAGACGACGAGCTTCTGCAGCATTACAAAATGCTCGTCCATAAAATACATGCAAATCTGCATATTCATTGAATGTAAACTGTTCGGCCATATCAAAAAAATTCAAAATATCCTATAGAATATTGACAATGATAGTCATATGACAACGCACCACTCAACAAAACATAATCGCATTCCAGTTTCTCATTTTTTATCAAAACTTTTTTTGTCAACATCTGTGAAAGAAATGGAACATAATTATTTCCTGGATATTTTTCACCTGATCATGTGCAGCCGTTTTTGTAGTTCATTCGTTTGCTTTTTATTAGTATAGTAAATATTTTTCCCGATGTGGGTTTTTTCAGCCAAATTTAGATTCGTGTTAAAGAATTTCTCCCATAAAATTATAATTATCAGTGAAACTCCTCAACAGTTTAGCTGTGAAGAAGAATTTGAAACATTCGAATGTTGAGTTTCATGAGATTCAGATAACTGATCAACACGAAACGTGATTATTCCACACGTATTATGTACATACAAAATATGAAATGAATTCGATATTTCATAGTAGAGTAGCTTGTTAGTTTAAAAACACCACGAATCTACAGAACTTGATATTTCTTTTGAAAAAATATCTGCTATCACAATTGTGACTTAAACTTCCATATAGGTACTGTACTTTTTGTTTACGACTTCATTTTAGCATACTTTGTATTATTCCTGTTATAAATGTTGTTGAATTAACGTTATCATTGTTATTTCTGCTTTGATAATTATTCATTTCAAATAATGGTGGACGAGCGGGTTTGATGTCGTCGAGTGAAACTACATTTTTATCAAGACTCGTTGCTCCGATCGACTTTCCACACGAGTACTTTTATTCATAAACTTGTCCAAGTAACCTTAATTTGTTGAAAAATATTGAAAAATATCTGTCATTTCAAAGTTTTGGGGTGTGGACCATCGGGGGTAGTCCGTTCCTGACTTTGTAGCAAAACAACTGACTCCTGCATGAAAGCTCATCGACGGAATTCATTTGTTTAGTCAATTACCAAAATTTGGATGATTTTGAATATTCACTTGAAAAGTTATCAAAGAAAAACATTTTTCATTTTGTAACTTCGAGGGCCCGTTACTTGGTTACGAAGACTTTTAGGAAAAAAAGTTATATGAAGTACTGGTGATATTTTGACCCCATCTATACATTCCCGAGAGGAAAAGAGGAAGTCCAGGGACACCCTGTATAATGAATCAGTTAGCATGTGGGGCTCTGCCGTGATTGACCTTCTTTCCCTAGCTACTCCTGGGATTTCTATAGACAGAGTAAACTTAAAAATTCTTTCTGACGCTGAGTCTACAGAGAAGATGGATGTCGAGTTTACGACTCCAACTGACCTCCCTGTAAATTTAGATCAGTACCGAGAGCTTCTCAACTCTCCAACTCCTGATCCAATAACTGAACTTAAAAAAAAGGTTTAGTGGTGCAGCCAGGAAACGACTGAGTCGTCTTCTTGAAAACGCCTTGCACCAAATTTTTGAGCAGCGTACGCAGAATCTGTCTCAGGTGAAGGAACAAACCCCCCATGAGCAGGTTAGCAAACGTTTGCACTCAACTGATGATTCACCAAAACTAGAGGCAAAAAAGCCCTCCAAATTTGAATATAAGACATCATCAGGAGCAGCTGACAGCAAAAACTCTCAAGACGGGTATCAAGGTGGGAATCTTGCACCTTGACTGTCCGACTACCTCAATAACGATGAAAGAGCAGAGCATATACTTCGTGCCTACCCCGCTGGGGAACGAATTAGGTTTTTACCATCTGACCTGAAAGACCACTCACCACCATATAAACTAATCGGCTTCGTTAAGAAGCTGGGTTTATTTGGTCGAGTGTGAATAGGTGTGAGCCACAATAAACCCTTGCGGGTTGCGGCGGAGGGTCGAATAGACCCACTCACCTTGGACCTAACCTTAGCTAGCAGAAAGGTGAATATCGCGTCGGTTTATGAAAAAATAAATAACTCACAGCTTGTCAAATCTAAGAAAAGACTTGAAGACTCTCATAACCTACACGCACCCTAACAGAGTACTCTTTGGAACGAAAAAGAAAGAAAAAGTACAATGTTGTCCACAAATGATGCAGCACATAAATAGAAGACTCTGAATTTCAATTATTTTCATGTTCAAGATACGCGTACTGTCAACGGTTGACACGTCAAGAAAAGTAATTTAACCACGCCACTTGAGATGACTGCCGCAGTCGCAGCTGAAACGTTTGGAGATTGTAACCAAAGAAGACCACGCCAAAACTCGGAAACCAACCAAATCATTGACGCCAATCTTGAAAGCCTATAGCTTTTCAAAACTAGGAAGAGACTTGAGAATTCAATCTCTCTCTCACACTCACACAGTCTCCTAACAAACGCGCATCGTAGGGGAGGTTCTTTACCGAGACTTTGAAGTCGCTTCCTAGATTTGACAAGCTGTACATTTCATAACACTACCCAACAGCATTTTTGCTGCTTGGAATGTTTTTTATGGATAGAACTAGCAGCTCTACTTTTTGAGATGTGAAGGGTAACTATTTTTATAAAAAAAACATGGTTTTCCGTGATATAACAATTTATTTAACTATCTTATTAGAAAATTAGAATGAAACTTTCTTTAATGTGACTTTGTTAAATGAATTGGAGTGTTGATTCTATTCTGGATGGTCCAACAGTAGTCAGCCCTCATACTTTCACTCCAATAACCCTGGTAGCGCTCCTCCAAGGTGCGAATATCCTGATGAAAGCGTTCTTCCTGCTCCATGCTTAAATCTCCAAGATTTTAAGGAAAGTCGACAGACTTCTTATTTCCCAAAAAGTTTTTAACGAGGCAAACAAACTCATTCCAGGCATTTTTTTCAGCAGTTGTCATACTTTCAGTAAAATTTATATCGTTTATTAATTTTCTATTTTGTGGTCCATCGAAAATTCCAGCTTTTAACCTCTCGGCACTCAATTTTGGAAACGATCTGGATATATACTGAAAACATTCTTCCTCTTCATTTAGAGCTTTTACAAACCGGTTCATCAATCCTAGTTTGATGTGTAAAGGAGGTAATATTCCCGAGGCTGGGAAATATTACATTAAACTTGCATTGTATTAATTCGTGTCTAAGCCGCTTATCTTCTCTGGTCCAATGCTTAATTGTAGCTCTGCTGTTCCACAAGCATATCCAACAGTTTATAGCAGAGCTATAACCTGCTGGCTCTATAAAAGGTTATAGCTCTGCTATAACCACTTTGTTGGCTCAAAAGGAGATTAGCCATCTTCAAGTCCACGCATATGAGCCAGTTGTATTCTGTGTATTTAATTTTCTCTATCTGTATTTGTAGAGTAGGGAAGGTGAGTATAGGCCCACAGCTCTTACGCCACATATGACCCATTGTACATCCTCCCGAAGAGTTGTCCTCCTAGGTCATCGTCCATCCTGTCCTTTCCCGGACACATCCTGCATAGAGGTGTGTCCACCAGCCAAATATTATGGAGGTTAGTTGACAGTGGCCAGTCAGAAATCCGACTGTTAAGCGTAGATTTTTCCTGGTCATAGTCAGATATTTCTCCGGCGCCAGCTTCCCAGGGTCGCCCAAGGTGATCCTGGCAAGATCGCATCCCTTGATTCCATCCCTTTAGTTATTGAGCATGGGTGTGACGTTTGGCTGGTTCCGCAACGGACTCATTTACCAATTTTTTTTATTTCATTATTTGAAAGGTTATGTTTCAAATAGTATATCTGCAAAAAATCTGAATTTTTACTCTTTATCTTCCCCTTCAAATTAATAGTTGAATGTGGCGTTCTCCGAAACGGGGCGTGGTCAAACTTGACGTCACATCAGCTGATTCGGCGACAAGGGAGTGCTGGCGGATAAGCGAAATACATACGTGTACAGAAGCCGAAGAGAGCAAGTTGTGTGTTGTTTACAGTTGTGTTTCAACTGCGTAAATATGTATCACGTGGTGTTTTCAAACCAGTCAGCAAATGAAACAAAATCCGACGATGGCAGCGATTCATAATCTCCAACTACAAGCCCGGTTGCCACCGCTCGAAGCTCGTTGCTTGATGTGACGTCAAAATGTATCGCGGGCGATCTCATTTTTAATTGCTCTTGCTCACTTGTTAATTGACATAAAAACCGGAAAATTTTGTGGGATACTTGGGAGATGATTTACTTTTATAATATATAACTTTCAATAAAAAACTAATTTAGCCTGAATGAGCCCATTGTCGAATTCATCAGGCCGTAGGTACTAGGTCCTAAAATTCTTAGTCCAGCCGCTTCCTTGGCTGAAGAGTTGGCAATGCAATTACCTTTACTCCTGTCGTGCCCTTCAACCTAAACCTAAAACCAGATATATTGTGGAATATTCTTCTTTAGCTTTGGTTGAATGAGCAATAGGCAAAGAGCCAAGTTTATTACCATTATGTAAAAGTACACAATTGAAACTGGTTTTGACGAGTCTATAAACAAACGCCAATCATTAGGATCGTATCTCTTTGATCCCATTTCAGCCACATATCCCGGAATATTATTGCAAAAACACAAAATCTTCCTCTTTTCCCTGATACGGTAAAATGGACATTCGTTTCTTTGTTGATCAAATTTCTCTCTTTCAATCGAGAAGATGGAAGTTCTGATGAAATTTTAGACAATCCGAGATCTCTTATAAAGTCATTCAGATTCTTTTGGTTGAATGGTCTTGGTCTTTTGGGCGTCTTCAAAATTGCTACCGCTATCTTCACAGCTTGTGTCACTTTCCTCCATTCGTTGAACAATTTTTTGCGGACGTACCTGGGATGTACTTGGTTGGGGTTCTAATGTTTCAGGTGAACGCAGGACAGCTCTAGTAACTGACGGTACAGTAGTAGAAATCCACTTGGAATGATTTTGGCGGTTAATTGCTGTTCGACGGTTTACGCCAAATCATAGGACTAATGAGGGATCCCTCTTGTTATTTGTCCATAATCGTAAAGACTCCGCACACGTTTCACACACTATATCGGTATCCAGGGCTTGTTGTTTCTTTCCGATGACTGTTGAAAGTACTCCTTGTAGGCATTTCTCATGAAGTTCGACACATTTAAGAATAATTTTTTGAATGTAAATGTGCTGCAAATGTGACAAAATCTATTTGGATTGTTTACACAGGTCCTTCTAGATGAAGCCATTGCAAAAAAAGAAACAGAAACTAGTAAGACGTTGATGCTAGCGATGTCAACAGTCAAATAAAGAGTATTTTCAAGGGGTACCTGTATCTCCTAAACTAGAGCTGCTAGAAAAAATCTGAGAGTAGATTTAAAATAAACGAGCCTAAAACAACAAGTGTATATTTTGTTCATTTGGGAAGTGATAAAGACGATTTACTAGATGATTATTGTTATTATTATTAACAAATACCTCCATGTACGACAGATGCAGGTAATCAGTTCCCACCCTCTCGCAATATCTGTTTACCCTTCTCTCTTTTGACCCGCATAACTATAATGAATAGTGCAGATGATTCTTCGACAACTGTTATTCTACCCGATATCAAATTTTTGATCTCACAATGACATCACGAGCAGTTCGATAAGCCAACAAAACAAGTTACCATTTATCCTCGTACTCACAAAGACCAGTAGACCTTGTTGCATCAATATCAACATCAAAGACTAATAATAATCCCGCCAGATGAGGATTCCTCTCGACTTCTTCAAGGTTACCTTGTAATCTTGAAAAATCATAAAGAACGGACAACCTACCTACTCTCCATCTACCTACCTACCGTCGTTATCGCGATGACCTCATTTTTATTCTAATTTTACACCTTATTTGTATAGCTGGTTATACAAACAGGCAGCGAGAAGTAATTGTGGGTAAATAAATCGGTCAAATGGAAATTACACTTCTGATTGTCGGGTTGCGTAATTCATGGTAATGCGATTGTACTCGATATGGCTTCTTGCTAATTTATTTGGCAGTTTTATTAATGACGATTGGGAGGGGGCGATAAGGTACCGGTTCAGAGTGACAGAATTAGTTTATCACCAAGAGATTTTGGGAATTAACCGTTAAAGGAGATATACGGAATGACTTTTGGCTAAAGGTTGTAAAATAAAGATGACTTTTCAAAATAAATATAGTTTAAAAAACTAAAAACACACTTTTAAAGAACATCGAACTGAAAAGTTGAATATATTTTTTTAAATAAGCTTAAAACAATAACGAACGAAAAATACTAGTATTTTTTTTTAGTTTTTGTTTAAAGCTTTTTTATAAAATATATATTTTCAACATTTTAGTTCGATGTTCTTTAGAAGCGTGTTTTTTAGTTTTTTAAACTATAATTATTTTTCATTTTTTAGTTTCGTATGCTATAAAAGCCTGTTTTTTAGTCTTTTTAAACTATATTTATTTTATCTGGAGGAGGGTTACAAATAAGGCAGCAGGAGCACGTGATAACAAAAAAAATACTTTTTTCAAATGAAAAAAATACATGTAAAGTAAGTTCGAATTATATTAAGGAGGTTACGTAGAGCGCCATCTGCCCGCGAATAGATCAAGCAATAATGTCTATAGATTAGATTAGATTTTTTATTGGTCAAATTATTACACCTTAGTGCTTTGACAAGTCAATAATGTATAAAATAAATGTAAATTATAATTGAAATCACCGAAAAGGAGTAGGTAGAACATGAAAATTGTATATGATACAAGCACAAAATAAAGTAAATAAATATACAGTGTGACCCATTTTTAATGGAAACACCCCCCTAAAATTTGAAGCTGTAAATCGATTTTAATAATTTTTTTTTAATGTCAAGTACTGAAAGGTCTACCTTGGGACAAAATTTGAAATGTTTATTGAAGTTTCAGGGCATACTAAGATATTTTTTCTTAGTCGAAAATCGGGATTTTTTATTAGCGATTTTTTTATTGAAAAAATCACCACGCCACAGGATTCAGAGTGCCTCTAAATAGGTGTGACCAAAATTTCATGAAAAAATATTCATTATTAACAAAGTCATGACAACTCAAAAATTCGAAAACTCACACAGCTAACAGTCACAATATATAATTTTTTTTATGATTTCAACAACAAAGTGCCGCCAGATGAAAAAAAAAAACAAATAGCGTAAATATTTTTAGTGAAAATAATGGAATTACATTCACACAATTCAACCAACAATGAAGCAAAAATTTTTAATAAACGTAACTAATAACTAATAATTATTGAAATGTTTCGATTCAGTGCAACAATTAATTCTAACTCATATTCTAGTAGCCTCTACTAATCCACCACGTATTTCGATAAATGTGTCGTAGCGCTTGCGAAAGTTTCTGATTACGTTCCTTAGTTCTTGAGGGCTAATATCTGCACATACCTGTCGAATTCTTGCACAAAGTTCATTTCTATCTCTTGAGCGGTTTTTGTAAACCTTTTGTTTGAGAAGTCCTCAGAGAAAAAAGTCCAAAACTATGAGGTCTGGATGTCTGGGTGGCCACTCTATAAAGGGACTACCACGGCCTATCCATCGGTTTGGAAAATGTTCGTTAAGCCGTTGCCTCACAGCTCTGGCATAATGAACTGAACACCCATCTAACTGGACAATTAAATTTGATCGTTCATTGATTGGCAGCTCGTGAATAGCATCCCAAAACTCTGTATTTAAAAATTCTAGAAACCTCTGCGCATTAATTTTTTGGGAATACTGGCTTTTATAGTTTACTACCCAGTTAGGATTATCCGCTGCCCAATAGCGACAATTCTGTGATGACACTACTCCATTTGTAGTAAAAGTGGCTTCGTCGGTATATAAAATATTTTTTAGGAAATTTCTATTGTTCAAATATTCCCCTTGGGCCCATAAACAATATTCCAGGCGTCTTGCTTCGTCGCCTTCTTGAAGTGTGTGTAAAAATGTTGGCTTGGAAGGTTTAATATTCTTCGCCTTGAAACATCTCCGAATAGTTTCTCGTGGAATATTCAAATCTAAAGTGGCATTTCTTATACTGGCATTAGGATTATTTCCGAAATAATCTAAAATGATTTGATCATTCCTGTCATTCCTGCTTCGTCTTTGTACAGGATTACTTTTTAACATCATTTTTGATACTGCACCAGTTTCACTGAATATTTTATTTATTTTATTTACCGTACCGCAGCTAATACGAGGACGATATGGATGTCTCTCATTAAATACTCTTCAAACCTCTCTAGCACTTCTAACGTCATCTCCCGAAATTTCAATTTTCTCTCTTACGCTCAATCTTGCAGCCATGACACAAAATAATTCGAAGAACTATAAGGTGAATATTGTTGACAATAGTACACTTAAGTCTTTCACAAGTGTCAAACTGTAATATCATTTCCATGGCAACTAAGATTTAAATTGAAATATTAGGTCTTAGTTTTAGTTAATTTGCATGAAAACTTGAATGTAATTCCGTTATTTTCATTAAAAATATTTACGCTATTTGTTTTTTTTTTCATCTGGCGGCACTTTATTGTTGAAATCATAAAAAAATATTCACATGACTATATGTTGATATAGGGTGTTTTTTGTGACTGTTAGCTGTGTGAGTTTTCGAATTTTTGAGTTGTCATAACTTTGTTAATAATTAATATTTTTTCATGAAATTCTGGTCACACCTGTTTAGAGGCACTCTGAATCCAGTGGCGTAGTGATTTTTTCAATAAAAAAATCGCGAATGAAAAATCCCCATTTTTGACTAAGAAAAAAAAAACGTAGTATGCCCTGAAGCTTTAATAAACATTTCAAATTCTGTCCCAAAGTAGACCTTTTAGTACTTGACATTTAAAAAAAATAATAAAATCGGTTTACAACTTCAAATTTTAGGGTGGTGTTTCCATTAAAAATGGGTCACACTGTATAAATGTAAAAATAAAAATGTAAAAATAAAGATACATAGAGACAGTACCTACATTGACGATAGTCAGCTGAAGTCAGACGCATCATAGTAAGCATTCTCTGAGAGATGTTTTTTCAGTTTCCGTTTGAAATTAGCGAAGGTTGCATTTTTCATTGATTGGGGCTGTGAGTTGTACAATGATATGTATGAGTTGCATCTCCTTGTTATTTCTAGTTTTTGGTTTGGTGCTCTAATATTATCCTTCTTCCTAGTATTATAAGAATGGTTGTTACCGTTTGTAGTGAACTTTTGTAAATTTTCTTGAATATGTATCAAATTGCAGTATATTACAGGCAGAGTTAACATATTGAACTTATAAATCAATTCTTACAGCTCTCCATTTGACCTATTCCAGCTAAAGCTCCGATTGCTCTTTTTTGAATTTTAAATATTCTCGAGATATGAACAGATGTGCCCTAGTTTATCAATCCATAAATTAAGGAACTATGAAACATTCCATGATAAGCGGTATGGACAGCTTCATTACCGACTTTATTTTTTATCTGCATTTTTATTGCATAGACCTTGCATGATAAGTTTTTTGCTAGTTTGTCAATATGAGTTTCCAAGTTAACTTTGAATCAATTGTTATATCAAGATATTTCACATTATTTGAGAGATTACGGGACAGCGAGAACATAACTGTTTGTGTCTTGCTTTTATTCACACATAGGCTATTCTCATTAAACCAGTCCGTAGCTCCTTGAATAACTCTTTTTTTTCAATTCTGATGACTCTTCAATATTTTTTTGCGAATGGCGAAGGAAGTGTCTTCGGCGAAACATTGTCATTGAATTTGGCAGGTCATTAATATAAATTAAGAAAAGTAATGGCCCAAGCACACTACCTTGTGGAACACCATTCAATATCATTTGTAAGTTACTGAGGTTACGTACAGCGCCACCTGCACGCGAATAGATCAAGCAATAATGTCGATATATCAAGAAGGTTACAAACAAACAAACATACATACATACAGGTGAAGTTAATAAAAGCGTGGTAATAAAAACGTCAATTATGTGACCGTTCTTGTTGAGAAAGTAGACAATATTTCCGATAATAATCTTGTTCATATGTACCATTTTCTTCTAAAATTTTTATATACGTCTTCGAAAATTACGATCAAGGTGTCATTCGATTCGTATTGTCACGTAGAAAGTTCAAAGAAAAATTCGAAAAGGCGCTGAAAAAATAAACAAAAGTTATAAACAAATCAATAAAACAAAAAATTGAGGTTTGTTTTTTTTAAATTCAAAATTTTCGAGTTTCAAAAAATCCATTAATATCTTTAAATTTGCTGAAAAAAGTTACAACTACCGAAGCTATAACTCTATTATTAATAATTTTAACAAAGCCATGGAACTAGAGCCAAAAATGGGTAGTCGCGCGGTGCATCAATCTGACACAGCAACAAAAAAATATTTAAACATATTTAATAAGGAATGAAAAAATTCATGTAGTTTTGGAATACGTCAATGAACAATTATCCGCGGTTAAAAAATTGTTATTCGAATTTTTCCATTAATTATACATTTATTAATTAATAATTTTTTATAAATTGAAAGTTAACATAAAAACACTGAGAGTTAACAAACTAAAACCCTAGATTTTTTTTCACTTCGTGAAGTTATTCTCAATAGGCTAATGATCGTTGTAGTGAAAATTACAAAATTTTGATTTTCCACTTTTTTATTAACAATTGAAAATAAAAAATAAAGAAAAGGAAATAAAAATTTTCCTAAATCTTGATTTTTTTTGATGTTTAACGGTTAAAAGGTACTTAATTTTTTTTACTGTTATTGTTTTAAAATTGTTATAAACAAATACATACATTGTTTATGAGTAAATATAAATTTTTTTACGTAATATACTTATTGATAGGAATTATTATTTTTAGAGAAAAAAATTATTTGTTGCTAAAAATACGTTTATTTATTAACAATCGTTTTTTGCGACCAAATATTAAAATTAAGGAACCTTTTTTAGGTTTACTGTTCTTCGATATTCAAAAAGTTATAATACTATTTTAGTTTTTTGTTTGTTTAAAAATCAACTAATTAAATAATTTTCTAATGATGATAGAATTTATATTGAAACTTTCATTATTGATATACTAAGTGACAAAGAAAGATAAACACTCAGTAATTTTACGGGCTTTATATAATTTAATATCTTTCTTAATATATTGCAATAACTAGCTAAGATTATTGAGTTCACTAGTATATCAAAGTCACATTGAAACTTTTTCATGTTTTCATATTTTTTATTAATACTTCAGTGCCCAACAATCATCAAAAGGGTCACAAAATACTACTATAGATGTTTCGCATATGCCAGGAGTCCCGTGACGACTCACAATTTTTTTTATTTATATAACGTTCATTACAGAATAAAAAACATTCCATCATACTCCATGACGATCATAATTCCTCTTGAAGTCCACTCGAACCTATTATGGAAATAACCTTGAATCTCGCATCACAGATCGTGTTCATATAATTGAAAACAACAAATTAAATGTGCAATAATGAATTTGCAGCCGTTTAGATGAAACAAAAACGCGTTGCACGAACGGCCCTGAGCTAAAATTCAATACCGATGTCGATTTATGAAGGCATATTTCAATGTTCAATGCAACGCATTTTTCCACTTCGGTAATTACAGTGCTGTCAGTCATAACTGATTTTTGCAACAATGTGTGTGTATATGATAGCAACGAGGAGTTTAATTTTTTGAAATAACAGTCATCAATGCACTGCCGCATGACGTAGTAAATCACGGTGACAATGCAACAAATGAAAAATATGCCATGTGACTAAAAAGTGTCGTTTAATAGATTTTATGCAAAATCATCAAATGGCACCTTTCTTTTTTTTTGAATACTTTATTGTCTGAAGAAAAAAATCTTGTTGACAAAGCTAATAAATGAATATAAAATAAAATGCATAAAAGTCCCGTAATTATAATAATATGAATAAAATCTAATGTACACCAGACTAAAGTATAAGTTTTTTTTAATCAAAAATAACAAACAATGATTGAAACAAACATACACATAAAACATGCTGGGTTGAAAATGATCGGTATAGAACTCAGTTAAACTATAATATCATGTGGTAATATTGCTATATTGTAAACCGTAACAGATACGAAGACGATTAAATGGGAAACAGGTTTAGTCGAAGTAACCGGTATTGTGCATAGTTAAAGCTGTCGGCGCTCTCGGAGGCCAAAAACCCAATACACAGAAATAAAGCCGCTGCCAACTAGTCAACGTGGACTGTAGACTTGGCGAGTTTTATGATTGGCTGAAGAGTCATAAAATTAAATTTGACGTCATGTTACGGTGACGACTAGAATGCGAGGATGGTTTTAAGAGTCGTGTTGTCAATGTTCAGTTCAGGAACTGATCGCGATTTGAGTGTTTAAATTCTATATTGGTGCAGTTATAATTACTTAAAATGTTTTGTTATCTGTTCAAAATGTGGCGTAGTTGGACAAGTACTAATAGTAATAACGAGTGTGATAACAACGCAGACTTTTTCCTCTGTAGGGAGTCCAATAGCGATGGTGTTGACTAGTTTAAGAACATGGAATGTAATATTTTTGAGAAATGGTTTGAAAACACATTGATCCCAAATTTGCTTTGCTTACCGAATAAAAATTCGGTTCTTTGTGTTTTCAATCCCATCGAGTTGATTTGGGGAAAATTGAAACAAAGCACCCGGCGTAAAAATTATTTTCCAAAAATTATTATTCGATAAAACGTTTCGTGTCATCATGACCATCATCAATTCTTTTTTAAATACGGGCCTGTCTTTTTTATTACATATATTAATTATAAAGCGATACATTCGCAATCCAAGGGTATATCACATTTGGTATGTGATATTTATGTGATATCTAGTCTGATAGGTTTTAAAAGATGGGTAGTTTCAGGAATATATGAATAAGTGAATTAGTATCCAAAATTTTTCTACATTCTACATTCTACATTCTACATGTGTTTATACTTGCCATATTCGTTGTTCCGACACAAAATGTACATACCTGTAACAAAGAGAAAACTAGTAAGTTGTCAGTAATATTAAACACATCAACTTAAATGGTACATACATGTCCATATGGAAGACCATTCAGTGAAAAATAAAGTGAAAATAAAAGAAGAAAGAATAAAAGAAAGCAAAGATGAAGATGACAGTATTCTCAAGGCAAATTTCCACCAAACGGACAAAATAAAATTATGAGTTGTAAACATTTCCAAAACTTTGTTTCACCAGCGACTGTTTTTGGCAACAAGGAAATATCCTAACTAACAAAGTCCCTGAACTAGATCGAAGGGGAATGACAACCTTAGAAGGAAAGCTGTTCAATTTCACATTCCTTTCGTATGATTTGTGTGACCTCTAATTTTACCTTTTGTCGCTTCTGACCTGGCAATCTTATAAACACGTTTTCGATAAATTTTAATACATTATTTATGCATTTACTTCCAATGAATCGTTGCTGAGTAATGAAATTATCTAAGTGAAATTTTCCAAGTTGTTTTTTTTGTAAATAACCAGATATAGTCTAATTATGCATCCTGGGTAAACACGCATGTCTTGATAAGTATTTTATTACTGAATGTAATATTGTTTGTTTACGCTTTGATAAGAATGAGTTTCACTTGTGAAATTCAGATTTGAGATATCTCGGAATAAAGTTCGAGCGATGACCCAAAATTCCCACATAACCTGATTGTTGTGATTTATGACTGTGTGTGGAATATTTGTATAATAACATTTCAAGTCTTATTTTGAATGATCAAATATATTGTGTACTCCAAAAGAAATGAAAACTGTTTTGATTGAGTTTTATTCTGATCATACATTAAGAGGTATTGGTATTGATAGGCTACAACTAGTCGTTTACAAAACCGCCACACACGTTTCGCTATACAGTAGCTTCATCAAGCAAAATTGATTACCTACTTTCAGATTGAAATATGTCATATTCCAAAAACATTACTATTATCTACGGTTCTATCAGATAATCATGTCTCGTCTAAATTTAACTACCTGAAAAGAGAGGATACAATCCTTTCTTAGCTAGTGAAAGAAGTAAACAGCGACGGCTCGTCAGAGGAGGTAAGGGAGGCCTAGCCTCCCCATAAAATTTGAGGCTATTCATCGCAATAAATTAAAAGATATTGACAAATAATTATGATTATTTTTTTCTAAAACTACTTGGGTATCATTACTTAACCATTAATTTTTAATATAAATACATAATATTCCCGAAAAAATACTATCACTCACTACGTAGTAAGTGCCAAACTGTATCCTGCATCAACAAACTTCAAACGCACCGCACATGAACGAATAACAAAGAAACCATCAACTCGAAATATAAAATGCCATACGTTGCAAGGGAGCTTGCAACGTATGGCAAGGGAGCTTCGACCGCTTTAAAAAACACAGGCTCCGCGAGACCGATCCAACCAGGGACATACGTCCCGATTTCTAATTTTAGTTGCAGAAATTATAGCGTTAGAGGAGGCTAGCCTCCAGTTGGTCTCTGTTAGTGTACGCCTGCGTTTGTTTTTTATTTAATTATTCGGACGATATGCCGTGACTGATCGGGACTGAAAAATATTTGTTATTTGTGTATAAAACAGGCAGTATTGTATTATAGCAATGCTTTTTGGTAATATTTTTAATGTGTTTTTAAAGTGTTTTCTTTCAATTCCAAGGTGTTTTAAGGTTTTCACTTTTCGGTAAGTTTTTTTCCATTTATTATGGATAAGTTGGACGAAATTAAAAAATCTGACGATTTAGTCGATTGGTTGCTGATAAATAATTTAAAGTCTTGAATTACTTAAATTAAACTACTTTGATTTTTTGTTTTTTGAAAAATGTTCGTCCTGTAGGAAAAAGATTTTCCCCAAAAACTTCATAACGACTCAATAGCTCAGTATCCATTTTTCGATGTTATTCAACTGAAAAATGAATTAATCGTGATTTACAGCGACCCTCAAATGTTTCAAAAATGCAAGTCTCTTTCGGATTTATTAAATTTTATGTTTAAAAATGATTTGAGAGATTGCATGCCTGAGTTATATAAACTTATATCTATAATTGTGACAATTCCTATAACATCAGCGTCAGTTGAGAGAAATTTTTCAGAATTGAAAAGAATTAAACCCTTTAGTAGAAATTCGAAATTTCTTGCGTGCGTACGTAAGTGCACACGAGATTATATCCCTGTATTTTTTTCTGAATTTTTCAAAACTATCTTTACGCAAATTATATATAATGCCCTGAGCAGGCTTTTGCTTAGATATAATCAGAGTACTCGTTAAATCACAATTTTTATTCGATTATTAATAAATCATGATCATGATCAGGTTCCTCAAGTTATGCTAACGAATTACAGTATATATCACTGTTTATTTTTCACAGAATTCATGTGTTTTCAATGCTTTTTTATAAATTTGATTTTGAATTTTTCAAATCCAGTTTTCCATCCCACAATGAAGAAAATTTCGAAAAAGCATTATCAAAATGAAATGAATCCTTTAAATCATACAATCAGAGAACAAATAATAATAGTATCTTCAAGGAAATCTTTCTTTATGAAAATCCACCTCAAAATTCGCATTCTATAGTATGCCAGGCCGGTCCTGTCTAGTTTAATTGACTGGATTCGCCGAACAAGGCGCTTTTGTTATGTATACTATAATGGCTCGTAGGTAAATAGCTAAATAATTGTCCTTAGTCGTTCGTGACGCAGAAGTTGCAAAATAACCTGTTTGGATTCCTTTCTTTGAATTATCATTTTTCCGCGAATAACAAAACAACATTTAATTTTTTAGAAAGTGGAATTGGCCATACTATGTGTATTACGGAATGTTTGTTGGTTAATTCTTAGATTATTATTGTTACTGACAAGAGATCGAACACACATTTCAATTAATTATAATAATTTTATTTGTATGAATATTACACTTGCTTACATATAGAAAAAAAAATAAAACAAATAAAAGACAAAACCGCAGAGTAACAGCGCTGTACATTTTCAACTTCAATATTAGATTAGATTGTCGGGGACCTGGCCCATGGCTTGATCTATTGTGATGCTCCTTGGTTGTTAGAGCTCATTGTCTAGCTTGATTTCTTTGGTGAGACTCCATAGCCTTAACACTGACCCCTTCATATAGCTGGCAACCTCTGGTTCCTCCTTACCGCATCTTGCGTGTCTCAGCCTTGCTATAGCTTCGGATTTAGTTCAACATCGGATCGATAATGGTGATGCCAAACCCATACGCCAACCACCGTGACGACTTCTTTTCGCAAAACAATACGAACCTGCTGCATCCATTGTCAAAGACACGTTGGAGGAATGAGTCATCGAGGAATCAAACAGCCCCTTCTTGTCACCTGTTGTGTTAGCGACTAAGAAAGATGGATCAACGAGATTTGGCGTGACTGCAGGAGGCTTAATGATGTCACCAGAAAGGACAGTTACTCTCTCCCTAGAATAGATGACACCCTGAACATCTTGGCTGAAAGCAGATGGTTCTCAATATCAGATCTGAAAAGCGGGTATTGGCAGGTGGCCGTTCGCCCCGAGGAAAAGAGAAGGCTGCTTTTTCCACCGGCAATGGATTATTTCAGTTTCTTCTCCCATCTTGACAGAACCTGCATTGGGTTTCTCCTGTCAGACCCAGGTTTCGAATAAAGCCGCAGTCATGTCTTCGTGGAAATCAGCAGGCGAATTCTTTTATATTTTTGGCCGACAGAAGCAAAGCGTTAGGTACGAAACCACTTTAATTCCCGGCATGCAAAATTATAACACGTTTTCCCCTTGAAGCAGGTGTGTTCAAAGCACAATACCTACTTGGTTTCGTCTACCCAGCCATATTTGACAACAACATTGGTGTCAACCAAGTTTCGTCGAGGTAGATTATATGTCTGCTGGATTCTCGGTAGCTTTTCATTCGCCTCAAATATTCTTGTCGGAGTTGAACAATGCGTGTCGATTCCATTATGACCATCCGTTTGTTCAATTTTTTATATTTGAAACCACAAGACAATAAGACACCTCGTAGAGTTTCTAAAGATTTGTAATTGTAATCGGGATAGTCAAGTAATTTATACCAAATCATTTCCAAGGTTGGTAGTTCATTTTTTTGGTATATACCATAAATTGTTCGCCGAATCACATCTTTTGTAGCACCATCAACGTTTGCGAATTTTTTATTCCTTTGTTTTCGTTTCATTGCATGGTCAATGACATCCCCTATTTTAATGACTCGAAGAACTGTCGAACGAGATAGTTTCGTTAACTCGCATATTCTATTCACAATAGCATTCTGTGAAGTGTGACAGTTTTCCTTCTTCAAGCATTCATGAATATTTAACATAACTCGCTGAACTTGAACATGTAAGTCCTTGTTTTCAAATTGCGGATCCCTGTCGATTGACACAGATTCCTCGCACGTAATGTCATCATTTGTTTCAAAAGGTCTCCAGAAAGCCATAACTATTGTTGACAAATTAATTTGTATATTCAGGTATATAAACAGCTAACCCTCGTCTTTAGATTCAGTATCAATTTGCTTCTCCTGAAGATGCTAACCTTGTTAGCGAAACGCGCGTCGAGTGTAAAAATATCAGTTTAGTGTTAGGGTAATTGATCTCTAGAAAAAGTATTCAAAAATAAGTTTGCAAAACCACTCACCTAACCCCACGAACACACGGCACTCATAAAGAAATATTGTGAAACGGACAAAAAATTAGTATTCAGCCAGTCCAGCTAGCCGAGTTTTTATTCCTCAGCTACATTTGATAACACGTTTACTAACAATCTGGGCGACTAGGGGCTACAGGCAAGAAATGTTTATGACTGTACTCATCTTTTTATTGCCGTTCCAATTGGGAATGGATAGACTATACATGAATAAATTTCATCAATATAGCGATTTATCCGGAATTCTAGGAAAGCCAACCTCCTAAACTGGATAAGATCTCTGGATTTTCCGATTCCGTTAAGAATGAATATCAGTTATTTTCAAGTACAATTCCCGCATAATTGACATGAGACAATGTGTTTCTGCGGAATAATTTACAATAACCATTGTTTTATTCTCAGAATGTCTACATCGGGTACGAGTAACATTGAAAACAATTTAAAATGCGACAAATATAAATCACACGCAACACTCAGGAATAATGTCATTCTACTACGTGCAAGTTTTAAAAAATAACTCGATAATGTAATTGTTAATAAAGCATGTTTGAAATTACTGAAGTTCAATTCACTTCGAATTTATATCATTCCAACGGAACATTTTCATTCCTGAGTTGGTGAACAATGAGAAACGACAAGGTCAGTACAAATGGAGCAAACAAATTGTGCTTTGAATGGATTTTTTTTAATTATATTGTAAATTCGCTTATATGTTTGGAGTGTCACCATGACAGATTTTGAAACACATTTCGTTTAAATAATTGACTCTGAATATTGTCTTTTATCAATACTAATCAACAGATTTATAAAGAAAGAAGCATTCATTATGTTTTATCAGAATAGCATCAACAGAATGAATTAAAAACATTCTGGCTTTCTACTTTTACATGTTGATACAAAAATGTGGGAATATTCCAAAGAAAGGAGGGAAGCCATCAATTTCAAAAAATAATTCTATAAGATGTGTAGACCATGCAGAAAAGTAAGTTTCAGACACAAACTGGAAGAGAAAACCCTCCTGAAACAGCTATTTTTATATACACATTGAATCACACGAAAGAAACATACTTTCGAAACAAATACTTCTATATGAACGCTGAATTATACGAAAAACTTATTTTATTCCTTTAGTATCCCAAACATTCGTGATGGAATCGAATCAGATATCATTCACAGGATTCCTACACAATAAAATTAGTGAAAGAGGTGGAGCACAGTCATCCTCACTGGTAGACATCCGAGAAGAAAAAAGCCAAAGCCTTGCTTTCCCAAAAATAATCTCTCCTAAAAATATAACCTTTCAATTTGAATTAAAAACAGTTTTACACTCGCAGAACAGTTGGGACGATATTATGGTTAAACAATTCCTTTTTACTTTCATTTATTATTCAGTTATTCTGAATAGAATTTAATCTAAATAAGCGTCATTTGTTTATCTCCTACATATCATTTTTGACCTTATTTTAAGAACGTATGTTTTTCCTGGAAAACTACAAAAGTTTCTCCAATACACAAAGTTCAAGATCGAAATGAAATCAGTAATCGCAGACCTATCTCAATCCTCAACAACGTTTACAAACTTCTAGAAACAATCTTGTATAGGCGAATCTGTCGGTTCTCCCGACAAATACGAGTAAAATTGATGATCAACATAGTGATATTAATTACTAGCTATTGCCAGCAGCTTCGTCCGCGTAGAATTTGGTTTGTCACATTAAG
Organism: Leptinotarsa decemlineata; assembly: GCF_025532065.1. Taxonomy (NCBI): domain Eukaryota; kingdom Metazoa; phylum Arthropoda; class Insecta; order Coleoptera; family Chrysomelidae; genus Leptinotarsa; species Leptinotarsa decemlineata. Next base: position 8,075,919 of record NW_027412690.1, read on the forward strand.
TTTCGTGACAATATTTTTTTATTAACCCAAAACTTCAGGTTTAGAACTCCAAAACTGACGAAATTCAATGCAATCTTTGATTCCCTTTCTTGATGCTTATTTACGCCATACAAAGAACCTACCTGCATATTTCAAGATTTTAGATTCAGTTGTACGTTAATATAATAGTGTAAGTCAATCAATAGGTACCCACTTATACAAAATTGAATAGCATCATGCAACTACAACAGTACAGGCAGCCCACACCAAAATAGCTCTCAGGAAGTAAATATTTTTCCGACTTATTCAATATTTATCGTTATATTGTGACCAAGATTACACAAAACCTTTGTGAATTGTAGCCTATATGTTATTCTGATGTATCAGCTGTATTTATGTAACGTTTCATCTAAATCCGTTCAGTCATTTAGCCGTGAATCAAGCTGTTTTTGATCAATAGTTGTGTGAATCGTTAGACCGTAGAGGGCAAGTCGATGTGGTGTACACATATTTCTCTAAAGCATTCGATAGGATCAGCTATAAGTTACTCATTCGTAAACTTTCTTGCGTGGGTTTCAATAAAATTTACTGTCAACTTACTATCATGACTTCTCTTCAAATATGTACTTAGTCTCTAGCGAAGTCCCGCAAGGATCTAATCTTGGCCCCTTATTGTTTTTATTATTATGTGCAGAAAAATAGCAGAATCATAATTCCTGACCGCTTTAGATTGAATGATTCCGTACAGTATGTCTCGTCTTGTGTTTGCAGATCTTTTGCTGGAAAAATCCTCACGTGTTTACTTTGTAGTAAATGTTCGAAAGGTAGCAAAAACGTATGTGATTTTCTGGAACTTCAACTAGGGTTTCCTAATATAACTGATAATCAGTCAGTGCAAAGCGTATAGTTGAATAATCTGCAAATGGAACTTTTAAAACTGGTGATGACCAACTGTTTTGCCAAACATGCGCCAAACTAACTGACTATTATGAGAAAACAAGTACAACTGAGGCACCAGTCAATCTAATAATAACACTGATGATATTCAAACATGACTCAACCCCTGACGGAAGCACTAAACTCTTACGAAGGTTCGAAATAGATGAACACTTCAATCTAGGTGAGCACTATTGTAATTTTCATGCAGTCATTGTTCACTGTGGTTCTGGGGTTGAATGTGGTCATTATTACGCATTGGTCAACGGACTGGTTTGTTTGACGATAGTAGTGTTCTGGCGATGTCTTGAATTTATTGGAGCCTCTGTAGACACCTTACATTTTATTTTATGAAAAAGAGGACATTGGCAGATCAAGATCTTCAGATGATGTGGTGTTGCAGGTTTTTCCGAGTTTTCCAGAAGCTGAAAAAGCAAATGCGCCACTGGAATCAGTGAAGTTCGCCCTGAAGCGACAATTAATTTTTATTGTTGTTTCATAATTTTATGATTTATATTACTTTCTTCTTTATTATACTTTTTTCATACTTTTTCATGCAAAAGGGTACAAACGAACTTGATGTTGAAGTCACCAATCAACTTCATGTGTCGTAATGCGAACAAGCTCTCTGATATCGATATTTTTTGTTGCAGCTTACGTGAAATTAAAAATAAGTCTCATGCGACACTATAGTCAATGAGTATAGAAACGTTCACCATCTTTTATTTTATGGTTTTTCTTTTACTTACGCTTTTCTTTTCTTTTTATCTTACATCAAATAGTATGAAAAACAGTTTTTATCAATCATGTATACTTTGCTTTGTAAATGGAAAACTGTTTGACAATAAACGCTACTATTATTATCATTATCCCGCTTACTAGACTCCAACGATAGCAGGAAGTAATTTCGTCTCTCGAATCCTTCCATCAGACGCCAAAGATAACAGGAAAATACCTCTCCTTCGCCTAGACATTGAATCAGAGCGGTGGACATATTATAGATAATAATAAATATTCTCTCAGAGCCGTCCTGACGGCGGTTCACATTCCCGGATAAAAAAGCCTTGCTGGTGCCGAAGAGAAGCGGTACTTGCGTTTTACGAGTTCATTTAGCAGGAATGGCTGTCGATACTCGAGCTGTAATTACCTTCGTTAACATTCATTGGTCTTTCGGGCCAGATAGATGCGAAACGTCTATTAAGCTATCGTTAGCGAGATGTGACACAGTTTGCGTAATTGGGTACGAGACTCTATTTATTTAAAGTGTAGTTTATCATTCATTAATCGCTATATTATAAACCATTAATTGGCCTGAAAAGATACGAGGCGAATGAGCAAGTTTGGTTGTTGTCCTTTATTTTGTTGTCATTATTTTTCCCATTAGGACAATGCGATATATTAAGAAGGGGTATATGCATAGTAAAATTTAATTTCCCCACTTTTCATAAACCCTACAAAATACAAATAAATAAAACAGAACACAGAATCAGATGATACAAATGCAATACGAATATAAACAGACGGCTCAAAAACCAAAGAAAGCTCACGATGTGGAGTGTACTCCAGATCACTAAGCCTAAGGATCAAGTTGGGGAATGGGAAAAAATACCAGCGTGGTCCAAACAGAACTGGCTGGGATCTCAATCGTCACAAAAAAAAATAAACAGGAAAGGAGTTCCTGGCAAAAACATAACAATCTGCACTGACAGCAGACAAGCCCTATTAGCCTAAAACAGACAACGTGTTACCTCAGGCCTAGTACTAGAGTGCCACCAAGATTTAGCCAAAGCCTCGGTAGATAATAACATTATCCAGAAGTGGATTAAAGGGCACGGCAGGAGTAAAGATAATCGTATTGCCGACTCTTTTGCCAAGTAAGCGGCCGGACTAAGAATTTTAGGACCAAGTGGCACCCACGGCCTGATGACTTCGACAATTGCGGAACTAGTCAAATGTTACACCCATGCTCAATCCCTAACGAGAATGGGATGAAATCAAAGGATGCAATCTTGCCAGGATCACCTTGGGCGACCCTGGGAAGCTGGCACCGAAGAAATATCTGGCGATGACCAGGAAAAATCCACGCTTAACAGTAGGATTTCTGACTGGCCACTGTCAACTAAGGAAACACCTCCATAATATGGGACTAGTGGACACACCTCTATGCAGGATGTGTGAACAGGAAGATGAGACGGTCAGGCACGTCCTATGCGAGTGCCCGGAGTTATTGTCAATAAGAGACTGTGGCTCAGGGTGTGGAGTGTACTCCAGATCACTTAGCCTAAGAATTAAGTGGGGAATGGGAAGAAATACCAGCGTGGTCCAACCAGAACTGGCTGGTATCTCAATCGCCACAAAATAATTAACCAAGAAAGGAATTTCTGGCAAAAACTTAACAATCTGCACTGACAGCAGACAAGCCCTATTAGCCTAAAACAGACAACGTATAACCTCAGGGCTAGTACTAGAGTGTCACCAAGATTTAGCCAAAGCCTCGGTAGATAATAACATTATCCTGAGGTGGGTTAAAGGGCACGACAGGAGTAAAGATAATCGCTTTGCCGACTCTTTAGACAAGGAAGCGGCTGGACTAAGAATTTTAGGATCCAGTGACACCTTCGGCCTGATGACTTCGACAACTGCGGAACTAGTCAAGTGTTACACCCATGCTCAATCCTTAAAGAGATGGGACGAAACCAAAGAATGTAATCATGCCAGGATCACCTTGGGTGACCCTGGGAAGCTGGCGCTGAAGAAATATTTGGCAATGACCAGGAAAAATCTACGCCTAACAGTAGGATTTCTGACTGGTCACTGCCAAGTAAGGAAACACCTCCATAATATGGGGCTAGTAGACACACCTCTATGCAGGATGTGTGAACAGGAAGATGAGACTGTCAAGCATGTCCTATGCGAGTGCCCAGAGTTATCGTCAATAAGAGTGTGTGTTCGGCGAGTCGTGGCCTACACCTGCCGATATAAAGTGACCTGTCCACCTTCCTGGAAAGGACATGATGGAAGATGACCTAGGAGGACAACAATGCGATCTATTAAGACGGGCTATATGCATAGTAAAATTTAATTTCTCCAGTTTTCATTCTAACTGAACACGAAAGAAACTTTTCTGACACTTTTAACGTACTATTTTCAATTTTCACAGGTCTGGGATTCCCCTGAGTAGTCTTCAGCAGTGGTCCGTAAATCATAAATTCTGTCAGTTATTTAAATTTCATATTGATTGTTTATTTTGTTTATTTCATTCATTTAACGGTTATGCAGACAAATTAATGACAAATATTCTTCTTCTTTTATACGGTAATAGTGATTAACACGAAGTGAGAAGTGAGTTACAGAGAAGGATATTTACCTACGTTTGCGAGGATGTCATCGAGGGCGGTAGGCGCCCTCACTGTACATGTGTGACAGGATTGGTGGAACAGGTGGTAACATTACCTGGGTTTTGAGGGATGGAATTTTGAAAGGGTTTTTCTGTGACTGGTTGCACAAGACGATGAAGCTGAGGTGATTTAATTAGAAATTTCCGTAATCAACCAAGCACCAACTTTGAAGGTACAGCATAAATGTTAATATAAAAATAAATCACGTAGAGTCATTTTCTGTATCAGTTAATTTTTTCTATTAATTCAGAAACTTGGCAACGGCTTTTTCTTTCTTTTTCATGCTAAAGTTCCGCCAGCCAATTGAAAAAAACTTCAAAAAAATTTTTAAAAATCCCAAAGCGAAATCAAGCTTGTGGTCGACGTTGTAATATGCATGGGTCGCATCAAACTCAAGCTTGTAGTTGAAGTTATTATTAAGAAATAGAAACAAAAGTTGGGTTCCAGACGGAAAGCTAGTCCTTAAACAGCTGGCTAAAATATCTTAGCACCTTAAATTTACCTAGCTGCTGATAAAGATTGCCAGAATCCTGGCTCGCATATCAGAGGAGTGAATAGACATCCGAGGGTACGAAAATTCGCACCCAGCTCAAAGTTGGTAGGATTTTTCAAAACACCATCATAAATGAAATCTAAAAAAAACCTGGATAAAAATTTACTTGGGGTCAAACGTCACAAAAACGGGGTTTTAGCGATTTTCAGCAAAACGGTAAGTGTTATCATAAAATTAATTTCGACAAAAATTGTAGATCAAATAATTATCTATAAAAAATTTCAATTAATTTTTTCCTAAGATCCACCGTTTCTGAGATATAACGATTCGAAAAGTCGGAAGAGTTTTAAACGTCATACACACGTTTCTGCGCCACCTTTGAGGTTGTAAAGTTGTCGCGTATTTATACGTTAATATCAGCATTGTCTGCAAAGTGTTGAATAAATGTGCAACTTTGTGGTGGTAGCATATGACGAGGACCATGGAAAACTGGAAACGCTCAACATCAATCGGAAACATATTCTTCAAAAGTTTATCTACTTTTGCAAAGTGTCATAATCATGTACTATTTTCACACGCAATAACTGGCTGTGGAGCAAAGTAAACTTCTCTGAAGAGGTGAAATACCTTGGTACTATCCTCGACAGGAAGCTACAAAGTAGATCAAAAAGAGCATATGTGATTTATGAGCAATGTCGAAGGACAGTGAGATGACCCTGGGAAGCTGGCGTCGAAGAAATATCTGGCGATGACTTACGTTTAACAGTAGGATTTCTAACTGGCCACTGTCAACTAGAGAAACACCTCCATAATATGGGGCTAGTGGACACACCTCTAAGCAGAATGTGTGAACAGGAATATGAAACTATCAGGCATGTCCTATGTGAGTGTCTGGAGTTATCGTCAACAAGAGAGTGTGTGTTCGGCGAGTCTTGGCCTACGCCTGCCGATATAAAGGAGATGTCTCCTAAGTGACCTGTCCACCTTCCTAAAAAGACAGGATGGACGATGACCTAGGAGGACAACTCCTCGGGAGGATGTACAATGGGTCACATGTGGACTAAGTGCTGTAGACCTACATTCACCCTCCCTACTCTACGGATACAGAACTGGTTGTGATACGACATCTGCATTTTTCAGTAGGATCAACAGTTTTTTAAATTTACGAAAAACAAGATTTGGTTCAATGTGCTGAAGTTTTTAAAAAGAGTAATTCAATTTCACAAGAAGTTATCACCAATAGAATTCGCTTGCTTCTCTCCAGAAAAAACTACGTGCTCAAAGTTTCAATTTGCATGTTTCGTTGAAAATACTCAAAATTAGCATATAGCCTCTCTTCCTCCAACCTCAGCGGCTGTTCATCAACATCTTTTACGGGTATATTACCAAGTTCAAGTGTGGCTTAGTTATCAACTAGGCCCATTGCATAGCAACCAGAAGAGATCTTGCTTGTTTAACATGGTCATCGAATTTGAGATGTTTGTCTATGAGCACTTTTGAGCACACCTAGGAATTGAGTGCAATCTTTATTTCCTATTACATATTTGCCAAACACAGGTTCATTAATCGAGCATCTGAAGGATAATATGTGGGATTTTTCTGTGTTGAAAAATAATTTGTTAGCATCGCACCACTCTTTTACAATTTTCAAGTCTGTAGATATTATATCATGTAATTCCCCGGTTTTCTTGCCCTAACCATAGTAGTGGTATCGACTGCAAAAAGATTGATTTCACCAGATATTTTGACTTTACTGAGGTCTTTAACATATAATAGGAAAATAATGGGGCCGATCACAGATCCTTGGGGAACTCCTGACGAGATTTTCCTCCTATTCGAAAGTTCCGCTGTTTTAACCATCTGATATTGTCCTGAGAGATATGAATTGAACCATGTGAGTATCACAACTCGGCATCCATACAGTTGAAGTTTTCTTAGCAGTATCATGTGATCAACACAGTCAAAAGCCTTTGTAAGATCACAAAACCCTGCTGGTTATGTTTATCTATTTGATGCTTGAATTTTCCTGGATCTTTTTTACGAAGGTAGTAATGATATTATGAATAAGACAGACTGAAAAATATCATATACATACAAGTCTCCAATCAAGTCGATGATCTGTTGAAAATTCACAGATATTACTACTTTGTTCCCAATATTCAGGACGAATAAAAACATTTGTAATTGTTGAAAAAGTTCCAAATGGCATTAAATAATACTTTCGTGCTGCATTTCATTTCATTATACTGATTTCAGTATAATTGTACTACACGTAACATCACTGTCTCACACTAATCACTGTCTAATGTGAAATGTGGGTGTGTAGTGTGTGTAAATATCTCAACCAGCAGTTTGATTAAACCAGGTTAGCATTCTTATCGGCAATATTTTAATGACCTCAGCAAACACGATACAAATAGATATATTTCGAAAACCTTTTAGCACAGGTATGGTATCATCAAAATAAACAAACGACTGGCGTAAACTTTAATTTGGCTTGCACATCGGCCTACTTTTCGAATAATCTCCTGGCTTACATACCAGCAATTTTTCTTCGCCGATTCCAATCTGAACGTGGAGTAGTTTGCATTTCGAACCGCTATGCAGCACTATCACGAAGTTTGCATCGGCTGGAACGTCGCCAAACGCAAAAATAGTCGGAGTAAACGGTCGATGACGGATGTCGGGTATCTTATCGGGGTAACACGATATTTTAACGGCCCCCGGAGGTGCACACGGTTTGGAGATTGGTTACGAGACTGCATATAGACTTGTGCACATTGCAAATTGCACAAATCAATCTATGCAGAGTACACTGGATTGCTGGTGGACACTGGAAGTCACAGCATTCTGGAAATGACCTCTGACTTCATGCCTCCAACTGTCAACTTGCGAACTGCCTTATACAGTAGTTTTCCCAAGTACAGGAAACTGGATCCTCCAGGGAAAGCAAATATCAAGACAGAGATATCAACCTACCTAGGGTGCTATACGACTGTATTTCAAGCGGAAATCTATGCTATTGAATTGTGTGCGGAGAGATTGATAGAATCCAACCTCACACACAAGTCAATAAAAATTCTCTCGGGCAGTCAAGCGGTGTTAAAAGCTCTTGGCTTCTACCGAGCATTGTCTAACTTGGTATCAATTAGTCAAAAACGATTCTCCTCAATAGGAAGATTTAACAAATTATCTCTGATCTGGATTCCTGGCCACACTGGCCGGAAGGCAATGAGACCGTTGACTCCCTTGCGAAGGAGGGTGCTGCAAGCAGCTTCATCAGACCGAAATCTGTCATTGGCATCGCTTTAGGTTTCGCCAAACAAACATTGAACACCTGGATGGCAAGAAGATTTGAGGACCATATTATATATAAATATATATATATATATATATATATATATATATATATATATATACAGGCTGATTCACGGTGGATGGCACATTAGACGTTTCTGGTGAACCAGACAACGGATCACTTTGAAAATTTAATGGAGGGCATATTCGGACATTCTCTAGCCAACTAAAATATTTTCGACAATGCGGTGTTGCCGCTTCTATTAGAAAGCAGTAGCAACTTTGATTTTTCAAATGGAACACTCTGTATATAATATTATTTTTGGAATCTCCAACAATTGCCCGACAACTTTTCTTGATATTTCCCTATACCTATCTGTTACCGTTTTCGAAATAAAAATTAATTTCAATTTTTTTCTTCGAAAATCATGACTTCTAAAAATGCCGATATCTTTTAGTTAAGAAGTACTATGATATGGAAATTTGGTTTGGAGCTGGGTGATACTTGGACACTTCCCACACGTCAGCCTAATCTCCGTTACTTCAATACAGGGTGGTAAAAAAATACAGTTTTTTCGTTTGCTTGAAAAAGTTGCTGAAATTTGATTATTTTAAATGGAACACCCTGTATATTATTGAAAATTCGGAAAGCTGCTGAAATTTGCTTTCTTTCTATGTATATCATACCTATACCTAACTAGTCAAGTTTCGGACTTATGAACATTTATTTGTGAAAATGTCCCTTCAGAATGGTATTTCCATTCGGTATTTGGTAAGCAGGCCATGATTACTATTTGACAGTAGCGTTGTGACATTCTCCTAATAATATCGACATTTTCGTCACTTCAGAAGTTGCAAATACCTTCAAAACGATGGAACAAAACTATTCAAACGAAGTTATTATGAATTTGTTTATTATTTTTGGACAGTGAAAGTTCAATGAAATGTATCCGAATCTACCGCCAATGAACCTCAAGAAATATATACGAATTCAAAACAATTTCAATATGTTTGAATAAACTTTAAAAAAGCACCAAGAAACTTGAAATTGGAAATATTGATATGAATAATTATAAAAAAGTAAAACAATCATGTGGAATATTTCAAAATATGTTCGAATCGCTGGCCTTTCACTTCCAAGCACTTTAAAATGCGGGTGTTGACTGCTTTCGTGGTGGCAGATCTGATTTCATTGGGATCCAAATCTTCAAATGTTTGGGCAATCCTTTCTAACAATTCATCTCTAGAACGCACGGGTATTTTGTAAACTTTTTCTTTAAACATTCCCCACAAATAAAAATCTAATGGATTAAGATCGGGTCATCTCGCTGGCCAATTCCATGGTCCCAAGCGCCTCATCCACCGATCGTCAAATAGTCTATCCAGTTCTGCGCTCACTTCTCTTGTGCAGTGTTCAGGAGCTCCGTCTAGTTGGTACCAACAGTTTCGATAATCTTCGAGTGGCAGATTATCCACGAAACTGTCTACAGTATTCTCCAAAATATTCAGGTAGCTTCTGGATGTTAATGACTCCTCGTATATCACGTACCTCGATTTGTTGTCCATCAACATGCAGAAGACATTAAAACTAAATTTTTCTTGAAATCCGGCTTCTTTTGTGACGTGAGGATTTTCACTGGACCAATAATGACGATTTTTTCTATTGAAAATCCCTACTCTCGAAAATTTCGATTCATCAGTCCAAATAATTTTATTTAAAAAAAGTGGATCTTCTTGAATGCGTGTCAACAACATTTCACAAAATTCTACTCTCTGTTGAGGATCTTGAGGCTTCATTGCTTGAATTTTGGTGAATTTATAATCATGCATTTTATGTCTTCGCAAGATTCTTTGAACCGATGAATATTTTATACCCAAATCTTCTTCAGCACTTCTTATCGATGACTCGGGAAATGCGTGAAAATATGCTAAGACATTAATCTGGTTGTCTTCGAAAGTTACGGGTCGAGGCAAGTTTCTTGGTGCTTTTAAAGTTGATCCAAATGCATTGAAATTGTTCTGAATTCGTATAAATTTCTTGAGGTTCATTGGCGGTAGATTCGGATACATTTCATTGAACTTTCTACATGTTCTGCTGATAATTTTGTCACACTGTCCAAAAATAATAAACAAATTCATAAGAACTTCGTTTGAATAGTTTTGTTCCATCGTTTTGAAGGTATTTGCAACTTCTGAAGTGACGAAAATGTCGATATTATTAGGAGAATGTCACAACCCTACTGTCAAATAGTAATCATGGCCTGCTTACCAAATACCGAATGGAAATACCATTCTGAAGGGACATATTCACAAATAAATGTTCATAAGTCCGAAACTTGACTAGTTAGGTATAGGTATGATATACATAGAAAGAAAGCAAATTTCAGCAGCTTTCCGAATTTTCAATAATATACAGGGTGTTCCATTTAAAATAATCAAATTTCAGCAACTTTTTCAAGCAATCGAAAAAACTGTATTTTTTTACCACCCTGTATTGAAGTAACGGAGATTAGGCTGACGTGTGGGAAGTGTCCAAGTATCACCTAACTCCAAACCAAATTTCGATATCATAGTACTTCTTAACTAAAAGATATCGGCATTTTTAGAAGTCATGATTTTCGAAGAAAAAAATTGAAATTAATTTTTATTTCGAAAACGGTAACAGATAGGTATAGGGAAATATCAAGAAAAGTTGTCGGGCAATTGTTGCAGATTCCAAAAATAATATTATATACAGAGTGTTCTATTTGAAAAATCAAAGTTGCTACTGCTTTCTAATAGAAGCGGCAACACCGCATTGTCGAAAATATTTTAGTTGGCTAGAGAATGTCCGAATATGCCCTCCATTAAATTTTCAAAGTGATCCGTTGTCTGGTTCACCAGAAACGTCTGGTGAGCCATTTGGAAATTCATACTTTCCTGATCCATTGATTATTCTTCAACATTTTTTTTTATTCAATGAATATATTTGCTAGATGGGTCGAACTATTGCTCTTTTGTTACATATACTTTATAATTATCTTTCAATTTGAATTTTTGATAATTAATTGTTACGATTATGTACAAAAGTAACTTCCCTATTTTCTTGAGCCAAACACATATTTCTATCCAAGTTGAACCAGAATATACATATTTATTGATCTGAGCTCACAATTCTGAGCCCAGCAACGTTGAGAAAAAGATAGATAGATATGTTCAGTCTCTTTTACTTAATTCTGCAAGTATTTTCATTCATTGTATAATATGAAAAATAAAGTTTTTATTGTTGGCTTATTTTTTATTTATTTCCACTTTATTTTCAATGAAATAGCAATTCAGATGGACTTTCGAAAAATTCTGGCAATACCGACAATTATGTTTTTAGATTAATAATCAAGTTTTATCGTCATGTTGACAACGAAAAATAATTTGTCCATGCAATATTAAATAACAAGATTCATAAAGATGAAAAATAAAGTGAAGCTTTACGATCTATATATTCTCTTATATATTGTTTCTGGTCGGTCGGTTCGACGTGGGTGCTTTGTTCACTCACTCGAATTGACCGCCGTGTTGGTCAAGGCCTAGGCTGAATGATCGATTTTCACTTGCGGAGTAATTCTTCGTTAAAGCATGTCCCACACATGCTCGATGGGATTCAGGTCCGGTGATTGTGCTGGCCATGGCAATACATCAACTCCTTCGTTGGTGAGCCAGTCAGTCACTAGACGCGCGACATGTGGACGAGCATTATCGTGCATAAGGTGGAAGTTTTCACCAACAGCACCAGCAAACGGACGGACGATAGGTAGAAGAATGGTATCGAGGTACTGTCGAGGTACTGTCGATTTGGAAAAACGAGATCGGTTTTGCCGCCGATCATGATTCCGCCCCATAGCATTACTGTACCACCTCTGTATGTGTGGACTTCCTGGACGTGTCTCAAACGTTCATTATTTCCAGGTCGTCTCCACAGTCTCACTCGACGAGAATCTGGATGAAATCCAAATCTGGATTCGTCTGTAACCAAAACTGTGGCCCAATCATTTGCATCCCAGTTTTGATGTTCTTGACACCACTTTAATCTTCTACCGCGATTGCCTCTCGACAAACGTGGACATCTAAGTGGCCTTCTGTTGTGGAGATCTGCTTCATGCCGTCGATTTCTGACAGTATCACGACCAATGGTTACCTGGTGCGTCTGCTGCAACACGTTAACCAACTCAGGTGCTGTGATTGTCGATTGTCTTCTTGCGGTTAAGACCAAAAATCGGTCTTGAACTGTAGTTGTAGCGCGTCCTCGCCCTGGATGTTGTTCGGCTGGACTGCCAGTTTCACGGAAACGCCGCCACAATCGACTGATAACACTTTGGGAGACCCCCAAACGAAGTTTGAGGAGTGCCTAGAAGATGACAGTACTACCAACTGTCGAAAGCGCTCGCAGATAATTAATTAAGATATAAAGCTTCCTTTTTGTAAAATATAATATTGAAATACTGAAAATAAAAGAAAATTAGTTGCATCATTCAAAATATATATATATATATATATATATATATATATATATATATATATATATATATATATATATATATATATATATATATATATATATTGTGATTCTTATGTAATCAAAATGATTATTAAATAACAAAATTAGCTAGTTCCCTAACTATTTCATTAAAGGGAAACTGCTGGAAGGTAGGGTGCACTATATCGTTTACTTGAACTATACTAATGTGTGAACTTGTATACCTAATCAGGAAACACTTCCGTACATCATAAATTTAACATCTGATGACAGTTCTCACTTTCTGTGTGTGTGTGTTTTTTTTTGTGTTTGTTTCGTAAGTACTTGGGATACAGATTCCATCAAATGGGACTGCATATAACTTTCCAGATCATTTGGCAGCTGGAGTACACGTTTTAACACATGCATTTTCATGAGGAGATATCTCCAAAATTCAATTGCACTATTGACCGTTAAAAAAATTGGAGGAAAATAAATAACTGTAGAACCAGCCCTGGAAAAAACCTAACGTTTTTCAAACAGAATGTTGCACTACCTCATTACCCTTTGCAAGTTTGGCATTGGCTGGTGCGTTACATCGGAAAAGGAGGTTTTATCAAGTGGATCCAAGATCAACAGATTCAACGCCATGATATTTTTTCTTTCTACAAAATATCCTTTGAAAGTATAAATGAATCGCGACTGATAGTTTTTGTCTTCTGACAAATGGGAGGGTTCAAATTCAAATTACCATTCTTTTGGATTCCAAAATATCGGAAGTAGCAAGTTTGTTATATAAAGAAGGCTTTTTATCATGTTCAGAGTAAAAGCTAATGGATTACTAATAACAATAATTTCACTACAACTTTTCAAGTTACATGAAATAATCACGTTTTCTACCCAGTATTAGGTACTGGTTATATACACTATCCTCACAATATTCTTTAATGATACTTTAACTAACTAATGATTACAGTAGTTGACGCTGTGTAATGACTATATTATTCAGGTTTTTTTTATATTGTGGTGACCTCTGACCTGTTGGTCAGAGCAAAGGCACTTGGAATCGGGTCATGAAATAAATGATGCAGAAGAATTGGAACTATGAATATTGTACATTACGCGAATTGTTCGAAAATAAAAGCATCAATTAAAATTGTTGAGATATTCAACTAATGAGAAGCAATTAAATTCTGTGAGCATTTTCCAAAAGAGACAACTAGAGAGCTGTTTCCGTTCACCCATCGCTTTTGATGTTGACCGCAGTAGTAGACGAAAAGTAAACAAAGACAATAGGACTAAACTTTTATGTGAAATGAAGTTATGAGAAGAGCCAAGTTGCATGTGAAAACAACTGAAAAAAAAATGTTCAAAAAATAGATAACCCTAATTAGATAATCAGGCTGTTACCTACTTTTAGGAAAAACGAAAAAAATGAATGTATATCACGGTCTAATTTAGAGTTATGATTGGACTTTTTTACATGCGGAAAACGTCATTTGAAATATTACCAGTTACATGATAATAAAAAAAAGAACTCGTAATACTATATCTATAACAAATCGATATGACCCAGAACCAACATTATATAACATTAACCGCTATTAGTTCTACGTGAAATTTGCCATCTTGATTTGGGCTTTCAAAACCTAACCGAATAATCGATTATTTTATATTACATAATATTGAAAAAGTATGAAAATCATTTCATTTCAAGGTCCCGTGTTAAGAGTCGAACAGAATATCCATAAATGGTTATTGTGAATGGACTGATCCTTTACTCGATGAAAATGAATAACACTATCAATGATAATAAATAAATTAGTTTATTATTATCATAGATACATGATTATAGTCGTTACAGAGCCATCTTAGTCCGAAAAAAAATAATGACCCAGTGAGTGACCACTTTTCCATATAATTTTGTTGGGTGTTACTCTCCATTTCAAAGTTGATCCTGTAACAGGGGTTGCTTTTACCTTTGGGGTGGATGCTACCCCTTCTTAAAGGTGAAAAATGTTTCATTGAAAAAAATAATCATCGGTGAAAATTTAGTTTGTGAAAAAAGTATGGAATGATAGCTTATTGGAAGTTATTTCTTATTCGTCAGAGGCCAAAGTTGGAAGAAAATTTCGGAAAAATGAAGAAAGTGCTTGAAAAAACTTATGTGAAAATCACCACCTAATTACCACTTCATAATTCACTCAATTTATGTAATATGGCCGGTTTGAGGTGCTTACTTTCGGATAAGTTTGAGCTTGAAAATGTTGCAAATAATTTCCTTTTCTTCAGAGTCACTCAAAAACTGTTATTTATAGGCGAAGTAAAAGTGAAATGTGTATTCATCAATGATCAAATTGATATTTTTCGAGTTATTTTTAAAAACGGCCATTTTTGCATAGTTAGGGATTACATACATGCTCTTGCACTTCAAGCTCAATTTTTTTTCGAAATTAAGCACTTCAAACTTCTGAATAAAACTGAAAGTATGAAGAATTATGAAGTCGTAGTCATTATTTTCAATTGGGATGTTAATTGGGGGGTGATTATCAGACTTTTTCATCTCCAAAAAATAGGAATCACCAATTTTTTGTCATAACTCCCCTGGTTTTGATATTTCAAACTTTTTCAAAAAACAAAAATGAAAATTTGTTCAAAGCACTTCAAGAAAGAACATTTGATGCCGAAAAATGCATTGTTTTTGGATACTTCACGTTGAAATTTTTAATTTTGGCATTTGACAAATAAAAACCAACCTTCAACAAGCTATTACTCCATTTGTATTGGGTCTACAGACACTATAAACTCACTTTTTTTTTTTCATCAATTACAAACTACATTTTTACATGACCGATTTTTTTTGATAAAGTACCTACTTTTGAGTTTTTCGCAAAAAAACCGTCTGAAAACGTGGATTTATTGGCGGAAATATTGTTCACTAGCAAATAAGTCGAAAAATAAGTATCGATTTTCAAAGAAAAATTGATAGAACGAGATTTGCTTAGAATTAGTGAACTCATTCATTCCCAGGCTTATTTTCAATGGCTCATTTTTCACCCTAGAGAAAGGGTGGCATCAACCCTTAAGGTAAAATTAGCCCCTGCTGAAGGGTCAACTATCTACCGATGAATTACTTCAAAATTCTTTCAATTATGTAGGTATTTGTGAACAGTTTATATGAGAATAGTCATTGAATTTTATGGTAAATATACATTTTTAAAACTTTTTTCAGATTAACTGAATTGCGCCTTATTATTTTATTAAGGTATTATTAGAAAAAAATAGAAAAAACGCATTTTTATCAGTTTCGAAGCCCAATTTTCAGCTCGTCAGACACTGATATTAATTCCAAATAAGTCCTTTCACGATTCAAAAATTATTGTGAAAGCCTATACTTTGTCCAACCAAGCAACAGAGCGCTCCAAAACATTATTTTGTATAGGGCACGTGATCTCCCAGACAAGGCTGCGGCTGGGTATAGGAATTTTTTTAGGCGGAGTGTAGGGACATAAATTAGCAGTTTCTTCGTCCGTATCAGTATTTTGAAGTTTAAAATACCATGTATGTACTCACCACAGGTGTTAAAATGTAACTGACCACTCCGGCACTGTAACAATGAATTCCGACAGCCGATTGCAGTTGAATCTGATTAGCCAGAGTAAGAAGGCTTGTTTATTTCACCCAATAGATGCAAATGTGCGTGGTAATCATGCTTTGATCACGTATCTATCTTTGTTCGGGTTACTTTGTTTGTTGGATGGGTATAGTTTAGATACACCCATTTGTATTATTACAATAAATCTGAAAAATAATTGAGCCTCATTAAACAGTAAATTTTTGTGAAATAATTTCTAAATGTAGCACTGAGTGACAATGACCAACATTATTTTTCACTATGTATCAGTCAGTAAATACCCTGTTCAACCTGTTCAACCCATGACCTTTGACAGATACAGATAATGAAAACCGCTCATTGACGTTTATGGTAAATGGGATTGCTCCTATTATAATAATGAGTATATAATGCGGAATGAACTACCTGCCGGCCAACCCAAAATGGACACCTGTTTGAAGTGCCGTAAGAAAAGGCAACATAAATATTCAGTGGGTCGTGAATAGTAGACAACAATGAGTAAAATGAATCTTTCTTGATCAACCGAGCCCTTGTTCCTTCTTATTCAACATAGAACACAGCTTCGATTGTGGAATTAATTCGATTTCCATAATTATAATAATAAATAATAGTTCAGCAGTGAAATATTTGTTCATAATAGAGAAGTGGAGACTGAAAGGAGACTGAATAGAAAAATTGAAATATTCTACCCAAAAATTTTTGTATTTTCTTTATTAGATCTACAGGGTGATTCAAAAGTACTTTGACAAACTTCAGGAGGTGATTCCTCACAATATTCTAATATGAATTGTCCAAATAAAAAACTGTCCGGAAACGCTTCGTTTCCAAGATACAGGATGTTGAAGTTTTATTTTTATTTTCGTTTTTTTCAAATAACTTTTGAAATACTGAACTTAATTAAACGAAACTTGGTAATAGGAGGTTTTTGAGGTATCGAATTCGATCCTGATGTTCTTATGGCTCTTACTCGTAGGGGGCGCCACCTACACGTCTTTTTCTTTTTTAAAGATTCATAACTTTTTTGGGCGTACTTCTAGCACATTTTTCAGTAAAAAAATCGATTCCTCTATCATATCTACGTAAATAAGCTATCCTTGTTACTAGTCGCTGTAAGCAACCATTTTCTAAATATTTGGACTTGAAAACTTCAAGTCGATTATTTGATAATCGATGCATGTTGAAGTTATTAAGAATATTTTGCATTTTTCACAAGAATGCTTTGGAAATAAATTTGACGTTTGTGAGTAGTTTTGGTAATTACATATTTGTGACAGTTAGACGTTTTGTTGAAGTTTACGTAAGTAGAAGTAGAAAACACTTATTTTGAAAAAATGGATTATTTAAACAATAATGCACACTTAGCCGATATGCATTTCGTTTATGGCCTTGCGAATGACAATGCGCGCGAAGCAAAACGTATTTACCAGGATCGATTTCCTAATCGAGAACTGCCTTCAGCTCCAACATTTGCTAGTCTCCACCGTCGTTTGGCAGAAACAGGTAGCTTTAAGAGGGCAGCTGATATTATTGGAAGACCACGAGCAGTCCGAACCCCAGAATTGGACACATTACTATGTGTCAATGGTTTTTGAGAAAATTGGCTGGAAATCCTCAATATTTAAGATATGTACTCTTCATGGACGAGGCAAACTTCTCCCGAAATGCTATCACAAGCTTTCATAACAACCATGTTTGGGCTCTCGAAAATCCGCACGCAGTTAGTGAAAGGCATTATCAGTATCAATTTTCTGTAAATGTATGGGCCGCAATAATTGATAATTACTTGATAGGTCCTTTCTTTCTTCCACTCCGACTGAATGGCGCAACTTACAAACACTTTTTAGAAAATGAATTGCCGGGACTACTTCAGAATGTACCATTAGAAATTCGTATCCGCATGTGGTCCATGCATGATGGGACTCCGGCCCATTTTAGCGTTGTAGCCAGGGAATTCCGTAACACAGTCTATCCAAATCGATGGATCGGTAGGGGTGTAGAAGAACCTAACCAGGCGTGGGCACCAAGGTCCCCAGATCTAAACCCGATAGATTTTTATTTTTGGGGACATTTGAAGTCACTAGTTTATAAGACTCCAGTAGTGAACGAGGAAGATCTAAGAAACCGAATAGTAGACGTCTGTGAAACAATAAGAAACACACCAATAATTTTTGAGCGGGTACGAGATTCAATGACTAGACGACTTTCTGCCTGTATCTTCGCTACAGACATTCATGCAATTTTTCTTCACTCAGAAAACTTGCACAAATGCCACCATCGTCGTGATATTAGCTAGGAAAGTAGTTGTTTTTCGTTACGATTTTGCCACTCAAAATATTTATATTCTTATAATACCTGCTCATCTTTTCTCTCCTCAACACAATCAATTGGCATCATTTTGATCAGCGATTTTTGTTTTTTTTTACCATGAATTATGTTATTTACTACGAAATCAGCCCCGAGTTTCTTGCCAGAAGACATTAAAAACAATTCCTTGGGAGTGAGTTACGCTGTGTGGCATACAATATACAATAAACTCCCAGCCAACCGCAACTTTTTACTACCCAGTCATTCCTCAATATCTCGAATATGCCGTAACCGTCATCCGAGAATCGCAACATTGATGAATAATGAACAATAATGGCGGAAGATAACGCTCAAAAACATTATCGGATAATTTACGAGCGTTCCGCTCCCAATACACCACGGAATATAACAAAAGCCGAACGTAATTAATGTTCATTAACGGCGCGTTCGATATATACCGATTCTGATGCCGCCGAAACTGCAGAAATCGTCTGTCTCGAGTCTCAAGTTACCTCCGCATGCTGGCCCATAAATTTTCTCGCGATAGTCAATCGAACAAAGCGCAGAGTAGGCCGTGTGTAGCGCAACTTCAGGGCAGGGTTGCCAACGCTGTTAATGGAATACAATCTGGATACTTTTATTGGTTGCAGAAAATTTCACATTACTTACAAAATAAATCACTGCAGTTATTTGCATACCTATATTATTTTGAAAATATTTCAAATTCAAATGTTGTTACGTTATTCATTGCATATGAATAAAAAATAGTTGTCCTTGAGTTCGGGTTGAACCGCGTCTGATGTTTTGTATTCGACGTTTCGGCTCCCATTTTTGAGCCATTTTCAAGAATTTGATGTGACTTGACGCCGGGGCCTCAATCTGCCTACTCTCCAGGTCTCGTCGCGAGTTTTCCCTAAGGTCTCAATCTGCCTACTTCTTATATAGTTCAATCTATATCTATATTACACCTGGATCGATTGAATACACAATTCCATTCAATGTGAACTTAATTATAAAATGATTAGCCATGCCATGCGTAACTGTGCAAGAATGCGGGTAACTTGTATAGGTAACTTTAACAGCAGATATGAGCTTGGTTCCTTTGAGGTACTAAGCGAATTGTACATATACATGATGTAAGGGTAAGAGATGCCGTAGAGGCATCTTTGTTGTACAGATAATTGTAATATTTACTTACTATTTGACTTCAAAGAGTGACCAGTCATATTATTCCAAATTTCCAGAGATCCGCTATCAAAGAAAAATTGCTTTACTTGAAGTGCCCAGTTATATTTTGCGTCATTCGTATTCATTAATCTTATTTGTTGTTCAAAACAAAGTCTTGGATAACGATCACTCTCCATGGTAAGAATCTTGTTCAACTAGCTGAAGGTAATTTCCAAACGTACTACTGCGTTGGGTGTCTTATTAGGCACTAAAATTCTCAAAGAGTTATGACTATCGACAGTGCAGATTTCATTGAGGTGGCGTCCGCTAGAGATCTATACTGGAACCACTATTGTTTTGATTTCTATAAATTATCTCTCCTCTTTTCTTCATCTAAATAATATTCTGACGTTACAAAACCTATTTTGCTTTAATTCTCGTAAGAATAATTTGATGATTTCTTCTAGAATGACTGAATGGCATTAAATAAACCCACCGTAAATGAAAATAATGAGCAGGGATGATACCTGTTTGAATCAGAGGCGGCTCGTCAGAAGAGGCAAGGGAGGCTTAGCCTTCCCATAAAATTTAAGGCATCAATAAAACTCAAACGCACCGCCCATGAATGAATAACGAATAAACCATCAACCCGAAATAATAAAGCCATACGTTGCAAGGGAGCCAAGCCTCCGACCGCTTTAAAATCCACAGGCTCCACGAGACCGATCCAATTAGCGACATACGCCCCGATTTGTAATTTCAGTTGCAGAAATTATAGCGTTAGAGGAGGCTAGCCTCCAGTTGGTCTCCGTTAGTGTACGACTGCGTTTGTTTTTTATTTAATTATCCGGACGGGATGCCGTGACGGACCGCGACTGAAAAATATTTCGGTAAATCGTTTTAGTGTTTCGTGATAATAATTGTTATTTGTGTATAAAGCAGGCAGTATCGTATTATAGCAGTGCTTTTTGGTAATATTTTTAATGTGTTTTTGAAGTGTTTTCTTTCAATTTCAAGGTGTTTTCAGGTTTTCACTTTTCGGTAAGTTTTTTTTCATTGAGTATGGATAAGTTGGACGAAATTAAAAAATCTAACGATATAGTCGATTGTTTGCTGACAAATGATTTTAAGTCTTTATCTTACGATATTAAATTTTACATTATTAAAAGACTGGGAAGGCCTCAACCAAATTTGATTTCAATTAAAACGTCAGTAGCCATTTTTCGGGCACCTCAAAAACCATCCAAAATGAGCTTATCGACAGTGTTGCATATATTATTAAGGAAAATATAAGAAAGGAGATTGAAAGTATTTCTTTTTTTTTGCATGTAATATTGATGAAACTACCTATATTACCTGTACATCACAACTTTCAATCGTTTTTAGATATTTCAAACATGGTAATGTGGTGGAACGTTTTATGGGTTTTCATGATGTTTCATCTAGGCGCACAGCTGACGATTTGTTTAATTTTTTAATTCGTACGTGTGACACCTATAATTTTAGGCAAAAGTTAATTGCGCAAACCTATGATGGGGCTGCGATCATGGGCGGCCATTTAAATGGTTTACAAACTAAAATAAAGTCCATAGCACCTCATGCACTTTTTACGCATTGTCATGCCCATGCCCTAACTTTAATACCAAGCAAAGCGTGCAACAACATAAAAATTTTCGCGCCTCCGGCGGGCTTTTCTGTGTGTGTATATAGTCTTTATGACTTTAGCCTCCCCTGTTCTCCAATGCACGAGCCGTCACTACTTCCAACGCAAAAGTTCACTATATTTTGTTTTCGTTTTTTACGTGTAGAAAGAGAAGAAGTCTTTATAAGTTCAATGGAAAAAATTCAAAGTGGTAGTTTAGAATCGTTTGCGCATATTTCCACTGTGAAAACATGTAACATGAAACATAGAAAATGCAATCATAAAAAAAAATCAACTTGAATAACTATGTCAATGGCACTTATTCATATTTGTGCTATTACTTGTTTGCAAGGATAACAATCCGACAACTGATACATAATGATTACTGACTATTCTTGTTTTTGTCCAACAACCAACGAAAGCTACCGATAACTTATTTACCTTTCTTTAGTCACGAATTACCGCAAACCGGGCGAACTCCCTACAAATCAGGAATTACTGGCAGGCTGGCAACCCTCCTTAAAGGGGAACTGCTATTTGGAGCGACCGATAGACGCACACATACGCTCCGCTGTGTCAGTCACCCGGTCGGCCGGGTCGGTCGGTCGGACGAATCTCCCGAAGCGCCTACACTCTTCATGCGGCAGCGGGGCGTGTCCGAACTTGCAACTAACATTTTACGTATACCTGAAAGAGCTTCAGTCGCGGCGACGTTGCCACGTCATACGGCGGGCGTGGGAATGATCAGGATACCGAATTGCGGAAGTCTGAGCTAGATGAGGGTGACAAAATAAAAATATTTACAGTTCGACGCGGTAAACAAGGGAGTTGAACAGTCCAAAAGTCGAAGTCACACAAGATAAGATCAAATTCTTGCCAATAAATTACAGTTGTTGATGAAAAAAACAAAATTGTGTTGAGGGTGTTCAAAAAGTTGAAAATTCAAATTTTCCACGAGAGCAAACGGCCCTCGTTTTGAAGTTTTCAGCGAAATACTATTTAAGACAATTGTTCAATATCGTCTCCAGTAATTTTGGTTTTCATTTAGTTTGGATAGCAAAAAATTTTGGCGGCTTCAAGATTACATTTCATTTGAAATTTTGGTTCGTGTAATTTTGATTTTGTAAGTATATTGGAAGACTGAACTGAAACTTCTGGCCTAGATCGAATACAAAAACAAACACTACACCAACAAAGTTGATCTATACACGTCACATCAGCTTGAATATTTGTTTGGAGGAGAACTAGTTTTTATTTGAAGTTCATACCCGTAACTTCAACTTTGTTAAGCGGTGATTGTACAATGAATATCTGTATATTCCAAAAGGAATATTTATAAGAGAGATTTTTTGGAGAAAAAGCCTTTTTGACTTTTTTTTCTGACTGATTCGGCCACTACTTGATGAAGATCCATTATAATTTCAAAAACTACACCTCACGATTTGATCTCGACAAACTTTATTTGAAAAATATATCACATGTTTCGCTGGCACAGTAGCTTTATCAATGGCATTAGGAGGGGCATTGAATAGCATTAATAACAAATACCAAGCGTCACATATCATAAAATTAGAATTTTTGAAAGAAGGTAGTTTTACGAATGAATTAGAACTTGTGAAATCAATACGCAGTAAAATTAACGAAAATCATGATATTGACTAGAGCAGATAAAGGAAACATTGTGGTTGCTATTGACCGAATCGACTATGTCAACAAAACCCTTGATTTCTTGAATTTAGGAAAGTTTGAAATGTTGAGAGGTCGTCCAACTAATTCTTTCCAAAGACAAGTGGAAGATTTTTTGAAAAATTCAAACATACTTTTTACTGAAAGGAAAACGTTCAAATTAACATTGATGAAAAATCTCGACGAATTTTTTGACTTCTCTTTTGATGAAATACAACCATAATACACTGAAAGTGTTAATAATTTTGTTGAAAGTTTCTCAGATACTGTAAATGTGATGTATACTGTTTGTCACTAAACTATATGCCGTTTACTTTTTCTATGTTTTAAACTGAATCTACGTTCTATACATATACTTATACCTCTGTTACGACAACCTTAAATGTACTTTATACATACTTGGGCTAATAAATTATGATTATGAATTATGATTATGATTATGAACCCTTAAATTCCAAAATTATATTCACTTATAAAACTGCATAAACAGAGTTATCCAATTAGACCAGTGGTTTCCTTTGTCACTGCACCATTAGTGAAATTATCAGAAAGGCTAATTAGTATCATCTTGAACCATTGTAACTTCGAACCGAAAGAGAACATACCTCTACCAGGCAACGCAAAATTACTATACTTTGATGTGCAGAATCTATTTCCCAGCATACTTCCTGATGATACTATTACTTTAGTAATAGAATTATTAGATAAAAATAGGGTGAACCCAGTCATTAAACGAGAAATCATTGACCTTCTGTCGTTATGTCTTCAACAAAATTATTTCCAATTTAACAACAATATTTATTCCTCCCCAACAGGTTTAATTATGGGAAATCCATTAAGCCCCTTACTTGCGGAAATTTTCATGGATAATCTAGAGAAGAGATCTTTAAACATCCTTTGATTAAGAATTTCTTGTATTGGCATAGATATGTGGATGACGTTTTGGTGTGTTTTACAGGTACTAAGAGGCAATTAGATACTTTTTTCATAGGGATATTAACAAAATTCATGAAAACTTTCAGTCCACTATTGAAATAGAAGCAGAAAACTCAATCAATTTCTTGGACTTAACAATTAGTAGAATGAACAACAAACATAAATTGATACATTACGATTCTACTCATCCTTATCAACATAAAGTAGCAGCTTATCATAGCATGATTCACAGATTAGTCAATGTTCCTCTTTCAATAGATAATTTCAATTAAGAACTTAATATCATCAAGCAAATTGCGGTTAACAATGGGTTTTAAGCCAAATTAGTAAACAAAATACTTGCCAAGAAAGTACGCAAAAGCGATTCGAGACGTTTTTTCTATTGATAGATAGATAGATCTTTATTTAAATAGGATATCCTAATAATATACAAATCAACTAGAATGGTAGAAATAAAAAAAAGGTATGTGTTACATCTAGAACTGACTTAAATGTATGACAAACATAAGTTCAATAAAATATTTTTAAAGACATTACTACAAAAACAGCAACATTATACATTCGAAAAATTTCAATGCAACATGTAGAAAGATAAATTACATAATTATTTGAAATATATAACGAACATTAGATGAATGGAATTATACTAATTACAGCTACAGGTAACAAAGACATAATACATATCATATTTGTTCATTTAAAACAAATTTCTTCAGTTCATTTTTGAACATGAAGATGGGCTATTTTTAATTGCATTAGGTAATTTGTTGAACCGATCAAAACCCTTGAAAAACAATGAGTTCATAGTATTTTTGTTTTTTGTTCTGTTAATATATAAGTTATTATTATTTCGAGTGAAGTGGTGATGAATATCGTGATGAAAGACAATATACTGATTAAAATAAGATGGTCCTAAATTGTGAAGTATAGCAGTCTTTGGGAAATGGATTGTCAATTTAAAACATTGAGCATAATAGTGATAGGAGTATCTGTACGGCACTTCAAAATGATTCTCATACCACGATTCTGAAGTTTTTGGAGTTGAGACAATTTATTCTGATTGAATAGATATAGGATAGAGGAACAATAGTCGAAGTGTGGCTGAACAATTGACTTGTAAACTGTGATACTTGACTCCGTTGAAAGATTATTGGCAATTCTAGAAAAAAAGAATAATTTCTTTGAAATTTTTTTACGAATATACTCAAAATGTTCATCAAACGATAGAGTGTTATCTATCTGGAATCCCAGATACTTAGTTGAATTCACTATTTCAATTTTGTCATCATCAATGTTGAGATTAATAGTTTTAGAGTCTATTTGGCTGTATTTAAACTTGGTGGTGATTATCATCGCTTTAGTTTTCATCACATTCAGCTTGAGTTTATTAATTTTTAAATACTTGTTGACACTTGCTAGAGTATTATTCATTTTTTGTATAGCCATCATAAGGTAGATAATCAAAATTATAGAGCTTTAACGTATTTTGGAGAAACAACGGAAAAGTGGCTTCATTTTTGAGGAAACGAGATATTAAAATTGCATATAGAACAAGTAATACTTTGGGAAAGACAAAACATCCAAATTCGAGAAATCAGGAGTATATAAATTAAAGTATGGAACGTGTCCTGAGGTATTACTTGGTCAAATTAGCAGAACATTTAGAAATCGAATCCAGGAACATCATACGAGCTATGTAAATAAGAAAACATTCAAATCATCTTCTAGATTCTAGAAGAAAATAATATCTTCAACGTAGAAGAGAAATTTTGCACATAGAAAATAAAGGTTTGAATTTGAATCATTTGGAAGCAATGGAAATTAATAAACTTAAAAATTCAAACATTCTAATGAATGACCAACTGGAATTGAACTTGTTTTCTTAAAAACCGAGAAAGAATTATTATTGATGCATAGATGTGCGGTAATATGCTTCAGATGATCATAATTGAACAGGTACCTTAGGTAGAGGTTTACGAAATTTTTTGGAGGAAGTCTCAATTATGATTACAGGTAATCATAACCATGGTTACAGGTAACCATAATTATATAAATAATAGCGTAAGCGCATGGCTATTATTTCTTAACCTTATTCACCAACAGGTGCCGGCGCAGTTGGGCAGGCACCCAGGTCAAATCCCCCTCGACGCCAACTGTCCCTTAAGATCCCCATTCAGCGAGGAAGACATCCTCAACTCCATCCACAGTGGTAGAAATACCGCTCCTGGACCAGACTCGGTTAACCGCCGTGTTCTGAAAAACCTCCCCGCCTCAGCAATCCCATTCATCAAACACATCCTAGATGCGTGCCTCGCGCACGCCTACTTTCCAAACGCCTGGAAACAGGCTAACACAATTCTAATCCCTAAACCCCACAAGGATCCTACTAATCCCGACTCCTACAGACCCATCAGCTTGCTTAGCTGCCTTGGAAAACTGCTGGAACGACTGATGACTAACCGTTTGAATGACTTCCTCACACTCCACAACATTATCCCTCCCTATCAACATGGTTTCAGGACCGAACATTCTACCCAGAACGCACTAGTCGAACTACACACCCACATATCCCAAAATATCAACGCATCTTTTTGCACCATTGCAATCTCCCTAGACATCCAAAAGGCTTCCAGGTCTGGCACGCTGGCCTGATCTGGAAGCTTATCCAAATCAATCTGCCTCATCACTTTATCCGACTAGTAGCTTCCTATTTATCCAACCGACTTATCCGCGTCAAAGTCGGTGAAGCTTTATCCACCCCTTTCTCCCCTAAAGCCGGAGTCCCCCAGGGATCAGTCCTCGCCCCTTCCCTATTCCTCATCTATGCACATGATGTTCCCATAACCCACAAAATCCTCCAATACGCCGACGACACCATTTTATACTCCTCCGCCCCCAACACCCGCCGCTTGCAAATTCAAGCCCAAAATATGATCGACCATTTCGAGCAGTGGTGCAACAAATGGCGTATCAAAATCAACCCCACAAAAACCCAAACAATCCTCTTCCGACACCCTAACACCTCTACCCGTCCCAAACTAAACCCGGACAACTTGAATCTCAGACTTTTGGGGGAAAACCTCATACTCCAGGACTCGGTTTCCTACTTGGGGGTCACCTTCACGAGGACCCTCAACTGGGAAATCGACCTGAGAGAGACACTGGACAAAGTCCGGAAGAGAGCTAACCTTCTAAAGGCTCTGAGAGGAAAACTTGGGGGATGCGACAGTAGAACACTGCTTCATACCTATAATACCTATATAAGACCAGTCCTCGACTACAAAGCAGTGATATACTGTACGCTTCCTCCGAGACTGTCCCACCGCATCCTTACGACTGAACGACGAATACTACGAAACATACATAACCTACACTACCGATACCCTTCCCTACACTTATACAACCTCATAAATACTTCACCAATCAACCATAGATTTCAGGAACTCCAAGGACGATATGCGACCAGGACGATGAGCAGCAACAACACCGATGCCATCGACACGCTCACATCGCCATGTATCCCCCGTGGAGGATCCCGAAGGAAACCTAGGAAAAAGCTCCCCTTTCCCCCAGCCAGACTCCTGGGCGCGATGGAAGACCCACCGGAGCCGATCCAGGATATCCTAGAGGATTTACCACTGGGATACAGATAGCGCATACCTGACAGCAGCGCCACGGAAAGTACCGATATCCTAAAACACACACAACCCCGGTCCAAAAACCCGTACTAAATCATAACATCTGGACCACCGACCACCGCAATGAACCCGGACTACATGGACCAACATAAAAACCAACCAAGAAAACTGGAACACAAAACAACACAACACAAACACCAACATAAAACACAAAACACACACATAACTCACTCACCCTGAAGAGGCATAAGCCTATAGCAGGGCCCTACACAAACACATACACACCCAAAATTGTAACAACTGTAAATAATTTGTAAATATACGATTCATACATACGCATGGCTATAGTTCTGGCTATAACTCCATGTGACATATGTAATAATCGCAGGACAAAATCTGATTTTTAGGATGAAAGGGAAATAACGTTTTGGCACATAAACAAGTTAAATTATAGTATACCTAGATAAATAAGAAGTGAGGTTACTTTCGCAATATTGACTATGCTGTAGCAGTTATAAAGTCGAGTCAAGTCAAAAATGTTTATTAGCTTTTAAGAATAATTAGATAATATTGTAAATGTGTTTTGTGTGAGGCCCTGCTATAGGCAGAATGGAATTGGATTTCGTGTCCCTATATTTGGTCCAATGAGAAATTTACGTACATATAAAAGAATAGAAAAATTACAATCGAATAATACTTAATATTATTTTTTTAAGGAACCACTACCTTGACGAGTTCTCCTTTCAATGATCTCTGTTGCTAAGATTCATAGTATAATAATAATATTTATTGGCAAAAATACATTGTTCAATGATACAAATTGTACGAGTCAATTTCCAAATAAATATAGAATTCCCACAGAAGGATATACCTGTGCGTGGGGTCTGCAGAAATTTGAATACTAATGAATACAATTTAAAATATAAAGTGGTATGAGTAAATAAATAAAAGGTAAGACGTTTTAAAATTATATCAGACATATTATTTTAATTATATCATCAATCTTCTTGTATGAATATGTGAATCAGTTTCTATGCATGTCACTATGATAGTAAACATTTTTCATATCAACGTGTTGGTGTATCTGAAGCCTTGGCAAGCCTAAGACCCAGGTTTTGAGTTTGTTCTTAAATGAATTATCACTCCTGATATTTTTTGTATGATGTGGGACGAGATTATATAACCGAGGAGCTAGGTATGAGTAAGACCTTTGAAGGATGTTTTTCCTTGAATTCGGGACATATGAATTATTTTTTTGTCGAGTTTCATATTGGTGTTCTATTATCCTTAATTCATGTCTATTATTATGTTGTCTTATTATAGTTTTGAGAAAGTAGAGTTGTCTTATGTCTAGAATTGATGTTTCTTTATATAATGAGTCGGTCGGGTAAGTTCTTTTTTTGAGGTGGATAATTTTCAATACTGATTTTTGTGTTTGTTCTAGGTGTTTCAGAAAAGTTGTGTTTGCTGCTCCCCAAGCAATTATTCCGTATGTAAGGTGGGTTTCGAACAATGCATAGTATAGCATTCGCATCTGGGCTGTTTGTAGGTATGGTATAATCCAATAAAAACTTTCAAATCTGTTATATCACAGTTATGGCACAGAATTTTTGTTTTCGAAACGTAAAATAACAAACAGTTCTTTTTTGCAAATTTAAATATGTCAAAGTTCTGAATATAGTAATTTGTTTAAATTGCAAGAGGCATATTTTTAGATGAGATTAGTAGAAAACCAAAACCTTCGCTTCATAAAAAGTAGAGAAGTAGTTTTTATTTCGTTATTAGTTACTGAATGATATGATGTTCTTAATTCAATCTAGCATTAGGGATACGCTGATGTAAAAAATTTTCTTCTTTCTCACTTCATTTGCATCCTCAGTTTATCTGATAATTCACTGAGTAATTGCATTAGTGAAGCAATTAAACCATTACATAATCCCCGTTTAGGAAACTATGCGATTTGGAGCATATGTTCAGCACGTTAACGAGATTTAGGGAAGTAGATTAAACCAGTCTCCGCTCTTTGTTATTTACACAGAAATCTAAAGTGACTATGTGTGCGGTATTTTGTTTACATCGTCGGCAATAAATTGCACTCCGTACCCGACCTCATGACATTTTCTTATCTAAATCGATTCATTCATCTCCTTAAGAAGTGAGATCCCAATCATCGAAAAATATTGAAATAATTCAACATTCTCCATTTCTAAGAACGAGTTTACGATTGTATTTCGCGTGAAGTAAATCAAACACACGACAGTGTGATAAATCTACACGAAGTAGACCAGGAGACAGCTCCTAGCAAAGCATCTATTATAATCATAATGACATCTGCTAATTAACGAGAATTGCGCCATGCATTTGCTGGGTCCTACATGCTGTTGAGACCGAAATTGCCTTTTTAATATTTGTGAAAGTGTATTAATACAGGGTGGACTACCGAAAAGGAAACAATCTGAAAAATAAATAAAGCTAAATCACTAGAGAATCTGTTGAAGTGTAATGAAATGCAAAATGAACAGTTCATCCCGAAAAGTTATTGCGTAATATAAATCACTGAAGAGTCCAATTAGTCAGAAACTTTAATGAAATGAACAAAAACACTTTTGTCTACATGGTAGATCATAAACTACTCCTTGATAAACTGGAGTATCTGGGAATTAGAGGAAAAGGCAACGACTGGCTGCGCTCCTATCTTGACGGAAGAAGGCAAGCTGTAGTACTGAATAATAATGTATCTGATAAACAATTTGTCACACAGGGGGTACCACAGGGTTCAGTACTTGGCCCACTGTTGTTCATAGTGTTTATGAATGACCTGACTCACTCAGTCAGACAAGCAGATTTAGAAATTGTATATGCAGACGACACAAACTTCTGCTTGAGGAACTCAACAGCTCAAGAGTGTTCTGCCAGAGCTGATGTAAGTGCACAGGCATTTTATAATTACTGTTACAATAACGGATTATCTGTTAATGCAGAGAAAACTCACTTTATGATATTCTTACCCAAGAATGGCAGCTTTGATAATACTCTAACAATAACAATGAACCACCAAACAATTCAACAAGCTGAATCGATAAAATTCCTAGGAGTCACAGTGGACCATAAGATGACCTGGAAAGAACATATTAGTGATGTGGTAGCCAAACTAAGCAGTATCTGCTTCTTAATGAGGCAATTACGTAACACATTCAGTTTTGATGTCTTGAAAATGGTATATTTTGCACATGCAGAAAGCATACTGTCATATGGTCTCATTTTTTGGGGGTCATCTAGTAATCTGAATGATGCATTTATTGTACAGAAAAAAATAATGAGATGCATGATGGGAACGTCACCTACGAGACATCCACGACTATCATACAAGAAATATGAACAAAATGTATCAACCACTTTCTAGATTGACTATTGGACAGAAATCTCATAAATACCAACAAATAAAATGCTACAACAAATTGTCACCTCACAAACCACAAGAGGAGACTAAATCATCTGTCGGTAACAAATAAGACAGATGGGTATCCGCGGCTAAGCTAAACAGTGGAGACGGGAGTGGGTTAAACAACTTAGCAAATTTCAAATAGATCTTAATGGGCGCCAGGTAAATTTAATCCTCCAGATACCCTAAGTAACTTACAATATCAATAACTTACCAATTAATATTGGAAATAAAAGATAAAGATCCCCAGTATGATTTATTCAGTAATCCTAAGTTACATGGATTAACCGACAACGCTTCTAAGACAACAATGCAATATTCACACTACTACGCGATGTTCAAATGTCAATACAAGAGCGCGGTGTATATAACCACGAATTCAATCAGCCATAAATTACGGTAGTAACGACGCTCAAAAAAACTACAATACGTCGAGTAAAACTACCACGAAAATTGAGTAGGTGAAATCGTAAATACTAGTATCGGATGGTAAGACAAACTCGTTTGCGTCGCGTGAGCTCAGGCGTAGGCGCATCGGTGTCAATCAGCAATCGTGAAAGGAAGAATATACCTCAATTTCCGTTTCACAAATATCTATATCAATCAGGTATCAATAAACAACTCTTAATCAATAAACGATAAACAACACTATATCAACAGGTATCAATAAACATAAGGGCAACAATTATTTAAATAACTCAGTATAGCACAAATATTCAAATAAATCAATTATAACTTGCGTGCTCCTTTTGGGCCACCCGGTATATGGTGTTAGGCTACCCCGTAGTTCGACGGAGATGGATCACCCTGTAGCACCGGTGGATCACCCTGTAGTACGGCGGAGATGGATCACCCTGTAGCACCACCAAGATAGATCACCCTGTAGGGCACGACAAGCTGGACCAGTAATGGATCACCAAATAAGATCCAGAAAGATAAAAAAACTTAAGAAGAAGAAAAAAAAAGAAAGGAGAAGAAAAAAAAAAGGAAAGGAGAAGAAAAAAAAAGGAAAGGAGAAGAAAAAAAAAAGGAAAACAGGAAGACAGGAAAACAGGAGAACAGGAAAAAAAAGACAGGAAAAAAAAAGGAAAGAAGAAGAAAAAAAAGGAAAGGAGAAGAAAAAAAAACCCTACGGAAGAAAATTCTCAATCAGAATCAGATAAAAACAAGGTGAGATTCAACCCCCATTCAATAGGGACTATTTGACTAATCAATACCCCTGGTATATTGGGTGCCCTGTATAACCATATAACCCGTAAAAAAAATCAAGAAAATTGAATGAGTGTTGAAACCTCTCTTCAATACTAATATTCATTTGAGATATAACGATGGAATCAGAAATTACTAAACTCATCAAAAACACATTTAATGGTAAAATTCTTACCCTGGCCAAGGGGTTTTCTATACGATTCTTCGTGTGCGGTGCTCTGCACGGAAGTCCTACTGGGACTTGATGAGTGACTAAGAGCCTTCTGTTTCTTATGAATCTAGAGACGAGAAACGAAGGTTGTAGAATTGAAGAGGTGATATCATAGCTAAGACCACATGAGAGATGCGACAGTGATTCAGACATACCTAATTTCGGAAATCCTTCCACCTGGCACGAGTTCGGTAACCACCACAAATCCTCAAAAGAGCTTAAGTTTCAGACTGCAAATATCCACACCAAAATGACCAATCAGTCTTCCACTATACAATCCTGACTTGTAGAAATAATCCCCGTGAAGGATGGCACAAATACAACCAAATATATCCTACAATCAGTCTGATGGTACGCTCTGAACTCCGAACCAAGCTCATCGAAAGCCAACTTCCGAATACTAAGGAGACTGCCACATCTGACAGCTAACCAGTTGTTGCCACAGTGCGTCCAATCTACACTACAAGCACCAAGGGGGCGCTGTGCACAACATCCTAAATCTATCAATTCCACAGCCACTTGAGACATCATCAACAAGTCCATGACCCATCAAAACTCCTTCTCAAAGCAATGCAACCCTAAAACAACCCTTGACAACTTGAGTAACCGATCAATCCTCACCCGTGAACAACTGTAGAACTAGTTCGGTGTAAGTCGACGGAACGACACTACGAAAGTTCGGCAGATGT
The DNA here is from genome assembly GCF_025532065.1 of Leptinotarsa decemlineata. NCBI lineage: Eukaryota > Metazoa > Arthropoda > Insecta > Coleoptera > Chrysomelidae > Leptinotarsa > Leptinotarsa decemlineata. The sequence goes on from NW_027412690.1 coordinate 8,109,069, forward strand.
CAACCAACAGCTGTCTCTTAACCTTGTTTACAAATGTTTCTAAAAATATTGTTCCAACCAATTTTCAACTATTTACCAATCCTTATTCATGCCATGGAATAGAAACATATAAGGTAAGTCGCCATAACCTTCCCTTTCAGTACGAATATTTGAACATTCATCTTATGCAGAATATTTACCGAAAATATCAAACAGTATTCAGAAACCAGAGCTAACTAATATTGTTTTTCAGGCGATATGGCTCTAATATGTCAGTAATCCTTCTGGAAGTAATGAATAACGATCTATGCAAGAAATATTCTTGGAAAGGTATAGGGAATAAGGCAGACAACGGCAAAAAAAATGATAGGTGAAGAAAACTGAGAAACAAACAATAACAACTATTTCAACCTAGCGAGGAATTTCGGATCTCCAACGTCGATTGGCAATAGGAGAATGCGTAAGTACTGGTCAAAGCAGTTAGTCAGGGAGCATACATTTATTCTTATACATTTCAGGTATGGTTTTCTATGGAACGGAAGATTCCCATTACTATGATGTTAAATGAATAAAATCTACTTGTAACTTAATTACATTGTTAATATCCTTTGAATAAAGATCTTAAAAGGTAAGGTAGTGTTTTGAAAGGTCACATAAGAGCAGTTTGATCTAGTGCTAAATTGAAACGTAACAAAATACTTGGAGTTATGCTCGGAACCAAACAAGACGGGTAAATTTAAGACTGAGCTACATTCATTTCTCTGTAACGGCGCATTCTATTCTCTGAATGAATACCTGGCGGCATGATTATTGTAACCTATATATTATATGTGTGTATAAGTGTATATATATCGTAGAGTTTTCTTCTTTTATAATGTTTTATATTTATATTTGGGATTCGTTTGAATTTTTAGCCTTAGTTTTAAAATTTTGACTAGTCTGGTAAGTATATAAATGTTCACCAGCAGGCTGAATTGTGTATATGTTTTAATGATGAATAAAGCTACTTACTTACTTACCACGGGTATATTTTATTTATACGACCGGTTTCGGGTTTAACTCCATTATCCAGTTTTATACTTGATATACCTACCCTCAAAAAAGGTCTATTTCGAGTACACCAAATTGATCAGATTCAAACCTTGCGACAATCAATAAAAAAACCAAGGAACACGAAAAACCTCAAAAAATGTATCTGAAATAATCAAATAACTCAAACTAAAGTAGACTTTTTTTTCACGTTCCAATAATATTAATAATATGCTTCATTTTCATAAGACATAATGTTGTAGACAAAGCTGGGGTAGTAAATACTTAAAAAAATGCAATACATACAAAATGAAATAAAAATAAAAATGGTACATTGGTACAAACTATGTTAAAATGGAGGATATGAAAGGTATGTATATATAAAAGAGTAAAAGTCAAGTTAAAGTAACAACTTAGGAGCTCCTTAAGAAATAAAGATGAAAAATATAAGTAAGTCAGTTAAAAGCTATCGTTAAAATATTCATCCAAAGTATACTAGGGTATATCAGATAGAAATTGTTTGACTAACTTTCTGAATTGGAAGTCATTTATATTGGCAGATCTTATGTCCATAGGCAAATGGTTGTACATTTTTCCACCGTTGTAAAATATGGAGTCTCTGGTGATGTTTTTAGTTGGCACAATGAGTTTCAGAGTGAGTCTGCTGTTTCGGGTGTTCGGGCAGAGAATGCAGCAAAATTCAATATATGCTTATTTATTAAACACACAGATTCCAGTATAAATAATGCAGTTACCACTAGAATATTATGTTTTTTGAAGAAGGTTCTACAGGAGTCTCTTGGTTTAAGGTTTCCTATATACTTTATTGCCCTTTTCTGTAAAACACTCATAGAAATTTAGGGCTATTTTTAGAATGCAGTGATCTGCCTTTAAAAGAAGTTCGTTGATTGAGCACCTAAATGATGCGTTATTATTCGGTTTCGATAAAACTTATTTGATAATACCCAAACTAGGTATTATTACTGAGGAAACGAGTGTTTTTACTGAACATTCTAAAGCCATGCTTTTGAATTATTTTCAATTTAATGAATACCGTAATTGCAAAAAAAAATCAAACTAGTTTTCAACATCTATAGAATTTCCAATAACAAAATTCACTCTCATCAATACCCAATCCATCATAGTTAGAGCCTTCACACTTTTCTGAAACACGGCAACAGCGTCATACGAAAGCATCGTTGGCAGAGCCTGCTTTATGCACTGTGCATGTTGGCGTTTCCCTCCGCGTCCCCCTGCCGGTAAACACATCAATTATTATATCGGATGCATTTTGAATAGCTAACGGTAGAATGTCTCTACTCTTCGATGTGTCTCTCTCTCTCATTTCACCGCGAGGGCTAGTCCAGACGAAGATTTAGCTTTGTTGAATATTAGTCCAGTCAAAATAATCGCGAAAGTGGTTAGCTGAAGATAATTGGCATGATGATGAAAATTGGTACGTTAACGATTATAGTAAAATATGTCAAATTCACTCACGAATCGCAATTTCTGAAAAGTCGCCATTTTTAACATTGGCCTATATAGAGAAGATATGTCCAAAATCATATAGCTAAGCGTTAATCTATACATCTCTGTGATAATACACAATAGAATGGTCAAATCAACATATTTATTGACAAGTCTCATCAGGTACATAATTGTAAGAATAAACATCGAAATATGTAACTTATCTATGAAATAAACATATCAAAACAAAAAATTGGTTTTCCTGATTGATTCGGTCGTTACTTGATGAAGATCCATAGTATTTTGATAAACTACCTACACCTTACTATTTGTGGAGATTAAATCGAAAGGTGTAGGTTATGAAAAAACAAAATAGGCTATTTGACTAATTTTTGGAAATCATCATAAATTAATCTTTACTACGTAAGAAATTTCCTCCATCGATATTTAGGAGATTTAAAATGTATTTTTCAGTAATAATGCTTTTTAAAATTCAAATTTCTAAACCTGCGCCAAAAACGCTGTTTCTGTAATGGCTGTCGTCACGTGACATTGTGACGTTTCTAGCAAATAAACCTTTATCAAAAACAACTAAAATCAGTTAGTCTGATATGTACTTTATTACTTTGGACTATTTATCAAATAAACAATCCCATAAGACGTAGAAAATGGTTACAGTTAGCTCGAAGAGATCCCAACAGCATTTTATCGCACACAAAAGTTTCAATGTGTGAAGATCACTTTGATATAAGTAATATTTTATTTTTGTTTTTCAAGTAGTGTATATCCATCCTTTACGAATAGTGATTTTTAACATGATTTATAACTAGTGATACAGTATAGTATTTTATGTATAGATGTGAAACATATTATTATCTCAATATTAAATGCTTCACATGCTAAGTAAACCTGTGATATAAAACAATGACAATAATAATTATCTTATTATATATAACCTAAAATATTTAGGTATATGATCCTTCATACATTTATGAAAATAAACAATTCCCCCATGGTACTTACACTGCTGTTTTTACATTGTTAAGCTCCGCAGCATAGTAATCGGCATTATTTTCAGAAAATAGTGCAACCATAAATGCATCTATCCTAGGTAGATAACTGTTATCTGCTCGCACGAAACTAGGCTCCATTTTAAAATTTAACAAATGCGAATTGGAATGTTCAAAAAAACTATAGCAAAATTAATGTAAAAAGCTTTAATGTAAACAAAACAAACGACGTGTATTACAGTATTTACAATCAACCAGGCGTGTGACGTCACCCGAAAGATTGACCAATGACAAAGCGTTTCCGTCCCAGACTGAATTTCAAAAATGTATTGCATATTTTTCTGTTTATTTCTCAATTAATAAACTAAAAATGATATAGATGAAAATGAAATATGGTTTATTATGCTATTAGCTAATAGAATGACCACAATTTTTAGTGTATTTTAATACTGTCAAATAGCCTATTAAAATCTTCATTTTGACTGGACTATTATTCCCAACGAAGATTTAGCTTTGTTGTACATACTTTTTACGTGCCTTTCACCGACATCCATCGTAGCAGCGGTGACGTGTTCACGCATTCATTTGTTTTCATTCTTTTTACGCTTTCCTCTCGTTTTCATGATCGACATTTTGTAGATAGAACAGCTATTGTTCCCGGTTTGCGGTTCGAACGTTATTTAGAGTTTCGAAATGGTTTTCATTCGATCGGTGGCTGTGAATAATGTGTTTTTGCTTTCGAATTCGAAGTAATCGGCTTCTGTCAGGTTGTGTGTGTTTATCAAAAAGGGCGCAGGAGTCTTTGTTTCGTTAATTGGTTGTCTTTTGCAAGACGCAATCGAGATATATACCAGGATGCCTGTCCGCAACACAGAATGACACTGAGATATTTTTGTGTTGAGATGGAGAAGTTTTTTTTTCTATCACTATTGGAAAAACGTTAACTTCTTGTTGTGCTACGAGTAGGCAATGATCTATTACTCAACACCTTTGAACCATCGCAGTTGGCCAGACACATATTAATCAACTTCTTCAAGGCCAATCACATTTGAGAGGATAGCTGAAGTAGCTAGGCTATGGTTGGAAATATGGCCTCCTTATTCATCATACTACAGTGTGACCCATTTTTAATGGAAACACCCCCCTAAAATTTGAAGTTGTAAATCGATTTTGATAATTTTTTTTAAATGTCAAGTACTAAAAGGTCTACCTTGGGAAAAAATTTGAAATGTTTATTGAAGTTTCAGGGAATACTACGATATTTTTTCTTAGTCGAAAATCGGGATTTTTTATTAGTGACTTTTTTATTGAAAAAATCACTACGCCACTGGATTCAGAGTGCCTCTAAACAGGTGTGACCAAAATTTCATGAAAAATTATTCATTATTAACAAAGTTATGACAACTCAAAAATCGAAAACTCACACAGCTAACAGTCACAATATATAATTTTTTTTATGATTTCAACAATAAAGTGCCGCCAGATGAAAAAACAAAACGAATAGCGTAAATATTTTTAATGAAAATAACGGAATCACATTCAAGTTTTCACGCAAATTAACTAAAACTAAGACCTAATATTTCAATTTGAATTTTAGTTGCCATAGAAATGATATTACTGTTTGACACTTGTGAAATATTTAAGTGTACTATTGTCAACAATATTCACCTTATAGTTCTTCGAATTATTTTGTGTCATGGCTGCAAGATTGAGCGTAAGAGAGAAATTGAAATTGTACGCCTTTCGGGAGATGACGTTAGAAGTGCTAGAGAGGTTTGTAGAGTATTTAATGAGGGAAATCCAGATCGTCCTCGTATTAGCTGCGGTACTGTAAATAAATAAAATATTCAATGAAACTGGTGCAGTATCAAAAATGATGTTAAAAAGTAATCCTGTACAAAGACGAAACAGGAATGACAGGAATGATCGAATCATTTTAGATTATTTCGGAAATAATCATAATGACAGTATAAGAAATGCCAATTTAGATTTGAATATTCCACGAGAAACTATTCGGAGATGTCTCAAGACGAAGAATATTAAACGTTTCAAGCCAAAATTTTTACACACACTTCAAGAAGGCGACGAAGCAAGACGCCTGGAATATTGTTTATGGGCCCAAGGGGAATATTTAAACAATAGAAATTTCCTAAAAACTATTTTATATACCGACGAAGCCACTTTCACTACAAATGGAGTAGTGTCATCACAGAATTGTCGCTATTGGGCAGCGGATAATCCTAACTGGGTAATAAACTGCAAAAGCCAGTATTCCCAAAAAATCAACGTCTGGTGTGGGATATTGAACGAACGAATTATTGGTCCTTTCTTTTTTGAGGTAAACATTAATGCGCAGAGGTTTATAGAATTTTTAAACACTGAGTTTTGGGATGCTATTCACGAACTGCCAATCAATGAACGATCAAATTTAATTGTCCAGTTAGATGGGTGTTCAGTTCATTATGCCAGAGCTGTGAGGCAATGGCTCAACGAACATTTTCCAAACCGATGGATAGGCCGTGGTAGTCCGTTTATAGAGTGGCCACCTAGATCTCCAGACCTCACAGTTTTGGACTTTTTTCTCTGGGGACTTCTCACACAAAAGGTTTACAAAAACCGCTCAAGAGATAGAAATGAACTTTGTGCAAGAATTCGACAGGTATGTGCAGATATTAGCCCTCAAGAACCAAGGAACGTAATCAGAAACATTCGTACCGAAATACGTGGTGGATTAGTAGAGTCTACTAGAATATGAGTTAGAATTAATTATGAGTTTCAATAATTAGTTATTAGTTACGTTCATTAAAATTGATTGCTTCATTGTTAGTTGAATTGTGTGAATGTAATTCCGTTATTTTATATATTCTCATGGCTATATCTGTTGATATAGGGTGTTTTTTGTGACTGTTAGCTGTGTGAGTTTTCGAATTTTTGAGTTGTCATAACTTTGTAAATGATGAATATTTTTTCATGAAATTTTGGTCACACCTGTTTAGAGGCACTCTGAATCCAGTGGCGTAGTGATTTTTTCAATAAAAAAATCGCTAATAAAAAATCCCGATTTTCGACTAAGAAAAAATATCGTAGTATGCCCTGAAACTTTAATAAACATTTCAAATTTTGTTCCAAGGTAGACCTTTTAGTACTTGACATTTAAAAAAAAATTAAAATCGGTTTACAACTTCAATACTATTGAAGTTTTTGCCATTTCTGTTTATGAATCCAAGCATTCCATTTGCATCAGCAGTCATATTTCTTATATGTGTTGTGAATGTTATATATACAAAATATTATAATAAATAAAATAAATATAATATTATAGTAAATATTATATATTGTCGTATGTTATACCAAGATCTTTTATCTCATGTACGCGGTTGATTGTAGTATTGTTGATTGAATAGTCAGTCGTACATTAAAATTCGCTTTTATGTTTTATGGATTCATTCAGTTGTAGACGATTATTATTACACCAAAGTTTGATTACATCTAATTCATGTTGTACACGTTGACAGTCAGTAATGTCGTCGATTTTCTAATATAGTTTCAGGTCGTCTGCAAATAGTAGGCTAGGAATATTCAAAAAGGTTGCCAAGTCATTATTAAAAATTAAAAATGAAAGAGCTCCAAGATTAGAACCTCGTGGTACACCAGATGTAACTACGTATTGAGCCGATTTGAAAGATTCATATTCGACGAATTGTTTTCTGTTAACTAGATATGATTCAATCAGAGCAGTTGGTTAGAGAGTCCCAATTCTGTCAATTTTCTGAGAAGAACATGATGGTCTTTTACATGGTTGAATAACATATTCAAAAGTTCTTGTCGATATTAACCAAATATACCGATATTTATCCAACTTTGTTCATTTGGTGCTTCATGAATACATTTTGAAACTAAAGACAGAACTTTTTACTTTTTTGGTTAGTAGTTGGTGTCCTTACTACAAATAATTGCTCAACTCCAGATAATTAGTGAATGGTTATTTCGACTGCATGGAAAACGTTTTTGTGAGGATACCAAAGTATTGAAGAAGCATTGTATTTTTGAGCCACTTGTTTTACAGATTTCAGCTTTCCAGTTTGGGTGATATGTAATATTCTCAGGTAGAAGCCTCTGGATTTCTTCAGTAACAAGTTCTGTGCTCCTCTCTCTGCTTCAATTTTCAGTTTGACAGCAAGAAAAAAGTGTTTTTCCAAAATAATTTCTTTAGCAACGATTAGAACTGCATTCTTAAAGTTAGTGTAGTCCACATTTTGATGAGCGTCACCTAAACGGGCCACCTTGACCAATTTAGCGAGCGAGAAAGTTAATGAAGTAGAAGCATTCTTTCTTTCAAAAGAAAATCTATAAAAACCAAACGAAGTTGAGTGCTGACACGCTATTCATATAAAAAGAAAACATTTCAAACAATTCACCGATTACATTAACTCTCGAAACCACCGTAAGCACTTTCTTGAAACCGCAAACGACGAGAATTTGCTTATCTCCGTGAAAAATTCGACGAGCCGACAAAAATGCTCGATGTTTGCGATATTCAACATTGTGTAACCGAATCACGTCCCATCGAGTTCCGAGACACCAAACACCAATGAATAAGGCTGAGCTCGAACCCAATGGCCAGATGAAGAATAATAGTCCGGGCGCCTGTGACAGATTTTTCGCGATCAATTCATTCCCAGACAATTTCACTTAAAGTTGTCGGCACTCTCAAAGGCCAAAAAAACCAACACATAGAAATAATGCCGCTACGAACTAGTCCACGTGGACTGAAGAATTGGGGGTTCGTATTGGATAATTTTTAGTAACCGAGTTTTATGATTGGCTGAAGAGTCATAAAATTGAACTTGAAGTCATGTTACGGTGACGAATAGAAATCAGGAATGCGGGGATGGTTATCGCCGTCGCGTTCAGTTCAGGAACTGATCGCGATTTGCGTGTTGAAATTCTATATTGGTGCAGATATAATTATTTAAAATTTTCGTTATCCGTTTAAAATGTGGCGTCCTTGGACAAGTAGGTACTAATAGTAATAACGAGTGCGATAACAACGCAGAGTTTTTCCGGCGTAGTGATTCCAATAGCGATGGTGAACAATGCGTAAAAGAGATACCAGTGTGAATAAGATTCGGATGCATTTGAATATTGAAGCACAGAGAGTATGTTTCAATGTATGTAAGAATCTACATCTAAAGTTTGGTTTCGAAGGAAACAAACTATTACAAGCAACATCAGATTTGACAGAAATTCCTTTCTCAACTGTACGTAAAATAGTCAAAAACAAACCTTAAGAACGCAAGACGCGATGTAATACAGGATTACCAAAATCTTAAGATGTTCATCTAATAAAACAATATACTACTATTACAAAAGCAATGAGATTCCTACAAGTGAAATAATAAGGAAGAAATTGAATACTTCTAGCCATAACGTGAGCTGCTGTGACAAAACTCTTCAGAATTGGATAAAGAAACTAGGATTTAGATTTAAAATAATAAATAAACGTCAAGCAATTACGGAAAGCAGAAGAAAAATGGAATTGACTAACAAATACTTAGAACAAATAACTAAATATAGACAAGAACAATAGCAAATTTTCTATTTGGACGAAATTTGGTATGACACTCACGATACAGTCACGAAATGGTAGACTGATGGTTCGAGAATGTGTCAGCCTAACATGCCTGCAAACAAAATTTGATAGGAAGGTAATAGAGCTAATTAAAGAAGAAGTATATAATATATATATATATATATATATATATATATATATATATATATATATATATATATATATATATATATATATATATATAGTCACTAGCCCTCGGACTATATGACTAAGCCCGACCCGAACAGCCAGATGAAATAATAACCCACGGCCCAAGAGTTTTATCCAACGATTTATTTGGCCGCACTCGACTCGAGACCGAGACGATATTTTACAGGAAGTGCCTCTCAGAACCTCTTTACATAAATAAACCGTTTTTATAAATAAGGAAAGGGACGTTTTATAAATTTACTCCGTAAATAAAGGCAGGTACAGAGGTATTCGCCGAGGAAACTCCTTATTGGGACGGAATGAAAAGGCATTGATAGTAGATAGTATTACCGCTGTTTTAATTTGCCTCTCAGTGGAATCGTACAGAGTTAGCGTCTTGTCTGAGTATTCGAATTGTGAGTTGTTTTATTTCATTCTCTTCTGTTGACATTAATCAAGTCCCAGACACATTGTTGTTCGTGTAGGATCTTTCCGGCATTGATGAAGGGTAATACATCGAAATATCTACGAGACTAACCTCTGTGAGGTATCTTGCATAAATGTCTGTCGAATATAATTCAATATCCAACGTGGTGTTAGCCGGGAAAGTAGTTGTTTTCCGGCAGGCGTTTACTAGGTTAGTACGTTGCCCAAAACAATTTTATTATTTGTACGTGTTGTTGAATGATATATCCGTCCATTGTGATTTGTCAAAACATACTGAAAAAATGGCAACTAATTTGACAGATGTAGCTCCAACAACAAGATGGCCGTTATTAATAGTCAATACCATTTTAGACCTACCACGGAGAAAGAAAACAACCATAACTATTCGGAAATGACAGAAAGGCGATTATGGGATTGTTCACCCATCGTGCTCATAATTCTGTATCCCTTTTGAATTGCCATATCAAGTTCGACGAACTCTCCTGCAGTTTTACTGGCATGGAGAGAAAGCTGTTTTATCTGTCTTCATTGTGAATTATAATTAATTAATCATCGCATTACAGACTAAGTATCGTTCAGCTAAGAATACGCATTGTTACAAGGATTTTTTCGTGAATTAATCACTCTTTGTTCATGGTAATACTGTTATGAAATATTGAAAATAACTGAGAAATGTTATATTGAAAGTTACGAAAGAGATAACATGACTGTATAATTTATTCGTTTGAATACATTTTGATGAAAGGACTGAGAGTTAATGAAACATATCGAACATGTTTACAGGAACTTGAAAACACGGATCTCTATTTCTTTGCCAGAAGCGGTTTCGGGCTATTTGGCCTCTCGTCAGTGCAAGGGTAGTAGCCATCATCAAGCTAAAGTTGATGATACTCCATAATTAAAAATAGAATTCGTTTCAGAGTATCATTCCTCGAACAAGGCTGAAGCGAACGACAAACAACAAATTTGTTATCGTTCGATCTGATAAACAAGGTACTAACCAAACGCATAACCAAAACTCATTGTAAGGAAATAAACTGTCACATATATTCAGTGGGCATACTTGAAAACTGGCTATAAATCAAATTAACTAATAGTTAACAGTGAATTTGATTTACAACATGTCCACTGAATATATGTGAACATATCCCTACTGATTTAGTGGGTTTTTGTTTCATCTCTTTCATAGAGTGCATTTCTTTAATGCACATTAATGCACATAATGCACATTTCTTTAATTAATTTTATGATATCCTCAAATATTCTTTCGTTAGTTTGCTTTTCAGCTGTCTTATAATATATGTGGCAGTTGAGAGACGTTTTGAAATATACTTGATATGATTAGTATTGTGGTGTCATGTAGTTTAGTGTTCCAATATGCGTTTTGAAGGGAGTAGCCAGTGAATACAAAAAGTCCGATGATATCATCGGAAAAGAAGCACCAAGAACTTTATTGGGAGAGAACTTTATTGGGAGCGGACCTTCGCATTTCTGTAAAATTCAGACGAAAAGTGATTGGTTTCAGAAATGTGGTCGAGGATCATTTTGAATGTCAGCTGGAGCAGCCACAAATATATAACAACATTCCTCAGCGGCTTCTGTCTGAATGCTAATCATGCAATTCGAAAATGGAACACCGCCCTGCCCTTAGCGAACGGTAGTCGGTAATAGACCCACTTAAAATTCAGTTCGCAGAAACCGGAGAGATAGACACCGAGAGAGAGAGAGAGAGAGAGAGAAGGAGCAGACATGGCATGTTTATGTTCGTTGTCGGCAACTCTATATAGCATAATATAGCATGCATGGTGAAGTCCGCGGATTCAGTGTTGCCAGAGAAATTTTCGGAACTCTATAGACAATTTGAACAAAAACTTTAATATTTATGAGTGTCCAAAAATGTTCTTACACGCATCTTACTCGAGTTGAATTTCCTTTATAGAACTCGGTTAAAAATCACTTCAAGTTACAGAAATGATAAACGAGCCTTATTTCAGTTCAACTTTTTATTTGCATGAAAATGAGGAGTATAGTTCAAGTAAACGATATAGTGCATCCAAATTTGGGATCAATGTGTTTTCAAATCATTCCTCGATAATATTAGCTTCCATGTTCTTATGATAGTCGACATTGCAGTCTTCAAGTTGTTTTTCCACATAATTTCAAAGAATTCGGAACCCATCCTCTATATTTCCTCCGCAATGCACAATTATTAGTCGCGATCCTTTATTCGCAGGCATGTTAGGCGTACACATTCTCGAACCATCAGTCCACCCTTTCGTAACTGTGTTGTAAGTGTCATACCAAGTTTAGTCCAAATAGAAAATTTGCCGTTGTTCTTGTCTATATTTAGTTATTTGTTCTAAGTATTTGTTACGCAATTCCACTATTCTTCTGCTTTCCATATATGCTTGACGTTTGTTTGTTATTTTAAATCTGAATCCTAGTTTCTTTATCCAATTCTGAAGATTTTTGTAACAGCAGCTCACGTTCTGGCCGAGAGCATTCAACTTCTTCCTTATGATTTCAGTTGTAGGAATCTCATTGCTTTTGTAACAGTCGTATATTGTTTTTTCAATGATTTTATCAGATGAACATCTGAAGGTTTTGGTAATCCTGTATCTTGCGTTTGACTATTTTACGTACAGTTGGGAAAGAAAGTTCGGTCAAATCTAATGTTGTTTGTAATTGTTTGTTTCCCTCGAAACCAAACTTGAGATGTAGATTCTTATATACATTGAAACATACTCTCTGTGTTTCAATATTCAAATGCATCCGAATCTTATCCACTGGTATCTCTTTTTCGCATTGTTCACCATCGCTATTGGAATCACTACACAGGAAAAAGTCTGCGTTGTTATCACACTCGTTATTATTATTAGTACTTGTCCAAGGACGCCACATTTTAAGCAGATAACAAAAAGTTTGAGTAATTATAACTGCACCAATATCGAATTCCAAAACTCAAATCGCGATCAGTTCCTGAACTGAACCATGACGACACAACGGCGATACTCATCCCCACATTCTATTCGTCACCGTAACATGACTTCCAATTCAATTTTATGACTCTTCAGCCAATCGTGAAACTCAGTTAGTGAAAATTATCCAATACGAACCGCCAACTTTTCAGTCCACGTGGACTAGTTAGCAGCGGCATTATTTCTCTGTATTGGTTTTTTTGGCCTTTGAGATGCCGAACTATTCACAATACAGGTTACTTCGACTATACCTGCGTTTGAATGAAATGTCAGTTCCGAACTGACGTGAAACAGCTAAAATGTCACTTGCAGAATCTATAAATACAAAAAAAAGAAACATGTGACGAGGAGTTTGCAGATCTGCACGTTTGTACGAAATGTGGAACTCAGAATGACGTGTATTTCATTAATAATATTGCGTTTCGTAACCACGTGATGTAAAAATCAATGAAAACAATGAAAGAAGCACAGGTCACATAGTCGAAAGTATCACCGCTGATTATGCTGACGGTCATATTCTTTTCTTCGACTGTTCAGAATATCACTTAACAAAACAATGTATACTGTACGGTAAATCGGGAACAAGAAAAGTACAAGTTCCTCTCCACTCAGTTGTTATTCTTATTTATTCATTCAGCCCCTTCTGCATTGGACACTTTATGATTTTGGCTCTTATTTTATTCAGAGAATGGCCATTGCTGGGTGTATCTGTTTTTAGACTTCTCGCAACAAGAACAAAAACTCACTGTTTTTCCGAGTTATCGTGAAATTCTTCAAATGTGAAGAAATTCATTTACTTCCGGCAACGCTGGCCGAATTCTGCACACATGAAGGTCGAGATAAGCGGCAATACGCTCTTGATTTGCATACAAAGAGCGTTTCCCTCGATGCAATGTTGCACGGCGATTGTTACGCAGGCATAGAGGAGGAAAATTGAAATTTATGACACCAGATCCAGCTGTGATATTGCAGTGGGTGCGTCTAAATTGCAACAATGCTGGTTAGTTAACGAGGAAAATGAGGAATAATTGCTTTTTGCCGTTGTTAGATTGTTCCGGGATTACCGCTCCAGCTGTTTCCAAGAATGGCAATAATGATACTATTAACTGAATTCCGGAAAATTGTTGTTTAATATTTAAGTATATATTCCCGACTGGCGCCAGCTTTCTAAAAAAATTCATATATTCTTGCGTTTTTTGTCACGAATCTGAAGTGAAAACTTGGGGTCCTGATTTCTTTCCGGATATGCAGTTACTCAAAAGTCGAAACATCGACTAATTCAGGATTTTACTTCCGATAATAAAAACTTTCGAAATGACACATTCTTCACACGGTAGCATGCGGTGGCAAAAGGCATTACATTTTCTCAAAATGGTATCTTCAATAGCAAACTAAACACCGTCATAAACAATTTTTCAAGTTCACATTGCCGAGGACAAAAAACACACACAGCGAGGAGAAAACCGTAAATAGGAAATAGCAGAGCATGATTGGACTCATCAACATCACATGAAGTCGTCTCAAGCTGAGATCATCCACAGGGAGGAACACTGGTTTAAGAGGAAGTTCAGAGAAGCTACATATATGTTGTGCAAAGATGCATTCAGCCAAGCTAGCGGATGGAAACCTTTAATCAAGAGGAAAAACGGTAAACTCCCGCTGAACCGGTGAAGAGTAGAGAGAAAAGAGGGGATAGGTGAAAGCACTCGAATGACCTATAAATAGTCATCTATAGTCATCTCTCAGAGGACTAATCTAGTTATCACCCTAAGACGTTTGTTAATGATTTTTTTTTGCTTATTTTTATTTTATTTCACGTTTAATTGGTCATTATAAATGATTTTTTTTCAATTCCTTTTAATTTTATTTGTTCTTTCAGAGATTTCAAGTCATATTAGTATCAGTCAATACCTACGTTGGAGAGGTTTTTAAAAAAACTAAGAAAAAGCAGAAGGCTCATGATAATACCTTAGAACACTCCGCTATTGCTTGAAATCCTGTCTAATGAAACATTCACAAGTTATTTAATTATTACTCATTGATTTCGGTTTATAAGATATAAATGAACCCACATCAATGCGTCTCCATGTATTTCATAATGGAGTAGTATTTATAATATCAAATTGAGATAACAAATGTACACTTGAAACAGATACAAAACATAAACCTTTGCCAATGCAATGTTAATATTATTATTATTTACATGTATTCTTTCCTACTGCATATTTTACTACGTATTAGTCTCTTCATAAACTGTTAATTTCTTCGAAACGATTAAATAATTATAATTAAATAATATATTGTATTATTATCCGGCTCGAACGACCAAAAAGTCATCCAATTAATTCACTAATGTTTGTATAAACTACGAAAGTGCGAAATTTGGCTCTTTGATCACATCGGCTCGTTAAATAACAAATAACCAATCTCCGAAACATTGGCGGTTTCCACGTCACGTGGCTGATTCTAATCACGCGAATTTTAATAGCGGCCATACATCCTTCGCCGATTTATAACTAACGACGAAACGTTCGCCCTTCTCAGAATCGGAGCGGTTTATAAATTACGTTCATTTGTTTTGCAGTCTCCCGTCTTCGTACGTGCCATGATTCATCGGCGATGGCCTACTATAACCTCTAATCCCATTCATGCGGCAAAGGCGCCCCGGAATTTTATTTGAGGGGGTTTGACCTTATAAAAAAACTGTTTAAAATCTGTTTTTCCGTTAACCAGCTGTCGCACCCCAACGAACGACAACCCTCAGAAGTCGAAACGTGTGCGGGCTACGGATTAACAAGGTCTTACCTTTCAACGTGTTATTCCTAACACGGATTTTCTAATGTTTCAATAGAGGTGAAAAATCTTTTTAATTTCAACTTCCCTATTGATATACAGAAACTCCCAAAATTAACAGATATATTTCTATAAAATCTTTATGAAAAATACTCGGTCTGACACCCTAACCCCTTCGTGAGAAGGGGGTTGGTTACTCTTATTTAAAAAAATTAAATGAAAACTCCTAAATATAACAAACATGAGAACAAGGTAAGTTGATAAATTTATTAATAACGTAAATATAATTTGGACATTGAAAAAATACACATGCGTCATTATTTTTGTGCATCCAATATGAGTCGACAGACTAATAAAAAAAAGCACTGTGGCTACTGACCTGAACAACCTAAACTTTTAATGAAGATTTGTTTTTTTCAAATTCACAAAAAAGTAACCCCATTTTGACTCTGCTTGGGAATAATAACAAGGGCTGACTGTTACCAGATATGTTGTTCTATTTTTTGATAAATTTGATTTATAGGTATTAGCTGTGGGAAATCATTATATCTTATATTCCATATCCTAACCTCGATTCCTGACAATATGAATTTTCCAGTCTACCAAACCTTAGACAGTGAGAGATTAAAATTTATAATAACGATATAAAATTCACCCACTATGGAATATGAAATGCCCACGATTTGTTAGTCGCGAAAACAAGTTTGTGTAGTATAAAAGGATTGAAACCGTACAAAATCTGTGAAAAACAAAGAGTATACAATGTAAAGTGTGAAATGATAATAATACTAATAATCAATTGGTCTTAAAATTCAAAAAATTGCCTACGACTCAGGTTTGTATATCTATCTCTTTCCGATATACCAAGTGCAAGCTGCCATTCAAATAAGAGCTCCTTGATTTTGAACCACTGAAAACAAACACATTTGGAAAACTTTCATTCACCTTTGCGAAACCTACTCCATTGAACCTTCCAGACCGCTGTCTTCGTTGAACATCGGAACTTGTGGAGGCTGGAGCAAGTATGACCACTTTGAAGCGCCATGGTGGATGGAAAAGTACGTTGATTGCAGAAGGAAATTCAGAGGACAGTACATCTTCAAATTAGGTTTCAAGTCTTGTACTTTTTCAAGGACATTACACAAGCACTACAGGAAAATTTTCGAAGCGCTCTAAGAACGGAGCGATTACGTTGGATTTGAATCGCTGGAGATTAAATTCATTTGGAAAAACGTTCTCACGAAGTTTATTTCATGTAAACGCAGTTTTACAAATGAAAGATTTTTTAAACAGTGAAGTTCGAGGTTTACTGAGTTGAACCTCAAAACGATAAGCAGCCACAGCCCGTCGCGTATTTCCGATGTGTACCGCTCTTGGTGGAATCAAATGTGCCAAGTCACATGAACACCTCCCATATTCATCTTCAACCTTTCTTCGGTGTTTCAGACTATGAAGGTTGCTAGTGATGTTCGTGTCTCCAATCAGGCGGATGACTCTTTTCTGAATGGACTCCACCAGGTTCAGGGTATGCTTGGGGGCAGAGCTCCACACATGCTACACAGAGCTTCCAGAGAAGCTCTGATCTGAGCTTTATAAAGCATCAAAAGTTGCTGAAGTTTGTACAGTTTTTTGGTTCGGAACAATGTTCCAAGCTTTTGAGAAGCAGCCTTTGCAATTTCAGCGACATGATTGTGCCAAGACATTGGTGTCCATTTCAACTCTCAACAAACTTATCGAAGCAGAAAGCGGAATTGTCTTTACAGACATTATTATATTCGGTTCGGAGACATTATCTTGCAAAAACCAGATTATGATAACTTTGGTGGGTTCAATTTCATACTTTATAATCGTTTATAAAAGTTATAAATAAGGTAATCACTAACTGTTCCGTTACATGGCCCACATGGACCAAAAGAGCCACTTAGCACGGAACAAGAACTATTATTTTTTTTGACAGATGACAATCTTAGAAGTGATAGTTGTTAGAGAACGTGAACATGGTGAAACAGAGCTAGTTTGATTAACAACCTGCTGAGATGCCATGGTGATTTTTTCAATTTCAAAAAAGTACCAATGAGTTTTAAATGATTTGAGTTTACCGCTAAAAAGGAATTGAACACCTTCAACACAGAACATAGGTCATAGAAACTTGACCCCTCAACATCGAAGTGCCTCTAGATGTCCAGATTCTGTAATAAAGTACATAATATAGACAGAGTAACGAACTGAGTAGTTCAACATCAAAGTAGGTAAAAAAACAGACAAAACAAAAATTTGATGACCAAGTTGAAAATTCTGGCCGTCATTGCATGAACGAATGCAATAAATGTTTCGAATATCGAAGTAACCGCAGCTTGACAGCATAACCCTTCGGTGCGCCGATGTTATGCCAAGCCGTGCCCTGCTCACCAACGCAAAATAGGCACAGCTTAATGTGATACGGGAGGTATGACTTTAATATTACGGTAATAAATTCAAAGTATCGTGAATAACTATTCTAGTTACGGCTCCGTAAATTGCACAACATGCGACTGGATTCTCGTCTGTGCGTTTATGAGTTAGCGAAGCATCAGCCATCTGGCGCGCACAATGTTTCAATTGTCAGGATGTAGCCGTTGCTCTGCTGAAATATGCAGGCTGCGATATACTTCTGAAAGTTATGTGAATAAATGCATGTTTTGAAGAAATTATATCCTTGCAGATCTGTGTTGCGGATGCGAGATCCCACTGCGACGAAGGTACAGCTTTCTGGTCATCGAGATTCATTATTATCAGTCGAAGAGTCAGCCGATGGTACCATCACCATCTCTGTGAAGCGCAAGTACTAGTCCATGAGCAAGATGTCTCTCGACCCCAGCACAACTGTGATAGCTTTCTTCACCAAAACCTCACCTGGAATCCTCACTTGGAGAAGGCTACAGAAAGCCAGACTAACCCTATAAGGTCATGTAGCAGGATCTGTGAAAAATCTTAGGGCAATAGTCCAAATGAAACCTTTAGATAAATGTGAAGATTGTCAGATCAATCACCATATACCTACTCAGGGAGCATTTGGTTGGTGGCTGAAAGCTTTGCATCAAACTGTTCAGGCAAAGATGTCTGGTACAGAGACAGACTTGTCAGGATATCTCCGATGCCATCTGCACCACAGCGTCATCTGCCATAAAAATCCTACGAGACATACCTCCTCACCACATTTTTCTGGAGCCTGGTTTGTGCACATTGCCAGTTGCGCAAAATGAGCTCACAACTGGATGACACTGACAGTCTGGGAATGACCTCATACTAAATCTCTCCAACAGTCGACTGCAACCTGCCTTATACAGTTCCAATTCTGAAGAGAGAGGACCGAATCTTCTGGGAGGAGGTGAGCAGATAGATAGCTGTTTAGTTCATAGGTCTGACTCAGGTTCGGGGTGCAGCTGTATACAGTCTCAGGTCAACGTCCCAGATAGTACTGAACTACCAGTTAAAAACGCTTCTCAATGGGAAAACAACTAATTAGTGATATCTGGTCTGCATAGGTTACACTGAATAAGAACCTGTCACTAGTATCGCTTTTGGATTTACAAGGAAAGAAGATGTTTTTCGACAGGCATTTATCAGATACTACTGTGCAGGAAATTTGGGAGAACTGAATTCGAAATATTTATTTTATCAGTAAGCAGTAAATATTTGATTATACCTGAATGTTTAATCTAACCTTCACCTATCTGTAGGAAATCGTTGAAATGCTGATTGATCGAGGGATTAGTCTTCATAACAACACAAAAAACCTTGATCAGTAGACGGACTACATCAAGAAGGATACTCAGCAGAATGGGTACTCCAAGAAGCTCGTAGATTAAATGTTGACCATATGAAGACTATGGAGAGAGGAATCGTTAAGATACTATTTGATTGTGTTTCCAATGTCTGTAATAAAAAGAGAAGTCCCCACAAGAAAGTGCTAGGTAAAGAAGTATCTAAAAGTTGAGTGTAAGAAACATTGGTCAAAGGATGATGAGTGCTTCGTCGGAGTGCATAATAATAATAATGATTTATTATTTTCCATAACACAAATTATTCTTCAGTAGATCACATAACCAGGCAAATAAATGGATTATGCTTGGTCTTAAAACCAATTCTTCCACATAAACCACAACATAAATAAATAAATATTTTATAATATAATTAAGGATTAGGAAAAAGAAATAGGAATAGGAATATAAATTAGGGAATATTCTAAAAAAAATCATGTTTCATTGTGTTTCAAACGAATGTTTTTTGGCATTTTTTTTGAAAATGTGAATTGATGAAGAAAATTTGGGATCATCCAGATGATTGCCGTGAGGAGATATCTGATAGGTAAATGACCTTTATAAATTTCTTTATTGTGTGCAGAAATATGGATCATATTTTTTCTTGAACATCTGACATTGCACAGTAAACAGATTGCACATCTGTCCTATATATAAATTTTCCATATAAATATTCGGGTTTTTTGAATTTTGAATTATGGTATTCAATAGTAAAAAGTGAGAGCGTGTAATTTGCGTCTGTTATACATACTCAACCATCCCGCGTCCTTTAGCTCATGTGACATTCTTTCTCTCCTTTTGGATTCGACGTATATCACTACAATCTATACATTAACACACACTGTCACAGTGATTGAAATGGGACAATATCATAGTATCCTGGTGTTTTTCCAACACCGAATCTTTATTTTTAACACCTCGACACGTGTTTCGATCACCAAGTGATCATCTTCAAAGAGGAAGATTAACACTCTTCTTCTTTGAAGATGATCACTTCAAAGAAGAAGTGATCATCAACAACTTAAATACATTCTCTGCTGATATACCAACTTTAACGACGCGTAGGCCTTTCGAAGTTTTGTAATATGTGCTTTGAAACGTAATTCAGAATCTATGAGTAAGCATATCAGCCCCTAAGATTATCTGTTTTTCACTCGAAGCTTTATGTTTCTGATTATCGTTACCAAATAATACAGCAGAATATTAATAATAATTTATAGATGAAAGATGATCATTAGAAAAATTGGAGGTATACAATGTATATAAAAGTGGCTCCAATACACTACCTTGTGGAACCCCTTGGTGAATCACGATGCTATTTAATACTTCATTTTCAATTTTGACACACCGAATTCGGTTTGATAAATCTGATTTTAGAAAAGAAAAAGCAGAAGTACTCAAACCAATGAAAAGTAAAATTGCAGTTAATATTATTTGATGATTTAACGTGTCAAACGCCCTAGAATAGTCATTCGATACCAAAACACTCATCTCATTTTTATCCAAGGCATACAAAATATCATATTACGCGGTACGAATTAATGTGATTGTTTACATTGTTTTCTTTGGAATTTTCTGTATATATAGAAGTGGTTCGAAATGAAAAATAGATGTGTTATAGATTGTGGTTCCCAGTATTTTTTATTGTTCCCGGGTAAATATTCAGTTCTCAACGCTTGTCATACTTACAAAGTCGGCTGTTGGGTCCAATAAACAAATGACGTTGTACGTACCTGGAACAAAATAAAAAAATTAATTGTAGTCACACAATAACAATTTCTTGGTCTTTACAAAATAAAACAATTTCAAATAATTTAGATTGACCTAATCCAACAAATATTATATCCAAAGATGCTAGAAAAACTTTTCGCAAAGAAAGTTGTTCAGATAAATGTTTTTGCTCCGCGTTTGAAAAAAAAACACAATTTCTAACCAGGTAAAATGATCATCAGCGGCAACATAATAATCTTAATATTCGCAACTTGACATCCCCGATCGCATCATTTGTATTCGCAAATTTAAGAGCTGCGGCTCAGGTGTCTGTTTTTATAATTAAAATTCAATTTGATAAATTTCCATAATCCCGTTTACGAAAAAAACCCGATGGATTCCGTGTCGTTTGAATAATACTCCCCTTCGTGAATACCGATTCTATTAAAATATTTATGGAATATCGCGACTCAGTAGCGTGCACAAAAGAGTGTGTAGAGCGGGTCGTCACAATATTATTTGCGAAAGAAGGGTTCAACGTAAAGTAATGAAACCTATACCACCTAAACTTTATTCGTTGATCAAGTTATACAAATAGTGAAAATACCTGAAAAATTAATCACAATCACTCAAAAACAGAGTAATCTCCATTCCTAATTCAGTGCAAAGAATTCATATCAAGTGATCAATGACTTAAATATACAGTCAAGTCATTAAGGAAATTTACCCGATTCTAAGAATCTTGAATAACAGAACATAAACTTATTTGGGCCATCCCATTATGAAGATTCGTGATTTCTTATAAAAAACGGTGTGATCTATGACCGATGATTAATGTAGGCCAATCTGGAAGGACATTTTAAGTACGCATAAAAATACATAGAAAGAGTTCCCAGAATGGGAAAATGAATTCACTTTACAGAATGCCATAAGTTCAACCATGAATTCAAAACTTTCCATTTCCTGAAAAAATTTGTTCTTCCTATGCAGTCCCACTAGAATGATCACTATGAAATAATCATTAAATCATTGACCTGTTTTAAATAGTGAAATAAGTGTTATATCCACTCGTGGTTAAACCTAGCCTAGAATGAATTATCTGTAATAGATAACTACTAATGTTGCCAGAGTATGAAATGATGATTTTGGAATAATTTATCAGTCCTGCTTGAAGAATCTATTGCAGAGCGAAACAAGTGAAAATCTCAGTCCGTTGAAAAAAATCTATTGAAATCTGTTTTTCCGTTAACCAGCTGTGCGAGCCTAAAGACTAACGAGGTGTTGCCTTCTAACGTGTGATTCCTAACACGTGTTGGACGATAGGAAGTGAAAATCGATCGTCCGGCCTTGCGGTTTGAACCACCGGTTCACACAGTGGTTGATTGAGTGAGTGAGATAAACCACCCACGTGAACCCACCAGGCTACCGTTCCGTGAACTGCATTAGTGAGTGTTGATATGGTTTTTCGACAATCATCGGTCAATTACATTTAATTATTGTTGACGTCGTCTCAAAGTTCATATACCTTGGTGTAACATTTTCCATTATGATCTCTATTCAACAAAATATCGCGTTAAACCTAGACATGCCTTCGGATCTATTATCTCTCTAATGTGCCCACTAGACATCGCGTATGAAAGTTTTCTACTAACTAGTACTAAAAATTATAACAACTAAAATTAACAAGCGCTAAAACGAAATACAATTGGTATGGGCAAATTAAAACACTTGCGGAATTTGCAGACTATAAAGTAGCCTGGTCGAGTATTGATGCTAAGTCTTTGATTCGAAATAAGAAGAAACTATAATATATTTTTTAGATCAAACGCAAGCAAAATGACAAGTCGTTGGCTACGGGGTGCTGCATAATTACAGATAAATAACTAACAACTCTTGAAATTACTACGATATCATAATGCCAATAAAGTTCACACGAACCTGAGCTACATAATCTCTAATAAATTTATGCTGGAACTAACTTCACCAGACAATATTCATAATCTGAATCCTAGAGAGTTCTGCACCATTCGCAATAAAGTGAAATATGAAACAATATATCACATCTGTACCTCAATCAAACCTTCACACAATGTCACAATATCAAATGAGGAAACATTTGTTGATATCTTGAATAAATTTCATTTATTAGAGTAGAGGCCATCTATGAACATCGGCATAAGATCATGTATTTGAGAGTATTTGTTCTTAAGGTTGTAAATTATTTATCTACTCAAAATACTTAGACAACCTCTTCAAATTAATTCTCTGTGGTATGCTAGTTTTGCTTCAATCTATTAGGAACTTAATCAGAGACGTTCTTGGCTTGAAATTCATCAGGTTGTCATATAAAAATTGACCTTAAGAGGAGGGTAATTCAAATTACCTAACTTTGAATGGGACTGACTATTGGAAAGGGTCAGCTTTTGAAATGTTGGTAAGATATCTACGAAAAATGTAGGTATTTGCTCATTAGAAAAAGTCAGGTGAATGTTAAATTTTACGAAATACCTATTTTCTCATCTCTATTTAAAAATAAAAAACAATTACCCCTTTTTTTGATCCAAGGATTCAAATTTCCAATACCAATGAAAGCAAAACATCATTAATCAATTAATCTATCATTAGTGTATTTAGTTCTAGTCTAGCGTCAAAATTGATTGTTCTTGTAGTGTAATAATATGCCGTTTTTGGTGTTCTCCTTCTTTAATATATATGTAAGGACCGATGAATGGAAACGTCATAGAGCAGAGGCAAAAAATTGAAAAAAGTACTAGAAAGGTCTCGAACTTTCAATAGTATTACTAACATACCAGAAGATAGTGAAAAGTACTAGACATAGTACAATTGTACTAGCAGCATTGTTTACATCCATAGGCACAATAAAAATGCAAAAATACAATTCAAAAGAAGACTAGCTGCTTAGGTTTTGAAACAATCTCATCTTGCTCCATCTTTAAAATCCTGGCAGTGCTTCTAAGTACGGCTGATAAAGTACCCGGCTGCCAGTTTTTATAAGACAATAAACATTCATTAAATTACGTGATATAATAGCAAGTTGGCCTGATGACTTCGACAATTGCGGAACTAGCCAAACGCCACATCCATGCTCAATCCCTAAAGAGGTGGGATGGAATCAAAAGATGCAATCTTGCCAGGATCACCCTGGGCGACCCTGGGAAGCTGGAGCCGAAAAAATATCTGATGATGACCAGGAAAACTCTACGTTTAACAGTAGGATTTTTGACTGGCCAATATTAACTAAAGAAACACCTCCACAATATGCGGCTAGGGACACACCTCTATGCAGGATGTGTGAACAGGAAGATGAGACTTTTAGGCATGTCCCATACGAGTGCCCGGAGTTATCGTCAATAAGAGAGTGTGTTTTCGGCTAGTCTTAGCCTACACCTGCCGATATAAAGAAGATGTCTCCCAGTGATCTGTTTACCTTCCTGGGAAGGACAGAATGGACGATGACTTAGGAGGATAACTCCTCGGAGGGTGTACAATGGGTTACGTGTGGCCTAAGTGCTGTGGGCCTACACCCATGCATGTCAAAGAACCCTTGTTAGACTACAGCATCTTGTAGCTTCGCCTGCCTTTCCAAGCACGCACCTACATCGTTCTAGGTGCAATAACCTCCTCAGTCATTGCTGACACTTCGAAATAAGACCGTCGTTCTCGCAATCAATGCGTGTACCACTGATGATGTCTGATGGAGTAGCAGACGAAACTTTTGGTACTACAAATTCCATTCTACCACGGCCCACCAGCCCGGATTTCGATCTCTCTAACCACTTTGAGGTTATGTATGTTTTTGTTGTGACTGAAATCGAGTTGAACGATTATCTTTCATCCCCTGAAAGCTCAGGTCCATCAAAACTCACTTCAAAAGGCTCTTTATTCGAAATCTGAACTGGTGCAAAAGTGCGGTACTATAGCAGTGTTTGTAGCAGTCTATCATCACATTAACGAATTTCTGTATTCCAGTGCATCCCGCAACCCCCTCAGACCCCGCCCATGCTCCCTAAGGCCGTTGACACGACGAAACCTCTGCTCGCTACCATTTTTGAATAAAGCGACACACACACACACAGACACCTGTCTCGACGGGTCTTTGGAAGCGGGTAGATACATTCCAGAGCCGCATGTTGTGCCCCTTATGCCTGCGTACCTCTCCCCCGCCCCATGGCACACAGTCCCTAAACCGGAATGATCACCTGCCGACCGGGCGACCTTTCGCGCACTTCTGATGTTTTTCACACCGGCAGCTGTTTCCGTGGCAGCAGAGAAACCAGCCGTCTCGATGCATATCTTATTATTATTATTGGTCGGCATCGCCATAAATCGATGCGAAGAACTATGAGGGTACGTGAAAAACTGGGTAGTGATTGACGTATAGAAAAGGCTGGATATGTAGGTATGTCGATAAAAAAACAAATCAGGGATAAGGGATTGTTGAATGTAATGAATTGAAAAGGGGATATTTTTTGGAGAAAACAGTATTTTATAAAAAAAGAGACTTTCTGGCTTTCTAATTCTCTATCAAGTCTAAAAATAAATTATATTTCAATTTAAAAAAATGTTCTGTACTCTCAATCACCCGTATTAAAGAGCCAATTCTGTTTGAATATGAAATGAAGGGAGAGATCCTTGAGAGAAAAACTGAAATAAAGGATTTTGGTATCATCTATAATTCACAATTCAACTTTTCCACTCACATTAATAACATGAATAAGTCCGCTAATCGTATTTTAGGTTTTGTTATCAGACAAACATCGAATTTTGCCAATATTAACACCATTAAATTATTATATTATTCACTGGTCAGGCCTAAACTAGAATATGCCTCAATTATTTGGTCCGGTGAATATCAAACATATCTAAATAATTTGGAAAAAGTACAAAATAAACTGTTGATATATTTGTATTTTAAAAAGTACCACGTGTGGCCTAATTATAATACCGTCAGGACATATCAATTAAGATCGGAATTCAAGATACTATCCTTAGACCAGAGACGAACTTTAACATCAACGATATTCCCCTATAAATTAATAAACAATTTAACAAATTCCCCAGAAATCCTCAATATGCTTCCATTTAATGTACCTCCACGGTGTATACGTTCCGCACCAATGTTTAATATCTCTGCAATATGTACATCATCGAGAGCACCTCTTTTAGCTATGATTAAATTAGCAAACAATTTCAATCTACTTATGGATTTAGATTGGACCTTACCTCTATCAGTTTTTCGTGAAATAATTTTAGAACAGATATTGAATTCAATTCTGTCAAACTAAACATAATTTGACGAATCCACTCAGTGCAGTTATGGACGACTCCCTACAAGTCTGGTATCAGTAAGTTATAGTTTAGTAATCTAGTTCTATATTTAATAGCTATCATTGTAGTGTATTTGCCAATAGTTTATCCATGTAATTAGTCTTTAATAGACTGTATGGGTAATAAATACAAATAAATAAATAAATAAATAAATAAATCAATGAACAACAAGAGTACGGCTCTGCCAAACTCTGAAAACCTGATTCAGTCCCCAGCGGGGCAGGCACAACGTATGTGCTCTGCTGTTTCAAGTTACGTATGCGATATACGAAAATACTTTTTTAAAAAGACTTTATTTTAAACAAATGCAACGTTACAGTTCAGGCAAAGTAACAAGAATGAATGATTATTAAATTAACAATAATTTATAAGATACGTTTTGTCGACTCAGCATGTAGTCGCGTCTGGAACAGCGGATGTAACTCTATCCCTGAGTGATGTTCGGTCAGCGAACTCGGGTTCATAACTCCTCCATCCCTAAAACGAAAACAAGAGGGATACTGGTTTGTTTTCGGTATTTTCGGTATGGACGGGTCCTTCTTCTTTTATGGGGGTGGTCCTTTTCTTATAAAATTTCCAGATTGCGAAAGCAGCGGCAGCAACCATCAAGAGGGTTATGAGGATGCTTGCAGAACTGGAGACTGCAGGATGAATTACTTTTGTGTCCTGGATTTGAAGAAACTTGGCATCCTCTTAAAGTTCATGAATTTTCTTCAGGTCTATGGATTTTAGGTGAATTTTTCTGGGTTCCAACCCTTCAGCGTCAATCTTGTTTATTTTGATTTTTGGAATGGTTAAAGGATGGCCTTTCACAATTTCTTTTTTGTTCCATAATTTGAAATCTCCGATTGTGATTCCGCAGTTGAATGGTATTTCAACAAGGCTGGGTTCTCCTATGAGTGTGAATTCATCGCTTTGGAAGGTTTCCAGGATTTTCAGGGGTTTTTCAGCTGGGATTACTAATACGTGTTGACTGGAGATAGGTTCTATGATGGGGTTGGCTACGTAGACTCCGGCGGTGCGGCAATTTGGATTGTCAGTTACTTTGATAAGGGCTACTATACAATCGTCTATTTGTAGATCCCGCTGGTCGTGGCAAATATGTGTGTCCTCGATTATTGGGCACATCTCATCCTACCGACTGCGCCAGTTACGTATGCGATATACGAAAATACTTTTTAAAAAGACTTTACTTTAGACAAATGCAACGTTACAGTTCAGGCAAAGTAACAAGAATGAATGGTTATTAAATTAACAATAATTTATAAGTTACGTTTTGTCGACTCAGCATGTAGTCGCATTTGGAACAGCGGATGTAACTCTATCCCTGAGTGATGCTCGGTCAGCGAACTCGGGTTCATAACTTTCATCATTTTCCAAACAGAGGCAACACACACTGTCCAAGTCTCTGCATATGATCATTCAAATGACAGTGACCTGTAAGAAGGCCTGTTAGACATCGTAGTTCATCCCAACAACTGTTTGATATCAAGCTTTGAAGGGTGAGTGAGTCAATCCTGGAAGCATCTGCCAGAAGTCCATAAATCTTCTTGCCACCAATGTTAACCCTGCGGACCTTTCATCGAGAGGGGTTAGTCCTAAAGACCTAAGTCAAGCTAGTCTCTGGTGGACCGGACCTACCTGGTTGCCACAACCTGAAGGATCTTGGCCAGAGTCACACTGCCATATACAATCAAGTTTACCTGAATTGAAACCGGAAAATGTTGTTTCAATGATAAGGCATAATGGGATGTTCCATTTTTTCCGATTCTCTGCGTTACATAGAATAAAAAGAGTTGTGGGATACTGTCTTAGATTCGAATCTTATTGTCAGACTAACACGGTCACCAAAGGTCCACTAACAGCTAATGAGTTGAACGAATCTTTGACTATCCTAAATCAAATGTCTCAAAGGGAGTGTTTTTCAGATGAGATAAATGCTATAACCAATAATAAGAAGCACAAGCTGAAAGGTAACATATGGGATTCGAATCTTTTTGAAGACCCATCGGATGTACTCCGTGTAGGAGGTAGGCTTCAACTATCAGGCCCATTTAAAAAGAGTAATTGGAAATATTTCAATAACCCCTGAGCAGTTTTACACAGTCCTTATAGAGATTGAAGCTGTCCTCGATTCTCGACCTCTCAATCCTATCTCATCCGACCCTAATGACTTCACCGCCCTAACACCCTACCATTTCCTCATTGAAAGGCCGCTAACCACATTACCAGATCCTAATCTAACAACAGTGAATGAGAACCGTCTGTCTCATTTCCAAGGCCTTCAACAACTCCAGCAACACTTCTCAATACGTTGGTCACAAGAATACGTGTCAGAGCTGCAAATTCGAATGAAAGGCGAGAAAACCACGACGTCCTGAAAATAGGAGCTATGGTGTTGATCAAGGATGATCGAGCACCTGAATTAGGATGGAAACTTTGCAGAATTTCCACCCTCCATCCCGGTTTAGACGGTGTTGCGAGAGTAGCCACCATCAACACCTCACAAGGACTCATCAAGAGGACATTAACTAAAATTTGTCCTCTGCCTATTGAACTTCCAGAAATTCGAAGTGGGTGCTAGTGAATACAAAGGTCATTTCAGTGTTGTGTTGTGTTAAAAAGACTCTATTCAGAGACAAGAGTCTTTCATTAGAAAGTTTAATTTCAGTTTTCTCTATGTTTACTTTGAAACCCAAACCTTTTAAGGTGGGAGGCATGTCCAGGATTAAGTAAAGGAAGAATTGTATTATGATTAAGGAAATAACCGACAACATCGCGCATCCTGGTGATTTGGTCATCTTGGCCCTAAAAACCACTCTCGATAAGCTGTTTCAACAGGTAACACCGTTGAAATATCATACAATCCACTATATTCAGTAATAAAAAAAATAATTCAACCAAGTGTATCACCTTTCATTTCCAACATGACAGTGACCTGTGAAAAGGCCTGTTAGACATCGTAGCTCATCCCCACTAGAGTCCAACTAGAGCTTCGAAGAGTGAATAATCGTGTTGGAGTCTATATGCAGTCCATCTAGCCTTTCTTTCCAGAAAAATGTGGAGAAGAGGTAGATCTAGAAGGATCTCCGTGACCGCTGACGGTGTGGTACTGATGGCACCACTGATGGCTAGACAAGCATGTCTCTGTATGCCAGAGAGCTTTGCCTAGACCGTTCTCTGTAAAGCCTTCGGTCACCAGGCAATTGCACCATAAGTGATCATTGGTCTGACAATCATCACACAAATCCAATGGATTTCTTTGGGACTAAACCCCAAATTTCACCACAAATCCTTCGACATGTCCATAGGGACAGTCTGGCTTTGTGTAAAACTTTTTCCAAGTGAGCGTTCCAGGTGAGTTTTTTATCAAGGACAACGCCATGATATTTCACCTCCGTTCCAAATGGAATGACCTCACCATTGAGGAAATGTTCTCCTCTTGGTGAAGGAAATCATTACAGAAAAGCAGTCAGTCATATTTCCACAGTTGGTGCCAAAGAAAGCAGATGTCTATACACCCCAGCAAAAATATGATAGACTCCTTCACCAGGAGAAAGGACCTGTATGAATTAGATCCATTTTCCTATAATTCTGGTCAAATTTAGACGTCAATTCAAGGAACAATCCAATCATATATCAGTTAAAATATCCGAGAGTTGAAAGAGCCATTAAATGCGTTTCATAATCTCTGAAGCAACATGGGAATACTGAGGAGGATCCCTCTTCGTGGTCTGGAAGGAAATTGAGAGAAAAAAATATTTGTAGAAAAAATAGATCGTAAAATTTTAAATACTGGAAAAAAGAAGAAAATATATCCAACATGATCTGAAAAGTTTCCGCCCAAGAAAATTTAAAATTGCACGAGTTTGAACAAAAGTATACATACACAACAACAAGAAACGAAAACGGAATGTGAAAAATATATTTTGGTATTCAAAAGAGTCAACATTGACAATGAAGTTGATAATTCAAAATTTCTGCGAAATAAGTATTAACGTGGTGTTTACCTTTCAATGGATATTGATATAGAAGTTAGTATTCAAATATAATTCGTCATTACACTACTTTTGATATAAATTGAATATACAATAAACTCAAAGATCAGAATGAATTTCTCCTTCAATAAAAATATTCAGATTATTCCCCGAAAATTTTTTTTTCTTGCGAAATTCTGCAATGATTTGACATAAATAAAAATAATTGATTAGTTAATCTTAGTCTACGACATTGCGACAAATTTCCATAAATAAATGTTTATTGTAAACATTCATATCTAAATTTGACTCGTATCGCGACTTTCTGTCTGAAGTAACTCAGAGAAAGAAAACACGTTTCCCGTATAAATTTCAGGAACATAATAAATAACGGCAGAATGACCGAAAATTCAATTTGGAACATTTCCAAGAAGACTGGTTCAAAGCAGGATACCTCCATTTGTCGCCTACTAGCTTACATTTAGATAAATTGGGTAATATATAAGTAGACAGATAGATGATATTTTAATTTCCTGTGAAGGTTAAGTTACAACTCGAAAATATAAGTTATTAAATCCAACGGATAAAAGTGTGAGAGGGATTTTTAACATTAATAGTATTTACCAATTTAAGAAATGAAAGAAAATAAAATAATATTAAAAAAATAATTACCAAATATGTCAATTTCTTGAAGATACAATTTTCTTAGAAAGTATAATATAGCAGACCACTTTCATAATTTTCATGCAGTCATTGTTCACTGTGGTTCTGGCGTTAAATCTGGTAATTATTACGAATTGGTCAAAGACGAAACATATTGATTTAAGTTTGACAATAGTCGTGTCTCGAAGTGTTCTGGTGATGTTTTGAATTTATTGGAGCCTTTGGGACACCCTACATTTCTTTTTATGAAAGAGAGGACATTGACAGATCAAGATCTTCAGATGATGTGGTGCTGCAGTTTTTTCTGGGTTTTCCTGCAGCTGAAAGAGCAAATACGCCACTGTAATCAATAAAGTCGCCCCGGAGCGTCAATTAATTTTTGTTGTTTCATAATTTCATGATTTGTATTACTTTCTTGTTCTTCGTTATTGAATACACAGATTTAGCTGTAATTGTTACCTAATATTATGACGTGTCAGAATCATCTTTGGGTGATCTACACAGTTTCACACAGGATGTGTAAATTAATATTTATTGGGTTCTTTCAAGATGAAAAACAAAAATACTCTGTCACTCCGTCGTTGATATTTTTGAAAATCAAGTTTGTGAAGATGAAATCGTCAGGTGGAGTTTATGAAATTTCAATGCAATTAAACGTATTCAAAAAATGTATTGGATACGTTAGTTATGTCATTGGCCAATTCCATCATATATATCAATGCAATTTGTCATTTTCAATGGCACAAAACTCAGGCATCAGTTTTGTCCAAAAAGATAGATGTCTCCGAACCGGATATAATAATGTCAGGTCAGATAATTCTACGAAGAAGGGTTGGAGATGTGTCTCTCTTTTATAGATCCTTACACGAGAGGTGTTCAAGTGACTTGGCACATTTGATTCCACCAAGAGCGAAACATATCAGAAATACGCGACGGACTGTGGCAACTCATCGTTTTGAGGTTCAACTCAGTACACCTCGAACTTCACTGTTCAAAAGCTTTATATCTTCTATTAATTATCTGCGTTATCTGCGAGCGCTTTCGACAGTTCGTAGTACTGTCATCTTCTAGGCACTCCTCAAACTGAACTTGTTAAAAACAGACAAGACAACAGAATCAAACAAAGAATACAGAACAAGGATCAAGCCACCCCAACAGACAAAACAACACAACGATGGACATAAATTTTAGTCATAAATATATATATATATATATATATATATATATATATATATATATAGATATATATATATATATATATATATATATATATAGATATATATATATATATATATATATATATATATATATATATATAGATATATATATATATATATATATATATATATATATATATATATATATATATATATATATATATATATATATATATATATATATATATATATATATATATACATCGGAAAAGTCTAGGGATATTTTTATAACATACTAAATATCATAAAAATACATGCATGAGGTCGTTTAATTTCGATTAAATTGGTACACTCGACCACCCTGTAGATTTCTATGGGTTGAACAAAGCCTGCAAAAACGGTAAATAATCTTTTATCAAGTTTTTTACAAACTGTAGGTTTTCGGCTAAAATGAATAATCTGAAAGTGTCGAGTTTGTACATTCTATGCAGTTCTTGCTCAGCAATTAAACTGGAAATATTGTGCTTTAACATGGAACGCCATCACTTACCGTTGGCTGAGATGAATAGAGCTGTAGGGCTTCTTCGAGGTGGCATGCGACAAAATGATGTAGCTCTTCGTTTGGGGGTCTCCCAAAGTGTTATCAGTCGATTGTGGCGGCGTTTTCGTGAAACTGGCAGTCCAGCCGAACAACATCCAGGGCGAGGACGCGCTACAACTGCAGTTCAAGACCGATTTTTGGTCTTAACCGCAAGAAGACAACCGACAATCACAGCACCTGAGTTGGTTAACGTGTTGCAGCAGACGCACCAGGTAACCATTGGTCGTGATACTGTTAGAAATCGACTGCATGAAGCAGATCTCCACAACAGAATACCACTTAGATGTCCACCTTTGTCGAGAGGCAATCGCGGTAGAATATTAGAGTGGTGTCAAGAACATCAAAACTGGGATGCAAATGATTGGGCCACAGTTTTGTTTACAGACGAATCCTGATTTGGATTTCATCCAGATTCTCGTCGAGTAAGACTGCGGAGACGACCTGGAAATAATGAACGTTTGAGACACGTCCAGGAAGTCCACACATACAGAGGTGGTACAGTAATGCTATGGGGCGGAATCATGATCGGCGGCAGAACCGATCTCGTTTTTCCAAATCGCTCCCTCACAGCTCGACAGTACCTCGACACCATTCTTCTACCTATCGTCCGTCCGTTTACTGGTGCTGTTGGTGAAAACTTCCACCTAATGCACGATAATGCTCGTCCACATGTCGCGCGTCTAGTGACTGACTGGCTCACCAACGAAGGAGTTGATGTATTGCCATGGCCAGCACAATCACCGGACCTGAATCCCATCGAGCATGTGTGGGACATGCTTCAACGAAGAATTACTCCGCATATGGGGAACATTCACACAACGTTTCAATTGAGAGAGCTTTTAATCGCTGAATGGGCAAATGTACCTCAACAAGACATTGACAATCTCATTTTGTCGATGCACGATAGATGTAGGGCCGTAATAAACCAGCGTGGAGGCTATATTTTGTACTGATTTCAATTTTTTTCGTATTATGATTTTTTTCGGGGTGCCAAAGAGGAGCCATATTTTTTTTTAGTTTTGCTTATATGCACACTCAGTATTTTTGACCATTTAATAAATTTTGTTGTAAGTTACATTCGTTTAATAATCACCCGTCAACTTTTTTTTCCCTAAAGCGATCTAAAAAAAATTATTGCCATTTTTAAAAATATCCCTAGACTTTTCTGATGTATATATATATATATATATATATATATATATATATATATATATATATATATATATATATATATATATATATATATATATATATTTATAAGTCTATTATATAAGTGTTGATAATATTTTCAAACAAGTCTGCACACAATCATGTTGATACAAAATTTCGGCGTTGAACTATAGTGTATTCTATAGTTCAACTATAGTGTATAGTGTTCTAACTTTACTTTTTTGTAGGTGTTTTTATATTCGCATTTTATATTTCTATACTTACTTTTGTATGTATTTTTCACAAGCTTTGTCCACAAGATTTATTCTTAATGACAATAAACTATATTATTATATTATTATTATCATTATTATTATAATGTGAATTACTACTTCCGCACAGTCACCACTCTTGGAGCGCCTTAGGGATTTTCCTGTAGTGCTTGTGTTTCGTCTTCGAAAAAAAATTCAAATTCTAGTAATATTTTCCTGTGCTAGTTTTAGAACTCCTAAAATTACTGAACGAGTTAGCAACATGTTTGGTCCATCAGTTTTGAAAGTGTGAAATGACAATTACTATCTATCAGTAGGAGTAGAAATTTCGAGTTTAAAATGAACGTTTCCCAAGTTTGCTCACATTTAATTTTAAAATACATGAAGGAATCGATGTTCTGAGAATTTCCGAAATCGTTTAAATATAGATATCAACTAAAAAGGTCACATTCATTATATGAACGAGTATAAAATACAACTATCAAATACTCGTTATCTTCGGAATGTCGATTACTGTTCGACGATATCACAGAAAGTTAATGACATCGATAACCGATAGAGAAGCGAGTCCAAGGTATATTCGGCAATTGAATTAGAAGCTATCGAGCATTTCAATCAGTTTATCTTCTATTTATATTGCTGTCCAATCCTAGTTTTCGCGATCGATTTCGACTTTGTTACGTAATTGCCTCAATGCACGCTCACTATGATGACTATTAGGTCAAATATATAATGGGCGCTCGTCATTATCTCTATTGCTGGTTTTCGCCGTCTAATTCATGTCTAACTGTAATAAGGAGGTCAAACAACTCGTGTTCAAACAAACAAGTGGATCGGAGCACTTCCTTTGGGTTCAGTGCTAGTGCTAGGATGTTTCGAATTGAGCCGTCAACATATAATGTGTCTGGGTTCGACAAATAATAGCCTAATTGATTACGCCAGTTCAGTTGAGAAGTTCTGCTATGCCTGTAGAGCGTTAATTTGATATCGCTACAATACAATTAGATCAGTGATATATTCCTAGTCAAAAAAACTCTTGGGCTCAATGGGATGAAAAATATTGGCAATACCTGTTTTATGAACAGTGTAATCCAAAGTTTATCGAATACGAGATGGTTACTGGAATATTTGAAAAAGGACGAGTACATGAAAGATATCAATACTAATATTTCTAGTACGGAGGGTGGTTTAATCAAAGCTTTCGCAGAAGTTATCAAGGAATTGTGGTTAGAAAATTCATTTGATAGAGCAGTAAACACAGTCTCCTTAAAAAATCAGATTCAGAGTTTTGCCCCTCGATTCATGGGTCATGCGCATCAAGACGCCCAGGAGTTCCTTCGTTATCTTTTAGAAGGTTTACATGATGACGTTAATAGAATTATTGAGAAACCTAAACTGACTACAACGGAGTTTAACGAAAAATTGAGCGACCGCAACAGCGAAGAAGCACAAGAGTCATGGCTGATTTATTTGAGTACATACGTATCACGATTTTTTAATCAGCTGCTGATGGGAGTCTTGCGGATAATATTTCATATTCAATACTGATTATGTAAATGCCATGGAAAATTGTTCAACGTGAGAATGAGCAAAATATAAATAAAAATCGAGAAATTTTAGTACCAAATTTATTCAAACAATTAATAAATTATAATAGACTTCTACAAATATTTAAATGAAAATATAAATTTTTCACAAATGGTTAATCCTAATATAAAACATTAACATATTTTATTAATTATTATCATTATTGGTGATATCTACTAAAAAACAATTAGAGTTGATTTCGAAACCTTTCACTGAAGTAATGATCTAAAATGAAAGAGAACAGAGATTAGTGATAGTCTACATTTTCGCAATAATACTATTGGATCAATTTCAACTACTTAACTAGCTTAGATATTATCTCATAGAAATATAAATATTAAATTATTTTTTTTACAAATCCAATTTAACAAAAGGAGATACCCTTATTTTTTTATAATAGGAAAAAAACAATGACGTACTTCATCACAGAAAAATTTGATTAGAAATATGACTGTGATGACAAAATTTACCTAGGTCTCCAATCATAACTTTCAGGCCCTCAAATCTATTAAATTTAAGAATTCTAGCATTTAATTACTTAGGTATAGACCTGAATAACAATAAGTATCTACAGCAAATCGCAAAAATATATAGTTATTTGAGAAAAATGAATATGTTTTTAATTGTAATGGTATACATATTTATTATTAAAGTTATGAATGAAAGACATACCTCTGTTATATATGATTCTTAATTTATTCCATCAATTACTTCCTTGATTGAATATTTTTCTTTTGCCAATTGGGGAGCCATTTCTTTCATTTCTTCATCAGTGAGCCTTTCAGCTATGTCTAATAAGGTTACATCATTTTCTGTCTGAAAAGTATGTATTTTAAGTATATTATTAGGGGATAAATAATATATGTATTTTTTTACCTTTAAAAATGCCAATCAGGTCATTTGATCCCAAGTTATTAAGAAATTCCTTCATGTCTAAAAATAAAAAAGATTATATTGCATGTTTTGAGTTCGTGCAGTTTTGTTGGGTGTCATCATTTCTGTAAATATGTTACAAATAACTTTTCTTTTTCGGTATTACTGATTTTAATAAAGAACAATTTTCCATGGCATTTACATAATCAGTATTGAATATGAAATATTATCCGCAAGACTCCCATCAGCAGCTGATTAAAAAATCGTAATACGTAAGTAGATCAATAATCCAGTTGAGAAAATGATACAAAGTGTATTTAAAAATATAACCCCTTCAATTCAGAAAACTGTGATTATTTCACAATGTTCTTTGAAAGGAAAATCTTAAAAAGAGGTTCCTTCAAGGGTTCAGTATATACTATTATGATGAAAATGGAATCATTGTTTACGGCACCATTCAATTATTTATGATGTAAGAAATTTAGAATTCGAACTAAAGGTACAGCTCTTCACTGACATTGTATACCTACACCTATTTCTGCGGCAAACACTTTAATTGTATTTACTCTGAAAATGTCCAATTCCTCTGTATCCAAAGATCAAAGGTCAACTAGGTACCCAGTGTATGCATACCTACCTACCTTTCAATGATAATCATTTCACTCGACAACTTCTCCTTTCTTAAAAACAGAATTGAAAACATGGAAACTTTCCTTCAGTCATTACATTAAACAATAAGAACTTCAAGCCACTTTTATAGATAGCCGTCGAGAAAAATGTATGGGCACGTGCTTGAAAAAAACGATGTCCGTTTATCCAATACATGCTATTCATAATTATTTCAAAATATGGAATGAAAGAAAGTATATTATCAACATACCTGTGAAAACACCGAAAAACTTCAATCCACGTATAATCAAAAAGAAACTGTAAACCTCTTCGTCATTTCCTTGAAAAACACAAAACACATTTTTAATTCTTATTCCATTCGTGATTAGTTTACGGTTCTTGCGAAAACGCAAATGGTGTCGACCGGCACTCTATTCATTAGAAGTATTTCAACTATATCATTTCTTTCAAGGAAACAATTTAATTTTTCAAACCAACAAATAATAAAAATATTGAAATGAAATTATCCATAGTCTTGAAATTATTTCCAAAATTAGTTAAAGGTATTGATATGTATTGTTGAAGTGAAAATAAATATTCAGTTGATTCTTGATTCAATTATATATTAGTGTCAAAACAGCACCCCATAGTGTTTAACTGAATTGGAAAGTTTTCATTCAACAGACGTACTTTTGATTTGATGAAATTATATTGTTTGACTCAACCGAATTATTTTGAGAACTCAATAAATGTTATTCTTGAAATGATCCACAATTCATTTGACTAAGTAAAAGACCTCTTGAAGTGAAATATTAGAGAAATTAAAATGAGAATTTCATTTTGTCTCCGCAAAATTATCATCTAATCGATACAATACACACGTCGTTTGGAATGAATGATATTTAATCAAAGTGATGAAATAAATTAGACTAAATAAATTTCTTTGAAGTAACAAATCTTTTTTTCCGTGTATAACTCTGAGATTGTAGATAATTTCGTTGGTTAATTAAAATTCATGATGAAGTAACCTTCGATCTTTTCTGGGATTTGTTACTCCCCATACGTTACGTTACGTTAAAACTGTT
Source organism: Leptinotarsa decemlineata (assembly GCF_025532065.1). NCBI lineage: Eukaryota > Metazoa > Arthropoda > Insecta > Coleoptera > Chrysomelidae > Leptinotarsa > Leptinotarsa decemlineata. The sequence goes on from NW_027412690.1 coordinate 8,147,365, forward strand.
TTAGTCTTCCACTTGGTGATCGAAACACGTGTCGGAGTGTTAAAAATAACGATTTGGTGTTAGGAAAAAACTCTAGTAATATTCATTACTACACCAAAGGTTTCAAACAGTGCATCACAAGTAGAATACTTGTATTTATAAGAAAATAATTTTTTTAAAATGCTCAAAAAAATTTAATTTTTTGTAATCAATTGATTAATTAATGAATGAAAGAGAAATGAAACTTTCTATGTTTTTACCACTTTTATTTGTAACTAACGTTACTGTAGTTTCGTCCTATAATGACATTTTCAAACTTATATATTGTATAAGTTTGATGTTTTTAAAAATTTCCAATATTGATTACATGAACTGTATTGAGAGTCAGACACAAGTCAATCAATCAATCGATCAATCAATCATGCTTTATTGTCCAAGAAGTCCTTATTGACAAAGCTAGTGAAACTTTATGAAGCTAACAATGTTAAAGTTTTTTAAAAAAATATTAAAACTATGATATACAGTGAACAATCATTGTAGTGTTAAAAAATGTATATACGAATACACATAAATAAAACAATATATAAACCATTACAGATAATAAATAAATAAATCATTACAGATATGTAAGGATCTGAAATACTAAGAGTTAAAATACATCTTCGTAATATTCCTTTAAGTCATAGTAGGCTTTTTGCAGAAGTACTCCTTCAACTAATTTTCTGATTTTTTAAAAATTTGCTATTGCCCTATAGCACATTGGGAGGTGGTTGTATATTTTCTTGCTATCATATATCAAAGAATATTTTGTAATTGCTGATTTTAGGATTGGCAAGGGTTAATTACGACTTCCTCTCGTATGGTAACGTCTGTCATTATTTGCTACTGAGTTGGAGTATTTTTTGTGAATTGGCCAAACGGTTTCTAAAAGGAATAAACAAGGTAAAGTAAGAATTTTCAGACTGATGAAAAGTGGTTTGCAGTGGTTTTGTGATTTTGCCCTACATATTTATCTAAAATCCCTTCTCTTAACCCTCTTTCAAAAGTAGTGAATAGTGACAATGCTTGTTAATTCTTCTCAAATTCCCAGAACACGTGATATCTTTTAAAAGTATTTCTGAAATTTTCAGAGGGAACGAACACCCTTCACATTCACAAACAGTTATGTACATCAGCACAGAGATCAGGGATATGCAGAACACAAACGCCATTCACATTAGCAAAGATAATGGCCGCAAGGGCGCACGGTAGGATGTTTGAATGCATGCTTGGGCACTTTATCCATGTGCCCGCATTTCGCTTGTATAAACTTGTCATGTAATAACGCTTTCAATAGTCTAGATTCCATTCTACTCGTACCGTACACAACATTGTGATTCTTGCGCGATGAATATTCAACGCATGTTCATCTGAAATTATGTGTAAACAATCGAGAATGGTTCCGTGGGAGAGACTCAAGGAGAATTATATTTTTATTTTCTCACATAACATTTAGTAGTAGAATACACCTCACTAAAAAATATAATAATAATAGACTTTACTTAGTATATAAGCTGATTTGTCGATCTTGCCCAAAACTGTATATTGGCCAAACAGGGAGAACATTTTCCCAAAGAATTAAAGAGCATAGAAGTGGTTTTGTAAATAGAAAGACCAATTCCACATTTGCAAATCACCTTTAGCGATACGCCAGCCGACTCATCGAAAATAACACATGACCTAACCTCAAAAGAATGCAGTCGAGAACCGCCGGTAAAATTCTAGTACCGAACCGACTACACAATTCTCGAAAGGACCTTTACCGACCCAAGAGGGCAGTTCAGAAAGTGAATCGAGCAGCTGAACAAGAAATTCAAATAGTGGAAATAAATTAGCGTTAGTTGCAAAAGGACATGAGTTCAATCATGAATTCGACATATTGTGACGAATCTGAAGCCGCCCCTGACCGATACGCCAGCCGACTCATCGAAAATAACACATGACCTAATCTCAAAAGAATGCAGTAGAGATCCGCCGGTAAAATTCTAGTACCGAACCGACTACAGAATTCTCGAAAGGACCTTTACCGACCCAAGAGGGCAGTTCAGAAAGTGAATCGAGCGGCTAAACAAGAAATTCGAATAGGGGAAATGAATTAAGCGTTAGTTGCTAATCACCTTTTAGCAGAAGGACTTGAGTTCAATCATGAATACGGCGTATTGTGACAAATCTGAAGCCGCCCATGACCGATACACCAGCGAACTCATCGAAAATAACACATGACCCAACCTCAAAAGAATGCAGTCGGGAACCGCCGATAAAATTCTAGTACCGAACCGACTACAGAATTCTCGAAAGGACCTTTACCGACCCAAGAGGGCAGTTCAGAAAGTGAATTGAGCGGCTAAAAAAGAAATTCAAATAGTGGAAATGAATTAAGCGTTAGTTGCTAGTTACCTTTTAGCAGAAGGACATGAGTTCAATCATAAATACGACGTATTTTGACGAATCTGAAGCCGCCCCTGACCGATACGCCAGCCGACTCATCGAAAATAACACATGACCTAATCTCAAAAGAATGCAGTCGAGAACCGCCGGTAAATTTCTAGTACCGAACCGACTACAGAATTCTCGAAAGGACCTTTACCGACCTAAGAGGGCAGTTCAGAAAGTGCATCGAGCGACTAAACAAGAAATTCGAATAGTGGAAATGAATTAAGCGTTAGTTGTTAATTACCTTTTAGCAGAAGGACATGAGTTCAATCATGAATACGACGTATTATGACGAATCTAATGCCGCCCCTGACCGATACGCCAGCCGACTCATCGAAAATAACACATGACCTAATCTCAAAAGAATGCAGTCGAGAACCGCCGGTAAAATTCTAGTACCGAACCGACTACATAATTCTAGAAAGGACCTCTACCGACCCAAGAGGGCAGTTCAGGAAGTGAATTGAGCGACTAAAAAAGAAATTCAAATAGTGGAAATAAATTAAGCGTTAGTTGATAAATGTTTCGTAATAAATAAATTAGTTTGTGGTAAGTGAAATATTGTTGGAAATAAATTTGTTTAAGACAGTTAATTCATTACTACAGTTGTTGAATACTCTTCGTTAGCATGAAAATAGCAGAATCATTACTGCTGACTGCTCTGGATTGAATCATTCCGTACAGTCTATCTCGTCTTGTGTTTGTAGACCTTTTGCCGGAAAAATCCTCACTATTTTACATTGTAGAACATGTGCAAGAGGTTGCAGTCGCAGATTTTTTCTAAATTTCAGACAGAGTAATATACAGCGTGTTTCATCTGCAAATATGCATGAACCACCGGTGTTTAGGAATAACTTTAGGTCTCCTCCTGATGACGCCAACTTGGTTATCAATATTCGAGAAGCGTTACAATTCTGGGTTATATACTGGCGTACTGTTCTGGCGTAGTCTTTCACGGATAGTATGGCAAACTGAAGTTTCATCCCGGGTGACATTCCGTTCGTCCTTGACATTATCACGACGTTTCGGCAAGATCCCACTCGCCATATTCATGTGCTCTGCTAAGTACCTGAACTTGAAAAACTATTTACGTGAGGTCTTGCCGAAACGTCGATTTAATGTCAAAGACGGATGTACAACCGAAATGACACTTCAGGATACATATACTACATTTACATAAATGTCTATCAGCACAGTTCCTTATTTTTGATCTGTCACAATTAATGATTCCCACTTCCATTTTTGAAAGTATGATTTCTCAACCTTGTAAATGTAAAGTAAATTCGACAGCGGAAAATAAATTAAGGCAACAATCTCTCAATTTCGTTAGGGCCTTCGAGCCGGATAATGCCATTCTCCTCTCCCGTCGTCAAAATCTCGTTGAAGCAAACAACGCAAAGTGAAACTGGTATTTCCTTATTCACCCTTTTGTGAAACTTTCGAGAGCTGAAGCGTTATTATACCCGATTCGTAACCGAGGCAAACACTATTAAAGTTCTTCGCAAAGTAGGAAGTAAATTAGTTCCGAAGCTATTAAACACCGAACGTTAGTTAACCTCTGCTCTCGACTGGAAGCGGTGCTGAAACTACTCAACTCGAACAACTAAATTGCTTTTCTTCGAATATAGGGAACATTAACATACTCCTTCGTTGAACAAGTTAATAATATCGATATTATTCTATAATGAAAGCCATATGAGGGACGGGTTGAGCCTCTTCTGCTGTGGGCAGGCGCGAAATTGTGTCATCCGGCTCGAAGGACCACACAAACTTTACTGAAAATTCATGTTTGACACGATTATACGTTGGGGTTTCCATCAAAATATTTGAAACGGGTAATAGATATATAGATTAGATAGATTTATTTATTTGACGACTTTACAGTTAAATGTTTGTTGCAACTCAGTTAAAATATGGAAAGAAAAAACTAGGCACAAGTTGAAAAATTTCAGCCAAGCGTGGCCAACCCAGTATATGAATTTGTCATTGGATTCCAAATTTGTTTAGATCTATAAGGAATTTTTGTTTTCGAATTTCCATTGCGGTATTGCCAAGTTTTTTCAGAAAAACCTATTTTGCAGACAATATTTTTTTATTTACCACCAGCATGTCTACAGCAATTTTTAGGAATAGTTAGTCAACATTACTATGATAATTTCAGGAATCTCAATTTTTGGAAATGATATATAGGGCGCTCGATAAAACCGGTCAAGTTTATTTCATTTTCAAACAGACATAATTCAACTTTTTCAAATGGAACACTCTGTATTTGTTTATTTATGTAATATTATATATAGTATATAATATGTTTATATGTCTATTATATGAGTGTTGACAATATTTTTAAACAAATCTGTACACAACCATGTTGATACAAAATTTCGGCGTTGAACGATTAACTAAGTCAAAGAATAAATAATGTATTGCAAGCTTTTTCTGATAAAGAACATTGGAATTTATAGGGTCCAGAAGAACTTTTATTCTTAAGTTTATTCGTTAGGAGAGATAACAGTTCATTATCTGTAAAAGGCTCAAGAAATATAGAGTTATAAACATTAGTAAGATGATTGATGTGATTATTTGATGGGTTATTTTTAATCTCCCCAATTATCTTCATAGGGGTAGTGATGAAAAACTCATTAAAAAGGTAGGATATTCTCTGAGGATCATTCACAACCTCACTTTCATGTTATAAGGAAATATTTTTCATAGTTGTAGAAAGAGTGTGTTATATTTATCACCTGTTAAGCCATTTTTGTGGGATTATCGGAAGCCACTATTTTATTCTAATTCTAATACAAGCGTTTTGTATCAGATATGAGTTTGGAATGTTCATGCCATTATATATTTTCCAATAAATTCTGGATAAGTGTTTATAAGGGTAAAGAGATTTTTCAAATTTTCGCTAGATGCTCTCACTTCCTTAGATACCCAGTTACTTTTTGGGTGGTAAATGCGACATTTCTTAAGCGGAAAAAATTGATTAAAATAGCATAGCACATAAAATAGCATACATAGCACACTTAAAATATGGAAGACCTGAAAAATCAGCAGTCGTCCGTCATATTTTGCAACAAAACCATTCCATTAGTTAGACCATTAGTTAGACAAGTTAACAACCACAGGCAACTAGATGCCTATGAGAGTGCAGAAATAAGTAAACAAATTAATATTATTAATAACGATGACGGACCTATACCAAAGAGCATATTATATAGCTTGTTAAAATAAAATAAAATAATGTTGTTGGGTTTACTAATTACTACATAAGGACACATTGCAAAAATAAATTTGGATAGGCAATATTGTGAAATTAATTTTTATATAGCTGAAAATTGTTTAATATAAACATATATTGTAAAATAATAGATAAGGCAAAATTGTAAAATTAATTTAGGTTGGTATACCTGTATGGGTGGTACGCCTGGATGGTTTACCTGTATGGGTTACCTTTATAGCATAAATAGGATTAGCTCGCACTAATTTCTAGTTTTAATCTTCCTCTTTGAAGATGATCACTTGGTGATCGAAACACGTGTCGAGGTGTTAAAAATAACGATTTGGTGTTGGGAAAAAAAAAGGAAAAAAAACTCCAATAATATTTAAAATAAAATATATATAAATTGTAGAACTTCTCGAAGGTTTCTTTAATAGAGAGTTTCTCTAAAACAATCCGCTAGTAAACTATTATTATTATTGACGCAACCTGTATTTGGTAATTGCTTTGATGTTTTTCATAAATTGTTAAAGCTCGAATCACATATTATCACTCCTATTAGGTTAACGAATTTTACACTTTTTCAACATGAATAAACGTCTATGAGGAAACACTAGACTACGAAATAGATATCAAATACCACGAACCAGACACATATTCAGATTAAATAAATGAGAACGTGCCTATCTACGAGTTCAAGGGCAGGTCGGGACAAACAAAAATTACTCTCTCGAACATTTCGTGAATGGATATTCCCATCGAGCATTTTTGACGAAACACCAATCTGTATTCGAGCAGTGTCACTTTAAAATATTCAGTGCCAGTGCCTGTGCGATGCCTCGCCTTTATTGCTCCGCTGCTCAATGTCATTTAAAGGTCAAACGTTCTAACAGCTCGGCGCTGCACTTTATTTATACTTAATCATCATGTAATGGTTTCGAGTGGAATTGCCACGTCTAGATGATATCGTTTTACGTAACGGAAATGTCGGAATGGTGATTGATGATTAATTAGTAGTTATGTTGTCCATGTGTTGATTGTCAGAAACGGGAGTTGATTTTTTTACGAGTTTTATGAGGTTAGATTTCGGAGATTATGATATTCTCACTATTTTTCGAAATAATAGTTATAAGGAATTCTTAATATGAATAATTAATTCTCACCTCTGCTAACTTTAGAATCAAGACGTTCACCTTATGTTTTTTCTCAATTTTTTTTTCTATTGGAGGGTCCTTCATTGAGTGCTTTCTATCTTTGAATTCAAATAAAGATATCACCAAACTTTTTTATTCGTTTGAAAAACCTACTGATGCCCCCACGTGTGGAATATAATTTAAATCGCGTTGCTACACGTGTCGGAAAAGTAATCTACCTCTCTTCATATCCAAATGTAATGTAACGTCTTACTGAAAACCGTCAATATTTCAGTTACATCATTACATTGAGCAAGAACATGTCAACAATACAAATTTACAAATAACCGATGTTGTCATTTGCCAACATCGGTTATAGCTAATAAAGGACAATGAATCTGTTACCTGTATGAGACAAACAAAGATGACATATTTCAGAGGCGTGCTATTCTGTTTACTTATGTTCCGAGTTCCGAGAAATTCTGTGACATGAAATTTTGTGCACCTAACCTACCTTCGTCTATATAAATAAATAACAAAACAACTGTTGTTTATGTGGCTTGTGGAGGTGGTATTGAACTATAATTTATATTTTGCTGCATTTGCTGTAATAACTCAAATTGAGGAACATTCCCCATTATCTCAAAGCTACTTTTTAAGTTTGTTGGCCGTGGTATTAAGGTATCCATGCACATACAGATGAGGACATCCAGGACATTTCCTCTGCTGTCACATGTTCTTTGATGATGTATGTCCCAGTCGAAAACGAAACGTCAGGTGTAAAAACTTGCAGACCAAGACCAACAAACCCGGAAAATAGCGTTGACTCAATGGAAAATATGTTTTGTAGTCAACATGTTTTTTTTCATGTAAAACAAATGTGAATAATCATTTTACCTTTTATTCATGTTCAATTCTGAACGGTTGGATGTTTAAGATTATTATGAACGTGTTTCTCAAAATGGCAGCTGAATATTTCTTCACACCTTACATCTTGCGATTTTTTTTTGAGGACTAAACTCTGAGTAGAGTAAGCCTTACCACACATTAGATTGAAAGTAAGTGAAGCATTGAGAGTTTATGGCTTCATAGTTCGCAATTGTACATCTTTTTCAAACATATCTGCTCTATTTACTCTTTATGTAGCCCACGTAAGGTCAAAATTAGAATATGGCTCTGTTCTATAGTCCCCATTCTACAATTGCTATAATACATTATTTGGAAAAGTTCAACGTCGTTTCCTAAAGTTTATTTATTTCAAATATTATGGTATCTGTCCTGATAGAGGTATTCTATATGAATCTCTTACCATAAAATTCAATACTGAAAGTCGAACTACGCAGAAAACGTGCTGGAAAATTTTTTCTGTATAAATTACTGCACAACAATGTGGATGCTATGGAGGTGTTAATCTTTTATAAATTTCTGTGTGCCTCATTTCAGAACTAGAAATACAAAAACTTGTTACAGCCGACTGGCCAGAACTAATTTGTGTCTCAAGTGACCTATCTTTAGCATTTGCAATAATTTCAATTTAATTTAAAATTTGTGTGATATCAATTTTGATTCCCTAGAATATATTGCTGACACTGCATCTTAGTATTTCATGGAGAATTTTTAATTTTCTGGTATAGTTTTTTTTTTATTTTATTTTATTATATTATAATTTTGTTATTCATTTTCTCAAATTGTAACTTTGTAGTTATAAGGATCTACATTATTTTTTAACATACTTAGTTACCCTTTTAAATGGTTTTCAACTGTTGGGAAATAAAGGCTATTATTATCATTATTATTATCAAGCCTAGGGCACAGACCAGCTTTGGGTCCAGGTAATGGGCAAACATTGAAGTTTTTTTTATAACTCAATGGGAAAATGAAAATTTATGCATCTTAATTAAATCAATCAGCTATCAATTATTTTACCCATTGTCATTAACGTGAGTATGCGTCCACATCTTCCGTCTTGCTTGGCAAATATAGATAAAACCAGAGCCCAAAAAGAAAGGAGCACCAAACAACTCGAGTCAGTCGTTGCTGAGACTTCTAGATATATCGCTGTTAAGCTGTACGTTCCAGAAAGTAGGTAGTTGGCAAGATTCGATTCAACATGAAGTTACTTTGATCGTTTTGTAATTGCCTACATACTGCCTATAGACAGCTTTCACTATCCAAATTATCTGATGGATGTTCTACTTCTGCTAACTACATAAATGATGCATAAAGAGCAGTGGATTTGATGGTTCTTACGTTATACTTTGACAAATATGATCGGCACAGTTTTGCTAAGATTATCATTAAACTTCTTTTTCACACAAGCCAAGATTTGTCCCTAGCGTCAGTAATATGAAACAGTGTTAACCTCGGTTACTGGGATGAGCCATAAGGTAATATTTCTTGAATTGAAAGGGTTGTATTTTTTAGGAGTGATTAATTTTTTGGGAAAGAAAGTTTTTGGCTTTCTACTACTCTCTTGATACAAAAAAAGAAGGATGAGGGAGTCTTCCAAAGAAAGGAAGGAAGTAACTCTATACATGGATGTGTAGATCATACAAAGAAGTAACTTTCAGACACAAACTGAAAGAAAGTCCTCCTGAAACAGCTACTTTTTTGTATCAAGATGGAGTAGTAGAAAGCCAAAAACTTTCTTTCCCAAAAATTAATCACTCCTAAAAATATAACCTCTTCAATTCAAATAAGATTTCTTATTCAACGAAAGTCATTTTTTGTGGAGGAAAAAATCAGTTTTTTATCAGTTTGCCCTTCTACACTTGTATAAAGTTCTCCATTATAATTTTTATATTTTTTCAGATTGTGGAAGGTAACCATTACCCAAAAAAAGGTCGATAGAAAACTAATATTTCTTCGAATAATTTCGTTAAATTTTTGTTTTCGTTACATTCTACCTCCTTATAGGACGTTTCGTTATAGCCAACCTCCTTTTAAGACAGAACAATTAGAAAAACGTTATTTCCACTTAGACCAACAACTTAGATATATTTGGCCTCTTGGAAGAATAATAGTATATTCATATCCTAAAGACGAGTTGTTAGCACTTACTGAACATTTTATTATAAAACCCAAATTCATAATTTGACTTACGAATACACCTTTTCCAAAGTTCTGCAAACTCTCGTGACAAACTATCATTCTGTAGGAATGAAGAATTGAAGATTTTATTGGTATTATCTCAAATTATTTTGAGAAATTACTTCAGATGATGTGGTTTCGGGTTTTCCTGCAGCTGAAAAAGCAAATGATCGACTGGAATCAATTAAGTAGCCCCGGAGAGCCAATTGATTTTTGTTGTTATTTTATAATTTTATGATTTGTTTTGAGAACTGTCGCACCATGTGGATTCAATTTTGAAAAACTGGTGAACTTGGTTTGAGCTTAATGTTCAGTTTTGCTGAATGTAGTAGTGTCATAGTGAACAACAATATAATGAAATTGTTTTTTTATCTTCAGTAAAGATCGTAGGGGTAGATATTTATTTTAATGATATAAATACTCATGTGATAATGACCAAAGTACGTGGAATATCCAGTGATAGCCGTATGATGAGCCTCTGACGGTACCTTGCGGCACACCGCCGTTAACAGTAGGTAGCTTGTTGCAATCATAAATGAGCAACGGAATGTTCCACTTCCGGAATCCGATCACTGCGAGTGCTACTAACGTCCATAATCTAATTAAAAACCTGGCGCAACTGGTCATTACTTCAATTAAAATCACCACGGACGCTCCGGAGGATATTTCACAAACGAGTGAACGAGAAAACAAAAACTAGATTACTATCAGTTCAGATAGCCGAATACGTAACAGTGGGAAATGCAATCGGTGGTCAAGACACCGTTCGTTGATCTCTTCTGGTCTTGTACGTTCTGTGACTTTCGTTCCCGTGGCAGGAGCATTTGGCAACGCCGACCCGTTTACGGAAACATACCATTAAACCTCTCCCGGGCCTTGGATTCAAGTGTTGTTCTATTGTTACCGGTGAATTCTTTTGTTCGGAAATAGCGTACCTGAATTTGTGGGTCACGCTACAAAAAATGGAGGTATTGTTTTCGAATGATGATGGATTGTCGTTGTTGAATTCGTTGATGATGGTTGGTTTTTATGTCGTTTGTGCTTTGTATTATTTGGCTTTATTCTAAATTGCTGAATGCGGCTCTAATGACTTGGGAATTGATGGTCATATTTTTTGACGATGATATCATTAGGCATTTATGTTTCTTTTTTAAATAAAGAAAGTCAAGTGATGAGTAATGACTGGAAACAAAACAGTCTTGAGAAGTTAATGAAGGCATCAATAATAAAAACAATGTATGGGAGGGGTAATATTTATCACTAGGTACATAGTATAAAACAGAGTGGGTTTCCGCTGTCTGTCCCTATGTATGTTTAGATCTTTAAAACTACGCAACGGATTTTGATGCGAGTTTTTTAAATAGATAGGGTGATTCGAGAAGAAGGTTTATATGTACAGTGTCATCCCCAAAGTATGCACCATATGGGAAACTTATTTATTAAGGGTTTTTCGACAAAAAGTTATTCTTGATGAAAGTTTGTGCATCCCCTTAAGTTGAACATGTACTAACAAAATACAGTACAACACACGTAATATACGAGGGGCCTTCAAATATTCGATTTTGTGACAAGAGTAAAGTACTCTTATTTTGAAGAATCTCGGGAAACAATATTTAGAAAAGATGTTTAGCATTGAAAAATACATCTAGGTTTGAAGTCATGGCCATCTAAGTTAAGGTTTTTTTACCCATTTTTTTAATGGAGACTACGAAAAACAACTTTTTGCTAAATAGACAGCATTCTGTATACGACGGTTCATTTTAAAAGCCTGTAATATTAAAAACTACACAACTGTCTTTTTAAGCACGGTCAATTTTTTTGAAAAGTAAGTTAATTTTCAAAGTTTTTCATGCAAAGTTATTTTTAATTTTGTTATCACCAAAAATTACTCAAAACTCATAACAAAAACTTTATATTCAGTTATATCAAATCACGAAACATCAAAATAAAATAGGTATTTCTGAAGAAACTCATTGATTTCCTGGAGATTTTATTGTCCAAAATAAGTGTTTTAAGTTGAATCTCGTTATATTGAGTTCTTGTTACAATACTGTATCATTTTGAGTTATTTTCGGTGTTAACAAAAAATAAAAATAACTTTGCACCAAAAACTTTGAAAAATAATTTACTTTTCAGAACAATTGACGGTGGTTAACACCATAGTTGTGTAATTTGTAATATTACAGGCTTTTGAAATGAGCCGTCATATATAGTATGCTGTCTATCGTTTTAGCAAAATTTTTTTTCGAAGTCTCCATTTAAAAAAATCGTTAAAAAATAAAAATTCAGTTAGATTACCATGACTCCAAATCTAGATGTATTTTTCAATGCTGAACAACTTTTGTAAATAACATTTCCCCAGATTTTTCAAAGTAAGAGTACTTTACTCCTGTCACAAAATCAATTATTTGAAGGCTCCTCGTATATTACGTGTGTTGTACTGTATTTTGTTGGTGCATGTTTAGTTTTAGGGAATGCACAAAGTTTTATCAAGAATAACTTTTTGTCGAAAAACCCTTAATAAATAAGTTTCCCATATGGTGCATACTTTGGGGATGACACTGTATATAACATGCATAATATAGTAGAGGAACACTGATTATTTTATAGGTTTCTAATGTAATGTGAATAAACACATTTTTTGCACCTACATCGCAAACGCTGGCTGTCTACAAAAAAGTTTGCGATGTTAGGTACATGTCAATTTCTTAGGGATAACCCACAATAACCATTTTCAATAATGGCTTATTTACAAAGCTTTTTTAGGCAATACTGCATTAATCCTTTTGCAATTAAGTACCTTAAATGCATTGTGCATTTAATATAGTTCAATATGACCCTTCACAATATGTAATTCAAACGGATATTTTCGAAGATACTACAGATTTAAATTGCAGGGACATAGCGGTTGCGGCGGTACCGGTCGAAGGGCCGGCACTTTATGATTAGCAGCGATCGCACGCGTTTATATGTATTTTTAGTATCAGCATTGTACCCATGCGGAGCCGGGGCGGTTCGTTCGTGTTTTTATAAAAGACACTTAGATAAGTATTTTGGAAATGTGGCATCGACAATCGTGAAATTCTTATTTTCTAACCTAAAATCAAGGCAGCTCAAAAATTAGTACTGTATTAAGTTGAGAAAGTGTGAGAAAAGTGGAAAAAATGATTGACATTAAAAATGGCCGGCAAAAATTAATGAATCACCACAATTTTTTCAATTTATCACTGTATACTTTACACTTAACACCCTTTATTACATGTGAATCTAAAATTACCAATAATAAGTGGATAACTGAAGGTATCGAAAAGGAAGATATACTACTGAGAGAACTATCAAAAAAATACGCATGATGATACAGATTGTTGCAGACGAAAAAAAAACATCAAAAAAATATGTACAAAAAGAAATATCATAAAGAAATGTACATTGGAGAAAATTATAGCAATATTGCTAAGGAATTCGACAGACATTATTTAGCTCAAGTGCCAAATAATTTGAAACAATATTTTAGAGACGTAACCCTTATGTCGGCAATTTGACCTAATTATTCCATCTAATATTCACAATGTTATTCGTAAACCAAAAAATGAAAATCCCACAGGCTTGGATAGTCTCTTGGATTGTCAATATAATACATCATAATCATGGTGGAACTCAAGCCCCTCTGGCAAAATATATTTTGCAATATGAAATTGGCATTCAAGAAACTATTTCTACGTTCTTTTATTGTTTGGAAAAAGTTTCTACCCGTTTGGCCAATATAAAGTTTTGGACAAAAACTACAAGTCTACTTTGAGAAATGGTTTGCTAAGATTGAACGAGGTATAAGTAGTATACCGAGTGGACGACCCAGAGGCTTTTATTAAAAAAGTTCACAAAATAATTTTGGATCACTGCAAAGTGAAGTTAATCGAGAGGCTCTGAAACTCTGAGCAGTGTTTGAAACTGTTCTAACCTAAAAAATCCGAATTTATGCGTCGATAGGTGACAATGTATGTATATTCATCGACTGTCTTGAAAAGGGACAACCACCAACAGCGACTATTACTTAGTGTTACTGAAGAGTTTCAAGGACGAAATCGCGGAAAAACGGCCCGATTGAAGCCATAAATCAACGAAAACGATGGCAAAATTGCAAGAAATGGGCTTTGAGTTGCTTCCCATCCACCGTATTCTCCAGATCTGACATTCAGCGACTTTATCCTGTTCTCAGACCTCAAGAGAATGCTCGCTGAGGTTGAAAATTAATCGTACCCATTATGAAATTTATATCAAAAAATTGTACGACCGCTGTATTCTTTGTATTACCCTCGAAGGCAACTATATTGAATGCTAAAATAAAATTTCATCAAAAACATTTTTTATGTTAGCTTACCAACTTTTCAGCACAACTGTAAACTATTGAATGATGCTCCTTTATGCTGATACGAATTCATCCACTAATTAAATTCATCTCTGAAATGTAGGTAAATTCATTGACTTGACTATTACTAAAATTAATAATAAACATAATTTTGCAATTAACCGACATTGTCTTACATATTTTCTCCTCACATCGCTATCAGAATGAAAAAGCAGTATTCAATAATATGCTAAATCAATTAAAATGTACAGTGGTCAACAGTGATCAACCTTGGAGTAAATTATTCTTCACAAAAAATTCTGGCTCTGCTAGCAGAGCACATATTTTGTACCTGCCCCGCCGCGACTCGACTGAAGTTTTCAGCGTTCCACAGAGATTCCCTATTGTCATTTGACCAGAAAGATCAGTCAACAAATGAACTAATCGGCTTTGTTCAGAAATTGGACTTGTTTGTCCGAGGTTGGATAGATATGAGCCACAATAACTCTGACGGGTCGCAGAGGAGGATACAATTGATCCACTGATTAGACTTACCCTCCTTTCTACCTACTATCTGTTTATGTTGTTCCAAGTTGCCTACCCCAAATTCATCATCATATTTCGATTTGGAGGCAAATATTCCCCTCAAAAAACAAAAACAACCCACCGTCAGTCGACGCGACTTTTTCATGGCACTTCCAATGGCTCATTTCATCTATTTTTTATCGTCGCATGCGACGACACAATAATCCCTGACAAAAGAATGACGTCAGTATAGAGAGAGACCCTCGCATTGCGGACGATCTACAGTTATTATCTACTCTCCGTCTATAAATAACAGTCGAGCAGCGAAATTGTAACATGCCTCTTGCCAGGATCCCTCCTCGCGAAGGCATTCAACTTCAACTGTTCCGAGTGGGGTCCGCCATTTCCGTAAAATACATTTTATGGTCGGAATTCGGAAGTTGAATTACAGCTCTACTCAATGGGTACTTGGTTTATGCGATGCCGAAATGTTTAATTTTTGCTAACATAACAAACATGGGGAATAATATCATAATTTATGGGAAAGAAAGTTTTTGGCTTTCTACTACTCCATCTTGATACAAAAAACAAGGACGAGGGAATCTTCCAAGGAAAGGAAGGAAGTAATCAATTTCAAAATAAGTAACTCTTTACATGGATGTGTAGATCAAGCAAAGAAGTAACTTTCAGACACAAACTGAAAGAAAGTCTTCCTGAAACAGCTACTTTCATATAAACATTGAATTACACGAAAGAAAAAAATTCTTTCGAAACAAATACTTCTATATGAACACTGAATTATACAGAAGATACTTTTCTCTACTCAGTTTGTGTTTCAAACATTCGTTGTGGAATAAAAATCAGATACCATTCACATGAGTTCTACTTTAAATGAATGGTAATAAATTGCACTTACATGGAACACTGTCACCCTCACTGGTATACACCGATGTTTCGCCTTAAGACACTTGCCCCAAGGCTCTTCAGTACCAAATTGGATAACATTATAGAAAATACACACAGTTCATTCATAAATTACGATTTTTAATGTCACGGAATAAGCTTGATCTGTTTATGTCATCGATGACATCGTAATGTCATTCATTCACCTATTTGATTTAATCCCAGCCAAGAGGAATCTTATTTGAATTGAAGGGGTTATATTTTTCTTTCCCAAAAATTAATCACTTCTAAAAAAATAACCCCTTCAATTCAAATGTCATAATCATAATATGGCTACCGTTCCTTCTTTTTCGATATTTACGAAACATTCGACATTGGTAAAGAGAACAAAATTTGTCGTTATGTTTGTTGAAGTTTTGAGATATGTATATTTCCACTGAATTTAAACATATACGAGGTCGCTTCAAAGAATAAGATGAGTTTTCATTTTTCCCAAAAAATATTTTCGTATTCATCAATTTGTATTTTGTTACCTGCACAGTAGTCCCCGTACCAGATATTACGCCTGGGCCAGCGTTTTTCCAATCCTTGAAGCAAGTGAGATATGCACGTTTTAGTTTGTTTTTTAGTTCTCCCAGCGATTCTGTTTTATCTTCTCAATCTTCGCAAAAAGTCGTCCTTTCATGGGTCTCTGAAATCTTGGGAACTGAAAAAAGTCGCAGGGGATTGCGGTGGCTAATGTATGATTACCATGTTGGTTTTGGCCAAAAAAAATACGATTATGAAATAACGAGTGGGCAGATTTTTGGACACTCCATTCCATTTTTCACACAAAATTTGATGCAAATTCTTTGATAGAAAATCACCAAAGTGAGAGGTATAAAAAGGAAGGTTCAAAGTGAGTGGATCTATTCGACTCTCCACCGCAACTCGCATGGGTTTATTATGGCTGACACCTATTTACACTCGGCAAAATGAACCCAGCTTCTTAACGAAGCCCTGCTGGCTCTGCCGAACTCTAAAAATCTAATTCGGTTCCCAGTGGGGCAGGCACGAAGTCTGTGCTCTGCTGTTTCACCATTTTCCAAACAGAGGCGACACACACTTTCTTCCGACAGTCCGAGTCTCTGCATAGGATGGTTCAAATGTCAATGACCTACTGTAGTCCAACAACTAGTAGATGTCAAGCTCTGAAGGGTGAATAAACGCCTTGGAGTAAGCCAATCGTGGAAGATTCTGCCAGAAGTCCATAAATCTTCTTGCCATCCAAGTGTTCAATCTTTTTTTGGCAAAGCCTAAAGCGATACTTTGCAAGGAAGTCGACAGCCTCATTGGCTTCGAGGCCAGTATGGCCAGGAAACAGGCTAGAAACAATCTGTTAAATCTTCCAATCGAAGAGAGTTGTTTATGGCAATTTGCTACCAATTTAGACGTTGCTTGGTAGGAGCCAAGAGCTTCCAACGCCGCTTGACTGTCCGAGAATAGTTTTATTGACATGATGACTGTACCATCATCTCACTACCAATACCAAGATAAATAATATACACGTAATGTGCACTTTTCATAAGAATGAAATTTTTTAACTTAGGGTTAAACTAGATATTTTCTTTCAGTACCAGAGATTAGACAATTTAGTTATAAATTCAGTGAATTCGCAACTTTTGCATATCAAGGTCAAATTTTCAAAAGCTGGCATAGTCAGTGAAAGTTTTATATACGCTATCAAAATGTACTTGGAAACTGTAAACACTAGTAAAATAATCTGAATTATCGAATAATGAAAACGTAATAAATGATATTCAACAGTAATAGATTTATTACGAAGTAATGGGAGTGATAACTACGCTTAAATTCGTGGGGGATAGAAGATAAAGTATAAATAGTAAGACGGCCTGGAAGAAACATTGACTGTTGTACGGATTTTCTTCTAATTACATGAAAACAGGAATGAATTGGTCACAATGAGGAGATTGTTCTGACTGCACTGTAAAACATTGGTCTGAGGTATCTACTGGTGGAGACTGCCGGAATCCCTGTTATCAAGAATCAGAGGAGTCTGATTTGAAGGAGTGTAAAAAAACAGCCTTCAGTTTATTTGATGGTTCCTGTAAGAAGGATTTCGAACAGAAATTGTAAACCCTAGGGTAAGACTCTGTACTTTTTTATGTTTTCTATTAAACAACCATTGGAAAGTGAAGACTATTTCAGAAACTTGACACTCTGATTTCTCTATCCAGTGACTATTTATGTGATAATTTAGTATTTTCATTCATTCATTTCAAAGGTAGGGATACAAAACCTTATTAAAACTCTCAAGTAAACCATACTCCGGTGTAACTGAGTTGGTCTACAGTGAAAAAAGGTACTTACAGTAATTCTAGAAACTTCTATAGATGGCGTCCTGAATAAGTGCTTTCAATTTGGTAACCCTTATGATTGAATTATCTATAAAAAAAAGTCAAGAATCGACCTGCGCCCTTGCCTCCTCAAATCAAGAGCTAGTCATTCCAGTTGGACCCATTTACCGCCTTCTTGCTCTAGATCACGAAACGAGCGAGGAAAAGGTACAATGTCATTGATCAGATTTAAAATTGTCCAATATTTCAGGCTATTCTCCAAAAGAGGTGCAACAAACACAACACAGCTTGAATTTTTTTAGGCACCATCGACTGCTAGGGTCATTAGCTGCTACTTCTCAGCTAGAAACGTCAATCCTCAGTTATCTTTGTCGGTAGAGATTACTTTGTTTCATAAAATTCAAGGTATTTTTATTCGGGTCACGTCATTCAGCAAGCATTCTTGGAGTGTCTTAGGTATATTCAGTGTCTAAGTTGTTCGTGAACTTGACATTCGATTAAGATGTGATTGATCGTTTCTATTCCATTGCAGATGTTGCATACTTCTGGTCTATCGCCCCGTAATAGGTATGATGAAGTGAGACGGGTGTGTCCTAATTTCAAGCGAGTTAGGATCAGTTGTTCTCGTCGTGTCAATTTTCAAAATGGGTTCGTTTTGACTACTTTGGGTTTGACAGCTTCGAGTTTACCATCATAACTATCCCATTCTGATCCCGTGGGTTGGGCTACCAAGCCATGTCGAGTCAAGTCAAAAATGTTTATTAGCTTTTAAGATTAATTACAAAATATTGTGAATGTGTTTTGTGTGAGGCCCTGCTTTAGGTTTATGCTTCTTTAGGGTTAGCGCTACGTATCGGGCACATCACTAGGTGGCGGATAGGGGAACGTCCAGGAGACTGAAGGCCCTGTCCGGGAAGCTAATGTGGCCGTACGGAGGGGGTCGCCGGACTCCTGGTCAGTGGCAGAAATAAGAAGGGTGAGGGGAACTAACACCCCCCGAAGAGCCTTTGCAAAACATACCACCGTGGACCAGCCTACCCAAGCTAGGGTGTAAGGAATCGTGCCGACAGCTGAATGGCCGCAGGGTGATATGCAGTTACGAACGATCATCTTTGGGAACTAGGCGAAATCTCATTGTAATCAGCCTACGTCTGGTAATGCGGGGCTCTGCCAGAGGTGACCAACTCTTCCCTTGCTACTCCTGGGAATATACATGAATGAAACAAACACGAAAACAGGATCAACAAAAAGCAATCCCGAGGCTGAACAGAAGTGCTCACCTCAATGTAAGGCGGTGGCTGGGGATAAACAGAAACGTCCACCCCAATCTACCGCGTGGAATGAGGCTGGACATAGCAGATCACCTCGTGCATGATGTAATATAAAGGCCAAGGCGTAAGCGCATTTGCGGCGCCGAGGCCAAAGGGAGCGAGAGAAAGAGAGCGAAGAAGCAAGGAGTGGCAGCAACTATAAGTGCACCTTCCTCCTCCCCTACTCCACCTCCAATAGCAAGGACACTTCCTGCGGCGGGCGCCAAGAGCTCCGTCTTGAATGAAGGCAAGGAACCGGCTGCCCCTGCAGAAAAGCACCCTCACTTGTGCACCTCCATGGAGGGAACCCCAACGCGTAACGAGAGTAATGTCGCTGCACCTTCCAAAACCTTCGCGGCGGCCACCGTGAGACACATCAAGGTTGCCAAAGAGAGTGTGTGTTCGGCGAGTCTTGGACTACACCTGCCAATATGAAGGAGATGTCTCCTAGTGTCCTGCCCACCTTCCTGGAAAGGACAGGATGGACGATGACCTAGAAGGACAACTCCTCGGGAGGATGTACAATGGGTCACATGTGGCCTAAGTGCTGTGGGTCTACACACACCCTTCCTACTCTACAGATACAGAGAGATCCCATTCTGATTGCCATTTATGTTTATTCTCGATGTCCACCATTCTTTCGAGGTCATTGGACCGAACAGCTGTTTCATTTCCAGCCTTAAATAGTGCAATATTCCGTAGAATTGTTCAAAATGGAGCAAATACCATAACCAACTGACCAGTTTATTCTCAGTGCCCTAATAATCAATTCTCCACCATCGCCACCCCTCACGTCAAACGGACCCATCGGTATGCGTATCATACATCTCCGTACTCCGAATCGACCCCTATTCCCTCATTCGTTTTCCCTCTCAGCTGATCCACATTAGCGAGTTCCCTTTCAGCAACTTTCCCGTTTCATTCCCGATTTCCATGCCGCTCTTTGATGCCCCGACAACCTTGCGCTATGAAAGGGATCGGCGGGGGTGAGTCAGAGGGTGGGTTGAATCACAAGGTGATGGTGCTGTGAGGGTGGGGGTCGAATTACGTCGCCCCCTCTCTTCCTCATTAACCTCAGAGTCGATGAGAAATTCCAGCAGAGAATCGATTTGTTTGTTCGTCTAATAGAGTAGAAGGGTTCGAAGGAATTGCGTTTTGTTTTTTCGTTTCCGCTTCGTCTCGATTGTCGATGAAATTGGTTTCAATCAATCGAAGTCGGTTTTATGGTCGGACAAATGTTGGTGTTCGAGAGAAGGAACGGAATCCACGAACTTGGAATTTAATTTAGGATATGAAAAGTTCAGAGCTGTGACAATGTTGGGTCATTATTGTGAAGTCTGTAGGCTAGACATGAGAGTTTGGGATATGCTACATGGGATGGAAAGTCTTGGCACTAACACATGGAGAAACTACTAGAAATGGCTGTATACGATCAGCTCCTAAGTTATGTTAAGGCCAATAATATTCCCATAAGTAATCAATCCGGTTTTAGAAAAAATCATTCTTGTGAAACGGCTTTACAACTTACGATTAGTAAATGGACTCAATCTATTGACAACGGATATTATGCTGTAACAGTATTCTTAGACTTGAGAAGAGCTTTTGAGACAATTGACCGTAATATATTAATGAAAAAATTGGAAGCTATAGGTCTTAAAGGAACAGTGCTAGGATGGTTTAAGGACTACTTAAGCGATCGAAGACAAATCACTAAAGTGGGTAATGTTCTCTCATCTCCTATTAACGCAAAATTTGGGGTACCTCAAGGAAGTGTCTTGGGCCCTTTACTATTTCTTATATATATTAATGATATCAGTTTATGTCAAAATTGTGACTATGAATTTATTTGCTGATGATACAATGTTAACAACATCTCCTAAAGATTTAGAGATAGCTCTGACAAAAATGAATACCTGCTTGGAGGAGATTCATAAAAACTTGAACGTCAACAAATTAAAACTAAACGTGTCTAAACCAAAAGCCATGATTCTGACCACAGCATATAAATATAAATATATAAACATATTCTTTACGATTCTTTGGAAATTAATAAGGAAAAAATAGAATCTGTAACCGAAATTAAATAGCTGGGATTCATGTTAGACAACTGTTTATCTTATGATGCACACTTCAAATACATAACTGAAAAAATATCAAAGAAACTTTACTTTTTTACTCGAATCTCTTATCATTTGTCAGTTTCTTCCAAGGTCACTTGGACATATATAACACAATCATTTAGCCTCATTTCGAATATTGTAGTACATTACTATATGGGTGTGATCAAAACAAAATTTCGACTTTACAAAAACTACAAAATCGTGGAATGAGAGTCATATTAAAATGTAATCATTATACAAGCATAAAGTTTATGCTCGACGCATTATTATTATGGTTATCAATACAAGAAAGGTTCTATAGATCAGCAATGATATTTATTTTTAAGACTATTAATAATATGTTACCATCTTATTTTGAAGAATTCATTACTTATCGTGATAGTACTCACAACTACGAGACAAGACAAAGTTTTCTTTTTCACTTGCCAAGATGCAGATTAACCACCTCAATGAAAATATTGTTTTATAAAGGTTTAAACCATTTTAATAAGCTGCCAAGAGACATGAAACATAGCGAAAGTATTTATATATTTAAATCTAAACTAAACAACTATATTAAAACAAACACAATTTTGTAGGAAAAGACTCAATGATGCAGAACATCAGTAGTCCTAAACCTTAACATTTATTATCATGTATCAGTATGTTTTAAATTGTTATTATAGTCTTATCTAAGTTAATTAACTTTAAATTGTGTTTCCTTTTCTATTTTATTTCTCAACATTGTTAGGTTACAGTCATATGTATGACTCTAGTTATTAGTTATTATTATTGTTGTTAAAGGACATATTATTATTGTTTACTGATTTATTCTTATTATTGTATATTATTATTATTATTACTATTATTATTGTATGTATATTAGGATTTCCTAAATAAACGTATTCATTTATTCATTCATTCATAGATGGCGCTGGTCTGATTGAATTCATCGCTTTTCAAGTTAGTACTAACCTACTTATAGGTATGTGAGTTATCGTGCTGAGAGTGACACTACTTTTGTTATTTTTAAAACGAAGGATCAAAAACAATTTCGTGTTTTAATTTCACATAGCTTTTTGATGAGAAAAATACCGTTCAAGCAAAGCAATGGCAAGTGTTATAAGGACTCCGCTGACTTCAAAGGTGGTCGTAGAGACACCGATGATGCAGAACGCATTGGACGTCCAAATGGGGCAGTATCACCAAGAAAACAATAAAAAAATTAACAAAATGGTTTCAATGATCAAAAGAAGTTGCGTGAGTTAGCTGACACTAAAGATATCAAAAGAACGTGAGGGAATGAGAAAGCTCTGTTCAAAGTGTGTGCCGCGCGAGCTCACTGTTGACCAAAAACAAGAACGTCTTCTCCTAACAAAGCTTGAAATGTATGAAATCAGGGAAATAACCCACAAATGGTTGGTAAGTTATTTAGAGGGTAGATACTATCTACTATGTAGAGGTTAACAGAAATAAATCAGAATCTAAAAATTGTTCCTTCGGGGTCCCTCAGGGTTTTATATTAGGTCCATTCTTATATATAATATGTAAATGATTTTCATAGGGATCAGTTCGTTATGTATGCTGATGACACATCTTCATTGATAACTCAGGAAAATATTGAAGCCACAGTTAATAAAGCAACTGATGAAATAAAAAGAACCCTAAGTGGTTCTCAGACAATGGTCTCTTGTTAAATGAAAGAAAAACTGTGCTTTTACGTTTTAATGATTCAAAAACCACTCCAGATCACAGCTTACTGATAACGTCAATTAATGGATCAATTCAACAACAAGAAGAGACAAAATTGTTGGGTTAGAGGATAACAGAAAATCTCAAATGGAACAAGCATATTGATACGATTTGTAAAAAAATATCCTCAACATCTTATTGTACTCAACAACTACGCTGGAATGTAAATAGATCACTCTTAATAATGTACTACCATGCATGCTTACATTGTAACATTTCCTATGGTATTATAGATTGGGAAGCATCTAGTGATTGTTCCAGAATACTCAAAATTCAAAAAAGGACCATAAGGTATATAGCAGGAGTTACTAGAAGTTGCAAAGTCATCTTCCAAAATCTCAGAATATTGACTGTTACACGTATATATATTTATGGGATATTAAAATATGTAAAATCGCACACAACCAGTTTTTCTATTCTCAATGGTAATAAGAATTATAATACTGGAAATTCCCTACAGTTGGAAGTGCCAACACACAGTGGCTTATCGCCATTAAATTGTACGATAAACTTACAAGTACAATAAAAAATCAGGCTCTAAAACAGTATAACTATCAAATCAAAGAGTTGCTCCTGGATGAATCCTATTATTCTCTCAAAGAATATATGGAATCATAACTTATGACCCTGTACATGTGTTACATTTTAGGAAGATTTCAATAACGATGCTGTTACACAAATAACAGATTATTTTTAATTTTGACCTTTATATATTATAATACATTATCTATGTAAATTGTATATTGTGCCTCTAAGTGTACGTAGTTTGTATTTTAATTTTGTATTTGTAAACGTTTTGGCATACTCAATGTCATCTATAGATGATCTAACTGAATAAATATTATTATTATTATCAGCCCAGATGTTATATAAATTAGTACAGTTTACAGAATCATATCAGAAGACGGAAATAAATGAGATACGTGGTGGGTCTTTTTTCTCGAGGTATTTTTCCAAAAATATATTCTCAAATATGGGCACAATACAGGAATTTTGTATGCCTAGGTGTCATTTATTCATTCATAATTAATTATATAATATTTACTTCAGAATTGAATAAAAGTGAATTGAACTGCCAAAAAATGTCCCATTGAGACGGAAAAGATCTGACATCACGAGTACTATAGTTGTAGAGAGTGCTGGAAAATGGATTAATTGATGGAAGCCTGCAAAATAGAAAACTAAAAAGCAACGTCACCTCGGTTCATCCATAGATAAACATTTAGGCGATTTCCAGTCGGATTCACATTGTGAATAATAAATATTTAATGTGTAAACAGCATGAAAAACAATACGCCTTGTTCACGTCATGGTACTTTATATCCTACGGATAATATCAGTTGTTGTGGATCATAATGTTTATTCATAGCTTATTATCTTTATTAGGACAATGTGTTTCTAAGGCATAGAAATGCGAGAACAATTCTCTGATTGGTTCGGCCGTTATTTGATGAAGATCCATAGTAATTTCATAAACTACAACTCACGATTTGTAGTTTGGGAGTTGAAGTTCATGAAATTAAAAGAACAATTCGTCTCAACCAGTCTCAACTCCCTACACTGTAAGTTAATGGGATGACCAGAAAACAACTATTCCCCTGGCTCATACCACGATGGACGCTGGATTATATTTTGATAGGTGTCAGTCCATTAACCTACAGTGTAGGGAGATGAACGAATTGTTTATAGTCAGTCTTCAAGTATGCCCACTGACTATACAGGGTGTAACTGAATAAGTGTAAAATATTTAAGGAGGTGATTCCTCATCGAAAAAAAGATAGGATATTTCATATAAAGAAGGAATGATTTATTTGGGCCTCATTTTCTACCTTCTCGATTAAATGGTGAGGCATACGTTCAATTTTTAAGAGAAGTGCATCCAGTACTGCTGGAGGAAGTTCCTTTGGACGTCAGAAAGGATGCGTGATGGGGCTCCGACCCATTTTAGTTTCATTCGGATCTCAATCCTCTCGATTTTTCTATTCTGGGCCATTTACAGCATTTGGTTTATCGTACTCCTGTTCGCGATGTAGAGGACTTAAGAAAACGCATCATCGATGCGTGCAGGGTAAACAAACAGACTCCAGGAATATTTGAGCGAATATGTGGCTCAATGCGCCGACGTCTAGACACATGCGTAATGTCTGAAGGTAGACATATCGAACATTTACCTACTATGATTTCTACATGTTGTGTGTTTTGTTATTAATAAATTAGTTTTGTTTATTACCCTTTAATCGTTTAATGCAGGTACTAACTATAAAATAACAATAAATCCAGTTCGCATTTATGAAGATGTATCTCTGTAGCTGTTCGTAAAATAATTTTTTGCTGCCAACTGGTTTATTTTGGGCGAAAAACCCAAGAGATGTTTTTTGTTTAGAATGAAACAGGGTATCGGAAATACATTTTAAAATGGTAAACAAATAATAAGACAAAAAGTTACATTGGAAATAAATTTTAGGGGTTGCGTTTTTCCACCCCTTACATCCATGGGGTAAAACAAATAAATTACTGGCTAAGTGTCTTTTTGGTAGTACAAAACGTTAGGATAATTTCAATATTGTAACTTTTTCAGTGCTTGTGAAAAAAATTGTTATACAAATTTTATGTACCCTCTTTAAGGGGCTACATCTTAACAAGGGATGCTCCAATGAAGTTTCTATATATGAAAGATCCTACTTTTTTTTCGATGAGGAATCACCTCCTTAAATGTTTTACACTTATTCAGTTACACCCTGTATGTGAAAAGTTTTTTCCTTATACGAGCAATTGGTCAAATTTCGGATATGCAGTTGGTTACCTCGTTCACAGGCAGATGGGGCGACGACAAACCTGTTGTTTGTTGTATGCTTCAGTCTAGTTCGAGGAATGATACTCTGAAGGAATTCGATTTTCAATTATCGGAAATCATCGACTTTATGCTGATGATAGACACTAGCTTGCACTGATGAGTGACCAAAGAGCCCGAAACCGGTCTGCAAAAAAATTGAAAATTTATTGCGGCAGTTGTATCACCAACAGCATATGCAGGAATAACTTCTGTGAAGAATCCTGCACTGACCGCTGTCGGATATAATCCAACGCCCTTTGTGGTATTAGCCAGAAGAGTAGTTGTTTCCTGATAGGTGTCAGTCTATTAACCTACAATGTAGGGAGTTACTGGCCTGAACGAATGGTTCTTTTAGATGATTCTTCTTTATTTTGTCTGTTTTCTGTTTTCCGCCAAGCAGCTGTCTTTCCCCTGAGAACAACAACCCTCAAAAGTCAAAACTTGTGGAAGCTGAGGATTAACGAGGTCTTACCTTTCAATGATTAACGAGGTTTCACTTTTCAACGTGACATTCATTTTTCAGTAAAGTAATTTTAGACTACTCAGATATGAGATAAATAAATATCATATCACACACGCTGCTGTAAACTTATTTTCAGGTTCTTATCTCTCATCAAATTCAGTATGTGACGATGAGTTGCACTGAATACTACCTTTTTCGATTTCGATCGCATGAACTTCAGTTTTGGGTTTTCCCAGAGTAGAGTTTCTAACAGCAGAAACAACTCATGTATTTTGCTAACTTTGACCTTGAAACGAATGTTTCATGTTGAGCTATAGTTTCAACTATTTGCCTTGCAGTTGAAGCTGCAGAAAAAGACACAAAGCAATTTCTCATTCGGCTTTCGGCTGTCGATGCGAAGGACCGCCTTTGGGAGCTCCGCTTAGAGCGCCCGTACACGAGTCACATTTTGCGGTCGGATCGACCACACAATTGCAGTCGCGTTCCAGCGAACTCAAGCCGCCCATAAGAAATACTGTACTACACGTACACGGGGGTTCACAAAAGTCAAAACGGACGTCTGCATTCAACTTGCTGCTGATCTCCGCCGAGATGTCATCGCGGCATCCGCCGTACACTAACCACAAACTTGCAGTCGTACCCAACCGCGTACACCGTGGTGTACTTTTTCTCATATTGGTCTCACAGCATTCAATTTTTGATGTCAGTTGCCTAAACTGCAAGTGCGGTTTATATGACCGCAAGTCGACCACAAAAATGTGGTTGGATCAACCGCGAAGTGCAGTCAACGTGGCCACAATGTTGTGGTTGCCTCAACTGCAAATATGTGGTCCGTTTACGGCCGAACTTATTACTGATATTCGTGGATTGAGTCTTCTGCCAATCCCGTAGGCGGTTTCTTCGTTTTCTCTTCAGAAGTTCATTCATTGTGACTCAAGCATTTTGTTTTGAAGAATGTAAAAAAAGTAGGTTCAGAAAAAAATTCATCCATAGTTCAGTTTTGTTCAACATAGTTGATGAGACGAGTCGAGAATAGTTTTTTCGCAGTTCTATCGAATGACTATTTTCGTCAGGCTCGATCATGAGGGCTCTTTCTTCCAGTTTGTGTCTGAAAAGTTACTTCTTTCCACTTCTTTCCCACATTTTCCCCACTATTCGAATGAACGACCAGTGTACAATATATATTTATATTTCCGCCCTAACAAGCAAATTCATAAATAATATCTATCAAAACTTTAGAAAACTTCGGTTGAACAAATACAATTTTTCAATAAGAGTTTTGACTGCGGAACTTTCGCACTAAATCCGCAAAACTATCAAGGCAATAAAGCGAGCTCATCAATTCTCAACTTTCTTTCATTTGACCCATTTGCCGTTCCGCCGCCCCCGATATAATCCCCTCGTCTGCAGCGTCGGCCGTAAAACCGTACAGATGGCGGTAACCAAGCGTCGTCCCTATAGCAACTGTCAATGTCATAGACATCGCGCGCTTTCCACACTCAGTGGCGTCGAGAGCCCATTAAGCCTGGTAAAAAATCTGATACTAAATATTAAAAAAAAAATCTACGATTCAGATATGGTAGTACCTACTGATTTTAAAAATTTTTGTTGTTTATTCAATATATGAAAATATATATGAAAACTAATGAAAACAATTGAGTTCTAATAGTACTAGTAACGGGTGATTTTTAAAGAGGTATAGGATTTGATTTTCAAAACAGCACAAAACATTTGAAAAAAATCGATGAAATCCTAATTGGAATCGATAGAACGATCGATATGATTTAATGTTTGAAGATGATTTCATGCAAATGTTGTCCGCGGCTCCGCTTTAGACGGCCCATGCGCAAGGTCCAATATTGGCACATTCTCTCTAACATATGGACCGGTAGTTCACGTATAAATGCTTCAATATTGGTTTCCAGAGTATCAGTCGTTGCTGGTTTATCCCTGTAGACATGACCCCACAAGAAATAATCCAAACGCATCAAATCACATGATTTAGGCGGCCAATTGACAGGCCCCAAACGTGAGATAAACTGTTCACCGAAGGCGGCTCTTAATTGGGCCATTGTTTCGCATGCCGTGTGGCATGTGGCACCGTCTTGTTGAAACCACATGTCAGGCATGTCCAATTCTTCCATTTTGGGCAACAAAATGTCGTCAATCATCACACGGTAGCGCTCGCCATTCACAGTAACGTTCCGGCCATTGTCGTCTTTGAAGAAGTACTGCCCGATGATGCCACCGACCCATAATCCACACCACTTTTTCGGGATGCATTGGTAGCTCTTGCAATGCTTGTGGCTGGTCTTCCTCTAACTTTGCCAGCGCCAATTCACCAAATGTTACACGTTGTGGAATGTCGTGTGGCTACAATTCTTGCATCAGCTGTATCTTATAAGGTTTTACACCAAAATCCTTTCGCAAATTTTTCCACGCAGTGGAGTAACAGAGGCCCAATTGCTGCGAACGGCGACGAATCAACATTTCACGGTCATCACGAACACTGGCAGATACAGCCGCAATATTTTCTTCAGTCCTTACTCTACGTGAGGACTGTTGGTTTAATGTCCAATAATGTAAACTGGATTCAAAATTTAGTCACAAGCTTCCGAATAGCTTCAGTAGGCCGACGAAACTGCCCATAAACTGCCCAAAATTCAATAATTTGCAAGCGTTGTTCTTTCGTGAATTGATTCATGGTTAAATTATAGACCAAACTGAACAAGTTTGACAATGACACAAGACACGATTCACGCGTGATCTGTCAAAAACCTTGTTTCCAAAAAGATACCAGCAAAAAAATCACTCATTACTACTACTACAACAATGGTTTCCTCAGTTGGGTTAGATCTAACTGAGGAAACTACTATTGCAGTGAAACGCATATTGGAAATTACTTTTATACTGTGAAAATTTTTAATTGTTATTACTATGAACTTCAGTCATTTTAGAAATGACACAAACACAAAATGATAATTCAATATTTATAGAATCGGAGCGTGGAAAAATTTGACGGTTGGGTAATAAGTTGATTCAAGAATTCATATTTTGATCCCATACAAAATAATAACAAGTTCGATTTTCAAGGATTTCGGTTTTCTACTGATGTGCATAATATCAATATATTTCTCAATACAGTACAGTACTCCTCAACACAAAACTTCACTATGTGTGTGCTCTCTTGCAACCTTACTATAGCTATTAATGTAATTTATGTATTCTATATATATATATTGTCTATACTCATACTACCTTATTATTATTGAGGAAAAATATGCTATATAGAGTTAAGTGGAAGAACATATTCCTGATGAAGTAAGTGATTGCTTCATTGGAGAAAATGAACTTCGCTCTTTATTTTCCAATTTTCTTTGAAACAAATTATTTATTATATACTGTATGTGGAAAATAATAAAGACGTATTATTATTATTATATTACTATTATTTAAAAGTTATTTTTCACACACAATTGCAATATCTAGTACTTGAATATAGGATAAGTTTGAACATTCGTAATGTCAAATGTAAACTAAGACAAGAACTAATCAGCGAATCAATAACATTTGATTATTCATGATTTTGTCATTCGTCTACTGTGACCTAACTTTATCAACCGTTTTCCGTTATTTTTTACTTATTTTATTTATTGTCAACTCATGGGTACAAATTACACATTGAAATGCTCGATCAAATCAAAACGCAATCAAGTGTCAAGAGCTGTTGCGCCTGGTATCTCTGAGGCCTTTGACCGCGTGTGGCATGAGGGTTTGCTGCCAAACTTCGATACTGTGGCTTGTTGGATCATTTTTGTGTATGACTCTCCAGATTCCTGAAAGAACTTTACCTCTTACCATCAACGGTGGTGCTCCCCAGGTATCCATATTCGTTGGAAAAAAACAAGAATCCAATGTATTGCTTTGCTGACGACAGTACACTTGTCTCATTATTCCATTTGGATTCCGGGACATTGGCTGCAGATTACATCTTCACTGGCAGCAGGAGGATGTATATCTTAATGAGAATATAGAAGTGATTTCGAAATGTGTTGAAAGTAACCAGGTTCAATTCTCCGATGTCTCCGATTTGGATATAATAATGTCAGGTCAGACAATTCAGCTTTCTGCTTCGATAAGTTTGTTGGGAGTTAAAATGGGCAACAATATGTCATGGCATAATCATATGGCTGGAATAGCAAAGGCTGCTTATCAAAATCTTCCGAACCAAAAATCTGTACACACCTCAGCAACTTTTGATACTTTATAAAGCTCAGATCAGATCTTCTTTGGAGTATTGTTCTCATGTATGGAGCTCCATGAACATACCCTGAAGCTGCTGGATTCCATCCAAAAAAGAGCCATCCGCCTGATTGTAAACGTGAACATCACTTGCATCCTTGATAGTCTGCAGCATCGAAGAAAGGTTGGAGATTTGTCTCTCATAGATAATTTCAAATGTTCAAGTGACGTGGCATATTTGATTCCACCAAGGGCGGTACATATCAGAAATATGCGGCGGACTGTGGCAGCTCATCGTTTTGAGATTCAACTCAGTACACCTCGAACTTTACTCCTTAAGAACTCTTTCATTTGGAGAACTGCGTGTATGTAGAATAAACTTCATGAGAATGTTATTCCAAATGAATTTAATACCCAGCGATTCAAATCTAACGTGAATTGCTACTTTCGCACAGGCACCGCTCTTATAGCGCCTTAAGAATTTTCCTCTGGTGCTTGTATTTTGTCCTTGAAAAAAGTGAATCGAAACTTGCGATCAGAGCTTTCTGATATATCGATAACAATATTATTATGTTTTGCAAGTATTCTTTGTAAAAATGCAAAACAGATGTTTATGAAGCAAAAACGTAAAAGTTGCTAACCCGTCGAAATTTGGATATGTTTTTATCTTTATTGAGAGGGGCCCTTTTCTGTGGAGGCCCAGCGGCAGTAGCTCCACCTGCCTTACCTAAATCCGGCCCTGCTTTCATGGAATATGGTTCATGGAGGAGTGGAAGAGCAAAAACTCATTCTTTGAACGAAACTTTTGCACTATGCCTTCGCGTTGATTGGTGAATTCATTCAGTTTGATTAATCTTTGTACTTTTGTCATACCTATCGGTGCAATGAAAACATTATAATTTTCATTATTACTTGAAAAGCCTGCCGGAAGTATCCCCATTTTCCTCCTTGTAGTCGACGCCTGTGTCCTCACACACACGCGCTCGCCGCCCCCGTCTCATCCCGCCACCCCTCGCGTTGCCTGGCGACGCGAAGCTTTCCTGATTCCCGGCGCGATTACCGCCCCCCGCCGCCCCCGGAACGGCTGCGACCCATCGTTGCTTCGAGAGTTTTCGTTACCCAAACACCAGTAATTGCATAATTGCGAGTTGCCGTCATCGGCGTCTGGATCCGGGAAATTCCGGGCGTCGGGGTCGGGCATTCCGGCTCCGGGGACGGCGGGGGGACGGCTGGAAGAACGTTGTTGCCTGGTGCCCGGAAATGTTATCTCCGTATAGGTTGCGGCAGCGGAATTTGAATTGATGATTCGAGTAGCGGGGTTGGATTCGTTTTCGGGTCTGGTCGAGATTTGTTTGAATTGAATGAAAGGAGATAACGGGTCTGTGATTTTTGACTGGTTTGTTTTTAGTTATTTCATAAGGATTTGTGATGAATTCATGTCAATTTTCACATGGTACAGAGTGTCTGGAAAATGAGATACTTGTTCGAATGTTTTTCCTTGTTTCATTAACAGAATTTATTTCCATAATTATTTTCGAAGTCATTTTGTTGAAAGTATAGTCGAAGTAACCTTTACTGTGAATACTTATAGCTATCGACATCTCGAAGGCCAAAAAAACAATACAGAGAAATAATGCCGCTACGAATTAGTCCACGTGGACTGACGAATTGGCGGTTCGTATTGGATGATTTTTACTGAGTTTTATGATTGGCTGAAGAGTCATAATATTAAATTTGAAGTCATGAGTGTTGAAATTCGATATTGGTGCAGTTATAATTACTCAACAATAGTTCTTGACAACGCTTCCTATCATTCGCGACAGCTCATCAAAGTACCGAATACAAATTCGAGGAAAGATGAAATATAAAGTTTTTTGAAGGATAACAATTTGTATTTTGAAGATAATTATACCAAAAACCAATTACTTGAAGTTTTACAGACAAAAACATTTGAAAAAGTGTATTCCCTTGAGAGTATTGCTGAAAAGTATAGACACACCATTTTGAGACTTCCCCCTATTTTTGTGTTTTCAATCCCATAGAGTTGATTTGGGTAAAATTGAAGCAAAGCATCAGGCGTAAAAATAATTTTCCAAAATTTGATAAGAAGTAAATTGATGGATGTAGCCGTGTTACTACGTGGTAGGAGATCATAATGAAAAAAAAAACATAGAAATTTTCATTTCTCTTTTCATTTGATAAAAGGCAAGAAGATAATAGAGGTAGTTAAAGAAGTAGTATCTAATATTACCGAAGAAGACTGGCAGAAAAGGATTAAAAAAGTAAATCACACCTTGATCTTTGGTTATGATAATGTTAATTATTGACGTTTCATAAAAACAAGTTCAATAATAGTAAGTTAATAACTTCTGGTGAGTCGATTAAAAAAAAATTTTAGCGTTTGCGTTCATTGATTTCCAGGTGGCAAAACTTGTTCAAAACTTGGCCCTTGATCATGGTTAACTCAAATTTGTAAATCGTAATACTATTTTTCATCAAAGCAAAAGCTAAACTGAATGGATTCAAATGTGAAAGATAATAAACTAACGCTTTCAATCAATTTCAAGTGCAATCTTCAATGATTCGAGAAAAGAAACGAGCCCAATTTCCAAATTCATATTTTTGTTTTGAAGTATATAAGCTATTTCATAATTTGCTCTTCACTGATTTGCTAGCACTGAAAACTTATCGAAGTCAAAAATAAAATCGACCTAGTTTTGAGTTTTTCCAACCCTGTATAAAGAGAGTTGAAATTATTTCCGCAATTTCGTGCAAAATATGGGTTTGAAAATGTAACGTAATCTTCTTCAAAGGACACTGACTTCGTTTGTCACCAAAAACCGACCGTTTCTAGTGTAACCAGTTTGAAGCAGAACTCGCCCGTGATTCAATTATTTTATATAATTTCTGTTCCAGCTTCAATATACAGGCAATTCACATACTCGCTCATCTGTTCTAGATAGTGCTTGTTGACTCATTTTATTAGTTAATAAATAACATCGCTATCAATGTCATCCAATCTCGTAAACACCTGATATAAATGATTGCGATATCAGAAATGAAATTACCTCTAATATTCCACACTCGAAGGCATCACAAAACGATTATCTCAACAGAATCAGTAATACAATTCTCATTATGTTCGACTCATTTCATTTAAACGGTCAGTGACATTCAAATGTCCTTGAGTGTTTACGCGTAAATGTTTACAAAATATTCGAAATTGTTTGTGTAATGAGAGTACATTAGATTACCTCAATGACATTTATACTTCAATAATAACCTTTGAGTTGGAATTATACAGTGTGTAACAACGAAAACCTAACAGAGCCGTTTTTGAATATAAAAAGTAAGATTTTTAAAAAAAGCTCGGACACGTCGATTTCTAATTACCTTTCAGACTAATCAGATTTTTTGTAGTACGCACCCCGTCAGAGGGGTGCGTCCGACGACCCTTATTTAGATGTAGGTCGAGTGGCACCTTGTTTTAAAGGTCTTTCGAATACCTTTACATCTCTGTTGAAAGAAAATTTTTGTAACGATTAGTTTTCGAGATAATTTGAAGATTTAAAGGTATTTTTATTGAGTTCAACTCTTTTTTAAATAAATCAAATTGCAAATTGTTTTCAAGGTACAATTAACGTTCTGAACTTTCATAAAAAAAATAATTTTTGCTGTTTATGACAACATGCTAATACGTGTCCATTTGATTTCGTAAAAAAGTAAGAATTATTTGTTTATTACGAGGAGATTTTTTCGGGGGATGGGGTTGGTTACCACCCTTACATTTTAGGTAAATTGAGTGGCACCTCCTCATGAAGGTTGCCTTTTGACGTGGATATTTTATGCTTCTGATAAAAAAGTGAATCATACTGAAAACTTACCTACACAACGAATACAACCCGCTGATTTCCTTGAATGCTGATGACACAGAAAAGTTTAAAAACTGTTTTAGGGTTAATAAATCCCAATAATTGTTTTTAAAGCACACCCAAAAAAAGTAACACCTAATAAGGGTAACTCACATAGGAAATTTAGAGTAAATGTTCAAAATGTACGCCATTTTGCTCCATGCAACAATAAAGATTTTGTTCGAGTTTTGCTTATACATTATTCAACATCTCAGGAGTTATAGCTCGGCATTCATCAATAATTCTACGACGTAATTCATCCAAATTGGCTGGCTGTGTAGCATAAACTTTAAATATCCCCACAAAAAGTAGTCCAGTGGGGTTAAATCTGGTGATCGTGCTGGCCATTCAATTGGACCGCCAATCCATTGTCCTTCAAAATGATTATTCAAAAAATTTCGAACCTGATGGGCATAATGGGGTGGTGCACCGTCTTGTTGAAAATGGATAAATTCATCTTGACATCTTGGATCCTGTTCAATTATTTCAACTATACGGGGTTGTATTGCCTCTTCGAAAAGTTGTAAATAAGAATCACCGGTTGAATTTCCATCAATGAAAAATGGACCTATAATATGATTGCCTAATATTCCGGCCCAGACATTCAACTTTTGGGGATGTTGGGTATGTATTTCTGCGTATTGTCTTGGGTTATCATCCGACCAATAACGGCAATTGTGACGGTTCACGCAACCATTTAAATAAAATGAGCTTTCGTCCGAAAAACAGATGTTATAAAGCAGCACTCATGCCCTCACAAAACTCCTGTCTTCGATCAAAATCATCCTCAATGAGTTCATGAACAAGTTTAATTTTGTAAGGATGGAATTTGTGGTTTTTAAGGATTCTCCATGCGCTCATATGGCTTATTCCGGCCATTGCTGATAAACCTCTGGTACTTAACCTGGGATTGGCGATGACTTGAACAATCACTCCAATCGCATTATCGTCATTAACTACCCTTCTTTGAACATTTCTTTTCTTATTTAAAACCGAATCTGTCTCCCTGAATTTTGTGACCAAATCCAGAACGTGATTTCTGCTTAGGTGTTTACCAGGGTTTTGTTCGTTAAATAAAATTGATGTTCTATTAGCATTTTGGTCGTTGCCAAAAAATAAAGCAATAACTGAAACCCTTTCAGTAGTAGTGTAAGGCATTTTTAAACAAATAATACACGACCCGTTTAAACAAAACAATCGAACGATGTACTAATGAAAACTGGAAGAAGAGGAGTGGGTATTGATTTTAAAAAAGGGATTTTATTAACAAAAAACTGATAAGAAGAACTGCTCGATTTTTTTTTATTTAGGCATACAAGTTACCGAGTGGTCTGTCTAATGTATTATTAACATGGCAATTTTAACTTCAAATTATCTCGAAAACTAATCGTTACAAAAATTTTCTTTTGACAGAGTTGCAAAGGTATTCGAAAGACCTTTAAAACAAGGTGCCACTCGACCTACTTTCCTTATCTAAATAAGGGTCGTCGGACGCACCCCTCCGAGGGGGTGCGTACTACAAAAAATCTGATTAGTCTAAAAGGTGTCTTTTGATTAGAAATTGACGTGTCCGAGCTTTTTTTAAAAATCTTACTTTTTATATTCAAAAACGACTCTGTTAAGTTTTCGTTGTTAAACACTGTATACAGAGAATTTTAAAATATAACATTGAACGTTGTTTTGATACAACAACTTGAATGTAGGGTCTTTTATTAAGCGATTCCCATCTTAAAATTTAAATGAAATAAAGTGTGAGACAGACATCATCCAAATTTTTTATTTGTTTGAAAGACCTATTGATGCCATCATGTGTGGAATATAACAACATCCTTCAAATGTCCGCTATGGCTTCACTGGGTGGAGCCCATCCGAAACGTCTAATTTTCCATGACTCTGGCGTATAAATCAGGCTGAATTTGACCGATGGCATGGGTAATGTTGGCTTTGAGGACCGCTGTGGTTTGTGGCTGATTCTCATACATCTGCGACTTAAGAAAAACCCACAAGAAAAAGTCTAACGGAGGCAAATGACACGATCTCGGTGGCCAGTTCACATCACCTCTACGTGAGAAGACCATGCCCTCCATGCCATCCAGTTGAAACCACATGTCGATGGTGTCCAATTCAGGCCAAAAGAAGTTGATAATCATCGACTTATCGACCTATAGTGCTCGCCGTTGAGGGTGATGACCAGACCAACGTTGTTCTAGAAGAAACATGGTCCGCCACCTCAAAATCCACACCAAACAGTGACTATTTCGCGATGCATTGGACGCTCTTGGATCTAAGGTGGATTGGTATCGTTCCAAATTCGAAAATTTTGTTTGTTCACTTACCCATTCTTAAAAAATGGTCTTCATCGCTGAAGATGATTCTTCGATAAAAAACTGCTACTTCCAACTGAAGAACGAATTCTTGACGCAACATAAGGGACTGTCAATGGGATCGCCACTTTCACCGGTTATAGCTAACATATACAGTAGAATCCGGATATAACGACCTTCGAAGGACCGGATATACTATGTCGTACTAACCGACGACGTCATTCATTTAGCTGTTCGGATTGCTGATCGATCGGGGAATAATACATTTTATAGGAATCACATATGCTTTATTTTAATAGTTCTTGAATATCCTAATGTACACACGTATGTACTGTAATACAAAGAGATAAAATACACAGGCATTGCACGAAAAAACTGTGTTGCTAACGTAGAAAGTCTGTTATTTGAGTTTGTTTTTGACAAACTTTTGTTCGGTAGTAAGAATTCCGTACAGCATTATGAATTCGCGACATCACTGTTTTCATAAAATTATCATCCAAGTTGATCTGAACAAACAAATTGAGTGTTTTCGCAGCCTTCGGAGCTTCACTTAAGGTTGGATAAATCTCCTCTGGTGCGGCATCATCACCGTCATTATCTTTGCAATTCGCGTCGTTAGCGTTTTTACGAAAATGTGATTTCAAAGTTCGAATAATCCCTTGGTCCATGGGTTGCAACACTGATGTCGTGTTTGGAGGCAAAAACACCATCAAGTCTGTAATATGGAAATGTGCTCTTGTAGCAGAGGTCCATTAAGGGGTATTCTCCGGTCGCGCTGAAGCTTGAACCACTGTACAATGCCTTATCCAACTGCTCATGAGTAGAAGTCCTTACACGTTTGCATTTCAAAACGTTGGCATTGAACAGCGACTCCATCTTATCTTTAATCTTTTCAATAGTGAATATTATAGAATGGGATACGCCAAACTCCTTTGCGAGGGCTGGATTTGATTCACCGACTTCTAATTGGTGTAATATTGCACTTTTTTCTTCAATTGCAAAACACTTTCGCTTCACAGAATTCATTTTTTCGAACTTTATGAACTTACAGCAAGTGACAAAGACTTCATACTGGAACCTCTGGCGTAAAATCAATCTATTAATATCTGTTAGTAGTACCTATCAATAGACGTACCTAAGAGGGAGTGCGCCGAGGTATTGGTACGCAGATTGTGTAAACAAAACATTGCGCGAAGTTTTAACTGGATGTAGTATCATAAAAAACGGTCGCTATAAGCGGTTGGTCGCTTAAACCGGAGTCGCACTAAACGGTATATTTTCTCAATAACTAAATATGAAACTAAACTTGAATAAACATTATCGTCGCTGTAAACGGATAGTCGTTATGAGCGGAGTCGTTATATACGAATTCTACTGTATATGGAGCGGTTCGAAACTCTGGCCTTCGAGGAAGCCCACAAGAAGCCCCGAGTCTGGTTAAGATACGTGGACGACACCTTCATAATATGGATCCATGGGAACGCAGAACTAGACACTTTCCTGAAGCACAACAAAAACGTCAGTCCTTCCATTACTTTCACAATGGAGAAGGAAGTCCACAATGAATTGCCATTCTTAGACATATTGATGAAGAGGACCGACACTAAATCGAAAACGTGTATACCGAAAACACACTCACACGGGACAGTATCTGAACCAGGAATCCAACCACCATACAAAGGATAATACAAAGGATGGTCTCGAAAAGGAACTAGGCATAATCAAAAATGACCTTCAATGGACTGGTTACTCCAAAGTGATGGTAGAACAAGCTTTAGCTAGAAGACAGCAAGAGCAAGTGGAGCCGCCACAACCAGTATTTGTACTTCCCTACACAACCACGCCACAACCAGTATTTGTACTTCCCTTGATTGTCGGAAAGGATAAGAAGAATTGGGACAAGTATAGATAGATAGATATATTTATTTGACAACTTCACACTTGAATGTTTGTTGCAAGTCAGTTAAAATATACATAGAAAAAAAAACTAGTCACAAGTTAAAATTATTGAATCATAAATTCTGAATGTAAAGAAATATAATTTTGAACATTACAATAATCAATCTAAAACAGTATAAAAAAAGTAAAAATAATATTATGTATAAACATGAGCTTCACATATCAGATGAAATAAAATCAAATCTAAATCAGCATAATTGAAGTACTTAAATAATCCTGAGTACTATAAAAACAGTTTTCCAGGAGAATAGTTCTGACTCTGTTTTTGAAGGAGCTTTGTTTGAGCACTTTGAACGAATTAGGAAGATGATTGTAGAGATTGATATTCAATGAATTTTCAATAGACCTTGTGAGTTTGTATCGAGGCTGTATCAACAGCATTTCTTGTAGCATGATTATGAATATCCTGATGCTGCGAATAGATTGATTTATTTTGATGGATTTCAAGTAATTGAAATACCGATTGAATACCGATGGTAGTGGTAGTATACCCATTTTTTTTGAAAAGCGGCTTACAGTGATCTCTATAAGTGGCATTCATCAATATTATGACTGCTTTTTTCTGAAGTCTGAAGATTTTGATGGAGTGAGAGGAATAACCCCACAAAACTATGCCATAATTCATATTTAGCTGTCGAAAAGCAAACATACTCTTACACAGCTTCTTTTACTCAGTTCATCAATGTGTGCATACCATGATAAATTCCGGTCAAGAGTGAGTCCTAGTAGTTTGACAGTATCATCGCCATTTTCAGTGGTTTCAGTATTTGAGGTCGTAAACAAGACCTTCTGGGTTTTGCTTTCGTATAACATCAGAACCTGCTTCAGATCTAGGAACACTATTCGTAGCAGACTCACGAAAACCAAGCCCCTAAACTCGGATTGCGATTCCAAGAATTGCATTTACCGGATACCATGCGAGTGCGGAGAATCATACATTGGTGAAACTAAGAGGCCATTGAAAGTTCACATTGCCGAGCACAAAAAACACACGCCGCGAGGAGAAACCAGCAAATCAGGAATGGAAAAGCATGTTTGGACTCATCAACTTAAAATCAAGTGGGCTCAAGCTGAAATCATCCACAAGGAGGAACACTGGTTTAGGAGAAAATTCAAAGAAGCTGCATATATGTTGTCCAATAACGCATTTAGCCAAGCTAGCGTAGAGACACGCAAGATATGGAAACCTCTAATCAAATGGAACACAACCAACTCCCGCCAAACAGTCAGCTCCCGCTAAAACCGATGAAGCGGAGAGAGGGAAGAGGGGATAGGTGAAAGCACTCGAATGACCTATAAATAGTCAGATCTCGGAGGAATAAGTTCAGTTATCACCAGAAGACGATTGAGGATGCTAACAATCGAAACGTCGTGAAGTAACTTAGTTTGGATTCTTTCAATTTTTAATTTTCATTTCTTGTTAATAATTTTTTTAATTTTCATCTCGTGTTAATAGTTAAATTTTTTGGTTGTTGCTTGTATTTTATTTCATTGTAATTTCAGTTTTTTTTGTTCAATATAATTGTTATTAATCAGCTAATCTTTTTAATTTTTTACAGATTCTTTCAGTGATTTCAAATCAATTTATATCATATTAGACAATGAAAGTCCGAACTGATGAAATGCACAATGAAACATTGTCAACCACCTTCAAACAAACTTTATCTGTCTATGGTTATTTGGCAAAACAAACTGAATAAATGACAACTAATTCAACAGATGTAATTTCAATAAGATGGCCCTATATTTGAGCCCATCAGTGAATTCTCACTGATATTGTTTTACTTACCAAAAGGCATTCTTTTCGTTGTTCTTGGTGTCTTACCTGAAAAAGAAAGGACCTGTCAGACAAATCTTAAAGTTTAAATTAGATGTAAAAATACTAGTAGGTAGATAATTCGGCTCTCCGATTAGATCTAAACGTGGTCAATCCTGCCTAAGTCTCTAGGATCAGTCCTGGCTGAAAAATGCATAAAATCAACCCGGCCGTAAGCCCTCGTGAATAGAACATTAATTACGACTGTTCAAAATGGGATAATTAGGCTCAGAATCACCAGAGCCTGCTCACAAGGAGAAATACTATCTCTCTTTCAGTGGTCACTCCAGGTGGAGAGTCTGTTTGATGTCTTTGACCATAGAGAAGTAGATCCGCAAGTTTGTACAGGTAATTTCTCCATCCAGACAACACTCACACCTGCAGGATAGCCTGTAATATCGTCCAAAGAACGCTGCGAGTTATCAATATTTGGTGCCAAACGCAGCAGGTTTCTGTAAATTCCAACGAAACTGAGATAGTCCCTTTCACCGGGAAGGGGAATCTGAATGATGTAACTCCACTCAATGGTGAGGTTATTCCATTGTGCAACGGAAGTGCAAACTCACTTGGAACACTCACACACAAAACCAGGCTGTCCCTATGGACATATCGAAGAATTTGTGGTAAATCTTGGAGCTTAGGCCCCAAATAAATCTATTGGTAGCAGAAAGCTGTAAAGCAATCATCTCAGGAGCACATTTCTAGTGTACAGAGACAGGCTTCCCCGACTATCTCTGGTGCTATTAGCACCACATCATCAGCGGCCACGTAGACCCTTCTGGACCTAAGGGTTAGATGGACTTCACACTGACTCCTAGTAAAATCCATCAGGATGAGTCCTCTTCAAGGTGTTTATACATATGTTACCGAACTAATTTTACAATTCTTGCGAAACAGCACTACAGTTATCATTAACTAAATTTACAAATGAAGCAGATAAAGGTAAATTTGTTGTAGCTGTCTTTTTAGATTTCAAAAGGGCCTTTGAAACGATTGAAAGATGTATTTTGCTTCAGAAGCTAAGAAGATATGGGACTGAGGGGATGTTTTATGAATGGATAAGTAATTATTTATCAAATAGGAAACAGAGAGTACGTGTAAACGATTATTTCTCATAATATATAACAAATCACACAGGAGTGCCACAAGGTAGTGTGCTTGGTCCCTTATTATTCATTCTGTATCTGAATGATATTCAATGAACTGTGAGTTCATCAACTTATTTGCAGATGATACCTTATTGGCCTGTACTGGAGTAAATTTTGAAGAAACTGTTGGCAGAATGAAAAAAGTTCTAGAGAAAGTAGAGAAATATCTGAAAACCCGTAAAATGGAACTTAACGTTAAAAAAACAAGAGCAATGATAATTACTACTAAATTCGAATATAATCAAATAAATACAAACAACATAAATATAAAAATAGTAACATCAGTGAAGTATTTGGGATTTTAACTTGATAATTGCTTATCATTCGACGACCACTTCAAATATATTGAAAAAAAGATTGCAAAAAATTATATTTTTTCTCAAGAATCACCAATAACTTATCAACAGATACAAAAATTATGGTATATAAATCAATAATCCAACTTCATTTTGACTGCTGTGCATCTATTTCATTCTTTTTTGATTTGAATAAAGTGCAACAAATACAAAAACTGCAAAATCGAGGAATGAGAATAATTTTGAAATGTAATAGGTATACATCAATTTCTACCATGCTATCTGCTCTACAATGGCTCTCAGTATCCAAAAGATTATTCTATTGTTACATGGTTTTCATTTATAAAATATTAAATAAAATGACCCCACCATACTTGCTATCATTAATAACTTTCAATAAGGACATTCATCACCATTCTACTAGGCACAACAGCCACATTCATATAAATAGAACAAATACAAGAAATAGTATGAGCAGTTTATTTTTTAAAGGTTTTGTCCAATTCAATGATTTACCTGATTCAATTAAATCTACTCATTAAAGATTTTCATGATGGAAATTGAAAAATTCCTTTTTGTTCAGTTAAAATTATGTAGATACGTATATAAAATTGTATTATTTAAATAAATTTTGTTGATTATATTATATTTTAAGTTAGCTAACCTGTATATTAGGGAATTCTAATTCAATAAATAAATTCAAAACTATTGATATACTACAGCAGAAATGAACTAGTTAGTCTAACAAGCCTACTCACAGGTCACTGTGACATAGATTAGGCCCTAGCATTTTGTCTGATCGTATTGGTGGTGATTCGACTGATATCGAAGTTGGGATTACTTATTACAGAGGTGGAGATAACAAAAATATGTCACATTTTGCTCAATTTTTACATCAAAGAAACGTCTCAATCCTGTTCTAAAAACGTGGAATTCGTGATCCAGCCAAGTACCACTCAGGTGATCTATGACAGATCAATTAGCGCTGGTGTTAGATCATCAATAAGATTCTTTTGAGCTCTAGTTTATTCCATAAAATACGGTGTTCAATCACCTGATGTATTTTACGTATTGACATGATTACGCATTCATTCATTAACAATTCAACTGATGTAATAACTACGTGCCTTGAGTAATGACGCGTTACTTCTATATTGTTGATAAACATCCGTCTTCAATGGTAATTACTAATTTGAATATTTCTACAATTTATTCAATGGAACAGCGTTCTATTCAGAATACACACCCACGACTCCATTAAAAACGTCAATATCACTGATATAAGTCGTCAACAATTACATAAATATCACATATAACGGTACCTGATTAGCTAACCAGAGTGCTCCGGATTTCGGTAAAATGACAGGAATTTAGGTAAATTATTGCTAGACCATTTGCAATCAATGATACAGGTACATACAGGGTGTAACTAAATAAGTGTAAGACATTTAAGGAGGTGATTCCTCATCGAAGAAAGATAGGATCTTTCATATAAAGAAATTTCATTGGAGCATCCCTTGTTAAGATACAGCCCCTTAAAAGGTGTACATAAAATTTGTATAACAATTTTTTTCACAAGCACTGAAAAAGTTACAATATTAAAATTAACCTGACGTTTTGTACTACCCAAAAGACACTTAGCCAGAAATTTATTTGGTTTACCCCATGGTTATGAGGGGTGGAAAACGCAACCCCTAAAATCTATTTCCAATGTAACATTTTGTCTAATTATTTGTTTACCATTTAAAAATTTATTTCCGATAGCCTGTTTCATTCTAAACAAAAAATGTATCTTGGATTTTTTGCCCAAAATAAACCAGTTCGCAGCAAAACATTGTTTTACGAACAACTACAGAGATACATCGTCATAAATGCGAAAATACGAAACTAACCTGTCTAGTAGGTCGCTATTAGCGATAGTGACAAATAAATTGGTATGACGCTGTCAGTTTGTGAATTTTCGAAATTGAATTAATACTAATTGTGTGTTGTTGTTCTGTTCTTAATTTGTTACTTTAATAATTCACTTGTTATTAAAATGGCATACACAAATGAGGAAATGGCTGATATGCATTACGTTTCAGGTCTGTCGCAGGGGAATGGGTTAGAAGCTTCTAGAAAATCCTTCACATAGAATATTTGCTCGACTTCATCAA
The DNA here is from genome assembly GCF_025532065.1 of Leptinotarsa decemlineata. Lineage (NCBI taxonomy): Eukaryota > Metazoa > Arthropoda > Insecta > Coleoptera > Chrysomelidae > Leptinotarsa > Leptinotarsa decemlineata. The sequence continues at coordinate 8,191,695 of NW_027412690.1, forward strand.
CGATTACGAGAATATGGTTCATTCGACAAAATAACGCAGGATTATGGTCGCCATCGAGAAGTACGAACACCACAGCTTGAGGACGCAGTTTTTTATTTGATTGAAGAACAACCTACTACCAGTACTAGAAAGATTGCTTCCCAACTAAATGTTGATCATATGAGGGTATTTCGAATTTTAAAGGAACAACTCTTATACCCTTACCATCTGCAACGAGTACAGACACTGTTATAATAATAATATAATAATAATAATGTTTATTTATGAATATACAAGCACAAGATAGAAACATGTAAACAAAGCAATACAAACAAACGTTACCGCGAGACTTTCCGAACCGTCTTGAATTTTGCAATTGGATGCTGGAAATGATTAGAAGAAATTGTGACTTTCTGAAGACGATAGAATTCACAGACGAATGTAGTTTTTCTCGGGACAAGATTATTAATTTTCATAATTACCACATATGGGCTGATGAAAACCCTCACGCTATTGTCGAAACTAACCATCAAGAACAGTTTTCTCTTAACGTGTGGCTCGGAGTTATTGGGGATGATTTATTTGGACCTCATTTTCTACCTCCTCGATTAAATGGTGAGGCATACGTTGAATTTTTAAGAGAAGTGCATCCAGTACTGCTGGAGGAAGTTCCTTTGGGCGTCAGAAGGGATATGATTTTTATGCATGATGAGGCTCCCGCCCATTTCAGTCAAGTAGCACGTCAACATTTAACTGAAACATGAAAATCAATGAATAGGTCGAAGAGGACCACAGAAGTGGCCCGCTCGATCCTCGGATCTCAATTCTCTCGATTTCTCTATTTGGGGCCATTTACAGAATTTGGTTTATCGTACTCCTGTTCGCGATGTAGAGGACTTAAGAAACCGCATCATCGATGCGTGCAGGGTAATCAGAGAGACTCCAGGAATATTTGAGCGAATACGTGGTTCAATGCGCTGACGTCTAGACGCATGCGTAATGTCTGAAGGTAGACATATTGAACATTTACTATGATTTCTACATGATGTGTGTTTTGTTATTAATAAATTAGTTTTGTTTATTACCCTTTAATCGTTTAATGCAGGTACTAACTACAAAATAACAATAAATCCAGTTCGCATTTATGACGATGTATCTCTGTAGTTGTTCGTAAAATATTTTTTTGCTGTCAAATGGTCTATTTTGGGCGAAAAACCCAAGAGACATTTTTTGTTTAGAATGAAACAGGCTATCGGAAATACATTTTTAAATGGTAAACAAATAATAAGACAAAATGTTACATTGGAAATAAATTTTAGGGGTTGCGTTTTCCACCCCTTACAACCATCGGGTAAACCAAATAAATTACTGGCTAAGTGTATTTTTGGTAGTACAAAACGTCAGGTTGATATCAATATTGTAACTTTTTCAATGCTTGTGAAAAAAATTGTTATACAAATTTTATGTACCCCCTTTGAGGGGCTGTATCTCAACAAGGGATGCTCCAATGAAGTTTCTTTATATGAAAGATCTTATCTTTTTTCCGATGAGGAATCATCTCCTTGAATGTTTTACACTTATTCAGTTACACCCTGTATAAGTGTTGATAATATTTCTAAACAAGTCTGTACATAGTCATGTTGATATAAAATTTTGACGTTGAATTATAGTGTATGTTCTAACTTTACTTTTTTGTAGGTGTTTTTATATTCACATTTTATATTTCTATATTTAAATTTGTATTTATTTTTCACAAGCTTTGTCCGCAAGATTCATTCTTAATGACAATAAAGTATATTATTATAATTATTATTATTATTGTAGGGTCATAGAACCGAACGGAGATTAGGTGAAGACATAACCCGAAGACGATTGTTGATACTAACAATCGAAACGTCGTGAAGTAACTTGGCTTGGAATTTTTTAATTTTGATTTTTTTAAATAATTTTTAATTTTCATTCTTTGTTGATAATTCAATTTTCAATTGCTGCTTGTATTTTTATCTAATTGTAATTTCAGTTTTTTACTTGATATAATTGTTATTCTTCAGCTAATCTTTTTAATTTTTATAGATTCTTTCCGAGAGTTCAAATCAATTTAGATCACATTCATTAGACTATGGAAATGCGGTATACGTATTATCACTCAGGAACGTCAAAAAAGAGTTATATTTTCTCTCGTAAAACGTTTTTTGAAAAATTAATCGTTTCGAAATCATCATTCTGTGTTTTTTTGGGAACCTTATTGCAGAACAAAATATCTCTTCGTATTATATCAACTGACAACTTTGCTACAACTAAACCCTCCGGTTGCAACCAAAGACGAACCAAATCGTAACAAACCTCATACGTGTGGAACAAGCCTTAGGGTGTTCGAATTATCCTTGGATTTTTTCTTGGTCACGGATATTCTTAGAAAATTATTCCTTGTCTGATATTCGCGACCTCCAAATAATTTCTATAAATAATGCAATCACTTGATTACTTAATCAGCATGCTGTAGATTGCGGTCTTCTCTTATCGAATAACTACCAATGCAGTCACATGTTTTCTTGAATCTCGACACACACATACAGGATGTGGTGGAATGTGCGAATTTCCTGTATAACTGGTAATTTTAGCGCCAATATTATCAAAACCATAACTATTATGTGAAACGTTATACCTATGTAATTACATTTTTATCGCATTTCTTGCAAACAAAGCACTTCCTTTCTCTCGCTTTTCTGAAATGATATGGTAAATTTATGTAACAATATTAGCATAAATTAAAAGAGAGAGCAAAAAGTGGTCAAGGCCTGAGTCGGAATTTCCTATTCGGATTAAGAGAATCCATAAAAACTTGTTTAATGAGGATGCCTTGAAATTTTTTCTACTTAATTATAGCTAGCTCATTTAATTGAAATTGTGAATAACAAAAAAGCCAATCAGTGATATCATCAACAAAACTGATGCAGACGGTTCGAAGTTTAGAAAGCGATGACCCTGATAATTTGTCAAGTTTAATGTACTTTTTTATCTCAGAGAACACGAAAACTAATCTACTGGAAGTATTAAATCTGACATCGAACCATTGTATATGTCTGGCTTGAGGAACAATAAACTGGATGATTGATACTATTCATATTCATTTCCAACGCAAGCTCAAGGTAAACACAGCTGATCGCCTGATCAGGGAGTATGTCGATTTGTCATTTGAATCTGCAGTTAGCATTCTCGTTAAATCTCCGAATCCCAAAGAACCTACCTGAAACTATCCTAGACGTCTGCCTGAAACTAGCCGCCTAGTAGGTGTTTGTTTGGAAACAGGTCAACACCATCATTTCTTTCAAATCACCCAAAGATCCCATCAAACCTGAATCCTACATATCAATTAGCCTCCCAAGCCAACAGACCTAACCAACAGACTCAACAACTTCCTTCACGAAAATAACATCAATTCCCCACACCAACACGGCTTCAGACGCGATCTTTCCACTCAAAACGCTCTCATCGAACTGCACACACACAGCACATAAAACATGAACTCATTCGACATTGTCGTAGTCCTCTAGACATACAAAAAGCTTTCAACAAGGTCTGACACGCGAGCCTGATCTGGAAGCTTATACAAATACACCTTCTACCCCACTTCATCAGGCTAATAGCCTCTTATCTCTACAACTGACAAATCCAAGTCAGAATCGGTAACACACTATCTTCTCCCCTAACACCCAAATCCCCCACAGTCCCACAGGGCTCTGTTTTAGCCCCCATCTCATTCTTAGTCAATGTCTACGACGCTCTCACTATCCAGAGAATCCCACAATTTGCAGACAACACGATACTATACTCCTCTGCACCGAACAACCGCCTACTACAAACACAAGACATGATAAACCACTTTGTACTTCAAGTGGCGTACCAAAATCAACCCGACGAAAACCCACACTAACCTTTTTAGACACTCAAACATCACAACACGACCCAAACTTAGACCTCAGACTTTTAGGAGAGCCCCTTCCACTACAAAATTCGATGGCCGACTCGGGGGGTTACTTTCACGAGAATCTTCAATTGGGAAACTGACGTAAGAGACACCCCGGATAGAAGATGCGCCAGTAAAACTGTACCGCACACATCCTGGACTATAAAGCCGTAATCTACTGCGCGATCTTCCCGAGACTATTCCACCACATACAAACCACTGAGAGGAGAATATTATACTAGGCAACATTCACATCCTCCCTTTCCGATTCTCTTTCAATGAACTGTAGTAACACCGTGAAATTAACACCGATAAACTTGAGATTTCAGGAACTCCAAGTTCAATACGTCACCAGAACACTCAGCAGAACCAACATCACCCCTATCGAGACGCTGTCCACCCCCTAGATGCCCCGCGGATGCTCCAAAAAGATCCCAAGGAAGAAGCTCCCGTTCCCCTGCCAGGCTCATAGGATACCTGGAGGATATCCCGGAGCGGTTCCAGGACATCATTGATGAGCTTTCGCTGGCGATCCAGATAGTGAAGTCAAATAGTTCTGCTCAGCTCCCATTAACCCCCAGGCATACCCGTATCTGAACCCACCGAAGGACCACAAGTCATTGTACCCGGACCATTCGCCGCAACTCCATCAAGGACAACACCATCCACATAAGGAACAAGAACCGCGATGTACAAGGAACATGACAAAACACACTCTGACCCTACTAACCCAGAATAAGCTCATTGTACATACTAACCTAACTATAAACCCCTAGAAATAAGTTACTATAATTCACTAACCTAGATTAAGTTTTTAAAAAATATTTTTTCTTTATAATTCACACAGTCGTTATAGAGGCATAAGCCTAAAGCAGGACCCCACAAAATCTCATGTACTAATAACCTATTAACATAAATTGTTAACAAAGTTATTTGAACATGATAGATTATGATTAGTCGTAATTATTATTGGCTTATTGCAACCCTCTTCAATTTATGTTCAGGTAACTGAATCGTGTTTCTGTTTTCAAGGACCTTGTCGTGAAGTTGATTACAGTATAATAGTAATCACCTTTGTTGTAATAAAAATTTGTATGTGACTAACAGTTAGTTTTATTAAATGTCCAAGAAGTTGTCCATTTATCTTCAAAAAGTATTAAAGACCGCCATGAAATGCTTCCTCAATATTTTGGAAACTCCTTTTTTGGGTTTCTTTTCAAAAAGCATTGTTTTTGTTTGATGCAGCTGAATCTTGAAGGTTTGTTTGGAAGATGAGCTACTTCAAATGGCGATAAAGAAATAACACAGATATGTTAGATCAGACGTGGTAAGTATTCAATCGCTCTTTTTCTATCTATCCATCTACCAGGAAATCCATGATTTAACCATTACCTCATCTTGGTTCAAATGGAGATCTTGCAAAATATTTTTGTAGTCGAGTCAACTTGACAAACATACTTTCGTGAGTAATAACAATATCTGAAAGAAGTGTCTTAAATTAATTCAAATACCATTTCAAGGAAATCGATTACTAAGGCGGTTTTAAGTAACTTACCACAAAATCTTCTATAATATCTTTAATTTCGTTTTTATATGAGCGCACGCCTATGATAAAAGAACGAAACTGGCACCGCACTTCGTTTCGAGGTCACCGAGAACTTTGTGAATTTATGAATGAAAGTAGTGGGAGTGGACTTACTGGTTGATTTTTACAATGTTATAGGTGTGACGAGTAAGAAATCGTAACGCCGAACCAGTGACAAGAGAATCACACAGTCGCTTTCGCATTGCGACCCTTCGCCACGGCATGTATCGGGAGGCCAGTAATTGATTTTATTTGCGGCTATAAATGTTTTATATCAAAACATTCTTTTCAATGCTCCAGAACCAGTTTTTTCTAGTTTCATAATACATTCTTGTTGCACTCCTTTGCACTGTTGACTACATCGACTAAAAATTGTAAGCGACAGAACACCTAACGCCGGCTCTGTTCAAATACATTGTTGGGTTTCCTTTTGCATTCTCCGTAAAATAAATACTAGGAACGGTATTTTATTGCAATGAGAAAGTAACTGGAATCTCCTAAAGTGGGCATTAAAAGAAATCAAAAGCAGAATCCCTAAAACGTAAACATAAGACATGCCACTTTGCAAAGATGCCGGTTACAAATAAACTGGAAATCCATCGCCTAAGGCCATACTCAGGTAGGGAATTCTTTTGTGAATCACTCGTGACTGAGTAAATTATTCGCTTTGAGTGCCAGACGAAAAAAATCTCAATTTTCGTGACCCGAACGACGAGATAATGAAGGGGTATTTTATAATTGATGAAGATGATTTAGAGCGGGCGCTATATGGAGTTGAGTGGGCAAAATGTGAGGACCGCATTCTATAAATAGTTTTGAACTCAGAAAAGCTTGCACATTATAATTCTGGATGCTGCAAGGAGATTTGTTGGTCCATTTTTTTTACCCCACCCCCTTAGATATCAAGTAAATGGACTGAATAAGTGCTTAGAAACCGTTTCAATGATTGTTTTAGCGATACAATTCAGTTATTTCTTATGATTAAAGATACTTATAGTTAGTCAATTAAAAAAAGTTGAAAATAGAAACACAAATTTTCGATAAAATACTTATTTGATAGGAAAAAATGTTAACATAAGTCATACAAAAAAAACAAATAATCTTTTTTATTTTGGCAGTCATCATTATTACATTTGCACAACGAAATATAATTTAGTTGTAACTTTTTGCACGAACACCCAACCAGCAAAGTTGTTTTATAATTTCGTGGTTCTGCAACAGTTTTATTTTATTGGTATTTTATAATTACTTCCAAAATGCTAATTGATTATATTAGACGATCGGTGAACACAATACCGTTGTAGGCAATAAAAATGTTTTATAAATTTGTCCTAGAAACGTTTATGAAATGAAATTGAAAAAACGTTATAAAATAGTCATGAAATTATAACAGAAACGTTTTTACAACTAAGTTATAAAACTTATTTTCCTATGAGTAAATTGTTTTGTAGCAGTTTTATAGCACTTCTCTGCGAGATTTTCATTATTATAACTGTTTCTTGTAACTTTAATGAAATTATTTTATTAGAATGCTTTCAAATAATATTTTATTTTCATTACCATATTGTTACTTCAATGATAATTTCCCAACTATTTTATAGTGTGGTATATTTACTACAATTCCAAAACACTAATATAACTGTTTTAAAATCAAATTGCTTTCGCGAATATATATTTGCTGCCGCCAAGAATAAAATGCAGCATTGAAGAACAACCAACTGACATGATTTTAGATGTCATGTAATGAAAATATAATATGTCAGTTTTATTTGGCTAGCGTCCAAATAACTATATCTATAGTAATGTCGTTTAATATTGGTCATTGGTAAAAAATTAAGAAAAGTGGTTTGTTTAGACGAAGACTGAAAATGTGTTACGAAAATATGCTGTGCATATTTATGTCGTTAATGTTCAAAAATATTCAAAAAACAATATTGAGTTAAATCCAATATCAATAGGTGAAAGTATTTCTATGGCAAATACCAGTTTATTAGAATATGAAAAACAAACAATCATTTGTGTTCTTATGATGCACTGTTTGGAACCTGTGGTGTAGTAATGAATATTACTGGAGTTTTATCTCAACACCAAACCGTTATTTTCAACACGTCGACACGTGCTTCGATCACCAAGTGATCATCTTCAAAGAGATATGAGATATTTTCTGATAAATCTACTCCTCCAGTTCTAATTTCTAACGGAAACTCAATAAGATATACACCTCATACAGTGTAGTATGTATCTATCCTATTTAGCATATCTAGATTGCCTGGAACAAAAACAAATATTAATCATGAAAAATCACTTTATTGTTTTTCAAAATATCCCCCATGAATATACACTTTTGCATGCGTTTGAACTAATTGTCGAAGCACTTTTGCCACTCTGATTGAGGTATCTCTACCAAGTAAATATAAATAATAGTCAATTCCACAATTATTTTTCTCGAAAAAGAGATTTTCAACACCCAAAATGTTCAAATTTTTAATGTCTATCAATAGGGTTTCGTAAGGCGACCCGTTTCAAAAACATTTCTGTCGATAAGAAAGGTAGTAATGAAACGGAATTGCGTCATACATCCATGTTGTAAAATAATCAAGGTGAAGAATGTGGTTATACCTACCTTTTTACCTGCGGTTTTTATGTTGCTACCTAACCTTTCTTGTTACGGTCCCGTATCGAATGACCGGTCTCGATAATTTCGTAATTAACCGTAACCAAGTAAGTGTAATAAATCAAAGCGATGTGATAAATCGACCAATGTCAATGATTTTCGCCATGAACACGTGTACTACAAATATTGAAAGGATATCAGGTGCTCTAAATCTAACGATATATATTTATTGTATAAAAGAAGGACATTCTCCTTTTATACATATATTGTCATATAATTCAAAATGACTAAATATGAATTATTTTTTTATTGTTTATTCCTTCATCAAAATGGGCAATACTTGCTCGCATCTCTGCACATGGCTACACCATGTTTTCCAGCAGCTTAACTGCATTTTTCCTTCTCGATTATATATATTATTCATTATATATATATACTACTATATATATATATATATATATATATATATATATATATATATATATATATATATATATAACAGAATAATTAGTGACTGGATTAACTATAAATCGGTTTAATTCGTGAGGTTGCAGTCAATAGCTGGGCTGTTACAAAGAAAACTCTTTGTTTTATGTCAAGCTTTCGGTATATTTCACACCTTCGTTAGGACAACTACAATAATAAGATTATATATCTTGTAAAAAATATATAAATATGGAGAACTTACTAACGTGGGAATAAAATATAAAATGGATCAAAAACAGATAGAAAAACATTAATAAATGACAGTTGATAAAAATTTTGGTTGACAATGTCAAGTGGGAAAATTCTGAATGATACTCGAATTACTAGATCTTTCATTTTCTTTATCATATTTCAGTAGGTACGTGTAAATTTTGCTAAGACTATCAATATCAGTTCGTTTATTCATTGAATGGGAAGTGAAGCGACTACTTAGAGGTCTAGATGTTTGTCCTATATATGTTTTAGAACAATCAGTAAAATTCTGATCCAAAATTCTTATCCTAAATCTTTAGTAAACAGAATTTTATTTTGTGAAAGAACAAACTTTCAAAATAATAATGAAGAAGTTGAACATAACAACGTTATACCTTCATTCATATATAAATCACTCCCTTATATTCAAGAATTGACACCAAAATTAAATAAACAAAAATCCAATTTAGTATACAAAATTTCTTGTATGGATTGTTCTAAAACATATATAGGACAAACATCTAGACCTCTAAGTATATATATATATATATATATATATATATATATATATATATATATATATATATATATATATATATATATATATAGTTTGATGACACCATCTGATGGTGTCATCAAATGGTGTCATGGTGTCATGGACAAATTTGAAAATAACAACAGAACAATACCTGACTAGTATGTGACTGGTGACAACTCTCGTATAGAAGAAGAGATCACTTGAAATATTCAGGAATAATAATTGACAGACACTTGAGATGGGATTTATATATCGAGCAGGTGAAAAATAAATTAAGAGGTCTAATCACAGAATTCAAGTACTTAGTGGAATTCTTAAATATGAATCTCAGGTTTCTTACGGAATCTTAGGTTGGGGAGGTGTATTAGAAAATATTATATATAATTTGAGTATCATACAAAAATGGATTCTGAGAATAATGTTGAAGAAGAACATAAGATATCCCAGTGACAAGCTATTTTCAGTGACCAATGTTCTTGATAAAAGACAAATATTTTGTCAACGAATTCTAATGTATATCCATAAAAATAAAATCAAGTTGACACACATCGGCCACCGTTATGAAACTCGAATAAAAAATAAAAACATGATCCACCCTGCGAAAAAACAGCCGGTTAACGCTCAGCAGAATATCTTGCACCAAAAATATACAATTTACTGCCAGAAACCTCATATCTATCAAATGTTATACCTCTTTTAAAAACCATGTAAAACAAAGGATGAACACTACAGATAGAAACATATTTAATAACCTTATAAACCTAAAGTTTCTACAATAAACAGTTACACTCCAAATCACCCAAATACGACATATACCTGACTATGGCAACCCACCTACCAAAATAAGACACTAAAACCCTACCTTGACAATAATAATAAAAAAAAAAACAGAAAAAAAAACAAAAAATTTATGAAATTAGTTTAATAGTACCTGTGTAAATATTTAAATCTATAATTGTTCTAATATTACTGTTGATGTATTACTATTGTATCCTATATTATATAAATATTATCATCTTTATCACGCACAGGCTTTTAAAGCTTCAGTGATGTTTTATGTCTATCTTCAAAGTTGGATAGCCTTTTTTCTTACTGTATTTTTCTATTTTTGAACATAAACATTATCATTATTACTATTATTATTTTCGAACAGACCTTGTATATGTTGACAGTTCTTTTTAGGTGTGACAAAATGAAACACACTCCGTTCGTGAAAAGCTATTATCTATTCAATATAACTATGTTGAATTCAACTAATACTTCTAGGTATCAATCGCTGTGCATCTAAAGCGAAATCCGAGCAAAAATCATTACGTTACGGTAATGTGTGCGTTATTTGAGACAAGCACTCGGCGTGAACAGATATCGTTACGAAATTAGAAAGCTGGTTCAGTGAACCTCGACCGTAACCAGCTAGCATAGAAAATTAATTTTTTGTCTGTTCACCTTGAGACCGGTAGGTAATTCTCTGCGAAAAAATGGTAATCGCTGCTGAATTATGCATGACGCCGAACAAACAAGATTTCGGGATGGTTTCGCCTTGAGATTTACATTTCCAATTTTTGCTCAAAAATGTCGAACAAAGGTATTTATTATTATAATCACTTTTTCCTAGAAACGAAATTGTAAATGCGGGCTTCACCTTTTAATTGTACACACAAAGTAGGATTTTTTTACTGTTTAATTATTTGCCTTCGAGATTTTTGCAATTCTCCTAACAATTCAATACGGCTATTCATCTGAACCTTATCCAACACCCTCTGGAGTCAGTGTCATTGTTTTTCGTGTTTGAAAGCCCCAGATTTTTGGAATTTCTTCCTGACGTTTTGCTGGCGCGAGTGGCCAGCTTCTTCAGAGGTTTAACCATCATGGCTTGCTGTCTGTTGACTAACTTTTAGGCTTCGTAAAGCGTATTTATGCCTTGTCAGATAATCAGTTGTATTGGGTACCTGTATTTGTACCTGTACTCGTACCTGCACTTGTACATGTACTTGAACCTGGAACATTAACAATCTTGCTGCCTGTTGTCATTCTGTTCGTTATTCTCGAATTCCTTAAAATGGGGTTCCATATTCGATTAAGGTTCACCGCTTTTTCTGTTGAAATTATCCGCGTGTTTGTGGATCTCTATTGCCTCCCGTACTCTGGAGTATCACAAGGGTCCAATCTAAGGCCCTTATTTTTTATCATCTACATTAATAACATTAAATAATGTTTTGAGAATGCCAAGTTTTCAATGTATGCTGATGATTTGAAAATTTATCTTCAAATAAAATCCTTGTCAGATTGCTTGAGAATTCAGAGTGACAAATAATTTATTTGAATTCTGTGAACAAAACGATTTGTATCTCAATTTTTCCAAATATAGTTGCATTACATTCAGCCGTAACAAAAATATCCACACACACGCACATATATATATATATATATATATATATATATATATATATATATATATATATATATATATATATATATATATATATATAGTATATATATATATAGTATATAGTAGTATATATATATAATAAATAATATATATAATCGAGAAGGATTAATGCAGTTAAGCTGCTGGAAAATAATACCACGAAAATCGAAAGATTAATAGATAAGTACTTTGTGATCATTCCCATATTGATTTCAATTCAAGACCCACCGGTAGATAGCCGTTTCTGCCTATTGGGCATCGTCAGTACCCGGCAGGCGGTTCTCGATTGAAGACAAAATGTGAAAAAAATCGCTTTAGGGAAAAAAAAGTTGACGGGTGATTATTAAACGAATGTAACTTACAACAAAATTTATTAAATGGTCAAAAATACTGAGTGCGCATATAAGCAAAACTAAAAAAAAATATGGCTCTTCTTTGGCACCCCGAAAAAAAATCATAATACAAAAAAAAATGAAATCATTACAAAGTATGGCCTCCACGCTGGTTTATTACGGCCCTACATCTATCGTGCATCGACAAAATGAGATTGTCAATGTCTTGTTGAGGTACATTTGCCCATTCAGCGATTAAAAGCTCTCTCAATTGAAACGTTGTGTGAATGTTCCCCATATGCGGAGTAATTCTTCATTGAAGCATGTCCCACACATGCTCGATGGGATTCAGGTCCGGTGATTGTGCTGGCCATGGCAATACATCAACTCCTTCGTTGGTGAGCCAGTCAGTCACTAGACGCGCGACATGTGGACGAGCATTATCGTGCATTAGGTGGAAGTTTTCACCAACAGCACCAGCAAACGGACGGAGGATAGGTAGAAGAATGGTGTCGAGGTACTGTCGAGCTGTGAGGGAGCGATTTGGAAAAACGAGATCGGTTCTGCCGTCGATCATGATTCCGCCCCATAGCATTATTGTACCACCTCTGTATGTGTGGACTTCCTGGACGTGTCTCAAACGTACATTATTTCCAGGTCGTCTCCACAGTCTTACTCGACGAAAATCTGGATGAAATCCAAATCTGGATTCGTCTGTAAACAAAACTGTGGCCCAATCATTTGCATCCCAGTTTTGATGTTCTTGACACCACTCTAATCTTCTACCGCGATTGCCTCTCGACAAAGGTGGACATCTAAGTGGCCTTCTGTTGTGGAGATCTGCTTCATGCAGTCGATTTCTGACAGTATCACGACCAATGGTTACCTGGTGCGTCTGCTGCAACACGTTAACCAACTCAGGTGCTGTGATTGTCGGTTGTCTTCTTGCGGTTAAGACCAAAAATCGGTCTTGAACTGCAGTTGTAGCGCGTCCTCGCCTTGGATGTTGTTCGGCTGGACTGCCAGTTTCACGGAAACGCCGCCACAATCGACTGATAACACTTTGGGAGACCCCCAAACGAAGAGCTACATCATTTTGTCGCATGCCACCTTGAAGAAGCCCTACAGCTCTATTTATCTCAGCCAATGGTAAGTGATGGCGTTCCATGTTAAAGCACAATATTTCCAGTTTAATTGCTGAGCAAGAACTGCATAGAATGTACAAACTCGACACTTTCAGATTATTCATTTTAGCCGAAAACCTTCAGTTTGTGAAAAACTTGATAAAAGATTAGTTACCGTTTTTGCAGGCTTTGTTCAACCCATAGAAATCTACAGGGTGGTCGAGTGTACCAATTTAATCGAAATTAAACGACCTCATGCATTTATTTTTATGATATGAACATATAAATCGACGAAAAAAGTTAAACATTAATGTAGTATTTTGGTTTAACAAATGTCATACCTTCACTAGAAGCGAAAGCTTGGCAAAGTAAAGCAGAGTTTTGATTTTCGATTTTTTGACTGAGAGATCCCATTTTACTGTACATTTCTCCAGTCGCTAAATATATATATATATATATATATATATATATATATATATATATATATATATATATATATATATATATATATATATATATATATATATATATAGCAGAATAATTAGTGACTGGATTAACTATAAATCGGTTCAATTTGTGAGGTTGCAGTCAATAGCTGGGCTGTTACAAAGAAAACTCTTGTTATATGTCAAGCTTTCGGTATATTTCACAGCTTCGTCAGGACAACTACAATAATAAGATTATATATCTTGTAAAAAATATATAAATATGGAGAACTTACTAACGTGAGAATAAAATATAAAACGTTTCAAAAATAAATAGAAAAACCATGAAATGATGACATTTGTTTGAAATTTCACTGGCAAGTGCTGCTATTAAATTTTTCCTTTTCAAAATTAATTTGCATTGGCTTATGAGAAGCAACAGAGCGGTCTTTATAGTTACAAAAATTTAGTGACCACATTAGGGTTTAAAACTCAATTGAAAGCGTGATATTACCGTTACAGTGTAAAAGTTCCCACCAAAATTTCCACATTCTTGCAATGAATCTCTTTTCATTTTCTCGTTGTAAACCCAATTCTTTGCGAACAACAACCCTTTTCCCCCAACGAACATTTCGGTAACGACAATTCGCAAAGTTCATCCCGATTTCATGGCGAAAATATACGACTCTCCCTTCAATTGATATAAATTGGTGAATGAAGAGCCCTTTCGTCGCTTCTGACGCCGAACACAACGTGGGTCGACCGAGAATTGGCAATAACACATGAAATATTGAACGCTAGAGCATTCCTTGCGGGGATGAATCGAATTCTGGTTACCATTAGCTCGTCAATCGGAACCCCAGATGTCATTTAACGAAATAGTGTTGTCCTCGATCGACTTCAAATCCAAACTTAGGTTTCTATGAAGTTTACAGATGTTTTTAGTTGAAGAGGGGATTACAGGGTTCTGTTCTTGGGCTGCCTTTATTTATAACTAGCTACCCGATCAGATCATCAGGTTCAGTTTCAAATTTATTGTTCCATAATAAAAATAGGACACTAGATAATTGTCATGGAAAATATTTCCACACAACTCCAGAAATTTGAAAAATTGTACGGAGTTTCACAATCCTCAATTATATTCAAAAAAATACACTTTTTGCTGTTTCTTTTCTTTTTGAGGAAAAGTTTGTGCCGTTAGCTATTGAAATAGGTAGAGCATGTTGGTCGAGGTTCATTAATTAACTGTGTTTGAAGTTCGATTTGGACGCCACCCAATTCTTTTTAAAAGATTACTCAGATCTTGTCCGAAAAGGGAAAACCTTCAATTTTAAAATTCACCCATCAATATTCAATAATCACAAAGGGAGGAATCTGAAGTCAAACAAATACTTTCATTAATAACAATATAATAATAGAATATATGACATACAAAAAAAGTTAACTATACTCATACATACAATTCCGTGGGAATTGACATTGCTATGTTGACAAATGATTTCAAATCAGTTCAACCAATATAAATGAATAATTTATCATGTGATGACCGTATTCAAGTGTTTAAAAAAATTAGAGCGATCGTCCAGTATTGTACGAGGGCTATTACACACAATTATGATGTAAATTAAAGAGGTGGTAGGTAAAACATGAAAAATATTAAAATTGGTTTAGGTCTACTATCCTGAATAGACTAAGCAGTAGTCTAATGTCCGACGAAGTTGGTTGAAGCCAAAAGTTGTACCACCCACTCTTTTCAGGTACGTCGTAAGAAAATAATATTAGAAAAGGCAACTAGGGGAGTAGATGAAGCATCTATCTGAAGCATCTGGCCTATATAGTTTTTGACAGGCTCTACAGGTGGACCCACCCTCTTAATCCTCATCTCCAGGGAAAGTCCGGAGAGACGATTGTCTGGGAAAAGTAGTTCATCTTGAGTGGTTGAAACGGGCTGCAAAGTTGGACAATCTTCCTTTCGTCTTCTCCAAGAAAGAAATGGAGGGACAAAAATCATATACCCTCCTAACCAGGTACAATTTGGAGAGACGCTTAGAGCAGGAAAATAATCCATCATCGGAACATCCCATTGAGAAAATTCATCAAATTTTCATGGATATGGTTTCAGTCCAATACGACGAAATGGCGGACAGGACCAAAGCAGAAACTGCCATCAGCAAAATAAACAAAATCAAAAGGAAATCTTCTCGTACATTTAAGTTCAACTCAAATTACATGGGGTGAAGGTTCTCCAGGAATTTCCTCTTCTATCCATAAAACCTTTTAAAGAAACGAACAATTCAGAAAATATGGTTACCAAAAAATTGGAAAAAACTCACCTCGCACCGAGGATAATAATAATAATAATAATAATGTCTTTATTTCCAATTAAAAATAAAATGCATGATATTCATCTTGTTACACAAAAATCCCAAGGGGGAGTTCACCCGAGGGTGCTCTACCACTCAACCCTTGCTATTTTAAATAAGCATATTATAACTTGAAAACTAACCTAACTAATCCTAAAACCAAAATTTTTATTTCACAATTTTTTGGCATTTGACATTTGACATTTGTCATTTGTTGGGTCACCTGAATATTCACCACCAATAACCAAGTGGAAAAAAAAAAGAAAATTCAGGTCCTTACAGGAACAAACAAAATATGGTCACTAGACGTGCCCAATTAAGGCAGGAACATTTGAAGTTAAGAAAAATCCACTCTGGATATAAATTTACTAATAAGGATAGTCCTTTAATGTTAATGAAGTAATTGAAGGGTAGGTAATCTGGTGGACGATAG
This sequence comes from Leptinotarsa decemlineata, assembly GCF_025532065.1. Lineage (NCBI taxonomy): Eukaryota > Metazoa > Arthropoda > Insecta > Coleoptera > Chrysomelidae > Leptinotarsa > Leptinotarsa decemlineata. Next base: position 8,208,161 of record NW_027412690.1, read on the forward strand.
CCGAATTTATAATTTTAACACGGTATAACTTTGATGCGAGATTTTGACTTGAGAGTATACAAAACCTCGAGACGTGTTTCGCTATACATCTGTATCTGTATCTGTAGAGTAGGGAGGGTGAGTGTAAGCCCACGCACTTAGGCCACATGTGACCCATTGTACATCCTCCCGAGGAGTTGTCCTCCTAGGTCATCGTCCATCCTGTCCTTTCCAGGAAGGTGGACAGGTCGCTGGGAGACATCCCCTTTATATGGAAGGTGTAGGCCAAGACTCGCCGAACACACACTCTCTTATTGACGATAACTCCGGGCACTCGCACAGGACATGCCTGACAGTCTCATCGTCCTGTTCACACATCCTGCATAGAGGTGTGTCCACTAGCCCCATATTATGGAGGTGTTTTCTCAGTTGACAAAAGCCAGTCAGAAATCCTACTGTAAGGCGTAAATTTTTCCTGGTCATCGCCAGATATTTCTTCGGCGCCAGCTTCCCAGGGTCGCCCAAGGTGATCCTGTCGAAGTCATCAGGCCGTGGGTGCCACTGGTTCCTAAAATCCTTAGTCCAGCCGCTTCCTTGGCTAAAGAGTCGGCAATGCGATTAACTTTACTCTTGTCGTGTCCTTTAACCCACCTCAGGATAATGTTATTATCTACCGAGGCTTTGGCTAAATCTTGGTGGCACTCTAGTATTAGCCCTGAGGTAACACGCTGTCTGTACAAGGCTAATAGTGCTTGTCTGCTATCAGTGCAGATTGTTATGTTTTTGCCAGAAATTCCTTTCTTGGTTATTTCTTTTGTGGCGATTGAGATACCAGCCAGTTCTGTTTGGACCACGCTGGTATTTCTTCCCATTCCCTACTTATTCCTTAGGCTCAGTGACCTGGAGTACACTCCACATCCTGAGACTTCTTTGGTTTTGGAGCCGTCTGTAGAAATCCGTATTGCATTTGTAGCATCTGACACTGTGTTCTGCTTAATTTGTATTTTTTAGGGTTTATTAAACACAAACCTGGGTTCAATTGCATCACTTGTTGCCTGCAGCGGAGGTTGCGCAGTGAGCGCTTCCCGCCATAGGCCCAGCCTCAATTGACCCATTCCTACTTCGAGGTTTACACCAGCCGTGCGCAATCGTACCATGACCATTAACGCAACCTCCTTTATTTGATATATTTTTTGGATGGCCGTTGCTTGTAGAACTTTCGGTTCCCATGCAATGGCTCCATACGTTAACATATGCCTTATTATTGCAGTGTAGATCCAGGTGACAACACAGGGTGAAAGACTCCATGCGCCCACTGTCCTCCGACATTGCTCATAAGCCACGTATGCTCTTTTTGCGCTACTCTGTAGATGAGAGTTCCATGTTAGCTTCTTGTCGAGGATAGTACCAAGGTATTTCACCTCTTCAGAGAAGTTTAGTTTGCTTTTGAAGATTTCGGGAGGTTTTAAGCCCGTTAAACTTCTCAGTGAAAAGGACCATCTCAGTCTTCTTGGGATTGATCGACAGTGAGTGTTCCTTACATCATGTTTCTATCAATTTGAGCCCATCCTGCGCTCTATCGCACAGTGTGTTTACAAATTTGCCGGTCTGCAAGATAACTATGTCATCTGCGTATGCAATTGTGTAGAATCCATTTTAATTAAGGTGATTAATTAGGGTATCCAGTTCCGCTATACAATAAAATATATTAAATAAATAAAAAAAAATTGTTTCGCTATACAATTTTTTAAATTTTTTTTCAACATGAATTGGGGTGAACTCATATGTATGAGTTTGTATGTCTGGTGTCCGTGCCTTGAATTAATACAAGAATGTTCCATTTTGATGAGAAACATCTATAGCCGCACGTAAAACCGATTGCTGGCGTGGTGACGTGTCGCCATGGGCAAACGCCTGTGCGATTCTCTTCCCAGTGGTTCGGCGTTACGCTACCTTTATACGTGTAGTGTATACAGTTGTGTTTACTACAATATAGATAACCTGCGTTTAAGTGAGTAACTAATTTTCGAAAATAATTAAAAAAAAAGCCTGACAGTGATAATTAAGAATATGAAAGTGAGCAGCCTCCTACAAAGAAAACAAAGTCACACACGACACACTATGAAGTCATCAGTAGGTTAATATTTGATCTGTCTCAAGGGTCAGTAAATTAAAATCTACTCTCTTGCTAGATTAAAATTTACACAATTTTCATAGCATATAATGTTTTCAAATTATTATTTGATTTCAATTCAATTCTTATGAAAATTAATTAATTGATAAATTTTCTAATGATTGTGGAATTAATATTGACACATTTATTATTAGTTATATATTGCAATAAAAAGCTGAGATTCTTGAGTTTACTAGTATATTAAAGTCACATTAAAATTTTTTCATGTATATTTCAATTACATATTTTTTTTAAATATCAAATGGGTCACAAAATATTATTATTGATGTTTCACTGCCAGGCGTCACGTGACGGCTCACAATTTTTTAAAAGCTTTGTTTTGTTTTTGAGTTGCTTTATAATTGCATTTAGAAAAAACAATTGTCTTAAATCTCAAAAACTTCAAATTTCATTAAATATACAAGCAGGGTTTTTCCTGAGCTTTCTTGATTAAAGTTACATAATGTAATTATATGAACATATCTAGTTAATAATAAAAATAATACAATACTGACGTATTTTACGAAAATGAAATAAAATCGACACATGAGGTTAATTTCTAGTGAATGAAAGCAACAAAAAGTTAGCTTAGCTTGTCTTCAAGATTAGCTCACTGAATAATAAAAAAAATTTTTCTGCCTTATTCAATGGAATCGGGCACATTTCGGATATGCAGTTGGTTAGTACCTCGTCCACTAGATGGAGTGACATTTTGTTGTTCGCTCCAACTTAGGAAGAGGAATGAAATATTTTGAAAGAATTCCGGTTTTCAATTCCACTGAGTTGCAGGCTCTGAGACTGGTCGAAAATACCATCGCGGAGCTAAATAGGAACAAAAAAGTTCACCTAGTCCTATTAGACATTTCGAAGGCCTTCGACCGCGTTTGGCATGAAGGCCTTCTACACAAATTAGTCGCGTTCGACCTGCCTCGGCGCCTGATCCGGTGGATTGGGTCCTTCCTGAAAGACAGAACATTTCAGGTTAGAGTAGAGGGCTCTCTGTCTGACAACAGAGAGATCCTTGCTGGAGTGCCACAGGGGGCCGTGCTCTCTCCCACGCTCTACTCCCTTTACACCAGCGACCTTCCGAGGTCCGAGCATGTGAAGGTATCTCTTTACGCCGATGACACGGCTCTCCTCTCATCTTCCATGGGTCGGGAGCTATACGTCTATATGCAACGTGCATTGGGCGACCTCGAGCGCTGGTACCTCGAGTGGAAGATCCGAGTGAACCCGGAAAAAACTCGGGCAATAACCATGGGAAGAACGATAGCTTCTTCGGCCATGAAAGTAAGAATCTCTGGAAGGGAGATTAACTGGCAAACGCGGGTCAAGTACCTAGGTCTTCTTATAGACCGTAGGCTCACCTGGAACCCGCACCTGTTAAACGTGAAGGCAAAGATCCAGGGTCGGGTGGCAAGCCTGTAACCTTTGATCAATAGAAATTCCAAGTAAAGCCTAAAGAATAAAATGACGATCCATAACACGATGTTCAAGTCTGTCATCATGTACGCTTCAGGCGTTTGGGGACAAGCGGCTCCGACTAACATCTCCATTTTGGAGACATTACAAAATAAAATTCTACGGATGATTGTGAATGCTCCGTGGTTCGTGCGGAATGAAGCCTTCCGCAGAGAGTTGAAGCTGCCTTCCATTCAGCAGTCCATTCAGTCGAGGAATCGGCGAGTTTTAGATTACACTGAAACTCACGATAATCCGTTAGTCAGGGAAGCTATACATCACGCTGTAGACGACCCCTCTCGATATAGAAGGCCGCGACACTCTGTCGAATGAGGCCTCTATGTCCTCCGTTAACAGATGAATAATATCTTCATCCATCTCACCCCAGCCAGGTAGGGGTACACCGCGAAGGGCGGTATGGATGTCTGAGGACTTTCATGCCACCATCAACAATCAGTTATGACCCGTTTGTTCCTCTGACAAAAACCAGCCTAAAGGGTAAGGGAGCAAGGCTTCAACCTGATCAAAACGACGACGACCATCGACGGTTTTCAATTATGGAATATCATTGACTTTAGGTCGATGATGGCCACTATTTTGCACTGATGGGTGTCTAATAAGCCGGAAACCGGTCTGCAAGTGTGCCCGTTCCAAAATTGAAGGTCGACTCTTTCAGTTGTATTGCCAATTGCATATGCAGGACATTTTCTGTGAAGATTCCCGCACTGACACCGTTCGTGGTATTAGCCAGGGGAGTAGTTGTTTTCTGATAGGCGTTAGTCCATTCAACCTACTGTGTAGGTATATTCGAGACTGGCTTGAACGTTTAAATTTCATTTCTTTAGATTTGTTTACTGCCAGTCTAGCCCATTGACTAATAAGATAGCTTGGAGAGAACAAAATCTGGATTTTGTCTGCTACTGCGGAAGACATCATCAGTAGTATGAACGTTGACTGCGACATCAAAATCCTGTTTGCCACCAATGAAGAAAATCGAAATCGCTCGCTATCGACAGTCCGATCTACGAAGAAATAATAACAATAATCCTCCATTCTTTTTTCACCGTATTTCCTCTCGGCCAACTAACGTGCGCCTAATTGCACGTTAATAACGAAATAACAGCGTTGCCATAAAAACATAATAATGGCTAGCACGAATTACCCACTGGCATTACGGTGATTAAAAAAATTCCACGTACTGGGTCACTGATACCTGCTACTCTTTACACGCGAATCTGCTTTGGCATTGGATTCTACGTAGCGGCTCGTAAATTTCCAATTTGTATGGTTGTATTCCAAATTTGAAACCGAAACTTAATAACGTCAATGACTCGTATAATATAAATAATAGTGAGAAATCGAATGAATGCATTACTAGTTCCAACGGTTCTAGATCTGCGGCATTCCATAATGCCGCCACTAACACTGGGGAAATATATAACTTGTTTTACAAAAGAAAATTCTTTCATTCCTGTCGGAAGACTGCCTGAGTTCCTCTCATACTTGGCTGGGCAAGAACAGTATTCCAAATAACCAGTTTAATGTAAGATCATGAGTTTTCACGGTCGAAGTCATGATTAGGGAAAACAAAATGTAGGCTGGTCAGCCGTGCTTCTGGTACCAAATATGCTACTGCGGTAGACATCGTCAGAGGTATGTCAATAGATTTCTATCTATCGACTTTCCACCGGCAGCGTATTTGTCAACAACGTGGATCAACTCAGTAGAACTGAGTTAGGAGTAAGCATTCACATGAACACCTCCAGCTTTACCACTCTATGAAATTCTGAATACGAGTGGATGCGGAGCTCGCCAGTCAGCCATTGCTTAGACTTCGAGGTATGACGTTGGTCCTTGAAGTGAACGCACATACCACTGATTATGTCGCCACAGTAGCAGACGAAACGTTTGATACTTCAGGTTCTATTCTACCACGGCCTACTTACCTGGATTTTGTTTTCTTAAATTCATAGGCGAATTGTTGATATCGAAAATCATGTAAAAAATATGTTAATCAACACACTTTTGAATATTTGGAATGCATAACATATAAAGTGCTCATCAATATGGTTTCCAGACTAACTTACATATGTCGCCCACCTTTGTTGTGCTTGATATATCCAACACATTTCCTTTTGTCTGGCATGATGGATTACTATTTAAATTTCGATGTTATAGCTTTTCAGATCATCTTTATTTGTGGTCTTCCAACTTCATCGAAAAACCTTCCTTACAAATAAGTCAACGCTAGTTTTTGGGTCCCTTGAACATCAGCCTTGGTAGTGGCGGATTTACAAATTTTTAGGGTACAGGCTGTAGAGGGGAATGTTCCTCAATTTGGGTTATTACAGCAAATGCTGTTTGAACAAAATAAAGTTGGGTTCAATTCATGAATTTTTCAAATTCACTTCGAAAAGTATTCAAATTGATGTTTCAAATGATGGGTTTTAATTTTTGAAGGGATTTGTTTCTAATTCACATATTGGCAACAGCGCCTAGAATGCTAGATCGGAGTTCAGGTTAGTAGTATGCTAGAAGGAGAAGAATCATGTCAATAGTGTCAAATTGAGGCAAAATATAAATTATAGTTCAATACTACCTGCACAAGCCACATAAACAACAGTTGTTTTGTTATTTATTTATATAGGTGCATAAAATGTTATATGTCACAGAATGTCTCGGAACTCGGAACATAAGTAAACAGAACAGCACGCCTCTGAAATGTAATCTTTGTTTATCTCATACAGGTAACAGATTCATTGTCCTTTATTAGCTATAACCGATGTTGCCAAATGGTGAAATAGAAACGAATCCCTTTAAATGTTCAATGCATTATTTCATTCCTCTTTTTTAAGTATTTAAATATTTTTTTAAAGAAAAAGGTTGAAATTCAAAGTTTAAAATGCGTTGTTTTAGAGCTCTTTTATGAAAACTACTTGATTTTCGTTAGGAGGAACATTCCCCATTGTCATGTCAAACATTATTTTTACAATCCAACAATTTCGTTGAAATTGCACGTAAATTAATTTTTGCAAATTTTTGCAAGCGAGAGAAGAAAGTCATCGGCAAAATTTGTTGTAGACTGAGATCTGTAAGACATGAGAAAACCGCCATGCCAAAATCTTTTTGATTTTCATGATGCGGCAAAAAACAGTCCCAAAATTTGGCGCCCAAAAATTTGCTGCCCTAAGTTCAAGCCTGCTCATCCTGCTGGTAAATCCGCCTACCCGTAAGACATCTCAAAGCCGCCATGCCAAAATATTTTTGATTTTCATGATGCAGCAAAAAAAAACGGTCCCTAAATTTGCCGCCCCAAAAATCTGCCGCCCTAGGCTCAAGCCTACTCATCCTGCTGGTAAATCTACCACTGAGCATTCGTGTCCCTCAGGAATTCATATTATCTCCCCACCTTCTTCTTTTATACATAAAGGAAATTGGAAATAGCCACTTCAGACTCCCTTTTTCCATTAAGAAACCCCACCATAAGTTTCAGCAACAACAAGAGGTTGCAGCTGCTCATTCCTTTGAACTTTAACTTTTCAAACTTCTCAAGAACGATATCATTTGGAGAATGACGTTCAGTTTCCCAAATGTAAATAATCGACAACGTAAACCGTTACTTTGTAAAAATGACTACACATGTTTTGAACTGAAGTTCATTATATAATACTGGAGCTCTAGTCACTTCACCGTTACTTTGAAAGGCCTGCTTTATTTTGAATTTGCGGATTTGGCTGTGGTACTCCTAGTGATCTTGGCAACAACACTGGAGAACGAACAAAGTTGACCAACAAATATATTTCTTGTTCCAATTTGTCGGTTGTGGATTGTAATGGATCCTAAGGTTTTCAAGTCTCTCAGCACTGCGACCTATCAGGTCTTTCATACATAACTCTAATCTGCTCAAACCAATTTTATTCGCATTCCGCAAGAAACTTGCCTGTTGCAAACCAGAGCTTTGCATTCACAAAGGTTTTCATGAATCAGCGGCAATAAAGATCCGTTCTGCTATCTTACTGGTTTTATACTGGAAGAGTGCCCTTTAAGTAATCCTGTTATCAGTATCCAACATATCTAGCCAACAATAGAGGCTGGTCAGCTTCCGTCAGCGGTAGCCTGATCAACTTTTCTGGTTGTCTTTGTCTTGACATTTCAGAAAACTCGCTAACCAAGTTATCATCATCAGAAGTTGATGCTAACTTGATTAGCAAAACTGGCGTCAAGGAACAACATTTTTGTTCTGGTGAGGAAAATGTGTTTTCATTAGATCCATTTTATGCCAAAGATTCTAAACTATATTTATCATTTGTGGTAACTTTCCCAGTCCCCAGTTTAGTCACAAGTACATCTCTGAAGCTTTCAGTATTGGTCGACTTTCTGATACATTGTGGAATCTTGCTGGGGAAATACCAGATTCTCAGATTTACATGTCTTTTTGTTCGAAAGATGTGAAAGGTAATTTCAAATGTCTTGCCAATATATCAGTGGATTTCAACGTGGTCAAGTAAAACAACCCAACGACGAATATCGTCTTACCTTAATGATCGAGGATAACTACATCAGACTGATTGCTTGTATCAGCCTGACGGTGGGGAATGAATAGTTCCAATAAAAGGAGAGAACCAATATAATCTACTGATGATGCTTCTCTCTATCTGTAGAGTAGGGAGGGTGAGTGTAAGCCCACAGCACATGTGACCCATTGTACATCCTCCCGAGGAGTTGTCCTCTTAGGCCATCGTCCATCCTGTCCTTTCTAGGAAGGTAGACAGGTTACTAGGAGGCAGCTCCTTCATATCGGCAGGTGTAGGTCAAGACTCGCCAAATACACATTCTCTTATTGACGATAACTCCGGACACTCGCATAGGACATGCCTGACAGTCTCATCTTCCTGTTCACACATCCTGCTTAGAGGTGTGTCCAATAGCCCCATATTATGGAGGCGTTTCCTCAGTTGACAGTGGCCAGTCAGAAATCCTACTGTTAAACGTAGATTTTTCCCGGTCATCGCCAGATATTTCTTCGGCGCCAGTTTCACAGGATCGCCCAAGGTGGTCCTGGCAAGATTGCATCCTTTGATTCCATTCCATCTCTTTAAGGATTGAGCATGGGTGTAACATTTGACTAGTTTCGCAATTGTCGAAGTCATCAGGCCGTGGGTGCCACTGGGTCCTAAAATTCTTAGTCCAGCCGCTTCCTTGGGTAAAGAGTTAGCAAAGCGATTACTCTTACTCCTGTCGAGCCCTTTAACCCACTTCAGGATAATGTTATTATCTACCGAGGCTGTGGCTCAATCTTGGTGATACTCTAGTACTAGCCCTGAGGTTGTACGTTGTCTGTTCAAGGCTAATAGGGCTTGTCTGGTATCAGTGATCTGGAGTAGACTCCACATCCCGAGCCTTCTTTGGTTTTTAAGCGGTCTGTATATATGCGTAATGCATTTGTACCATCTGACTCTATGTCCTGTTTTATTTGTATTTTGTAGGGTTCATTAAACACAAACCTGGGTACGATTGCATCACTGGTTGTCTGCATCAGAGGTTGCGCAGTAAACGCTTCTCGCCATAGGCTCTGATGATGCTTACTTAAGTTCTGGTGTGTGGAAAATTAATTAAAGTTAACCTTGATTGAGGAATCTGTCTTGTTTTTTTGCTCAGTTTGTTTTATACTCATTCCATTAATGTTTCGATATACTGTTATTAATAGTTAATTCAATGAGTCGAAATCAATAAGAGTATAATTAATTCCTTTCTATTCGAGCACTGAAATGACCGTGATAACTAGACTTCTGTTGTCTTTCGAGTAATTACGAGAAAGTAATACCGAGAACAGCTATACGATATGTTCTGTACACTCTGGCATGGTTAATTATTACTTGTTTACGAGCTGGGTGCTATTACATAAACAGTTCCTTCATAACCCATTCATTATCTATTCAAAGTCATGCTTCCCGTTCAAACCACAACCTGCTGTTAACTGAGACATTATTTAGGCATTCAAGACGTTCACATCCCGTCTATGACAAACCACAATGGATCGCGGCGTGCGTGTCGGGTTGATAAAAATGCGATATATTTCTATTTTTTGCACATCCGCTCGTTCGCCCAGGAAGTATTTTGCACATGTCTGTGAGAGCAAACGAATTCCAATGATTCATGAAGTGGAATTTCAGTCTCTGTACGCTGATAGCCACGACATAGTAAATTCAATTTAACAATCCGATAGTCGCGCCTTTCAAATTAACTTCAGTGATCGCCTAGGTCTGTGTTTATGCTCTAAATGAGTGAAAATGTAGTTCATTGCCATAATTCAAACTCCTTTATTGCGAAAAGTGAAATTTAGCGAAGTAAAAGATAATAAAACCCGAATGAATAATTCATTCAAGTGACACTGAAGACTTTACTACATGTGTTTCACTATACAATAGTGAAAAAATCATGTGGGAAACTTTCCAAAGAAGGAATAAAGCGATTGGTTTCAAAATGAACTCTTTACAAAGATGTGTAGAACATGCAAAGAGGTAATTTTCAGGCATAAACTGGAAGAAAAATCACTCTCATAACAAGTACTTTTACATAAGGACAAGAAGGGCTGGAATACTCGCCCTCTAGAAGAAATGTCTGGAACAGTGCTTGATGAAGTTTTTCCTTGTGAATAATAATAATAATAATGGTCTTTATTGGGTGAAATACAATATAACATCCAAAAGGCGAAGTTCAAAACTGCAGTGTAGAACACTACAGGTTTGTTCTAAACTAATCAGTTTCGACGTGGAAAGCCTTTTCACCAACGTTCCCGTCGAAGCAGCACTTCAAATCATACAGGGGAAGCTATCCGAAGACGAGGACCTGGAAGATAGAACGAACTTACCTAATAGAATAATGGACTTACTAGGATGCTGTGTACGGACTGCTGTTTCCAACTAGAAGACGAATTCTTAAATAATACTGCCAATAGGATCGCCACTTTCACCAGTTATCGCCAACATATATATGGAGTGGTTTGAAGCTCTGGCCGTTGAAAAAGCCCACAAGAAGCCCCGAGTCTGGTTGACATACGTTGACGAAACTGTCATAGTGTGGAACCATCGAAATACAGACACTTTTCTGAAGCACATCAACAGCGTAAGACCTTCCATCACCTTCATGGAGGAGGAAGTCCACAACGAATTGCCATTTTTAGACGTATTGGTGGGAAATATCTGTATGTCGAACCACTCACATGGGAAAGTATCTGAATCACGAATCCAACTACCATCAATCTACTAAAAGAGGAATCTAGTAGAGTCTAGTAGATCATGCTTTTGGGTTCTGTGATACAAAGGAAGGTCTCGAGAAGGAACTAGGCATTAACAAAAAAGATCTTCAACGGAATGGCTACTCCAAAGCGATGGTGGAACAGATTTTGGCTAGAAGACACAAAGAGCCTCGCAAAGAAGAGAAGCCGTCACCATTAGTGCTTGCACTTCCAGAGGATTGTCGGAAAGGATAAGAACCTGCTCCAGATCCGGAACCACTATCCGCAGCAGCCTCATGAAAACCAGGCCATCAAACGCGGACTGCAATTCCAAGAATTGCATTTACCGGATACCTTGTGAGTGTGACAAATCCTATATCGGCGAAACTAAGAGGTCATTGACAGTCCGCATTGCTGAGCACAAGAAACACACACAGCGAAGAGAAACCAGCAAATCCGGAAAAGCAGAGCATGTTTGGACTCATCAACATAACATCAAGTTGGGGGGGGGAACTACTTGATTGGGCCCACTTGATGTTATGACTTACAGTACCTGTAAAGACAAGAATTTCAAGAACGTTATTTGGACAGCTTCAATTTGTTGTATGCCCAACAACTAACGGATAAAAAACAGCATGGTCTATATGTGAAACGAAAGTGAATAACCAAAATTACAGTCTTTAATTTTTTTAACTCGACTGAGGAGATTGTTATAAATTTCGTAAGTGAATTGTATTAGACTTTCTTTTCCAGCAAAAGACAATACATGACATTTGGCAATGTCAAAATTCAAACGATTATCGGAACACCAATGAAATATAAAATCTACTTCACATTGTAAGTCTAGGCAGTTTCAATAATTTTCTGCCATTTTGACTATTTCAAGGTCATCAACGTAGAGCAGCTTTGAATTGTTCATTATTTAAGTCAAATCATTAATACGAATTGAGTCCTAAATTCTAGTCTTGAGGCACACCAGAACTGGGAGTATATAAAGCAGATATAAAGTCTTCATACTTTACATTCTACATATTGTGTTCTATCAAGATTGGTCTACAAACCCATGCTGCTCATCTGATATCATATTTTGGATTGGACTGTAAATATTGGAGTATAATATTATTTCAAATAATTTGAAGAAATTTGGAGGATTGGACCTAATTATTGGAGTATAATATTATTTCAGATAATTTGAGGAAATTGGGAGGATTGGACTGTAAATATTGGAGTATAATATTATTTCAAATAATATTGAAGAAATTTGGAGGATTGGACCGTAATAATTGGGGTATAATATTATTTCAGATAATTTGGAGAAATTGGGAGGATTGGACTGTAAATATTGGAGTATAATATTATTTCGAATAATTTGAAGAAATTTGGAGGATTGGACCGTAATTTTGGAGTATAATATTATTTCAGATAATTTGAAGAAATTGAAAGGATTGGACTGTAAATATTGGAGTATAATATTATTTCAAATAATTTGAAGAAATTTGGAGGATTGGACATTAATAATTGAAGTATAATATTATTTCAGATAATTTGGAGAAATTGCTCCAAATTATCTGAAAGGGAAAAGTTAATGTTAGGAGAAAATGGTATTTCGGATTGTACTGTAAATATTGGAGTAAGATTCTATTTCAAATAATTTGGAGGAATTTGGAGTATTGGACTGTGAATATTGGAGTATGATATTATTTAAAATAATTTGTAGAAATTTGGAGGATTGTCTGTAATTATTGGAGTGTGATATTATTTCGAATAATTTGGAGAAATTACTCAGTATAAAATGGCTCTATAGTTTTTTATTGATGTAATATCACCCTTTTTGAAAATTGGGCATACTCGTGCTTTTCCCAAAGCTCAGGAATTCACAAGTTTTCAAAGAAAACTAGGAAATAAGGTTGACAGGCTTTTTGTCCAAATCCTACTATGTCGGAAGGGAAAGGTTAATGTTAGGAGAAAATGATATTTTGGATTGGACTGTAAATTTTGGAGTATTATATTATTTCAAATAATTTGGAGAAACTTGGAGACTTGGATTGTAAATATTGGAGTATAATATTATTTCAAATAATTTGGATGAATTTAGAGTATCAGCCTGTAAATATTGAAGTATGATATTATTTCAAATAATTTGGAGAAACTTGGAGGATTGGACTGTAAATACTGGTGAATAATATTATTCCAAATAATTTGGAGGAATTCGGAGGATTGTATTGTAAATATTGGAGTATAATATTATTTCAAATAATTTGGAGAAATTTGAAGGATTGGGCTGTAAATATTGGAGTATAATATTATTTCAAATGATTTCAAGAAATTGCTTATTATTGAAATGGCAGTTTTTTGTCGATGTAATATCACCCTTTTTAAAAATTGTCCATACTCGAGCTTTGTTCAAAAAGTTATGGAACTCACAAGTTTTCAAAGAAAGATTGATCATATGAAGTAGGGGATTCAGATATTATCCAACGTTGGTTATAGTATAGCTAGGGAATAAGTGTGACACGCTTTTTGTTCAAATTCTACTGTGTCGAAAGAACAAGGTGAATGTTAGAAGAAGACATTCAAAATATTTCTCTTTTAGTTCGATTATGTGTCTCCAAGACATCAGACCGATTTGATCTCAGTCATTCTCTGTAGTCAAAACCTCCTCTTCAATTTTTCCCTGCCTTGTTATATTTACCTTTTGTCCTTATGTCGTTTCAATAGCGCGACAAACACAATTATTATCTGTTTGTATTCGTCGAATCGATTTTGCTCCTACGAAAATTACGGAGAGGTATCAGCCGGTGAAATTCCTTTCAGGAGAGCAGGAAACGTTGCCATAGAGACGCGACGTGTGCACTCCAAATTGTTTCGATGGAACTTATTACCACTTTGGAAAGTTTCAAGGTTTTTGTCCTTGGAAGTTGGGAAGTGAAACGGAATGTAATCGAATTATTGACGATGTCGCTCTGTTTGAAAGAATAAGAAAAATATGACGTTGAAACACGTTTCAGTATAATATAATTTTTTTTTCATTATGTTGGCATACATGCCCCTGAAGAATGATAAAATGTTCTTAGAATTCAATGGCATAGTAAAGGTTATGCCCACTGTGTTCTTTAGTTTGTCTCATGCTCACGGGGTTCTTAGATTTTAATGACATAGTTCAAGTTATGCTTACTGTGTTCTCAGATTTCAATGCCATAGTTCGTCTTATGCTCACGGTGTTCTTAGATTTTAATGACATAGTTCAAGTTATGCTCACTGTGTTCTTAGATTTCAATGCCATAGTTCGTCTTATGCTCACGGTGTTCTTAGATTTCAATGACATAGTTCAAGTTATGCTCACTGTGTTCTTAGACTTTAATGGCAAAGTTCAGGTTATGCTCACTGTGTTCTTAGAATTTAATAGCATTGTTAAGGTTATGGTCACTGTGTTGTGTGTTCTCAGACTTCAATGGAACAGTTCGGGTTATGCTCACGGTGTTCTTAGATTTTAATGGCATAGTTCGGGTTATGCTCACTGTGTTCTTAGACTTTAATGGCAAAGTTCAGGTTATGCTCACTGTGTTCTTAGAATTTAATGGCATAGTTAAGGTTATGGTCACTGTGTTGTGTGTTCTCAGACTTCAATGGAACAGTTCGGGTTATGCTCACGGTGTTCTTAGACTTCAATGGCATAGTTCGGCTCATGCTCACGGTGTTCTTAGATTTCAATGGCATAGTTCAGGTTATGCTTACTGTGTTCTTAGATTTCAATGGCATAGTTGGGGCTATGCGCACTCTGTTCTCAGACTTCAATGGAACAGTTCGGGTTATGCTCACGGTGTTCTTAGATTTCATAGTTCGGGTTATGCTCACGGCGTTCTTAGATTTTAATGGCATAGTTCAGGTTATGCTTCATGTGATCTTAGATTTCAATAGAATATTTCAGGTTACGCTCACTGTGTTCTCGGACTTCAATTAGAATAGTTCGGGTTATGTTCACGGTGTTCTTAGATTTCAATGGCATAACTTGGGTTATGCTCACGGTATTCTTAGATTTTGAAGGCATCGTTCAGGTTGTGTTCACTGTGTTCTTGGATTTCAATGGCATAGTTCAGGTTATGCTCACTGTGTTCTTAGACTTCAATGAGGAAGTTCTGGTTATGCTAACTGTGTTCTCAGACTTCAATGGAACACTTCGGGTTATGCTCAGGGTGTTCTTAAATTTTAATGACATAGTTCAAGTTATGCTCACTGTGTTCTTAGACTGCAATGGCAAAGTGCAGGTTATGCTTACTGTGTTCTTAGAATTCAATGACAGAGTTCAGGTTATGCTTACTATATTCTCAGACTTCAATGGAATAGTTCGGCTTATGCTCACGGTGTTCTTAGATTTCATAGTTTGGGTTATGCTCACGTCGTTCTTAGATTTTAATGGCACAGTTCAGGTTATGTTCACTGTGTTCTGAAACTTCAATTTCACAGTTCATCATGTATTCTTGCTACAAGGTCAAATGGTCAATAAACTGTACTATTCACAAGTTTGCGTGACGCAAACTTGTTCGGGTTATGCTCACGGTATTCTTAGATTTTAATGGCATCGTTCAGGTTATGCTCACTGTGTTCTTAGACTTCATTGTCATAGTTTAGGTTATGTTCACTATGTTCTTAGACTTCATTTTCATAGATTAGGTTATGCTCACTATGTTCTTAGATTTCAAGGACGTAGTTCAGGTTATGCTCACTTTGTTCTTAGACTTATATGACACCGTTCAGGTTATGCTCACTGTGTTCTGAAACTTCAATTTCACAGTTCATCATGTATTCTTGCTACAAGGTCAAATGGTCAATAAACTGTACTATTCACAAGTTTGCGTGGCGCTACAAAAAAATCTAGATTTACGAAAAAAACAAGTTACGGCTTTTGCACCACAATAATGCATTACATTGCTTTTTCGTGAATTTTTGGCCAAAAACAATACTATAACGATGTCCCAGGCCCCATATTCGTCAGAAATGGCTCTCCAAAAAATGAAGATAACCTCAAAGGGCCGTCGTTCTACCAGCAAATGCAACATTAAAAGCGTGTCGCTAAAAGAGCTAAAGGCTATCCCAAAGATCGAATCTGCGAAGTGTTTCGAGGACTATTTTGAAGGCGACAATGTTAATGTAGACGAATATGATGACGAATATGATATTTTTTTGAATAAACGAAAAATCCCGTTATTTTCTGAGCATACTTCCTTGATACGAATAGGAATCCATTCTTAGAAATTATTCAAAATACAAATATCGAATCGATTCCAACAAACCCAATCCGTTACCAAATTATATCCAACGCATGCCTAATAAATAATCACTACTGAGAGAGGCTGTCATTTTCAAAACTGTCGGAAATACCCGGCCGGTAAATAGGCACCTAAAGGTCAGGTCGACGTGGATCGATGATAATAAGCTCGCAGGAACCGAGACCTCTGTATCGGATTATATAAATGGAATTTTGT
This sequence comes from Leptinotarsa decemlineata, assembly GCF_025532065.1. Classification (NCBI taxonomy): domain Eukaryota; kingdom Metazoa; phylum Arthropoda; class Insecta; order Coleoptera; family Chrysomelidae; genus Leptinotarsa; species Leptinotarsa decemlineata. The sequence continues at coordinate 8,224,494 of NW_027412690.1, forward strand.
AATTACGTGTACATGACGACGTAACAATGCAGCGGCTTTAAGGCTGAGGTCCTTTGTCTCCTGAACTTTCCGGCTCCTGCGAACGCTGCCGAGATTGTGTGCAGGAAGGCTCGCAAGGATTAATGTTCATATCGGCTTTATGGCTTGATCAAAGTATATTGTTTATTGGAGTTGCTTTCGCCACGAATATAGCACCGGGAAATATCCAATAACTATCAGATGAAACTCAGTTACCGTAAGACACTTTAATTAAGTGACTTCAATTCTAGCCGAACTGAGTGAATTGCGGAATCTTCAGTACCATTGTAGGGTTTCCTTAAGCACCGGAGTAACAAATCATTTTCAAAGGCGTACATAATTGAGTCGAGTTTGAAGTGAAAAATGTAGTATTTATTTTAAACATTCAATGCTGTTGTATGATCTGATGATATAACAATTTTCAAAACACTATACAGTGAAATTAAATTCATGAATAATTCTAAAATACAACTCATGAAATTATAAAACAACATCCAAAATTAATTGGCGCTCCAGGGCGACTTGATTGATTCCAGTGGTGCATTTGCGACTTCAGCTGCAGGAAAACCCACAAAAACCTGCAGCACCACATCATATGAAGATCTTCATTTGCCAATACCCTCTCTCTCATAAAACAAAATGTAGGGTATCTCCAGAGGCTCCACTAAATTAAATGTACCTCCAGAACACTTAGTGACACGACTATCGTCAAACTTAAACCAGTCCGTTTCATCTTTGACCAAGGCGTAATAATGACTAGATTCAACGCCAGAACCACAGCGAACAATGACTGCATGAAGAATATAATAGTTTTTGGGAAAGAAAGTTTTTGGCTTTCTACTACTCCATCTTGATACAAAAAAAGAAGGATGAGGGAGTCTTCCAAAGAAAGGAAGGAAGTAACTCTATACATGGATGTGTAGATCATGCAAAGAAGTAACTTTCAGACACAAACTGAAAGAAAGTCCTCGTGAAACAGCTACTTTCATATAAACATTGAATTATACGAAAGAAAAAATTCTTTCGAAACAAATAGTTCTATATGAACACTGAATTATACAGAAGATACTTTTCTCTACTCAGTTTGTGTTTCAAACATTCGTTGTGGAATAAAAATCAGATATCATTCACATGAGTTCTACTTTAAATGAATGATAACAAATTGCACTTACATAGAACACTGCCATCCTCACTGGTATACACCGATGTTTCGCCTTAAGACACTTGCCCTAAGGCTCTTCAGTACCAAATTGGATAACATTATAGAAAATACACACACTTCATTCATGAATTACGATTTTTTAATGTCACGGAATAAGCTTGATCTGCTTATATCATCAATGACATCGTAATGACATTCATTCACCTATTTGATTCAATAATAGTGGGTCTGCTAGATTGAAGTGTTCATCCATTTCGAACTTTCGTAAGAGTTTGGTGCCTCCGTCAGAGGTTGAGTCATGTTTGAAGATCATCAGTGTTATTATTAGATTGGCTGGTGCCTCAGCTATACTTGTTTTCTTGTAACAATGAGTTAGTTTGGCGCATGTTTGGCAATACAGTTGATCATCATCCGTTTAAAATTCTATTTTCAGATGATTCAACAATAAGCTTTGCACGGACTGGTTTTCAGTCATTTAAGGAAACGTTAGTTGAAGTTCAAGAAAGTCACATACGTTTTTGCTATCTCTTGAACATTTACTACAAAGTAAACAAGTGAGGATTTTTCCAGCAAAATATTTACAAACTATATAGTTGTATTTATACGGTGAGTAACAAAAATATGGTACATTCGCATTAATAATTATCAATAATATAGTTTTTACGTTTGAATTTCGTTTGAAATGTTCTGAACTTCTATTGAAAAGCACCTCAATACCTGACCTGACCTGAATAAATCAAGTATACTTGAAATATTTAAATTTTCGCTGGAAAAGAGTATGACGTGATGATCCGATGGGCTCTAATAGTGCCTCAAATATGTACTTGATTATCTGAACTCTTCATTACGTTTCAAGTCTTAATCAGTGTTGTTATTAGTAAATTATACCAAGTATGTGAATTAAAAGGGGCACTTCAGTTTTTCCCCATTGGTATAGGCAGAAAGAAATTGTGGAAAATTTCAAGGGAAGTAAATTTCAGCTAGAAAAACAAAACAGAAAACCGCTCTTAATCGACAATTATGAAATTATTTGCTGGTGGAGACATTACCTTAAGATTTTTGACGTTAGAATAGAAAGATTTATTATCTGGACAAAACTTAACAAAGGGTATAACATTGGAGAGCTGTAGCAAGATAAAAAGTTCAAAACTAGACTCTTTAGAAGGCTGGTCAGCCAGATTAAAGTTGTCTTTTTGGCTATTACTTGAAGACATGAACAAATGTTAGACCTCATTCCACCTAACTCTGTGATTGTGATGGATAATGCAAGTTATCTTTCCAGAAAAGTTGGAAGAAAGGCGGATATCATTGAGTGGCTTCGAAAAGAAACATACCATTTGAAGATAGTATGGTTGAAAAAGAAATATTATGGCACAGAAACGAATGATTATTATGCTTCAGCTCCCTTATCATTGCGAACTTAATCCCATTGAATTCGTTTGGATTCCAGTAAAGGGCTTCGTTGCAAGAAGAAACACGACATTTGAAGACATATCATTTGATGAAAATATGATTGAGAAGAACTTCATCAGACTTCTGAGTATCCTAGTACCCATTACAGATTCAATTTGTTTCTGTTATTCGGTTCATCGGTGTCTTCAGAGCGGCTTGGTTGGCTGGATTTCTCTAGCTCAATCTCTTCGGGGCTCATGTTCGAGGCTGAAACCTCCGGAACGAAATTTCGCTGTTTTGGCAGCGCTTTGGTTCAACTTGAATTCGTAGAGAAAACTTGTCTGAAACTCGCTCATCGACATCATATAGTAATGAGCTGAAACGAGGCCAAAATTAAAATTTGAAAAAAATTAACAACATCAGAGAAATAAAACTTTTTATTTTTTACCATTTTTACTTGAAGCTAATGTTTCTGCAGTTTCGTCCTATAGGGACATATTCAAATATGTAATTGCAATAAACTGGAAATAAATCATAATTTTAGCTCTTATATATCTACTTCAAGCAATAATAGAGGTCCTTAACTAAATTGAGTACCTACCTGAAATTTATTTGGTAAGTACTGGTAAGTAAACTAAATCGATATGATCAATGCTTATACTTATACCCGTATTAGGAATCACACGTTAAAAGGTGAGACCTCGTTAATCCTTAGCTCGCACAAGTTTCGACTTCTGAGGGTTGTCGGTCGTTGGGGTGCGACAGCTGGTTAACAGAAGAACAGATTTTAAGCAGATTTTTTTAGACTTATGACTTTTCAATAATTTCAAATAATTGAGTTTCCAACCTTTGCTTGCATAGTGCAAAATTTTCGTATCGTTTAGATTCGGGAACTTGTGGTTGCATTCCAAGGAATGGTTTCAAACCTTCGAAACATTTTGATCTAGCCTGAAGGACATTTCATGTTCAACACATCGTTTTGCGAAATTTCGACTACATTGTCCCACATAAACACTATCACACTCCGGACACTTAAGCTTATAAACTCCAGATTTCTCCATCTTGTCCACTTCATCATTGGCATTTAAAAGGAAATTAGATAACCTGGCATGTGGTCTGAATGTAGAATTAATATTTATTGAGATATGGTGCTACAAAAACATATGATATTAAAACGGACAAAACTTTTGGAACAGCCCAATTGATATAAACGTGTTACCATAGTCGTTAGATCTTAGTCATCTCTTGATGATGCTAACTTGGTTAGCAAAACGTGCGCCGAGAGACGCACTGACTCAACTGTGTATCTAATCAGTTCTTTCCTCAAGAAATATTCACTTCCAACCATTTATCATGAACGTCAACATGTTTACTCGTACATTGCAGAATTCCGATCAATTTCACTTCTCATTTCCAAGTATAATCACATTAATTGACTCGCCATCCCTTCATGAATAGTCAATGACTACTCTGAAAAAGCAACACAGAATTTCTCGTTGGCATAAACACAATTCACGTTATTTCCTATTTCCGAAGAATGCTATGCTAATTATAGAGATGAATATTCAATTTTAACAAACACTCTGATTATACAACACGTTCTGATACTGAGAAATAATCCCACGCATTTGATATATGTTCATTAATGGTTCACGAGAAAATCAAGGCAAACAGATGCATTCTCTCATTATATGGAGCAATCTAGGAATCTAATGCGGCTTATGTAAAGGAGATAGGATTATTGAATTATGTTGGAATTTGTAGATTAGATGATGCAAACGACTTTGCATAAAAAGACTTCGTGTTATTTTCAGTTCACAACAATAATCGACTGAAAAGTACTGAAAAAAAATTCAAGACATCGCGTAGACATACCATATAGAATAAAGCAAATATGTGGTTAACAGGTCTATCATACAGGGTGTAACTAAATAAGTGTAAAACATTTAAGGAGGTGATTTCTCTTCGAAAAAAAGATAGGATCTTTCATATAAAGGAATTTCATTGGAGCATCCCTTGTTAAGATACAGCTCCTTAAAGGGGGTACATAAATTTTGTATAACAATTTTTTTCACAAGAGTAGTTGTTTACAGCTGATTCTCGGCCTCCCCCCACCACTATGACGTATTAATTGCTTTTTTTATTGGTTGTTGTTTGGTGAAGTTTTTTTGTTGTGCAGTGAAGTCAAGGCGTTGTGACCTTGAAGTGTCTGGTGCATGGATCGTTCAGATTTTTTTTTCATATGAGATTTTGTGTGTTTATGTGTGTGTGTGTGTGTGTGTGTGTGTAGGAGAATGCACGGTACAGGGTTTCATCATGTGCTTGTTTGTCTATGTACAAACATACGTCTGCATACTTCGAAGATCCTCCAAGTAATAAATGCTCCATCGGTGTTAGGGCACCAAGTTAGTAGTGGAGTGACGTCACAGCAATAACCGTTCAACGGCTAGAGAGCGACATGTTCACTCCACGACGTGTGGCAGAGTAATGCGTATTCATCGGTCTGCCCTCACCTCTCCCGAAGCGATGAAGGTTCGCTCTAGCCCCGCTATCGATGGTGACACAACGGCAGCCGAGGACCGTTTGCCTAGCGTCTACCCTCTCCGAGACCGCAACGACCACTGCTTGCTCGTATATCGACATCTGTTATCGCATTCAGTTGGGAGGTAATCTTGGCGCATGTAGTTGAGAAGTGGGGTTGGCTATGACGTCTTGACGGGTCCTATCAGAGTGTATTTAAGAAGCGTACGAGTGTTGGCTATGTCAGTTTACATCAAGTGAGTTAGTGAGAACTATTATATAAAATGTATTCCTGTGACTGTGGTAAATCTTTCACTCGTAGTGATAATCTTCGTCGGCATCAGCTCCAGAGTTGCCAAGGAGGGCCTGCAGTGAAACGGGTGAGAGTGGATAATGCAACACCTATGTATACGTGCAATTGTTGTAATGTGACAATTCCTATGAGCCAAGTGAATTCTCACCGAAGAACCATGAGTCATAAAAATAATGCATGTGTTCAATTGTCTGACGGTGTTCAAATTATAACGAATGCATTCAATTGCCGCATTGCTACATACAGGGTGGAGAGTTCGATTGTAACCAGTGACTACATGTCATTTTTCAATAAGATTAGGCAGAAGGTCATTGAATTACTGGAATCAGCCATCAGGATCCATAAAAGCATCAAGGTGAATATGGAAGTTTTTGGGAATTATATTCTTCAGACTGATGATTCGAGGGACACGAAGTCATTTAATTCCCAAAATAAAATAGTGGACCAATCATCAGATTTGAATGCTGTTTTTGATGGATTCCGTGATGTAATTGTGGCTCAAACGACTGAGTTCCAGGATCGTGACTCAGGTATTTATTTTTTAAAAATTTCAATAAGATTGAATAGTAATATTTTTTTTTTTATAATTCAGGTTGGACTTGTGAAAAAATATTGTTTCTCGAGGTCAACATTAATAAATACAGTCCACTGGAAGGACGTTCATATGTGAAGCTGCCTCAATGTATTCAATGGAAGAAAGCTGTTGTGAATGTTCGTAATGAAGATCAATATTGTTTTGCTTGGGCTATAACATCAGCATTATATCCTGCAGATAGTCGAGTGTCCGAACTTACATCATATCCACATTTTTCCACTGTTTTAGATGTCACAGGTATGGATTTTCCGGTTAAAGTTAATAATAAGAGTATCGAAATATTCGAAGATAGGAATGATATTTCAATTAATGTTTACGGTTTAGAGAGTACATTTGAGAAGGGTAAAATGAAGTATGAAGTGATTGGTCCATTGCGATACTCACAGAGAAGACTCCGGAGACATGTCAATTTGTTGTTTATAACTGATGACTCCGGTAATGGTCACTATTGTTGGATCAAAGATCTTTCAAGATTAGTTTCTAATCAACTATCAGCTCATAGACAGAAAAAATATTTTTGTGACGGATGTTTGATATATTTTTCTGATGAGAGATTGCTTTTACGTCATAATATGTATGATTGTAATCACATTAGTACCACAACACCAACTACTAATTTAAAGATCAATAAATATGGTAGAATGGTTGCGGAAAATAAACTAATGTTTGAAAACTTTGAGAGGCAAATGAGGGTGCCATTTGTAGTGTATGCTGATTTTGAATCAGTGCTTAAACCGATTCATGTGAATGAGCCAAATCCTGGAAGTTCATACACGATTAAAACATTCAAACATGCCCCATATTCATTTGCTTATTTGATAAAGTGTTCATATAATGATGATTTGACAAAATTTGTTACATATAGGGGTGTAGATGCAGCTCAGAAATTTGTGAGTAGCATTGAAGATGATTTGAAAGAGATACATGAAAATCATCTCAGAAACCCTAAACCAATGGATACACAAACTGTCGAAGAAGAAGAACAGTTTGCTGCAGCCAGAACTTGTGGTATATGTAATAAAGCATTTACTGATGGTGACGTCAAAGTAAGAGATCATTGTCATGTCACAGGAAAGAAAAGATCACATGCCGCTCACTCGAAATGTAATTTAAATTTCAAAATACCAAACTTCATACCTATCATTTTTCATAATTTAAGTGGTTATGATTGTCATTTATTCATAAAAGAATTGTATAGGAATAAAGAGAAAGTTGATGTTATCCCGCAAACTAAAGAGAAATATATATCTTTCACGAAGCATCTCTTTACACACAGCTATACCGATAAAGATGGTGTGGTTAGGAAGAATTATCTCAAAATGAGATTTATCGATAGTTATAAATTTATGACTAATTCGTTGGAGAAGTTGGGTGCAAACTTGACCTCCGATCAATGTTTGGAGATGCACAAACATTTCCCACAAATTGAGAAATTCAATTTGATGAGACAGAAAGGTGTATTTCCATATAGTTTTGTTGATGACATTGACAAATTGAATTATCCATTACTTCCGACAAAAAATCAGTTTTATGACACACTCAATTGTGAACATATATCGGAAACTGATTATGATAGGGCTAGAAATGTTTGGAATTTATTCGAGTGTCAGAATTTGGGGGAATACTCTGATTTGTATTTGAAGTCGGATGTATTGCTACTATGTGATATTTTTGAAAATTTCCGCACCACAAGTTTAGAGATATATAACTTAGATCCGGCACAATATTACACTGCACCTGGATTATCATGGGATGCCATGTTGAAGTTCACTAATGTTGAATTGGAATTACTAACTGACATTGATATGATTCACTTTTTTCAAAAAGGTATACGAGGTGGAATTAGTCAATGTAGCGAGAGGAAACATATAGCAAATAATAGATTTTTACCCAATTATAATCCCAATGAACCTTCCACATTCATTACATATTTAGATGCAACAAATCTATACGGTCACAGTATGTCACAACCTCTACCAACAAGTGAATTTACATGGTTGACACCAAATGAAATTCTTAATCTTGATGTGATGGATGTGAGTACTGATAGTCCGTATGGGTATGTATTTGAAGTGGACATTCATTATCCACAAGAGTTGCATGATAAACATTCTGACCTTCCATTTTTAGTCGAAAAAATAATACCACCTCGTACACAATCGAAAATTCCCAAATTAATTCCAAATTTGAATGATAAAAGAAAATATATTGTTCATTATAGGAATCTACAGCAAGCTGTCAAAAATGGATTGATTGTAATGAATACACATAGAGTATTGAAATTCAAACAATCATGCTGGATGAAACCCTATATAGATCTTAATACTGAAATGCGTAATAGGTCTAACAACAAATCTGTTAAAGATTTCTATAAACTAATGAATAATGCGGTGTATGGAAAGACAATGGAGAATGTAGATAATCGAATTGATGTTAGACTCGTTACACATTGGGAAAATATAAAGAAAAATATAGGTGCCAGCACTCTCATAGCCAAACCAAATTTCAAAAATTGTTCAATTTTCACTGATAATTTCGTTGCCATTCAATTGGGTAGAGTGAAGGTTCATTACGATAAACCATTATATTTGGGATTTTCCATATTAGAATTATCTAAAACAGTCATGTATGACTTTTTCTATGGATGCATCAAACAACACTTTGATGAAAATGTCTCTTTACTTTACACAGATACCGACTCGCTCATTCTTAAAGTAAACACAGAAAATTTTTATGAATTCATAAAAACTAACATAAGTAGATTTGATACATCCAATTACAGTATAGTTAACCAATTCAATATTCCAGTAACAAGTTCAGTCTTGGGTAACTTCAAAGATGAATTTCCAAATGATCCAATCATGAGTTTTTATGGTACAGGTGCTAAAGCATATTATGTGAAATCTGTTGATGGTGAATTTAAGAAAGCCAAAGGGGTTAAACGATCTGTAATAAAGAATGAATTGACATGCGAAGATTATCAAAAAATCGTCGAACAAGGTGGTATGATATTCAGAAAGATGAATTCATTTAGAAGCGTGTTACATGATATGTATACTGAATTGAAAAATAAAGTTGCATTATCATATCACGACGATAAACGATTTATCATTCCGAATACTACCCACACTCTTCCTTGGGGTCATAATGATATTGAATTTTATGAAAACGATCCAAATGAGAACATTCGTTGGATAAGTAATATTATTCAACAATCACAATCTCAGGAGACTCCATTGGATCAATTGATTAATTTATTATCTGCCGAGATCAATGATTGAAATATCATTCAATATCTTCAAAACCGGAAAATTCAATATTGATATTTATGTAGCCATTTATAATTAATAATATATGATAGAAGTAATGTGATATTAATGTATTATGTATGTATGTATATGTATTACTGTAATGAATATAAAATGATTAAAATTTTATTTGTATTATTTCTATTTCCCTAATCAATTACTGCAATATATAGTATAATGTAAATGACAGAAATATCAGTTTGAAGAGAATCATCGTAGAGTGCACAATGTCTAAAACAATCGATAAGTTTGGTAGAAAAAGAAAATGGGGTGGTAATGTCATTCGAGGTCCTCCTGGGAATGGTTTTAAATTAACAAAAGATGGTCATTATGACATGCAAAGGAAAATATTGAAAAATACAAGTGAACCAATTGACAAGAGTGATTGTGTAACTGTATCATATCTTGAGGGGGAAATTAATGGAGCAAAGGAAGTTATACTTCTAGCCCTACAAGCTGCAATACAATCCACAATAGGCAATATTGCTCGGGACGCCCGGCAAGCATTTGACGATAAAATTGCAGAGGCTCGGATAACTTTCACTCGTAAATTTGACAAACTTACAAGTGATGTAGACATAAAAATGTCTGACATAACAGCGTCTACAAATAAAAAATTTGATGCTATGTCAAACATAACAGGGACTACAATGAAAAAGTATGATGTACTGGAACAGAGAGTTGAAGTATTGGAGAAAAACCATAAAGAAGTTTTGGAGAGAAACTATAAAGTCAAGCCATCATCATCAGGTGGACTGGGATATCCAGGACTGAACATTAATCCAAATCATAGAATAATACAACCAAAACCAAAACCAACTGATGATGTATTAATGGAACCAACATGGTGAATGTATTCCCTCGTTATGTTAGGTTAATAGTTACGTTAGGTTAGCTGCATAGTTACGTTAGGTTAGGTGTTAGGTTAGTATTCCCTCGTTAGGTTAGGTTAACAGTTACGTTAGGTTAGCTGCATACTTACATTAGGTTAATAGGCGATCGCGAAGCGATCGCTTCGCGATCATGAAGCGATCGCTCAGCAGGCCGCTTCGCGGCCTGGGGCGCTCAACATCCGCCACTTGCATCCGGCCCGGATGTAAGTGGTGGATGTTGAGCGCTGAAATTCGGCCGCTCCGCGGTCGAGCGGTCGCTTGCGGTCGCTCGGCCGCGGAGCGGCCGAATTTTAGCGCTCAACATCCACCACTTGCATCCGGGGCGCGTTTTTTGCCCCTTCTCGAAGCCCCGCCCCCTTTCCGAAGCCCCGCCCCTCCCCTCCCCGAAGCCCCGCCCCCCCCGACTCCCAACATTTGCGCATGTACACCCCTACCCTCAACGCGCATGTGCGCTCCCACCATTTTCCCACCACTCACGCATCGAAGTCGATACCCTCCGGAGAGCACTACACAACATTCAGTTCGAGAAGTCATCTCATCGAGAGCAGTCCACTCCACTTCAAGGCAGTAGCTTCCGACGACTAACTTGACATTTGAGTAAGTAAATTAAGAATGTTATTTTTTTATATCAACTAACTTTGTATTATTTCTTCTTTTTCAGAATGGCAACCAATACACAGGAGGTGAATAATGCTGTGGCGTCTATTCTGCCGGTGTCCGCTGACCAGGAGGAGGCAGCATCTTCGAGAGCGGTGACGGGTGACCAGGCAACCACTTCGCGTTCGCGAGTTAGGTGTAGATCTTCTAGCCCTGACTTATTCGAGGAGGAGGAGGAAGTCAGGGCTGTGAAGAAGGTTTGCCAACGACCTGCAGCAAGGGTTGGTCCTATTTCAAAGTACCGAGCTACTTGCAATAGGACTAATCCTTATGCAGGTAGTTTTTCGACCTCTCGTAAGAGGGCCTCCATACCAGCAGCAGCACCAGCAGCAGTGGAAATTCCGAGGAGTCCTTCTCCGGAGTTGGTGATATTGTCGCCGTTGGTGACGCGACTACCACCGCTGCCAGCGACACCGGCGGATCCTGAGGTGTTGGTGCCACAAGTGCGACAGCCTATCGGAGAGGTGAGTGAAAAGATGAATACTTTTCTACAGAGATGCAAAGAAATAGAACATGCTGCCCGATCTAGTGAGGCCGCGTTGACTAACATGAACCGCCTAAAGGGTGAAAAGGTTAAGCGACGTAGGGAAATAGAGAAAGAAATGGCCGAACTAGATCGTGACATTGCATCTCTGGAGGAAAGGTGTGAAGCGGCAACCTCTTCGATAGAGCTACACAAAAGGTTATGGACAGCTATGGACCCTTTTTTGTAGATTAAGTATAAATATAAGATTAGTTTTAGGTTAGTTAGGAATATTTAATTATGGTAGTTTTAAGTTTATATTTGTTAAGTTTATATTGAATAAAGGAAAAGGAAGTGAAATAAAGGGTGTACACTGTTTTTTGGTTTGGTACACATTGAACAATGCGATGGTTGGAGCATTTTTCTTCACTTCCTCTTATTATTATTATTTTTTTATTTCAATTCCAAGTTCTTCTAGACAAATACCTCACATCAATTTTTGTGTTCTCTAATCACTTGTAAATAATTCCATGTGAAGAAAATTTAAAAAATAAAAAAATAGACATGTTTCATAGTGAAATCGACAAGTATATTTCATTTGTATTTTATCCATTCAAGTATCTCTTTCATTGAATATGTCTTATGTCACTTTGCAATTTACCCCTACTCATTGAATATGTCTTATGTCTCACTGCAATTTACCCCTACTCAATGTCCCACTCCTCTCCCACTCCCTCTCGAAAGTATAAAAGTAGAAATCATCTGATGAAACATTCAGTTGATCAGCTAGCATCGAGATGGAACCCGATTCAACCTCCGAACCCTATAGCTGCCCGGATCAGGGGTACAACTTCAATTACTGGGATAACAGCCAGGTACAGGTAGTCTCTTCCACCACGGAACCCCACAGTCCGCCATATGAATACCAGGATCACGACATCAGGATGCAAGTTCAACATGTCACTGGCAGTGACGAAGGACACTTGGACGATTCGGAATATCCAGATCCTGACGGATGGTGGGACCCTGCTTATGATGACATTGTCCCAATGAGCAGCGACGACGACGATGATGACGACGACGACTCTGGCGATGATGCTGATGACGAGCTTGACGTTAGACGTCCTCCACCATCCCCTATCCTCATCGAGGATAGTCCTCCGCCATCCCCAATCCTGATCGATGATGATGTCCTCAATTCCGATGATGACATATAATCATCTACTCGTCCATCATTTCCTTTCCTTTCCTTCCACGGAGTACACACTTTTTGGTTGGTGTACACGAGGCACTGCGAGGCTGGGGCAGTGTCTTCCTCCCTTCCTCTCCCTTCCTCCCCCTCTTATTAGTTTTTTTTCCATAATAATCACTAAGAATTTCTCCTAATAATCGCTCAGAGTTTCATTCTTGATGTTTTCGAATCTCAAACACTGTTCTACATTTCACCCCCTCCATTTCATTTCTTCCAATATAAATATAGCAACAATCCCAGTTCTATATCATTCTTCCACAATGTCGAGTACAGGACCCATCCAAGTACATGAAATAGATTCAACGTCTGATCATTTGAGTACAACCTTCGCTCAATTTCTGCAGCGAATCTATGATCTTCCTGATGATTTCGCAGAACGAGTGGAACAAGGTATTCAGGACGACATAGATGCTGTTGACGATAATAATGCGGATGATGTGATTAGTATATCATCTGATTCAGATGATTATGACGACGACGACATCATGAGTATATCATCTGATTCAGATGACTACTATGAGGATGATATCATTAGTATATCATCTGATTCAGATGACGATACCATAATTATTGTTTCTGAAGATGAGGAGCGTTAGTCCATATCATTGCATGGATTAATAAAAAATAACAGCCCTTTTCAGGGCTACAATTAAAGACTGAAACAATAAAAAAATAGCTCTTTTCAGAGCTACCATTATACTTTCAAACAGAAACAGATTCATACCATTGTTAACATTATGTTAACATTATAATCTCAAACGAAATATATGTATGTGAAAGTATTCATCATTATATGCATATGAATGATTGACAAATGCCAACTTCAACTTTCATTTAAAGTAGTACTCATCATATGCATAGATATTCAATGACTATCAAATTCCAAATTTCGACTTTTCAGTCAAAGTAGTAATTTATTTGTCATATAATGTATAGATATTCAAAGACTAACAAATAGTAATTTATTTGTCATATAATGTATAGATATTCAAAGACTAACAAATTTCCAACTTAGACTTTTATTAGTCAAAGTATTCATTTGTCACATAATCTATGAATACTAATACAACTAACTACTGTTTGTGTGAATAATGTAGCCCTGAAAAGGGCTGTTGTTTTTTTTTGACCAGTTGGTCCACGGTTATTGTGCCACAGGTTGGACATTATTACATATAATACATGTAGATACTCGGGTGAAGTTTGTTAGTGGCCTCTCGCAAGCTTCACACCAATTCTGTCCCATTTCCATAATTGAGACAGTGTTGTGGGTGTTGACATGGGCATACCACCCTCCATTATTGTTTCTATGCGAATAAAACCGAAAGCAGCACCAACATAGTTTTTTGTTCTCTCCATCTATTGTGCTGATCAATACGTATGCATCCAATGCACAATACAAATCCAAGGGATCTTCCAGTGTCTCACTGACATTGAGTGTTCGCATACCGATCCTCATAGCACCATCACCTTCAGTTGTGTCAGCTTCTATCCCTTCATCATCTCCTTCTTCATCCATGACCCTCTCAAACTCCATCACGTCATCATCTTCGTCGCTTTGGTTGGCCTCGTTTTCAACTTCGTCTATCTCATCTTCATCGACTCCAACATCTTCTGCTTCAACTATTACTTCCTCTAGCGGAACATTGACATCCTCATCATCTGATTCGTCTATCCAATTGTTTTCATCAACAGCAGCTATTCTATTTAATGCAGCATTTATTTTTGCAGAATTCATCTTGTTGTTGTTTGCTCACAGTTGTAGAGAGTGAATGAATGAACTCTAGGTTTGCAAGTCAACTTATATAGGAGGTGATGCGACTCCCACTTGACTCGTTTAGAGTGGAATAGTAGGAGAAGTTATCCCACTATACTTCCACATGATGTTGATTTCTATAAATAGAGATCGTAGGTATAGGAGAGAGCATTCAGAGTTTCTGTAAGTCATCTCTTAATATTTCTAATCGAATTAGTAAAATGCCGTTTCCAAAAGAGTGGAATGAAAAACCAAAAGTGTGTGTCTACCCAATGATGATTGCAGGGGCTATTGTGTGCTACTTTTGTCAAATAAGTAGACCTAAGGATTCAATCAATCCATGTACTGGTATGTGTAGTGATTGCGTGTTGCGGATTCAACTATCGCCTCCTTCTCATCCACCGAAGCGAACAAAATCGGATTATCGTCAACAACAGTTACAGTGTCTGAAGTGTTCCGAACCTATAATATTTAACAATATAGGTATCTGTAGAAATATTTGTGGTACCTGTGCTGCCGTTCCAACTCCACTGCAACGTTGTTTGCGTTGTGATACATATTCCATGAATTGTTGGAATCATGTATGCAATGCATGTAGAAGTACTTGGGATCTGTGTGAGAAGGTTGGTCAACTCTACCCCAATAGGAGAATCCATTTTTTTCAATGTTGGTGTTTGACGCACGAGCAACAACTATTGAGGAATAGAGTCAAAGAAAGTTCCACATCCACAGAGACATATTAACATTTTTCATTTTTTATTATCGTTATTGTCCTCTATTATTAATAAATATATATATTTTGAATTTATTTGTATTATTTTCTAACATTTAAAAATACATGCATGCAACACAAAGTTTTCCTCTTAAATGACAAAGATTGTTACATGCGTGAATAGTTTAGTGAGAGAGCGCATGTGTCAGTTGATGAAAGAGCGCATGCGCTAGTTTATTTTCTTCTATAAATGGTGAGGTCTCAGTAACATCATCACCTTTCCTATCCACATTCTATTGCTATCACATATCATTCCTCAGACCTTAATAATCATGAGCTCTATGCCGCTATTGATTGCTGAAGATGGTTCACCACTTGTTGATATCGATCAGACTGATTTTGAAAATATTCCAGTATTACATTTATCGAGTCAAGATTCGATAAATGATTTTGATATTAACGACTTCGTTAACTTTGCAGATGTGCCAGAACCAAATGAGCAAATTATTATTGAAAATCCGATCGTTTCGCAATTATCATCACTCAAACACTCTTCATCTACCCTTCCTCTTGGTGTTGATAAGAAATCTAGAACAATCAAGAGGAAGGTTACTAAGGCATCTTCATCGATTGTCACTGACTTTAAAGAAAAGAAAGAATCCAAAAGTGTTGTGCGACAGAAAAAACCCGCAACGAAAAGTGACAGATCGAAGAGGAAGCCAAAAGGTACTCCTAAAGAAATGAAGAGTGATTTGAAAGCTGAACCGCTATCTTCTTTCAGCCCCCTCCATCGGTTTGGGGAAATGAAAAGGAAAGCAAAATGCCGTCTTGTAAAGGCACAGATGACTATTGCTGAACTTGAAAAGAGTGAGCGAGCTATTAATGCTAATAATGAAACTCTTGAAGCATTAGATGCCAAGATTGCATTAGCGAAGGTTGAATTGGCTAGAATGTCTAAAGATGCTGATGAACTCCGTTCAAAAATTGGTAAAGATAAGCAATTCCATCAACGTTCGAGAATGCAAGCTCAGGCTGAGCTTGAGGAGTCGACTAAGCTTTATGAGACAGCATTATCAGTGAGAGATAATTGGCAAAAAGAGTTGGATACTGCATTTCAAAGTGACGGCGATTAGTTTTGGGAATGATAATGTGTTTTCAATATCGTGAGTTGAAAAATATAAGCGGGAATGGAGTATACAATTAATTTGGTTTGGTATACACAGAACATTGCGAATGGCTGGGGCAATGTTTACCGCTGCAATATTTTTCAGTTCACATACTTATAATTGAAATGAAAACAATAATGAACTTCAATATTACTTTATTCATAAAAGTCACTATTATATACATTTAAACCATATTTGATTCATCAATCCAAGAATTTTGTTCGCTAGGAAGGCCTAACCACTTTACATATACTTTATTTTTTCTTCTCTTCAACACCTTCTCAATCAGATATACGTCAGGATTCTCGGTTCGTAATAACTCTTCTTCGTAAAAACATCCTCTAATCGGCTGTTCATTCATATCTTCAAGATTATAAGTCATTGGGATGGTTTTATTAATTTTAACAATCTTGAATAGCTCCGTGGTAAAATTCGCAGTGTAAGACTTTTCAAAAATATGTTTGTATTTACTTATACGTACAATATCATTTAATTGGAATTTGGGTTTACTTTGTCTTCCTCCAATTCCATTGATACCCTTGAATTTTAATTTTGTTGTTGAATCAACATTGATGGGTGCCATACCTATTGTACGATGAACTTTATTATTATATCTACTAGTTATAATTGGAAGAATATCAAGCCATTTGTGGTGACCTCTCATCGAAAATTCCTTGTAGAGCCATGCCTTTATTGTACGAATCACTCTTTCTGCTATAGCTGCCTTCTTTGTGCTAAATGTTGAATAATGATTGATATTATATTCTCGCATGAGAGATGAGAAGCTTTTATTGAAAAATTCTTTCCCTTGATCGCTTTGTATGTGTTTGGGGGAGTATTTGGCTTCTTTCAGTACATGTTTCATTGCATTAGTTACTGTACTACCTGTTTTATCTTTAACTGCTACAGTCCACAGATATTTGGAGTAACAATCTATCACTACAAGTATATATCGGTATCCTTCATTACTTTTTGCATAAGGTTGCAGTTCAGCTAAATCTATTTGCCATAGATCTGCAAAACCTTTGATGGTGGTTATTCTTCTACGAAAATTACGTCTTGCAGGTTTATGTAATTCATTAACAACTTGTCGTTTGACATCACTTATTTCATTAGTCATTCTATTTCAATATGATTAAAGAGAAAAAGTGATAATGTTACTGCATTGAATGATGATGTGACAGTGATCATTACATGTGAATATGTTAATATATTATACCTTCTTCACGTAATTCTTCAATTATTGAAATTATTTCATTATCATGTCCGGTATGTCCGGCTGACTTTGAAGCTACCAATAGTCGTAGGCGAGCAACTAACTCTTTCGGTGAATTCCAGTACACATAATTCACAGGTTTAGAATTATATATTTTCTCCATTTTCACTCGTTTGAGTTCTCCACCAATTTTACTTCTACTTCTTATTGGATATTGTCGTGAGTCTAATAGAGGTTTGATAACTTCACGAAATTTTTTAGAATTTGTATTTTTAAAACCATTCTTCAGATGATATTGTTTATATGGAGCATTCGTTATTTTCAATATTTTGGAATATACTTGACGAGTTTCTTCATTATCAACATCTTGTGGATTCTTCAAAAAAATCATATCATACAATTCTGGACTACCTGCGCATTCATATTTTTTCACTTTATTAGCATCCCAAAATGAAATGTTTCCATCTTTGAAATTTACCACTAGACTTCCCATTTTCAGCTTTTGTGTAATTGGATCCATACGTACGCCAAATGTTCCATCATATGCTGGATTTCTAGATTTTATATTATTCAAATGTTTCATCAAAACATCTTCACCACTTTCATTCATAACAGGTGAGATGTCAGGATCCGAGGAATCGATGTGGGACGATGATGGTGTTTCGAATAGAGTTGTTCTCATATCGTCTTGAAGTGTGCTCGTGTCACTATTCACAGATGATACACTACCAAAAGATTGTTTTCTTCCTATTGGAGTACTCATGGGATAATTTGAAGTAGATTGAACAGTTCCATGATTTGGTGATAACACTGGTGATTTAGAAGTAGCGTTTGATGATAAAACATTCAATGGTTTCATTATGGGCTCATACAATCTTTCAAGTGTCGTACGATTTTCAATATTATCATTCTTGATAGAGTTGAATTTCTGCCTGACAGCTTCTGTTGTCTCTACTAGTTGACGTTTCAAATTTATTTCATTGTTTTTATTTTCAGGATCTTTTTTTGTATTCATAATGCCCTTTTTTTGAATTAAAGCTTAATTCGTTGGTGAAGTGACCACTACAATATTCAGTGATCGAATAAGTTCCAAAAACAAGATCATGGGTATATAAAACTATCGAATCCTTTGCGATATCTACCTTCATCTATTTTTCTATCCTTATCAATGACTAGAAATCCATATTGGTCCTCCCAGCATTTAACACACATCAATTGGAATTGTTTGAATGTTACATCGGGTGAAACATGATCTGAATAAATGTGATGTAAATTCGTCTCATCTTGTTTGAACATTATAATGAAATTGGTATTGTCACGCACTAACTGTTTGGGTACCCGTGAATATGTCTGTGCTAGATAAAAACAATCAACATCCTTATGACGTCCCATACAGAAATATGATCTAATAATATCTTGCTTTTCACATATCACATCATCGAAAATGAAAACAGAATTAGGCTTAGCGTCGGAGGGTTCCACTATTTCTGCATTATTGCTGAATGTATAAAAACCTAATCCTTTTATAGGTTCCAAAACACTTCGCAAGTACTGATATTTAGGTTGATTGAGTGATTTCGAATAGAGATACACATTTCTAAATCTCAGTCCTTGTGGATGTGTTAATAGTGATATCATTGCATTCGTCTTTCCACAATTTGAAGGTCCTATAATGAGTCCTCGAACTGATGATGGAAGTAGTGGACCATGTCTGAATACCCTTTGTCCATTCAATCCACAACCAAATTTCTCATCTAGATTATCTACAGCAAACTTTTCTTTCTGTTTTACAATGCGCATCGTGCCGTGGTTGGAGACTATATAAATGTTATTAGCTTATTCATTTCAATGTGTACCATCAAACGATACGGACGTATTGAAAGTGATCGTAAAATTAAAAGAGGTTGTGGTTTTGTTAATGATTTAATAAACAAACTTCCTTTCGAATTACATCTACCCGGAGGTTATCAATACTGTGGACCGGGTACAAAATTGAAACAACGTTTAGCTCGTAACGACCCTGGAATCAATAAATTAGATATTGAATGCAAAAAACACGATATTCAATATTCTAAGCATCCATCCGATCTTGCAGCAAGACATTTAGCCGACAAAGAACTTGAATACAGCGCTTGGGATAGGGTTAAATCGAAGGACGCGAGTATTGGGGAAAGAGCAGCTGCATTACTTGTCACCAACATTATGAAAGCGAAAAGACATATGGGCATGGGTTGTAGTACCAATAAGAAAAAATGTAAGAGGAAACAAACGAAGAAAAATAAAATTAAAAAAGTTGCATTTGGTGCTGGGATAGTCCATAAAGTGCGAAATGTATTGAAGAAAGCTGGTGGGAATCAATTTGTGACGAATAATAGCAAAAAAGCTATCACTGTGGCATTGCAGGCGGCACGTAAATACCTTAAAGCTGCCGGTGGAAAGAAGAAAATCCGCACACCACGCATAATTCCTGTTCCCAAGATCGGTGGACTTTTACCATTGATACCAATTTTTGCTGGACTATCCGCACTAGGAAGTTTGGCGGGAGCCGCTGCTGGTATTACCAAGGCCGTGAATTCGGCAAAAGCCAGCAGAGCGGCTTTAATGGAAGCCAATCGTCACAATAAAACCATGGAGGCTGTAGCATTAGGCAAACGCGGAAGTGGAATATATCTCAAACCATACCGTAAAGGTTTAGGACTATATTTAAAACCATACAAAGCCACGAACAAAACAAAAAACTAATTGAACCCCTACCTCAGAGGCCTCTTACTGATCTCGATCTCAGTTATTATGCACAAAAAATGAAAATTCCACATTTTCGTGGTGTTTTTATGCGTGATAGATTACCATCTTCAGGTCCAAAACAAAACGAGACAGCTATTGTTAATTTAGATGGAATAAGTGGACCAGGAACACATTGGGTGGCATATAAAAAATGTGGGAAAGAAGTCACATATTTCGATAGTTTTGGAGATCTACCCCCACCATTGGAATTGACTCGATTCTTTCGAAAATGTTCGAATGTAAAAATCAAATATAACTATGATCGACAACAGAAATTTAATACAGTTCTCTGTGGTCACTTGTGCTTGCAGTTTCTCTCTAAATAATTTTCCAAATAAAAATGGATTCAACACCAAAACTGGATCGGGAGGCTATCAAGGGAATGGGGTTTTCACTTAGAATGTTTTCAAAATATGGTACCTTGAAAAAAATGGATAAAGTGATGCTTGCAAATATGCCTAAGGAAGTGATACTTGCATGTGTTGCACATGAGATTGCATATGTTTGGGAAAAGTTGCCTAAGCATCTGCAAGATGACATCGATATAATGAAACATAGATATTGTTATGAGCACCACCACCACGATCAAAATTCAGAATCGGATGTTAATGACGGTCCTATACCTCGGAAATCTATGTGTTGTATTTGTAATATAGAGGATGTGAATATTGGTATCAATAAAAATGATACTTATTACAATACAACACCTTCCAAAAAGTGTAAATTGTCTCAAATGTGCTGTTGCTGTGTACAATAATAAATTGAAATGTGTTTCAAAATATTCATCAGTCATGTCACGAAAGTTCGAGCTACAAGCTGTCGGGACAAGTGTCTTGAGTGCGGATTTTTTTCCACCAATTGAATTGGATAGGAACAGTCGTTATGGATTAGGACTTTTGGGATTCTATGGGTGCAATACAATCAATAATATAACTGAAGCTAATAACTTAGTTAGTTTTAGAATCAGTAATGACAACTCATCGATACCCCAAAAGTTGACAATTGAAATTCCATGTGGTGCTTATGAAATAGAAGAGATCAATGCCGTCATACAGAAACATATCATGTTCAGATTGTTTCATGATAAAAAACCAAATGATGTCGTTGCAGATGATATTTTCTATCTACACGCCAATAATAATACATTCAAATGTGAAATGCGATCCAAATATGAAATTGATCTGACACATCCAAATTCAATAGCAGAAATGATGGGGTTCGCTCATGAAATATTTCCACCAAATCAGATACATGAATCATCATTACCAATAAACATTACAACTGTGAGACTTATCCGCTTAGATTGCAATATAATATCTGGTTCATATATAAATGGTGAAGAATCCCACATTCTTTTCTCATTCGATATTGATGTTGAACCTGGCTACAATCTCACTAAAGAACCACACAGTATTATATATATGCCTGTCAGTCCAGAAGGTCGTCAATTGATTCACAACATTACAGTGCGTATTTTGGATGAAAAAAATAACCTTATCGATTTTGGAAGTGAAGAAGAGATTTTCATTATTTTGGAATTGAAGAAAATCGAATAACTGTTGTTATGGGTTTCATTTATAATAGACAAAATCGCATTGAACAATCCCAAACGAGTTGCACTATCAAAAAGAAAGGTGTGCATAAAAAGAAGCTCATTCCACAAGTGTATGCTAAACAGTTAGCACATAACGCTCTGTCTGTGAGTGATCTTAAATTTTTGAAATCGATTGGATTGAAAGTGAGAAAATAACAATGGTGCTCGAAACAAACAATGAAAAGTTGAATATATTCAATGAACCAGTGCTCGATCATTCTCTCATAAGTTTACATGAGCACACATATAAGCCCTATGGATCACCGCTATTCAGGAATTCGGATGAAATCAGAATTGCAATCAATAATCAAGATGTTATACTAGATATTGCCGAGAGCTTCATTTACATAGAAGGTAAATTCACCCCCAAAGATGTAGCGAAAACATGCTATCTCTCGAATAATGCAATTGCATTTCTCTTTGACGAAATTCGTTATGAAATGGGTGGTGAACAAGTGGCTGTTGTTAGAAAACCTGGGATAACATCTACAATGAAAACCATGATATCATTTGGACAATCTCATGCTAACACATTATTGACATCTGGTTGGGGACTTTCACAATTGAAGCAAGATATCTTGGATACAAACAGTCATGTTTTTAGTGGAAAACTACCACTGAAATATTTGATGGGTTTTGCTGAAGATTACAACAAAAGTATCTTGAATGCCAAACAGGAATTGATTTTGATTATCGCTCGATCATTCAAAAACTCATATATAGGTGAGGTTGATGCTGATTTGGAAATAAATAAAATCGAATGGAAAATAAGGCATATTGTACCAGATGATAAACACAAGCTCAAACTTTTGAGTAGAATAAACAAAAGCGGTCTGAATGCCAAAATCAAGTTGGCGTATCGTATGTGGGACCTCTATGAACTACCATCATTACGTGGGACTTCTTCAGACATATGGGCCATCAAAACAACTAACGCATTGGAAACTCCTCGTTTTGTCATCATCGCATTCCAAAGTACTACCACATCTGAAGATAGAACACAAGATATTACAAAATTCACAACTGCTGATATCAATAGTATTCGAGTATACTTGAATTCTGAAGTTTATCCATATGAGCGTTGGAATTTGAATTTCGATAAAAAACTTGATGCTCCTGCTTATTATGCTTTTGAGAGTTTCCAGCGAAGTTATTATGATAAAGATATGAGTGAACCTCTGATGGACATTGGACAATTTAGAGAGAATCCACTATTCGTCATCGATTGTTCCCATCAACCGAATGCAACAAAATCATCAACTATTGATATAAAGATTGAGTTTGAGACGAGGAAGACCAAGTTTCCAGACAACACTAAAGTATATGCATTGATTTTGCATGATACAGTTTTAACATACAATGCATTGGATGGTTCAGTTCATAGCAGATATTGACACTTTTTTTTTCACTCTATCATGTACTGTTTTATGATCTTTTTTTTTTATTTGTAACTGACTTATATCATGTATTGTATTTTATATCATATTTATTGTTTTGTAATCATTTTCTATTGTATTTCATCAGATTTAAATAAATAAAACATGAAAATAATACAAAGTTTTTTATTTGACATTATTTATGATTTACAGGAACATACAGACTATCTAAAATAACTTCTTCCTCATAATCATCATTTTCGCGACCATCTTCAATTTCCTCTCGATTTTCATCATTCAATTCAAAGTGATGAATAATCCATTCTGGCAAGTATGGTTGGAGGCTATACAGGAATCTTCTTAGGTTCAGTTCAATCATAACCTCACAAAGTTGCCACAATTCCAATTCATTATCCAAAAATTTGTTGCAAACTTCTGCACCACTCCAATAGTTCTCAGCATCACGAAGGCATAATTCGATTTGTTTTTCATCATAGCATACACTCATATCATAAACGCTTGCATGTTCGGCTCCATCACCCAACACCTTCAATTTAGACGACAAATGTTGAACCGATGATTTGAGATCTACAATATCGACCCAATCTTGACTTGCGTACTGCATCCACATCTTTAAATGGTGGAACTGAAATCGAATAAAAATAACAATAAGCAACCTCCAATTTTTCAGTGATATAATACTCACATTCCCATTTTACTTGTAGTTACAAAGTGAGTGTATTCAACTAAGTTAGTAATGTTTATATTTCCATATAATTATCATCTAATATATGAATATTAATAAAACAATAAGAAATTCATTATAATTACTATTATTATTCAATCATATTGAATTTGACTAGAGTTATCGTTTTCACACCAAAAAAAACTTTGTAAGCTATGACCTAAAGAAATTCACTATAAATTATTACTATTATTCAATCATATTGAATTTGACTAGAGATCGCGTTTTCATGCCAGCAAAACTTTGTTGGCTCTGTCCTAAATACATCATCGTATATTTACCACCTGATGAGTTGATACAAGATATATCGTCATCACTGAATTGCAACGAAATACGTTTTGGTAGCCATGTTTTAAATAATTTATCATTGCTCACATCTTGCAAAGTTAATAAAATTGATTTACCAAATCGTGTAGAATAAGTTGACATATTTTTAATTATGTACACTTCATCAATTGGCAATGATGATAAGGCCTTTTGCTCTAGTATTTCAACCTCCTGTACAATCAAATTATTAATTTTATTCAAGTCTACTTTTGAAACGGACATGATGAAAATATATATGAAAATATAAACAATTTCCAACAGACAAATACACTCACCGTCTTCCTTCTATTACGAACTGAATAACACTCTACCAATTGCTAACTGCTGCAGATATATTCGTCTACTGATTTCATAGTGTGCCAGGCATTTCTTTTATATTAAACAGTGTGAGTCACCCCCACCATGAAACCGTGAAAGATTCACATTGCTAGTTGCTATCCACTAGAGATGCCTGACGTCACAGCCAAGCCCATCTCCCAACTTGATACGATAACAGTTGCCGGTACGAGCAAGCAATGGTCGTTGCGGTCTCGGAGAGGGTAGACGCTAGGCAAACGGTCCTCGGCTGCCGTTGTGTCACCATCGATAGCGGGGCTAGAGCGAACCTTCATCGCTTCGGGAGAGGTGAGGGCAGACCGATGAATACGCATTACTCTGCCACACGTCGTGGAGTGAACATGTCGCTCTCTAGCCGTTGAACGGTTATTGCTGTGACGTCACTCCACTACTAAGTTGGTACCCTAACACCGATGGAGCATTTATTACTTGGAGGATCTTCGAAGTATGCAGACGTATGTTTGTACATAGACAAACAAGCACATGATGAAACCCTGTACCGTGCATTCTCCTACACACACACATAAACACACAAAATCTCATATGAAAAAAAAATCTGAACGATCCATGCACCAGACACTTCAAGGTCACAACGCCTTGACTTCACTGCACAACAAAAAAACTTCACCAAACAACAACCAATAAAAAAAGCAATTAATACGTCATAGTGGTGGGGGGAGGCCGAGAATCAGCTGTAAACAACTACTCACAAGCACTAAAGAAGTTACAATATTGAAATTAACCTGACGTTTTTTACTACCAAAAAGACACTTGGCCAGTAATTTATTTGGTTTACCCAATGGTTGTAAGGGGTGGAAAACGCAACCCCTAAAATTCATTTCCAATTTAACTTTTTGTTTTATTATTTAAAAATTCATTTCCGACAGCCTGTTTCATTCTAAACAAAAAATGTCTCTTGGGTTTTTTGCCCAAAATAAACCAGTTCGCAGCAAAAAATTATTTTACGAACAACTACAGAGATACGCATTGAGCCACGTATTCGCTCAAATATTCCTGGAGTCTCTCTAATTACCCTGCACGCATCGATTATGCGGTGTCTTAAGTCCTCTACATCGCGAACAGGAGTACGATAAACCAAATGCTGTAAATGTCCCCAAATAGAGAAATCGAGAGGATTGAGATCCGGGGATCGAGCGGGCCAGTTCTGTGGTCCTCCTCGACCTATTTACTGATTTGCATATGTTTCAGTTGAATGGTGACGTGCTACTTGACTAAAATGGGCAGGATCCCATGTTTATTCATTTGCGGTTTTCAGTATAAGTCACATAGTTATAACGATATCAGGAGGGGGCCGTGTTATAGGCTTATGCCTCTCCAGGGTTGGGTTCCTTTACAAGCAACTTGAATTAAAATGATCAGAGTTTGTAGTTGCGTTACTGGTTGAAGTGTCCGGGTCCATGGCTGTGGTCGTTATTCAGGATGTTCCAGGCCTTGTGCTGTCCTCTATCTGATCATCAGTGGATACTCCTCAAGGATGTCCTGGATTTGCTCCGTAGGGTCTTCCATTATTCCCAGGTGTCTGGCTGGGGGGAACGGTAGCTTCTTCCTTGGTTTCCTTCTGGGTCCTCCACATGGCATCTAACGGGTGGTGAAGGTGCTGATAGCAGGAGTCTTGTTGCTTCTCATGCGAACCCACGAGACTGTACTGTATAACAAGTGTTATGATAAATGAGGCGACTTTTCTCTCTCTGCAGTACTTCCGTTACTTTGAAAAATATTTACGTACAGTTAGTGTTGCTATTGGGTTTCATCTGTTGCTTGATTTCATTCGTAAATAAATAAATAAAGTATATTGATGTAGAATAAAAATTATTTCGAAGGAATCCACAACAAAGCACTATTCAGTGTTTGCCTTTTCAATAAAGCGCGCGTCATACTGCTGAAAAATTCCAGTTCACCTCTGACCTATTTCCACGAGAAAAACAAAATGTCCTGTAAAGAAATATACTGTCTGCGTTCACAAACAAAAGACTCTGTTATCGGCGAACAAATGATACATTCCGGAAAAATAAAACCGACTGAAAGAAAAACGACTGAAAATCCCTTTCAAGGTAAAACTCTGACGGAAGTTAGAAAAGGAGGAAAACGCAATAATGGCCGTCCGACCGTTCTAGCAAATACAATTTCGAAAAGAAAACACGACTAGCAGTAATCCCGTACCTTGATCTCTACTCAAGAATTCTTTTCACGAGTTGAGGACTGGATCACTAGCTCGTTTTGTTTTCTGTACGGAATAGAGGACGTCGCCCGCGCATTTGAAACTGCTTATCCAGAAGCGGTGGAAACCCACTTCTGCGGAATGGTTTTAATCCAATTGGCAGACGTTATTTTCGATTTGATGATAGGTTTCTTGACTCAACGATTTGGATGATTCCTATATACCGGGTGGGCCATTGAAAACTTGACATGGAGGTTTTGGGTACTAATCTTGCAAATTCTAAAAAACGCTCAGACAGGTCGATTTTTATTGGGAGGGGGAAACGTTTTTTCCCACATTCAACCCTGGAGCAGAGGGGTGAACAACCCTTGGAATTTTAATAGGGAATAGGGGGGGGGCGAGTCGCATATCGTTTGAAAGGTCTTGGAATTCTCTAAACAACGGTGTACATTTTTTTTAATTTGGACGTATTCAAAAGAGCTCTTTCCGATAATTAACTTTTTCAATGTTGTTAATAGCAACAGATTGTTGTACGCCACTGCTCAGTTGGAATGTATTTAGAACTCTTTCATTTGTTTCTCAAGCTACTTTTTTGTTAAATTTTTAGTTTTTTTCTGATGAGGGGACTATTAAAATTGAGAAATGGTTAAAAATGCTGTTTCTATTTCTCTTTTTTATACGCTGCGAGTTAGATATCACTTATTATCTACATTATTACCAATAGTGAGTTACGTGAAGTGTTGCTGAAGAAACAATGGTTTACACAAGTGCAGAGAGGGTTGAGTTGATTGAACTGTTCTATGGAAATAGACGTGCTGCGGGAGCCGCTGAACTGTTCAATCAACAACATGGGAAGAATGTCTCGCGACAGTATATTTTCGATTTAATTGCAAAATTTTGCGCAACTGGATCTGTAGCAAATAAAAAACGGCAAATCGAACCACCAACCACCAGTAACAAATGGGGCGACAAAATTGACAAATCTGGGTCATGTTGCGCTTGACCATACTTTGAGCACAAGAAAGTTAGCATTTGTTTTCGGGGTGTCACGGCGTATTTTAAAAACCCACAAAATGCATCCTTACAAGATTAAATGAACGCAAGAACTGAATGAAGATGATTTCGATCGACGCTTGCGAATTAGTTAGTGAACGAGCGGTGGTGAATCCACATTTTGTTTTCAACATTCGCTTCAGTGATGAATGTTCTTTTTTTCTAAATGGCCCAGTTAATCGCCATAATTGTCGCTATTGGGCTGATTCAAATCCTCACATTTTTCATGAAGTTCATACTCAACGCCCCCAAAAATTGAATATATGGGCTGGAATTTTTTGTGACCGTATTGTTGGCCCATTGTTTTTGGAAGGTAATTCAACCGGACAAATGTATTTAGAGCTTCTGGAAGATAATATTAATCCCCTTCTCAATGATATTATTGAAAATGACCACAATTATCGGGAGGATCTGGGGCACCTCCGCACTATGCTCTGCCTGTTCGACAGTATTCAGATGAGACTTTTCCCGATCACTGGATTGGGAGGCGGGACACTATCGAATGGCCACCACGATCACCAGAACTTTCGCCGTTAAATTTCTTTCTGTGGGGTCATTTCAAAAGCAGAATTTACTGTACTCCTCACGAATCACAAATGAATGTTGCCAAATCACTCTAGAAATGGTCGACAATATTCGAAAAAGTTTCCAGCAGAATCTCTATTATTGCATGTAAGCTGGAGGTACCCATTTTGAGCATATGCTCAAAATGGGCACCTCCAGCCTCTTCACTCTGTATTTAATATGGTTCGTCCAAATTAAAAAAAAAGAACACAGTTGTATAGAGGATTCTAAGATCTTTCAAACGATGTACGACTCGCCCCCAGTTCCCCATTAAAAATCCAAGGGTTGTTCACCCCTCTGTTCCGGGGTTGAAGTGATGACGTTGTAAATGGGGAAAAAACTGTCTTCCTCCCAATGAAAATCGACCTGTCTGAGCGTTTTTTAGGATTTGCAAGATTAGTACCCAAAACCTCCATGTCAAATTTTCGATGACCCACCCAGCATTCCAACTCTACTTACGTGGGCTGGAATATCTCGGGCCTAACAAATAGCGCGTGACTCCTTGTGCAGCGACATTTGCGAATCTTTCCGGTGACTTTCCGAATCTGGAAGCTTTGAAACAAATTCTGCAGTAGGACGGCCACGGACTACAAGAGCTGTAGAATTGGAGGAGGCGGCTCTCGAAGAAATTTCTGAACATCCAGAGAACAAGTACAAGAAAAATTAGTCAAACTTCGAATGTGAGTCACATGACAGTTTACAGAATTTTAAAGGAACAGTAATTATATCCTTATCATATTCAGCGTGTCCAGGAACTTACGCTACGTGATTTCCAACCACGTATCGAATTTGCTCAATGGCTTCAAAGAAAAGTCGAACAACATCCGCAAATTTAATCGAAAATCATCTTCTCAGATGAGGCCAATTTTTCAAGAAATGGTATCATGAACTTCCAAAACAACCACATCTGGGCGAAAGATAACGCAAACTCATTTCCAAGACACATTCTCTTTTAATGTATGGGTAGGCTTAATTGGGCCCTATTTTCTCCCCTTACGTTCGAACGGAGATGCTCACCTACATTTTTTGGAACACGAGCTTCCCAACTTATGGAAGATGTTCCCATTAGTCTTCGAAATCACTCTTGGTACATGCACGATGAAGCTCCTGTTCATTTTAGTGTGATAGCAAGAAATTTTTTAGACGTAACATATCTCCAACGATGAATAGGAAGAGGAAGCAATGAGCATTGGCTCCCGAGGTTACCGGACCTCAATCCCATCGATTTTGCCTTTTGAGGACACCTAAAATAACTAGTTTATGATGGCCCCATTGAAAACGAGGAAATGTTGAGGGATCGCATCATAGCTTGCTGTGAAACGATAAGAACATTTTTCAACGGGTGCGGAATTCTTTGATGAGGAGAGCAGAAGCTTGTATTACTGTTGGAGGTCGTCACTTCGAACAGCTGTTGTAATATTTGTTTCGTTCAATTTTTATATGATTATTTTCCTAATAAATAACATAAAATGTAACACTTTAATTGAATAAGTAAACCTGACAAATTTTTTTAATTTGGATTGAATAAGCAGTTTGATAATGCTCAGTTTAGAAGAAGTCTGTACGGGTATACTGCATATAAAGTTTGATGAAAATAACTAAAATTGCAAAAAACTTATGACAAAAACCTACCATGTTTTATAAAATTTCAACAATCTGTATTTCGAAAACGAATCATTCTTCTTCAAACCTTTTATAGAAAAAAGTTGTTTATTTTGACGAGATCCACCACATACTTAGTTTTTGTTATGTTCTCAGCAATTTCACTTAGCGCCCTAGGAGCTATGTAATATGCATCGATATAGAAAATTGTAAATATCTCGAAAACGATCACATCCAGCGTTGTTGAGGAGGTGTCCCTTTTTTACTTGGAAAAGGGTGGGAATTAGGTTTTTTCATGAAAAGTACCAAAAGTTTACTGTCAAAAAAGTTAGGGCAATTTGAAATAAGTAATGACAGCGTACGCCCTCTAGATGTTACGTAAAAATTAATACGAAATTATGATTTCCCACGTCAAAAAAACCCCTGGTACCAAATTTCGTGCAAATAACTTATTTTTTGCAAGAGTTTTCAAAAAAGGAACAAAAAAATTCAATTTCAACACCCCGCATCTCCGAAACGAAGCATTTTCGGACAGAAGTTCATATAGACTTTTTTTTATTAAAATTGTCTCAGGAATACGTCACTTCAATATTTTAACGTACTCATGTTACACCCTGTATAGCGAAACACGTGTCACGGTTTTTTGAGTATCTCACTTTTTGACAAAAACAAGTTATTTCCAAGCGTCACTTTTTTGCTCAACCCCCAATTCCAAACAATCACGAGACATCTCATGTCAATGTACCACCTTCATTAAACATTAAACAACCTCCAGAATCCGGAATCCGAATAGAGAAACTTTTCCCGATGAAATAGAAATGTTTGCCGTCGGGCGTTTCTCCTCCGGGAATCGAACTCGGATTTCGAGCTGGCATTTCGAGGCTCGCGGGACCAGCCTGAATTGATTTTAATTAAAGTTCGACAAACAGCGAACTTTGCCACACTGCGGTATTCGAAACAAGGTTACACGTTTCCACGATCCTAATGGAGTTTGTCGATAATTGCTGGTGTATCGTTCGAGTTACGTTTTTCGTTACTGTTCGAGTCTCTTTCTGTAATTCAAATCCATTATGGCCATTTTATGTTTATTTAAGATGACAGTTCACTTTGGTTTCAGTGAACTTCATTAATACAAACTATGAAAATCAATAGTTTTACAAAATGAACACCAGTTCAGTTGACAACAACAGAAACAACAAATTACTTAAAAAGTTAATAAAAATAGAGACTACCCCGCAATATTTGAAACTAAACAGAAAGTTTACAAACATCTGAGACAAAGGAACGCGAATAAATTCTTCAAACCTGAGGAATTAAAGCGATTATTAAACGAAGAAAGGTGATAACCTACCGACTGCGCCAAATATATCAACGATCACGCAAAGTCGATTTTTAAGGGTATATGAGTAGGAAATATGAGAATTCGTAAATACAGATATGTTAACTGTATAAAATCTAGCTACTGACTGATATAGAACCGGAGTTGAGTCTTTAGGTCGATCCAGCAACTTCAGAATAAAATGGCGTCTATGATTTACCTTCGAATGTCTTGTGAATCTTATTTTGAAAGGTTATGAAACACAGTGTCGCGATTATAATAGAAATATGCCTTAATGGATTGTATTCAACGAGTAGGTATTAGTTTATTGTGAATATTATTCGAAATGACAGTCTCGAGGTGAAAAACATGGCCTTCGGTGATTTTTTTACAACCTGAACAGTCCAGTTCAATGGAACTATGTAAATAATAACTATTCACCAGACAAAACACGCAGAATACAACGGTAGGGTTACAAAAACCATCACTAGTGACCTTCCCAAGGTCATAACATCCCCAACTGAACCCGTTGGTTGGACTACCTATCGGGCGCGTCCCCAGGTGGCGGATAGGAGAACGGTCAGGGGACTTCCCCTGGCCGTTCCCAGACAGGGACTCCAATGTGGCCTTACGAAAGGGGTCGCCGGACTCCTGGTCAGTTGCAGAAATAAGTAGGGTGAGGGGAACCAAAACACCCCAAAAGCCTTTGCAAAACATGCCACCGTGGACCAGCTTAACCAAGCTGAGGTGTAAGGAATCGTGCTGATAGCTGAACGGCCGCAGGGTGTTATGCGGTCACGAACGTTCCCCTTGGGGAACTGGGCGAAACCTCATTGTTATCTGCCTACCTCTGGTAATCCGGGGCTCTGCCAGAGGTGACCAACTCTTCCCTTGCTACTCGTGGGAACATACATTTATCAAACAACACAAAAATAGAAACAACAAAAACCAATCGCGACGATGGACAGAAGTGCTCACCTCAATCTAAGGCGGTAGCTGGGGATGAACAGAAATGTCGACCCCAATCTACCGCTTGGAATGGGCTGGAAATAGCAGATCACCTCCAACAGCAAGGGCACTTCCTTCGTCGGGCTCCGACTTGAATACAGGCAAGGAACTGGCTGTCCCTGCAGGAAAGCTCTCTCACTTGTGCACCTCCACGGAGGAAACCCCAAGAAGGTTGAAGAAGCCGCGGAACGACAGGTAATATCGCTGCACCTTCCAAAACCTTCGCAGAGGTCACCGTGAGACACCTCAAGGTTGCCAAAGAGACTGTGTGTTCGGCGAGTCGTGGCCTACATCTGCCAATATAAAGAAGATGGACGATGACCTAGGAGGACATCTCCTCATATTTACCCTTCCTACTCTACAGATACAGATCCCAACTGAATCTTGAGGCTATCACCCTAGAGAGGTTACTTGAACTACACTATTTCTGATAGTCATCCACTATCATCCCCCCCCCCCCAAAAGAACATGATACTTGAAATTGCTATAAAATCCAGAAGCAATTTTATGAATGATCAGATGACCCAACCCAAAATATAAATTCGGTCCATTAATAACTGCGAATAGTAGTGACTCTGGCTGCACTCACCAACAAATTTTTCACAATACATTACATATGGTTTCGGTTGGCTCATGCCTTTCAATTTTCAGTAGCCGAAACTTGTGCGAGTTAAGAACTAACGAGGTCTTACCTTTTAACGTGTGATTCGTAACACGGGTTGGACGATAGCAAGTAACAATCGATCATTCAGCCTGGGACTTGAACCACCGACCAACACAGTGGTCGATTTGAGTGAGTGAACAAAACACCAACGTCGAACCGACCGGCTACCGACCGAAGCCAAGAATCCATTAAATACCTGGGTATCCACATGGACCAAAACATGAAAATGGGAGCTTACGGCAGGGAAAGCCATAAGTAACAAAAGCAGTATAATGCCCAACGTTGGGGACCTTCGAGAAGGTTGCAGAAGAATTCTCTGCTCAGTAGCCCAGTCGATCATGCTCTATGGCACAATCTAGAAAAGAGCCATGGGGAAAAAGAAATAATATTATTGAGTGTCCAAAGAAAAGCAGTCATAAAAATAATATGTGCATATAGAACAGTATCAACTAAAGCTCTGCTGATGATTGCAAGAATCCCCCAATAGATTGCTGGTGGAAGAGAGAACAATGTTACAAAACAAAGTACCAAAAGGGTTAGCAAGGTCACAATTTATTAAAAAATGGCAACAATTTTGGGAGATAGACAATGGAAAGGCCAAATGGACAAGAAGACTGATAAGAGCTGGAACCATGACTGAACATAAAATGGAAACAGATGAATGACTTTCTCACACAAGTCCTAACGGAGCATGGGTGTTTTCAGGCGCATCTGTTTGGGTTTAAAGTGAGTGACACAGAAGAGTACAAGTATTGCAGAATGATAGACATGGTAGAACACACAATCTTTGATTGCATACGTTGGAAAGAACAGAGACGCAACGCAGAAATGACGACAGGAGAATTATCACCGGAAAACATGATAGGAAATATGCTCGAAAATAAAGAAAACTGGGAAGCCGTTAATAAACTCTCCAAGACCCCCCTGACAAAAAAAGAACAAAATGAATGATTATGAAGTACTGAAGAAAAAAGAGCCCTGAACCATCACTATAGTCTGATATTTCAAAGTAATGGAGGCGTTCCAGAGTAGCTTGCTTGCTTTTGAGTCGGTATGAATCCGACAGACACTACCTGGTCACAGGGCGACCAGGTGTCTTTCGAAGATTTTTCCACTTGCTGAAAAAAAAACTGTACCTTGTAAAGTGAAGAAGCATAACCTAGTTGTAAGAAATGCAATTTGAATACGATTATACGTTGTAAATTGTCTAAAAGGAATAAAGTGATTTGATTTGGTAAGTATTGCTTAGATAGCAATTACGATCTATCAATCAAACGCATTTCAATACATAGCAAAATACTTTACACGATTCTTCTCGCATTACGACGAACAAAAAAAAACATCCACAGCCCAAAGGGCAAAGTCGTTCAACCAGATGTTTCGAACCGCCTCTCCCTATCGTTTGACCTCTATTCGACCTTGCCGGACGAAATGAGTAGCATTTGAAAGCGCGAAACGTCCACCAGCGGTTTCCACCTCCATAAATCGACGTTCGATAAATATGTATTCATTCTAGCGTGTCCGATGAATTATTCATAGCCGTATTGGTAAACAAATGAATGCAGGTTCGATTGTAGAAGCGGGTTGAGTGGAAAACCTTGTAAATACGTCCACACAATATCATTTTAATTATTTCGTGCTACGAAGCTGCATATACCGGATGTACCAGGCACTAAGGTGACTGTACCCATGGGCTAAGCCTTTTTGAGAAATATTGGCCTACTACCAGACCTAAATATTTTGATAAACGTATAATATTTACTTTTCTAAAAGTGTTCAAAAGCTTTTTTAAAAGAATTCCTTAGAAAACTTCATATTTAATGGTTAGATATGTTTTTATTTATAACATGCTTATAATACATTTCTTCAACGATATAATACTGACAATCAATTATAAAAAAACTCACTTTTGCCGTTTATATCCTACTCTACAAATTTACCACCTTATAAAGAACTGGAAATACAACATGACGACGGAACCCTACTGAAAATAGAGTCCGTCGATAAGCTTAAATACCTATATATATACCTATATATATATATATATATATATATATAGAATTTCCAGGCATCATCTAACATCACCACGTAGGCAGCTATAGCTACCTGCGTGACTTCCGGGTCTAGGATATAAATACAGAGATATAAATATTACCGAGTGTGTATGCTATAAATCAAAAGGGGAAAATTCGTGGACAGAACACTCAAAAAATAGCCAATAGCCAGAAACACGTGTCCGCAGTTTGCCCCTATTTTTTGAGTGTTCTGTCCACGAATTTTCCCCTTTTGATTTATATCATACGCACTCGGTAATATTTATATCTCTGTATTTATATCCTGGACCCGGAAGTCACGCAGGTAGCTATAGCCGCCTACGTGGTGATGTTAGATGATGCCTGGAAATTCTAGGTCTTCTAATTGAAACCACAAATGTGCGGTTAGCTCCTGTTGGTGACACGGTGCATATGTGATGTTTTTCACTTTTGGTAACCAGTTGTTGTCCATCTTTGCAATTGGCTGCACCGCGCTGATGAGGCCAATAGCCAGAAACACGTGTCCGCGGTTTGCCCCTATTTTTTGAGTGTTCTGTCCACGAATTTTCCCCTTTTGATTTATATCATACACACTCGGTAATATTTATATCTCTGTATATATATATATATATATATATATATATATATATATATATATATATATATATATATATATATATATATATATATATATATATATATATATATATATATATATAAATATATATATATAATCAGTTTTTTAATAATAACTGAGATAATTTTGTAGACATCTTTGGCATATTTGGTACATATGTTCCATGCCTCAAGGCGCATTTTCTGATGTACACAAATTTGTTTTTTTTCAAACAGTGGCATCCCTACGGGTTTCGCATTGAATATTTTTGGGGAAAAAGTACTACGCCAATGCTTTCTTTTCAAAATAAAATCATTGTCAAAATTCTCATTTATTTTTGAGAAAATTTGATCTCTTGGTATTTCTTTGACGCATGATTTTCACTCAAAAAAATAAAAATTGACAGAAAGCAAATTAAGAAATTAGATCAATTTTAAAATGAATGAGAATCTGAAAATTGCTTCATAACGCATTACCAATTCCCTAATAATATTTGAAAACATAATCTGCAAAAAATAATTTTTTCACAAACACGAGTTTTATTTTATTTTGTGACAGTAAGTATAAACGAATAGCACAAATTTGTTAATTAGTAATAATACCAAAACTGATTATAAAAATTGTTGGAAGTGGCCACCTGCACTTAGTATGCATGCTTCCGCCCTTCTACGCATGGAATTACGCACCCGTTCAAATATTCCCGGCGTATTTCGTATAGTTTCACACGAGGCAACTATTCGCTCTCTTAAATCTTCTAAAGTATTAACGGGAGTTTTATACACAAGAGTTTTAAGGTGACCCCATAAAAAAAATCTAAACTGTTGAGATCGGGGGATCTTGCTGGTCATTGCTGAGGTCCTCCGCGACCTATCCAACGATTAGGATAAACTGTATTTGAATGGTTTCGGACAATTACACTGAAATGGGCAGGGGCGCCATCGTGCATGTACCATATTCGATTCCTTAACGCAAGTGGCATATCTTCCAATAACCCAGGTAAGTCTTCTTCGAGAAAGTGTAAATAAGAACGATCATCAAGGCGTCCTGGTAGAAAAAATGGCCCTATTAGATGTTCACCTATAATTCCTGCCCATACATTAACCGAAAATTGGTGTTGGAAATGGGTTTCGGTTATTGCATGGGGATTTTCTTCAGCCCACACATAATTGTTATGGAAATTTTGAATGGCATTCCGAGAAAAATTTGCTTCGTCTGTGAACAAAATTTGTGTCTCAAACTGCGGATTTAGTGCAATACTTTGTAGATACCACTGACTGAAGTTCACACGCTATGGAAAATCTCTGGGGAGTAATGCCTGCACTCTTGAAATATGGTATGGGTATAACAAAAAATCAACCAAAATACGCCAAACAATTTGATGACAAATATCCAGAGTTCTAGCGATCTTCCTCGTACTCGTCTCAGGATGTTCCTCAATTTCTTGCAGCACCGCTTCCTCAATTTCAGGAGTTCTTACTACACGAGGTCTACCTTCCGGAGTCCCTTTCTTGAAACTACCAGTTTCCCAAAGTCGACGATGAATATTTGAAAAGGTTCGGCTATCTGGTAAGGCACGATTAGGATACCTTCCTGATAAATGCGCCTGGCTTCTGTTGAATTACCATCGGCAAGGCCATACACGTAATGTATTTGCGCCATTTTCGCATTCGTATAATTTACCATATTTACTGATATTCAGAAAAACAGCGGACTACCAAAATAACTTCAATAACACTTCAAAATCAATCAAAACGCGCTGTGACAGTTTTTAACACCAACACCTTACTTTAAACCAACATCAATATTAGCTACTGAAGTTTGTACATACAGAGAATTCGTTTTTTATTGCTATGGTGGGTACGCTGTTTTTTCTGCTTTCATTCTTTAAAAGAAATCACATATCGACAAACTCCATATTTCCAAGAGGTGCAGTAAATAAATTCTGCTACACGTCATTTATTCCAGGATAACTAAATTCATGTTTTCAAAAATTATTAAGCGGTGCTGCGTTATGACGTAATTTTAATTAAGAACAGTGCATCTGACAACAAACATATACCTTTTAGATCCTCAATTATTTTGCAACAAATCTGATCTCTTAGTTTGATTTCAGTCGATGCACGATACCGCATCAGATTTTAAAGGAATTTATCCTTATGTAAAGCGATTTTTAATTTTTTGAGCGAAAACCATGCGTCGGACAAAGAAAACCCAGCAAATCAAATGTACTCAAAAATGTATGGAGATTTTAAAAATAATTTTTAATTCAAGATAAAGCAGTGGCGTAGTATTTTTTTCGCCAAAAATATACATTTCAAAACTCGTACGTACGCCACTGGCATCAGTGTACATCAGAAAATGCGCCTTGAGGCATGGAACATATGTACCAAATATGCCAAAGATGTCTACAAAATTATCTCAGTTATTATTAAAAAACTTTGCCACTCTGTATCTCAAAAGTTAAGGCGTTTAGGACATACGTCCATAGGACGTTTTTTCCTTAAAATGGGTCTAAGAATTACCTCCTTAAATATTAGCATGTGTTTAAGGAACACCCTGTATATAGATTCTCATTTGAATTGGGAATATCAAATTAATTATGTAATTGAAAAGTTGAGATTCATGGTCTATAAATTCAAAAACATATCTAACATCATTAATATAAAATATCTAAAAATACTGTACCATGCTTTGGTCGAAAGCCATCTTTCCTATGGAATCATTGCATGGGGAGGAGCCTCAAAAACACTCATCAATAATCTACAAAAAATTCAAAAATGCATTCTTAAAATGATATATAAAAAACCGCGAGAATATCCGTCATGTAGCCTATATAGAGAAACGACGATAATGAATGTAAGTCAGATATTTGTTTTTGCGATCCTCTTGAGGCAGAATAGACATAAATCGTCTTGGAACCTCTTCAGCACCATTACAACACAAGGCATAAAACTAACGCTGTGATAACCCAGAACTAAAAAAACGAAAGGGCAGAAATGTTATACTATTTTGGGACCAAAACTTTTTAATGGGCTACCGCTCGAACTCAAAACGATCAACTCAAACGAAATGTTCAAAAAGCTTTATAGCTACAAGCAGAGTATGTTTTAGATTTAAAATTTATAATAATAATAACAGTTCTATCGAAATCATTTGATTTTTTTTTTAGTTGCCTCTGCTTTTTCGAAATCAAAGGTTTGTTCAAGAAAATAGCCAAGTGATTGAAACTTTGCACCAGTCATGTTAAAATTTTTATACCAAATTTTTAATTTCTCTCTAAAAATGTCCTTGTAAGCAAAAATGTGTCAGAAAAGTTAAACTCCATGATAAGTTTGTTATGTATACATGAATTGATGACAATTAACCGAACTTGTTTTTTAAAATAAAGGGATATCTGTCAAAAATAAGCAAAACGTTAACTTTGCATAAAATTTGGCATAACGATATAAAATTGCCGTAGACACAAATTTTTCAAGTAACTTTTTGTTAAATTCGATTTAGAAATGCACATCAGTGGGTCGCAGTTGGTCGAATCATTTTAAGTTAAATTTAAAGCACAAACAAGTGCCGAAGTTAAACTTCATTGAAACTTTTCGAAAAAAAAGTTTCCCATATGGTGCGCACTTTAATGGTGACACTGTATAATGTAATCCTTATCAAATTAAATATATCATCCGACGCACCTTTCATCAACTAAGTTGATATCAATTTTTTCTCAACTCTCTGACGCATAACCCTGGTTTTCTCTCCATGACAGATGTAGAAAGAGAAGCCTCCGTGCCAAATTTAAGGCTTTAATATTGCAAATGAAAGTCTGTAGATTTTTTTACGGGTCCAAAAAAGTCAAACTTTTGAACACTCATAGCTCTGTTGTTTTTCAATATTTTTCGACGTGCGACTTCTAATTTTTTTGGTTTTCTCTTTACTTTTGAGAAAAAATATAACATTCTAGAAAAAAATCGCATCCCGGCAAATTTTCACGATTTATGAAAAAAATGACCTTGAAATTGAAGGTCAAGGGTTCAAATTCACAAGTATTTTACAGTTTTTTCATATCCTACATCATTTCGGCTAGAGAATGCCGTTGGACCTCAACCAATAATATCTATTTTAGATCAAGAGATATTCCTTGTTGGTTTCATTTTATTCTCCCTCAGTGCGGTGCAACTATCTTGGCAAAAAATATGGTTTTTACTTTCACAACTTTTGATGTCTCATCATTTCAAGTGAATCATTCTTTTTTTTTTCAAAACGTCCCCTTAAAATCCATTTCTCGTTCAATGCCAGGGTGCCAAAATAGGCGCCTAATACTCTCTAGGATGCGTAGCGTTATCGAAATCTCTCTCAAACTTCGCAGACATACTTCACCTACTGGAAAACGGCGTCATAAGTCTTGATTACGTGTAAGTGCCTACTTAAGTGGGTGCACTCCACTGTGTGCGAACACGAATAAATTGGAGCGTAAGTCAGCGTGAAGTTTCAACATGCAACTATCACGACGCTCCATCCACCAACTTTCCACGCTACGACGAAGACGTGAGTCGGTTACGAAGTCTCTGGCATTGCTCGACTTCCTTGGCGAAATTCGTAGAGTTAATGACTGCTTAGATTTCTGAAACGACCTTTACGAAGGGTGTATGTGTTTGGCGTTCAGCCTTAACTGCTGGCAACTTGGGAAAGTTTCGGAAGGAACAGGTAAAGTTTGCTGATGTTAATCACCTTCACCGATCAAGTTTTGTCAGATTGTGAAATCTTTCAAATCAAGATTGAGGAGTTATAAAGTGATAAGGGTGAACCACTTCGTTATGTAACGCGTAACGACGCCAGTCTGTCTGGCTTCTCTCCCTCTATCTCACGCATACAACAGTAGCAGACAGGCTCACCCTCTCTCGTC
The DNA here is from genome assembly GCF_025532065.1 of Leptinotarsa decemlineata. NCBI lineage: Eukaryota > Metazoa > Arthropoda > Insecta > Coleoptera > Chrysomelidae > Leptinotarsa > Leptinotarsa decemlineata. The sequence goes on from NW_027412690.1 coordinate 8,265,007, forward strand.
GGACAGACGTTTTTCTCTCCTCTCTTCGCATGACTCAGTGTTTAGTGTGCGATAGACATTGACATTGAGCATATAACATAAAACTAACACCGCTTCTGAAAGTGATTATAAAAAATTTGATGAAACAAGCAGATGATCCTCGGAACATTACAGATTCTCCTAACGAAAGGTAAGTTTATTAATATAATATAATATGATTTATCAATGTTTGTTTGAAGGTGGTTGAGAATGTTTCATGGTGCATTTCATTAGTTCGGACTTCCATTGTCTAGTATCTTATGTTGCTGTTATGTTGATGAGTCCACGCATGCTCTGCTATTCTGGATTTGTTGGTTTCTCCTCGCTGTGTGTGTTTCTTGTGCTCGGCAATGCGAACTTTCAATGGTCTCTTAGTTTCACAGTCGCAGTCCGCGTTTGGTGGCCTGGTTTTTATAAGGCTGCTATGGATAATGTTCCTAGATCTGAAACAGGTACTGGTATTATACTCAGACCCAATCCTTCTTATCCTTTCCGACAACCCTCCGATGTAGGGAAGTACAAGTACTTTTTATGGCGGCTTCTCTTCCTTGTGGAGCTCTTGCTGTCTTCTAGCTAATGCCTGCTCCACCATTACTTTGGAGAACCCATTCCGTTGAAGGTCATTTTTGATGATGCCTAGTTACTTTCCGAGACATTCCTTTGTATTACAGAGCCCGAAAGCAACTAAGAGAGGAAATATCAAAACTCTACTATACCGTGTTTTCTGACTCTGCAATACAAAGGAAGGTCTCGAAAAATAACTAGGCATCATCAAAAGTGACCTTCAACGGAATGGTTACTCCAAATTGATGGTGGAACAGGCTTTAGGTAGAAGACAACAAGAGCTCTACAAGGAAGAGAAACCGCCACAACCAGTACTTGTACTTCCCTACATCAGAGGATTGTCGGAAAGGATAAGAAGGATTGGGTCCAAGTATAACATCAGAACCTGCTTCAGGTCTGGGAACACAATCCGTAGCAGCCTCACGAAAACCAGGCCACCAAACGCGGACTGCGATTCCAAGAATTGCATTTACCGGATACCCAGTGAGTGTGGAGAATCATACATTGGTGAAACTAAGAGGCCATTGAAAGTTCGCATTGCCGAGTACAAGAAACATACACAGCGAAGAGAAACCAGCAAATCAGGAATAGCAGAGCATGTTTATGTTTGGACTCATCAACATATCAACTGGACTCAAGCTGAAATCATCCACAAGGAGGAACACCGCATATTTGTTGTCCAACAATGCATTTAGCCAAGCTAGCGTAGAGATACGCAACATATGGAAACCTCTGATCAAGCGGAATACGACCAACTCCAGCCAAACGGCCAGCTCCCGCTAAAAACCAATGAAGCGGAGAGAGGAAAGAGGGGATAGGTGAAAGCAGTCGAATGACCTATAAATAGTCAGACCTCGAAGAAATAAGTTCAGTTATCACTCGAACACGATTGTGGATACTAACAATCGAAACGTTGTGAAGTAACTTGGTTTGGAAGCTTTTAATTTTATATTTTTTTAATTTTCGTTTCTTGTTAATAATTTTTTAATTTTTTCAGCTCGTGTTAATAGTTCAATTGTTTTGATTTCTTTGGTTGTTCCTTGTATGTCATTTCATTGTAATTTCAGTTTTTGCTTAATAAAATTGTTATTTTTCAGCTAATCTTTTTAATTTTTTACAGATTCTGTCAGGGATTTCAAATCAATTCATATCATATTAGACAATGAAAGTCCGAACTGATGAAATGCATCAAGAGTTAAGTTGAGCAGTGCTGTCAAGACTGATTACTTCGTCAAAATTCTGTAACAAAATCATTCTGCGAAGAATTATCATCATATCGATCGACCACGAGCGAAAAGCCGTGTTTTCGCAACCAATTAGAATTCCTCGTCGCTAACAATTCAAACAAAAAAACCTAAGTCTCCTCGACAATCGAGAAATACCATCCCGAATAACGTTTATCGCGACTAATGAAAAAAACCGCACGAAATGTCGTGATATAAAAGTTCCATTCGAGTGCGTGCAGCAGGAAAAACAGTATTTACGGTCCGAAGAAATTAATTTATACCCGTCACGAAAGTATGTCGACGCGCTTATCATCGCAAGGCCTTTTTTATTGTGTGCGTTTCGGTCGAAATGGCACACAAGAAGAGCGGCTGGCGGAAAGGGAGAGGTCATAATGGCAAAGGGTCAGTCGACACGCGAAATCTCCTGCCCGGAATTAATGAGAAGTGACCCTGCTATTAGAGTATGCAGTTGCATGAGTGCACGGAAAGGATCGACCGTTTGCATTTTTAGTGACTCGGTTGCAGGATTTTAGCCGAAACGGAATTAATTTGTTGTTACAAATATGTTTCTTGGGGATTTAACTTCCACAATCTCAAAAATAAACAAAGCACACAAATTTATTTCAGTCATTTATGGGTTTTTCACTACCCTGGATCAAAAAAAATTAGTTAATCAAAACCCTTGGGTTAGGTAAATGGGTTAAAAAATATTGGTAACGCCTGGTTCAAGAACAGCGTAATCCAATGTTTATCAAACACGAGATGGTTATTGGAATATTTGAAAAAGGATGAATTCATGAAAGATATCAATACTAGTATTTATAGTATGGAGGGTACTTTAATCAAAGCGTTTGCAGAAGTCATCAAAGAGTTGTGGTTAGAAGATTCATTTGATAAAGTAATAAATACAGCCTTCTTAAAAAATCAGATTCAAAGTTTTACTCCTCGCTTCATGGGTAATCCCCATCAAGACGTTATCTTTTAGAAGGTTTACTGGAAGACGTTAATATAATTAATGAGAAACCTAAACCAATCTTAACGGAGATTGACGAAACATTGAGCAATAGTGTCCGATCGAAAGTTCGGTTTCGGTCGAGTTTCGGCAAAAAACGGGTTTCGGTTTCGGCGCCAAACCTGCCGAAACTGCCGAAACCGACCGAAACCCGAAACTGCTTCCGGGAGTTCCCGCGATGTGATCGGTCATGTTCGGCGTGTTGAATTTCTTACAAGCGTCGAATATATTTGTCGCTTCCACGTGCCTAATAATAATGTGACTATTGTGATATTGGGTAACAACTCAAATAAGTAATTTTATGTTTAATATTTTTGAAAACTCATCAATAATATTCAAAAGAAGAATCTCAAATAAACACCTCACCTATCTTAAGTATTTTTAAGGTGCAATTAATATTTTTTCTTGAATAAGGGTTTTTTATGTTGATTATCAATAGGTAAAAATGTCGAAGAGTGCATAACGCTGTGATTTAAAGATAAAAAAATAAAGATTGACTGATTATAATAAAGTTTTCTTTATTTTTTCCTCAAAACATAATTATTGTAAGGAAGTTTCGGTTTCGGTTTCGGCCGAAACTGAGACCGTTGCCGAAATTCGTTTTCGGTTTGGGTCGCAAAAACCAGTTTCGGTCGGACACTATTGAGCGGAAATGAACAAGAGTCATGGCTCACATATTTGAGGATTCATAACTCTAAGATTGGAGATAATTTCGTTGGTCAACTGAAATCCACGATAAAATGCACACACTGGGATTTGTCTCTCTCCATACCACACAGATTTTTAACAAATTGTATTGATGAGTTTTATTCGATTTACATATCTTCGATATACATATAGATAACTCAGAAGAAATATGGTTTAGTCACTATCACAGTCAAAATACGTGGTAGCATGTTTAGTTTGTTAGTGAGAGGCACAAAAGTTATGAGTATTTTGGATATTCGGGGATTTTCTGCTATAGAAAAAAAATGAATCAAAGTGCTCAAAAATACTTGAAATGTTGACAGTGATTAAAATTCAAGATAAGGTATTTATAAATAACAAGATTAACGTTTTTGAAAATATTATAATTAATAACGTAATCAGAATGACGTATCTAAATTCAATAGTACGATTGACATGTATATTTATATTTTACGAGATTTTCTGTGACACGAATGTAATTATAATTAAATAAATAAACTTTTCAATTGAATAAAATTGTAGGAATCACATTTTTGATGTAATTGTACGTAATTATAAAAAAAAATTCGAATTCGAGTTTTTTTTCGATTTTTTCATTTTTTGAGAACATTTATTATAGTAACGTATATTTTTTTAATCATCAGAAAGTAGAAATTTCGACGAACAAAAAGCACACCGGCTTTTTGAAAAAAGCTGATATATTTCGATCCGAGAATTTTCGATTGAAAATTAGGGTGCTTTTTTGATATTGAGTCAAAATGAGGTGAAAAAATTAAAATTTCAAATCAAATGAATTATTGTGTATTTGGGACATGAAAAGATGAGTTTTCACTAAATTTCAGAGAAACATTTTTTTTTTGAAAAAGATAAAACTGAAAAACTAAAAACCTTGGTTATTTGAATTTTTCACATAAATTTTGAGGCTATGTGGAAAAATTCTGAATGAAAAAGTTATAGATCTTTTCATTACCTACAACTTTGCCATTTGGGACATAAAAAGATAAGTTTTCACTTAATTTCATAGAAATTTTTTTTTTTGAAAAAGATAAAACTGAAAAACCAAAAGCTTGGTTATTTGAATTTTTCACATAAATTTTGAGGCTATGTGAAAAAATTCTGAATGAAAAAGCTATAGATCTTTTCATTACCTACAACTTTGCTATTTAACTTTTTTCCATAGGACTCGTAGTTTTGCCGGAAATCGAGATAAACTATTTTTTATCCTTAAAAACTCACCCCCTACTACTACCAGAAGTCAGATCACCCATAATTAATTTTTCCTTTGGTTTTTATCATATTCTCCTTCTTTTCTAATGGGTTTCATTCTACTATTTTTTTTCACTTTTTATCATTTTTGAAGGCTTCAGCCCTGATGGTCTACCAGGCCCCGAGACTCACGTATGACTAAGAAATAATGAAACCTACATATTAATTTGATTGCTGTGAGTTGTTTTATCGTTGTTGGGAAGAATCATTATATTGCTATAAAACTGTGTCAGTGGCCTAGCCCTAAATTTTCCCAGCATTTTATCGGTTCGAAGGAAATAATCATTATAAATTTTGCCTACACCCGGTGACAACGAAATCATTGCACACGGCGCTATTCTGTTGTATATGAGATAAGTGAAACACTTGAAAATATATACAGAGTAAACTAAAAATGAATCAGAGTCAGGATATCAATTTTTCTTTTCAACGAGACTAATTCAATATGGTGGCACTATGACGTCATCTATAGAAATACTGTCAAACAACTCGATGTAGGGAGATACAAACGACTAAATTCGCCCGGTTTTTGAATGAAAATTCAAAAACCGGTTTATTTATATTGTCGAATAAATTTCAATCAAACACCATAACTGATGGTGTTCTGAAATATCCATTAATAATAAAACTTCACCTCTGCAGGGCTGGACGAATTGTTCCAGGAACTGAATTCAATTGTCTACATGAGTCAGCAGAAATGCTGTTGTGCTCAGTCATGCGAATGGTTCATTGATTCAGTCAACCCTTTCATGTTATTCACCAATTTCACCGTGAAGACGATTTATTATAGGAAAAAGCATAGAAAACAGATATCGCCGTTTCCAGATCCAATAAAAATTGAAGAATATTTCTTCAGACATGTCAGGAATCGAATTGTTGAGCAATAATATAAATTGCTCAGAGAAGGAACCTTTTTCAAGCATTTTTACCAGCACACTGATCATTGATCTTTGCAATGTGATCCGATGGCCATCTTTGAAGTTTTCACAACAACTTTTTTTTAAAATGCATGCTTTGCATGCTTTCAAACCAATTCGGAAGTATTCTGAAGTAGATTTTATAAAAAAACATCTACTCTATTGGGGTTTTTCCAAAGTTTTGTCTGTTTGAATGGCATATATTTTTGTAGCTCCATATCTCAATATTTATTATACTGTGCGGTACAATTGTAACACTGTCCATAATGTCTTTTAATCTTTGATCTATAGACTTTATTATGTGTTGTCCTTTTTCATCGATTGCGAATAGTTTCCTAAAATATTATGTCTGTACAATGGGGAATGTTTCTCAATTTGGGTTATTACAGCAAACGCAAGTTTGAACAAAATAAAGTTGAGTTTAATTCATGACTTTTTCAAATTCACTTCGAAAAGTATTCAAATTAATGTTTCAGATGTTGGGTTTTCATTTTTAAAGGGATTTGTTTCTAATTCACATATTGGCAACAGCGCCTGTATCAAGTTGAAATAATTTATATGTACCTAGATATTCTACTTCAAAAAAGGAAAATTATCTTTATAAATCAACAATTAATGCAAAATATAAATTATAGTTCAATACCACCTCCACAAGCCACATAAACAACAGTTGTTTTGTTATTTATTTATATAGAGTTAGATAGGTTAGGTGTACAAAATGTCATATGTCACAGAATGTCTCGAAACTAGGAACATAAGTGAACAGAACAGCACGCCCCTGAAATATGTCATCTTTGTTTGTCTCATTCAGGTAACATATTCATTGTCCTTTATTAGCTATAACCGATGTTGCCAAATGGTGAAATAGAAACGTATCCCTTTAAATGTTGAATGCATTATTTCATTCCTCTTTTTTAAGTATTTAAATAATTTTTTAAAGAAAATGGTTGAAATGATAAATTTAAAATGCGTTGTTTTAGAGCTCTTTTATGAAAACTACTTCATTTGAGGTACAAATGTACCTGTAAGTACCTCCTGCTGGTGGATTCGTGCATTTGTATTTCTTTCTTTTGGTAACCAATTGTTGCCCATCCTTATACTTGGCTGTACCATACTGATGATGGGCCAAAAGTCCGAAACACGTGTCTATGGTTTACCACTTCCTTTAGTGCTTGAGTAAGATGATCACTTTGTGAGTGAAACACGTGTCGAGGTGTTAAAAATAAACGTTGGGTTAGAATAAAACTATAGTAATAAGAATATTACAATAAGTGAATATTGAAACGAATATTTAATTGTGGTCAATGTATCTCTGGAGTTTCACGATTGAATTATTAAACCTAGATGTCGTCCACACCGTAGTCCTCCCAAATTGTCATCGAATCAAGCTTTTTCAAATCGTAATTAATTCAAAGACACCCTTCTCCAGTGATTTCCATTATTTCACGCGATTTTTTTCCACACTCACTGCCAAGTAACTACGTTGTCGCTGATTATTCCGTAATGAATGATTCTAGAGTAGTAAATGTTGAATATCCTGATGCCACACTTCACTAACGCCATCTAGTGTTCGCTTGTGGAAACATGGAAGTCAAGCATCGAACGCGATACAAAACGAAAACTCGAGGAAAACTGCCAGACACTTCTTTATTTTCTTAGGAAGGAAATGTCGAGAAACTAACTGTGAAACATTATTCTGTTGGCATTAACCCAGACAACCTTCCAGAAATTGGATTCGCCTCGTTCGCCGAAAGCATGCAACTGACATCAAGTTAAATAAATGATTGTAAATTCCTTTCACGCGAGGATGAAAGGTCTCCTTTCGATTCGGATCAGAAAGAGCTTTGAGTTTAGCGCGACGAGTCCCATTTACTTTGAGGACGTAACTAAGGAAACACTTAAATTATGTAGTTTCATAAACTAACGCGTGAAAGTTGAAATGATGAAAGAATTACTTTTTTCATTTCCGTTGCCGCAAGATTGGATTTTGAGTACAATATTCCAGAATATCAAAGACTTTGAAAGAATGTATCTATTAAAATCAGTTTTTTTGTGAGCCTTCTCATGAACGATAACCTCCAGAAGTCCAAACTTTAGCGACCAAAGGATTAACAATGTCTTTCATTTCAACATGTAATTGCTAGGTATCTCTTTCATTATATTTGGTTCCTAACACAAAACTTTTCATTCTCCATCTCCAATATCAATTCTAAGAACTTGAAAACCTTAAAGGTATAACTCATCCCTAACCTTCCTGATCCAACTGCCTTATAAAGTACTATTCCCGAGTAGAGAGGACTGGATCCCCCGGGAAAAGAAATCTTTATATTGGCCAAACAGTGAGACTTTTCTCCAAAAGAATAAAAGAACACAGAAGTATTGGCTTGAGTTTTAATGAGCTTGTAAAATTTCAACATTTCCACAAAAAAGAAATGGGAAAAATGAGGAAGTAGAGAAGAGAAAGACAAAGGGGATTCGGTTAGAATAAATACAGGAACAGGGTGAAACATTGAATACCGCAAGGTGTGAGACGATTGAGAAGACAAATTAATTGAGGATGTGAAATCCTAATGATCTGAAAGTACAGAAGTCGAAGAAGACAATTTAACAACATCGCAGAAAGTAGGGCAAACAAACATATTTTGGCAAATCGAAAAACGTGACAAACCATAAACAACTACCTTCAAATTATTTATGCCAACAGCTTAACGCCCCTTAGAGTTCATCAACTCCCATACCTCACATACAAACATCAACATCATGAGACTGGCACTTCCTAGAAAGGTCTGCCTCTAACATAATCCTCAAGTCTAGTCGCTTGGCACAATGTAAATGTACCGTGCCCGTACAGCGATAAATCTCGCTTAGAAGAACAAATTGCACATGCAGCTTCCTACTTTTACATTATAAAGAGAGAGAGGATTACTTGTAAGCCGATTATCGTTGTGTACTTGGAAAGTAAACTGTAATATGATTAGATTGATAGGAGCCGTGAATGTAATTAGTTCGGTGAAAAATAGATGAACGTAGCGGTAAATCGTCTTTGTGAGAGTCCGATGCGGATAATCGCGAAGGCATGAATCATTCCTAGAGAGGCTGTAAATAAAAAGATTGCCACTTACGTGTAACAGTGCTCTGCAATTGTTATCTTTTGATTGGCATGATTTATGGAGTGCTAGTTTCACATGTGATTGCGTACGCCTTTCTCCCATATGATTATATATTGCATTTTATAATACATTGAAAGAATCAGTTTTGAGTAGTAGTTATTTTCAAAATCATCCAGCATATTCAATATGGGTTTTTATTGCAGCTAAGTTCTGGAAAATGAAGTGCAATTTAAGGCATACTAGAAAATTAGTCCGATGAACAGATCTGCCGAAGTTTGGCAGGCCCTGCACCTTGTGTCAGGAACCTCTATACCCATCACGCGACTGCGGTATACTAAGGTGTTGAAGACACCTGGCAAGACATGATGAACCCCTCAGTTTCCGACTTCAGCCCACTCGACCTGAGAAAAGCAAACGTCAGACGCTTTGATGAGCCAAGGTCTCCAATGTTATTGAAGAAGACCCCATGCATTGGATTATCCTTGTGTCTCCGCAGAAGTAAGGTGATCTCTGCGGCTTTTATCTGAGCTTTTTGCTGAACGGGTTCCAACTCGGTGACAGAGTTGTGGTCACCTCGTTCAGAGTCGAAAACTATACCGAGTTCATCAGGTGCTCGGGCAGCTGCCCTAAGGAGAAATACTGCAATTCCTGCTCTCTCATGGTCATGGACCATGCAGAGAAGAGGATCCGAACTCCTGACGACTTTACAGGCTGTATCCAGTACCATTCTGTCATGTAGACACTCAAAAGTCCACGGCCTCCTTGTTGTCGGGGGAAGAACAACCGTGGAACGGACGATTTGGGATGCAAACTCCTATAGAGATGCATCATTTTTCGGGTCTTTATGTCAAGTTGATACAGCTCCTCCCGAGTCCACTTCACTACTCCAAACGAGTAGAGTAAGATTGGAACGGCAAGCATATTTGTTGCAGCAACTTTGTTCTTCCCCGACAGTTCCGATGAGCAGATCTGTCGAAGTTTGTGCTGATACTTGCGCGGAGAGAGTTTTTCACTGCTGTTACCTCTTGTGAGTGGCGTTGTTTCACTCCGAGGTGAGTATACGTCTCTCCGGCATCCAGATGGTGTAGGATGCTTCCATCTACGAGCTGCACATCCTCACCGTAGTCCCCGCATCGTCCTCTTTTGAGATGGACCATTGCACATTTGTCTATCCCGAATTTCATATCGATAGCATGCGTGTACTCATTCACCACCCTCAAGGACTGATGGAGATCCTTCTCTCCAGAGGCATAAAGTTTAAGATCATCCATATAAAACAGATGGGTGACCTTGTGCCTCCGGTTTCCGGGGGTGCCACAGTTATACCCTCGAGTATTTCTGAGCGCAACGGAGAATGGCAATAGTGAGATGCCAGAAGAGAAGGAGACTGAGAGAATCGCCTTGAAACACACATCTTCTGAAAGTGACCCACCCTGGTTGGATTCTGGCTTGAACAGATGTTATGGTATCATTTCTTTTTTTTAAGTAGTGTGTGCTGGTCAGGCCTTATCCCCCCAAGGCCCCATACATTCGGGAGGGCGCGCCAGCATTATCAACCAATGACCACTCCCCACACCATGGGATAGGTGATCATTGGGTCCGAGTATCATGTGCCCTGAGCAAGCGCAGTTAGCCAAGATGACAGTCTTTTGCATATGTGCGGCTAAGATTTCAGTCTTAGTGCGGCAAGCCGGTATGATTTTAAGATTCGAGAGTAGAGAGGACATTATTCCACCAAGGACTCCAATATTCAGAACAACCATCTTGACAGAGTTATCTGGATAGAGTCTGCGGAGTTCGAAGAGAAAATCTCGATATTTTATCCGTTTTTCCTCCTCTTTTCGGACGATATTCGTCTCGCCAGGAGCTAAAAACTCCACGACATATATCGTCTTGCTCTGGTGGTCGAGAAAGACTACATCAGGCTTATTAGTTTGTATGAACCTGAGGGTGTGGAACGAATAGTTCAAATAAATTCGTCACTTCTCGTTCACCACAACGGATTTAATATCCCTAGAGTGTAGGGCAACACCGGTGTCTCGTCAATACCGTAAGAGTGCCGTTGATGGTAATATAGCACTCTAAGGGCAACGTTATGTCAATGTATATAGGCCGAGACCGCATATGCCGGACATGTTGATAGCAAGTACATTAGGGTCTCGAGCGCCTCGCGGCAGGCCCTGCACCTTGTGTCAGGAACCTCTATACCCATCACGCGACTGCGGTAGACTGAGGATTGAAGACACCATCCTGGTGAGCCATGATAAACACCTCAGTTTCCGACTTCAGCCCACACGACCTGAAGAAAGTGAAAGTCAAGCACTTTGATAAACCAAGGTCTCCAATGTTATTAAAGAAGACCCCATGCATTGGCTTATCCTTGTGTTTCCGCAGAAGTGAGGTGATCTCTGCGGCTTTTATCTGAGCTTTTTGCTGAACGGGTTCCAACTCGGTGACAGAGTTGTGGTCACCTCGTTTAGTGTCGAAAACTAAACCGAGTTCATTAGCTGCTCGAGCAGCTGCCGAACTCCTGACGACTTTACAGGCTGTATCCAGTACCATTCTATCACGTAGACACTCCAAACTCAAAAGTCCATGGCATCCCTGTTGTCGGGGGAAGTACAACCGTGGAACGGAAGATTTGGGACGCAAACTCCTATAGAGATGCATCATTTTTCGGGTCTTTACGTCGAGTTGATACAGCTTCTTCAGAGTCTACTTTACTACCCCAAACGAGTAGAGTAAGATCGGAACGGCAAGCATATTTATTGGAGCAACTTTGTTCTTCCCCGACAATTCCGATGACCAGATCTGTCGAAGTTTGTGCTGATACTAGCCGCGGAGAGAGTTCTTCACTGCTGTTACCTTTTGTGAGTGGCGTTGTTCCACCCCGACGTAAGTGTACGTCTCTCCAGCATTGGTGTAGGATGCTTCCATTTACGAGCTGCACAACCTTTCCGTAGTCCCCGCATCGTCCTCTTTTGAGATGGATCATTGTACATTTGTCTATCCCGAATTTCATATCGATAGCATGTGTGTACTCATCCACCACCTTCAAGGACTGATGGAGATCCTTCTCTCCAGAGGCATAAAGTTTAAGATCATCCATATAAAACAGATAGGTGACCTTGTGCCTCCGGTTTCCGGGGGTGCCACAGTTAAACCCTCGAGTATTTCTGAGCGCAACGGATAATGGCCATAGTGAGATGCAGCAGAAGAGAAGGGGACTGAGGAAATCACCCTGAAATACACCCCTTCTGAAAGTGATCCACCCTGTTTCGACTCTTGTTCGACCAGATGGTGAAGCGAGTTCGCCAAAGTGGTATCAATTGTTCAATGCATCTCACTGTGCTGCATTTGCTCAGATGCCTTGCGGCATCTGAGCAAATGCAAGATGAGATCATGCCAAATTGTATCAAATGCCTTACGGTAATCGATCCAGGCCATAGAGAGGTTACGCTTATATTGTATCGATTCCTGTGTTACATATCTATCGATGAGCAGGTTCTCTTTACATCCAGCGACTACTCTCTTCGACCCTCTCTGCTCAAATATCCGTTCGAATACTCGCTCAACTGCGGTGAGTATTCGTGTGTATAAGATGCTTGTAAACAACTTATAATTCGAATTCAAGCATGTTATCGGTCTGTAATTCTTAGGAATCGACAAATCTCCGCTTTTGGTGATAAGAACGGTCCGCCCCTCGACAAACCAATCCGGAATCGGCTGCTCTCCGTCCAGCCATGACTTGAAAACTCTGGCCAGATGGCGGTGGGTACTTGGTAGTTTTTTCCACCAATAAGTGTTCAGACCATCTGAGCCTGAAGCAGCAAAGTTCTTGGAACCAACAAGGGCCCTTCGAATGTCATCCGGGGTTATCGGGTTGTGCAGTTCATTGAGCTCAGGCTGTCGAAGCTCTCTGTTGAAAGCTTCGAACTGCGCTAGGGCTGGACTGTCTAAGTTGAGTGGCTGAGTGTTTATAGATATCCTTCCAGAAGGATTCCACCTGATCAGCGGTTGTCGGCTTATCCACAACACGTGGAGGCTGTTTGGTGGTCAGCAGCACGCCTTGGCTCATTTTCAGATATTCCAACTGGGGCGCTAGCTGCTGGGAAAAAAGGAACGTCCATAAAACAAAATCATCTTATTATCATTGTTGTTTCATGACCTTAAATTTCCGGTGAGTGAATTTATATTCAGTATCAGCATTGCACACGTGAGGAGCCGAGGCGGGTCGCTAGTCTTCAACAAGTCTCTAATGACCTAAGAGGTCGATACTCGTAAATAATTCGAAAAACTATTTATCATTTTTTCCTGCATTTTCTCATTTGCGAGAAAACGGTGCTTGATATATACATGCATTGTTCCACACCAAATTACCATCCTTGTTTCTCAACCAAGTTATTTGAACGATGTATCAAAACTTCTAAACTTTTTTTTGCATTCAAGGAAACTTATTTAATAGAGCCCACGTTTTAAATTCATGGAAAACTAGCTAACTTGAACCCGAGATGTAGATTATTTCCATATGAGGGTATAAAATGATTTTTATAACACTCCAAGATGAACAATAATAGTTTTTATATCGAAATGGCCTTTTTCTTACAAACGAAGGAATTTATTTTTAATATTTCCAATGAGATTGATCACCTGAATATTAATTGGTTAAATTATTTTTCACTTACCCTTTTTGTGCTATTGACCTTTTTTGAAAGTTCTTACCTGAAACAATAAAATCAAAAATGAAGATACGTGAAAAGGACGAGTAGAAATGTCTCTGACACTTCAAAAATCTGATTGATTCATTTATTTCACAGATTCTGGAAGGTTCAAAACTCAGCAGTAATCTGATTATTGCTGTAGGTATTTCTCTCACGCATGTTCAACTGACGCAAAATAAATAATTTTGAAAACATCCACAATTATTACATGGTTTTTATCATCGTCAAGGTCAAACATGAACATGTGAGTATATAAAATTATATTCCTGTAAGTTTGTTTGCGATATTTTATCTGATTACATTCAACTGTATTTACGACATGAAATATTCCAAACACGAATTCATCACTCAAACAATTTTCAGTATCAGTTTATTCTTTGCATGTTAAGCATATTGACTCTAGATAACTCAGTGATTCAAAAAACAATCACTAGAATTGGAGAAAGTAATAATACTAATGTGCATACAATATACATATATAGACACATGTACATACATATAGAGTTCAAATCACATTGAAATAGGTTGAATACAGGGTAAAGATATACAGTGCATTTCTTTAATGTCCTCCCCTTTTATTTTTTGAGCGGGTCAACTGAAAAAATTGAAATTTGGGCCCACTGACTAATAAGAAAGTTTTTCTTCCTTATTCAGAGGATATGCAGTTGTTTAGTACCTCGTCCACTAGATGGAGTGACATTTTGTGATGTTCGCTCCAACTTCGGAAGAGGAATGAAATACTCTGAAAGAATTCCGATTTTCAATTGTGGAATATCATTGACTTTAGGTCGAAGATGGTCACTATCTTGCACTGATGAGTGGCTAATAAGCCCGAAACTGTTCTGCAAGTGTGCCCGTTCCATAATTGAAGGTCGACTCTTTCAGTTGTATTGCCAATTGCATATGCAGAAAATTTCCTGTGAAGATTCCTGCACTGACGTCTGTCGGATATAATCCAACGCCCTTCGTGGTATTAGCCAGGGGGGTAGCTATTTTCTGATAGGCGTCAGTCTATTAAACCTACTGTGTAGGTATATAGAGACTGGCTTGAACGTTTGAAGTTCCATTTGCTTTAGATTTGTTTACTGCCAGTTTTCAAGCATAGCCCACCGACTAAAAAAGTTTAAAATATGTGTCACAAGACCCCCCTTTCCATTTAATTTTTTTCCCAGATTGCGCCCAGTCGCCAAGTTTCATCTGTCAATTTCACTTCAAAATAAAGTATTCATGCATTGATTTCATTATCCCAAATATCAATTTTTTGGGTTGACCCTTTAAAAAAATAAAAAGGGAGGACATTAAAGAAATGTACTGTATCTGCACAAATATAGACATACATTAAACAATTTTATCCGAATACATACAATTCATACGGATACTGAAGAGATATATTACACATTAAAGAAACAATATTAAAAAAGTAAAAATTTTTGAAAATGCAGTATACCGCACTTTGTCTTTATATAAAACATAAATAGACTATAATACAACATAATAAATATTTTACTGATTTCCGGAATTAACAGTTATTGAAATTTTGATAGGTCAAGGTAAATGATTAAACATCTCAAGACGTAATTGTCAATTATTACCCCTAAAAATTTTAAACCAGGTTTTCAATCATCTTGTCTACGTTCTTTTTTAATGGTATGCTGTCAATAAAGCAGCGTAATGATATTAAGTTTGTTTCGGAAACAATAGAAGACAGCAGATTGGAGTCGCACTAGTTTTCAATTTTTTTTATATCTGATCTCACAAACCCTTGGATTTATTTCACCATAATATTGTGCTATCATCGGCGAATGGGGTGAATTTTTCATCTATATCAATAGATGTTAAATCGTTTATGCATAACAAGAAAAGTATCGGTCCCAGTATTGAACCTTATGGTACGCCATCTGACTTCTTCCTGTGAGATAATTTTTGAACCATTCATGAGTGATTTCACGCATGCCACAATGATATAGTTTTTTCAGCAGTATTTCGTATAGTCAGTCAAAGACTGTAGCAAAGTCACAGACCAATTTTTCTACGAAATTTGTATTTATATCGTCGTACTTGGGAGAATCTCAACAATAATGAGACAATTTCCATTTAGTGCTGTCTAGAAAGTTAGTACGCCATTGGAATTGTTCATTTTGAGTGATTCATTACTGTGCACTATAGTAAAACTATGATTCAACATTTGTGCATCGTTTAACACCAGAAGGAAAACATCTGAACAAAAATAAATTTTATAAAATTCCTGGAATTTTTCAAGTCATAACACAATTTATTTATCACTCATGTTTGTATAGTTTATATCAATTAATTTTTAATCATCTTTATCTGTTCTAGGAAAGAGCAAGCGTGTGTGAAATTATCGGTTGATGATACATCAAATCGAATACATACTGGACTAATGAAATCGATACAAGGTCGATTCATTACAATTGACGTTTAGAAAAGAAATCGCTTGAAATTATTCTGACAGACAAATCTCTCAGGTATATTTTCAATCAAGTCATTTTTACCCTTTCGGCAGGGAAATAAATTATTTAAATCTCAATTATAATCAGGGGTCACGTAATATCTCGTTTGATTTTCATTTTCAACGGTTCCTGTTTTTTTTTAAATTTGTTACAGATATCCAGTGAAATCGTTATAAATAACTTTCGATCCAAATTCAAGTAACATCATTTTTGTGAGAAAAAACATTTCTTTCTAAGCAGAGCTTGAAGATTTTCATTTTTCAACGCGAGATAATGGAAAGAAATTGAAATTACACTCTTCAATTATTCAAAATAGCTTCCTTTATTTCTATGCAACAAAAGAGGTTTTGTTAGAAGCGGTTTCGGACATCATAGAGATGTTGAGTATTATAAGTTGTAGTGCTCGACTTGACCCACAAAAAATCTAAACGGTCTAGACTCGGTTGACCTTGTGGGCTGTATTTATTTAGTCGTATTCGAATAGATGTAAGCCACAATGAACCCTTGCGAGTTGCAGTGGAGAGTAGAATAGACCTTTTTTTAGACCTGTTTATCTAAAACAGTAACTTCTAAGAGCTTCGTTTTTCACCATTCCATTTATTTTATTCGTGGGGTTTCTTACGTGCTGTAATATTAGCGCACCTACCAATTTACTGATGAATTTCCAATATAGATAATCGTTTCGTAGTTGAATAAACCATTGTGAGCAAAATATCAAGTCGAAGTAGTCGCTGTCAAAATACTGAGGTACTAGAAGAAGAATGTTAAGAAGTCGTCATTGCTATTTCGAAGAAGATAAAAAAATTTGCACATAAGTTTTTATTACAAACATTGAATTCCAAGGTTGTTAACAACCAAATAAAGCAATCCCTAATGAAATTCGTGCTAGATTTATAATGAAAAATTAGACATGAAACTGGAAAAAACATAACGTCATCTATCAACTGTTGATGGAAGTAACAAGAATAAAAATATTCAATAACATAGATCCTAGAGTTTTTTCCCACGATAACGAAAAGATTTTTCTATGAATAAGGCCGAGAAATGAAAGTTATTACTTTTTTATTATAAAACTTTCTACTTTTATTTTCGCAGTAGTCATCATTACAAAGGTAGGTAGGTCAACGCTACCATAAAATGAGTTAGTACCTTTACTGTTAAATATGAATTTCTATAAAAGACAGTTGTATTGCTTTTTATTATTGGAATGTTTCCAAAATTGTCTAAGCTGCAATAAAATGAGATATCACCATTTTTGTTTATATTTCCTATGAAAAAGGTCTAATGATTTTTTCCTCAAGTTATTAATAGGTAAGTATTCGGTTTCAATTATAAAAAATGTATTAGAGGAAACCAAGCTCATCATAGGTACTAGGCAGAGTCATTGATGGAGACAAAATTTGAAGAATGAACAAAATTATTTTTTTGGAGGAAATCAAGAGTTTTGCATTGACCTTTCTGGGGATTTTCATTCCCCACAATATGAAAAAATTGTATTGTAGAACTTTAAACAGTTGTAGAAAGAGCGAACTTTTAATTCACTTCGATGAGATACTACGTAATTTGAAGATATTTTTCACAAAGAAAACAATATTACAAAAAATATTAAAATAAATTTTTTCATGGCTTTCATTGAAATTTTCACTTTTTAACGTAATAAGAAAGTGGAAAATCAAATTTTTTTAATTTTTCCACCGGGAATCTTTTTTGAAGGCTTCCAAAAAAAGTTCCAAGAAGTGTACAAAATTTGAGGTTTTTTAGTTCAAATTTAAAAATTATGAGGGTTTCTATGTAAATTTAAAACTTGTAAAAATTAGTTCGTCACCAGTTTTGACTCTACAGGCTGATTCACGGTGGATGGCACATCAGACGTTTCTGGTGAACCAGACAACGAATCACTTTGAAAATTTAATGGAGGGCATATTCGGACATTCTCTAGCCAACTAAAATATTTTCGACAATGCGGTGTTGCCGCTTCTATTAGAAAGCAGTAGCAACTTTGATATTTCAAATGGAACACTCTGTATATAATATTATTTTTGGAATCTCCAACAATTGCCCGACAACTTTTCTTGATATTTCCCTATACCTATCTGTTACCGTTTTCGAAATAAAAATTAATTTCAATTTTTTTCTTCGAAAATCATGACTTCTAAAAATGCCGATATCTTTCAGTTAAGAAGTACTATGATATCGAAATTTGGTTTGGAGTTGATGATACTTGGACACTTCCCACACGTCAGCCTAATCTCCGTTACTTCAATACAGGGTGGTAAAAAAATACAGTTTTTTCGTTTGCTTGAAAAAGTTGCTGAAATTTGATTATTTTAAATGGAACACCCTATATATTATTGAAAATTCGGAAAGCAGCTGAAATTTGCTTTCTTTCTATGTATATCATACCTATACTTAACTAGTCAAGTTTCGGATTTATGAACATTTATTTGTGAAAATGTCCCTTCAGAATGGTATTTCCATTCGGTATTTGGTAAGCAGGCCATGATTACTATTTGACAGTAGGGTTGTGACATTCTCCTAATAATATCGACATTTTCGTCACTTCAGAAGTTGCAAATACCTTCAAAACGATGGAACAAAACTATTCAAACGAAGTTCTTATGAATTTGTTTATTATTTTTGGACAGTGTGACAAAATTATCAGCAGAACATGTAGAAAGTTCAATGAAATGTATCCGAATCTACCGCCAATGAACCTCAAGAAATTTATACGAATTCAGAACAATTTCAATATGTTTGGATAAACTTTAAAAAAGCACCAAGAAACTTGAAATTGGAAATATTGATATGAATAATTATAAAAAAGTAAAACAATCATGTGGACTATTTCAAAATATGTTCGAATCGCTGGCCGTTCACTTCCAAGCACTTTAAAATGCGGGTGTTGACTGTTTTCGTGGTGGCAGATCTGATTTCATTGGGATCCAAATCTTCAAATGTTTGGGCAATCCTTTCTAAAAATTCATCTCTCGAATTCTTGGAGATTCCAAAAATAATATTATATACAGAGTGTTCTATTTGAAAAATCAAAGTTGCTACTGCTTTATAATAGAAGCGGCAACACCGCATTGTCGAAAATATTTTAGTTGGCTAGAGAATGTCCGAATATGCCCTCCATTAAATTTTCAAAGTGATCCGTTGTCTGGTTCACCAGAAACGTCTAATGTGCCATCCACCGTGAATCAGCCTGTATAAAGCAAATCTGGTTCGTCGTTGACGTCATTCGCCAACTTCTGAGCGATGCTCAGAACTCGTATATCTATATTATTTGCTGCTTTTCTCAAATTTATTTTTATGATAGCATATTAAAAAACATTGAGCCAACTGGATATTCAACTTTTTTCGACCCAACTGACCTACGGAAAATCTCTGTCTCCAATAACTCACCCTCTGTAATGAGATCCTATTCGAAAACCTTGCCAGTTGGCAATTTTATCGAGGAAGCCAACTGTGGCCGAAGCCGCACAAAGACGGACTCGAAACTCTATTGTAGAGGTCGTTTGAAAGTCATTCACAGCTAGCTACATCTCGGCTCGATTGCGGAGTCATTAACTTCGTATTTTTAGAAATTAATTAATTAATTAATCAAATTAACATTTCTATGTCCGTATCCGTGATAATGAGACATATTAATATCGATTTTGCTAATTAGATACTTGAACTTTTACCACAAATGAAAGTTATACCGGGAGATTTTTCTACCCACATATAGTCGAATAATGATAATGAGAAAAAAAAGGGTATTATCGTTGTCGTTTTTTCTTTCAATTATTTCCCAGCGGTTACTTAATGATACTGGGTTGTTAATTGCGTGTGAAATTAATGAATTGAAAAAAGGAACAGTTACAGCAGTTGTTATACAGGGTGATGTACATTGACAAACTTCAGGAGGTGATTCCCCACAATATTCTAATATGAATTGTCCAAATAAATAAATGTCCGGAAACGCTTCGTTTCCATGATACAAGATGTTGAAGTTTTATTTTTATTTTCGTTTTTTTCAAATAACTTTTGAAATACTGAGGTTTTTGAGGTGTCGAATTCGAACCTGATGTTCTTATTGCTCTTACTCGTAGGGGCGCGCCACCTACACGTCTTTTTATTTTTTTAAAGATTCATAACTTTTTTGGGCGTACTTCTAGCACATTTTTCAGTAAAAAAATCGATTCCTCTATCATATCTACGTAAATAAGGTACCCTTGTTAATAGTCGCTGTAAGCAACCGTTTTCTAAATATTTGGACTTGAAAACTTCAAGTCGATTATTTGATAATCGATGCATGTTGAAGTTATTACGAATATTTTGCATTTTTCACAAGAATGCTTTGGAAATAAATTTGACGTTTGTGAGTAGTTTTGGTAATTACATATTTTGTGACAGTTAGACGTTTTGTTGAAGTTTCCGTAAGTAAAAGTAGAAAACACTTATTTTAAAAAAATGGATTATTTAAACAAAAATGCTCATTTAGCCGATATGCATTTCGTTTATGGCCTTGCGGATGGCAATGCGCGTGAAGCAAGACGTATTTACCAGGAGCGATTTCCTAATCGAGTACTGCCTTCAGCTCCAACATTTGCTAGTCTCCACCGTCGTTTGGCAGAAACAGGTAGCTTCAAGAGGACAGCTGATATTATTGGAAGACCACGAGCAGTCCGAACCCCAGAGTTGGAAGAAGCTGTTTTGAACGCTCTCGAGGAGAATCCAGAAACAAGCACAAGAGTAATTGCTGAAGCTGTCAATTCTACTCAGTCCACAGTTTGGAGAATTATCCACGATCAACAGTTTCATCCATACCATATTCAAAGGGTACAAGCTCTTTTGCCACGAGACTTTTCCCAACGCATTACTATGTGTCAATGGTTTTTGAGAAAATTGGCTGGAAATCCTCAATATTTAAGATGTGTACTCTTCACGGACGAGGCAAACTTCTCCCGAAATGCTATCACAAACTTTCATAACAACCATGTTTGGGCTCTCGAAAATCCGCACGCAGTTAGTGAAAGGCATTATCAGTATCAATTTTCTGTAAATGTATGGGCGGCAATAATTGATAATTACTTGGGGACCAAGGTCCCCAGATCTAAACCCGATAGATTTTTATTTTTGGGGACATTTGAAGTCACTAGTTTATAAGACTCCAGTAGTGAACGAGGAAGATCTAAGAAACCGAATAGTAGACGCCTGTGAAACACTACGAAACACACCAATAATTTTTGAGCGGGTACGAGATTCAATGACTAGACGACTGACTGCCTGTATCTTCGCTAAAGGTGGACACTTCCAACAATTTATTTGAATACAATTTAGTTTCGTTTATTTTAGTTTATTCTACATATTGAAAACTTCCTGAAATAAAATGTTAACATTCCTTACAAATTTTATTAAAACAAATACTGATTATGCACCCTTGATATAAAAATAACTATTTCGCTTAAGGATATCATAAAGGAACGTATCCAACAGTAATGACCTCTTCAAACGAGTAAAACGTCAAATTCATTTCCAAAGCATTCTTGTGAAAAATGCAAAATATTCGTAATAACTTCAACATGCATCGATTATCAAATAATCGACTTGAAGTTTTCAAGTCCAAATATTTAGAAAACGGTTGCTTACAGCGACTATTAACAAGGGTAGCTTATATACGCTTATATACGTGCTCGTGGTCTTCCAATAATATCAGCTGCCCTCTTAAAGCTACCTGTTTCTGCCAAACGACGGTGGAGACTAGCAAATGTTGGAGCTGAAGGCAGTTCTCGATTAGGAAATCGATCCTGGTAAATACGTTTTGCTTCGCGCGCATTGTCATTCGCAAGGCCATAAACGAAATGCATATCGGCTAAGTGTGCATTATTGTTTAAATAATCCATTTTTTCAAAATAAGTGTTTTCTACTTCTACTTACGTAAACTTCAACAAAACGTCTAACTGTCACAAATATGTAATTACCAAAACTACTCACAAACGTCAAATTTATTTCCAAAGCATTCTTGTGAAAAATGCAAAATATTCTTAATAACTTCAACATGCATCGATTATCAGATAATCGACTTGAAGTTTTCAAGTCCAAATATTTAGAAAACGGTTGCTTACAGCGACTAGTAACAAGGATAGCTTATTTACGTAGATATGATAGAGGAATCGATTTTTTTACTGAAAAATGTGCTAGAAGTACGCCCAAAAAAGTTATGAATCTTTAAAAAAAAGAAAAAGACGTGTAGGTGCCGCCCCCTACTAGTAAGAGCAATAAGAACATCAGGTTCGAATTCGACACCTCAAAAATCTCCTGTTACCAAGTTTCGTTTAATTAAGTTCAGTATTTCAAAAGTTATTTGAAAAAAACGGAAATGAAAATTCCGAATTCAACCTCCTGAAGTTTGTCAAAGTACTTTTGAATCACCCTGTATAGTAAGAGGTTTTTTATTTTTCGTATTTTTTACTGCTGTTTTTATGTCGTACTTTCAAAACAGCTTCATGAAAGTTTCGCAAAAAAAGGAGGATTTCACCTACATTGTGAATGCCAAAAAGGTATTGCTAATACACACAAAATAACTCTAATTCTAATACAATACAACGAAAATGATGAACGAATCACGAAATCAATGACAAAATCAATTTGGTCGCAAAATTTCAATGTGCGTCAGCTCGAACTTTTTCTGTTTATTCAGCCTGAACAATTTAGGGACAAAGTTCTCAATACTTGAGAGTTATCGTTATCAGTTTTACGCAAAAACGTGGCAAATATCGTATATGACCTAATTCGATAAAATAAATATTTGATAAGTACCAAAGACCCAGACTAGAACGAATGAGATTATATCGAGTATAATATTTGTATAATGAAAAAGAAGCGGCATTATTTTTATTTACTTTCTGAATGTAGACACGAAAATGATATAACTAACACCGATAACGATAACACCCGATATTCGATAAGGTTAATGACTGTGATACTTCAGATATACGGACTTTTTATGAAATCTTAATTTTCGTTCTTTATCAGAACACATATATACTTTTATGACATTCCGAATTCAAAATTGGAGTAGATTTCCAAAGAATAATTATTTCCGAAGCAAGACTATTCTAAAAACATTAAGCTTCAGAAATATTTTGAGTCTGAAATAGAGAATCTGGAACAAAGACCATATTATCTGAAAAATTTTTATAGACCACCGAATTACTTATTAACTTTATACGACTTACTCTCATGAAAGGCGGGTTGGCTGTCCTTGTTTATCTTTTACTGCCTGATCCATTGTGCATGCTGTTTTTGGCAAGTGCATTCGCTTGGGATGTGGGGGTTGAGCCAACCGGCCATCGTATGCCTGCTTCCACGCTGGATACGGGAATGACAGAATAACTTGTGGTTCTGTTATTCCCTAACTGAATGGCATCCCAACGATGGCTTAATCCTAATAGTAGGGGAGCCCACGATGCAAAATGGGGATTTACTCGAGCGTCATAGAGACATATTAGGTTGCAAAGCTTAGATAATAAGAAGAAAAAAATGTTATACAGTGTCACCATTAAAGTGCGCACCATATGGGAAACTTTTTTTTTCGAAAAGTTTCAATGAAGTTTAACTTCGGCACTTGTTTGTGCTTTAAATTTAACTTAAAATGATGCGGCCAACTGCGACCCACTGACGTTCAGTGTTTGTCAAATTCAACTTTTTTTTTTTAAATTGAAAAAGTGCATTTCTAGATCGAATTTAACAAAAAGTTACTTGAAAAAGTTGTGTCTACGGCAATTTTATATCCATAGCCAAATTTTATGCAACTAGGATAAAGTTGACGTTTTTGACAGATACTCCCTTTATTTTAAAAAACAAGTTCGGTTAATTGTCATCAATTCATGTATACATAACAAACTCATCATGGAGTTTAACTTTTCTGATACATTTTTACTTATACGGACATTTTTAAAGAGAAATTAAAAATTTGACATAAAAATTTTAACATGACTGGTGCAAAGTTTCAATTTCTCTCTAAAAATGCCCGTATAAGTAAAAATGTATCAGAAAAGTTAAACTCCATGATGAGTTTGTTATGTATAAATGAATTGATGACAATTAACCGAACTTGTTTCTTAAAATAAAGGAGATATCTGTCAAAAATAAGCAAAACGTTAACTTTATCCTAGTTGCATAAAATTTGGCATATCGATATAAAATTGCCGTAGACACAATGCACTTTTTCAATTTTTTTCAAAAAAAAAGTTCAATTTGACAAACACTGAACGTCAGTGGGTCGCAGTTGGCCGCATCATTTTAAGTTAAATTTAAAGCTCAAACAAGTGCCAAAGTTAAACTTCATTGAACTTTTAGTAAAAAAAGTTTCCCATATGGTGCGCAATTTAATGGTGACACTGTATAATATATACCATACCTTTTCATCGGTGGGGGAAGCGGCTATAGATTTTTAAATAATATGTAAAAAAATACTGTTTCATGGACATACTCGAGCGCGTCAGATATTGATAGCATCAATGTCCTACGTATTTTTAATAATGTTCGTATGTTAATCTGATAGTTTGCATGATGCGGGTGGTTGTACGTAAAGGATAAAAGTGAAAAGAAAAAAATTCAATCGAGCGCGTCAGATTTTTTAAGGAGGTGTTAAGTGCAACAAAAAAAGCTCTCATTCAATAATCTGACGATTTCGATCTGACGCAAACTCGCAGCCATTATTATAATGTGCAAAAATAATTCGCAATTTTGAAATACTCAAGCGCGTCCGATTAAGATATATATATATATATATATATATATATATATATATATATATATATATATATATATATATATATATATATATATCGTTCATCTTCATGTTCTAGACGTGCTGCCTCATAATCTGACGATTATATAGAGGGATTCGCCTAATCTGACAAAAAAAAAATTAAATTTTTTTTTTTTAAATCATTGATCTTAACTAATTGAAAAGCTAAGGAGCATGCAAATAAATAACTGTATGTTTTTTAAGTAGAATACTTGTATTTATAAGAAATAAATTTTTTCAAATGCTCAAAAAAATTTAATTTTTTATAATCGATTGATTAATTAACCATCATCTTCATCTTCATCACGAACGAAACTCTGTGATCAACTGTGATGGCGTCATGGCAACATAATTCAGAGTGAGGACGGAGTGAGGGAGTAATAGATAGAGAAAAAGTGAAAGAAACTTGGAGAGGGAAATATAGGTATTATATATTTTTCGTTATCCTTTAATTATTTCCTTCGAAATAAAAAAAATCAGCTACGCTCGAGAATGTCGAAATGACGTTATTTTTTTACAACTTTGCTGCCCTCCCCTTTCTTTACGTCACTCTCAAACTGTCAGATTAGTGGAATATACACTTTTTAGCATGTAATTAACTCACCCTATCTTAATCTGATGCGCTCGAGAATTTCGGATGACCAATTTTTTTTACTAATCTGATCCTTTATCCTTCACGGGCGGCCTTATATATGGGGCTCATATTTGGTGAAGGTACCGAGTACAAGGTATCCCCCTGTATATTAATCTGCCGCGCTTTAGTAAATCCCGAATCCCCGCTATTATAAGGTGTGTGTATCCGTGTCGAGAGGATGAATGATACTGAGCCTATCAGCTGTCTCTACGGAACCTTGGAGATACCGGTCGCCCTTTGATCTTCTTTCCCTAGCTACTCGTAGAACATTTATGGACAGAGTAAACTTAAGAATTCTTTCTGACGCTTAGTCTATAGAGGAGATGGATGTCGAGCTTACGACTCCAACTGACCTCTCTGTAAATTTACAGAGGAGACGGATGCCGAGTTTACGACTCCAACTGACCTCCCTATTAATTTAGTTCAGGAGCGAGAGCTTCTCAACTCCTGATCCAATAACTGAACCCAAAAAAAAGGTTTGGTGGTGCAGTCAGGAAATGAGTGAGTCATCTCCTGATGAGCAGGGTTCCTAATAAAACCGCCTTGTACCAAATTCTTGAGTGGCGTACTCAGAATCTGTTTCAGGTGGAGGAACAAACCCCCCATGAGCAGGTTAGCAAACGTTTGCGCTCACGTGATAATTCACCAAAACTGGAGGCGAAAAACCCCTGCACGGTTGAATCTAAGGCGTCAGGTGTAGCTGACGTGCAAAAACCCTCATATGGGAAGGTTGTCGCGGGTATCAAGGTGGAAATCTTGCACCTTGACTATTCGACTACCTCATTAACGTTGAAACAGCAGAGCATATACTTTGTGCCGGCCCCGTTGGGTACCGAATCAGGTTTTTAGAGTACGGCTCTGCCGAACCATCTGATCTGAAAGACCACTCACCATACAAACTAATTGGCTTCGTTAAGAAGCTGGGTTTATTTGGTCGAGTGCGAATAGGTGTGAGCCACAATAAACCCTTACGGGTTGTGGTAGAGGGTCGAATAGACCCACTCACTTTGGACCTAACCTAACCTCACATACTCTCATGATAAGATTACTTATATATTTCTTAAACGAAAAACCATGATTTTCAACCCGAGACCTGTAATAAAATCCCACACAACTAGCATTGCCGGTGTATCATTAATGTGATGAATTTGAAGTATGTTAAAAATTTCAGTACTCTGTTAATTTTTCCTACGTTTTGACATTGCCAGACTGTTTTGCCTGGACTACCTTGAGATTCTGAAAACACCGAACTCATTTGCGTAACACATCGATAAACAGTGCCTTTGTATCCACGTCACATTGAAAGCTAGAAAGGTAAATAGTAATAGAAATAATCGAATTGTTCAATTCAATGAAGTCACTGCCTTCCTGAAGATATTGTTTCATTTACTAGGAACTGTCATACTTTGATTTAATCAACACGGCCCAATTTCCGTTCTCCAACATTGATATACGACGTCTGTTCAGAAAATGAGGTGAATTTTCATTTTTCTCAAAAAATATTTATTCGTCAATTTTAATTTGGTCCCCTTCCAAGTAGTCCCCTTCAGATGAAGAGTCGCAGGGGGCCAAATCTTGCGAACACTACTTATTGACCGTACGACCATGCGGCAAAAATTCCTGATCCACTTACACAACAGTATTTAAAGAAAACAGTGAGTAAAACCTTGGTAGTTGATCGAACTTAACGTGCTTTTTACGGTCTTGGCTCTCCTGGACCATATGCCCATGTTTCTTCACCAGTTATGACCCTATTAACCAAATCTGGATCGCCATTGACGTCATTCTACAACTTCTGAGCGATGCTAATGCGATGGTTTTTTGGTTAAAATTAAACAGTTTTGGAATGAACTTCGCTGTCAGAAGCTTCATTCCCAAAATTTCCAAAACATTGCATGGCATGTGCCAACTAATAATCCGACATCCTCAGCTACTTCTTTAATAGTGCAACGGAGTCAGCAGCTTCATTTCCTTCCAGGTCACTATGGCCAGGAATCTAGACCAGCGACAATTTGTAAAGTCTTCCTAACGGCAATTTGCTACCAATTTAGACATTGCTCAGTAGGAGCCAAGAGCTTCTAACGCCGCTTGACTGTCCGAGAATATTTTTATTGACTTGTGTATGAGGTTGGATTTATCCAATCTCTCCGCACACAATTCAATAGCGTAAACTTCCCCTTGAAATACAGTCGCATAGGTTCCTAGGCATGTTGATACCTCTGTATCAACATTCTGTTGATACAGAATGTAACAGAATGTAACTGTTCATTCCAGTTACAAAAACTATTTGGTGGACCAAACAGTTTTCGTATTTTTTGTGTTTCTCTAAAAACAACATATAAATGTATGAGGTTTCTCTCATCAATCACACATTCACACAGTTTTTTCAAATGCTTGAATGTGCATTTTCACCGGTAGCAAACGTACAAAATTCTACAAAAAAAAGAAGTCGAAAATAATGATTGCAGGAAACATTTATTATCCATATCCCTTGCTTGAGGCTAAGATCCATTTTGCATATCGACATTATCGGTGAAAGCAAACACCAAAAAAATATGTAATGACACGTAATTTGCTAGACGGTTCTCGACCACTCGCAGAAAGTGAAATAAATTTATGGGCTGACTAACCTCAAATCGGTTTGACCTCAAAAGTAATCGAATACATAAACTAGCGCTATTGCATTCGATACGGATAATGGGTATGTACATGATTACTACATTCATTACACAGGATATACAAATGAGTGTGTAATTATCTCATGCATGTTTGAAGAATGAATGTACGTCGTAGAAAAAAATTGTTTTTTATGAAAGCAATTGTTGTTACGAAAACCTTGACGAATATTTGTAAAACTTGGAATTAATAATGACTCAATGACCGATACCTGTCCAGTAAATAATAATAATAATAAAGCATTTATTGCCCAACAGTAACAACCATTTACAGAGCAATTTAAGATGACAATATATATTAAGTATACTCCTAGCACTAATACATAGAGATCTCAGCGTTATCATATGATATACGCTCTAGACTTATTTTATAATTCGATTAAAGAACAGGAAAAAATATCACAATATTCACAAATTTTGTTATAGTTCGTGCACATTACATAGATTAATGCGCCCCACGTTTTCCTAAGGATATAAAGTCAAATCTTTGTAATAAAGAAACATAGTTTTGACTTCTAGGTGGGTATAATCCATCAATTTTAAAGCTCAAAAATTTCGGAATTTTTTTTGTGCCTTCTCCACGATAGAAATATATTGTCCATATATGGGGTTCCAACATACACAATTTTAAGACAACGATAAAAATAAAATAAATACAACAATAAAAATTAATTGGCGCTCCGGGGCGACTTCATTGATTCCAGTGGCGCATTTGCTTTTTCAGCTGCAGGAAAACCCGGAAAAACCTGCAGCACCACATCATCTGAAGATGATGGGGTTCCATATTAGAGATCCATATTCTAGTTTTGATCGGACAAAACAGAAATACATTTTTGTTAGAGCAGACAAATTTGTGAAATTTCTACAATTTCTTACAATAAAGCCATATGCACGATATGCTGCATTTACTGTACGACTAACGTGTATGTTAAAAGTGAGCTGCGCATCAAAATAAATTCCCAGATCTTTTATCTCGTCTGCTGCAGTTCTACATTATCTATTAAGTATGCATAGTGAAGACTATTGCTTTTCCTAGTAAATGTCATTGCTTTACATTTGAATATATTCACTGGGAGTTTATTTTTGATACACCACCTATGAAAAATATTCAACTGGATCTGCAAATAACTGCAATCATTTAAAGAAGTGACGGACGTATATAATTTTAAATCATCGGCGAACATAAGCCTCTTGCATTCGAGAACACAGATACACAGGTCATTTATGTACAGCAAGAACAACAGTGGACCTAAATTAGATCCCTGTGGTACACCGCTGGTTGCCGTATACACTTCCGATTTGTAACCATTGTAACGAACAAACTGTTTACGGTTGACTAAATATGATTCCAAAAGTGCTATATACATTTTGGGAAAACCTACGTTCGAGAGCTTGTGTAATAGAAGTGTGTGATTTATTCTGTCGAAAGCTTTCGAGAAATCTGTATACACCACATCCACCTGACCCCTATTATCTAGTGTTTCGCACAGAAATTGACTGAATATCGATAGATTACTAATTGTCGAACGAGAATTCATGAATCCATGTTGATATAGAAATTATATGTCTCGTTGACAAGTAGATGCGGTTGTACAAAATTATCTCGAATAATTTGGCTCCAATATTCAAGAGAGATATTGGCCTATAATTATCAATCAGATTCTTGGCATCTGATTTGTGTACAAGACACACCTTAGCTACTTTCCAAATATCGGGAAATATGGAAGATCTTCGTATAGAGTTGAATAAAGTTTTCAGGGGACGCATTAAGACCCCTATACAGTCTTTGAATAGAAATGAGGGAATGTTATGTTGTAAAGCTAGTATCATGCAAGGGGTACTCCGCGGGTCAATTCTTGGACTCCTATTCTTCTTGTTACATGTGAATATGTCACAAGCATTGAAAATTGGTGTATATATCAGTTTGCTGATGACACATCGGTTATTATTTCAGGGAATAATATGTCGGAGTTCCCATCAAAAGCTTCAACTGTCTCACAAAGCATGAGTATGAATGTTGGAGAAACGGGCCTAATTACATTCGGTTAAAAAAACTTTGAGGAATCCCAATATGCGAAACTCAAAATGCAAATTGATTTCAATATCAGATCATATAAAATTCCTGGGCGTTATACTACATCAGACCCTCAGGTGAGAATCATATATGAACATCTTAAATAGTAGGCTGAATTCCATCTGTGGACTTATACGATATCTACGGGGCCAAGTATATGTCAGTTGTTTGCGAACATATGAATATGCCCATGTTCAAGCAATTTTTCTATGTGATCATATGTCGGGGCTCTTCATCAAGCTCACAAATAATATTCATAAAACAAAAGGAAATTATAAGATGTATATTGAGATTGGCTCGTAATATTTCATGTAGGATATACTTTTCGGAACTTGACAGTGGCTTCACTGTATATTCTGGGCTTGCCCCACCGGTTTTCTACAAACGCTGATCAGTAGTCTGCAAATATGAACACTAGGCATCGAAATGAGCTATCTGTCTCTTACCATCTCAATTTAATGTGAGAAAGGTTCACACTACCAAGCAATCAAAGCATATACCTCAAGTACTGAAAAATATTACAGGTCTGAAGATGTTCAGAAGTTTGGCAATAAAAGTATTATTATTGCTTCAGTTCATCACCACATTGGAAAAAATGTGCCAAGGTCTACCAACCTTGAATTGGAAGGAAATTCAGGTCCTAGTGTTGTCCCTGTTCCAGTTCTGTGGCTGTATACACCTGCAAGATCCATCTGTGGATGAACAGCTGTTCTTAGTTTTTTCCCCTTCCGGAGCCACCAATCCCCTCCACTCAGGACTAGAACTGTAGTAGTTAACAGTTGGAAATATTAAGTGGAAGGTCATCCTCAGAATACTGTGACTTCCAATGTTAATCTAACTGCATTCCGGACAAGCTTGCTTTGTACAAATGGCAATATGCATAATTGTGTATGTTGTCCACCTCTCCACAAAGATGTGGAGAGAAGATAGGTCTAGATGTTTGCTGGTGGCACCACAGATAGCCAGGTAAGCAAAGTGGAGTTAAATTATCGAGATATCTCTTACTGGTGGAAAAAGACTATCACAGTTTTGCTGGGGTTAAAGGACATCTCCCTGTGACACCAACTGTTAACAACTTCCAGCGTTCTTTGGAAGATATTACAAGCTACCTTTCCTGGCGTAGTCTTCACAAGGTTGACATCGTTTTCTGCCAAGGACATCGAGCAGACTATCCAAAGAGTGACCCTGAATCTAATGGTTTCATTTGGTAGTTGCTGTTCTACCTACGAGCATGGCATGGGTCCAACCATCTGGCATAGATCAACCCATCTGAATATCAGGTATTTTTCTGAGCATGCTATAGAGATACCTGTTCATTTGTTTTTCCTCGCGGTTTATGACTTTAACCGCTAGTCGAGACTATAATTTGATGTCATGTGGTCTGTGAACATATTTAATTTTCGACCTTACCGTTTTTGCCCGGTTCCTTTGGTGAATTTTCTAGTCTGACTCACTCTTGACTTCCCCATTGACACAAGGTATGAAGAGGGGGGCACCAAAGCTGCTGTTGCATATAGAACAAGTTAGTTTTCATTGCACCCGCTATATCCAAACAAGAAGGTCTTTGCACTCTGTTTAGCCCGATGTTGGCGTCGTTTTTCATCATTGACCAATAGACTATATAGATGCTTATGTTATCATGAGTTCGATCATCAATGTGTGGAGGCAAATCATCTGTCTCTCCTGAGGTGTGCCTGAAACTATTTTGGCACTCACTTTTTACTCCTCAGCCTTTAAAGTTTGGTTCCAGGTGGGATCTGGCACCACTTCCAGAGATGTATCTCTTTTCCTCCGTATTGGTCTTCTTGGTGAATACAAATATGGTTGATTTCGTTATGTATATTTATATTTTATTATATTATATTACATTTGCCTTAGGCTAGGATGACTGGTCGCCTGCAGTCATGGATTTGAAAACCTAGTAACTGGTCCATTACAAAGTTCCATAATAGTGGAGATAAAACTATCTTGAGGAGAGTCCACTGCTACAAAAGTGTCCCCATAATGGTTGTGTATACCAATCTTCCTTCAAAGATGTGGTCTATTTACCTGCAACCTGTGCCACCAATTCCTCTTCTCCTCGACCCTGGACGAGAGAACCTCTTCTTTGAAGTCACCTGACCTGTACGTATATTGTTTTCGATGTACTTGGCTATTAGTGACAGGTTCCTACTGTCAAGTAGTACTGTATGTTTAGTATACATGAGATAAGCCTGACTGATCTCAAGACCTCCACTGAATACTGTCCGATTTCCCCAGGTCTAATCAGTCTCCGTGTCCCCAAGCCAAACTTCCTCTGAGAATTACATACATTATTTGAATATTCGGTAATTTTTGCAACATTTTTGGATAAATGCTGTCTGGTCTGGAGTTTAAACCCTGTTTGATGCTCAAATTATCTAAAAGAACAATTCATTCAGGTCAGTCTCCACTCAACTACACTGTAGGAAAATGGGCTGACATGCATCAGAAAACAACTACTCCCCCGGCTAATACCATGAAGACCGTTGGATTATATTCGACAGATATCAGTGCAGGATTCTTTTTAGAAGTAATTCCTGCTGTTGGCGATACGATTGCCGGAATCAATTCTCAATCATTAGAACACACTTGCAGACCGGTTTCGGGCTATTTGGCCTCTCATCAGTGCAAGGTAGCGTCCATCATCAACATGAAATCGATGATTTCCCATAATTGAAAATCAAATTCCTTTCAGAGTATCATTCCTCGAACAAGCTTGAAGCAAACAACATATTTTTCATCGCCTCATCTGCCTGTAAACAAGGTACTAACCAACAGCATATCTAAATGCTCTCTTTTGGAGCCCCGTCGTATTTGATATTTCATGTTTTTGAGTTATTGAAAAATTGATGTATTTCTGTTCAGCTCGAATGTATTTATTTTACGATCAAACCTGAGTTTTACGAGTATCACTTTCACTCTGGACTGGCGAAAAAGAGTAAAAACACTTTTACGAATTCCACAGTAATTGAACGTATTCGGAACGCGAGCTAGAGAAATTAAACCAGATTAAAACCGGTATATCTAATTGGCCATAATTTCACGGTGAAATAGACAACATTCTGAATCGTTTCATATCCCAGCAGTCTAGCTGGCTGATTGTATAATATTTTCCACTTCGATTCGAGTAATCGGCCCGCTGGCTAAATTGGAATTTCAACTTTGAAACGGTAGCCATGCAAAATACGTAATTATTATTTCAAACTGGTCTAGTTTTCACACCTCGTTAGCTTCGCGTTTTACGTTTCGGGCCACGTTTTGATATGAGTGAGATAAGTTATAGAGCGATGAGCAAGCATGTAATTTCACAAACTGAATCCATTAGTAAGTTGCGTAAGGCTTGCTTCTCGCTTTCTCTTACATGAATGAATTTTGTGAATAATTAATCAGGGTATATGGTTATGGCTCAGGTTAATGGTTTTTCATGGGCATCATGTTCCGTATCTATAAGTGGCTAGGAGTAGGGATGAACGGGTTCTTTGCCACCCCTTTACTTCAAGTTATAGTACTTCACTATTGCTCCCTTGGGAGATGCCGGCCTTTAATCGGCGTAGACATTTCCCAAAAGACTGCTACTTTGCTTCTCCTGCACTAAATGGTATGGGAATCCATTCAGCCACTAGCCGTGACTTTAAACCAGTTAAATAATTCACCCTAACACTTTACAACACATTGAGAATGCTTTCTGTAAAATTGCACAGCCATACGAGCTTTCAAACATTTTTTCCACAATCCGGTTAATCTGAAACCCCAAAATCCTCCGAGGTAAATGGTTATATTATTTTTAGTTGATATTTATGTGTTTTTTCAATTTTCAGGTTAGGTTTGTTCTTCACAGTTCAAATTCAATGAAAAAAGTCAGTCTAATTCAACCAGCAACCCGTGGGTTGGACTACCTATCGGGCTCGTCCCCAGGTAGCGGATAGGGGAACGGCCAGGGGACTGGAGGCCCTTTCCGGGAAGCCAATGTGGCCTTACGGACGGTGTCGCCGGACTCCTGGTCAGTGGCAGAAATAAGAAGGGTGAGGGGAACTAAAACCCCCCCAGCCTACCCAAGCTAAGGTGTAAGGAATCGTGCCGACAGCCGCAGGGTCGGTCACAAACGATCCCGTTGGGAAACTGGGCGGAACCTTATTGTAATCAGCTTACCTCTGGTAATGCAGGGCTCTGCCAGAGATGACCAACTCTTCCCTTGTTACTCGTGGGAAGACACATGAATGAAACCAACAGAAACAACAAAAACGAAAACCATTCTCGATGCTGGACATAAGTGCTCACCTCAATCTAAGGCGGTGACTGGGGATGAACAGAAATGTCCACCCCAATCTACCACTTGGAATGAGACTGCACATAGCAGATCACCTCCAACAGCAAGGGCACTTCCTGCGTCGGGCGCCAAGAGCTCCGCCTTGAATAAAGGCAAGGAACCGGTTGCCCCTGCAGGAAAGCTCCCTCACTTGTGCACCTTCACGAAGGGAACCCCAAGAAGGTTGAAGAAGTCGCGCAACGACAGTAATATCGCTGCAGCTTCCAAAACCTTCGCGGATGCTACCGTGAGACACCTCAAGGTTGCCAAAGAGAGTGTGTATTCGGCGAGTCTTAGCTTACACCTACCAATATAAAGGAGATGTCTCCTAGTGACATGTTCACCTTCTGGAAAGGACAGGATGGACGATGACCTAGAAGGACAACTTTTCGGGAGGATGTACAATGGATGCTTAAGTGCTGTGAGTCTACACCGTCCCTACTCTACAGATACCAGATACAGCCAGCAATACAGGGTGTAACTGTATAAGTGTAAAACATTTGAGGAGGTGATTCCTCATCGAAAAAAAGATAGGATCTTTCATATAAAGAAACTTATTTGGTTTATCCCATGGTTGTAAGGGGTGGAAAACGCAACCCCTAAAATTTATTTCCAATGTAACTTTTTGTCTTATTATTTGTTTACCATTTAAAACAAAAAAATGTCTCTTGGGTTTTTTGCCCAAAATAAACCAGTTGGCAGCAAAAAATTATTTTACGAACAACTACAGAGATACATAGTCATAAATGCGAACTGGATTTATTGTTATTTTGTAGTTAGTACCTGCATTGAACGATTTATCGGTAAAAAACAAAAGTAATTTATTAATAAAAACACACACAACACGTAGAAATCATAGTAAATGTTCAATATGTCTACCTTCAGACATTATGCATGCGTCTGGACGTGGGCGCATTGAGCCACATATAAGCTCAAATATTTCTGGAGTCTCTCTGATTACCCTGCACGCATCGATGATGCGGTTTCTCAAGTCATCTACATCGCGAACAGGAGTACGATAAACCAAATGCTGTAAATGTCCCCAAATAGAGAAATCGAGAGGATTGAGATCCGGGGATCGAGCTGGCCAGTTCTGTGGTCCTCTTCGACCTATGCACTGATTTGCATATGTTTCAGTTAAATGCTGACGTTCTACTTGACTGAAATGGGCGGGAGCCCCATCATGCATAAAAAACATATCCCTTCTGACGCCCAAAGGAACTTCCTCCAGCAGTACTGGATGCACATCTCTTGAAAATTGAACGTATGCCTCACCATTTAATCGAGGAGGTAAAAAATGAGGCCCAATTGAATCATCCCCAATAACTCCGAGCCACACGTTAAGAGAAAACTGTTCTTGATGGTTAGTTTCGACAATAGCGTGAGGGTTTTCATCAGCTCATATGTGGTAATTATGAAAATTAATAATCTTGTCCCGAGAAAAACTACATTCGTCTGTGAATTCCATCGTCTTCAGAAAATCACAATTTCTCCTAATCATTTCCAGCATCCAATTGCAAAATTCAAGACGGTTCGGAAAGTCTCGCGGTAACATTATTGCCTGTACTCGTTGCAGATGGTAAGGGTATAAGAGTTGTTCCTTTAAAATTCGAAATACCAACATTTAGCTGGAAAGCTATCTTTCTAGTACTAATAGTAGGTTGTTCTTCAATCAAATTGAGTACTGCTTCCTCAAGCTGTGGTGTTCGTACTTCTCGATGGCGACCACAATCCTGCGTTCTTTTGTCGAATGAACCATATTCTCGTAATCGTTGATGAAGTCGAGCAAATATTTTATGTGAAGGATACTGCCGTTGAGGATACATTTCAGCAAATTTTCTAGAAACTTCTAACCCATTCCCCTGCGACAGACCTTAAACGTAATGCATATCAGCCATTTCCTCATTCGTGTATGCCATTTCAATAACAAGTGAATTATTAAAGTAACAAATTAAGAACATAATAACAACACACAATTAGTATTATTTCAATTTCGAAAATTCACAAAATGACAGCGTCATACCAATTTGATTGTCACTATCGCTAATAGCGACCTACTAGATAGATTAGTTTCGTATTTTCGCACTTATGACGATGTATCTCTGTAGTTGTTCCTAAAATAATTTTTTGCTGCGAACTAGTTTATTTTAGGCAAAAAACATAAAGAACATTTTTTGTTTAAAATGAAACAGGCTATCGGAAATAAATTTTTAAATGGTAAACAAATGAGAAGACAAAAAATTACATTGGAAATAAATTTTAGGGGTTGCGTTTTCCACCCCTTACAACATGGGGTAAACCAAATAAATTTCTGGCTAAGTGTCTTTTTGGTAGTACAAAACGTCAGGTTCATTTCAATATTGTAACTTTTTTAGTGCTTGTGAAAAAAATTGTTACACAAATTTTATGTACCCCCTTTAAGGGGCTGCTAAGGGATGCTCCAATGAAATTGCTTTATATGAAAGGTCCTATCTTTTTTTCGATGAGGAATCACCTCCTTAAATGTTTTACACTCATTTAGTTACACCCTCTATATTAGAGTGAACAAAAAACTACAAAAAAATCTTCCTTTCCTTTTAATTTCTAGTTTTTGTTTTCAAAAACTGTTCTTTGGATAGGAAACACCTGTGGATCTTTCTGAGGATTCTATAACCATCAGGAGGTATAACAGAAAAAAAAAAGTTTTAATGTAGTATTTTGTTTAATCTGTGTATTATTCATTTCATCATAATATATTCGTATTGATTTCAATGAATTGATTCATTTCAATCTAATTGAACTTGAGTCCTCTTTCATTTTTGGTTTCTTGACTTCAAAGGAAGAACTCCATTTACCAATAAGTGGCGAATTGATATATTTCAAAACATTTGCTTGTGAGTCTAAACCTTCCTAAGACAACTGACAGAGAAATCTAGTAGCCTTCAATGTCGATAACAAAAGAATTTTAAGAAATTAGAATATACCGATAATTCACATAAAGCCTTCGACAATGCGACTTCTGAGGTATCATCTGGCAAAATGGGCAGACCAAACGATGAGAATGGGATGTATGTGAAAACCTATAGTCGTATAATGAACTTCGGTACGATCTATATTGTCACAGCTGAATCCGAAGTATTCCAAATAACAACTTCCCCGAAGTATTCCAAATAATAACTTCCAGTCAGGCTACAGAATTGACCCAAGTGATGACTTCGATGTCTCCAGGACCTCACTTCATATCTCTATTCTTTTCGATAAAGTGCCCTGAGTCCTTACTAAACAGCTATCTGTTCTTAGTATTTCATCCTCCATGGAGGAGAAAATACATCATGGAGATGATAAATAAATGATGATTGTTTCAAGTAGGCATCTACTGAATATGGATCTTCTGGGATGTGTTCAAGAGAGTTCATAACTTTTTTTGCTTTCAGTTACACTCCACCTTGCACCAATTAATATAACCTTCAATATCTATCCAAACAACGTATACTGTATCCCAATTCCATAAATAGATTCCATTAAAATAAATGATACTCTATGACAATCAATTAGCTCTTGTACGATACTGAATCGACTACGACCACGTAATAACGTTGCTTTTTCACAGTTTATAGTTCCTCAAAGCCGCAATCAGTTTTTCTTCGAATATAAGACACCAAACTCTACAGAGGAAATAAAAATGAAAGAATGCGAGACTACAATAATTGTCAGACACTACAATTCCAGAGTAATTCCATTGTAAAGCGATCTACGCAAGCGAGTTCACATTGTTTCGCGAAACAAACGAGATTTCAACGAAGCGTTAACAAAACAAGTAATGCCGAAACGAACTTTTGTTTAATGAAATTCAATTATAAGCGAACACAAAGCCGTATTATTTTCTCCTACGGAAACAATACCGTAGACGAACTAATTAATCACTAGCGGATTTTGGTTTAGATAGGAACATCAACGACTGTGAGAGCGGGGCTAACACAATTTGTTTCGTTGAACTGGTTGATTGATTTATTAAAATTATGTCGTAAATGCAGCATATATGTCATTTACTTATTTAAAATTAATTTTTATATAGCTGGAAACTGTTTTATATACAGCTATAACAGTTAAACATATATTGTCAAATTATGGATAAGCCAAAATATTAAAATTAATTTAGGTTGGTATACCTGTATGGGTGGTACACCTGGATGGTTTACCTGTATGGGATATCTATATAGCATAAATAGCGTTAGCTTCGCGTTAGTTTCTTCTTCTCTTTGAAGATGATCACTTGGTGATCGAAACACGTGTCCAGGTGTTAAAAATAAAGATTTGGTGTTGGGAAAAAACTCCAGTAATATTCATTACTACACCAAAGGTTCCAAACAGTGCATCATAAGTACCTGCAGCCTCTCAACTTAGACACTCCAGCCTTAACGCAGTTCGAAGCTTTCAACAGAGATATGCGGTTTTCACCATTAGGTTTGTCATAAAATTTGACTCTCAGACACAGCCATCAGTTTTTATCTATCTATTTTGAGAACAGGAGTTTTCCCTTAGAAGTGTCCATTTTGCCCACTCTGTACATCAATAATTGTATGTCTAGGACTATTAGGGTAACATCTATTTCTAAGAAAACCAGTCCAGTGTGGTGATCTATTTAAATCCAATTGGTCATTCAGTAAAATATTTGAATTTTTGAGTTCATTAATTTCCATTGCTCCCAAATAATTAAGCTTCAAATCTTTATTTCCATGTGTGGAATTTCGAAACCTCCGTTAAATATATGATTTTCTTCTAAAAGACGATTCGAATATGTTGAACTTGTTTTTTCATTGATATGGCTCAAATGATGTTCTTGGATGCAATTCCAAAATGTTCTCCCGGTCTGACCAATATATTCCTTATATACCTAATAGCTCAAATGATGTTCTTGGATGCGATTCCAAAATGTTCTCCCAGTCTGACCAATATATACCTTAGAACAAGTTTCACATTTCATATACCCCTGATTTCTGGAATTTGTATGTTTTGTCTTTATTATTTATTGTTTAACATTGATATTCATAAAAGAAAAAAAATATGATATGAAAACTCTCTATCAATCTTCTACCCGAATTATTGAAACAAGATTTCCTCACACAACAAACATCCTTGCTCCTACAAATCCTTACAGAAAACGTATATTTCGCATGAGAAATTTCAAATATATCCTTTTCTCATAAATCTATTGCAAATGCAACCGGCTTTCATGAGAATGCCAAGCTGTGGGAGTATTCAAGGATACTATTTTTAATATATCATACGATATTTTCAATTTGAGGAAACCCCACATTCTTGTTCGTTTTCTTTTTTTATTATTAATGAAATCGGAGACTGAAAACAGATGCCTCGAATCTCGCAGCAGGAGGTTGCCATAGCGATCTCCAGAGAGCGGTTCCCGATACTAAATATGGCTGCTTTTATTACATTCTAGTCGGGCATATTTTTTACTCCTTTCTACGTGCTATAAAGGGATATCTACGAGATTTATGGCTGTTGAAATGAGGAATAACTCTTTCTTGACGACAGGAGCGTTCTGTGACCTTCTATGACCTTTAAGAGGATGAGAAGTGTGGTAAGCACTTCCATGAGTTCTCTTTTTAAGAGTGTGTCAAGTGGAAATGTGCATTACTCATATTTGAAATGGAATACTATGAGATCAAAAGATTCTTCGCACTAACAAGAAATTAAAATATTGAAATAGCAATTAATGAAATCACAAAAATGCATATCTGTAGCAGAGAGGTAACTCCACTTTTAAACAAAATTGAGTTAATACCAGTTTCAGACTTCACTCTTTTAATTTGTTATTGTGGTAAAAAATCGTAAGTCACTTAACGACATCTAGTGGCGAGTAGTTGTACTATGTACTATCTTTTTCAGCTATCCACTAGGTGGCATTAGGCGTAATTGAATATTTGGGAAAACCGCGTTGGTTCGAGATAGTTCTGGTTCTAGCTAGTGTATTCCGATCACCTCGAGATGGCAGTAATAATTGCATATAAAAAGGCTAGCGGCGCAACTGCGAGTTAGTCTGCGTAGGAAAGGCGAAGGAAGCGAAACTGTCTATTGTGAAGTAAAGTAACACCCGTCAATAAAAGTATTTTGATTTGACTTATTGTTTTCATGTGTGATTTGTTAGTATGGAAAAGAAGGGAAACATGCAGAACGTTCCAAGAAAAATGGAACTTTCAGTATTTTGTGATTGAGTCAAGTAATAAGGCGCTATGTTTAATTTGTAATGAAACCATAGCTGTTCTCAAAGACATTAAACGACACTATATATCGAAACATCTTCAAAGTTACTTCAAGTATACAGGAAGTTTGCGGAAGGAAAAATTTGAAGCTTTGAAACGCGGACTCAAATCGCAGCAATCTTTGTTTACCGAAGCGAATACTGAACAAGAGTCTGCAACTCGCGCCAGCTTTCGTGTGGCTCTTGAAATCGGAAAACGTGGCAAACCATTCACCGATGGAGAAATGATAAAAAAATGCTTGATTGCAGTAGCCGAAGAAATATGCCCCGAAAATGTGAATTTATTTAAAAGTGTCAGTTTGTCAGCAAACACCGTGGCTCGGAGGGTGCAAGACATCGCAGAAAATATATCATCTCAACTGTCTAACAAAAATAGACATCATGAGTGGTTTTCTTTAGCATTGGATGAGTCAACGGATGTGTCAGATACTGCTCAGGTGTTGATTTTTATTCGCGTAGTAGATAAAAGCTATGAAGTGTATGAAGAACTTCTTGATATTGATAGTATTTACGGCACGACAACTGGGGCAGATATTTTTAAGGGAGTTGAAAATGCCATTAATAAAAAGAACCTTCGATGGAGAAACTTGAAATCTATAACAACTGATGGAGGCAAAAATATGTATAGTAAAAATAAAGGAGTGGTTGCACTTGTGTCAAAGGCTGTAGAAAATGATGGTGGTTAAAAACCATTAGTTTTACATTGTATCATTCATCAACAGTCCTTATGCGGAAAATGTTTGGATATGTCTGTAAACCCAGTCATGTCAGTTGTTAACTTCATCAGATCCACTGGGCTGAATCACCGACAATTCCGCGAGTTTATTCAACAGATTGGCGCTTAAGCGCTTTTTTGAACTTCGAGCAGAGATCGAAATTTTTTCAAATGAAAAGCAGCGCCCTTTTGCCGATTTAGAAAATAGTGAATGGATGTGGAAGTTAGCCTTCTATGTTGATTTGACAAATCATATGAACGAACTGAATTTGAGATTGCAAGGAGAAAATCAGCTTCTCCCTGATTTATACACCAATATCAAATCCTTCAGACAGAAAATAATACTATTTCAATCGCAATTACGTAAAAAATGTTTCACACATTTTGAAACATGTGAAATATTTGTGCTTTGAAGATAAATTTTGATACTCGTTTTTCAGATTTTGATGTCATTGCGAATGAAATTAAGCTTTTTCAAAATCCTTTTGATTCTGACATTGAAACCCTGGCTCCGGAAGTCCAAATGGAAATTATTGATTTACGGTGCAGTGATATGCTCAAGAACAAATATCAAAATTTATCTTTGTTGGAATTTTATAAGAGTCTTCCACTGGAACCATTTGATAATTTGTATAAATTTGCTCGTGGGTTGTTTTCTGTTTTTGGTACTACTTACTTGTGAGAAAACGTTTTCCAAGATGA
Source organism: Leptinotarsa decemlineata (assembly GCF_025532065.1). Taxonomy (NCBI): domain Eukaryota; kingdom Metazoa; phylum Arthropoda; class Insecta; order Coleoptera; family Chrysomelidae; genus Leptinotarsa; species Leptinotarsa decemlineata. Next base: position 8,307,185 of record NW_027412690.1, read on the forward strand.
AGTACACAAAGAATGTTTACAGATCTCAATTAACCGATGAGCATCTTAAATCTCTTTTGATAATTGGTACAAGTAAAATTGATTCACAACTACAAAGTATTGTCGGTGGAAAATCACAATTACATAAATCTCATCAGTGTTTTTGTTTTACTGTGATTCATTTCAATTATTTGTTACTTATTAATATGCTTAAACTTAGATACTTCAGTTAAGTTTTCTTTGTCATCATTTCTGTCGTTAAGTTTTACCGTGAATTTCGACGAAGGTCAACTATTATTATTGAATTCGTTGTATTCAAAAATGAAACTGAATTCATTGTGAGTGTATCAAGGAACAGTTTGGGAAAACTCACACATGCTTTCTTTTTAATTATGATGATCTCCACATTTCAGTTAAAACACTATTTCATTATAAACTACCAACAATTTTTTCATAGAATACTATATGAAGAACAAAACAATCAACTCCTGCTTGGCTATTAAAACGACTGCGATTGTTCAAAGTTCCAAAGTCAACAAGTTTATTGATCAATAAATCACAACACGCTGCCAGAAAAAGTATGAATAACAACGTTCACGATTGTGGTATATATATAGTTCATTCTCTGTTCGCACTTGTTCTTCATAAAAGGCATTCTTCCCAGAGCAAACAAAAAGAAAAAGAACAATCACTCTGACCTTGCATTTTTGAAACCTCATTTATAAGACCCCCAGGGGCAACAATCGGATTTACCTGCTGCCTTTCCTGAGGCAGAGGCGTACTACGACATTTTGTCTAGGGTAATGAACAGAACAATTTTCTTTAAAGAATGAAAACTTTCACTGCCAGGGATAACTGCGTGAAAGCTATTTTCTGGGACTTTTGCCCGTGGTCTGCGGGTTTTTACGCCTGACGTTTCGTCTACTACTGCGGTAGATATTATCAAAGACGATGTTGTAACGGCCGCAGTGCCCGAGTCGGTGTCGATGGAGGCAAATGATGGCTGTGAGGGAAATTCGATGACGATATTCTGACTACAGTTAGAGATATAATCCATAACTATAAGATGTTGGTTTGAGACCTATCCTCATCGAATGTACTCTAGCGAGTAACCTAGCGAGAAATCTCGTTCTCCGCCCATGTTTGGCGAACAGGCACAACTGGGATAATAAATACGGTCGGATGATACCCCGTAGAGAGGTCGGGGTGGAGGATGTTCCACGCCATGAAGTAAACATCTTGGGAAATTTAATACGCATTCCAGATGGGAGTGGATACATAATTTTATGATATCACAAGGCCGTGGGGGCGAGATTCAATTACATAAGCAATGCGTGTCATTTGTTTGTTCTAGGAGAGTAGGCCGTAAATAACAGAATAACGAGGCGGCGTCGGAAAGAAACTATCGTCGCGTCAACATGATTCAATTTGCTATTTATTCCATATGAATATTCATGAATGGTTATTGAATGTGTTTCTTTTACAAGTTTTTAAGCAGCTTATCTCTAATATTGGCATTGAATCCAGGAATCATTGTTATTTTGGAGAGAAAATCTTTCGGTGACATTAGCCTGAAGTCACCCGAGTCTTTATTTGATTCTTCTTTACAGAAAAAATGAATTGAAACGAAATATAAGATAACTAGTGTGACTATGCATTAAAAAAGCAACAACTCAGTGTTTACGATGTTGTGTTTTGCTTCTGAACACCGTCCTTATACAGAGTGTTTATTAAACATGCGGCAACAATTCAAAGGACTATTTCTTAGATAAGATGACATTTGAAAGATAATTTAATTATCTACAAAAATGACCTGAATATTTATTGTCGTATCTCTAACAGTTTAAAAGTTATATAATCATTGAAGAATGAATTTGTTATATTACTTTTTTCTTGCGTTTCTGACAACTTTATCTTTGTATTCATTTATGATGATAAAGAATGACAAAGTATATCATACAATAAAATTATTCGGCGATAGATTCAAATTTGTTTCTGTTGAAATCTTCAGTTTCTGACAGAAAGAGGAGAGTTGTGGGGTCATCAATGGAAAACCAAGATTGCCGAGATATAATTTCTATCGCAATCTGGTGACACATAGTTTCAACAAAAACAAATCATAAATAACCATACGTAAAATGATTTTATTGGCAACAGCCTACGTGATTGGACTTCACAGAAGTCTACTCATTCCACACACTACTTTTCCTGTTTGTCATACTCGTAAACATATCTGCTTCTGATGTAGACATTTGACAAGTGGCAGCATCTGGACCATAAATTAGCGCGTTTCCGAAATGAATTGGCTGCTCTCCAAATTAAACAAGAACTACGAGATGACTGTCGAACGTTATTTCCCATGGAACAATAAAAAGACAGCTGGCCGTAAAAATAGCTTTAGATACCTTTAGATACTCTATACTACCTTCATCTTTATAGGCATATTTATTGATTTAGACAAGTTGTGGACAGTTGAATTTAATTAACAGATGGTGTTGAGATTTTTACCGATTATTAGTATTCAGATGGAAACGGAAACCTTATTCTTGGATGGAGGAGAAAGGAGTAATATAACTTCCTTGATGAATATTACTGGAGTTTTTTCCCAATACCAAACCGTTATTTTAACACCTCGACACGTGTTTCGATCACCAAGTGATCATCTTCAAGAGGAAGATCAAACTAACTGTTTGATCCACTTTTTCCTCCGGAAATGGACAAAGTGAAATAATCTACATTTACTTTCAGAAACGTGACCTTCGAAGGTCATAGACAAGATCTATTTAAAAAATCTGTTTAAAATCTGTTTTTCCGTTAATCAGCTCACTTTAGATATTGCAAAAAAAATCTAGATAGATGAATACCTCTTGGACGTTCTCTGGACTGGCTAGGCAGTGATGGATTTTACCCTCCTCCTTACATTCCATCAATAAAACCCTCGAGAAAAGTTCTACTCTTGTACTCGTGCACAAGAACTGTTTAGTTTTCCACTTTTATCTTTGTCTCTCATTCCTTTTCTTTTGAAAACTCTAATAAACTCCCACTGTTTCTTAAAGAGTCCAATTACCTTCATCGTGATTTTTTCAACCCATTGCCCACCGTTTCACATCCCTCCCTCCCAGTTATTCATACCCTCTCATCTAATCCTGTCACAATGGTAACAGATGTTTTTTGTTTAGTAATTTCTAACTTCAATCCCATCTTGAAATCCACGATTAGCAACGTCTAATGTACCTATATTTTAATAATGACTCATCTATGGAACGCCGTTTTACTTTTTATTGTCACAAATATTCATTCCTCAATTTATTCAACTAACAATGTATTTGTTTGAATTTAATTGATTCATGCATTTGTTCGATACATTAAAAACGATTGTTCGCAAAATTTGTTCGATTTGTTGATATTCGACATTATTTCTATATAAATATTTGTTTCGAATTCAAAACTGAATCCAACCTTCACAAGCTTGAGCACGACTACTATACAGAAAGAAGGTTGAATTTTTATATCTAGTACCTATCTAGACTCTCCAATCACATTTTTTCTGGAATGGAAAAAATGAGAGGTTACTTCACAGCATGAATTAAAGAAATATTCCCTTCAATCAAATAGAAACGAAAAACTATAACTTGCTAGAAAGTAATAATCAAGCCTGATGATTGCTGTTTTTCACCCAAAAATTATGTATCTGTCTATATCCGTGCATTAATTATTTCATGTACTTTCATATCAATTAATGCCACATAACTTAGATTTGGGGTGAAAAACTCGCTTACTTTCATATACGTTTATATTTTTTTGGGGGTGAAAATTCCTGATTCCCTTTCTTGATGCTTATTTACGCTATACAAAGAACCTACCTGTATATTTCACGATTCTAGGTTCGGTAGTTTCAGCTGTACGTTAATATAAGAGTATGTCAATCAATAGGTACCCAATTATACAATACTAGCTGTTCCCCGCTGTTTTTCCCGCGTTTCACCCATTTTCCATATGTTGAGCTGTTTTGGCGTGAAAAACTAAAAAACGTAAATACATACATTTCATTCATTCATCCTAACAAACTTAACCATTTATAATATTAGTAAGATTAGGATTACCAACGTATTTCATTCTAATCCTTTCATTTTTTTTAGTTATGTTATTCAATATTGTATAAGTAGGTACCTCTTATATTGATGTACAGCCGAAGCTACTGAAGCTAGACTCTTGAAATATGTAGGTAGGTTCTTTGTATAGCGTAAATAAGCATCAAGAAACGGAATCGGGAATTTACACCCCCATGGGAGAAAATAGGAGTTCATAGATTATATTGAAGTTTTGGGTTGATAAAAAATTGTAACTATTCGTTTAAAATGGTCTGTCACGAAACCCAATGTAACAAACCAAATTCTACACGGACTAAGCCGCGACAACACTTAAAATATTTATATCACGAATTGTTATATTTTTTTTTCACCATCATATGATCCGTTCGATTTGCAGTCTTTTTAATATAATAATTGTGTGCCTGTATTCAACTTGTGTTTCGTTATCGAATTTTCAACCCCCAAACTCGAAATCACTCATTTTCAAGCGTGTCCTCGATTGAATTCGCTTCCTTGTCTCAGTCTAAATATAAGCAATGTAAATCGAGCGTCCCCGCCAAAATTAAACAAAGCCAAGTTCCTGCAAACGATAACGAACTCGCACACCGTATCGAAATGTAAATTAGCTACAACGAAAACAATACACGGATTGTATAAATAGTTCGCGTGGGTATAAATGACTAACAAGTAAAGAATTATGTCTACGCGAAGGTCGGCTGAAATATGAGCGAGTAAATGAGATACTTGTTTTGTTGATAGTAGATAACAGGGACAATCGTAGAAAAGGCGTTCGTTTGTCATTGCTTTTCGAATGTATTTCCGTAGGTGTAAAAAAGTATATGAATGACTGTTTTGAGCCCGATAATAAATAGCCAGCACTTACTTTCAACCAACAACAGCTCATATTCTTGATAATGAATACATATAACGGGATATTTTTTAAGAGGTATAGGATTTGATTTTCAAAACAGCACAAAAAAAATGAAAAAATTGATGAAATCTTCATTGGAATCGATAGAACTACCAATTAAATTTAATGTTTGAAGATGATTTCATGCAAATGTTGTTTACGGCTCCGCTTTAGATGGCCCATGCACAAGGTCCAATTTTGGCACACTCTCTCTAACATATCGACCGGAGTTTCACGTATAAATGCTTCAATATTGGCTTCCCGAGCGTCAGTCGTTGCTGGTTTATCCCTGTAGACATGACCGCACAAGAAATAATCCAAAGGCGTTAAATCACACGATCTAGCCGGCCAATTGACGGGCCCCAAACGTGAGATAAACTGTTCACCGAGGGCGGCTCTTAATTGGGCCATTGTTTTGCGTGCCGTTTGGCTGGTGGCACCGTCTTGTTGAAACCACATGTCAGGCATGTCCAATTCTTCATTTTGCGCAACAAAAAGTCGTCAATCATCACACGGTAGCGCTCGCCATTAACAGTAACGTTCCGACAATTGTCGTCTTTGAGGAAGTACGGCCCGATGATGACACAGACTCATAATCCACACCAAACAGTGACTTTTTCGGGATGCATCGGTAGCTCTGGCAATGCTTGTAGCTGGTCTTCACTCCAGATGCGGCAATTTTGCTTGCTAACGTATCCATTCAACCAGAAATGAACCTCGTCGCTGAACACAATTTTTCGATAAAAATGTGGATCTTCCTCCAACTTGGGGAGGAGGTTGTGGGAGGTGGTGTGGCTTCAATTCTTGCACCAGCTGTATTTTACAAGGTTTTACACCCATATCCTTTCGCAAAACTTTCCACGTAGTGGAGTATCAGAGGCCCAATTGCTGCGAACGGCGGCGAATATACATTTCACGGTCATCACGAACACTGGCGGATACAGCCGCAATATTTTCTTCGGTCCTCACTCTGCGTATGCGTGTTGGTGGTTCAATGTCCAATAATGTAAACTGGGTTCGAAATTTTGTCACAAGCTTCCGAGTAGCTCCGTCAGTAGGCCGACGAAACTGCCCATAAATTGGAAGAAGTGCACGATGCACTTTTTTCATCGAGCATGAATTTTGATAATGAATTCAATAATTTGCAAGCGTTGTTCATTCGTGAGTCGATTCATGGTTAAATTATAGACCAAACTGAACAAGTTTGACAATGACACAAGACACGATTCACGCGTGATATGTCAAAAACAGTGTTGCCAAAAAGACACCAGCAAAAAAATAACTCATACTCGGATACACTCCACCCGGACAACCCGTGGCGGCTATTTGGCATAGTGGCATCAATACGTGTTTCAAAATAATGAAAAAATTTGAAGATATCTCAAAAACACCTTTTTTTTATTCAAATTCAAAGATAGAGAGCTTTCAGGATACCTTTAGGATACCATGTGTCGGTACTTTGCGTCTTTGTTGAAAATGTGATCAGTAAATCGGAGCCGTTAAATTAATCGTGTTTAACGTAACCATGATCAGCAAAAGTCTGTATTTTATGTCATTGATAACGTAACCTTAAACTTACGTATTGTTACGTATCGATGAAATTTTCGAAAACTATGATTAGGAAATGATAGATTTTATGAAAATGAATAGAACACAACATTAAATATGTTTGATTGACCATCTGTCACGCCGTTAAATCAAAAGAGACGCACCCGATTCTATTATGACAATAATATATATAATATATAATAATAATATAATATTTATTCATCATCTGTACATGTTGCATACAAAATAGCCTTAGCAAATATGAATTAAATGTAGGGGGGTATAATTTCTCTAATTTGTGTAGGTATAGTAGTAGTTGAATAAGATGGAATTGTGTGAGCTTAGTATAGTCAAACTTCAAAAATTGTATGAATTTTTTTCCTGTCAGTTGTTAAAATATTTTTTTTTAATTCTGTTTTTAATTTTTCCAGCGGTTTTAAAATTTTTATAGATTCTGAAATGAAGTTATGAACTTTAGGAGCTAGATAATGGTAACCCTTCTGTCCTATTGCCTTATTCAATCGCGGGACGATGTACTTGTTTTTTTGTCGAGTGCAATGAGTGTGAAGTGGAAAACTTGCATTCATTCCCTGCAGGTGATGTCTGATACAAATTTATTGGAAATACAGTTGCCTTATATCGAGTATACTTGTTTCAGAATAGAGTAAGTTACTTGAATATCTAGAATCTTTATCTGCCATCATCCTGAGAATTTTTTTTTGAGAAACTTCAAGCATATTTAGGTGGCTCCGCGATACTCCTCCCCATCCTATTACCCCATAATTCAAATGTGATTCAACCAAACTCTGGTAAACAATTTTTCTCTGTTTATAGTCGAGGTAGGGATTTATTTGCTTGAATCTATATAGAATACATCGCAATTTTTTAACTAAGTAATTAATGTGTTCATCCCATCGCAGATATGTGTCTAAGATAATTCCTAAATAATAAATTTTTTTTCAGGTCTAACAATTTTTCTGAATTTTTAAATTGAAGTTAGGTAATGCAATTTCTCGACTGTTAAAAGGTAGTGAGTTTTTTCAAAATTTATAGAAAGACGCCTACTGTCTAGCCAGTCTTTCAAATTGCTCAGATCATTCTCAGATTTTGTTTTCAAATCGTACCAATTGTCCCCAGTATAAATGATGACTGTGTCATCTGCAAAACTGAGAATTTTTCCGTCTTTTTTCTGTAAAAAGAAGTTGTTTAAATAAATTGTGAACAGTAAGGGTCCGAGTACTGTACCTTGAGGAACTCCACAAGTAATAGTTCTTTCTGTACTCAGTTCATTTTCTATTATTACTTTTTGTTTCCTGTTAGTCAGGTAACCTGCAAGTAGCTAAGCTTTCCCTCTTATGCCAATATCATATAAGGTTTCGAGGAGTAAGTGGTGATCGACGGTATCGAAAGCTTTCTTCAGGTCCAGAAAAACTCCTATTACTGGTATGTTCTTATCTACACAATCATAGATGGTTCTTATTTATGAATGGCATCCTGAGTGGATTTTTTTCCCTAAATCAATACTGAGATGGATATAGAAGGTTATATGTGTTTAGATTTAGATTTTCATTATTTTTTCTATTATTTTACTCAAAGATGTCATAAGAGATATCGGTCTGTAATTTATTATTTTTTGTTTGTCTCCACCTTTGTGATTGGGAGTTACGATTGACATTTTGAAGGCTGTGGGAAAATAACCCCGTTCAAAAGATTCATTTATAATGTGTGTTAAAGGTTTACTTATATAGTTTGAAAGTAGTTTTAATGTTTCTCTTTTTATGCCATCATATCCCGGAGTTTTCTTTTTTTTCAATTGTTGAATGATATTTTTAACTTCTGTTTCGTTAGTTGGTACCAAAAAAATAGAATTTACTGTTACGTTTTTTTTACTCCTGTAATTCGAATTTTTTACTAATCTTTTTTGATAAATCTTCCCCTATACGTATAAAAAATTTGTTGAACAAATCATTTTTTTCTTTGATGTCAGAGACTAAGTCACCATTTTCGTTTTCAATTTCACCTATTTGTTTATAATTTGATATTTCCAGAATTTCATTAACTGTTTTCCAAAGTTTGGTAAATGCATTCTTTTCTTGCTCTACGCGCTTTTTATAATATCCCTTTTTTGTTTCCTTAATTGAATATGCAATTTTTCTCTTCATTTCCAAGTACTCCATTTTCAATATTTCATTATTTGGATCAAGTTTCCACTCACGGTACTTATCATTTTTTTTATTAACAGATCTGATAAGTGATTTCGTTATCCATTTTTTCCTTTTTTGTTCACTACGTTTCAACTTGGTATATTTTTTTGATTTTTCAATACATTCACCTATAATTTTGATAAACTCATTTGTTCTATAATCAAGGTTGTTTTGACGTGAGAATCTTTCTTCAAAATTTACTCTTTGGATCAACTCAATTAACACTGATTCATTAACTTTTTCAAAGTATTTTTTACTATGATTTTTACTTTCAGTTTTCCCTGTTAATACGATTTAAAGTAATATTGTGTGATTATCCGTTATTGTACTCTTAGACTCTGAAATGAGTTAGAAATGTAAATCATCATGTTCCCAAGGGCGTGTTGAGATGTTTTCAACACCTCATGAACAACCTTAAACAGGTGAAACCATTCCGTACTCGTTACCGACTCGAAGACCAAGTCGAAATGACAATGGAAAGGATGAATTCACCGTAAAGTGGTCACGCTCGAAAAATCCTTTCACTTGCACCCGAAGCTAACCAACACGGCGCTCTTCACCGAGTGATCTTTCAATAGAACAATGAATCCGGGCCATTTTTGAATTTCAATTAGATTCGAATCGTGCGCACTTCGAAATATCTCGATCGGATCAGATTGCCGAACGTGACTCGGCGAACTGTTCAGAGTAGGTTCACGAACAATCGAACGACTGAGTCACGTTTGTTTCGGGTTTCCACATCGAAATTGCTTCGGACGAAGGAGAAGGTTAATGGGAAAAAATGTGGAGTAGGTGATCGATCGACGATAATGCTGCGGTCGAGTTGTAACCGTTTTAATCGATTACTAATAGCTGTAGCGAGGTTTTGTTGCGTTTCGGAAAAAAGTTTGGTAATTTATGATCCGGAGTCGCTAGTCCTGTCAGTTGGGGTTTCCAATTTTTCACATCTAGCGACCCGTCCTGGGGTTGCAAGCGAAATTTTTTATTCGTTTGAAAGACCTTTTGATGCCATTATATCCGCCACGGCTTCTCTGGATAGACGGCATCCGAAACGTCCAATTTTCCATGACTTTAGAGCAGGGGTCTCCAAACTTTGAAGCCTTCGGGCCATAATGATTTTTTCACTTTGTTCCAAGGGCCAATTTCTGCCCATAACTATATTTCTAGACTAGGATAGTCGCAAAGTGCGTGACCTAAGCAAACTTACGCTTTTTTGCATTTCAATTATTATTGTGTATTGTGACACTTAACGACATCTAGTGGCGAGTAGTGGTACTATCTACTATCTTTTTCAGCTACCCGCTAGGTGGCATTAGGCGTAATTAAATATTTGGAATTACCGTGTTGGTTCGAGAAAGTTCTGGTACTAGCTAGTGTATAGCGATCACCTCGAGATGGCAGCATATAAAAAGACTAGCGGCGCAACTGCGAGTTAGTCTGCGTAGGAAAGGCGAAGAAAGCGAAACTGTCTATTGTGAAATGAAGTAACCCGTCAATAAAAGTATTTTGATTTGACTTATTGTTTTTATGTGTGACTTGTTAGTGTGGAAAAGAAGCGAAAAATCGACAGTGAATGCAGAACGATCTAAGAAAAATGGAACTTTCAGTATTTTGTGATTGTGTCCAGTAATAAGGCGCTATGTTTAATTTGTAATGAAACCATAGCTGTTCTCAAAGACTATAACATTAAACGACAATATGAATCGAAACATCTTCAAAGTTACTCCAAGTATACAGGAAGTTTGCGGATGGAAAAATTTGAAGCTTTGAAACGCGGACTCAATTCGCAGCAATCTTTGTTTACCAAAGCGAATACTGAACAAGAGTTTGCAACGCGCGCAAGCTTTCGTGTGGCTCTTGAAATCGAAAACGTGGCAAACTATTCACCGATGGAGAGATGATAAAAGAATGCTTGATTGCAGTAGCCGAAGAAATATGCCCCGAAAAGAGGTAAATTTACTTAAAAGTGTCAGTTTGTCAGCAAACACCGTGGCTCGGAAGGTTCAAGACATCGCAGAAAATATATCATCTCAACTGTCTGACAAAAATGGACATCATGAGTGGTTTTCTCTAGCATTGGATGAGTCAACGGATGTGTCAGATACTGCTCAGGTGTTGATTTTCATTCACGGAGTAGATAAAAGCTATGAAGTGTATGAAGAACTTCTTGATATTGATAGTATTCACGGCACGACAACTGGGGCAGATATTTTTAAGGGAGTTGAAAATGCCATTAATAAAAAGAACCTTCGATGGAGAAATTTGAAATCTATAACAACTAATGGAGGCAAAAATATGTATGGTAAAAATAAAGGAGTGGTTGCACTTGTGTCAAAGGCTGTAGAAAATGATGGTGGTTCAAAACCATTAGTCTCACATTGTATCATTCAATGTTTGGATATGTCTGAAGTTCTAAAACCACTCATATCAGTTGTTAACTTCATCAGATCCACTGGGCTGAATCACCGACAATTCCGCGAGTTTATTCAACAGATTGGAGAAAATGATTTACCATATCATACTGCCGTACGCTGGCTTAGTTGCGGAAAAGTCCTTAAGCGCTTTTTTGAACTTCGAGCAGAGATCGAAATTTTTTTAAATGAGAAGCAGCGCCCCTTTGTCGATTTAGAAAATAGTGAATGGATGTGGAAGTTAGCCTTCTATGTCGATTTGACAAATCATATGAACGAACTGAGTTTGAGAATGCAAGGAGAAAATCAGCTTCTCCCTGATTTATACACCAATATCAAATCCTTCAGGCAGAAAATAATACTATTTCAATCGCATTAACGTAAAAAATGTTTCACACATTTTGAAACATGTGAAATATTCAGCCACACTACAGAGACTGAATTTTCCGTCAATTTTGCAATCGAAACTTTGAGTGCTTTGAATATGAATTTTGATACTCGTTTTTCAGATTTTGATGTCATTGCGAATGAAATTAAGCTTTTTCAAAATCCTTTTGATTCTGACATTGAAATCCTGGCTCCGGAAGTCCAAAGGGAAATTATTGATTTACGGTGCAGTGATATGCTTAAGAACAAATATCAAAATTCATCTTTGTTGGAATTTTATAAGAGTCTTCCACTGAAACAATTTGATAATTTGCATAAATTTGCTCGTGGGTTGTTTTTTGTTTTTGGTACTACTTACTTGTGTGAGAAAACGTTTTCCAAGATGAAGTACACAAAGAATGTTTACAGATCTCAATTAACCGATGAGCATCTTAAATCTCGTTTGATAATTGGTACAAGTAAATGATCCACAACTACAAAGTATTGTCGGTGGAAAATCACAATTACATAAATCTCATTAGTGTTTTTGTTTTACTGTGATTCATTTCAATTATTTGTTAGTTATTAATATGCTTAAACTTAGATACTTAAGTTAAGTTTTCTTTGTCATCATTTCTGTCGTTAAGTTTTACCTTGCAAGTAAATAAAACCAAGTAAATATCATTCTGGGTTTTCTTCTTCAACTGATCACAACAATAGTGACAACAATTAGGAAATCATTGGTTGTCGCGGGCCGGATTGATGACACTGGCGGGCCGGATTTGGCCCGCAGGCTCTAGAGCAGGACCCCTGCTCTAGAGCATCAATCAGGCTTAATTCGACTGATGACATGGGTTATATTGACTTTGAGGACTGCTGTGGTTTGTGGTTTATTCCTATACACCTGTGACTTAAGAAAACCTCCCAAGAAAAAGTCTACGTTTGTTAAAAGGTGATTGACAATGATTTGAAATCTCTGAAACAACTAAAAAAGAAGAATTAAAAATAAATAGCTGTAAATAACAATTATATTAAGCAAAAAACCTGAAATGAAGTAATAGTGAAATAAACTACTAGGGTCAATTGAAGTCACACAGGAAGATCAACTAATTAGTTTCGAAAGCCTTTACAGCCGAGTTACTGCTTCGCTCGAAGCAGTAACTCGTCTTGATAATGCCATCTGGGATGATGGCGAAACGTCGACTATCCAATAGTACACAACGGATGAACACCCGGAAAAACAACATATTATATTCTACCATCCGTGAAAACCTGCATTGTTATATATATATATATATATATATATATATATATATATATATATATATATATACATTGATAGATGTAAAACTGATAGGTACTCTTCATTTTAATGCATATTGAAAAAGCTTGCTTTCCGAAATGCATTTCACTTTAATTTATTTAAGAATTCCATTCATATCTTCATAATAAAACTTACAAATCACACTTTGCTGTTATTTCTCGAATCTCGAAAAAAAAACGAATAGGTAGAGAATCACGAAAAGCAAATTTGATAGGTATTCTATCATTCTAGTCGTCAATAAAATAGCTTAAGGAACATGTTTAAAATGCTTATCGCCTGCAACATATACTTTCATGATGTAGTACTATTTTGAGGTTCCTTAAATTGAAATGCTAAATATAGTTTCTTAACTTGAATAAAATAATAACATTATTAACAATTTAATGTTAATAACTATCCATTACTCTTAGTCTTGACCTATGCTTCACTGATAACATGTTCTTTATTGCCCAAACATTAAATCCACACCAAACTAATTTACATAAGAAATAAAAAAAATACAAAACCAAAGCTCCCTGTTTACCAACATTCGGTATTCCGAGAAGACCATATAATATTACAGATAGCTTCAATAAAAATAAATGACCCTGTTTCCCAACATTGTAACGATCGAAAACAAACTGAAAAAAAAATATAAAACCGTCGACTAAAATGAAACCTCGCAGAACGAGTAGTTTACGTAACCGACGATATCGCTTGTTTTGCTCGAGACTTGTCCTTGGTTTGTCTCTGTGAAAGTTGCTCTCGTATCTCTACAGGGGGCGTACCGATAGTTGATACGAGCGACTGCTTTTTCTATCGGTCATTGACCTCATTCACACACGATCAAGGTGAACTTGAAGCGGATTCTTTGAGATAAGTATGTCCTTTCACGAATAATTGATTATTTGCAATTTTTTTGATTAGGGGATTGTTGGAGGCGGACACTTTCAATACCTAATACCGGGTGTAATCCGATTCAAGCTCGCCGCTACAGTTTTTTGCTTTCTACTTTCGTTTGAAAGTGATTCTTTCTCTTGCTATCGATGTGAAATTTTGATGGTTCACATAGTAACGCGGGATTGATTGATATGAAAAATGTTGTAGCATTTCCAGTTTTATGTAGGGGAAATCACCCCAACTGTGGAATTTCAAATGACACTCGGTATATTTATAAGTTCATTTCACAAACAAATATCCTATTCTGGTGAAAAAATTACGAGAAGTAATTTTCATTTAGAAAATATTTCTTTTCGGAGCCAATGATCACAGGAATCACTGAAAAACATCTGCTTTTTTCCCATGATACGATGAAGCTCCATCAAGGGCCAGTGTTCATCGATGGTAGGGTGAGATTGTGACAACCTTAGGCATTAGTGGGACCAGCATACATTCAATATTACATAAACATTTGACTGACAAAAAAATTTGTTCGCGTTGGATCCCACACAATTTGTCAATCGCTCAAAAAAAGGCTCGTGCCGATTAGTAGAAGGAAATGCTCAAAAAATACGATCGCGGTGCTTCGAAACACGTCTATAACATAACGTTACAGGTGATGAATCGTGGATTTACGCGTATGAGCCCGACAGTAAACAGCAGTCAACTGTATAGGTGTTTAAAGATGAGCCAAATCCAACAAAAGTTGTTCGCGCATGAAGCACTTCCAAGCAAATGGTCGCCTGTTTTTCCGGAAAAACTGGACATGTCTCAACCGTACCACTAGAACAACGCAGAACAAGTGGTATACAACCATTTGTTTGCCAGTTGTCTTTCAAGAAATCAGGAAAACCAACCGCCGAAGACGGATCACTCTTCACCACGACAATGCGAGCTCTCACACATCGGCTCAAACAACTGCATTTTTGAGCACCCAAAACATCAATTTGATGAGTCATGGCGAAACTTTCAATAATTGCCTGAATACATTGACATTTAACTATATAATATGAGGTACTAAGCTTGAGGTCGGTTCAGAAGATGTTCGAAATGATTGCCTTGAACTTCTTGACATATGAACAGCCTATCCGATATTTCACGCCTGACGTTTTACAAATAGCCCCATAAAAAAGTCCAAAGGTGTCAAATCTGGCGAGCGGGCTGGCCATTCTGTAGGACCTCGACGGCCAATCCAACAACCGGGAAAAGTAGTATCCAAATAGTTTCTTACTTGTCTGTAGTAATGTGGTGGTGCTCCATCTTGTTGGAATACCATATCCATATCGAATTCATTAGGATTCGCTTCGACCATTTAAGAGGGTCAACAGTAGTTTCCAGCATATTTAAATACAGTTCCCCTGTTAAATTTCGATCAACAAATACAGGTCCTACAATATGGTTTCCTAATATTCCTGCCCTAACGTTAATTTTTTCTGGATATTGGGTATGTGTTTCCCAGAAAATGTGAGGGTTGGTGTCACCCCAATAACGCCAATTTTGTCTGTGAACATTGCCGTTTTAAAAAAATGTACATTCGTCACTGAAACAAATATTGTGGAGATAGGTAGGATACCTTGCAATGGTTTCCGTCATAATTTCGCAGAATTCTGTTCTTCGATCAGGGTTATCTTCAGTTAATTGGTGTACCATTTTAATTTTGTAGGGATGATATCTACTCCTTTTCAAAAGTCTCCACACAGTAGAAGGAGACACGTCACAAACATTCGCGACGGAATAAGTAGAATGTTCAGGATTTACTATCATCTCACCAATTATTTGCACTTGCTGTTCTTCCGGAATGGACGGATGACCTGGGGAATTTTTGTTATGTACACTGCCGGTAGTTGTGAATTCGGATACAAGTTCCCTCAAGTAAATAAAAATCGCTTCAATTTTTTCTTCCAATGGACGAGAATTGACCATTTTAGAGATTGTTGACGTGGTACCTTTCTACAAGTAAAATCGAAAACCAAATGAAAATATTCTAACTGAACAATGATGTTCATTGATGTACTGACATTTTTTGTCGTTTTTGCAAACAAAAAATAACTGCCATGTGGCAGATAAAAAGGAATATTACTAGAAATGTCGATATTAATGTGTTTTTCTTCAGGAAATCATTAAATGTTCCGCCAATTTGTAGTAGGTGAAGATATTGACTTCATATTCTAGGGTTGTGAAGTTTAAAAATCTGTTTAAAATATGTTTTTCCGTTAATCAGCTGTTGTCCCCATACGAACGACAACTCTCAGGAGTTGAGAAACTTGTGCGAGCTAAGGACTAAGGAGGTCTTACCTTTTAACGTGTGATTCCTAACACGGTCAAGTCAGGAGCTTCAAAATGTCACAAGACCCCCCCTTTCCATTAATTTTTTTTCCACATGACGCCCAGTCGCCGTCTTGAAAGTTTCATCTGTCAATTTCACTTCAAAATGAAGAATTTATGCATCAATTTCATTATTTCGAATTTCAATTTTTTGAGTTGACCCGTTCAAAAAATAAAAGGGGGGGGGGACATTAAAGAAATGCACTGTATAATGGTGTTACAGTGGAAATTCAGGGTATCATAAGTTCTCATAAGTTGTAGTTCTTGTAATTTTTATACAATTTTTTCATTTCCACAATCATAAATTAATGGAAAATTTTCTTTTTTTATTCATTTACCACCATCCCATGAAACTACACACATTTTTAAAGATTTTTTTGCATTTTTGGAAAACGATTAAAATCTCATTGTTCGCACTAATCCTTTCCATAAGATTCATAGTTTTCAAAAAATAATAGTGACTAAAAACAAAAAGCATCCTTCCATAGTATCGCATGATTCGCAAAAAAAACGATAACAACACCAAAACCTTCGTTAGATAATCTCATTGTTCGAAATAACCACTCCTTTTTTCTCAATATGAAAAACAATCCGTAACGCCGACCATAACAAAGGAGAGTAATAACTTTCGAACACAATGGGAGAACATTTTTAGCGGAATGGAGTGCCATCAGGAGTTTTTTTCAAATTCCTTTGTTAATTCGGTATGGCGGATTTCATTGCTTATATTTTATTTCCGTATACACCATCTCTCTGCTAATTGCATCTCTAATTTGATCCCTGATATTGCGCAAGATGAAACGTTTTTAATTTGATTAAATTGCTTTTGCGCGACTGCAGATACCGAAAACAAAGTAATTTTCAGGCCATTGTCTTCGTAAACGCTGTCGCTTTCACGAGCGTAGACAGAAGGAAGGGTTTTCTTTAGCAGAATCCAATCAACACCAGGACTTGATTTTTCCAGCGGGCAAGCATTAAGGAAACTTCCTGTTATTGAAATAACTTTGAGTGAATATCATGAACAAATAGAAGGCTCAGGATGTGGAGTGTACTCCAGATCACTACGCTTAAGGATCAAGTGGGGAATGGGAAAAAATACCAGCGTGGTACAAACAGAACTGGATGGTATATCAATCGCCACAAAAGAATTAATCAGGAAAGGAATTTCTGGCAAAAACATAACAATCTGCACTGACAGCAGACAAGCCCTATTAGCCTTGAACAGACAACGTCTTACCTCAGCACTAGTACTATTAGTACTAGAGTGCCAAAACCAAAACCTCGGTAGATGATAACATTATCCTGAGGTGGGTTGAAGGGCACGACAGGAGTGAAGGTAATCGCATTGCCGACTCTTTAGCTTTAGCTGGACTAAGAATTTTAGGACCCAGTGGCACCTACGTCCTGATGACTTCGACAATTGCGGAACAAACCAAATGTTACACCCATGCTCAATCCCTAAAGACATGGGATGGAATCAAAGGATGCAATCTTGGCAGGATCACCCTGGGTGACATTGGGAAGCTGGCGCCGAAGAAGTATATGGCGATGACCAGGAGAAATCCACGCTTAACAGCAGGATTTTTGACTGGCTACTGTCAACTTCCATAATATGGAGCTAGTGGACACACCTCTTTGCAGGATGTGTGAACAGGAAGATGAGACTGGCAGGCATATCCTATGCGAGTGCCCGGAGTTATCGTCAATAAGAGAGTGTGTGTTCGGTGAGTCTTGGCCTACACCTGCCGATATAAAGGAGATGTCTCCCAGAGACCTGTCCACCTTCCTGGAAAGGACAGGATGGACGATGACCTCGGAGGACAACTCCTCGGGAGGATATACAATGGGTCACATGTGGCCTAAGTGCTGTGGGCTTACACTCACCCCCCTACTCTACAAACACAGATCATGAACAAATGAAAGGAAACACATTTTATTATGGGATTTTCATTGGATGGTTTAAAAAATCTCAACACTTCTTTCACTAGACAATAGAGTTCTCAAACGTGTCCATACTGCCTGAATTTCACCTAATGAATCTGTTAAAAATCTGTTAAAATATGCTTGTCCATTAACCAGCTGTCGCACCCCTACGAACGACAACAAGGTCTTACCTTTTAACGTGTGATTCCTAACATGGAATATAACATTTTCAATCATATAACCTACCACGTACTTAATGACTGAAAACTCCTCAAATAGGCATGAAAAAAACTAATTCTCAATTTCCACATGAGAAAACAGATTCATCAGAGGGGATGAGTTCGATTTTTTTGGTCATTCGGTAAATTTTCAGGATTGTTGAATCTATTAATTTCGGAGCGTTCCAAACCCCTCCCTTCCAACTGTATCACGTCAAAGTCAAAAAACTACTCATATTGTCATTAATTCTTTGGGAAAAGGTTCTTCCCGTTTGGCCAATATAAAGTTTCGACAAGAACCACAAGTCAACTTATACATTCCTGATCTATCCGTCACTGCAGTTTCGATTTTGTTTCTAATAAGTTTGCTTTAAAAAACAAACATATTTTTTATAATATTAGTTTAAATGCAGGATACATATTCCA
Organism: Leptinotarsa decemlineata; assembly: GCF_025532065.1. Taxonomy (NCBI): domain Eukaryota; kingdom Metazoa; phylum Arthropoda; class Insecta; order Coleoptera; family Chrysomelidae; genus Leptinotarsa; species Leptinotarsa decemlineata. Next base: position 8,325,828 of record NW_027412690.1, read on the forward strand.
CATCAATATGTAATTTGAAAATTGAGATCGCCGCCTTGCTGAATTCATCTCACTATTCCTTAAGAATGCTGATAAGGGATTAGCAGTTAGAGTTAACATCGCAGTTGGTGGTTTAATGAAGGCAGTGTAAACTTGTGAAAATATCAGCAAGGAAGAAACCAAAAGGCCATAGCAGAGCATATGTGGATCCACTAAAAATATAAGTCACGGAAACTATTGGTTGCAAATATTATAAACGGCAGTAAATCAGGCAAACTAGGAGGCTATTGATTTGATGATCAAGTTACAACTTGTCGAATGTATTATTAAAGAACTCCATTCAGCTGTATATATTACGAGTCAACTTTTTCTCAATTGTGATTTTTCAAACAGTATATGTTTGAATAGTCACACAAAAAATAAATGAATCCTTCCAAAGACTTTTTTTTCGTTCAAGATTCAATGTGATGATGTGATAGAGGGGTTGGAAGGTCAACAAGGTGTTAGTGAAAGTGGCAATATTTAACCTCTTCAAATAATCTTTAGAACAAAAAAAAATCTTGTGAAAACTGGAAGGTTGGCTCAAAGCGTAATTGAAAAAGGATACATTCATTTGAGAGTTTGATTTGGTGAGTATCATTTTTAAATCAAAAATAGATTTTTTGGCTAGGCCCCATACCCAAAGCTCTGTATCATTTAGAACTTATTAAGCCGCAAAAAGTTAAGAATTACCGTTTACAGTATTTGCCCTTCCAAACTTTCTTCCACTTCACGGCAAGCCCACCTGATCTTAAAGTTGAAGGATAGAAGAAGCATCATTAGATCAACCTACTTAACGGGGTTCTGGATAATGGAAATGATCTCAGCACGAAAACATAGTCATCAACTACTACAACTAAGGGAGTTACACATCAAATTTCACCGTTGAGAGCCAATCACTGGACTAGAACTTTTTGACAAAAATATACTCTTTTTTAAGGGAAATAAAACTTTGAGGTTGTTTCTCTTCAGCATAGATTCAACATACTTGAGATAATACTAAGGTAACACTTCTAGCGTTCCTCCATTGTTATTTGGAGCTAGACATACAAGTCACTCGGGACTAAGTATGTGTTGTAAGCTGTATGTAATATGTCTGAACAATCTTTTTCAGCCTTGATGAAAAGTTTTGAAAAGAAACAATTCTTTTAGGTGGTGTTTCATAAACACCCATTTAGGGCTTTTGAATTGAAGCGTCAAACTATTTATGAAAGTTCCAATCATGCAGCTATTTAAAAGGATATTTGATTATGAGAAAATGATTGATAAGACCTGTTCGGATCCTCAAAAAATAAGTGAGCAGAAGTGTATCGATCGTCAGGAAAAATATTCTGAGAACCCAGAAAACCATTAATAATAACACCTGTTATTTTTATTGACGTCTACCCACAAACAACTACCCACGTATTTATTATTAACGGATAATGATGGTTTATTGTGTTCGTAGAATTCACAGCAGTATTACTTGTGAAATCTATTCTCATTCATCCACTGTATTTCTTGTTACGCCACTGCAATCTGGGATCATTGTTCAGAATTATCAACGAATTTCATTGTCTTGTGTTCATACACCGCTAGGTCTTTGTTTTGTTTTCAATTGTCTGAATAGCTAGCTCTATTGATTGTTGGCAAAGGTCATCGCTTTATTATGATACTCCTCCTTCTGTTGTTCGGGTTGGTTTTCCGCTATACGCGTTAAACAGGAAAGTTATGTTTATGAACAAAGTGGATCGATCTGTAGGAAAGTGGACAATCTTTTTACGTTTCTAGAAAAACAAATAATTCATCATCTATAGAGGTTTGGTTGTTTTCAGTTTGGAGTTTTAAATAACACTTTTAAGAGCTGATACTTCAATGTCACTAAAACAAACATTTTATCATTCAGATGTGCTCTTGATGACCTGTCATTTGGTGATAACTTAGTGATCAAAAACGAGAACCAATCTGAATTTCTGTGAATTCACATTGTCAATAACCTCAAATTTATTGAACATATCAAACAACTCAAAAGTAAGATGTGTTCTGGATGTTATGCAGTAAGAATAACTTCAATACATTTTGGGAATCAAAACTGCCAGAACGGTGTATTATGCCCTCGTTGAATCCCACCTACGTTATGGAATACCGTTTTGGGGAGTATGCAATTCATCAGCACTTCTGTCTGTATAAGTACTGCAGAAACGGGCTATCAGGTATACGTGTAAGATTAAACCTCGTGATTCGTGCAAACACACATTCGTTGAGCAAAAGATTTCAACAGATATTGATCCTCCCTCGGAGGAGTGCGTCCGACGATAATTATTTAGATAGGGAAAGTAGATCGAGTGGCACCTTGTTTTAAAGGTCTTTCGAATACCTTTACAACTACGTTATAAGAAAATGTTTGTAACGATTAGTTTTCGAGATAATTTGAAGTCAAAATTGCCATGTTAATAATACATTAGTCAGACCACTCGGTAACTTGTATGCCTAAATAAAAAAAATTTCGAGCAGTTCTTCTTATCAGTTTTTTGTTAAATAAAATCCCTTTTTTAAAATCAATACCCACTCCTTCCAGTTTTCATTAGTACATCTGATTAGTCTGAAAGGTGTCCCCCTCTAATTAGAAATCGACGTGTCCGAGCTTTTTTCAAATATCTTACTTTTTATATTCAAAAACGGCTCTGTTAAGTTTTCGTTGTTACACACAGTATGCGTGATTGATGACTTGTTTGTAACGGTCTAAATTTACTTGTAAATATTGTAGATATTGTTCGTTTATTTACTATGGAATCGACAGAATTGTCATTTATTGATGACGAACTTTTCGTCACAGCTAGGGACACATCTGGTTTGTCAGTGTGCCCAACCTACATTTTCAAAGAAGTTGTTACGTTTCAATTTAGCCCTAGATCAAACTGCTCTTATGTGACCTTTCAAAACCACTACCTTACCTTTTAAGATCTTTATTCAGAGGATATTAACAATGTAATTCAGTTACAAGTTCATTTTATTCATTTAACATCATAGTAATGGGAATCTTCCGTTCCATAGAAAACCATACCTGAAATGTATAAGAATAAATGTATGCTCCCTGACTAACTGCTTTGACCAGTACTTACGCATTCTCCTATTGCCAATCGACGTTGGAGATCCGAAATTCCTCGCTAGGTTGAAATAGTTGTTATTGTTTGTTTCTCAGTTTACTTCGCCTATCATTTTTCAGCCGTTGCCTGCCTTATTCTCTATACCTTTCCGAGAATATTTCTTGCATAGATTGTTATTCATCACTTCCAGAAGGATTACTACATATTAGAGCCATATCGCCTGAAAAACAATATTAGTTAGCTCTGGTTTCTGAATACTGTTTGATATTTTCGGTAAATAATCTGAATAATACGAATGCTCTAATATTTGTACTGAAAGGGAAGGATGTGGCGACTTACCTTGTATGTTTCTATTCCATCGCATGAATAAGGATTGGTAAATAGTTGAAAATAGGTTGGAACAATATATTTTGTAAATATTCGTAAACAAGGTTAAGAGACAGCTGTTGGTTGACATCTGCCGAACTTTCGTAGTGTCGTTCCGTCGACTTACACCGAACTAGTTCTACAGTTGTTCACGGGTGAGGGATTGATCGGTTACTCAAGTTGTCAAGGGTTGTTTTAGGGTTGCATTGCTTTGAGAAGGAGTTTTGATGGGTCATGGACTTGTTGATGATGTATCAAGTGGCTGTGGAGGAATTGTTAGATTTATGATGTTGTGCACAGCGCCCCCTTGGTGCTTGTAGTGTAGATTGGATGCACTGTGGCAACAACTGGTTAGCTGTCAGATGTGGCATTCTCTTAGTATTTGGAAGTTAGCCTTCGGTGAGTTTGGTTCGGAGTTCAAAGGGTATCATCAGACTGATTGTAGGATATATTTGGTTGTATTTGTGCCATCCTTCACGGGGATTATTTCTACAAGTCAGGATTGTATAGTGGAAGACTGATTGGTCATTTTGGTGTGGATATTTGCAGTCGGAAACTTAAGCTCTTTTGAGGATTTGTGGTGGATACCGAACTCGTGCCAGGTGGAAGGATTTCCGAAATTAGGTATGTCTGAATCACTGTCGCATCTCTCATGTGATCTTAGCTATGATATCACTTCTTCAATTCTACAACCTTCGTTTCTCGTCTCTAGATTCATAAGAAACAGAAGGCCCTCAGTCACTCATCAAGTCCCAGCAGGACTTCCGTGCAGAACACCGCACACGAAGAATCGTATAGAAAACCCCTTGGCCAGGGTAAGAATTTTACCATTAAATGTGTTTTAAATGATTTTAGTAATTTCTGGTTCCATCGTTATATCTCAACGGAATATTAGTATTGAAGAGAGGTTTCAACACTCATTCAATTTTCTTGATTTTTACGGATCATATGGTTATACAGGGCACCCAAAAATATACTCTTGTTATCTTGCTACTTTGCTTGATGAAAATATACCAGGGGTATTGATTAGTCAAATAGTCCTATTGAATGGGGGTTGAATCTCACCTTGTTTTTATCTGATTCTGATTGAGAATTTTCTTCCGTAGGGTTTTTCTTCCTGTTTTTCTTCCTGTTTTTCTTCCTGTTTTTCTTCCTGTTTTTCTTCCTGTTTTTCTTCCTGTTTTTCTTCCTGTTTTTCTTCCTGTTTTTCTTCCTGTTTTTCTTCCTGTTTTTCTTCCTGTTTTTCTTCCTGTTTTTCTTCCTGTTTTTCTTCCTGTTTTTCTTCCTGTTTTTCTTCCTGTTTTTCTTCCTGTTTTTCTTCCTGTTTTTCTTCCTGTTTTTCTTCCTGTTTTTCTTCCTGTTTTTCTTCCTGCTTTTCTTCCTGCTTTTTTTTTGTCTTCGTCAAGGGTTCCTGTTTTCCTTTATTTTCTTTCTGGATCTTATTTGGTGATCCATTACTGGTCCAGCTTGTCGTGCCCTACAGGGTGATCTATCTTGGTGGTGCTACAGGGTGATCCATCTCCGCCGTACTACAGGGTGATCCACCGGTGCTACAGGGTGATCTATCTTGGTGGTGCTACAGGGTGATCCATCTCCGGTGCTACAGGGTGATCCATCTCCGCCATACTACAGGGTAGCCTAACACCATATACCGGGTGGCCCAAAAGGAGCACGCAAGTTATAATTGATTTAATTGAATATTTGTGATATACTGAGATATTTGAATAATTGTTGCCCTTATGTTTATTGATACCTGTTGATATAGTGTTTGTTTATCGTTTATTGATTAAGAGTTTGTTATTGATACCTGATTGACATAGATATTTGTGAAACGGAAATTGAGGTATATTCTTCCTTTCACGATTGCTGATTGACACCGATGCGCCTACGCCTGAGCTCACGCGACGCAAACGAGTTTGTCTTACCATCCGATACTAGTATTTACGATTTCACCTACTCAATTTTCGTGGTAGTTTTACTCGACGTATTGTAGTTTTTTTTTGAGCGTCGTTACTACCGTAATTTATGACTGATTGAATTCGTGGTTATATACACCGCGCTCGTGTATTGACATTTGAACATCGCGTAGTAGTGTGAATATTGCATTGTTGTCTTAGAAGCGTTGTTGGTTAATCCATGTAAGTCAGGATTACTGAATAAATCATATTGGGGACCTTTATCTTTTATTTCCAATATTAATTGGTAAGTTATTGATATTGTGAGTTACTTAGGGTATCTGGAGGATTAAATTTACCTGGCGCCCATTAAGATCTATTTGAAATTTGCTAAGTTGTTTAACCCACTCCCGTCTCCACTGTTTAGCTTAGCCGCGGATACCCATCTGTCTTATTTGTTACCGACAGATGATTTAGTCCCCTCTTGTGGTTTGTGAGGTGACATTTTGGCGCCCAACGTGGGGCCCTTAAAAGAAGGTTTTTTTTTTGCGTTTTGGCTTTAGTAGGTGACTTTTGGAAACTTTGGAAAAATATAAATATTTTTTTTTTTAATTGATACCACTCTAGTAGAATAGCGTTATGGCAAGAAGACTGGTAATAAATCGTCTTGATAAAGACGAACTGACCTATGAATTAGCATATCGGGGCGTAGCAACTGGCACTTGTGAGGAAATGAGACCTCGTTTGGTTCAAGTAATGCAGATGGAAAGGTACGGCGAGAGTCTTCGATATCCTTCATATCCATTCACTTTCGAGGAAGATGAGGCTGCAATCAGAGGGAAACTAGATGATATCAGAAGGCTGATTGATGACATGACCGATTCTGGAACGAGTAGCGGGGCAATGAAACTTCAGACCAAGCTAGCACATGTGTTGAATCGTATAGACAATATGGACCCAGATAAGGATAAGGACAAAGAAACCCGGAAATCCGAACTCCTGGGTTTGGCTCTGTCGTTGATGGACGAATTTTCACATAAAGTTGACAGCAGCAAGAGAAGTGATACGAAGCGTGTGCCGGTTGCACTAAATCAATTAGAAAGCAGATTGGGAGCGCAATCATTCCATGCTAACTTAGGAGCAGTTGCTCGATCGTCTCTGACGGAAGATCCAGTCTTTGACCCATACTCAACCAGTAAAATGATTCCGCCTTATAAATGGAATCTGAAGAAGTTTTCTGGAGATGATAAAGGAATGTCGGTGACAGCATTTTTCGAGGGAATAGAGGAGTTGAGACTGGCGCGACATGTCCCCAACGCTGTTTTGTTGGACTCAGGTGTGGACCTTTTTGCTGACAAGGCGTATCAATTTTATAAAGATTGTCGGAATCGAGTATCGACCTGGGAAGAACTAGTGGAAGAGTTTCGAGAAGAATATCTCTCTGCCAATCATTCTGACGCATTGTTCGAAGAATTGCAGAAAAGGACTCAACACCACTCAGAAACCATCGGAGTTTATCTTGCAGTGATGTCAAGCTACTTCAGCCGCCTAGGTTGCCCAATGACAGAGGAAGCTAAGCTGAACATAGTTATGAAGAATTTACATCCCTTTTACCAAGACAGATTACGTGAACCCTTACCCACAACCATTTCAGAACTTCGCTCGGTATGTCGAAGAATGGAAGCCAGAAGGGACATAATCAATAGCTACGTAGAACCATCAGCACGTCGTGGCAACGTGATAGAGAAGGATTTGGCTTTCGTAGAGGTCACCAAGGAATTGAATGCCTTAGAGATAGCAACGGCACGAATTCCGTCGAACAATCAGTCGAAGGAGATAGTATGTTTCCGATGCGATCAACCCGGACATCGTGCTATAGGATGTGCTCTACCGAAGCAACTGGAATGCTACAGATGTAAGAGAAAAGGGTATACCGTTCGTAATTGTCCAAACTGCTCCGTGTCGGGAAACGACAAGCGACGCCTTTGAATCGTCGAGGGGAAGGCGCTCGCAAATTGCACTCGGCGACTGCTATTCAACCAATCCTTGATTATATTCTGGATCACGCCGAAAACGATGAGAGACCCTACCTTAAAGTTGAAGTCTTGGGGCGTAGTTTACTGGGGTTATTAGACTCAGGTGCCTCAGCCACTATCTTGGGACACCCAGGTTGGCAAATCGTAAAAGATTTGGTACATTTGAATTCAGCAAAGAGAATTAGTTGCACTGTTGCCAATGGTCAAGTATGTGAAAGTATAGGAGAATGTGAAGTGCCATTTTGTTTAAGAGGCAAGCTGAAATTAATTCGAGTTTTAGTGGTTCCTGATGTCCCTCATCACTTAATTTTGGGAACGAATTTCTGGAGAGCAATGGGAGTGGTTCCGAATCTGAGGCACAACGAGTGGAAATTTTCTGAGGAAATTTGCTATCTGAACGCATTGGACCATCTTCGAGGACAAACAGTTTTATCACCATTGGAAGAGGCCCGGCTAAACGCTGTAGTAGAGAAGAACAAGGAGCTCATGGGGAATAATTTAGGCTGTACGAATCTAGCTGAACATGTCATCGTGACCAACTCACCACCCATCAAGCAGCGTTATTATCCAGTGTCGCCTATTATTCAACAACATATTGATCGAGAACTAACAGAGATGTTGAAGAACGATATTATCGAGAAGTCGAATAGTGGCTGGTCGTCACCGGTTCTTCTCGTTAAGAAGAAAGATGGGAGCTACCGCTTTTGCGTTGATTACAGAAAACTAAATTCGGTAACGGAACGAGACAGCTACCCTCTCCCATATGTTTCCCACACGCTCGATAAATTGAAAAATGCACATTATTTATCCTCTCTTGATATCAAGTCTGCGTATTGGCAAGTTCCTGTGGCGGAAAAGTCGAGACCGTATACAGCGTTTACCGTTCCTGGGCGTGGTTTGTTCCAATTTAAAAGGATGCCGTTCGGATTACATAATTCACCAGCAACGTGGCAGAGGTTGATCGATACCGTCCTAGGACCTGAACTAGAACCACACGTCTTCGTCTATTTGGATGATGTAGTGATCGTTACCCAAACTCTGGAGAAACATCTGACAATTCTTGATGAAGTTTTCCGCAGATTGAGGGAAGCAAATCTCACTGTTAGCTTCGAAAAGTGTCAATTTTGTAGGCCAGAAATGAAGTATTTGGGATACGTTGTAGATAGAAATGGGTTGCATGTCGACCCCGATAAAGTCAAGGCTATGTTGCAGCTTCCTAGACCAGAATCGGTAAAAGATGTCAGGAGACTGGTGGGTACTTTTTCCTGGTACAGGAGATTCATACCTGAGTTTGCATCCATCGTTTCTCCACTCACATCGCTGCTGAAAAAGGGTAGAAAGTTTGATTGGACCGAAACTTGCGATATCGCTTTTCAGAAGATGAAGGAACGTCTTATATCAGCACCAGTCTTGAGCTGTCCGGATTATTCCCTCCCATTTGTTCTGCAAACAGACGCCTCGGCATTTGGAATTGGCGCTGTTCTCACTCAGACTCGCGAGGATGAGGACGTAGTAATTTGCTATTTGAGTAGATCATTGACGAAACAAGAGCGCAATTTTTCTACTACAGAAAGGGAATGCTTGGCCGTGCTGTGGGCGATTGAAAAACTGCGACCTTATTTAGAAGCTATTCCGTTCACCGTAATAACCGATCACTATTCCTTGGTCTGGTTACAGAATTTGAAAGATCCATCAGGACGACTGGCAAGATGGGCAGTCCGCATGCAGCAATATGACTTCAAAATTGTTCACAGGAAAGGGAAGGATCACATCGTTCCTGACACCCTTTCTCGATCGGTCCCAGTCATTGATGCCATCAACCAGCAGATGAAAGAAGAGATTTTGGACAAGTGGTACCTGCGCGTGAAAGATCGAGTGAGTTTACAACCCGAAAAATACCCCAATTGGAGATTCTCTCAGGGATCACTCTACAAGTACGTCAAACCGTGTTACGTGGAATTAGAAGACCAAACCGACGTTTGGAAGTTAGTTGTACCAAAAGCGGATCGGAAGAAAATTCTTATTGAAGCTCATGCAGACCCGACCTCAGGACATCAAGGAATATTCAAAACCTACCATCGTATCAGGGAAAGGCATTATTGGCCAAAGATGAAATCTGACGTGTCGAAGTTTGTTCGAAATTGTTCCACTTGTTCCGCCTATAAACCCGACCTCAGAGGACCAAATGGACTAATGACTCCACAACCGAAAGTGACCCGGCCATGGGAAATGATCGCCAGTGATATCATGGGACCCTTACCTAGATCTACAAAAGGCAATAAATTTATCTTAGTCGTAACAGATTACTTTAGCAAGTTTTCATTAGTCTTTCCGCTAAGATCGTCAACAGCAGAAATCATCATAAGGAAGATCGAAGAGGAAGTTTTTCTGGTATATGGAGTTCCCCGAATTCTTTTGTGCGATAATGGGCCGCAATACCGATCTCGACAGATGAGAAAACTCGTGGAAGAATATAAGGTGAAAATTAGGTATAATGCCCATTATCATCCTCAGGCAAACCCGACTGAACGAGTGAACAGAACATTGAAGTCAATGTTGGCTATGTATGTGTCCGATAATCACAGGACCTGGGATTTCAACTTACCCAAGCTATCATGCGCCTTGAGAACGGCTCGACATGAGACGACTAACCACACTCCATATTTCGTGAATTTCGGCCGCTCAATGGTTTTGTGCGGAGAGGAGATCTCTCGGAGGAAAAATCTATTGGTTGATAGTGAACCTGCTGAAGATTCGAGGCCTGAAGGATTCAGAAAACTCTTTGAGGAGATAAGGAAAAGGTTAGATGTGGCTGCTCGAAAGAATGAAAAAACTTATAACCTTCGAAGAAGGAGTGAAGAATTTTGGCCAAATCAACCCGTTTGGAGGAAGAATTTTGTGGTATCAGAGGCGGACAAATATTTTAGTGCTAAGCTAGCGCCAAGATTTGTCGGGCCTTTTTATATTAAAAAAAGGGTATCCCCGTGGACATATGAATTAAGAGATGAAGACGGTAATTATAAGGGAATATGGAATGCGAAAGACCTAAAGTCAGCTAGCGCTGATGAAAATTTACGCTAGTAAATTTTCTTGAGGCAAGGGGGGAATTGTAACGGTCTAAATTTACTTGTAAATATTGTAGATATTGTTCGTTTATTTACTATGGAATCGACAGAATTGTCATTTATTGATGACGAACTTTTCGTCACAGCTAGGGACACATCTGGTTTGTCAGTGTGCCCAACCTACATTTTCAAAGAAGTTGTTACGTTTCAATTTAGCCCTAGATCAAACTGCTCTTATGTGACCTTTCAAAACCACTACCTTACCTTTTAAGATCTTTATTCAGAGGATATTAACAATGTAATTCAGTTACAAGTTCATTTTATTCATTTAACATCATAGTAATGGGAATCTTCCGTTCCATAGAAAACCATACCTGAAATGTATAAGAATAAATGTATGCTCCCTGACTAACTGCTTTGACCAGTACTTACGCATTCTCCTATTGCCAATCGACGTTGGAGATCCGAAATTCCTCGCTAGGTTGAAATAGTTGTTATTGTTTGTTTCTCAGTTTACTTCGCCTATCATTTTTCAGCCGTTGCCTGCCTTATTCTCTATACCTTTCCGAGAATATTTCTTGCATAGATTGTTATTCATCACTTCCAGAAGGATTACTACATATTAGAGCCATATCGCCTGAAAAACAATATTAGTTAGCTCTGGTTTCTGAATACTGTTTGATATTTTCGGTAAATAATCTGAATAATACGAATGCTCTAATATTTGTACTGAAAGGGAAGGATGTGGCGACTTACCTTGTATGTTTCTATTCCATCGCATGAATAAGGATTGGTAAATAGTTGAAAATAGGTTGGAACAATATATTTTGTAAATATTCGTAAACAAGGTTAAGAGACAGCTGTTGGTTGACATCTGCCGAACTTTCGTAGTGTCGTTCCGTCGACTTACACCGAACTAGTTCTACAGTTGTTCACGGGTGAGGGATTGATCGGTTACTCAAGTTGTCAAGGGTTGTTTTAGGGTTGCATTGCTTTGAGAAGGAGTTTTGATGGGTCATGGACTTGTTGATGATGTATCAAGTGGCTGTGGAGGAATTGTTAGATTTATGATGTTGTGCACAGCGCCCCCTTGGTGCTTGTAGTGTAGATTGGATGCACTGTGGCAACAACTGGTTAGCTGTCAGATGTGGCATTCTCTTAGTATTTGGAAGTTAGCCTTCGGTGAGTTTGGTTCGGAGTTCAAAGGGTATCATCAGACTGATTGTAGGATATATTTGGTTGTATTTGTGCCATCCTTCACGGGGATTATTTCTACAAGTCAGGATTGTATAGTGGAAGACTGATTGGTCATTTTGGTGTGGATATTTGCAGTCGGAAACTTAAGCTCTTTTGAGGATTTGTGGTGGATACCGAACTCGTGCCAGGTGGAAGGATTTCCGAAATTAGGTATGTCTGAATCACTGTCGCATCTCTCATGTGATCTTAGCTATGATATCACTTCTTCAATTCTACAACCTTCGTTTCTCGTCTCTAGATTCATAAGAAACAGAAGGCCCTCAGTCACTCATCAAGTCCCAGCAGGACTTCCGTGCAGAACACCGCACACGAAGAATCGTATAGAAAACCCCTTGGCCAGGGTAAGAATTTTACCATTAAATGTGTTTTAAATGATTTTAGTAATTTCTGGTTCCATCGTTATATCTCAACGGAATATTAGTATTGAAGAGAGGTTTCAACACTCATTCAATTTTCTTGATTTTTACGGATCATATGGTTATACAGGGCACCCAAAAATATACTCTTGTTATCTTGCTACTTTGCTTGATGAAAATATACCAGGGGTATTGATTAGTCAAATAGTCCTATTGAATGGGGGTTGAATCTCACCTTGTTTTTATCTGATTCTGATTGAGAATTTTCTTCCGTAGGGTTTTTCTTCCTGTTTTTCTTCCTGTTTTTCTTCCTGTTTTTCTTCCTGTTTTTCTTCCTGTTTTTCTTCCTGTTTTTCTTCCTGTTTTTCTTCCTGTTTTTCTTCCTGTTTTTCTTCCTGTTTTTCTTCCTGTTTTTCTTCCTGTTTTTCTTCCTGTTTTTCTTCCTGTTTTTCTTCCTGTTTTTCTTCCTGTTTTTCTTCCTGTTTTTCTTCCTGTTTTTCTTCCTGTTTTTCTTCCTGTTTTTCTTCCTGTTTTTCTTCCTGTTTTTCTTCCTGCTTTTCTTCCTGCTTTTTTTTGTCTTCGTCAAGGGTTCCTGTTTTCCTTTATTTTCTTTCTGGATCTTATTTGGTGATCCATTACTGGTCCAGCTTGTCGTGCCCTACAGGGTGATCTATCTTGGTGGTGCTACAGGGTGATCCATCTCCGCCGTACTACAGGGTGATCCACCGGTGCTACAGGGTGATCTATCTTGGTGGTGCTACAGGGTGATCCATCTCCGGTGCTACAGGGTGATCCATCTCCGCCATACTACAGGGTAGCCTAACACCATATACCGGGTGGCCCAAAAGGAGCACGCAAGTTATAATTGATTTAATTGAATATTTGTGATATACTGAGATATTTGAATAATTGTTGCCCTTATGTTTATTGATACCTGTTGATATAGTGTTTGTTTATCGTTTATTGATTAAGAGTTTGTTATTGATACCTGATTGACATAGATATTTGTGAAACGGAAATTGAGGTATATTCTTCCTTTCACGATTGCTGATTGACACCGATGCGCCTACGCCTGAGCTCACGCGACGCAAACGAGTTTGTCTTACCATCCGATACTAGTATTTACGATTTCACCTACTCAATTTTCGTGGTAGTTTTACTCGACGTATTGTAGTTTTTTTTTGAGCGTCGTTACTACCGTAATTTATGACTGATTGAATTCGTGGTTATATACACCGCGCTCGTGTATTGACATTTGAACATCGCGTAGTAGTGTGAATATTGCATTGTTGTCTTAGAAGCGTTGTTGGTTAATCCATGTAAGTCAGGATTACTGAATAAATCATATTGGGGACCTTTATCTTTTATTTCCAATATTAATTGGTAAGTTATTGATATTGTGAGTTACTTAGGGTATCTGGAGGATTAAATTTACCTGGCGCCCATTAAGATCTATTTGAAATTTGCTAAGTTGTTTAACCCACTCCCGTCTCCACTGTTTAGCTTAGCCGCGGATACCCATCTGTCTTATTTGTTACCGACAGATGATTTAGTCCCCTCTTGTGGTTTGTGAGGTGACATTTTGGCGCCCAACGTGGGGCCCTTAAAAGAAGGTTTTTTTTTTTGCGTTTTGGCTTTAGTAGGTGACTTTTGGAAACTTTGGAAAAATATAAATATTTTTTTTTTTAATTGATACCACTCTAGTAGAATAGCGTTATGGCAAGAAGACTGGTAATAAATCGTCTTGATAAAGACGAACTGACCTATGAATTAGCATATCGGGGCGTAGCAACTGGCACTTGTGAGGAAATGAGACCTCGTTTGGTTCAAGTAATGCAGATGGAAAGGTACGGCGAGAGTCTTCGATATCCTTCATATCCATTCACTTTCGAGGAAGATGAGGCTGCAATCAGAGGGAAACTAGATGATATCAGAAGGCTGATTGATGACATGACCGATTCTGGAACGAGTAGCGGGGCAATGAAACTTCAGACCAAGCTAGCACATGTGTTGAATCGTATAGACAATATGGACCCAGATAAGGATAAGGACAAAGAAACCCGGAAATCCGAACTCCTGGGTTTGGCTCTGTCGTTGATGGACGAATTTTCACATAAAGTTGACAGCAGCAAGAGAAGTGATACGAAGCGTGTGCCGGTTGCACTAAATCAATTAGAAAGCAGATTGGGAGCGCAATCATTCCATGCTAACTTAGGAGCAGTTGCTCGATCGTCTCTGACGGAAGATCCAGTCTTTGACCCATACTCAACCAGTAAAATGATTCCGCCTTATAAATGGAATCTGAAGAAGTTTTCTGGAGATGATAAAGGAATGTCGGTGACAGCATTTTTCGAGGGAATAGAGGAGTTGAGACTGGCGCGACATGTCCCCAACGCTGTTTTGTTGGACTCAGGTGTGGACCTTTTTGCTGACAAGGCGTATCAATTTTATAAAGATTGTCGGAATCGAGTATCGACCTGGGAAGAACTAGTGGAAGAGTTTCGAGAAGAATATCTCTCTGCCAATCATTCTGACGCATTGTTCGAAGAATTGCAGAAAAGGACTCAACACCACTCAGAAACCATCGGAGTTTATCTTGCAGTGATGTCAAGCTACTTCAGCCGCCTAGGTTGCCCAATGACAGAGGAAGCTAAGCTGAACATAGTTATGAAGAATTTACATCCCTTTTACCAAGACAGATTACGTGAACCCTTACCCACAACCATTTCAGAACTTCGCTCGGTATGTCGAAGAATGGAAGCCAGAAGGGACATAATCAATAGCTACGTAGAACCATCAGCACGTCGTGGCAACGTGATAGAGAAGGATTTGGCTTTCGTAGAGGTCACCAAGGAATTGAATGCCTTAGAGATAGCAACGGCACGAATTCCGTCGAACAATCAGTCGAAGGAGATAGTATGTTTCCGATGCGATCAACCCGGACATCGTGCTATAGGATGTGCTCTACCGAAGCAACTGGAATGCTACAGATGTAAGAGAAAAGGGTATACCGTTCGTAATTGTCCAAACTGCTCCGTGTCGGGAAACGACAAGCGACGCCTTTGAATCGTCGAGGGGAAGGCGCTCGCAAATTGCACTCGGCGACTGCTATTCAACCAATCCTTGATTATATTCTGGATCACGCCGAAAACGATGAGAGACCCTACCTTAAAGTTGAAGTCTTGGGGCGTAGTTTACTGGGGTTATTAGACTCAGGTGCCTCAGCCACTATCTTGGGACACCCAGGTTGGCAAATCGTAAAAGATTTGGTACATTTGAATTCAGCAAAGAGAATTAGTTGCACTGTTGCCAATGGTCAAGTATGTGAAAGTATAGGAGAATGTGAAGTGCCATTTTGTTTAAGAGGCAAGCTGAAATTAATTCGAGTTTTAGTGGTTCCTGATGTCCCTCATCACTTAATTTTGGGAACGAATTTCTGGAGAGCAATGGGAGTGGTTCCGAATCTGAGGCACAACGAGTGGAAATTTTCTGAGGAAATTTGCTATCTGAACGCATTGGACCATCTTCGAGGACAAACAGTTTTATCACCATTGGAAGAGGCCCGGCTAAACGCTGTAGTAGAGAAGAACAAGGAGCTCATGGGGAATAATTTAGGCTGTACGAATCTAGCTGAACATGTCATCGTGACCAACTCACCACCCATCAAGCAGCGTTATTATCCAGTGTCGCCTATTATTCAACAACATATTGATCGAGAACTAACAGAGATGTTGAAGAACGATATTATCGAGAAGTCGAATAGTGGCTGGTCGTCACCGGTTCTTCTCGTTAAGAAGAAAGATGGGAGCTACCGCTTTTGCGTTGATTACAGAAAACTAAATTCGGTAACGGAACGAGACAGCTACCCTCTCCCATATGTTTCCCACACGCTCGATAAATTGAAAAATGCACATTATTTATCCTCTCTTGATATCAAGTCTGCGTATTGGCAAGTTCCTGTGGCGGAAAAGTCGAGACCGTATACAGCGTTTACCGTTCCTGGGCGTGGTTTGTTCCAATTTAAAAGGATGCCGTTCGGATTACATAATTCACCAGCAACGTGGCAGAGGTTGATCGATACCGTCCTAGGACCTGAACTAGAACCACACGTCTTCGTCTATTTGGATGATGTAGTGATCGTTACCCAAACTCTGGAGAAACATCTGACAATTCTTGATGAAGTTTTCCGCAGATTGAGGGAAGCAAATCTCACTGTTAGCTTCGAAAAGTGTCAATTTTGTAGGCCAGAAATGAAGTATTTGGGATACGTTGTAGATAGAAATGGGTTGCATGTCGACCCCGATAAAGTCAAGGCTATGTTGCAGCTTCCTAGACCAGAATCGGTAAAAGATGTCAGGAGACTGGTGGGTACTTTTTCCTGGTACAGGAGATTCATACCTGAGTTTGCATCCATCGTTTCTCCACTCACATCGCTGCTGAAAAAGGGTAGAAAGTTTGATTGGACCGAAACTTGCGATATCGCTTTTCAGAAGATGAAGGAACGTCTTATATCAGCACCAGTCTTGAGCTGTCCGGATTATTCCCTCCCATTTGTTCTGCAAACAGACGCCTCGGCATTTGGAATTGGCGCTGTTCTCACTCAGACTCGCGAGGATGAGGACGTAGTAATTTGCTATTTGAGTAGATCATTGACGAAACAAGAGCGCAATTTTTCTACTACAGAAAGGGAATGCTTGGCCGTGCTGTGGGCGATTGAAAAACTGCGACCTTATTTAGAAGCTATTCCGTTCACCGTAATAACCGATCACTATTCCTTGGTCTGGTTACAGAATTTGAAAGATCCATCAGGACGACTGGCAAGATGGGCAGTCCGCATGCAGCAATATGACTTCAAAATTGTTCACAGGAAAGGGAAGGATCACATCGTTCCTGACACCCTTTCTCGATCGGTCCCAGTCATTGATGCCATCAACCAGCAGATGAAAGAAGAGATTTTGGACAAGTGGTACCTGCGCGTGAAAGATCGAGTGAGTTTACAACCCGAAAAATACCCCAATTGGAGATTCTCTCAGGGATCACTCTACAAGTACGTCAAACCGTGTTACGTGGAATTAGAAGACCAAACCGACGTTTGGAAGTTAGTTGTACCAAAAGCGGATCGGAAGAAAATTCTTATTGAAGCTCATGCAGACCCGACCTCAGGACATCAAGGAATATTCAAAACCTACCATCGTATCAGGGAAAGGCATTATTGGCCAAAGATGAAATCTGACGTGTCGAAGTTTGTTCGAAATTGTTCCACTTGTTCCGCCTATAAACCCGACCTCAGAGGACCAAATGGACTAATGACTCCACAACCGAAAGTGACCCGGCCATGGGAAATGATCGCCAGTGATATCATGGGACCCTTACCTAGATCTACAAAAGGCAATAAATTTATCTTAGTCGTAACAGATTACTTTAGCAAGTTTTCATTAGTCTTTCCGCTAAGATCGTCAACAGCAGAAATCATCATAAGGAAGATCGAAGAGGAAGTTTTTCTGGTATATGGAGTTCCCCGAATTCTTTTGTGCGATAATGGGCCGCAATACCGATCTCGACAGATGAGAAAACTCGTGGAAGAATATAAGGTGAAAATTAGGTATAATGCCCATTATCATCCTCAGGCAAACCCGACTGAACGAGTGAACAGAACATTGAAGTCAATGTTGGCTATGTATGTGTCCGATAATCACAGGACCTGGGATTTCAACTTACCCAAGCTATCATGCGCCTTGAGAACGGCTCGACATGAGACGACTAACCACACTCCATATTTCGTGAATTTCGGCCGCTCAATGGTTTTGTGCGGAGAGGAGATCTCTCGGAGGAAAAATCTATTGGTTGATAGTGAACCTGCTGAAGATTCGAGGCCTGAAGGATTCAGAAAACTCTTTGAGGAGATAAGGAAAAGGTTAGATGTGGCTGCTCGAAAGAATGAAAAAACTTATAACCTTCGAAGAAGGAGTGAAGAATTTTGGCCAAATCAACCCGTTTGGAGGAAGAATTTTGTGGTATCAGAGGCGGACAAATATTTTAGTGCTAAGCTAGCGCCAAGATTTGTCGGGCCTTTTTATATTAAAAAAAGGGTATCCCCGTGGACATATGAATTAAGAGATGAAGACGGTAATTATAAGGGAATATGGAATGCGAAAGACCTAAAGTCAGCTAGCGCTGATGAAAATTTACGCTAGTAAATTTTCTTGAGGCAAGGGGGGAATTGTAACGGTCTAAATTTACTTGTAAATATTGTAGATATTGTTCGTTTATTTACTATGGAATCGACAGAATTGTCATTTATTGATGACGAACTTTTCGTCACAGCTAGGGACACATCTGGTTTGTCAGTGTGCCCAACCTACATTTTCAAAGAAGTTGTTACGTTTCAATTTAGCCCTAGATCAAACTGCTCTTATGTGACCTTTCAAAACCACTACCTTACCTTTTAAGATCTTTATTCAGAGGATATTAACAATGTAATTCAGTTACAAGTTCATTTTATTCATTTAACATCATAGTAATGGGAATCTTCCGTTCCATAGAAAACCATACCTGAAATGTATAAGAATAAATGTATGCTCCCTGACTAACTGCTTTGACCAGTACTTACGCATTCTCCTATTGCCAATCGACGTTGGAGATCCGAAATTCCTCGCTAGGTTGAAATAGTTGTTATTGTTTGTTTCTCAGTTTACTTCGCCTATCATTTTTCAGCCGTTGCCTGCCTTATTCTCTATACCTTTCCGAGAATATTTCTTGCATAGATTGTTATTCATCACTTCCAGAAGGATTACTACATATTAGAGCCATATCGCCTGAAAAACAATATTAGTTAGCTCTGGTTTCTGAATACTGTTTGATATTTTCGGTAAATAATCTGAATAATACGAATGCTCTAATATTTGTACTGAAAGGGAAGGATGTGGCGACTTACCTTGTATGTTTCTATTCCATCGCATGAATAAGGATTGGTAAATAGTTGAAAATAGGTTGGAACAATATATTTTGTAAATATTCGTAAACAAGGTTAAGAGACAGCTGTTGGTTGACATCTGCCGAACTTTCGTAGTGTCGTTCCGTCGACTTACACCGAACTAGTTCTACAGTTGTTCACGGGTGAGGGATTGATCGGTTACTCAAGTTGTCAAGGGTTGTTTTAGGGTTGCATTGCTTTGAGAAGGAGTTTTGATGGGTCATGGACTTGTTGATGATGTATCAAGTGGCTGTGGAGGAATTGTTAGATTTATGATGTTGTGCACAGCGCCCCCTTGGTGCTTGTAGTGTAGATTGGATGCACTGTGGCAACAACTGGTTAGCTGTCAGATGTGGCATTCTCTTAGTATTTGGAAGTTAGCCTTCGGTGAGTTTGGTTCGGAGTTCAAAGGGTATCATCAGACTGATTGTAGGATATATTTGGTTGTATTTGTGCCATCCTTCACGGGGATTATTTCTACAAGTCAGGATTGTATAGTGGAAGACTGATTGGTCATTTTGGTGTGGATATTTGCAGTCGGAAACTTAAGCTCTTTTGAGGATTTGTGGTGGATACCGAACTCGTGCCAGGTGGAAGGATTTCCGAAATTAGGTATGTCTGAATCACTGTCGCATCTCTCATGTGATCTTAGCTATGATATCACTTCTTCAATTCTACAACCTTCGTTTCTCGTCTCTAGATTCATAAGAAACAGAAGGCCCTCAGTCACTCATCAAGTCCCAGCAGGACTTCCGTGCAGAACACCGCACACGAAGAATCGTATAGAAAACCCCTTGGCCAGGGTAAGAATTTTACCATTAAATGTGTTTTAAATGATTTTAGTAATTTCTGGTTCCATCGTTATATCTCAACGGAATATTAGTATTGAAGAGAGGTTTCAACACTCATTCAATTTTCTTGATTTTTACGGATCATATGGTTATACAGGGCACCCAAAAATATACTCTTGTTATCTTGCTACTTTGCTTGATGAAAATATACCAGGGGTATTGATTAGTCAAATAGTCCTATTGAATGGGGGTTGAATCTCACCTTGTTTTTATCTGATTCTGATTGAGAATTTTCTTCCGTAGGGTTTTTCTTCCTGTTTTTCTTCCTGTTTTTCTTCCTGTTTTTCTTCCTGTTTTTCTTCCTGTTTTTCTTCCTGTTTTTCTTCCTGTTTTTCTTCCTGTTTTTCTTCCTGTTTTTCTTCCTGTTTTTCTTCCTGTTTTTCTTCCTGTTTTTCTTCCTGTTTTTCTTCCTGTTTTTCTTCCTGTTTTTCTTCCTGTTTTTCTTCCTGTTTTTCTTCCTGTTTTTCTTCCTGTTTTTCTTCCTGTTTTTCTTCCTGTTTTTCTTCCTGTTTTTCTTCCTGTTTTTCTTCCTGCTTTTCTTCCTGCTTTTTTTTTGTCTTCGTCAAGGGTTCCTGTTTTCCTTTATTTTCTTTCTGGATCTTATTTGGTGATCCATTACTGGTCCAGCTTGTCGTGCCCTACAGGGTGATCTATCTTGGTGGTGCTACAGGGTGATCCATCTCCGCCGTACTACAGGGTGATCCACCGGTGCTACAGGGTGATCTATCTTGGTGGTGCTACAGGGTGATCCATCTCCGGTGCTACAGGGTGATCCATCTCCGCCATACTACAGGGTAGCCTAACACCATATACCGGGTGGCCCAAAAGGAGCACGCAAGTTATAATTGATTTAATTGAATATTTGTGATATACTGAGATATTTGAATAATTGTTGCCCTTATGTTTATTGATACCTGTTGATATAGTGTTTGTTTATCGTTTATTGATTAAGAGTTTGTTATTGATACCTGATTGACATAGATATTTGTGAAACGGAAATTGAGGTATATTCTTCCTTTCACGATTGCTGATTGACACCGATGCGCCTACGCCTGAGCTCACGCGACGCAAACGAGTTTGTCTTACCATCCGATACTAGTATTTACGATTTCACCTACTCAATTTTCGTGGTAGTTTTACTCGACGTATTGTAGTTTTTTTTTGAGCGTCGTTACTACCGTAATTTATGACTGATTGAATTCGTGGTTATATACACCGCGCTCGTGTATTGACATTTGAACATCGCGTAGTAGTGTGAATATTGCATTGTTGTCTTAGAAGCGTTGTTGGTTAATCCATGTAAGTCAGGATTACTGAATAAATCATATTGGGGACCTTTATCTTTTATTTCCAATATTAATTGGTAAGTTATTGATATTGTGAGTTACTTAGGGTATCTGGAGGATTAAATTTACCTGGCGCCCATTAAGATCTATTTGAAATTTGCTAAGTTGTTTAACCCACTCCCGTCTCCACTGTTTAGCTTAGCCGCGGATACCCATCTGTCTTATTTGTTACCGACAGATGATTTAGTCCCCTCTTGTGGTTTGTGAGGTGACATGTTTACTTTATGGTAATCCATGATCACTTAAATGAAATGAATAAAAAATACTTTTGTGTTTGCATCTTGTATTGGCATCTTGGTTCGCCCAACTATCTGTATCTCAAATACCTGTCCTTGCAGCATAGCTGAAAAGTCTAATATAACCAATATTTCAAACTTCAGATTTCAGTTCTATACTTGATAATGGGGTCAAACACGAAACCGGTCGTATAATTAAAATCTACCAGTGGTATTTAGACAAAAGTGTTTTTTATTCATTTCGTTTAAGTAATATTATATATAAGTATATATGTTCATAGGTCTATTGTATAAGTGTTGATGATATTTTTAAAACAAGTCTGTACATAACCATGTTGATACAAAATTTTGGCGTTGAACTATAGTGTATGTTCTAACTTTACTTTTATGTAGGTGTTTTTATATTCACATTTTACCATTCTATATTTACATTTGTATTTATTTATCATAAGCTTTGTCCACAAGATTTATTCTTAATGACAATAAAGTATATTTAATGACAATAAAGTATATTATTATGATTATTATTATTATTTTCACCGTAGTGTGCGCTGGTCAGGCCCTATCCCCCGAAGCCCCGATACATTCGGGAGGGCGCGCCAGCATTATCAACCAATAACCACTTCCCACACCGTGGGGTTAGTGATCACTGGGTCCGAGAATCATGTGCCCTGAGCAAGCGCAGTGAGCCAAGAATGACAGCCTTCTGCATCTGGGCGGCTGAGATTTCTGCCTTAGTGCGGCAAGTCGATATGATTTTTAGATTCTAGAGTAGAGGGGACATCATTCCACCAAGGACTCCAATAACCAGAACAACCATCTTGACAGAGTGATCTGGATAGGGTCTGCGGAGTTCGAAGAGAAAATCTCGATATTTTATCCGTTTTTCCTCCTCTTTTCTGACGATATTCGTCTCGCCAAGAGCTGAAAACTCCACGACAGATATCGTTTTGCTCTGGTGGTCGAGAAGGACCACATCAGGCTTATTAGCTTGTATGAGCCTGACGATGGGGAACGAATAGTTCAAATAAATTCGGCACTTCTCGTTCCCCACAACGGATTCAATATCCCCCGGAGCGTACCTACGGCAACACCGGTGTCTCGTCAATACCTTAAGAGGGCCGCGTTATGTAGATGGATATAGGTCGAGACCGCATATGCTGGACATGCTGATAGCAAGTGCATTAGGGTCTCGGGCGCCTCGCGGCAGGCCCTGCACCTTGTGTCAGGAACCTCTATACCCAACACGCGACTGCGGTAGACTGAGGTGTTGAAGACACCATCCTGGCAAGCCATGATGAACCCCTCAGTTTCCGACTTCAGCCCACTCGACCTAAAAAAAGCGAACGTCAGGCGCTTTGATAAGCCGAGGTCTCCAATGTTATTGAAGAAGACCCCATGTATTGGCTTATCCTTGTGTCTCTGCAGAAGTAAAGTGATCTCTGCGGCTTTTATCTGAGCTTTTTGCTGAACGGGTTCCAACTCGGTGACAGAGTTGTGGTCACCTCGTTCAGAGTCGAAAACTATACCAAGTTCATCAGCTGCTCGGACAGCTGCCCTAAAGAGAAATGCTCCAATTCCTGCTCTCTTGTGGTCACGGAACATGCAGAGAAGGGGATCCGAACTCCTGACGACTTTACAGGCTGTATCCAGTACCATTCTTTCATGTAGACACTCCAAGTCCACGGCCTCCCTGTTGTCGGGGGAAGTACAACCGTGGAACAGACTATTTGGGATGCAAACTCCTATAGAGATGCATCATTTTTCGGGTCTTTACGTCGAGTTAATACAGCTCTTCCTGAGTCCACTTCACTACTCCAAACGAGTAGAGTAGAGTATTATTATTATTATTAGCATAGAGAAAATCAAAAGGCACAGAAATTGTCTATTTTTAGCTTATTTTTGCATGATATGACATATAGTCAGTCAACAGAATAATTCATAGAAAATAATCAGAGCTTCTTGCATAATCCAACTAAACACGTAAACAGGAAAATTAAATGCCAGCGTTTAATATTTTCACAAACGTGCAGACTCTCGTGCGTCACATAAAAATACCTGAATAAATTCTCTCTGCATAGAGGCGAGCAAAAAAAAGAAACGAAAAAGGAAAAATCGCAATTAAGAGTCCATCGCTGTCGCTCTACATGGCGTCCTAACTCAAATAAAGACCGAAGCCGGAGAACGGGTTTCCTTCTCTTATTTTTTTTCTATCTACAAGAGTATAAATTTCATTCGGGTGACTCGTCTTTATGGCTGGCTTGGTCGACGATGGTCGACGACCATTGTTGCCAATTCAATGAAGTTGTTTTACGAGCGATTGATGTCAAAAATCCGCGAAATCCCATCGAAGAATGCGATACACAAATTCATAGAAGAATAGACGCCTATTTGAATCATCACCTTAGGAATCACATGTTAAAAGGTAAGACCTCGTTAGTCTCTAGCTCGCGCAAGTTTCTACTTTTGAGGGTTTTCGTTCGTAGGGGTGCGACAGATGGTTAACGGAAAAACATATTTTAAACATATAAAACAGCACCTTGAATCTGAATTTCACGAAATGAGGTTCAATGAAAAAATTAACAAAAATAAACAATTGACAATCGAATTGACGCAAATTTAAAGAAATCCCTCTGTATCTGAAATCTCATGAGATGCAGTTGAACACAAAAATAACCGAAATAAACAGATAGATGAAATGATTATGGCTGGTCTCTAACAAATCATTTTCTGTTGCAGGGTCTATCAGCCAAGGTTTTCAGGTTTAACATTTTGTCTGCAACTGCACGAGGAAACGGAACGAACTCTTCCTCCCTCTGAGCTGGCCCGCCAAAGCCTCAGCTCAAGCGATGAGTCACCCAAACCAGTCAGTATGTCATTATGATAGATATTTCAGAAGATGGTCCACTAGTATCATTCCAGTGCTGCACATTCCGGCCTGAATAGTTACAGGTTACCTGAGAGGATCACGACGATGTCTCTTGGCTGGTGAGTACAATTTGTACCCTGCAGCCATGCGACAATCCTACTCCTCATCACCCTGTATGCCACCACTGCCGAAGCCAGTGCGCGGAAGCATACAGACTTCTGATTAAAAGGTTCATGAATGTCTACTGGCGGATGGCCTATTCCTAGATACACACCCTACCACTACATCTACAAGGATTTGGATCTTAGCACCCAGTGAGTGGATGTTCTCCTGAGTATCCACGCCTATAACATCGTCTAGCGAATTCAGACACACCCTAACCTAGTGCTACGTGATTTCCAGGACGCGACGATCCCAAATTCCGCGAGAGAGACAAGCACATAAGGCCAGTGGAGCAAAACCAGAGACCAACTAGGAGAGTCGCCGTCTGACAGCTCCAGTAAGTATCAAAAACTCCTCAGACATACACACATACACAATCCTGTTCTTACACACACACATCAGTCCGTGTACTCGTCTCCAGATAGGTACAGGAATCATCTTCACAGAGTAAAGTCAGGTACAACAAGTATGAGATAAAAATGAAGTATAAGCACCAGAGACTGACTTTCAACCAAAAGGGATACCAATCTCAGTTTTTGTTCATTCTTCGAATAATTATCTTGTAACTGTTATATAAATATTGAGAGGTACAGTTCAAGTAAACGATATAGTCTAACCTACCTTCCAATAGCTCCCATTTAATAATATGGTTGAGGAGCTAACTAATTTCGCTATTCAATGTTGGGGATGCAGTCAAAATTGCTGGGCTGTTGTTTAAAGAATACTCTTTGTTATATGGTCGAGCTTTCGAGAATGTTTATTCCCTTTATCAAGACATTAACTTGATGTTATAGTAAAAAGTCGAACGTTTTACTGAGAAACACAAACTTAGTACTTTTCATTATGGTAGCAACTAGAAAGCTTTCTAGTTGCTACCACGCCACTAGTAAGTGCCATGCATGGCCGTTGAAATAAAATTTAAAATTTCAAATCCTTTAAATGTTACTTACTGAATAAGTTTTATATATATTTTTTCTTTAAACCATAAAAATTTAATGTGTGACACTTTTCTACATAATGAAAAGTACTAAGTTTGTGTTTCTCAGTGAAACGTTCGACTTTTTACTATAACCTCAAGTTAATGTCTTGATAAAGGGAATAAACATTCTCGAAAGCTCGACCATATAACAAAGAGTATTCTTTAAACAACAGCCCAGCAATTTTGACTGCATCCCCAACATTATTCCGTATTTCTCCTTAACTAGTCAGTCAAGACTACCCATCGCTTTATATATATATATATATATATATATATATATATATATATATATATATATATATATATATATATATATAAATCAAGAATGAAATAATTCGTGGACACAACACTCAAAAAATAGGGGCAAACCGCGGACACGTGTTTCTGGCTATTGGCCTCATCAGCGCAGTGCAGCCAAGTGTAAAGATGGGCAACACTTGTTTGCCGAAAGCAGGAAACAACACATGCGCAGGGAGTCAACAACAGAAGCCAACCGCACATTTGTGGTTCCATTTAGAAGACCTAGAATTCCTAGGCTACATCTAACATGACCACGCAGGTAGCTATAGCTGCCTACGTGCTATAGCTGCTATAGCTGCCTATGACTCTTCAGCCAATCATAAAACTCGGTTAGTAAAAATTATCCAATACGGACCGCCAATTCTACAGTCCACGTGGACTAGTTTGCAGTCACTTCATTTCCAAGTATTAGTTTTTTTGGCCTTTGAGAGTGCCGCCAACTTCAAGTGTGCACAATATCGTTTACTTTGACTATAGAAACAATAGAGGAAAAGTGGAATTTCACTTGTGATTAACATTCTTCTGAGTTTTATTTCATTTGAAACATCCTGTTGCTGGATGAACGAGAAACATTTGTGAGACTAACCTCTATGAGGTATTTTGCATAAATGTCTGTCCGATATAATTGTTACAAGAAGTATAAAGTTAAATTATCCGAAATAACGTACAATAATCAATAATGAAGTACAGCTGGCAACACTGATGACAGCGAAAAATACTAACCTCCAAAGAAATTCACTGACAGCGAGAAACACTAACCTCCAAAGAAATTCAAGAAATAAGGAAGGCCACACCGCCGTATCGAAATCGGAGAATTGTATTTCCTGTTTCATTTGATACGGGTTTATATTTATCTTGGCACTGTGGAACGTCTTACAGGTCGGCATATCTTCAAGTCGCTCTTATCGTATTCCTTGAATGGAACGCAGAGGTTTTAATTTGCCAGCGATAGGGAAATCTTTACGACCTTTTATAGGGCTACGTCGTAAATTATTCGGCATTCGACACACAAAGATGCTCTCATACGAAAAAATCACTAAGGGAACTTGAGAGACTTATTTTGGCCGGATCTTTCAAGATGTCACTTTTGAACATGCCGAATCTTAAGAATGTATGGTTGAATTGTACACTGAATTATTATTATTCGGTCAAATTAGACCAAAAATAGGAGTGAAGGTACAAAAATTTGCATCCAGCTCAAAATTGGTAGGACTTTGCAAAATGCTATCATAAATGAAATCTAAAAAATTCTAATTGATCTGATTCCTGGAAAAAAGTTTACTTGGGCTCAAAGGTCATAAAAACGGGTTTTTCGCGATTTTAAGAAAAACGGTCAATTTTAACATAAAATAAGTTCAGAGAGAGAGAGAGAGAACATATTTTATTGTCATAAGAATAAATCTTGTGGACAAAGTTTCACTTAATCTATAACACGGTTTCTATGTAAAAAGTGCATTTAAATTGATCAATTTTCACTTTATACATAAAATCAGTTGGTATCTATAAAAACATATAAGTCATACAGGATACTGGGAAATAATAAATGAGTACATTTTTTTATATATAAAAACATATAAGTCGTACAGGATGCTGGTAAATAATAAACAAATTAGATATTTTTTCAAAGATTATCATTATAAAATTCTTGTATATTATAGTATGGTCTATCACTTGAAAAACCTTTCACAGCCTTCCTGAAACATTATAAAGACTTTATTTCTGTTACATTCTTTGGCAAGTGATTGAACATTTTACAACCATTATAAACAATGGAATCCTTTATGACTGATGTTATTGGTATTGGCAACGTAATATTGTTGGATAGCCCGTTCCAAAATTGAAGGTCGATTCTTTCAGTTGTATTGCCAATTGCATATACAGGAAATTTTCTGTGAAGATTCCTGCACTGACGCCTGTCGGATATAATCCAACGCCCTTCGTGGTATTAGCCAGGGGAGTAGTTGTTTTCTGATAGGCATCAGTCCATTCAACCCACTGTGTAGGTATATTCGAGACTGGCTTGAACGTTTAAAGTTCATTTCTTTAGACTATGTTAGTTTTCGAAATACTTATATACAGACAATTTGAATCACACCAACTTTTTACATTCATCATATCGATGAATGTGATTTTAGTTAAATCATTTGCATGGTCCGATTGCCAAAAAATGGTAGTATCCGTCCGCAAAAAGTGTGAATTTTCCTGAGATATTTATAGTTGTCAAATCGTCGAGGTTAATAAGAAACAATGTTGGCCCTAGTAATGAACCTTGAGGCACACCATTACGTATTTTCCAAATTTCTGAGCGATGGGTTGTTTCCAGAGTCAAGAAGTTGGAAGAGTCGTCACACGTTTTCACGCCACCTTGAGGTAATGTACTTTGTGGATTTTTTACGTGGTTTTCCTGGTAGGAGTATTCCACGGATCTGTTGTGATTTTGTCTGGAACTATTGAATTAATCCAATCTCAGATCCCAATAACTTTGAAGCAACAACTCATACACTCAAACAGCAACAGCAGAAACTAATCAACTAAATTCTTGTCCCACATCTTGAAAATAATGAGATCAGTAACAAAAATATAACCGACGATGTGATCTGCTGGTCCTCATCACAGTCATTGAAAGAATGAGAAATTATTGTTTTTGAAGAGGACGCATACCATATTGTTCTTCTGACGACGCTCTCCGTAAAAGGTCAAGACACAATTCCGAAAGAAGAAAAGTACCAACCAGTTTCTTTATTCCTACTCAGAATAACACAAACTGGACCTGGACCTTCACGAAACGTGAAGAAGAGTAGGCATGCAATTGCTAAACTTCACCCATAGCACGCTGACATGAGAACTTCTGGAGATGCACTGTTTGGAACCTTTGGTTTAGTGATGAATATTATTGGGGGTTCTACCCCAACACCAAGCCATTATTTTTAACACCTCGCCATGTGTTTCAATCACCAAGGACCATATTCAAGAGGAGGGAAGATCAAACAATTTGATCTTGCTCTTGAAGATGATCATTTGGTGATCAAAACACGTGCCGAGGAGTTAAAAACAACGGTTTGGTGTTAGGTTAAAACTCCAGTAATGTTCATGAGCACTGCTGCTAAAATTTTCTCCAAGAATTCACTTAATTACAAATAGAGGAATATGATAGCAATTGCTTCTTGAAGTGGTATGGTGTCCCGAAGAAAGGAAACTAACTAAATCAGTTTCGGTATGGCACATTCGGTAGGAACTTCTATATCACCCCCGGGTTTATGGGTATTCTGGGTGTTTGAAAGATCAAATATGTCATTTTGTTGAAACAAATAATATTATAACTTCGGTTCAATCTGGTTTCCGAAAATCTCATAGCACCACTACAGCTTTACTAAATATCACCGATGACATTCTCACTTCAATTGATAAAGGCCAACTAGTTTACCTGATTCTACTAGACTATAGTATGGCGTTCGATACTATTGATCGTAATGTTTTGTGTGATAAACTTCTATACTACGGTTTTTCTCAGGAAGCTTGTGGGCTTATTCGTAACTATTTATCGGAACGATGTCAGTCGGTAGTAGTAGATTCATTAAAGTCAGATGCTCAAATAGTGAATTACGGAGTGCCTCAAGGATCAATCTTGGGACCTATTCTTTCTTCCATCTATATTTTGGATTTTCATGAGTGTCTGAAGTTTTGTACTATCCACCACTATGCCGATGATACTCAATTATACCTAGACTTTACGAGCAATTCAATCCTTTCAGCAACTTCTCAAATTGAAGAAGACTTAACATATTTATACAATATCTCAACCGCACATAATCTCACGCTTAACCCTTCGAAATCAGTAGCTATGCTTCTCGGAAAGAAATCAAAACGTGAACAGCTAACACAAAATTTTCAAATCAGGTTAGCAGGTATGCCGTTAACCTTTGTAAGTGAAATCAAAAACCTAGGTATTTGGTTTGATGTTGACCTAAGATTTACCAAGCACGTCAGCTATCTCTGTCAGAGCTCGTTCAATATTCTGAGACAGCTGTATCCTAGTCGTGATTTGCTATCTACTAAAATGAAACTCGAGTTGTGCGAATCACTGGTGATATCTAAATTATCATATTGCGACAGTATTTATGGTCCAGCACTTCTACAGGCTGATGCAGCTAGACTACAATAAATTCAAAATTCCTGTTTACGTTTTTCTCATGGAATACGTAAATTTGAACATATTAGTATGAAATTTAAAGAAACAGGATGGCTCAAATTAGATAACTGTCGAAAACTCCATTTCCTTACCTTGACACACAAAGTTATAACGTCTGGCAAACCTACGTATCTCGTCAATAAACTTACTATGTTCAAAAACCTCAACAGGAAAAATAATATGCTAGTTATTCCCAAACACTCGACTGCACCTAAATTCTGTGACACTCTTCCCAAGGAGTTTTGGAACTTCTCTTTATACAATTTCAAGAAGAAATTGAGTATCTTACTTCAGTCACTATAAGTTGCTTTTAAGACGAACCTGTATATGATTATTGTTTACGCTAGGGTTATAAATGAATGTTAATAAGTGTTTACTAAGGTGAAAATATTTTACAAGAATTTAGGCACATATTTGTATTTATATTTAGAAACAAATTATTACTTTTTTTTAATTTAAATTATTATTTAAAAATTTATTTTTATTTGATTTGTAATTTTATATTTTATACTTACACGAGTATAAATTGATCTGGAAATAAGTATTTTTGATTTTATATACGCTAATACTCAAATTTTACTTTTATATTTTTCAATGATTCACTTATATTTTTATTGTCTTCTATGATTCACCTATATTTTTCTTTCTTTTTATTTTTCGCTAGGTTAAGTTGAAAAGCAGCTTAGGCGGATACTTCACCTTTTCATTGACCCTTAATTATTGTTCTAAATTTTTGTATTTCATTTTTTATACTATGTCGATGAATAAAGACGATTATTATTATTATCATTATTATTATTATTTTTTTCACCGTAGTGTGCGCTGGTCAGGCCCTATCCCCCGAAGCCCCGATACATGTGCCCTGAGCAAGCGCAGTGAGCCAAGAATGACAGCCTTCTGCATCTGTGCGGCTAAGATTTCTGCCTTAGTGCGGCAAGCCGGTATGATTTTAAGATTCGAGAGTAGAGCGGACATCATTCCACCAAGGACTCCAATAATCAGAACAACCATCTTGACAGAGTGATCTGGATAGAGTCTGCGGAGTTCGAAGAGAAAATCTCGATATTTTATCCGTTTTTCCTCCTCTTTTCTGACGATATTCGTCTCGCCAGGAGCTGAAAACTCCACGACAAATATCGTTTTGCTCTGGTGGTCGAGAAGGACTACATCAGGCTTATTAGCTTGTATGAGCCTGAGGATGGGAAACGAATAGTTCAAATAAATTCGGCACTTCTCGTTCCCCACAACGGATTCAATATCCCCCGGAGCAACACCGGTGTCTCGTCAATACCGTAAGAGTGCCTTAGATGGTAATATAGCACACTTAGGGCCGCGTTATGTCGATGGATATAGGCCGAGACCGCATATGCTGGACATGCTGATAGCAAGTCCGGTCTCGGGCGCCTCGTGACAGGCCCTATTATTATTATTATTATTATTATTATTATTATTATATCTTTAAGACGTTTTGCTGGTACCCGTCGTTAGCTTCTTCACAGGTGCTTCCTCTTTCTTCATGGGGTCTGTATCATGTCTAATGTTGCCTTTGTCAGCTTTTCAATTATCATTCACCTAACTGAGAAAACTAGTTCTTTGTTTTCAAAAACGGAACACAAGCACTACTGGAAAATCCTTAAGACGCTCTAAGAGCGGTGCCTGTGCAAAAGTAGCGATTCACATTGGATTTGAACGCTGAAGATTAAATCCATTTGGAAAAACGTTATCAGAAAGTTTGTTCCACATAAAGGCAGTTTTCCAAATGGACGAGTTCTTAAACAGTGAAGTTCGAGGTGTACTGAGTTGAACCACACAACGATGAGCAGCCACAGTCCGTCGCGTATTTCTGAAATGTACCGCTCATGGTGGAATCAAATTTGCCAAGTCACTTGAACACTTCCCAGGAAAGTATCTATAGAAGAAGATCTGAGCTTTATAAAGCATCAAAAGTTGCTGAGGTGTGTACAGTTTTCTGGTTCGGAACAGTGTTCCAAGCTTTTGAGAAGCAGCCTTTGCAGTTCCAGCGACATGATTGTGCCAAGACATATATTGGTGTCTATTTTAAACTCCAACAAACTTATCGAAGCAGAAAGCGGAATTGTTCAACAAATGACTAAAGAACAGTGACTGAATGGAATTACTTATTGAACTTTCCATTATTTTTTGTTGACAGACTGGGGGAGAACAGTGTGGGGGACTTGGTTGATATCTGAATGAAGTAATGTTGTACGTCATTTCGATTGATCTTTTCTTGAGCAGACTTGAAAGGGATATCTTCAATAGTTATAGTAATTGCCAATTAGACGGTGCGACCTCGTTAATCTTTGGCTTACACTTTCAATTTTTCAGGTTTGCAGTTCATAGCAAGACGACAGCTCTTACAAGTGTGTTTTCTAAATTCCATTAGTAGACATTGTATTGATATTTGTTCGTGTTTGGTTGAGCAAACGGTAAGCAAGAAAAATATAATTTTCTTTCGCATTTCCATATCATTCAAGTAAGCAAATTGGTTTTAAGTCAAACAATTTGCTTGCATTCTGGAATTTTTTCACTTCATTTTAGGTAATGAAGACAAAAACAAATAACACAACCCTGTAAAAAAGGACGCCTTGTTGATGATAATCATGATTTGTGATGGAAATCATTGAAAAAATTTCAATTTATGATTCATTTCAATATCCTTGGACCACTAAATCAATGATTAATTACAAAAAAATGTATTATAAGCATAATCTGGCCTGACTAGGTATGATTACAATGTCACATTTTTTACAGTTGTGGTTAGTTTCATGCACCAGTAAGTACAATTATGAAAGAGACCACAAATAATGAACAGCAGAAAGTGCAAGCAATGAATGGAATATTCAGGGTGGACAGACAAAGTGAAACAAATATATCCGTTATCACAAAAATCATCAATTAGAAATCACAGAGATTCTAGGGTTTCCCATAGAAAATGAAATCTTTTTTTTTGTGGTTCCAAATTGAGGTAACATTCATTACGCTTTCTCACAGCACATGATTCTTGCACCTTATGATCATCTATCTGACGATGTGGGGGAGTGGTCACAGATTATAGAAGCTTCGTTGCAGAAACAGACTAGCGTAACTTTTCAGATGAAATAATAATAACCGAAATAGTTTTTGTTAAAAAAACCAATTCAAAATTTAAATTGTAACTAAGTAATTGTTCGGCTGCTCACTTATTACTTAGTTCCAGTTCAAACTCATAATCGCACCCGTGTCCAAACAATAATTAGGATTATATTCGAACTATTCTCGAATATTCCAAAGCATTTCGGGAATGATTCCAGGGCACATATTATAACTGGAAGATAATAATACTCTTTACTAACGCAATGCATAGTTTTTCATTTTAAATCGACAGAAGTCAAATGCGGTGAACGAGCAGGTCATTCCAACGGACCCCCCTACCAATCCACATACCTGGGTATGTCTGATCCAACCAATCCCTTACAGGATAATGAAATTGGGGCACACCATCTTGTTGGAAAACAACTGGATTCTCGAGTTCGTTTTGATTGTCGGACACAATTTCTTGAATCCGTGGGTGAATGAGGTTCTGAAGTAACTCCAGAGATGAATCAACAATCAGATTTTCTTCTAGATTTGTTTAAAGTTAATTTCTTTTGAACTATGCGTAAGAAACTGAATGCCTTTTTTGTTGTGTATGATTTGGAGCTGACCTGGTCTGGGGGCTTCAATCTTTGAATATATCAACATCGGAAACTCAACAGTTTCAATCTCCTTTTGGTTACAAAGTTACGAATTATCATTTTTGCCAATCTCCAATTCAAACACCAATAACTTTGCAACCGTTTATTAAAATTTAATTCAACAGTGGCGGTACTTGTTTAGAGAATTGAAATGTGTTTCGGCTCAAAAAGAATGCTCAGGATGTGGAGCTTACTCCAGATCACTGAGCATAAGGATTAAGTGGGGAATGAAAAAAAAACAACGTGGTTCAAACAGAACTGGCTGGTACCTCAATCGCCACAAAAGAAATAACCAGGAAAGGATTTTTTGGCGAAAACATAAAGTTCTGCACTAATAGTAGACAAGCCCTATTAGCCTATAACAGACAACGTGCTACCTCAGGGCTAGTACTAGAGTGCCATCAAGATTTAGCCAAAGCCTCGGTAGATAATAATATCATCCTGAGGTGGGTTAAAGGGCACGACACGAGTAAAGGTAATCACATGGCCGACTCTTTAGCCAAGGAAGCGGCTGGACTAAGAATTTCAGGACCCAGTGGCACCTTCGGCCTCATGACTTCGGCAATTTCAGAACTATCCAAACGTCACACCCATGTTCAATCCCTAAAGAGGTGGGATGGAATCAAAGGATGCAGTCTTGCCAAGATCACCCTGGGAGACCCTGGGAAGCTGGCGCTGAAGAAATATCTGGCGATGACCAAGAAAACCTACGCTTAACAGTAGGATTTCTGACTGGCTACTGTCAACTAAGGAAACACCTCCATAATATGGGGCTAGTGGACACACCTGTATGCAGGATGTGTGAACAATGAAAGAGTGTGTGTTCGGCGAGTCTTGGCCTACACCTGCCGATATAAAAGAGAGGTCTCCTAGTGATCTGCCCAACTTCCTGGAAAGAACAGGATGGACGATGACCCAGGAGGTCAACTCCTCAAGAGGATGTACAATGGGTCACATGTGGCCTAAGTGCTGTCGGCCTACACTCACCCTCCCTACTCTACAGATACAGAAAAGTTGGCAGCGCTCTCTCTGCGACGAGTGACGTCACACATAGGTTTTTTATAAAAAATAAGTGATTCCTCTTCATAGAAATTGTATGACTTGCCCCGTTCGAAAGTTGAGAGGAGGAGCACTGTTTACATCCACGCTGTATGTTAATTTATTAGAGGATTGTGTATTATTTTCATCGTTGTCGCTGCTTTCTCTACAAAAGTTATTTTCTTCATAGCAATAATGCATATTTCTTCCTCTCCCTTTATACCCGTTCCTCATACAAGCCCAAAATAAAAGGTCACAAATAAAACCTTGCCATTTTCTCCGACAACCAGGCGGCAACCAGGCGGCCATTTTCTCCGACAACCAGCTCATTTCAAATCTTCTCAAGACTGGTGGGAAGCTGTCCGAGCACACTCAAGGAGCTAAGTACCCAAAATAGGATCTCTGTAGCTTGGGTACTCGGACATGAGGATCACAAGGGCAATGAGGAGGCCAATGTTCTAGCCCGTGATCGGCCCAAAACCCTTCTGCGGGTAAGCGAAAGCATGTGTAAAGACATCCATAAACTCATGGATGCAAGCCGAATCGATATATTGGTGGAATAAGCTCCCAGGAATGAGGCAGGCGAAAGAGTTCATAAAGAAACCATCGCCCAGATTCACAGAAGACCTGCTAAACCACAACAGTAAGGTTGTAAGGGTAGTGGTGGGTCTACTAACGGGGCATAGCCGATTCAGGTAATATATGTGCAATATGGGTCTGACAGAAGAAACCCAATACAGGTTCTGTCAAGAAGAGGAAGAAACCGCACTGCATGTGCTCTGTGAATGCGAAGCTATAGCAAGGCTGAGACATGCAAGATGCGGGGAAGAGAGGAAGAGAAACCAGAGGCTGACAGCTATATGAAGGGGTCAGTGTCAAGGCTATGGACTCTCATCAAAGAGATCAAGCTAGACAATGAGCTCTAAAAACCAAGGAGCATCACAATGGATCTGAAAAGCTCGCAGTGAATCAGGCCAGGAGCTAGCTCTCCGACAATCTAACCTAAATACTCGTTTCCCATACAAGCCCAAAATAAACACAGCTTATAGAGTGTTCAAAAGGATTCGTTATCAAAATCTGCAGTTTGCAATTGTTTACAAGTGACTCCACCTGCGCTCAGACATTATTATCTTATTACAACCCTCCCCGATGTTCACATGAATGGCGCTTGTTTCTCTTTTGACGAAACTTGCCTTGGAGTTGCAAATAGAATACAGATGCCGTCTTCAACCTAATTATCTCTCTACGACCCGTTCGGACCGTTGATTATGTACATTTTTCCGAATATACTTCAAAAGCAACTTGATTAAAGTCGACGAACGCTAATTAAACGGTGCTTAATAAGGCTCGTGGCCCGTATTGAGGGCGAAATTACAGCTCATTGGAGAGCAATTCCAGAAACTCCATTTATGCGTCTTATTGAAGCTGCTAAACAGGTTGCGAGTCAATTACTCAAGATGGAGTGAATTGTCGGGACGTAAAGCGAGAAAGGAAAGTGGTTCTCTCTGCCAGTACGGGCGATAAGCTCAATTGAATGGATTCTGAGGGAGAGGCACAAACCCTGATGGATTCCGAAGGAAAATTGAGCAGGGGTAGAATGAAAAACTCACAGGAAAAGTTAATATGTTTCGAACGTGGTGAAGTAATGTACATAATGAAGAAAAACATTTTCTGTTGAGAAATAGTATTTGTTGGTGTTAATTTTCAGATTGTGTAAGGCTATAAACACCTAAAAAGTAGTTGGAAACATTGAATAAATAGTTATTGATAGTAATATCAAGTTGATACGGTAATCAAGCAACCTTTAAGCCCCTTCTGTTGATATACCAGATAAAAAAATCATTATTTAAGACGCACTTCAGAGCAGACCAAAAATTTGACATTCGAAATGAAGTGTATTAAAATGAAGCAGATATTTTCAAGAACAATGAAACAATTGAATTTTTCCTCTTGTTCAACGGGAACTTGACTCAAATTAGGAATTATGTAAACTATCCGGTGGGAAACGAAATTATCTTTTTTCGATGAAAAATAATGAGTTTAGTTTCCTTTCAATTAAGAGACAGAACGTGATTGAAACCATTGTTCAAATTTCTTGAAATCCTCATTAATATTGTTTTTTCTAAAACGATTAGCTTTTTATTTGAAAATGAAAGCAGGTATTTTGTATGTACAATGAATATGGAATTGGACCCAAACATGATCCCTGAGTAACGCTTTTATTCATCAAAGATCTGTCAGATATCACTTCATTCATCTGCAGAATATGAGTTAGAAAGATCATTCACCTTCCTTCTAATATCCATTGCCTCAATATTTTCAGAAGAATTGTATGATCAAAAGACTTGAATGCCTTCTTCAGATCCACAAAGGCAGCTACTACTTATTTTCCTTATCAGATTAACATGAGTGAAATCAATCGACATCAGTATAACACTTTTTTTTTAAACAATATCGGTTTGGAAAAATGCATGCATTTTATTGATGAAATCAACTTTTTCTTTTCAAATTTTTGTTCCAAAATTTCGGAAAATATATTAAATTATTCTATTGGGCTGTGATTTTCGAGATCATCAGCCTTTTCATTTTCAAATATTTGTGTCACTGATACATGATTCGAATCACTGGAAAAAATACTTTTATGGAGTATTCATTATTCAATTTACTCATCAGTTCAACCAATATATTTCTGAATATGAAAATGCCTTTGGTAACATGTTTTTTAGGAGTGCCTATAACTTCTAGATTTTTTTTTTCTTTTTCAGTTCATCAGTGATAATTTTCCCGTACACTCGTAATACCTTTACCAAAAACTTAGGTAATGTTTCGAAATATTAAAAAAATAAATACATTTTTGTGCAACTTAAAGGTTTGTATGTATCGGAATTCCAATGAATACATAAAAAATCCGTGTAACATCGAAAAACTCACCTTTATCCGGCGGTTCCGGGGGAATTCCAGCCTCTAGAACAGCAAACCTACCCGATCTAGGTTTCCTTGAGTTTACGCTGCAGGTAACACTCGGCAATCCCTTTATCAGGCGATTCTGTAAAACAAAAATCAATAAATGAAGGCATATCTCATGAATACATTCAATTGTCCAAAAGCCAAAAATTCTCTGTAAAATCTAAATAAAAATCATATTTTCAGTAAATTTATTGTTCAGCAGTTTGTGGGTTGGTAATAAACCTATTTATATCAGTAAATCAACAACCACTTGTCTTAATTATAAGCTGTCATTCAAAATGAATGTGTTGCCTCACTAGATATTACCGAGCAAGCAAATATTGCGATGAATAATTTGCTGCCAGCAAAATCAAGGGAAAACTACGAATATAATTTCGAAAGTTTTATGAGTTGGGTAGAGAAGAAAAGCATAACTTCGTATTTCGAAGACGTTCTTCTCGTTTATTTCGAAGATTTAGCAAAAATTTTGAAACTACCGTCATTATGGATAATTTACTCCATGCTGAGAAATACCCTGGATATCAAAAAAAAAAAATGTGGACATCAGTAAATATTCCAAATTACATGCCTCTCTGAAACGTGTATTATATCTGAGAGGGACTACTTTGAGAGAAAGAGAGAGTATGTGTTTATTATTCAAGATACATGTGGTAAAAAGAGAACATGTAAATAACTACATCCAGATGAATTTACAATTACATAAGTAGGTACATGAAAATAATACATATAAATAATCACATCTAGGTAAAAGTACACATATATTATTACATATAAGCACCGTCAATTTCATATCGTTGCGTCATTAAAATATTGTATCAGACTGTAATAGGCTTCAGATGCCAGTCTTTCATGTAACTTTCTCCCAAAAGTTTCAAGAGAATCCATGTTCTTTATCTCTTCAGGAAGTTTATTATACATTTTGACACCGACATACATTATTGGGTCTTTGATGAGCGTGGATTGTTATTTTCATATAAATATTTTTTCTTGCAGATGAGACATGTAGCTTCTAAAACGCAGATTGAGGTTATTGTTAGTATTCCGTGTTTCAGTAAAAGAGGTTTGCAAGAACTCAACCTATTTACTTGGCACAAATACCGCACCGCTCGAACCACAGAACTGGATTGCGTATCTCAAGTTTGACTCAATGAGAGCAAAAGAGACATTTTTTGCCGCAGCATAACCTAACTCTTTAGAGACCTGAGGGTAAAACATTTAAATGTAAGAAATTTGGTTTTATAGAAATTTAAACATAGAAAATTCTTGTAACATTTTTTTTGAAGCAAATTCATATCTTCGAAGTGCCATAGAATGGAAGTGGCAAATAAAGTGAAGGAACCAGATATATCTAAGAGAGAAAGATCATTTATATACAGAAGAAATATATATGTACCTAAAACTGGTCCTTGAGGTACTCCTCAACTAACTTTTAGTAATCCGGATGTATAGTCAATTTTAACCAGTTGGTTTCGTCCTGTCAAATATGATTCTATCCACTTCAGAGCCATGTCTCTTATACCATAGTGAGAGAGTTTCTGCAGTAATAATACAGAAAGGAATAAAATATAAATTGATGAATAAAGAAATATTTTTTGAAAAAAAACAAATTCACCGTCTTTTTTGATCAGATCTCGTATATAAAAATGTTATTTTATACTTTTGAATCAATTTCTTATCGAAATCGATTAATTTTTCCTCTTATTTATTTTTATTATACAGGACTCTGGACTGAATGACAAAAAAGTTAAAGATCCATCTACTTCCACTTCACAATCAACATTTTTTCCAACGCTACAAATTTTTATTCTTCCTTCTTCCAATATCAAATAAACAACCCCGATTGCCGGTCGAATGTAGTCTATTATCTCCGTCATCCACCGTAAATTATGCCTTCGATTAATCAAGACACCCCCGAATTTAACTCGCGATTCGTGTCAAACCCCCGTGAAGCCCGAAATTCCCCCTGGAAGACTCGAGTTTCGAATATCGGCCTCAAGAATGCGAAATCGATAGAGTAATAAATCGCTCGCTTACGAGAAATGATTGTTTCCGAAGAAAATAGAATAGGGGAACTAGCAGGTGGTTGTAAATTATACGTTGAGTACAGGTACGGACTCGAATTAAATAGTGGATTGTGCTCACTTAGGGAATTCACAGTGTCACACACTTAAGATGAAGGCACTGTAATAAATGAGTCTTTGACCTGTATTTACTTTTATTTTTAATATTTAAAAACACCCTTGTTCTGTTTATCTATGACATTATAAATCTACAAAAATTCTCACTGGGGTCATCCCCAGAACTCGTCTTGACGGGCTCCCGTGACCGATTACCCGTGGACATTGCAAAAACTCACTCCCTCGCCTCTCTTCCTAATTCCGATGAGTATCTATTTTTCATGACGGTGCGTCTGGCCAAAAACAAGGAGACTGTTATATAAAACACTCTCACGGTCTGGCCGAAGATGTTACATTGTATGAGACACAGGGCCGGCGTTTGAAATTCTCAATCAAAAGAAATCTATTTATTCCCGAAGCTAGAATATATACTAACATACATAGCTTTTGCTAGGTATTACATCAACCCTGTATTTTAGTCATTTTCGAAAAAAAATATATGATTTTTGGTACAGGCGTAGACATTCATAAACCGGAGTTTTCGCAATACTTAGCCGGAGTGACAGCCTTACACCCAGCTTACTGAGAAAAGAGCAAATTCTCGATATTTTGCGTCGCGCTAGAGATACTGAAATGAGTTATTTGAAAAAGTTGCCCAGAAATCGATTTTGACCCTACATACCAAATTTTATCCCAAAATTCGAAATTTTAATTTTTTTTTATATGAAAAGCTATAGAAATGATAAAATAGTTAAAATCAATGAAATAAATGTATTCAAAATGTATATTGGGTTTTTTACTCCTATTCCTACATTATAACGAATTTATCATTTTCATAGAGCCATTATTTAGATCCATTGATTGAAAATTGGACGAATATGAAATTCGAATTTTCTGCATTGAAATTCGGTATACAGGCTCGAAATCGATTTCCCAGCAATTTTTCCAAATCATCAATGCGAAGCAAAATATCGAGAATTTGCCTTTCTCGGTATAAGTATTACGAAAAGTGCGACACATGAAGGTCTACGCCTGAACCGAAAATCAATTATCTGCTTTCAAAAATGACTAAAATACAGAAGTGTCTTCATCTTAAGTGTGTCACACTATAATCAAAACTGGAATTCAACCAGATTTCAAGTCAAGGATTCACAAAACTGGGGTTTAGTCAGGGTCACAAAATTCATTTTTTGGAACTTCTGTCCAAGGGCACCGAAAAAAAAGTTGGGTTTGTTTTTTGCAAATACCTCGTAAAATATTAAAGATATCAGAAATTTGAATATAGATCCTCAAAGAGAAAGAAATTTCCTAAAAAAAAGTTTCACATCCCTGAACTCTATCACCAATATTTATAATTTTAATTTAGAGGCGAAAATAGGACTCAATAATAAAAATTATTTCAATCCATTAAATATCATTATTGGGAAAAAAATCATATAGCTTCTAGGCAATTGAAAAAACGAAAATCTGTGGATATACTTTGGTTAATTACCTAATTTTTACAAGTTTTGAATTCACATAAAAACCCTGATAATTTTTAAACTATAAACCTCAAATTTTCTTCACTTCTTGAAGCTTTCTTGAAAAGCCTTCTAAAAAATTTCCCGTTGGAAAAATACAAATAGGTATTTTGATTTTCCAATGTGATACTTATGATCAAAGACGTTAAAAAGAGAAAAATTCATTTAAAACAATTAATTTTTTTTAATATCTAAATTTATTCCTATTCTTTTCATTTAAAGTACATAAAAATTATTTTTCGTAATTTTTAGCTCTATTTGTTTAAAAAATTACTAAAAAAATGTATTGTTTATAAGATATTTGAAATTTTTTTGGGGTGACTTTTATCAGTGATGAATATTATGATTTTTTAATAACAAAATCTTTTTTTTTAATTATTGCTTAAAAACGCAGTTGTTCATTAACAATTTTTTTGCCACTAAATACAAATATTAAGCAACGATTTAAAGAAACATAATTTCTATTTATCTATGATATTCTGAAAAAAAACTTTTTTAAAATTTATATTTTTTTAGTTACTTTATAAACAAATTTTCAAGCAAATTAATTTTTATGATCTATATTTTTTAAATACTACTAAACAAAAACAAAAACAACCATGTGTCACTTTTTGTGTAAAAAATTTCTTCTCAATTGTTTACTTTTTTTTTAATATTTGGTTCTATTTGATTGGGACAGTGAGAGTTATTGAAGTTTATGAGAACTATGCATAACTAGGACGCGAGAGTCACATATGATTCAAGAATAATTACACCAAGACGTTAATTTCATGGCTGTCAGTTTTGTCGTTGATGGAAAAAAGCGTTTTATCGCAGCCTTCAATTTTTTCATCAGTTCGCAAGGAAATAATATTGAGTAGTCTTGCTCAGGAGACTGATAAGTTTCAAAACGTAGCCGGTTGGTAGCCAAGCGGTTCGGCGTGGGTGCTTTGTTCACTCACTGGAATTGACTGCCGTGTTGATCGGTGGTTCAAGCCCTAGTCTGAACGATCGATCTTCACTTGCTATCGTCCAACCTGTGTTAGGAATCACACGTTAAAAGGTAAGACCTCGTTAATTCTTAGCTCGCACAAGTTTCGACTTCTGAGGGTTGTCGTTCGTAGGGATTAACGGAAAAACATATTTCAAACAGATTTAATCTTTGAACGTCATGTACAGACCAATGCTAAGGATGAACACTTTGTAGTGGTCCAAGAAGTAATTGCGGAATATAATATTTGTTGACACTTTCCAAAGTTTCTGAGTTCTCAAAAATGTTGACCCTCGAAAGAACTTGAAACAATAATAAATATTATTACTACTTTAGAAACGACTATGAAGGAAACAACTCTATGAAACACTCATTCATCAGAAGATGGCAGACAAGCAAGCAACTCCCATTTGATTTATCTTCACACAAGGTTCACCTTCATAACCCAAAAAGTGTGGAAACAAAATTTCCCCTTCTGCAAAGTGTGGCCTTGAGCCTACGCTGCGTCGAAAAGGAGGAAAGAAAAAGGGCGATAATTACATTTCAGAGGGAATCCAGAGCGAATGATGAGGTCGAACCGGAAAAAAATAATTACGTTTTTTCGTTGAATTCCTTCACAAAGTTATTCGATGAAGTTCGGGCGAATTTTAATTGTGACGATATGAAACTCGTTTTCCCAACGAAGTTGATTACTTTTCAACGGATATCAGCCTAAATGGGGATATATTATGGAGAAAATTGCCTCAGATTAGGGTTTCTTTTAATTTGATTTTAATCCAACAATGTAATTATACACGTGCCTGTAGAGTCGAGCAGATTCTATAGTAATCCAAGAATCGAATTTGATATCTTTCCAATTCATTCATCATGTACGGAATATATAACAAATTCATATTTGTATGTAACAAACAATTATAGGTTTGATTGATTACGTTACTAATGAGGAAATTATTTTTCAAACAAGTTGGTTTATTGTTTTTCAAAATATTCCTCTTTCGCTTTCGGAACCATTTTAAATTTTATCCGTATCAATCATTCCGTAACATAACCGAACAAGGTACGAAATAATACCGCATACAATGGCGGTTCGGCATGTAAACGCGTATAAGTATGAGCCGATATTCTAGAAGGTAACACCGTACTATTCGGTTCAATGCAAGGTGAAACAGTTCAATTTCGGAAGCACTTTGACCATTATCCTTATCAATTATTTCGTGAGATCACCGAACTAGATTCGAAATAACGTCGCATACAATGGCGGTTCAGCATGTAAACGCGTATCCGAATGAGCCAATGTTCCGTAACGTAACACCGTACTGTTCGGCTCAATGCGAGGTTCCACATCTTCCGAAAGCATCTCAAGCTTTCGTCGTATTGATTATTCTGTGACATAACCGAACTAAGTTCGAAGTAAGGCTGCATACAATTGCGGTTCGGGATGTAAACCAGTATTCGTATGAGCCAATGTTCCGTAACGTACTACCGTACTGTTCGGCTCAATGCAAGATGAGAGGAATCATTTCTGGAAGCATTTTCAGCTTTATCCTCATCAACTATTCCGTGAGATAACCGAACTAGATTCGAAATAACATCGCATTCAATGTTGGTTCG
Source organism: Leptinotarsa decemlineata (assembly GCF_025532065.1). NCBI lineage: Eukaryota > Metazoa > Arthropoda > Insecta > Coleoptera > Chrysomelidae > Leptinotarsa > Leptinotarsa decemlineata. Next base: position 8,369,769 of record NW_027412690.1, read on the forward strand.
GCAAGTAAACGCGTATTTGTATGAGTCAATGTTCCGTAACGTAAGACCGTACTGTTTGGCTCAATGCGAGGTGAGACGGTTCACTTCCGTAAGCATCTTAAGCTTCATTCGTATTAAATATTCTGTGACATAACCGAACTAGGTTCGAAATAATGCCGCATACAATGGCGGTTCGGCATGTAATCGCGTATTCGTATGAGCCGATATTTCGTAACTTAATACCGTACTGTTCGGTTCAATGCAAGGTGAGACGGTTCAAATTCGGAAGCATTTTGAGTATTATCTTTATCAATTATTCCGTGAAATAACCTGGATTCGAAATAGCGTCGCATTCAATGTTGGTTTGGTATGTAAACGGGTATCCGTATGAGCCAATGTTCCGTAACGAAACACCGTACTGTTCGGCTCGATGCGAGGTGACACGGTTTGCTTACGAAAGCATTTAGAGGTATGAAATAATTCCGCAATTCCGCATGCACCAGGCATAGATACGCGATACATATATGCTCGTCCCGAATTGTCGCCGTGTATAACTAACAAATGGTGTTCAGGCCTGTACGGTACGCGCCTCAAAGTGATACGGAGAAAAATACAACAGTACTCCATCCCCTCCAGCTGTAACGTAACATGTTCCTGGTTACCTTACGGGCCTATTTGTTACAAATGGTCGCGCACCTTACAGGTAAGTGAATCAGTGTGATATGGATAAAAAGCAACAGTATCCCGTCTCCAATAGCCGTAACGTAAGGAGTTCGCGATTACGTTACGGATCGTTCATTACAAATAGATACACGCCTTAGGATTGATACAATTTTGCATGCATTCAAATTATTTTTCGTAACCTGTGTTCCACTTTGAACCTGATGTTTCAAAAATGAAGTTTTGAAAGGCGTCAAGAGCTTCTCGAGGTGAATTATTAAAATGGTGATTCTGATTATAGGTCTCCTAGGTGGAATGATCCCTTCATCTAATATCAAGAGCATAACTGCTTGCCTGAAAACAGCAGAAATCCCAGTTGTCCAAACGGAGAAAACTCCTCTCCAGTATGTATTCTTTTTATTACTACCCTTAAGTTATACAAAATAATCAACATTTTTCTACAGTTTTTTAAACATGCCTGCAAATTCACTCCAGGATTGGTTTGCCAACATTCTTTATTGAAAAATAGGCAAGTGAGGACGTAATAAGATAGTTTTAGTGTTCAAGTTCATGATATCAATCCATCGGAAGTGAGATAAACGTAGTTTAACACAATCGAATACTTTTCAAAACCTACTTTTACCGTGCCATTCCCTGGGAGAAAACTCACCAATTTGGCCAACCGCTGATACGTATCATGACACCCATTTCACAGAACGAATTTTAGTTCTGTGATCCATTCATTGTGGGAAAAGTTCCTCACGTTTTCGTTCTGGGTAATCACCAATAACGACGAAACGTCGAATCGAATCGAAGATCTCTTCCCTTCAAGGTCAACGTGACGGCCTAAAGTCTTCAGTTCGCGCAAAAAGTTTAATGAGAAGACGCGAATCGAGAGAACGTGCGCGAATGTAAGAACGAACAGACACACCACTCAAAACAAATATGGTCGTAAAACGTAACCGGTCCGGCACAGTGCAAAGAATGCACATAAAAGCGGCCATAAAACGTGTGTGTAAGACGACTATTCAAAGGTTAAACCAGTTTTCGAAATAAATTGCATCGCCTGAGATAATGCAAGGAGAAAAGGCAATCAATAAAAGGAAATAAGGCGCGACGCAATGCAGGGGCGTATCCAGGGCCGGACCATTTTTGCAACACTTTCCTACAGGACTCCTGAAAAAACTGTAGCTTCAGGTACTCCAAGGCAGATACATCATCAGAACAATCAGAAGCCGCAACACCACCGCAACTGAGACGCTGGCCACCCCCTTGACGCCCCACGGGAGACCAAGAAGGCCCGTGGGTTGGGCTACCCATCGGGCGCGTCCCCAGGTAGCGTATAGGTGAACGGCCAGGGGACTGGAGGCCCTGTCCGGGAAGTCACTGACCAGGAATCCGGACGGGGTCGCCGGATTTCTGGTCAGTGGCTGAAATAAGTAGGGTGAGGGGAACTAAAACTCCCCAGAACCTTTGTAAAACATGCCACCGTGGACCAGCCTACCCAAGCTAAGGTGAAAGGAATCGTGCCGACAGCTGAATAGCCACAGGGTGATATGCGGTCACGAATGATCCCCTTGAGGAACTGGGCGAAACCTCATTATTATCAGCCCACCTCTGGTAATCCGGGGCTCTACCAGAGGTGACCAACTCTTCCCTTGCTACTCGTGGGAACACACATGAATGAAACAACACAAAAACATAAACAACACAAACAAAAAACCAATCCCGAGGCTGGATAGAAGTGACCACCTCAATCTAAGGCGGTGGCTGGGGATGAATACGAATGTCCACCCCAATCTACCGCTTGGAATGAGGCTGGACATAGCAGATCACCTCCGAGAGCAAGGGCACTTCCTGCGGCGGACGCCAAGAGCTCCGCCTTGAATAAAGGCAAGAAACCGGCTGCCCCTGCAGGAATGCTCTCCACGAACGGAACCCCAAGAAGGTTGAAGAAGCCGCGCAACGACAGTAATATCGCTGCACCTTCCAAAACCTTCGCGGATACCACCGTGAGACACCTCAAGGTTGCCAAGATACCAGATACCACTACAACCAAGACGCTGGCCACCCCGTTGATGCCCCACGGGAGGATAGATTCCGAGGCAAATGCTCTCATTTTCCCCAGCCAGGCTCCTAGGAGTCCTGAAGGATATTCCGGAGCGGTTCCAGGACATCCTCGACGAGTTCCCGCTGGCGATCTGGTAAAGCTCACCAGAGAAGACAAGAAATAGTTTTACCTATCCACCAAGACCCACCCACTTCAGTAGGACAACTCTACCCACATACAACAACAGCAATGCCCAAGGAATAAGAGAAGAACCACTAACCCGACCAACATAGCATAAAAGCATTGTACCCACCAAAACCAAACATAAACACCCAGCAGGAAGAAAACACATACTACTAACCTAGATTGAGGTACACATAAAACATTTTTTTTTGTAAGTCAACACAGCCCTTGAAGACATTAGCCTATAACACGGCCCCGCAGAAAACTCATGTAATAATAACCTACCAACATTAATAGAAAATAAACTTATTCGATCGATCGTTCCCTAAACTTTTCCATGACAACCATTCCAACAATATTGTTCTCTGTGTTATTTTAAACAGGTCCTTTGTTGGATGTTTGCTTCTTTTGGCCCAGTAGCCCTGTCATTATTATTCCGAGCCGACTCCCTCTGTTTCAATGTAGTTCCACAGTTCTTTTTTCCATGGTCCTCTTCATTAAGGTTTTCCTGTTGCATTCGCAGATGTATTTTCAAAGTACTCTTCATGTTTCATATTCACCTAATTCTTGATCTGATTCCGTACCAAAACCTTTGGTATCCCCATAGCTGGTTCAGGACTAATATATAGAATGTAGCACACTCATCAATTTTTTCGTTCATTGGGTTTCTTGAGTGTCCAGGAAATAGAGGAAACCTTCAACAATTCGCCAGTTTCCTCAGCTATTAACGGCATTCCCGGACCAATGTACATGTCTCTTATGTGGTCCCGAGTGCAGCCAATTTAAGTTTGAAGACGCTGCGTTGTTTAGTAATTGTTTGGCAATTTGTGAAAATGGAGGATATTGATCATTGTTATGTGGTACAATACTTTCATTTGAAAGGCTTCAGTCCAACCATTAAAAAAGCTGAACTGGATTCTACTCTGGGTGAGTCTGCTCCTTCGTTTACAACAGTGAAATATTGGGTAGCAGAGTTTGAACGAGGCCGTACAAGACGCCAAGAGGAGCATCGTAGTGGTCGACCAAGTGAGGTGACGAGCGTTATTACAAGATGTCAAGGGGTACTGTCTACATTGTATACCTGGTGTAACCGACCCACGCTCGCCACCATAACTTTTTGTGTCTCCTGGTATCGATGAGGAATTTTTATGGTTCAAATGGTATCACAATTTGGAATGGATCATCAAAAATTATCCAAACTTTTGAATTACAAATGGAGCACACTGCGAGTTTAGACATTTTTAGACTTAGCAGTTCATTCAGAAGGAATATAGTAAACTTCATTTTCAAGAGTAATGGCCACATATCTCGCTCAATAATTTTGACATTCATCGAAAACCTAACGTTGGCAAATATTCAGCCTATTCCCAAAAAGGGAAAAAAAATCTTCCAAATAACTATAGACCAGTCGCTTTGCTATCAGTGATATCAAAAATCATGGAGAAAAACGTAAACTACCATAACTTTAATTACCTGGAAGGTTTCAACATCTTGAGCGATCATCAATATGGCTTTCTAAAACAAAGATCAACAGGCAACCTTCTGATGTTTGTCACCCATATTTGGAATAACGCAATCGAGAAACATGAAGACTCAAGAGCTGTTGCGCTTGATATTTTCAAGACCGTTGGCTGTGTGGCATGAAGGTTTGCTGGCCAAACTTCGATGCTATGACGTCGAATTATTTTTCTGTATGGGTCTCCAGCTTCCTGAAAGAACGTTCCCCACAAGGGGCCTTCTCCACCCCTCTTTTTATTGTATATCAACGACTCATTGGAGAAACCAAGAATCCAATATATTGCTTTGCTGACGACTTGTCTCGTCTCGTCATTCCATTTGGATTCCAGCACATCGGCTGTGGATGCATATCACCGTCGGTAGGAGGTTGCATATCTTAATGAGGTTCTAGAAGTGATTTCGAATTGGAATTAAAGTAACCAGGTTCAATTCAATGTCACAAAAACCCAGGCATCGGTTTTCTCCAAAAAGATAAATGTCTTCGAACCGGATATAATAATGTCAGTTTGTTAGGGGTTAAAATGGACACCAATTTATATTTTTTATGTCGCAGGAATTGCAAAGGCTGCTCCTCAAAAGCTTGGAAGTCTGTTCCGAACCAGAAAACTGTACACACCTCAGCAAATTTTGATGCTTTATAAAGCTCAGATCGGACCTTCTTTTGAGTTCCGCTCCTGAGCATTCCCTGAAGCTGTTGGATTATATCTAGAAAATCTTTCGATTGATGTCTTATTTATTTTGTAGAAATTCATGTTGAATATAGAATAAAGAAAATACTTTTGTCTAGTTTCTACTGTGTTTATTTATTCGTTACGACCGGTTTCGGATCATAAAGCAGGTAGCATATAACAACAACCAGAGCTTTATTGTCATCCCCACTAATACTACTTTATGAACTATGTTTTTACTTTAACATTGTTTATTCTTTTGCGTAACTATTCCATCATTCGCATTCTTTTTAAACATTATCACATATTACTGCTAAACAAGTGCAACAACATTACCGCTCATTAGCTTCATCCATATGTTTCGTAAGATAACACTTTAAATTATTATTACTTACATAAATAGGGAGGAACTTTATAATTACTTTGATTATTATTTTATATACTATGTATTTATTTATAAATTTTTTTCTATTGTTTAGTATCCGTATTTTTAGGTATTGTATGGCGATACAAGTGCAATAGCACTTATCGGTCATCGGCTTTATTCACTTAATTTTATTGTGAGACATTTCTTTGTATTATGCAAAATTGAATAAAGAGTATTATCATTATTATTATTATATTCCCGCCAACTCAATTGAAAAACTGATCTCCAATAAGAACAATAAATTGATCATGAAGGAACTATACCTAAAGCAGGAAGAACATAAAGAAGGTAAAAAATATGCTAGCATAAGTTACTCAGGGAAGCTCTCAGAAAATATAAAGAACAGTTTTTCAAAACTCAACACAAGCACATAATTTTTTAATAAGAATAATTTAGGAAACATGTTATTCAACGCAAAACCCAAAAGGGATAAATGGAAAAAATCGGGCATATACAGTCTAGAATGTGGGGACTGCCCAGCAGCTTATACAGGTCAGACAGGCATAAGATACCGAGAACATGTATTATCAGATAAAAAATCAGCCATATATGGACATCTAAAAGTAACAAACCATACAATAAATTAAGGAAACATGAAAATTCTTCATACATGTAACAAAGGAAGGGAGATGAATTTATTGGAAGCGTTGGAAACAAATAAATTGTACAAGGACCAAGTTCATAACGCTCAACGACCAACTAGATCTATGCAGCTCGCCCCTTTTGAATTTAGGAATTTTAGGATCCATCCAATAGTTGGTAATCGTGACATATTATAATATTGGTAACGTGTTAGGTCAGGTACCTAGAGCGGATACCTGGCCACACTATTTAAGACGCACTGGACAAAGTCCGGAAGAGAGCTAACCTTCTAAAAGCTCTGAGAGGAAAGCTTAGGGGATGCGACAGTAGAACTCTGCTTCATACCTATAATACCTTTATAAGACCAGTCCTCGACTACAAAGCAATGATATACTGTACGCTTCCTCCGAGACTGTCCCACCGCATCCTTACGACCGAAAGAAGGATACTACGCAACATACACAACCTGCACTACCGATACCCTTCTCTACACTTATACAACCTCATAAATACTACACCAATCAACCAAAGATTTCAGGAACTCCGAGGACGATTTGCGACCAGGACGATGAGCAGCAACAACACCGATGCCATCGACACGCTCACATCGCCATGGATCCCCCGTGGAGGATCCCGAAGGAAACCCAGGAAAAAGCTCCCCTTTCCCCCAGCCAGACTCCTGGGAGCAATGGAAGACCCACCGGAGCTGATCCAGGACATCCTAGAGGATTTCCCACTGGGATACAGATAGCGGATACCTGCAGCAGCGTCCCGGAAAAATCCGAAACAAACACAACCCCGGCCCAAAAAACCCGTACCGAGTCCCAACATCTGGACCATTGACCACCGCAACGAACCCGGACTACCACATGGATTAACTTGAAAACAATGAAGAAAATTGGAACACAAAAACAACACAACACAAACACCAACATGAAACACAACACACACTCAACTCACTCACCCTGAAAAGGCATAAGCCTATAGCAGGGTCCTACACATACACACACAAAAATTGTAAAAACTGTAAAAACTTGTAATATACGATTTTCATTTCAATTTGTGGTAGTTACTTGAAAATGGCCTTATATGCCGAAACCGGTCGTAACGAATAATTAAACACAGTAGAAACTAGACAAAAGTATTTTCTTTATTCTACATATCTAGAAAAAAACGAACACCTGATTGGAGATAGATAATCTCGAGAGATTCAAATCCAATGTAAATCGCCACTTTCGCACAGGCACCGCTTTTGGGGCGCCTAAAGGATTTTCCTTCAGTGCTTGTGTTCTGTCCTTGAAAAAAAGACAATTTTGTTGGTTACAAACCCAAAAAAACCCTCAGAAAGAAGTGTTGTTGGCATTCTAAAGCATCATACTTTGTAAAAGAGTTGTTCGATTTCCAAAATCAAAACAGCAATGGATAGAGAATCAAAATGTATGTTCAATGAGAGGTTATCCGGATTCCATTTAATTTTTTTCCTTGCGAACTTATCAGTGTGAAATTCTATCATAAATGAAAAATCAAATAACTGTGAATGAAACAGAGTGTGCCCGGTAACGGTTAGCAGGTATATGTTTTCCAGTAAAGACGAGCAGTAAAAGAAAGGCCCTTAATCCAACCCTGCAGATTGTGATTCTCGGCGAGATAGCGATGATGCATGACGGTTCTATGAACCCTCATAAACTTTTGTTTCTTTCCGCTGGAACTATTCAGGCGGATAAAGGGTGATTATCAGAGACGATAAATCGTCTTCTGTATTTTCTGACATATGGGGCGATAATAACACATTTTTTGAAACGAACGCTCAACAATGTGGTGTCCTGTAAATCCCAGCATAATTGATTGCTCGGTGGAGCGGTTCTAGCATATATAACACATAAAGTGACGGCCGAATCAATCAGAAAAGTATATCAAATATATTTGTGTCTAGACAATCATCACGACTAAACTGCACTTTCATTTGTATACGGGCGCAAACTGACATCATGCTCAAAGCTCCAATATTTGTTAAACGCATAAACTATAATATTTTCTCTTATACATTAGTTGAGTTAAAAAATAAAACTATAGCCTATATTCGATGTTGATGCTATATTAATATATGTTTTCACAGTCATTATGTTTATAAATGTACAAATGAAATACATATATCACTAAAAATTGAACAATAACTGTCACTAATGAAAGAATAAAAAAATTCATTAAAACCGAAAACTAAACAGAGAAATTCCGTAAGATTCCAGACGCTGAACTCTAAGTAAAAGCAGAAACCTTATTTAGATAGGATCATATCGCTTTTCCTGTAGAACAAGAAATAAGGAACTCGCTTTCCCTGAGGTTTCATTCAATACGTCTTCTTCTTGCACGTTCTTGACCGAAGAACGGTCCAATGTTGGCATTTTTGCCTTCGTGGTAAACGACGGCGAATAGCTTGTATTGTTTCTCTGTTGGAGACTGTGTTTCCAACGATACCAAAGTCAAATCAATCTTCAAGTCGAATTCAAAATCCAAAGCCTTGATAATCTTTGTGCAACGGTCGTGGCTGTATTCGAAAAACTTCAGATGCAAAATAAGGATAACAAAAAGTTTGCAGAGCGTAATTTGCTTCCACGCTTCAACCTTCTCGTTTGTTTTCGACGAAGTCACTCCCTCTAAACTGTTCTTGGAGACGAGTACCTTAAGCGCTTCTCTGACAGTCTTCACTTTCTCAATGTTGAGTAGCAGGGTGAGGAAAGGCTGGATATTCTCAGTAATGTGGTCCCCATTGCGATGAATGCTCGACTTTAGTTGCCCCCCGAAGATGTCACTTATCGGTGTACTGGTGAATTCGATCCTTCTGGTTGGATATCCTTTATTTTTCGATTCCATAATGTTCCATAAATTATTCGAATCATTGCTCAAAACAGAGCCGAAGGAGCGGTTTCTCATCTTCAATATAATATTTAATCAGCTCATTTAGCTCAAACATTTCCTCATTGAGTCCATTCAAAAGAAAACCTGGAAACTCTTCTGCATCTTGTTGTCTACCATCGATTCAGTCAGTCCGCATGTATGCAACATTTTATAAATCCACGTCGGACCAAATGGGATACCAGTGTTGGTCATTCTTGGAATTTTTATCTACTTTCTCGTTTTTCGTCAAAAAGCAGAAAGGTAGGTGAACAAACTGTTCCACAAAACGGAACATTCCAAATATAACCGGGGCATATGTCATTCTCTTGTTCGAAGAGATGTTTTTACTCAGACTGTTTAGTAAGTTGTTGAGTGGTGGACATGCGATCAGGACTTGCAAAAGCGAGTTGATATAACAGTATTTGTTTTGATTAAGCAGGCCCCTTGGCTGCAAGTTCACTGCCCTACCGTCGATCTTGTATGTAGATAGAAACATGCCCATCCCATAACAGTCCGGATCTACAAACTGGTGGGACCTTCTGGTCCCACCAGGAGTCTGGTCCTGGTCAATAGCGACTTCATTGAAATTGTTGACGGATTCAGACATAGACAGATGATGGTGTGCGAGTAATTGGCAAAAGGTGGAGATTCGGCTGTTTGTTGAATCACTGCAAAATTTTCCTGGATTTGAAAATTTTTTCTCTTCTGCATTTGTCCTTTCATGATGTTGAAATTTAGGTATCGGTTCTGATCTGAAATTGCTCTGTAGATGGTTGTTACTGTTGGGAAACAAATGCTTCATTATTATTATTATGAGAGAAAATCATCAATTGGATCATCAGTCTAAATGAATGAAGCAATACGTTCGCCTCTACTACTGAACTATCTACAAGAAAGTTGGTATATAAAAATCATGCAAAAAAGGATCGAAACAATGACACATATTACAATAATAACCAACAAACATTTCAAAACAATTCCCAAATGTTAAAACGTATCCATGAATTGAATGTACTCTTAAAAGAGCAAAGAAGACCATCAACCCACCTACTAAACGACATTCACAAACACAACAACGGAAACAAAACATCCATAGAACAAAAGTCCTTTCAAACAAGAAACGACGAGAAAATAACTGAAAGAGTCTACCATTAATTTGCCAAACACGTTTTCATAGCGAACTGAAGAACATTAAACTTTTTGACTAGAATGCTCATTATGTAAAACTGTTTGCTGAAACTCGAAACTTTTGCTGGGAGAAAAACAAAAGTTGGAACCGTGCTTGATAAAGGAGAACTCTGACAAATAAAATGGTTTCGAAACTGGGACAGAGCTTGTTGTGAGTACAGTCGATGCTTTGGGGTCTGTGCATACAAAAGACCCTCTTTACCAGATATCATTCATTCTTTACTGTATTTTATGAGTTGGATCGCAAAGTTTTCAGCTATTCCAGTAAATTGTGAGTTTATGTTGATTTTGAATAGGGTCGTATTTTGTCTCGCGTTGGAGACATTAGGAAAAATATTACTGGGAATCACATGTGTATGTAGATGAATTACTTGGAATCCAAACTTCAACAGATAAGTTTCATGAAATTTTTCTTGAACAACAATTGTAGAAATTTCCAGAAATTATTTTCCAACTAACAACTCAAGTGATATTGCTGGAGTTTAAAGGTGATCACTTGGTGATCGAAACACGTGTCGAGGTGTTAAAATAACGGTTTGGTGTTGGGAAATATCACCAGTAATATTCACTACTACACCAAAAGTTCCAAAAAGTGCATCACGAACAACTCAAGGGATTCATTCCACGTACAAAGGAAAAAATTCGTGGAGAATTAATGTCCACTGTCCATTGTAACCCACAAAGTTTATCGTGGCGCAAATCTATTCAAACTTGACCAAATAAATATTTTTTTCAAGCAATCAGTCAGTTTGGTGATTGAACTTTCAGATCAGCTGACAAAAGTGAAACTCTGGCAAACGCTGACAACCTGATTCAAATCACGACGGGGCAGGCACAGAATATGTGATCTGATGTTGCATTATCAGCCAATAGAGGTGGCGATCATTGTCTTCCTATAGTCCAAGTCTTTTCAAATGATGTTTAAGATGACAGTGACCTGTGAATAGGCCTTTTAGATAGATAACCAGGAAAGAAATTTCTGGCAAAACTATAACAACCTGCACTGACAGCAGGCAAGCCCTATTAGCCTTGAACAAATAACGTGTTACCTCAGGGCTAGTACCAGAGTGTCACCAAGATTTAGCCAAAGCCTCGATAGATAAAAACATTATCCTGAGGTGGGTTAAAGGGCACGGCAGGAGTATAGGTAATCGCATTGCCGACTCTTTAGCCAAGGAAGCGGCTGGACTAAGAATTTTAGGACCCAGTGGTACCTACGGCCTGATGACTTCAACAATTGCGGAAATAGCCAAACGTTACACCTATGATCAATCCCTAGAGAGATAGGATGGAATCAAAGGTTGCAATCTTGCCAGGATCACCCTGGGCGAACCTGGGAAGCTGGTGCCGAAGAAATATCTAGCAATGACCAGCAAAAACCTACGCTTAACAGTAGGATTTCTGACTGGTCACTGTCAACTAAGGGAACACCTCTATATTATGAGGTAGTGGACACACTTGGCGAGTCTTGGCCTACACCTGCCGATATAAAGGAGATGTATCCCAGTGACCTGTCCACCTTCCTGGAAAAGACAGAATGGACAATGACCTAGGAGGACAACTTCTCGGGAGGATGTACAACTGTTCACATGTGGCCTAAGTGCTGTGGGCTAACACTCATCCTCCCTACTCTACAGATAACGTAGGTCATCCATGCTATAAATTGTTTGGTAACATACTTCGTAGGATGTATACGAGGGTGGCTCCAGAAGTACCCGGCCCAACAGAGAAAACACAAAAATTTTGGAAAAAAATGTATTTATTTTTCAAAATAATCTCCAATAGTCATTAACTGCCGACATCACTTCTTCGTCGTTGAAAAACCTTTGACAATTGAGCCACTTTTTCGAGTTCGAGAACAGAAAATAATCCAAGAAGGCTACATCTGTCGAATAGGGTGCATGAGGAAGCAATTCAAACTCGTTAATTTTGGTCATAATGAATTTGTGAACTGGTGCATTGTCTTGATGACACAAACCATTTTTTTTTTCAGCCAAATGCGGCCATCTTGCACACAGCTTTATCATGTCCAAATTTTCAGATAATATACGATGTACCGCACTTTTTGAAGTGTCTACCAAGTCTGCTACCTCGCGCACTTTCAGCCGACGATCATTCAATGCCGCTTTGTGGATTTTCTTGTATGGCCTCGTTCAAACTCTGCTACCCAATATTTTACTGTTATGAACGAAGGAGCAGACTCACCCAGAGTAGAATCCAGTTCAGCTTTTATATTGGTTGGGCTGAGGCCTTTCAAATGAAAGTATTTTAACATAACGACGACCAATTTTCTCCATTTTCACACATACACCGAAAAAGTTCGCTATTGATGGCTGCCAAACAGATTTATAACAACGCAGCGTCTTCAAACTTGAAACATATGCTTTATAGACTGTCTACTTTCTAACACAGTGATATTTTTCAAACAACTTCTGTTATCTTCAGGTCAGGCCGGGATCTTCTGGGAGCACCCTGGTACTGGAACTTTTCTTGCAATTCAAGTATCCGTGTTTGTTTGGCAAAGCCTAAAACGATGCCAATGGCAGATTCTGGTCAGATGGAACCTATGCAGCGCCCTCACTCGTAAGGCTTCATTCCAAACTTCGTCGACTGTAGTCGACAGTTGAAAGTATTAAACCTGAAGTCATTCCCAAAATGCTATGATTTTCAGTGTTTTCCAGTAGTCTATTATTATATGCGCAATTCTGTATGTTGTCCATCAGGCCTCTCTTTCCATACAAATGAGGGGAAGAGGTAGGTCTAGAAAGATTTCAATGGCCACTGACGGTGTGAAGCGAAAAAACCATGCATGGAGCTTCTTCTGAGTAATTTGCTGTGAAGTTTCAAGGCAATAGACGATTGAACCGTATGAAATCACTGGCCTGAGAATCATCGCTTGAACCGAATCCAATCTAAAGTTTTCTACAAATCCTTCGAAATGTACTTAGGAACAGTATAGCTCTATGTTAGACTTTCCAAGTAAGCATTCCACAAAAAGTGGGGTTGAATCATCCAAATTCCTCTATCAGGTGAAAGAAAGGGTGTAGCACAGTTCTGAAGGGGAACTACTGACATCTGCTTCCTTCACGACGTGGTCCTTGCCAGGATGACAAGCTCACCTGCATAATACGGTAGTTAGTACTTGTCGAGCAATCTAGGTTCAAAAACTTTCGTATAAAACTGACAGTTCTGAAAATTCTGTACTACAAAAAATACCTCAATGCATAAAAGAATGAGTGAATTTCATACAAAATACAGTTCACGAGAAAAATTCCATCAAAGCTCAATCATTTCTTTTTTTCTCAAGACGAATAATTCCCTAAATATGTAACTATACCGGGTGCTAACTTATTCAGACCCGGCCCCATAACTTTTTTGTCTTCCGGTATCAATGTTCTATTTTGGTGAACTTACTGTGGAGTTTTCTTTGACAAGTGGCGGTAAAATATTTGCTCTGCTCCAAAGATCTAATGTAGGAATAGAATCAGTAGTTTTGCTTTTCTTACCACCCATTTATTGTTTCAAATTTTTAAATTTTATTATATAACTATTTATTTTTCAATGATACCACGATGGCTCATCCTATTATTCGATTTTTAATGTGTTCTCTCGTAAATATCACTCAAAATCTGAAATTATATGTTCAACAATACGTACTGAATAAGTACCTTCACCTATGTTTTCAAAGGGTCTACCAAAAACATACTCTAGTCACTATGTATAGTCGAAATAAACGATATTGTGTACTCTTAAAACTAGCGGCACTCTCAAAGACCAAAAAAATCAATACATAGAAATTAACCGGCAGCGAACTAGTCCACATGGACTGTAGACTTGACGGTTCTTATTGGATAATTCTTACAAACCGAGTTTTATGATTGGTTGAAGAGTCATAAAATTAAATTCGAAGTCATGTTACGGTGACGAATAGAAATCGGGGAATCGGGTATGGTTATCGTAGTCATGTTCAGTTCAGGAACTGATCGCGATTTGAGTGCTGAAATTCGATATTGGTGCAGTTAAAATTACCCAAAATTTTTGTTATCTGTTTAAAATGTGGCGTCCTTGGACAAGTACTAATTCGTGTAGTGATTCCAATAGCGATGGTGAACAATGCGAAAAAGAGATACCAGTGAATTAGATTTGGATGCATTTGAATACTGAAATACAGAAAGTATGTTTCAACGTATATAAGAATCTACATCTCAAGTTTTGTTTCGAGGGAGACAAACTATTACAAGCAGCATCAGATTTGACCGAAATTCCTGTCTTAATTGTACGTAAAATAGTCAAAAACTAACCTTATGCAAGCAAGAAGTGATATGATACAGGATTAGCAAAACCTTTGGATGTTCTTCCAATGAAATCATTGAAAAAAACAATATACGATTGTTACAAAAGCAATGAGATTCCTACAACCGAAATCATAAGGAAGAAATTGAATACATCCGACCATAACGTGAGCTACTTTGGCAAAACTCTTCAGAATTGAATAAAGAAACTAGGATTCAGATTTAAAATGATAAACATACGTCAAGCAGTTTGGAAAGCAGAAGAATAGTAGAATTGCGTAACAAATACTTAGAACAAATTACTAAAAAAAACAACAACAAAAAAACAACGGTTAATTTTTTGGACGAAACTTGGTATGACACTCACGACACAGTTACGAAAGGGTGGACTGATGGTTAGAGAATGTGTACGCCTAACATGCTTACAAACAAAGGATCGCGACTAATTTGCATGCGGAGGAAGTAAAGGATGGGTTCCGAAGTCTCATGTGGAAAAAAACTATGGACTATCATAAGAACATGGAAGCTAATATTTTCGAAAAATGGTTTGAAAAAAAATTGATTCCAAATTTGGATATGAATAATGTAATAGTTCTTGACAACGCTTCCTATCATTTGCGACATCTTATCAGAGTACCCAATAAAAATTCAAGGAAAGATTGAATACAAACTTTTTTAATGGATAACAATTTGTATTTTGAAGATTACTATACCAAAAAACCAATTACTTGAAGTTTTACAGACAAAAACATTTGAAAACGGGATTGCCCTCGAGAGTATTGCTGAAAAGTATGGACACACCATACTGAGACTTCCCCCTATTCTTGTGCTTTCAATCCCATTGAATTGATTATCAGAAATTCTCGAGTGCGCCAGATTAAGGTAGGGTGAGTTAATTACATGCTAAAAAGTGTATATTCCAGTAATCAATTTTACAATTTTAGAGTGACGTAAAGGAAGGGGAGGGCAGCAAAGTTGTAAAAAAATAACGTCATTTCGACATTCTCGAGCGTAGCTAGTTTTTTTTTATTTTGAAGGAAATAATTCAAGGATAACGAAAAGTATATAATCTGACGATTTCCGCAAGCCGAAATAACAAAAATTCGTCGATAAAGTTTAATGCGTGCAGCTGTGTGAAACCTATATTTCCCTCTCCAAGTTTCTATTCCTTTATTCTCTATTCACTTTTTCTCTATCTATTACTCTCCGTCCCCACTCTGAATTCTGTTGCCATGACGCCATCACAGCTGATCACAGAGACTCGTTCGTGATGAAGATGGAGATGATGATTAATTAATCAATTAATTGATGGATGTAGCCGTTACTACGTGGTAGGGAATCATAATGAAGAAATTAAACTTTTTATGTTTTTTACCACTTTTATTTGTAACTAACGTCACTGCAGTTTCGTCGCATAAGGACATTCTCAAACTTATACAATATATAAGTTTGAAAATGTCCTTATTAGACGAAACTGCAGTAACGTTAGTTACAAATAAAAGTGGTAAAAACATAGAAAGTTTCATTTCTCTTCTCTTCATTAATTAATCAACTGATAAAAAAACAACTTTTTTTGAGCATTTTTAAAAATTATTTTCTTATAAATACAAGTATTCTACTTAAAAAACATACACTTATTCATTTGCATGCTATTTCCTGAGCTTTTCAATGAATTAAGTTCAATGAATTGAAAGAATTTAAAAAAAATATTGTTTTTTGTCAAATTAAGCGAATCCCTCTAGATAATCGTCAGATTATGAGACAGCACATCTAAAACATAAAGATGTACCATATATATCTTAATCTGACGCGCTTCAGTATTTCAAAATGGCAAATTTTTTTTGCACATTATAATATGGCCCCGAGTTTGCGTCAGATCGAAATCGTCAGATTATTGAATGAGGGCTTTTTTGTTGCACACCCCGTTAGAAAATCTGACGCGCTCGAGTATGGCCATGAAACAGTTTTTTTTTACATATTTAAAAATCTATAGCCGCTTCCCCCACCGATGAAAAGGTATATATTATACTACATTTTTTTCTTCTTATCATCTAAGCTTTGCAACCCAATATGTCTCAATGACGCTCAAGTAAATCCCCATTTTACATCGTGGGCTCCCCTGCTATAAATTCATTATTGATTTAAATGACGACAGTGATAGTGAAACAGAGAATATGGAAGAGGAATTATCAGAAGCTTTTGAAGAAAGTTAGTGAAGTGTTTTTGAAGCGATCGATTGTATATACAGTGTGACCCATTTTTAATGGAAACACCCCCCTAAAATTTGAAGTTGTTAATCGACAATTTCCAATTTTTGAGTTGTCATAACTTTGTTAATAATGAATATTTTTTCATGAAATTTTGGTCACACCTGTTTAGAGGCACTCTGAATCCAGTGGAGTAGTGATTTTTTTCAATAAAAAAATCGCTAATAAAAAATCCCGATTTTCGACTAAGAAAAAATATCGTAATATGCATTGAAACTTTAATAAACATTTAAAATTTTGTCCCAAGGTAGACCTTTTAGTACTTGACATTTCAAAAAAAAAATTATTAAAATCGGTTTACAACTTCAAATCTGAAAACACACACACTACCTCGAATCAATCCGCAGAAACGAACCAGTTATGCTGGTTGCATCAATCTCATCAATCGTGTGAACCGGTTTGATTCACAGTTTCCAAAGCGGGCGCTCGTTCTGATCTGTATGCGTACTAACGTACTCGACAACGCTTATTTCCACGAGATTTATTGCCCCGTAATGGGAGCTTCGCTCCCGTTTCGCCATTAAAAAGTAAAAATGACGGAGGAGAACGGCAAACGGAATTGATGGCATGAATTATGCAGCGAGCGGAAAGGCGAGGAGAACGGACCGCCTGAATGGAAGGAAAGTGATCATTTTTAATCCGGTTTATATCGAATGTCAAACGAATGATCGGAGGAGTCATCAATTGTGCTTGTTGGCAATCCGGCTCGAAGGACCAAAAAATGAATACTAATTGAATGGATTGTAAATTTTTAAGGCTATAATTGCTCCTTGCAGTGCCTGTTCTCATTGCTAAATATTTCTACATACTATGTTTCATCTAGACCAGGGGTCTCCAAACTTTGAAGCCTTCGGGCCATAATGATTTTTTCAGTTTGTTCCAAGGGCCAATTTCTGCCCTTAACTATATTTCTAGACTAGGATAGTCGCAAAGTGCATGACCTAAGCAAACTTATGCTTCTTTTTGCATTTCAATTATTATTGTGACCCTTAACGACATCTAGTGGCGAGTAGTGGTACTATGTACTATCTTTTTCAGCTACCCGCTAGGTGGTATTAGGCGTAATTGAATATTTGGAATCACCGCGTTGGTTCGAGAAAGTTCTGGGTCTAGCTAGTGTATTCCGATCACCTAAAGATGGCAGTAATAATTGCATATAAAAAGGCTAGCGGCACAACTGCGAGTTAGTCTGCGTAGGAAAGGCGAATGAAGCGAAACTGTCTATTGTGAAATAAAGTAACACCCGTCAATAAAAGTATTTTGATTTGACTTTTTGTTTTTATGTGTGATTTGTTAGTATGGAAAAGAAGCGAAAAATCGACAGTGAATGCAGAACGTTCCAAGAAAAATGGAACTTTCAGTATTTTGTGATTGAGTCCAGTAATAAGGCGCTATGTTTAATTTGTAATGAAATCATAGCTGTTCTCAAATACTATAACATTAAACGACACTATGAATCGAAACATCTTCAAAGTTACTCCAAGTATACAGGAAGTTTGCGGAAGGAAAAATTTGAAGCTTTGAAACGCGGACTCAAATCGCAGCAATCTTTGTTTACCAAAGCGAATACTGAACAACAGTCTGCAACTCGCGTCAGCTTTCGTGTGGCTCTTGAAATCGGACAACGTGGTAAACCATTCACCGATGGAGAAATGATAAAAGAATGCTTGATTGCAGTAGCCGAAGAAATATGCCCCGAAAAGGTCAATTTATTTAAAAGTGTCAGTTTGTCAGCAAACACCGTGGCTCGGAGGGTGCAAGACATCGCAGAAAATATATCATCTCAACTGTCTAACAAAAATGGACATCATGAGTGGTTTTCTCTAGCATTGGATGAGTCAACGGATTTGTCAGATACTGCTTAGGTGTTGATTTTTATTCGCGGGGTAGATAAAAGCTATGAAGTGTATGAAGAACTTCTTGATATTGATAGTATTCACGGCACGACAACTGGGGCAGATATTTTTAAGGGAGTTTAAAATGCCATTAATAAAAAGAACCTTCGAAGGAGAAATTTGAAATCTATAACAACTGATGGAGGCAAAAATGTGTATGGTAAAAATAAAGGAGTGGTTGCACTTGTGTCAAAGGCTGTAGAAAATGGTGGTGGTTCAAAACCATCCTAACCATCCAGCCTGGATACCGGCACGAATGAAAGAGGTTTTTGTTATTTCACTTCTAACACAAAGTCATTGAATTATTTTTCATAAATGTGACACAGTATTTTGAGAAACAAGAACATTGAACGTTAATTCATATAACTTGTTAAATCATCTAAAAATGGAATTTTTAACAGGTGATGATCGACTTTATTTGTATTTACAAACATGCGCTAAACTAACTGACTGTTGTAAGAAAACAAGTATATCTGAGGCACCAGTCAATCTAATAATAACCAAAGCACCAAACTCTATCGAAGGTTTGAAATAGATGAACATTCAATCTAGCAGACCACTATTATAATATTCATGCAGTCATTGTTCACTGCGGTTCTGGCGTTGAATGTGATCATTATTACGACTTGGTCAAAGACGAAACGGGCTGGTTAAAGTTTGACGATAGTCGTGTCACGAGTGTTCTGGCGATGTATTGAATTTATTGGAGCCTCTGGAGACATCCTACATTTTGTATCATGATAGAGAGGACATTGGCAGATCAAGATCTTTAGATGATGTGGTGCTGCAGGTTTTTCCGGGTTTTCCTGCAGCTGAAAAAACAAATGCGCAACTGGAATCAATGAAGTCGCCCCGGAGCGCCAATTAATTTTATTGTTGTTTTATAATATCTTCAACTAAGGAGACCTTCATATAACTTTGACAATAGACATACACATGATAATTTCAGGTTACAAAAATTACAAATGGTAAGACATCCAAACTGGTACTCAATGTTAGGTTCGTAATAACTTGAAGTGCTACTTCTGCTGTCACATTTCTCATCAGATTCTCAATATTCCTTGTTAATTAAATACAATTCAATACTTTCCACTCTCTCAATCGGGTCGATCTCATTATGAAGCTTGACGATATTGTAGGTAAAGCTTCTTCGGAACAGATAAGTTTTGTAAGGTAGAAGCGAGATATTACCCCTATGACGTAAATTAAGGTTATGAATATCTGTCCTATATTTTATTTTATTGTGAAGATATGGGGGACACTGTTTATTGATTACTGCATGGGTTAAAATGAGAAAATGAAGTTTTCGACGATCTTGCATTTTTAACCACTTTGCGGATCTTAGCTTGTGAGATATTGGATCATATTTGCGAATACCGCAGATCAATTAGAGATATGATTTCTGTATTTTTTCTATACAATTGATATCGTTATGATCTAAGCATGATCCATACAGAACGTCACAAAAGTTAAAATGACTCAGGACAAGTGTATCACTTAACGTTTTTCAAGTGATTGTGATAGAACATGTCAATGAGGGTAAAGCATTTTCAATGAACAATAAGCCTTTTGAAGACAAGAGTTAATAAGTGTAAGTGTATTCTCATAATGGTTACAATGTGATTTTTGTTTTTTCCAAATATCATTACTTCAGACTTGAGTGCGTTGATTTTCAACTTAGGCGCATGTGATACTTCTACTAATCGGTTTATATCTTCAGATATAACTTTTTGAGCCTCAAACCAATCTTCTGGAGCAAATGAGTGATACAGCTGTGTATCATCAGCATAAGAGTGGACTTTACAAGTTGTAATGCTCGAAATGAAATTACTTGTGTATATACTAAATAATACGGGGCCAAGTATAGACCCTTGTGGAACCCCACAAGTGACCTTTTCTCTTGCTGACTGACCCACAGCTGCCTCCAATTACACATAAGACTAATAGCACTGTTCGAAAAACATATCAAGTGTAAAATAGAGAGTAAAATTTCGTGGTTTATCTCATCAAATGCTTTTGAATAATCTAAGAGAACAGTTGTTTTTCCTGCATCTGTCTCTCTAATAATATCATCAACAATGTTGAGTAAATAAGGCTGTTGCACAATTATGTCCCGGTCTGAACCCTGATTGTTCAGAAGGCAACATAGTATTTTTTTCAAGATGATGTCTTATTTGAAAGTTCATGATTTTTTCAATTACCTTCGACAGACATGGTAGTATACTAACCGAGCGAAGGTCATTGTAACTCAATACATCACTTTTCTTAGGCAATGCAATTATCCGTGACACTTTCCAGATATCAGAAAAAATACCTTCCAGTAAACAAGAATTGACAATATCAGTTAATACCTACTGGTAGAATTGTTCGGCAGCAAAGTAATATCATTTCTAAGTTTATTAAGTCCCCTCTTCGATTTGAAAAAACAAGGGTAAACTCCGGACCCGCTAACTGGCTGAAATTTCAGTATTGAAATTGATGTGTGTGAATATGTCTCAGAAAAGAAAATACTACGGGTCTAAATTTTTTTTATTTTCAAATTTGAAGCCGAAACAACATGGTATCATTCCGCCCTATTGACTCTAAAACATAAAGCGATCAAAATCAAACCACTTATCCATCTACTACCGCAACAATATCGAGCGCTCATAACACCGGCCATTTTGAATAATTCGACGCCGGGCGTCCCCACCTCTCTCACAACAGAAACAACAAACTTACTAGAAAGTCGCACCGAGTCCTTTCCGCAGAACTTCCATGGCGAAAGTAAACACTGTAACACCACCCGGAAATAACCACTTCCGAATACCCGCGTTATCCTGCCGTCTCGCTCTCAAATCCTGCAAGACACCTCGCGGAATCTTCCTGCGGAATTACCATGGAAATTTCTAGGTTCTCGAGTGTGTGTGTGTGTGTGAACAAAGCTCGGTGGATGAACAAAGAAACGCGAGAACGCGTCACTTCTGCAGAATATGCAGTATAAACGAAGAGTCGCGACACTGCGAAGCCAGGGCAGGGCAATCGGTAGAAGCGCAGTCGCCCCGTTCGGTAAATCCTGCTGACGGCCGTCTCTCACTGCCTACTGCAGCGAATTGCCAGGACTAGTGTACCAGGGAAAAATTATAAATGGGTTGTGGCACTAACAGTTGGAAATGTGTCATTCATTATTTTCTCGAAATATCCCTATTCACCTCAACTCAAGTTTAAGTCGAAGATAGTATATTAATTGTCAGAACATATAATTCGATTGCTTGCTTGTTATCTTGATTATGACTTTACTATCCCCAGCAATTTGCTAGTCTTCGGTGATCCGACCATCTCCCTTACTGTGGCATTCACGATGTCTTATTAGAAATGATGCGATGCAGGTATTTCGGACGGCAGACATTCAAAAAAAAAAGCGATTTATTTCCAACAGGAGTACCCAGTTACAGGAAATGCTATTAAAACAGAGTATATATGGACTCAATATTAAAAATAATGGAATATAGAGTTTATTTCTTAATTTTTTTGAAGCAGTAATAATATCGATATTAGAGAAGGCAGGGATGTTTAATGCATCTATATCAGAATCATGAGAATTTTCACGAAGCATATTCTCGTCCGAAACCAAGTATACACTTCTGAAATACTTGGCGAATCCATTGACAATATCCCCAGGCTTATCAAATACCTCATCATCAAGTTTCATTATACCTGGTATACGCGAATGACCTTTTTTAACGTGTATGAAAGACCAGAAAGTCGAGCTGTCAGATAAAATATTATTTTCAGCTAAGTTTGTAAATTGACTATATGCTGCTTTTATTCTAGTTTTGACAGTTTTTCTCAGATACTATACAATGAAGGGAAAACGTGTACAAAATGGACTCTCCGCTTCCACGTCGATGAGAAACGCCGTGATGTATTGTAAAAACCGACAGTTCGGTAATGAACACTGTTCATTTCAATTTTTAGTGAATTGAAAATAGGTGTGGAAGAACAGCCCAACCCACGCAAAGTTTGACTCTACAGATTAGCCAAATCTTGTAGACCATTACTGTAACATGGCTAGACTTCTGCTGGAATCTAATGATGGCAAAAAAACCACAATGCCATGATCGCAACAAATTCAAATGAGGAAACGAAAATAAAAAACCGTACAACATAGAGAATCAGGAGCAAACTTGTCACCAGTTCCGATGGTTCTAGATCTTCCAGGTCAGTGGGTAAACGTTGGCCATGATTTCCCCAAATCCACCACCAATTGGATTGTTCAGTAGCAATAACATAAAAAAAGCAAATTTACTTACTGAACAATTCACATTTTCTTCCGTAGTTGACTTTTTAGTCGGCCCATACACTGTAATGCAAAACTGAGGCATGCGAGAGCGACTATGAAAATGAGACTTGAAATACACGGTTCAGATTTACCTGTCAGTTTTGACAGTGGGGTGATGTGATTCGAACCTTGATATAAACTTATAAATCAACGCATTTCAGCTTCCATGCGACGAACGGCAATTTTGTTAACGTGATAACAACAATCAAAATACGCGTGTCATGCAAAATCAAACTTAGTGAAAGAGCCGCTTGCCGTGTCATATACCTCGTTTGTAATACACACATCAAATTTCGAGCGTGCATGTGGCAGTTTTGCTGCCAAGCATTAGTTTTTTCTTTGAAGATGAATATGGAAGAAGCAAATATCATTATGTCAAAAACCACTATTCTGCTAGCTGCATCGGCCAAGTTGTTGGATGTCGAATTGATTATCAATGTGACTCTGCTCAATCATATTGCTGGAACAGCAAAATTAGCTTCTCAGAAACCTGAAGCACACACAACAGAAGATGTTCATCACACTACAGCAACTTTTGCTGCTTTATAACAGCTCATACTCCGAGGGTGCAAATTCATCCAGAAAAATACCACTCGCCTGATTGGAGAACCAAATGTCATGATCAACCTTGATAGACTAGGACATCGAATGAAGGCTGGGGAATTGTCTCTTTTCTGAAGATATTTTCCAGAATGTGTCGTTTGACTTAGCCCTTTTAATTCCGCTCAGATATGTCAAAAGTACGCGATAAAATATAGTAGCTCATCGGGGTTCAACTCAACAGACCTCGAAATTCGATTTTCAAGATATTTTTTCATTTGGAAAACGGCGTCTTTGTGGAATGATTTTCTCCATGCGTTATATCCAAATAAATATAATCTGTAGCGTTTCAAATCCAACGTAAATCGCCACGTTCCCATCCAAATTTCAATTAAAAAATATTCTCTATCTACAAAATAAATAAAAGTGGAAGAGATTACATGTCTGAGGAAACTTTAACACATTATTGATCAATATTGAGAACAAGGCAATATTTTGTTAATGAAAGGTTCCTGTCAAATAGAATGTAGTCTTTGAAAATGGGTTTGGGAAAAGAGAAAAACCTGGCAGAGTTTTCCGAATCAACTGAATAAAGAAAATGATTCTTTATTAACAATCGACCAGCAGTTTGCATATGAAGGGCTCGCCATAACCATTATCAATTTTATGTATAATGTTCATAGGACAAGTTACTTATGGAAGAATGGAAGAAATCTTAGAAGAGCAAAAACCCCTGAAAAGATCGCGAAAAGAAAGACATCCAACTTTTGTTCGATGTTCGAGAAGTTGAATGATGAGATTGCCATCAGAAGAACTTGTGAAGCTTTTTCAGTTTTATTGAAGATAATATCTCTTGAACAGTTTATTTTTCTTGTTTCATGTATTTAAATACGGAATCCTTTGTCTTTATCTATATATCCAAACAATGTCTCTTCATTGCTTTTGACATCAAATTCGAATAGAAAAGTAAGGAATATTTCTCCAAAACCAACGAAGAAAATTTAACTCATTGGATATTTCGTTTCCTGAATTTTTTTTTGCTAGTGAACACTACACAATTTACAGCTTCAAACCATGACTTTCTAAATTGATTTTCTTGTAACATGGTTCCAGCCATCTCGCCTAATGTTCTGGTATATCGCTCTACACCACCATTGTACCATGTTGTTGTAGTATGAAGTCACTCTCATAGTTGTCTTCTTCTGTTAATTCCAGATCTATTACATTAGAATTCATGAATCTTCTGATGAAGAACTTGTCGAAATGCTTTCAATCTGTGTGGATAGTTTCTATTTTCTAAAACATCTTAGCAGTAGTAGATATTACAATATATGATCAGAAAAGGTACTTGTTCCTATTTATACTCATCATAATTCTTCAGGCGTCAATGTCCTACTTAATCCATTTTTCATGATAGTTTTTTCTTTCAGTGATACTGTGCTTTGGAATATTGCTTTACAATTTGGTCATTTCAATGGCAATGCTTGCTTCCATATTCACAAACCAACGTCTAAAATTTCCCAAAAGTTTTTTCATATGTCAGTAATACTTGGACCGTAACATGATAGAGTGCCAGTAGAATAACGCAATTAATTGGCATTTGAAAATATACAGGGCGTTCTTACGAAAACGTAACCTCTCGTTGTAACTGACGCGAAATGAATAAAAAAATGTAAAGCCATTTTTAAGAAAAATATAGAGTCAATTGAGAGATGATTCAAATTATGAGTTCCTCAACTCCCATGCCAGTTGAAAAAATATGAAGAGGAGCTGCTGCCCTCAAGGTGGTGTAGTTTCGGGTATTCAAAATTGCCCCATCTTGGAACCAATAATTGACGTGATCGAAATTTTCGATCTCACGTTCGTTTTTTAGTTACAAAAGGGTCCAGTTTCAGTTGGAACGCTGTTTATATCTCGGATCTTATTCTTCTTTTTGATACAAATCTAAATTTTCAATCTTACTTTGAAATAACACGAATGTTAACATAGAAACAATATCAACTGTTATTAGGGATATATGATTGATTTTGCATGCCTGAGTAATCCCTATTTACTGCTTCAGATTTTTTGGAGAATGAGAGTTTGTTTTGGACATCTGTATCTGTAGAGTAGGGAGGGCGAGTGTAGGCACACAGCACTTAGGCCACATGTGACCCATTGTACATCCTCACGAGGAGTTGTCCTCCTAGGTCATCGTCCATCCTGTCCTTTCCAAGAAGGTGAACAGGTCACTATAAGACATCTCCTTTAAATTGGCAGGTGTAGGCCAATACTCGCCCAACACATACTCTCTTATTGACGATAACTCCGGACACTAGCATACGGCATGTCTGACAGTTTCATATTTCTGTTCACACATCCTGCATAGAGGTGTGTCCACTAGCCCCATATTATGGAGGTGTTTCCTCAGTTGACAGTGGTCAGTCAGAAATCCTACTGTTAGGCGTAGATTTTTCCTTGTGATCGCCAGATATTTCTTCGACCGAGGCTCTGGCTATTTCTTGCTGGCACTCCAGTACTGGCCCTGAGGTAACACGTTATCTGTTCAGGGCTAATAGGGATTGTCTACTATCAGTGCAGATTGTAATGTTTTTGCCAGACATTCCTTTCCTGGTTATTTCTTTTGTGGCTATCGGTATACCAGCCAGTTCTGTTTAAATCACGCTGATATTTTTTTCCATTCCCCACCTAATCCTTAGGCTTAGTGATCCGGAGTACACTCCACATCCTGAGCCTTCTTTGGTTTCTCAGCCGTCTGTACATATGCGTATTGTATTTGTAGCATCTGACTCTATGATTTGTTTTATTTGTATTGTGTAGGTTTTATTTATTGAATTTGGGTGGAAAACTTCAATTGGGATGACATAGACCAATGGGGGGTCTCCTATAAAACGAGGCCGTTACGGAGTGAGAAAAATATCCGTATTGGAAAGGTGATGATATATATATATATATATATATATATATATATATATATATATATATATATATATGAAATTTCTGAAGAAATGAAATTTTTAGGGACGTTCCTAGACGCCAATCTAAATTGGGAAAGGCAGGTGGACTATATATGTGCTAAGTTAAATAGAGCATATTATGAAAATCCTGAAATCCTGTTTGGATGAAACTGCCTTACTCAGCATATATTATGCCATGGCCTACCCTCATATAAGTCTTAATATTATGGCTTGGGGCAGAGCAAGGGATTTTTCCAGAGTCTTCATAGCACAAAAACGCATCATAAGGCTAATCTTCAATATGAATTTCCGGGATAGCTGCCGGCCAGTCTTTATAGACAAAAAAATATTGACAGCCCCTACCATCCTCATTTTTAAATGTATTTAATTTGTTAGGCAAAACAATAAATTATATGATAAGACTGCTTCAGATCACAGTCTAATACAAGAAACGGTGATCTTCTAAAAATCCCTCAGCATCTCATGAGAAGCTATAAAAAATCCCCTCAGTATAATGCCATTACGTGCTTCAATAAGCTGCCAAATGAAGTTAAAAAAATCACAAGTGACAAGGTATTCCATGATTATGTTAAAACTATGCTTTTAGAAAGAGGCTATTACAGTTACCAAGATTTTTTAATTGACAATCTCACAAACAATCAAATTCACAGTGGACGAAATTTTATTTAGATTAAATTATGTGAATGATGTAAATGTTTAGTTAATTTGAGGGCATCTATGCTTACTTGTATATGTGTGTATATATGTATGTGTATATATGTGTATATGTGTATATTTAGATGTGATTCTGTGTTCAATCTCCAACTCTTTTTATCTTTACTAGCCTGTAGTACAACTGACTTACCATATATACCCAAGTGTATCAAAAATGGTGAATAAATATTATTATTATTATTATATATATATATATATATATATATATATATATATATATATATATATATATATATATAGGAATAACGAAGGGAATGAATCGGGTATAGCAGTCAGAGGCAGAAAGATTGTAAAACTTTTTTTTCTGTTCAAGCTTTCGAGGCGTTTATTGTCTCTTCATCGGGAACAATAATTATTAAATAAACAAACGGTTATGGACAACGTGTTCATACTTACGAAAGTGAGGTTAAAATGAAGTTAACACATAAGTAACAAAGAGGATCCTCATATATGTATGTCAAGATTAAAATTGGTTAAAAACATGTAATATTCATTCAGAATTTTGCAATAATGTGAGATGATTACACGAATAATATGAAATAATGAATTTGAAAATTGAACTCAACAGGTAGTCAGACATGATTGACACGAAACATTAAGTTTGGCAGAATTTCTTGTTCTGACCAATGCATTGCTGCCAATGAGATTTCACAGAACTGTAAAATGATAAATCACAGAGAGTGAAGGTACGGGGTTTCTGTTCTGAAATTATTAAGTATTATCAAATTTGTTTTCTTTGTTTAAGCAAAGGAGATAGGTATAAATCAGGCTGAGACTTTCAATGTCTGACCTGGAATTAATAGTATTTGAATTTTTAACTATGTGACACATTTCTAAGAAAGTTCTTTTTTGAGTATTATTTTCTGAGTCTAAAATTTCAACATTCTCGAAGGAAAAAGCATGATCCGAATTTATGGTGTGATTAGAAAGGGAACATGACGGTTTATTACATCTTATGTCACTCTTGTGTGAAGTGATTCTGTCTTTTAATTTTCTACTAGTTTGTCCAATGTAAATCTTTTCACAACTGGAACATGGGATGGAATAAACCACATTGGATAGATTGATTATATCTTCTTTGTCTTTTAAGTTGGAAAAAAGTTTCTTAATAGTCTTCAGATTTTTGAAAGCTAATTTCACATGTTCAAATTGATTAAAAATTTTTTTATAACTACCACATAGTGCTCCCCCTCCCTCAATTTGCAACTATGCTTGTGAAACAAAATTAAAAATGTTTCAATATTATTCTCACTACACAACTCCCCACATTCAAAACCTACGCCACTGATAATATCTTCTCGGCGGAAAATCCACAAAAATTTCAACCTAGAAATGAAATATTGATGTAGCGACTCCTACAAATCCACGAAAGTTATCGCTTTCGTGCCATCTAGAATTGCATTACGTCCGCACTTTATCTCGAGGTCGTCTCGAAAACGCATAAACTTTGCTCCATAAAGATAAAAGATCTGTTCGCGCTGCACCACTAAAATATACACTTATAAATAGCGCGGAAAACACTTCCTCTATCGCAGATAAGAAAATATAGTCTGGGAGTCAGCGTCAAAAAAGTAAACATTTTTTTCAGAGCGATGGAAATTATATTCAGTGATCTTTGTAGTGGTAAGCCCGGTAGTTTTTCATGTTCGACTATTCACCTCAGAACTGATGATACCATTTTACATTTTTGGGAAAAATACATTCTAAGAGAATATCAGTGTAAATGTATAGATATAAGTCATTTTCAGTAGTTCAACTTGTGTGATAATTCAATCAGAAAAATGTATCAAGATAATCTTGAAATGTGGCAGGTGTCTAAGAGTCTACGGTAGTTAGTAGTGAATGAGATCGGTCCAAAGACATACAGGAAAAACATACAAAATAAGAACAATGTATGAAACTACAGACCCATAACAGTCTTACCAGCTGTGTCGAAGATATTTGAACGGGTAATATATAATCGAGTATACAATCACGTGGACTCAGTAATAATCAACCGACAGCATGGCGTTATTCGTAATAAATCTACCATTACCAATTTATGCGCATTTAGTAACTTTGTTACGAATATTACTGGAGTTTTTTTCCCTAACACCAAATCGTTATTTTTAACACCTCGACACGTGTTTCGATCACCAAGTGGTCTCTTCGAAGATGATCACTTGGTGATAACGATTTGGTGTTAGGAAAAAAACTACAGTAATATTAATTACTACACCAAAGGTTCCAAAGAGAACCAAAGAACTTTGTTACGGATGGAATAAAAAATGGCTGTCAAATAGACGTTATGTACACTGACTTGGCCAATGCATTCGACAGAGTTAACCACGAGTTTTTGATCCTGAAATTAAAAGCATTCGGTTTCACAAACAACACACTCGATTTCTTTCACTGCTATCTACCAAACAGAATACAGTCCGTACAGTTCAACAACGTATCTTCGTTCAAATTCACCGCTACTTCGGGAGCTCCACAGGGCTCGATTTTGGGACCTTTCCTGTTCGTGTTATTTGTTGATGACGTTTCTCGGTATATCGAGCATTCTCTATTTCTTCTATATGCCGATGATCTCAAGCTTTTTAGAAGAATCGAAAGCGAAAACGATCCTGATATGCTTCAAGATGATCTCAATAATCTATCTACTTACTTTTCAGTATCTGACCTATCTCTCAACGAAGCTAAATGCAAAATAATCAGTTTCACACGAAAGAAGTCACCCACTTTCAAGGACTGTTTCATTAATCACACTAATTTAAAGAGAATCATGGAGACGAAAGATCTCGGGATCTTTTTTACTGGTGTGTTCAGTTTCTCTCGGAACATTGAATACTTAGTATCTGAATGTTATACAAAAATGAGCTTTGTCTTAAGATCCAGTCGTGAATTCAATCACGATACTTGTTTGTTACTATTGAACTTCGTTATTCCTTATAAGCTGGAATATGGTTGTGTCATTAGGAATCCAAAGACTTTTTTATATTCTGATACTATAAAAAAAGTCCAGAAAGTCCAGAACACTCTTTTACAGAAAGCACACTGTCTGACTTTTATTTATATCGTATACTAGCCAATTACAATAATTTCATATGCAACCATTGAATGACCGCCGTGAGTCCTCGGAAGTGATTTTTGTTTTTAACATTCTTAGAAAATTGACGTGTCTCAAACAATTTGTCTCCTCTTCAACAATGTCTCGAAACCGTTAATAAAATGGTGAGGAACTGTATTCAGTATTACAGAGGGACAACTCCTTCAAATGCTCAAATGTGTCTGAATTTTTTTACGATCCATATATTATTTATTGTTTTATATTGTTATATTTTATAACGATTTCAACTGTATCAATGGTACTAAATGAATACTATATGTAAGGAACTTTAAAAAAACTGTGCATCATGTAAGTGGAAACCATTCTGTGTTGTTCAGTATAAATAAATTTCTACTCTATGCTAAAATGGGATTCTGGCAGGCCAGATTAGACACTTTTATATTTTTCTGTGTGGAAGAATACATATAGCATATGTATTCTTCCACACATATTAAGCACATATAGTACATATAGTGCTTGATACATACATACACTTTCATTAACTATTCAAATATAAATGATCATCAACAAAGAAAAGAGGATAAGTAACTGATATTACAACTTTTTCAATGGAAAATTCATTCAGCTGAAAATTTATTCAATTCTCTCTGGTTATTGAGTACCCATTTAATAATCTTGATTTAGAAATTCAACGGTATATAACTTTTTGCTTTTATTGCTGTTTCATTAGTGTTAGGATGATGACAACAACTTTTATATGAACTACCTGTTAGAATGATTACATTATTATGACATTATGACATTATGAAAAAGTGTAGAGAACAGATATACCACTCACATTATAAACGTTATTTGTGGTATAGGTAAGATAAAAACTCAGGATGTTCAAACCTCTGAAGAATCGATGGCCTTCACATTCAAAAAATAGTGACATTATTGGATACTGAAAAACTGTGTATAAATATATAAGGTGCCACATCGAAAACAGTTCACCTTCATTTTTTGTGAATATATTTGTAGTCAAAAACGGTGGTGCACGACTGCTGTAGTGTGTCTTCTTGACCTTATTCCCTACACTTCAGAGCCACATCATACTTTTCTAAACTGGAGAGGGGGTAGATACACTGATTGAAAGTTATTTTCATTCCCTGTATAACGTTATTTTTTACTGCATTTTAATGGATAGGTTCTCGAGAAATAAGAATGGACGTTTTTGAGCAATCAAATTTTATTCTACTTTGTACTTTCGTTATCCACATATTCATGACTCTTGTTTTTAAATTGAAAGGGTTATATTCTCAGGAGAGATTTATTTTTGGGGAAGTTTTTGAGCAATCAAATTTTATTCTACTTTGTACTTTCGTTATCCACATATTCCTGACTCTACTTTTTAAATTGAAAGGGTTATATTCTCAGGAGAGATTTATTTTTGGGGAAGTTGTTTCGAAAGTTATTTTTCTTTCGTGTAATTCAATGTTTATATGAAAGTAGTTGTTTGGAAAAGGTTTTTTCTTCTAGTTTGTGTCGGCACGTTGCCGATTCACAAGTTGCATGATCTACACATCTTTGCGAAAAGTTTTTTTTAAATTATTTGTTTTCTTCCTTTCTTATAAATTTTTTGTATGAGGATGGAAAAGTAGGAAGCCAAAACGTCAGTTTTGTTTTGCAGTTTCCACACGCACTATTTAATGAACCAAAAAGTATAGTACTGAAATTTTCTCGATATTCTATTCTACAAATGAACTGTTCAAAAAATCTGTTTTTCCGTTAAACAGCTGTCGCACCCCTACGAACGACAACCCTCAGAAGTCGAAACTTGTGCGAGCTAAGGATTAACGAGATCTTACCAGTTAACGTGTGATTCCTAACATATACCAGCTTACATTTGAAAGCTGTTTAGACGTGAAAAAGTAAAAACCGTGAATACATACATTGTAGGCAACAACTAGTATCTAATAATAATAATAATAATATTTTACTCACATAAGTTGGAATGATGGAACGAGCGGAACGAAAGAGTGGAGAATTGAGTATTTTTACAATGATTCGGTCATGAATTCAAATACGAAATAAAGTTCACAATTTCATTTCAACTCCATATTCATATCTTCTTCTTCTCCATGGCATATCTTCGGAAAAACCACCTTTTCTTGAACAATCTGTGCATGTGTTTGAACCCAACCAATAATCATTTTTCCTGCTGGCTCATGGGCTATAATTAATTATCAACAACAATTTATCGCGCTCGAAATAGAAAACGCTTTGTATACGCTCTGCCGGCGCCCTCGCTTAATTATTACGTCCGCTCGATTGTATGTTATTGTTTGAAAATTGCTCGCTCGCCGAAATGATTGATCCCGATTTTTAATTTGTTTTGGTAACGCCGCGAGCCACTAGATAGAGAACGTTTGGTTTGTTTTTTTTTAACGTCGATCGAACATTGTTATAAAACGATTATGGAACTTCTCGGAATCGAAGCACAGTAGATGATGTTTTATAGAAAAAAAAAAGGATCCTACATGACTTGGTATACGAGTTCTGTTGAAAAAATAAGGTGAATTCGATCAGAGACCGCGAAATCTGCACTGCCCGACGGGGAATAACACAACATCCTTTTGGAAAATACTGAGAGGCTAGCAGAGTCGAATCATTATTCAACAATAATTTATTTAGAAGCGAAAGAAATACACAAAGACCGAGAGAACTTCAACAGAAAGGAATTGAGAACAAATCTACCAAAGATCTGGCACACAGCACGAAGCCATGTCACCCAAATCGCGCGAGAAGTCCGTGCGAACACGCCATTACAGAGAGTGCGCGGAAAATCAGTACTATAATTAACATGGCAGAACTAAGAACTAAGAAGTCCCGTTAGCTGGGGAAGCTATGGATTATGCTGTAGACGACCCCTCCTGATTTAGAAGGCCCGACACTCTGTCGAATGAAGCCCTCATGTCCCCCGTTATTAGATGAACAATTTTTTCATCCATCTCACCCTAGCCAGGTAGGGGTACACCGTAAAGGGCGGTACTGATGTCCGAGGACTTTTATACAGTCAGCACCATTCAGTAATAACACCTCTTCTTGCTATACACAGCAGACGTACCCAAGTCGGAGAACAACTTTAACCTGGGGGTCACCCTAGACAGGAAACTAACATTCAGGTCTCACGTACGGGAGAGAATCGGAATGGCGAGATCAGCCAGGCAACGCCTAGCACCAATAATAGGCCACAGAAGCAACATGGGGCTGAAAGTAAAGTTGCTGATGATAAGAACAGTTCTCATGCCCATAATACTGTATGCTTGCACTGCCTGGGGCCAGTGCGCACAGAAATCAGATTCAAAGCTTTATGAACGCGTGCGTAAGGGCCGCCGCTCCGAGGTATACCCCCAATAGATATATATATACCGAGACTTAGACCTGAAGATGCAATATGTGGATGGGTATATGAGAGAACACGCAGAAAGCGTGTTCTCAGATCGCACAACAACCCAGCGCTACGCGATCTACACGATGCGTTAAACAGGGACGACCCCAGCTTCAGAGAGAGGGACAAATACAGAAGACCGACTAAACAGAATCAAAGAACACTCCCGAGAGTCGCCATCAGGCGACTCCGGTAAGTATAAACATTTCTTAGCCAGATACTAATTCAGTTCAATTTCAGATAATCCAGAAAATATCAACATACGCGCGCGATAAAAAAAACTTGTCTCCGGTTAGTTTTTGGGGGACCCCATGCAAAAATTCAGTTAGGAAAGTCATGAATAAACAATACAGATACAGAATATCGATATATAATCCTGTAACAAATGGATAATTTCCAGTACTAACCCCAAACAAAAAAAAATCTATCTATACTTCAACAAGACGTTATACCTGAAGTTATTGGATTAAAAACAATAAAACTATTGAAACGGCTCGAAAGTTTTGAGAATTCACGTTCCGAACAAAAAAAGGTAACCAAGTAATGCAATCAAAAGCGAGGTTGTAAAAAGTGAGTCACTTCCACTGGAGTGCCTGAAGCAAACACACAGGTGATTAGTCATGCATCTAGACAGCTAGTGAAGTGTTAAAAACGTTTTACTTGTTAGTCAGCACTTATAGAAGTTCTCTTGATATTTCTCTGACGTACATCCCTCTCATAAAATGAGAGAGAGGTATGAAAGCTGATCTTTTGGGTCCACCAAAAAAAGTAATTACTGTTTATTAAAAATTGGATGACGTGAATGGAAATTCTTAACGGATGTGGTGGATGATAAATTAATTTCTTAAGTACATCATAAGGAGATTATTATAATGAAAAATTACACGATCTAGGTTAAAACATGTAAATGTAACTGTGAATATGAAATCGATGACGATATTACTATATAAAAATACAAAAATTGAAATAAAAAATGATTCATATTGATACATTTTCACAAAATCCACCATTACATCTCACAGCAATATGAAATAAATAATTGTTGAAGAAATTATCATTATCATTTGAAAAACAAACAAAAATTCAAATGTTACAGGAATTTTATCCTGACACCAAACCGTTATTTCAATTTAACACCTCGACACGTGTTTCGAATACCAAGTGATCATCTTCAAGAGAAAGATCAAACTACATATACATACAATGTTATCCTTTTTCATACCATAAAAACCTTTTCCTGCGTCTTAAGTGTCTTGAATTAATTTCACAATGTTGCCTTATCTACTAGTCTTAAATTAATTTCACAATGTGATCTTCTGTATCTGTAGACTAGGAAGGGTGAGTGTAGGCTCACAGCACCTAGGCCACATGTGACCCAATGTACATCCTCCCGAGGAGTTGTCCTCCTAGGCCATCGTCCATTCTTTCCTATCCAGGAAGCTGGACAGGTCATTAGGAGACATCTCCTTTATATCGGCAGGTGTAGGCCAAGACTCGCCGAACACACACTCTCTTATTGACGATAACTCCAGACACTCACATAGGACATGCCTAACAGTTTCATCTTCCTTTCACACATCCTGCATAGAGGTGTGTCCACTAGCCCCATATTATGGGGGTGTTTCCTTAGTTGACAGTGGCCAGTCAGAAATCCTACTGTTAAACGTAGATTTTTCCTGGTCATCGCCAGATATTGTTTCGGCGCCAGCTTCACAGGGTCGCCCAGGGCGATCCTGGCAAGATTGCATCCTTTGATTCCATCCCATCTCTTTAGGGATTGAACATGGGTGTGACGTTTGGCTAGTTCCGCAATTGTCGAAGTAAAAGGCCGTAGGTGTCACTGTTTATTGTCACCTATAATAAATATAAAATGTGTAGTCTATCTAGTCACTTGTTTATAGTGTTTGTAGACTTTACAGTCACTTGTTTGTGATGTATTTATTATATTCTGTTATTTCCTGCTCTGTAATTGGGCTATGTCCTGTAGAGTATTGTATTACAAATAATTGAATAAATAAATAAATAAATTATTATAATGAAAGATTATACAACCTAAGTGAAACATGTAAAAGTGGCTATGGAAGTACAACAATATTAGATCAAAACATAATTTTTGTACAAAGATGGAGGAGTAGAAAGCCAAAATCTTTGTTTCCCAAAAAAGTTTCATTGTGTGATGTTTACTAAATTTTTTTGTATACATTTTATAGCTCTAATAAATTTATTCAGTCCCATATGACGATCTACTGATAAACGTACTCACAAATGTATCATATGTTAGACATAAATAAACCAGCTCACAAAAAAATCAACAGAAAAAAGTCCACTCTAGACCGAATTACATATCTATACGCCTTTCGAATGTTTTTCTGGGTCCGTAGAGATTCTACCTGCTGGGATAAATAGGGCCTTGACCCTTGTCACAATTTGAAAAATCACCGACGTTCCCCTCTAATGGGATGGATGTACAGTTTAAATGTTGTGATTTAATAGGCCCTTCTTATTCTCGGGAGATTAAGAATTATGTTGAGGGTGTTCTTCTAGAGGAAGGTCGTTATTTGTAAATTTTATTATTATATGAATTGGGGTTGAAGCTTTTGGGGTTGTTGAACAGGTGAGCAATCAAAATACAAATTGTGATTTTAATGACACAGATTAAATTTTTGGGATTTAGGTTATGCGAGTTTTGAAATTTTTGATTTTTATTTCATTAGAGGATCTGTAGGAATATCTAAAATACCATAACTATTAAGCGGTATTCCAATTTACATACTTTTTTGTGGATCTGAAGAAATAGAGGTAATTCAATAATATGTTCTTCAAACTTTGCTGAATAACCTCAAATTCTTTAGAACTCATTAGGAAAAATTGTTATATTTTTTCCTTTTAATAGTGAAAGCTTTTGAAGTTCGACATAAAATTATTGATTATTATTTTATTAGATGTTCTATGAAAAATCTGAGAAAATCCCATCTACATTTATCATCTTCTATACTATATAATAACGATGTTGATGTAGAAATATCAAGAAATCACTGTTGAAACTTCAACCCAAATAAATGGTCAGCTTTGATTTTTAGAAAAGGGCCAGAGACAGAGTGATCAAGGTACGTTCAGAAAATGAGGCGAATTTTCATTTTTCTCAAAAAATATGACTCATTTTTTTCTCTGACTACTCGGAACTACGAAAAAAGCTCCTAATTATTCCATCTTTGTTCTGAACTGTGTGAGAAAGGTAAAAGTGCCAAAGAAAAGTATATAATACTCAAAATGTATTTGAGCTAAGTATAAGCGCACTTAGTCGCATTAGTC
This sequence comes from Leptinotarsa decemlineata, assembly GCF_025532065.1. Taxonomy (NCBI): domain Eukaryota; kingdom Metazoa; phylum Arthropoda; class Insecta; order Coleoptera; family Chrysomelidae; genus Leptinotarsa; species Leptinotarsa decemlineata. The sequence continues at coordinate 8,406,717 of NW_027412690.1, forward strand.
AAATCGAGATGATTTTGTGTGTTGAGACTGAATATGAAAGATCATTTGTAAACTATAAGATTCCACATTGTGAATAAAAAATTGTTTTTTCCCCTTTTCTAACCAATACTATTAGTTAGAAAATCATCCATCATCAACCAATACTGAAAAATGTATAATTTTGAACAAACATGTTGAAAATAGTACCTAACGCTAAATTTTGAATACATTGGCCCTTAGAAATGAATAAAGTTCCAAAGCAATTTTATGATGAATGAACAGTCTAAAACATTTTTTTGATATGTAGGATTTCTTCTACAACTTCTTAGTTTAGAAACATTTCATTTCATTATTGATTTTTACACGCTTTATATTAGCTTCACTTGTATGTATGTATGTATGTATGTATGTATGATTGTTTGTATGCATGTTTGTGTGTAACTCTCAAGATCGGGATCTGTATTGGCAGAATTATCGACATTATTGCTTGATCTATTCGCGGGCAGATGGCGCTGTTCGGAACCTAATTGATATTTCTTGATCTATTCGCTGTACGTAACTATCAATTATTGCTCGATCTATTTGCTAACAGATGTCGCTGTACGTAACTATCAATTATTGCAATCAAATCAAATCAAAATATACTTTATTGTTGAAGATGAAATCTCATTGTTACTATTCTAAGAAATATAAGATACACAACTTGAAAGATGTTGTCGAAGATAAAATATTATTGTCAAAGTGTTATTATTTTAAAGAATATAAGTTATACAAATTGAAAGTAATATTTGAACATTTGGTGATTTCAGCATTTTGGGGTGAAAAAGTAGTCAGAAAGTGATAATATATATGCTACATATCAAAATAAATAATAATAATGAATATTCTCATGCAACACATAAATGTAAGTATGAGAATATAAAAACTAAAAAGCATATAAATATAAAAGTGAATGGATAGAAAATAACAGTAAGAATCATCTTCGCTTGAACTATTCGCGGGCAGATGGCGCTATACGTAACCTACTTGATGGGTTTTTCATAAGAAAATCAAAATCAAAAACATATTTTAAGAATTATAAGTGTTGGGCGAAATTTTGTACTACAGATGAAATATTAAAATATTTACAATTACCCGTGATTCAGAACAGAAAAAAGTTTTGAACGAAACGGAAGATACATTTTAAAATCTAATTCGATTATTTGAAAGCAAACCAGAATATGGATTTCAACAATGAAAACTTTATCGTAAATTGTACACTAAAAAAATTCAGTTACTCAAATATTTCAAAAAATCGAAAAATTAGAATTAAGGCGCTTGACATACATATCAAATCAAAAGATTGATTTGAAAAATAAAATTATTCACTGGAAAAATATTTTTAGTCCATTAATATTTTGAATGAAATTTCAAATCAGAACATCAAGACTGAATTGTTTTTTGAAATTATTGCTGCAAATTTTCTCTTTACTTCGAAACAAATTTTACAACTGTCCGCCCTGTGTTGGAGACTTACTAAGTAAGACCTCAAACCAATGCTCAAACTTTATTATGTTGTTTGAGAGGAATTTTACGCCGTCTTCGTGGGCCGTCTGTTGAAGATTTATAATACTAGTGACTAGAACTTGAAAAAAAAAGTATTTTTGACAATAAATCGGACTAAAAAGTGAAAAATAAATATAGTTTAAAAAAACTGAAAAACACGCTTTTGAAGAACATCGTTCGTTATTGTTTTAAGCTTATTTAAAAAAAAAAATTTCAACTTTTTAGTTCAATGTTCTTCCAAAGCGTGTTTTTTAGTTTTTTTAAACTATATTTATTATTTTGTATTGTACATTTTTGTTAGGAAATTAACTTTTGATAACTGTATTGTCGCGCAATCGTCCAAAATATCCATCTGCTTGGGTTTTTATATTGATTCTTTTATTTTATTATTTACTTATCATTTTCATTAAGGCAAGGAATGCGAGCCCAAGTGGTTGACCTTTCTGGACTATATTTATGACCCCGACCATAATCAGTGATGATTCTTCGAGGGTTACTTTGAACACATTTTTTGAGCCGAGGCAATTCATTCTGTTCTGGGATTTCGGCCGAGAACTATTTCTTATTTTTGGGGTTTCCACCGAGAACTAAACTCGTTCTAGAGTATCCTCGCTGATCGAGAAAAAACTCAGCGTTAGTTCCTCGAGGTTGCCCTGTAATTTTTTTTCGTGTTTTGTTTCTCGTTGTGTTCTGTTGCTCATGTAACTCATTAACAAACAAACTGTACCAACCCATGAGTCATTGAAGTGGTAATAATCAGTACACTATAAAAATATGGTAGGTTTGTAGAAAATAAACGCAAACCAGAATTACTGCTGTACCGAAAATTTTGACCTCGAAGTTTATATGCTTCTAATACGACACACTTTGTACGAATGAAGTTATGAAGCGTATTGACATTGATGACAGTATTATTTCAAAAGGTCATTACTTCTGTTTTCACTGGTTTTAAGTCCCCTTCAAGTCCTGATTCGCGTCATTATTACACATTATACCTTAGTTCTGACTGGTTTATTCTCTATGTATTTATTCAATAATGTTTTAGTGAATACAGAGCTTCGATACAGCAATTGCTGGAGTTCGGTTCAACTATCTCCCCGTATATTTTCCTTTACATATAGCAGACAGCATAAATATGGTGTACATTTGCTCTTAATGCGTTTTCTTGTTAGTCATCCGAAAAACGACGGCAGAAGTTCTTTCCTGTATTTTATTCACACTTTGCATATTTATACACTCCTAATGTTCTGTTTGCCGGGCTAACACGACTTCATATCAGTGATTTTGAGATTTAGAAGTGAATATTCTATACTGGCGTCTATTAAAAACTAGGAAGGAATTATTAAGGATTTTCTCTTTCTTCCTCAAGGTCAAAGCGAAGTCGGATATTTCCATCCGAAATGAAATTATTTATAGGCACCTCGTCTTTCAACAAATGACAGGCCGAGAAAACAATCCAACATCGCCGTTATTGACCGTACAAACCGCGGTCACCAAAACCAGGTGTAACAGGTGTAACGGTATAATCTATAAACCAAGAGAGCGAGCGCCCAAGAAAGAAGAAACAACAAGAAGGTCAACAACCGCTAGATAAAATTATCTGCAGTGTTGCCAACAAGGTGCAAAAACCGTCATTTTCAGTATCTTCAACGATTGTTGTGCTTTCTGATTTTTGTGGATTTTCTGCGCATTTTACACTCTACCGCTTTGACTCAGCAGGTCAATTCCTCTCAGAGTGACTCAGAACCAATCGGATCCTACCAGATCGAACAAACAATTTCTTCTACAGCTTGTCAAATCTAGGAAGAGACTTGAGAATGATCTCTCTCTCGCTCTCATAGGCTTCTAACGAATGCCATCTAGTGGACGAGTCCATAACGGAATTCAAAAAGCTCCAGCTATAGTTGACAAGCTGTAGTCATTTATGTTCTGTGTGCTAATTACCGATCCGACACAACGGCGATACTCATCCCCACATTCTATTCGTCATCGTAACATGACTTCAAATTCAATTTTATGACTCGTCAGCCAATCATAAAACTCGGTTAGTAAAAATTATCCAATCCGAACTGCTAATTCTTTAGTCCACGTGGACTAGTTGGCAACGGAATTATTTCTCTGTATTGGTTTTTTTGGTCCTTGAGATGCCGATAGCTTTAACAAATCACAGTACAGGTTACTTCGACTATACTAAATACCGATCGATCAAGCTATACATTTTTCTTGAAAAAAATGGCCTTTCTATACCTTTGCAGAAAAGTGACAAAGACAGAAGGTAAAACAAAACAGCAGCACAAATATCATTTGGTATAACAAATTATTTACTATTTTCGGGTTCACTAACAGTGGTCTGTAGGTTTATGTAGGTCCAACGACAATGCCACAGGCAATGAGGCATTGCTGCCTTTGATAATGTCTTAGTTGCAGACTAACGTTAGGACCAGAAACTTGCAGACCTGATGATTAAAAAATACAAAAATAGGAAACAATCTGCTTGACGTTGGCCGTGAAATCCCAACACTTGAGTCGACAAAAGAATACACATGCCCCACTCCCAATTTGAGGTTTAAATTTAGGCCCAAATAATTCCAATTTGCTACTCTTCTTTTATAATATTGATCAGTTGATAACTATACTTAATAGTCATTTACCATAAATATGTAGAAGATACCAAAATTATCAATATATTATTATATTGAATTTCTCTTATGTTTATGGCATGACTTTTCACATGTATGGGATTAAATTTTCATCTATTCGTTTTTCGCATCTATTTCCTGGTTTTCTTCCTTTACCCCCTTCTTTTTTCTTCAAGTTTGACAGCAAAATATTTTGTATTAATATAAGTGAGCTGTTACTGGTTGGAAGAGCAATTTTTGCCTAGATTTATTATGTGCAGATGTTGAATTCTGACAATTGTTGAGTTACGGTAAACAGCTGTCACCATCCTACAAAAGACAACTCTCAGAAATATAAACTTATACGAACTAAGGATTAACGAGGTCGTACCTTTTAACGAGCGATTTCTAGCACGTACACATGATCATGATCATGATTTTTTGTTGATGTATTCACTGCACTACATTTCCTAATATTTATTTTTTCTCTAGCTCTGATTCGTGTATGCGTCCATTGTTTCTAAGAATTCAAGTATCTCGCTTTCAGATCGGATTCTGTGATTTTTGAAATCGATCTCACGCAAAACAACTTTATTGGGTTGGCAACAGTGATTATATAGTAGCCGCCGATGATTAGGCGTTTAACAAGCACAGTGCTACGTCTCTTTCTGAAGAGAGAGACAGTGAGACGGTAAAAAGTGTGAGTAATACAGACCCAAACAAAACAAGTTGGACTTTCACGGCGCCATTACGAAAAGCGATTTTAATAACGTAACAATTGAATGCAGGAAATGAGTCAAGGTTTTTTATTACCGGTGACATTGCAGTTTTCGATGTCGAAATTCGATATGAGCTGTCATTTTGTTATCGAGTGTGACTGTTCATATTTACATGAACCATTATCAGTTAATCAAAATCCGTCAACTCTGATATCTAATAAATTATGAACATATTGGTTATAAATCGATTTCAAGGCTCTGATTATAATTTGATGCCCGTTAGACGAAGTTATTATGAGTAAGAGAGATATTTGTGGAATTCCTCAAGGTCCTTCCTTTGACCCACTCTCAAATATTTGCTCAGTTTTATATTTTTGATTTATAGGTTTGAGTCACATAGCGTAACAAACACAATCAAAATTTCAGTTGAAAATCATAGTGTGCATAATGACAAAAAGGTTTGACAAAAAACACAATTTTTGTAGGCATTGCTCGAAATTAATTTAAATCGAATTTATAAAAAATCATCAGGGATTTTTTTGGTACAAGCTGGCTGGAAATTTAATTAATTTGAAAAAAAATTCTCAGGATGTTTATTCCACAAAAACGCATAGTCTAATCAACAAGTTCAAAAACATGAAAAATAGAGATAAAGGTCCTAAAAATATGAGCGATAGCTCATTCGATTCGGAATCACCTCTAGAAAAAGGTTTTTGAAGGATTTTGGTGCAGGTACAAAATTGCAATTGTTATTAACAAAATGAGATTAAAAAAAATGATATTAAGTTTTTCGTTAATAACTCAAAAAATATTAATATTTGAGCAATTTTGAAAAAAGCTCGTCAAAGAGGAAGAAATTTCCGATAAAAAAATCCAGAGTCCCGAAACTCTATCTCCATTATTTATAATTTTAATTTGACGTTGAAAATAGGGTTCCGCGCGGCTGTTACGGCATAAGCGCGCTGCCGCTAAAGAGAGTTTATCAAAAGAAAATTTTTTATAACATAAATTATCGTTTTGAAAATTTGAAAAAAAACTGGTATCTTCTTAACACTTGAATGAATCGAGTCCCGTAGAAAAAAAGTTTTATCACCATTTTTCAAAAAGTTATTCAATTGTTAACTAACAAATTTTTTCCCAATCTCCGTTGGCATAAATAATTGTATAAAAGATATAGATAAAATTGGCCAATAAATTTTTAACTTCGTGGAGCCTTTTTGATATATATATACTTCATACGATCCTGCGATGAAAGTTCATAAAAATTTTGTAATTTTTTATAAATATTGCAAAATAAAATATCTAAAAATTGTTGATAATTTTTTTTTAATTGATATTTAGCTTTGTCTGTTTTCACATTGAACAATGGCAGTTACTAACATAGGATATGAATTTTTCATGTAATTTGTTTATTAAATTGTTTTAAACAAATAGAGAAATTCAATATTTTAAAAAAAAATTTTTTGCTATTTTTTTGTCTAGTAAAAAATCGTTTTTTTATATTTCGATTGTTTAAATAATTAGTTAAGACATAATTTTGCTTTTAAAAATCATAATTTACACTTTTGAATAGTTTGTCAAAAAAAATTTTTTTATTATTCAATTGTTTATTAGTTTAATATATATATATATATATATATATATATATATATATATATATATATATATATATATATATATATATATATATATATATAAATCTAAAATCTGTCTAAAATCTGTTTTTCCGTTAATCAGCTGCCGCTGATATATATAACAAATTGTTAAACTAATAAACAATTGAATGATAAATGAAATCTTTTTTTTTGCCTAACTATTTAAAAGTGTAAATTATGATTTTTGAAAGCAAAATTATTTCTCAACTAATTATTTAAACAATCGAAATATAAAAAAATTAATTTTGAACAATTAAACATTTTTTTTATCAAAATTATCTCTAGACAACAAAATAGCAAAAAAATTTTCAAAAATATTGAATTTCTCTATTTGTTTGAAACAAATTAGGTAAAAAATTCATATCCTATATTAATAACTGTCATTGTTTAATGTGAAAACAGACAGCTAAATATCAATTGAAAAAAAATTTTATCAAAAAATTCAATTAAAAAAATCATAATTAACAAATTAATAAATTTTCATGAACTTTTATCGCAGGATCGTATGAAGTATATATATCAAAAGGGCTCCACGAAGTTTAAAATTCATAGACCAATTATTTGTTAGTTAACAATTGAATAACTTTTTGAAAAATGGTGATAAAACTTTTTTTTCTACGGGACTCGATTCATTCAAGTGTAAGAAGATACTAGATTTTTTTCTAATTTTTAAAATATTTTATGTTATAAAAAAATTATTTCTTTTGATAAACTCTCTTTATCGGCAACGCGCGTTTGCCGTAACAGTCGCGGGGAACGCTATTTTCAACGTCAAATTAAAATTATAAATAATGGAGATAGAGTTTTGGAAGTCTAAACTTTTTTATCGGAAATTTCCTCCTCCTTAACGAGCTTTTTTCAAAATTGCTTGAATAATTATATTTTTTGAGTTATTAACGAAAAACTAAACACGATTTGTTTAAAATCTCATTTTGTTAATGAAAATTGCAATTTTTTACCTGCACCAAAATCCTTTGAAAACATTTTTCTAGAGGTGATTCCGAATCGAATGAGCTATCGCTCATATTTTTAGGACCTTCATCTCTATTTTTCATGTTTTTGATTTTGTTCTTCAAATGAAAGAGTTCTTAAACAGTGAAGTTGTGTAGGATGTAAATATTTTCTTATGATTCCATAGATAAGGTATATAATAGAAATACATCAATATCGAGTACAGTGCAGACATAAATATTCCCTCTTTTCTTAACTGCAATTGTGTATCGCACACTTGAGATGTCATGTATCTCCCCAACATCTAGAAGAATCGTATCAGGTGATCTGGTGGGCTCTTTTGAGGAACATTCTGATCTGTTTGTCGGTTTGGATAATTGACAAATCCAAATGAGTTTTCAACTGATATTATGTTTCAGCCTGGTCAGATCTGAAAGTGGCTAGATGACAATTATCCAAGTCGGTGTATAAGCGAATGTGGTCCCTCAGAATGACCTGCTGGATCACCTGATATGAGACGCTTTCAGATTTTTGTGAAGATTTGTGAAATCTGAACTATTCCAAAGTTGATGGTCAGAATTGGAGGTTCTCCTAACGAAATTACCCCGGAAACATTTCATTATGTAAGAAATCATTTTCAAGTAGTGAATGAACATTTCAACATGTTTTGCACATTCTTTGAACGAATACGAGACTGCTAATAACTTGTTAACGGCTAATCCGATTTCCCAAAAAAGTTTCGGATAGAGAATTGAATTAACTATCAAGCGAGATCCCCCTTTCCATTTGAAGACCCCCTCTTTTCATTTGGAAAAAATATTCTCTCTTAGATTTTTAATTTTTTTTCGACCTTGATATCTTATTCCGTTCAGAAGTTTAGATGGGGGGCTATTTGCGACTGAACTGTATATTTTCATCATTCAATCCAATATAATTTTATAAACCCTTGTATTTTCCAAGAAACGTACTAGAGAAACCGAAACGACACAACATCACTCACAAACTCATCACTGCTGGATCATCAATCGGCATCATCTGCGCCAATCCTATTTCTATCAAGAAGATTACCTACCCATTACATAAATTGTCGAATAAATAGCAAACGGCGAAAGCTCTCAAAAGCTCTCCAAAGCTACCTCGGGAAACGCACGTGTATTGTGCTTTCGTCTGGCCGTTCGACCTCGAAACGTCATTGACAGCGACAGTGCAAAAATAGCAGTACAGGGGCGCATACATACGGAAGGAGATGAGGAGGGTTTCAATTGTTCTTTAGCTCTTGTGTAATAGTTATGAGAAATATAGAAATAGGGAGAGGATATAAATATTGTAACGAGATTAGTTGGTATGATTGCTCTGGACGCAGAAAATCATGAAGTCCAAATGCTACATACATAATAATACAAAGCTTTACAGTTCCTGAACAGAACGAGAAAAAACATGCAATATTGCTGCACTGCAAAAAATGTGAGTAACACCAATCTAGTAAGAAGAGGGAAAGCTAATCCTCTAGATCTTGAATGAAGAATTTTAACATACATCCAGGAAGCCCAAGATATCTTGGACTTTAACGGTGTTAATCAAGTTCCTAAAAAACCATTTCTTGCCCAGATGCTATACTTTACATAATGATTCAACTTAATGATAAAGCAAAAGTACAAGTATCCCAGAGTAAAGAAAAAGGTCCACTGAAAGAAAATGAGAAAACTCAATAAATGGATTTAAATTACCACACACTAGAACAAGGGCACTAGAACACGAATATCCTACCAAAGTCACTGAAGAACTGATCCAGAAGATCAACAAAATCCTGTAGCTAATATTAGGAACCACAAAGGTTAATATTCTGGTACTTTACATCATGTTTCAGAGCCAACTCCTTTTTAGTCGGTTGTTCCTCAAAGAGGCGTAGTTAATCTCAAGCTGTTCCTGTTCTTTAAGAATGAATAATATAAAATCCATAGCAGAGTTGCTGATGATACGGACGTGTATAATGCTATGATCTGGCCGTTCGATCACGAAACGTCATCGCTAGCGAAAAAATGCAAAGCCAAGTTATTTATTGAAATGAATAGTACTTTGCTATAACATTTAGCCATTTAGAAAAAGTAGCAAACACTTCCGTTAGCATATGTAATGGATTAGGCATGATAATAATGGAAGTAGAGAAAAACTATGAATATTGTTGCGAGACTAGTTAGAAATGGTTGGTGTGATTGCTCTAAACGCAGAAAATCATGAAGGCCAAATGCTACATACACAAAGTTCTTAAACAGATCAATATTTCGAATATAGTGGAATGAAAAATGAACACGCAATATTGCTGCACTACCAATAAATATATGTTAACTTGTCAAAAAAATAGACAACTAGACACCTTCGTCTCAAAAGGGTAAAATTCTAAGCAGTTCTATTGAATTACGATATTTGTTTCCGCCAACACTTTGAAAACATATTATTGCAAGAATCCAACCTCATACACAAGTAAATGAAAATATTCTCGGACCGTCAAGAGGCTTTGGGAGCTCTTGGCTCCTACCGAGCAACGTTTAGATTGGTAGCAAATTACCAAAAACGACTCTCCTCGATAGGAAGACTTAACAGATTACCTCTGGTGCAGCAAGCAGCTTTATCGCAGAACCTGTCATTGGCATCGCTTTAGGCTTTCCCAAACAAACATTGAACACCTGGATGGCAAGAATCTGGCAGAATCTTCCATAATTGGCTCACTCCAAGACGTTTATACAGGCTTCGAAGCTTGATACCAAACAGTTGTTGGACTACAGTAGGGATGAACAGTGTCTAACAAGTCACTGTCATTTGATTCATCTTGCGCAGAGACTCAGAATATCGGAAGACAGTGTGTGTCGCCTTTGTTTGGAAAATGATGAAACAGCGGAGCATATACTTTGTTCCTGCCCCGCTGGGTACCGAATCATGTTTTCAGAGTTCGCGAAAGCCGTACTTCTACCATCTGACCTGAAAGACCACTCACCATACAAACGTATCGGCTTCTTCAAAAAGCTGGGTTTATTTGGTCAAGTGTGAATAGGTGTAAGCCACAATAAATCCTTGCGGGTTGCGGTGGAGAGTCGAATAGACCCACTCACTTTGGACCTAACCTGACTCATATTAGAGAAAGGAGAACAATGAACTTGAAAGTGAAAAGATCACCATGTAGAGGCAAAAGGAACTTTGAGATATCCCTGTCTTGCATTGCATCTAGATCTATATACAGAATCATAGTGCATCGTTTTAGCGGATGTGATAGAAGTTTTAATCAGGGAGATAACTTACGTTGTCATCGGGCACATTCTTGTACGCTTTGAAAAGTGTGACTTTCAATGACCTTCAACATGACTTATGAATTTCATATGACGCAGCCTAAGGTCATTGAAGGTCAAAGCCAAAGTCATCTGAATGTTACCTGGTCAAGATCCTGTGACGTGGTACAAGGTCGTTTCAAAGTCAAGTGGCGGGGGAGAGGAATTCGGACCGGTATAAATCAACTTCTGTTGACGTCATTATGGTGGTAGTAACACTATTATCATAGTACTGCGGGTGGAGAATCGACGGAACAAATGACTACCTTACACGTGAAAATAATTCACATCAATTCTTCTTCAGAAAATATTACACGCGCGCCTCTGAACCAGAACGATGATTATGAGCTATCTCTCCCCAGCCCCGAACATCGGAAAACAGCGAGTAAACAATATTTCAATTGATAGATTTTCAGATCGTTTATTTTCGTCAGAACGACGGGAGGGATATTATATCGATTTTGCCAGGCTGAACAAGAGGTTTGTGTTCCATATAGATAACAAAAGAGTTGAAGTACGAGGGAAGTGAAAATAGTTGGCTGATATAAAGTATCATTGAAAATTTTTGATTTGAACCAGATAATATTTATAATTATTGAATTCATCTATAGAAGTTTTCAATAGGTAATGAGTAGGGAAAAAAAATAAGGATCAATGATTATTTTAGTAATTCAGTTTGAAAAACTCAAAATTGAAGGAAAAATCGGAGAAAAACTTTCACAGCCGGAGATAAGAGTGTGAAAGCTAATTTCCGGGTATTTTGGCCGTGATCTGCAGTTGCTTATGTCCGACGTTTCGTCTACTAATGCGGTAGATATTATCAAATGCGATGTGGCAACGGTCGCAGTGCCAGAATTGGTACTCCCGTTGTTACGAACGATGATTCTCCATAACAATTTTCCTCACTTTCTCAACATTTGCATCGGTTGTTGATGTGCTAAGGTGTCCAGGGTGAACTTCGTCATTGTCCGGCACAGCACAGCACGGCCCGTCCCGTCAAAATACGGATAAGATTGGAACAATGAAAATGAATGGACAAACGAAACAAGAGCTCTGCTCTTATCGCCAAACCACTTTGTTCACATATTTTGTTTTAATTGTACTCTAATATGTATACTTTGTGAATAAAGTTATTATTATTATTATTATTATTACGCAGTTACCCAGGAAATGACTCAGCATATTCAGCACGGTTCTAAGGTTTTTCCAGAATATTCGATGAAACGCACATCTACATCAGCAGTTCCTGATCATGTAAATATAGGAGAGCATGAGGACGCCTCATTCTTGGTAATATCGCGTTAGTTGAAGTGTTTGTTGTATTTCCAGCGAAATGAAGTTGAGTTTGATTATACAGTGTAGTCAATTATTGGTAAAGCCACGGGGAAAACGTAACATTTGGTGTCAGAAGTGGGATGCATCCGTGTCCAGTATAAACAAGCCCTCCTCCTTTGGGTACGCCAGGACCGGTGCGCTGGTCAAATGTCTCTTCAGGGCAGCAAATGCTTGCTGGTAGTCTGGAGACCAAACAAAAGCTGTTCTCTTTTCAGTTAAGCTATACAGAGGTCTGGCGACTTTTCCAAAGTCCTTCACGAAACACTGGTAATAGCTACAGAGTCCATGGAAGCTTCTTACGTCGTGCTTGCTCTTCGGTGCTGGCCATTCTTGCACTACTTCTCGATGTTTGTCTCCGAACACCAAAGAGACTGGGATAAATTGGTTCCTCATTTTCTGTTGGCACACAGGAGCTCCCAACATGACGCGACAGGTTATACACCACCCATGTTGTTAACTGGTACGGAACTGAAGCTTCCGATAGATGTATTGTATGGCAGTCCCTTTGAAGAATCTCAAAAGGTATATGAATGCAGAGTATATGAATGACCTGAAGGAGAGACTGGAAATTGTACACGAATTTGCCAGGACCAAATTACAGCTATCCAGAGACAGAATGAAGATAAGATTCGACAACAAATCAATGCCAGTGAGCTTCAAGAAGGGCGATGCAGTGTGGCTCTACCAACCCCAACGTCGGAAAGGTTTGTGTCCCAAGTTGCAGAGACCATGACAAGGACCTTACTTGATAACCAAAAAGATGAACGATCTGGTGTACATAATCCAATTGTCACCCAGAAGCAAGCCTAAAGTTGTCCACATAGAGAGGCTGAGTCCTTACATAGGTCGTCATGTTCCCTCTTGGAATTTTGTTCGGGGGCGAACAACCTCAGGGAAGGGGGAGTGTTGTAAATCATGCCAAACCAAACGTGACATAGCTGAGAGCGTGAGAATATCCGATGTTACCTGCCGCTCGAGAAAGAGCAAGAAACATGCTACCGATGTCGATAGAACTTCGGCGAAATTCTATAAACGCTGGCTGCAAGCGTATTCGGCAGTCAAGTACACAGTGAAGTGGACGTAACAGTGCGGTACGCGAAGTGATCTAGTAAGGCGATAGACATTCAAATATTAGTTGAAATTTTTAGTTGAAGTGTTTGTTGTATTTCAAGCGAAATAAAGTTGAGTTTAATTATTCAGTGTAGTCAATTATTAGTGAACCTACGGGGAAAAATATGACAATATAAACATTCCTCTCGAATTACTCTATCTATTAAAAAACCCACATCAAAATCTGTTGCGTAGTTTTAGACGGGTGTTACACGCTCAGTTTGGTATCAGATCAATCCATGACCTTGATCACGAATGAATTGATGACAAACTGATTGACACATGAACGACATACTCTATCATTAATCAGTAATAGACAGTAATATCATACATAGTTATGTCGTTTATGTGTCAATCAGTTTGTCATCAGTTCATTCGTGATCAAAGTTATGGACTGAACTGATGCCAAACTGAGCGTGTAACACCCGTCTTGAAGATATAACCATACGCAGGAACAGACAGCGGAAAGGGACTTTGTTTTATACTATGTACTGGCCAAACTTACCTGATGTGGTGAATGAGAACTTTTTTGGAGTAAGGCAGATGATCTTGATCTTCTTGGAGTTATGCCTACGTTTTCACCTCGCATGATGGACTCCACCACTAAAACAAAATATTCGTTAGCACCTCAATTGAATTTGTGAACGACACGTTTTAGTTTCTATAGTGAAGGTTTTCAAAATCATGGATTATACACACAGTAATATTTCTCCTTTCCGCCTCGTGATTCTACATCTGCTCAGTCATAAATTAATGGAGATCTTCAAGCAATCTTTGACACTTCTACAATCCATAAGCTCAAGCTGAAGTTTAATAAACCTGCAATAAAGGACCTGCGAAGAACAAAGAGCTCACCAACTCTACTTTTCAAGTCCGCATCGAAAATGAAATACCTCTCTTCGTGACCGAGATAAAAATATAGTTTGATCCAGAACGCTTCTCTGAACATGTCAGCTATCTGAACCAAACTTCTTATAACGTTCTCAGGCAGCTGTCTCCAAATCGTGATTTGCTCAAGACAAACTCAAAACTAAGATTATGCTAGTCACTGATCATGTACAAAATTTCTTATTGCGACAGGTTATTTTCAATATTGTAACTTTCACAGTGCTTGTGAAATTACTATGGATCTTTATCAAGTAACCGCCGAATCAATCAGAAAAAAAAAGAAAAAAATTGTTTTACACATTTTATGTACCCCCTTTAAGGAGCTGTATCTTAACAAGGGATGCTCCAATGAAGTTTCTTTATATGAAAGATCCTATCTTTTTTTCGATGAGGAATCACCTTCTCAAATGTTTTACACTTATTCAGTTACACCCTGTATTTTCAATTCAGGTTAGAATTTAGATCACTTCATCACCTTGATAAAAGAACAGAAAATGGTTGAAATGTCCTTAATAAACCCGAAATGAGAGTGACATTGCGCTCCTGGTTTATGAAGTTTCATAAAGAACTCGGATCGAGACGGAAGAAAAAGAAACGAAAATTAAAATAAGAGACCACTTTGCGGTTTTAGCCCCCACACTAACTGTATTAATAAAACTTTGATGTTATGATGGAAAAACTTCGCAGGAAAATCTATAGGAAAACTTCTTAGAAGTTATAAAAAGTTTCCAACTGGGAAGAAAACTCATTTAAACAGCGTCAAAAGTTTTCCAAGTTCCCGAGGAAACTTTGCCGACAACTTCTGAGGGTAGATGAATATTAAAGAATTGTGATGTTGGTAAAAATGGGGTTCTCAACAAGTCGATCCAACTTTTCAGAAAGATAAAAGTGATTCGGTCCAATTCAATTTGAAACTGATCGAGCATCATATATTTTAATCCTTTTAAAACTTGGGGAGGATTTCTGGATTTTGCGGGTTTGATATCGGAAAGTTCGAAATTGGATGTATTCACTAGTAAAGCAGGTCGAAGATATATGAGTTCACAGAAACGAAGTCATGAAGAGTTGTTGGATTGACAGACGGCTAATTGTTGGATCGACTGGATTGACTGACGGGGCTAATGAGCCCGAAACCGGTCTGCAGTGTGCTCGTTCCAAAATTGAAGGTTGACTCTTTCAGTTGTATTGCCATTTGCACATGCAGGAAATATTCTGTGAAGATTTCTGCACTGACGCCTGTTGGATATAATCCAATGCTTCTCGTGGTATTAGCCAGGGAAGTGGTTGTTTTCTGATAGGCGTCAGTCCATTCAATGTACTGTGTAGGTATATCCGTGACGGACTTGAACATCAAAAGTTTATTTCTTTAGATTTGTTGGATTGATTTTTATCATTATCAAGTGTGTATTCCCCCGAACGGCGAAACGGAAAATGATATATAGGGTCTTTCCTATTTTGCCAAATCACCATGGTTCAGTAAACGATCGACCAACACCCGTACGTCGGAACGTCAGATCTGCTAAAAACATCGCCGCTGTCTGTGAGAGTATGCAGGAGAATCCAAGGCAGTCGATTTGATGTCGCTCACAAGAACTTGTTCTTTCGCAGACCAGAACTTGACGAATTTTGCGTTGTGACTTGAGCCTGCGCCCGCACAAAATTCAACTGACCCAGGAACTGACAGTAAACGATCATAGACAACGACGTGTGTTCGCTGAATGGACTCTGGATGGCCTCATCTTCAGCGATGAGCCCAATTTCTGGATGAATGAGTACGTGAACGAACAGGATTGTCAAGTTTGGAACGATCTAAGAGCTTCCAATTCATCTCAAAAAAGTTTGGTGTGGGATTTTGGTCTGGCAACGTCTCGGTCCATATTTCTTTGAGAACGGCGTTGACCAGGCTATCACTATCAATGGCGAGCACTATAGATTGATGATTACCAACTTCTTTTGGCCTGAATTGTATGATCCGGACACCAACGACATGTGGTTTCAACAGGATGGCGCTACATGCCACACAGCTTATGCCACATTGGATATTTTGCTCTGCACGAGTAATGGGGGTGAACCAACCCTTGATTCTGTGATATTGATAGGTGGTCCAAATTTTACCATTAAGGTGTCGTTTCCCACTGAATCGAGAGTGCTGATGTCGAATCTGATGTTGTTTTTGCCAGCACCATGATACTTTGGAACATTTTAAACGTTTCGACTCACAGCACTCAATTGTGCATCACCCAGGAATCGAGTTTTAAGGGATGGGGGTGAACTACCCCTAAATTCTGTGATATTGATGAGTGGTCCGAATTTTGTCATTGAGGTGTCATTTCCCACTGGATCGAGAGTGCTGATAACAAACGAATCTGATGATGTTTTTGCCAGCACCATGATACTCTGTACCATTTCAAACGTTTCAACCCATATCATTCAATTTTTCATCCCTCAGGAATCTAATTTTAGGGAATGGGGGGTGAACTACTCATGAATTCTATGATATTGATGGGTGGTCCGAATTTTGCCATTAAGGTGACGTTTTCCACTGAATCGAGGGTGCTGATGTCGAATCTGACGTTGTTTTTTCCCAACTACCGCAAATTTTCAGTTGGCGGATTTGGTAGAAGAATTTTATAATTTTTTTGGAAGTCTGCACATACCTGATTTAAATCTTAGCATTATTTTTGATTGCTAGACCAATTATAACTCTTTCTGTAACATTGTATGTATTAGATTGTTTCAAAGGTTTGTTCCGCTTTATGTGTTTACTTCAAACTGTCATTTGAATCAGTACACTTTTGCCGAAGTGACCCAAGTCGATTAATTCCCTGAGCATGAAAATTGTGTGCTCGGGTTTCGTTGAAGTTGACGAAGGACATTTTTGCCTAGTCCTGATTGGCGAAAGTTCTATCGGTGAGAACCTTATCGAAGTGCTTGAAAAGAAGGTAGTCGCCAAAATAAGAAGCAACGGCCACTGAATACTAGAGAGAGAGAGAGATGCCCAAAATCATATGAATCGTCAGGAATCACTTTCTATGAAATTTTTTTATTTCCGTACAATCATTTCTTCAATCGTAGATTTCAAATATTTCCTTGAAAATTCGTAGTCACTGTAGAATTTCTCCTCATCGTGTAACGTGTCTTGAAAAATAAATGGAAAAACAAATTCATCAATTCACTCTTCGTGAGAATTTCAAAAGGCAGTATATGCTAAAAATATAGAAAGGAATTTCATAATTATTTATAGTTTTGGCACGTTGCATAAGCTTTTGTGACTTTATAGAAATCATAACATTTCTCAGGCGGACAATTATATTTTAGTGCATGCGATATATTATCAACTTTTCCCAAAATATTTGAACGATGGCCACATTTCATTTAATATTTATTTATTTGAATCATTTCAGAATTCCATTGGAAAGTGCTTGTAAAAATATACTTGTACGAAGTAGAAACTATTAGAGTGTAGTTTCTTCAATATTTCAACTATTTAACAGAAAATTCATGAGGCAGTGTGACCATTTATCATCTATACTTTTCAGTGGGAAAATTTGGGGAGAACCATATCTATATTTGTATGAGATTGCAGAGAAAGATCAATGAGTGCAATTATCTACTATGAAGCCAAATTTATATCAGAAAGAAAAACTTCCAAAATCGGTCCAACTCAAGAGTCAATAGTGGGACCTATGCTGTTTATATTTGTAGGACGGTTGCCAAAAGATGTGCCTTTTGTAAGTTTATGTACACAGTAAGTATAATTTCTATTTGTATATGCACCACATTTGATGACTCATCCTAAAAAATATATTAACCAGTGGAAAACGAACGCCATTATTTTTATTGCATTTTCAATAAGCGATGAGTTATCGTGCAGGAATTCGGTGAGAGTCTAAAGAAGTTTCCAATCGGGGTGTTTGTACTTTTTTTTAAGACATAACACAAACAATACAGGAAAATCTCGCTCTATGAGCGCGAAAGTAGCGATTACGTTGGATTTGAATCGTTGGAGATTAACTTCATTTGGTAAAATATTCTCAGGAAGTTCGTTCCACATAAACATGGGACTCCAAATGAAAGAGTTTTCAAACAGTGAAGTTCGAGGTGTACTAAGTTGCACCTCAGAACAATGAGCAGCTACACTCCGTTGCGAATTTCTCATAGATACCGCTCTTGGTGGAATCAAATGTGCCAAGAAAGTATCTATAGAAGAGAGGCAAATCGCTAACCTTTCTTCGATGTTCCGGACTGTCAAGGTTGCAAATGATGTTCGTCTCTCCAATCGGGCGAATAGCTCTCTTCTTGATGGAATCCAGCAGCTACAGGGTATGTTTAGGGGCGGAGCTTCATACATGAAAACAATACTCCGTAGAAGGTCTGATCTAAGCTCTATAAAGCAACAAAAGTTGCTGAGGTGTGTACAGTTTTCTGATTCGTAACGGTATTCCAAGATTTTGAGAAGCAGTCTTCGCAATTCCAACGATATGATTGTGTCAAGACATATGTATCTATAGAGTAGGGAGGGTGAGTGTAAGCCCACAGACTTAGGGCACATGCGACCCATTGTATATCCTCCCGAGGAGTTGTCCTCCGAGGTCATCGTCCATCCTGTCCTTTCCAGGAAGGTGGACAGGTCACTGGGAGACATCTCCTTTATATGGGAAGCTGTAGGCCATGACTCGCCGAACACACACTCTCTCATTGACGATAACTTAGGGCACTCGCACGGACATGCCAGACTGTCTCATCTTCCTGTTCACACATCCTGCATAGATGTTTGTTCACCAGCCCCATATTATGGAAGTGTTTCCTTAGTTGACAGTGGCCAGTCAGAAATCCTACTGTTAGGCGTAGATTTTTCCTGATCATTGCCAGATATTTCTTCGGCGCCAGCTTCCTAGGGTCACCCAAGGTGATCCTGCCAAGATTACATCTTTTTGTTTCGTCTCATCTCTTTAAGGATTGAGCGTTGGTGAACCATTTGACTAGTTCCGCAAATGTCGAAGTCATCAGGCCGTGGGTGCTACTGGGTCCTAAAATTCATGGTCCAGCCGCTTCCTTGGCTAAAGAGTCGGCAATGCGATTACCTTTACTACTGTCATGCCCTTTAACTCACCTCATGATAATGTTATTATCTACCGCTTTGGCTAAATCTTGGTGGCACTCTAGTACTAGTCCTGAGATTATACGTTGACTGTTCAAGGCTAATAGGGCTTGTCTGCTGTCAGTGCAGATTGTTATGTTTTTGCCAGAAATTCCTTTCCTGGTTATTTCTTTCGTGGCGATTGAGGTACCAGCCAGTTCTGTTTGGAACACATTGGTTCTTCTTTCCATTCCCCACTCAATTCTTAGGCTTAGTGATCTGGAGTACACTCCACACCTCGAGCCTTCTTTGGTTTTTGGGTCGTCTGTATAAATCCGTATTGCATTGGTAGCATGTTCTGCTTAATTTGTATTTTGTAGGGTTTATTAAACACAAACCTGGGTTCAATTGCATCGCTTGTGCAGCAGAGGTTTCGTAGTAAGCGCTTCCCGCCACAGACCCAGCCTCAATTGACCCATTTCTACTTCGAGGTTTACACCAGCCGTGCGCAATCGTACCATGGCCATTAACGCAACCTCCTTAACGTACAGATCAAGAGGGGTCAGACCCGTGATTAATTCCATTAATTCTCATGGCTCCTGTGATGTTCAAACAAGCCATTCGCTGTATTTGGTATAATTTTTAGATAGTCGTTGCTTGTAGAACCTTCGGTCCCCATGCAATACTTCCTTACGTTAACATAGGCCTTATTATTGCAGTGTAGATCCAGGTGAAAACAAGGGGTGGAAGACCCCATGCGCGTCCCACTGTCCTCCGACATTGCTTATAAGCCACGTATGCTCTTTTTGCTCTACTCTGTAGCTGAAAGTTCCATGTTAGCTTCTTGTCGAGGATAGTACCAAGGTATTTTACCTGTTCAGAGAAGTTCAGTTTGCTTTTGAAGATTTCGGGAGGTTTTGGGCCCGTTAAATTTCTTTTCCTGGTGAAAAAGAACATCTCAGTCTTCTTGGGATTGGTCGACAGTGAGTGTTCCTTACACCATGTTTCTGTTAATTTGAGCCCCTCCTGCGCTCTATCGCACAGTGTGTTTACAAATTTGCCGGTCTGCAAGATAACTATGTCATCTGCGTATGCAATTGTGTAGAACCCATTTTTGTTGAGGTGATTAATCAGGGTATCCAGAACTATGTTCCAGGAAAGGGATGACATATTGGACAAGACATATTGGTGTCCATTTCAACACCCAACAATCTTATCCAAGCAGAAAGCGAAATTATCTGTCCTGACATTGTTATATCCGGTTTGGAGACGGAAACCCGATGCCTGGGTTTTTGGACCATTGAATTGAACCTGGTTATTTTCACACCAATTCGAAATAACTTCTAGATCCTCATTGAGATTTGCAACTTCCTGCTGCCGGTGTAGATGTGCATCCGCAGTCGATGTCCTGGAATCCAAATGGAATGACGAGACAAGTGTACAATCGTCAGCAGAACAATATATTGGATTCTTGGCTTTCTCTAGTGAGTCGTTGATATACAAATGAAATAGGGCTTGATACAATATGGCTTCCTGATGGTAGAAGTATTCGAGAGATATCCATAGACGGTCAATGATTTATTATTCTGCTTGGGTCGTTTCACCTATATGTGATCAGAATTGCGTTAATTTTATGGGATTCCTATTTCAGTAAAACATTTCCTTGTGAATTGTTGTAGGTAATGATAAGTTAATCGAAAAAATATAACTCAAATATCATGTCTTACCTCCATCGCCAATGAGTCGCATTTGAACCAAGGCGGGGTCTTCATTGTGTTCTTCCAAAACAGTATCATCTGTTAGTGTCAGGTCCTGAAAAAAAAACGAATTACAGTGGAGGATATTCAAATTTTATAGCATATGAAGATGTCTTCGACTTTTGGAAGAGAATGGTACTCGCTTTTTTTCTCAAAAATTAATCTCTCCGTACATAGTTATGATGCTAGTTATTTGACATACAAGATAGGAAACGGTTAGATTTTTTCTGGCTACTTGACATACAGAAACTTTTTGTAATCTACAGGGTCTTTCAACAGGGCCTTCCGACTTCCGGCTCCGTAGCCGATGTCCAGGAATCCAAATGGAATGACGAGACAAGTGTGCTGTCGTCAGCAAAGCAATATATTGGATTCTTGGTTTTTTCCAATAAGTCGTTGATGAACAATAAAAAGAGGGTTGAAGAAAATATGGATCCCTGGGGAACACCAGCGTTAATGGTGAAAATATTCGAGAGATATCCATCGACGGCCTCTCTCAGGGAACGTTCTTCCAGAAAGCTGAAGAGCCATACACGAAAGTGATACGACAAGCCATAGCATCGAAGTTTGGCCTGCAAATCCTCATGCCACACACCGTCAAAGGCCTTAGAAATATCAAGCGCAACAGCTCTTGATTCTTCATGTTTCTCGATTGCGTTATTCCAAATATGGGTGACATATGATAGAAGGTGGTCGCCTGTTGATCTTTGTTTCCGAAAGCCATATTGATGCTCGCTCAAGATGTTGAAGCCTTCCATATATTTGAGGATTTAGTGGTTCACGACTTTCTCCATGATTTTTGATATCACTGATAGCAAAGAGAAATTGCTTCATCAAATGGGGTGTTTGTTCGGGCAATGTGGTGGTTGAACTTGAGTGCACTGGTTCGGTAATCGATCGACCAACACCCGTACGTCGACGAAACGCTAGATCTGCCGAAAACATAGCCGCTGTCTGTGAGAGCATACAGGAGAATCCTAGACAGTCGATTTCGCATCACTCGCCCAATTGACTATAACAAATCCAATCAATAAACGAATTTGATTGATTGGTAGAATTTCAAAACTGAATTCTCCTATCGTGTTGAGGATTATTATATTATTCCTCACATGGTACCGCATAATGCGTTTATATCTTTGTGTTGAAAAATAAAAAAATATGATGATCACCAAGTGATTCCATATAACTTTGATAACTTCTTCTTTGCAATTCTCTTTCACTCGACCTCATTCGCCCAACGATGTAGCAAAACAAATAATAAAAGTGAAAACATCGACGACGAAGTAGTCTGCCGGGCAGTTTATTTCCGTAGGTTCAAAATCCAGACCGAGAAGTATTTATGTTTGTTTGAGCTGCCCACATGAATAATGTTTGTAAATTATTCTGGCCCGAGTCCACGACTTTTTTATTTGCCAGTTATAA
Source organism: Leptinotarsa decemlineata (assembly GCF_025532065.1). Classification (NCBI taxonomy): domain Eukaryota; kingdom Metazoa; phylum Arthropoda; class Insecta; order Coleoptera; family Chrysomelidae; genus Leptinotarsa; species Leptinotarsa decemlineata. The sequence continues at coordinate 8,429,096 of NW_027412690.1, forward strand.
AATGTTCGGAATTAATTGAGTTGACGCCAAATCCCACCCAGCCATTTAAAAACGAGAAAAAAAAAACACTTCGTAATTTCATACATTGTTTCGGATTGCATTCGTTCATGACTAATTTTAACGATGCGGTAAATACGAAACAATTGGAAAGTTTAACGTACCGGAAAAAAATGGTGTGTGATGAAGAAGTTACTGATTGCAGGAAATCGAGAAGTAAATTTATCAACGATAATAACGAGGTATCATCAGTTTTGCAAAAACAAGCAGTAAAGTACAAATAAACTAAATATTAACTCTTACGATAGACTACCGTGAATTATTGACTCAACATACAGAAATCATTTCTGCTTTTACTCAGAGATAGACTTCTTCACAACGTATTTAGCTCTAGCTACATTTCCAGTAAATATGTCTTTAATCTCATGCAAATCATGGTCAGCTTCATTTCTGGTCTTCTGTGATAAAATGAAAGTGATAAGTGTCCAAAAACCAGTAAATTTTTTAGGTCTTAAACGATACAAAATGCAAATATGATTTAAAGTATATTTTTTACTATAATTATTTACTGTAGAAAATATTAGTCCGGTCAAATTAGACCAAAAAATAAAAGTGAAACTACCTAAACTCCCACAAAGCTGAAAATCAGAAAGATTGTTTAAAATATGATTAAAAATAAAATTTCAAAGTTCCCCATCTTTCCCCTGTATGGAAAAAAATTTATAAAAAAAAGAGTAAAAAAAAAGAGTTTTTCGCGATTTTCAGCAAAACGGTAAGTATTGTCATAAAAATACTTGGGACAAAAATTGTAGATCATAAAATTATCTAAAAAAAATGTATCAATATTGTTTTTCCTAAGAGCCACCGTTTTAAAACGATTCAAAAAGTTGTAAAAGTTGTAATCGTCATAATATGCATGAGTACGCCACGTATATACATCTCTGTAGTTATAATATATGTTAAAATATTTTTCTATCTTATAATATTAAATATAGATAAGTTATAACTATAAGAATATCAGGTAAAATGAAACTCAGTTCCTTAATTGATACGCCATTGTGACCTTGAGACAACATCTGTCCCCTGTTCAATTGTGTGCGTAGCTCCTCATCAACATCTTTTTCGGGTATATTACCAAGTTCAAGTGTGGCTTGGTTATCAGCTAGACCCTACAGACTGGGGTTGGAAATTGGTCAACAATTCATAAGAACCAGTCCAAACTTCACTTCTCCCCCTCATGCCCCCTCCCAGGTTGAGTGCCCTGAAGTAGAAGCTTCCCCCCAGCTATTTAGCGAGGAGAACCTACTAGCCCACTCCATCCACCGTCGCTCTCCGGGCGGTCCTCAACTTGCTGATGGGCACTTCAGCAAGATTGACATCTGACCTCTTTTTGGTCGAAAGTCAGCCTTTAGGTGCTTTTACTTTCTTATCGAATCGTTGTTTTATCTGACTATGCCTAACTGAATTTAAGCATGGAGGCCCCCAAAAACTAACCGGCGGCTTTGTGTTAACGCATCGAGCGTTTCTCAGTGTATCCAAGAAAAATTTTTAGAGTCGCGATCGCGGTCGAAGTGTTCTTCGCTGAACCTACCTGGAAGAGAGTGTATCTGGTTAGTGTTATACTTACCTAAGTCGCCTGACGGCGACTAACGGGGGCGGTCTGTTATTCTGTTTAGTCAGCCTGGGATGTTTGTCCCTTTCTCGGAATCTGGGGTCATCCACATTTAACGCATCGTGTAAATCGCGGAACGCTGGATTTGAGTGCGATCTGATTCTATCGAACGTGCTTTCTGCAAGTTCTCTCATATACACGTCCACATATTGCGTGTCCAGGTCTAAGTCTCTGTATATAAATCTATTGGGTGTATAATAAGGTGCGTTTACAGCGGCCCTTACGCTCGCATTCATAAACGATTGGATCTTCTTCCTGTATGTCTGCGCACACTGGCCCCAGGCAGTGCATGCATCCAGTATTATTGGCATTAGGATCGTTCTGATCATTAGTAACTTCACTTTCAATGCCATGTTACTACTTCTTCCTATGATCGGCGCCAGGCATCGTCTGGCCTGTCTGGCCATTCCTATTCTCTGCTGTACGTGGGCCTGTAATGTTAGTTTCCTGTCTAGGATGACCCCAAGGTATGTCGCTTTGTTTGTCCACGGAATCTCTTGTCCGTTGAAGGTGACGTTGCCTTACGGTTGTACGAACCTGCGAGTGAACAGTATCGCCTGACTCTTGTCAGGGTAGATACTGATCCTCCACAGGTTAGCCCACTTCTCCAATCTGTCTACCTGTTGTTGAAGGTATCTCGTAACGTGTGCTTGACTCGTAGATCTCGCCAGCAGGGCCGTGTCGTCCGCGTAGAGCGTCAACTTGTTAAAGTTTTTCTCTGGCTTGGGTACGTCTGCCACTTCCACCTAGGCCGGAAAAACTGCTGAACACAATTTTTTGCAACAACAGAAAGGGGTGCAGTGCTAAATATAGTTGCAAAAAAGCCGGACTGTTTTGTTCTCTGGCATGTACACATTGTCAAGGCCGATCGTGCTTTAATATTGAACAGTGGAGGATCCGTTTGATTTCAACGAGGCGACATCGCTATTAACGCAGTTTACATGTACTCAGGATGAAGATGAAGAAGAACAAGAAGAAGAAGAACAAGACGAACAAAAACAAGAAGATCAAGAAGAAGAAGAAGTTGAAAGTTACGACTTGGACGATTAAATTTCACTACTTTTTTTTAACTTAAATTGCTTTAATCTTATCAATCTCCGCTAACGAACACCTTTATATTATATGATACGAATATTACCGAACTGCATGAAACTTTGTCCATTAAAAATAAAACTCCACAGGCTCAGATGAAATCTCTATAAAAATCCTAGAAATTATTCCGATAAGAATACTCGATATATTAGTTAGTCTAATAAACAATTCATTTAGAGAAGGAATCTTTCCAGTTTTTTTGAAGAAGTCGATTGTGTTAGCATTGCCAAAGGGAGAAGTCATCAATGGTCCATCAAGTCTCCGTCCAATTTCTCTAATCTCTGTAATGGCTAAATTGATAGAAAAATTAGTCAAAACAAGACTCCTTTGCTTTCTGAATGAAAACAAAATAATAAGTAATTGCCAGTTTGGTTTCCAAAAGCAAAAAAACACTTCCGATGCCATATTTATATTTCTTTACAATGTTTATTCCAACATAAATGACAAAGAAACAGTGGCAGTGGGTCCAAAAACAGAAAAAGTCACTGGGGGCCAGATCTGTAGAATACGGTGGACGCGGAAGCAATTCGTAGCCCAATTAATGCAATTTTGCCATTGTTTTCATCGATTTGTTACACGGTGCTTTGTCTTGATGAAGAAGCTCTTTCTTTTTTTGTCAAATGGGGCAGTTTTTCCTCGATTTTGTATTTCAAACGCTCCAATATCGCTATTTTATAGTTGATTTTGAGGGTTTTTTTCCTTTTGAAGATATTTTATAGTCGCTTTTGAGGGTTTCTCCTCTTAAAGATAGTCATCTGTGGTGTCATCTGTGTGTTAGCCTGTTAATTTTTCAGTCCACCTAATACACACTAATTGCACTATCCATGTATTGTTTCTTTTTTTGTGAAATGGGGCCGTTTTTCCTGGATAACGCTATTTTATAGTCGCTTTTGAGGGTTTTTTCCTTTTTTCGTCTATAGCGTCATCTGTGTGTTAGGTTAGGTTAGGTTAGGTTAGGTTACCAAAGATGATTGCCGAAGTAAAAGACATCCTCGAGAAATGCGACAACATACTCACTCCTCAACTGAAACGATGTCGAAACTCCCAAAAATCCACAAACCGGGAAAATCAATGCGCCCCATCGTGTCAGCTATTGGATTTGCTACCAACCAAATAGTAAAGTGGCTCACTAAGGAATTTGAAACCTTGTCTATTGCGGAACCAAGTTTTAGTATAAAAAACTTTTTATAGTTCATACAACATACAAGAAGGTGAGAGGTGCAAGAAGATGAGATTTTGGTTTCTTTTGATGTTAGTTCCTAATTTCCTAGCGTCCCAATTCCACAGATCTTGCAATACCTCAGGGAATTACTAGAGAAAAATAATTCCAATAATAACGAAATCGATGAATTCGTTTCTTTTACTAATTTCTGTATGAAACAAAATCAGTTCCAGGTAGAAGGTTGCTTTTATGAACAACAGGAAGTAACGGCCATTAGAAACCCCTTGTCCCCCTACCTTGCAGACCTGTTTATGAGCAGATTCGAAATGGAAACCAAAGAAAAGTCGAAGTATTTTCCTAGGATTTGGCTAAGGTATGTGGATGATATTTTCGCGATATTCGATACTGAAAAATGGAATATTGAGGACTTTGTTTCCATTTTAAATAATAGATGTCCATCAATAAAATTCACGTATGAGTTAGAAAATAAGGGACAACTACCATTTCTTGACGTTTTGGCAATGAGAAGCCAATATGGAGGGTTAGGATATGATATATTTAGAAAAGAAACAAGCACGTACAGGTATATTCCTGACAGTTCACATCACAGTGGACAGCACAAACGTGCTGGGTAGAATTTTTTAGTGCATCGTCTTTTGACTTTCCCTCTAACACATGATAGGTTCACAAAAGACAGACGTACAATACAGGAAATATCAGCCACTAACGGTTTCTCGAGGGGTATATAGATGACATAATAAGGAAGAAGAAGTTTAGGTTAAGAATGAACGAAATCTCGACTTTCAGAAAGTACAAAAACCAAGATAAATACATCTCAATTCCATACCACCAATATACGAAGAACTTTGAAAAGATTTTCAAGGAACTAGGTATGAAGGTGGTTTTTAAAACAAGTCATTACACTACAGAGCCTTTTGGAAAGTCCAAAAAACAAAGTCGAGAATTCGGAAAAGTGTGGAATATACGAAATTGAATGTAAGGACTGCGATGCAAAAATTATGGACAGACAAAAAGATCTATTGAAGTAAGATATAAAGAACACATAACACACTTAAAATATGGAAGACCTGAAAAATCAGCAGTCGCCCATCATATTTTGCAACAAAACCATTCCATAGACTTCAGTTCATTAAGATTAGTTAGACAAGTTAACAACAACAGGCAACTAGATGCCTATGAGAGTGTAGAAATAAGTAAACACAATAATATTATGAATAACGATGACGGACCTATACCAAAGAGCATACTATATAGCTTGTTAAAATAATATAGGGTTTACTGATTACTACATAAGGACACAATACCAAAATAAATTTAGATAGGCAATATTGTGAAATTAATTTTTATATAGCTGAAAATTGTTTCATATAAAGCTATAACAGTTCAACATATATTGTGAAATAATAGATAAGGCAAAATTGTAAAATTAATTTAGGTTGGTATACTTGTATGGGTGGTACACCTGGATGGTTTACCTGTATGCGATATCTATATGGCATAAATAGCGTTAGCTTCGCGTTAGTTACTAGTTTAATCTTCCTCTTTGAAGATGATCACTTGGTGATCGAAACACGTGTCGAGGTGTTGAAAATAACGATTTGGTGTTGAAACAAAACTCCAGTAACATTCATTGTGTGTTAGCCTGTTAACTTTTCAGCCCACCTATCACGTACTAATTGCAGTATCTATATTTTGTTTCTTTTTTTGTCAAATGGGACCGTTTTCCTGGATTTTGTATGTCAAACGCTCTAATAACGCTATTTTATAGTCGCTCTTGGGTTTTTTTTTCCTTTTAAAGATAGTCATCTGTAGTTTCATCTGTGGGTTAGCCTGTTAACTTCACAGCCCATCTAATACATACTAATTGCAGTATCCATGTTTTGTTTCGACATTTGAATAAAGGAATAAAATTAAGTACCTTGAAATAGCAAGAAATGACACCATGCAGTGTAAGTGCGAGGTAAGGCAAGCTTCTCTCTCAAATTGTTTTACAGCATTCGTGATATCTCGATGGGCTTGAGTTTATCTCTTGTCTGATAATTTTAAATACAATAAAAAATATTTGATAATCGGACTCTCCCAAACCCGTGATTCAAAAGTTCCCGTTACTTCCAAACATACCTCGTACATTCCCAAAAATATCATGTGCCCCACAAGTAGCCCGACTGAAAGATTAACTTCTAATTGGCGTAAATAATAAACGCCTGGCGTCACTCCAAGCTTCATAAGAATTTTTACGGTGACCGTCCAAGAGTGCCTCTGTATATTTAGAAGTTCAAAATTAGATTATATTACGTGTAGCAAGAAAATACGAGAAACGAGACAACCACAGCGATGTAGTTCACTCTTCTCTCTCCCGTGCAGTGATTTATGCGACCTATATTTACTCAACCCAAGTCATCTTTTGGAGTTCCAGACCTTTTCGTTTCATGAATCGCTGCCAATATTTATGTTTCCTCGACGATATGGACTTTTTCCCGAGATACAACTTGGAAATGTCTTAGGCTTTCCGAAGCGAACGGGAGAAATAAATCACCCGTATTTTCCTCCACGCTATGAGAGGAACTGAAAATATGTGATCGACTGGAAACAAACGGAATCGGGGTTGACGGTAATGCCATAAATCAATCACTATTAGTGACATTACACAGTAAGGCGTTTAGAGAAGTCAGATGAAATTATGAACATTGCTTCGTCTTTGAGGGCCCTTGAATGGGTAATAAACGTGCAGAATTTACCTCCAATTATTCTTCCAACTTGAGAGTCATCTAAATTTTACATTTCTTCTTTGGAAAACATTGCAACCTCAGTGCGTTTTTCTTGTTTTCTTCTCTAGGTCAACGATACCCAAGTGTATATGTTCTGAAAAACTGCGGTCACTTATAACTGGATATTCTGGAAAGTATCCTCAATAATTTTTTAAATGCAGAATGTTCCCCTTCCACGCTTAAATTGGCAGGAATCTCCTCAATTCGTAGAAAAATCTTTAAAACTGCATGCTTTGCTTTCCAAAAATATTAATTTTATACTCATTCTAGACATATTACTTCTATCAACTATAGACTTAGATATTGTTTATTTAGATATTTTATATTCTTTATATGAACTATGTTATATCATCATTATCAACTTCAGATTCAATTGAACCTCCCCGTCTGCCCATTTATTCCCCTTCCCCCCTTATCTTCTGCACTGTGCCATATGTATGTACAAAAATGTAAAACAAGAGAAGAATAAATTATTATTATTAATATTATTGTTTATAATCAACTAGTTTATTGTTTTGATAAGGTAGTAGTGAAACTGATCCAGTCTTATTTGTCTGACTGTTGAGGATTACAGGAATACTTCTCAATCAATAAAAAGAGGAGTTCTTCAGGGATCACTATTGGGCCCTCTTTTCTGTATAATTCATATCAATGATTTACGACATATTTTTACCTCGAATGTATACCTCAAATGTATCACATTTGGCACCAGTATGTCAGTGAAGATGACGGTTGCGATTCTTAAGGAAGTTTTGAATCTGTTCAAAATCCATTATGAAACAAGCAAAAACCTGGTTTTGGACAAACAAGCTTGTGATGAAAGGTTGAAAAGAAATAAATTCTCTATTTCTGAAACCAGAAAATCATACATATAATATTGAAAATGGTTCAGACCTAAAATTTCCTGGATGAAGGTGTGAATGTTCTTATGGAATGCACATTATATTCAGTATTTGCACTAAACTATATAGTGCTACATTTGCCACAAAAACCATCAAAAACTGCATGGGAGCTGACGCCCAGTTTTTCCGGCATCCCACGCACCATTTGTGATGGGTCAGTCTCCACTAGGGTGCTCAAATCCTCATCTTGGATTCCTGTAGATCAACCAATTCGGAGATCGTCTTTGAGATTAAAATTCCTGGAACGAAATTTTGCAAACCAACGTCAAACAGTGCCTTTATCAACACTATCATTGCCAAATGCCTGGTTATTTTTCGGGATGTTATGGCAGCGCTTTGGTTCAGTTTGAATTTGTAGAGAAAAAACGGCATCATATAGTATTGAGCTGAAAAGTGGCAAAAAATTAAAATAACCAGAATCAATGTATAGACTAGAAGATTATATATAACCTAATACTAGAAATTAGGATAACCCAATCACTTCTCAAACCCGGTTACGCAAAATGGACTATACAGGCTGATTCACGGTGGATGGCACATTAGACGTTTCTGGTGAACCAGACAACGGATCACTTTGAAAATTTAATGGAGGGCATATTCGGACATTCTCTAGCCAACTAAAATATTTTCGACAATGCGGTGTTGCCGCTTCTATTAGAAAGCAGTAGCAACTTCGATTTTTCAAATGGAACACTCTGTATATAATATTATTTTTGGAATCTCCAACAATTGCCCGACAACTTTTTTTGATATTTCCCTATACCTATCTGTTACCGTTTTCGAAATAAAAATTAATTTCAATTTTTTTCTTCGAAAATCATGACTTCTAAAAATGCCGATATCTTTTAGTTAAGAAGTACTATGATATCGAAATTTGGTTTGGAGTTAGGTGATACTTGGACACTTCCCACACGTCAGCCTAATCTCCGTTACTTCAATACAGAGTGGTAAAAAAATACAGTTTTTTCGTTTGCTTAAAAAAGTTGCTGAAATTTGATTATTTTAAATGGAACACCCTGTATATTATTGAAAATTCGGAAAGCTGCTGAAATTTGCTTTCTTTCTATGTATATCATACCTATACCTAACTAGTCAAGTTTCGGACTTATGAACATTTATTTGTGAAAATGTCCCTTCAGAATGGTATTTCCATTCGGTATTTGGTAAGCAGGCCATGATTACTATTTGACAGTAGCGTTGTGACATTCTCCTAATAATATCGACATTTTCGTCACTTCAGAAGTTGCAAATACCTTCAAAGCGATGGAACAAAACTATTCAAACGAAGTTCTTATGAATTTGTTTATTGTTTTTGGACAGTGTGACAAAATTATCAGCAGAACATGTAGAAAGTTCAATGAAATGTATCCGAATCTACCGCCAATGAACCTCAAGAAATTTATACGAATTATATATATATATATATATATATATATATATATATATATATATATATATATATATATATATATATAATATATATATATATATATATATATATATATATATATATATATATATATATATATATATATATATATATATATATATATATATATATATATATATATATAACCATGTATTTTTTCACCCTTGTATTAATGTGTTTAATTATAAGGTTTCTATATGTTACTGTATTATCTACCATTGCATCAATCTGTTTCATTTTAATATCTCATGTCAATGCTATAAAAAGCCATAAAAACAAATGCTCCGACTTGTGAGAATATAAATTTCACTATGCTATCAAATCGCATATCATTATCCGTACTAATTCACAGAACGAAACAAAATTCACCTCGCCGTTCATAATAAATCCAGGCAGACTTGCCCGACCCGTAATTATGCAGTTGAATCCACTCATTTGCATATAATTCGCTACACCGCCAACCGCCATCCAGACAAACTGTTGAAATTTCCGTGATTACCACCGCAATAATTCAACTTCCAACAAACTTCCCGAAGAATATACAAACAATACGTAAAGCTAACGTAATTCCCACAACCCCAAGGAAATAACCCCGGTGCCCGCCGCTGGCTCCCCGTGCGCCTCCAACCGCCCAACTATCTCCATTAAACAAAGTTTGATAACACAAATTCGCCTCAAACAAAGTTTTTCAATGCAAACTTTCCTAATGAATTCAACTCGAACTCCCCGGAGTTGTAAAACAGAATTTATATCTATCTCCCGTCTCTGTCGCTTCAACTTTCTTGTTGTGAAATGTTCGCTTATTTTTTTCTCGTGCTCCCTTATAAATTTCGTAATTATGAGACTTTCTTTTCACAGACTTCTTTTCGGAAGGAGACGATTCGTTTAGTTTATTCGAGATGAATGGAACTCGGAAGTGATGGGATTCTGAAGCAGTCGAGTGGATTTGTGGCGAATGAGAAGTTTAGGTTCTAGAGGAACATTTCAAATGTGTGTCAACTCGGTTGGCAATCGTGGAAAGTGATATATTCAACATCAAGTTACTAAAGACTACAGACTACAAAAATTTTGTGGACCACATCTTACCCTATCAGACCAAATCAATATTTTTGAAGAATCAACGTCCATGTGCAAAATTCAAAATTCCCAAATCAATTCCGAACTTAAATGATAAAAGTAAAGATATCATTAATTACAGAAACTTCCAGGAAGCTATCAACAATGGCTTGATGAACACGCATAGAGTTTTGATGAATAATGCAGTATATGGAAAGACAATGGGAAACTTGGATATAGAATTGATATTAGACTCATTACAAATAAAAAGAAAAAATATAAGAACTAATTGTTTGATACACAACACAACAAAAAAATATTTTTTGAATGTTTCCTACACTAAATTAGTCAATTTCTACTAATTTTGGGGTGATAAAAACGAAAATGACAATGAAAAATTTTTATTAGCTCTGGTTTTTGAGATACACAGTACTTAATCTTAAAGAGTAGTTATACTATACGTGAAAAGTGAAAGTACATAAAACAATATTGTTATGTTTCTTTTAGAATATTTTAAGTACAAAATTAATAAAAAAAAACCATTATTCTTAGTGTTTTGACAAATAAAAGAAGTTTGTACTACCAAATTTCAATTAAGTCCATCCGATTCATTGTAAGATCGCTGTCGTTTAGCTTGTCTTTTATAAAACACTTCTGGAGCATCCCTACACATAGACCAGCAGTAGTCTGCAAGCATTGCTTCATTCCAACGGCCCTGATATCTCTGTTCCATTGAGGCAATGTCTTGATGGAATCTTTCTCCATGTTCGTCACTCACAGCTCCACAGTTTTGTGGGAAGAAATTAAGATGAGAGTGAAGAAAATGAATTTTTAAGGACATGTTGCATCCAAGTTGGTGGTGAGCTTGAAGAAGCTCTTTAACCAATGCTGTGAAGTTATCATCTCTTTTGTTACCTAAAAACCCATGTACAACCCCCTTAAAGGCTTCCCAGGCTCTTTTTTCATTTCCTGTTAAAATCATGTCAAAAGCAGGATCATTTACGATTTCACGGATTTGAGGCCCAATAAAGATGCTTTCCTTGACTTTAGCATCACTCAACCTGGGAAACTTTGCTCTCAAGTACTTAAAAGCTTGTCCTTCCTGGTTCATGGCCTTCACAAAGTTTTTCATTAGTCCCAACTTAATATGTAATGGGGGAAGGAGAACATTCTTAGGATCTACAAGAGGCTCGTAAACTACATTTTTCTCATTAGGGTTTAGGTCTCGTGTAGGCCAGTTCATTTTTTTATAGTGAGATTTTCTATCCCGACTGTCCCACAGACACAAAAAACAACAGTACTTGGTGAACCCTAATTGCATTCCTAGGAGTATAGCAATGACTTTCAGATCACCACAGATGTGCCACTTGTGTTGTTCATATTTGATTGATTGGAGAAGTGTTTTCATATTTATATACGTTTCCTTCATGTGAACTGCATGACCTATAGGAATAGAGGGTAGCTGATTTCCATTATGCAGAAGTACAGCTTTTAAGCTTAGTTTTGAAGAGTCTATAAACAGTCTCCATTCAGATGGAGTGTGATCCAAATTCAAGCAGTCCATCAAACCATTAACAACGAAGTTTTCTTTTTTCTCAAAAAAAGGAAGCAAATCTTTTTGACGCTGTCTGTACTGAGATATTTTCACATCATGTTTTAGAAGATTCCACTGTTGTAGTCTTGACCCTAACAGCTCAGCCTTTTCCTTAGACAAGCGAAGATCTCTTATAAGGTCACTCAACTCTGCTTGACTAATTCTGTGCGGATCACTAGACCTATCGCTTACCTCAAAATCAGGGTCATAGGATGTAGAAGGATGAGTTGCTCCTTCTAAACAGTCTTCATCACCTTCCTCTAAAATTTCATAGTTTTGGGGTGGAGAAGGGACTGGCAAATTGTCTGAGTGTGGTACAGGCCGAAGAGCAGATGGGAGATTAGGGTATTTAACCGTTCCTCTTTTCTTCATAGATAAACCTTGCTTAATGGGAGGAGTTAAGCAGAAATAACAGTCGTCTGTATGATTGGTAGGCTCACGCCAAACCATAGGTACTGCAAAAGCCATTGCCCGGTTTTTATTTTTCAGCCACTCTCGCAATATGACGGAACAAGAATTACAACATATATGAGGAGCCCATGATTTATCTTGGTCCCCAACTTTCACACCAAAATAATGTTCATAGGCTGTCTTAACGATAGGTGTCATTTTACGTTTCTGAGCCTTAAATGTTATTTCACCACATATATAGCAAAAGATATCGACAGAACTCACACACTTTCGAGGCATTTCAGATCAGCACTTAAATTAATTTAAAAATCAACTTCACACGATAATTTCAATAGCAACCACGTGCGTACAATTGACAAACTCATATAGGTTATGTTTACTACTTAAGAACAGCTGATGAGAGGGGTGTTATGTAAACAAACATGTGTACCAACTGTTGGTGATGAAATATTTCATTTGTTGAAAACTCAATATACATATATATAATATAATGATACTATATCTTGAAAACAAGAGCTAATATATAATATTTATGGTCACTTTCGGTTTTAACACGTGGAAATACATTAAAATCATCTAATTTCAACCCCGAAACAAAAACTTTTTTGTGTTGTGAATTGTTTGATATTTAGGTTAGCGCCTGTGACTGTCGGCAGTAACTGGAACCGGTTTCACTATACTAGACAACGTGATGATGCCACTAAATGTCGCCTGTAGATATCGAAAGTAGAAGTATCTAAAGTTGCCCAGATTGGTAATGTGTAACAGATTTCTGCTATATTGTAGGAATCTGCTACGAATTGTGGGACTTAGAAGCTGGAATGTATTCAGAAATCTGTCATAAAAAATAGGCGACTGGTCTATTTTCAATTTAGTAGAGCAATAGAAAAGCTTTTAATCTCGTATCGAACCATTCAACGGAAATGAGGCAATATTATATGATAGGAGTTCCACAGTGATCGATATTGGGACGACTAATTTCCAGTCTTTATGTCTGAAATATGTTAAAAAACTTATATTTATTATTAGCTTATCGCGGAATCTACGAAACATCAAGATAGGTGTTGATGAAATATTTAGCTTCCTCATAGATAAAATTCAATACAATTTACTCCAAGAATAGAATATACGTATATAAGTGTTCACTTTGTAACTTATATAAATGAACCGTAAGTTTTTCCCTTCTTCAAAATGTGCGAAATTCGGCATTATACTAATTTTTTACGATGGAAAGTTGAACTACTCCACAAAAATGACCAATAACAGTACGCCTCTGTTTCGAGGTCCATTTCTTCAGCCATCCATACGGAAACTCCGCCGAAAGCAAATAGTATATTTCCGAGTGTTCAATTATGCAAACAGCGCCAATGTATATGTGGAATTTGCCGGCCGAATGAATCGCCTCGCAGGTCAAAGTTTGCCTTATGGGTAGGTAAAACGTGAACGTTGCCAGCACAATCACATTACAGTTATGTATATGGTATATCGCCTACTGAGATTCTGAATTATAGTTATTTTCGCGAATCGATAACTGTCGGACATCCATATGCGATTGTAGCCAGTTCGACGAGATTATACCGGGTGTCGAACTCCAGAAAATGTGTCACTTGAGCTTTGTGATTTTCCTTGTTCCATAGTAATGATACACTTTGAATTACTGGCGCATTTGAGGAACGAACTGAAAGGGCATGTTTCCTAACACAAGAAAAGAAACAAGAAATGATTTATTTACGAAAAGATTTTCAATTCTTCCTTTGATATTAGCCATGGGATTACTAGAACAACCCTTTGGTAGACCCCAAAATCTGGTTGCATGAGGTGCAATATACATTTTCCTCAGCGATGCTACTATTTAATTTGCTAATGACTGGTCTTATTAACTGTCCATAACTGTCCATGTTAACACCAACCTTGCAACCGTCCACTGGAAGTGGATACCACAAAAATTATCAGTACATGGACCTTTTGACTTCAATAGGCTGTAACAGGTGCCAATCTCAATTTCTGATGTTTCAAATCGGATGTTTTTAATCAATAATCATGTTTACACAGTTACAGAGGAATGTCAATATTGATAAGGAAACGTGAAAATAATTTCGAAATATTTACAAAAAAAAAGACTAGACTAGAAGAATCCTATTAAAATTCAGAGGATGAGTGTTTATTTCATGGTAGTCAAGAGCTGAAAGCTAGTCCTATTTACAGACTACAGTGAAAAAAAATTGAAACGAAAAACTCAACAATATTTTTGTATAATTCATCATAAAACTCACGTCTTTGTACTGGTTGATCTGGAAAAGGAGTATGCAGAAAAATTACAGGAATAGAGCAATTCTGTTTATTCTGGTCGGTTCTATGATAACATCATACAGAAATATCGGCAGGTAGAACTTAAACATCTGGCACGGAATCAATCCAACACAAACCCTACTTCCATACATCAAATCTGCATCATTCTTGCAGTTTTGATATAAAAAAGTAACATTTGAAGTTGGATGAGGTAGTTCAACTTCTAGTTCATTCATCATTTATCGGAAATTGCTTGTAGATAAACATCCCAACAAACCCTCCTTTCTTTGCCCATTGGCAGGTCTATCATTCATTGGTGTTAGAGGACCCGTATCATGACACTGGAAAAAAGCCACTGAAACTTTAACTGCTCACAAAAGTTCATGATTTTCTTACAAAATAGGTTGGTCCCTGGCAAATAGGGCGGTTAGAAAAGTAGGATCAAATCGGCAAACAGTACACGTCTTATTTTCAATATGTACTGCGCAAGTAGAAAATATCTATTTGTAACTAATATCTTTTCATCACACTTTCAAATCAGGGAATATTCCAGATCACCAAGCAGTACCACCTTGATAAAATATGAATGCCATTGGCCGAAGGAAACCTATCCGAGAAACAGAGATGCACCAGCAATACAGAAAAATCATCAAGACGAAGGACTTCAGACCATTGAGGTCTATAATTAGAATATAAGGGCGTACAATTAGGTGAACAGTATTTTTTGAATAGAAGCTAGCATCCTCAATGTTGCTTAGGGGCGGAGCTCCATACATGTGAGCAGTATTTTGAAGAACCTGAATTCTCTACAACGGAAATTCGTTCATCTCTAGAGCATTTATGAATAATTCACTGCCCACTGATGGGGTGAAATCCTGCTGGAAGGATTTGACCGTAACACTTCTGCTCTAGCGTGATTCAATTCGTTTTTATAGGAGGTTTCGATAGCCAGATTCAAATGGCTCTTCAGAAAAACCTAGCTGAATGGCGATCAACACATTCCAAATTTTGAAAATCTGACGGAATTAATCGACTTGTGCCACAGTTTATAGTAGTAGACTCATAAAAATAGCAAAACTTTTGGAACAACCTAATATATGGATGACCTTTTTGCCTCCACATTTCAGACCCAACGCTACCAAAATTGAGTATATTCAACGGAGTCAGTTGTTTTGCTACAAAGTAAGGAACGGACTACCTCCGATGGTCCACACCCCAAAACTTTGAAATGACAGATATTTTTCAATATTTTTCAACAAAATAAGGTTACTTAGACAATTTTATGAATAAAAGTACTCGTGTGGAAAGTCGATCGGAGCAACGAGTCTTGATAAAAATGTAGTTCTACTCGACGACATCAAACCCGCTCGTCCACCATTATTTGAAATGAATAATTATCAAAGCAGAAATAATAATGATAACGTTAATTCAACAACATTTATAACAGGAATAATACAAAGTATGCTAAAATGAAGTCGTAAACAAAAAGTACAGTACCTATATGGAAGTTTAAGTCACAATTGTGATAGCAGATATTCTTTCAAAAGAAATATCAAGTTCTGTAGATTCGTGGTGTTTTTAAACTAACAAGCTACTTTACTATGAAATATCGAATTCATTCCATATTTTGTATGTACATAATACGTGTGGAATAATCACGTTTCGTGTTGATCAGTTATCTGAATCTCATGAAACTGAACATTCGAATGTTTCAAATTCTTCTTCACAGCTAAACTGTTGAGGAGTTTCACTGATAATAATTATAATTTTATGAGAGAAATTCTAAATTTAGCTGAAAAAACGCACATCGGAAAAAATATTTACTATACTAATAAAAAGCAAACGAATGAACTACAAAAACGGCTGCACATGATCAGGTGAAAAATATCCAGGGAATAATATTTCTTTCACAGATGTTGACAAAAAAACCTTTTAGAAAGTTTTGATAAAAAATGAGAAACTGGAATGCGATTTTGTTTTGTTGAGTGGTGCGTTGTCATATGACTATCATTGTATTGTCAATATTCTATAGGATATTTTGAATTTTTTTGATATGGCCGAACAGTTTACATTCAATGAATATGCAGATATGCATGTATTTTATGGACGAGCATTTTGTAATGCTGCAGAAGCTCGTCGTCTGTATTCCGAGCATTTTCCCAATCGAACGGTACCGTCAAGAGAAACATTCGAGCGTGTCGATCGCAGCTTGAGGGAGACAGGTATGAAATAATTGATAATTAATTTGAGCACGTTGTTTTATTTCGATATTATTGTAGGTACAGTTTTGCCAAAACGAGGTGGTGAGGGCGCTCCTAGGACTGTACGTACCGTTGTATTGGAGGAAAATATCTTGGAAGCCGTCGCTGATGATCCTTCAATGAGCATCAGAAATCTATCAGAACAGTTCCATACATCCAAGTCCACTATTCATAGAATAATTAGGGAACAACTGCTCCACCCATTTCACATCCAGAAAGTACATGCCATGACACCTCAAGATTTTCCAGCACGACTGGAATATGCCAATTGGTTCATGGATAGGCAAAGAGAGGATATGACTTTTATTAATCGAGTTTTATTCACTGATGAAGCAGGTTTCAGTAGAGATGGAGTTATCAACTCTCATAATCTCCATATATGGGCCGAATAAAATCCCCATGGGATATTGCAAACCAAACACCAACGGAAATTCAACGTGAATGTTTGGGCTGGTATCATAGGAAACCATCTTATAGGACCATTCGTTCTACAGGACCGATTGAATGGAGAACGTTATTTGGAGTTCATTCAGAACGATTTAAATGGACTTTTGGAACATGTTCCATTGCAAACCCGAAGAGATATGTGGTTTATGCATGATGGCGCTCCTCCTCATTTAAGTTTGATTGTGCGTGACCATCTGAACCATATTTTCCACAATAGATGGATTGGTAGAGGTGGGCCATATTCATGGCCATCGCGGTCTCCGGATTTAAATCCATTGGATTTCTTTCTGTGGGGGCATCTAAAAAGCCTTGTTTACGCTACACCTATTCACACAAGAGATGCATTGTTGAATAGAATAACATTACATTGTGAAGCCATACGAAACGACCCTGGAATGCTGTTTCAAGTACTTAGTCTTCGCAGACTAAGAAAATGTATAGAGAGAGAAGGTGGTCATATCGAGCAGTTTCTGTAGCGGATTTTTCATTTCTGTTTGCTCTTGAGGCTCTTGAGTTTCGTTAGTTAAACGTGTTTGCATTATAAAAATTCGTTATGAACATTTTACCTATCATTTCCATTTTCCAAAAAACTAATATTTTCGAATAATGGTAGACATCTCAGGATAAATGTTGTTGAATTAACGTTATCATTATTATTTCTGCTTTGATAATTATTCATTTCAAATAATGGTGGACGAGCGGGTTTGATGTCGTCGAGTGAAACTACATTTTTATCAAGACTCGTTGCTCCGATCGACTTTCCACACGAGTACTTTTATTCATAAAATTGTCCAAGTAACCTTAATTTGTTGAAAAATATTGAAACATATCTGTCATTTCAAAGTTTTGGGGTGTGGACCATCGGGGGTAGTCCGTTCCTGACTTTGTAGCAAAACAACTGACTCCTGCATGAAAGCTCATCGAAGGAATTCATTTGTTTAGTCAATTACCAAAATTTGGATGATTTTGAATATTCACTTGAAAAGTTATCAAAGAAAAACATTTTTCATTTTGTAACTTCGAGGGCCCGTTACTTGGTAACGAAGGATTTTAGGAAAAAAAAGTTATATGAAGTACTGGTGATATTTTGACCCCATCTATACATTCCCGAGAGGAAAAGGGGAAGTCCAGGGACACCCTGTATATGGGTTGTTGAAGAGATCGCAACTTTATTTAACAGGCATGCTTATCAGTTTAATTTTCCTTTTAAACCTCGTGTCTTGAAAATGAAACAAGCAATACAACAACATACAACAGCTTGTCAAATCTAGGACGAGACTTGAAAATTCAGTTATGGTCCCGCCCATTAGGTTAGAAGACGAGCGAGAAAGAGAGAGGGATAACTCTCAAGTCTCTTCCTAGAATTGACAAGCTGTACGTTTTTTCAATAAATTTTTTTTGGGAAGGTTATATACTCAGAAAACAGTAGAAGGTATTATATCCTTCGCGTATTTTTCAAGACAAATTCCTCTTTTCACAACGTGCTCCTTTACCAGCAAGAAACCCAGTAAGAAAATTCATAATTAATTGAACATTTTCCTCGATTCGGAGAACTTCTAACAGAATTAGTGCAAATCCCAATATAACTTGTGGAAACACGACCATTTAATCTTCAGATAAACCGGATATTTCTTGCCAAAACCCCGTTCCTTAATACTACCGAACTCGCATAAATTCTTCAAAAAGTTACCCCAATTTCAATTCCCTGCAAAGTTTTGCGCCGAAAGTACATCAGAACAACTTCTCGAAAGAATCTGAAAATGTTCGCCGTGTTCGGATGAGTATTTCAGAAACAAAAGGGGATGAAATAAAGCAGTGAATTTGTTGGAGCAACACGAGTTATCCGAGAAAAAGTTGACTCGGAGTCTAATAGGACTCCCAGGAATGGATACAGTTATGTTTCGTCGAGAAATTGTTCTCTTGTCGTGAACGTGGATGGTTAGAATTTCTGAGAGATATTTCAGAGTTGTTGGAACTGTGCGAAGGAGTTTTGAAACAATCTAGAACAGATGCGATGAGCTGGAATAATTCATCGCGCCAACAAAGTTTGGGAGTGTTTAGTACACATTTCATGTGCTAAGTTTAAAAAATATGTCTTGGAGGAATAATGATATATGTATAGTGCGAATGTAAATGGTCCCCACCCCCTTTTGAGACAATTTGTATGAAAAGGAATCATTTTTGATGAAAAATCCAATGGTGTAAATCAAATTATCTGAAAAAACAACCTGTTCAGGCCAATCTCAACTCACCTACACTGTAGGTTAATTGACTGACACCAATCAGAAAACAACTACTCCCCAGGCTCATACCACGAAGGGCGTTGGATTCTTCACTGAAGTTGTTCCAGCATATGCTGTTGGCGATACAACTGCCGCAATAGATTTTCAATAATTGGAACACACTTGCAAACCGGTTTCGGGCTGTTTGGCCACTCGTCAGTGCAAGGTAGTATATATCATCAGCATAAAGTCGATGATTTCCTATAATTGAAATTCGAATTCTTTTCATCATTCCTCGGAATAGACAGAAGCGAACAACAAACACCATGTTTGTCAACGCCCCATCTGCCCGTGAACGAGGTAACCAACCGCATATCCAAAATTTGACCAATTTCTCGTATAAGGAAGAAAACTTCAAATGATAATAATAATAATAATAATTGTGAATTGAGTAATACTACGGAAGCAGTACTGCTTGTACTGCTAACTGCTAATATTCAGAGTAAAATTAGAGGTCAAAATATAAAAAGAAAATCGGAATTCTCGGAATTCGAGATACCCAGCTGTAAGTCTGTAAATACTTGTATATTGACACCCTAAAAGTTGTCTCAAAACCTACATATGGTAGGGTGTAAGCAACTATTAAATTTCAAGGTCAAAGGTCACAAAAATCGGTTTTTTGCGCTTTTTTTGGAAATATCTCATTTCCTTTGGGTTTTTTGCTATTTGTATTTATTATCAATATTGTAGAGTACAAAATTCTCTATAAATTTTGTTTGAAAAAAGTTTTTATACGGTGAACCGTTTTCGAAATAGAGGGCGGAGAGAGCGCGGTCACAGCATCACTTCAGGTCAACCGGTGCCTCCGGTCGAAAACGCGCCATATATAGTTGATGAACTATCGATAAATCAATGATTATAAATATTTGTCAATTTTTATTAACTATTATATTATATTTTATCATTTTCTTCATGCATTAAATCTGTATCTATTCATATTGTATGGAGCAGAGAAGATACTTTTTCTATTATTTTTGATAGATACATGGATTATTTACAAAGGCATTACAGTTCCAAAATAATTGTTGTATTTGACGGATATTCAGACTACAGTAAGAACGTAAAAGCTATGGAGCAGCAGAGAAGATCTGCTGCACTTTCAAAAACGTATGAAGTTTGTTTCGATGAAACAATGGTTGTACCAGTTACTCAAGAAAAATTCTTATCAAATCGAAATAACAAAGATAAGTACATTAATACGTTAATTGAAAAATTACAAGCTGCAAATATTACTACTAAACAAGCCAGAGATGATGCAGATGTTCTTATTGTTGAAACTGCAATTGAAGAATCAAAGTCTAAAAAAACTGCAGTTATAATAGGACAAGATATTGATTTACTTGTCATTTTAATTGGGTCTACACTGTCTTACGAACAAGAAATTTTCTTTAAAAAAGTTGGGAAAGGTAATGTAAAAACGGAGATATACTCGACTAAAAGTTTTGATAATTATCCTCATTCTAAAAAACATATTTTATTTCTGCACGCATTAAGTGGCTGTGACACAACTTCTGCGCTTTTTAAAAAGGGAAAAAAATCATTTTTAAAAATTTTTTGAGAAACTGACAAATTTGGATGAACTAGCTGCAGCATTTGAGGAAGAAAATTGTTCGACCCAGAGATTATTAGAGAGTGGAACTCAAACTTTATTGGCAGTCTATAATGCTCCGAAATCTGTGAAAAGTCTCGATCATCTTCGTTATATGCATTACGTCAAGTCTACAAAACTTAATAAACCTGTGCAGCTTTCAAATATTCCACCAACAAGTGCAGCTGCTCATCAACATTTCAACCGTGTATATTATCAAGTTCAAACTTGGTTAGGACATGATTTGGAACCCAAGGTATGAGGTTGGGCAATGCGAAACGATTTTCTGGAGCCTATCATGACAATTTTACCACCTGCTCCAGAAGATTTGCTAAATACAATTTTCTGCAACTGCAAGAGTGGTTGTGGTTCGCGATGCGGATGCAGGAAAGCGGGCTTGCAATGCTCTTTAGCTTGTGGCCAATGTAATGGGCAAGCTTGTCTCAATGCTCTACCATATCAGAGCAACATTAACGAAGATGGAACCTTTGACCCCGAAATCATGGAAGAACTTGAGACAAATGTCGTTGAAGACGATAATGAAGACCAGTTTGAAATTTACCAGCAGCCAGAAGACGACGATGAAGAGGAAGAAGATGATTGAAATTATAAATTGTAGTTTTTGTACCCTTTATTCTATTTCTTTACTTTCAATAAAAATAAATGTATTCAATGATATTTTTTAATAAAAAGATTAATTCATAATTTATTTGTTTTTTTTTTCATCATGTAAGAAGTTATAAATATCAATTAGGTTAAAATTCAAATATAATTCCTATATTTTCATTAACAATTCTGCGATCACATGGGCAGGTAAGTGTTGTTAAATAAATCAATACTGAATAAGAAGTGGATAAGTTAGGAAAAAATGATAAAATATAATATAATAGTTAATAAAAATTGACAAATATTTATAATCATTGATTTATCGATAGTTCATCATATGGCGCGTTTTCGACCGGAGGCACTGGTTGACCTGAAGTGATGCTGTGACCGCGTGCTTTCCGCCCTCTATCTCGAAAACGGTTCACCGTATAAAAAATTTTTTTAACAAAATTTGTAGAGAATTTTGTATTCTACAATATTGATAATGAGATATTTCCAAAAAAAGCGCAAAAAACCGATTTTTGTGACCTTTGACCTTGAAATTTAATAGTTGCTTACACCCTACCATATGTAGGTTTTGAGACAACTTTTAGGGTGTCAATATACAAGTATTTACAGACTTACAGCTGGGTATCTCGAATTCCGAGGTGAACTTACTATAATGACTGGACTATACAGGCTTACAGTCTCCCAATGAAATTCACCAGACTATCATGTGTATTACCATTTGATATGACTCAATATAATTTCCTTTCGAAAAAAGATAAACAGATTTCTTTTGCAGCACTGCTTCTAATCAGTGGTTGAGTTTGAAGAATATATGCAACATCTTGAAGTGCCTCTTTGAACACTCCTTTCAGATCCCATTCGCTCGACTCTGTTTTCTCAGATCAGAATGATCATAAATATAAGTACTCAACGTGGCAATCTTCATTTGTCGCTACTATGACCTTCTAGGTATTTTAATATATTTTTAATATATATTTATGTATTTTTAATCTAACTGACTTGCTATAAATGTACTTTTATATATAACATAGTTAAATAAATAGTCTATTCTATTCTATTCTATTCTATTCTATTCTAAATCCAATGGATTCGTTCGGAACTTAAACCCCAAGTTTCACCACAAATCCTTCGACATGTCCATAGGAACAATGAAGTAGTTAGAGCTCCATCTCGTGAACACAGTTCACGCAGTTTAAATTGCCAGAAAAATGCGAAACGTCTTACTGGGCTTGATATGAGAAACATTTTTATGTACGTTCGAATTTTTTTGCGACAGTTATTATTTTTGATGTAATGTAAATTAGTTTGTTTCTTGATAATTTTTCATACCTTCAACTTCAACTGTTCCAGAATTGCTGAGGAAAATATCCATTTCTTGAGTATACACACATTCATCTGATGCACATAAGCATTATTGGACAATAGGTTCACGTACATTTGTCACTCTACATTGTTGAATTGATAGAATATATGGAAAAATATTTGAGGAGTTCATGAATTATTACACGACGCATTATTTTCAAGAGTTGGGGGTAGTTTCGAGGAAAACATCAACAATGAAATCTCACTCACCCTAGTAGCTTCGTTGTATCCAATTATCACAGCTGTGTACCACTGAGTCGTACCTTCGGCTCTGTATACTTCTACTCTATATCCAACCAGAACGCTCGGGGTGGTCAACAATATTTTTTGACCATCCTGGAGTTCAGTCCAGCGCTTTACGGCAACTCTCAGTTCGGGGTAATCTTTCACCCCTGGCAGTGGTCTATCCCAGTTCTGGAACAAAAAAACAATGCATCAAGCACAAGGTCGGATACAGGGGGGGCACGCGCCCTGGGGGCTAGTTTTGGGGGACGCCAGAGGGTGGGACGCCAGAAACATCATTAAAATTAGTAACGGATTCAAAAGCAAAAACATAAATTCCAATGCGAAGTTCAATTACTCAATGAACAGATGTTTTATTAAATATTACTGGAGTTTTTTCCCAACACCGAATCGTTATTTTCAACACCTCGACACGTGTTTCGATCACCAAGTGATCATCTTCAAAGAGGAAGATTAAACTTCTTTGAAGATGATCACTTGGTGATCGAAACACGTGTCGAAGTGTTAAAAATAACGATTTGGTGTTGGGAAAAAACTCCAGTTATATTCATTACTACACCAAAGGTTCCAAACAGTGCATCATAAGAAGTTTTAATGAGAAACAAAGAAAGTTCTAAAGTTTAAGTGCGAGTTCCCAATTAGCTGCATTTGTGCATAGCCACATCTACTCAAATAGAAAAATATTAAAAAGTTTGTAAAAAACGGAGAAATTTTTTTTACACAAAAAGTTAAACATTATTATTATATTATATTACATTATATTATATTATTAAAAAGTTTGTAAAAAACGGAGAAATTTTTTTTACACAAAAAGTTAAACATTATTATTATATTTTTGCGTTTGGCGTTGTTTTTGTTTTTTCGTGGTAGGTATTCAAAAATATATATCTTCTGAATATCAAAGACAAATAGAAATTATAATTTAAACAAAAATCGTTCCTCAATATTCACATTTAGTAAAAAATCATTGTTAATTAACAAATGCGTTTTTGAGGATTAAAAAAAATTTAAGAGACGATTTTATTTTTAAAAATCATAATATTCATCAATAATGAAAATCTCCCAAAAAAATTTCAAATATCTTATAAACAATACATTTGTTCATAACAATGTTTTAAACAAATAGAGCTAAATATTATGATAAGTCAATACGAATGAAAATACGAATAAATTTGGATAAAAAAATGTTTTTATTGCTTCAATTGAATTTATCACTTTGTTTTTAATAACAAAGTGGAAAATCTAAATTTTTCAATTTTTCCACTGGAAATATTTTTTAAAGCTTCCAAGAAAATCTCCAAGAAGTAAACAAAATTTGACGTTTTTACTTTAAAAATTATCAGGGTTTTTATGTAAATATAAAACTTTTAAAGTGTATCTAATAAAATAATCACAGGAAAAAATTTTTTCCATGGATTTTCGTTTATTCTTTTTTTTATAATTTTTTATAACTTTTGCAATTTTTTCGAGCCCCTCTTGAAGTTTTTCGATAAGTTACTAGAGGTCATTCAGAGTCCAATGAGCCCTGGATAATAATTTTCGGTGCCCTTGGACAGAAGTTCCAAAAGAAAGGATCTTGTGACCCAGACTATATCTAGTATTTTATTTGAAGTTACATATTTATGGTGATAATTGGAAATATTCTGAAAATAAGGTTCGTTTCTTTATTTTCAAAGCCTCTGCTAGAAAATTTCGAGTAGAACCGTTGAATTTACGATCAGATTATACTGAACAAACATTATACCAGTCACAATTTTTGAACTCCCCAATTCATCTTGCTTTCATTTCTATAAATCACAACTGTCAACATTGCGACTAGAATAGCGTATTCCATTATATACTGAGATCCCATTGAGCAAATGAAATTCCCAAAAGTGACCTACAAATGCACGGAAAGGTTTAAGCTGACATTTTAAATAATGAAATATCCTCGTGGAGTGGACATTGCAAAATATTTATGTAGAATAAAATATTAACCTGTTGCTTGTTAGTTTATTTTCTTTAAGTGATACACGAAAAGATAAACAATTGAAAATATCACTACCTACTGACACTAAGACTGAGAATGGGCAAATATACGGAGTGGAAAAAACTACAGAAACCTTTAAAATTCAATGGGTTTGGTGATGGAACATAACACAAAAAGTAACTTTCAACGAGGAATCTGAATGTCCAGATAGATTTAACCTTGAACCAATTTGAGGGTCATTTCAAGGTCAATTTGTTTTTAATGCGATTCCAAAACTTTGGTCGGATATAATCCAACGCCCTTCGAGCCCGAAACCGGCCTGCAAGTGTGCCCATTTCAAAATTGAAGGTCGACTCTTTCAGTTGTATTGCCAATTGCATATGCAGGAAATTTTCTGTGAAGATTCCTGCACTGACGCCTGTCGGATATAATCCAACGCCCTTCATGGTATTAGCCATGGGAGTAGTTGTTTTCTGATGAGTGGTCCATTTACTTAAAGTGTAGGTGATTTGAAACTGACCTGAACGAATTTATCTTTTGACAAATTTAATTTACTTTGGTAATGCAATCGAAGAGAGTGGAAAATTTTACATTCAAAACTACTTGGGTTTAGGGTTGACGAAACCCTTTGAGATCAAATAAAGGCCAAAATAAATTAAGAGGTGAAGGAACCCCACTATAAAAAGCACCCTGGAGTGCGAAAACTCACTGTTAAAAAGAACCACGAAAGAATACAGGTCGTTTTATGTCAACATCGTTGTTTATGAATTACGATAAAAGTCAGAGTGAACAAGATGGAGACAACATCAAAAATGATCTTGAACGGAATGGCTACTCCAAAGCGATAATGAAACAGACTTTGGAACAGCAAAAGCCTCGCAAAGAAGAGAAGCCATCACAACCAGTGCTTGCACTTCCTTACATCAGAGGATAATCGGAAAGGATAAGAAGAATTGGGCTGCTATCCGTAGCAGCCTCACGAAAACCAGGCTACCAAACGCGGACTGCGATTCCAAGAATTGCATTCACCGGATACCCTGTGAGTGCGGTGAAACTAAGAGGCCATTGAAAGTTCGCATTGTCCACCACAAAAAACACACACAGCGAGGGGAAATCAGCAAATCAGGAACAGCAGAGCATGTTTGGACCCATCAACATAACAAGGAGTGGTCCCAAGTTGAGATCATACATAGAGAGGAACACTGGTTTAGGAGGAAATTCCAAGAAGCTGCATACATGTCCAACAATGTATTCAACCAAGCTAACGTAGAGATACGCAACATATGGAAACTCATAATCAAGCGAAAAATGGCCAACTGCCACCAAACGGTCATCTCCCGCTGAACCGGTGAAGCGGAAAGAGAAAAGAGGAGATGAGTGAAAGTACACGAATGACCCATAAATAATCATCTCTCGGAGGAATTAGTTCAGTCATCACCCGAAGACAATTGTAGATACTAATAATTGAATCGTCGCGTCGTGAAGTAATTTTGCTTGGAATCTCTTAATTTTTAATTTTTTTCTTTAATTTTTCTATTTTTACTTCATTTCACTGTAATTTCATTTCAGGGATTTTTTGCTCAATATAATTGTTATTTTCAGCTATTGTTTTTAATATTTCATTTGTATTGGTTCTTTTAGGTATTTCAAATCATTTTATATAATATTAGACAATGAAAGTCCGAACTTATGGAACGAAAGTATTTACTGAGATACTTCAGTTTGAAGTAGACTTATGACAACGTACAAAACTCATGAAACAACCTGATATAATTTCGTGGTGGCCGTAGTAGTGGACGGACGTGCCGATAACGTCCGTTCACAAAGAAGGTACGCGGATGCCACGTGCTATCGCGGGGGCTTCTATTTATGTTGTGATTGTCTATTGTTCAAAGATGTTTGAGTTTATGTGAAACTTCAGACAAAAATATAAAGTGAGGGCTCCCTTTACTCATGCCGGTATTCAGGCCGGGTGGTTCGGATAACCACGTATAGGGGGCCATGATGGAACTAATAAACTGACAACACTCAAATTGTTCAGTTCATGATATATCTGAATTGTAGGGGTTATATTTTTAGCAGTGATTACGTGAATTGCATGAGTTGTCATGACGAAATTCGAAGAACGAATCCGAACACATCGACGTAATCAACGTTTCAACATAAACGAAGTGCCTTGTAGGTTTTCACTACGAATTCATTTTCTGTGCGACGTCAGAAGCAGGAAAAATTTTATAATTAAAATTCTTTTCAGGGCACTTCACGTGCCTTCAGGAATAGCGAAGATGTGTAGAATTTGAAATAAAAGCCCTGACGGTAGGTGTGCGGAAGTCCAATCATTTTATAAATCTCTACGTTGGTGATGGTAGAAATTGACGTGGAAATGAAAATTAATTTTAAATCGTCAGGGAATCTGCGATTGATTTGAAAGAAAAACTCAGATGACGTACGAATCACATTTGTAATAATTGAAGAGACTTTTTGGAAAAAAAATTAAAGATTTTTCCAGTCCTCCGGAAGATTCGCACTTATATATATGAAACGGAGAAGTAAAAATCCAAAATGATTTTTTCCCAAAACTTCATCTCTCCTAAAATAAATACCTCTTGATATAAAAGACAATCTCCACCAATAGTCGTCACCTTGTAAATAAACTAGAATCATCAGAACGAGATTTGAGTGGTTTCAGACAAAATCCTAAATTTGAAATCATAATTCGTCTATTCCTCTGAAATGGTGTAGCACAGTTATATAAATATTTCATTGGGTGCTTTTCATCTTTAAATTTAAATAAAACAAAGTGTGTTTGAGATATCATCGAAACTTTTTATTTCTTTGAAAGGGGCCATCCATAAAGTACGTCACACGAATTTTAGGACTTTTGAACCCCTCCCCCCGTCCTTGTCACAGGTTGTCACATTTTTATAACCCCCCCCCCCTCCTGATGTGACGTCACACATTTTTTAAATTTATGTATGTATTTAAAAATAATCGAGAGAAAACAGCTATTTTCATTTTTTACTTATTTTTATTAAATAATAATCTAATAAAATCAATATAAAGTCCAACATTTCATAAAACCGAAAAAACAAACGACTAGTTAGAAAATAATAAACGATTAATTATATCAAATTCAAAATTCTCGTGAATTTGAGAATCTCACTTGTATTACAACGCCGCTCTAGAAGTTAAATGACGTTGCATGAGAGATTATCTCATAGCAAGAATGCTAACTTATAAATATATATCAAGTTCGTAAATTTTTAAAATTTTCAATTCACATCCAAACTTTGCGTTTTAGTATTTTAAATTTCAACATGTGACGTCACAAAACTATTGACCCCCCATACCCCTTGTCACACGATGTCACACTTCGGTGATACCCTCCCTCCCCATTAACGTGTGACGTACTTTATGGATGGCCCCAAAGACCTGTTATGGAATACGATATCGTTCGAATGTCCGCCACGGCTTCTCTGGCGAATCCGAAACGTCCTATTTTCCATCACTCTGGGGCATAAATCAGGCTGAATTTGATCGATGGCATGGGTTATATTGACTTTGAGGACCGCTGTGATTTGTGGCTTATTCGCATACACCAGCCACTCAAGAAAACTCCACAAGAAAAGTCTAACGGGATTAAATCGCACGGTCTCGGTGGCCAGTTCACATCACCTCCATGTGAGATGACCATGCCCTCATGTGGCATGTGGCATGAGCTGTATGGCACGTAGCGCCGTTCTGTTGAAACCACATGTCGTTGGTGTTTAGATCATCCAAATGAGGCCAAAAGAAGTTGACCTGAATTAATGGCCTGGCCTGGCTTAAGCAACGTCTTTCTTCCATCCAATTCAGGACAAAAGAAGTTGGCCTGAATTGATGGCCTGGCCTGGCTTAATCAACGTCTTTCTCAAAGAAATGAGGACAGATGATCTTGGATCTCATGTGGATTGGAGATGACCATGCCCTCATGTGGCATGAGCTGTGTGGCATGTAGCGCCGTTCGGTTGAAACCACATGTCCAGATCATCCAATTCAGGCCAAAAGAAGTTGGCTTTAATTGATGGCTTGGCCTGGTTTGGCCAACGTCTTTCTCAAAGAAATGAGGACAGATAATCTTGGATCTCATGTGGATTGGAGATGACCATGCCTCATGTGGCATGAGCTGTGTGGCATGTAGCGCCGTTCGGTTGAAACCACATGTCCAGATCATCCATTTCAGGCCAGAAGAAGTTGGCCTGAATTGATGGCTTGGCCTGGCTTGGCCAACGTCGTTCTTCCAACCAATTGAGGTCAAAAGAAGTTGGCCTGAATTGATGGCCTGGCCTGGCTTAATCAACGTCTTTCTCAAATAAATGAGGACAGATGATCTTGAATCTCATGTGGATTGGAGATGACCATGCCCTCATGTGGCATGAGCTGTGTGACACATAGCGCCTTTCTGTTTAAACCACATGTCGTTGGTGTCCAGATCATCCAAATGAGGCCAACAGAAGTTGGCCTGAATTGAAGGCCTGGTCTGGCTTAACCAACGTCTTTCTCAAAGAAATGAGGACCCATGATCTTGGATTTTATGTGGATTGGAGATGACAATGCCCTCATGTGGCATGAGCTGTGTAAGACGTAGCGCCTTTCTGTTGAAACCACATGTCATTGGTGTCCAGATAATCCAAAAGAAGCCAGAAGAAGTTGGCCTGAATTGATGGCTTGGCCTGGCTTGGCCAACATCGTTCTTCCATCCAATTCAGGCCAAAAAAAGTTGGCCTGAATTGATGGCCTGGCCTGGCTTGGCCAACGTCTTTCTCAAAGAAATGAGGACAGATGATCTTGGATCTCATGTGGATTGGAGATGACCATGCCCTCATGTGGCATGAGCTGTGTGGCACGTAGCGCCGTTCTGTTGAAACCGCATGTCGTTGGCTTCCAGATCACCAATTGAGGCCAAAAGAAGTTGGCCTCAACCGATGGCTTGGCCAACGTCGTTCTTAAAGAAATAAGGACAAATTATCTTGGATCTCATGTGGATTGGAGATGACCATGCCCTCATGTGGCATGAGCTGTGTGACACGTAGCGCGTTTCTGTTGAAACCACATGTCGTTGGTGTCCAGATCATCCTAATGAGGCGAAAAGAAGTTGACCTGAATTGATGGCCTGGCCTGGCTTAGCAACCGTCGTTCTCAAAGAAATGAGGATTAATGATCTTGGATCTCATGTGGATTGGAGATGACCATGCCCTCATGTGTCATGAGCTGTGTGACACGTAGCGCCGTTCTATTGGAACCACATGTCGTTGGTGTCCAGATCATCCAAATGAGGCCAAAAGAAGTTGACCTGAATGGATGGCCTGGCTTGGCTTAGCAAACGTTGTTCTCAAAAAAATGAGGACAGATGATCTTGGATATCATGTGGATTGGAGATGACCATGCCCTCATGTGGCATGAGCTGTGTGTCACGTAGCGCCGTTCTGTTGAAACCACATGTCGTTGGTGTCTAGATCATCCAAATGAGGCCAAAAGAAGTTGACCTGAATTGATGGCCTGGCCTGGCTTAGCAAACGTCGTTCTCAAAGAAATGAGGACCGATGATCTTGGATATCATGAGGATTGGAGATGACCATGCCCTCATGTGGCATGAACTGTGTGGCACGTAGCGCCGTTCTGTTGAAACCACATGTCGTTGGTGTCCAGATCATCCAAATGAGGCCAAAAGAAGTTGACCTAAATTGATGGCCTGGCCTGGCTTAGCAAACGTCGTTCTCAAAGAAATGAGGACCGATGATTTTGGATATCATGTGGATTGGAGATGACCATGCCCTCATGTGGCATGCACTGTGTGGCACGTAGCGCCGTTCTGTTGAAACCACATGTCGTTGGTGTCCAGATCATCCAAATGAGGCCAAAAGAAGTTGACCTGAATGGATGGCCTGGCTTGGCTTAGCAAACGTCGTTCTCAAAGAAATGAGGACCGATGATTTTGGATATCATGTGGATTGGAGATGACCATGCCCTCATGTGGCATGCACTGTGTGGCACGTAGCGCCGTTCTGTTGAAACCACATGTCGTTGGTGTCCAGATCATCCAAATGAGGCCAAGAGAAGTTGACCTGAATGGATGGCCTGGCTTGGCTTAGCAAACGTTGTTCTCAAAGAAATGAGGACAGATGATCTTGGATATCATGTGGATTGGAGATGACCATGCCCTCATGTGGCATGAGCTGTGTGGCACGTAGCGCCGTTCTGTTGAAACCACATGTCGTTGGTGTCTAGATCATCCAAAAGAGGCCAAAACAAGTTGACCTGAATTGATGGCCTGGCCTGGCTTAACCAACGTCTTTCTCAATGAAATGAGGACATATGATCTTGGATATCATGTGGATTGAAGATGACCATGCCCTCATGTGGCATGCGCTGTGTGGCACGTAGCGCCGTTCTGTTGAAACCACATGTCGTTGGTGTCCAGATTATCCAAATGAGGCCAAAAGAAGTTGACCTGAATTGATGGCTTCCTGGCCTGGCTTAGCAAACGTCGTTCTCAAAGAAATGAGGACAGATGATCTTGGATATCATATGGATTGAAGATGAACATGCCCTCATGTGGCATGAGCTGTGTGGCACGTAGCGCCGTTCTGTTGAAACCGCATGTCGTTGGTGTCCAGATCACCAATTAAGGCCAAAAGAAGTTGGCCTCAATTGATGGCTTGGCCAACATCGTTCTTAAAGAAATAAGGACAAATGATCTTGGATCTCATGTGGATTGGAGATGATCATGCCCTCATGTGGCATGAGCTGTGTGGCATATAACGGCGTTCTGTTGAAACCACATGTCCAGATCATCCAATTCAGGCCAAAAGAAGTTGGCATAAATTGATGGCTTGGCCTGGCATGGCCAACGTCGTTCTCAAAGAAATATGGACCGATGATCTAGGATCTTATGTGGATTGGATCGTCTCAAATTCGACAATTTTCTTTGTTCACGAACCCATTCATCCAGAAATGGACCGCATCATTTTTCAATTGAACGGCAAACCTTGGTTCAACAAGCCTAGCCGTCGCCTGCAAAAATTTCGCCTACCGGCAATGGCGCAAAGTTCCCAGTGGCGAAAAAGTTTTTTTTCCTTATTCAGAGGAAAGGGGCAAATTTCGGATATGCAGTTGGTTAGTACCTTGTCCACTAGATGGAGTGACTTTTTCTTGTTCACTCCAACTAAGGAACAAGAATGAAATACTCTGAAAGAATTCCAATTTTCAATAATGGAATATCATTGACTTTATGTCGATGATGGTCACTACCTTGCACCGACGAGTAGCTAATGAGCCCGAAACCGTTCTGCAAGTGTGCCCGTTCCAAAATTGAAGGTCGACTCTTTCAGTTGTATTGCCAATTGCATATGCAGGAAAGATTCCTGCACCGACGCCTGCGGATTGGTTGTTTTCTGATAGGCGTCAGTCCATTCAACCTACTGTGTAGGTATATCCGAGACTGGCTTGAACGTTTAAAGTTCATTTCTTTAGATTTGTTTACTGTCAGTCTTCAAGCATAGCCCACTGACTAATAAGAAAAAAATATGTTTTTGTAAATTGGCTTTGCCGTTGAATGAATAAATAAATAATGTCAGGACAGGCAATTCCGCTTTCTGCTTCGATAAGTTTGTTGGAGGTTAAAGTGGAAACCAATATGTTTTGGCGAAACACTCTTCCGAACCATAAAACTGTACACACCTCAGCAACTTTTGATGCTTTATAAAGCTAGAACAGACTTTTTTTGAAAAATTGTTCTCATGTATGGAGCTCCGCCCCTAAGCATACCCTGAAGCTGCTGAATCCCATCCAGAAAGTAGCCATCCGCCTGACTGGAGACGCTAACATCACTTGCAACTTTGATAGTCTGGAACATCGAAGAACAGTTGGAGATTTGTCTGACTTCTATAGATACTTTCGCACAGACACCACTCTTAGAGGGTCTTAAGGAGTTTACTGTAGCGTACCCACATTGGAAGTGATTTTGTTAAGGGCGGTTTATTGAAGTTTTATTCGAAGAATTTTGGCTATTGCCATAAATACATGAACGGTGACGTAACTTTCACATTTTCCTAATGGTTTTGATGGTTATTCATTGAATGTTGGATAAATATTGAACAAATATTTCAATTATTTCATTTTCGGTTGAAATTCAAGGTATGAATGAGGAACTGTCCTTCTGCTTTGCCATTCCAAATTTAATGTTAATATACGTACGTAAACTTGAGTGACAACAGAATATTTATGGAAATAGGTGTGTATGTAGTCGGTATCTTTCGTCTCATCACTATCCTTGGAGTTCCTAAGTTTACCTAATTGAACACTAGATTCAATTTTGCTCAGCTTACGACCTGAAAACTTCCGATTAACTGCCGAGCGTTTTTGTCGCACCAGCGCAAGTGTGAAACAAGCCTAAGATAGTCTCAACGGAAGTACTCTATTAGGCCGAATAGAAACACATGCTTTGATGATTTGAATCAATTTCCACACGACATAACCTGATAGTAAATGCTCAACAATCCTCAGCAATAACAATTAGCAGACATCAAAGATTTGTGATCCACCGGGCGCTGGTGTAAATAACACTTCCAGTCAGAGCAGTTTGAGTGTGCCACTAAACCATTTAGTGCACGATTTACTTACTGCAGACGACATAAAACAGATCATTTCCCCAACTAATAAAAATCCTATCTGGTACTTCGATTTCCTACGAAATGACCTCTACTTACACTAAAACAGTGCCAGACTGTCTCTGATAGTTCGCCCCGTCATTAAATATAGTCGCGTCAATCAATCCTTTGATGTCCTCATAAACAGCGCACCGTCGATATTGACTACAAAAATGTCGCTTTTTATATTGTTGAAGGTTAAAAAAAATTCCACATCATTATCTAACCAAAGAAATACTTAATAAATCTGTTATTTCGTTATGGGGTTACCCCGGACAATTTTGAATTGAGGAAAGTAATTCTCACAGTGCCGATTATAATTCAAAAACATTTAGAATTCGCATATTTCGAACGCCTTCTATACCATTTCACCACACAAACACCTGCCATTCATTTCATGATAAAATAATCAAGATGACTGCCGCTAGTCAGTGCCCTGTTTGGATTTTCTTTGATATCAGCAGGGCGACTGTGTTGATCAGCAAATTCATATGCTCAGTTGGAAAGAATAATTTCTCCACTACAAATAACAGTGGGTTAGCCTCATCAAGACAATTTTCATGGAAACGTAATGTCTTCATTACATAACACATCCGTGTGTGTGCCACAGGGTTCTGTTCTGGGTCCAATACGATTCCTCATTTATATACATTCAACGCCGATTATACTTTTCTAGTCACGACTGATATATCAGAATTTATTCTTGAACAGATTGCAAATGAATAATTATTTGATGTTTCTTGTTAGTTAGGGAAGCCACAGATTATGCTGTAGACGACCCCTCCCGATATAGAAGGCCCCGACACTCTGTCGAAAAAGGCCCTCATGTCCCCCGTTAACGGATGAATAACTTTTTCATCCATCCCACCCCAGCCAGGTAGGGGTATCCCGTGAAGGGCGGCACTGATGTCTAAGGACTTCATGCCGTCACCAATCAGTCATGAACCCATTGGTCCCTCTCAAGATCAACAATCAGCCAAAAGGGTAGGTGAGCTGGTCTCCAAACCTGGATGAAATGACGATGACATTCTGGTTGATGTTTCTTCATGGTTTTCTGAAAACTTCTGATTTGTGGATAAGTCTGAAACCTAGTATAGTTGAAGACAATTGGCGATCAATTCCACAACAAAGAGTACAGTCTTTTTATGTAATAATGGCATAGATTATTAAACAAAAAAATTGGAATTAGTTTAATTAGTCCAAATTAGCAAATTATTTATCGATATACGTGAATGAAATACTCGTAAATCAAAACTAATATGTACAGCAACATTGCAAATAATACATTAAATATATGAATTTACTGGTTTATTATTGTACACGACAAAAAATCACCACCCAAAATTTTCATAATGAAGAAAAGAGAATTGAAACTTTCTATGGTTTTTACCACTTTTATTTGTAATTAACGTTACTGCAGTTTTGTCCTATGAGGACATTTTCAAACGTATACATTAAACTAACAATGGTTCATTACATTAGCCCTTATATAGCACCCCTGTAGGTGATAATAGAGGTACTTGGCTTGATTGAGTACCTGAATTTACAGTTCACAATGCGGATGTGCCAATTTAAAAACCGGCGAGTAAACTAAATCGATTTGATCATTTAACAGATTGCACTCGCAATGTTTATGCTGGTGAATTTCCAAGGATTCTATATAATTGAGTTTATAACCCTTCCTTGCAAAGTGCAAATTTTCCGTATCGTTTAAATTCGGGAACTTGTGGTTGCTTTCCAAGGAATGGTTTGAATCATTTTTACCTAGTCTGGAGGACCTTTCATGTTCAGCATACCATTTTTGGAAATTTCGACCACATTGTCCCACATAAACACTATTACACTCCGGACACTTAAGCTTATAAACTCCAGATTTCTCCAACTTGTTCACCTTATCTTTGGCATTGAAAAGGAAATCAGACAACCTTACATGTGGTCTCAATGCCACTACCTCATTGTTTTTCCTGAAGAAACCCGCAATTATCTCTGTTCTTTTTCCAAAATATGTTAGAGTTACCCATTTGTTAATTTCTGGTTGTTTGACCTGAGGGTGTATTAATCTGTGAGTGAATTTACGGCTTTGTTTTCTAACTAGAATAGAAACTTTCAATTTTCTTTTCTTCATTACGATTTCCTACCACGTAGTAACGGCTACATCCATCAATTTATTCAAAATTTTCGTCATCATTTTGCGTATCAAAAACACCTTCTTTTAGGTGAATATCGCAAAATTTCTACTGTCTTCAACGCAGGCATCTGAGTAATAAAGCCAACTTCTTCTGCAACTACAAGCTGATCCGCATTCTATTTTGCGAGAGCAAAAAATGATTTCCAAATTAGGTTTCGTCATTTTGATCGGATTTGAGTGGCCAACCTCATTCTTCAGGACGTATTGAAGCATTATTTTTTCATTGTTGATCTTCGTTGTAATTTCAAATACTGCTTACACTTAGGCTTCGGGTACGAAAATGGCGACGGCCGAGCGATGGTGAGGCGACGAGACGTCGGAACGGTGGCAATGCATACAATAACATCGACTGTATAGGAGCGCACGAAATGAGCGAAACTGGAAAATTGCTTTAACAAAGATTTTCTCGGTCAAACAAAGCTAAAACTAAATAACTAACATTAATATAATATACGTGAAATATATAAAAACAGTTCGAGAAAAACAACTTCATTGACGCGACTAACAACAGGGTATAATCAAATCGATCGCGTTTGTATAAGAGTCGGTTATTTACATAAAAGCATTTCCCACACGTTTTATTTTTGAACGGGTTACGAAATCCTTGTTTACACTCATTCATTATGGACGATATAATTATCAGTTATCTGGTTTGTTTTGTTTCAATGTTGATGAACAGTTTCGTCAATAATTAACGAATGCGCTGATTGGAATAACAACTAATCGAAAACGGAAACTAGAGGTTAAAATAATGTTTGAGTTTCTGCAGGCATGTTGGAAACGATAATACTGATAAATTTTTTCGGAGTCTTTCGTAAATCCATACAGCGTTCGAGATAAAGATATTTTCCAGATAGTTTTGATAAAACATATTTTGCGCAATTGTCCATTAGATTTCAGAAAACAAACAACTTACTCTATTCATTGGAAGTGTGACTGGAGCTGCATAATGAGGAAGTGCACCATCCTGCTGAAAAACTATTTCGCTTTCGAATAAATTTATATCCTCCTCAATTGCCCTATTGATGCACGGTATTATTCGATTCTCCAACATATGCAAATATTTATTACTAGTCAAATTATCATAGATAAAAAAAGTTGATCCGTTTGGTGAGACTTTCACAAAACTCGATACGTCTATCGAAATCATCTTCGTTCAATTCATGAACTCGTCTAATCTTATATGGATGAAATTTGTACTTATGAAGGATCCTAAAAACATTTGTACGACTGTTTTCTAATTCTCGAGATAACTTGATAAGAGATTGCGAATTTTCTATTGGTCCAAAGTGCCCTAAAACTGCAGTACAAGTAGCTTCATCGTTGACAACTCCTGAACGGTTACGCTTTTTATTGTTAACAGATCCAGTTTTCATAAATTTGTTCAATGACACAGGTCTGCAAGAAACTTTTAAACATTTTGTTTTGATTTCGTTAACTGATCTTTGAGTAGTTTTTTGCGCTGATTTCAAAAATCACATTTGTTTTTTTCTATCACGTAAGGTTTGCCTACAAAATAAGGATGAAATAATTGAATAAGTACAAAAAAACGAGGAATTGTGGATTTATTTTTATTATTTTAACATG
This sequence comes from Leptinotarsa decemlineata, assembly GCF_025532065.1. NCBI lineage: Eukaryota > Metazoa > Arthropoda > Insecta > Coleoptera > Chrysomelidae > Leptinotarsa > Leptinotarsa decemlineata. Next base: position 8,466,718 of record NW_027412690.1, read on the forward strand.
AAGTTAAAGCAAAAAACAATGCTACATAGCTAAACTAAGCATAATAGTGATACACAAGTGTTTGCAAAGTGATTATAAGTGTTTGTAAAAACGTTTTCTTTTTCCGTCAAAGCTTCTTTTGGTACTTTTTCGGCTGTGTTCTTGTGAATTTTCCCTTTTTAACACCCATCATGTTAACATTCCACCGACCTTGGTATCTGCGTTCCATTTCTCACAACCCTTAGATTTTCGGGAAAGTATTCCAGATGTGAGTGAAGGAAATGGACTTTGGCACTCATGTTGCAGCCCAACATTTTGTAGTTTTGTATCAATTCAGCAAACAAAGTTTTGCTTTGCCTTCTTTTGGTTTAGCATCAGATGGACCAGGAAACTTTTAAGAAAAATACTTGATACAATCTCCTTCTTTGTCTAATACTTTCACAAACTGTTCCATTAGCCCCAATTTGATATGGAGTGGTGGAAGTAAGATTTTCTGAGGATCCACTAAACTTTGTTTTTCAACCTTTTCAACTCCAGGAATAAGACCCTTTCTTATTGGCCACACCTGCTTGACATAGTGTTGTTTCCTGTCACGGCTATCCCATTCACATAGAAAACATGGAAACTTAGTGTAACCACTTTGTTGACCTAGTAACATTGAAATAACTTCCAAGTCTCCAGAAATGGTCCACTTATGATCAGAGTAGCTAAGCTTATTAAGAACAAATTCAAGATTTTCGTAGCATTCTTTCAAATGGACTGAGTGTCCAACAGGCACAGAAGCATATTGGTTCCCATTGTAAAGAAGTACAGCTTTCAAACTTCTTTTTGATGAATCAATGAAAAGTCTCCATTTCTCTGGTTCATACGTTATGTTGAACTTTTCCATGACGCCGGGTCCATTGTTGCAGAAAATTAGATCACCCTCTTGTTTGAAAAATGGGACAAATTCCCTTTCTCTAAATCGGTACCATGAAAATGAAACAGCGGAGGCTAACATATGTCTTTCTTCAAGTCTAGACCCTAAAACTTCTGCTGAGTTCTGACACATACATGCCTTGTTCCAGTAGGAACTGGATTTTCCCAGTTTAGATTCGTTTTGTTATTGAAATGAATAGAATAAAACCGTATTTCATCTCAGATATACACTCACATTGTGTAGTAACTTGTTCATCATAAAAGGTCCATAATTCAGACTCAATTTACCGCTTATAAAGGCTATATAATACAGAAACACCAAACCCATACCGAACCTAAAAACCCACTCAATAAGAAAATTTCAGGTGAAATTTTTTTACTATTTTTTCCTTAATCTGCACACGAAATACTGTTATGTCGTACATTCCTTCCTGGATGATTATTATTGAACATACGGGCAGCAGCTCTAGCACAATTTCCATTTTGGTAGTACAAACTCACTATTTCAATCCGTTCTCGAAGCGTATAAACCATTGCTTCTCAAGAATTCACAAAAACAGAAACACCAATTGTAACTTCACCTGGTGGGTAATCGTTATTGTAGAATGAGACAGATACAAAATGAAGAGAATATCGAATTCAAACACAACTAGGCAAAATAAGATTTTTTTGAAGTATACGTCACAAAAACACAAAAACAGATTGTACAAAAGTTCATTTAGGGTGGCTAGTTTTCAACTCAAATAATATTCAGCTTCTAAACTATGAGCTTCAGACCATAATGTATTCTAGTTTGTTGAACTCTGTGAATCATGGAACATATGATAATGCAAAACATCTTCTTGAAAATCATTACTGCCTCATTTGGATGTCTGATGTTTTTGATGGAGCGGATGCCTACTAACACTTTTCAAGCCATTGATTCGGTATTTTCCCCATCAAGAAGCAGTGCGAAATTAAAACACGAAAATGTTTTTGATCCATTGTTTTGAAAATAACAAAAGTAGTGTCAGTCTTAGCACAACAACTCGCAAACTTATGAGTAGAATATCATGAAATTTCAACGGCTTTCTCTTGAAGGTTGGTACTAACCAAAAAAGCGGTGAAATAAATAAGGCAGAAAAAACACGGTGTTGAGTTTTGTGTCCTTCATGAACATTCACTAAATCCTTCATAATTCACATACATTTTCTTGAGCTTCAGTTTCTACAAAAATTATTGATTTTTGTTTCGGAAAAAATGTCAAGGGATTTTTCCTAGAATTGAACTAAAATCCACACACGGTTCCAAAGCTGCAGTTCAAAACCGTCAAATAGAACGAATAAATTTACACCCTGTAGTTTAGCCAAAGAAAGCCGCCTGGCAGGCAAATAAGGAACAACACTGGGCGATGACTCCATCGAAACAACAATGAATAACAAAAAAATATCGTAATAGCCAGGCACGACAGACACGCAGCAGCGCATCTCCTGACTATGTCCGCCCATTTAAACTGCTTGCCCGCAACTATATCAACCAGATTTTACAACCATCATAGGCGTATCTGTAGAATCAATGGGGAATGTTCCTCCTGACGAAAATCAAGTAGTTTTCATAAAAGAGCTCCAAAACAACGCATTTTAAACTCATCATTTCAACCTTTTTCTTTAAAAAATCATTTAAATACCTAAAAAAGAGGAATGAAATAATGCATTCAACATTTGAAGGGATTCGTTTCTATTTCACCATTTGACAACATCGGTTATAGTTCATAAAGGACAATGAATCTAATACCTGTATAAGATAAACAAAGATGACATATTTCAGAGGCGTGCTGTTCTGCTTACTTATGTGAGTTCCGAGACATTCTGTGACATATGACATTTTGTGCACTCTATATAAATAAATAACAAAACAACTGTTGTTTATGTGGCTTGTGGAGGTGGTATTGAACTATAATTTATATTTTGCCTTAATTGTTGATTCATAAATATAATTTTTCCTTTTTCAAAGTAGAATCTAGGTACGTATAAATTATTTCAACTTGATATAGGCGCTGTTGCCAGTGTGTGAATTAGAAACAAATCCCTTTAAAAATTAAAACCCTACATTTGAAACATCAATTTGAATAAATTTTCGAAGTGAATTTGAAAAAATCATGAATTAAACTCAACTTCATTTTGTTTAAACTTGCATTTGCTGTAATAACCCAAATTGAGAAACATTCCCCATTCAGAGGGTTTGTGATAGAATTGGCAGGCACTTGATGAAAATCAATCAATCAATTAGTGATTTAAATAGTTTTCCATACTGAACCATATGACATTCTTTCTTCTTTGATTGACAACATTATACCCACTTAATGTACCACTAGATGAGAAAGTAAAAGCACCTAAAGGCTCACTTTCGACCAAAAGAGGTCAGATGTCAATCTTGCTGAAGTACCCATCAGTAAGTTGAGGACTGCTCCGGAGGAGCGGGAATGGATGGACGAGATGAGATGTTCTGCACACAGTAACCGTGTGGAGAATATTTCAACTCAGGGCACTCAACCCCTGAGGGTGCATGGGGGGACCTTATGTACAATAATTTTAACTGAGTTTATACCTAAACTAAAACTAATTAAAACATTTCAACAACAGAAAAGATATTTTAGGAACTCCCTTAAATGTGAACATGAAAATAACCTCAGTTCATGTATTAACAATTTCCACATACCATCTCAAGGAACTAAGTACTCAAAGGGGTCAGTATCAAGGCTATGGAGTCTCATCGAAGAGATCAAGCTGAACAATGAGCTCTAACAACCAAGGATGATAACAATAGATCTGAAAGGGTCGCACTGAATCAGGCCATGGGCTAGCTGGTTCCCCGACAATCTAATTTAATCTTCTATGCTCTATTATGTTCTTTTATTCTTTGTGAAAATGATCTTCCCGTTTAGCCCATATAAAGTTTTGGAATGAACCAAAAGTCAACTCTTATACTCAGGTTTTGATTAGAGAAAACGTAGCCTCAATACTCAGCAATACCCATCATCGAAACATATAAATTATTTATCAACAGTAAAGAAAATCATTCATGTTTGAATTTGATAGATACTGTTATGCATCTGTAATTAGTGAGTAAACTTCTAAAATTCAGCAACTTTATTATTACTCAAAATAAAACTCAAGACACTTTCTTATCACATATTATTATTTCACATGTATTTCGCTGGAAAGCTATTGCTTCCTTACCAACTAACCTAACTTAATCTGGATTACTATGTCTTCTGTGTGACTGCAAATATAAGATAATCCCTTCATAAAAATTATCATTCGTAACTACAATACCCCGTCAAACACTACGAGAAAAATTGGTAGAGAAGTTTTTATGATATACTTTTAGGTACAGTTTAAATGTCTGATGGGTGTACGTTTCTCAACGAAAATCCTCTACTTCCTTGGTGGCACTCTAGTACTAGCAATAAGGTAACACGTTGTCTGTTCAATGCTGATAAGGCTAATAGGGCATACAGTGCAGATTATTATGTTTCTGCTAGAAATTCCTTTCCTGGTTATTTCTTTCGTGGCGATTGAGATACCAGCCAGCTCTGTTTGGACCACGCTGGTATTTCTTCCCATCCCCCACTCAATCCTTAGGCTCAGTAATCTGAGTACACTCCACATCCTGATGCTTCTTAGGTTTTTGAGCCTTCTTTGGTTTTTGAGCCATCTGTATACATGCGCATTGCATTTGTAGCATCTGACTCTGTGATCTATTCAACTTGTATTTTGTAGGGTTTATTAAACACAAACCTGGGTTCAATTGCATCACTGGTTGCCTGCAACAGAGGTTGCGCAGTAAGCGCTTTCCGCCATAGGCTCAGCCTCAGTTGACCCATTCCTACTTAGAGGTTTACACCGCTGTATTTGATATAACTTTTGGGTGGCCGTTCCTTGTAGAACTTTCAGTCCCCATGCAATGGCTCCGTATGTTAACATATGTCTTATTATTGCATTGTAGATCCGGGTGACCACACGGGGTGAAAGACCCCATGCGCATCCCACTGTCCTCCGACGTTGCTCATAAGCCATTATGCTTTTTTGCACAACTCTGTAGGTGAGAATTCCATGTTAGCTTTCTGTCGAGGATAGTAGCAAGGTATTTCACTTCTTCAGAGAAGTTTAGTTTGCTTTTGAAGATTTCTGGAGGTTTTAAGCCCGATAAACTTCTTTTCCTGGTGAAAAGGACCATCTCAGTCTTCTTGGGATTGATCGACAGTGAGTGTTTCGTACACCATTAATTTGAGTCCATCCTGCGCTCAGACCCTTTAGTAATAGTTGGTTTGGAAAATCCAACCAATGCGACTAGTAACATATTTTTACACGACGATTTTATGCACTTCCAACAAAATGAAGCTCCACCACACTGCTTTCTTGCAGCTAGACAATAGCTGAATAATAGTTTTGCTGGCAGTTGGATTATTCGAAGAGGAGCAATAGAATGGTCACCACGATCACCCGACTCATCGCCTCTAGATTACTAATAGTAAAGCAACAACAAAACAGTACCAGAATGAGAGCTTGTAGTATTTTTGTAGGGGAACGACCTTCAAAATGGGGTATCACTCAACTCCACTTTCCAGTTGATATTGTTGACATTGTATCCGCCCTTCCCAGAGAATTGTTGATGATCAATCGATAACTTTCCTGCGAATTGTCTTGCTTTTGCATATTTTTAGGTTTTTTAGAGAATGGTGCGTTTCCAAATTGACACCCCGTATATTGTTTCCATACCACTTTTGCTGACTGACATGAAATCACTCAGCTCTCAGCTCGATCGGCTCGCGTTATGTTATAGAATGTTCCTCGTGACGTGTCCCTGATTTTATCGATCGAATCCCAACATGGATGTTACAAGATATGTTCGCGAATCAAGTTTTCTAAGAAACGCGTTGTTCAACTTTTTGCACACATTTAGCGAGACTACTTTGTTCCGTATCAAGTTATCTTGATGACTGTGTATTAATGTGTGAACAAAGTTGTAGAGTATAGGCTTTCCAGACATTCTCAACATACAGGGTGTCTAAACCAAGATGCGTTAAAGGAAATTAGACTTCTAGCATCGACAGCTGTCTTGAGTTTTTTTAAGGACAAAACACAAGCGCTACAGGAAAATCCTCAAGGCGCTCTAAGAGCGGTGCCTGTGCGAAAGTAGATATTCACTCCAGATTTGAATCGTTGGAGATTAAATTCATCTGAAATATACAGGGTGTCCCATATAAAATTCCGTGGGCGAATATCTAAAAAATGAAAGAGAATATCCATATTTCGTGAAAGTAGACGATTTTGGTGTCAAAGGGTCCTCTTATTTACGTAGAGATCCAGCACTAGTCGTCATCCGCTAGGGCGTCGCGACACCGACGCCAATTTTTTTAAATAATAACCCAGTATTTTCAATTGGTTTTTGAATTCTGCATTAAAACTTGGCAAGTTAACTTGGGTGTCACACAAATAGGTGTTTCCACTTATGTTTCGCTTGTGTTTACGCAGCTATTTTTATCAAGTACTTTCTTCGTTTTTCCCACTTTGTCTTCAATCGAGGACCGCTTGCCCGGTACTGACGATGCCCAATAGGCTGAAACAGCTGTCTACCGGATATATATATATATATATATATATATATATATATATATATATATATATATATATATATATATATATATATATATATATATATATATATATATATATATATATATATATATACATCGGAAAAGTCTAGGGATATTTTTAAAAATGGCAATAATTTTTTTTTAGATCACTTTAGGGAAAAAAAAATTGGAATCAGTACAAAGTATGGCCTCCACGCTGGTTTATTACGGCCCTACATCTATCGTGCATCGACAAAATGAGATTGTCAATGTCTTGTTGAGGTACATTTGCCAATTCAGCGATTAAAAGCTCTCTCAATTGAAACGTTGTGTGAATGTTCCCCATATGCGGAGTAATTTTTCGTTGAAGCATGTCCCACACATGCTCGATGGGATTCAGGTCCGGTGATTGTGCTGGCCATGGCAATACATTAACTCCTTCGTTGGTGAGCCAGTCAGTCACTAGACGCGCGACATGTGGACGAGCATTATCGTGCATTAGGTGGAAGTTTTCACCAACAGCATCAGCAAATGGACGGACGATAAGTAGAAGAATGGTGTCGAGGTACTGTCGAGCTGTGAGGGAGCGATTTGGAAAAACGAGATCGGTTCTGCCGCCGATCATGATCCCGTCCCATAGCATTACTGTACCACCTCTGTATGTGTGGACTTCCTGGACGTGTCTCAAACGTTCATTATTTCCAGGTCGTCTCCACAGTCTTACTCGACAAGAATCTGGATGAAATCCAAATCTGGATTCGTTTGTAAACAAAACTATGGCCCAATCATTTGCATCCCAGTTTTGATGTTCTTGACACCACTCTAATCTTCTACCGCGATTGCCTCTCGACAAAGGTGGACATCTAAGTGGCCTTCTGTTGTGGAGATCTGCTTCATGCAGTCGATTTCTGACAGTACCACGACCAATGGTTACCTGGTGCGTCTGCTGCAACACGTTAACCAACTCAGGTGTTGTGATTGTCGGTTGTCTTCTTGCGGTTAAGACCAAAAATCGGTCTTGAACTGCAGTTGTAGCGCGTCCTCGCCCTACAGATTTTTGAACAATAAACTTTTCAATGATATAAAAAAAAAATATCGATAAACTTCGTATACTCAAATGTAATTCAAAATCAGATATCAAAACTAAAGAAGATATTATAACAGAAGATATAAAACATTTTCTCGCCTTAGGATTCAATTTCAGCTTGCCACCAACTACCACAGAGGTGAATATACCAAATTTACTTTCAGATATTGAAAACCTGATAACTGGGTTTTTTTTAAAGAAAAAAAAAAGAAAATAAATCCACTATTGTTTAACTTTCTTTCGTCCTTTTATATGTTCAAGTCATTGTTTTTTACTCATTTTTACTGCACTGAAGAAGCTTCCCACGAAAAGCGAAACCTTTGGCAAAATTGAGGAGTTTTGATTTTTGATTTTTTGACTGAGAGACCCCGGTACTCCATTTTACTGTAGAAGTTATAAAGCTTAAAATCCTTTTTGTGACATATGTTAATATTAAAATACTGAAAATAGAAAAAAAAATGTTGCATCAGTGATTTAGTTATTTGTATGTCGGATATGACGAATGTCATTTTTCGTAAAGGCATACGGGGTTTTTCAATGACTTTTTTGTTTTTTCCTTCTATATTCTGAGAAATATAAAAATTGTATACAGGTGTAACAGGGAAAACTTTTTAGTTACTATGAAGTTCGCATTTAAATGCAAAGAATTCAAAATACGTATACATTGGCTCCTTCGCCATATTATTGGACATGTTTTTCGTTGGACATTTCAAGCTAAGTTATTTCACGACGTTTCGATTTTTAGTATCTACAATCGTCTTCGGGTGACAACTGAACTTATTCCTTCAAGAGGTGACTATTTATAGGTCATTTGGCTTTCACCTATCCCCTCTACCTCTACCTCTACCTCTACCCTCTCCGCTTCACCGGTTTAGCGAAAGATGGCCATTTGGTGGGAGTTGGCCGTTGATGTGATCGAGAATGGTGTCTAGTTCTGTATTCCCATGGTTCCATTTTATGAAGGTGTTGTCAACGTATCTCAACCAGACTCGAGGCTTCTTGTGGGCTTCTTCAACGGTTTGAAACCACTCCATACATATGTTAGCTATAACAGGTGAAAGTGGCGATCCCATTGGCGATTCCTCATCTTGCGTAAATAATTCGTCCTTCAGTTGGAAATAGCAGTTTCGAATGACTAGGGTGCTGTGTACGAACACAAAAATATTTTCCCAACAACTACTTCTTTATGAACATTGAATTATAATTTTTTTTCTGATGATCAGTTTTTACTCCAAATAATCGTTATGGAATTTAATCAGACATCATTCACAGGATTGCTGCACAATATAGTATGTGAAAGAGGTAACATTTTACACACATGGAACACTGTTATCCTTCGGAAAGACACTTACTCTATTGGCTCTATAGCATAAATTGAAAGAGTTGAATTTTTAGGAGAAAATAATTTTTGGAAAAGAAAAGTTTTTTGTATAAATAAGTACAAGGAAGACGTACGCAATTTGTTTTGATGCTGGTTCAACTGCAATTTCACAAGTTTGACGTTTTTCAAAATATATAAAACCCTTTTTTTGTGTGGAACTAATTAACTTTTGTGTACAACTAATATTTCTCCGCCCTGTACGTCGACGCAACGGACCCAGATCGAATTATTATCACAGTCAACACAAACAAGGTGGGCGTAGAGACAAGCGAAACCAGATTGATCATCAATCAGAGCATTATGCATACGCCATTAAAGTTCCTCGTTCAGGGTTAGCCGGTATCTGTAATCTTCCCCGTCACGGCTAGCTCTGATTCGAACGTTGCGTGGGTTCCTAGCAACGTATTCAAAGCCAACTATCGACTTTCACTCTAAATTAACCATTAGCGTGTTCGATTGTACTGCTTTCGACATGGTTGAGGCAGTCTTTGGTTGGCAATTTCTATAAACAAAAGATTATTTTGAAGCAACCGGTGACTTCTTAGAGTATGTGAATGATGAAGTTACGAACACCTTTATATTATATGTCGATTGTGTTAGCACTGCCAAAGAGAGAAATCATCAATGGTCCATCAACTCTTCGTCCAATTTCTCTAATCTCTGCAATGGCTAAATTAGTTAAAACAAGACTCCTTTGCTTTCTGAATGGAAACAAAATAATAAGAGATTGCCAGTTTGGTTTCCAAAAGCAAAAAAAACACTTCCGATGCCATATTTTCTTTTCTTTGCAATGTTTATTCCAACATAAGTGACAAAGACACAGTGGCTGCGGTCTTCTGTGATATAGCCAAATCATTTTATTGCGTGAATCATAAAATTATTTCAAGGAAACTCAGTAGATACGGTATAACTGGACTCCTACCTATCTCCACAATATTTGTTTTAGTGACAAATGTACATTGCCGTTATTCACCATTGACACCATCCCTCATAGAGTAAGATCCCAGAGCGATCAGACATAACTTATTTTCACACAGATGAAACCTTAGAGTCTCAGTAGCGTCTCGTGTGTTTTGAATACCTGCGTATTTATGAAACTTGCTGAGTGACACCTGGGCAGGTACCAGGTGAGAAAGGTAACTAAAAATAAGAGCTACTCAACTTAAATTTGTATAACTGATTTTTATACATATTTTATAGAATATTATTTTGAAATACTGTAATAAGTGTCAGACACTTGTCATGGACCAATACTTTTGTCAGACGCTTTAAAGCTCCACTAAAATTAAATGAACTTTACTTACTTTTACATGTCTGATTTTTAAATATGTTATTAATGTGACTATATTAAAGTTATAATTAATCAGTCAGACAAATTAGAATGACCAAACATCCTTCAAACACAAAAATTAGTTAACCAGAAGTATGAGCGCGAGAGTGCTGTGCTTGCATTTCAGAGTGAGTGAGACGTCCATAATAACTCGGTTCTCCTTCTTTAACTCACAATCTGTTTCAATCTACTGTGTATGTGCCCCTTGTTCAATTCAAAATGTATATTTTGCAGACAATCCTGTAATGCGTTGAAGTTATATTTACTAAAGAGACATTTAAAAAAATCAAAATTGTATTAAAACAGCGAATAATCCATAACAAATTCCAAGGAAATTTAGTTATAAGATGTTTATAAGATATGCATAATTTAAAAAATGATGATTCGAATGTATGGTTAAACGCAGGCACCGGAAATAACCAGAAATACATCAATTTGACAAAGGTTTACGAGTACTTGGGACCATCTTTATGTAGAAGTTTGCCAGGGTTTCACGCTCTAACTGGATGTGACTTTAATTCCGCCTTTTTAAAGTGCAACATTGATGCTGCCCGGCCTCAGTTATTTTTGAATAATTACAGCGTATCTAATATTAACGAAGAATTCGATCGCAAAAATTAAAAAATTTTGATGGTAGCAGTTTACCGCCATGCCAATGTGAGTTATTCCAACAATTCCGCGGTGCTAATTACATTTCTAGCATATGGAATAATGCAAATGCAAAACAACCAATCATTTTTACTCCTGAACACAACGGGTGGAAATTAGAAGAAAACTATCATTAGTTTCACGGTGACCAATTACCAGCAAACCTTAGTGAATTTCTTCAAACTTCAGGTATTATACTTTGATTTCAGGTTTAGAATATATTATGTTTGTGATTTTATGTTTTTTAATTCTTTGAACTATTTTCTGCAGAAGAACCAGCCAGCAACAACATAACTGAGAATGATGAAGATGATGACTCGGATGAGCAGCATCATGATTGGTTGAACGATGAAAATTATAATAAATGCGACAATGAATATGATGACTGAAAGATGAAAAATGTTTGTTTCAATTAATCCTAGTTGAAAATTTTTTTACAAAAATTATTTTTTTCTAATTATCCTAACTGGTATCTTTTTGATAATAAAGTAAATACAATTTCTTATGAATTTCTTACAAATTGCTCCGAATTAATTAATTATCCCAAATATATATAAATTAATTTACTTTAATATTTATTTTGATGCTAGAGTTCATCATATTAAAACAGAGATGCAAAAATATCTAATCGGATCGAAAACAGTAAGTATTCTTAATGTATCTGAATTTTTTACTCTGAGGCTCATGCGCACATAGTCACATTGATAACATATTTAAAAATCAGACATGTAGAAGTAAGTAGAGTTCATTTAATTTTAGTGGAGCTTTAAAGCGTCTGACAAAAGTTCTGGTCCATGACAAGTGTCTGACACTTATAACAGTATTTCAAAATAATATGTATAAAAATCAGTTATATAAATTTAAGTTAAGTAGCTCTTATTTTTAGTTACCTTTCTCACCTGGTACCTGCCCCGGTGTCACTCAGCAAGTTTCATAAACACGCAGGTATTCAAAACACACGAGACGCTATTGAGACTCTAAGGTTTCATCTGTGTGAAAATAAGTTATGTCTGATCGCTCTGGCATCTTGGACTATCACGTTTTCCGGGAAACACATACATTTGGGAACCCATATTGTAGGAGCTCTATTTATTGATCAAAATTCAACAGGGGAACTGTATTTGAATATGCTGAAAACTACTGTTGACCATTTCATCAGTGAAATCGTTGAAGCGAATCCTAATGAGTTCCATATGGATATTGTATTCCAACAAAATGGAGCACCACTACATTATTCCAGACAAATGAGAAACAGAATGGCCAGCCCGCTCGCCAGATTTGACACCTTTGTACTTTCTTATGAGAGTATTGCGTCAATATTGAATATACGGCAGAGAATAATAAATATTTGTAGAGATAATGACGTTACTGTGTTAGAAAATGTTCAAGGCAACCATTTCGAGCATCTTTTGAACCAACCTCAAGCTTCTCACCTAATATTATGCAGTTAAATGTAATGTATTCAGGCAATTACTAAAAGTTCCGCCATTTTGTAGTAGTTGAAGATATTGACATTATATTCTAGGGCTGTGAAGCATTTGACAGGAGCTTCAAAAAGATTTGTCACAAGAGTCCTCTTTCCATTTGATTTCTTTTTCCCAAATGGCGCCCAATCGTCATCTTGAAAGTTTCATCTGTAAATTTCAATTTCAATATTTTGATTTGACCCGTTCAAAAAATAAAAAGGGAAGACATTAAAGAAAAGCACTATATGGTAAGTGATCTTTGTGCTCGGCTGGCAAGAATGAAACACAGAAATCCTGATCCAGTTCGGTGAAGCAGGCTTAAAGGAGTGTGTGCTCTGCTACCACGGCCTTGATTTTCAACTCCAGGGTTAACAGGTAATGATATACTTTCCTGAACCCACTGAGAAACTGATACGCCAGAATATGCCCCTCTGATCCTCTCAGGTGCCTGTTGTCAACCAGGTCGAAAGATATAGCTTTGGAATCGTATCTGGGAAACTTCTGGAATATTCTCTACGATTGTTTTCATGACATATTGAACATAGATATTCTGTTCAAATTACCTTCAGCATTAGATGTGTTCCTTCATTTGCTTCTCTAAAGAATTTGCTGATCTGTTGGCTGTTGAAAACTTCTAATTTCTTTACTCTACAACCAACATTCTTTCTTTTATAATATTTGGGAAAGTGGGTATGTTTACATTTTTCTTCACTAAAATGGTTCTTTTCAAAATAGAATACATGCTCCACAAGGTAGAAGATGTGGAAGTTTAAGATTTTTGAGCCCAATTCAAGTTACGATAGAATATTATTAGAGTTTTTCTCCAACACCAAACCGTTATTTCAACACCCCGACACGTGTTTCGATCACCAAGTGATCATTAGTTTGATCAAACTAGTTTGACCTTCCTCTTGAAGATGATCACTTGGTGATCACTAGTTTGGTCAGACTAGTTTAACCTTCCACTTGAAGATGTTCACTTGGTGATCGAAACACGTGTCAAGGTGTTAAAATAACGGTTTGGTGTTTGATCTTCCTCTTGAAGATGATCACTTGGTGATCACTAGTTTGATCAAACTAGTTTAAGCTTCGTCTTGAAGATGTTCAGTTGGTGATCGAAACACGTGTCGAGGTGTTAAAATAACGGTTTGGTGTTTGATCTTCCTCTTGAAGATGATCACTTGGTGATCGAAACACGTGTCGAGGTGTTAAAATAACGGTTTGGTGTTGGGAAAAAACTCCAGTAATATTCATTACTACACCAAAGGTTAGAAAACAGTGCATCACAACAACTTTTGTAATAGTTTGGCATTTCTTCATAACCATCAATTTCGAGAACAATTCATAAAAGTTTCCGTAACTGGATTTTCATTTTTCAGGCAATAATTGTACTGTGCAGCAGCTGCATACGAAATTTCGTAAGGCACATTTTTAAACTCACCATCGCTGTTGTTTCCTTTAGTTTGTTGCGATAATTAGGAACAAAAACCATGCAAACTTTGAAAACTCATAATGCCACCTAATTCCATGTCAAATACCTGTTAGTCGTTATTTCGCTGCTATGGTAATGATCATCCGCATTTATCAAAACCAAACCAACCGTATTCATATTAATTTTTACAATGACAACAACGATGTGATTTTTCCTGGCCTAGTACGGGAAGTATATACTTTTTGGATCCGGAAAAATGGTAGTTTCTCAAAGAGAAAGCTTCCGGGAATTGGTTTTTCCCGGACGGTGGCCGAAAAAATCTATAAAATATTAGGAATCACACGTTAAAAGGTAAGACCTCGTTAGTCCTCAGCGAGTATTGTAGGTCGGTAGCCGGGCGGTTCGACGTGGAGGCTTTGGTCAATCTCTCAATCGACCGATGTGTGAGTCGGTGACTCAAGCCGCAGGCTGAATGATCGACTTTCACTCGCTATCGTCCAACCCGTGTTTTGAATCACACGTTAGAAGGTAAGACCTCGTTAGTCCTTAGCTCGCATAAGTTCAACTGACTCAATTATGTACGCCTAATAAACAGCTACTTGAAAATGCTTTATTACTCCGCTGCTCAAGGAAATAGGCTATAGAACGATATTGTAAGCAATTCTATTAAATTTTGAAACGCTACATCGTAAACCGTCTTCACAACTCCCAAACTAATCGAGACAGACACCCACGAACTAACGTAGAGCTCTTATCGGCTCAATGAAATCATCTCAATGGGCAATAACCTCGTTCCAGTCCTTCCCAGCGACGGAGCAGGCAACAAGGGCGGCCGTTATTACCGCCTCACTTGATTTACGCGAGTGTACTCACCGTCCAGGAATCGCATTAAAATGGTCGTTACCGTGATTAATACATTCCCCAGCGAAACACTCTGACATTCTATGCAGAACAGAGACAACTGGGGCCATCGTTCGAGTACGGGATGTCTCTGTTAAGAGTGGGTCGGGTCAGTGCAACTGCAACAAAACTATTCTTTGTCCATCTAAGCCACAAAGTGATCCAAATCATGCATAGTGCACGTGGTCTTCCAGACAAGGCTGCTTGTACAGAGTGGCACTAAGGAACAATCGAAATTTTATTATTTTCAATAATATGCGGCTGGGGGCTTGGTTATTTTATCCAATGGATGCAAATTCTCGAAAAAAGTGTGGATTTTAGGCTGGCTGCGTCTTCGGTCCATATTTCTTTGAGAACGATGTTGGACGTTGACCAGGCCATCACTGTGAACGGCGAACTCTATAGGTTGATGATAACCAACACCTTTTGGCCTGAATTAGATGATCTGGACCCCAACGACATGTGGTATCAACAGGACGGAGCTACGTTCCACACATCTTATCTACATTGGATAATCTATACTATCGATTCAAGGGCATGGCCAACTCACGTGGAGGTGATGCAAAATAGCCATGGAGACCGTGCGATTCGACCCCGTTAGACTTTTTCTTGTGGGGGAAACTGATACAGGAAACAATATTGCTGGAATTGGTGTAAAGGGAATGGTTGGGGGCGAAATGAGTCCGGAGATTGCGGAGTATTGAAATAAATGGACAAGTCAGACCCTTTCCAGGCAAGAGCAAAGGGTTCTTGGATCACAGAAGACAAACAATTCATGGACAACCCAAGTTACGTCAAAAAAAATGGAATGGAAGAATGGTTGGAGGCGCAATAAATCCGGAGGTTGCAGAGATTCGAAAGGAATGGGCTAGACCCTTCCCAAGCAAGAACAAAGCGTTCTTGGATCACAAATGACAAGCAGTTCATGATCAATCTAAGTTATGTCAAAAAAGTACTACAACAACAAACAAAAGACTTATAAAAACTGATACAGGAAACAAGATTGCTAGAATTTGTGTTATGAGAATGGTTGGGGGTGCAGTAAGTCCGGCGGTTACAGAGATTTGAAAGAAATGGACAAGTCAGACCCGTCCCAAGCAAGAACAAAGCGTTCTTGGATCACATAAGACAAGTAATCCATGGACAACCCAAGTTACGTCAAAAAAAATACTACAACAACAAACAAAATACATATAAAAACTGATACAGGAAACAAGACTGCTAGAATTTCTGTTATGAGAATGGTTGGGAGCGCAATAAATCCGGATGTTGCAGTGATTCGAAATAAATGGACAAGTCAAACCCTACCCAAGCAAGAACAAAGCGTTCTTGGATCACAGAAGACAAGCAGTTCATGGTCAACCCAAGTTATGTCAAAAAAGTACTACAACAACAAACAAAAGACTTAAAAAAACTGATACAGAAAACAAGATTGCTGGAATTGGTGTTAGGGGAATGGTTGGCAGCGCAATAAGTCCGGAGGTTGCAGAGACTTGAAAGAATCGGACAAGTGAGATCATTCCCAAGCAAGAGCAAATATGTAATTTCTGTAGATTGTTATCCAATATCCGTCATCCTGTACGGTAAGATTTGGGGAATTCAGTGAAAACTATGGAACACATATAAAAGTAAAAACAAATCAAATGTTTCTATGTAAAACATCCGGAACATGTTTCACTTCCACATATTCTCATGAATCATTCAAAAACAAAAACGAAATTTTCTTGGGAACGGCACAATCCACCTATCCAGACTTCATTAAACTAGCGTGAATTTACAGCAACACAAGAATTTGGCATACAAACACTAGGAATTACATTATGATGCAAATTAAGGCATTTACTTTCCGTTCAAGAGTACCAGTTCTCAACGTAATATACATTTTCCTAGCTACCTTCTCATTTAAATTCCGTCCCAGCCGTTCAATATTCATATCACGGAGCCAGCCGTACGTGGAATGATGCGATATTAACGAGGTTCATTGATTATTTCAGATCTACGAGGAATTCGCCTCGTGTCTGATGAATAATTGATTAGTGTTTCGTACGAAGACAATGTATACAAAACGAAACAATGATATTGCGTCGTTTGCTCTCAACAATCCAACGTTTTTCACATCCTTTTGTTGACGGATGAAAAGGATGTATTTTTCAGCGGATGAAGCATTAGACGTTTGCCATTATCTGAAGTTCAACTCACAACACCTCGAACTTCACCATTTGAGAACTCTTTCATTTGTGGAATGAGCTTCCTCTTTTAAACACGCTTTTATTAGCTTCACCTGTATGTATGTTTGTATGTATGTATGTTTGTTTGTAACGTTAAAGCTCGGGATCTGTATTTGATAGAAATATCGACATTACTGCTTAACCTATTCGCGGGTAGATGGCGCTGTACGTAACCTCCTTGATATAATTCGAACTTACTTTACATGTATTTCTTCATTTGAAAAAAGTCATTTTTTTATTACCACGCGCGCCTGCTGCCTTATTTGTAATATAGTTTAAAAAGACTAAAAAACGTGTTTTTATACCATACGAAACTAAAAAATAAATATATTTCAAAAAACTAAAAACACGCCTTTAAAGAACATCTGAGTAAAGAGTTGAAAAAAATCATTTAAATAAGCTTAAAACAATAACGAACGAAAAATACTAGCATTATTATGAAAAAAGCGACAGGCGCTTGAGATACAAAAATGTGGCAGAAAACACCCACGATCGATTTTCACTTGCTATCGTCCAACCCGTGTTAGGAATCACACGTTAAAGGGTAAGACCTCGTTAGTCCTTAGCTCGACTTCTTAGGGTTGTCGTTCGTAGGGGTGCGACAGCTGGTTAACGGAAAAACATATTTTGAACATATATTTTTTAATGAATGCTTGTTGCAACATTTATTTATTTCATAAAAACGCATCAATTTTTTTTCTCAGAATTACTGTGTCATGCAATAAATTGATTCAATTTGAAGTTTTTTTCCCTTTTTTTTTAGAGCATGGGCATAAAACATTGTTTTGAAAATGTTTTTTATCAATAATTCATTTTTCAGTAGCTGGACAGTAGTTGGTTAATTAGAATGCTCATTTCAAAAAGTAGTTTTGGTAAAATTGAATGTTTATATACAGGGCTATTCAAATTCGTTTCTGTACATGGGGATCTCGTAAACGATAAGCGCTAGAGTGTCGGTTAAATTATAGCAAAGTTGCGTATTTTAGAGACCTATTCAATGATGTAAAGAAATCAAATATAGCTCTTCTGGTTCTGGAGATATACAGGAAAAACCAAAAAATCCCAAATTATTTTTTTGCCTATATCTTCTTTTTTCACAGACATATTATATTGAAAATCTGTCCACGATTTGCTATTGACACTTGATGTGGGCTCTCAGAATATATCCATGAATCTTTTATATAGGGTGTCATCTGACTTGGGCCACCCCCATCTTTGAATTTTTAAATAAGGACCTGTTTTTTTGTTGTAGTTTTTGGATAGTAGACGTTCACTTCATACTGAGAAATTAAAGTGAATTTTATATTTCGGGATGTTCAGTTAATTGAATTATTCCCTTTTAAATTACTTCACTGAAAATTGGTTGACTGAGTTGAATAAAAACATGATAACATTCACGTCGCCCAATGTATCGTAGAGTGTTTTCGAGAGTTCTTTTTCATTTTTAGGTACCTATTCATATTTTTCCAATGCTCTGAGGGTTTTCTACAATGAACTTGGAATAAGAACACCTTTTATGATTATTTGAAACATATCTACATCAAAAATATATTATATGTGTTTTAATAAGCAGAAAAAAAACGATAGCAATAATAACATTCGAAACGAACACTATAATTGTAATGAAAATTGAAATGAAGTAATTTATATAGGTACCCAAAAAAATTAATGGCGCAATAAATTTTCGAATTGGAGTCCTTCCATTTGGAGACATTTTTAAACTCGGTTTTTCATATTATTTATTGCCTTCAATACACTTATTTGCTGTATTGTTGCGAAATCACTAAAAATCTTCAATATCGAGTCTTCCACATTTTCTATCTCTCTGCCAGCGTAAAACCTATTTTTCAATGTCCCCCATAGAAAATAGTCCAAAATAGTCAGATTTGGTGATCTTGCAGACCATCTTATTGTCCCATTATTTATCTCGATATGGAAGGACTCCAATTCCAACATTTATTGCTCAATTACTTTTTTTGTGTATATAAATTACTCACTTCATTTCAATTTTCATTATAATTATAATGTTCGTTTCGGATATTATTATTGCTACCATTTTTTTACTGCTCATCATAACACATATAATATATATTTGTTGTAGATATGTTTCAGATAATCATAAAAGGTTTTTTTATTCGAAGTTCATTGTAGAAAACGCTCAGAGCAATGGAAAAAATATGAATAGGTACCTAAAAATGAAAAAAACTCTCGAAAAACTTTACGGTACATAGGGAGACGTGAAAGTTGCTATCGTGTTTTTATTCAACTCAGTCAACCAATTTCCAGGGCCGTAATTTAAAAGGGAATAATTCACACAATTATAATCGAATATTACAGAAATATCCCGAAATATAAAATTGAATTTAATTTGTCAGTATAACAAAAAATACAGGTCCGTATTTAAAAATTCAAAGATGGGGGTGGCCCAAGTCAGATGACACCCTGTATAAAAGATTCATGGATATATTTTGAGAGCCCACATCAAGTGTCAATAGAAAAACGTAGACAGATTTTCAATATGTCTGCGAATATATATACAAAACAATAATTTGGGATTTTTTAGTTTTTCCTGTATATCTCCAGAACCAAAAGAGCTATATTCGATTTCTTTACATCATTGAATAGGTCTCTAAAAAAAGCAACTTTGCCATAATTTAACCGATACTCTATCTCTTATCGTTTACGAGATCCCCATGTACAGAAACGAATTTGAATAGCCCCGTATATTTCTTTGGAAGATTTCCACATTTTTTTTGTATAAAGATGGAGAAATAGAAAGGCAAAACCTCATTTCACCAAAACATTTTTTCCAAAAAATATCCCCCCTTCAATTTAAACAATATTAGAATAGTTTTCATAAAAATTCTCGATATTGTCAAAAATGAAATCATCTCAAGGAGCAATTTGTTCAGGCCTCTCTCAACTCTCTACACAGTAGGTTAATGGACTGACACCTATCAGAAAACAACTACTCCCCTGGCTAATACCACGAAGGGCGTTGGATTGTATCCGACAGGTGTCAGTGCAGGATTCTTCACTGAAGTTATTCCTGCATATGCAGGAATAACTTCAGTGAAGGGCTGGCTGTCCCTTCAGATTTAGATGATTTGATTTATAGCCAGCCCACTGACTATACATGAAAAATCAAAAATGGAAACTCTTTCGTCCAAAACAAAATTAATATTTGTTGAGAAACTTTGTATACTACTGATAAAATATAGATTTTAGACCAGTTATCGTATTTTATTAAAAAAAAATCGTGAAAATAAATAATAAATAAAAAAGTTTTCCGTAGGATGCAAACTCACTGTATAAAAACAATTACTGAAAAAATTGAAAATTTCTCTATACTTTTGATGTTTGATCATTTCCCCGCCATTTTCTGTCCAACAATTCAATAAAGAATTGATTTTTCGAACTAACTAATACATTCTGAAAACAATTTTTGAAACGAAACTGGCAATTCCAATAAAAAAAATTCTAGAACACTTTTTATTAACCGATTCCATACCTATATGAAACAACATTAAACTTTTACAATTTGTTGATTTCAAGGAATTAATGTTTGAACGACTAATTTTTTGATAGCTCCTATCAAAACTTTGCCGCACTGTTCCAACAGTTATTAAACAAAAAATAAATTTATATATTCTCCTCATTCATATTATTCAACTTATATTGGCCAATATTCTATGATCATCGAATTCTGTATAATTCAAGGATTTTATTACTATTTCTAGACAGAAATTTAACATTTTTTGATTAATTAACTTCTTCCACATGAAAAGTTTCTTTCGAACGTAGACTTCCACTCAGTAAAAAAACAAATGTAAATTTGTATGTTTTGATTCTTACCTTGTAAGGCTTCAGGTGTTTGTAGTCTTTGAAAATCAGGTTTCTATCTATCAGAAATTCTACTGGCTGGAGATGAGAAGGCATGTCTACGGTCGATACTAGTGGTGAAAAAGTCTGCAAAAAATGAAATATTTTGAAAATCTACAACATTTATAATGAGAGATAATAGATCTGATGATCATTATTGGTAGAAGAAATATTTTTGTATGTGGTAAGTTTTGTGGTAGACTAGAATGAATTTTTGCGAAGTAAGATGCTCTTGGATGATGTACAGTGCTTCTATGTCTGTCTAATAGTTTTGAAAAAAGTAAAGACGTGATCGTAAAAAATATACGCCGTGTTAGAATAAACTCTAACACTTGAAAAAAAAAATTGGCAGCTCAGAATTCTGAGGTAGTGAAAATACCAGAAAAAAATCTTCAATAAGTTTGATAAAGAACCAAAAAAGATACTTAATTTTGTCTTTAGGCTACCTACTATATTTGTTCAACAGAGCGGTTTATGTTCAGTTTGTCCCTGAAGGTTTATGCACCAACCAACAAGAATTACCTTTTACATGAATTAGCTTGAAATATAAACTTTCAAAGAAATAACAGGTGATTTTTAAGAGGTATAGGATTTTATTTTCAAAACAACACAAAAAAATTGAAAGAATTGATGAAATCTTAATTGGAATCGATAGAACGATCAATATAATTTAATGTTTCAAGATGATTTCATGCAAATGTTGTCCGCGGTTCCGCTTCAGATGGCCCATGCGCAAGGTCCAATTTTGGCACACTCTCTCTAACATATCGACCGGTATTTCACGTATGAATGCTTCAATATTGGCTTCCAGAGCGTCAGTCGTTGCTGGTTTATCCCTGTAGACATGATCCTTAACATGACCCCACAATAAATAATCCAAAGGCGTTAAATCACACGATCTAGGCGGCCAAATGACGGGCACCAAACGTGAGATAAACTGTTCACCGAAGGCGGGTCTTAATTGGGCCATTGTTTCGCGTGCCGTGTGGCTGGTGGCACCGTCTTGTTGAAACCACATGTCAGGCATGTCCAATTCTTCCATTTTGGGCAACAAAAAGTCATCAATCATCACACAGTAGCACTCGCCTTTCACAGTAACGTTCCGGCCATTGTCGTCTTTGAAAAAGTACGGCCCGATGATGCCACCGACCCATAATCCACACGAAACAGTGACTTTTTTGGGATGCATCGGTAGCTCTTGCAGTGCTTGTGGCTGATCTTCAGTACAGATGCAGCAATTTTGCTTATTAACGTATCCATTCAACCAGCATCGTCGCTGAACACAATTTTTCGATGAAAATGTGGATCTTCCTCCATTTTTGTCAGCGCCCATTCACCAAATGTTAGATGTTGTGGGAGGTCGTGTGGCTTCAACTCTTGCACCAGCTGTATCTGGTTTTACACCCAAATCCTTTCGCAAAATTTTCCACGTTGTGGAGTAACAGAGGCCCAATTGCTGCAAACGGCGGCGAATCGACATTTCACGGTCATCACGAACACTGGCGGATATAGCCGCAATATTTTCTTCGGTCCTCACTTTACGTATGCGTGTTGGTGATTTAATGTCCAATAATGTAAACTGGTTTCGAAATTTAGTCACAAGCTTCCGAATAGCTCCCTCAGTAGGCCAACGAAACTTCCCATAAATTGTAAGAAGTGAACGATGATGCACTTTCTTCATCGAGCATCAAATTTGATAATAAAATTCAATGATTTGCCAGCGTTATTCATTCGTAAGTCCATTCATGGTTAAATTATAGACCAAACTGAACAACTTTGACAATGACACAAGTGACGATTCATGCGTGATCTGTCAAAAACAGTGTTGCCAAAAAGATGTTAGGAAAAAATCACTCATTACAACAAGACTGTATACGACATCCAAGTTTAGTGTTGAGATGACAGGTTTCATTTTGAAGCTCTGGTCTGAATCAATTACATTAATTACCTTACAATGGAAGGCAGAAAAGGAATATATATGTTAAGCCGCGTTTACGAAACGTAACGAGACAAAACGTAACGCCTTGTCTGTAGATAAGTCGTTACATTTCGTTGGCGGTTGGAAGTTCTATTCAAACATTCTGTCGTCTCCTCCAACTTTGCTCCCAATTTCCGATGAAGTTGTTGGGTGCGTTAATTAAATATGATGGATGAGTCTGATTAGTGATTGAGTCGAGTCGCATTTTAGTTTATTCCACGCAATGGAGGAGTTGCTATTGTTGTCTATGTCGGTTATTCATTTATCTAAAGGTGTGGAAAGAGAAAAGGAAACCAGAATTAACTGGTTACACTATAGAAAACAATACATTTCACCACAAATAGAAAACAGGTAGATTAAACGTGGACCCTACGACACAACTGGCGTCTAGACCGCAACGATATGTCGGAGTGACTGTCTACACGCTACGACTTGTCTGCAACGTTTTGTCGTTGGAGATAAGTCGTTATGTTTTGTCGCACCATGTGAACCCGCCTTTGAATTTAAGATCACTCTAAGCAAACAGTTCCAATCATTGGTGCAAACTCCAATTCGACAATCGGGAAATCACACAAACTACAAATTCCACAGCCATAGCATTTCAAAGACCCGTTTTTGTTTTTTATTACTGATTACCATATCAAAAATGACAAGTGACATAAATATTCATGGCCTCGCAATAATGTTAAATTTATGATATGTAATGTAGTCATGCTAATCGCAAGTTCGCCTTGACCATATGAAGCCACGATTTAAAAAAAAACTTGTTCCAGTCGTGTCCGCTAAATATTCATGAGGTTGTGACTTATGATGAAATAAACATGAGATTTTTATAGGCAAGAATGCCGTTTTTGTTTACTCATTGGAAAAAGTAGTTTCATTAAACTCTTGGCTGGCGGCTTGTAAAGAGTTCGCATTGTGCCAAATATGGATTTCATTCCCTACAGAGAGTGAATGGAGAATGTACGAGGATGAGTGAAAAAAAATGTGGACTGGCAGGAAACTATTTTTAGCTCAATGTACTTGTGCAACGTAGACCAGCACAATAGAGACTTCGAAATATGGATTATACAAGATGGCTTATTGAAAATAAGAGTACTAAATTCATAGATGAATAAATATAGTAAAACCTATACATATACAATATGTAGCATATATATTATCACTTTCTCACTACTTTTTCACCCCCAAAATGCTGAAATCACCAAATGTTCAAATATTACTTTCAATTTGTATAACTTATATTATTTAAAATAATACCAATTTGACAATAATATTTTATCTTCGACAATATCTTTTGAGTTGTGTATCTTATATTTCTTAGAATAGTAACACTTTGTCGATGAGATTTCATCTTCAACAATAAAGTATATTTTGATTTGATTTGATTGCAATAAATGATAGTTACGTACAGCGCCATCTGTTCGCAAATAGATCAAGCAATAATTTATAGTCACGTACAGCGCCATCTGACCGCGAATAGATCAAGAAATATCAATTAGGTTACGAACAGCGCCATCTGCCCGCGAATAGATCATGCAATAATGCCGATAATTCTGTCAATACAGATACCGATCTTGAGAATTACACACAAACATGCATACAAACAATCATACATACATACATACATAAATACAGGTGAAGCTAATGTAAAGCGTATAAAATTGAATAGAACTGGCCGATGCATGATGAAAATACATATTAAAACTAATTAGTACAGTAAGTTAATTCTAAATTAGGACCATTTTATACTCTAACATATTACCTACTCGTATGCCTCCTTTCTAATGATTGAATCTACCTGAAAAGGTCAGATATGAATTCATTAAGTTTATATTTTTACCTAGAAATGAACTGATCCGATAATGGCGAATTGTTCAATTCAGTTTGATCGTTCATAAGATAAACGACAGTTTTGAATTTGTTTATTTCCATCCTCTCCAACAGGAAATGGAGGGGATTGTATTCATGGTTGATGTGATTGAATGAGTGGCATATGTGGAATTTACTTTTCCATTCTGGAAACTATTTTTGTGTTCCTTTATGGGGGCTTTGAACATTCGTCCAGTTTGACCTACATAAAACACCGGACATGACCCACATAATAATTTATACACTCCAGAATTTTCTGAAACTGGACATTTATCTTTGTTATTCTTAATGTGCATGCCTAAGTTATTCTTGGTTTCGAAAGCAATATTAACACCTATGCTGTGCAGAAAATCTGAAATATTTGTAGTGGGTTGGCCTAGGTAGGTTAAGGTTCTATAACTTTTATCTTCTTCTCTTCGAATTGGGTAAACTTCCTTCAAAGCTCAACTGTATAACTTTTTTGATAATAAAGAATGTATTAGACTACCATCCTAATCATTGTTGACGGCTATTTGTTTTATTACGTTCAGTTCTTTATTGATATTCGCCTCTGACAAGGGCACATTTATCAGTCTGTGGATCATACTATTGAAAGCTGCTACTTTTGTATTGATACTTGGACTTGACAATAACAAAAGTTAACAAACATAAATGATTATTCAATTTATCGTAAACCGGCACATACAGATATTATCATTCATAATTCGTCCACCCACCCGTTTTCTTAAGTCGCAGGTGTATGCGAATAAGCCGCAAACCACAGCTGTCTTCAACGCACAAGAAAAAGTCTAACGGGTTCAAATCGCACGATTTCGGAGGTCAGTTCACATCACTTCCACGTGATATGACCATGCCCTCAAATCGCTAGTGCAGAATATCCAATGTAGCAAGAGCTTTGTGGAACGTAGCACCGTCCTGTTGAAACCACATGCCGTTAAAGTCCAGATAATCCAATTCAGGCCAAAAGAAGTTGGTATTCATCGACCTATACTGCTCGCCGTTGACAGTGATGGCTTGGTCAACGTTGTTCTCAAAGAAACATGGAACGATGACGCCGCTAGCTCAAAATTCACACAACAGTGACTTTTTCGGGATGCATTGGACGCTTTTGGATCTCATGTGGATTGGTATCGTCCCAATTTGGACAATTTTGTTTGTTCACGTACTTATTCATCCAGAAATGGGCCTCATCGCTGAGTATAATTTTTCGATTAACTTTAGGGTCAGTTGCCAACTGCTCCAGAACCCATTCAGCGAACACACGTCATTGTCTATGGTCGTTTACCTACAATTCCTGGGTCAGTTGAATTTTGTACGGGTGCAGGCCCAAGTCATGACGCAAAATTCACCAAGTTGTGGTCTGCGAAAGGCCGAATTCTTGTGAAATCTTCTGCATCGGATTCTCCTCCACACTCTCACAGACATACCGACATGTGAAGCGACCTATACAAGAATAGTAAAAGTAGATTTGTCTGCACCACTAAAAGAACATCTAATGGTTCGTTTTCATCAAAGTCACGACAATATCTGAAACTCAATAGTATAAGATAAAATCGAAAGTTTACCTTATTCTTTTAACTGACCACGTGAACTAATCAAAAGTTCAAGCATAATAAAAAAGAATTTACCAACTTATCGAACATACCTTATGAACTAATTATCATACAACAATGTAGGCTTTCGCAGAGTAGTACCAAACAGAAGTCCAAAATCGAAACGAACCGTCATCAACGCGCCAGTGAACAGAGCTTTGAGAGTATGTGAAGAAAGGTACGTGGACGACGAAATAAAACACCTAACAACTGTGTCACAAGCGAACGACTACGACAGAAAAGACACAATCCACGCTACGCTTTCAAGGGAGAAGAAGAGGAGCACCCGTGAAGAGCAACCCCAAGGTACTGTTTATCAGCCATACACAGAAGATGTCACCAAACGAATTGGGAAAATTCTCAAGAAACAGAAAGTTACCACCGTCTTCAAATCAACGAAGAAAATATCGGAGTATCTGAGATCAGCAAAAGACAGCACTCAAATCAGAGGAAGTCCATGTAACTGTGAAGTTTATATCGGTCAGACGAAAAGAAACATTGGTAACTGCCTAGTTGAGCACAAGCGGAGTTGCCGATTGGGACAGACCGAGAAGTCTGCAGTCGCTGGACATGCACTGTCAGACGGGGAAGACAAGATCATTTTCGAGAATACCGAGAGGCTAGCAACATCGAATCATTATTCAATAAGAATGTATTTAGAAGCCATAGAAATTCACGAACACCAACAGAAAGGAAGAGAGAACAAACCTTCCAAAGATCTGGCACACAGCATTGAAAGGCGCCAAAACGAAACCAAATCGCGCGGCAAGTTCGCGCAAACCCGCCATTACGAAAAAAGCGTAAAAAATCAGCATTCTAAATGACATGGCAGAAATGAGAGCTTCAGTTTTACTTGATTCGTCTAGAAGAGTACTTCCACCAGGCCATTGAAGATGACCCACCGCAGTTACGGTTGAAACTATTGGAGATTGTCACCAAAGAAGACTACGACAACATTTTCGTCAGAATTCTTGAATCTATTGATTTTCAATCATCAAGTTCCAAACCTTCTTCCAAATATCATAGTCGTGGTTGGACTCATACCCCTCTGCCAAAAGATGGTTTGCAAATGTGGAATTGGCAGTCCCATTCATGAAACTACTCTTATAGGCTCTTTCGTTCTTTGAAAAAAGGTTTTTCCTGTTTTGCCAGCAAGAACCATTGCTTATGACTGTTTGTAGTACTGGGTGATTTTTTAAGAGGTATAGGATTTGATTTTCAAAATAACACAAACAATTTGAAAAAAAAAAATTATTGGAATCGATAGAACGATCAATTTAATTCAATGTTTGAAGATGATTTCATGCAAATGTTGTCCGCGGCTCCGTTTTAGATGGCCCATGCGCAAGGTCCAATTTTGGCACACTCTCTCTAACATATCGACCGGTATTTCACGTATAAATGCTTCAATATTGGCTTCCAGAGCGTCGGTCGTTGCTGGTTTATCGCTGCAGACATGAGCCTTAACTTGACCCACAAGAAATAATCCAAAGGCGTCAAATCACACGATCTAGGCGGCCAATTGACGGGCCCAAAACGTGAGATAAACTGTTCACCGAAGGCGGCTCTTGATTGGTCCATTGTTTCGCGTGCTGTGTGGCATGTGGCACCGTCTTGTTGAAACCACATGTCAGGCATGTCCAATTCTTCCATTTTGTCGTCTTTGATGTCGTCGGCCCGATGATGCCACCGACCCATAATCCACACCAAACAGTGACTTTTTCGGGATGCATCGGTACATCTTGCAATAGTTGTGGCTGGTCTACACTCCAGATGCGGCAATTTTGCTTGTTAACTATCCATTCAATCAGAAATAAGCCTCGTCGCTGAATAAAATTTTTCGATAAAAATGTGGATCTTCCTCTAACTTTGCCAGCGTTCATTCACCAAATGTTAGACGTTGTGGGAGGTCGTGTGGCTTCAATTCTTGCATCTTGTATCTTATAAGGTTTTACACCCAAATTCTTTCGAAAAATGTTCCACGTAGTGGAGTAACAGAGGCCCAATTGCTGCGAACGGCGGCGAATCGACATTTCACGGTCATCACGAACACTGGCGGATACAGCCGCAATATTTTCTTCGGTCCACACTCTACGTATGCGTGTTGGTGGTTTACTGTCCAATAATGTAAACTGGGTTCGAAATTTAGTCACAAGCTTTCAAATAGCTTCCTCAGTAGGCCAACGAAACTGTCCATAAATTGGAAGAAGTTCACGATGCACTTTTTTCACCGAGCATGAATTTTGATAATGAAATTCAATAATTTGCAAGCGTTGTTCATTCGTAAGTCGATTCATGGTTAAATTATAGACCAAACTGAACAAGTTTGACAATCACACAAGACACGATTCACGCGTGATCTGTCAAAAACAGTGTTACCAAAAAAATACCAGCAAAAAAATCACTCATTATAAACAAATTGTTCATGCATATAAATAACAGTGACAATCGAAAACAAGCGACAAAGGAGCAAAGGAATCGTTCGATATGCAAATGGTGATTGCGCCTCTACATTATTAAAAATAATAGTATCGGGTACTAGTTTAATATTGATGAATGTGAAGTTTCTTGACCTATACCGATTGTCGTTCACATATTCACGAATGCATTCATGTTTCCGTACCGTATAAGTTATTCCGTTGTGTTCGCATATATATTTATTCAAATTGCGCCATACATATGTATCGGGCACACTGGGGCTCTGTGACTTTTAGCAAATCGAATGTCGCATGTGACAAATACAAACGCATTTGATAGTCTAATTTGTCGCGCACGAAATTGTAATTCGATACATTGAACCCACGCCAATAAGGAATATTCGGCTCGTTATGCAGATTGACAGTATTGGTCCAATCTGTTAGTCAAAATTAGGTAAGTATCTCGGATTTGGAGATGCCCGGCTATAAACTTGTATTTTGACACCCTAAAATGTTGTCTCAAAACCTAATTAACTGAATGATTGTACTCTGAGTCAGAAAAATGTTTACATAGTTTACAATATAGATTATAGATAGATAGATAGATAGAGTTATTAAAGCTTTCAATTTAAAAAATTGATAAAACTCAAGTCATAAAAATGATTACATTTACAATACAAATGTCAGTTAACATTAATATAAATAAAAGCACGTGGTATAGGTAAATACAATAAGTATATGAAAATGACAGGAACAAATAAGTAAATCAATGAATCAATCAATCAAACATTTATTGAATCAGTTTTCATTTACAATCACATTAGGCAGACATCATCATAAAATACTGGCTGATACAACAGGTCAAACTATTATAAAAAATCAAATACAAAGCATAACTTACATAAAAATAAAATTACTAAGCTACAATCAAATTATGATTATGATTCAAGGAGAAACTCATCCACAGAGTAGTATGCTTTCTGCAATAGAAAAACCTTGAGCTGCCTTTTGAAGACATTGATGTTTGAGGACTTAATGTCATTACTAAGCTTATTATACACTGTGTCCGTAAAGTATGGAACAAATTCATTTTTAGCTAAACAGGTCCTTTTGAGAAATAATCCTGAAACACGTCGATTTTTGATGTTAATTTACCGTATTTTAAAATAATAATCTAATATACAGGGTGAATTACGTTCGAGTAATGACGTCACCGTCATTTTTTTTTTAAATGGAAGACCCCCATTTTGTCTCAATTTTCGGATTACTCTAGCTGAGCTGATTCCAAAAATGTATCACATGTTGATTCCAATTGGTACAGGGTGGACAAAAATACAGTAGTTGTGTGTGTGCTAATAAAGTAACGCGTAACATTCTTTATTAGCTAAATTAACAATATTATCAAAAATATTTATTGTCTAGCGGACAGAATATGCTGGAATACATGACTTTATATTAAATGTTCGAACTGCAGCCCTTGCTGTATTTGACAGTAACCCAAACGGTGTACAAATTCTTGTTGAACCTTGTGTATGGTTTCTTGCGTAATATTGTTTATTTCTGTTCGAATTTTCACTTGTACATCTTCAATATTTGCTGGTTTCGTTTTATAAATAACATTTTCACCGTAGTGTGTGCTGGTCAGGCCCTATCCCCCGAAGCCCCGATACATTCGGGAGGGCGCGCCAGCATTATCAACCAATGACCACTCCCCACACCGTGGGGTAAGTGATCATTGGGTCCGAGAATCATGTGCCTTGAGCAAGCGCAGTGAGCCAAGAATGACGGCCTTCTGCATCTGTGCGGATAAGATTTCTGCCTTACTGCGGCAAGCCGGTATGATTTTAAGATTCGAGAGTAGAGAGGACATTATTATTATTATTATTATTATTATTATTATTATTATTACCACCCACTATTCCCGCACTAGAATCCACAATGCCGGAAATAACTTTTCGACAGTGTCTAGTCAGGCGAATTTTGAAACAGCTCAATATCAACAAGGCGTCCGGTCCTGATAAAGTGCCCCTCATCGTACTTAAAAAAGGCGCAAATTAACTCACACTAGTATTTTGCAGACTTTTCAACCTATTTTACAAAAAAAGGGTTTTTCCTTCTTGTTGGAAGATTGCTCGCGTTCAACCTATTGCCAAAAAGGGCAAGAAAAATCTCCCAAATTACTATAGACCAGGTGCTTTGCTATCAGTAATATCAAAAATCATAGAGAAAGTCGTAAATCACCTAATTCTCCAATATTTGAAAGGCTTCAACATCTAAAGCGATCATCAATATGGCTTTCGGAAACAAAGATCAGCAGGCGACCTTCTAAGGTATAATAATAATAATTTATTTGCTCATAATATTTAGATGTACAACAGAGTGACTAACAATAATATGTAACCCATAATTGGAATAACGCAATCGAGAAATATGAGGAATCAAGAGCAGTTGTTATTGATATTTCTAAGGTCTTTGACCACGTGTGGCATGAGAGTTTGCTGGCCAAACTTCGATGCTATTGCTTGTCGGATCATTTTTGTGTATGGCTCTTGAGCTTTCATCATCAATGCCGGTGTTCCCCAGGGATTCATACTGTAACGAATTAAAGAAATTGCTGTCTTAAAGGAATTCTTTTCTAACAATATTTCACTATCACAAACTAATTTACATTCAACACTTAGCAACTAACGTGTAATTTATCTTCACTATTTGAATTCCTTGTTTAACCGCTCGATTCACTTTCTGAATTCAGACTGCCATCTCTAGACGGGAAGCCGACTTTATATATCCGTAACGATCGCTCTAGAATTCAACAGCCGTTTCGGGACTAGCGTGGACTTTTCGCGGTGGTTTCAGACGGCATTTTTTCGCGGTGAGTCATGTGTTTATTCGCTGGCTGAGATATCAGTCAGGGACGGCTTCAGATTCGTACAATATTGTCTCCAACCCTCTTTTTATTGTACATCAACACTTATTGGAAAAAATCAGGAATCCAATATATTGCTTTGCTGACAACACCACACTTGTCTCGTCATTCCATTTGAATTCTTGAACATGGGCTACTGAGGTTGCATATCTCAATGAGGATCTTTCTGCTTCGATGAGTTTGTTGGGGGTTAAAATGTCTTGGCACAGTCATGTCATTGGAATTGCAAAGGCTGCTTCTCAAAAGCTTGAAACACTGTTCCAAACTAGAAAACTGGACACACCTCAGCGGATTGGCTATCCTTGATCATATTTCACTGCCTGAACCACTGGGCATGCTGTTTTTGGCGAGTGCCTAGGCTTGGGATGTGGGGGTTGAGCAAACCGGCCATCGGATGCCTACTTCCACGTAGCCCCGCTTGATACGGGAAAGATAGAATAACTTGTGGTTCTGTTATTCCCTAACTGAATGGCGTCCCAACGATGGCTTAATTCTAAGGTATGTGTATCCGTGCCGAGAGGATGAATGACTACCCTACGGAACCTTCGAGACAGTGTTGCCTACTGGATGAACTATAAAGTCGCTACATATGAACCAAAATTCCGCTGCACTGCTTCATATTCTGCTACACTTGTACATCTGACGCAATCAGTTTGCGCATGCGTTCTATTCAAAATTAAATACCACAGAATTCAGAGTTTGTAGTTTGTGTATCGTTCAGCTACTACAAAACTGAACTGTCACTGATGTCAGGAATCATGATTAGGCTAATTCACAGCAGTTAATTTTTGAAAGCTGTCGTCTCTACCAAATATTTCTTAGCTTGCAATAATGAAGAAAAGAGAATTGAAACTTTCTTTGTTTTTCACCACTTTTATTTGTAATTAACGTAACAGCAGTTTCGTCCTATAAGGACATTTTCAAACTTATACATTGAACAGTTATACATTGAATAAGACATCCAATGTTGAGAAAAAGTTTGTTTTCGAGACTTTTTGTATTTTTTTGAACATGTCCCGTTCCAGTTGTGGTAGCTCTTTCGCTCGAGCTACAATCAGATTGACTATCTTCTTTTTCCACTGTAATTTGTTCCATATAATTTAAAATACTCGAGACAGTCGAGACTTTTAGTTAAGATATATTGGAGGTTTATCAATGAAAATATCAAAAAATATTCTTCTTCTCTTTCATCATGTAATGGCCTCAGCTACGTACTGACTGTGCATTCAATTATTTAACTGTCAGCTTTCAGCTTCGAGTGCTGTCCACTGCCTCTTCTTCCATATTTTTTTAAATGTTGATTATTTGTAGAAAATTCCACAACTTTATATTCAAATCCACTACGCCGCTACCGTTGAGTAAATTCCGCCACGGTAGCGGAATTCCGCTACGGTTGGCAACTCTGCTTGGAGATACCGGGCGCCCTTTCGTCGTAGCATCGCCTTGTCACGGTAATGCGGGGCTCTGCCGTGACTGACCTTCTTTCCCTAGCTACTCATGGGATTTTCATAGACAGAGTAAACTTAAAAATCCTTTCTGACGCTGAGTCTACAGAGGAGATGGATGTCGAGCTTACGACTCCAACTGACCTCCCTGTAAATGTAGATCAGGAGTGAGAGCTTCTCATCTCTCCAACTCTTGATCTAATAACTGAACCTAAAAAAAGGTTTGGTGGGGCAGCCAGGAAACGGCTGAGTCGTCTACTCAAGAGCGGGGTACCTTTTGAAACCCCCTTGCACCAAATTCTTGAGCGGCGTACGCAGAATCTGTCTCATGTGGAGGAACAAACCCCCCATGAGCAGGTTAGCAAACGTTCGCGCTCAAGCGATGATTCACCAAAACCAGAGGCGAAAAACCCCTGCACGGGTGAATCTAAGGCATCGTCAGGTGTAGCTGATGTGCAAAAACCCTCATATGGGAAGATTGTCGCGGGTATCAGGGTGGGAATCTTGCAACTTTACTAACCGACTACCTCATTAACGATGAAACAGCAGAGCATATACTTTGTGCCTGCCCCGCTGGGGACCGAATCAGGTGTTTGAGTTCAGCAGAGCTGTACTCATACCATCTGACCTGAAAGACCACTCACCATACAAACTAATCGGCTTCGTTGAGAAGCTGGGTTTATTTGGTCGAGTGTGAATAGGTGTGAGCCATAATAAACCCTTGGGGGTTGCAGTGGAGGGTCGAATAGACCCACTCACTTTGGACCTAACCTAACCTAACACCCCAGCAACTTTTGATGCTTTATAAAGCTCAGATCAGACCTTCTTTGGATTATTGTTCTCATGTATGGAGCTCTGTCCACAAACATATCCTGAAGTTGCTGGATTCCATCCAAAAAAGAGCCATCCGCCTGACTGGAGACGCTACTTTCGCACAGTCACCGCTCTGAGAGCGCCTCAAGGATTTTCCTGTAGTGCTTGTGTTTTGTCCTTGAAAAAAATTGAAAAATGCAACAAATTGCATCCTCGACAATAAAATTTCATTGTTCGTATAACTATTTCATTGTGTTTTGAATAACATCAAATTCAAAATGACATAATTTCATGTACTTATGAATAATTTCGTGTTTCTCAATGTTTCATACATTTTCAGTTCGTCATCGCTTCATGTCTACGGCAGTCGTAGACGCAGTCATAAATCCGGCATACCAGGGTCAACAAAATCAGAAAATAACTTTGCCACAGCATTCACGTGTAGATAATATTGAAAAGAATTTTCTCCCACTCGTTTCCATTCATTCTTCTATGTTAGAGATATAAAACATTTTCGCGCAAGTTCATGCAAGTTTGAGAACGTAAAAAAATATTTTCGTTTTCGCGATCCACCGTGTATGAATTAAATTCGTTGTACACCTGTGACAGCAATCGGTATTCGTTACAGTTTCCCCACATGTGCCAGCCACATTTTCAACAAGTCATTATACAAATAAACAACTTGAATGGCCCGAAAAAGTGAATAAACACATTTTTTCGTCCCACCCGACTGTTCCTACATAAACATTCCGAGAATTCACAAAGTGAACGGCATTAAAAACATTAAAACGATTCGTTGAAAGTGGAATTCGAAATTATATTATTCATGTTAATTAGTTCATCCATTTTTTTGTATTATTGAAAATGAGGGGTGACATTGCGAAACTCGCAATGTCACCAAGGCTCAGTACTTGGGCCCATTCTGTTCCTTTTTTATATCAACGAAATTGAAAACTTCAGCTGAAGATGCACACTTTGTTATTCACGCAGATGATACATCCACACTGATCTCGAATAAAGCAGATGATATTATTGCTGAGGGGTGTGACCGATTATTGAGTAACATAACTTCATGGTGTAGCGGAAATTCAATTTTCTTTAATACTGAGAGAAAACACATATTATGAGGTATCATCACGTTCAGAAAAATATTTCTAATATAACAGTTAGTGTTGGCAATAAAAAATTAAGTTACACTGACAAAGCAACATTTTTAGGCATTACAATTGATGATTGTGTAAACTGGAAATCTCACTGTAATAATGTGATTAGAAAGTTAAATTATCTTTGTTTTGTGTTTCAACACCTCAGAGAAGTACTCACATGTGAACAATTACTCATGTAATTGTAAAAGTGTAAAAAAGAGTCTGCGACTCATTGCTAGGGTACCCTGTACATACTCATGTAGAAATACCTTTTTCCACTTCAGACTTTGAACAATAGTAAGTAATAGAAAAGACTTTACTATGAATGTGAATATTCACAGCATTAATACCAGATAAAATAAAGACAAATTTTATATTCCATTTCATAAGTACAAGGGGACCAAAACATTTTAATAATCTTCCACAAGAGATTAGGGAAACAGGGTGACTGAGAAAATTTAAATTTCTATTAAAAAAATGTTTAATCAACAAACGCAAAAATGCTCGGACAGGTCAATTTTGCTTTTGAGGGGGACACATTTTAGATGTATTTTTCTACCTGTGCCTTCAACCCCCTAGCGAGGGTGAGTAACAACCCTAAAATTTTAAATGGAAAGTGGGGTCGAGTGATATATCATTTGAAAGGGCACAAAATGTTCTTTCCGATAATACCTAATTTGTTGTATTTACTTGAATAGTTATAAAAAAAAGCAAAACCATTCACTCGATATTTTTGGTGTTAATGAAAATGCAGAAAAAACGGCATTTTTATCGCTACTACATTCCTCAATTTCTCTCGTGCGTTTTTTGGTTCAAATAACAAGAGCAGATAAGTGTACAAAAAGAATTTTGGCAAACGTTCATTGATTCAGTTCGGTTGCTTTTGAAATTATTTCAACTTTACTGTAAAAATGGTTTATTCCATTCCTGAACGAGTTGAAATTGTTAAACTTTACTGTCAACATAATAGTTGTGCTAGACTTACTGCTCGCCTCTTTAATAACAGTCATCCCGGGAAAAATGTGAATGATTCGTACGTTCCAAGTTAGTCCAAAAGTTTGTCGATACCGGATCTGTCTGTAATGTGAAACACCAGCCACGGAAACCGATCAGAAATTAAGCAGTGGAAGTCGCTGTTTTGGGACATGTTGAATTGGATCATACTCAAAGTACCCGTCAGCTTGCTGCAGCCTCAGGTGTCTTCCGTTCGTCCATAATACGGATATTAAAAGCCTATAAATTTAATCCGTA
Source organism: Leptinotarsa decemlineata (assembly GCF_025532065.1). Taxonomy (NCBI): domain Eukaryota; kingdom Metazoa; phylum Arthropoda; class Insecta; order Coleoptera; family Chrysomelidae; genus Leptinotarsa; species Leptinotarsa decemlineata. The sequence continues at coordinate 8,503,025 of NW_027412690.1, forward strand.
CAAAATTAAATTAGTACAGGAACTCAATGAAGATGATCCTGATAGAAGGCTGCAATTTTGTGAACAACCGAGCCAGCTACTAATTGATGATCCGCACCTATCATTCAACACGTGCTTTTCGGATGAGAGTACATTTTTTTTTAATGGAACTGTGAATAGGCATAATTGCCGTTACTGGGATGACAGTAACCCACATTTATTCCGAGAGGTCCATACCCAGTACCCTCAAAAAATCAATGTCTGGTGTGGCATATTAGATAGTCATATCGTTGGGCCACTTTTTATTCCTGGGAATTTAACTGGTGAGGTCTACCTGAACATACTTGAAAATACAAATGATCCTCTCATAACAGAAATAATTGAAAATGACCAAAATCATAATGATGATCGGCTTCATTTCCAGCAAGATGGAGCACCTCCTCACTATGTTGCTCCGGTAAGAGAGTTTTTAGATGACCGGTTTCCTGGACGGTGGATTGGAAGGAGAGGCCCCATCGAATGGCCTGCCAGGTCACCTGATTTATCGCCTTTAGACTTTTTCCTTTGGGGACACTTGAAAAATAAATGTTTTGCTACGCAGCCCGAGTCTATAGAAGATCTTCGGCAACAGCAGAGTGCAGAAGTATAACACCTGATATGCTACAGAATGTTAGGAATAGATTTGAACAAAATCTGTATTATTGTATGGAAGCAAATGCGTCACATTTTCAGCACTTGCTGAAGTAGGATTCTACTAAGTCAATTACACATTTCAAAGTACTGGGTTGTAGTTGTTTTTCTTCATAATACCTACATGTTTGAGTGAAATACAACAAATTAGGTATCGTTGGAAAGATGATTTTGTGCCCTTTCAAATGATATATCACTCGACCCCACTTTCTATTTAAAATTTTAGGGTTGTTACTTGCCCTCGCTAGGGGGTTGAAGGCACAGGTAGAAAAATACATTTAAAATGTGTCCCCCTCAAAAGCAAAATTGACCTGTCCGAGCATTTTTGCGTTAATTTACAAAAAAAGGAGAAAAGCAAGGTGCATACTTTTCGTTGGACCACTCTGTATGTAGATTATGTATATGCATATGTGTGTGTGTATCTGTGCATACGTATATACATAAATAAAAGTTATATATTTCTTCTATTTATATTTCTATTTTATTATAAACGTTACTAATTACTGTCTTATTTTAATAACATGTATTACTTTTACTATTATTACGCATGTTATTTTCTATGTATCTGACGGTTTCTATACGTATTCAATCATGTCAAAAATGAAAATGGAGATCATTATCATTATTATTAATTCAAAGCCATTATAAACCAGGGCAGACCCAAGTGATGGAAATGTTTTGCAGGGTATTTGCTTCTCAACTTGATCATTAGATAATGCAATGAATTAAACAAATGTTCTGTTATATCATCGAATAAAAAACAAATCAAATCGATTGAAATCGCGCCAGACAGTCGCTTTCATTGTTGCTAGCAACAAATTAAGCAGCAGCATTACGTCGATTCAGCATTTTTAAATCTCGTTCACGTCCCGATATAAATCACGTCTATTATTCCACCATCAATCAGTATGATTTATTTATTTACTCAATTACTGCATTTTAAACGAGAGATGATTTATTTTCATTACGGATCGTATCATACAAACAAGAATGAGTCATTGACTTCAAGTATGCAGAACAAAAAACGACCGGCCAATTTTTCAGTCATACAATTGACCCGCGAAATAAACGACGATGTTTATATACTGCAGTAGCAAATAATTGAAAGTGTTAGGAGAAAGTGGAGAACACAACCGTCACAAATATTTGGTGTATGAATGGTAAGAATACCACTTTGCAATGGAGCCCGAAACAAGGAAAGGAAAAGTATATACCAAATAGCAAACTAGAACGGATACACCCAAAAGACAATAGATGGATTGGAAAATAGAATCAAACAAAGAATACAGACCAAGAATCAAACTACTCCAACAGATAAAACAACACAATGATGGACTACATTCACATACATAGGTCACCAAACCAGAAAATTAACAAACATCTTCAAACCCTTGAACATCAACATCACTTATAAAACAAGTCAATAAAGAAAACCGAATGGACCGAACGGGAAAAACCTAACCATCCATAAATTCAAGAGTTGTAATTCACTTATCGAGGACCAAATATAAATCAATACATATTCAGTATACTACACAATATAATACACATTCCTAGAAACAATGGAACCTAGAGAAACACCAACACAAAACCTGATGTAACACAAGTACAGGCAAATTTAAAGAGACATCCGGATGAAAGGAGAGGACAAATACCTGCACTAAGGCGTTCTAACTGCATAAAAGAACGAACAAGAAGATAAAATGTTCATTTTCAGCAGGGCCATGAAGATGATAGCACAGCCTATTATCGAAAGCGCTCGCATATAATAATTAATTACAAATCCTTTTTGGGAACAAATGTTATTATTGAAATACTGAAAATAAAAGAAAACTAGTTGCATCAATCAAATATATATATGCTTCTCGTTAGAAGCAAAAGCTTGGCAAGGTAGAGCAGAGTTTTGATTTTTTGACTGAGATACCCGTTAATGTATTTTACTGTACCTACATTTCTCCAGTCGCTAAAATTATCCACTTCATATACAGTGCGGTCCATATGTATGGAATAAATTTATTTTAGCGTTATTATGTACTATGTGAAAAAAAACCTGCAACAGGTCGATTTTTATTCTTCAATTGACAATTTACAGTATGAAAATATTATACCCCTTCAGCACTCCTTCTGAATTATAAGCACCCCCTCGAAAATTTTAAATAGCAAAGGGGGTCGTGTGGCACCTTGTTGGAAAGGGATTTTAGTCATCTGTTCAGCAATATAAAGTTTTTTTGAGTTTTTTAAGTTTGATTTTCAGGATGTAAAATGTTGATGTCTCTAGGTATCACAAAACTTTACGTAGAATGAAGATAATAATGCCACATAATATTTAGAATATATTTTTCAGTGTACTTTACAATTAAATTAAATGTTCAAAATGACCACCATCAACTTCTTGACAATAACCGAGGCGATTTTGGAATTCTCGTACAACATTTTGTATGACCTCGAGGGTTATTTCGTTAATTTCTTCCGTTATCCTAACTTTTAAATCAGCAATATTGTTTGGTCTATTAAAATATACTTTAGATTTTAAATAACTTCATAAGAAGTAATCGAGAGGAGTCAAATCGGGGGGTCTAGCCGGCCATTCGATCGTTCCACGTCTTACAATCCACCTATTGGGAAAAATCTCGTTTAAATAATGTCTAACTGTACGTCATTCTGTCCATCATCAATTTATAGAATTCTTGCCTTCTATCAGGATCATCTTCATTTAACTCCTGAACCAACTGAACTTTGTAAGGGTGGTATTTTTCTTTATGCAAAACTCTCAAAATAGATGACTTACTTACATCATTGTCGGCGGCAAGTTCTCGAGTTGTCTTATGCGTATTTTCCTCAATTTTTAGAAGTACATCTAACTTTTTTTCATCAGTAAATTGAACATTTCCACCTGGTTTTCCAATATTTTTGGTTTCACGAAACTTTTTCTCAATTTTGCTAACTGTAGACTCTGACACGTGTTCACCAGGGTATTTATTATTAAAAATTTCACAAACCTCCTTTTGAGTTCTTGTTTTATTACCACAACCAATCATAATTAAAATATCTATTCTTTGAGTATCGGACAAATGAACCATAATTAAATTTAATACGCCCACAAATATTATACTGACGTCTTTTAGTAACTTTAAATACCTAAATGACAGCAGCCTACTAGATTCATATCAATTGTTTATTTGGCTTTTTGTCTAATATTTTAGTATCTTCAAAGATTTTTTCCAGGATTCAAGGTTAGTAAGGAGCGTGTTACAGGGATGATCTGTTTAATAGATCAGGTTATTGTCAAGAAGTGAATAATGGTGGTCATTTTGAACATTTAATTTAATTGTAAAAATTAATTTTCTCAGTTATGATTGCACCAAACTTAAAAAACTTTATATTGCTGAACAGAGGACTAAAATCCCTTTCCAACAAGGTGCCACACGCCCCCCTTTGCTATTTAAAATTTTCGAGGGGGTGCTTTTAATTCAGAACGGGTGCTGGAGGGGGATAATATTTTCATACTGTAAATTGTCAATTTAAGAATAAAAATCGACCTGTTTCAGGTTTTTTTCACATAATACATAATAACGCTAAAAATGAATTTATTCCATACATATGGACCGCACTGTAAAATCCTAGTAGTAAACCATTTTATTATATCAGTTTTATGATCTACAAAACATTTTCTTGCCCCACTTTTCCCGTTTTCCGATAAATTGTTAAACATCATTACAATGAGTGGCAATTTAAAAATAAATTGCAGTAGTTGGCCATGATGTAGGTCAGACAAACATCTGGTTTCTTGATGTTATCCATATGTTGGATGACTGACTGGCTGCCTATCTGAAACATCTGAATTCAACCCACAAAAACGTCTGTGCATTTGCATATGGAGATCTGGAAACAGTTTACCCACGAAGTGTGAGAAAACTAGATCTTTTTTCTGACAGATACATGAAATTGAACTAGTTATCCAGAAACTAATAACATATATCACTAATTTTATCTAACTTTGAGAACATCACGATCAGGACGTACAATTTGGCGGTTGAAATGAATCTTTTCATTTATAGATATACATTTTTTTTTACTTTTTTCTGTTCTTTCAGAGAGTGAAATGATTTTGCAATATATAGGAGCAGATGATTTTTTTTGTAAAGTGGAAAATAAAAGAGTTACAAGGAAAGAATTAAGGATGAACCCCAACTTAATTATACAAATCAACATTTAAAAAACGGCAGATTTCTTCCAGTAGATGATAGCCCTTTTTCCAACAGTTTCGATATACCAATTACTTTTTGACCTATGCTTGTAGAAAAATCGATGCAAATAAAAAAAATTAAAACATAATTTATTTTGATATACTCTTATCCCAACGAGTGTCCTGAATGACCTGATTTTCAAAAAACAAAACCACGAAACCGTAGACTAATTGTCAACATACAGGGTGTTTCAAATTCAAGCCTCGCCATTGGGATCTCGGAAACTATGAAAAAATACGAAGATGGTAAAATTGGGGCAAAGTTGCGCATTTACCTGACTAACAATATGCCGTTGAGAAAGTTCTGAAACTCCGAGTATATCCGGAGATATCCGGAAAAAACAGAAATTTTGGAAAATGTTTTTCATTTCTTTCTGGCTTTATTTCTCGAAGGATTCGAAAATAAATTGCACTTCCACATTGCCACTTTTTCCCAGATACATAATGGTGTTTTCAAATCTGCTATCCGACGTTTCGTCTTCCGGCCACCATCATCAACTTTTTTATGGGCGCTACATTGAATTCTATCTGTTTTGAATAGAACTAGATTTTGAATTTTCAATGATGTATCAAAAGTTATCATTCTTTTTCGAAAAATTGGAGATATTGAAAAAAAAATAGATCTTATCATAAAAAGCTGTGTCTTCAAGGTTTCTAAATTTGACTTTCAATTTACAGCCATTGTAATTTTTTTTCAATATCTCCAATTTTTCGAATAAGAATGATAACTTATAATACATCATTGACAAGGTAAAATCTGGTTCTATTCAAAACAGAAAGAATCCAATGTAGCGCCCATAAGAAAAAATGAAGTTGATGATGGTGGCCGGAAGACGAAACGTCGGATAGCAAATCCGAAAACACCATTGTGTAGCAGAGAAAAGTGGCAATGTGGATGTGCAATTTATTTTCGAATCTATCGGAAAATATAGCCAGAAAAAATAGAAACCATTTTCCGAAATTTCTGTTTTTTCCGGATATACTTGGAATTTCAGAACTTTCTCAACGGCATATTGCTAGTCAGGTAAATGCGCAACTTTGCCCCAATTTACTCATCTTCGTTCCCTCATAGTTTCCGAGATCCCAATGGTGCGGCACAATACCAAAGTTCCCAAATTTTATGGATAGAGCTACCACTCAACACCACTCATCATATTTTCAATTATCGATTGTGTGATTTGTTTTTGTATATTTGTCAACTCGTTTTTTTTCTCCTTTCAAACGTTGAGACATTTTTGTCTTAGCATTTCCTCAAAGTAAACCTGAAAGTAATCAACAAGCCCAAGAAATATATAATAGGGGAGCCCAAGCGGGATTTCGGGATTTACTGAAGCGCGGCAGATTAATATACAGGGGGATACCTTGTACCCGGTTAAGTACCTCCACCAAATATGAGACCCATATATAAGGCCGCCTGTGAGGGATAAAAGATCAGATTAGTAAAAAAAAATTGATCATCAGAAATTTTCTAGCACGTCAGATTAAGGTAGGGTGACTTAATTACATGCTAAAAAGTGTATATTCCAGTAATCTGACAATTTGAGAGTGACGTAAAGAAAGGGGAGGGCAGTAAAGTTGTAAAAAAAACGTCATCTCGACATTCTCGAGCGAAGCAAATTTTTTTTATTTTGAAGAAAATAATTCAAGGATATCGAAAAATATACAATCTGATTTCCGCAAGCCGAAATAGAAAAAATTCATCGAGAAAGTTTAATGCGTGCAGCTGCGTGATGCCTATATTTCCCTCTCCGCGTTTCTATTCCTTTTTCACTTTTTCTCTATCTATTACTCTCTCACTCCGTCCCCACTCTGAATTCTGTTGCCATGACGCCATCACAGCTGATCACAGAGACTCGTTCGTGATGAAGATGGTGATGATTAATTAATCAATTAATTGACGGATGTAGCCGTTCCTACGTGTTAGAAAATCATAATGAAGAGAAAAAATTGAAACTTTCTATGTTTTTTACCACTTTTATTTGTAACTAACGTTACTGCAGTTTCGTCCTATAAGGACATTTTCAAACGTATACATATATATTGTATAAGTAACTGCAGTAACGTTACTTACAAATAAAAGTGGTAAAAAACATAGAAAGTTTCATTTCTCTTTTCTTCAATAATTAATCAATTGATTATAAAAAATTTAATTTTTTTGAGCATTTTTTTTAAATTATTTTTTTATAAATAAATCAAGTATTCTACTTAAAAAACACACAGTTATTTATTTGCATGCTATTTCCTGAGCTTATCAATTAAGTTCAATGATTTAAAAAAAAAATAAAAAAAAAATATTTTTTTGTTAGATTAGGCGAATCCCTCTAAATAATCGTCAGATTATGATACATCACGTCTAAAACATAAAGATGAACCATATATATCTTAATCTGACGCGCTTGAGTATTTCAAAATGACGATTTTTTTGCACATTATAATAATGGCCGCGAGTTTGCGTCAGATCGAAATAGTCAGATTATTGAATGAGAGCTTTTTTTGGTGCACTTAACACCCCCTCAGAAAATCTGACGCGCTCGATTAATTTTTTTTTCATTTTTAACCCTTACGTACAACCACTCACATCATGCAAACGATCAGATTAACATACCAACATTATTAAAAAAGGACATTGATGCTATCAATATATGACGCGTATGTATGTATATGCAACAGTTTTTTTTTACTATTTTTGGGAAAGAAAGTTTTTACTACTCCATCTTGATACAAAAAAAAAGAAGGATGAGGGAGTCTTCCAAAGAAAGGAAGGAAGTAACTCTATACATGGATGTGTAGATCATACAAAGAAGTAACTTTCAGACACAAACTGAAAGAAAGTCCTCCTGAAACAGCTACTTTCATGTAAACATTGAATTATACGAAAGAAAAAACTATTTCGAAACAAATACTTCTATATGAACGCTGAATTATACAGAAGATACTTTTCTCTACTCAGTTTGTATTTCAAACATTCGTTGTGGAATAAAAATCAGATATCATTCACATGAGTTCTACTTTAAATGAATGGTAACAAATTGCACTTACATAGAACACTGTCATCCTCTGGTATACACCGATGTTTCGCCTTAAGACACTTGCCCTAAGGCTCTTCAGTACCAAATTGGATAACATTATAGAAAATACAAACACTTCATTCATGAATTACGATTTTTTAATGTCACGAAATAAGCTTGATCTGCTTATGTCATCGATGACATCGTAATGACATTCATTCACCTATTTGATTTAATCCCAGCCAAGAGGAATCTTATTTGAATTGAAGGGGTTATATTTTTTAGGAGTGATTAATTTTTGGGAAAGAAAGTTTATGGCTTTCTACTACTCCATCTTGATACAAAAAAAAATATAACCCCTTCAATTCAAGTTTTTTTTACATATTTAATAATCTATAGCAGCTTCCCCCACCGAGTAAAAGGTATATATTATATAACATTTTTTTCTTCTTATTATCAAGCTTTGCAACCTAATAGGTATCTATGACGCTCCAGTAAATTCCCATTTTGCATCGTGGGCTCCTTTGCTAATAATACATACGCAGATGATAACTGTTTGAACAAATAAAGCGTTAAATCTACTGAAACGATTATCTTCTATTTACGTAATAACTGTAGAATGAGTCGTATAATTTTTACGCTGTTTTCAACAAGAAATTATGATTAAATAATAGATACTATTATCCGGCAATGATTGATGTTAAGAAAAAGAATGCGTCATATACACTGTGCTCATCTTGACGATCCTTCAATTCAATTCAATTCAATTCAATTAGAAAGATTCTTGCAGGACCTTCGTTCAAAGAAGGAAACGAAGAAAAACGTGACCATCTATTTCTTGGTTACACCTGCCTCTCTTTCCCTTTCCAACCTCACCAAAGTATATTTGAAAATAACAAATTTCACTTACGAGTGCTGGCCAAAGTGCGGTGCCATGAGAAGGGGAGAAGGGATCCCTGCGGTGCGCCCATACCAACACTTGTTCGACCATGAACAGGTGAAAAAGACCCTCTTTGTAGATGCTTATCCATTCGCGTCGCTTCCAGTCGACGTCATCGTATTCGACGAGCACCTGCAACAAAAAAACAAACGAATGAACGCCGTGGTTTCGAACGAGTCTGTCGCCGTATTCAGAATGAGGGGTTCAAAAAAATGTACTGTTGATTATCTTGTACAGTTAAACAACGAGGGTAGGTTAATGATTGAATCAACACCTATACAGATATTATACAGGATGTAGTAGAAAGTTAGTATCGCGAATAATAATAATAATAACAGATATGCTTGCCGTTCGGAGTAGTGAAGTGGACTCGTGAGGAGTTTTATCAACTCGACGTAAAGACCCGAAGAATGATGCATCTCAATAGGAGTTTGCATCCCAAATCGTCCGTTCCACGGTTGTACTTCCCCCGACAACAGGGAGGCCGTAGACTTTTGAGTTTAGAGTGTCTACATGACAGAATGGTGCTGGATACAGCCTGTAATGTCTTCAGGAGTTCGGATCCACTGGCAGAAACTCGAGAATTCCGTTAGGAGTACAGTAGGTGGACCCTTTTTACACAAAAAACAAAATACTTACAATCAATAAAGTTTTGTCACTTATTCCTGAATACAGTTTTTTTCCTGATATAAGAGGAACTAGATTATGGAAGATACTACAAGAGCTGAACTTCACTTTTGGAAAACAAGATAAAAAGAGCATGTTAATAGAAAAATCAGAGATTGTAGAATGAAGAAGAAACTATTTAGCAGAAATAAAGAAAGCCTGAACACTGAATAAATCTATTTTTTATTTGGATGGAAACATGGGTCAATGAGGGTCATACCGTCTCGAAGCTTTGGCAAGACCAAAACATCAAAACCCTAAAGCGTGCCTCTCAGTACAACCACACTTAACTACTTCTTGAAAATGCCTTCAAAGTCGAAGCCGAAACGTCGAATAATGCAAAACTTTGAGAGCGGTTGAACCCGAAATTCAGATGTTCACATTTCTAACCGCGGAAACCTATTCTATTTGTATACTTATCTGATGACGTTTCGAAGACTTCATTCATCTTTATTATCAAACCTACGAGCAGTGTGATATCATCAATGTCAATAATAATAATATCAAATTGATTTACATCAAAAGACCAATTATAACTACAAATTATACTTTTTTAAACCGTTACCAGATGATACATTTTTATTTTTTTATGCAAAATTTTATAAATTCAAGTTATTGACAAATTAGATTTTTTTTCAAAAAGCTGATTTATTGATTGCAGTAATTTTTTGCCTTTCCTACATTTGTATTTTTTTCAAAATTTAATGTTCTGATTATTTTATAGATCTGTAGAAGGAATCAATCATAAATAAAAATGCATTTCAGAAAGAAATTGTTCTTCTCAAAAAGAAATATTCGAACAAAATCAGTTTTCACTATATTTCAATTATCTTCGCATCATTAGAAAATTTAAATTAATATCCCCAATCCGACGGCCTATTAATACTATATTTTACGCAATATGATAAACAGCGTCGGCCGCCTCTTTTGAAGTTCTTTGTCGCAAGTCACTCTTTTAATGACTCGTTAGCGGCGTCCTCAAGAGGCATGGCGGGTAGAAATATCTCAGTGACTTTGTGGATGAATTGCAGTGCCACTTGCTTGAGACGAATATGTTGCTTTCTTTGATGTACCGCCATGCTTGCATTCTTGAAATTCTTTCACTCTCACACAATACCTGATGATTATTTCGAAGTTGATTCAAAACTCATATTTCTTACACTATTTGCCCCAACACCATACCAATCAACCATACAAATCAATCTAGTAATCAAAACAAAAAATGCATTCAAATTTCAACACAGAAGTTGTCTAATTACTTGCTTGAAAGAATATCAAAAAATATTAGTCACTGTTCAGTGAACAGTTTGGAAGTCAGTTCAATTAAAAAAAATTGCTTCCACTCCCATCAAGTCGGTAGGACCGTGCGGCATCAGACGAAATTCGTTTGACTTCTATTCGACCTCTATTAAAGATGCATTTGGAGCAACGAGAACATCGCGCGTTCTTGTTCGCAAACATGCGCCAATGCCAGTTAGTTCAGCTGGATGATCACGGGTGGAACTGCATCATGCATTATGCATCGGTAGTGGCTAACGAGCCGCTGACACTGGAAATTAAATTACTTCTGCAAGAACATGAAATTTTACTGGGCGGATTTTTTTGAAGAATGATTAGAGAAAATGTGATAATAATAACAATAATAATAATATACTTTATTGTCATTAAGAATCAATCTTGTGGGCAAAGCTTCTGAAAAATAAATATAAATGTAAGTATAGAAATATAAAATGTGAATATAAAAACACCTACAAAAAGTAAAGTTAGAACATACACTACAGTTCAACGTCGAAATTTTGTAGCAACATGGTTGTGTACAGATTTGTTCAAAAATATTACCAACACTTATATAATAAACATATAAACGTATATACTTATGATGCACTGTTTGGAACCTTTGGTGTAGTAATGAATATTACTGAAGTTTTTTCCCAACACCAAATCGTTATTTTTAACACCTCGACACGTGTTTCGATCACCAAGTGATCATCTTCAATGACGAAGATTAAAACTAGAGCGAGCTAACCCTATTTATGCAAGTAAACCATCCAGGCGTACCAACCATACAGGTATACCAACCTAAATTAATTTTACAATTTTGCCTTATCTATTATTTTACAATATATGTTTATATAAAGCATTTTTCAGCTATATAAAAATAAATTTCACAATATTGCCTATCCAAATTTATTTTTGCAATTTGTCCTTATGTAGTAATCAGTAAACTCAACAACATTTTTTTATTTTACTATATAGCTTGTTAAAATAAAATAAAATGATGTTGTTGGGACACATTGCAAAAATAAATTTGGATAGGCAATATTGCGAAACTAATTTTTATATAGCTGAAAATTGTTTTATATAAACATATATTGTAAAATAATAGATAAGGCAAAATTGTAAAATTAATTTAGGTTGGTATACCTGTATGGTTGGTACGCCTGGATGGTTTACCTGTATGGGTTACCTTTATAGCATAAATAGGGTTAGCTCGCATTAGTTTCTAGTTTTAATCTTCCTCTTTGAAGATGATCACTTGGTGATTGAAACACGTGTCGAGGTGTTGAAAATAACGATTTGGTGTTGGGAAAAAACTCCATTAATATTTATTACTTATTATATACTTATATATAATATTACATAAGTAAACACACCCATTGCACCAGACATTCAAACATTTATATCCAAACAACAATATAAACAAAAATGAACAAAAATCTTATATAACCTAAATTCAAATATGCACATTTTATCATATAGAACTCTTGCAAATTATAATAGGGTCTATCAGCCAAAAATGTTTTTACTCTTATCCTAAACATTTTGATGGTCGAATTTGCCTGTCTCATATCTGAGGGCAAGCGATTAAACATCTTGACCCCATTGTAATAAATAGAATTCCTGACCAAATCTGTTAAAGTAATTGGCCATTCAACGCGGTGGAACGGGTGCTATAAGAATGGCATGAAGCCTCAAATAGGGACATATTTTTGTGAATGAAGCAAACCGTTTCCAAAATGAACAAAGCAATCACTATTAAAATCTTTTGCTCAGCGAATTTGTGTCTCCATGAATCACGAGGTTTGATCTTACACATATACCTGTCTTGCAGTACTAATACAGACAGAAGTGCTGATGAATTGTATACTCCCCAAAACGGTATTCCATAACATAGATGGGATTCAACGAGGGCGTAATACACCTTTATGGGAGTTTTGATTCTCAAATTTATTGAAGTTACTCTCACTGCATAACATCCAGAACAAATTTTATTTTTAAGTTGTTTGATATGGTCAATAAATTTGAGCTTATTGTCAATGTAAATACCAGAAATTTAAATTGAGTCTCGTTCTTGATCACTAAGTTATCACCAAATGACAGGTTATCAAGAGCACATCTGAATGATAAAATGTTTGTCTTAGTGATATAGAAGGATAGCAAATTAGCATCACACCACTCCTTGATTTTTTTCATATCAGCATTGTGAAAATCATTTGAGTTTTTGTCATTCCAGCGTGTCTTCAGCGAAAAGAATGAAATATCCAGAAATGCTCAAATTTGCAATGTCATTGACATATAATATGAATAAGATGGGTCCAAAAACTGATCCTTGTATGACAATACACATAATTTCCTCTTTTTTTTTCTGAAAGTTCTGTTGTTCTTACCATTTGATTCCGTTCTGAAAGGTGAGATTGAAACCATTTGAGCGTCATTTCTCTGTAGCCGTATTGGTTAATTTTTCTAAGCAAGGGCTTATGATCAACGCAATCAGACGCCTTAGGAAGATCACAGAAGACCGCAGCTGCTACATTACCATAATTAAACTTTGAATGAATATCATAAAGAAATGAAAAGATGGCATCGTGCATACTTTTATTGCTTTGAAACCCAAACTGGCTTTCACTTTTTAGATATTGTGGTGTCAGAGGTATTTTCACAAGTTTTTGATAACCTTCACTATAGTTGGAATGAGAGAGATCAAGCGAAGATTCGGGGGATCATCTGAATCTCCACCTTTATATAATAGATGGGCAACGGATGTTTTCAGAAAGTTATAACCAGAAACCAAATTGTCTATTTAATGAAACTTCCGATTCGTCCATTATCATTATCCGATAATTTGTGTAGAAAATTGGGTATATACTTGTAGTTTTTTCTGAAATTCCATAATTCAAACTGAAGCCAATAATATTTGGGTAGAGTGTCAAAAGGGATTTGAATAGGAATAGTCTGTCCTGTTGATTGTGGTGGAATGCTTGAACATCATTTGAGGTATAATTTTTTAACAATGTTAGAATGAGAAATTCAGTTAAACTAGTACATCCGTGTATGTTGTGGCGGGTCTGGAACTAGAACCGCTTATAAATTAACATGGAACTTTATAAATTTGAATAATAATCAAGCAAATTAAATAATTCACTGCCAGAACTGCAGGCTCTACATGCGCATACCATTACCAAAAGCTATTTTTATTTCGATAATTACTAATTCATGGTAATGAGCTTAGTGAATGAGGGGATTCATGGTGGAATAGAATAAATGACATTTAAGCGCTTCCTATCTTTGAATTTAGATAAAAGAAATGTGTGTGAGATATTATCCAAATGTCGTATTCGTTTTAAAGACCTATTGATGCCATTATGTGTAGATTATAACCAAGGGCGTCGCCAGCTTATGACTAAGGGGGGGCAATGGGACAATATTATGGAGAATAAAAAATATGAACGCCTGTTACAGTCGAAAGCATGAAACGTTACATTCTGGAAGTCTTTGCCTCGATGATGATTGTAATAAGAACGGTTCTGATATCAATGTATGAAACTTCACCACAATAATTAAATCAAACTTTCAAACACAATAATTATTTATTTTAACGAAAATAATATTCAATTAAAACATAACCTGCGGGGATTTATTGCAAAACTTTCAACCACTTTATCATTAAAATTATTCAGGTTTATTTTTTGGAAAAGAAAGTTTTTGGCTTTCTACTACTCCATCTTGATACAAAAAAAAAGAAGGATGAGGGAGTCTTCCAAAGAAAGGAAGGAAGTAAATCTACACATGGATGAGTAGATCATGCAAAGAAGTAACTTTCAGACACAAACTGAAAGAAAGTCCTCCTGAAACAGCTACTTTCATATAAACATTGAATTATACGAAAGAAAAAATTCTTTCGAAACAAATACCTCTATATGAACACTGAATTTTACAGAAGATACTTTTCTCTACTCAGTTTGTATTTCAAACATTCGTTGTGGAATAAAAATCAGATATCATTCACATGAGTTCTACTTTAAATGAATGGTAACAAATTGCATTTACATAGAACACTGCCATCCTCACTGGTATACACCGATGTTTCGCCTTAAGACACTTGCCCCAAGGTTCTTCAGTACCAAATTGGATAACATTATACAAAATACACACACTTCATTCATGAATTACGATTTTTTAATGTCACGGAATAAGCTTGATCTGCTTATGTCATTACGATGTCATCGATGAGATACGATTTTTTCAACTTTCCACCCCATTTTAACCCCCTCAGACGGACTGGAAAACTATAACGTGAAGTTTTTTCTGTCGAGTAGATCATCAGGAATAACATATCTCAATTTTGTTGGTGTACAAAGTCGATTTCTCATGTTACGCTCTTTTTAAATATTTCCACCCTATTTTCACCCCTTCAGACAGTTTAATAAACTAGGACAGTTCTTTTTTTTACTGATTCAGTCAATAAGCGTATCATATTGAAAAATGGTAGGTGTGCAGAGTCGCTAAATGAAAAAATAATAATGCGATATTTTTTTCTCAGTGTACTTCGTGGATGTGGATAACTTCACACCCGTCAAACATTTCTTCATCAAAATATCGCATCCCAATCGATAGTTGTTCAGTGCCAGAAATATCAGCTGTTTCGTCTGCTACCACAGTATATGCTGCTGCTTCTTTCACTTTCTTCATAATATCAGCCTTAATAACGCGTCCACAAATACCAATAATTTCATTTTGAAAATCCACTGAACGGTAGCTTGCATTCTCTCTCCCTTACTCAATGTGTTTCTTTAAAATCGCCAACGGTTGGCAGGGGGGAGGGGTAAACGCCCCCCCTGCCACCCGTTGGCGACGCCCTTGAATATAACATCGTTCAATTGTCCGCTATGACTTTCCTTGGTGGAGCGCTTGCGAAACGACCCATTTTCCGTGACTGTGGCGCATAAATCAGACTAAATTTGACCGATGACATGGGTTATGTTGGTTTTGAGGACCGCTGTGGTTTTGAGCTTATTAGCATACACCTGCCACTTTAGAAAACCCCACCAGAAAAAGTCTGTCAGCCCGGAATCCACACCAAACAGTGACTTTTTCGTGCATTGCACGCTCTTGGATCTCATTTGGATTTGTATCGTCCCAAGTTCGACAATTTTGTTTGTTCACGGACTCATTGTCAATTGCAGAGCCCACAGACAGCAGCGATGTTTTGCCAACTAATTTAACAAGATGACCGTTATCAATTGTCAGAGTTCGAAGTTCCTGTTGGAAGACCCTATATCAGGTTTAACAATAAAATTGGGAAAATACGATCTCTCTCCTTGGCTCGTTGAAATTAACCGTTCCTCAACTTCGAAATGTCCCTCTTGCTTCTGCTTCTTCCATTATAATTTCTGTCAGTTTTCTCATGAATCATAATATAGAAATGAAGTGAAGAAAATCCTAAAAACACCTCTTTTCATAAACTACTACTTCATTAATTACTACCAAAAAATCTTCGGATTGTTATTAATGAATTCGCTTTCTTGAAACTTCATTTTCATCTTCCTCTTTGAAATTCATGTTTCGCAATTCAAATTGATTCATCCTTAGCAGAAAATTCCACACTCCAATCCACATTCCATTCCTGCAACGTGCAGCAACATCCAAACTAATCCACTGGGGAAAAACTGGCGTAACTTTGACCTAGAAAACTTTCTTCCAATATTCACGAAAGTTACTCGACGAAAACAAAGGACGGCCATTCGAATTTTACTCGCAGTGAATTTCCGACTCACAACTTTCGAAGTTTACATCAGAACTGCAGCGGAAAATGCTGAATAGAAAACATAAAAGAATGCCGCTCGATGGAGCATATGGAGACATAACAGACTCGGAAATGAAAGGTATTCGGAAATGGAAGAAAGTAAAATGTTATTGAAGTTGTCGGAGATACAATAACCAAATTTGGAGGAAGCCTTCAGTTTTTGTTTCCTTCTGTTTTGTAGATTAAATTATTGGTCCTTCGTGATTGAAGACTAGTTCAGTACAACAAAGACATTGTGTGGCATCGAAAACGAAACAGATCGAATATCTTAAAGATACTGTAATGAATCTGAAGCCGGCCCTGACCGTTATCTCAGACACCAAACATATGACTCACCGCGAAAGGAATGCGATCGACGAATCGCCACGAAAAGAATAGATGAGTACCGAAACCGCTAGAGGTATCTAGAACGTTCGTTACCAATATAAAAGGTCGGGTCCTCGCTCAGAGAGGGAGTCTGTATCTAGAAAGTGAATCGTGCGTTTAAAGAAAGAATTCTAACCGTGAAGATAAATTAAGCGTTAGTTGCTAAGTGTTGTATATAAATTAGTTGTGATAGTGACATATTGTTGAAAATGAATTTGTTAAAGACAGTGAATTCTTTGTGAATTCAATACGCTTGTTTTGGGAAAAAAGCAAGAATAGGTCGATTTTTTGTTCAATCTTTCTATTTCAACCCCAACTGTCACACCTCAAGTGTGACATAGACGAAATCCATCTTCATTTCGTTCAGGTTTGGAGACCAGCTCCCCTACCCTTTTGGCTGATCATTGGCCTTGAGAGGGACCAATGGGTACATGACTGATGGATGACGGCATGAAGTCCTTAGACATCAGTGCCGCCCTTCACGGGATACCCCTACCTGGCTGGGGTGGGATGGATGAAAAAGTTATTCATCCTTTAACGGGGGACATGAGGGCCTCATTCGACAGAGTGTCGGGGCCTTCTATATCGGGAGGGGTCGTCTACAGCATAATCTGTGACTTCCCTAACTAACGGGTTTTCGTGAGTTTCCGTTTTTTCGAAAACTCTCACATTCCTCGACTGAATGGACTGCCGAATGGAAGTGTGACATAAATTGGAGAAGTTGAATTTATAATAAATTCATCCATGTGAATGTTCACTATTTATCGTTTCATTTTGGCGCCCTCTCGCGGGCGCCACAAAAACCGTGCATAATTTCAACCAGTGATATCGGTGACTCTGAATTGCTATCATGTGAGAGTTGCTCGTTTGAGCACTGTCAGACGGGTCGAAAATAACGAGGTGGAGCACTGTTCTGCTGGAAATGTAACAGATCCTCCTGCAACAGTAAATTACCGTCTGCATCAATTTGAGTTCCTAGTTTGTGAGTTATAATTGGATCAAAAGGATTAATATACAGGGGGATACCTTGTACCCGGTTAGGTACCTCCACCAAATATGAGTCCCATATATAAAGCCGCCTGTGAGGGATAAAGGCTCAGATTAGTAAAAAAAATTGATCATCAGAAATTCTCGAGCGCGTCAGATTAAGGTAGGGTGAGTTAATTACCTGCTAAAAAGTGTATATTCCAGTAATCTGACAATTTGAGAGTGACGTAAAGAAAGGGGAGGGCAGCAAAGTTGTCAAAAAATAACGTCAATTCGACATTCTCGATGGTAGCTAATTTTTTTTCTATTTTGAAGGAAATAATTCAAGGATAACGGAAAATATATCATCTGACGATTTCAGCAAGCCGAAATAACAAAAATTCATCGATAAAGTTAAATGCGTGCAGCTGTGTGATACCTATATTTCCCTCCGTTTCTATTCCTCTACTCTTCATTTCTCTATCTATTACTCTCTCACTCCGTCCCCACTCTGAATTTTGATGCCATGACGCCATCACAGCTGATCACACAGACTCGTTCGTGATGAAGATGAAGATGATGATTAATTAATCAATTAATTGATGGATGTAGCCGTTACTACGTGGTAGGAAATCATAATGAAGAGAAGAGAAATTAAACTTTCTATGTTTCAAACTATATATTGTATAAGTTTGAAAATGTCCTTATAGGACGAAACTGCAGCAACGTTAGTTACAAATAAAAGTGGTAAAAAACATAGAAACTTTCATTTCTCTCTTCTTCATTAATTAATCAATTGAATATAAAAAATTTTTTTTTTTTGAGCATTTTTCAAAAATTATTTTCTTATAAATACAAGTATTCTACTTAAAAAACATACACTTATTTATTTGCATGCTATTTCCTGAGCTTTTCAATTAATTGAGTTCAATGAATTGAAAAAAATTAAAAAAAAATATTGTTTTTGTCAGATTAAGCGAATCCCTCTAGATAATCGTCAGATTATGAGACAGCACGTCTAAAACATAAAGATGAACCATGTATATCTTGATCTGACGCCCTTGAGTATTTCAAAATGGCGAATTTTTTTTTGCACATTATAATAATGGTCGCGAGTTTACGTCAGATCGAAATCGTCAGATTATTGAATGAGAGCTTTTTTTTGTTGCACTTAACGCCCCCTTGGAAAATCTGACGCGCTCGATTAAATTTTTTTTCTTTCCACCTTTAACCCTTACGTACAACCACCCACATCATGCAAACGATCAGATTAGCATACCAACATTATTAAAAATATGTAGGACATTGATGCGCTCGAGTATGTCCATGCAACAGTATTTTTTTACATATTCAAACATCTATAGCCGCTTCCTCCACCGATGAAAAAGTATAAATTATTTAAATTTTTTTCTTCTTATCATCTAAGCTTTGCAACTTAATATGTCTCAATGACGCTCGAGTAAATCCCCATTTTGCATCGTGGGCTCCCCTGCTAATACAATAATGCATCTCATAAAAGGCAAATTCTAATAACATGCGTAAATTTATAATGTGATTTTTCGGAAACTGTTCATCAAAAAATAAAACGTTAGGGTATCGTTGAAAACACAATTGAACGCCATTCAAAACGATGTCCCATTTGACCCCCCTTCCCATTCAAAATTCTATCTTTCTAGTGAAAGTGTCCCCCTTGACTATAAAATCGATCTGTTTTTTTTTATTCCTCATATTATTTAATGGAAGGAAGATATTAAAGGTGGGAAGTTTTCAAATTGACACCCTGTATAAAAGACTCACTTTTAAGCCACGGCATGTGATTCGTTTTGGGCAAGATTCTGTTCAGTGAAAATCTCACAAAGTTTTACTTAAATACGTTATGAATTTACATCAAGTATGGGCCAATTACATCAGAAATATGGAATATAAATACTGTAAGGAGGCAGGGCCGTCGCCATGGGGGGATGGGGGGAAACCTCCCCCTGCTTTTTCGATTTGGGAAAAAATTGGGAAATTTTGGGCCGTGAAGATTGAAAAAAATAATAGTAAAAAAATGAATGAAAATTAAAAAAAATTAAAATGAGAGAAAAGAAAGGGAGAGGTAATAAGACAAAGGCAAGAACCGGAAGAAGGTTGGGATTTCCCCTAAAAATATAACCCCTTCAATTCAAAAAATCACAATATTAGTTAAGTGTGGTTTCCTTTCATTTGTATTGATTATTCCTATACATGGTGGGTATGGTGGAAGACCAAGGATCTTGGTCCAAAGTAGAATCATTCCCATTATTATTTTTGTAATTACCAAACTTTATTTTTGTTTATGCATACCCTAACGGGCATAAGCATTCAGCCAATCTTTGGATAGCTAAGTAAAAAAATTAATATATTATAGTAGTAACTAATCCCTCGGCTTTCATTTTTTCGAAAGTTGCTGGTGGGGTTGGGAAAATTTGAATTCCTCCCCTCCCCCTAGTATTTCTTTTCGCTACGGCCCTGTAAGGAGGTGACTGTATTTCAACTGAAAATAAGATTGACCCACACGAAATCAATTTCATAAATCTAATCTACGTCCATGTTCTTCGACTTGAGAAACGTTCCATCCACAATTGAAAAATCAATAAGCCATGCCAAGCGAGCTCGACAAAGCGGTGACTTTCACCGATGCTTCATTAGCAATTTCGATAGAGAGAGAATAGCGGACGTAATTTATTCTCGAAATAATCGCTTGTTATGGTATATTTATGCATCCAGCTCGTTCGAGCGGTCGCCTTCTATGGTAATTGGCCTTGAATTAAACGTTACGTTTCGAATTTCATTAGCGACTCGGCAGTTAGTCCGAGAACATTCGGCGTGAGAAAAAGTGAGTGGAAAAACAGAAAATCCTTAAATCAACGCATAATTATTGTGACCTCGGAAGAGGTTTAATTACTGAAGATCCTCAAAGAATAATGATGGTTCAAGGCACTTCGAAATATTAAGCAGGGTCCACACCATGCCGCGGTAGGCCGGGCGGGTTGACCCGGGTGGGCTAAGCCGGGCGAGTACGTTCGGGCCGGCACGACGTCCACACCGAAAACGAAGCCGACCGGGTTATTTCTACCTAGATTATTTAGTTACAACACCAAGACTGGTGACTTGTTCGTCATTCCACTCCATCACTTAAAATGAACAATAAAAAACCCTACTTAAACAAACTGAGTCGAAAATAAAATAATTCGTCTAGTTCGGTCGGAGGTTTAATTGTAACTGAAGCCGCTCGGGGCCGCTCGGCACGTCCCCACTCTATATTTTTGTTCGGTTCGGCTCGGCTTCCTTTGATCTGTACCTACTTGGGATCGGCACGGCCCGGGCCGGCATTTTCTAACCCGGCAAAGCCGCCCGGGGCGTCTACATCAACGCGGCTTAGGCCGCCCGGTCAGCCCGCCCGGCCTACCAATAAAACTGTTCTCTATTGAATAAATGGCAAATATTTTCCATAAAAGACATAGTTTTCCCGGACTATATCATAATCGTTTTCATTCGCTACTCTCCTATGTAAAAATGCTAATTTCGAGTATTGTTGTGCTTGCGTTGCGTCAGACCATTATTTATTTACTTGGCACTCGTGTGAGCTGGCGTGCATATAGCCGAGACATGCGGAAATAAAGTGAGCGTGTCCGATGTCTATTGCATAGAAAAACAATAAAATACCCGCAATTAACTATTTGTTTCGTCACCTTGAGGTAAAATATGAATGGCTGACGTTATTGATGAAGGAGGTCAGCCTATCGAGAATATTTGCTAAGCTCATAAACAATTAATGTTACTGGAGTTTTTTCCCAGCACCACCTCGACACGTGTTTCGATCAACAAGTGATCATCTTCAAGAGGAAGGTTAAACTGATATGTACCGCTCGTGATGGAATCAAATATGCCAAGTCACTTTATTTATTTATATACTGTTCTACAGATTACACGCAACTACAGAACAGGGATATAAGTCAAATCACAATACAATACAGTTACAATAAGTTGTGAGATAAAAACAATACAATTAGCTGAAGTAAAAATACCTAATCTCAGAGATGAAAAAGTAAAAAATGTTGAGCTGACAACTTGCAGAATTGCATTTGGCACACATGTTATGCAGAAGTGAACGTTTTAGAATATTTGTACGTTGTGTTGGCAGATAAAAAGGACTAACCACTCTAGAGGTTGGTCTAGGTACATTGAAATTAAGTTTTTGCAGAAAATGTGGGTCAATAATTAATCAATAAATAATCAATATGAATCAGTTTAAAAAGAAAATTTGTGAAGTGACAATCACAACGGCAACTCAAGCTAATCATAGCATGTCTAGCTAACAATGCCAATTCTGTTTGCAGCAGACAGAATGACTTCAATGTGTGGTACGAGGAAAAGTTTTGTGTCGAAGGTAATACCTAGATCGGTAAATGTGAGAGGCCGTTGAAGTGGAATATCGTTTATTAAATATTGATATGAAAATCAGTGATTTTTTACATTACACTTACTCGTGTTTAAAGGAAGATTGTTGCGAAAACACCATTGCTCAACACGTTTCAGATTGAGGGAGAGTTGAAACCAGCCCTCGATGCCATTGATCTTACAATATAATCTCAGGTCATCCGCGTATATCAAACAGTTGATGTCAATGACCTCAACTATGTCGTTTATTGAGGCGTTAAAGAGAAGTGGACCTAGGTTGTTTCCTTGTGGAACACACGAGGTAGCTGCATATTCCACGGGACTTGAAGCCACTCCTGTCAGTAAAGTATGATATAAAAAGTGCAACAATCGGGAATCCAGTCATCGAAATTGAGTTGAAAAATAGAGCTGTTTTGGATCGTAGGTTAGAATCATGGGAGGACGCAGACTGATCTAAAGCCCCATGAGATGAGGGTGGTTGCTACAGACAGCCAAGCAAATTCTTTTATTAAATCAGATCTGAAGGACGTTGAATGTCAAACTCCCGTGGAAGTATCTATATAAAAGGGAGACAAATCTCCATCCTTTCTTCGATGTTCCCGGCTATCAAGGTTGCACGGTATGCTTGGGAGCGAAGCTTCATATATGAGAACAATACTCCAAAGGAGGTCTCATCTGAGCTTTATAAAGAATCGAAAGTTGCTGAGGTGTGTACAGTTTTCTGGTTTGGAACAGTGTTCCAAGCTTTTGAGAAGCAGCCTTTGCAATTCCAGTGACATGATTGGGCCAAGACATATTGGTGTCCATTCTGACCCCCAACAAACTTATCGAATAAGAAAGCGAAATTGTCTGACATGACATTATTATATCCGGTTCGGAGACATTTGTCTTTTTGGAGAAAACCGATGCCTGGGTTTTTGTGGTATTGAATTGAACCTGATTACTTCCACCACAATTCGAAATCACTTCTAGATCCTCTTTAAGATATGCCACCTCCTGCTGCCGGTGAAGATATGCATCCATAGCCGATGTCCTGGAATCCAAATGGAATGACTAGACAAGTGTGCATTCGTCAGCAAAGCAATATATTGGATTCTTTGATTTTTCCAACAATCGTTGATATACAAAAAAAGAGGTTGGAGACAATATGGCTCCAGATGTCGCAGATGTCTCAATTTTAAGATAAAACTGTGAAAACTTCAATTTCTTCATACACTCAGATGCATGATAAACAATCTTGTTTAGAGTGTCATTCAAAAGTTTGGATTTTACCACCTATAGATGACGAAATATAACCTTGTTTCTCCTCGTATAATATGCAAAAATGGGGCCTTATTAGGTATTCTTGTTGTGAATTGATCTGGAATAATTTTCTTCCTACTGATCAAAATCGGGCTGGAAATAATAATAGTTATCGAAGATGAAATTTGGTAACATTTGGCAGCATTTTATGCACCGAGTGTATAAAACTGAAAATGACAAATTTTCATTTGTTTCATCATGTTTCATGATGAATATCACTGGTTCGGACTTCCATTCTCTATTATATAAAATGATTTGAAATCCCTGAAACAAATAAAAAAGGAAGAATTGAAAATGAATGGCTCAAAATAACAATTATATTAACCAAAATAAACCTGAAATGAAATAATAGTGAAATAAAATACAAGTAAAAATAGAACAATTGAATAAATTAAAATAAAGAAATGAAAAAAGAAAATAAAAATAAAAAGTGGAGAGATTCCAAGTCACGTTAGTTCACAACGTTTCGATTGTTAGTATCTACAATCGTCTTCGGGTGATGACTGGTCCACCAAAAAACTTGTCTCTGGCGGTATTTGGTGGACAATTGAGTTATTTCTTTGGTCCCAAGTTTTCACAGACAGGTATTTTCATTTGTCAAAATTCGAGGGTTTCTACAGATTATTTTTAGTATTATTGTTGATCGGGAGGTAAAAATATGATCACTGGAATCAAAAGATGACATATTTCAGAGGCGTGCTGTTCTGTTTACTTATGTTCCGAGTTATTCTATAACATATGGCATTTTGTGCACCTAACCTATCTTCCTCTATATAAATAACAAAACAACTGTTATTTATGTGGCTTGTGGAGGTGGAATTGAACTATAATTTATATTTTGCCTTTATTGTTGATTTATAAAGGTACGTATAAATTATTTCAACTTGATATAGGCGCTGTTGCCAATATGTGAATTAGAAACAAAACCCTTTAAAAATTAAAATCCAACATTTGAAACATCAATTTGAATACTTTTCGAAGTGAATTTGAAAAACTCATGAATTAAACTCAACTTTATTTTGTACAAACTTGCATTTGCTGTAATAACCCAAATTGAGGAACATTCCCCATTAGCTGCCTGAAGTTCTTTCAAAAGAATTGTTTCGGAGTTTTTGGGAAACAAGAAAGTAGAAAATTACGAAACACTTGTAGAAGAACTACTTGAAAACTACTGCAGAATGGAATGTCGCATGTCTCACAAAATCCATTTCTTGCACTCCCATACAAGGGGAAAGGTTCCACCAAGACATACTGACAATAGAGCAACGTTACCAAGGCAATGATGGGGGATTATTGTTGGTTCCTTATGAAGGGAAAACGATGAAACAACTAAACGAAAGTCAACATTTGCAAAAAGGTTATGCACAAAAGACTTCATTTGAATGTCTTTTCATGTGTAAGTATTGTAAATACACATGTTTTTCATTCTCAAAATATATTGGTTTTTTCTTGCTTTGATCTTATATTTCCCTAAAATATGTGAAATTGTCTATATAAAATAAAAATAACTATAACTCAAAATCTTTACGTGATGGACAATTTTTGATGTTGAAGTTGAAGTCGAAATTTTTTTTCTTATTTGTTGGCTAGTGTTATGATTTTTTGAATGTTCATAAGATAACTACGAGTAGACACATCCTTAGGAGAAGTTATTTGAATTGAAGCTCAAATCGAGTTCAAATTGTAGGCTAATTTCGAATTTGAAAGGTATGTTGAAAAAAAACTTTATCACAAATTTCATCAATAAACTGTGAATTACTTGAAAAAATGAAAAAATACACGACTGTTCCCTATTTCGATGCAATCGCATTTCTCATAGAATTTTTCCGTGACATTCTCCACATCTGCGGGGTCAACTTTCATCATCGCAAAACAAACTCATCGTATTACGGAATTCGCAGAAACACATCGATCGCGTCTGTCAATAAAGCCCGGGCATGGTGAATAAATCGCATGTAAATGCGTGGACACACAAAACCGAATGTTGCTGCAATGTCGGCCGAAGGCAAACATAAACAAGGGTCGTTATTTTTCGAGTGAAAATTCCAAATTGCATCACCGCTAATCGATTGGTGTATCCAGTACACACAAAATGCTAATTGGATATTGCAAAACGGGTGGGCGGACGATTTGCATACGAATTCGCTATGAAAGAGATTGATGGTGTACACCAGAATAACGCAATTATTCCGTACGGTGATATACAGGGTGTTGGGGATGTCATTCTAGTTAATTCCTCTGGTTGGCTAAAGTTTCCAATTGAGAAAAGGACGTTCTACAACAACGTATGGAAAAGTATCCATTTCTTGGAGGTATTTAGATGGCAATTGTCATTTCACAATAAACAGGCCAGTAAATATTTAATAATAATAATAATAATACGTTTTTATTTACCATAAAAATACAAATGGAATTGACAAAAATTAAATAAAACAGAATACAGGAACAATAACAAAAACAAAGAAAAAAAACTTCCAGTATATGGTGAATAGGCGGAGTATCAGCCAAGGCTGTTTTTAAACTCAACCTGGGAGAAACTATAGATAAATAATATGAACACAAGTCGAGTTAACAATATCAAAACATTTTAGTTATTGCTTTACTTTAGAAAATTCATTTTAGAAATACCAAGAAGGTCGGAAACGGGCAAGAGGCTAATGACTTGGGGATGACTAGAACTGAACTGTTCTTTGTAGTGAAGCTGTTAATCGTAGAAAATGTTTTAAGCTTCTTCAGTAAGTAATCAGGTTGTCGAGTTATCAAAACTTTATGTGTGTTGGTAAGAAGGTGTAGAGTTCTAAGTTTCTCAACATTTAACCATCCTGATTCTTGCATTGCTGGGGATATATGGTCATATTTCCGAATACCAAACGAGAAACGTAGACAGCTATTCTGAATACGCTGTAGTCGGAGAGCATCCGATTGTTTGAAAGCAGGTCCATAAATACTGTCGCAATAGGAAATTTTTGACATAATCAGAGACTCGCATAGTCTAAGTTTTAAGTTTGTGTTGAGCAAATCACGATTAGGAAAAAGCTGTCTGAGAACGTTATAAGAAGATTGGTTCAGATAGCTGACATGTTTAGTAAAGCGAGAACCAGATCAAACCACAATCCTAAATTTTTTATCTCGTCCACGGTGGGAAGTATATCGTTTTCAATGCGAACTTGAAAGGTAGAATTGGTGAGCTTTCTGTTCTTCTTAGCTCCGAACATCATTATTGCCGATTTGTCTGAATTGAGCTTGAGATTATGGGCAG
The DNA here is from genome assembly GCF_025532065.1 of Leptinotarsa decemlineata. Taxonomy (NCBI): domain Eukaryota; kingdom Metazoa; phylum Arthropoda; class Insecta; order Coleoptera; family Chrysomelidae; genus Leptinotarsa; species Leptinotarsa decemlineata. Next base: position 8,529,953 of record NW_027412690.1, read on the forward strand.
TAGAAACGTCAAAGATAGCTTGGAGATCGTTGTTAATATGCGACAGAGCAGATGTAGACTCGCCTGGCGAAAAAGAGAAATATAACTGCGTGTCGTCTGCATAGTGATGTATATTGCATTTTTTCACGGACAGATAAAAGTCACAAATATACAAGCTGAAAAGCAAGGGCCCAAAGATAGATCCTTGTGGCACTTCCTTCAATACCGGCATAGCATCTGAAATAACTTCATCCACAACAACTCTTTGAGTACGATTCTTCAGATAGTTTTCTAAGAGAGACACTGCTTTCCGAGAAAAACCGAAGTAGACAAGTTTGTCACACAATATCTCATGATCTAGAGTGTCAAATGCCTTGCTGTAATCTAGAAGTATTAAACAGGTCAAATTTTGTTCATCTGCAGCTTGAAAAATATCGTCAGTAATTGACAGAAGAGCCGTGGTGGTACTATGCTGAGGTCTGAATCCTGATTGTACAGATGTTATAATATGATTTTCTTCGACGTACTCATTAATCTGATTTTTCAGAATCGATTCCACTACTTTGGAGGGATACGATAGAATTGTAATTGGTCTCAGGTCAGAAAGGACAGCAGGTGAGTTACACTTAGCCAGAGGGATAACCAATCCATCCTTCCAACATTTTGGAAATTGGCAACTGGTAATGATAAAGTTTATGAGGAAGGTGAAGTGATTTATCAAAAAAGAGTCAATGAGATTGATCATTTTGAGGGATGTCCCGTCAGAACCCAAAGCGTTGCTCTTGATGCGTCTCAGGGAACTTCGCACAATCTCACAGGTGACTGAGGTGAAGTGAAATTAGTTTTCAGTTTCTTCCGAATTAACATATCGATCTAATAAGGACAATTGGTGAGCAGATCTGATAGGTTGAGCTATGGAATTGAAGTGCTGGTTAATGAGATTGACGTCTTTCAATTCATCAGGGATATCTGATTTTTTGTTTTTGTTGTTTTCAAAAATAAAAATATTTAAAACGAAACTGTGACTCTCAACTCAACTATCCACTGCCCTTAGTTTCTTGTTTCGATATTAATCAAATTGTAGAAAATTCTACTCGGATAACAACAACTTCCGAATCTCTGATTGATGTCATTTGCTTTAGTAAGGAAGTAATAGTATGAAATTCTAATACACTTGATATGAATGGTATGTCTGATCACCTGATGGTATTTTGCGATATTGATTTCGAAGGTGACACTTATGATAACTTGATTTTTTATAAAAATTACAAGAATTTCAATCATGAACTTTTTTTTCAAGATGCTGCTAACTTAGCATGGGGTGATATTGTGACTATGCAAGATATTAATTCCAAAGTAAGTTTTCTCAACGAATGCATCATTATATTCTCTTCGACAAACATGCTCTAATTTGCACTGTGAACAGAAAACATCCCCGTATATAACTTATAATATCATATTGATGATGAAAACCCGTGATAGAGTTCATGCCAAATATCTTAAAGAAAAGACAGCAGCAGCTAGACAGTACTATGAAACTTTACGCAACTACGTCAATGACGCAGCGAAACGTGAAAAAACATCAAATATACAATTTGTTTTGAACAAAAATAAAAACAATTCAAAAATGACATGGAGAAATCTTGCAGATTGGGGTGTTACTACAAAATCCTCGCAAACCAATAGCCTGCCAAGTGAACTACGTAGAACTGTGAAGAAATCAATGACTATTTTTCAAACGTGGTTGGACATTCAATAGTAAATAATAACACTCGTTCATTCTACAATAATAACAAATTGAACGCTCCTATGAACTTTTCCCTCACCGAAATATGTAATGATGATATTTTGACTGCTATCAAAGAAATAAAATCTAATGCTTTAGGTATTGACAATATAAATATCAAGATGACTTCTTTAGTGATACCACACTGTATTGATGAAGTTAAACATATTTTCAACGAGTCCATCAGACAGGGTATTTTTCCAGATGTTTCTGAGATTTCTGCCTTAGTGCGGGAAGCCGGTATTATTATTATTATTATCATTTTACCGTAGTGTGCGCTGGTCAGGCCCTATCCCCCGAAGCTCCGATACATTCGGGAGGGCGCGCCAGCATTATCAACCAATGACCACTCCCCACACCATGGAGTAAGTGATCATTTGGCCCGAGAATCATTTGCCCTGAGCAAGCGCAGTGAGCCAAGAATGACAGCCTTCTGCATCTGTGCGGCTAAGATTTCTGCCTTAGTGCGGCAGGCCGGTATGATTTTAAGATTCGAGAGTAGAGCGGACATCATTCCACCAAGGACTCCAATAATCAGAACACCCATCTTGACAGAGTGATCTGGATAGAGTCTGCGGAGTTCGAAGAGAAAATCTCGATATTTTATCCGTTTTTCATCCTCTTTTCTGACGATATTCGTCTCGCCAGGAGCTGAAAACTCCACGACAAATATCGTTTTGCTCTGGTGCTCGAGAAGGACAAATATAATGAAAAAATCTCCAATTTATACAATGTGCAATACCTCTAATTCTGTTGGTCATGTCCTAGATATATTTAACTGCCAGATTATACAAGTGAAAAAACATTTCTTAGCTGACAGTTTTGTTTTTAATTTTTTTTATATAGATTCACAAATCATATTATGTAAGTACATATTTGTAAATGCCTCTGTTACTCCCTATTCTGTAATTGGGTTCATCCTGTAGAAAATAGTGTATGAACTAAATAAATAAATAAAACACCAAAAATGTCCATTCATCTAGGAAAAACTAACCTTACAATGTTCAGGATATACCTACTTATTATTAATATAATTCACTGACACTGACCCCTTTTTAATTTTGTTAAACAAAGGCATTTTTTTTTGTGTTGCATCAACAAAAACCCAGTTTTCTAAATGAAAACGCGACAAAGCTCAAAACTCTCTACAATCATTCCTTGTAGCTAATAGCAAACCATTACACTGGTTGGAAATGAGAAAAAAGTGAATTAGTGAATCCACAGACAACCTGCAGGGACTGCAGAGGGATACCAGCGGGTGATTTGTTATGCACAGCTGTAACAAACATCGATTACAAAGCAGTTGTTCTGTTCACATATTCATTTGGCGCCATTTTGAATCCATTCAAGATAAATTTGCAATGGACTACATCTCCCAATATGAAGTCACTATAACTATGCGCTCGAACCAGTCTAATGCATTTGTACTTCCATTTTAGAAACTGAATATCCTCCAAGTTACATATTTCCTGTTAACAAATCCATAAACTTACTTCTACACAATCGATCTGACAACCCGGCGCTAAAAATTGGCGGGAACATCATTGAAACTTCACCGCTTCACCGCCAGTGGGCGTATCAGACCAGAACAACAACATCTCGCCAAAATGGCCGCCCGCTGGCTCCGCCCCTAACGTCGAAACTCCTCCTACAACGTGACCGACCACGTGAAAAACGGTGCCGCCTACAACATTCAAAACAAACGCGTTGCTATAGAGAGTGCAGCTATTATTTACCACAGCCATCTTTGTGTTCTAGGGCAACCTGACACTAAAGGATAGGGCAATTGCAAGAGAAAGAACGAAAAGAGGACACGCGTCTGGTGTCTCGAATTTTTTATGTGTTAGTTTGAAGTAGAAAGTTGTTTCATTGACGAAGCAGAGGCGTAGGAGTAGATCTGTTCGCCTTCATTTCTGTATGTATACAAACAACGGGCAGTTATTCAAGTAAATAGATATATGGATTTATGGAATATTATCAACAGGCGTAAGATGGAGACCTAGACAATTGAGTTTAAATTGAATAGACGTAATATTTATTAAAGTTGCCTTCTGTAGAAGGCAGAAATGAAATAGTATTATTCTGCGTCTGCCCCCTTATCATTGCGAACTAAATACTATGGAACTCAACACGACACGACATTTGAAATAAAAGATGTCAAAATACTTTTTGAGGGGTTCTTGAAAATGTTGAGTCCGATGAATGGCGACAATAAATTGAATATTTCATAAAATAAGAGACAACATGTGGAAATAAGACCATTTAGTTGAGAAAATTGTAGAAAATTCAATCGTTAAATTCGACGAAGGTTCATCTGTTTCATCTGATGACAAGAGAACATAATTTTTGCTTTTACCTGTATATCTCCTCAAATAGGCATCCGCCACTGTAGGTATGTAATAATCCAAAAGTTCATAAAGTCATTTGTTCGCGACCAGTTTAGCAAACAATATGTGATGAAGTGGATACACTCATACCTGACAACACGATATTTGTTAGTGAAATATGGTTAACTCCAAAATATCCTGTGGAACTGGAAGCCTCCCAGGGTTCTTTCTGTACTGGGAGCCTCCCAGGGTTCTGTACTGGGACCACTTCTTTTCACCATTTTCATTAACAACCTACCTACACATATAAAAGCTCACATAACTATGTAAGCATAACAATTACAATAGCATTACAATTCAATGGACTTTCATCAAGTATAGGCCAATTCAATAGCATATTTAGCATTTGTTTTTTCCGAACAAACCATAAAACGTTTGACCACGGTTTCACCCCTCTGTCCTCTGTCACTGTAGCAAAGGAAAGTTTTATCAAACTCTTTCTCGATTGTTCTCTCTCAATAGATCGATCACCCGATTCCCGTCGCTGATAAACATGACCCATATTCGAAATATTCCTTTCGCATTTATACACGGCACATGTTGAGACGGCCTTGATGTTTTATGGTACAGCAGAGCCGGACTTGCCCGTCAAGTATGGACAGCTGATAGCGCTTCTGCACCCTTTGATTCATCTATTTCAAAAACACAAAGCGCAGTGTTAGCTTAGATTATTGCAAATTGCAAATCGTACATATCTCTCTAGGGTTGATACTATAAGTATCCCCTATACCCTTAGGTTTGCTATTGTTCTTGGTATATACTTCGTTGGTCTGATTTGAATAATTTTGAGTTCTCGGTGAATACAAGGCTTTATGAAAACTGAGATATGGCTGAGCTTAGTTTTGATTAATTTTAGGATCTTCCATTCAAACCCTCAAGGCTAAGTTTGCCTTGCTTCTAGGACGGCGTAGTGTTCTTCCGAGGAAAATTACTTGTGCTGATACTGAAAGGTCACTTCACTCACTTCTTTTCATTTTTTAAATTAAATAACCTAGAAGGTATGTCAAATTAGTGATCTTCCGAAATTGTATCATAGTTTCCGCATACACAGTCAATGGACGTTGATAATTTTACTTAGTGTGGAATATTACCAGTTCATCTTCTTCCCTTAGCCTTTTTTAATCGAATTCAATTGAACATGATACCATATTTCCATTTTCCTTTAAAAATATACAGGCTATTACTTTGATTAGGGTAGTACCAATTCATCAGATAATATTACCGATTATGCCTGTTCCTTTAAAACAGAGGTCCGTCTTCGTCTTGCTTGTATTAAAAACTTGCTAATGACACCACTCACAGTATTCACCACCGCACATACAACACTTCACCTAGCTAGTCGCTAACTAAATTCACTTGTTTTCGTTATATCGTCGAATGACATTAGTGGCTCAGAAGGTCATCCTCGTTTCCTTCAGGTTTGGAGTCCAGCTCCCCTACCCTTTCGACTGATTATTGGTCTCAAAGAGGACCAATGGGTTCATGACTGATGGTATGACGGCATGTAGTCTTTAGACATCAGTGCCGCCCTTCACGGGATACCCCTACCTGGCTGGGGTGGGATGGATGAGAAAGTTGTTCATCCGTTAACGGGGGACATGAGGGCCTCATTCGACAGAGTGTCGGGGCCTTCTATATCGGGAGGGGTCGTCTACAGCATAATCTGTGGCTTCCCTAACTAACATTAGTGGCTGGATGGCACGCGCGCTTTTACATGAGGCAGCGGGCGGGCCTAGTACTTTCGAGAATGGAGACTAGAAACTTCTCGCTTCGCATTGACGCTTACTGCCATCTATTGTACAGTTTGACAACTATCTGTTTGAAATATTTTTTTCCGTTAATCAGCTGTCGTCCCCATACGAACGACAACTCTCAGAAGTTGAAAAACTTGTGCGAGCTAAGGACTAACGGGGTCTTACCTTTAAACGTGTGATTCACTATCGTACAGGAAATAGTTACTGTCTAGTCTCCTTAGAAAGTGCGCGTTAAGCGTAAAGGAGAAGGAAGGTTTGTGTCAAAAGCAAAAAAACATTTTTAAATTAGCCATTGCCCGCCTAAACGACTTCAACACTCCCCAATCTTCTATGTGCCCTTTACTGATGCCCCCCTATAGACCTCCAGCGTTTACAAGGGGTCGTTATCGCCCACTTTGAAGAAAACTACTTCAAAAACAGTTTTTTTAAACACTCCACTACGGAACATACTGATTTAGCGAACAGATTGATTATGAAATCACTCCCAAGGTGAATATTGGTTTGATCCCAACCCTTGCTAGGGATCGTACAATCTTAGCTCGCACAAGATTTTTGAATGGAAACAAAAGTTCATTTTTCGACATCTTTTCATCAAATGTTGGGCCAATTCCATAACAATTCAATCATTCTGGTCCGGTCCTGCTTCTAAAATCTAAATATAGTCAATCTAGGTTCGCCAAAGCGATTACTTTTATTTTGGTATTCGATAGATAAGCCTCCCTCACATCTTGCAGCATTTCTCTTACTATTTATAAGTCCAAGGTTTTTCGATTATGTTTGCCAAGGATGATGTCAGATCGTTCGTAGAGATAAAATTATGTAATCCTAATCTCGAAGTAGTTTCACTTGTAGAAAAAATAAATATCGAGTAGATTGTGGGTTATATCATTTAGGATTGCGCCATAAAACAATATTGAAAATGAAGAAATGTAGGTGTAATATTCTTTATTGTTTTTATTTATCATTTAGTGATACAGAAGGCGGTTAGAAACCGCCGAAAGGTATTTTGTATGAGAGAACAATAACAAAAAGCCGCCTGTTATTAGTCCGGTCAATTGAGACCTGAAAACAGTAATGAAATGACGAAAATTGCGACTGAGCTAAATTTTAGTGAAGACCTTTAATTTACCATAAAAAATGGAATTTTAAAAGAAGTCCCAATCTGTCCCATGAGCGCTTCAGAAGTTATTGGGGGTCCAAGGTCAAAATTTCAGGTTTCTCGAAAACCTTGTAAGTTTTATCAAAAAAATACTTCATTCCAAAGTTGTACATCTCAAAATTCTCTACAAAAATGGCCCTTATAATTTAAGTATGATGATCGACTGTATTGTCAAACATGCGCCAAACTAACTGACTGTTATAAGGAAACAAGTATAGCTGACGCACCAGTCAATCTAATAATAACACTGATGATTTTCAAACAATCATGCAGTCATTGTTCACTGTGGTTCTGGCGTTGAATTTGGTCATTATTACGCCTTGGTCAAAGACGAAACGGACTGGTTTAAGTTTGACGATAGTCGTGTCACGAAGTGTTCTGGCGATGCATTGAATTTATTGGAACCTCTCGAGACACCCTACATTTTGTTTTAAAAGAGAGAGGACATTGTTACATCAAGATCGTCAGATGATGTGGTGCTGCAGGTTTTTTCGGATTTTCCTGCAGCTGAAAAAGCAAATGCGCCACTTGAATCAATGAAATCGCTCCGGAGCGCCAATTAATTTTTATTGTTGTTTTTATTTTATCTTTGAAATAATTTTAAGTATCAGCGTTCCTGAGATATCGCAATTTTAAAAGTCACGTTCTATGTAATTTCCACACCACCTGTGAGGTAGCGTACTCGGCGCGTGTTTTCAACGTGTTTTCCCCAGTAGGCCTATTCCACGAATCGCTATTACATAATTTTTAGTCACAATACTTATTTAACTGCATGAAGATTATTCGAGTTGATATCGTTTATGGAGTTTAATTGTCAGTTTGTTTTCTTTTGGTACTGATTCATGCTCGTCACAGTTAACTTCAACAAACATGTCTTCTGCGATTTCTTCTTCCTCTTCTTGCCGGATGTTCATAAATTGTTCAAATAATGATGTATCAGTTGCCTCTTCATCAGCATGAAGAGTTGTCTCTTCATCACATGAATCATCCTCTGTTGTTCTCAACTCAACATCCTTTAAATGTGTATCCTTTAAATGTATGTCCTTTAAATATATATTTTCTGAGTATAATAATATACATGAAAGAGACACAAATAGGCATATTGAGTTGCTTAAGTACCTGATGGCTAATGTGTGCATATTATATTGAACGTGACTTTTACAATTGCGATATCTCAGGAACGGTGTTACTTTCAGAAGAAATCATAGATATCATTTTTGTAGAGAATTTTGAGATCTACAACTTAGGTTAAAAGTATTTTTTTGATAAAACTCACGGTTTTCGAGAAAAACTCAAAAAACCTTAAATTTTGACCTCTGACCCCGAATAACATTTGAAGCGCTCATGGGACAGATTGGGACTTTAAAATTTTTATTTTTTATGGTAAAATAAAGGTCTTCACCAAAATTTAGCTGTCGCAATTCTCGTTAATTCAATATTGTATAATGACCGGACTATATCCAAAATTTCTTTTAAATTTATTGGTTGAGTGTAGGTACATGAACAACGATTTAAATTTAGAATTTTTGGGAAAAAGTGACTTCTACAACAAAAAAGTAATAATTCGTTTTGGCTTATTATTGACACTTGCGAAGAAAGAAATGTTTTGCACTTTTGTCATAGAACAAAGCTTCACTCGAATTTGCTGTGACTTTTCTTCAACAGTTATTCTTAATTATAAAATTAGGGTCTTCTAAAAATGCATCTGGCTGCAATTATACCAGCAGATGAGTCCTAGCGTCTAATTGTCTTGAATGATTATATTAACTCTAAATTTCAGATGAAAATGTTGTTTACTACTCTGTTCAAAACATAAGGTGAGTTTTCATTTTTCTCAAAAAATATTTATTTATTCATCAATTTCTCTTTGAACTTGTAAACAGGAAAATGTCGCAGAGGGTCAAATCTGGTAAATGCAGTGGCTGAGGCATGATTACAGAGTTGTTTTGGCCAAAGAATTACGATTGGTGAAAACCGCATATCTATCATCGTTTCTGAGTTACAACATGTTTTTTTCAAATGTGCGTTTTAGAAAAGTTGCTGTAAATGTTTTCCTTTCAAAAATTTCTTGTTCTATGAAAACATTCCCGAATAACTTTTTTACGTAAAATTCAATGGTGTGAAAAACTTTTTTTCAAATGAGATATCAATAGTTATCGATGAAGAAGTATTTTTTGGCCCACTCCGTATCACTTGCAAACGTTTTTTGACTCAGAATACACTGTCAACGTTTGAAGTGTTTTTGAGAACTTCATTAAATTTTTTACGTCCAATATTTATGCCCCTAACCAACAAACTAAACATGTTTAACAGCTGAGTCTTTGAACACACATAAAAAAATCGCTAATCGAATGTACATTTTTTGAAGATCCCATGTATAACCAAAGAAAAACTATTAATGTCGATATGCGGTACCCCGCAAAAATTTCTTTCTCAAAACACGTCATAATTATCTAAACTCTCGAGTAACTACTACAAGTATACTTTATCTACACGTGTTATTACGTAATTACGCTTATTGAAACACGAAATGCAGGTGATGTATTGGAATTTATACCGTAACCTTGTATCTGAAGTAGAACGTATTATGAGTAGTAAAAATCAAAGACATGAATATACAAATGACTTTTTATTAATAGATATTATTCCTACGCGAAAAAAACACCTGCTAAATGGAAAATACAAAGTCTAGTCGTAGGAAAAAACTTCACAACATACCATACTTTTGTGAAAAATGTTGACATTAGAAAGGTACAAATTTTTGAAGTGAAATAAGTGTTTCTGTATTTGTACTTTGTATAATCGAAGTAAACGATATCGTGCACATTTGAGGGTGGCAATACATAACAAAATAACGGAATTACATTCACACAATTAAACTAACAATGAAGCAAAAAATTTTAACAAACGTAACTATTAACTAATTACTGAAATGTTTCGATTCAGTGCAACAATTAATTCTAACTCATAGTCTAGTAGCCTCTACTAATCCACCACGTATTTCGATACATGTGTCGTAGCGCTTACGAATGTTTCTGATTACGTTCTTCAGTTCTTGAGGGCTAATATCTGCACATACCTGTCGAATTCTTGCACAAAGTTCATTTCTATTTCTTGAGCGGTTTTTGTAAACCTTTCGTGTGAGAAGTCCCCAGAGAAAAAAGTCCAAAACTGTGAGGTCTGGAGATCTGGGTGGCCACTCTATAAACGGACTACCACGGCCTATCCATCGGTTTGGAAAATGTTCGTTGAGCCATTGCCTCACAGCTCTGACATAATGAACTGAACACCCATCTAACTGGACAATTAAATTTAATCGTTCATTGATTGGCAGCTCATGAGAAGCATCCCAAAACTCTGTGTTTGAAAATTCTAGAAACATCTGCGCATTAATGTTTTCCTCAAAATAGAAAGGACCAATAATTCGTTCGTTCAATATCCCACACCAGACGTTGATTTTTTGGGAATACTGGCTTTTACAGTTTATTACCCAGTTAGGATTATCCGCTGCCCAATAGCGACAATTCTGTGATGACACTACTCCATTTGTAGTGAAAGTGGCTTCGTCGGAATATAAAATATTTTTTAGGAAATTTCTATTGTTTAAATATTCCCCTTGGCCCCATAAACAATATTCCAGGCGTCTTGCTTCGTCGCCTTCTTGAAGTGTGTGTAAAAATTTTGGCTTGAAAGGTTTAATATTCCTCGCTTTGAGACATCTCCGAATAGTTTCTCGTGGAATATTCAAATCTAAAGTGGCATTCCTTATACTGACATTAGGATTATTTCCGCAATAATCTAAAATGATTTGATCATTCCTGTCATTCCTGTTCCGTTTGTACAGGATTACTTTTTAATATCATTTTTGATACTGCACCATGGCAACTAAGATTTGAATTGAAATATTAAGTCTTAGTTTTAGTTCATTTGCGTGAAAACTTGAATGTTGAATAACTCCGTTATTTTCATTAAAAATATTTACGCTATTTGCTTTTTTTTTCATCTGGCGGCACTTTATTGTTGAAATCATAAAAAAAATATTCTCATGGCTATATCTGTTGATATAGGGTGTTTTTTGTGACTGTTAGCTGTGTGAGTTTTCGAATTTTTGAGTTGTCATAACTTTGTTAATAATGAATATTTTTTCATGAAATTTTGGTCACACCTATTTAGAGGCACTCTGAATCCAGTAGCGTAGTGATTTTTTCAATGAAAATATATATATATATATATATATATATATATATATATATATATATATATATATATATATATATATATATATATATATATATATATATATATATATATATATATATATATGGAACCAACAAATAATGGGGCTAAGCAGCAAATGAAAGAGTACTCTTTAAAGTTTGTCCAAGCTTTCGGAAATTTAATAAATTGTTTCCATCATCAGGGATGCTACAATTTGAGGGTGTAAGTAATATTCATATATAATTATGGATGGTTAGACTTACAACTTTTTTGAGGATGTTTCATACGATGGATTTGTAAAATATTGGACACAACATGATGGATGAACATTTATAAAACTGGTTAAAGGATGTCTAATATTGGATAAAATATTTGTGAAAAACGTTACAGTTTAAAATTAATTTGAAGGAAGAATAATGTCACATGTCGAAATTTCACAAAACATTAATTTGGAAGGATTGACAGATAGTTGACATGACATATGTCAGTGGTTCTAGTGATAAAAGCTGTTACCAACTTTGACTTGTAAAGAATTATTTTTGGAAATTTCTACCTGTGCAGCTTTTTTTATTTTAAAGTGAATGTAAGATAATAACATTTGAATTAAAGTATAAAGTACATTATTCTAATAATGCTAGATTGGGTGAATTCATTGAAACATTGTTATAAGGATTTTTATCTAACGTCAAAAGATAGGAATATATCTCACTAAGATGATTAATATCTGTTTTTTTGGTGATGCTATTTTTATTTTCAGCAATGAAGGCCATTTCAAGAAAGGACCTTTTTATTAAATGTGTTTCACTAGCTAAGACCTTAGTGGCATCAAAATTCATATGGTGGTCAAACTTATTGACATGTTCAGCTAGAGCACATCTTTCAGGATGGTGTCTACAATCGCTTTTGTGAGAAGTTATATATGAAATATTTATTTATATTATTATAGATATTTTTATTATATATATATATATATATATATATATATATATATATATATATATATATATATATATAATAAAAATAAAAAACAATAAAAATTAATTGACGCTCCGAAATTACTTATCTCTCTAACTATATTATTGAAGGGGAGATGTTGGAAGGTAGGTTGCACTATATCGTTTACTTGAACTATACTTTAGTTTGAGACTTCAAATAAACAGAACATCAAAAGTCTTGGACCCGACAGTTTTGAAATTGAATAACAAATTGTTATCAAACTATGATTCTTTCGTAATGTATTTTTCCACAAAGATACAATTCTATAAAACTTGAGCAACACAAGAAAAAATATTGACAAATGTTGACCAACGTTTCCTTGACATTTCCACCACTTGGAATCGGTTCCCCTTTTACTTTCCCACGTGGTCGCCACGATTGTGCTTTGTCCGTGTAGAAATTCAACCACATGGACATAATTTAATGACAGCTCGCTAGATAATGATGTTCAACTATCGTTATTATTGCGAGGCCGTATCACGAAAACTTTCACCTATAAACAACAATAATGGATTTTGTATTACGGAATTACGATTCGATGTTACTTGGCCTTTTATGGAAGAGAACGATACGAAACGAGAATGTTCCAGATAGATGATTTATAAAGTACAACAATCAAGTCTGAATGAAGTTAAAGATGATTTCAGTATGCTTTAGTTGTTATTTGTCATTGACAATTGACATGTAGGACGTGATCTTTGAAACCGGAGCTGAGTAAATATCTCGGGGAAAAGCCCGTCGTCGAAAGACATTTGACAGGGGGATGTTGGCTAAACTGATTTGCGTAGAGAGAGGGTCTACGTCTGACATAGGTCAAAGGTTGATGCAGTTGATGCAAAGATAAACTTATGCAGATACAATTCCAATGTTGTGGACTTGAGGCGATTATTCTAGAGGTATTTGATTTTCTTACTGGCTATGACCTTGAAAATGTCTGCGCGTCGCTTCTACGGTGAAAAGCACACACTTATTCAAGTGAAAACTGAACATTGACTCAACTATTCGTTCAATAGAACTGCAATAGTCCAGAGGAAGTTCACAATGGCCGGGATGAAGATTGGTTTGCTAGAAATTATTATCATATAAGTAGATAATACTTGCAAAGGAAGAAACAAAGCAATTATTATCAAAGTGAACTCTTTACAAAAATGTGTAGATCATGCATATACGTTAATTTCAGACTCAAACTGGAAAAAAAGCCCTCTCAAAACAACTACTTTTATAATGAATGTATTCCAAACATTCGAACATGGAATTGAATCAGATATCATTCACAAGGCTGCTACACAATATAGTATATAAAAAGATGAAATTTCACTTACATGGAACACTGTCATCCTTGTAGGTAGAAAACAAGTCCAACTGACTTCTTCACTAAAAGATTAATTCAACAATAACACTATAATGAACTAACTCAAATCAACAACACAGCTTTTTAACAATGAAGTTCAGTAAGTTACCCCAAATGGAAAATAAAATTTGACTGTTCTACAATTTGGATCCGTAATTACGTGTTTCAGGCCAATCTTCAACCATACACTGCTAGAAATCGAATCCGATGTTTTTAAAACTCTTACTAAAGGAGTGTCGAAGCGTTAATTCGCAATCTGCGCTGGTATAAGTGAGAATTAAAAAGCTCAGTTTTGAACTCCCCGAATACTTTCTATATCAGTTTATCCCAGTAAATTTGCTTTACGAAATTAGGATTTATATGGAAAATTATTCAAATTTACGTTCTTTCACGTTGAGTCTATTCAAGGACATTCACAGTCGTTCTAGAAAAAAAAAAACAGTAAAGAATTGTAACTAGAATCTGAGCAAAATAAAGGTTGTAACGTCAGCAATAGATGAAGGAACGAGAAAAGTTCGTTTATATGAATTAAAACAATAATGGCCCCAGAATGGATCCCTAGGGAACACCACCACAATCAAATTTGCACTGTTGATAATCATAACCCCTAAAATAAGGTTCAATGCAACAAAAGGATAAGTTTACATACCCCTGTTTCTACACCAATGTTTTAAATCTCGCCTCACGCTAAACGATGGCGTAAAGTGGATCATAATTCAACCGGATTTTTCCACAAATATCTCCTATCACGATAATTTATGAGCGTTCCTTGCAAAAGAGAGATCGCCCTAACGGGAAAGGGTTTTCCCAATGCCCCATTACTACCATTTAGGGGTTAATAGATGAATGACTTCCTGATAACTGATAACTTTTCCATTACTTAGCGAATACAGTGTGGAACTGTTGACTTTTCTAGTGCCAACACAGCAAAAAGGAATACAAATAATATGTCAGTATAAGAATTTAGGCTTTCACGACCTGAGTCACGAATAATGAGAACAAGTATCAAACGTTTCAGACGAAACTGATGTAATGTATGCACCTTATTGGTGCAGCGCAGATCATATCAAGGCCGCTCTTTGGCTGTATGCTGTCATGTTAAAAAATATCAAACCTGACCGGCTAGAGATAAACTTCATCAGAAAATTTCATTCTGTACCCCATAACAAATTCGTTCCCTTCACCGAAAGTTCTAAACCAATATCAATTGTTCATACTCAGGCTAGTTTGACCCCTCTGGACCTGTACGTTAAGTAAGTTGCGTTAATGCATATATACAGACGACTCAAAAAGCAAAGAAAGCTCAGAATGTGGACTGTACTCCAGATCACTAAGCCTAAGGATTAAGTGGGGAATGGAAAAAAATACCAGCGTGGTTCAAACAGAACTGGCTGGTATCTCAATCGTCACAAAAGAAATAACCAGAAAAGGAATTTCTGGCAAAAACATAACAATCTGCACAGACAGCAGACAAGCCCTATTAGCCTTGAGCAGACAACGTGTCACCTCTGGGCTAGTATTAAAGTGCCACCAAGATTTAGCCAAAGCCTCGGTGGATAATAGTGTAGTGCCCTACAATTTCCTTCAAATGGAGTATGCTAGGTGTTGCTAGGAGATGTGTTTGTTTAGATGGTTTTGTTTAGAAAATAAAATAAGGAATTAATAAAAACTTTAATCAAAAACGGTTTTTAAAAGTAGTTTAAAAACTACAATTGGTGACCCCAAGAAGTGAATAGTTCTTCGCATTTGATAAAACCATGGTCAAGTTACTTCAAAACCTTTCGCGAGAGCAGATAGTTAACCTACTTCAATATTTCAATGTCAATCCTTGTGGAACTGTTCCTGACATGAAAATAATGCTGGAGGCTGAAATTCTTAAGGAGTATCCTGGAATGACAAATTCCCAAGACTTTGATTTCACAGAACTTCTTTGCCAAAATCAGTTATCGGGAAAAATCTAAGGAATCTCAAGCAGAAGGTAGTGTTATTGAAAAGGTGAACAAGCTAGAGATTCTTTGTAATAAGCTGATTGAAAATCTCGAAAATAATAATAGGAGAATGGAAGGCATAGAAAAACTTATTCAACAAATGAGTAGAGAGTCTACACTTATTCTTAATCCAGCAGTTACTACGCCTTCAACTTCCACAGAAAAAGATCGTTGTTCTATCAGTCAAACTAGTCCAGACTACAGCATGGAGCCAGAAACTGAATTCAATCGTGCAAAATCTGTCACTTTACCATCCTTCTGGAAGGCTGAACCCGAACTGTGGTTCAATACCGTAGAAACAATTTTTAACCTAAATAGCATACATTCCAATAAAATCAAATTTGGAAAGATACTGACAGTTTTAGATTGCAGTATTGTTAAAGAAAATTCAAATCTTTTTTCAATACAGCACAAAAAAGATTCATATGAACCACTGAAAAGTCAACTCATTAGAATGTATCAAATATCAGACGAAGAAAAAATGACGAAGTTATTCAGTGAGTGTCAACTTGGAGATAGAAAACCTAGTCAGCTCTATTGGCAAATGAAGGATCTTGCCTCAGGACAAATGACTCCAAATTTCATCTTATTATCTTGGCTGAAGAAACTTCCAAACACAGTGGAACAACTTATCCGAGCATTTTACGAGAAACTTCCTGAGGAAGAACTTATAGCTATGGCCGATGGAATGATGAAAAGAATTGTAAATACGGACGTTTGTTCTATTCAAACTGGTCAAAAAGAAAATCGCTTAGAAAATAAAATTGAGCAACTTATTCAAAAACTTGATGAATCTCGTACCAGAAGACGCAGCCCAGTTTTTGAAGGAGAATGGTCTAGGTCAAGATCAAGATTCAGATCAAAATCAAGGACTAAATCAAAATTCCAAGATTCAAACTCTAACGATGAACTATGTTATTACCACAGACTCTTCAAAAATTCAGCTAGAAAATGTATCCAACCTTGTACTTTCGTCAAAATATCTTCGGAAAACCTATAGGCCAATCGTTAATGACGACTAGCGAAAATGGCCCGAATGAATGTCGTCTCATAATTTTCGATCCTGAGTCCAAGATAAAATATTTAATTGACACAGGTGCTGAAATATCATTAATACCAAAGTTAGATCACCATCTATCAGTCTTAAATAAAACACTATATGCTGCTAATGGATCTAAAATAAAAACTTATGGAGAAATACTACTGACATTAACGTTAGGATTGAAAAGACAATTCAACTGGAAGTTTATCATAGCAGATGTTGATAGAGCCATAATTGGAGCAGATTTTTTGAAGAATTTTGGATTAACAGTTAATTTATTAAATGGAATTTTGGTTGATACTAAAACAAATTTAATGAGCAATGGTCGCATTGCCGACTCTTTAGCCAAGGAAACGGCTGGACTAAGAATTTTAGGACCCAGTGGCACCTACGGCCTGATGACTTCGACAATTGCGGAACTAGCCAAACATCACACCCACGCTCAATCCCTAAAGAGATGGAATGAAATCAAAGGATGCAATCTTGCCAGGATCTCCTCGGGCGATCCTGGGAAGCTGGTGCCGAAGAAATATCTGGCGATGACCAGGAAAAATCTACGCTTAACAGGAAACAAGGAAACACCCCCATAATATGGAGCTAGTGGACACACCTCTACGCAGGATGTGTGAACAGGACGATGAGACTGTCAGACATGTCCTATTCGAGTGCCCGGAGTTATCGTCAATAAGAGAGTGTGTGTTCGGCAAGTCTTGTCCTACACCTGCCAATATAAAAAAGATGTTTCTCAATGACCTGTCCACCTTCCTGGAAAGGACAGGATGGACGATGACCTAGGAGGACAACTCCTCGGGAGGATGTACAATGGGTCACATGTGGCCTAAGTGCGGTGGGCTTACACTCACCCTCCCTACTCTACAGATACAGAGATACAGATATGTCGATGATTACCAACTTCTTTTGGTCTGCATCGGATGATATGAATACCAACGAAATGTGGTATCGTTTCAAGAGGACGGCGCTATGTGCCATACAGCCCATCACACATTGGATATTCAGCAGGAGTATTTGAGGGCATGGTCATCTCACGTGGAGGTGATATGAACTGGCCACCAGATCGTACGATTTGACCCCGTTGGACTTTTTCTCTTGGGGTTTTCTTGAGTCGCAGATGTATGCGAATAAGCCACAAACCACAGCGGTCCTCAAAACCAACATAACACATGTCATAAGTCAAATTCAGCATGATTAATGTACCAGAGTCATGAAAAATTAGACTTTTCGGATGCTCCCCACCCCAAGATATTTTATTACACACATAATGGCATCAATAGGTCTTTCAAACGAATAAAAACTTTCGAGAATATCTCACACCCACTTTGTTTTATACAGTGTGACCCATTTTTAATGGAAACACCCCCCTAAAATTTGAAGTTGTAAACCGATTTTAATAATTTTTTTTTGAAATGTCATGTACTGAAAGATCTTCCTTGGGACAAAATTTGAAATGATAATCAAAGTTTCAGGGCATACTACGATATTTTTTCTTAGTCGAAAATCGGGATTTTTGAACGCCTCTAAATAGGTATGACCAAAATTTCATGGAAAAATATTCATTATTAACAAAGTTATGACAACTCAAAAATTCGAAAACTCACACAGCTAACAGTCACAAAAAACACCCTATAACCATTTTCAACAATAAATTACGGCCAGATAAAAAAAACAATTAGCGTAAATATTTTTAATGGAAATAACGGAATTACATTCAAGTTTTCACGCAAATTAACTGAAACTTAGACCTAATATTTCAATTTAAATCTTAGTTGCCATGGAAATGATATTACAGTTTGACACTTGTGAAAGATTTAAGTGTACTATTGTCAACAATATTCACCTTACAGTTCTTCGAATTATTTCGTGTCATGGCTGCAAGATTGAGCGTAAGAGAGAAAATTGAAATTGTACGCCTTTCGGGAGATGACGTTAGAAGTGCTAGAGAGGTTTGTAGAGTATTTAATGAGAGACATCCAGATCGTTCTCGTATTCGCTGCGGTACGGTAAATAAAATAAATAAAATATTCAATGAAACTGGTGCAGTATCAAAAATGATGTTAAAAAGTAATCCTGTACAAAGACGAAACAGGACAGAAAAGATCAAATCATTTTAGATTATTTCGGAAATAATCCTAATGCCAGTATAAGGAATGCCACTTTAGATTTGAATATTTCACGAGAAACTATTCGGAGATGTCTCAAGGCGAAGAATATTAAACCTTTCAAGCCAAAATGTTTATACACACTTCAAGAAGGCGAAGAAGCAAGGCGCCTGGAATATTATTTATGGGCCCAAGAGGAATATTTAAACAATAGAAATTTCCTAAAAAATATTAATGCGCAGAAGTTTCTAGAATTTTTAAACACAGAGTTTTGGGATGCTATTCACGAGCTGCCAATCAATGAACGATCAAATTTAATTGTCCAGTTAAATGGGTGTTCAGTTCATTATGCTAGAGCTGTGAGGCAATGGCTTAACGAACATTTTCCAAACCGATGGATAGGCCGTGGTAGTCCGTTTATAGAGTGGCCACCCAGATCTCCAGACCTCACAGTTTTCGACTTTTTTATCTGGGGATTTCTCACACAAAAGGTTTACAAAAACCGCTCAAGAGATAGAAAAGAAATGAACTTTGTGAAAGAATTCGACAGGTATGTGCAGATATTAGCCCTCAAGAACTAAGGAACGTAATCAGAAACATTCGTAAGCGCTACGACACATGTATCGAAATACGTGGTGGATTAGTAGAGGCTACTAGAATATGAGTTAGAATTAATTGTTGCACTGAATCGAAACATTTCAATAATTAGTTATTAATTACGTTTATTAAAATTTTTTGCTTCATTGTTAGTTGAATTGTATGAATGTACTTCCGTTATTTTCATTAAAAATATTTACGCTATTTACTTTTTTTCAAATGGCGGCACTTTATTGTTGAAATCATAAAAAAATTATATATTGTGACTGTTAGCTGTGTGAGTTTTCGAATTTTTGAGTTGTCATAACTTTGTTGATAATGAATATTTTTTTCATGAAATTTTGGTCACACCTATTTAGAGGCACTCTGAATCCAGTAGCGTACTGATTTTTTCAATAAAAAAATCGCTAATAAAAAATCCTGATTTTCGACTAAGAAAAAATATCGTAGTATGCCCTGAAACTTTAATAAACATTTCAAATTTTGTCCCAAGGTAGACCTTTTAGTACTTGACATTAAAAAAAATTATTAAAATCAATTTACAACTTCAAATTTTAGGGGGGTGTCTCCATTGAAAATGGGTCACACTGTATAAATTTAAAGCGCTCAATGAAAGACCCGTTATTTGTGTTTCAGATAAAACTCAGATGAACTCCTCTGATTAATTACCGATTATTATAATTGATGAAGAAAAATTGTTCAATCATTTCAAATGATCTTGCCATCAAATGAACCTAATTGTGTCGTCTTGCATTCCCTTCGAAAATATTATCTTTGTTTGACTAACCTTCGAATTGGGTTCAAATTGACCTGCTACAGATTCAGTATTGTGTTAATTCAGTTCATTCTAGATAAAATGAAGTTCGAAATTTCGAGAATAACTAACCAATAATGGATTTGATGGGTGAAAAACTGGGGACAAATATTCCTTTCATCAGTGAAACTTTCAGTACCCGTTGATGGGTGGAAAACTGGGGACAAACATTCCTTTCATCAGTGAAACTTTCAGTACCCGTTAATCTTCACAACAGAACCAGAACATACAATTCAAGCTTTGCTAGATCGTTCATAAACTGGTTAGTCTAGTCACCTGCTTTCCTTAAAGTTACAATTAACCTGAATTGCACCGTATGTCTGAATGCAAAACAACGGCTTCGCGAGACTTTATCTGTTCTAAACCCATTAAAATACAAGCAAAGCTGCATTAAATTGCTTACCGGGTGGTCGACCATGTCGGGTTTTGTTGCAGAAGTCACTTGAATCCCGTTAAAGGTCGCTAATTGGTTCTGTGTACAACGTGTTCATATTTTGAGTTCCAATTACAGGAAAACACAAAATAATGTCAAGGAGAAAAAGAAGAGCAGCCAGGTTTCTGAAATGAAATAAGCGTTGAATCGCAAACATTTCTTATCATCCAGATAACGTCGATATGGAAATCTGCCAAAGTTTCTTATTGAATTTCTTGAAGTCTTCATTATAATCGAATCACTTTTGATTTCGAATTCAATTGAATCTATTATGAATGACGAAGGCTTCAGTTCGACATCTCTCCTGCGAAAGGGGATGTGCCAAGGAGGAGGGACACAATTTTTGGCCCTTCCTGACTTGATACTGCTCTCTACGAACACAAGATCGAAGAGGTTCTTCAGGGACAATACACGAAGATCGTACGGGACCCTACTGCATCAATTGAAAGGAAGCTGTACCAGATTTTAAAAAAAACACCAAGTCTATTTTTCGGAAAAGGAGATATCATCGCTAACACCGCAACATAGTAAGCTCCCTCACTTGTATGGACAACCCAAAATCCACAGAAGAGTATTCCGATCAGACCGATCACCAGCTCCTGAGATTCGGCTACTCAAAACTTGTTTAGATGCTTACTTCCAATAATAAAACCATTACAAGGAAAAACATCATCTTTCGTGAAGAATTTAAGGCATTTTGTCGAACCACTACGGGCAATCGAAGTCACAGAGCAAGATCAAGTAATCAGTTTCGACGTGGAAAGCTTTTACACCAACGTTCCGGTCGAAGAAGCACTTCATACAGAAGAAGCTATCCGAAGACGGGGATCTGGAAGATATAATTACCTTATCTATAGAAGTAATTATGGAATTACTAGGATGATGTGTACGAAACTGTTATTTCCAAGTGAACGACGAATTCTTTACACAAGATAAGGAACTGTCAATGGGATAGCCAATGGAGTGTTTTGAAAGTCTAGCCATTGAAGAAGCCCACAAGAAACCCCGAATCTGGTTGAGATAAGTTGACGACACTTTTATAATATGAAACCATTACATTACTTCCACAGTGGAGAAGGAAGTCCACAACGAATTGCCATTCTTGGACGTATTGGTGAAGAGAACCGAGACTAAGTGGGAAAACCCACTCACACGTGACAGTAACTGAACCAGGAATCCACCCAACATCAATCGACTAAACGAGGACTCATCAACACTCTATTAGACCGTGCTTTCGGGCTCTGTGATACGAAGAAAGGTTTCGAGAAGGAACCAAACAACTAATAATAATAATTTATTCACTAAAATGGAATGTACAAATGTAAAATACAAAGACATTTGGTAAATAAATATAGGAACCCACAGAAGGTCAAGCCTGTACGTGGGATAGGTACAATTTACACTAAAGCATATAATATACATACATATTAGAAGTAATATTCGAGGGTTATAATATACAGATTCATATGAGGATGATCAATAAGACTATATACATACACATAGAGGGTGATATAAGAGAATACAATAAAGAAATATATGAACTTGCTTAGAGATAATTGTGTAATAATTCAAGGAAGTATTTATTTATTCAGTTTTCCAAAGGGTAATAGATATTTTTTATGTCGACATATTGATGTATCTGAATTCTTGTCTCAGTATCCACATTTTCAATTTGCGTTTAAATGAGTGAATGTTGAAATTATTTTTGATTTCAGATGGAATAATATTATAAAGTCTAGGTGCCAAATAAATATAAGCTCTTTGGAGAGTGTTTTTAATGAATATTACTAAGCCATCATTTTGAATAATTTTACCAGAGTTATAAATCATAATATATCCATTAATGTTATATAGTTGATAATTTTTCAATTGTCAAGTTTCAGACAAAATCACTATGCCAAATATGTGTTTATTCTTTTCAAGAAAAACTGTTAATTCGTTGAAATTTCACAACCAGTACTTGCACTTCCCTACATCAGAGGATTATCGGAAAGAATAAGGTCCAAGTACGACATCAGAACCTGCTTCAGATCCGGAAACACCATCCGTAGCAGCCTCACGAAAACCAGGCCACCAAACGCGGACTGCGATTCCAATAATTGCATTTACCCGATACCCTGTGAGTGCGGAAAATCCTATATCGGTGAAACTAAGAGGTTATTGAAAGTTCGCATTGCCGAGCACAAGAAACACACACAGCGAATCAGGAATGGCAGAGCATGTGTGGGCCCATCAACATAACATCGAGTGGTCCTAAGTTGAGATCATACACAGGGAGGAACACTGGTTTAGGAGGAAATTCAAAGAAGCCGCATACATGTTGTCCAACAATATATTCGGCCAAGCTAGCGTAGAGATACGCAACATATGGAAACCACTAATCAATGGAAACATTGTCAATCACCTTCAAACAAAACATTATCACACTCCGGACTCTTAAGCTTTATAAACTCCAGATTTCTCCATCTTGTCCACTTTAGCTTTGGCAGATAACCATGTTTGTGGCCTGAATGCCACTTCCACATTGATTTTTCTGAAAAAACTCGCAATTGCCTCTGTTCTTTTTCCAAACTATGTTAAAGTTAGAAATTTCATGATTTCTCATTGTTTTATCTGGGGATATATTAATCTGTACGTAAGTTTGAGACTTTTTCTGACTGACTTCTGAATTGTGCACGTAGTAACGGCTACATACATCAATTTATTATAATGTTATTTTAAACCGAAATTTTTTATGTCTACTAGTTGATGAGAGTGTTCTATATCACCGTATATACGAGGTCTTTTGAGATTCGTTATATCAAATCATACAACAACATCGAATGTCCAAAATGAATACTACATGTTTCACTTTTTAACCGACTCAACCATGTACGCCTATGGAACAGCTACTTGAAAACGATTCATTACTTCATACCTTGAGGAAATAGACTATAGCAGGTCTGATGCTCGAGCTAACTTCATTGTAACTTCAATCACACAAAATAACCACTGCAAGTTAATAGAACCCAGCCTAGACTGCGTTTAGGCGTTAACGAGCATATAAACAGTTTTTCCTTGAGAACCTCGCCAGTCAACAAATACATCGACATAAAATCATGTGTCTACTCTGCTTCAACACTAATAAACCTAATTGTACAACTTACGGAATTCCCGCTACAAAATTCTATCAAACACTGACATCGTGTATGACATTTGTCATCGCGTTGTTCGACGAACGGTTCGGAATAAAAACTCCCATAAAAACAAACACGTTTTATTACTCATCATCCTTGACCGTGAACGTTCCGTACAATTTTTGCGATACAATCCGCTATATTGTGTGTCCCTGGCACACTTATCTATCTCTCTCTTACTGTTTACACCGGAAGAGTGTCGGCCGTGTATTGAGGCAGGTCGGCAGCCTCATTTTTATGTTTATTACCGCACTTCCAATTTCGCGATTATAGCAATTATATCTTAACGGTGCACGGTCTTTAGATAAAACTTCGGAATCTTCTGATATTTTCATACGAAACTTGGGAACTGATGAAGCGTTATAGATTGTATGTGTTTGTTGAGCTGTCGACTGTCAACTGTCTCGTCAACGTATAAAATGTAAAACTGTACCCATGGAACACAAAATGGATGGAAGCGTCTCACAGAGTGAATACCTGTAACATTAGTGTTTTTTGAAAAAATATTATAAATAATTATTTTTGTGACAGATTTTCCATCAGGATGAGCAAAAATTCTGCAGGAAAAAAGTTAATCAGATATGTCATTAGTCTGTCTGAGAAAAGGCTGAATCTAGTATCACTCTAGTATGCAGACACTCCAAACTATGTCTATGGGCTCCTTGCGTATCTATAGAAGCAACTTTGATCTTCTCCGATAACTAGATCTTTTCTTATATTGTTCTACCTCGAGGTAAGCATGCATCTCCTCAGCATCTTAATTTTCCTTGGCAAACAGATTACTATATCAAAACCACTATACCGAAATGTATATCAGCTCATGCAAACACATACTATAATAGCAATTACCAAAAGAAACCGGGTAAAAGGACTACGACCTCTGGGTGTGACCAGACTAACACTTAGATGAGTTAAAGAAAGGTGAAGGTATCATGATGCTGGTTAGATGAATCTTTGGAAAGACAGGGGTTAAAACCAGATTTAATAATGTATTGACTGTACTCAATGGTGGTTTTCCTGGATACCATAAGCTTCTTTGGTTCGGTGACCAAACATGTAGCAAATTAGACAGAGTGAGAACACCGATTGTTTGGAAATAAAGGGAACAACAATGAAAACCACATCAACAGTAGCACTGGGTGGAGGAACACATGACATCAAGTACACTATTAGCACACTATAACGATCAAACTAACAAGCCATGAAGAGTGGATGACGAAACGGATCATCAACTACATTTATGTACTTATGATGCACTGTTTGGAATCTTTGGTGTAGTAATGAATATTATTGGAGTTTTTCCCTAACACCAAATCGTTATTTTTAACACCTCGACAGGTGTTTCGATCACCAAGTGATCAAAACACGTGTGGTGTTGGGAAAAAACACAGTGGTGTTGGGAAAAAACTCCAGTAATATTCTTAACTAATTTATGATTGGTGATACTCGCGTCGAGAAGAGTATTTAGAAGCAGTACTTATTTTGGACTTCGAACCAGCTGTAGGGGTTCTAACATAGAAGATAGAAGAACACACACGACAAACATTTCATAAAAAGGAACTAACTCTTCTACATCATTCTGGGCGAAGAGATACAACAGTAGAAGTAGGTTGAATATCTGGGAGCGATTCTAAATCCCAAACTGATCTGGAATCAACATTTAGACGAAAGTAGTACGATGCTGGATATATGATTGTGCGAAATGATTTGGGAACTAAGACAAGAATATGCTGTATTGGCTATAGTAGACGATGGTTGAACCCGTGGTAATACGTGCTTCTATTGTTTAGTGACGAAAGATGAAACGAGCACTGGTATTAGAAAAATGGGTAGGGCGTAAAGTTTGGGAATAACAGAATCGATAAAAATTACATCAACACTAGCATTGGAAAAAATTTTTAATATAGCGTCTGTTCATCTTATGATTGCAGAGAAGGCCAAAGTGAGTCAATTCAATCTGAAAAATTCAACGAGATACAAGTGAACGAGCTAAAGGGAGGTACAGCTGTCAGAGGAAGGTCTAATGGCTAGGAGTTATACTAGATCCCAGACTGACCTGAAACCAACGTCTTGGCTTTAGAAAAACATGTGGGTTGGAGCGAAACATCATGTACTTGCTGTGCACCATGGTGGTTAAACCCATGATAACACATGTGTCTATGGTCTGGTGGTCAAAGATGGAACAAACAATCGCTATTAACAAACTAAGCAAAGTGCAAATACGTCATCAATGAAAACCACCCCAACAGCTGTGTTGGAGATATTTTTGACTCTTCCTCTTCTACATCTTGCAATAATTGAGGAAGCAAGAGTGGGACAATTCAGACTATGAAACTCGCCGATCTACATGGAATCGGGCAAAAACAAAATTCTGAATACGGAGAAGAACGAACATGTTACATGTTTTCGAACCACATGACCCTACACCACATGGTGTAAGTCCTAAACCAGGATGAGTGAAGAACGAACAATCATCCCAGAACATGCTCGATACAAATAGGTCGAAAACCGAACATGAAACGGTAGCTGGAAGTTATTGTGCAGGAGGAAATTTTCATTCCAGATACCTGATAGGTCAGTACACATTAGTGTTCCAGGCTGAAGTGTTTGCAATCTTGCGCCCAGAAGTGACATCCAGGCTTGTCTGATAATGTTGTGAGGAAAGTGATGGACAGGAATAGATTGACTATATACTGGTTGCCAGGATACCGAGGTATCATGAGCAGTGAAAAAGCTGACGGGTCTGCCAGGAACCAGCTGTGGAGGTACCAAAGGCTTTGGTACGGGAAAGTGGGTACATTAAACATAAAGGCTACTGGGAAATCATACCCAAGAACAAATCTGGAAATCCTTTATAAAGGGAGCGTCCGAGAAATCAAACGAAACTGTTTCAACAAAGCAGCGATTGGTTCACAACAATAACAAGGCTACCTACTGTACACTGTCCATTAACAGAACACCTGAACAAAACAGGGATGTAATCGATTGAGTCCTCAAGAATATGACATAGTCCAGCAAGAGATCTTTACAGACTAGCACAGAAAACAAGAATGTTGAAATGGGTGTCATGGGACACATGGGAAAAACGCATGATCCCTTGAGGATTATTGAGCCTTCTTGAAATCTTCCAACTTACAAGGTCTGAACGGAACAATATTCTTATAGATAGCCGGGTCACACTTGGCATTGATGAAGAGATTGTCTTTGTACTGGGTGCCAGGACAATCAGGAATTACAGGCAAGAGAAAGTTAATGGGTGTGTCAAACACAGATAATCAACTACAGATAAGGGTCTCAAAAAGGTTGTTGGGATTCCAAAATCTAAGGTACGGGATCAGATCAGAAAATGGGTCAATAAAAAATATAATAAAGAAATTATACCAAAGAAAAAACTTTAGTAGAGAAAAGAAATAAAGGGAGCAAGGAATTTATTGACAACTCAAATTATGTCCAGAAGAATACGACAAACACCCAATGAAGGACCTGTACAAAACAGTACAGGGAAATAGATTGTTGAAATGGTTGCCATCAAGAGATTTTAGGAATGCAGATTTTCCGGAGACGTGGAAAAACTGGACACGTCAGACGGCTACCAAGCAGCAAAAATATGTACATGTGTCTGAAAGTGAGGTATTTTTCTAGTCCATAATTTGAAATTCCAGTGTTCCTCAACATTCAACCCAAATGCAAAGAATGTCAGACCTTTTCTTTTTCAGACCTCCGAAATGCCCATTCTGAAAGACACTAACATTGAACTCATCCTCAGCAATTCCCAGATTTCCAGGCATCGCTTTTGGAATATCTTCGCCCAAACATATCCAGGATGGGAGGACGATAAACCGGGAGACAAAACCCCCTAATCCCCCGAAAACTAGCGGGTGTACATCCTGAGGCGCCATCACCGGGATTTATTCGACACATTCGGATTTCGGGGACGCAACCAGCTATCCGGAAAGTGGAAATACTGGATGGCGAACAGGAAACTGCCGTGATGAATGGAAAAGCGCCGGATCGGTGAAGAACAATGTCTGTTCATTCGCGCTTCGATAGGATGCATGCAAGGAAACTCGGGATAGAGGGGGTTAGTGGGCAGGGAGAGTGAATCGCCGAATTTTTTTCAAAGAAATGAAGCACCGAGTGCAAGTGTGGATATACTGTCAAATATGGAAAATAATCATGAAATAATTCAAATGTATTTAAGCGGATACATGA
Organism: Leptinotarsa decemlineata; assembly: GCF_025532065.1. Lineage (NCBI taxonomy): Eukaryota > Metazoa > Arthropoda > Insecta > Coleoptera > Chrysomelidae > Leptinotarsa > Leptinotarsa decemlineata. Next base: position 8,557,962 of record NW_027412690.1, read on the forward strand.
ATTGAACAAACTCAACTTCAATAGTCTAAAACAAAAACACTCAGTATTCCAAATTCCATCTTTTAATATTCCAAGTTCATAGACATCAAAATTGATACGATCACAGGATATAGAAATATAAAACAATATTTAAATAGGTAAACTTTGCACAGAATGCATACTGAGCATTTGTACCTTAGTACAGTGACCGGATCAAAGTTGCAATGTCAGCGTATATTTGTCCGACCAAATTAGACTAAAAAATAAGATTGAAGGTACATGAATTTACAATAAGCTGCAAATGCGTGTAACTTTTCTAAACATAGTTAAAAATAAGATTTTAAAATTCCGAATGATTGCGATGTCTGGAAAAAAATGTATTCGAGGTCAAAAATCTCGAAAAAAAATTGGTTTTTCGCGATTTTCAGGAAAACGGTAAGTTTTATCATGAAATAACCTCAGATAAAAATTGTAGATCATAAAATTCTCTACAAAAAATACTTTTTTTCTTAGAGCCACCGTTTCTGAGATACGACGAGTCAAAAAGATGTAATCGTCATTATATGCATAAGTATGCCACGTATATACATCTCTGAAGTTGTAATTTAAGTAAAAATATTTTTCTATTGGTAGGTATACATAAGTATAAATATAAGAATATCAGTATTACTGCAGCATTTCAAGATGAAATTGAGAAATATTTTGAATATGAATTGGCTCCCTACCCTTTATCGTTGTTTGATGACCTCGGGATGCGTAAAACACAGAAGTCTGCCATTTACGATTGTTTCCAACAGGTCAATATTGAAATTAACAATACTAATACGAAATACAACATTGACGGTGGATACTCACTACATCGTGTTGTGTGGGATAGTGAAGAAACATTTATCATTATTTTAGATAAATACGTTCAGTATGTACGTAGACATTTTGGTGCCAGAATTACGGTCGTATTTGATAGCTATGATGATTGCACGAGAAATATTAAAGCTGCAGAACAACGTCGTTGAACTTTAGCAACATCTTTATCTTCCGATATTCTATTGAAACAGCTATAGAGCAATTTAATTTGACAAATACAACTATTGTTGTTGGTGAAGATGTAGACTTACTCGTACTTCTTACTGCTCGAACTCTACCTGAAAAAACTATTTTCTTTCTAAAGCAAGGAAAAGTTCAAAGTCAAACCGAAATATATTCGTCAAAAAGTTTATCTACTTTTGCAAAGAGTCAAAATCATGTACTATTTTTACACGCAATAACTGACTGTGATACGACGTTTGCATTTTACAGGACAACAGTCTTCAAAATGTTTGAAAAACAAGATTTAGTTCAATGTCCTGAAGTTTTCTCTTCAGCATATTTCTATATTTTTTGAAATAAGGGTACTTTACTCTCGAACGAACTTTATATTTTTTGGCCTTTCCTGTATGATGTTTGTCATAAAGCCATTTCAGGCACACTTGGTATAGTTTTGGAACATGCACCAACTTTTGTCAAGAATAAAATTTTCTGAGAAATCGATAATAAAAAAGGTTCCCATTTGTTGCACACTTAGTGGACCACATTGTATATAATATAAAAACAGATCAGAATAATTTTCAATAATATAGGGTCTTCCAGAAGGAACTTTAAAACTTTGCAAGCCGTCAACCTGTCAAATTAGTTGTCATTCATTCAATATGTTTTGCTAATTCACCATGGACGGATATAACATTCAACAACACGTGCATATACATCACCGCTGTCTGTGAGAGTGTGCAGGAGAATCCGTGGCAGTCGATTTCGCGTCACTCACAAAAACTAGGCCTTCCGCAGACCACAACATGGCGAATTTTGCGTCGTAATTTGGGCCTGCACCCGCACAAAATTCAACTGACCCAGGAACTGAAGGTAAACGACCATAGACAAAGACGTGTAATCGCTGAATAGGCTCTGGAGCAGTTGACAACTGACCCTAATTTTCATCGAAAATGAATGTATCTCATACACACTTTGTTTATTCAAATTTAAAGAATAGGAAGCGCTTATTGAAAGACCATTTATATTATTAGATCGAAATGTTACGACGGAGTTGGGTAAGTATTTATAAATTTTCATTCGATGATATCTGAGTAACAAACCATCGTACCAAAAACAGAAACACAAAAAGTGAAACAAAGAAAAATGAATTCAAAACTTGGAAATGTGAAGATAGAACAAGTATAAACTTTTTAGTTCCTGTACTTTGTAAAAGGGCGTAATCAACAGCAATTTGCCTGATGAAGCTTATGTTTACAAGTTTCAAGTAATAATCCACCCTCAGAGTAAAAATGTACCGAACGAGCGCAAAACTCTGGCAACAATTTTTAATCTGGGCCAGCGAGCATTACAACTCTAGTGGCCTGCAGATATTGTTAAGAGACGTGTAAAAGGTATTTCGCAATTTAACAGCAAATCTTTTATTTTTAGCGACGGGAACGCCAGGCACCGAGACGCCTCGTGAAATTCCCAGTTATATCGGAAAATCGAACAAAAAAAGCTCTCATAACGCAGTCAGGTGTGAATTTGCGGGACTGCCGCTGATTCGTTTCTAGGCTAGTGGACGATTATATGGATCGAAAAAACTCTAATTCGTATCTGAAATTATTTGAGATAATCAGTTTTGAAGGGTCGGTGGCCTTAAAATTATCGACACTATCAAAGTCAGTAACAAATTACTAAGAAAGCCACCTTCTGAATTACAATACTTTTGAGAAACAGTTCCAGCGACATGATTGTGCCACAAGACATATTGGTGTCCATTTTAACCCCCAACAACATAAAAAGTGGCTTCATTTTAGAGAAAACGAGATATTGAAATTGCATATAGAACAAGTTGGGAAAGTTACTTAAAAATGATGAAGATAAAACATCCAAATTCGAGAAATCAGGAGTATCCTTAGTGTGGGACGTGTTCTAAAGTATACATTGGTCAAACTGGCAGAACATTTAGGAATCGAATCTAGGAACATCATATGAGCTATGTAAATAACAAAACAAGTTCAACATATTCAAATCATCTTTTAGAAAAAAATCATATATTTAACCAAGAGTTCGATATTTTACACATAGATAATAAAGGTTTGAAACTGAATCATCTGGAGGCAATGGAATTCAAACATTCTAATGAATGACCAACTGGATTTGAATTTATCACCATTACTGAACTTGTTTTCTCAGAAAAACCGAGAAAGAATTATTATCGATGTAGAAATGAGGTAATATGCTTCAGGTGATCATAATTGAAGAGGTACCTCAGGTAAAGGTTCAGGTAATTTGTTGGAGGTAGTCTCAATTATGGTTACCTGTAGAATATGAATATTAGTGTAACAAGCAACTTGTAGTATTCAAATTACTGTTGATAAAGCTACTGTGTAAGCGAAACATGTCGTGATATATTTCGCAAATGAAGTTTGTGGAGATGAAATCGCGAGGATTAGTTTATGAAAGCACTGATGCGAGTTCTATCTGTCTGCCTGTTTCTCTCTGTTTTTCCATTAATCAGCTGTCGCCCCCATACGAATCAGAAGTTGAGAAACTTGTGCAAGCTAAGGACTAACGAGGTCTTACCTTTTAACGTGTGATTCCTAACACGGTTGCAGAATCATTCCAGCTTCAACCAGATAAATTCTCTCGAGAAAAATATCTGGTCGAGGCGGGAATCGAACCCACGGTCTTCCGATCGTGAGTCGGGCGCACTACCACCGCAGCCAATTCCACAACGTTCATTTGCGCAACTTTCAAGTACAATGACGGGCATTCATCAGGACCCGATGCCTTGTTGATATTGAGCTATTTCAAAAATCGCCTGACTAGACGCTGTTGAAAAGTAATTTCCGGCATTGTGGATTCCAATTTGGGGATAGTGGGTGGTGCCTCTTCCAGAAAATCGACTGTGGACTGGGACGCAAATTGTTCAGCTAGTAGATTTGGTTTTTCTGTGGCTGTTGCAATCGAACCATCCGCTTGTGTTAATGGTGGAATTGTGAATTTCGTAAAGTTCTGAATCACAGCTTTGGCTACCGACCAGAAGGATCTAGATCCGTTGGGATTGGCAAGCAGTTTATCCCTAATTATCTGATTGTGAAGTTCTTTGCTTTCATGTATACCAAGTTTGCAGCTGTGGCTACCTACCTCTTGCACATGTGAAGATTTCTATCACGAGATACCTTCCAGCGAAACAATTTCAATAGATTATAAAATAAATACAACGACATAATATAATAATATTTTACATGAGGAAACACGTTCTATTGTAACATCGATAATATTCAAAGAAACAATAAACAACGAGAGCGAAAGTACATGCGACTTGCTCTAGTAATCAAGTTCCGAGTACATTCGTTTAGATAGCAATCTAGAACGGATTGAAATGTTATAGATGGTATCATAAATTTGACACCTCTGCAAGAACTCGATCGACGTTTCGATGGAAATGAAAAATAACGAAAGTAAATAGGTCGTTGTTATCTCAATGTAGATCTGTAATTATATCACCATAATAAATAATTTGATATAACTGTTGTTGAGGAAATACAAAAATCAAACTGTCTACCAAGCTGCCAAGTCATGCTCTACAGAGTGTTCGTTGAAGGCATTGAAATGCCTTTCGAATCCAGCCTTGGTCACAATCGAGACCCTTGAAAAAATTACAAAGATTCTGGAAAACTTCGAAGTAACGGAATCTTCGTAGAACCAACATTTTCCACAAGAAAGATTTCTATCATCGGGAAAAAAACTGAATCTACCCCTAAGAAAAATGAAATTGTCGATTTCCTATTGGTAGTGAGAACAAAGTGAAACATTGTTTCAACAGAGAACAGAGTTTCAATTCAGACCAGCGAAAAAAAATGTTGTTTTCCTTGAACAGTTCTATTTAGGTCTCCTCATAGCATTTTCTTTTACCATGCATTATTCCACCCTTATCAAATGCTATTTCTTTCAAAGTGTAGCTTATGTTTCACTTGGTCAACTTGAACCACATTCAACTTACAGTTCCTAATCATGAACTAAAGCGAGTTATACTAATATTTTTTTATTCAAAGGATAGATTCACATCATATAGATAACCGGGTGTTCATGTTTTTCATGTGGACCGTAATAATGCCTCACCAATCTCTGAAAAGGAAAAAAAAAAGGAATTAGTGGTGTTCTAGAATATTTATTATGTTTATTACCTACCTTTAAGATGTCATAATTGTACTCTATCATGTAGAGCACACAAAACTTTCATAAATGCTGTCTTCTGCAGATTACACTACTAGTAGGATTCCTGTAAATCGAAAGAGACGATTTCACGTGATGTGTATAAGTATTTCTATTATAAAATTGTATTATATATTGTTACATTTACTCACCTGTTACTGAAGAGTATAATCACTTTAGTTATCATGCATTGATATATCTGTATATATTTTCACCGTTGTATTTATGTATTTTCAAGCCCTGGATCGTCTATCTGCGCTGGTGGTGAACTTAAGTATTTTCATCTGTCATCAGAAAATAAACAATCAGATGTCGACCTCTAACTTTTAATTAGCTGACGGATATTTTCTTTCATGTTCCGAGAGCAGATCGGTTAATGTGTGCTGTTCTCATCATCCTTCCACACTCGGTGCGTTCGTTGTTTATTCAACACTATAAAACGTGAATCCCTAGACATGCCATCTGGCGGGTCGAAACAACTACTCTTTTCTTCTAGTAGGCTAGATAGGCATTAGGTAGATTTTCTTGGCATTGCAGTTTTCGTCATTTAAAAACATCCATATATATTTGTATATATAAATTTTATTATTTCCAGTTCAAATCTTAACCTGTCCGAAAATAATGAAACTCAAGTTACTTTGTCTGACGTCACCTTTTTTTCACGTACAATGCGTTCAATTGTCGACACGGATATTCCCGTTAAAAATTAACACTGGGCTACAGCTTCCACTGTACGGAGTGTATTTTTTAAATTTTCGTACACTCTACAGACAATCTGTTTTTCTTCTAACGACTTCCGCTTTCTTTGTACATTACTTGGACCTGACACGGCATTCATCTTAATACTATGAAAATAATAAAATTCAATCATATTATTCAGCTATTTGTCAGTGGTTTACTTACCCCAAAAACAATTTTGAAGTTGATGTATTTTGAAAAACACTTTATTGTGAGATTTTCACTAGAACAAATTCACAACACGTGTTTCGCTGCACAGTAGCTTTTCCAAGCGTGTTCACTAACAAACTGAATTCTACATACATTGTGATTTATATATACTTTTTGAAGTATTACTATCTACCTAGAAACTAATAATATTCTAGGAACTAATTAATGACAGTTATACCTGAGTTTAGTGACTAGGTCAACTAATTATCTCACAATAAAGTGTGAATGTGATGAAAATATATGATAATGTATTCTGAAAAACAAGTATCGGCCAACTCTATCTTATATTTTAAAGTTAATAAATATAACAGTCTATTTAATAAATATAATAAAATATATTTCATGAATACAAAACAAAGTCACCTTCACAAGAAACAGAACACACTACGCCTATGCAGATAAGGACGCTTGATAATAAAGAAACCGAATGACTAGTTATGGCATTTTAAGGACGCAAATATAATAGACCTGCGAAGTGTTGATCAGTTTACCGATGTTTCAAAGTATTTAACGAACTGGTTCACCTATTCGCTCGTACATCCTATCGATATGCAGAAGCTATCTTGTTACCGGGGGCAAATTTTATGGAATCATCTTACTTTTCAATTACTTACAATGGCGATGCATAGACAATAAAAATGACCCCGGTAAGAATTAAGTTCTATCATTTAACATTGTTGCCGTTAGCTCTCAGTTCAAACTGTATATGAGTTACCTTCAATTGAAAATTGTTAAACTATAGACAGTACGGAATCATTCAATCCAGAGTGGTCAGAAGTATTGATTCTGCTATTTGTTTGCTCACGAAAAGAATTCAACAAGAACCCCAAGAATTCGGAGCCTTGTTATCCTAACGAGTACCTAGTGGACTTTAAAAAGTCCAGGAAATTGGTTGGAGGGAAAGATGATACATTCTTACGAAACTGCAGCTGCATGAACAGGTGTTTGAGTTTGATGAATAAGTAGAAAACATTCTCGTTCTCGTTCATCGTTAAAACCTCGTTCTTGAAATTCTTTGTCATGAACAACACTTGTAAAATGCTATCCATGTAGCAAGTGTTTCCTAAATTATCTCATCCAATTTTCTTCTCAAGATTTTCAGGACAACTGTCTACTTACTGATTCGTAAGAAAGAACATGTTTCACAGATTATGTATCAGAACCATATCTCAAGCTGCAATCAATATTTCCAAGTGATGGAGGGTTTCTTAGAGGGATCGATTCGGCTTTTGCTTCATGAAGCTCTTCCACTGAAAGGTAACCAGAACCTGAATATTTTATTTTTTTCACAGGTAAACTGAAGTTTTCTCAATGCTACCCACTGTTTTTTCAATCGTCCCGCATAGCTGTTGATGAAGCCCGCGCGTCGAAAACCAGGCCACGAAGGGGGCCGCAAAACGGACTGCCAATGTGGAAGACACTGCTGGAATTTTCGATAACTGGGTCGAATGGGGGAGAGCTTTTCGAAGGGGATTCGAGATAAACAAGGGTTGCCTTCAGTCCTTCAGCCCCATTTCATGAATAGGGTTAATTTAGGGACCGGCATGGACTTGAAAGGTCGTTTTATTAGTCGGTGACCTGAATTTACAGCTTTCGGCGCTACTCAATGGGACATGGTCCTTAATTTATTTACAAACTGAGAAGAAACTCTCGAAAATAACAGAATAAAATATAAAGTGTAGATTTTGACTGTAGACGAGAACGTGGGGTCGGAGTTGAATTTATTGCTCATAGGCTTATTGATCGAACTGATTGAAATGTTTGATGAAATTTGTGATGGTGTGGATCACAGAACAAGTTAAGACAATAGAAGTTTGAGATATTGAATTGTTTGCCACGTTAAAACAATTTTTCACACCAGTCCAGTGCAAATCCAACTCTGGCTTGAATATTTTCCTTGCCACTAACCAAATATCTAGTATTTGGTACAGAATTATTAGTTACGGAAATTGCATCTTCTTGCAGTTGGGTAGGAACGCTATATAGTAAATTTTGTTCAGATTGATAGACAGTAGTCCATCTTATCATGAAAATCATTTTCTGCAAGTGCTTTCAAGGATACCCAGTTATTTAATTTATATATCACAGTAGTAGCATCAGAAAAACTCGCTATCCACCCACTTGTCTTCATATGGAAAATATCGTTGAGATACAGATTGAAAAGCAGTGGCCATGAAACAGTAACTTGACGAACACCATATTCAAGTGACCTATCTTCCCCGATATTGTCTCCTATTTAGACACACTGCTTTTGATTAGTAAGAGAACCTGAGAGAACCTGCATTTTCTGATCGAATATTACAAAAGTAACCAGAACGTTGATTTGACACCAGAAATAAAACTTGCAAAAAAAAACTATAAACATAAGATTATCAACCAAAAGAAAAATTACTACTTGAGCAAGATAGAACAATCCGTAAACAAACCTAGGGTCATTTGGCAGATTATCAAGCAGCCCCTCTCTAGAGAATCCCCACAAGATACCCGGTTCTCATCTAATGAATTGAATGATTATTTTGTAAACATTAGTAGCAATATTTCAGAACAGCTAAAGAATACTCCGGTTGATCCAGGGAAACTTACTTCATCTTTTGTTTGAAGGTGATTGACAATGTTTCATGATGAATTTCACTAGTTCGGACTTCCATTGTCTACTATATAAAATGATTTGAAATCCCTGAAACAACTAAAGAAGAAGAATTGAAAATGAATAGCTGAAAAAAACAATTATATTAACCGAAATAAACCTGAAATGAAATAATAGTGAAATAAAATACAAGTAAAAATAGAACAATTGAATTAAAATAAAAAAAGAAATGAAAAGAGAAAACGAAAATGAAAAGTGGAGAGATTCCAAGTCACGTTAGTTCACGACGTTTCGATTGTTAGTATCTACAATCGTCTTCGGGTGATGACTGGACTGATTCCTCCGAGAGATGACTATTTATAGGTCGTTCGAGTACTTTCACTTATCCCCGCTTTCCATTTTCCGCTTCACTGGTTCCGTGGGAGATGACCGTTTTGGCGGGAGTTGGCCATTTTTCGCTTGATGATGGGTTTCCATATGTTGCGTATTTCTACGCTAGCTTGGCTGAATACGTTGTTGGACAACATGTATGCGGCTTCCTTGAATTTTCTCCTAAACCAATGTTCCTCTCTGTGCAAGATCTCAGCTTGGGACCACTCGATGTTGTGTTGATGGATCCAAACATGGTCTGCTATTCCTGATTTGCTGGTTTCCCCTCGCTGTGTGTGTTTCTTGTGCTCGGCAATGCGAACATTCAATGACCTCTTAGTTTCACCAATATAGGATTTTCTGCACTCACAGGGTATCCGGTAAATGCAATTCTTGGAATCGCAGTCCGCGTTTGGTGGCCTGGTTTTCGTGAGGCTGCTACGGATAGTGTTACCGGACCTGAAGCAGGTTCTGATGTTGTACTTGGAACCAACTCTTTTTATCCTCTCCGATAATCCTCTGATGTAAGGAAGTGCAAGCACTGGTTGTGACGGCTTCTCTTCCTTGCGAGTCTCCTGCTGTCTTCTAGCCAAAGTCTTTTCTACCATCGCTTTGGAGTAGCCATTCCGTTGAAGATCATTTTTGATGATGTCTAGTTCTTTCTCGAGACCTTCCTTCGTATTACAAAGCCCAAAAGCACGGTCTAATATAGTCTTGATGATTCCTCTTTTAGTCGATTGATGGTGGTTGGTTTCGTGGTTCAGATACTGTCCCGTATGAGTGGGTTTTCGGTATACAGTATACGGTATACGCAAAAATGCTCGGACAAGACCACATCAAAAATCTCTCTACTAAGCTGTCCAGTACTCTTTTCCTGCTTCATAGAATCAATGAATTTGTTCCCTCTTATGTTTCGAGAGCAGCTTACATGGGGTTATTTCAGTCTAAGCTGTCACACGGATTAGTTTTTTGGGGACTTTCAACTAATTGGGAAAGGATATTCATTTTACAAAAAACGGCTATTAGAATCCTGGGAAGAGCAAAAAGAACTGACAGCTGTAGACTATTTAAAAAATTTAATATATTAACCATTACGGCTCTATATATATTTCAACGTCTTGTCTATATCAAGACACAAAATAACACGCCTCAAGTTAATCGCAACCATGAATATTTGACCAGAAATGGCCACAATCTTCTTATGCCACAACATCGACTGACAATTACTCATAAGAGCTTTTTTACTAAGGCGATATGGCTCTTCAACCATATACCACCTTATATGAGGAAAGTAAATATGATTAAATTCAAAAAAAGTATAAAAGGGCTGCTGGTTGATCTCTGCCCTTATGACATAAGTGAATTTGTCGACTGCAAGTTTTAATGCTTTGCCTTTTTTAATGTGTATGTAATGTGTATGTACACACATCGGAAAAGTCTAGGGATATTTTTAAAAATGGTAATAATTTTTTTTAGATCGCTTTAGGGAAAAAAAAGTTGACGGGTGATTATTAAACGAATGTAACTTACAACAAAATTTATTAAATGGTCAAAAATACTGAGTGCGCATATAAGCAAAACCAAAAAAAATATGGCTCTTCTTTGGCACCCCGAAAAAAAATCATAATACAAAAAAAATTGGAATCAGTACAAAGTATGGCCTCCATGCTGGTTTATTACGGCCCTACATCTATCGTGCATCGACAAAATGAGATTGTCAATGTCTTGTTGAGGTACATTTGCCCATTCAGCGATTAAAAGCTCTCTCAATTGAAACATGGTGTGAATGTTCCCCATATGCGAAGTAATTCTTCGTTGAAGCATGTCCCACACATGCTCGATGGGATTCAGGTCCGGTGATTGTGCTGGCCATGGCAATACATCAACTCCTTCGTTGGTGAGCCAGTCAGTCACTAGACGCGCGACATGTGGACGAGCATTATCGTGCATTAGGTGGAAGTTTTCACCAATAGCACCAGCAAACGGAAGGACGATCGGTAGAAGAATGGTGTCGAGGTACTGTCGAGCTGTGAGGGAGCGATTTGGAAAAACGAGATCGGTTCTGCCGCTGATCATGATTTCGCCCCATAGCATTACTGTACCACCTCTGTATGTGTGGACTTCCCGGACGTGTCTCAAACGTTCATTATTTCCAGGTCGTCTCCACAGTCTTACTCGACGAGAATGAAATCCAAATCTGGATTCGTCTGTAAACAAAACTGTGGCCCAATCATTTGCATCCCAGTTTTGATGTTCTTGATACCACTCTAATCTTCTACCGCGATTGCCTCTCGACAAAGGTGGACATCTAAGTGGCCTTCTGTTGTGGAGATCTGCTTCATGCAGTCGATTTCTGACAGTCTCACGACCAATGGTTACCTGGTGCGTCTGCTGCAACACGTTAACCAACTCAGGTGCTGTGATTGTCGGTTGTCTTCTTGCGGTTAAGACCAAAAATCGGTCTTGAACTGCAGTTGTAGCGCGTCCTCGCCCTGGATGTGGTTCGGCTGGACTGCCAGTTTCACGGAAACGCCGCCACAATCGACTGATAACACTTTGGGAGACCCCCAAACGAAGAGCTACATCATTTTGTCGCATGCCACCTTAAAGAAGCCCTACAGCTCTATTCATCTCAGCCAATGGTAAGTGATGGCGTTCCATGTTAAAGCACAATATTTCCAGTTCAATTGCTGAGCAAGAACTGCATAGAATGTAGAAACTCGACACTTTCATATTATTTATTTTAGCCGAAAACCTACAGTTTGTAAAAAACTTGATAAAAGATTAGTTACCGTTTTTGCAGGCTTTGTTCAACCCATAGAAATCTACAGGGTGGTCGAGTGTACCAATTTAATCGAAATTAGACGACCTCATGCATTTATTTTTATGATATTTAGTATTTTATAAAAATATCCCTAGACTTTTCCGATGTGTGTATTAATGTGTATGTTTTGTATTATGTGTTATATTGATAATAAGCAAATACATAGATTGATTGATTGATTGAAGATAGCTTTCAATCAATGAATCCGATACCTTGTCCTGACAGAAAGACTGATATTGAACTCCTAAGTGCAATGTATGCTTTTTACTTGATATTGACAAAATTTTCCATCAGTTTTAGAATAATAAAAATGATCTAAAACTTTATCGTAAATTATTTTCTTTTTTCTTCCCAATAAACAATTGATATAGGAAATAAAATTCCAAATTAGTGACAATTTTCACTACATCTGCATCGATATAACTGCAAACTTCGCCAAGTAGTGACTATCTTGTGATATAATACTTTCGATTTAATGGGAACGACAAAAATCTAGTTTACGCCATCCAGTTTTTCCGATAATTAAGTATGGCGCCGACGATAATAGGCCACCGATAATCAATTCGAATTTAATACGCCCAACAGGTGATTTGATCGCTTTAAAAATCCGAAATCGACGATCAAATGCGTGTTTTTTAACTGTACTTCAGTCTGAGCGGTTATGCAAATCGAATTTCATAATCCGAATGTGTTGATTGAGTTAAGTTCCATGGAAATACCTATTACCAACAAATTTAGTACCGCGTGGACTTATTTTATTATCGTATGTAGGTATATTTAGGGCTTGGTATACACTTAGTAGATATTATCTGTTACACCATCTGTTCGTGTAACCGTATGGCGTTCAAGGTCATTTTGGTATATCGAAAGATAATGAAAACGTATAAGATCAATATTTACCTACGAAAGCTATATTACTGAATGAGCTATGATATAAAGTTTGTCCCAACCACGGTTTTGTATCATTTCGAAACCGTACACTGCATCATTGAATAAACTTGTTGAGCGCATGTGCACTTTTAGTAATAATTTCTAAACCTGAGTTGGAACGGGTTGGGTACCGCTTTGTATAGTCGAAGTAAACGATATTGTGTACACTTAAAGTTGGCGGCACTCTCAAAGGCCAAAAAAAAAAAAATACATGGAAATGAACCGGCTACGAACTAGTACACGTGGACTGTAGAATTGGCGGTTCGTATTGAATAATTTTTAATAACAGAGTTTTATGATTGGCTGAAGAGTCACAAAATTAAATTTGAAGTCATGTTATGGTGACAAATAGAAATCGGAGAATGCGAGGATGGTTAACGCCGTCGTGTCCAGTTCAAGAACTGATCGCGATTTGAGTGTTGAAATTCGATATTGGTGAAGTTATAATTACTCAAAATGTTTGTTATCTGTTTGAAATGAGGCGTCTTTGGACAAGTACTAATAGTAATAACGAGTATGATAACAAGGCAGACTTTTTCCGGTGTAGTGATTCCAATAGCGATGGTGAACAATGCGAAAAAGAGATACCAGTGAATAAGATTCGGATGCATTTGAATACTGAAACACAGAAATTATGTTTCAATGTATATAAGAATCTACATCTCAAGTTTGATTTCGAGAGGAACAAACTCTTACAAGCAACATCAGATTTGACTGAAAATCCTTTCTCAACTGTACGTCAAATAGTCAAAAACAAACCTTATGAACGCAAGACGCGATTTGATACGGGATTACCAAAACCTTTAGTTGTTCATCTAATAAAATCATCAAAAAAAAACAATATACGACTGTTAGGAAAGCAATGGGATTCCTACAATTGAAATTATAAGGAAGAAATTGAATACTTTCGGCCATAACGTGAGCTGCTGTGACAAAACTATTCAGAATTGGATAAAGAAACTAGAATTTAGATTACAAATAATAAACAAACGTCCAACAGTTATTGAAAGTAGAAGAATAGTGGAACTGCGTGACAAATACTGAGAACAAATAACTAAATATAGACAAGAACAAAGGCATATTTTCCATTTGGACGTAACTTGGTATGACACTCACGACACAGTTACTAAAGGGTGGACTGATGGTTCGCGAATATGTACGCCTAATATGCCTGCAATCAAAGGATCGCGACTAAGCATTGTGCATTGCGGGGGAAGTAAAGGATGGGTTCCGAATTCTTTGAAATTATGTGGGAAAGAACTTGAGGCCTGCAATGTTGACTATCATAAGAACATGGAAGCTAATATTTTCGAAGAATGGTTTGAAAACACATTGATCCCAAATTTGGATGCGAATAATGTAATAGTTCTTGACAACGCTTTCTATCATTGGCGACAGCTCATCAAAGTACCGAATAAAAATTCGAGGAAAGCTGAAATACAAAGTTTTTTTAATGGATAACAATTCCAATGCCTGCTCTCTCATGGTCACGGACCATACAGAGACGGGGATCCGAACTCCTGACGACTTTACAGGCTGTATCCAGTACCATTCTGTCATGTAGACACTCCAAACTCAAAAGACCACGACCTCCCTGTTGTCGGGGGAAGTACATCAATTGTTCAATGCATCTCACTATTTTGTCGGGTACCGCAAGGCATCTGAGCAAATGCAAGATGAGCTTATGCGAAAATGTATCAAATGCCTTACGGTAATCGATCCAAGCCATAAAGAGGTTACGCTTATATTGTATCGAGTCCTGCGTTATACATCTATCGATGAGCAGGTTCTCTTTACATCCAGTGACTCCTCTCTTCGACCCTCTCTACTCATATATCCGTTCGAACACTCAGTCAACTGCGGTGAGTATTCGTGTGTATAAGATGCTTGAAAACAACTTATAACACGAATTCAAGCATGTTATCGGTCTGTAATTCTTAGGAATCGACAAATCTCCGCTCTGTTGAAAGCTTCGAACCGCGCTAGGTCTAAGTTGAGTGGCTGCGGGTGTTCATAGATATCCTTCCAGAAAGATTCCACCTGATCAGCGGTCGGCGGATTATCCACAACACGTGGAGGCTGTTGGAATAAGCGAGAAGGTTTCTCACGGAACCTAAGGTTTTCCACGATACTTCTTGCTCGCCTCACTAGTAACTTCTTAGCAGCCACTAGCATTCGTATCCTATCAAGGCAGTGCTGTTTGGTGGTCAGCTGCACACCTTGACTTAAAGTGTGTTGGATACGTCGTAGATTGGCGGCTATTTGCCGCACTGCGGGCGTGAAAAGCCTATTGGCCGCCCTGTAGTCCATCACACATTTGATACGAGACGCGTGTTGTCTCGCCGACGCGATCTTAGCCTCCATCTTGTGTACACGCCGTTTAATCTTCCGAAACGCAAGGCCGGAATTTCGTCCTTCCGATTCAGAAAGCGATTGGACGACGCTATACACGGCGATGTTCATTTGCCAGATGTCAGCCTCTTCTGTTAGACTACTATGAACCTCCGCATCCAAACAAGCCAGTTCTTGTGGCTTCAGGGGCCTACCCTGTGGAGCGCCCTGTGTGTTCTGATTGACTCCAGTGGTGGCATGAGGCTCCTCACCAGCCGTGCCAACGGGTA
Source organism: Leptinotarsa decemlineata (assembly GCF_025532065.1). Taxonomy (NCBI): domain Eukaryota; kingdom Metazoa; phylum Arthropoda; class Insecta; order Coleoptera; family Chrysomelidae; genus Leptinotarsa; species Leptinotarsa decemlineata. The sequence goes on from NW_027412690.1 coordinate 8,573,449, forward strand.
GTAGAACTGTCACTTCTACCACTTCGTTAGCAGGCTGGGAAGGAGCTATATAGCCCTGCCGCCGAAGATCGGATACGTAATCCTTAAGATTTTGGGCGGAAAAGGCGGCATGCTCCGGATGTGTTTCACACCACAGAGCATGCAATCTAGCCATGTACCTTCTTCGCGCGGGCTCACTACTCTTGTAGCAATGCATAAGGCTATCTCTCAGCTCATGTGTCCACTCAAAGGGTCCGTTGTCGTTGCCAGGGTTGTCGTCGGTAGGCAAATCATCGTTATGAGCCCACCATCTTGCCTTTGACCTCTCCGAGCGGGTCGACTGTGGGGGCCCCTTCCTCGATTGCTGGGAACCACCGGGTGGTTAGCTCAGTGGACCCACGGCCGGCACCGGAGGAAGAATACTGTTCTCCTTTCCGGGTGCGCCTGCACTGCCGGTCCGGTTTTGCACCAGTTGCTCGGGTAAGTGGTGGCGCAACTCACCAAAGACCAAGGGTGTTAGCGGCCATCCCTGCTATTTATTATTTATTATTATTACTTCCGGGACCAACTTCGTATATGATATAATTTCTCTTCTCCGAATTGCATGAAGACCTTCGATGAAGGCGAATTAAAATAATGCCAACCAAGTGACACTTGCTAAACTAGTCCACAATGTCACCACGATTCCAGTTCGGTAATTCATTACATCAATCAACATGGGTATCTACAAAACCACCAGCTTGTGAGTGGATCGAACACACTGTTACCCGTGCAAACATTCCCAATTGCAAAATACACACATCCAGTCGCTATCCAGAAAATGGTTTGTTTGAATTCCGATCGCGCCGCAAAATGGATTGTTTTTGTTCGGGAAACTCTCGCGCATCAGGAAATCGAATGAGCGCGGATTTTGCATAGGGAATGGAGCGTGATTTCAATCGAAAAGGACAGATAGATACGTGCCGGTTATGTTCGTGGTTGTTTTTCAGAGGGATGGAAGGTCGTAGTTGCGGCTGAGTTAAAAAAAGCTTCGCCAGCGAACCGAATCGTAAATCTAGTAACAGACTTTATTTTGGCTCTGCCACAATCTTCTATCCGGCAGTTATACCGATCGAGTAGAAATGTGGAAGAGCTTCGGTTTACACCTACAGAAAAACTGCAACTTGAAAAGTTGGACAAACACACTTTACAGATGAACAACGAAAGATTAGGAAATTCAAAAACTAATTTTCCACGCCATATTATCAATGTCATGTAGGCTTTTCAAATTGTGTTACAAAAAGACTGCCAAAATTCAAACTAGACCCCAAAAAAACAATATACAGTGTCATCCCAGTGTCATTGATAAAAGTTTGTGCATCCCCTAAAACTAAACATGAACTAACGAAATACAATAAAACACACGTAATATACGAGGAGACTTCAAATATTTGATTTTGAGACAGGAGTATTTTGAAAAATCTCGGGAAATGTTATTTAAAAAAGTTGTTCAGCATTAAAAAATACATCTAGATTTGAAGTCATGGCCATCTAAGTGGAGTTTTATTTTTTTGTCCAGTTATTTTGAATGGGGACTACGAAAAAAGTTACTAAAACGATAAATAGACAGCATCCTGTATACGACGGTTTATTTCAAAAACCTGCAGTATTACAAATTACACAACTATGGTGTTAACCACGGTCAATTTTTTTGGAGCAAAGTTATTTTTATTTTTTGTTAACACCGACAACTCAATTTGGGTTATTACAGCAAATGCAAGTTTGAACAAAATAAAGTTGAGTTCAATTCATGAGTTTTTCAAACTCACTTCGAAACGTATTCATATTGATGTTTCAAATGTTGGATTTTGATTTTAAAAGGGATTTGTTTCTAATTCACATATTGGCAACAGCGCCTAGAATGCTAGATCGGAGTTCAGGTTAGTAGTATGCTACAAGAAGAAGAATCATATCAATAGTGTCAACTTAAGGCAAATTATAAATTACAGTTCATAACTACCTCTATAAGCCACACAAACAACAGTTGTTTTGTTATTTATTCATATAGAGGAATATAGGTTATGTGCACAAAATGTCTTATGTCACAGAATGTCTCGGAACTCGGAATATCATCTTTGTTTGTCTCATTCAGGTGACAGATTCATTGTCCTTTATTATAACCGATGTTGCCAAATGATAAATTTAAAATGCGTTGTTTTAGAGCTCTTTTATGAAAACTACTTGATTTTCGTCAGGAGGAACATTCCCCATTATACAGTATTGTAACAAGAACCCAATTTTCAATAATATCAAATCACAAAGTATCCAAATAAAATATCAAATCTAGATGTGTTTTTAAATGCTGAACAACTTTTTTTAAATAACATTTTCCGTGATTTTTCAAAATAAGAGTACTTTACTCTTATCTCGAAATCAAATATTTGAAATCTTCTCGTATATTACGTGTGTTTTACTGTCTTTTATTGGTGCATATTCGGTTTTAGAGGATGCACAAACTTTAATCAAGAATAACTTTTTGTCGAAAAACCCTTAATAAATAAGTTTCCCATATGGTGCATACTTTGAGGATATGTATATCTTGACCGAAAACGAAACAGTTCGAATATATCCAAAACACATTTGTTGGGGAAAAATGCGAAAACAGGTCGATTTTCAAATCGAGTGTGACATCTTTCTATCATAACTTCACCTGTTGGACCTTCTACCCTGGTTCTAAGTGACCATCACCATTATTGAATTGTTAAAAGTTAATTGCTTTGAGGAGCGCAGAAGCCGCATATTTTTATTATTCGTTTCTTGGAAATGGCTCTGAATTTCGACTTTGATCTCGAAATTTTGGCTTCAAATTCGAAATAACGACTTGAACCCCGTATTTTCGACTTTTGAATCGAAATTACGATTTTAAACTCAAAATTTCGATTTTAATATAGAAATTACCTCGAAATCACGACTATAAAACTCGAAATTACGACTTTGAACGCAAAATTTCGAATTTATTTTCGAATTTACGACATAAAACTCGCAATTTCGACTTTTAGATCGAAATTATGATTTTAAACTCGAAATTTCGATTTTGATATAGAAATTACCTCGAAATAACAACTATAAAATTTGAAATAACGGCTTCAAACCCAAAATTTCGAATTTATTCTGGAAATTACGAGATAAAACTCGTAATTTCGTCTTTCAAATCGAAATTACGATTTTAAACTCGAAATAACGCCTTCAAACCCAAAATTTAGAATTTATTCTGGAAATTACGAGATAAAACTCGCAATTTCGACTTTTAGACCAAAATTACGATTTTAAACTCGAAATTTAGATTTTGTTATAAAAATTACGTCGAAATTACGACTATAAAACTCGAAATTACGACTTTAAACCCAACATTTCGAATTTATTCTCGAAATAACGACTTAAAACTCGCAATTTCGGCTTCGAACTTGAAATTTCGACTATAAACTCGCAAATTCGACTTTGTTCTGGAAATTTCGACTTTAATCTCGAAATTTCGATTTTGAATTCGAAATTTTAAACTCACCATTACGACTTTAATCCAGAAATTCAAAGCTTAAACTCACAATTTTCACTTTAATCTCGAACTTGCTTCTCTGAATTTGAAATGTCGACTTCAATCTAAAAATTTCGACATTTGAAGTCGACATTTCGAAATTAAAGTCGAAATTTCGAATTTAGAGTTGAAGTTTCGCAATTAATGTCGAAATTTCCAGAACAAAGTGGAATTTCAAGATTGAAATCCAAATTTTGAGTTTGAAGTCGTAATTTCGAGAATAAAGACGAAATTTTGGTTGTTTAAAGTCCTAATTTTGAGAATAAAGACGAAATTTTAGGTATCAAAAGTCATAATTTAGAGTTTTGAAGTCGTATATTCGAGTTTGAGTCGAAATTTTGAGTTTGAAGTCGTATATTCGAAATTGAAGTAAACATTTTTAGTTTTATGTCGTAATTTCAAGATAATTTCTATATTGAAATCGAAATTTCTACTCGAAAACTCGCAATTTCTACATTAATTTCGACTTCAATCTCAAAATTGCGATTATAAACTTGAAATATCAACTCAGAATTGCCCGCGGTGGTAGTACGCCCGACTCACGATCGCAAAGCCGTGGGTTCGATTCCTGCCTCTACCAGATATTTTTCTCGAGAGAATTTATCTGGTTGAAGCTGAGATGATTCTGCAACCGTGTTAGGAATTACACGTTAAAAGGTAAAACCTCGTTAGTCCTTAGCTCGCACTAGTTTCTCAACTTCTGAGAGTTGTCGTTCGTATGGAGGCGACAGCTGATTAATGAAAAAAGATTTTAAAACAGATTTTCGACTTTAATTTCAAAATTACCACTTTAAAGTCTAAATTTCGGCTTTGAACTGGAACCTTCAGTCAAATTCTCACTCCAAATCGAAATTTAGATATCAAAGTCAAAATTCTTAGTTACGATTCGACTTCAAACTCGAAATTTCAACATTGAACTCGAAATTTCAACTTTAAACTCTGAATTTCGAAATCAAAATCAAAGATTGAAGTCGAAATTTCAAGATTAAAGTCGATTTTTGAAGTCGTACGTTCCAAGAAGCAAATAAAAAGGATATGTGGCAAAAAAAGGACATGTGGTTTCCGTGGGAATACATCCATGTATAGTCGAAGTAACTGATATAGTAATCTTAAAGAGAATTTCGAGATCAAAATCAAATTTTTGATTTTAAAGTCGTAAATTCGAGATTGAAGTCGAAATTTCAAGATTAAAGTCGATTTTTGAAGTCGTACGTACCAAGAAGCAAATAAAAAGGATATGTGGCAAAAAAGGACATGTGGTTTCCGTGGGAATACATCCATGTATAGTCGAAGTAACTGATATAGTAATCTTAAAGAGAATTTCGAGATCAAAATCAAATTTTTGATTTTAAAGTCGTAAATTCGAGATTGAAGTCGAAATTTCAAGATTAAAGTCGATTTTTGAAGTCGTACGTACCAAGAAGCAAATAAAAAGGATATGTGGCAAAAAAGGACATGTGGTTTCCGTGGGAATACATCCATGTATAGTCGAAGTAACTGATATAGTAATCTTAAAGAGAATTTCGAGATCAAAATCAAATTTTTGATTTTAAAGTCGTAAATTCGAGATTGAAGTCGAAATTTCAAGATTAAAGTCGATTTTTGAAGTCGTACGTACCAAGAAGCAAATAAAAAGGATATGTGGCAAAAAAGGACATGTGGTTTCCGTGGGAATACATCCATGTATAGTCGAAGTAACTGATATAGTAATCTTAAAGAGAATTTCGAGATCAAAATCAAATTTTTGATTTTAAAGTCGTAAATTCGAGATTGAAGTCGAAATTTCAAGATTAAAGTCGATTTTTGAAGTCGTACGTACCAAGAAGCAAATAAAAAGGATATGTGGCAAAAAAGGACATGTGGTTTCCGTGGGAATACATCCATGTATAGTCGAAGTAACTGATATAGTAATCTTAAAGAGAATTTCGAGATCAAAATCAAATTTTTGATTTTAAAGTCGTAAATTCGAGATTGAAGTCGAAATTTCAAGATTAAAGTCGATTTTTGAAGTCGTACGTACCAAGAAGCAAATAAAAAGGATATGTGGCAAAAAAGGACATGTGGTTTCCGTGGGAATACATCCATGTATAGTCGAAGTAACTGATATAGTAATCTTAAAGAGAATTTCGAGATCAAAATCAAATTTTTGATTTTAAAGTCGTAAATTCGAGATTGAAGTCGAAATTTCAAGATTAAAGTCGATTTTTGAAGTCGTACGTACCAAGAAGCAAATAAAAAGGATATGTGGCAAAAAAGGACATGTGGTTTCCGTGGGAATACATCCATGTATAGTCGAAGTAACTGATATAGTAATCTTAAAGAGAATTTCGAGATCAAAATCAAATTTTTGATTTTAAAGTCGTAAATTCGAGATTGAAGTCGAAATTTCAAGATTAAAGTCGATTTTTGAAGTCGTACGTACCAAGAAGCAAATAAAAAGGATATGTGGCAAAAAAGGACATGTGGTTTCCGTGGGAATACATCCATGTATAGTCGAAGTAACTGATATAGTAATCTTAAAGAGAATTTCGAGATCAAAATCAAATTTTTGATTTTAAAGTCGTAAATTCGAGATTGAAGTCGAAATTTCAAGATTAAAGTCGATTTTTGAAGTCGTACGTTCCAAGAAGCAAATAAAAAGGATATGTGGCAAAAAAGGACATGTGGTTTCCGTGGGAATACATCCATGTATAGTCGAAGTAACTGATATAATAATCTTAAAGGTGTCGGCGAAGTCAAAGGCCAAAAAAACCAATACAAAGGAATTATGCTGCAACGAATTAGTCCACGTGGACTGAAGAATTGGCGGTTCTTATTGGATAATTCTTACAAACCGAGTTTTATGATTGACTGAAGAGTCATAAAATTGAATTTGAAGTCATCTTACTGTGACCAACAGAATGTAGCGATGAGTACCGCCGTTGTGTGTGTTATTGAAGGGGAACTGCTGGAAGATAGGGGGCACTATATCTTTTACTTGAACTATAACTGTTCACCAAGTAATTTTTCATTTTGGCGTTATCTTGCGGTAGAAACAACTGTTACGTCTTTCAAATTATGATACTTCTTACTGCATGTTAAAAACTTAGAATTGAGTATGACCAATTGATGCGTGCGTGCCTCGCGATTCCCTGTATATTTCATCCAACTGAACACTTTGAGCTCCTTCATCCATATCAATTATTTAACGGAGCACAGCGAATCGCCCGAAAGGCAGTCAATTAGCCAAATCCCTTTCCAACGTTTCGTTTTCTTATCTCCCGGAAACATAGCTAGGAAATGTCTTTTCGGAGCACGTCTAAGCTCTCTGTCCAGAATTAGATCTTGATCCCAGTTACGGCGGCGGCCAGAATACAGAAAGCGAGTAGCCGCCGGCTCCGTAGAAGCTCCGCTTTGAAAGGCGATAGGGGCGTTGGTGGGAGTGACGTTTCGCCTACGGACCCGTCGGCTATTCAATCGACCTATTGTTCTGTCTGCGCGCGAGTTTCGCGTAAAATACGGGCTGGATTTTCAAAATCAGTTCAATGAAATCGATCTTTATACTTATTATGGAATTTTAAAGTAAAATAATATATCATGGCGTAAGTAAAGTATCATGGAATAAGGAATTTGAAATACACACAAGTCAATAAAAATATTCTCGGAAAGTCAAACAGCGTTGGTAGCTCTTAGCTCCAACCAAGCAACGTCTAAATTGGTAGCAAATTGCCAAAAACAACTCTCCTCAATAGGAAGACTTAACAAATTTTCTCTGGTCTGGACTCCCGGCCATACTGGCCTGGAAGGCAATGAAGCTGCTGACTCTTGAAAAGGAGGGCGCTGCAAGCAGCTTCATCGGACCAGAACCTGTCATTGGCATTGCTTTAGGCTTTGCCAAATAAATATTGAACACCTGGATGGCAAGAAGGTTTATGGACTTCTGGCAGAATCTTCCAGGTTTGTTTGAAGGTAGTTGACAATGTTTTGTGGTGTATTTCATCAGTTCGGACTTCCATTGTCTAATATAATATAAATTGATTTGAAATTCCTAAAAAATATTAAAGAGATTAACCGAAAATAACAATAATATTTGAACAAAAAAACTGAAATTACCAAAAAATAACATGAAACCAAACAACAACCAAAAAAAAATTGAAATATTAATAAAAGCTGAAAATTAAAAATTATTCTTAAGGAAAATGGAAAATAAAAATTGAAAGATATTCCAAACCAAGTTATGTCACGACGTTTCGATTGTTAGTATCCACAATCGTCTCCGGGTAATAACTCATTCCTCCGAGGTACGACTATTTTTAGGCCATTCGAGTGCTTTCACCTATCCCCTCTTCCCTCTTTCCGCTTCATTGGTTTTGGCGGGAGATGACCGTTTGGCGGGAGATGGTCGTTTTTCGTTTGATTAAAGGTTTCCATATGTTACGTATCTCTACGCTTGCTTGACTGAATGCGTTGTTGGACAACATATACGCGGCTTCTTTGAATGGAACTAAACCAGTGTTCCTCTTTCTGGATGATTTCAGCTTGAGCCCACTTGATATTATGTTGATGAGTCCAAACATGCTCTGCTATTCCGGATTTGCTGGTTTCTCCTCGATGTGTGTGTTTCGTGCTCAGCAATGCGAACTTTCAATGGCCTCTTAGTTTCACCGATGTATGATTCTCCGCACTCGCAGGGTATCCGGTAAATGCAATTCTTGGAATCGCAGTCCGCGTTTGGTGGCCTGGTTTTTGTGAGGTTGCTACGGATAGTGTTCCCAGATCTGAAACAGGTCCTGATGTTATACTTGGACCCAATCCTTCGTATCCTTTCCGATAATCCTCTGATGAAGGGAAGTACAAGTACTGGTTGTTGAGGCTTCTCTTCCTTGTGTAGCTCTTGCTGTCTTCTAGCTAAAGTCTTTTCTATCATCGCTTTGGAGTAGCCATTCCGTTGAAGATCATTTTTGATGATGTCTAGTTCCTTCTCGAGACCTTCCTTCGTGTTACAGAGCCCGAAAGCACGGTCTAATAGAGTCTTGATGATTCCTCTCTTAGTCGATTGATGGTGGTTGGATTTCTGGTTCAGATACTGTCCTGTGTGAGTGGGTTTTCGATATGCAGATATTTTCCATTTAGTGTCGGTCCTCTTCACCAATACGGTGAAAGGCAATTCGTTGTGGACTTCCTTTTGCATTGTGAAAGTGATGGAAGGACTTGTTGATGTGCTTCAGGAAAGTGTCTGTCTAGTTCTGCATTCCCATGATTCCATATTATGAAGGTGTGTTACATTCGATGTAAGGACATTGAATGTAAGGACTGCGATGCAAAATATTATGGACAGACAAAAAGATCTATTGAAGTGAGATATAAGGAATACATAGCACACTTAAAATATGGAAGACCTGAAAAATCAGCAGTCGCCCATCATATTTTGCAACAAAACCATTCCATAGACTTCAGTTCTTTAAGATTAGTTAGACAAGTTAACAACTGGCAACTAGATGCCTATGAGAGTGTAGAAATAAGTAAACAAAATAATATTACCAAATACCAAATAATATTACCAATACCAAATAGCATACTATATAGCTTGTTGAAATAATATTATTGGGTTTACTGATTACTACAAAAAGACACATTGTAAATATATTTAGATGGGCAATATTGTGAAACTATTTTAGCTAGCTGAAAATTGTTCTATATATAGCTGTAACATTTAAAAATACATAAGGACATATTGTAAAATTAATTTAGGGTGGTACACTTGTATGGGTGGTATTACTGATTACCTACCTGTATGATGTACCTGATTAGTATAAGTAGCTTTAGTTTTGAGTAGTTTTTAGTTTTATTTTCCTCTTGAAGATGATAACTTGGTGATCCAAACACGTGTCGAGGTGTAAAAATAACGATTTGGTGTTGGGAAAAAACTCCAGTAATATTCATTACTACACCAAAGGTTCCAAACAGTACATCACAAAACTACTGAAAACTTCAATTAGACAGTGATTGAGCGTATCGATAAATTTTGCCTACAAACTGAATAACCAATGAAAAAAATTAATATTACTGGAGTTTTTCCCAACACCAAACCGTTATTTCAACACCTCTACACGTGTTTCGATCACCAAGTGATCATCTTCAAGAGGAAGATAAAACAGTTTGATTTTTTTCTCTCTGCATCCTGACATCTGTTGGATATAATCCAAGCCCTTCGTGGTATTAGCCAGCGGAAGAGTTGTTTTCTGATAGGCGTCAGTCCATTCAACTTATTGTGTAGGTATATACGAGACTGGCTTGAACATTTAACGTTCATTTCTTTAGATTTGTTTACTGCCCGTCTTCAAGCATAGCCCACTGACTAATAAGAAAGTTTTTCTTCCTTATTCAGAGGAATCGGGCAAATTTCGGATATGCAGTTGGTTAGTACCTCGTCCACTAGATGGAGTGACATTTTTGTTATTGATATTGAGGAATTATCGGTGTTGCCTCAAGGCAAGGAGAATGGAAAGTCCCAAAACTACTCTTTTTTAGCGTTTAGTAAGATAAAACAGGGGAATATCGATATTCTTCCTTGAAACTTCTGACTATAACCATTCTATTCTTTTGAAAAGTTAATTTCAAATATTTTTATTGAGAATTATCAGCCCTCATGTTAAATAATACGAACAACAGATTTTTTGGCATGGAATATTAATTTGAACGAAAGAGGCTACTTAATTTCACAATACATTTTGTCAACAAACCAGTGGCATTCATTTCTCTCTAAATCTTGCAATATTAGAGCGGAACCTGTTGTAACTATAACGAACAGCCACTGGAAAATTCAATCGACGGCCGTAGAAGGACATAAAATACAACAAAACACAATTCATCAAGAACAACTGTTATGTTTATGCTCCGTATAACAAACGATACTATTAACTTTAATGGAGAGTCAAGGACAGGTTATGTTTGTGACGGAATTGTGTTATTATGCAGGACTAATTAAATCAAGTGACGCAAACAATTGCCTTTCCATGGAATGTGTCGTGCACAGGTGAAAAAGTCTTAGAACCGTCACACTTATTTTTGGCCTAAATTATGATTTTTCTGGAGATATCAACGTTATTCTCTAGAAAAGTCAACATTTCGATCAAAAAGTCGGGATGAAATAAAAAAATAGACAGTGATTTTCCATATGTGGTGATTTAGTAGGTCGTTCTAAAAAACCACGTCTGCTCATCTACTGATTTGGATAATTGACAAACCCAAATGAGTTTTCGACCGATGTTGAGATTCAGCAGAAAAAAAAGGTTCCTCCTCATTACTAAGAATTTGTGGAACACGATATATGTTGGGGGGGTTCAAGAAATCTTAAGCAAACGTTACAAAAATGCAGTCTGTTCCCGAGCTCAATTATAGAAAAAAAATTATATAAGAAATAAAAATGTAAACAGACTTCATAATTGCGAGGAAATGGAATGATGAACATTTTGAACGTTTATTGGAATAGACTGTGGAGAGTTTCAGAAGATTTGTAATTATTATCATCAATAGACTTAACTTCTTCTCTCCAAAGCATGTTCATGAAAACTAGTTTTAAAATATGTTTTTAATTATCGATTAACTCAAATATTCAATACCAAATCCGCCACGAATTCTCTGGTCAGTCAAACAGACTTTCTCATCACCAGGTCCTCCCTCTCACAGGAGTCTAAATTAAATAAATATAGTTTAGAAAATTATAAAACACGCTTTTGAAGCGAACTAAAAAGTTAAAAATATATTTTTTTTAATAAGCTTAAAACAATAACTATCGAATAATTATTATTATTATTGTGAAAAAACGACGGGCGCTTGATATACAAAAAATATGGCACAAAGCGCCCACGCTTTCAAATGAAGAAATACATGTGAAGTGAGTTCGAATTATATCAAGGAGGTTACATACAGCGCCATCTGCCCGCGAATAGATCAAGCATTAATGTCGATATAACAAGAAGCGCCATCTGCCTGCGAATAGATCAAGCAATAATGTCGATAATTCTGTCAAATACAGATCCCGAGCTGGAGAGTTACAAACAAACAAACATACATACATACATACATACAGGTGAAGCTAATAAAAGCGTGTTAAAAATCCAGTCGCCGTCCCTGCCAGGTTATTACGCCTGGTAGCCCCTACACGACCGCCGTTCTCCCAACCGACCCGAACCGATCGCAGCAATCCATACATTCAAGAGGATGTCCCGTTACGGCCGGCTTACAGGTGGTTTCGCTTTAAGCGCTCTCCGACTACGGTCGCGGCGCCACGCCCCCGTTTTGCACTTGTCACGGGACGGCTTCGAAAATTCGCCGCCGCGACACGTCGTTTCGAATTTTTAACGCCTCGTTCGCGAACAATAACAGGGGTCGACGTACCTCGCAACCGAACTCTGATTGATGGGGGTAAAAAGGCCGGGATTGCGAGCGGCCCAAGAAAATTAGTCGATTATCATACCGGTACCTGTTTGATGAGCGCGAGAGTCGGGGATGCCAAGTATTTCTTTCGTTCATCGAGACCGTGGATGGTTTGAGATTGACTTTTAATAGGGTTTGACAAACTATACCGGGTGACAATTCAATGAGCCACGATAACAGCAATGAAACGCTTCTTCCCAACAGCGATAAAACTGATCGCCATCACTGTTACTTTGGATAAACTGCTTCATCTTTTTCAAACCGATAAACTGATGAAAACATTCAAGGCCTAGCCAGAAAAATAGAGTTTAACAGCGATAAAACGCTTCTTCCCAACAGCTATAACACTGACCTCCATCGCTGTTACTTCATGGCTTTTAATAACCGCAACTATTTCCTTCTAACCGATGAAAGATGAAAAAATTCAAAGCTAAGCCACAAAATTAGAGTTTCACAGCGATAAACCGCTTCTTTCCAACAGCGATGAAATTGACCGCCATCACTGTTACTTTGTAGCTTTGCATAACCACGGTAATTTCCTTCTAACCGATAAAATGATGAAAAAATCCAAGACTAAGCCACAAAAACAGAGTTTCACAGCGATAAAACGCATCTTTCCAGCAGCAATAAGACTGACCGCTATCACAGCATAAAACGCTTCTTTCCAACAGCAATGAAACTGACCGCTATCACTGTTACTTTGTGGCTTTGCATAACAGCGATAATTTCTTTCTAATCGATGAAATGATGAAAAAATTCAAGGCTAAGCCACAAAAACAGAGTTTCATAGCGATAAAACGCTTCTCTCCAACAGCGATGAAACTGACCGCAATTACTGTTACTTTGTGGCTTTGCATAACCGCGATTATTGTCTTGTATTCGATAAGATGATGGAAAAATTCAAGGCTAAGCCAGAATAACAGTTTTACAGCGATAAAACGCATCTTTCCAGTAGCAATGAGACTGACCGCTATCACTGTTACTTTGTGGCTTTGCATAACCGCGATAATTTCCTTCTAACCGATAAAATGATGGAAAAATTCAAAGCTAAGCCACAAAATTAGAGTTTCACAGCGATAAACCGCTTCTTTCCAACAGCGATGAAACTGACCGCTATCACTGTTACTTTGTGGCTTTGCATAACAGCGATAATTTCTTTCTAACCGATGAAATGATGAAAAAATTCAAGGCTAAGCCACAAAAACAGAGTTTCACAGCGATAAAACGCTTTTTTTTTCCAACAGCGATGAAACTGACCGCCATTACTGTTACTTTGTGGCTTTGCATAACCGCGATTATTTCCTTGTATTCGATAAGATGATGAAAAAATTCAAAGCTAAGCCAGAATAACAGAGTTTTACAGCGATAAAACGCATCTTTCCAGCAGCAATGAGACTGACCGCTATCACTGTTACTTTGTGGCTTTGCATAACCGCGGTAATTTCCTTCTAATCGATCAAATTATGAAAAAATTCAAGACTAAGCCACAAAAACAGAGTTTCACAGCGATAAAACGCATCATTCCAGCAGCAATAAGACTGACCGCTATCACAGCATAAAACGCTTCTTTCCAACAGCAATGAAACTGACCGCTATCACTGTTACTTTGTGGCTTTGCATAACCGCGGTAATTTCCTTTTAATCGATAAAATGATGAAAAAATTCAAGACTAAGCCACAAAAACAGAGTTTCACAGCGATAAAACGCATCTTTCCAGCAGCAATAAGACTGACCGCTATCACAGCATAAAACGCTTCTTTCCAACAGAGATGAAACTGACCGCCATTACTGTTACTTTGTGGCTTTGCATAACCGGGATTATTTTCTTGTATTCGATAAGATGATGAAAAAATTCAAAGCTAAGCCAGAATAACAGAGTTTTACAGCGATAAAACGCATCTTTCCAGCAGCAATGAGACTGACCGCTATCATCATTACTTTGTGGCTTTGCATTACCTCGATAATTTCCTTCTAACCGATAAAATGATGAAAAAATTCAAGTTTAAGCCACAAAAACAGAGTTTCACAGCGATAAAACGCATCTTTCCAGCAGCAATAAGACTGACCGCTATCACAGCATAAAACGCTTCTTTCCAGCAGCAATGAAACTGACCGCTATCACTATTACTTTGTGGCTTTGCATAACAGCGATAATTTCTTTCTAAGCGATGAAATGATGAAAAAATTCAATACTAAGCCACAAAAACAGAGTTTCACAGTGATTAAACGCTTCTTTCCAACAGCGATGAAACTGACCGCCATTACTGTTACTTTGTGGCTTTGCATAACCGCGATTATTTCCTTGTATTCGATAAGATGATGAAAAAATTCAAAGCTAAGCCAGAATAACAAAGTTTTACGGCGATAAAACGCATCTTTCCAGCAGCAATGAGACTGACCGCCATCACTGTTACTTTGTGGCTTTGCATAACCGCGGTAATTTCCTTCTAATCGATAAAATGATGAAAAAATTCAAGTTTAAGCCACAAAAACAGAGTTTCACATCGATAAAACGCATCTTTCCAGCAGCAATAAGACTGACCGCTATCACAGCATAAAACGCTTCTTTCCAACAGCGATGAAACTGACCGCCATTACTGTTACTTTGTGGCTTTGCATAACCGCGATTATTTCCTTGTATTCGATAAGATGATGAAAAAATTCAAAGCTAAGCCAGAATAACAGAGTTTTACAGCGATAAAACGCATCTTTCCAGCAGCAATGAGACTGACCGCTATCATCATTACTTTGTGGCTTTGCATAACCGTGATAATTTCCTTCTAACCGATAAAATGATGAAAAAATTCAAGTTTAAGCCACAAAAACAGAGTTTCACAGCGGTAAAACGCATCTTTCCAGCAGCAATAAGACTGACCGCTATCACAGCATAAAACGCTTCTTTCCAACAGCAATGAAACTGACCGCTATCACTGTTACTTTGTGGCTTTGCATAACAATGATAATTTCTTTGTAACCGATGAAATGATGAAAAAATTCAAGGCTAAGCCACAAAAACAGAGTTTCACAGCGATAAAACGCTTCTTTTTTTAAACAGCGATGAAACTGACCGCCATTACTGTTACTTTGTGGCTTTGCATAACCGCGATTATTTCCTTGTATTCGATAAGATGATGAAAAAATTCAAAGCTAAGCCAGAATAACAGAGTTTTACAGCGATAAAACGCATCTTTCCAGCAGCAATGAGACTGACCGCTATCACTGTTACTTTGTGGCTTTGCATAACCGCGATAATTTCCTTCTAACCGATAAAATGATGAAAAAATTCAAGTCTAAGCCACAAAAACAGAGTTTCACAGCAATGAAACGCTTGTTTCCAACAGCGATGAAACTTACCGCTATCACTGTTACTTTGTGGCTTTGCATAACAGCGGTAATTTCCTTCTAACCGATACAATGATTAAAAAATTCAATACTAAGCCACAAAAACAGAGTTTCACAGCGATAAAACGCTTCTTTCCAACAGCGATGAAATTGACCGCTATCACTGTTACTTTGTGGCTTTGCATAACCGCGGTAATTTCCTTCTAACCGATACAATGATTAAAAAATTCAATACTAAGCCACAAAAACAGAGTTTCACAGTGATTAAACGCTTCTTTCCAACAGCGATGAAACTGACCGCTATCACTGTTACTTTGTGGCTTTGCATAACCGCGGTAATTTCCTTCTAACCGATACAATGATTAAAAAATTCAATACTAAGCCACAAAAACAGAGTTTCACAGCGATAAAACGCTTCTTTCCAACAGCGATGAAATTGACCGCTATCACTGTTACTTTGTGGCTTTGCATAACCGCGGTAATATCCTTCTAACCGATACAATGATTAAAAAATTCAATACTAAGCCACAAAAACAGAGTTTCACAGTGATAAAACGCTTCTTTCCAACAGCGATGAAACTGACCGCTATCACAGTTACTTTGTGGCTTTGCATAACCGCGGTAATTTCCTTCTAACCGATACAATGATTAAAAAATTCAATACTAAGCCACAAAAACAGAGTTTCACAGCGATAAAACGCTTCTTTTCAACAGCGATGAAATTGACCGCTATCACTGTTACTTTGTGGCTTTGCATGACCGCGGTAATATCCTTCTAACCGATACAATGATTAAAAAATTCAATACTAAGCCACAAAAACAGAGTTTCACAGTGATAAAACGCTTCTTTCCAACAGCGATGAAACTGACCGCTATCACTGTTACTTTGTGGCTTTGCATAACCGCGGTAATTTCCTTCTAACCGATACAATGATGAAAAAATTCAATACTAAGCCACAAAAACAGAGTTTCACAGTGATAAAACGCTTCTTTCCAACAGCGATGAAACTGACCGCTATCACTGTTACTTTGTGGCTTTGCATAACCGCGGTAATTTCCTTCTAACCGATACAATGATGAAAAAATTCGAGACTAAGCCACAAAAACAGAGTCTCACAGCGATAAAACGCTTCTTTTCAACAGCGATGAAACTGACCGCTATCACTGTTACTTTTTGGCTTTGCATAAACGCGATTATTTTCTTTCAACCGATAGAATGATGAAAAAATTCATGGCTAAGCCACAAAAGTGCATCTTTCCAGCAGCTATAGGACTAACCGCTATGAAATTAACATCTTGGTGTCATTATTTTTGAATCATACGTAACTTTCAGGGCCTATTCATCCATCATTCTCACAATTTCAATCATTGTCGCTGACCTCATCAAATTGAATCAAATATTCAAGTATGATTGTGGCTGTATATTGATACTATGGCATAAATGGGTTGATTTTTTCCTGGATTGATTTTAAATTCATTTAGCGCTTTTTCGTAGTTCGTGAAATATAAATAATGTTTAGGAAAATTATAGGAAAATGTTGCATATACAAAAAGTGGTGAAAAATGTCGACAATAAAACACCATCTACGATTAACCCCAATCTCCCTGGAAAGGTTAATTGTACCAACGAGATTCTCAACTCAAGAACACTCTGTACGGTCCAATTTGTATCGCGACGCGGAGCTAATCAAAAATACAATATAACTTGAGCGAGATACGTCCAGACAAGTTAATGCGACACATCAAGAATCTACATTTAGATGGGAACTTGCGCACATTGGCAATTGCACAAATCAATTTGATGCAGAGTACAACAGACTGCTGGTTGACACTAGAAGTCACAGCATTCTGAAAATAACCTCTGACTTTATGCCTCCAACTGTCAACTACGAACTGACTTATAAAGTACTGTTCCCGAGTATAGAGGACTGGATCCTCCAGGAGAAGGAAATTTAAGAGCAGATAGTTGTTGGTTCACAGATGGATCAAAAACACCTTCAGGTTCTGGTGAAGGTGTCAGTCAGGTATCAGTCGCAGACTCAGGACAGAGATATTAACATGCCTAGAAACCTATACGACTGAATTTCAAGCGGAAATTCATGCCACTGACTTGTGTGCGGAGAGAGTGGAAGAATCCAACCTCATACACAAGTCAATAAAAATATTATAGGACAGTCAAGCGGCGTGGGAAGCTCTTGGCTCCTACCGAGCAACGTCTGAATTGGTGGAATTGTCAGAAACGACTCTCCTCGATAGGAAGACTTAACAGATTGTCTCTGGTCTGGATTCCTGGCCATACTGGCCTGGAAGGCAATGAGGCTGCTGCAAAGCAGGGGGTTGCAAGCAGCTTCAATGTACCAGAACCTGTCATTGGCATCGCTTTAGGCTTTGCCAAACAAAGATTGAACACCTGGATGGCAAAAAGATTCATGGACTTCTTGTAGAATCTTCCAGGATTGGCTCACTCCAATGTCTAACAGGCAAATGACAGGTTACTGTCATTTGCAGAGACTCAGACTGTCAGAAGACAGTGTGTGTCGCCCCTGTTTGGAAAATGATGAAACAGCAGAGCACATACTTTATGTCTGTCCCGCTGGGGACCGAATCAGGTTTGACCTGAAAGACCACTCACCATATAAACTGACCATTCGCTAACATGAAATGAGGAAATTCACTCTCATCAAACGAGACGGTGAAACGACTTCCATCAGAAAAAAATAAACCGTAACGAGTACAAAGGTTCACCACTGCCAGAGCATCAGAAGTGTCACCAATTTTCTCTAAATCAAGAAAAAAATCAAAGACTTTCTGATAACAAGTTCGAAGTGAAAGAGAATCAGGTACCTCGGGATTGTGGTTGATAGAGAACTTCTATTTATCGCCGACATGAAAGAGGTACGTAGGAAGATGGCCATAATGGTGGGGAGAATGAGGAGATGGACTGGAAGAGAACTGAATGTAACAAGAGAGTGTGTCAGGATAATATATGAAAGGGTGGCAAAACCTGCACTTCTGTACGGAGTACAAGTGTGGAGGGGGGGGGGGCAGAGCGAATGACACGAGTATAAGGCGACAGATACTAGCAGCGCAGAGACCTTTTCTGTTGGTGATATAGGATGACCACCACTGCTGCATTAACAGTACTGGCCGGGGAAGCTCCAGTCAACATAGAGGCGGAGAAGGGAGAAAAATAGAGCAAGAGTGACAGAGAAGGAAAGAGTATCCCCCTGGTACTCCGGAAGAGTACTGGAGGAGTGTGAAACATGACCGAAGTATATGTGGACGCCGGCAGGGCGAATGATGGAAGGACGAGCGTAGGCTGGGCCTACAGAGAACGGAATGGATGGCAACAGGGAGGAGACAGAGTAGAAGGGATGAATGACATAAACGAAGTGGAAATGGCAGCGATTGAGAGAGTGACTGAAAGGAGTGAAATAGAGAGAATAAGAGTGGTCAGTGACTCAAAGATCGCAGTTGATATGTTACATAAAGCTCGACCAAAAAACAAACGAGCAGTGGTGATACTCACAAAAATTGAGGATCGAAAAAGAAGGGGAAACAATACATGAATTGAAAGGAGAAAAGGGTACGATAGAGCGAATGAAGGGAATTCCAGAGCACATGCGGAATATCTAAGGGCAGTAAATGAGAAAGAAATAGGATGGGCAAGCGTAGTAATGTATGACAAGAAGGATGAAAGAAGAAGGATAAAGGAGAACATAAAGGAAAAATGACAAAGAGAATGGGACACGAGTGACAAGGGAAGATGGACATATGAATGGTGTAGGTTGGTAGGGAGAGAAAGACTGGAGTTGAATCGAAAGGCGGTGCAGCTGATGACGGGGCACGGCAACTTCACCGGATACCTGAGTAGATTTGGGTTATGCCAGGAAGTTTCATGCTCCTGCGGAACTGGGGACCCCGAAACAGCAGAACACATAGTAAGAGTATGTAGACTGGAAGAAAGAATTAGATGGAGGGAGAAGCAGAGAAAGAAGGTGGGAGAGAGAGGGGAGCCGCAGGTAAGAGATAGCAACGGAGTAGAAGAGGAATGGGTGAGGTTTATAAATGAGATGGCTGAATACGTCATTGGCGATGAAGGGATGTAAACCGACTGGAGATTAAAATTATTATCCGGCGAGTGAAGACTTGACGGCGAGTGAAGGCTTGACAGGAGGATCAAGCAGAGCGCGACCTCTGTGGACCTGCCCATCCATTAGATTTATGGTTGTTCTATTTCACGTAATTTTATTTTTGTGTTTTTTTAAGCGAAGGTCCAATGTCTGGACAACTTATGTTATTATGAAAATTGTATAGGGGTTATTTTTTTTTCCGACACGTCACGCAGGTGTCTAAGGGCACCTGCGCGATGAATAAATCTTGACTTGACGTTATAGAGGAACACTTGTTGCGGTTTTGTGAACTATCCACTGAAAATTTTATAATAAAGTGTTAAAACATATTACTGGAGTTTTATCCCAACACCAAACCGTTATTTTAACACCTCGACACATGTTTCGAACAACAAGTGATCATCTTCAAGAGGAAGATTAATCTTCCTCGAAACGATCATCTTCAACAAAAACATTATTCTTCCTCCTGAAGATGATCACTTGATGATCGAAACACGTGTCAAAGTGTTGAAAATAACGGTGTCATTACTCCATTTTATTTCCTCGTTTTAGAAATGATGATTTTGGGAGTAGAAAGTAAAGGGGAGTACTCATTTTCTATCTATCCAGCAGCCGATGTCGCCGATATCGAAAAAAAAAATTAACGCGTTTCTTTCTCTTCGAAATTTTGTTTGCGATGAAAGGTATTTCAAACTTTTTGTTTTGCCAGTTCGAATGTATTTCCACCTACTTCTCAAACCGTACAGCCTGCAGCCGAGTGCACCTGGTTTAATAATATCCAAGAATTCAAGCAGTGAAATCGAAAATGAAGAATCAGGACACCGTTTCTATTTTTAATTACACACTTTTCGGTCTGCCAAGAACAAACAGGTTCAAAAAAGTATGGAACTCGAAACCAGAATTCAGTTATTTTGTTAGGTGTCCACGATAATAAAACAATTTTTACACTATCAACTTTACTAAAGTCACAATTGGCTACACAGTACCTTCTTTAGTTCATTAAACTATTCTATTATGCATTTTAAACTGTGCATTTCTTTAATGGCCCAACTCAAAAAATTGAAATTCGGGATAATGAAATTAATGCATGAATACTTTATTTTGAAGTGAAATTGACAGATGAAACTGTTAAGATGGCGAGTCGGCACTATCTGGGAAAATAATTAAATGGAAAGGGAGCCTTGTGATACATCTTTTTGAAGCTCCTGACAAATGCTTCACAACCCTAGAATATAATCTTCAACTACTACAAAATGGCGGAACTTTCAATAATTGCCTCAATACATGTACATTTAACTACATAATATGAGGTAATAAGCTTGAGGTCAGTTCAGAAGATGCTCGAAATGGTTGCCTTGAACTTCTTGACATATGAACAGCCTATCCGATATTTCACGCCGAACATTTTCGAACACAGCAACGTCAAAATTTCTACAAATATTTATTATTCTCTGCCGTATTTCCAATATTGAAGCAGGTTCAGTTTCGTAAACCTGTTGCTTCAAATAGCCCCATAAAAAAGTCCAAAGGTGTCAAATCTGGCGAGCGATCTGGCCATTCTGTAGGAGCTCGACGGCCAATCCAACGACCGGGAAAAGTAATATCCAAATAGTTTCTTACTTGTCTGGAGTAATGTGGTGGTGCTACGTCTTGGAATACAATATCCATATCGAATTCATTAGGATTCGCCTCGACGATTTCAGCGATGAGAGGGTCAACAGTAGTTTCCAGTATATTCAAATACAGTTCCTCTGTTGAATTTTCATCAATAAATAGAGGTCCTTCAATATGGTTTCCCAATATACCTGCCTAAACGTTAATTTTTTTTCTGGATATTGGGTATGTGTTTTCCGTAAAACGTGAGGGTTGGTGTCACTCCAATAATGGCAAGTTTGTCTGTGAACATTGCTGTTTGAAAAAAATTTACATTCGCCACTGAAACAAATATTACAGCCTGGCCACGGGACACTCGCCGAAGCGAAGCGTCTAGCGACTGAAACAAACGCATTGGAAGTTACTTATCAAGCCACGCGCAACGGCGACCGGCGAAATGTACCGAGCGAATCGCGTGGGCGACTTGCGGCGCGGTCGGCGAGCGGTAGTCGCGCGGTAGTCGAGCGGTAGTCGCGGTAAATAGTGCAGTGATCAAACGAGTTTAGTTGTTTTCGCCGCAAAAAAAAATGATCTTCAGCTTTTCCCGTTTCGGTAAATGTTCACATTTATTTATTGTATCATTCCGGGAATAAAGACCTATTATTATTATTATTAAAAATGAACACCGAGACTTTTTTTGCTGAATAAAAGACTGATGGAAAAGTTAGAAATTCATTATTCATTCTACCGTCAATTACAAGTTAGAATTTGTTTTTTGTTTTAGTTGTACGAAAAATTACTGTAATATAATTTAGTTTTTGTAATAAATAACATAATTATCTGAAAGTGTTTTTATTCCATGAAATATTAATATACAGTGTAACATTTAATTAGCTGATAATATTTTGGGCAAAGATAGTTCCCAATAAATTTAGTTATAAGAAAATCCGTTTGCGACTATTACTTTCTTGGGAAAAGTTGTTCATACTGATGGATACTACAGGTAAGTAATTCTCCAAAATATAATCAGCTAATTGAATATTACCTATATACATAGGTATATAGATAAATACGTAATGTAGATTAATATATATATATAAATAATAAAGCATTTTTTGCAATGAAGCAGATGAAAAACTATGTAGTTCTGAAAAGTCTGATTAGCATCTATTATGCAATGGCTTTTTCACATATTTCCCTGAACATCATGTCTTGGGGGTGCGGTTCGGATTTCAATAGGGTATTTATAGGACAGAAACGTAAACCAGTGTTCATGAGAATGAAATTGCTGTCTGTCCCAGCACTCTATATTTTCAAATGTGTAGTTTTTATTAGAAAAAATCTTACAACTCTCACAACTAATGGATCCTCTCACAATTTTTATACACGTCACGCTGATCAATTGAGAATACCCCTCCACAGGACAGCTAAATTTCAAAAATCACCCTTATATAATGGGATCATCCTGTATAATAAATTGCCATCCTCGATAAAAAATCTGAAATCCGAAATGGTATTCTGTAACCGTGTTAAATCCTTGCTCATTGAAAAGTGTTACTATAGTCGTCAGAAATACTTGAATGATAATTTAGTGTAGTTATTTTATGAATAAGTGTAATGTGAATGTTGTAATAGTTATTTATGTATCAAGGGAATTAATTCCCGTGGTACATAGATAATTTTATTTCTGACCGATTTCAATAAAATTTTGTTCATTTTTGAAACGGAAAAATGTACCAATTCATTACCTTCCCGGTATATTTGAATCAGGTACCGTTGATTATAGTAGAGTTTTCTTGTTGCTAGGTTGTTGCTATGTTACTTGTTTATAAACAGAACTTTGTTATCAAGCTGTGTTTGCGGTGAAAACGTGTTTTCTACCCCAAATATAATGGAGGATTTTTGAAAAAAGCTGAACAAGCAAGAGAATCATTAATTCCATCGAAAAGTGAAGCCGTATACCAAAAAGAATACAAGATATATCTGGACTGGCTGACACGGAAAAATGTTATGCCAAAAGATGTCACTGAAACTGTATTTCTGGCATATTTTCAAGAACTGGTAAGGAATTTTCTATGTTTTTCGGTAGATTTGGTAGTAATTGTGTTTATTCGTTTCAGTCAGAAACGTATAGTCCGAATTCTTTATGGACTAAATGGTCAATGCTAAAATCGATGGTGACTATACATGAGAAACGAGATATCACCAAGTTCAATGAACTACAGGCTTTTTTGAAACGGAAGAGTAAGAGTTATAAGCCGAAAAAGTCTGCTGTTTTATCTCCTAAAGATGTTATCAGATTCCTAAAGGACGCTCCTAATGATATTCATTTATTGCATAAGGTAATTTTTTTCTTATTTTCCTTTTTGTGTGTATTTATTTCCTTTTTTTTGTTATAGGTTGTTTTGATTATGGGTTATTTTGGAGGATGCAGAAGTCAGGAACTTTTGAATATGAAGATATCGGATATAGAGGACCGGGATTCCGTTATGGTAGTGAACGTACCGGAAAGTAAAACTGGTGTATCGAAGAAATTTACAGTTGTGGATGAAAAAGAGTTCTCCGCTTTGCCTTTATTAAGACTTTATATGTCTTTGCGTCCTAAAGGTATTGAACGATTTTTTTTGAGCTTCCGACAAAATAAATGTACATCTCAGCCAATTGGAAAAAACATGTTTGGGAAAATCCCCAGCAAAATCGCAATGTATTTAGGATTGCCAAACTCATCTTCCTATACGGGACATTGCCTTCGTCGCACTTCTGCTACTGCTCTAGCCAATGCAGGAGCAACTATGACTAACTTAAAAAGACACGGAGGTTGGAAAAGTTCCACGGTGGCGCAGGGGTATTTGGAGGATAGCATCGAATTGAGAAATAAAACGGCGCGTATGTTGTCTACTTTGTCATCAGAAGAGGCAGGTACCTCGACTGTAGTGAACAGAAGCTCCAGCCATACAAAAGAAGAAATTGTTTCCAGTGGCGGAAGTAATTTTCAGGGAACATTTCAAAATTGTACATTTATTATTTGTAATGACGTGAATAAATAAAATATGGTTTAGTTTTCATTTCTATTTATTTTTACTTGTGAAAGGTAGAGGAAATTATAAAATCTATAATGTCCCAAGGGAGTTATGACCCTCTTTATTGATAGCGTAACTATGACGATATAAGCTTATAATATCCCGGTCAGAAATAATAGTTATTTATTAGTGTCATAGTATGCTTTTTGTTTTCAATTAACCTGTCATATGTACATATTGTACCTACTGACGAAAATAAATCAGTATTAATTTTATTATTATAATATAAGATATATCTTACTGACAATTGTAATTTGTAAGTGTTTATATTTTTATTCTTTTGTGTTTTTACTACATTTCGTTTTTATTGGTTCACAATTTTTTTTATACTTCATTTCAACTATGTACTAAGGGTAAATAGTTTGATTTAATCGACGTACCATATGTATATATATATATATATATATATATATATATATATATATATATATATATATATATATATATATATATGTATATATATATATATATGTATATATATATATATATATATATATATATATATATATTATACCACAGTGGTTTAATAAATTATTATTATTATTATAGATGGATATGTATAGATAGGTAAGTACATACCTCAATGTCAAAAACAATGTTTCAGTGGCACTTAAAATTCTATTTGCATTAACTTTCTTCTCCAATTCTGGTTGAATATTCATAAGAATATAATCGAAAGTTTCAATACTAATTCTGGTGTACTCAAAGAATTTTTCTGGATATAATCTGTATTTCTCGTACTTTTTGTGTTATTCTCCATCGATACCCCGACTCTTATTCAAATCATGTACTTCACAATCTCTTCTAAATATTACGTTTTGAACCAAAAAACTATTACTTCCTAAGCAATATCGAGATAATTTCGATAAAGACATTTCTCTGTTGAACTATTGTTCTAGACGTGGTGAACTTGAACTCTTTAATAACTTTTCTGAATCTATTCATATATTACATAAAATATCATTATACCTAATTGTTCCTCCGCTAATAACCCGTCGCGGTTTATGCGGTTAAGTAGTGAAAGGATTCATATCTCAGGTACTGTTCTGTATTTCTGTATATTAACCACCACAATCTACCAACAGAGGAATCGTGAATTCAATTTATGTAATTCGAAGGCAAGTCTTGACAAGAAACTGGGAAATATCTACGGTTGGTCATAATAGCATTATGGGCAGTCTTGATATCCTCGACATCCGTTACACTTTCCTCTCCTAATTACTCGACCGTCCTGCATCTACCGACGCCGAAAATAAAAAATGCGACCATTCCACTTAATACGTGATGCGGGTCGACCTTAAAGGGAAACGCGCCGAACGTTTTCCATTTTCCCGGTTTTCTATGGGATTAAAGACATCGATCCGGGCTCCCGGCACCGGCAGCAGCTTTCTCGATTCCCGCTGCAGCAGGAGCCCGGAGAATTCCACAGTTTCGAATTCGGCGTGTACGCCCGGCAGGTCCTTTGGTCGGAGGAGGAATTGCGCCGCGTCCTACGACTGTTCTAGATTGATTTGTAGTCTGATGGGGTACTGCTGAAGGACTAAAGGACTCACAAGGCGGCTGGCCGTAGGCGGGGGTCGGTATCCTCGAAAGATGAAAAGGATGTAACTTGTTCGATTGATGACTTTTTTATTTCGTAAAAATTCATATTGAATATAGGATAAAGAAAATATCTTTTGTTTCTGCTGAGTTTGTACAATTTCTGGCCGATCTTGAGAACGAATTTGCTACAAGATTCCAAGACTTTGCAAAGATAGGAAAGCTATCTCCGTTTCTTAAAGCTCCATTTGTAATTGATGCAGCGGCAAAATGAACAGATCTAGCTGCCAAGTTGCTTAATATATCAAATCCATCACTTCAAATATAGATAATTGATTTGCAAATGTATAAAACGGTATCCACTAAAGAATTTTTGGCAAACATGTCCCAGAAAATTTGAAAATTGTAAAAACTAGCTATCAATTTGGGCACTAAGTATGTTTGGCTCGACATACATATGTGAAACATTTTTCTCAACGATGCATTTTTTGAAAAACAAATATCGTTCGAGATTAACAGACGCTCACCTAGAAGACACACTTCGAATCTGCTACGAGCCATAATGATTTTTTCAGTTTATTCCAAGGGCCAATTTCTGCCCTCAACTATCTTTGTAGACTAGGATAGTCGCAAAGTGCGTGACCTAAGCAAACTTACGCTTTTTTGCATTTCGATTATTATTGTGTATTGTGACATTTAACGACATCTAGTGGCGAGTAGTGGTACTATGTACTATCTTTTTCAGCTACCCGCTAGGTGGCATTAGGCGTAATTAAATATATGGAATTACCGTGTTGGTTTGAGAAAGTTCTGGTTCTAGCTAGTGTATTCCGATCACCTCGAGATGGCAGTTATAATTGCATATAAAGAGGCTAGCAGCGCAACTGCGAGTTAGTCTGCGTAGGAAAGGCGAAGGAAGCGAAACTGTCTATTGTGAAATAAAGTAACACCCGTCAATAAAAGTATTTTGATTTGACTTATTGTTTTTATGTGTGATTTGTTAGTATGGAAAAGAAGCTAAAAATCGACAGTGAATGCAGAACGTTCCAAGAAAAATGGAACTTTCAGTATTTTGTGATTGAGTCCAGTAATACGGCGCTATGTTTAATTTGTAATGAAACCATAGCTGTTATCAAATACTATAACATTAAACGACACTATGAATCAAAGCATCTTCAAAGTTACTCCAAGTATACAGGAAGTTTGCGGAAGGAAAAATTTGAAGCTTTGAAACGCGGACTCAAATCGCAGCAATCTTTGTATACCAAAACGAATACTGAACAAGAGTCTCCAACCCGCGTCAGCTTTCGTGTAGCTCTTGTAGCTCTTGAAATCGGAAAACGTGGCAAACCATTCACCGATGGAGAAATGATAAAAGAATGCTTGATTGCAGTAGCCGAAGAAATATACCCCGAAAAGGTAAATTTATTTAAAAGTGTCAGTTTGTCAGCAAACACTGTGGCTCGGAGGGGGCAGAAAATATATCATCTCAACTGTCTGACAAAAAAGGACATCATGAGTGGTTTTCTCTAGCATTGGATGAGTCAACGGATGTGTCAGATATTGCTCAGGTGTTGATTTTTATTCGTGTAGTAGACATGTATGAAGAACTTCTTGATATTGATAGTATTCACGGCACGACAACTGGGGCAGATATTTTTAAGGGAGTTGAAAATGCCATTAATAA
Organism: Leptinotarsa decemlineata; assembly: GCF_025532065.1. Lineage (NCBI taxonomy): Eukaryota > Metazoa > Arthropoda > Insecta > Coleoptera > Chrysomelidae > Leptinotarsa > Leptinotarsa decemlineata. The sequence continues at coordinate 8,600,791 of NW_027412690.1, forward strand.
AAAGAACCTTAGATGGGGAGATTTGAAATCTATAACAACTGATGGGCGCAAAAATATGTATGATAAAAATAAAGGAGTGGTTGCACTTGTGTCAAAGGCTGTAGAAAATGATGGTGGTTCAAAACCATTAGTCTTACATTGTATCATTCATCAACAGTCCTTGTGCGGAAAATGTTTGGATATGTCTGAAGTTCTAAAACCAGTTATATCAGTTGTTAACTTCATCAGATCCACTGGGCTGAATCACCGACAATTTCGCGAGTTTATTCAACAGATTGGAGAAAATGATTTACCATATCATACTGCCGTACGCTGCTTTTTTGAACTTCGAGCAGAAATCGAATTTTTTTTTTAAATGAGAAGCAGCGCCCTTTTGCCGATTTAGAAAATAGTGAATGGATGTGGAACTTAGCCTTTTATGTCGATTTGACAAATTATATGAACGAACTGAATTTGAGATTGCAAGGAGAAAATTAGCTTCTCCCTGATTTATACACCAATATCAAATCCTTCAGGTAGAAAATAATACTATTTCAATCGCAATTACGAAAAAAATGTTTCACACATTTTGAAACATGTGAAATATTCAGCCACACTACAGAGACTGAATTTTCCGTTAATTTTGCAATCGAAACTTTGAGTGCTTTGAAGATAAATTTTGATACTCGTTTTTCAGATTTTGATGTCATTGCGAATGAAATTGAGCTTTTTCAAAATCCTTTTGATTCTGACATTGAAACCCTGGCTCTGGAAGTCCAAATGGAAATTATTGATTTACGGTGCAGAGATATGCTTAAGAACAAATATCAAAATTCATCTTTGTTGGAATTTTATAAGAGTCTTCCACTGGAACAATTTGATAATTTGCATAAATTTGCTCATGGGTTGTTTTCTGTTTTTGGTACTACTTACTTGTGTGAGAAAACGTTTTCCAAGATGAAGTACACAAAGAATGTTTACAGATCTCAATTAACCGATGAGCATCTTAAATCTCTTTTGATAATTGGTACAAGTAAAATTGATCCACAACTACAAAGTATTGTCGGTGGAAAATCACAATTACATAAATCTCATTAGTGTTTTTGTTTTACTGTGATTCATTTCAATTATTTGTTAGTTATTAATATGCTTAAACTTAGATACTTAGGTTAAGTTTTCTTTGTCATCATTTCTGTCGTTAAGTTTTACCTTGCAAGTAAATAAAACCGAGTAATTATCATTCTGTGTTTTCTTCTTCAACTTATCACAGCAATAGTAACAACAATTAGGTAATCATTGGCTGTCGCGGGCCAGATTGATGACAGTAAATCATTGGCTGTCGCGGGCCGGATTGATGACACTGGCGGGCCGGATTTGGCCCGCGGGCCGTAGTTTGGAGACCCCTGCTCTAGAGAACCAAACTATAAAAAACTGGCTCAAGACCGTTGATGTAGTTTATCACATTGATAAGAGGTATTGTATTTCTTTCATAATTCACAATGTGATTTGAAACCAAAATAATATGTAGCACTTTATTATTAATATTTGTTTTTCATCTGGATTCCATTAAAATTTTCCCACAGTATCCGGATACCACCTAAAACTACTTACTGACCCCTGCTCTAGTCTAATATATGTACATACTACGAAAGTATTTGGCAGACTCTTACCATGTGACCCTCTATACTTCAATTTAAATGTTTCAAGTACCTATAGGATGATGTTGATAACTTTTAATGTATGTAATGTAATGTATTTTAATGTAACCACAAATGTATATACGAAATTGATTGAACTTTGAACATTGTCGACAAAATAAGTTAGAAGAATACCAATTTTTTCATGAAGAAATCTGATAACATCAAGTGGCTTCGACAAAAAAACATACCATTTGGTGAAAGTGTGGTTGAAAAAAACTGGCTCACGGAACCGACTCAAGGAAGATGACACATTGTAGAGTGATACGTGTAATCATGGAGACAATTGACGTCACGATACGTAAATAATAATAATAATAATAATAATAATCGTCTATATTGTTTCCCAGCTGTAGTTACATACAAATATTTAGATAAGTTACAGAGCTAGTTGCTGATATAACAAGAGGCGAAGTTCAACTCAGTTAGCAGAAGTGCTACTAAGTTGTTTTTCCACTCGGCCTCAAATATGATTGAATCACGGAATCGTCGAATACAACAGATAAAGTTGTATTCAAAGACCGGTCATCGACCTCGTCAAGGATCGAACTAAGAAAAAAATCGAGCGAGAAGAAAGAAAAGACACGCTTTTCACCGGTGCAATCCGACTAGCTACGTCAAAAAACGAACACAAAAGTATAAATAAAAGTTCTCTCCAGACGGAAGCTCGAGCCATTAAAATTGACTGTATCAGCCATCCAGTCGGATTACTTTACTCGAGCCAATGGCTGGAACGGAACAATGGAGGTTTCATTTTGCCAGTAAATGGAAGTCTGGGCTCCTTATTTATGTAAAAGACTCGAACAAAGGAGGAAGATGTGGTCACTAGTGTATACTTATACTATACAGGGTGACAATTAAGTATGTACCATAAATTTAACAGACGATTCGTTTGGTTATTTTAAGACGAAATGTTCATATAAACATGGGTCCGCAAATCTTCGTTCTCAAGATACAGGGTGTTAATATCCTTTACTTAATTTTGTTGTAATTTGGCAATGGTATTTATAACATTAAGGAGCTAATTTAGCCCGAGCGTGCTTTAATTTATTAAGTCCAGGGGCGTCTGGAGCGGGATTTGAACGAATATTTTTGACTTAAAAATGTACGCCTTTGACTTTTGTGCAATTTTTATTATTTCTTTGGATTGAGCAATTGAAAATACAACTTTTTTGTATCTTGATTTTTTTTCGTATCTTGCTTAGTTTTTAAGAAAAAAAAGGCGACCTAATTGCATATTCCTGGACCTCCTGGCCTCACAAGGAATGATATGGGGAATTAAATGTTTCTTTTGGAAATTATTATTTTTACAATTTTTACAAAAACAACAAATATTAAATACCTACCATTAACATCTAGACTAACGAATTGCACTAAATTAAGTATTGGAAATGGCCTCCTTCGGCTTCAATACAACCGTCTAGCCGCAGCATCATTGAATTTCCAAAAATACCATAAATAATAATCAAGGGTTGCCTTGGAAAACGATTGCAGAATTTAAAAAACAACTTAACAGTTGTTGTCAACTTTATAAGCTTTTAATTTATAATTGTTATAAAAAGTGTTTAGTGGTTATTTTTCGAACCATTTTTGTAAAACATGGTTCAATTTACTAACAGTGAAATGGCAGATATGCATTTCTGTTATGGAATGGCTCACGGAAACTCGAATGCTGCGAGACGTATTTACCATGAAAGATTTCCTCAGCGTGGAGTGCCTAATAGAAGAACTTTGGTACGTCTCCATGCACGACTTTCTGAAACAGGCAGTTTTAAAAGATCGACGGTTGTCATTGGGAGGCCTGCAACAGTACGAACAGTTCGAATTTAAGAAGCTGTTTTAAATGAGATTGAAGTAAATCCTCACACCAGAACTAGGAAAATAGCTAAAGAACTGAATATTACCCATGTCACAGTGTGGCAGATTTTAAGAGACCAGTAGCTATATCCCTATCACATGCAACGTGTGCAAGCTCTATTGCCCAGATATTTGCCTGTAAGACTAGCTTTTTCTAATTGTTTACGCGGTAAAATAAGAAGAAATCCAGGTTTCCTAAGTTGAATATTGTTTACAGATGAAGCTTGTTTTTCTCGCAATTCAATTATTAACTTCCACAACAATCACATTTGGGCCGAAAACAATCCACACGCCTTGATAGAAAATAATTTTCTTTTAATATTTGGGTTGGAATTGTCGGTGACCATCTCATTGGGCCTCACTTTCTTCCACCTAGACTTAATGGAGAAGAATACCGAAGGTTTTTAGAATTCGTTTTATCAGGACTTTTAGAAGAAATTTCAGTCATGGAAAGATTCCGTATGTGGTACATGCACGATGGTGCTCCACCACACGGCACGGCAATTTTTGGATAAAAATTACTATAATCGCTGGATTGGGAGAGCAGGCCCACACCCATGGCCACCTCGCTCGCCCCAAATGAATCCCTTAGATTATTTTCTCTGGGGACACCTTAAAGCGTTGGTATACAAAACTGCTGTTGAAAGTGAAGAGGATTCACGGAATAAAATCATTATTTCATGTGACATAATAAAAAATACGCCAGGTATTTTCAGAAGAGTACGAAATTCAATGATGCGGCGGCTAGACGGTTGTATTGAAGCCGAAGGAGGCCATTTCCAACACTTAATTTAGTGTTAATTCGTTAGTAGACTATTTGTTGTTATTGTTACATAATTAGTAATGAAAAATTGTAAAAATAATAATTTAATTCCCCATATTATTCCTTGTGAGGTCCAGGGATATGCAATTATGTCGACTTTTTTTTCTTAAAAACTAAGCAAGATACGAAAAAAATCAAGGTACAAAAAAGTTGTATTTCTAATTGCTTAATCCAAAGAAATAATAAAAATTGCACAAAAGTCAATGGCGTACATTTTTAAGTCAAAAATATTCGTTCAAATCCCGCTCGAGACGCCACTGGAGTTAATAAATTGAATCATGTTCGGGCTGAATTAGCTCCCTAATGTTATAAATACCATTGCCAAATTACAACAAAATTAGGTAAAGGATATTTAAAATATTTACGAATAACTTTTTTTTTATTTTTATTTTAACACCCTGTATCTTGAGAACGAAGGATTTGCGGACCCATGTTTATATGAACATTTCGTCTTAAAATTACCTAAAGAATCGTCTGTTGAATTTATGGTACATACTTAATTAACACCCTGTATAGAGTCAAATAAAACCCTTACGATGTGGGGTTTAACACAAAATTATTATTAGTAAATATTGATAACAAGAAGGTAATGTTACGTAACTTTGGACAATACGAGAACTCAGAGGCAGAATTACCGAAATTTGTGCTAGCATTTTACCAGAAACATTCAAAAACGTTGGAAATGACGTCAAAAATTTAACTGTCAGGAGGTTCTACGATAACATTTTAAATATTTGTCCAAATGATACTTTTTTCAAGGATAAAACGCAAGCACCACAGGAAAATCCCTGAGGCGCTCTAAGAGCGGTGTCTGTGCGAAAGTAGCATCGGATTTGATTCGCTGAAAATTAAATCCATTTGGAAAAAGGTTCTCAGGAAGATTATTCTAAATAAATACAGTTCCCCAAATAAAAAAGTTTTTGAACAGTGAAGTTCAAGGTGTACTGAGTTGAACCTCAAAACGATGAGCAACCACAGTTCGTCGCGTATTTCTTGATGGAATCAAATGTGCCGAATCAATTGAACACCTTCCGTGAAAGTATCTATAAAAGAGAGACAAATCTCCAACCTTTCTTCGATGTTCCGGACTATCAAGGTTGCAAGTGATGTTACTGTCTCCAATCAGGCGAGTAGCTCTTTTCTGGATGGAATCTAGCAGCTTCAAAGTATACTTACGAGCGGAGCTCCATACATGAGAACAATACTCCAAAGACGGTATGATCTGCTTTATGAAGCATCAAAAGTTGCTGGGGTTTGGACAGTTATCTGGTTCCAGTAACATGATTGTGTCAAGACATATTGGTGTCCATTTTGACCCCTAACAAACTTATCGAAGCAGAAAGCGGAATTGTCTGTCCTGACATTAATATATCCGGTTCGGAGACATTTATCTTTTTGGAGAAAACCGATGCCTGGGTTTCCGAGGCATTGAATTGAACCTGGTTACTTTCCCGCCAATTTGAAATAACCTATAGATCCTCATTAAGATATGCAAACTCCTGTCGCAGGTGAAGATGTGCATCCGCAACAGATGTCCTGGAATCCAACTGGAATCCAGCGGGGCTACGTGGAAGCAGGTATCCGATGGTCGGTTTGCTCAACCCCCACATCCCAAGACAATGCACTCGCCAAAAACAGAATGCACAGTGGTTCAGGCAGTGAAATATGATCAAGGATAGCCAACCCGCTGAGGTGTGTCCAGTTTTCTAGTTTGGAACAGTGTTTCAAGCTTTTGAGAAGCAGACTTTACAATTCCAGCGACATGACTGTGCCAAGACATATCGGTGTCCATTTAAACCCCCAAAAAACTTATCGAAGCAGAAAGATCCTCATCAAGATATGCACCCTCCTGCTGCCGGTGAAAAAGCGCCTCCATAGCTCATGTTCTAGAATTCAAATGGAATGACGAGACAAGTGTGCTGTCGTCAGCAAAGCAATATATTGGATTCTTGTTTTTTCCAATAAGTCGTTGATATACAATAAAAGGGGGGTTGGAGACAATATGGCTTCCTGGGGAACACCAGCGTTGATAGTAAAAATATTCGAGAGATATACATCGATATGTAATGAATGATTTTTTGCTGGTATCTTTTTGGCAACACTGTTTTTGACAGATTACGCGTGAATCGTGTCTTGTGTCATTGTAAAAACTTGTTCAGTTTGGTCTATAATTTAACCATGAATCGACTTACGAATGAACAACGCTTGCAAATTATTGAATTTCTTTATCAAAATTCATGCTCGGTGAAGAAAGTGCACCGTACACTTCTTCCAATTTATGGGCAGTTCAGTCGGCCTACTAAGGGAGCTATTCGGAAGCTTGTGACTAAATTTCGAATCCAGTTTACATTATTGGACATCAAACCACCAACACGCATACGTAGAGTGAGGACCGAAGAAAATATTGCGGCTATATCCGCCAGTGTTCGTGATGACCGTGAAATGTCGATTCGCCGCCGTTTGCAGTAATTGGGCCTCTGTTACTCCACTACGTGGAAAATTTTGCGAAAGGATTTGGGTGTAAAACCTTATAAGATACAGCTGGTGCAAGAATTGAAGCCACACGACCTCCCACAGCGTCTAATATTTGGTGAATGGGCGCTGGCAAAGTTGGAGAAAGATCTACATTTTTACCAAAAAATTGTTTTCAGCGACGAGGCTCATTTCTGGTTGAATGGATATGTTAACACGCAAAATTGCCGCATCTGGAGTGAAGACCAGCCACAAGCATTGCCAGAGCTACCGATGCATCCCGAAAAAGTCAGTGTTTGGTGTGGATTTTATGGGTCGGTGGCATCATCGGGCCGTACTTCTTCAAGGACGACAATGGCCGGAACGTTACTGTGAATGGCGAGCGCTACCCTTTGGTGATTGATGACTTTTTGTTGCCCAAAATGGAAGAATTGGACATGCCTGACATGCGGTTTCGACAAGACGGTGCCACCAGTCACAGGGCACATGAAACAATGGCCTAATTAAGAGCCGCCTTCGGTGAACAGTTTATCTCACGTTTGGTGCCCGTCAATTGGCCGCCTAGATCGCGTGATTTAACGCCTTTGGATTATTTCTTGTGGGGTCATGTTAAGGCTTATGTCTACAGGGATGAACCAGCAACAACTGACGCTCTGGAAGCCAATATTGAAGCATTTATACGTGAATTACCAGTCGATATGTTAGAGAGAGTGTGCCAAAATTGGACCTTGTGCATGAGCCATCTAAAGCGGAGCGGTAGACAACACTTGCATGAAATCATCTTCAAACATTAAATTATATTGATAGTTCTATCGATTCCAATAAAGGTTTCATCAATTTTTTCAAATTGTTTGTGTTGTTTCAAAAATCAAATCCTATATCTCTTTAAAAAATCACTCGTTATAAGGTACGTAATAACGACACTGAGATAAGCTCTCTTAAAATCAACACTTATCTATTGCAAAAGATGTTACTTATTATTTTTTCTCTTTCATACGAGGTGCTTTTTACAAGTGAATTTTTTCGGATTTTGAGAACGAAAAGGCATTATTTTTCGAAACATTAGACATTTTGAACAAGCTAGACATTGAAATTCAATGTTTACAACCATTCATTTCACTGCGTAATCAAAATTTGTGTATACGACAAGGGGATGACTAATTGGAATCTACAATGCTTCATATTACAACTTTTCTTGTTGAACTTTTCATTTTACCCTTCTTTTAAAATTTTTGCAGGTTCTCTGTCGACTTCAGTTTTGTTCATCAAAAAATATACGCACATACGTTTCTTCCGCATCTCAGATGGCATTATCAGTACTTATTACGTGCTACCAACAAACAGACGAATGATTCTCTGAGTACCGAAACGCGACAGAATAACAACTTCCGCGTAAGCCTCGGCAGGAAGCGGAAAACTATATATGAGGCTGATATAAGGCGTTTTTGAGTGGAGAGCCAACCGCCAACACCAGCGGAGGCGTCTCCCACTGTCCCATCGGGGGACTGTGTGGAGGCGCTTTTCTCTTCCGTGCGGAATTCTTGAGAGCGCAAATGTATCGGGGTCTTTTCCTGCCACTCCCTCTACCCCATTCACTACCCATCCCACTGTCCCACTCCATTGGGGAAACCCTTGTGTACATTTTGTATATTTGTATATATATTTTTTATTGTATATATTTTATAAACACCACAAAAAAAAACCTTAAAATTGTATGGAGAATAGTTAATAAAGAACATTTTGATTTTGATTTTGATTTTGAGTACTTATTACGCTCCTGCTTCGTGGGGGGTCACATTTGTGCATCCTCATATATTCTTAGAATTCTCTCATTCCTGTTTTTTCTTCGTTTCTTGACACATCTAATAGGAGAGCACCGCGATGCCGAATGCCGGTAGAAAGCGTCTCTTTTCTTAGTTCGCGCTCGATTTTTTCTCAATTGGATGCTTGCCTACTTGAGGTCGACGACCGGCCTTTGAATTCAACTTTCTCTAGTGTGCGCGACGATTCTATACGCTCATTAAACATAAAAAGTAGAGTAGAGTTTGGTTTCGATTATTCGTAGGCACGTGTGATCGAACTAGCAATAGAACACAACTGCATTCTGGATCCAATATTAGTCAAATTTGGAAAAAATTGAATTTTCCAAGTTGATGTTTTTTTGTTACATTTCACATGGCCGAAAAAGTTAAGTTTCAACGTAATAGGTTAGGTAAGGTTAGGTCTAAAGTGAGTGGGTCTATTCGATCCTCCACCGCAACCCGCAAGGGTTTATTGTGGCTCACACCTATTCACACTCGGACAAATAAACCCAGCTGCTTAACGAAGCCGATTAGTTTGTATGGTGAGTAGTCTTTCAGGTCAGATGGTAAAAGTACGGATCTGCCGAACTCTAACAACCTGATTCGGTCCCCAGCGGGGCACGCACAAAGTATGCGGTTTCATCATTTTCCAAACAGAAGCGACACACACTGCCTTCCGACAAGTCTCTGCATATGATGATTCAAATAACATTGACCAGTAAGAAGGCCTGTAAGACATCGTAGTTCATCCCTACTGTAGTCCAACAACTGTTTGCTATCAAGCTTCGAAGGGTGGATAAACGCCTTAGAGTGAGCCAATCCTGGAAGATTCTGCCAGAAGTCCATGAATCCAGGTGCTCAATGTTTGTTTGGCATAGCCCAAAGCGATGCCAATGACAGGTTCTGGTCCGATGAAGCCGCTTGCAACACCCTCCTTTGCAAGAGGGTCAACACCTTCATTACCTTCCAGGCCAGTATGGCCAGGAATCCAGACCAGAGACAATCTGTTGAGTCTTCCTATCGAGGAGAGTCGTTTTTGGTAATTTGCTACCAATTTAGACGTTGCTCGGTTGGAGCCAAGAGCTTCCAACGCCGCTTGACTGTCCCAGAATATTTTTATTGACTTGTGTGTGAGGTTGGATTTATCCAATCTCTTCGCACGCAATTCAGTAACGTAAATTTCCACTTGAAATACAGTCGCATAGGTTCCTAGGTAGGTTGATACCTCTGTCCTGGGTCTGTGACTAAAAACACCTGCACCAGAACCGGAAGGAGTTTTTGATCCATCTGTGAACAAACAACTATCTGCTCTTAATATTTCCTCCTCCCGGAAGATCATGTCCTTTCTACTCGGAAATAGTACTTTATAAGGCAGTTCGTAGTTGACAGTTGGAGGGATGAAGTCAGAGGTCATTTCCAGAATGCTTTGACTTCCAGTGTCAACCAACAGTCTGTTGCACTCTGCATTTAATTGATTTGTGCAATTGGCAATGTGCACAACTCTGTATGCAGTCCATCTAGCCCCTCTCTCCAGAAAAATGTGGAGAGGAGGTAGATCTAGAAGTATATCCATGGCCGCTGACGGTGTGTTACTGATGGCCCAGTGATAGCCAGACAAGCCTGTCTCTGTAAGCCAGAGAGCTTCTCTTGGGCCGTTTTCTATAAAGCCTTCGGCTACCAAGCAACTGCACCATAAGTGATCATTGTTCTGACAATCATCACATAAATCCAATGGATTTGTTTGGGGCCTAAGCCCCAAGTTTTACCACAGATCCTTCGACATGTCCATAGAGACCATAGAGGCTTTGTGTAAAACGTTTTCCAAGTGAGCGTTCCAGGTGAGTCTTTCATCAAGGACAATGCCAATTCAACGTGATAACTTGGACAACAGACTCCCCTTGGAGTCCAACATAGACGCTGGTGTGATCACAAAAATGCTTCCGTCGATATAGTCGTGGCATTGAATGTATTTCAAACACGGTGTTATAACACCTGGATTTATCCAGAATCATCAAGACGTTCTTGTTTTTGGTCAACTGAGGGCTCGCGCAGCACCCACTTTGAACAGAGCTTTCCCATAGTCAAATGCTCATGCAATATAGAGCCAACACGTTTTTTTGATACCTTTACAAAGTCAGCTAACTCACGCAACTTCACGTTTCGATCATTCTAATGTGTTCTGGTGTTACTGTCTCATTTGGACGTCCACTGCGTTCTGCATCATCGGTGTCTCTACGACCACGTTTGAAGTCAGCAAACCAATTTTTTTAATTTTTGTTTCTGATGGAGCGGAGTCTTTATAACACTTTTCAAGCCATTGCTTCACTTGAAGGGCATTTTTTCAATCAAAAAGCAGTGTCAAATCAAAACACGAAATTGTTTTGAAAATAACTGAAGCTGCTGGTTGGCATTCAGCAGCTTCAGAGCATCTTAGCTTCATAAAACATTAAAAGTTGCTGAGGTGTGTACAGTTTTCTGGTTCCAAGTTTTTGAGAAGCAGCCTCTGCAATTCCAGCGACATAATTGTGCCCAGACATAGTGGTGTCCATTTCAACCCCCAACAAACTCATCGAAGCAGAAAGTGGAATTGTCCGTCCTGACATTATTATATCCGATTCGGAGACATTTATCTCTTTGGAGAAAACCGATGCCTGGATTTTCGTGAATTGAATCTAGTTACTTTCACCCCAATTCGAAATCACCTCTGAATCCTCATTAAGATACGCAACCTCCAGCTGCCGATGTCTTGGGGCTCTCTTCTTCGATTATTATTTGACTCTATCAACTGTTAACTTTTTTTTTTATTTAAAAGGAAAAACACCGCATCAACCACTAGGGTTATTAGCGGTTACAGTAGGCACATTAAATTTTGTTAGAGATGCCAACATTTTCCAAAAAACTATAAAGGGAAGTAAAGTTCGTAACATCCAATGCATTGGTGAGGTCGCTTGGTAATCCGAAAAATTGTCTTTCTTCATTGAAAGCTGGGCAATCAGAGATGAAATGTTCAACAATCATCGTCACACTGCAGGTATCACAAACGCGAGGCTCTTCATGCTTTAGGAGATGTAGATAGGTAAATTTCGTATGTCCAATTCTCAGGCGTGTAAGTAAAACTTGCTGTCTGCGGGTGAGAGCTCGGTAATTTTGAGTGACTAGATTCGGATTAATGGCTCTGAGTTTATTATTATATAGGGATTGCCACCTTTGCCTCCATCTGTCGCATAAGAGCTCATTGATTTGGAGATAAACGTCTTGATAGGGAACTCGTTGGATCTCTCGACAGTTGGGGTTTGAAATGGCCTCTCGAGCTTCTGAATCGGCCCTTTCATTACCCGTTATTCCCATATGAGAAGGAATCCAAACTATCTCAATGTATTTACCATCCTGTAATAACTTTCCCAGTTCAGTCTTAATGAGAAGAAGAAGAGCATTTTTCGGGTAGAGTTGTTGGATGCCAAGACAGCACTGAGAGAATCAGTGAAAATGACATGATCACCAAGGGATCTACGACAGTATTGTAGTGGGCTGAGTATAGCAAATACTTCTCCTGAGTAGATACTGGAGAAAGACGGCAGTCGATAAGTGTAAGTGGTGGTATCTGTTATCACAGCGGCTCCTACTCCTTCAACTGTTTTGGAAGAATCGGTATTTATATGCTTGAAGTGCTGATATTTGGAGACCAGTTCGGCGAAGGATTTCTTTATGAAATTTGAAGGGGTATCGTATTTGGGAAAGTTGAGGAGATAGGTATTACAGGGGGTAATTGGTAATGTCCAGGGAGGGGGAATTTTCAAGTCAAGAGGAAGAATATTTGGAAAGTCTATATGGTAATCAGAAACTTTGGCAATTTTCACATAAAAAGGTAAGGGGTAATTTTGTTTCTGTTCAAAAATATGTTGGAAACGATCTGAGAATGTATATCGATAGGAAGGATGGTTTTTGCAAGCGGCTACTCTTGCGGCATAACTTAAGGAAAGATAGTCTCTGCGAACATCAAGAGGTTGTTCTCCGGCCTCAGCCAGTAGGCTCTCCACTGGGCTGGTACAAAAAGCTCCCAGGGCAATCCTCATGGCCGAATATTGGATCACATTCAGGGACTAACTGTTAATTTTGATAAGTTATGTACTATAGGAATTCGTGGAATATTTTTAAACTGGATATTGTCATATATAAGGTACAGAAGGGTATACGTTAGATGGAATGGTGTTGATTCAGACATGTTTGACACTTCACTTGAAGTTCCACAGGAACCCATTTAGGGGCCGTTAATATTTCTACTACACATTAATGATTTGCCAGAGTATATTGGAACATCCTCGATTGAACTTTATGCTGATGACACATCGATTCCTGCAGAGCAGATAGTCCTGAGGAGCTAGAAGAAAGGCTGAATTTTATCAGCAATAATTTTACGACATGGTGCCATGATAATAAGCTTATCGTTAATGCAGAAAAATCAATATTAATTGAATTATTTGCTAATAAAAGATGTATTTATCATATACAGGTTTCAGTCAATAATGTTACAATTCTCCCAAGTGAAACAACCAAATTTCTGGGTGTTCACATTGACACTAATTCATCTTGGAAATTTCATTTGAACCATGTGGTTAGAAAACTTAATAGCAGCTTTTATACACTATTGCAACTACGTCAGGTTTTGATTAACGTGTATTATTCAATGGTTCAATCTACACCCTCATACAATGTCATCCTGTTGGGAGATTGTAAGGAGCGGATCGTGTTTCTATAGTTCAGAAAATAATTCTTAGACTAATTTTTAATGTAGAAAAAACCGAATAATTTAGGCCCTCATTCAAACAAAATGAAATTTTTACTTTCCCAGCAATTTATATCAATGGTTGTTTGGTCTATACGTGGAAAAATATGAATGACTGCAAGTCCAATTCTCAGTGCCATCGATATTCCAGAAAAACGGGAAATTTAATTAAAATTAAACAACTATGAAAAGTCTCTTTTTGGCCGCAGCAAGACTTTTCAATTGTCTACTTACTACTCTAAAAAATGTCTTCGATATCAAAAAGTTCAAAACAAACCTTAAAGAGTTTTTAATTGATTGGACTATTTATTCGGTGGAAGACTTCTATAAAAGTGACCAAACATAATGTGTGTATTATTTATATGTATTTGAATGTATATTGTATATAATAATTGTTTTTCACTTGATGTAACTCCGTTATATTTTATTCTGCATATTGTTGTTATAAATATACTCCTATAAGACGTTTCCTACACCATAATTGTATGCTCTAAAAGGAATAAAAAAAATGAATGACGAGACCGGTGTGCTGTCGTCACCACACTGGATTCTTGGTTTTTTGTTTTACACTTGGTTTTAATCCTTGAAACCCAATTTCATAGCAACATGGAAATGAACGAATTTTATTTTTTTATATGACAACCGTACGTGAAACTAAAAACATCAAGTTGGCAGATTTGCTCTGGCAGAAATGAGGATATCAAAAAATAATTTCTACTTCAAAATAAAGCATTGGTTCATAACTCTTTTCTATGGAATGATTCAATGCAAATCCAGCCCGAACGTCACTGAAAAAAAACATAATTCTGTACAAGAGAATGAGTATTATATTCCACAGAAATATCTAGGGTCACACCAAAGTCATCATGAAAAGTTGCTGAAATTTTATTACTCTTCAGTTGAAAAGTTAGAACTCTTACGATATTTGTTCTTATGAAGAATGTTTTCAAAATGGACCCAAAAACAACCTAAAATTTCGGCATGTTATTGTGAAACACCTTGTATTTCCACACAGATGGCTGATCCGTTACTGAATTTGGAGCAAACGTGAATTCGCGGCTGGCAATCGAAATTACCAATGCATCTCAAATTAGGGCCACATGTCAGGCAGGTTAGGTCGTCGACCCTGTTGGATTGTCGACCCTAATTTTGAACACATCGGCCGATTGAACACCGTTTGGGCTTTGTTCACGATATGGAGTTGTTAATAATAATAATAATAATAATAAGTTTGGAGTGTTTGGAGTGTTTACATGACAGAATGGTACTGGATACAGCCTGTAAAGTCGTCAGGAGTTCGGATCCCCTTCTCTGCATGGTCCGTGACCATGAGAGAGCAGGAATTGGAGCATTTCTCCTTAGGGCAGCTGCTCGAGCAGCTGATGAACTCGGTATAATTTTCGACTCTGAACGAGTTGACTACAACTCTGTCACCGATTTGGAACCCGTTCAGCAAAAAGCTCAGATAAAAGCCGCAGAGATCACCTTACTTCTGCGGAGACACAGGGATAAGCCAATGCATGGGGTCTTCTTCAATAATATTGAAGACCTTGGCTTATAAAAGCGCCTGACGTTCGCTTTTCTCAGGTCGAGTGGGCTGAAGTCGGAAACTGAGGGGTTCATCATGGCTTGCCAGGATGGTGTCTTCAACACCTTAGTCTACCGCAGTCGCGTGATGGGTATAGAGGTTCCTGACACAAGGTGCAGGGCCTGCCGCGAGGCGCCCGAGACCCTAATGCACTTGCTATCAGCATGTCCAGCATATGCGGTCTCGGCCTATATCCATCGACATAACGCGGCCCTAAGAGTGCTATATTACCATGTACGGCACTCTTACGGTATTGACGAGACACCGGTGTTGCCCTACGCTCCGGGGGATATTGAATCCGTTGTGGGGAACGAGAAGTGCCGAATTTATTGAAACTATTCGTTCCCCACCCTCAGGCTCATACAAGCTAATGAACCTGATGTAGTTTTTCTCGACCACCAGACCAAAACGATATTTGTCGTGGAGTGTTCAGTTCCTGGCGAGACGAATATCGTCAGAAAAGAGGAGGAAAAACGGATAAAATATCGAGATTTTCTCTTCGAACTCCGCAGACTCTATCCAGATCACTCTGTCAAGATGGTCATTCTGATTGTTGGAGTCCTTGGTGGAATGATGTCTTCTCTACTCTCGAATCTTAAAATCATACCGGCTTGCCGCACCAAGGCAGAAATCTTAGCCGCACAGAAGCAGAAGGCTGTCATTCTTGGCTCACTGCGCTTGCTCAGGGAACATGAGTCTCGGACCCAATGATCACTTATCCCACGGTGTGGGGACTGGTCATTGGTTGATAATGCTGGCGCGCCCTCCCGAATGTATCGGGGCTTCGGGGGATAGGGCCTGACCAGCGCACACTACGGTGAAAAAAAAAGAATAATGATAACAATGATATATTAAATGAAATGGGTAGCTACAGTAAATTTAAAAAAAAAACATAAACATAGAAACCTCATATTGACCAAGTTGGTTGTATTCGACTCAGATACTGAGTCGAATACAAAACAAAACAGAAAAGGAGAGAAAAGAATAAAAAAAAAGGATAGTAATTTCAACATATACGTATACCTACTAATGATGGAATTCCCTGAACGTAATGCATGTATACATACACAGGCAGACACACATATATACACATAGACAATATAACTATACATTCAGACATTTGTTGCAACTGATATACCAGGTAATCAACCATTTCGTTGTAATACATCAAAAAAGATTATTTATTACTTCAAAATCTGCAGTACCATAACACCCTGATTGTCAATTGGCAATGTTCGATATAACGATAATAACGACACATAAGACGCAACTGGCACGAAAAATGTTTTTTCAAAATTGACGGTGAGTTGCATGTAGTTGAAACAATTTAGTATAAATGCTCACATTTTTGCTTCACTTTCTCCCACGAGAAGTATAAGATTGCTGTTACATCAGCGAAACTGTCGATTTTTCCAGATGAATTTATCGTTAATATGCTATTTATGTAAACAGAGAACAGCAACGGTCCCAACACTGATCCCTGAGGTACTCCATATTGAATCACTTTTTTCGCACTAATATCTTTATCAATTTCGACTGCCTGCACACGATGAAATAAAAAACTTCCTATCAGATCTAGCGACTTTCCACAAACTACCACATCTTTCAAGACTTCCAACAACTGAGAGTGATTCACAGTGTCAAAAGCCTTGGCCAAATCAAGGAACATACAGTTACTAGTCAACGATCTTTTTCTCAGACTCAGACGAAGGTCAACACATATGTAGCGGAATCCCAGACACTTGCCTTTCCAGGTAGGTGGACAGGTCACTAGTAGACATCTCCTTTATATCCTCCAGAGGAGGATGTACAATGGGTCACATGTGGCCTAAGTGCTATGGGTCTACAGTCACCCTCCCTAGTCTACAGATACAGAGATACTGATGAAGTTCATGCGAGCCAAAAAGGTCAGACTTCGACTTGATTTTTCAACCACCGACGCAATAAAGAAGAATCAGAAGAACAACAATGGTCTAAGATATCTCCGAAAATGAAAAGTTAAATATGACCCAAATGGTAGGAAGTATCCAAACTTGATGCAAATTACCAGGGAATACTGAGCTCAGTTGAATTTTCTGCTTTTTTTATGGTCTGATGCCTCTAAAATTGGATAACCCAGATGGAACAACCGTGCTACACCAGTTGGTTCTACCCACGAATACCTCCACACCAGTAGAAATAGACTCCAAATCCGAAACCCCTTCTACTGGGCCAGCAACAACGACGTAGAAAAAAGGTGGAAGAAGTGTGTGTCTATAGACCTGAAATGGTCTATAGGCAGACCATTTCAGGTCTATAGGCAGAGGCAGAAACAACTGTTGGAGAGATTGGCTCAAAGTGCACTTCGACCAGGAAAGCAATTTTGAATCTAAAATGTGGCAAGGAATGTTGAAAATCCTTGGAGAAAAGCGTTTCATTCACAATCTGCATCAAAGCTGATGACAACTCAGAATCCGGCGACAAAATGAAGGTTCAGTAGGAGCAGCTCAGACACTACTCTTTAACTGTTTGGCTCTACAAGCCTTGGAGAAATGAAGGTGTCAGCCATAAGCTACAGAGGTATTGGACACGCCCCTACGTCTTCTCCAAGAGTACAAGAATTTGAATAGTCTCGTATGTTATAGTTGACGTTGAAGCCGTGTTCTCAAAAAAAAAATGTATCACATAAAGATGAATAATGAAAATTTATAAATACTGGAAAATAATATTTGGTTATTTATTAGACTTTGAAACCATGTTCGCTCTAGAACCAGTAATGAAAATTGTTTTTTTCTGAAGAAGGTCACGAGGTTTCGATTATTTATATTACAGTATCCAAAGTTATTCTCAGTGGTAACCGATACCGACCATTTAGACACTTCCTTTCTTCGATTATAGACTTGAAAAACCTATTCTCGCATGTGAGTTTCGGTACTTTTCGTCAAAAAAGTATTCGTATATTCGTTATTTTCGGCAATAACCCTTGAATTCAGTGTTTATTTATATTTTTCTCAACAGAAGCAAATGTGAGAAACGAAATTTGTCATATTTTTCAACTAGACCGTGTACCCAGATAATATATCGGTAGAAATACCAATTTCGAAAGAAGTAGGTCATGAGAATTTGAAAATTTCGAAATTTACTCGCAAAATTTACCTGTATTGATAACCGGTTTCGGCCACTTAGACACTTTTTTCGATTAGGTATCTACTTATTCCCGTATGTGATATTTGGTATTTTTCGGCTAAAAATCATTCGTACATTCGCTAATTCTAGTAATAATACTCATGAGCTTAGCTTGAATCCAATTTTTCACAATGTTTATATTTTCTCAGTAAATGCAAATGTAGAAAATATGTAATATCCAACAAATTTCACTCTGTTTGATAAACTTTGGAACAAGATATGCCTTCTTTATTTTTTGGTTTGGTTTAATAAGTATTATATAGGTAAGTATGTAATTCTGACCAGTTGAGAATTTGACAGTTGTTTTACTTCTTGAATTTTGATATTCATCATATGTGTGAATTAAGTATCCTGTGTACAAAAAACATACATGAGAAACTCTCTTAATCCCAGAAATCTGATTTGTACACATCAGCAATACATTTTTTTTCAAAGATACATCAAGAAATATGAGAGATGTCATTGACTTCGGTTGAAGGACATCAACAATAACAAATACAAGAGGTCAAGAGGGTACAGTCTCGGACACACCCCCTTTCATGAAGCATTAAAAAGACCGTCTCACCTGCAGGTCTGTATTTTTGTTATCCCTGTGAGTAGCAGCTCGAATCACTCCACCTCTCCACCCCCACTCACAAATTTTTCCCGATTTCAACTTGCTGAATCCACTCACTGACAGGAATCTTTTTCCCACGATCTCTTCACGACACTTGTAAGCCATTTTCACCACTCACAAATCAACATTGAACTGCACTCACGATTATCCCAGTTTTTTCGCTCGACATTTGGAAAACACCACGGACTTTACCAAACTCGCTGCTCGCACGTCGATGTAAAGATTTTCCATTCTAGTGTAGTATGCCGTGGATTCAAGACTTCGCGCTCGTTACCGACGGTTTCGGATGTCGTCGACTTGGGAAGCGGTCTTGCCAGATTTATACTTCGGCGGGTTTTTCAGGGAAATGTGAAAATTTCGTATGGAAATTGACAGCAGAATACTTGAATATCCGAGCTTTGGAACCGTTTCAGGTTTATTCGAACCATGAGAGGGTTCTGACCCGTTTTTAGCTCCCTTTAAAATCCCTTAAACTTGTGAACTGGTGGAGAAAAAATAACTACAGAATGGTCAAAGCAGTATTCAAAAACAAAATTCATTTTAAAGTTATCCCCTTTTTTGCAAATTTCACAATTCTGGAGGGGCACGCATGCTCGATGTTACAAATCAAATCAAATCAAAATGTACTTTATTGTCGAAGATGAAATCTCATTGACAAAGTGTTGCTATTCTAAGAAATATAAGATACACAACAAGATATTTTCGAAGATAAAATATCATTGTCAAAGTGTTATTATTTTAAAGAATATAAGTTATACAAATTAAAAGTAATATTTGAACATTTTTGGTGATTTCAGCATTTTGGGGTGAAGAAGTAGTCAGAAAGTAATAATATATATGCTACATATTGAAATAAATAATAATAATAATAATAATGAATATTCTCATGCAATACATAAATGTAAGTATAAGTATATAAAAACTATAAAACATAAAAATATAAAAGTGAATTCATAGAAAACAACAGTAAGTATCAACTTCGTAAACATTTTCAACTATACAGTTCATAGCTGAATGTAAACATCGAACAAAAAGTTAAAAAAAGTCACATAGTTTCAATACCAGTAGGTACTCAAACACAATAATTAAAATTAATTGTTTATATAATTAAAATTTCTGTCTGAATAGAATTCGTCAAAGAAGGCCTTTGAAATGAAAAGCTTTTTTACAGACTTTCTAAATTTATTGGTACATGTTGGGCCTTTGATCTCAATTGGCAAATGGTTAAACATTTTTTTCCATTATATATGAAATATATGATGATATTGGAATCGGTAAACCTATATTGAGCTTATTTCTGGTATTTCGTCGCGGTGAAATGAAAATTTCCGTCCTGGAGTTTTTTTGGGATCAGACATAACATTTCCAATATAAGTATGGAAGGCAAGGTCAAGATTTTATGCTTTCTCAATAAAAGTCGACAGGAATCCCTGAATTCAACTCTACACATATTTCTAATTCCTCTTTTTTGTAGTACAAACACCCTATCAAACATGTATTGGCAACACGTTCCCCAAAAACAGATACCGTATCTCAGATGGGAATCGATGAGAGCAAAGTACATATTTTTTGCCATATCAGTGCCCAATTCATTTGCTAATACTCTGACTTCGAAGCATCCTGATGAAATTTTTTTACATAGGTTATTTATGTGACCTTCAAAATCCAAATTTTTATCAATTTGTAATCCCAGAAATTTTGCTGACATTTTGTTTTCTATTAATTGAGTACCCAGGTAGATATCTAGTGTGGAGCACTTGATAGTGATGATGCTAGTTTTTGAGATATTAAATGACAAGAGATTAGCATCACACTAGTCTTTTATTTTTATAATATCCATGCTGATCGAATCATGCAGGTCCCTTTCATTCTTGCAATGCCAAAATAATGTAGTGTCATCAGCGAATTGGGTTATTTCCGCGGTTATATTAATGCTGGCTAGGTCGTTAATATATAACAAGGAGATAATTGGGCCTAGATCCGATCCTTGTGGAACACCACAAGTAACTCTTTGGAGATGGGATATGGTGTCCAAAAGTTTGACTTTCTGAGTACGTTCTGACAGGTTCTGACAGATATATCTCTAAAGCCATACACTTCTAGTTTTTGCAGCAGAATTTCATGATCCACGCAATCGAAAGCTTTTGAAAGATCGCAAAAAACTGCCGATGCTATTTCACGATTATTTAAATTGAGATAAACGTTTTGCAGTAGATAAAACATAGCATCTTCCATGTTTTTCAAACTCTGAAACCCAAACTAACTACTACTAATAATATTATGTTCATTCACAAACATCATAATTCTTTGTTTAACTAGTTTTTCTATGATTATAGCAAGGGTAGGTAGTATAGAAATGAGCCTAAATTTGGCAGGATTGTTAGTGTCGCCTCCTTTGTGCAAAGGAATAAAAATGGCTGAGGTCACTGATGATTGCCCAGTTTTCTTTTTGTTTGTTTGCAGACCTTTCCATTTTTTCATATAATGAAATTGTTTTACAGTCCTCATAGTTCTTCTATAAATGTTTTTGCACATATTATATAGGGAGTTGAAGCCTTCATTGTTACCTTAATATTTCCTAATTAAATATAGGGATCGTAGATTTTCTGCTGAGACCTTAATGCCCTTTGTGATCCATGGCTTTTCAATTTTAGTTTTAATTTTGCTAATAGGGAACGCACTATTAAAATTATTCGAGAGAGTTTCATGAAACCTACTCAATGAGTCGTCATTGGGATGATGTAAATCATTCCACTTTGCATCATCGCAAAGATCAACAACCGCAGTCAAACTATGACAAAATTCTCCACCTCTTACGATATTCGGTATCAATATGTTTCTTTTTTTATCTGACCAAGAAAATTTCAGGAATACCTACCATGAGAAGGTCAAGCCCCCTTCTCGTCTCTTTTGAGATAGCTATTCGAATATTCCGATGAAAGAGGCTCAGTATCAAATTTTATGTTTTTAACATAACGTAAACGTAAAAAATTGACTCACCAAACCTATTTCTGAGATACAGATTGTGTTGCGATATAATAATAATAATAATAAGACATTATTGTCCGAAGAAATAAAACTTGTTGACAAAGGTAGTAAGTGAGTATAAAATAAAATACATAAATGTCCTATGAATATAAAAATATAAACAAAATATAGAGTACACTAAACTAATCTATAAAAAACACTGAATGAAAACAACAAACAATGGTTGAAACAAATACACACAGAGTAGCAAATCACATTTTTGTATTAAAAAACTCGTCAAGAGTATAAAAACATCTTTCTAATAGAAATGTTGTCAATTTTTTTTATACAACGACATTGACATCAATTCATTTGGTGAACAGTTGAGAATTTTAGATCCTATACGTTTTGATGCACTTTGAGTTATACTTAGCCGATCCAACGTGTATCATTTGCTTCTGCCGAGTGTTTTTATCATGAATATCGCTTTTGAGATTGAAGTCATTCCTGTTAGGGAAAACATAAACTGACAACTCATAAATATATAATCCAACCAGAGTTAAAATTTCGTCTGTAACAAAAATGTTTCTGCATGAATACTGTGGAGGAACATTGAACAAACAGCGTAGGATAGCTTTTTGTTGGATAAATACATTTTTACTCTTTGCAGAGTTGCCCCACAAACTACACCATAAGCGCAACCTGGATTCGACCTGGGCATGATAAACAACCATAAGTTGATAAATTGATGAATGTAGCCGTTACTACGTGGTAGGAGATCATAATGAAAAGAGAAATGAAAATTTCTATGATTTTTACCACTTTTATTTGTAACTAACGTTACTGCAGTTTCGTCCCATATGGACATTCTCAAACTTATACAATAAAGTAAACAATAAAGTAAAGTATAAGTTTGAGAATGTCCATATAACACGAAACTGCAGTAACGTTAGTTAGAAATAAAAGTGGTAAAAAACATAGGAATTTTCATTTCTCTTTTCAGCCATAAACTGGTTTATGTTGAGAACATTTCTCAAGTTAATGAAAAGATGGGTTATAGAGCTCAATTTTGAAACTAGTTGATCACAGTTCCAAGAAAGACTCCCATCCATTTGCATGCCTAGGAATTCAACAGCATCATGTTTCTCAAAATAGAGTCATTAACAGTCACCTGAATATCATCGGCTTTATTTTGATAGTTGTGAAAGCGGATTAACTGAGTTTTCTTTGCATTGAAAAACAGGTCGTGATCATTGAAATAGTTTGAAACTACATCCAAAGTATTCTCACATTTTTGTATCAATTAATTCGTCGCTTTGACAGATATCACCAAACTAATATCATCTGCATAATCAGTTACTGCAGAAAATGGTATTTTCCTGTCTATATCATTGATATATAATAGGAATAAGAGTGGCCCAAGTATACATCCCTTGGGTACTCCTAGCTGGACCGACCTCATTTCTGATGTTGAAGATGAATAAACATCACCTTTCTCAAATTTGAGCGAGACACACTGCATTCTGTTGCTGAGAAAAGATGAAACCCATGAATGTGAATTTCCTCTTATTCCATAACGATCCAGAATATCTAATAGCTTGGTATGATTAACACATTCAAGAGCCCCTCCACCGACAGTGGCGTACACAATTTAATCATTTAGGTGATCCAACGAGTACGACGAGTACAAAAAGGCATACTTAAACCCAATAACATATAAATCAAACCTCGCAACACACGCCATACAAAACAAACATAACTTTCCTCCACCAGAAAACATCAACCTCATAAAACAAGTCAATAAAGGAAACCGTATTGACATCTGGGAAAACCTAAACATCCATAAACGAACCACTCATGCTAACCCACCTGGCAACCATCCTACCAATTTTTAGTTGAGTATAATAATCCACCTTAGCACGACTGATGAGACCTATCGAGGGTCGGAACAGTGATCTCTGGTGTAGTGTTGGATCATAAATGCTCGTTTTCGGGCTCTAGTTTCATATAGTTGCTTTGCAGTTAAAGCTGTAGTGATAAACAGAATGAATCTCATTCGGCTTTTGTCTCACAGATGGCGACTTCGTAAGGAGAAATGTCCTTTACTTCTCAGGTTTGACCTTCAAGAATAGAGTCCAACAGTGCTTTCGTAGTTCAGCTTAGTACCCCTGATGAAATCTAAGAAATCTAAGCTCAGGAATTCTGTGAATGAAATCAACGGCGATCCAGATTTGCTTAAAAGGGTCATAACGTGACGAATCATGGGTATATGATTATGACATCGAAAACAAAGACCAATCGTCCGAATGGAAGAGCCCAGAAGAGCCAAGACCAAAAAAGCACGCCACGTTCGATCAAATTACCAAAGTTTTGCTTACTATATTTTTGAATTACTGTGGCGTAGTGTATTAGGAGTTCTGGCCACATGGTGGTACGGTCAACAAGGAGTATTCATGGCTTTTGCATCACAATCATGCACGTGCCGTTCGTCATTGTTTGTTCGTATTTTTTAGCGAAAAACAACACCGTAATCATTCCTCAACCACCGTATTCACCAGACTTGGCCCTCTGTAACTTTTTTCTGTTCCCAAGATTGAAAAGATCCATGTTTTGTGACGATTGAGGAAATAAAAATCGAATCGCTCAGCGAGCTAAAGGACATACCAAAAAGTGCATATATCAGAACTTCGAATGTTGGAAGAAACGTTGGCACAAGTGTATTACATCTGAAGGGGACTACTTTTAAGGAGACAAACTAAAAATTGTTGAATACATAAATATTTTTTGAGAAAAATTAAATTTAACCTTATTGTTCAAAGAGACAGCGAATTTCTCCTCCAATCATTTGATAATCTCACTACCTACAATCAAGGATTATGTTATTTTTTTGCAAGCTTCACGAATGAACCCTCTCGATGACAATTGAGCAAGTGTTCAATTGTTTTTTCAACACTGACCCAACCTCTTTCAAGACTTCGTTCGGTGAACTGAAACCAAATTTCAGATTCTTATTCAACAAATCAAGTTCTTACCCATGTATAGAATGACTCAAAGGTCTTCAATTAGTGTTGGAAACTTTCTTCGGTTCATTGTTTGTTTTTCCAGTTCCGTTTTCAAACAAGCTACTTTCTTATTGAATTTTGCTCCAATAACAACGAAAATTTGTCTCTGAAAAGTGTCAATCCCTATGAAGGATTGTGGCAAAGAGTATATAGGTCAAACTAAACGAGCTATTAACATTCGTTCTAAAAAACTCAGGTCATATCCGATTTCAGAGACCAGAAAAGTCTAGTGTCTCTGAATACGCCTTGGAGAACGGTTATAAAATAATTGAGCATCATCTGAAATTATTGTTATTTCTCTCTAGGTTTATTGGACGTTGTGCATTTGTCCACTCTCCTCCTATCAAAATCGACAGAAGCTTTGTCGGTGGGGCGCAGCGGTCTTGCTCGAAGCAATGCTACCACCCCTTTTGTTTCGAACTTTCTTGATTATAAAAACACTTAAAAATTTTTACAAAGTCGCCTCCTGCTCGGGAGACTTTCTGATTTCTTACATATCTTTCGTATAATTGGTATAATCCTATTCCCACATGGACATCCGGTCCATCCCGGCCTTTAACCGGCGTGAATGAAAGTGCTATTT
The DNA here is from genome assembly GCF_025532065.1 of Leptinotarsa decemlineata. NCBI lineage: Eukaryota > Metazoa > Arthropoda > Insecta > Coleoptera > Chrysomelidae > Leptinotarsa > Leptinotarsa decemlineata. The sequence goes on from NW_027412690.1 coordinate 8,626,185, forward strand.
CTTTTTAAAAATATTTATAAAACTTTCGCAGAATTACTTTCATAGTGGCACCTTCTATGACGGCCGACAATCACAACAGAAACTGAGTTCCATCTCCAACAATGGCGTCCGCGTATTTTCTTTGTGGACGGTCGTTATCGGCACGTCTGTCCACCACCTTATCAGAAAAAATTGAGGTTTGTATTGAAAAAGTAGAATAAAATAGAAGATAATACAAAATTCTACAGGGCTGTGAATGGATACTGAACACGAATACTGTAACAAGACAAATCCTGGTTTCAACGGGAAACAAACTTTATCCAATCAAAGTTATTTATGGAAAACGAGAGACTAATGAAATTTAATGAATTAGGATCTTTATGGAAATGAAAATTAACTGCACGTAATTTGATTTGAATATTTTTTCAATTTTAATCTTCCTCTTTGAAGATGATCACTTGGTGATCGAAACACGTGTCGAGGTGTTAAAAATAACGATTTGGTGTTGGGAAAAAAACTCAAGTAATATTCTTCTACACCAAAGGTTCAAAACAGTGCATCATAAATATTTTTTCAATGTCAATAAGTTTCGTAACTTCACTTGAACGAAGGGAGATTTTTACCTAATACTAATTACATAATATTAATAAAATAATATTATGAACTTTTGATGACACCCTGTATAGGTTGAATTGCGTCACAAAACATTCCTAGCAATTTCAGTTGATAAAAGATTTGAAAGATTGGATGGCTTTCAAAACACGAATTAAACTTATATCGAATTTTCATGAAATGTTCCATTGTAACATTCAGAATTCTAATGAAAATAACTCAAACTTCGCACTTCAAATATTCATTTGGCAACAATGAAATGTAAGACGTTATTATAGATTTCTTTTCTCGTTGAAGCTTCACAATAACCATATAGAGGCGCCACTCATCAGACAAACTTTGTCGCCATCTACAATGTATGTATGGAAACCCAAGAAAGCCTGTGCTGAAGGTAGCTTCACATTACGGATCCGCGAGCGTACTTAATGAATGATAAAAGTGAAAGAAGATGGGTTTCCAAGAGTTCAGATGTTTTTATGCCAAATTTGCGAAGATCAATTTGAATGGTGATGGGAGTAAAAACCTTGATTTCCTTGTAACGTTACAATTCAGATTTCGCAGCTTATTACCAGTACATTAGAAGGTATAATGGAAAGTGCGTACTTGGCTTCATTCAACAGTATATTACATTGTTGCCAGTGTTCAAATAGTTGAAACTAAGTTGTAAAATATTTTCAGTCCTTAGTTTTAACTTTCATCAAGAAACTTCATAACTCGAAGAAGTTAAAATATTATGTGTATATACATCAGATGTATCGGAAACAATTACAAATAGAATAAAATTAATAATTTGTAGGATATTCAAGACAATGTCACAAATAAATCAATTGCTGGTCATGTGCTCTGTAGAAAGTCGAATACAGCATAATGAAAAGTCAGCAGTACCCATGTAACATATGTAACAGTCGCTGGGAGCTAGATCGGGAGAATACGATGGATGCGGAAGTAATTCGATGCCCAATTCATGCAATTTTGCCATCGTTTTAATTAATTTGTGACACGGTGCATTGTTCTGATGGAATAGCACTTTCACGTTCTTCAAATGGGACCGTTTTTCCGCGATTTCGTCCATCAAACACTCCAATAACGCTATTTAATAGTCACTGTTGATGATTTTTCTCTTCTCTAGATAGTTGATGAATATTACACTGTGCGCCTCTCAAAATGCTGATACCATAACCTTTTCAGCTGACTGTTGCGTCTTAGTCAATTCACCACGTCACTCAGATGACTATCATTTTGATTCTGATGTGAAATGATGAAGTCATGTTTCATTCATTGTGCATGAATTCGCGTTTCTTGGATGGAACAGCTTCAAACACTACTCAGAATCATCGAGTCGTTGCTGTTTTTGGTCAATTGCGAACTCACGAGGCACTATCTTTGAACAGAGGTTTAGCATACCCAAAGAGTCACGCATGATATGTCGAACACGTTCTTTCGACATCTTTAGATCCTCTGCTTTCTCGATCAACTCCACTTTGCGGTCATCCAAAATTATTTTGTGGACTTTGTTAAAGCCATGGCTTCAACAGTATTTTTTTCGACAGCACACGAAAAACTATCGAACTATCAAAAATTGATTCACTCAAAACGTTCTATCCCAGAAACTAATAGTCCGACAGCTGTGAAATTTGAACACGTGTCTTTTGAAGGTTGAAGGTTATGTAACCATGATAATCATAGGTATTTAATAATAGTAGCTCCATCTGTGTGTTAGCCTACGAACTATTTAGTCCATCTAGTATAATTTTTAGCATTTGTTCAAAATATCTTGTAATTTCAAAAGATCATTGCAAGAAATCGTCCAAATAGTCTCGAATAAAATAGTAGGCTGTCTTAATGAGTAACACTTTGAGCTTATTTCTGATTTCTTTTAGGGATGTGAATATAATGTATAATTGTATCTCATTTGTTTTATATAGTTTTGATTTAATGGAAGGCACTGGCATTTTGATGCTTTCTGACTGCCTTGTATTATTATGATGTTATATGTTTTTTCTGTCAAAAAGATGGATCTTTGGCTTCCGAAGAGAACCATGTGATATGCTAAATGCTCTTTTGTCGGAATATTGCTGCCTCAGACAAAATAAAGCTTACTAATGGAAATGGTAGTCGATAAATCATCATAGATGACAAATTAATTGTTGTATTCTGACACTAATGCCATCTTACCTTGATGTTCTTTCAGGAAAGCTTTTTATAATACAGGGAGATTCCTGCTTTTCTGCCTCCCATGCCCCCCCATGCTTGTAGAGCCTGATAAAGTTGAATGAAAAATAGATTAAGCAAATTTGATCAATCAAAATGAAATGAATCAGACCCTTGAATCATGCATGGTACTTTGCGAAACATAAAACTTTTAACTTAACGACTAGAACGGTATTGAAAATTTATTTTATGACCATTTCACTGTTACAAATGAGCAATTTTTGTTACGATGATAATGACAATTCCATGATGTATCTATTACATCATGCATCACATCGCTCTTGAACTATAGAAATAAACAAAACTGTGAAATTACAGAAGATGATGCTGAAATGTGTCTGAAAATTGATTTTACACAACGTAAAACAGTAAAAGGTAAAAGAAAGAAAAAAAAGATTTCCACTGGACCACAGCTGAAGAACTGATTCCAATTCTTACATCTGGCAATGTCGCACCTGGCATGCGTTGAATAATCGGTACCGTACAAAAGGGGAGGGAGTAACGATCCAAGATGTCTGTGACTGCTAGCGCGATGGTCACTTTCAGCTGTTTGCTTTTAAATTTACGTTTATTTTGACATCCAAAACGTCAAGTAATACAGTGGTGTAGTGAAATAAGTGCTGAAAATGATATCCTCCATAATTTCTAGATTAGTAATGTAAGTAATCATTCATTGTTTCAATAGCATTCGATCTCAAATAACAAAGATCTTTATCTTTTGTGTTGTTTTGTAAATAAACCTCGATTTCGGCACTTCTGCCAACGTTTTCAAATAAAGATAGAAGAGGTAGAAAGCCAAAAACTTTCTTTTCCAAAAATTGATCTCTCCTTAAAATATACCCCCTTTCAATTTGAATAATTTTCAGGTTGGGATGCTGTAGAGGTAGAAATGCTCGTTGATAGAATTAATTAGCACATATGTTTGCAAAGACAATTAGGTATGAATAGACAACATAAAATATTGTGGAAGAGTCCAAAAAGGTCATTCCTACTTTACACAGCAGTCAAAGTTCTCATTTGCATAGATTATTTTTTTATCTTCTGAAGGTACCTGCACGGGGTACATGACACCTTTTGTGTGTAAATGTGTGACTCATTTCAACCAGATGGTCATGAACAAGATGCTGTACCGACCCGTAAAAGGGAGAAAAATCCATTTGGCCTCGTATTCCCCAACATGACTGCTTTTATTTTGGAAGAAATATCTCCGCTTCATTGTTCTCTTTTGCTATGGCTGTGCGTGGATGGATTGATCGACATCTCCACAAGGTCGACCTGGGGGGTGATTTTGATGATTTATATTTTATGCTATGGTTATTCCCTAGTTAGATAACATATACGGGGTGTGTTGAAAAAATAAGGTGAATTTTCATTTTTCTCAAAAAATATTTGTCTATTCATCAATTTCTGTTTTGTCCTCTTCAAAGAGGACCAAACATATATAATAAAATTATGCCAGCAGTCGTCGCACAACGCCGTCTTCTTGTGGGTCTTTTCAACCGTGAGAACAGGTAAAAGTCGCAGGGGGCTAAATCTGGTGAATACAGTGGCTGAGGAATGAGTAAGGTGGTGGTCATTATTGTGTTTTGGTCTCTTTTGAATTATGAGATGATTTTTACTTCAGAGATGAGTACCCAAATTCACATTTTATAACAGGTATTTGCATATGCAATATCTGGCCAACCAATTGATAGCTCCTTGATAAAAAGGAAATTGTATGATAAAAAATAGCACAATATAGACCTCTCGACAAGATGAAAAATGATATTTCTGCTAGTTTATTTCATTAAAATTGTATTTTTAATGGAATTTCAATATTTTTTTCATAAAAATTTGATCAGATTTCTATAACTGCTGTCAAATATCGAACATTCGTCGATATTTTTTAAAACTTTGAACACATTTAAAAAGTCCAGATTTGAAATAAAGTCTATATAATTTATTTTACAAATTACAAATTTTTGAATTATTATCGAGATATCAAAAAACTTATGCAGTTTCAGCAGCAAATATAATTTAAACGAATTTCAAAACAAACTTAACAGAAATTTCTACGAACTATCGATGGAAATTTCAGAAATCTCGAATGAAATTTCATTTACTTTTCAAGAAATTGAATAAATACTGATTATATGACTATGACGTGTATTGACTCTAATTTGACCGTAATCATTCTTGCCGCAAGATGGCGCTGCCAAACTTAAGGAAAACCAAAACTTGAAATTCTTGTTGGGAAACGCCTCTATTGAAAATGAATAGAATTCGTTTGACATACACCTCACAAAATGCCTGATATGAAAGAATTGTTCGTGGAAATAATGCTTTATTTGAAAGATAATACTTAGACTGAGAGTTGAAGGCAAAGCAGTTTTCGGGGTCAAACATAAGGTATTGTGTGAGTTGAACGATTCTGCGAAAAGAAAAATATTTACTTTTTCTCTCGTCAAGAGGTAAGATTAAATATTGGATCCACAAGGAAGTATGTGGTTGAAAGGTATTGCCTGTGCAGTTGTAAAGCAGAGTAGTTTGGTTTTTGCGAAAATGTTGCAACTTCATTGTATTTTTTTATTCAATGAGAATCATTATAGAGCCGTATCGTTATAATCTGTATTTGATATTCAGTAATCAGGGTTTGCAATAATCATACTGATTTTTTTGATTTTTTCATTATGAAAAAACTGATATTGTACTTCATGTACTGTATGTAAATTCATCGATTCTGAAGTCTGATAGGTAAAAATAAAGTAGTGTTTGCAAAATATATTCAATCAAAGCATTTACATTAAATTTTAATTTGCTATCCTGACAAGATTAATCCTGTTTAGAATCTACTTGGCTTGGATTGGATTATTTTTTATCGAAAAACCCGCGAGGTTGTCACTTGTTTCAACGCCAAAGCAGGGTTATTGATTCATTATCCCTTTTTTCATAGATGTGACTGTAGTTCAATGATTCTGTCTGATTTACCTCTGTTTCCTTAAGGTGTAGGAAGTAATAAAAGTTTCATTCTTAATGCAAAATATATAGAAGATTGATCAAACTTTTGTTATTTCGTTATGATTTGCCACAGCAGGCGGATTTCTTATACTTTACCGGGTCCATCCTATTTTTGTATCGCAAACGGGTTGCAAACAAAAGATTTTAAGAGCTTTATCTTCGTTTTCTACCTGTGGTGGTCCTTACTAGATGGATCTGCATAGACAATTCACAGAAATGTAGCATTGGTGGTTCAGTTTTAATATCCATAATACAACACTGAGTTAATCGATATTTCTTTGATACGTCGTACAACTCGATATGAACCGACAACAGTCCTGTAAGTATTGCAAGGTTAGAAGGTCAATTTTATTATAGGATATAACACGAATGTACAATTGCTATTTATAGCAGCGGCGTACTTACTTTATTTTCAAAAAGAGTAGGATAACGTCAGAGTAGGATATATTTCAATATTAAATTTTACAAAAGGATTTGAAGCTTTATATCTTTTATTAATTATCTGCGAGTGCTTTCGACAGTAGGTAGTACTGTCATTTTCTAGGCAATCCTCAAACTGAACTTGTCATCCTGTCGTCTGCCTCTTTATACGGTCAGAGCGTCTCAACTCACGTATTTCAGGTACTTTAGGTAAATTTGCCTGTATTTGTACTGCATCAGGTACTCTTCTTTGTGTTAGATCTTCTCTAGGAATGTGTATGGTTTGGTTTAATAGATTGAATGTGAGGTCTTGTTGTTTTGATTTGTATTTGTTCCTCGATAAGTGATTTATGACTGTTAAATTTATGGATGTTCAAGTTTTCCCAAATGTCCATGCGGTTTCCCTTGTCGACTTGTTTTATGAGTTTTATGTTCGCTGGTGGGGGGAAATTATGTTTGTTTTGTATGGCGTTTGTTGCGAGGTTTGATTTATATACTATTGGATTTATGTATGCCTTTTTGTGCTCATTGTACCTTTGGATCAGTTTTTTCTTGGTTTGGCCGATATAGAATTTGTGGCAGTCCGAGCATTGTATACTGTATATCCCGTTTTGGTCTTTGTCTTCTTCTTTTTCATAGTTGTTTATTTTTTTTGTTATCTTCATGTTCGGCTTGTATGTGATGTTGATGTTCAGTGGTTTGAAGATGTTTTTTAGTTTTTTGGTTTGGTATCCTACGTACGTAAATGCTGTCCATCGTTGTGTTGTTTTGTCTGTTATGGTGGTTTGATCCTTGTTCTGTATTTTTTGTTTGATTCTGTTTTCTAGTTTATCTATTGTCTTTTGGGTGTATCCGTTTTCGTTCGCTATTTGGTATATGACTTTCCGTTCGTTGTTTCGGGCTTCATTGCTGAGAGGTATCCTTAACATTCTATATATGAATGCGTTATATGCAGCCATTTTGTGTGATGGTGGATGGTTTGAACTTGCGGGTATGGTGGAGATTGTTTGTGTAGGTTTCCTGTATTTTGCCATTTGAAATTGTGTTTTGTTGTGGGTATATCCTATGGTTATATCCAGGTAGCTAAGAAGAACACAACTCAAATCTGCTCGAAGTTCAAAAAAGCGCTTAAGGACTTTTCCGCAACTAAGCCAACGTACGGCAGGATGTATGATATGGTAAATCATTTTCTCCAATCTGTTGAATAAACTCGCGGAATTGTCAGTGATTCAGCCCAGTGGATCTGATGAAGTTAACAACTAATATGACCGGTTTTAGAACTTCAGACATATCCAAACATTTTCCGCACAAGGACTGTTGATGAATGATACAATGTAAGACTAATGGTTTTAAACCACCATCATTTTCTACAGCCTTTGACATAAATGCAACCACTCCTTTATTTTTACCATACATATTTTTGCCTCCATCAGTTCTTATAGATTTCAAATTTCTCCATCGAAGGTTCTTTTTATTAATGGCATTTTCAACTCCCTTAAAAATATCTGCCCCAGTTGTCGTGCCATGAATACTGTCAATATCAAGAAGTTCTTCATACACTTCATAGCTTTTATCTACTCCGCGAATGAAAATCAACACCTGAGCAGTATCTGACACATCCGTTGACTCATCCAATGCTAGAGAAAACCACTCATGATGTCCATTTTTTGTCAGACAGTTGAGATGATATATTTTCTGCGATGTCTTGCACCCTCCGAGCCACGGTATTTTTGACAAACTGACACTTTTAAATAAATTTACCTTTTCGGGGCATATTTCTTCGGCTACTGCAATCAAGCATTCTTTTATCATTTCTCCATTGGTGAATGGTTTGCCACGTTTTCCGATTTCAAGAGCCACACGAAAGCTAGCGCGAGTTGCAGACTCTTGTTCAGTATTCGCTTTGGTAAACAAAGATTGCTGCGATTTGATTCCGCGTTTCAAAGCTTCCGCAAACTTCCTGTATACTTGGAGTAACTTTGAAGATGTTTCGATTCATAGTGTCGTTTAATGTTATAGTCTTTGAGAACAGCTATGGTCTCATTACAAATTAAACATAGCGCCTTATCACTGGACTCAATCACAAAATACTGAAAGTTCCATTTTTCATGGAACGTTCTGCATTCACTGTCGATTTTTCGCTTCTTTTCCATACTAACAAATCACACATAAAAACAATAAGTCAAATCAAAATACTTTTATTGACGGGTGTTACTTAATTTCACAATAGACAGTTTCGCTTCCTTCGCCTTTCCTACGCAGACTAACTCGCAGTTGCGCCGCTAACCGTTTTATATGCAATTATTACGGCCATCTCGAGGTGATCGGAATACACTAGCTAGAACCAGAACTTTCTCGAACCAACACGGTAATTCCAAATATTTAATTACGCCTAATGCCACCTAGCGGGTAGCTGAAAAAGATAGTACATACATAACGTTTTCTAAAAACACTTTATTGTGTGATTTTCACTAGATAGTTTTACAAAACTATCTAGTTTTTGTCAACCACCTTCAAACAAACATTGTATTGGATGTTGCATTGTATTTTTAATAATGTTGCCACCCAGCGGTTCGTTATTATGATGTTTTGGTATGTTGAAAACTTGCACTTGGAGGAAAACAAATTTGCGTCGTTTACGGTAAAGCATGCAGAAACGTTTGTTATTGAATAAATATTTACTAAAAATACTCCCATAATTTCAATTGAATGTTTATGATGGAAATTACTCGAGTGCAATCAGACTGTATAATTGATGTGTGCTCTTCCAGCAGGGCCGGCATCATCTATTTCTAGAACACTCATTGTTTGTAGTGATACACGCGTGATGCCAAATAGTAAACCTATAAAATGATAGATCGTCAACGAACGTTGAAAGCATGCCTGCGGTCTAAATATATAACGACTCGATCGTTGGCGCAGCGTCGTTTTTTTCGCCGAAAAAAAATAAACAGTTGCAAGCGCGTTCTTTGTTTAGTTAGTGTATCGGTTATTTTCGCAACATGTCGCAACAAGAAAAACCCGAAATCCGTTTTACAGTATACTGGAACGGGCAAGTTATAGTAATTTATCTGTGAAATGAATTGATTGTGGCAATTGTGACGAGGGAAAGCAGCGCGCAGACCGCGCAGCCTGAACATGGCGTCATTATTTTGGTGTCAAATTACGAAAAAAACTTTGCGACATCGAACAGGTACAGAATGTTTATGAATCAATTCCATCTTCTGATGAAACGATGATTTAGCAGCATAAATAGTGAAGTTCCACGTCCTTCAATCTGACGTTGTTGCATTTTAGGTTATTTTTATTGAACAATAGGAAACATTCGTTGTAATATATTATATTGCTATTATTATTGTTCATCCGTATTCAAAAAACACACTTTAATGAGAAATTTTCACTTGAAAGTTTACAAAACCCCGACATGTGTTTCGCTATACGATAGCATGTTCTAGCGTCACAATAATGTTTTTAAAAATGTTTGTCGTGCTTTTATAGTAATTTGAACATTATAAATACTCGTGTTACTACTTGCCAAATTTCGACATGTAAAATTCATTACCTAATATATTTACCTATATAGGAACAATTCATAAGACTGGTGAATGATGAATAACCTGATATATCATTTTACCTACTTTTAAGATCTGTCCTAATCACCAATTTTCACGTTGCAAACTGTATTCAATAAAGGGAACAATTCAAATCTATTTGATCATTAAATACTCCCGAATTTTTATATTTATTGATCTCCAAAAGTTTTGAACGTTCCTATTCCGAATGCAGTACGTCATAATCTTTATTTAACTGGTGCCCCTCTGTTGATTGTCAAATGTTAAATATGATCTTTCCATTCAAAAAATTACTTCTATGCTCTTCTATTCTTTTGGAGAAAGTTCTTCCAGTTTGTCCGATATAAAATGTTGGACAAGAACCACAAGTCAACTTGTGTATTCACGATATATCCGTTTTATCTTCATTGTTTTCAATGAATTTACTCAAATTACTATTTGATTTGTAGGCTACGTCCAATTCTTTGCCTTTACAGTCCAGTCATTATAGTAAGTTCACTTCGGAATTCGAGATACTCAGCTGTAAGTCTATAAATACTTGTATACTGACACCCTAAACGTTTTCTGAAAACCTACATATCGTAGGTCAAAGGTCACAAAAATCGTTTTTTTGCGCTTTTTTGTAAATATCTCATTTCCTATGGGTTTTTTGCTTGTTGTATTTATTATCAATATTGTAGAATACAAAATTCTCTATAAATTTTGTATGAAAAAGTTTTTCATACGGTGAACCGTTTTCGAGATAGAAAGCGGAGAGCGCGCGGTCACAGGATCACTTTAGGTTACCGGTGCCTCCTGTCGAAAACGCGCCATATATAGTTCATGAACTATCGATAAATCAATGATTATAAATATTTGTAAATTTTTATAAACTATTATATTATATTTTACCATTCTTTTCCTAACCTATCCACTTTTTATTCAGTATTAATTTATTTAACAACACTTACCTGCCCATGTAATTGCTGAATTGTTAATGAAAATATATGAATTATATTCGAATTTTAACGTAATTGATAACTTCTTACAAAATGAAAAAAGAACAATAAATTATGAATTAATCTTTGTATTAAAAAATATTATTCAATACATTTATTTTTATTAAAAGTAAAAAAATGGAATAAAGAGTACACAAACTACAATTTATAATTTTAATCATCTTCTTCCTCTTCATCGTCGTCTTTCGGCTGCTGGTAAATTTCAAACTGGTCTTCATTATCGTCTTCAACAACATTTGTCTCAAGTTCTTCCATGATTTCGGGGTCAAAGGTTCCATCTTCGTTAATGTCGCTCTGATATGGTAGAGCATTGAGACAAGCTTGCCCATTACATTGGCCACAAGCTAAAGAGCATTGCAAGCCCGCTTTCCTGCATCTGCATCGCGAACCACAACCACTCTTGCAGTTGCAGAAAATTGTATTTAGCAAATCTTCTGGAGCAGGTGGTAAAATTGTCATAATAGGCTCTAGAAAATCGTTTCGCATTGCCCAACCCCATACCTGGGATTCCAAATCATGCCCTAACCAAATTTGAACTTGATAATATACACGTTTGAAATGTTGATGAGCAGCAGCACTTGTTGGTGGAATATTTGAAAGCTGCACTTAACGTAATGCATATAACGAAGATGATCGAGACTTTTCACAGATTTCGGATCATTTTAGACTGCCAATGAGGTTTGAGTTCCACTCTCTAATAATCTGTGGGCCGAACAATTTTCTTCCTCAAATGCTGCAGCTAGTTCATCCAAATTTGTCAGTTTCTCAAACACTTTTAAAAATGATTTTTCCCCTTTTTAAAAAGCGCAGAAGTTGTGTCACAGCCACGTAATGCATGCAGAAATAAAATATGTGTTTTGGAATGAGGATAATTATGAAAACTTTTAGTCGAGTATATCTCCGTTTTTACATGTCCTTTTCCAAATTTTTTCAAGAAAATTTCTTGTTCGTAAGACACTGTACGCCCAATTAAAATGACAAGTAAATCAATATCTTGTCCTATTATAACTGCAGTTTTTTCAGACTTTGATTCTTCAATTGCAGTTTCAACAATAAGAACATCCGCATCATCTCTGGCTTGTTTAGTAGTAATATTTGCAACTTGTAATTTTTCAATTAACATATTAATGATCATATCTTTATTTCGATTTGATAAGAATTTTTTTGAGTACGGGTACAACCATTCATTCTTTCATCGAAACAGACTTCATACGTTTTTGAAAGTGCAGCAGTTCTCTGCTGCTCCATAACGTTCTTACTGTAGTGTGAATATCCGTCAAATACAACAATTATTTTGGAACTGTAATGCCTTTGTGAATAATTCATGTATTTATCCAAAATAATAGAAAAAGTATCTTCTCTGCTCCATACAACATGATGAAGAAGAAATTCGCCATCAATAATGAACGTCACATTATTTTCATTGACAACAAAATCAATTGGGATCATGTTGTCATGTACAATGACGATTTTGTTGTTTTTCTCATACCATCATTATCAAATAGAGCTGTAGGATACGGACTCAATTCATATTGAAGATATTCTTCAAGATTACTTTCAAATTGTTTGCTGACAGTAATCCTTTGGAAGAGTAATAATGGATCCACGCATTTTCGACCGGAGGCACCGGTTGACCTAAAGTGATCCTGTGACCGCGCGCTCTCCGCCCTCTATCTCGAAAACGGTTCACCGTGTGAAAAAATTTTTTGAACAAAATTTGTAGAAAATTTTGTATTCTACAATATTGATAATGAATACAAATAGCAAAAAAGCCATAGGAAATGAGATATTTACAAAAAAAGCGCGAAAAACTTATTTTTGTGACCTTTGACCTTGAAATTTAATAGTTGCGTACACCCTACGATATGTAGGTTTTCAGAAACCGTTTAGGGTGTCAGTATACAAGTATTTATAGACTTACAGCTGAGTATCTCGAATTCCGAGATTCTTACCTAATTCAAGCTCAAATGACTTAATAAGATAACGCGCGATATGTTTCAATCACCAGGTGATCATCTTCAAGAGGATGATTAATTATACTCTTGCAGAATATCCAATGTGGCATCCAATTCAGGCTAAAAGAGGTTGGCAATCCAATAATCATCGACCTATAGTGCTCGCCGTTGACAGTGATGGCTTGACTCGTCGTTCTCAAAGAAATATGGACCGATGATGCCGCCAGTCCAAAGTCGACTGCCTCGGATTTTCTTGCACACTCTCACAGACAGCGGCGATGTTTTCGGTAGATCTTGCCTTTCTTCAACGTACGTGTGTTGGTCGATCGTTAACTGAATCAGTGGACTCAACCACATTGCGAATAGTCCTCTAGGTAGGACGAATATGGCGACCGTAAAATAGGATAAGCGCGCGGTACGTTGCCCAAACAGAACACCCGTTGTCATAAAACAATTTTATTATTTGCATGTGTTGCTGAATTGCCAAAAAGCAGTTCACTTATAACGCATTGGTCTGGTAATTGAAAATAAAATTCAGTTTTTGCTTGATTCAATAGTTGAGTCTAGATCAGTTGCAAATTGTGATTTCCAGGCCACTGTGGCCGCTGATTTTACTCTGTTAAAACTTAGTACTTGATAAGGTACATTATACTTCTGACATTCAGACATAACCGTCATGTCATAGGTACATTGAATAACTCGTAGTGATTGAGATAATTTCTCATAAACTTTCGTTTTAACACAATGAATTCGACATTTTTTTGATATCATACAAGGGGGATTCCAAATGACAATAAACAAAGTAGTATTTATGATTTCCTGAGTTTCTGTTTAAAATCTGCTTTTCCGTTAATCAGCTGTCGCCCCCATACGAACGACAACTCTCAGAAGTTGAGAAACATGTGCGAGCTAAGGACTGACGAGGTTTCACCTTTTAACGTGTGATTCCTAACACGTGATTCTTGTAATTGAAGGGATTGTATTCAAACCCAAAATAGGTTTATTTGCATTAGAGATTACAAATAAATCATTTTCATTATTGTTATAAATATCGTTTAATGATCATCAGTATTATCTATATTTGAATGTTTACCAGTGTTTATTAGTCCTAATTACTCCAAAACTGCCGAATGCCTCACCCGGTACACAAATTTGTTTAAATACCGTCTTCGCGATGGAGTCATATCGACTTCCTGCTACACCTAAAACAGTAATTATAATTGAAACTTCGTCTAACAATTTCCGATTTCTCGCTCGTGCACAAGAAATGGCGGATGTCGAATAACGTATGCCTGTCCTGCTTCTAAGTGTAACGGGGTATGAAGCTTGATTTTTTTTTCGTGAATAAATAAATGAACAAAAACCCCTTCAGCCTTATTATGTTTGTATAGATGGAGAATGGCGAGCGAAGAAGGTTTTTTTCCTCAATAATGATCTCTCCTGAAAATATTCCTCTGTCAATAAATATATATCTACGTGAATATCTTTGAATTTTTCAAATGAGTTACCGATAAATATGAGATTGTCACGGATCTTAAAATTTAGTGTTATTTTTGGAATGTCTTCTAAAGTGTGTACATGGCTGGTTATATACACAAATAGGGTCACCTTTCAGGTAGAGGGATTCTCTATACCTGAAACCCTTATGGCCCATTGCAGTCCTCAACTCAGTAGGTTAGCTTAACTTTTGACAAAACAAAATCAAGAATTGAAATGTGAGGGTTTATACATCATATTCCTTATCTTAGTCTTTGTCTATATTTCAGTCTGTGTTGTCTTAGGACATTTTTAAACTCATAAATTAATACAACATAATTTTTATCCCAGTGACAGACAGTAGTACCAATCGGAAAGCAATGGGGAATGTTCCTCCTGACGAAAATCAAGTAGTTTTCATAAAAGAGCTCTAAAACAACGCATTTTCAACTTATCATTTCAACCTTTTTCTTTAAAAAATTATTAAAATACTTAAAAAAGAGGAATTAAATAATGCATTCAACATTTAAATGGATTCGTTTCTATTTCACCATTTGGCACCATCGGTTATAGCTAAATGAAGGACAATGAATCTGTTACCTGTATCAGACAAACAAAAATGACATATTTCAGAGGCGTGCTGTTCTGTTTACTTATGTTCCGAGTTCCGAGACATTCTGTGACATATGACGTTTTGTGCACCTAACCTATCTTCCTCTATATAAATAAATAACAAAAAAACTGTTGTTTATGTGGCTTGTGGAGGTGGTATTGAACCATAATTTATATTTTGCCTTTATTGTTGATTTATAAAGATAATTTTCCTTTTTTAAAGGAAAATATCTAGGTACCTATAAATTATTTCAACTTGATATAGGCGCTGTTGCCAATATGTGAATTAGAAACAAATCCCTTTAAAAATTAAAACCCAATATTTGAAACATCAATTTGAATACTTTTCGAAATGAATTTGAAAAACTCATGAATTAATAAACTCCACTTCATTTTGTCCAAACTTGCATTTGCTGTAATAACCGAAATTGAGGAACATTCCCCATTGTGCGATTTACGAAAAATTTCAACAAATGTGACTCTTACAGACTCATTTTGTTTAATAATAGTTGAATACTTATATGAAACATACTGCTACCATTGATTATATTTTAGAAAAATACTATACTAGCAAGATTATTATCCTTTGTGGTGAGTATAATATCCCTGACGCATCTTGGTTTAATAGGGAGCTTGGTCTGAATGATGATTGTCCAGAAAACTCACCTGCACTAGCTTTTTTACATCCATTTAGTTTCCATAATTTATGTCAAATCAATAATATTCTAAATTCAAGAAAAGTTTACTTAGATTTCATTTTTTCATAATTCTTTCACATCATTCTTCGGTATGTTTTGATTTAAAAAATGATATAAAGGAATATCTCAATACAGGGATACCGAAATACTGAAGGATGAGGATTTAAATATTGTAGTTACAAATTTTTACAATATTCTCTATACAGCTCTGGAGTACTGTATTCCACTAAAAAAATATAAAGCTTCTACTTTTCCAGTATAGTTCAATTTTGAGCTGAAAAAATTAGTTTTCAGGAACAAATCGGTTCACAGAGAATACAAAAATGGAAATTTTTATAAATATGAAGATTTTTGTTATCTGAGAGTTAAGTGCAAAGGTTTGAGAAACACTTGCCATCAAGCATACATAAATAAAATAGAGAATAACATCAACAATAATCCTAGAAGGTTCTGGAAATATATTAATAATAAAAAAAATTCACACTCCTTTCCATATAAAATGTATTATGATGACTCTATCAGCGAAAATAGTAATGATATTGTAAATCTTTTTGCAAAATATTTCTCAACTGTCTATTGTGATGAAACAGTTAACCAAATTCCAGAACATAAATTTAGTAAGACTGTTGATATATGTAGTTATAGGGTCGAAATTAAATAAATAATCGATCTACTCATGTCATTACCTTGGATATTGTCTACAGGTCCTGATAGAATTCCGCTATTCCTAATCAAAAACTGTATTTTTACCTTGGTGAAACCAATTCACATGATATTCAATATTTCCTTGAAATCGTCTATCTTCCAGATTATTGGAAAAACAGTTTTTTGAAACCTATTTATAAAAGTGGAACACAAAATGATATAAAAAATTATCGAGCAGTCTGTAATCAATCAGAATTACCCAAATTGTTAGACAAAAAGCTCACATGGGATTGTAGAGATATAATCATTAACCAACAACATGGATTCAGTCGTGGTAGATCTATCAGCACAAATCTGCTCATTTATCAACACTGTATAATAAATGCTTTCGAAAATAGACACCAGGTAGATTCTATTTACACAGATTTTTCAAAGGCATTAGACCTAGTATATAAATCACAATTTGTTGCATAAACTAAACGCTTTGGGTATTCAAGAAAACATTCTGAAATGGATTGAAAATTATCTAGCCTGCAGAGTACACTTTGTAAAATATGGTAACTCAGTATCTTCCGCAATCACAGTTTCATCGGGTACCACAGGGTTCTCATTTAGGGCCATTGCTTTTCAACCTATTTGTAAATGACTTTGTTCGCCGAAACAAAAATCCCATTAACCGGCCATATAAAATCAATCAATCAGAACTGAAAACAACAAACACAATCAGAGATTTAGGAATCACTCTCGACCCAAAAATGTCATTTAAACTCCATATCGCAAATATTACTTCTGAAGCACTAAAAATGTTAGGTTTCATTCTTAGATCTGCAAATGAATTATCTTTCACTTCAATAAAAATCATATATTGTTCAATTGTTAGATCAATAATTAATCGAATAATATTCCACAATTTGGTGCCCTTCATATCATGTGGATATTGATATGCTTGAAAGTGTTCAAAATAAGTGTTTAAGGTACTCTGCATATAAACTGGGATATCATATTGGTGAATATGACTATAAAATTATATTGGACATTCTTAGCTTGAATAGTCTGGCTCATAGAAGATTAGAAACAGATCTTAAACTAATTCATTAAATAATAATCAATGGTAGCATCAATTACCCGGAACTTGTCGAACTTATAACTTTAAATGTGAATCCAAGGACAACAAGAAATTCGGAAATCTTCAAAGGACCCTTTTGTCGCACCAACTATCGCCGGAATGAATCTGTAGGTAGAATTTTGAGACTTGCAAATACATACAATGTAGATTTAGAATTTTTTAATTCTTCTTTTGGAAACATTCAAAAATACTGTGTAAATATTGTAATTCATTAACTCATTTTTACGATTTTTTTAAAAGTTTATTTCATTTATTTTTTCCTTAACCTACTGTCAAATACATATATGTGAATTTGTTAATTATTTTGTAAAAAATAGGCATTGCCGTAAATGAATAAATAAATAAACTTTACTACCATTTTTTTCCAAACAGCACCAAGCATCAGGTGTCAACAATGAATCGATTTCAATACCCTGTCAAGCGGTATTTGTACTTTGACATTGACTTACTGGTCTTAGTCCTAAAAGTTGAAAGTCGGAAACGTTCACGGTTACAATAATTCAAGGAAAAAGAAAAGGCAAGCACATAGAAGATTGTATAAATGATTTTATTGAAACATACACATTGCACTTTTTTTCGGACTAAAATTAATACAGAGACAAAGACTGAGACGTATGAATTGGCCCTAATTTTTCAGTTCAATGTTTGATGGTACTAAGCTTCAGTCCCATTAAAGAACAATAGCCCATCGTAAGACGAATTTCTTCAGCGAAAGTAATAACAATGAATTATCCTTCAAGGCGTAAACCCTGTACAGCAAATTGGTGCCGTTCGGTTCGTAATGCACTTTATGACCACTACGAGGTAGTGGTGTATCTAAATTTACCCACAGAAGAACTTCAGTTCAGGAAGGACTCGAAAATAGATCGGATCGTTGCACTTTGAGAACGTCGACGGCACTTTGACGCGACGTTTCGAATTGTACTCGTCGTTTCGCGTTCGAAAATGTTGGCGAATCTGAGACACTTGAAACCGTCTTTGTTGCATGTGGGGGTGATTTTGACATTCGCCGCGGTGGTGTGTCACAAAGCGGTAACTTACTTGGTTCTTTATCCTCTTTTCAGATTGCTGTTCGGTACGCTGTATCCCGCTTATGCTTCTTACAAGGCTGTGAAGTCCAAGGACGTTAAACAATACGTGAGTAACTTTTTTAAAATTAGTTTTGGTTGAGCACGCACTTTTTTATAGTATTTCAGTAGGTCAAGTTGTCAGAATGTTGTTTGATTTTAAAAGGAAACTTTCATTAAATATGTTATATTAGAAAAAAAAACAAGAACAAGTGAGTTGAATTCAGTATCAAAAGATTTCAGTTTTTGAGATTCTTAAGCTGAAATAATTTTATTCATTCCTCAATATAATTCGTAAAAATATATACAGCGACACCATCAATATTCGCACTACATGGGGAGCTGTTTTGAAATTTGAATTTTGCTTGAAAATACGGATTGCCTCTGTAATTTTTCAAAAGTGTCCCAGGAAACAGTTATTCAGTTTTAAATTTTAGCCCCCCCACCGAATTTCATCTCTCTACCGTCACTCCAAGTCATTCTAATTTTTTTAGAATTTTTGCTCTACCGATTCGAACGAAATATTTCATAATTTTCATATTGGTGATATGTAGGTCCTAGGTTGCATGTGCCAATTAAAATTAAGCTATTTATAATACATTGTCAAGCAAATTCTAACTACGAAAAGATATTTAAATTATATTTATTATTAAAAAAATCCATATGATGCAGACTTCAGTAAATAAGAGTGCTAACTAACAAAAAGAAGATCTCACTTTTAGTATTAATGAATAAAAAAGATTCACATTGAATGTAGTCATGAATTGATAAATGTAAAATTAAATTCTGAAAAAAATAAATGATTATGTTATGAGTAAGTCGTCACCCAATAAAAACTTTTTGAATTTGGTTTCAATAAATTGAAACCACATAATTCGTGTTATTGTGCTTGTGTTGTCAAGCAGGGCCGGATTTGGGAGAGGACAGGCGAGGCTCCTGTCCTAAGGCCTCTACAACAGAGGGGCCCTCACAATAGAGATAAATCAAATATCCAAATTTTGACGGGCTAGCCACTTTTACATTTTTATTTCAAACAATGTTTTACGTGTACAGACATAAAAATATTGTACTTCATTATTATTGTTGAAATTATTTTATTTGTTGGCAATATATTTTTGAAAGAGTTAACAAAAAATTGTGAAATAAACTAAGGGCCTGGCCTCCTTTCCATCGTCGTCCCAGGATCTTTTTGAAATTATGTATTGAATTTTATCAATTTATTTTATGAATGGAGAAGAGATTGGATAATTCTCAGTGCACTATTTCGCAAGTTTTGCAGGCTGTAAACTTCATTTTGATTCAGCAATATTGTAAAATAAGTCAATGTGGATGTGGACATATGAGAATACTATAAATTACAGTTTTTGACAAATTTGCAAATTGATAGGATCATCTCTAAAGGATACTTCCAGTCATTTATAGGTTTTGAATCAAATACGAAGGGCTAATTGATACATTTGCTCAGAAATGTCACTTGTCAGTCAATTTTGAAAGATATTGATTCAACGTTTATATAATTATTTGGCAAACTTGAAGTTTTCTATAAGTATTCGAGAAAAGGCATGTCCCGTCATCCTTTTCCAATTCGAATTAATATTTTTTTGTTTTTGAAACAAGGCAGAATTTATGAGGCGTACCTTTTACTGACAAATTGGATAAATTTCTATCTGAATTTTATTCAAACGCAGTTTGGTAATTTCACCTCAATATTCGATTTATTCGAGAGGGGGATGATTTCAGAGGAATTAAAACACATACATGCCAGAGGTAACTGTTGTATTCTATTTCTATTAAATTTTTGCAGATATTTCTTCGGTAACATAATTTGCATAATTAAAATGTATTCCGCTGCCTCCAATAATATCTACCTAGTTATTCAAACGTGTCTTTCATCACAGTTGTCTCTCATTAACTTGTACAACAATATTTGAATCATTATCTTGGACAAGTTGCGACTTTCAGTGGTTATAATTTGCATGGGAAAACTTTATTTCAACCAATATATGTCCAACTATTTGGAATATACAAGCGTATCGTAGGCGAAAAAGTAAATTAAATATTTTTCTGCATCATAATTTTATAGGAGTAACAGAGGTCCAAGTACACTTCCTTGGGTAACACCTTTATTATCTTTTATTCGTCCAGATACCTAATTGGTTGTACAATTTCACGAATATCGCAAGTATGACAAGTTGAATTGAATTTTTTATATATCAAAACGATTGAAAAATTTCGTAGCACAATAAAACACTATACTAATTGTTTAGCAGTCGATCAAGTTATAAGAAAACTTTGTAGAGAATTATAGTTTTCGTATTGGTCACATAATAAGGGGGATAAAGGGCCAAAATTTGAACCCTGCGTTACACCTGATGTGGTTGGATAGTGAACAGATTGTTGCTCTTCAATTTCAACAGTAGTGAAAACTACTGTGGTGTGTTGCCGAAATGCCAGATACCAAAAGCATGCAAATTTATTAGAAATATATTTGTGTGGATTAATTGTTGTATTATCAGTTTAACGTATAAACTTCACAGGAAGAAGTTGGAATGAAGTGAATTATTCATTATATAAATTGTAAGAAGGGATCTACAAGAGCATTGAGCCATGTTTTGATAATTCGAAATTTGGAGGCATATCTGTTAATTGATGATACTGTCTTTATGCTAATGGTAAATGTTAAGTTATTTGAATATGTACTTGCGCTTTGTACTGTTGTTATGTGTTGAGGAATCATCCTGTACCTTAGCACCATGTAAAATACGGAAATATCCTTTTTAAAATAGTTTGTAGGTAGTTGGGCTTTCCTAAATGTGTTCTTTTCAATCAACAACCCAAGAAAGGTCCTTTGATCATATTTTAGGACAGGGAATTTTAGAGTTTGTTAAATTCAGGTAGTGAAGAAATATCATTTTGAATTTATTTCTGTTGCTGTCCTCGCTCTTCTACACATCGATTCATTTTTAATTTATACATTCCGCATTACGGGAAATGTTGAAAAAAATGCTATATAACATAATTAGCTTCGATCAACATATTACAAGTATTAAATAATACAAAAATAAAATAAACTCGTTAAATTGTAACAACGGAAAATAAATGAAAGGTTGTATGTAAGATACAGTCCTTAATGAAGTTTGGCGAACTTTTGTTAATATCACACAATCATCGATTTATTGACTTGCATTTGTTAGTGAAATTAAGTTTATATCCATTCTTTAAGGATAGTTGAATCTATCCTAGAATCAATTATCTGATTGAAGTAACAACAAATGTTTCTACACAATAAACTGTATATTGAGCTGATTTTGTCTTGTCTTTCATTATAAAAGAAACCTTGTCACAATGTTGAATGATTTTTGGTAGATCCTATACTTCTAAGATCTTCGAAGAAATGTTCACTTTCAAGGTGCTTTTCTCCACAAAATTTTAATTTCCTGACTTTCCGATGTTTTCTCACACATATTCATTGAAGGCCTGTGACATACTTGATCATTGTTAATACAACCAAACGAAACTTGAATGAACGCTATAAAGTAAGGTTTGCAACGTAATAATTTTAATGTTACATACTGAAATAAGGAAATGGGCGAATGCATCTTTTCAACAGAAACCAAAATATTTCCCAATTCGACCCATATAATGTGTTATTGCGATTGTTTCTATTCCAGTTGTATATACATTTTAGAGAGCGATGGCATTCACGTTAGTTACCATCATTTTGTAACTCGTTATTATTTGTTATGGTTCATGTATGTTAACTTAGTGTGACCAGATTTATATTTGGAACTTATTTATGTACGACTTCCGTTCAAATTAGAGTAGTCGTCGATTTGTCCGACACACTAAATTCCAATGAAAACTTGGTCGGAATACTGGAATAGATACAACCGAGGACGAAAATAGGACACCAAGAGATCGAAGAAAGGTGTCATCTTAGGAATGTTTCAGTTCAAGATTGAGATTTGAATGCAATGGGAAACTCGTCCCACAGGAAATATTTTGTTCATTATCATGGTTTATTGAGTCATTTGAGAAATTGTCGCTATACCTCTCCACGAAAATCAATCTACCGGTATTGACAACTTATCGAATACTGCGTCGATAATTATCTCGATTCTGGTGTGTAGGAAAAGTTATGTTGCCATTACATTATATGTGACGGAATTGGTGAGAAAATGACATTTTT
The DNA here is from genome assembly GCF_025532065.1 of Leptinotarsa decemlineata. Lineage (NCBI taxonomy): Eukaryota > Metazoa > Arthropoda > Insecta > Coleoptera > Chrysomelidae > Leptinotarsa > Leptinotarsa decemlineata. The sequence goes on from NW_027412690.1 coordinate 8,648,742, forward strand.
CACTCGCTTGATATGCGCTCATGAGAAATATGTCGTTTTTCTCACTTGTTTTGCAATATACTATTCTCACTATTTATTCAAAATACGAGGTCAATTGAAAAAATGAGGTGGATTTTTATTTTTCTCAAAAATATTTATTCATCAATTTCTATTGTGTCTCCTTCAAAGTAGTCCTCCTCATATATAATACACTTGTGCCAGTGTTTTTATAATCCTCAAAATAATTCTGATATCCACTTTTTGATATATCTCTCAGCGATTCAGTTTGATTGCCTCAATCGTCACAAAACGCCGTCCTTTCATTGCTCTCTTCAATCGTGGGAACAGGATAAAGTCGCAATGGGTTGAATCTGGTGAATACGGTGGCTGAAGCATTATTATAGTGTTGTTTTTGGTCAAAAAATTACGAACAAGCAGTGACGAGTGAGCAGGTGCATTATCGTGATGCAAAAGCCATGAATTGACCGTATGACCATGTGACAATAACTTCTGATGTACTAAGCCGCTTTTAGGGAAAAAAGACAGTGAGCAAAACCTTGACATTTGATCGATCTTGGCGTACTGTTTTTGCTCTTAGCTCTCCTGGGTTCTACCATTGGACGATTCAACTTTGGGTTCGATGTCATAACCATATGCCCCTGATTCGTCACCAGTTATGACCCTTTTAAGCAAATCTACTGTTATGGTTTGGCCCAGTTATGTATGTACCTATGTATATAATAGGGAGGATGACTGTATTCCCACAGCACTTAGGCCACATGTGACCCATTGTACATCCTCCCAAGGAGTTGTCCTTCTAGGTCATCGTCCATCCTGTCCTTTCCAGGAAGGTGGACAGGTCACTAGGAGACATCTCCTTCATATTGGTAGGTGTAGGCCAAGACTCGCCGAACACACACTCTCTTTGGCAACCTTGAGATATCTCGCGGCGGCCTCCGCGAAGGTTTTGGAAGCTGCAGCGACATTACTGTCGTTGTACGGCTTCTTCAACCTTCCTGGGGTTCCCCTAGTGGAGGTATTCAAGTGAGGGCGCTTTCCTGCAGGGACAGCCTGTTCCTTGCCTTTATTCAAGGCGGAGATCATGGCGCCCGTAGCAGGAAGTGCCCTTGTTGTTAAAGGTGGAGTGGGAGAGGTGGAGGATGCACTTATAGTTGCTGCCACTCCTGCCTCTTTCTCTCTCTTTCTCCTTTTGGCCTCGGCGTCGCAAATGCGCCGCCTTTGTATTACATCACGAGATGATCTGCTAAGTCCGGCCTCATTCGGAGCCGTGGGGTGGACATTCCTGTCCATCCCCAGCGACTGCCATAGATTGAGGTGAGCACTTCTCAGCCTCGGAATTGGTTTTTGTTGTGTCTGTTTTGTTTGTATCATTTATGTGTGTTCCCACGAGTAGCAACGGGATAGTTGGTCACCTCTGGCAGAGCCCCGCATTACCAAAGGAAGGCTGATTACAATGAGTTTTCGCCCGGTTTCCCAAGGGGATAGTTCGTAACCGCATATCAACCTGCGGCCATTCAGCTGTCGGCAAGATTCCTTACACCTTAGCTTGGGAAGGCTGGGTAGTTTTAGTTCCCCTCACCCTACTTATTTCTGCCACTGACCAGGAGTCCGGCGATCCCGTTAGTAGGGCCACATATTGGCTTCCCGGACAGGGCCCCCAGTCCCCTAGCCGTTCCCCTATCCGCTACCTGGGGACGCGCCCTATAGATAGCCCAACCCATGGGGGTTTGGCCCAGTTGCAGAAAGTTATTGAATCACACGCTGATCACCATACAGTAGCCACAATTTTGGTGGGTTTTCGCCTTTGGTAAGTGCCTGGGTGGCTCATCAGTGTCCAACCACTATCCTGAACGTCTCTTGTCGTCGTAGAGGATGCAGTTTTAATCACAAGTGACGTTTCAATCCAAAAAAGGATCGTTTTGGTTGCGCAAAAGCAAAGAAGAACAGACCTCTTAACGTGACAATTTCTGTCTATCATTCAAATCGTGGGGCGGCCGTTTTTTCGAGCTTCCTGACCCTTCCAATACTTTTTGAACCATCAAAAACTGCATGGCAGCTGACGCCCAGTTCTTCCGCCATCTCACGCACCTCAAGTGATGGGTCAGTCTTTATCAGTGTCCTCAAATCCTCGTCCTGGATAATTGTAGGTCGACCACTTCAATCCTCATCTTCGAGGCTAAAGTCTCCGGAACAAAACTTCGCAAACCAAACACACAGCAAAGAAACGGACGAAATTTTTTAAATAATCTAATAGACTTTTGCATCATTCTAGGAGGTCGACCTTAAATATAGATGTGGAGATTTTATTTTGAGATAGAAATACTCATTCAAGTGAAATGGCAAATAAATCCTAAATAATGGAACCTTACCGCAAATTGACTAAATTATTCCAAAATAGATTAGTCACATTAGCGATTCTGCAACATTGAGTCGTTTACTTTTTCAAAGTTTAGGTAGTGCTAATTTTCAGACCCAATAAATAATTTTTCAAAAATTTTCTGGTTTCATCTTATTTTCTTAAAATCTTGTGCTGGAGAATAATAGTTACATTTCTAATGACAACATTATTTTCAGGTAAAATGGATGATGTACTGGATAGTTTTTGCCCTTTTTACCTGTATCGAAACCTTCACAGATGTCTTCTTGAGTTGGTAAGTAAATATAAGGTATATAATTGTTTGTCTGGAAAGTCACATAAGTACTGTTGAACAAAATTGTTGTTAACACAAGTACACTAAATAAGTCATTCGATATTGATACTGCGTAAAAATCTACCCCTTGTCAACCATTCCCTCTTCATTTTAACACGTACATGTTGAAAATTCCAAATGGAAATAACAGTCGAATGTTACTTTATTTGAAAAGCCTTTCAATGTTGTATTCAACCCTGTAACATTTTTGATATTACAACGGTAGCAACGTCAAAAAAAAATACTTTTTTGAAGTTCATGTTTCATTTCAAAATTGAAAATGAAACTACCCAAAAAAATGTTCTTCAACAAGTGCTCAAAATGAGCGCCATTAACTTGCATACAATAGTATAAATGAGGCTCTGGTTCCTCCCTTACATTGTGAAGAATAGCATCAGTTAGTAGCCTACAGTACATGATAATTTTCTCCCCTGAGTTGTCTACAGAAGTTGGCTGTGTCTCGTGGACTTTTGATTTCAACCATCTCCATAACAGAATTCAAGTGGTGTCAAATCGGGGAATCTGGATGATCATTCTGTAGAACCTCTCCTTCCAATCCACCCACCTGGAAAGTAGTTATCGTGGATCTAACGCTTTGGTATTATGCAATGGGAAGAAACGCCATCGAAATGAAAAACTAACCCATTTCGCACTAAGAAATTCAATTGTATGGCGTTGTTAACGCTGGCATAACTTTATTATCACCTTGCTTCAAAAATGGATGGTTCCATAATATGATTACCCAAAATTTCTACTCAAACATTTAGTTTTTGGGGATTTGGACTGGCATTTAGCATGCCATGTTGTTATTTTATTCACTTGGAAATTTTGATGATTCACCTGCCAAAGGCACATTTATCTGAGAAATATCTGTTGTACAACAAGGTTGGCTTATGGTTTGCACGTTCTGTCGAAAAATGTGTTGAAAATCTGTTTTTCCATTAACCAGCTGTCTCATCCCTACGAACGACAACCCTCAGAAGTAGAAACTTGTGCGAGCTAAGGATTAACGAGGTCTTAACTTTTAACGTGTGATTCCTAACACGGGTTGGACGATAGCAAGTGAAAATCAAGCTTTCAGGCTGGGGCTTGAACCACCGACCGACACGGCGGTCAATTCGAGTGAGTGAACAAAGATCCCACGTCGAACCGACCAGCTACCGACCGACCTTTCAATAGGTCGCATGCATATTTTTTTCTAATTGTTCTAATCGATTATATAATGCATACAAATACTGGAAACATGAGATAGATGCCAAAAACATGAATAATTAGTCAGAAAAAAATATTGACAATTCAAACGGTCGACCATTTGGCGGGATCATGTGACGTCAAAGTACGTGTCAACAAAGCGTGTAAGAACAATAATAGAATATATAGAACAGGATATAAATAAATGTTGTTGACATGGACTTTCACGTCATCCTAAGATCCTACCAATCCCGTTGCGTTTTACCTAATTTGAATCTCTCTCGTAATTTTTACGTTTTCAATTATGAACTATTTAAAATTTATAAAGTATATAGTCATGTGAACTCATTTACATTGATCTGGTATCAGAATAGATTAAGAAAAAAATTAAAATGAGCTATTTTATATTACATGCATATGACCTATTCATTCATCATTTTAATTTTGTAAGAGTGGAATTTGTGTCGATGAAGAGATGTTAATACGACTAACTCTTGATCTTAGGACAATTTAGTCAATAACTGCGTTTTTTTCATTAAGGCATCTTGATCCTATAACTGCGATATTAATGCCTTCGTTATTGACTATTCCTGAACGGTTATCTTGTCTATTATTAAAAATAAAACTTTTTTAGGACTAAACTGTGTTTTTTTTTGTGATATAGCTCATAGTTGTAATGTCAAAAATTTTACAGAGTTAAATAAAGAACTGAAAGGCTTTTCCAATGAAGTGTCAGTAGACTATTATTCCGTTTGAAGTTTTTGACCTGAGGGGGTGACTGATAAGGAGTTGTGTCGAAAACATGAATACATAAACTTTCTTCTTCCTGAAAAGAATATTCTCTCAATAGATTTCTATAGAAGAACTTCAAGGAAAAGTATTCGTTACTTTGAATGAAAATGAATTTTCCAAGTAAGTTTATGTTGATTATCTGTGACTATTACTATTACGATAGTTCTCTCCTTTCGTATATCAATTAATAACTTTTTGAAATTTCTACTTCATTTAGAGTTATATTGAAAATATAATCACTGACATCAAATTCAAAAGCTTATACATATCACGTGAAAAATCTAGTAGAAGTGCTAGGTATGTCAACAATGTTTTTTTAATAAACTCGAAATTTGAGAATATGTGAAATGAACATTGCTTTATTGATTTTTTTGTCCAGGTTTCCATTTTACTTTGAAATAAAAATCATACTAGTCATCTGGTTGCTGTCACCAGCCACGAAGGGTTCCAGTATTTTATACAGAAAATTCGTTCATCCTACTCTCAGCTCTAGAGAACAGGTAAGATTCCAGAATTTGATTTCCGATGAACTTTTCGTTACTGAATGAACCGGCCAATCACTTGCATCACTCTCAACCTTGATAGTCTGGAACATTTATGTAGTGCTTGTGTTCGGTTCTTAAGATAGTTCCATTTGTACTACTGCTTAATTTACAGCATTGAAGACCTATGCTTGTAAAATCTTTTTTTTTTTTCGGGTCATCTTTTTAACTAATCAAACCCAGACTTTTACTATAAAATATCATCGATATTTTCAAGGAAATCGATAAATACATCTCGAAAGCCAAAGAACAGAGCTACAACAAGCAGGTTCTTGATCTCGGCTCAAAAGGAGTTTCAGCTCAGCTGTAGCTTGTAAAAACATATTTTTCTCTTTTTTTTTCGGTTCATGTTTTTCAACTAATCAAACCCAGACTTTTACTATAAAATATCATCGATATTTTCAAGGAAATCGATAAATACATTTCGAAAGCCAAAGAACAGAGCTACAAGCAGGTTCTTGATCTCGGCTCAAAAGGAGTTTCAGCTCAGCTGTAGCTTGTAAAAACATATGTTTCTCTTTTTTTTTCGGTTCATGTTTTTTTACTAATCAAACCCAGACTTTTACTATAAAATATCATCGATATTTTCAAAGAAATCGATAAATACATCTCAAAAGCCAAAGAACAGAGCTACAAGCAGGTTCTTGATCTCGGCTCAAAAGGAGTTTCAGCTCAGCTGTAGCTTATAAAAACATATATTTTTTTTTCCGGTTCATGTTTTTTACTAATCAAACCCAGACGTTCACTATGAAATATGAAGAATTAATTTTTTGTGTCACTTTTAGGAAATCGATGAATACATCTCAAAAGCCAAAGAACAGAGCTACAAGCAGGTTCTTGATCTCGGCTCAAAAGGAGTTTCAGCTCTTATGCAAACAGCTCTAAAGGTGAGTCCTTTTTAGAATATTTAACTTGGTTTATTTTTCTGTGTGCTATTTAATTTCCGCCTATCACACAATGAATGGAACAAAAGATATGTGAGTTGTTTTTATTTGGATGATTCCATTCCAAGGTTGACAGACCATGGTCATTTTCTAGTAAGAACCTAACCGGTGACTAGCTTTAGCCACCGAGGCCGGTTGATTGGTTGATATTGGCGTCGTCGGATGGTCAGAACCAAAATTATCACCTAACTTACTAATTGAACCCATCAGCAAGGAAAAGCATTCCCAATACCTTCAGGTCACCTGTAGACTGGAATATCGTCTACGGTAGTCGTAATGATATATTGAAGAGAATTCAGTTGATTGGTCGATATTGACATTGTCGGCTGTTCAAAGTGACCGCAGCCTTCCCATATGAATGCATATGTGAGTCATTTACCTGATGATACACTAGATTCAGCCATGCAGGGCTTTTTCGCCTCTAGTTTAGGTGAATCACTGTTTAATTGAAAGGGTGTGCTGGCAGATCCTTGGGATTTTCTGCTCTTGAAGAGCCGATAAGTCGCTTCCTGGTTGCACCACCTACCCTCCTAGGCTTTTCAAGAGTTGAAGGACTGAGAAGATCTTGCTCTTTATCCGATGTTACAATGATGATAGCCGGAGTAATTCAGTTAATGTCTTGTGTAGACTTAGGATCGGATTATTCGGTTCTACGATTAGCTACGGAAAGGAGATCCATCGCTACAAAGCCAGAGGCTTTTTAGGATGAGAGGGTGTTCCGTTGGGGACAGAGTTGGCTCTAGAGTCATACACCCTTCGGCTCGCATAAACACACCTTAGGATGAAGGTTAGGATTGTTTGGTCGACGTCCATCTCTTCTGTAGACTAAGGATCGGATTAGTTGGTAACTTCATGGTCCATGAAGGATTCTACGAGTTGCTACGGAAAGGAGATCGATCACGACAGAGCCGTGAAAAGTCTTTATAAGACGAGAGAGCGTCCAGAACCTCAAAAGTTCCTTTGAAGATCACTGGTGGGCTCAGTGTCATACATTCTTCCGTAGGGATGCAAACAATTTAGGAAGAGGAGTCGTTTAGGACTCTTACTTCGACGGGAGACAGCCACACCTCCCGGATCTCCTCTGCAGGAAAATTCCTTGGCTAGTTCATTACTAAATAAATATACCGATACTGAGTCATAAAACAATGTATAAAACATCTCTTTTGTTTCATCAAGCACAATTTGTTTTCATTTAATATTATTAACATTTTTTTTATTTTTCACGCTTTTAGTCAGTTACTCAGATCCCGCCATCCCTATTAGTCTCTTCCCTGTCCGATTCCCACTTATCGACCCACACTGAACACAAAGTAGACGGAGTCAAAAGATCCAAAACAACCGATTATCTAATGGATACCAACTTTTCCGAAGACGAAGATTTCTCCGACAGTCCTGTACCGGTAAAATCGGAAAAAAAGGTTTCTAAAGAAAAAGCGACTGCCAAAAAGGCTTCCAAATCTAAAACAGCAGGCACTAGGAAAAGTTCCAGAAAGACTAAGGAAGTTAAGACTGATGTAGATAATAGCGACTGAACTTACTGAACTTTGCCGTTAACTACTACCGTGCAGTAAACTCATTTGCAAATATTTTGATATTGGACAACATACAAATGATTTGGTGGGAGGATTTTTCTGAATACTTATCATTTTGGAGCCTCAACCAACCAAATGATTCGTTTTTGTCCCAAACATATGATGTCAATAGATTTTTTACAAATATAGGCTTCACCACATGGTTATTATTTGGCAGATATGTTTTCGAAAAACACAACAGTTCATACCAATTACCTGAAGTTTAGCAGAAATGATGTTTTATATTGCCGATTAGAAATGTTAAAACAGATACTAGTCTTCCAATCTCACATTCACCTTTCTGGGTATTTTGTAGTGGAAAACATTGTTTTAAATAAGAGAAGGTGAAATGAATTTCCATAGTTTTGCCATAATCTCAATTATTAATCATGACTGTTGTGTGATTGTAAGTGTGTTTTTATGATTAATGTTGATGTCGTGTGCTGTGACTTTTTAGGTTGAAGTCATCATTTTAATTTATAGGAATAATTAGATATCTGAATAATTTTTTAAAGTTCTTAAGGTTATGTTGATTGAAAGTTCCTTAGAAGCGGAAAGGTGTATTTTTTGAAATATTTTATAATATTAGGATGTGATTAGCGTATAATTATTTTAGGATGTGATTTTTATGAAATAGATTTACAAATAAAAGAAGTCGTAGGTATATTGCATTTCATTTCACAATATTCAATTTTTGGCACTTGACAGAGAAAACGACAGTCCCCAAAATAAAAAAAGCAATCACAAAATAATGGATTATACTTTTTGTATTGAAACTGAAGGTACTACTTGGAAATTCCAACTTCCTGTGCCTCTTCCTCGTTGCGACTGACAATTTTTACTGCAACTAATGTTCTTTGAATACATAAGTCACAATTAACCTTTGCTGAATTAACTAAACATAATTCCTATATGATTTTCTCATAATCTTTCTCTGGAATTCATCCGAAACCTTAGCAACACACAATTTGATTCAATGGGCTGCTAAGTGTGCACTGCATGGCTTTTTCACCTATTCACCAAGTAAGTATCATTTTTAATTTGCACTTTTTTTAAAAGACTTTAGAGTAGTTGAAATTACGTACTAATAATGTATAACTGCCACACTAGTTTTTTTTTATTATTTTCGTCAACATGAAAATTGTGTGATCGGGATTCGATGAAGTCGACGAAGGCCGTTTTTGCCTGGTTCTGTTTCACGAAGGTTCTACAGGTGAGAAAATTATTGACGTGCTTAAAAAGATGGTATCTGAAAATAATATTATGAATATAGTGGTCTAACTGAAAAACAAACCTAGTTCAGTTATTGATGAGATACCTCCAAGAATTTTCAGCTCCTCTTACACACTTGTCAATTCATCACTGCAGTCAGGAAAATTTACAAATCTGATGAAAATTGCTGTTGTATTTCCGCTGTTTAAAAAAAGCGACCCTTCTATATTAGACAACTACTGGCAAATTTTCTTACTGTCGTCCACTTTGAAAAATAAATAAATAAATATATCAACATGGTTTTCGAAAAAAAAACGACTCTGTGGCATCTCAATTCTGTATATTCCGAACTTGATCAGAATAAATATGTCGTCTGAGTTATACTCAATCTCTCAAAACCTTTCGACAGTATAGATTTAACAATTGTGAGGAATAAATTTGGATCACCTGGACATTAGAGAAAATATGTTGGATTGGAAGAACTCTTACTTGCAAATTGCATCTCTTCTTATAAAGATGGGAGCAACCTGTCTAGAAGTTGTAATATTCCATTAGGAGTTTCTCAGGGGCCTGTAATAGGTCTATAATTTTTTTATTGTACAAAGTGGGCCGAATTGGACACTTCCAAAGGGAAACACCTGCAAACAAAATAGATGAAAACTGATAGCTGTATTTAGGGGTCAAATCTTATGACAAACTTAACGGTGAAAACCGCATCGTTTCTAAGGTACAGCATGTTTTTCGAAAATGTGCATTTTCGAAAAGTGGCTGGAACTTTTTTCCTGTCAGAAATTTCTTGTTTCTGTGAAAACATGCTCGAAGCACTTTTTTACGTGAAATTCAATGGTGTTAAAAACTTATTTTTTCAAATGAGATATCAAAAGTATTTGATGGAAAACTATTTTTTCAAGAAGACACCATGTATTTATTTATTTATTTATTTATTTATTTGCACTTTGGTACATTGAGTACATGTGCTAAGTCATAATTAAAAAACAAAAATAAAACTACAGAAGTTGAACAATACAAAAACAATAAATATGGTTCACGTCCACAAACTTTCACAACATAGAAGTATTATATAAAAAATCGGAGAAGCTCTAGCAAATACTCTCAAAATGTCATGAAAAAGTGTCGTGCAAGAATTCCTCAAGACTGTAGTAACACTTCTGTAAGAGAAGTTTCTTCACCTCAATTTTAAAAAGTTTATCTGACTCGATTTTCCTAATAGATGCCGGCAAGTTATTATAACAGTTTGTTGTATTAAATAGTGGGGAGCATCTAAAGTGAGCCGTTTTGTGTGAGGGGGTTCTTAACAGTTTCCCATGACGGGTGTCTCTAACATGTATATCCGCATTTGTGACAAATTCAGTTATATTGTTACGGGCAAAAGTGACACACTTCAAGATAAATAAAGAAGGTGCCGTCAATAGGCCCTCTCTTAAGAAAATTGGTCTACAACTATCTTGAAAATCTATATTAAAAATTAGTCTCAGCAATCTTTTCTGAGCAACAAAAACTCGTGGAAATTCCCTTGCACATCCCCAAGAAATGATATTAAAGCTGACGTGAGAATAAGCCATAGAAAAATAGACATTCATCAATCCAAAATTATCTAGAGTGTTTTTCAATTGTTTGATTGAGTAATATGCGGAATTGAGTTTGTTGCAGACCTTCTGAATATGACCGCTCCAGGTCAAATTTTCGTCTAAAGACGTTCCTAAAAACAAGACTTCGCTGGAAGATCGAATACCATTTATTGTGGAAGAGTCACTGCTGAAATTTTTCCCAATAACGTTGACACCACGCACTGAATTTATCTATTATTTTATTTATTTTGTCTGACAACTCAACTTCGTTTTTGTCGGCCACAGTAATTGCAGTGTCATCCGCAAACATGGTTATGTGACACTCAGAAAAGAATTCAGACAGGTCATTTATGAAATTGAGGAACAACAATGGTCCCAGGACAGAACCTTGAGGCACTCCTAGTTTTACATCTTTGGGACTTGATAAAATTCCATTGCAGCTAACTATTAGACTACGGTTTTCCATATATGATTTCACCCAGTTCAATATATTATTTGGGAAACTTAGGCCTGCAAGTTTAATTATAAGAAATTCGGAAGAAATGGTATCAAATGCTTTTGACAAATCGAAAAAAATTGTTACAACTAGTTTATTCGAGTCAACCTGTGTATAAATGAAATTTAATAAATGGTATGAATGGTATGATTCAATTGATTTGTTCTTCCTGAAGCCATATTGGTTATTACTAAAAAGATGATTTTGATCCATGTAATTCAGAATTCTGTTACTAACAACTTTCTCAAACAGTTTAGAGAGGGAACAAAGTAAAGATATCTGTCTGTAGTTGTCTACCTATATTCCTGCATATTCCAAAAGAGCTTAAAATTACCTTTCCAAAAATGTAGCACACTTGATGTTTTGCTAGAGTCATCTTTGAAATACAAAGCTCTTAGGTTTTCTCATGTAGACTTCGAAACGCACACTTTGATCAAGTGGGCTTTGGAAGATGCGACGATAAAACACAAAGAAATTGTTGAGTAGTAGCTATCAAATGTTGAGAAAGCTTTCATAGCACTAATTAAAAAGCATAGTTTCAATAAAACTAATAACAATTTATACTATATTTACTACTAATAAATGAGACTTCAACAATAATAATAATGATGAAGAACAAAAAATGAAATATATTTCTTCAGAGGTGTTCGAAATGTCTACCAGCTTCTCCCACACACAGGCGACACCTTTTCGGAACGTTTTTGCCAAAGCCATCATTTCAATAGGAGTGCGAGAAACAAAACTTTTTCCACAGGTAAAAGTCCATAGGCGTTAGGTCCGGTGACCTGGCCTGCCAACGGTTGGGTCCTTGGTTGGCTATAGACTTATTACCAAAATTCATCAACAAGGGGTTCAATATTTTGCCTTAAAGTTTCTAAATACCTCTGAGATGTGAACGAGCCCATAATTATACGCATTAAAACACCTGCTCACATACTAAATCCAAATATTCCTTGACTTCTCTGCTCCACAATTGAATGGGGATTTTGTTGTGTCCAAGTATAAGAATTGTAACGGTTGAAAATGCCGGCACTGCTCACCATAGCTTCTTCTGTCAAAATGTAACTTAACTTAACCACGCACTTACAAATTTCCAGAACCACTGGCAAAGCCATGTGGCATTCAAAATCTACTGGTCTGAGTCAATGAACTCTTCTGGTCCTGTATACCAACAGCTTCTAAAACGATTTTTTCTTCCAACTCCTTATCTCTATTTGATTCATATAATTTTATCTTTTTTCTTTCAAAACGACCACCATCAATTAGGTTGTTACGCAATTTTGCGAAAATGTCTCTAAAAAGTTGTCTTCTCTCAGGTTACCTCCTGTGATACAAATTGCTTGCTGCTTCTGCATTTTTCCCAGTTTGTAAAAACAAACTATCATATCCCATTTTTCATAATTCTCATACTTCATTGTGAATGTGTTTGAAAATTGAAAAAACCACTAGTTGAAGAGCGTCTTTACTGCTTACAGCAAAATTTGACAGGTATCAGTAAAGATTTGCATTCTGTTTTATCGCCGCATTGTCCAAAGCCTACTTGATCAAATTATGTGTTTCAAAATTTCTGTATTTCAAAGATGTCTCCAGCAAAACATCAAGTGTGCTACATTTTTGGGAAGATAGTTTCACGAGCGAGGATTTAACGATGAACGAGAATGTTTCCTGTTTGTTCACCAAACTCGAACAATTGTTCATTCAGTTGCAGTTTCGAAAGAATGTATCATGTTTCCCACCAACCAATTTCCTGGAGTCTTTGAAGTCTACTAGATACTCTTTAGGACAACAAGAGGATTCGTCCGAATTCTTGTGGTTCTTGTTGAATACTCTTCGTGAGCAAAAAAATAGCAGAATCAATACTCCTGACCGCTCCCATCTTGTATTTGTAGATCTTTTGCTGGGAAAATCCTCACTTATTAACATTGTAGTAAATGTTCAAGAGGTAGCAAAAATGTATGTGATTTTCTGGAACTTCAACTAGCATTTCCTAATTTGACTGATAACCACTCCGTACAAAGCTTATTGTAAAATCATCTGAAAATGGAACTTTTAACGGGTAATGATCAACTGTATTGCCAAACATGCGCCAAACTTACTGACTATTATAAGAAAACAAGTATATCTGAGGCACCAGTCAATCTAATAATAACACTCATGATCTTCAAACATGACTCAACCTCTGACGGATGCACCAAACTCTTACGAAAGTTCGAAATAGAAGAACACTTCAATCTAGCAGACCACTATTATAATCTTCATGCAGTCATTGTTCACTGTGGTTCTGACGTTGAATCAGGTCATTATTACGCATTGGTCAAAGACGAAACGGACTGGTTTAAATTTGACGATAGTCGTATCACTAAGTGTTCTAGCAATGTTTTGAATTAACCCATTAGTGCTCAGAACTAAAAATGTCGAATTTATTGATATTGCAATGTCTTTTCTGCTACTATATAATCACTCGAGCAATTGAAAAATATGTAAAAAAATATTTCCTTTTCAAGGACTCCAGAAACGCTTGGCAACCTGAGTTGCCACTGAGCCTTTAGGGCATTTGAAGTATGTCAACAGGTGATGATATTATAAAGAATATTATTTGAAGATTCATATAAACAAAAAGTTTGATCATTCATTTTATTTATTATACAAAACTACACTCTAGCATATTACATATTATGGAATGGTTCAAAACATTCGGAATGAAGTGGCACTTTGCATTTTGAGCAGAGGTATACAGTACGGTTGTGACACATCTTACACCGCCTGTACTTTGACTCTCCTTTCACAATAAGGTGATTCCTTCCATCTCTTCTTATGTCATGAAGGGAAACAGATCTTGAATAAGATGATGATGATCCAGGTCTGATAGCAGGAGTACCATATAAAATTAATAATTGCAGAACAACCTGTCTTCTGAACTGCAAAAGTGGCATATCGTGTCCTAGCTATCTATAGAGGAGCCATCCCTGTACGCAACATTCATCCACACTCCAAGCAAACATAGGCCACCACCATTTCTTGATTCTTATTCTTGTCCTGTAGGTACTTGTGAATTGATCATTGAGATCAACCCCTCCCATATTTGAATTGTATTGAGATATTGGTTTAGGTATTTTCACAGTTATCTTTTTTTTTCAGTACGACTATATCTCTGAATACTCCTGAGTGGATTTACTTCATCACAGTTTGACAGAACGGTAACCACAGAATTGTCATTTCAGGAAACTGCGATCAGTTTTCCATTTCCAACAGTTACAAATTTTCCTCTTTCAACCTTCTTGAATTCTTTCTTGGGTGGTAAATTCATAGCTTTGCCTATTCTGTTTTCTCGTAGAGTACCGGTTCCTCCCAATTCCCTTTTACATAACTCTTCCAGAAGAGAAACTGAAGTGAACAAATTGTCGAAATATAGTTTTGTTCCTTTGGGAACATTGCAGTGATCCACGAAACCAATTACCACATCACCTCCCTGACCAAGACCAGTATCAGGCAATTTGGTATTTGATCCACAGTAAGGTTCTACATCCACTATCACCCACATCTTGAACCCAAACCTTATACGTTTTCCGCGAATAAACTGTTTCGCGTGATGACGGCCATAATATGGTATGATACTTTCGTCAATTGAAAGAGAACCTTCACATGGAACTTGCTTGAATGACTCATTCAAATAATCAAAAAGAGGTCTTACTTCATAAAAACTATCCATGTCAATATGTGTGTTATCATTCAGGTGAATATATCGTAAGATTTCTTCGAACCTGCGTCTGCGCATTGCCTCCGAAACGATGGTCACGTTGCAGTCCGGATCTTCTTGCCAGTACATACGCTTGTTAGGTAACTTATGATATCCACTCAATAACATAATGCCCAACACTGTATAAATCTCTTCAGAGGAGATATTCACGTGATGCTCTCCTTTTTGGCCGGCATAAAGATTACTTTGTGTAACGATATGGTTCACCAATTGGTCAGTGAAAAAACACTTGAAGGCATCTAAAGGCGAAGCAACAGTGTTCTTCAGAAAGTCTATAGTGAGTGGTTCGCAAGGTTTCTCTATAGATGGCAGTTTGCAGACATGTTGTTTGTTTGAAGACCAAGTTGATTTTGATGGCAGGACTTTTTTCTTCTTCTGCAGACGAACGCGCTTTGAAGTAGAAGGTTCGGGATCCTCATTTTCTTCCATATGAATGTCATCATTCTGCTCAGGTTGAGAATTCACAATATCTTTCATTTGAGTATATAGATTTTGCTCAGATTGAGTATATTCATTCTGCTCTTCCTGTGATTCTTCAAAAGTAACCACAGCCTTACTTCGAAGTATACGGCCAGGCAAATGTGCTGGCTTTCCTTTCACTTCATCATCAGATAAATCAGAGTCTTCATCTGTCTCAGCATTCGGAAGCTCATGCGGAGGAATGATACTAATAGATCTGATACAAGGAATTCGTTCACCGTAATACTCTTCATAGGCATTCAGCATTTCATCAACTGTAAACGTGCCATCTTCGCGTTCCGACCTAAGAAATAAAATTATTTTATCTTTACATGGCTACCCAACAGCTCGGTGGCAACTATAGTTGCCATCTGAATTTACATACTTGGTACAACAATACCGAGAACAAAATTCATCTACTTGCCACAAAACCTCAGAAATATATATCTTAGTAACTGATTCTAACAGATGCATAAGAATATTTTAGTGAGAACAACAAATTATACTTACATTTTTATAGGAATGTTCGTGAGCTCTGAACTTCACAAAAATCAAAGTAAACTTTAGAAAATCTCAGATGGAATATACAATACTTTTCTTCACAAAATGTCGTAGTAAGACTTGTACAACACGTTCACGATGAAATTTCAGACATAACCTAACAAAATTTGACATGCCGTTGATTTGAAAACAGTGGCAACCCATGTTGCCAATGAGCACTTATGGGTTAATTGGTGCCTCTGGACACACCCTACATTTTGTTTTATGAAAGAGAGGGCATTAGCAGATCAAGATCTTCAGATGATGTGGTGCTGCAGGTTTTTCAGGATTTTCTATCAGCCAAAAAAACAAACTCGCCACTGGATTCAATGAAGTTGCCCCGGAGCGCCAATTAATTTTTGTTTTTTCATAATTTCATTATTTGTATTACTTTCTTCTTCAATGAATTCAGTAATTCTCATTCACAAAATGCGTGTTTTCGAAAAACATGTTGTAACTCAGAAAAGATAATAGATATTGATACGCGGATCTTCCACTACATTAGTAGTGGTGATTCCATGCATCACTTTTATTTGAACCTCTAGGCAATAGTGAAATGATTACAATTATTTTTAGGGCGGTGGCGGTATAGTAAACCAACTCAAAAGAAGCTACAGCCTCAGCGACCTGAGCGACACTGTCCAAGAAGATGTTGCCCAAGACGAGACTGATGACGTAGTCATTACCGATCCGCGCCTCGTGAGGCGTCGACGTAGTCCTCAGCGATCATCTTCTTCCACTTCGGCCATTTACTTTTCCGAAGTGGATGTAAGGTCCGATCGCATAGCTTCGATACAATCAGCCGAAGACATTTCTTCCGGCTACTCTAGCAGTGAAGGGCTGTATGCTGGCGGTGTTCCTAAATTGGCAGCTAGGGAGGGGTTACATCGAGCCGGTTCTCTCACCAGATCTCGTACCACTAGAGTTACCAGGTCTACTGTTCCTAGAAGGGCTGGCGGTAGCGATGTAGGTATTTTTAAGTCATAAATTTAGTAATGAACACACGAATCTTATGGAAGTTTTGAATCGAACAAGTTGGACTCATATATCGATAATATCACTTTGAAAGTATTTTTCTTTATAATTTGAACGGTTTGTAGATGAAAATACGAAACCAGCAAAGTTATTATCTAGATATGTTTGTCCAGAAATCTTGGATGAGTACATATTTTTCCATCATGAGTCGATAAAAAACCTTCCAATTAATATAAGTCGATGTACAACTGGTTTTTCACAAAAAGTGGATTTATCGGGTTTTGCGCGATTACTAGTCAAATAACATACTAAGTTTTTTTTTATTTTACAATTGTGTAGCATATGAGGAATATACGAGTACGTATCCTTGATTTGATCCAATTTTTCGTAAGATTCGTAAGTATGATTCATTTCTATTTTCATTCGGGAGCACAAGTACTAGTTAAGTTGGTCATTTTTGTGATATTCTTAACTAAGTACTTGACTCTTGTTCTCAATACTCCTGTATCTGTTTTTACCAATTGTTTTGAAGGAAAGCGATGAAAACGAAGTATACGAAACGAATATCATTTTTCATAACGATAAGGGGAAGAACATAGAACGACTTCCAGCTGACAAATCGGAATCTTCAAGGGAGGCAGAGTTTTTGGACTCATTAGACTCTATGCATGATGATTTAGGTGAAGAATTTAACATCACTATCGATAGTAAATCGTTAATAACTGCATGTGATGAGAGTCAGTTGAACCTAGTGACAGTTGAAGGGGATCTAACAAAAAATAGTACATCTCCAGTATCTAAAACAGATGAATTAACGATTCAGAGCCTTGAACCCAACACTAGCTTGCTGGAGATTTCAGGAACTGTTGAGACATTTTCTAATTTCGTTCAGAACTTGATAGACACAAAAAATGAAACCAATTCGGACAAAACAGTTATCGATACAACTGCAGCTGCTAGCGAACACATTAAGGATTCACAGTTCAGGGGCATCGTGGATGATGAAAGCAGAGGAACCAAAAAGGCTTCAGTAGATGATGTCCAAAATAAAACTGCTGCTGCTCCAGCCGAGCCTTCCAAAGTAAGAAAGGGGAAATACAACAAAAAAGCTGCTCCCCCACCACCAACATCTGATTCTCCATCTGCCATCAAGGCAACTCTGATATTGAAACCAGGTGTCGTCAAAACTTTCGGCTCAGCTGAGTCTCTCTGTAAGGAAATATTTGTAAGCTCGCCAAAATCTAAGCGACGATCAGCGGTTAATAGGTCGCCATCCTCTCTTTCTTCTACTTCTTTTGATTTGTCTAGAAGCAAGCACTCTTTCGCAAAGTTCATTAAGTTTCCGAAGAAGATTGGATTTTGGAATAAAGACGAGTTACCTGTGGAGAAACCTGCCGAAAAAAGGCCCTCTTGGCATAGTTATTTAAGGCAGGACGAACGACCTTTGTCTGATTCCAAACTGCAATCCAAAAGCGATAACAACCTGTTGCAAATTCCAGATGTTTCTTTGCATGGTGCTAACTCACCCAAGAATGGTAGTCGGCTTTTTCCGAGAACATTGACCGATTCTCCATTGGCGTGCAGAAGGCTGAAAATTATAAGAGGACATGTTGAAGATATCGACTAAGAAACAGGCATGACGCTTTGAGAGTTGAAGAAAGTAATGATTTGATTGTGTGCTGTTGGACTGACTAATAATATTTCTGATTTTTCATGGCAGGCTTTAGATTTTTTCTAGTAGAAACTTTTACAATTGCAGTTTTTCTTGGTGGAATTCGGAAACCATACAGAACAAAGGGATGGATTGTTGGAAATAGACAAAGTTGATTTTTGGCATAATGAAGTTTTGATAAATATTAAAAAAATAATTTAAACTCGTTGGTACTTCCTTGTGCTGGAACGTTAACTTGGAAAAAGTTTTACACAAAGCCAGTTTTTCCCTATGGGCATGTCGAAAGATTTGTGGTAAAACTAAGGGTTTAGGTCCCAAACAAATCCATTGAATTCATGTGATGATTGCCAGACCAATGATCACTTATGGTACAATTGCCTGGTAGCCGAAGGCTTTACAGAAAACGGCTCAGGCGAAGCTCTTTGGCCATCAGTGGTGCCATCAGTACCACACCGTCAGCGGCCATGGATATCCTTCTAGATCTACCTCCTCTCCACATTTTTCTGGAGAGAGAGAGAGGCTAGATGGACTGCATATAGACTTGTGCACATTGCCAATTGCACAAATCAATCAAAACAACAGACTGTTGGTTGACACTGGAAGTCACAGCATTCTGGAAATGACCTCTGACTTCATGTCAACTACGAACTGCCTTATAAAGTACTGTGACCGAGTAGAGGGGACTGGATCCTCCGGCAGAAGGAAATATTAAAAGCAGATAGTTGTTGGTTCACAGATGGTTCAAAAACACCTTCAGGTTCTGGTGCAGGTGTTTTCAGTCGCACATCCAGGACCTGGCTCTTGGCTCCTACCGTACAACGTCTTAATTGGTAGCAAATTGCCAAAAATTACTCTCCTTAATAGGAAGACTCAACAAACTGTCTCTGGACTGGATTTCTGGCCACACTGGCCTGGAAGGCAATGAGGCTATTAAGTCTCTTGCAAAAGAGGGTGCTCCAAGCAGCTTCAATGGTCTAGAACTTCGGCATCGCTTTAGGCGTTGCCAAACAGAGATTGAACATGTGGATGGCAAAAGGATTTATGGACTTTGTGCCTGCCCCGCTGGGGACCAAATCAGGTTTTTAGAGTTCGGCAGAACCGTACTCGTACCATCTGACCTGAAAGTCCACTCACCATACAAAGTATTCGGCTTCGTTAAGAAACTGGGTTTATTTGGTCGAGTGTGAATATAGGTGTGAGCCACAATGAACTCTTGCGAACCTAACCTAACCTAACTTTCTTGTTACATTTTTCACCTTGGATTTGAAGAAAATAACGATAACTCTATAAAGGGTCACAGTTTTTGTTTTGTTCCTAATTATCTATCCCAGTATACTTTACAATTATCAGTTATTCTCTTGGTTTTCCGATATTTCATTCTTTGTCGCTATGTAAGCTTCATGACACTAACATAATGATGGGGGCTGTGGAAGCCCTAGAAACTAGAAACTGTCATGTGTATTTGAAACAGAATTATAAATGACTCAACTTTTTCTTCACTCCAAAAAAATGCATATGCAGAATGCATAAAACATTGAAAATACAAGTAAATTTCCAAGTTATCCTTCATTTTTCCTTCCAATTGAAGGTTTCAAAAATATAAATGAATCAAGTGAGTTATTCGCTAAATTACTACCGTCCTTAATTCAGTTTCTCTTTTTTCTGGAATGAGAGATTTCAGTGTCTGTCTCATACTGTTTTGTGCTGAAATTGTTTGTGTGGTAACTGTAATCTTTTTATTATTTTCAATGTTATCAATGGAATGATGTTTTTTAGGAAAGTGCTACTCTGCCACGGGTTAAAAAATCGACAAAGAAGAAGACCCTGTGAGTCCCGCCATGAGCTTGATGGGAAGATTCCTAGTAATATTAATGAAAGTTTTCAATCAATTTACTTTTAGTTGATAGACATTTTCTGTGAAGGATGACATTTTATACTTTTTATCTGTATTTGGCCAAAGTTTGAAAAAATGTAGGTATACACTTTCCTGGAACATAGTAATAAAATAATTAATTTTAACTGGCAACTTCTGCTCTTGATTTTTTCAAAGAAACCATAAATAACATACATCAATATCCATACAGCTTTCAAATGAAAAATTTGCCCATTTTAGTTTAAACGGATATTCTTACACGAAATAATATTGCAGCTATTCTATCAATAACAACTTTGAGCAAAATGTTTCAAATGATTATTTCATCACAAAACTACTTCAGAACATTGAATATTTCTTTGATAATTACAATTCCTAATCGTCATTCAGAGCCTAAGTTTTATTCATAAGGATATTGAAGATATTCAATATGTCACGAATATTTATTGAAATCTAATTTGTGATTTGGTATATCATTTTTCAAACTGAAATTTTTATTTTAGAATTTAAATTTTTTTGTTTTCTAAATAGTCACATGTTCAATTTTCTTTAATGTTATTCAATATCAGAGAAAACAGAGATATGAAATGTTTAGATTGTTTTATATTTTCTGTCTGTTAATTCCTAAGTTTTTTTATTGAATGAATTTATTGTCATTAACAAACAGGTGGAGAAGTGAGGTGTGATATTTTCCATATCAATTTACTTTAGTATTAGTTGAATTTTTTGAGATAATATTGAACGGTTGCGGAAGCGTGGCTTACTTTTTTCATTTTATACGGGTATTGATTCGTAACCATATTATTATGATATTGTGGCAAATGTCGCTTGCTAAATTCGTTGTGATAGTTATGGCAGCTTCCGCGACAGTTTACATGGAGTATATTACATTAACAACCTATTTATTGTGTAGCCAATTATTGCCAAGTTTTAAATGACTGGATGGAACTGTTTGGAACAAATAAAGACTATAAGATTCGTTCGTATATATTTTCATAATTCATCAATCTACACTTTTCAAACAACCTCAGATTTTTTTTCCTAGATGCATTAGCTTGTTTCCTCTCAGATGTTTCCTCAGATGTTTTCCATTTTATTTTCAATTTAGTATAACTTCTGATACATTTTAGTGACGGCGGTAGAGAATTGTAGAGTTTTGGTCCAATGTATGTAATACATTTTTGATTGTGAGTGAGTCGGCATCGTGGAACCTTTGCAATCTGAGAAGTGTGTAAACGAGTATTATATATATTATAAGTAGAATATTATTCTAAACAAATGTACTCGTAACACTGGCTGTCCATAATATACAACGGAAAGTATACAGTTTCCTTACACTATATATTCCACTGTCTTCATATAATGCTTGAGTATTATAGCATTTGTTCTTTCTGAACATAATTTTTATGAGTTAGTTTTGGATCATTTCTAAATTATGTAAGGAAGATTTGAATATTCCTCCCCATATTATTAGACAATACCCTAAAATAACAAACAATGAACTTGGACAAAAGTATTTTCTTCATCATGTATTCAATATGAATTTCTACAAAATACAAAGGTCAAAGAAATAAAAGACACGAAATTCTGGATAAGACTACTTTTTAAACACCCTCAGAATTTTTTTTCTAGATGCATTAGCTTGTTTCCTCCCAGATTCATCAGCTTTACTTCTTCAAAGTAGTATTTAGCAAGCTTTGTAAGTTGTAAAGAGGTCCAACATGCTTTTACGCCTCAGCACCAAGGCCTACCAAGAGCCTGATAGAAATGAAATAAAAGACACGAAATTCTGGATAAGACTATTTATAGTAATATTATGATTTGTTTCGCCTTCATTCTTTTCAGCTCGTCATCCAGACAGCTACAAACCAGTTTCGTTACTATCTAAAATAGCTACTTTGTTAGCGAAATGCGTATAGAAATTAAACAGCTTTCAAAAATTGTGTAATTATTATCGTGGTCAACATTGAATTTCGAGAAGCAGAATAAATATTCCATGCCATTTGAAAAAAGTCTGATCTAGTTTCCTCAATGGATGAGTTACACACATCAAGAAATTGTTTTCGTCCTGTCTCTTTTTAACAGTGATAACCAAATTGATTCAGTTCCTTTCTGTGTTCTGGTCGAAATAAAATAGTACAACCCCCCCTTACGAAGACGCCATCTCTGGGATCGACTAAGAACTCACTCATATGAACAGTAGATAGTTTAATTTTTAATGTCAAACTTGCCGTTTTTCAAACTATTTGAAATGTATCGATGAAAATTTGAGGTCTTATGGTAATACTATTTATCAAAGCTGCAATAAATATGAGAACAACATACAAGTATGTAGGCCGTGGTCGAATGGAACTCGAAGCAACTAACGTTTCTTCTGTTCCTACGGTATGTGCTCTGACTGGAGTCTCATCGACGACTGACTGACGAGCTACGTATTCACTCGTATTTATAATTTCAGAGGGTGGCGGAGGTGATGGTGGTGGGGCTGATGATGGAAATAGTATAGAGGACGAAGATAACCACTCCTTCTTAATCTGCACTTTTGCTGGATCGTTCTGATCTGCGATGTTCCTAGATTGTTCTGATTGGTGCACGTTGTATGCTACTGATGGAGGCCGATCAGAGTGATTTTTAGTCCATTCCTAGCTTTATTGAGAACTGGATGCCACGTTCTGTTAACCCGTATACCTTTTTCTTTTCATTTGAAATTGTTGGGATGGTCATAGATCTCAATGACCTCCCTAGCGTGTGTAGTAATGCATTGAATTAGATGATACAGCAGCTTTTTCGTATTTCATTACGTGGTCTGCTTCTGCTAGGATACGTTCTGCAATTGCGAATTCCTCTAGTTGCATGAGGCAACAGCTAGGCGTGTGTTCTTGTATCCTGGTGTTGATACTACGTTTGGTAGTTCCGAGGTGTGAACTGAGTCACAGAAACAAGGAATCCTGCATACACAGATAAATGTCAAAGGCTCTCTTTTGTCCTTGGCCGATCTGATAGTGTTATGTAGTTGATTAGGTAACTTGTGAATGGTCCTAATGTTGATGCAGAAAAGTCTTGACATCTGTATCGTGATCGAAGTTTGAGTATTTCTTCCAGGATGTAGACCACGTTTGATTTCTTACGCTGTAAAACGTTTGGCATGCTGAGCTTGGTCTAGATGACAAAGTTCTTTTCAAAAATATTCACTTCACAAATCCTGGTAGCACGATAATTGTACGTTTTTGTCCTGGATGTTGGTTCGAGTTCTTGTTGATAAACCGATCAGTACGAGCAGGTTTGCGATAAACTGTGTTACCAAGTTTTTCGTCAGCTGCAATAATATATCAGGTTAAATTTTTAATTTTTAATGTTTGGGAAATTGACAGTAAGAACGAAAAAATATCAATATATCTGTCATCAATAAAAAATTAACAAACTGGAATATTTGGAAACATTCATCAAATGTTATGTTTTCAATTTTTCTTTGGACATTGATTGTTCATAAATATTTTTAAAAAATATTTGCGTAAATAAAAGTTCTTGGCAAGGATCTTTTCCAAAACCTTCAAAAATTACTACAAAAAAGGAAAACAATCCATTCAAATAGAAAAGGGAATACTTTTACAAGAGATTAGGTCTGTGTTCTTCATTATTAAACAAAAGGTTTTTTTCCAATTTGTATCTGAAAAAACTCAGAAACATGATATGCATATCTATATCGAGTGCCTCTTGTGGTTTTTATCGATGACAATTCTGATTTCCTCCACAAAAAATGACTTTCGTTTAGTATTTGTAGTGATTTTCTTTATTCCTTTCTTTGGAAATTTCCCGTATGTTTTGTTTAATGATTGAGAGAAAATAACAAAATTAAAATCCAGGTTTCATCATCGAAAAAGTAAAGTAAGAATCTAACAAATGATTAATTGAAAGGAAAATTGCAATAAGATTCTTCTACAGCTGGATTATCTGGTGTTGATGTTCAAAGATATAATTATTGGTGCTACAGTTTCAGGAGATGGAGTTTTTTTTGGTAAATTTGATGCTCTTTAAGAATTTTTTTAATCTTCAATATCTGCAACAGTTTTTGAGATATTTCATTCAACTAAATTTCAAACTAATTCTTTATGCAACATGGCTCGAAATAACTTTTGGGAAATGACACTCCTGAACCTAATGAACGTGAAAATTTTGTAATATGGACTATTATAGAAGAGGGAATGAACAAGAAATGAAACAAAAATCCTCTTTTATTGATATGATTCACAATTACATAATAAAGTTTTCATCATGCGAAAGTTTAAATATTATATAGTTATAAATATACACATTTTCTTCACATATATATCTTCAACAGAAATTCAATATAAACTGAATTTTGGAAGTGTAATACCCTTTAAGGATAACCTATAATCCAGAAAATAAATGAACTGACAGGTAGATTATTGACAAATACCCCTACTTTCAAAAAATAATGCAGTGATAGTGGAAAAAAATAACTTCTATGCAGAAAATATGCTTGCTGTCACTGTCAAATTATACTATACTAGAATTTCTTGTTCCTTTGGAATATTGTACATCGATTTTCTGCAGAAATGCAAAGGGCTTTTTCCTTTGCCAATTTTAGAATTAAATTTTTAGGATACGTTCCTAAATGTCATACTATGAAAGTGATAGTTATTGAATTGATTCGCATTGAAAATTATTACTATCAAGGTGAAGATTTTGGGCCACCTTAAACTTATTAGTTATGGTGGTAATACTTTGATACTTATAATGCAGTTTTTGGAACCTTTGGAGTAGTAATAAATATCACTGGAGTGATACACCAAACCGTTATTGTAACACCCCGACACGTGTTTCGATCACCAAGTGATCATTTTCAAGAGGAAGATCAAACTCAGTTTGATCTTGGAGTTTTTTCCCAACACCAAACAGTTATTTTAACACTTCGACACGTATTTTGATCACCAAGTGATCATTTTCAAGAGGAAGATCAAACTGCTAAAGAGTATTACTAATAGGGCCACCCTAGCCTGGAGACCCGAAAAAAAAGGACACAAGGGCAATGAGAAGGCCAGTGCTTCGGCCCGTGAAGTTGCATCAAATGCCATGATAGGACCAGAACCTTTCTGTGGGCTGGCGAAGACAAGTATAAAGGTATCTGTCAGTTCGTGGATGCAAGAAAAATCGCCAAGGGGCATCACCAATAGGGTCACCCTAGCTGGATACCCTGACACGAAGGACACAAGGGTGATAAGAAGGCCGATGTTTTAGTCTCGCGAAGGTGCATCCAAAGTCATGATAGGTCCGGAACCTGTCTGTGAGCTGGCGAAGACGAATATAAAGACACCTATCAATTAGTGGATGTAAGCCAAATCGTTAAATTGGTGAAACAAGCTCCCAGGAATGATGCGGGCGAAAAAGTTCATGAAGGAACCGCTAACTACCGAGACAATTTTATTTGACAACCGACAGACAACATTCATTGATTGGGACTGATTCTTCAGGCATGTTTCCCAATGCCTAAATAATTTTTCTTTTCATCTCTTGATAGTTTAAAAAACAGATTTGTTAAAAGAATATCCATTAGAACTTTCTGCTTTCGAAAGAATCTCTGGATAGTTGAACTGACTCCTCTGATAGGAGAGAACTATGAGTTGACAACTTAAAGAGCAGTTATTTATTGGTAGCAGAAAATAGTTTTGATTATGAATTGTCTAGGGACGGTTTTCCAACGTACTGCTAAGAAACTCAGCTGTCAGCTAAGTCGATAGCAACTGATTGCTTGTCTCGTTGAACCACTCTATTGCGACTTAATCTTCTAGCTAGAACTTAGCTGCTGATTGAAAAACTGACCTAAAGAGAAAACTGCGGGCTCAATTGATTGGCTTCTGAAGTGAATTAGTTTATCAAACCAAATCGGACACCAATCTCAATTCCAATAATGAAATTTGCTTTCAATGTAAATAAATGAAGATATGACATTTAGGGAACAAATCCAAATGGGAAAATTAAAGCAAAATAAAGGCTCCACTGGCAAATATACCCAACTTATCCCACCAAAGAGTGACAAATTCAGAAAAAACGATTCAACCTCCCTACTGTATCCCCTCAACGAAGGCGGTATCATCCAGCGTGTGCAACCAGTTGAAAATCATCATATTTCTCTCGTATTTGGACAGCGGTTTTCCTCTTTCCCTCTCTACATCCCTGATGGTCAGAGGAAGATTTTTCCCTGCCCTCTGCTGGGCTACCCTCAGCATGGCGGCATTGGTGCTACTCGAGGTCGTGGGACTTTTGCTCGGAGTGGGACTCGAGCCGGGGACAGTCAAACGGGACGGAGCGACGTTCGCGCTGTTCGGAGCTGGTTCTGAACCGAGGCTCGCCGTAGCGGTGGATGGTGTGACCTCCAACCTGTCAAGGTTGAATTCACTCTGCGAGAGGCGTTCTAAGGCTTTGTATGTCGTGAGAAGTCTTCTTCGTATGTAGTTTTGGCGCACCTGTAAATATTATGAAACGGTTAGATACATTTGGGATGAGCATAGTTATATGTAGAGCGATTTGTATTATTCATCTTTCAAAAAATGCTTAATGTAGTTTTTTAATTATCAGTCGATGATCGGCGTGATAGCGAGTCCACTGTATCAAAAACTAGCCCACGCGTTTGCTTTTTGGACTTCTTTGAAGTAGATGCTCTAACAATATATTTTTTCTCGAATCCATCGGTTTGTAGAACCTGAAGCAGATGTTATCTTTCAGCATGCATGGATACGTAGTTTTCCACTGTGATTACAGCTCAAAATTCTTAGATTTCACAGAAGATGAATTGGATACGGCGTGCGATAAACTGAAAAACGGTAAAGCTCCTGGAATTGGTAATATGCCTCCTACAATTGTAAAAACGCTAGCGACAAAATATCTGAATACATACTGAAACTATATAATGAACTAGCAGTTAATCTTGATTAGATTGACAAAATAGCTAACAATTGCAGGCGGACTATCACCAAAACAGTTTGGTTTTATGGAAGGCAAACAAACAATAGATCCGATAGGGATGATACTAGAAATTGCGAGGATTGCACGGCAGAAACACTATTTGGTGCACAGGAGGCTCTGTGCGGTGATCACTCTTGATGTAAGAAAAGCCTTCAACAGCCCAAGTTGGCAAAAACTCCTTGATGTATAATTAATATCATCAGAGCCTACTTCTCAGAAAGATAATACTCGCGACGAAAAATATATCTATAACAAAGATAATTAACAGCAGAGTACCACATGGATCATTATTGGATCCTACACTATGGAATGTACTCTATGATGGACTACTTAGGGTGGAACAACCAAAAAGAGTTACGGTAATAGGCTTCACAGATGACATTGCTGTTGTTGTGGTTGCCAAAGGTGAAGAAAATGTGGCTAGTACAGCAAATTCAGCTCTTGAGCGCATATCAAACTGGCACCAGATAAGACAGAGGCTGTCCTTCTCACGATGAAAAGAAAACTGAATCTTGTCTTTGAAGTTCAAGACGCCGCTGTTACCCCACAAATGAACATTAAATACCTAGGCGTATGGCGCGATACGAAGCTTATCTTCGTCGAGCATATGAACGAAGTTATCTATAAAGTAGAAAAAACGGTAACAGCTCTTTCAGATCTCCTTCCGAATATAGACGGCTCCGTTCCGCCAAAAGAAGGGTACTTTTGAGTGCGGCCCATTCTCAGATTTTATATGCAGCCCAGTTGGAGACAACAAAAAAATACTATCGAAATTCACAAGTTTGCAAAATAAAATGACCTTGAGAATTTGCTGTGCTCACAGAAATGTATCAGCAAAAGTGGTGGAGGTGACAGCTGAAGTTCCTTTCATTGAATTTCTCATAAAAAAGGCGGGAGAGGTACCTGGGAACAGTTAAAAGCTGCCTAGCAAGCCAAACGGGATGATAGCAGTTATGGTAGGTGGACATATCACCTAATACCAAAAATACAACACTGGACAGAGAGAACAAACCGAGAGGTGCATTACTGTCTCACGCAAGCGATATCAGGACACGGGTATTTCAGAAATTCCATATTGTGACTTTCAGGGTGACGTAGAACATACGTTGTTTTACTGTGTCAAGTGGGAAGATATTCGGCGGAAAGCTTGCAGGGGCACATTTCGTAGCAGGCATTGTCAATGAAAAAATCTGTTTGAAATCTGTTTAAAATATGTTTTTTCGTTAACCAGCTGTCGCACCCCTACGAATGACAACCCTCAGAAGTGAAACTTGTGCGAGCTAAGGATTAAAGAGGTCTTACCTTTTAACGTGTGATTCCTAACACCTAAAAGAGCTGGAATATCACATATTGAGCAATTCGATTCATGATAAAAAATTAAGATTGAACCTTATAGAATTAAGATTGAACCTTATAGAATAGACACAAGTCAATAAGACAGCACCTCCCTTTGAAATAATGCGAAAGGGTTCCGGTGGGAGGGAAGAGGTAGGGAGGAGGAGTACATTGTACTCTGGGGACCTACTACTGGGGACCTATTGGCGAGTTTATAGTTTTGTATCCTCACGAAAAATGTTTCAAATTTTGTTGAAACATTATTTCTTATATTCAATGTATTGTTACGTTTTTCCCCGTGGTTCACCAATAATTGACTACATTGAATAATCAAACTTAACTCTATTCCACTTCAAATACAACAAACAATTCAACTAAAAATTTAACTATTATTTGAATGTCTATCGTCTTACTAGATCACTTCGCGTACCGCACTGTAGCTTCCGCCTGACTGTGTCGATATGCTCGTAGTTAGCGTTTGAATATTCGTATTTGAATGCCGTAGAAATTTTGCCGAAGATCTGTCGAAGTAGGTAGCATTATTCTCGCTGCTTCTCGAGTGGCGGAGAATCATCGTGCATTCGCGCGCTCTTAGCTACGTCACGTTTGGTTTATGGTTACCAGTGGCAGCCGGCGTTATTTTCTTTCGGGTATAATATACAACAGTTTACAGAATATTAGTGAAACCTAGGTTATTCTGGAGAAAATCCAGGTGCATATTAGTTGTTAATTTTCCACGAAGAAAAAAAGAGAATATTGTAAGCAGCTTTGGAGGGTTTAAGTATGGCATACAGATGCATGAATACCGACTATGGGGCGGAAGCTGAAATATACGAAGAAAATATAAATTTACGTTACCTCTGT
The DNA here is from genome assembly GCF_025532065.1 of Leptinotarsa decemlineata. NCBI lineage: Eukaryota > Metazoa > Arthropoda > Insecta > Coleoptera > Chrysomelidae > Leptinotarsa > Leptinotarsa decemlineata. The sequence goes on from NW_027412690.1 coordinate 8,678,228, forward strand.
TCACTAGTTCAATTTACATTCGTCTGCCAATATGTAGTTCTGCAATGCGCGAGAAAAAAATTGAGGCCTTAATGAAACGAGATCAATATTCTCACAGACATCTAGGTTATATTGATTAACTCTGAGAAGAACTAAGAGGAAATAGTGGACAAGACTAGATTGACCCTCTATACTGGATGCCAGGACACTCAGAAGTCACACAAACAATGAAAAAGATGAGGAGTATGATAAACACGAATAGACAATTTACTATATGGGCCGGACTGGCTGTGACGGTTTATCTCCTGGTAGTAATTATCTTCTGTCTATGAATTGTTCAAATGTATTCGTTTGATTGAAAGAACAATTATTATTGTTTACTTCGTTTTTTTTAAAAATCCGAAAACAAGTTTTCGGATACTAGTTTATCGTAATTATTTCTATAATTCATAATTTAGTACTCATATTTGTTGTTTCAGGATATTAGTTTTTGCATTACCTCATCTGTGATAAACATCCATTATTTTGATTATATCACTAATCAGTAATTAATGATTGATAATATACACTTCGACTTACTTTTTTGTTAACGGATCTGATCAAGTCAGCTGCGGTGAATGTGGGAGGAGGGGGTGTACTAGCTGGTTGCTGAGTGTTACTACTCGATTGCCCCCCATGAGGCGAAGGCAACTGCGAAGTTGACGCTATATCACCTACTGCTACCCAGGTCGAACAGGATCTGTGTAATAATAAAAAACTCAATCACAATATGTGCTTTTATACCTCTAATTTCGATGTTGGGGGCTGTGGATTTTTGGAATTTCTTCCTGAAGTCTCACTGACGCGAGCGGCTAGCTTCTCCGACGACTGGATATTACGGCTGCGTAAGGCGTATTCATGTCGACTCAGGTAGTTTGGTGTGCTAATACCTGTACCAGGATTGCGTAAAGTGTATTTATGTTGACTCAGATAGTATGATGTGATAATACCTGTACCAGAGCATCTAAAGGAATAACTGGAACATCTTCAACAACCATTAGATCGAATAGATACAGTATATCCGAGATCAACAAAGCCATAAAACTTGAAGAATTCCGCCGAACACACACTCTCTTTAGCAACCTTGAGGTGTCTCACTGCGGCCTTCATGAAGGTTTTGGAAGGTGCAATGACATTACTGTCGTTGCGCGGCTTCTTCAACCTTCTTGAGACACCCTCCGTGGAGGTTCTCAAGTAAGGGCGCTTTCCTACAGAAGCAGCCGGTTCCAAGCCTTCATTCAAGGCGGAGCTCTTGGCGCTCGCCGCAGAAAGTACCCTTGCTGTTGGAGGTGGAGTGAGGGAGGTGGAGAGGAGAAGGGTGCACTCCTGTCTCTATCGTTCTCTATCTCCTTTTGGCCTCGGCGCCGCAAATGCGCTTAGGTTTGGCCTTTGTATTATATGACGAGGTGGTCTGCCATGTCCAGCCTCATTTAGAGCGGTAGATCAGGGTGGACATTTCTGTTCATATACAGACACCGCCATAGATTGAGGTGAGCATTTATATCCAGCCTCGGAATTGGTTTATGTTCTTTTCTGTGTCTGTTTTTGTATTTGTTTCTTTCATGTATGTTCCCACGAGTAGCAGGGGAAGAGTTGGTTAATCTAGCAGAGCCCCGCATTACCAGGGAAGGCTGATTACAATGAAGTTTCGCTCGGTTCCCCAAGGAAACCGCATATCACCCTGCGGCCATTCAGCTGTCGACACGATTCCTTACACTTTAGCTTGGGTAGGCTGGTCCAAGGTGGAATGTTTCGCCAAGGTTTTTGGGGAGTTTTGGTTCCCCCCTTCCTACTTATTTCTGCCACTGACCAGGAGTCCGGCGACCCCGTATGTAAGGCTACATTAGCTTCCCGGACAGGGCTCCCAGTCCCCTGGCTGTTTCCCTATCCGCCACCTGGGAATGCGCCCGATAAGTAGTCCAACCCACGGGACGTATCTATCAAATATCCCTAGAGTTACAAAAAGAATTGAAAAACTTTCGGGAAACACAACATCAAAACGGTTTTCAAACCCACCAAGAAGATAGAACAAAGCCTCAGATCAGCTAAAGACAAAAGATACTCACTATCAACAGCAGGGGAACTCATTGCCCCCAACTAGGAATACCATAGTCGACTGGTACGTGAGGCAATAGAGATCCACAAACACGGATAATTTCAACAGAAAAGAAGAAGCGGCCGCGAAAGCCTTTATTTTGGTTCTAAGTTTGATCTCTTATTGAAGGTGTCTGTTGCATATAGTATGAATATTCTGAAATCCATAATTCCTCCATACACACAAAATATCAGTATAATTGAATTCTGCCACTCATCAAGTGTTGAGAAGAACAATATTGAAGAATACATTCAGCTATCTAAGAATTCTCAAAGGTAGCATACGTATGAAATCGAAAGTGACAAAGTCATCTTTTCTGTATGTATTAGTTTCATAAAATACCGACAGGGGCTTAGAATTTGATGTATATAAGAAGGATAGTGGCACTTTCAGATATATTCATGATAGCTACCACCATTGTTTACAACAAAAAAGTACAGGGCTACTTGACCATTGGCTGGTGACATTCCCCTAAGCAAAGAAAGGTAGAACAACGAGAAAAAAATTATCAAGGGAGTAACTGGGAGTAACGGTATTCCTTGAACATAGTTGCCATGTTAATGAAGAAAAAAAATCAGAGAGTGTCCATATGAACTAAAATACACCAATCAATCAGTTAATTTTGGAATTAAACATAAAAGTGGTCGAACGCACCTTGAAGTTTGGTCCAACCTCGCATTCTCCAAAAGGAATCCAGATCTTTGCAGCGAGTTCAATGCTAGATCTGACACAGCGTTTCGCAGACTAGTCACGCAATGTCCATCTTCAGGTGAAGGTAATTGGCTGATATCGCTCGTACTGAAGCTTTTTTGGAGACCAACAGCTGATGATAAGGCCGCACAACTACGAATCAGATCAGTCTCTTCTTCGAACCATAATATTTCAGGTATATCAGCGGGTCTGTGAAAAAAGAAAGGCGTCTTCAATGATTTTTTTATCTCTGCACCTTATCATGATTATATTTAACGTATGTTGATTCGCACATTAGCTGTGTGTCAATGAGAGTGCGATATGCTGATACGATGATTTTTTTATATTTGAGTGTGGTTTATGAGTTTTCAGAAGTATGGTAAACATTGCCATTTAGAACAGAATATCTGGTACACAGATCACAGACTAATTTAACATCTAGGCTACAATTTACAAAGGTTTTGTGTAATTTTGGCCGTTGAAGTTACAGGCAGATAATGTACCGTAAGATTATTTATCTTAAATAGTTCTGAATAAAAGTTCGTGATAGCATATAACATACCACTTATGTAGTAGCCACTATTATGCAAAATACTGAGCCATTATTACAATTGAATTGGATACTTTTTTATAATGCACATTTTAGAATATCTGTCAAATTCTTATTAAAAATGATACAATTGTCGTTTTAAATATTTAATATAGATCAACTTTGTCTTTGTCTATTTGTTTAAAATGGTCTGTCACGAAACTTAATGTGACTAACTAAATTCTATGCTCTATGCGGGCGAAACTGCGGGTAATAACTAGTTACTTATTAAATTGATTGTTGATAATTTTTGTTTGGCGCCACGGTTGAACGGCGATTTGTCGTACTATAAATGAACTAGCATGTTGCCATATGTAACACTTGAAGTTCTTGATAAATCCGCTCTATACCAGCGCCGAATTAAAATGATCAACAATCGTTTCAAATGTATATTTCAAATACAACAAACTTTTTAAATCATCAAAAAATTTAATTCTTTGTCAGAAATTAGCTTTTTAAAAATATTGATGAAATAAAATGATACTTGCTTGAGAATGTTTTGCACAAAAGTTGTAACCATATTTTAAATTGAATGCATTAAAGTGAATGTTGGAAATATTCAACACTTTCAATAAAATTGAAATATAACAATCTTTATTATTCATAGAAAATATTTAGTATGGAAAGTTAATTTGCTATATTTTCAGACAAACGAAAGTCTATTTTTATTACCAACAATGGGAAAACTTTGAGAGTTATTCAAATATATTCATTGAAATTTTATTCCCAAACTTACTTTCAGAAAGGAAATTTTAAGTTTAATTATAATTAAACAGTCATATAAATAACTAACGATTTATTCTAAGGTCAAAATTATATGCGGAATTGAAACTTTTGTTGAATTTACTCGAATAATACATTCCATTGACTGTTGAATAAAAATGTTTGTTCATTGCTGAGTTGAACTATATGTATATAGATTATTTTTCAGCATAATATATAGTAAATTGGCGTTCCATTTTCCAACAATATTTTTCTTCGGAATCAATACAAGCTTGTAGTTATTCCATTAGTCTTTTTTATTCAAATAACAATTTTATTCATGTAACATTTTAAATCAAGTGTCATTCAAAATAGAAAAAAAATTGCGAACAATCGTTTTTAATGTGTCGAACAAATTCACGAATCAATTAAATTCAAACAAGTAAATTGAGGAATGACTATTTGTGACAATAAAAAGTAAAACGGCGTTCCATACATTCCAGTTATAACTTGGATGAATTTTTTGTATTTTATTTCTCTGAAAGAACGTATTATCCATGCCTGCCATTGTTGGGGCTCAATTATGGCACGTATATAACAAAATATGCATTATATTTTTTCTACAATGAAATATATTCTGATTCTAATTCTGTTTACATATAGTTGCTTCGAAGTGAAAACTGCAGTGTAAGACAAAGGACGATTCTCGTCGGCGGTTGATGTTTAAGCTTGGTTTTGCAACTGACCGCCTCGTTTATCTCTGATATTCGAATATTTGAAAGAATTGAATAGAACTGGTCGATACTTGATGAAAATCCATATTGAAACTAATCAATACAGTTTATTGTATGATTTTCACTATAAACTAAAAGTTACTTCTAAATTACAAACATTTTATATCCTCCTCTTCTCAAAATGGATGTAATTTTGAAATAACTTTTAGTTTTAGTTCATGCTTGAGAAAGCTATTGAATAGCGAAACACGTGTCGCGGTTTTTGTAAAACCCTGTATAGTGAAAATCATACAATAAACTGTATCGATTAGTTTTTTTTTAAGAAACAAATGATGAAGATATGTGGCCCTTCTGCGCTTCTGTACAAATCCGTCCCTGGTAAAAATTCAATACTACCTGATTTCCTGCTATTCGTTCCGATATTCGTAGAATTTTGTTTCAATATTCCGTAGTTGAGCACGATATTCGTTTAAGTATGTTTTCATCTCTTCATGTTAAAAACCGCATTTTTTCAAAACGGAAATTTGGTCGATTTTCATTCGAACTCGATGCGTGCATCGATAATTTTGTAGTATTTGAGAAAACACCATGTTTGAGAGCTTAATCTGAATGAAAACTGAACAGCATTTCATCGATTCATCTTATGGAAAAACCTGGGGACTCTTATCCAATGACTTTGCAATCGAAATGTATTAGGTCCTTTACCATACGAGTATGGGAATAATTTAATGAACAGAATGAAACCTTTCGACATACGGTAGAGAATCCGAATTAGAAACTTTATTTCATACACTATTCTACAGGATGAACCCGATTACAGAATAGGGAGTAACAGCGGCATTTACAAATATGTACTTACATAATATAATTTATGAATCTATATTAAAAAAGAAATTAAAAACAGAACTGTCAGTTAGCTGAGAAATGTCTTTTGATTTGTATAATCTGGCAATTGAATATATCTAGGATACGACTAACAGAATTAGAGGTATCGCACGTTGTATAAATTGGGGATTTTTTCATTATATTTGTTCGCGGAATGTTGAGATAAAAGGTGACACTATTCCTAGATGACCGTCTAGGAACCCAAAAATTCAACATACGTAACAATTGAGAGCAGGTAATGATATTGTTTGTGACTTCGAATAAAAAAAAGAAATGAATAATATTTACGCCTTACCTTGAGCCACAAAAATTGTTAGTTTCAATCAATTCATAATAGGGTATTCCCACAGTAGGATACGTACCTTCAAGTTTGAAGACATATATTTTGGGAAGCGTCTCTGTAGGGCTTCTAAAGCAAATTCAAATCCAAGATAGAGTGGATGTAAACATTGACATGCCCTACGCACGTGATATTGAAAATCCCAAGAATTGGCCAGGGTCGTATTCAGAACCAACATCTTGTTGATCGCAAATGTTATATCATACTTAGGAAAACTTTTTTATAATAACGAGTGAAATGCACAAGTTTTGCAGTTTAATGGGAAAAATGCAGATAATATGTGTAATATGAAAAGATTTTCATTGGATTTTTCACAGCGCACTCAAGCATTATATGAAAAGAGACGTAATTATTTCTTTATTAATAATTTTCATTTTATGTAAAATCAAAAGGAATATTAATCAAAATTATTCAACTGGATGAATTTGTCTCTTCATCAGTAGTGTCATCCTCACCAATCTGAATTATCAGTGGCTCGATTTGTGCATCTATTATGTTATCAAGCTTCCACATCTTTGTCTCGACTTCCGATATCACATGTCATTTCTCCGCTGTGACTCTTTTCAAAGCCTCATCAGAAAGTATTTTGAGATCTGCAAATTTGAACGTGGTGTTATGCTGAGCTACAAAATTCTTCACATTCGCCCATATTAACTCGATGGGATTGAGCTAGCAGTGGTATGGAGGCAGGCGAAGGACAAATTTGTTTTGGCCTGCTGCCATCTCATCGACTATATATTTTTGGTATTCAAACTTGCGGTCCTTGACAATTTTTAGTAGCTGTACTCTTAGCATTGAGTCTTCAAAGCTAATATTCTTTGATTGCAACCAATTTTGGATTTCAACCTTCTTCGAAGACGTTGTCGGAATCTTCTCTAACCGTAGCGAATGATGAGGTGCATTGTCCATTACAATCACAGCATTATCCTCCAGATGGGGTAGAACTTTGGAAAACCACTGTTTGTGGCCGATGTGACAAATAATAAGCCGTTTTCCTTTACCTGAAATTATGAAGAGGTATGTAAGTGAATAAAACAAATACGAGGGTTACTTTTTATATATTGAGATTGAGGCAGATCTTAAGTTTACCTGATGGATTTGTTAATCCGGTGGATAGTCCATCTAGAAAGGCCCTCCTAGATGAGGTCATAGTTTCATCGACCCATACTTTAGGGGTAGTATGACCAGCATTAACCCAGGTTTCATCCATATAATAAATTGTTCTCTGTTGTTTCCTATAATATTTAATTTTGGTCAAATACTCTGTCCTCCATAACACAATTTTCTCTCTATCCAATAATAAACTATTGCGCCCTCGTTTTTTCCATACAAAATTCAAATGTTTCAATACTTTATGGAATGTTGAGCGCTTAAAACTTGGCAATAAAACATCTTTATTTATTTCTGTGAGTACTTTGTCTATCGTGGGTATTTCATTTCTGAAAAAGTACTCATGCACTTTCCTCCTGATTGCATGTTTATCAGCATCATCTATTGATTTTATCATGGTTTGACGATTCTGATTTGTATTCGGTTTGGAAAATGTATGATTTTGTTTATATTCCCGTGAAACATTGTAAATCGAAGCGCAACATACTTCAATTTTATCGGAAACTTTCGATACGACTTCGTCAACAGTCGATGTCTCAATTTCTTCCATCTCTTTCTTGAACACATTTAAAATCACTTCTTTCATGTCAACACTCAAATGCCTTTTTTTGGATCGTTTCCTGGCTGGACTCAGAGAATAGCTCACAGTGTCATCAGCAGTGTCTGTACTGGACATCTTGGAAAACAATTTTAAACAATATACTATAACGCACGCCACACAAACACGCAAACGACTGATTACAACCCTGTGCTGGTACCGAAGTCGTACCAAGAAGGCGAATTCACCAATGAACGCTGCCCTTTCCATCTGACACTGGGCGATCACGTGAACATCACGCTTCGGTTTTATTTTGTTTTACTCTATCTTGGATTTGGATAGTCTTTAGTTGATTTATATGAACATGATAGTAGGGACTCCACACATCAGATGCATAATCCAGTCTAGACCGAAGAAAGGTGAAACAAAGTAATTTCAGTGGAGAAACTTTTTCGAAGTCTTTTTTAGTTTATTAAAAGAGAGGGATAAATCAAAAGTAACACCTAGATCAGTGAGTGTGTCAGGACGCTGCAGAACTTGATTGTTTATGACGTAGGTAGTTGTGTAATGTCAGATTCGTTTTCAGTAAGTGAGACATTAAATTACATTTGGATATGTTGAGAGATAGATTATTATTCCGGCACCATGTAATAGAGTGTCAGGTCATCTGCGTATAAAAAGAAATTGGCATAAATCTGATTTCTGATTTCATTGATGAACATATTGAACAGTAAGGGTCCTAGGTTCGACCCTTGTGATACACCAGATGTGGCTAAATATGCGACAGACGTGAGGCCATTGAGTTGGACATAATACTCAGGGTTGTAAAAAAACGATTCGAAGAGAGTAATTAAGTCACTGGATAACCCAAAAGTCGAAAGCTTGTTGAGCAGGATACTATGGTCAAGTCTGCCGAGTCTGAGACTGACAATCAATACTCTACACAATACATTGAGTAATTGTTACAAGATTGGTGATGGTTGAACGTCCTTTCATAAAAACGTGTTGATTGGGGCTAATAATGCTGCTGATATTACAGCAGATTGTCTTGTCAAGAAGCATCTCAAACGCTTCACAAAAGTTGCATATGATAAAAATTGGTGTGAAAATTTTCATCTAACTTTTATCTCCTTTTTAAAAATTGGTCTGCAGTAAATTTAGACGTTAATTTTCTTAGGGTATGATAGACATCTCCAATACTGAAGTTTTTGATTACTAATTTGGGAATATCGCTAATGTTGTCCATATGATCACTTGATGTTGACACTATATAAGAAACACTGAAGAAATCTGCAAAACCATCAAGAATATCTGAGGCAATATCGAGTAGCTTGCTTTCATGTAACATTTTATCTCCGATTCCATTCGTTGAATAGAATTTTATATGAAATTTAGTATGTTGAAAAATACGTCACGATTGGGCTGGCCTTCAAAAGTTCCAAAATTACTTTTTAAGTACTACACTCATTTGTTTAATGAACATACTGAAAGAATGAACCCTACAAAATATGTAGACCATTTCTTTCCTGGAGTAACTATTATGCGGACAAGTATAAACATGTATCAATAAATATTTTTATCAATTTTTAGCAAATGACTCACATTATCAACCCTTTGTTGCGTGAATGTAACTTTTCAATGAAATAAAAATAATTTTGATATAGACAAATAGTGAGTACATCTAGAATTTTCTGTTTACCCACAGGATTAACATGGTTTCTATTTGAGAAATGCTCCACCAGTTCGATTGTTTCAATTGACGGAATACTGGGAAATAAGTTCCGGAAGTCAACCGTTATCAGAAAGAGTTAGTTATGTTTTTAGTGTTATTCCATACTTGGTATGTATCATTTATACTGAATAGCCGTTTAGATTTAGAATAGTATGAGCATTTCTGAGATTTCACTCGGATTTTTAACGGATATATCTGCTACAAACGACACCATATGTCCAATTGTAAAATTAGACGTGGCTCACAGAGTCAGATAGATCATGAGTATCTAAGTGGACTTAACGACGAAACTTTATTTTGGTCAAACGGGGAGAAGTTGTTGTCAAAGAATCAAAGAGCATAGAATTACTTTCTTGAATGTGAATAAGGTAGAGGAAAGCCTCTACACCAACGTTCCTGTCGAAGAAGCACTTCAAATCATACAGAAGAAGCTATCCAAAGATGGGGACCTGAAAGATAGAACAAACCTACCGATACAGGTAATCATGGAATTACTAGGATGCTATGTACGGAACTGCTACTTCCAACTGAGGGACGAATTCTTTACGCAAGATGAGGAACTGCCAATGGGATCGCCACTTTCCCCGGTTATAGCCAATATATATATATATATATATATATATATATATATATATATATATATATATATATATATATATATATATATATATATATATATATATATATATATATATATATATATATATAGAGATATAGATATTATTGAGTGTGTATGATATAAATCAAAAGGAGGAAATTCGTGGACATGACACTCAAGAAATATGGAGGCAATATATATATATATATATATATATATATATATATATATATATATATATATATATATATATATATATATATGGATATGGAGTGGTTTGAAACTCTGGCCATTGAAGAAGCACACAAGAAGCCCCGAGTCTGGTTGAGATACGTAGACGACACTTTCATAATATGGAACCATGGAAATGTAGAACTAGACACTTTCCTGAAGCACATCAACAACGTAAGTCCTTCCATCACTTTCACAATGGAAAAGGAAGTCCACAACGAATTGCTTTTCTTAGACGTATTGGTGAAGGGGACCGACACGAAATAGGAAACATCTGTTTATCGAAAACCCACTCACACAGGACAGTATCTGAACCAGAAATCCAACCACCATCAATCGATTGAGAGAGGAATCATCAACACTCTACTCGACCGTGCTTTCAGGCTCTGTAATACAAAAGAAGGTCTCGAAAAGGAACTAGGCATCATCAAAAATGACCTTCAACGGAATGGTTACTCCAGAGTGATAGTACAACAGGCTTCAGCTAGAAGACAGCAAGAGCTCCACAAGGAAGAGAAGCCGCTACAACCAGTACTTGTACTTCCCTACATCAGAGAATTATCGGAAAGGATAAGAAGGATTGGGTCCAAGTATAATATCAGGACCTTCTTTAGATCTGGGAACACTATCCGTAGCAGCCCCACAAAAACCAGGCCACCAAACGCGGACTGCGATTCCAAGAATTGCATTTACCGAATACCCTGCGAGTGCGAAGAATCATACATCGGTGAAACTAAGAGGCCATTGAAAGTTCGCATTGCTGAGCACAAGAAACACACACAGCGAGGAGAAACCAGCAAATCCGGAATAGCAGAGCATGTTTGGACTCATCAACATAACATAAGGTGGGCTCAAGCTGAAATCATCCACAAAGAAGAACACTGGTTTAGGAGAAAATTCAAGGATGCCGCGTATATGTTGTCCAACAACGCATTTAGTTAAAATAGCGTAGAGATACGTAACATATGAAAACCTCTTATCAAGCGAAAAACGACCAACTCTCGCCAAACGGTCATCTCCCGCTAAAACCAATGAAGCGAAAAGAGGAAAGAGGGGATAGGTGAAAAGTGAAAGCACCAAATGACCTATAAATAGTCAGATCTCGGAGGAATAAGTCCACCTGTACGCCGATGACACGGCTCTACTCTCGTCTTCCATGGGGCGGGAGCTCGGCGTCGTCTACATGCAACGTGCATTGGACGACCTCGAGCGCTGGTACCTCGATTGGAAGATCCGAGTAAACCCGGAAAAGACTCAGGCGATAACCATGGGAAGATTACTATCTTCTCCGGCCAGAAAAGTGAGAATCTCTGGAAGGGAGATTGACTGGCAAGCGCGGATAAAGTACCTCGGCCTTTTAATAGACCGTAGGCTCACTTGGAACCCGCACATTATGTACGTTAAATCCAAGATCGAGGGTCGGATAGCCAGTCTGTACCCTCTGATCAACAGGAAATCCAAAATGAGTTTAAAGAACAAAATCATGATCTACAACACGATGTTCAAGCCTGTCATCATGTACGCTTCAGGCGTCTGGGGAAAAGCGGCTCCGTCCAACATTTCCATTTTGGAAAGGTTGCAAAATAAGTTAATTAGGATGATTGTGAATGCTCCTTGGTTCGTGCGGAATGAAGCCATCCGCTGAGATTTGCAGCTGCCTTCCATTCGGCAGTCCATTCAGTCGAGGAATGAGAGAGTTTTCGAAAAAACGGAAACTCACGAAAACCCGTTAGTTAGGGAAGCCACAGATTATGCTGTAGACGACCCCTCTCGATATAGAAGGCCCCGACACTCTGTCGAATGAGGCCCTCATGTCCCCCGTTAAAGGATGAATAACTTTTTCATCCATCCCACCCCAGCCAGGTAGGGGTATCCCGTGAAGGGCGGCACTGATGTCTAAGGACTTCATGCCGTCATCTATCAGTCATGTACCCATTGGTCCCTTTCAAGGCCAATGATCAGCCAAAAGGGTAGGGGAGCTGGTCTCCAAACCTGGATGAAATTAGGATGACTCGTCAATAAGTCCAGTTATCACTCGAAGGCGATTGTGGATACTAACAATCGAAACGTCGTGACGTAACTTGGTTTGGAATCTTTTAATTTTTAGTTTTATTTTTCATTTTTGTCAATATTTTTTAATTTTCATCTTTTATTAATATTTCAATTTTTTATTTTCTGGATGTAACTTGTATGTTATTTTCTTGTAATTTCAGTTTTTTGTTTTAATAAAATTGTTATTTTCGGTTAATCTTCTTATTTTTTTTCAGGGATTTCAAATCAATTTATATTATATTAGACAATGGAAGTCCGAACTGATGAAATATATTTTCTTCGTATATGATTGTTTCAGCTGTACTTTTACTTCCTGGTATGTTTGTTTTGATAGTTCAGTGACAACCTCAAAGAGGGAGCTTGTTGGTTGTTTTCGAGTCACGTTTATTATCTACGAATACGGTAAAGTATTCACGGATATCATGAGTATGCCTTTCCCCGATACCTTTCCCCTTCGAACTGAAGATTTCAATAAACACATCGAAAAACTGTGTCAATATCACTGAAACACCCACCTATTCTGGCTCCTATTATCGGGATTCGGGCTGTGTCCTCTAACGAACTGTCCATCACTTTTGTTGAAACTCAGTAATCTACGTCCTGCGTGGGCATCAGAGGCCACGGACGACACCGAAAACAGCGACAAATCCGTGGTGACACTCTCGTGACTCGGAGACCTCAAAATCCTGCAGGCCACACTCAGAACGGGCGTCTGTGGTGTCAACTGTTCACATTTATCGCCGTCCACAGAGGTGGACGTCATTTTTTTTTCAAATCCCGGTCACTGGATCCGAGTAAAACTACATCGCACCGAACGACGACTCTATTTTGATTGTTTTCGATGGGGTCTCATGGCCAACTAGCGTCAATTCACGCCCGCCGCGAGCGCAATCGATAGAGCCGCACCAGCGCGATGATGCAGATGTATCAAGGATAGTCTGATCTTGGCGAGCAAAGTGTGTCGGGTAGACCACAGGTGATGACAGGTTAGGGTTTGTTTTGGGGCGACATGGATGTTCTTCCTAATTGGAAATTGATTACGGTCGATCGAGGAAGGTATTGCTTAAGGGTTCGATGTCGCTTCTCCTTTGAATACGGGTCAAGTGGATTTAATGTTACTCGATGTAATCGATGAAATTGAGGTAGATATAACAGTGTTTTGTTCCGGAGGCGAAGGTTAATGAGATTATTATGAACTCGTACAGTATTTCACCTGAAAACAAAGTAAAAGTAACATTCCAAGGTTTTAAATGAGCAGAATTAGAATGCAACGTTATAATTATTTCGCTAATTAATGAGATATTCATAGTACCACCATAATACCACCACGGCTCTTCTGTCAATTATCGACGATCTTTTTGAAGCTGTAGATGATGAGAATTTGACCTGTTTAATACTTCTGGATTATTATAGGGCCTTTGACACTCTTGATCACGAGATATTGTGTGAATTGAGTTGTATCGGGAGTGGCACAAGAATCTATCCTTGGGCTCTTGGTTTTCAGCTTGTATACCTGTGGTTTTTATATGTTTCTAAAAAATACAATGTACCATACAGACGACAAGCAGTTATATTTCTCTTTTCCATCTCGATATTCTACATCTGCTCTGTCATATATTAATAACGATCTTCAAGCCGTCTTTGACATTTATACAGTCCATAAACCCAAGCTCACATCTAATAAATCTGCAATAATGATGTTTGGACCTGAGAAGAACAGAAAGCTCGCCAACTCTACTTTTCAAGTCCGCCTCGAAAATAAAATACTTCCCTCCGTGACAGAGAATTTGGATTGTCTAAAGAAATGAACTTTAAACGTTCAAGCCAGTCTCGAATATACCTACACAGTAGGTTGCATGGACTGACGCCTATCAGAAAACAACTACTCCCCTGGCTAATACCACGAAGGGCGTTGGATTATATCCCACCGGCGCGGCGTCAGTGCAGGAATCTTCACAGAAAATTTCCTGCATCTGAAATTGGCAATACAACTGAAAGAGTCGACTTTCAATTTTGTAACGAGCACACTTGCAGACCGGTTTCGGGCTGCTTAGCCACTCGTCAATGCAAGATAGTGACCATCATCGACCTAAAGTCAATGATATTCCATAATTTAAAATCAGAATTCTTTTAGAGTATTTCATTCCTCTTCCTAAGTTGGAGCGAACAACAAAATGTCACTACATCTAGTGGTACTAACCAACTGCATATCCGAAATTTGCAAGATTCCTCTGAATAAGGAAGTCAATGGGCTATGCTTGAAGACTGGCAGTAAACAAATCTATAGAAATGAACTTTAAACGTTCAAGCCAGTCTCTGTGTAGGTATATCCACTGACTAATAAGAACATTTGGATTATGGTTGGACTCAGAATTTCGCTTCACTAAACATTTCACCTATCTGAACCAAACTTCTTATAAACGTTTCCAAATCGTGATTTGCTCAACACACACTTGAAATTTAGACTATGTGAGTTACTGATAATATCAAAAATTTCTTACTGCGATAGTATGGATCTGATTTAAGACATTCGGATGCCTTTCGACTACATCGTATTCAGAATTGCTGCCTACGCTGCCAAGGCTGCCATGTCTACATCATGACAGGCCTTGATGAACTCCTCAGTTTCCGACTTCAGCCCAGTCGACCTGAAGAAAGTGAAGGTCAGGTACTTGTTGTTGAAGAAGACCCCATGTATTGCTTATTCTTGTGTTGTCTCAGGAATGAAGTGGTCTTCGCGGCTTTTATATGGGCCTTTTGCTGAACGATCTCCCACTCGGTGACATCAGCTCTTTCAGTGTTGAAAACTAAACCGAATTCACCAGCTGCTCGGGCAGCTACTCTAAAGAAAAATGTTTTAATTCCTGATCTCTCATAGTCAACGACCATGCAGAGAAGGGGATCTGAACTCCTGACGACTTTACTGGCTCCATCCAGTACCATTATGTCATGTAGACACTCCAAAGTCAGAAGTCCGCGGGTCTTTACGTCGAGTTGATAAAGCTCCTCCCGGCTCAACTTCACAACGCCAAACGAGTTGAGTAAGACTGGAACGGCAAGCATCTTCATTGCAGCACCTCTGTTCTTCCCCGACAGTTCCGATGACTAGATCTATCAGAGTTTTTGGTGATACTTGTCGCGGAAAGAGTTCTTCACTGCTGTTACCTCTTGTAAATGGCGATGGTGCTAGATGTTTCCATCTAAGAGCTGCACATCCACTCCCTAGTCCCCGCAGTCTTCATTATTATTGAATATTCTTCGAATTTCCTCCAGAGCTTTCTTGAATGTCCTACAGAACTAACATTTTCATTTTATACATTCTCTTCAATTAATTTTCAATCGCTATTAGTAATGCTACTGAAGATTATGTAAGCCATTTGTTGAATTATTTGATAGCAATTTTCAATTCCTTGTCACTAAGCCACTATTCCAAGAGCAAAAAGAGGAAATAATCACTATTAATGCTGACATTTTTGGTGCTTCATATAAGTCTTTGAATTCTTTGGATTGGTTTGTCAAGGGGCGGACCGTTCTCATCCCCAAAAACGGAGATTAGTCGATTCCTAAGAATTACAGACTGATAACATGCTTAAATTCGTGTTATAAGTTGTTTACGAGCATCTTATACACACGAATACTCACCACAGTTGACCGAGTATCCGAACAAATATATGAGCAGAGAGGGTCGAAGAGAGGAGTCGCTGGATGTAAAGAGAACCTGCTTATCGGTAAATGTGTAACGCAGGACTCGAAACAGTGTACGCGTAACTTCTTTAATGCCTGGATCGATTACCGCAAGGTAGCCAACAAAATAGTAAGATACCTTGAGCAACAGATACCACTCTGACGGACTATCCTCGAAAAAGAGAGGTTTTATGTTTAGGTGGAGTCAAAAGATGTTTAAATCTTGAATTTAGATTAAGTAAATCGGTTCTGAAGGACACTTTTGTGTTTGGGTAAGCAGGTTTTCCAGTGGATATAACCTTATGGAATATAGAAGCAGAATGTAGAGATTTTTACTTGAGTATACCAGTTTTAGATTCATATAATCCTTTTTAAGAATCTGAGAAACACGTGTAGTGAATCCCAGAGAATTATCGACATAGAGGCATACATTTTTCGTAACGTCTCTATTTGATAATTGAACCTCATCGATGGAAATATTAATCAATTCGCTACAAGGTTTCTTTGCAGTCGGCCTAGCGAATAGCACGACATAAAGGGTCCATTACACGTTCAGTAATAATGTAATTACATATTGAAGCGGCAATGAAGGGTGTCCAGATATTTTGACTTTCGAGCATCATTCATAGCGAAGACATCATTATTTCGTCATTTCTGACTTCAGTATTTAAGTACGTATCCATCTCCTACAGAAGCTGAGAAAGAATAATTGTCACATGTTGGAGACGAACTCGCGACATTTTTTTTAATTCTTCATGTCAATAAGATTGCATTTTCTTGGACAATAAAGTATATGTCTATCTATCTATCCTTCCTTCATCCGGTAACGAAGTTTAACAAAACGGTTCATACATAATGCAATAATTATAGCTGGACATCCTTTTCTTAAAATCCATAATCGATGTGCTTTTTACGCCAGTCGAAACATAATGATGATGAAAAAATAATATCAGTAATAATGAACATGTAAGGTGCGGAAAATGATGACAAGGAAAGACGGGACAATTTTTAGAAATGATGTTTGTGCAATGATCTGCTGGAATGACATTATTACTGAACGTGTAACGAGCCCTTAAGATTTGTATGCATTACAGAGAGACAGTATTTATTTACATGATTCATGCCGCTATCATTCCAGTTTTTAGAACCTACCTCGTATATTAAAAACATACATATTACAAGAAAGTACGATCCTGTCTTACTTATCTTCTGTTCTTCGATTGTAACGATGTGTAAGTTATCTATTCCATTTTAATTGTATATACGTTGATCGATAGGAATTCCCAAATTCCCGCTTGAAGCTCGAAGCTACACTCAGTTATCAAAAGGTGACCCAAGGAGACGAGTCTTCTTAGCGTCGAACCTCTACTTGTTGATCTCAGTTTGTACAAATAAGTTGTCCAGTTTCGAATCCAAATGCGTTTTTAAAAACAGTTCCGAAATAAAATGAGTGACATCTGTTTAGTGAAGTTTTTCCTTTGTTTCTTTATTTTAATAAGTGAGTTCTATAAATAGTGTCTTATCGGGTTTTGATTATTTTTTCCAATGTAGTTTTAGATGTTATTGATGTTCCTGTAGTTAGCGGAAATTATCTGAATTCTTCTTTGGTTACATCGGATTTCTTAAGGACTAGGAGACAAGCTAGAAACTGTGCTGGGTGAGTTTGAAATTTAATTACGTCTTTTATGTATATACCTCAAAAATAATTTCTAAAATTGGTGGTTGCCGAATTATTTTTCAATATTTGGGATTACAGATAGACGGAAGGTCAAGCGAACTTGATTAAGTCGGTAATTTGCTAGTAAGACTATCATTAATTTACCATAACACTTTCCAGTGGCGTACAAAGGTTTGTATTGAAGTTGAATTTTTTTGAAATTTCGTTCAGTTCATAGTTATAAAAATACAAATTATTTAAGGAGTTAGTCAACATGAAAAATGAGAAGAACTTTACTTTACCGTAACTAGAAGTTTGTAGAAAGTGGTCTTTAAAAATGGGATAGTTGAATGTTTGAAATTTGACAATTATTGCTGTTATGTTGTTGATAGTTATCAGGGTCTGATTCAATTATGAAAGTGGACTATTACTCGTAAAAGATCTGTTGATGGATCTTCTAGAAGGCAGAAAAAATAATGACTAAATAGTCACGTCAGTGAATACAATGAATATCTTTGACTAGTTATTAATTGTGTAATACTTTTATCAATTATAAATGATACAGCACATTTTTTGAGTACAGTCGTGCCTAACGAAGCTATTTTGCAGTAGTTTGGTGAACAACACAATAAGTTGGACACTACATATTAAGTTTTGATAAGTTTTTCGAATATCAGAGCCAGGCTTATAATCGGTTTCATGATTATTTGACTTGGCGAAAACAAAGAGTAAAAATCAGAAGCATATTTTCAGGAGAAATAACCAATTATAAGGGTGTTCCTCAAGGTAGTGTCCTAGGTCCACTTGAATGATAATGAATTCATATGTGGATTATGAATTTATAAATTTACTCGCAGGTGACACATCACTAACATGCAGAGACACAGATTGCGATAGAGCTATTTATAAAATAAATTCCATTTTGGCCAGTGCTAAGAGGTATCAGTTAATTAATGAATTAAACTTGAATGTAGCTAAAACCGAAGCCATGATTACTAACAAATCCAAATACGCCAAAATCATGTTTATATTTATGAAAAAATGTCGAAAAAAAGTGGTTTTCCTGTAATCGCTGAGAACTTGTCAACAGATTAATTGTTTCTTGCAAATCTGATTGATGAAAGGAGATTTTTTCTCTCTTCCTATATTTCAAAAAGAACTTCCCACTAATTGCTACCTTCCCGTTAATACTCATATAAATATAATAAAAATTTCTTGTCTTCCTCCATCACAATGGAAATACCACCCATTCGTTAAATCGGCTTTCAAGTGATCAATCTAGTTTGTGTTAGAACTCGGCTTGTAGTTTTTTTTTTTTGAACATAATCAATTGAAAATACCTGTTCTTTTCAGATTCACATGTTCAACAACTGGGGAATGTATAGAAGAAGAAAAAAGGTGTGATGGTACCGTAGACTGCAGAGATGGTAGCGATGAGTTCAATGACTGCAAAGATGCCGTACAGTGAGTAAAATTGAATTAATTATGAAATTATCATGTGTGATCCAATCGGCTGATACTTGATGAAAATCCATAACGTATTCAAGAAACAATTCATTGTGAGTTTGACAATAATTTACCACACTGTAAAATAATCAAACTTAACTTTATTTCACTGTTAATATAACCAAACACTAGGTTAGGTTAGGTTAGGTCTAAAGTGAGTGGGTCTATTCGACCCTCCACCGCAACCCGCAAGGGTTTATTGTGGCTTACACCTATTCACACTCGACCAAATAAACCCAGCTTCTTAACGAAGCCGATTAGTTTGTATGGTGAGTGGTCTTTCCTGTTAGATGGTAAGAGTACGGCTCTGCCGAACTCTAAAAACATGATTCGCCTTGGAGTAAGCCAATCCTCGAAGATTTTGTCAGAAGTCCATAAATCTTCTTGCCATCCAGGTGTTCAATGTTTGTTTGGCAAAGCCTAGAGAGAGGCCAATGACAAGTTCTGGTCCGATCAAGCCGCTTGCAGCACCGTCCTTTGCAAGGGAGTCAGCAGCCTCATTGCCTTCCAGGCCATTATAGCCAGGAATCCTGACCAGAGACAACCTATTAAGTCTTCCTATAGAGGAGAGTCGTTTTTGGCAATTTGCCACCAATTTAGACGTTGCTCGGTAGAAGCTAAGAGCTTCCAACGCCGCTTGACTCTCCGAGAATATTTTTATTGACTTGTGTATGAGGTTGGATTTATCCAATATCTCCGCACACAATTCCATAGCGTAAATTACCGCTTGAAATACAGTCGCAAATTATTAGGCAGATATATATCTCTGTCCTGGCTCTGCGACTAAAAACACCTGCATCAGAACCGGAAGGTGTTTTTGATCATCTGTAAACCAACAACTAGCTGCTCTTAATATTTCCTTCTCCCGAAGGATCCAGTCCTCTCTACTCGATTTCGATACCTCATAACTAAGTTTACTAAGTGGGTGCCACAGGATTATCACTAGCCCTCTGGAAAAAGTTCATGAAAAAACCATGTAAGAGTAATTCTGATGTCACGAGAATACGTGAATTGTTTTACCCAGCTTTTCCATGAACTATGCGCGATTGCATTTGCGCCGTTCATGGAAGATATCAAGCATTTCATAAATCAGCCCGTGTTTACGGGGCTGATTATGATAACACCTAAGCGCCGTGATGTCCCTCGTCTGCGGGCTTTTCGGCAGAAAGAGCTTGAAGAATGTATATAACAGCCTTCTGATCGACCAATACCCGTACGTTGAGAAAACGCAAGATTTGCCGAAAACATCGCCGGTGTCTGTGAGAGTGTGCAGAAGAATCGGAGGCAGACGATTTCACGTAGCTCACAAGAACTCGGCCTTTTGCAGACCACAACTTGGCAAATTTGCATCGTTACTTCGGCCTGCACCCGTACAAAATCCTACTGAACAAGGAACTGAAAGTAAACGACGTGTGTTCGCTGAATGGTCTCTGGAGCAGTTAGCAATTGACCCTCATTTTCATCGAAAAACCATGTTCATCAATGAGGCCCATTTCTGGATGAATGGGTAAGTGAACAAACAAAATTGTCGAGTTTGGGACGATACCAATCTATAGGAGATCCAAGAGCGTCCAATGCATTCCGAAAAAGGCACTGTTTGGTGTGGATTTTGGGCTGGCGGCGTCATCGGTCCATATTCGGTCCATCCTGAATTGGATGATCTGGATACCACCGACATATGGTTTCAACAGAACGGCGCTACGTGCCATACAGCTGATGCCACATTGGATATCTCTGTATCTGTAGAGTAGGGAGGGTGAGTGTAAACCCACAACACTTGGCCACATGTGACCCATTGTACATCCTCCCGAGGAGTTGTCCTCCTAGGTCATCGTCCATCCTGTCCTTTCCAGGAAGGTGGACAAGTCACTAGGAGACATCTCCTTTATATTGACAGGTGTAGGTCAAGACTCGCCGAACACACACTCTCTGTGGCAACCTTGAGACGTCTCACGGTGGCCTCCGCGAAGGTTTAGGAAGGTGCAGCGACAATACTGTCGTTGCGCGGCTTCTTCAACCCTCTTGGGGTTCTCTCCGTGGGGGTGCACAATGTTAGAGTTCTATGGTTTTTATTGTGGTGACTGAAACTTCTGTTTTGGAGTTTACTGCGACATTCTCTTATGGCCAGACCTTCCGCAGTTATATCTAAAGTTTTGACTTCCAAAAGCTGTTGACTATTGAGAGATGCTGGTAATACTTCCAGAGTTCTTTCTCTTGTTATTCTCATCCAAGAGATGAGCCTTCACAAACTCCAAAGATAACTGTGATTGATCAATAGTTTCCAAAGCAGCCACAACAGCTTCAAATGATTTAGGTAAACTCAGTAACAAGTGACATATGGCATCGTAATCTTCTACATTAGCTCCAGATTCCTTCAATTCTCTGATAAGCTTATCAAACTGAAGAAGATACTGAGTCGTTTCATCATCTTCTTGGTGTCTGAGGTCAGTAATCTCCTTCGTATAAATAACTGACTTGGAATTGTGTTCCTTTCAAACACTGACTTCAAGGTATCAATAATTCCCTTGGCTGATTTTTGGTCTTCAGTATATTCTAGCTATTCAGCTGATATATGGTTGATTATGATAGCTTCACATTTTTTTTCCAGTTTACCCAAGACCCGTTTTTCCTCTGGTGTTTTCCCATTAGTAATGGTCGCTAAATCTTCTTCCACAAATAATTTCAAGTCATACTGATCAAGGATTGTTTCCAGCCTAAATTTCCAGCTGCCGAAATTTGTTCCATCGAATAAACATTTTGTTTAAGTTCCAGTTGTGTCTAAAATGTCACGTAGAGCTTCTAGAAAATTACTTCTTGGCCGATATTAACAATTCCAACTGTGCAGGGCATTAACTGGGCCCATAACCTCTTATTTGTGCATGAAATGGAGAACGTTATATTTCAAAATAAATGACAAAATACCGCAGTGGTTTTCCTTTTTATTACAAACTTACATCACTACCAAAGTTACTACTAATAGATAACGAAATCATGTCATATGACATGGAACATAAAAGCCATACAACTCTAACACATAAGTGAGGGAGCTTTCCTGCAGAGGCAGCCGGTTCCTTGCCTTTATTCAAGGCGGAGCTCTTGGCGCCCGCCGAAGGAAGTGCCCTTGTTGTTGAGGTGGAGTGGGGGAGGATGAGGGCGCTGCCACTCCTGCCTCCTTCGCTCTCTTTCTCCTTTTGGCCTCGGCGTCGTAAATGTGCTTACGCCTTGGCCTTTGTATTACATCACGAGGCGATCTGCTATGTCCAGCCTCATTCCAAGCGGTAGATTGTGGTGGACATTTCTGTTCATCCCCAACCACCGCCTTAGAAGGAGGTGAGCACTTCTGTCCAGCCTTGGGATTGGTTTTTGTTTTTTTCTGTTTTTGTGTTTGTTTCATTCATGTGTGTTCCCACGAGTAGCAAGGGAAGAGTTGGTCATCTCTGGCAGAGCCTCGCATTACCAGAGGTAGACTGATTGCAATGAGATTTCGCTCAGTTCCCTAAGGGGATCGTTCGTAACTGCATATCACCCTGCGGCCATTCAGCTGTCGGCACGATTTCTTACACCTTCGCTTGAGTAGGCTGGTCGACGGTGGCATATTTTGGAAAGGCTTTTGGGGAGTTTAAGATCCCCTCATCCTACTGATTTCTGCCACTGAACAGGAGTCCAGCGACCCCGTCCGTAAGGCCACATTGGATTCCCGGACAGGGCCTCCAGTCCCCTGGCCGTTCCTCTATCCGCCACATTGGATATTCTGCACCAGCAATTCGAGGGCATGGTGATCTCACGCGGAGGTGAACTGGCCACCGAGATCGTACGATTTGACTCCATTGAACTTTTTCCTGTGTAGTTTTCCTAAGTCGCAGGTGTATGCGAATAAGCCACAAACCACGGCGGTCCTCAAAGCCAATATAAGCTATGACATCGGTCAAATTCTGCCTCACAAAATCATGTTTATTGAAGAACTGTATATTATTATTATTGTAGGTGTCCTGGGTATTTGTTCGTCTGCGACTATGGAGCTTGCATAGATGAGGACAAAAAATGTGATGGAAAAAAAGACTGCAGAGATAATTCCGATGAAGCTCATTGTGTAGCAGGAGAAGTGGCCAAGGAAGAGAGTAATTGCAAGTAAGCACATTCTTTGTGACGTTTGCACGTTTGTTTTTTAATAGAGTTTGTTTTTGATTAGAGTCATAAAATTTTGCCGATTGGAGCTAGAATGAGCAAAATTATATGAATCTATTCAAAAAACAAGTGAAATGAAATATAATGATTTTTTTTGTTGAGAATCATCTAAGTTTCAAAGATTTTTTCCAGTGAACTTCGCCTCTCAGGAGATGAAAAAATACATTTCTAGATTTTGCGTGGACATTTTTAGAATGTAATACTCATTTCAAAGTTTTTTTTCTGACCCTTCGAAAAAAAGTACAGAAGGTCCATTTTTCACCACTTGGTAGAATACATTTTTTGTACCCCTTCGTATTTTATATATTTGTCATTTGTCCTCGCTAATGAATTTGAATCAAAGTTGCATTAAAAATTTGAAAGAGAACTTTTGCCAATATGTTTATTGACTGAAAATATTCAAAAATTTTAATTCCTTCATTCAAGACCTTTTTCATAGAGCTGAATTAGACACAGACATTGATATAGGAAAGAGTAAATGTCCAACAACTCCAAATTTATAATAATAATGAATTTTACTATGTAGGACTTCCATTATCTAATATAACATAACATCACGTGGTCCCAAGCTGAGATCATCCACAGAGAAGAATACTGGTTTAAGAGAAAGTTCAAAGAAACTGCATATATGTTGTCCAACGACGCATTCAGCCAAGCTAGCGTAGAGATACGAACCATATGGACACCTTCATTCAAACTCGGAAAAACGGTCAACTCCCACTAAACCAGTGAAGCGGAAAATGGAAAGCGGGGATGAGTGAAAGTATTCGAACGATCATAAATAGTCATCTCTCGGAGAAATAGTCCATTCATCACCCGAACATTCGAAACATCGTGAAGTAACCGGATTTGAAATCTTTTTAGGTTTTATTTCATTTTTATTTCTTCAATTTTCAATTTTGATTTCGTTTGTTCTTTCAGAAATTTCAAATCAGATCAAAAACTGGAAGTCCAAACTAGTAAAATTCACTATGAAACATAGTCAACCACTATCAAACAAATTATAATGAATCCAATAACTTTTGCAACTTTTACAGATCGGATCAATTTCAGTGTTTGTCAGGTCAGTGCATATCTCTAGATGATAAATGCAACGGTCAAACCAACTGCGTGGATAAGTCTGACGAAACGAAAGAAACCTGTTTGAACATGTTCTGTCCGGGATACCTCTTCAAATGCGACTATGGCGCATGCGTGGACGGATACGCGCAGTGCAATGGTGTCAGAGATTGCGTCGACAATTCTGACGAAGAGGGTTGTCCAGGTGGAGAAGAAGTGAAGCCTACAACCGAAAGGGCCCCCACACCAACACCCCCCATTATTATTGGACCAGATGGGTGAGTTGTAGCATTAATTACCTTAACATCACTAAAACAGAAAGAGGTGACATGATGGTTATGGCTTTCGCGACCAAGGTTTTCAGTATCACTATTCAGGGTTTGAAGTTCGTCGATTTTTGGATTTGTTTCCTGACGTTTCGCTGGCCCAAGTGGCTTGCTTCTTAGGTAATTGTCAATAACACGAATGTTTTTGACAATTATCTAATCCAGGAACAGGTATTAGCACACCAAACTATCTGAGTCAACATAAATACGCTTTACGCAGCCGTAATGTCCAATCATTGGAGATAACTCAGGATGTAATGTGTGAGGTATATATAACCAAGAGGTATAGGATTTGATTTTCAAAACAACACAAAAAGTATGAAAAAATTGATAAAATCCTTATTGGAATCCATAGAACGATCAATATAATTTGATGTTTGAAGATGATTTCATGCAAATGTTGTCCGCGGCTCCGCTTTAGATGGCTCAAGCGCAAGGTCCAAAGGCGTTAAATCACACGATCTAGGCGGCCAATTGACGGGCCCCAAACGTGAGATAAACTGTTCACCGAAGGCGGCTTTTAATTGGGCCATTGTTTCGCGTGCCGTGTGGCTGGTGGCACCGTCTTGTTGAAACCACATGTCAGGCATGTCCAATTCTTCCATTTTGGGCAACAAAATGTCGTCAATCATCACACAGTAACGTTCCGGCCATTGTCGTCCTTGAAGAAGTACGGCCCGATGATGTCACCGACTTATAATCCACACCAAACAGTGACTTTTTCGGGATGCATCGGTAGCTCTTGCAATGCTTGTGGCTGGTCTTCACTCCAGATGCGGCAATTTTGCTTGTTAACTTTTCCATTCAACCAGAAATGAGCCTAGTCGCTGAACACAATTTCACGATAATTGCCAGCGCCCATTCACCAAATATTAGACGTTGTGGGAGGTCGTGTGGCTTCAATTCTCGCACCAGTTATATCTTATAAGGTTCTACACCCAAATCCTTTTGCAAAATTTTCCACGTAGTGGAGTAACAGAGGCCCGATTGCTACGAACAGCGGCGAATCAACATTTCACGGTCATCACGAACACTGGCGGATACAGCCGCAATATTTTCTTCGGTCCTCACTCTACGTATGCGTGTTGGTGGTTTAATGTCCAATAATGTAAACTGGGTTCGAAATTAAGTCACAAGCTTTCGAATAGCTCTCTCAGTAGGCCGACGAAACTGCCCATAAATTGGAAAAAGTGCACGATGCACTTTCTTCACCCAGCATGAATTTTGATAATAAAATTCAATAATTTGGAAGCGATGTTCATTCGTAAGTCGATTAATTCATGGTTGAATTATAGACCAAACTGAACAAGTTTGATAATGACACAGAACACGATCCATGCGTGATCTATCAAAAACAGTGTTGCCAAAAAGATAACAGCAAAAAATCACTCAGTATAATCCTGTGAAGAAGCTAGCCACTTGCGCCAGCGAAACGTCAGGAAAAAAATCCGAAAATCGACGGCCTTCAAACCCGAAATATTAACACAGAAAGAGGTGAATATTACTGCTTGATCTAGCTCTTCAAGATAATCACTTGGTGATCGAAACACGTGTCGAGGTGTTTAAATAACGATTTGGTGTTGGAAAAAACTCCAGTAATATTCATTACTACACCAAAGGTTCCAAACAGTGCATCATGGAGTACAGAAAGAGGTACTGCGAGATTATTTGCCTGAAAGGTTCACTGAACCACGACAAGTGTTTCACTATACGATAACTTCCACAAGCAGGATTGATGAATCACTTCTGAATTATAATCATTTTATGCTCCAATACCATCATTTATTACCACACTATATTTACATCTTTATTTCTGAAGATATCAAAAATATTCATACTAAATTGGTCCGAATTAGTTAACGTTCTGTACTTTTTCTCCTCGTGTCTTAAGATTGAGTTGAATTTGGATAGCCAAGAAATTTATACAGTCAAGTCAGAAACGAAATTTATCCGATTCTTAGAACAAGAAAAAAATTACCTTAAGCCAACCTAGTTTTTAACTTTTTGAAAGATTAAGTTCCTTCAGATGAACTAGTCAAGTCTGTACTTCTTTAAAATTCAAATAGAGTAAATAAAGTACAGCTAGCCTGATCGGTGAACAATAGATACAGAAAATATTTCGAGTTGTGGTTTGAAGAAGCAATTTCCATGACGCCATTCTTTCACTACAGTGATAAACATTTTGTTGTAATGGTTTATGATGAAGGTGAAAAATCCTCACTCTACAAAGTTTTTATATTATTTTTCATGAGTAGGTACAGCAGAAAAAACATACTAATTTGGTTAAATTTTATTCTAGGGGATGCAAATTACCAAATCACCCCGAAAATGGCAAGTGGACCATACAAAGTGGCACTTCTGTCCCTCCTGGACAAAATGTGGGTGTTAACACTCTCCTCTTGTATTTCTGTGATAAAGGGTACAAACTTTCCACCGAAGGTAACCTTGTGGCTTGTTTAGACAATGGTTGGAGTGGACCACACCCTACTTGCCTACGTAAGTAATTAATTGAACAAGAAAGCCTCTTTATATTTATCCGCCAAGCAAAAATTTGAAATCGGGAGGGGAAGGAAAAGAGAAGACAAAGTTGCTGACTAGAGCAAAAAAAATTAGATTCTAAATTGATGAGCAACAAAATAACTACTCAGTTGAATTTACAGCGATGATAACTGAAAAAGAAAAAATGAAGAAGTTTTTTGGATTGATGATGAAGTTGCATTTTCACAATCCCCGCAAACAAAACTGAAAGAATGAAATGTTTCCAGAATATAACAAATTACAGTATATATAAATTTTCAACCAATGCCTTTTTTAAAGAGGTATGACAACACTAAGGTCTCAATCGGCGTACTCCCAAGCGTCGACTGTGATTCCACCGAAAGGTCATCTTAGTTTCAAGCAGGTTGGAGCCCAGCTCCCTTACCCTTAGGACTGATGCTCGTCAGAAGGACGAGAGGGTCAAGACTGATTATTTGGTGGTGGTATGAAAGTCCTCAGACATCGTTATCGCCCTTCACGGTGAACCCCTACCTGGCTGGGATGTTTGGATGAAGATATTGTTCATCTTCTAACGGGGGACATGAGGGCCTCATTCGACAGAGTGTCTGGGCCTTCTATTCCAGGAGGGGTCATCTACAGTATAATCCATAGCTTCCCTGACTAACGGATTTTCATGATTTTCGGCATAATTAAGGACTTGCCGATTCCTCGACTGAATGGACTGCTGAATGGAAGGCAGCTGTGAATCTCTGCGGATGGCTTCATTCCGCACGAACCAAGGAGCATTCACAATCATCCTTATTAGCTTATTTTGCAATCTCTCCAAAATGGAGATATTTGACGGAGCCGCTTGTCCCCGGACGCCTGAAGCATACATGATGACAGGCTTGAACATCGTTTTGTAAATCGTAATTTTGTTTTACAGGCTTAATTTAGAACGTCTGTTGATCAGAAGGTACAGACTAGCTATCCGACCCTCGATCTTTGCCTTCACGGTTGTGATGTGCGGGTTCCACGCTCTATTAGAGGACCGAGGTACTTTACCCGCACTTGTCAGTCGATCTCCCTTCCAGAGATTCTCACTTTTCTGGCCGGAGAAGATAGCAATCTTTCCATGGTTATCGCCTGGGTCTTTTCCGAATCCACTCGGATCTTCCATTCAAGGTACCAGCGCTCGAGGTCGTCCAATACACGTTGCATGTAGACGACACATAGCTCCCGATCCATGGAAGACGAGAGGAGAGCCGTGTCATCGACGTACAGATATCTTCACACGCTCTGACCTTGGAAGGTCACTGGTGTAAAGTGAATACAGCGTCGGCAAGAGGACGCCCCCTGTGGCACTCCAGCGAGGATCTCTCTGTTGTCAGACAGAGAGCCTTCTACTCTAACCTGAAACGTTCTGTCTTTCAGGAAAGACCCAATCCACCGGATCAGGCCCCGAGGCAGGTCGAACGCAATTAGTTTATGCAAAAGGCCTTCATGCTATACACGGTCGAAGGCCTTCGAAATGTCTATCAAAATGATATGAACTTTTTAGTTTTGATTTAGTTCTGCCATGGTATTTTCAACCAATCTCAGAGCCTGTAACTCAGTGAATAGTTCTCTCCTGAAGCCGATTCGTTCGTCATGCAGAACATTTCGGTCCTTAACTTCTTCGTTGAGTCTTTGCAGAACAACTCTTTCAGCCAGCTTAGCCGCCGACGAGAGCAGACTAATCGGGCGATAGTTCTGTGGGGTTCTGACCCTGTTTTGGGATCACGACGAGGATCGCATGCTTCCAACAGCATATCGCGGTCGATGTCATCGTCGTCTTCCACGTTAAGTTGAAACTGACGTTCCATCGTGTCTGCAAAGGCTAACGCTTTGTCGGCGGGACTGTGGTTCCACAGGCTCTGGTCTGGTATTTATGTACCTAGACGAGTGTAGGGGCAAACCGGTAGTGGAAGCAAGGGTGGAGATGTTAGTGGGAACGGGGATGTGACTTATAGAATCTAGGTTTGCTATGTTGTCAGACGTATGGCGTAGAAGTAATGATCTCCATGAATGAGGTAGTATTTATGAATTACCTCATTTGTTGAGGCAGTTGCAATGTTTTTTAATTTCAATAGAGTCGCGGAATATCCTGGTCTGGAGAGTTTTTTCGGTGGCAATCATTTTGGTGGTTTCAAAGGTTATTGTGTGGCCTGTTTGACGATGATGTTTAAAGAGGGGTGAGGCTGGATCTGATTTACAGACAGCAAGCTCATGTTCAAAGGCTCTGTTGGAGAATCTTCTTTTGGTCAGGCCGATGTAAGTCCTGCAGCAGTTGGTATTTCGTATATGCCCTGTGCTTCACTGGGTCACAGTATACTTATATACAGTAGTCCCACTTAGCGTCGGTCCCTTTCATGTTGGTGTCCAGGAGTTTCAGTTTTTACAATGCTGACTTATTTGCCACTAATGACATTTCTCCCTACTACAATCTTAACCAAAGCATCTAAACACTGCTCACCATAACAACTAGTCATATAAACTACTCAAAAAAATACAGTCGATGAAAACCATGTTGGGAACCTGAGAAAATTGTGCAAATGATAATTTTGCATTTGTGTGATAATCAAGTAACCCAAATCATTTGGACAGTGATGAACTATGTTTCAAGTAGATTTTAAAAATTCATGGGATCGGCAGGGTTAAACCCAGGAAGTTCGACAACTATGGAAAGGTTGCGTGCCTGTCTTGAACTCATCGTTTGCGCAGACCTGAGACTGCAACTCCTGGGTCTGCGTGTAGAAAATTCAAACCAAAAATCACCCGAAGTGGGATTACTGTATATAGAATACTGTGACTGGGTATTGTATCCTTAGATGTTCGTAAGAAAGTGGAAATTTTATGTTGGCTGTGAATACTGTTGTTATATGGTGCATCTTTAGAATTCGGCTCACTTTGTCGGTTACTCCATGAATATAAGGAAGAAAAACTTTCTGGTGGTTCGTATGTTTATGGACCTGTTTGAGATATGGGTTATGGGTTTGCTGAAGTTGGATGGATCTTTGGATTTGGGATTTATAATAGTCGTTTTGATCTATTGTGGCTGCCAGTGAGTCTGATAGATCTGCGTATGAGGAAATTTAGAACGGAATTTGATGCAGCAGGATGATGATGGGACTTAGCATTGGTGTAGTTTCCGGTAACAGTGTCTAAGAAGGAATCAATAAGAAACCAGTAACGATGGACCGACTGTTGACGTTTGAGAGTAGGCAGATTGAGACCTTAGTAAAGGTATTAAGGGAGAAATTAATTTCTTGATGAATTCCAACAATCAGTTGGTCGATAGCCGGGTGGTTCGACGTGGTTGAATTGTTCACTCAGTCAATTGGCCGATGTGTGAGTCGATAGTTCAAGCCCCAGACGAAACGCCCGATTTTCACTTGCTATCGTCCAATCCGTGTTAGGAATCACAAGTTAAAAGGTAAGACCTCGTTAGTCTATAGCTCCCACAAGTTTCGACTTCTGAGGGTTGTCGGTCTTAGGGGTGCGATAGCTGATTAACGGAAAAACATATTTTAAACAAAAATTCAAACACATTATGTATCTCATAAATAAATCAGTTGCGGATCTATGTTAATAAGATTTTTTCCTAAAATCATTCAAGGATTGCCGCCCATCAGGATTAGCATTCAACTATGCAACACCCTATATATCATTTTTTTTTCAGAACTATGCCCACCACTGTATACAACAGCTGTAACCAAGGTTAGGTGCTTTGGCAAGGATAAGACAGAAATCAAGTGCGACGAAGCCACAGATGGAAGCTCGGCCAAATTCGAATGTGCCACTTATTATGAACCGGCGGACAGACAGATATCGATTCGCTATTGTTGGTCAGGGTCTTGGAATTTACCGGCTCCTCAGTGTATACCAGGTCAGCCAATAACTATCAACTTCAATTTTTACATTAATGTATATAAGTGCGATGACGATGGAAAAAACTGCGTTCTAAAATCCAAACAACGGAAGTTTGAATACCAGGATGATGTGAATGCAAATTCGATAGTTTTTCCTAACGACTGAGTTGTTAGCTTTTTGCCTTGTCACTGAGAGGGATGAAGTTTCATTCTGAAATTGTATAATCCATTAAAATGTAAAATTTGTTCAATCCTTATCGTGCGTTTTTCAGAGGATGCAATTTAATTTTTTTGATGCTTAAGTTAAAGTTTGTGGGGTCCTGGGTCACATATTTTAAAAGTGATCAATACGAAGTTCCTTTACGAAATAAAACTGATAATTGCATATATAAATTATCATACTCAGAACCAACAGTGAATTTGTATAAACCAAAAAATGTATTAGATTTGAACACACTTTACAAACAAAAAATTTGTTTTTTCACTCATTCAATAACAAATAAATCAAACATAAATTTCATAGAAATCAATAATATTCATAGTCATAACACTAGACAAATGAAATTATTATCAGTTCTTGATTTCAAATCTAATTTTGGACAAAAAACAATTCATCATGATGGAATTATAATAAACAGTCCATTTCTTTAATGAAAATAAATAAATACATTATTTTGAAGTAAAATAGTTTCTTACTTGTCTGGAGTATTGTAGTGGTGCTCCACCTTTGGAATACAATATCCATATCGAATTCATTGGAATTTGCTTCGACGATTCCATTGATGAGAGAGTCAACACTAGTTTTCAGCTGTTCTTCCGGAATGGAAGGATGACCTGGGGGTTGTTTGTTATGTACACTACCGGTAGATGGTAATTTGGATACAAGTTCCCTCAATTTTTTTCTACAGATAGGACGATTCTACAGATAGGATATAAAAATCGCTTTAATTTTTTCTTCCAATGGACGAGAATTGACCATTTTATTGATTGTTGACGTGGTACCTAGTAAAACCGGAAACTAAATGAGAATTTTCTAACTGAACAATGATGTTCATTGTCGTACTGACATTTTTTGTCGTTTTTATAAACAAAAAATAACTCAACAAACCTTATCGGGTTGTTGGAATTGCCATATGGCAGATAAAAATAAATATTTCGATATCGATATCAATATTAACGAGTTTGTCTTCAGGAAACTATTAAATGTTTCGCCATGTTGTAGTAGGTGAAAATATTGACTTCATATTCTAGGGTTGTGAAGTATTTGTCAGGAATTTTGAAATGATGTATCACAAGACCCCCTTTCCATTTGATTTTTTTTCCAGACGACGCCCAGTCGCCATCTTGAACGTTTCATCTGTCAATTTCACTTCAAAATGAAGTATTCATACATTAATTTCATTATCCCAAATTTCAATTCTGTGAGTTGACCCGTTCAAAAAATAAAAGGGAGGGGCATTAAAGAAATGGACTGTATAATACAATTCTTGAAGAAATAAAACAATCTAAAACTGCTCCCAAATTTAAAAATTGTATGTGATGAATTGAAGTAAAAATACAGGATTATATGATTTTTGTATATCCAGAACTATCTAAACATTTTTATATTAATTATGAAAATTTCACATTTGACTGTTTGCCCATATTGATTATTCTATTCGTTTTTTCATTCAATTATTTATATTTCTTATAATTTTTTACTTCTTTATACCTATTAATAAATCTAATGTTAATAGCTTATAACAATTACTCGTGTTGCCTTCTTCAATATTTCATTATTTTGTTAAATTTGTATCTTCAGTTAATGTAGTTGCGTCCTGTTCATAAAAATTAAATGTTTTTTGGGATAATAAATCAGTGAAAAAATGTTTCTGCTCAATAATTAATCGTTAAAAATACCCAGTTTTTCATATTAATCATCATCTACTTAAAATATCGGCCAATTTTTTTTCCGTTACAAACGAGAGTTCTGCATGATGTGCACATTAAATGCTGCATGGAATTGTTCAATGCTATGTACATGGCGAACCTTCAGTGGGAAATGGTAAGGAGCTTCTGTCAATCTCGCATTCTTTCATGCTGGAACTAATAAGAGATCTGGTGGACCAGAGATCCAGGGGACTAACAAATATTGAAGTAAGCATTTTCACTATTCTTTACTAAACAGAACACTTACCTTGACATTTACACCTTAACACATTATAACATGAGGTTGCTTGCTTAAAACTGTTAACTCACATGCACCTGCTCACCATTTTTATTCACAGTCGTCATCAAATGTCTGATTATTCACATGCCACATCTTGCATCGACTTGGTTCCTCCTGCAGATGAAAATCTGCTCTGGTCATTCATTATTCCACTATAATAGTTGGACTGAAAATTACAAATCTTTAGAAACTCTACGAGGTGTCTTATTGTCTTGTGGTTTCAAATATAAAAAATTGAACAATCGGATGGTCATAATGGAATCGACACGCATTGTTCAACTCCGACAAGAATATTTGAGGCGAATGAAAAGCTACCGAGAATCCAGCAGACATATAATCTACCTCGACGAAACTTGGTTTGACACCCATGATGTTGTTGAATATGGCTGGGTAGACGAAACCAAGTATGGTGCTTTGAACACACCATCTTTAAGGGGAAAACGTGTTATAATTTTGCATGCCGGGAATGAAAGTGGTGTCGTACCTGACGCTTTGCTTCTGTCGGTTAAAAATATAAAAGATGCGTCAGTTAATTACCACGAAGACATGACTGCGGATTTATTCGAAACCTGGTTCAGTGAGCAGCTTCTCCCAAGTATTCCTCCAAACTCGGTTATATATAGTTATGGATAACGCTTCGTTCTCGGTTATTGACTACAATACCAAACAATAACACAAAAAAGCAGATATTGTTGATTTCATGCGAAATCATGACATGGAAATACCCGAAAAGATTCCAGCGAAAAAGGTATTACTGGCGACCATAAAACAACGTAATTTCAAAAAAGAGTATATTATTGAATCGATGTGTGAAACACGTGGTCATATTCTCTTACGTTTGCCTCCATACTATTGTGTGTTCAATCCAATTGAAATGGTTTGGGCCACAATGAAAGAAAGCTTGCGGAAATGTAATCAGTCACCGACTTTGAATGCTGTGGTGCTTGACAATATAAGGCGAGTGGTGAATGAAATAGGTAATAGTGATATGTGGAAGAACTGTGTGGCCCACGTTATAAAAAAAGAGAACAAATATTATGTGCAAAGTTCCATAAATCCGATCGTTATTCAACCCGATGATGATTCCACCTCATCCGAATATAGCGAAGAAGAATTTTTATTTTTCTAGCAATTTTGTTGGCCTCTATCATTTTGTAAATATATGTTTGACGAGAATTCGGTGTGATTATTTGTGTTTTCATTGTATTTTAGAGTTTTCGACTCGGAAATGAACTGCCTTAAATTTCGAAGTTTTTCATAATTACCCATGGTGGAAAAATTCGGTTGAGATAACTTTTTCAGGGGGTAATCAATTGCTATGATTGTAAGAATAAGTAACTGAAAAACTACCACTGAAAGATAATATGCCGCCGCCTATGCCGAGGCGGGAATTCCTTCTCTGTGCTGTTCCAATTTGTATTGGAAATACTATACCACGAAATAAGAAACATAAATAAAAATAATAATTTGTGATTGCCCTCTGAATAGAGTTGATAAATAAATTTAATTGATCTGTTGTTTATTAATTTGTCCAGTGAGCAAATTCTTATCTGTATTGAGGAGGAATTTTCACTAAAGCACCTAAGAAACAGTTTCTGCACTTTAAAGTGTTTCTGTTCATT
The DNA here is from genome assembly GCF_025532065.1 of Leptinotarsa decemlineata. Taxonomy (NCBI): domain Eukaryota; kingdom Metazoa; phylum Arthropoda; class Insecta; order Coleoptera; family Chrysomelidae; genus Leptinotarsa; species Leptinotarsa decemlineata. The sequence goes on from NW_027412690.1 coordinate 8,713,179, forward strand.
ATAGTAGTACTGTGGATAAAATTGGTTTTTGCATGCAATTCTGTTTTGAAAACACATTGAAACTATTAATATCTTCTGGATGTTTGTGTTTTTGTTGTTGGTAATCATGTTCAAGTTTTTGTTCTGCTAATGTAGGTACTAGTCTTCTTGAATTCTACTTGGCGTTTGGTTTTTCACATTATTATTGTTTTGGTTCACCAGTTTTTTTTATTTTCGATGTTTTTTTCGGTTAGGTATTTTCTTTGTTCTGACACAAATAATTTTCAACCTATTTTTATGTATCATCTCATTATTACTAAGCAGTCTTGTGTTTTTACCAAAACATAAAGATAAGTTCTTGGAAGTAGGATCAAATAATACTTACCCTTTGCGGAATGCAAATATATGTTTCCCTATTCATAGACTAACACTAACAGAAAAGCATCCGTCATATGCATCAATCAAGTTTTTCAATAAATCACCACAAAATATAAAATCCTATGAGAGCCTTGAAAAATTTAATAAATGTGTGAAAGATTTCCTTATAGACTTGGAACCATATTCAATTCGAAAACATCTAGATTGCTGTTAACTTCGATTTATATTAAGATGTTTTTATTCTTTCGGCATACTGATGGATTTTCTTTTTAATGTTCGTACAATCTGTCTGACGTTGCATTTCATGTTTTTATGTTGCAGAACAATGTAAAGCATACCGTGTAATATAATTTATTATTATCATTATTGAGACAGTGCTTACCTAATTCTGAAACATACAGGATGTTAATTTGAAAACCTCCCACCCTTAATATCTTCCTTCCAGTAAACAATATGAGGAATCGAGAAAACAGGTCGATATTATTGTCAAGGGAAACATTTTCAACATCTACCCCTCCCTATTTTAAATGAGAAGAAAAGTTCAATTCTGCTTCTCATGGTACCCTGACAGATTGAGACCTTCTTGAAAAGGTCGAACGCGAAAGTGGAAGACCGTATTCACGAGGATACCAGGAAAATTATTTGTAATTAACCTTAATCATGTTGATATTTCTAGTTAATTATTTTTAGTAAGCACTGTCTAAGGATAGTTTGGGTTAACAAAATACCAGAATGTTCTATGAAAAAATGACAATTATTCACGGATTTCGAACTAGAAGTCCGTTGAGACCGGCCCTACTTTCTGTGAAATATTTCATATGAATTGAGTACACCATCTGCCTCAATTTGTATCTACTTCGATCTTAATTTCAGCAGGAAACTCCACTGCTTAAGCTGATTTTCTATAAATGAGATTTTCAAGAAAATATTCATAATTTTATTATTTTTCTTGCTACCTTTTCAGTTTGCGGAGAGAAGACGGTATCTGCAACACCTTTAATCGTGAATGGAGGCACTGTGGAAAAGGGAAACTATCCTTGGGTTACTGCCATCTTCCGACATAATGGTGAGATATTCCTGAATGTTTGCGGTGGCTCGATGTTGACACAAAAAGTTATTCTTACAGGTAAGTTCAAAACTTATTTTCATTAAGTCGGAAATCTATTCTCTAGATAGAAAAAGTTTCGCGTAGTGGAGTACTGGCTTGCTAAATGCGCCTCCACAGCACGCTTACGACAAGTAGTAGACATTTGTATGCACCTTTACTAGTCACGTTTTCTAATGCCCTCTTATGATGTACTGAAACCGTTTCAGTTGATTATTTTTTTGTTGTGGTTAACCCCCAACAAACTTATCGAAGCACGAAGCAGAAAGCGGAATTGTCTGTCCTGACATTATTATATCCTGATCGGGGACATTTATGTTTTTGAAGAAAACCGATGCCTGGGTTTTCATGGCATTGAATTGAACCTGGTTACTTTCACTCCAATTTGAAGTCACCTCTTGATCCTTATTAAGATCTGCATAGTTCATTTCGGTTAATTCAACTAAAAGCGACTTCACGTCACCGCGCCATCTCTTAGCGAACTTCTGCCGCACACAACGGTAGTAAGATACGTAGTAAAAGATCTTTTCCCATCAGCTCATAAGTTCAAGGTTAGGCAGGAGGGAAATGGAGGGCACCGCTCATTTCACTTTTTAAATATTCGTTCTCGATGTGAGGTTAGTTTTTTCAAGTATTTTTTCTAAGAGTGTGGTACGGAAGTCGCAGAGTATCGAATGGTAGAAGATTGCTTTGGGTTTTCAAAGAACTGTGCATTCCACGGGATCTTGCACCCGCATATTTTATTTTAGGTATGTAATTGTGACTGAAAGTGTTACTTGCTTAGTGAATAATGTTTTAGGCCATGTGGCCGTGAAAGGTATCAGATCTCATTGTAACAAAATGTCCGTACTGAGACGCATATTTTATTTTAAATACTCAAAATCAGAAGCCATATAACTGTCATCCAGCATTACTTGTGAAATACAAATTGTAACTAACTGGTGTTTCCAATTCTTTTTCTCGTCACCCTACCGACCGGTGTATCCAAACCCTGCATCCTAAGAGGCTCCTGTGCAACCTCCTGCTGCCGGTAAGATGTGTCTCCAGCCTGTCTTGGAATCCAAATGGTATGACGTGACAAGTGTGCTGTCGTCAGCACAGTATTATATTGGAATCTTGGTTTTTCCAATTAGCTATTGATATACAATAAAAAAAGGGTTGGAGACAATGTGGCTCCCTGGGGAACACCAGCGTTGATGGTACAAATATTCGAAAGATATCCATCGACGGCCACTTGCAGGAAAAGTGGTAAATTTTCGTTTTGTGGACACCCGGCGATTTTGAAAAAATGTTTGACTGTACTTACGTATTTTGATGCGTAGATTACGAATCCGAAAGAAAAAAGCGGCGCACTCCCTTATTTAAAAAGTTACGGCCCTTCAAAGTTCAGAAAAGGTCAACTTTTCAGCCTTCTTTTTCACCAAATAAACTATTTAAAAACACAAGCATTTATTCACTAGGTCATCTCTACACCTTATTCCTCCTTCTTTAACACTTTTCACTTCAATAATCAACATTTTTCTTATAAAAATGTTAAAAAAAGTACGGAGCTGCTTTTTGGTTACATATCACTGTATTTTACGTTTTTAAGGTTAATGATATGGTTGATACAGTTGATACAGTCAATATTCCTAAAGTAATTCAAATGTTTTTTGCCTTCATTCTTTAGCTCATAAATTGGTTTTTGGCACTTTTCTTAAAATTACAACAAATGTACTGAGCATTTTTCTTAGGTATTTTCATAATCTGCTTTCTATTGCATCTATACCATAAAGTCTCATAGTTTAATTTGCACTCTTCATTGCAATTAGTACGTATTGTTGCTGCAAACACTCCTATTTGAACGAAATATAGAATTAAATTATTTCTTACTTTCACTAAATTATGAATTTCGTTCAAATTCATTTTGTATTTTTCTCTCACGTCAAACTAAAAATTCAAATCTACGAATTTAAAATAGTAGGTGACGACAAATACCAACCGCTTTTTTCTGAAATATCAAATGTCACTAGTATCTAACCTACAAATATAAGAGTGTCACTAGGAGAAGCATTCGTTTTTAAATTCAGTTTTTTTATAAGAAAAATGTTGATTATTGAAGTGAAAAATGTCAATGAAGGAGGAATGAGGTGTAAAGGTGACCTAGTGATTAAATGCTTGTGTTTTCAAATAGTTTATTTGGTGAAAAAGAAGGCTGAAAAGTTGCCTTTTTCTGGACTTTGAAGGGCCGTAACTTTTTAAATAAGGGAGAGCGCCGCTTTTTTCTTTCGGATTCGTAATCTACGCATCAAAATACGTAAGTACAGTCAAAATTTTTTTCAAAATCGCCGGGTGTCCACAAAACGAAAATTTACCATTTTCATACCTCAGCCACCATATTCACCAAATTTGGGCCCCTGCGACTTTTCCCTCTTCTTAAGATTGCAGACGACCCATGAAAGGAAGGCGTTTGGCGACTATTGGGGAGTCAAAAGCCGAATCACTGAAAGAGCTCAAGACATACCAAAAAGTGCATATCAGAACTACTTTGAGAATTGGAAAAGACGCTGGACTACACTGAGGACTACTTTGAAAATTTACCTCTTTTTTCAACAGAATCGTACATAATCTATGAGTTTTAATTCATTTTTAAGATTAAGTATTGATGTTTTATCTGGATATAATGAAAAGAAGGTTTACTTTCGACAAATTTTGAAACATTTAGTTTGATTGGAGCATTTTCGAATGTGATACATACAAAGAGAGTAACTAATGGTTGTAATTGTAATTGTATTGTTTCAGCTGCCCACTGTGTGGCCAATGAGTATGGTCATGCTTTGGATCCTTCGATGATCAAAGTAGGAGTTGGGAAATTTTATAATGAGTACAAACATCCAAATGATACAGAAGCGCAGTATTCTGATGTGAGTTGGTCATATATCTTTCAAGTCACTCATCTTTTTGTCAAAAAAAATTCTCAAATTAGATTTGATTTGATTGCAGATCGTCAAAGTTATAGTCCACACAAAATATAAAGGGGACAGTCAACGTTTCTCTTCGGATATAGCCTTTTTGGTAACCAAAGATGTTCTGCTGTTGTCGAAAGTAGTCCAGCCTGTATGTTTCAGTAACTTGCCGAATATTCATCTAACTGTTAGGTCAATTGGAGTGGTGAGTTTTTCATTTATTGTTGTGCGGGATTGGAAACGTACTTATCCATCGAAAATTTCAATTGCTTCACAGAAACTAATACTACTAGTACTGGCATTGTTATATATATGTATTTGTATCGCCCTGTATCGGGAATCCATATATTGGTATAAAAACCAGCTTTCTTTTTATATGTTTGTACCTCGATTCCCGACCCACAAAGGTTGAACACTTCATGTTTAAGGTTATTAATAAATCACACCCAAATTAGTGCAGTTTATTATTTAAATTCTATGTGAATATTCAAATTAATATCCATATAGACCATGCATAGTATGATTTTTTGTAGAAATACTAGTTCGATTAAGAAGTTGAAGATGTCCTTCAATATAACTTTCTCGTCCCTCCTGGTATGTGTATGTAAAACATACATACATTTGAAATTTCAAAGATGGGAACTGAACATGCTACAAAAAATAACCAATCAACCCAAATTCTGGGAAACTCCTGTTTTCAAATTAGATAGATTAAAACTGATGGTTGTGTCAAATTTTATGACAAACTCAATGGTTAAAACCGCATATCGATATCTGTTCATTTCTGAGTTACAACAACTTTTTGAAAATGCTAATTTTCGAAAAACATGCTGCAACTCAGAACCAGAATTTAGGTTGATTGGTTACTTTTGTAGCATGTTTAGTTCCCAACTTTGAAATTTTAAATGTAACACTTTGCATGTTTTTACATTTTTGGATACAACAAATATATATATTCATGAAATAATCATATCCTTATTGAATTAATTTTTGAAAATTTCGGAAAGAGAAATGTGGGACACGTTCAAAGAAAGAGAGAAAGCAATCAATTTATAAAAAAGTCTCCCCAGAAAGATGTGTAGCTATCTCAAAATACTCCTAATTATGATTTTCTGTATAGGAAAAGACTTATCATACACGTCCACTAACATGCTGTGAAATGATAAGAAAGGATTAACTTTGGCCAGAGTGCTCTCCCAGTCAATTCCGATACAATTCTGATAGAACGTATCATAGTTTGATCTACTATACACTCTACCATGTTTACATATGGTATGTTTCTTTGGCGACTCTAGAAGAACAGAACATGAAGCTATGTTTGTAGGCGTACAGAATTTTAAGAGGTCATTTATTTTTCTGAACAATGGATATTTACTCATCTTGAAATCATTTACCCCTACCATGACAATTATATATCCATTTTGAAAGCCATATCCAAGATCATCACATAAGATTACGATTTGATTTTTTTTTTCAACTTGATTATTTTGTATGTCTTGACTGGAATTCAAATTATAGCAGACCTACCTTCTTTTAGCCTAACATCTGTTGAAATATGAAAATTTCTCAAAGTTTTACATGAAGCTGCATAGATTTTATTTTCTTCGTCTGTTTTCCTGTTGGATATTTTTTCTTTCCTGTCATTTCTTGATAATATGTGCTTGGGTTGATCTTCATCTTTTGAATTCCGAATGATTTTTAATTTCAGTGAAAAATTTTCTTATTCCATATTTTCAGTTTCTTTCGAATTTGCTGGATTTTGTACTGAGAGAGTTTCTATGGATGTTAACATTTCTTTATTAATTTTGTTCAGTTCATTCAATTCCTCCTTCAATTTTGACATTTTCTTCAATGTTTCTTTCAATTCAACTTGGTAATTGTCATCACTCAGTGCTAATTTGTTTTTTTCAGATTTGAGCTTAGCCATTTCATTATCTTGGTTATTTAATTTACTTAGAAGATCCTCTTCCAAACTGGCAACTTCATCTTCAAAATCAGTTGAAGCTCTTCTTAGTCTCTTTATATTAGTGTCTTTTTCCTGATTATCAATAATCAATTTTTCCATTTCTTCATGTAGATACTACATGAATAAATGGAATTCTACAATGTCCTTCTTCAGCTTGTTGAAAAAGTACTTTAGAAACAAATACTTTTATATGAACACTGAATCATACAAAAAACTTTTCTCTATACAGTTTATATTCTAAACATGGAATCTTTATAAAAAATATGGGAAGAAAGCAATTAACTTCAAAATAAATTATCTATAAGGATGTGTAGATCACGTAGAGGTAGAGAAATAACTTCCAGACTCGAACTGGAAGAAAAAGCCGTCTCAAAATAACTGCTTTCATATAAACATTGAATTCTTTCCCAAAGAACGTATCTAATTATTGAAAACTTTGAAATATCTGAATATGCCTATACTTTCCAAACGATATAATGCTATATTCATTAAGTGATTTCATTATTAGGTTACAGGTTGGGGCTATACTGAGGCTGGAAAAGGTCCTTCGCCAGAACTAAAAGAAATATCCGTTCCATTCAAAGATGACGCCACCTGCAATACAGAATTGCCATCTGATTGGGCAGACAAATACAACGGTTATGACAAATTCTGCGCAGGACATTACAACAAGAGTAAGTTTGTTAACGATAAATAAGTTAATCAAGAATAATTCTCAGTATTGTGCTATCCCTCCACTAGCTTCATACTTGTGAAATTTTAATTTTTCTAATAGCTTAGGTCATCTATCGATTGAAAAGGGCTGCCTAGAAGTGGTAATTTGAGTTTTTGAAAAAAATCTGCCGGAGCCATATCAGGTGAATACATTGGCTGTTCGATAGGTTTGTTGAGTTTTTGGTCAGAAATTCGTTCACAATGATAACCTTGAATGGTGTGTTATTGTGGTGCAAAATCCATGAGTCTTCTTTCCACATTTTTGGTGTTTTTCGACTAATTTGCCGCATAACGTTCAGATAATATTCTTTATTTACTGTCTCACCTTCTGGCACCGTGGTTGGAGATTTGTCACTTTCTTGGTGGTTGTTCGTTGTGAGGTTTGACTCAGTACACCTCGAACCTCACTGTTTAAGAACCCTTTCATTTGGAGAACTTCGTTTACGTGGAATAAATTTCCTGAGATCGTTTTTTCCATATGAATTTAATTTCCAGCGATTCAAATCCAACGTAAATCACTTATTTTGCAAAGGCACCGCTCTTAGAGCGCTTCAATGATATTTCTGTAGTGCTTGTGGTTTGCCCTTCTAAAATAGTTCCTGCAAGTTCACTTTTTTGCAATCACCCAAAAAAATTGTACTATTTTGAAAGACGCAGGACTTAAATCCGGTGATCTAGCGACCCACTCGGCTGAACCATCCAATATAACAATTTGGTATTTTCAACATAATTATTTTACTCACTCTCAAGTATGTCCACTCTACACATATTAATTTTTTGTTATAGGCATAGCAGTATGTCAAGGAGACAGTGGAGGTGGTCTTGTATTCCAGAACCCAAGAGATGGAAGGTATTATGTCCACGGAATCGTGAGTGTGGGACGGAAATTGAATAATGTTGGATGCGACATACAAGTTAGCAGTCTGTACACAAAAGTTGCAGTACATTACGATCTACTAGAGCAGGTTGTTTCACAATATACAAGACTATGAATCTCAAAATTAAACAATTTTCAATTTTTAGCCTTGTTTTATTAATTGATAGAAACATCTCTAGTATACTTTACAGATAGAATAACGGCAAAGTCTAGTTGGTCAATTAAATTGACAGAAGCAGAGCCACAAATCAGGATTTGAGTTCTATTGAAAAGACATTTTCCCGCACAAGAACAATAATATTAGCTCTAGAGGCGAGACCCGCTAACCAAGTTAGCATCATCAGGCACTTCATTACGTGAAGAATATGAATTATTGATAAAGTCCTCGCATCTTAGTTAGTGTTTTTATCAGTCAATTATACTTGGTAAGTGAATTGAAATGGCTACAGTTGATGTATATGATCATCTGTCGATGTATATGACCCTATGATAGGTACACCAAAATTCTTCGTATACTGTTTTTGAAAATCTGTTTTTCCGTTAATCAGCTGTCGCCCCCATAAGAACAACAACTCTTAGAAGTTGAGAAACTTGTGCGAGCTAAGGACTAACGAGGTCTTACCTTTTAACGTGTGATTCCAATTCTGGTGGAAAAGGGCAACAAACTATCCATAGGCAGTGCCGGCTAGGGATAGTTTGTCACACATACATATACGTAATTATATGAAAACACTTACACACACACCTACATATATATTTTGGGCAAAAAGCCTGACAGAATTTTTTTTTATAAAATTTTATTTTATTATTCAATATAGTTGCCTTTAGCCTCAAACTAGGCCTCTGTTTCGACAAGTACCTCTTCTTCGGCGCTAAACGTCTTTCCAGCGAGCATTCTCTCGAGGTCTGAGAACAGAAAAAAGTCGCTGGGGGTCAGATCTGATGAATTCGGTGGATGCACAAGCAATTAGAAGCCCTACTCATATAATTTAGCCATCGTTTTCATTGATTTATGACACAGTGCATTGTCTTGATGAAAGAGCCCTTTCTTTTTCTTCAAATGGTGCCGTTTTTTAGCGATTTCGCGCTTCAATGCTTCAATTCTGGTGTGAAATAATGGAGCCATGTTTCATCTATTGTCACATATCGACGCATAAGTTCGTGTTTTTCAGGTATTTTCTGATATCTTTAGAACCTCAGCTTCCTCAATAACTTCACTTTGCGGTCATCCAAAACTCAAAAGTGGAAACTTTGCCAGTTGACTATTAGGAAGATCTTACCTTTCAACGTGTGATTTCAACTCGTATATCAATTTATTTCGAAAGTTCATTGAGGGAGAATGGATACCGTCTTCTTATATTTGTTTCATGAATACTATCAAAATATCAAACATTCCAATTATATATTCCCAGTAGTTTTCATGTTTCATATTGGCTCACTTCCCAATCTGGTTCCGTTCCGAAAATTTAGGTACCTCCACAGCTCCACAAGGGCTTCTTACTCGCACATGGTCTTGATGATCTGTGTCTGGTACACTCTCCAGCTATGAAGTTGTTCAAGATTTTCATATCAGATTTGTACCTTCTGGCCCGTAAAGTGCCCCTCAAGAATATCTCGCCTTTCTTTTATTTTTTTTTCGCGCACTGTTTAGTATTTGGAGGGTGGTAGAGGTACCTCTATCTTCTATAGTTTACAATACCTTTCTAATATTCAAGGTCCCATTCGAGGCGACTACGATGTTGGGTCCTTTATTATCACACAGTATACGTACCTCGGATCTCTCTGTCACACATTTCCACGGGCATTGAAATTCAAATCTTTAAAGTTCGCAAACTCCTAATAGGACCGAATTTTCTGGAGAGAACCCTATATGAACGTGTTCGCAATGAAACAGCGTTTATGATGATATAACATTTTTTTTATTATCTAATCTAGTGAAAGTAACTGGCATCGATATACCTGTTTATACCCAACAAACCAGTAGTTCGCCTAGGTAAATAATAGACAACCCAACGGCTGCACATTCTATACGTTTGTATACTTCAAGTAAGTACAAAAATTTTCTTATTATCTTGATGTTGCGAAATTCAATTAAAAATAATTTTTCAAAAAATAATTAGAAATAGTCTGTCCAGGATTTTTTTAGCAAACCCATTTTTAACATATTTTCTAATATACTAAATTCATTATAAAATATATTTCATTCTATTATCAGCTCGGTGAAGGTCGATTTAGGTTCGGATCTTAGACTATTACTTCTATCCAGTCAACATTCAACTGCTCTCCACCAAAAAAGTTTTGAATATCAGGGATGCAAACTGTATAACAAACTTCCCGACGACATTAAAGTTTCAGGAAATGTACATATTTTCAAGAGAAAAGTTAAGCAACTCTTATTATCATAAAACTGCTACACTGTTGAGGAGTTTCAGCCGTAACTTTATTTCCATGTGAAGTGTACGGGTCATTTCATATGTATATACATTTTCTTATATCATTTCTCTACTTGAATTTTTTGACGTTTCTGTCTTTTTTATTTTATTTATTTTATCACACTGTGCAAACTAATTTGGGAAAATAAAGAAATTATTATTATTATTATTCTTTTTAAGAGTATTTATTGAAACCTAAAGTCCCTCAGAGAGTGTATAACAGTCTGGCGCAGTATGTTCAACCTCCGCGCATTGTTTCCGTCATGAGTATCTCCTAGATTTTCTCAGAGCATTTTTGTATTCGGTTACAGACCTTTGGTGTTGATTTCAAATACTGGATTTCCTTGCCCCTTCAGATGGTTTCCTAATTTGTTGTCTCATTCGAGACAGATTTTCATTTCACCAAAAACAAATCCTGTTCAATCTCTTTGTTAACGGTTGAACAATTTTTGTTGTACGTAGAGATAAAAGCTGCGGCAAACTCTTAGTCTGTAGACTCTCTGATTACAAAACCCATCCGGTCCAAGCAATTTTTCAGATCTGCCTACAGTCTTCCCTTTGCTTTCTAGGACACAACTGAAGAACATAGATGAACAGGAATTCAATCATTTTTGCAATTTACGTTTCAAAGTCATAACTAAACTACTGACTTAATATATATTTTTTTCTTTCAACCGTTTCTTCCACAACAGAACTAAATAAAATAACTTTCATTTGAAGGATAACCAGAAAATCAGTGCAATTGAGCTGTAGTTGTGTAGCTATCGAGCCTGTGGTTCCACAGGCTCTGGTCTGGTATTTATGTCCCTGAACGAGTGGAGGGGCGATGGTTGGTAGCTGGATCGGGAGTGTGATTTGCAGAAACGAGTTATGGAATGTTGTGAGATGTACTGAGTGACAATAATGAGTTAATAATGGTGAAATCATTTCGTTTGTTAATGCAGTGGAATGTTATTCCATTTCAATAGCTTCGCAGATTATCCTGGCCTGGAGAGTTTTTTTTGGTGGCAATAAGTTTGGTCCGTTTCACGATGGTATTGACAGATGAGGCTGGATCTGATTTACGAACAGCAAGCTCGTGTTCATCGTTCTATTGAAGACTTTTCTGTTGGTTTGGCCGATGTAAGTTCTGGAGCAGGTGGAACATAGCATTTCGTTTATGCCCTTAGGGTATGATTTTCGAAGAAAAATGGAAATTTAATTGTTGGCTGTGAATACTGTTGTTACATGGTGCCTCTTTAGAATTCGGCTTCCTTTGTCCTCCATGGATATGAGGAAAAAAGCTGTTGGCTGATCCATCTGTTAATGAGCTGTAGGGTACGTGTTTGCTGAAATTGGATGGATCTTTGAATCTGGCAATCAAGGTAGTCGTTTTAGAGAAGGGCGGACTTGAGTTCGTCTAGTTAGGTACTTGAATTTTTTGTGGTTGTCAGTGAGTTTGATGGATCTGTGTATGAGAAAATTCAAAACGAAATTCAACAGAGCAGGATGATGATGGGTCTTAGCATTGACGTAGCGGTTGGTATGGGTTGGTTTTCGGTAAACAGTGTGTGTGAAAGAATTGATGGATTTCTTGATGAGAAGGTCCAGAGAGGAAAATGAGTTGTTTATTATCCTAGAGATTTCGAAAATTCATCAATTAATGCATAATTAATATATGGAGGCGTATATTCTGATTGTTATTGTTATGAAGATTTCTAGGAATAATTTTATAACCTATTATTGGAATTTCCATGTTTACATTATAATCTTATTGGGATTATCCACCATTCAAAAATCCTTGCAAACAGGACCGGCTATCTAATATTTGTTATTTCCACAAAATTATTGAAAATTATGTAACTGCCAATAATTTTTGCAGTGACAAGTGTTGCAGATCTATATTGGATAAACTTCTAATCCACACCTTGTTTATTTGATCTTTGCGTTTCTCGAGTAGATTTTCGAAAGCAATGGATGATTGATTAATAATATCCAAAATCACACTAAACCCTTGTAGCATATATGTTATTCTGATGTATAAGCTGTATTTATGTACAGTTTCATCTTAATCCGTTCAGTCGTTTAGGCGAGAAAGAGCCACAAACATACATACATCCATCCTCACAAACTTTCACATTCGTAATATTAGAATAGATACGAAGTCAGTTTGAATGGCATGAAAACTAAATAGTTACCGAATGTCAGCAGTTTGTTTGTAAGGCATGGGCAGCGTGGTATAATTTTATTTTTATGTGGGAGGTTTTATATGTTATTAATTAGTGAATATATCAGATCCGGTACATTATTAGTCTTTCATTAGCTGTTCGGATTGACTTCTTATAGACTAGTCTTTCTCAAAGTGGGCGGTAACGCCCCCTTGTGGGCGTTAGAGGCCTATAGGGGGGCAGTGAAGGGCACATTGAAGATTGGGGGGCGTTGAAATGCTTTAGGGAGGCGATGGGTAATTTAAAAATGTTTTTTTGCTTTTAACACAAACTTTACCGTAATGTAACTCGACGATATTACGAAAACAAATGAATTTAGTTAGCGACTAGCTAGGTAAAGGGCTGTACGTGCGGTGGTGAATACTGTGAGTGATGTCATTAGCAAGTTTTTAATACTCGATTCCTTACTTCGGCATTTTCGAAGACAAAATTATGTCAGAAGCAAAGAAGAAGAAACGGCAGTATAGCGCGGAATATATAAAATATGGATTTATTGGAAATCCCACAAATCCATCTTCGCCTGTGTGCCTTCTTTGTCAAAAAACATTTTCGAATAAAGCGATGAAACCCTACAAGATCATTTGAATAAAATGCATTCAGATAAAAACGACAAAAGTGTGACTTATTTTTAAGAACTGCAAAACAAACACTCAGCTCAGCGAACTGTGTCAAAACTTTTTTCATCGGCTTCTAAGACGATGACGGACTCCGAGTTTCCTACAATATCTCCTTGCTTATTGCTCAAATAGGTAAACCTCACACTATTGGAGAGGATTTAATTCTACCGGCAATAAAAGAAGTAATAACTACTGTGCTCCATAAACCAGCAGCAGATATCATCCGAAAAATTCCTTTGAGCAATAGTTCCGTGCAAAGACGAATTGATGAAATGGCTGGAAACATTGAAGAGTCATTGTGCAATCATCTGAAGACTTCTAAATTCTCAATTCAGTTAGATGAGTCCACTTTACCAATCAATGTTGTCATACTGACTCGATTTTACAATCTATTTGACTCTGTAATAGGGTTCTTGGAAAACAAAGACAAAGAATTGCACGACAACCTCATCACTTCAAAAAATAACAGACCTGTATACATTTTTTAATGATGCCAATCTCCAACTTCAAGGTGACGACTTGAATTTGATTGAAACAAAAAATGTCATTGCTGCTTTTGTAGCCAAATTGCTCTTATACAAGAATAATATCGGCAGACGTGAGTTTCGCAATTTCCCTAATTTGTCAACAGTATCCTTCAACAACGACGACTTGCTTGTTCACTGCCAACATTTGGAGAACCTCCACAGTGATTTCGCAAAACTATTCCAGGGCATTTTAAAATTGGAAATACCGGACTGGGTGTTTGATCCTTTTTCAAATATCAACACAGCAGGATCACCCCAGCTGGAAGAAGAACTCATAAAATTGATAACAAACGAGGAAATAGAAATAAAATTAAAAAATGGATACCAAGAATTTTGGCTACAAAAGCCAATCCCGCAATGGTACCCTGGATTGTGGTCCATCGATTAACGATTTTTGATAGCATTCATCAACAAATTCATCCTTCACATTAAATTAGTTTCATTTAAATTGAAATGTTTGTTTTATTAACATGACACACATAATTTGATTATTAAAATAATGACTGCAATTGGGATTCTGAAGATGTAGTGAAGTAAAAAAATTTGGGGAGCACTAGAAAATAATTAATTCTCGAAGTGGGCGGTAGACAAAATAAGTTTGAGAACCGCTGGTATAGACTATACATTATTTTAAAAGTGGTTTCTATTAGTTCCCTGAAATGTATAATGATCACTTTGATAAAAGATGGTTGGCATACAGTGGCAAACATGTAATATGGATTCAGACATTTGAAACATTTTTTCCTCACACAATAACGTCACATGATGTTAACATAACTTTGAAGAAGTGCAAGTGCATTTCTGCGATACACCGTGACCTTGATGCGGATCTGCCTAGTTGTATTCTTCTTATTTCCAAACGGGTTATCATAGGTAATCCCACGAGTTCATGGCGGGAGATTTACAAGAAAATATTTATTAATTTCAATCAGTTAGCAACTGAGTTAGCAACAAGTTCCAACAATTGAAGAAAATGAAGTACTGTTTCGAAAATTACCTGTTTTTTTTCTGCACTCTGATTGGTGAGTTATCTTTTTCTTTAAAAGGAGTTTTCGAACGAAACAGAGTTGGTTTCGATAATAATTTTCAAGCTATATTTTATACGACAATTGTTACTGGCATTACTATTATTGTTATGATTATTCATTCAAAATACATAAAACTCTTGAAATCTTTCTGAATCATCGCAAAGAGTTCGTGCGCTATAACGGCTTCAACTGGGATATGTCTATAACTTCTAGTGGAGTACCTCAAAGTTCTCTTTTGCCCCATATCATTTTATATTCATTTTCTATTCAATTTATTATTGTAGGATTTTCACGTAATTAGTGCTTCATATAATAAATCAACTTGAAGAATATTACTTTCTATCTAATTGATGGGTTTCAATTTTTTCAAATGACTATTTTTTTATTAGATAGAAGTCATATGATTCAAATCGATAGCACTAATTAGGTAGAATTCAATTAGTATGAACACGCCTGATGAAGATATTGTATTAAAAACACGTGTTGCTATTTTGCAAACAATCTCATAAAGAAGCGTTATTGCAGTACTTTATGGATTTTCATCAATAATCGGCCAATATCATGGCATATGTTTCAGTTTTTGTTGATTCATCAGTTCAGAGTAGATAACAAATGTAGAATTCAAAAGTTTTCCGAGGAAATACGAAAAAAAAAAAAAATCGCTAATCGAAATGTAAACATCACCATATTTTTTCAACAGATCGGTATGTTTAAAAAATTCCCTACTTCCAAACCGGAGAATTCGTTTCAAAATATACAGTTTTTAAAGACTTGAGCGCCAGAGATCCTGAATCAACCTCGGGCTCAAGTAAGCTGTTTTATTTTCCTTATTTTGAAATATTCCTGTTATGAGTCATGGAAAAAGTATATTAGTCTACTTGCGAGAATGACACGCATGCACACACCAATTGAACAAGCTTTTAAATAATAGAATACTATCAAGTTATGTTCGCTGCTGTTTTGAACAAATCTAAATATACCCTATAGTATTTCTAAAATTAATATCATGTTTTAAATACCTTTTCAAAATTGTTATCGCACATGCACATTCGTGAGAAATATCTCAGGTTTTCTACTGATGACATCCTGAGTTTCATTAACTTAAGATTTATTATAATACCTCCTGAAAAAATCTAGAGAGTTAAATCTAGATGTTTTGGGTGCCACTCGATAGGTCCTCTTCTTCTGTCTATTGTCATACGACAATGATTTTATAGTGTGGCAGAATGCCATCTTGTTGGTAACAAAGGTGTTTGATTTTCTAATCGCCATTAAAGACTCTTTCACACTTTCCATTTTTCTATATATACAAGGATAGATGGATAATAGTTCCTTAATTTCTTTTCCATAAAATCTGTGCCACAAAATTCCCTACTCTTTGATTCATGCGTATGTTTTTTTTCAATGTTAATAATATAAAGCCTCAACAGTTTTAGAGCAAATCGTTATTTCCAATGGCCTTTCTGTGGAATCTACACATACCTTGAAAACTAGAAGGCAAGCCGATAAGCAGAATGGGTGAGTTTTTAAATAAAATAAATTACATAACTTTGTTCAAAATAACAAAAATATATTTTACCAGTTATTTTGTCATTTACTATTAATTGTCCTCTTTCACTTATAGGTATTCTTACATTAACGATTTTTATATGGGTTGGTTAGTCGAAAACTCTTGAAATGTTATAGGGCTATACCACATTAACTTTTTAATTAATATAGGTATTGAAGAGATTCCTCATTTCAGTTTTTTTTTTTTCAATTCTACAGGTGTCGCTGCCCATATCGTTTTAGTAAATGTTGCTTAAATGAAATTTTCTGAAAGAAAAGAGTTTGTTTCTGTGAAAGTTTGTGTAAAATTCATTCAAGTGTAGAAAAAATGTACTTCTGAGCTTCCTCACAAAAATTCTGTTTTTATTACATCACTCACAGAGTTGGAGAAAATTGATTTTCTACAATATTGATGATTTAAAGATAATGAGTCTTACATATGAACAAAACCGTCAATAATTTTACCCGATTATTTCAAAACTTAAGCGACAAAGTTTATTGCCATCATCATTGGTGTCAGTAATATATCTTCTTCCAGCAAGAATGATTAGGTTCGATTCGTGACACAAGTAATTACAGTTTTTTGGTGAGCCTCTGAATATTGTTTGTAAGAGATTCACCAAAATACTGTAATTACGTGTGTCGAAAATAATCGGTCTTGCTGAAAGATGAGGTATTACTACAATAAATTCATCTGAATGGTTTGACAGATACTATTTCAGTTAACGATCTAATTCAATATAATATTCCACAATATCCTACCCGATGTTAGCAATTGTTTAATAACACATCACTGACAAATACAAATTTCATGAATTTCTCTCTGCATCCTTGTATAAATAACGAGATTATTATTATTAGTATGCTAATCTGTTTACTCTGTTTTTTCAGGGAATGTAAACGACCAAATCAACCTGTAAATGGAAATTATATCGATTTACTGAACACAACAACTGACTCAGAGACTTTTCCAAAAAATACGGTTTTATCATATAGCTGCAATAAAGGATATACCTTATCCAGAAGTCATAAGTTTATTGTTTGTGTTAAAGGTAGTTGGGACGCAGAGCAGCCGACTTGTTTGAGTTAGTATTTATATATGTAATTATTCATTCATTTGGTGTGATGAACACTATGAAACTGGGTGATTTAGATGAAGCAGATTAATTAATGAAGTATGCCCTGTATTCAGAACTAAAAAAATCACCGATCTATAGGAAAATAAAGTAGTCATAACGAAGGTCTTTTCAGTCCGTGAATCCAGTAGAACAAGCACATTCTCAACATTGCCAAGTCGAAGTCAAATAAAGATATGTTCCAAAAGTAACAGGAAATGCGGTTTTGTGTTTCTAAAATTATTGCTATTGTGGTTCTACTGAACAATGGGTTAGACAGTTGACAGATGACGAGTTTGGATTCCCTTAAATGTTGTTTTGAGAAAAACAAAAAATGTTCTGCAAAATTATATTATATTCCACATATCTAGATGAGCATAATGATATGATTTCCACAGCATAAGTATTTTCAAAAATATACAGGGTATATCAACGATAGGTGGGGGGAAGATAGCTGCTTCTCTATTGGAGAAAAAAAATCGAGAAAAAGTTATAGAAATTAATGGAAGCTGTGTTTCAATAATTATAACTAATTTACAGGGTGTCCAATATATGTATGACAGAACTGACAGACCAAACTTATGTTTCTGCGTCTTTTTCGCCGTCACTGCTTTCTAGATTTTCTGGCTCTTGCATTGAACAAGTTACGATGTCGTTATCATCCAGGATTTCGTAGCCCCATGTCATTTTCATCAAGATACAACCATTCCACAGCATCAGTTTCGTCGCATTCTTGAAAGTCTGGAATTGACTGGCATTACATGGGCATTTGTCACACCCTCAAGCGTTTCAGACTGATTTTCATCGATGTCATCATCTGATTGTCCGAGCGTTCGGATTTCTGGTGTTCGGATTATTGTCGGTTTACTGTGGTTATTTTTGGAACATATTTTAAATATCATCAGATAATCCCAAAGAGATATTGAAAATTGTGGTAGTGGAATTCTCAGATACCTGCATAGACACCAATTTCAAATGGAGAAAGCAAATTGATCATACTCATTCCATAATAAGTAAAGTTTAGTGAAGGTTTGTTCTGGTTCTACGAAATTCAGGTCCTAGGACGTCAAGATCAAGCGCAATTGATATAGAGCATTCTGGTTTATTGAGGATAATTTCGGATTGATGAATCCTCTGTTCTGGTTTCGACTGCGAAATGATCCTAAACTGTCTTGAACCTTCCCGAATCGTTCTTGCTCTCGAGGCTGAACTGTTGAGAACTGTTCCCGTTGCTCATGCGCATTCATGTGGAAATTTGCTGGGTGGGCTGTAGAGTAAGGATGATGAGTGTAAGCCCACAGCACTTAGGCCACATGTAACCCATTGTACATCCTCCCGAAGAGTTGTCCTCCTAGGTCATCGTCCATCCTGTCCGTTCCAGGATGGTGGACAGATCACTGGGAGACATATCCTTTATATCGGCAGGTGTAGGCCAAGACTCTCCGAACAGTTGACAGTGGCCACTCAAAAATCCTACTGTTAAGCGTAGATTTTTCCCGGTCATCGCCAGATATTTCTTCGGCGGCAGCTTCCCAGGGTCGCCCAAGCTGATCCTGGCAAGATTGCATCCTTTAATTCCATCCCATCTCTTTGGTTTCGTCCCATCTCTTTGAGGATTGAGCATGGGTGTAACACTTGACTAGTTCCGCAATTGTCTAAGTCATCAGGCCGTAGGTGCCACTGGGTCCTAAGATTCTTAGTCGAGCCGCTTCCTTGGCTAAAGAGTCGGCAATGCGATTACCTTTATTTCTGTCGTGCCCTTTAACCCACCTCAGAATAATGTTATTATCTACCGAGGCTTTGGCTAAATCTTGGTGACACTCTAGTACTAGCCCTGAGGTTATACGTTGTCTGTTCAATGCTAATAGGGCTTGTCTGCTATCAGTGCAGATTATGTTTTTGCCAGAAATTTCTTTACTGGTTATTTCTTTTGTGACGATTGAGATACCAGCCAGTTCTCTTTGGACCACGCTGGTATTTTTTCCCATTCCCCACTTAATCCTTAGGCTTAGTGATCTGGAGTACACTCCACATCCTGAGCCTTCTTTGGTTTTTGAGCCGTCTGTATATACGTATATTGTATTTGTAGCATCTGACTCTGTATTCTGTTTTATTTGTATTTTGTAAGGTTTATTAAACACAAACCTGGGTTCAATTGCATAACTGGTTGCCTGCAGCAAAGGTTGCGCTGTAAGCGCCTCCTGCCATAGGCCCAGCCTCAATTGACCCATTCCTACTTCGAGGTTTACACCAGCCGTGCACAATCGTATCATGGCCATTAACGCAACCTCCTTAACGTACAGGTGCAGAGGGGTCAGAACCTGCTGGGTGGGCTATTTCCTGGGTTGTTCTTTTATTTATTTTGATTTTAATAATTGATGATTGAGGTTAGATAACATTTGAACTACGCTACATAACAAAATGGACATGATCAACAGTATTTTCTTGTCTTCGTCTCTTCATATATACGCTAGGTGGCACAGCGGTCTCCTCAAAATGCGGTTCTGGTTTAACCAAGTGTCCGAGACTATTTCGGACTGTTTGAGATTTTTTGCTTGTACGCATCATGTCTTGCGCAGTTTCCAAACAGTTTCGGATGTTAGAACCAAAACAAACCTTTATAATACACATACTGAAATTGAACTTTAACCCAGTATACACGGTGGGCCATCGAAAACTTGGCATGGAGGTTGTGGGTACTAATCTTGCAAATCCGAAAAACTCTCAGACTGGTCGATTTTTATTAGAAGGGGAAGAGTTTTTTCCCCATTTACAGTGTCGTCACTTCAACCCTGGAGCAGAGGGGTGAACAAACCTTGGAATTTCAATAGGCAATTCTGGGCCATGTTAAGCTTAACCATACTTTGAGCACAAGAAAGTTAGCATTTGTTTCCGGGGTGTCACGAACTAGCATTCGGCGTATTTTAAAAACTTACAAAATGCATCCTTACAAGATTAAATTAACGCAAGAACTGAATGAAAATGATATTGATCGACGCTTGCAATTTTGCGAGTTGGTTAGTAAACGAGCGGTGGAGAATCCACATTTTGTTTTCATCATTTGCTTCAGTGATGAACGTTCTTTTTTTCTAAATGGCACAGTTAATCGCCATAATTGTCGCTATTGGGCTGTTTCAAATCCTCACATTTTTCATGAAGTGCATACTCAACGTCCACGATAATTAAATGTATGGGCTGGAATTTTTGGTGACCGTATTGTTGGCCCATTGTTTTCAGAAGGCAATTTAACTGGGCAAATGTATCTGGAGCTTCTAGAAGATACTATTAATCCCCTTCTCAATGATATTATTGAAAATGACCACAATTATCGGATCTGTTAATATTTCAACAAGATGGGGCTCCTTCGCACTATGCTCTGCCTGTTTGACAGTATTTAGATGAGACTTTTCCCGATCACTGGATTGGGAGGCGGAGCACTATCGAATGGCCACCACGATCACCAAACCTTTCGCCGTTTAATTTCTTTCTGTGGAGTCATTTCAAAAGCAGAATTTACTGTACTCCTCACGAATCACAAATGAATGTCGCCAAATCACTCTAGAAATGCTCCACAATGTTCGAGAACGTTTCCAGCAGAATCTCTATTATTGCATGGAAGCTGGAGGTGCTCATTTCGAGCATATGCTAACATGTAAGTAACTTCAACTCTAAATTTAATACGGTTCGTCCAAATTAAAAAAAATGTACACCGTTGTTTAGAGAATTCCAATATCTTTCAAACGATGTGCGACTCGCCCCCAGTTCCCTATTAAAATTCCAAGGGTTGTTCACCCCTCTGCTCCGGGGTTGAAGTGACGACGCCGAAAAAAACTGTCCCCGTCTCAATAAAAATCGACTTATCTGAGCGTTTTTTAGGATTTGCAAGATTAGTACCCAAAACCTCCATGTCAAGTTTTCGATGGCCCACCTTGTATATACTAACGTTCACCCTCATATATACATGAATATACTCATTCAACGGTACAGTTGAAGATTTTCCTGCGATTTTTAATACTCAGGAAACAGTAAGACTCGTCTATGAGATATAGAAACATCTGTAGGGTTTTTTCATTCCAGAAGAATTTTCAAACACATTCCATTTTTATTCACAAGTGCATAATGCTTGACTGCTGATAGCGATAACACAATCATGAAGTGAGATTTTTTCAACACACACTCTTCAAAAATTTCTCCTGCTATTGCTTGCTACAACCTGGATGAAATCTGCGATCTAATAATATGATGTGTGTTATAATTATTAATTTATTTTAGAGCGTTGTCCCTCTCTTCATTCTACTACTTCCACTATTGTGAAATGTTACGACGAAAACAAAGTTGAAATTGAATGTGACCAAGCCACAGATGGTTCGGAAGCCAAATTTCGTTGTGCTAACTTTTACGAACCCAACGAAATCAAAATTGTGCCCCGTTATTGTAGGGATGGAACTTGGAATTTACCATTACTCCAGTGTGTACCAGGTGAGTTGTCACTTCAACTGAATCATAGACTTTAAGGAGCTGATTGAAAAACTACTTTCAAGTTATATGAACAATTACACCAAGAAGTACTTGTCAAATGTGTATTAGAGGCCGTGGACTTTTGAGTTTGGTAAAGTTGTCAGAAGTTCGGATCCCCTTCTCTCTCTCCAGTCAATCATAAAACTCGGTTAGTAAAAATTATCCAATACGAACCGCCAATTCTACAGTCCACGTGGACTAGTTCGCAGCGGCATTATTTCTCTGTATTGGTTTTTTTGTCCTTTGAGATGCCGATAGCTTTAAGTATTCACAATAAAGGTTACTTCGATTATACCTCCAGTTATTCTCAGACCAATAAAAAACGTTTATATTCAATTTTTATATTTCGTAATATGTTACAATAATGATCAATTAGTTTTATTCAAAATGTTTCAGTATGTGGACAGAAGAATCCGAATTCCAGCGGCAACAAAGTAGTAGAGTACCCGTGGGTTGCAGCCATCTTTATGAAAAAAAACAACGAATTTATTAATATTTGTATTGGGACATTGTTGTCCGAAAAAATTATAATAACCGGTGAGTACATTGTCAATGTTTAGGATACACAAAAAATACAATTGAATATTTTTAAAATGGTCCGGGTTGAACCGAGTCTGTAATTTTCATTTTTCCAACGTTTCGGCTTATGCTTCGAAGCCATTTTCAAGAACTACTTGAAACTGAAATTACATGACTCGAAGACGGGGTCGTAATCTACCTGGCCCCCAAATCTCGTCACTGGCTTTTTTCTTTGTCCCAAGTGAACATTGATAACCTTGTTGATCGGGTCCAGTATTTATGCTGCTGGACAGTGGAGGTATCGTGATTTCAATGGCTTCACGAATTATACTGGCCTGAGGAGTTTTCTCCGTAGTAATGGTTTTGGTGTTTCCGAAGCTTATTGTGTGGCCTGTTTCGAAATGGTGTTACTTTTCACCAGCAAAATCAACAGCTGAATCCTACACGGACTTTTTGAGAGACCATTTCGCCCATTTCGTTAGGGGAAGTACCCATGCTTGTGAGAGTACACACATGTGGTTTATGCTCCAGCACCTTTTAGTGATCTTGCTCGTCAGCGTTTTGACATTACCTTCCTAATCGCTGGATTGGACGTGCAGAATCTCATAATTGACCAGCTCGCAGTCACGATATGAATACTCTTGATTTATTTTCAGGGGTGATCTCAAAATTCTTGTTTATAAAACTCCTGCTATTCTTTAAACGAGTCAGACAATAAATGATAAATCGATTGCAGTCGTTTTTTTTATTAGAAGATGATTAATTTGCTCATTTTCTTCAACGTCGAAATTGTTTATTTATGGTTTTCATTTTATGTTATCCATGGATAGTTTTTGTAATGACTTAAAGTAACATTTTTCCTTGAAAACGAAGCTATGTATGTAAAAAACACAATAAACCAAAAAGTTATATTTTTAGTTGCCAAACTAAAAAAATAAATGACTACAAACACAATGACGTGACGGACTTATTTTTCAATACTATTGAAACGCCACTGGCCATCAAAATTTCAATCGGACTCCTCATTATTTAAAATGTTATTTCATAAATACCGTTTTCTTTTCAATTTCAACGCCCTGTAACTAAGAAACGAAGCCACTCCGGATTGATGTTCATAGGAACTTTTTTCTTGAAACGACCTTACGAATCACCCTCTGTAGTTTCGTACCGTAGTTAGGAAACACCCCGTCAAGCCCTCAATTTAATGAATTCTTTAAAGATGTTTGAGTTCAGTGGTAATCAAACTAAAAAATTAATTTCATACACATTTTCAGCTGCACACTGTCTGGCAAATTTCGAGGGTGAGGCTTTAAAACCTGAAATATTCAAAGTAGGAGTTGGCAAATATTACAACAAGTACCAAGATGTGAGAGACTTATATGCGCAATACTCAGATGTAAGTTAATACTCATTATTTCAGTTCAGGATACTATAGACAAATATTATAGACAAATAAATATAATTTCAAAAACTAAAAAACACGCTTTTAAGGAACATTGAACTAAAAAGTTGATTTTTTTTTTAAATAAGCTCGGAAAATACTAGTATTTATTGTGAAAAAAGCGACGGGCTCTTGATATACAAAAAATATGACACAAAGCGCCCACGCTTTTTTCACAATAGTAGGTATTTGTCGTTCGTTATTGTTTTAAGCTTATTTTAAAAAAATTAACTCATTAGATCGATTTTCTTTAAAAGCGTGTTTTTTAGTTTTTTAAACTATACAGGGTGTCTCACTTCTAATGGAAACACCCCCGTATCTTCCGTAATATTCGAGGTAGAACGATGAAACTCTCAGGACTGATGGAAATGCTCAAAATGCACCTACCACCTGAATGGGGTTGGCCAAAGTGATATACACTGTCCGCCACTCGCGATGGAACACCCCATTTTTACGGTAAAACATATTAGGGGGCAAAATAGGCTCAAAATTCCTTCAGATTCGTGATCAGGACTACCAACTTACTACAAATACACTTTTTTCCTGAATATTGATCGTTTTGTTTTTTAATTGAAAATATGATTTTGAAAGAATTTTGAACTACATAACATTTTTCGCCACAAAATATCCTTGTTTTTTTTAAATAATGGGAAAATGAGAATATGAACTAACATTAACCATCCCAAAACTTCACTGGTTACATGTTTCCGTTCCTCTTACAAAATTACCATTTTCTCTCTTATTGAGAAGGAATAACTTTCCTGACAACAAAATAAAAAATAAATTATTTATGTGAAAACAAAAGTCAAGTTTCTCTTAAACGATTTCGTTCATGTTTTGATGTCAAAACCAAAAAAAAATCTACTTCAATTATTACGGAAGATACGGGGGTGTTTCCATGAGAAGTGAAACAAATTCAGATTTTTTAGGACTGAAATTTTTTCAGGAAAAAAGTGTAACCGTAGTCTGATCACGAATCTGAAGGAATGTTGAGCCTATTTTGCCCCCTAATATGTTTTACCGTAAAAATGGGGTGTTCCATCGCGAGTGGCGAACAGTGTATATCACTTTAACCAACCTCATTCAGGTGGTAGATGCATTTTGAGCATTTCCATCATTCCTGAGAGTTTCATCGTTCCACCTCGAATATTACGGACGATACGGTGGTGTTTCCATAAGAAGTGAGACAAATTTGGATTTTTCAGGACTGAAATTTTTTCAGGAAAAAAGTGTAATCGTAGTAAGTTGGTAGTCCTGATCACGAATCTGAAGGAATTTTGAGCCTATTTTGCCCCCCGATATGTTTTACCGTAAAAATGGGTTGTTCCATCGCGAGTGGCGGACAGTGTATATCACTTTAACCAACCCCATTCAGGTGGTAGGTGCATTTTGAGCATTTCCATCAGTCCAGAGAGTTTCATCGTTCTACCACGAATATTACGGAAGATACGGGAGTGTTTCCATGAGAAGTGGGACACACTGTATTTATTTCATCTAAACTCTAAACTTTGGGATCAATCAGCCGTATATTGTTTAGAAAAATTACCGTTGATATTTTACGATTCCGGAGAGGGAGCCTGAAAATCAGCTACCAAGCCCAAGGCAGCAGGCGTGCAAAGGAGGGTTACAAATAAGGCAGCAGGCGCGCGTGTTAAAAAAAATACTTTTTTCAGATGTAAAGTGAGTTCGAATTATATCAAGGAGGTTAATTACAGCGCCCTCTACCCGCGATATGTCAAGGAGGTGACGTATAGCGCCATCTGTCCGCGGATATATTAAGCAATAATGTCGATAATTCTGACAAATACAGATCCCGAGCTTGAGAGTTAAAAAAACATACATGCATATATTCGTACATACATACGTACAGGTGAAGCTGATAAAAGCGGTTCAAAAAGGTTTCAAGGTTTGTTCTGTATATTTAATGTGATGGGGACTTCTTATGAGTGACCTTTCATGCTTAGAGCATCCTTAATACCAGCGAAAATGTACCTGGGGTTCTAGGTTATCTTCATAAAATAGATGGGTGACCTTGGACCTTCTGTCACAGCTGAATCTACGATGGGCTGAGGAAAACAGTACCGAAAAATCCCTTTTTGAAGATAACCTGCTCTCTTTAGACCACATAATGATTATATAATCCTTCACAAAATTTGTTCCTGAGATATACAACTTCGATGAGCAGGTGCTCCAAACATCCATCGAATACATGCTAGAAAGCATCAACGGAGATCCGTTTTTTCTCTCAGTGAAACTCTCGAAACACGACGAAATCAGTTTGTCTGTCGCTTTTTGCGACATGAATTGAAAAGAGACGCACACATTTTGTCATATGCGACATTTTCATTCGTGTTTGAAGAATTTCAACCCAAAAACCTTTCAGAAAATTCAGCTAAGCTGGACTGATACGTGAAAATCATTTCTGATTTCAGGTTCAAAACGTGATAGTTCATCGAAGGTTCAGAGGAGATAGTCAACGTTACTCATCAGATATAGGATTTTTAATAACGAAAGATACTTTCCAATTATCAATCGCTGTGCAACCTGTATGTTTTAGAAACGTAAAAAACATTCATCTAACCAATCAATCCAGGGGAATAGTGAGTATTCTTGTCGATAATATTACTCAAATATAAATGAATTATTTGTGGTTTTGAATATTATATGTCAAATTGTAAACCTTATCATTTCAGGCTATTTTACTAGTATAATCAATATAGTTAATCCTTTCCAGATTTTTTGTCAGAAAAAAATCTGATAAATCAACCACAATCTATTTTATATATAGATTATGTGGAGTACTTTTGTGAAAAATACTATAAACATTTTCGTTAGATTTCAGGGTGGGGATTTCCTTCAAAGAACGGCGGGATGTCGGATGAATTAGAAGAAATTGAAATTGTATACAAAGATGAAGCTACATGCTTCTCAGAATTGCCACGCGAATTTTTAGATAAGTATTACGGATATGATAAATTCTGCGCAGGATTTTACGATAATGGTAAGTCCTTCAAAATATGAAAAGGTCCAAGGTCCACCACTTTTTGTCATAGTTTTAATATTTCCGACAGAGGTCACACCAGCATTATAAACTTTCCTAAGTGTATTCTTCTTCTTCTCTTTTTGTATCGTCTTTGCTTCTCCTACGGCGAAGTAGACAAGTTACTGTGTATTGTTCATAACTGCAATTAATTTTTTATTTGTGTCCTTTACCTTTTCATAGTATGTTCCTAACCTATTTTGTATAAATAGGAAGATCTTGGAAACACAGATAACTCAGAATATATTGGAAAGTTTTTGGGAAAGAAAGTTTTTGGCTTTCTGCAGCACTACATCATCTGAAGATCTTGATCTAACAATGTCCTCTCTCTTATAAAACAAAATGTTGGGTGTCTCTAGAGACTCCAATAAATTCAATGCATATCCATGTATACAGTTACTTATTTTCAATATGATTACTTCCTTCCTTTCTTTGGAAGATTCCCATATTTTTTTTGTATCAAGATAGAGTAGTAGAAAGCCAAAAACTTTCTTTCCCAAAAATAATCACTCCTAAAAATATAAACCCTTCAATTCATATTGGAAAGTTTATGGTACTCCAAAACACACCTCGAAAACTCGAAGTAGGGAGAAAATTGACAGAGCAAAATGATTTGAAGACAAAAAAATTTAACTATTAGTCTGTCAGTCACCTCGGCGACAAGATCTAACACTGATAAATTCAAAACACAATATTTAGCATTTCCAATTGTTATGTTTGAAGGATGATATAAAAGTGGAAAATAACATCTCAGAAGATGATTGGTTGCTTGTAAAACCATTGTAACTTCCAATAATGTTAATATTTCTTCCTTTTTTACAGGTACTAGTGCATGTCCAAGACCAAGTGGAAAAGGTCTCGTGTTCAAAAATCCACAGGACAAAAAGTTCTATATTCATGGAATTTTGAGTTTGGGGCCTACACTGAGTACTAATACATGTGGAACATCCACCACTTCTCTGTACACAGAAATTTCCACTCACTACGAGATGTTGGAACAAATTGTTTCGCAATATAATTAAATCATCACGTTTACGGATTAAATGATTTTATACTCAACTCCTTTGTTAATTTCATAAATACTAAACATAGATATTCAACTTAGTGAAAGGCAATTTACATCTATTGTTGAGATACAACCAGTGTGAACTCTAAAAGCAGTGATTTGAAAATCAAGGTTTTTCTGGCTTCTTCTTCAGTACGGCGCATTTAGCCATACCATAAAGTCCAAAACTGACTTATAATTCGTAAAAACTGTCAGTGTCAATTATTGAAAATACTAATTCCGTGTTCTGATTGGTTGTCCCAGTGGAAAAGGTCTCGTTTTCAAATCCGCAGGACAAAAAGTTCTATATTCATGGAATTTTGAGTTTGGGGAACAAACTGAGTACTAATCCATGTGGAACATCCACCACATATCTGTAGACAGAGATTTCCACTCACTACGAGATATTGGAACAAATTGTTCCGCAATATAATTAAATTATCACATTTACAGATTAAATGATTTTATACTCAACTCCTTGTTAATTTCATAAATACTAAACATAGAGATTCAACTTATGGACGATGAAAGACAATGGAACTATTTGAATACAACGAGAATAACGTGCTTTACATAAAATAATAACACAGTCTGTCCATGTATTCCAGAAATTCAACAAAATTTTTTGTCGAAAACTCTCGACACGAGAAATGAGATTCCAACTTTGTACACATGTTGATAGATGGAACAATGATGTTTTCAAATGTAAACGTTATGCGCTTAGCGTTTCTGTGAATGGAATGTCGAAGTAAGTTGGATCCCTGTTTTTATGAAGAATCAAGAGTACCATAAATCTAATGTTTTAGTCAAAATATTTTACATAGGGACCATAAGTGCTGGTGTTAACAAAATGAAGCCAGATTATATCTGTCGCAATCGCACAAAACTGGCCTCAAAAAAATATTGCAAATTTACATTTATTGTTGAGATACGAGTGTGAATTTTAAAAGCAGTGATTTGAAAATCTAGGTTTGTCTGGCCTTCACTTCGTTAAGGCGCATTTAGCCATACCATAAAGTCCAAAACTGACATATAATTCGTAAAAACTGTCAGTGTCAATTATTGAAAATATTAATTCCGTGTTCTGATTGGTTGTCCATGAGAAAAATTACCATATCTTGACTGAATGCATCTGGTACTTTACATTTTTACGGAACGCCATCGCTTGTGTAAATTGCGCGTTACTCAATCTATAAATCCAGCTAGTTGCTTGCAGAAGTTTGACCGATTTCCAAGTGTCTCTGAGCTTAGAAATACATGAGTAGCTGGTGAAATTGATACAACTTTAGAGTTGGAGAAGACGATATATCATATGTAGCGTTAAAAAAACATTGCCTATTATCCTACTAACTAGGTTGTAGTCAAAAACTAACCAGTTTATGCGTTCCAAAACTTTTAAAAATCTGTTAAAATCTGTTTTTCCGTTAACCAGCTGTTGCCTCCTTACGAACGACAACTCTTAAAAGTCGAAATTTGTGCGAGCTAAGGACTAACAAGATCTTACCTTTTAACGTGTGATTCCTAACACGGATTGGACGATAGGAATTGAAAATCGATATTTTGACCTTGCGGTTCGAACCACCGGTTCACACAGTGGTGTATCAAGTTAGTGAAACAAATCACTCACGTAACCCACCAGGCTATCGTCCCACCTAAATAAACGCTACTACATTTTTTATGAAAAACTGGTGACATTCGAAATGTTATCTTCTGAAAATCAGTTAATCAAACGTCAATCAAGTCACCGGCATATATTATACGGTTGCCAAATGTCAATACTGTTATGCTGACGTTTAATCGTATTCGAGTGTGTATTCAAAAACGATTCGTAGTGACGTCATTAATAATAAGATTCCCAGAAAGAAATGATTCACATTGTCAGGTGTCAAATTCAATAATAAAAACAAACATTTCAATTTCCTTTAACCTCCATTACAATCAGATTTGTTCAAGTTATAATTTTGCAGCATTGTTCAGTACATCCTTACAACATTATATTTTTTATTTATGACCGGGATATTATAAGCTTATATCGTCATAGTTACGCTATCAATAAAGAGGGTCATAACTCCCTTGGGACATTATAGATTTTATAATTCCCTCTACCTTTCACAAGTAAAAATAAATAGAAATGAAAACTGAACCATATTTTATTTATTCACGTCATTACAAATAATAAATGTACAATTTTGAAATGTTCCCTGAAAATTACTTCCGCCACTGGAAACAATTTCTTCTTTTGTATGGCTGGAGCTTCTGTTCACTACAGTCGAGGTACCTGCCTCTTCTGATGACAAAGTAGACAACATACGCGCCGTTTTATTTCTCAATTCGATGCTATCCTCCAAATACCCCTCCGCCACCGTGGAACTTTTCCAACCTCCGTGTCTTTTTAAGTTAGTCATAGTTGCTCCTGCATTGGCTAGAGCAGTAGCAGAAGTGCGACGAAGGCAATGTCCCGTATAGGAAGATGAGTTTGGCAATCCTAAATACATTGCGATTTTGCTGGGACATGTTTTTTCCAATTGGCTGAGATGTACATTTATTTTGTCGGAAGCTCAAAAAAATCGTTCAATACCTTTAGGACGCAAAGACATATAAAGTCTTAATAAAGGCAAAGCGGAGAACTCTTTTTCATCCACAACTGTAAATTTCTTCGATACACCAGTTTTACTTTCCGGTACGTTCACTACCATAACGGAATCCCGGTCCTCTATATCCGATATCTTCATATTCAAAAGTTCCTGACTTCTGCATCCTCCAAAATAACCCATAATCAAAACAACATATAACAAAAAAAAGGAAATAAATACACACAAAAAGTAAAATAAGAAAAAAATTACCTTATGCAATAAATGAATATCATTAGGAGCGTCCTTTAGGAATCTGATAACATCTTTAGGAGATAAAACAGCAGACTTTTTCGGCTTATAACTCTTACTCTTCCGTTTCAAAAAAGCCTGTAGTTCATTGAACTTGGTGATATTTCGTTTCTCATGTATAGTCACCATCGATTTTAGCATTGACCATTTAGTCCATAAAGAATTCGGACTATACGTTTCTGACTGAAACGAATAAACACAATTACTACCAAATCTACCGAAAAACATAGAAAATTCCTTATCAGTTCTTGAAAATATGCCAGAAATACAGTTTCAGTGACATCTTTTGGCATAACATTTTTCCGTGTCAGCCAGTCCAGATATATCTTGTATTCTTTTTGGTATACGGCTTCACTTTTCGATGGAATTAATGATTCTCCTGCTTGTTCAGCTTTTTTCAAAATATCCTCCATTATATTTGGGGTAGAAAACACGTTTTCACCGCAAACACAGCTTGATAACAAAGTTCTGTTTATAAACAAGTAACATAGCAACAACCTAGCAACAAGAAAACTCTACTATAATCAACGGTACCTGATTCAAATATACCGGGAAGGTAATGAATTGGTACATTTTTCCGTTTCAAAAATGAACAAAATTTTATTGAAATCGGTCAGAAATAAAATTATCTATGTACCACGGGAATTAATGAGCCTTAATAACCTCAGGCAATTGCTGTCCCTCGGGCCAGAGGCCCTCGGGACGCAAACTTTGCCATCGGTAATTAAGGCCCTCCTAATTCCCTTGATACATAAATAACTATAAATTTCATACTTGTGTTTGTTTTTCTCACTTTTGATATCATTTCTTTTTCTATTAGCTCGTACGAGCTAGTATTTTTATATTTATTCAATATTTGTATATTTATTTCAGATTAATTACATTTTTTTCCTCTCATATATTTCAAATTTGTTAATACCTTCCGAGACCGAGCCTCTCATACTTACACATTCAAGTAGATTTGAAATCATTAACTATAAAATTTGGAGCAAGCATTTACCTCTTAATAACGGCAACACTTAATACACCAGCTCTAACACAGTTACATCTCGCCAACGTACACTTAGGCTCTTTCAGTATATATACGACTTACCTGCTGTACCCTCAAGAAACCTCTCAAGTCCGATTGTCGGGGTCTCATACAGAGTTCTCGTTACTCATTATACGACCCTGGGGAAGGTCCCCGGATCCCTGGTAGAGAGTACCGCCGGGTGTGCCGGTTAGCGACGAGCGACGCTGACGCAAGATAGGACACGATCGGTGCGTCGGTATGCTCGTCATGTTGGTCATAGCACAGTAACGTACGGAGCCTCTCGAGGTTACAAAACGGGGCCCACTCTGAGAGATTTCTTTTTTTTTTTTACTTTTTCACATGGTATCACGAAAAACACTAGTTTAAAAAAACCGTTTATTTAATATAAATATAATTTAATGTAATATAAATAAAAGCAAATACACCAAGTACTTTCTTTTTGTAACTTAAAACTGAATGAAAGATTCATTCACAAAAATATCACCTGAATCAGTAATCACCAATAAAAAATTATCCTTTAATCCTATATAAAAATATTTTTTAGATTCATATCTCCGGCGGAGAATAGGAATGTATGGAAAAGAAACATATGCAGTTCTCTAAATTATGTAGTGAGAACATATACCTAATTCAATTCCAATTCATAAATATTTATTTAACACAAACAATGTTTATTCTTAATGTGGTCATCACATCAATATATTTATAATTATAATTTTGTTAGGACAAAAATGAAAAATAATCTTTCATTTCCTTCCAACATATGAAGACGAAGAAAGAAGGGCTACAAATTGTTTTGAATAAAATTTCCTAAATCCCTGTTTCATGGTAAATTTCAATAGTTAGGACTTCCATTGTCTAATAAGATATAACATAATTTGAAATCCTTGATGAAACAAACAAAATAGAAAATTGAAATGAATAGCTGGAATCATCACCCGAAGACGATTGTGGATACTAACAATCAAAACGTCATGAAGTAACTTGGATTGAAATCTTTCATTTTATAGTTCATTTTAATTGTCCGATTTTCAATTTCTTGCTTAATTTTTATTTTACTGTGATTTCATTCCAGGGTTTTTTTGTTTGATATAATTGTCATTTTCAGCTACTCACTTCAATTTTCAATTTTATCTGTTCTTTTAGGGATTTCAGGTCATATCATATCATATTAGTCCATGAAATTCACCTTAAAATTTTCGTAAATTTTCGAATTTATAATTTATAAATAGTAGGTAGTTCAAATGGCACGTGGCTAACAAACAATGCTTTGATTCTTTTTAGATTTATTTGCTGTCACTGTTTTTCCACTGAAAAAAATCTGTTTTTCCGTTAACCAGCTGTTGCCCCCTACGAACGACAACTCTTGAAACTTGTACGAGCTAAGGACTAACGATGTCTCATCTTTTAACGTATGATTCCTAGCACTATATTCATAGACTAAATTAAAGGCAGAAACAGAATGATTAAAGCATCAAAGATCCTGCAAATACCTGTTGAATTTGTATCTCAAGTCAATTTAGTTAATCCATATTAAAGACAATACAATGACGGTGGGTAACTGAAAAATCCAAAAAAAAAACTCTGACCAAAACAAAAGCAAGAGAAAAATTTCAAGAGGAAATAACAGAGAAGTTCACCACAAACCAAAGAGTAAAGCAAGGAGGCCCCCATTTTTCAACCCTATTCAAGAGAACAGATAGGTAATAAGGAAAACGTATATGAACACGAAAATATTTCTACATCAGCGGCGGCTCGTCAGAAGAGGCAAGGGAGGTTTAGCCTCCCCATAAAATTTGAGGCTATCCATCGCAATAAATTGAAAAATATTGACAAAATTATGATCATTTTTTTCTACAAATGCTTGGGTATCATTACTTTACCATTCATTTTTAATATAAATACATAATTTGCCCGAAAAAACACTGTCACTCACTAGGTAGTACGTACCACACTGTATCCTGCATCAACAAACGTCAAACGCACCGCCCATGAACGAATAAACCACCAACCCGAAATAATAAATGCCATTCGTTGTAAGGGAGCCAAGCCTCCGACCGCTTTAAAAAATACAAGCTCCGCGAGACCGAACCAACCAGCGACATACGACCCGATTTGTAATTTCAGTTGCGGAAATTATAGCGTTGGAGGAGGCTAGCCTCCAGTTGGTCTCCGTAAGTGTACGACTGCGTTTGTTTTTTATTTGATTATTCGGACGGGATGCCGTGACGAACCGGGACTGAAAAATATTTCGGTAAATCGTTTTAGTGTTTCTTGATAATATTTGTTATTTGTGTATAAAACAGGCAGTATTGTATTATAGCAGTGCTTTTTGGTAATATGTTTAATGTGTTTTTAAAGTGTTTTCTTTAAATTTCAAGGTGTTTTCAGGTTTCACTTTTCGGTTAGTTTTTTTTTCCCATTTATTATGGATAAGTTGGACGAAATTAAAAAATCTGACGATATAGTCAATTGGTTACAGACAAATAATTTCAAGTCTTCATCTTATAATAATAAATTTTACATTATTAAAACTCTGGGAAGGCCTCAACCAAATTTGATTTCAAATAAAACGTCAGATAATCGACAAAATCGAGGATTTAATATTAGTTGGTACGATAAATGCGATTGGTTAACCGGCTTCATTAAACGAGAAAAACTTTTTTGTTAGCCTTGTGTTTTATTTTCCGTACAAACCGAATACCAAACGTGGTCTAAAATAGGATACTTCGATCACAAGTTTTGCTTTTTGTTAGAAATATTTAAATTAATATTTGAACATACCGATGCCGATGTTGTTTTTTCTATTCTTCAAAATAAATCAACAGATATTAATTACTCAAAACAACGGTTAAACAATTTAACAGAAATTTTAATGAATTTTAGAAATAACTATACATTTTTCAATAATATTTTCAATCAATTGATTTAACTCTCGAACCGCCGGGGCAGAAAAACAGAAAAACCAATTTAGACTTACCTACACGATTTGAGACAAAATTATAAACAGATTTATAATGAAATATTGGACAACTTTTTAATGCAAATCAAAGTTAGATTTGAAGATTTACCTAAATTAGACTACTTTGATTTGTTGTTATTTGAAAAATGTTCTTCCTATACCAAAGATATTCCCCAAAAATGTTATAACGACTTAATAGCTCAGTATCCATTTTTCGATGAAAAATGAATTATCCGTAATATACAGCGACCCTCAAATGTTTCAAAGTTACAAGTCTTCTTCAGATTTATTGAATTTTATGTTTGAAAATGAAAAATTGAAAATGATTTATATTAAATAACTCAAAGACAACCCTTTTTTCTTGTTTTGGTTTTTTTAATGGTCAGTTTTATACGTATAATTTTTGGCAATACACAATTTTTGTTTGCATTTATGCAAATATTACGTATTTTTTTTTTAAATAGGTGACGATTAATTAATTAAGCCTCCCCTGCTCTCCAATGCACGAGCCGTCACTGATAATCCAATTATTGTGTTGGCAAATGATATGTCAGAAAACTAAGTCTTCGGAAAAAAAACTAAGTGAAAGGACAAAAATAAAGATACTTAAAACATTAATACGACTACTTATCACATCTGGGAGAAACACCGGCGATGAATAATTGAACTAATGGTGAAAAAACGTTTTTTAAAAACAAGTGCCAAAACAAATTCCCTCTAAATTGAATCAAACCCATCAATTCAATACATTACAATTTTTTTTATATGATACAGAATCTTGAGGCCATTTATCGCCACATCAAGATCAAATTACATAATGCATTCTTATTTATCTCGACAGGTGTACCTTACAACAAAATTTTATATATAAATATGGAATAAGATAAATATAGAAAAAGGGAACTTACCCACCGCAGAACACGATATTAAATAAGGAAACATAATCCTTAATCCGAATGGAATAAACAACAATGATGATGACTAAATAATCATTAATACCTCCCTCGTCTTCAGAAAATGTTTCACGCAGAATGAATATAAAAAAAATCTGAACAAAAAATCCTCCATTTTTTTCTTCTTCTAATCAGTTTCGAATTAAAATCAATGGTATCACAATCAAACAAACTTTGCTTGTCAACCACGCACCATTTCAGATGTAACTGACAGTTCATTACATCTCCAAAGACTTCTAACCTTTTTTGGACTCGTCCACATTTTCTTTGTCTTTCAAAGAACTCTTACTCCCACTACTAGTAATATTACTTGACCCATCACCTTTATTCGTACTGAAAGAGTCTACAGCCATATCTTGGACAGATGAACGATCACCGAGGGAACTTCCTGTGTACACAATACCTTTACCGGTATTTTTAATGGTACGCTTCATGAAACCTTTAGGCGTCAATATTTTAGCATTGTGGGCTACGGTCACTACATTACCTACGGTAGTAAGTGTGTCTCCCGTTAAGGTACTTGCTGGATAACCATACCTGAAAAATCAGAACACCAATTTGTATTTTGAGAAATTAAAATTATTCTTTGATTGGTAGAGGATATATGGTGAAAAATTAATTTTTCGAAATGCATGTGAGAGACAGTTACCTACTTTTATCATGAACAATGTCACGTTCTTTCATAATAATCAACATATTAACAACACCTTATTCATAAAAGTTCAAATGCAAACTAATAATGATATATTAAACTACTTCATCATCTGATAAATCTCATAAAATAAATTTTGTTAAATACAGTTGGGACGATACAATAATGCACATGTGTCAGTCAAAAAAATACATGATAAAATACAAACTTTTATACATCATCTTTTTTTCTACCAGTAAAAAAGGAAGGCAAAATAGTCAATGTTTACATTTAATCAGAGACAGCTTTTGATTGAGTGATATACTGCACTCAGAGGTTATTATAATAATAATAATAATAACCCTAGCGGCTGATGAACTTGGTTTAGTTTTCGATACTGAATGAGGTGATCACAAGTCTGTCACTGAGTTAGAACCCATTTAGCAAAAAAGGCCACATAAAAACCGCAGAGAACTTCAATACTGTGACAACACAAGGACGAGAATGAGCCAATGGGGTTATTTTCAACACCATTAAACACCTCGTGCCTCAATTATATGAAAATGTTCAACCTTAATCGAATCGGATAGAGCACAACAAAATTGTGGAGCATAGTAGTTGAGTCCATTGTCCATTACTATTTTGTGTGACCCAATGATGATTTAGATATATGTTTTGGATCCTCTGGTGTGGTATTCATGTACGTCAGAGTGACTTGTGAAGTTGATTTTAATATAAATGGGGTACTGGAAAATGTAAGCTAGGAACCGTTAGTATGTGTGGAGCTTTAAAGGCATCTTTACAGTCATTGCTGTAATCCAAGTTGGACAAGACCCTAATAGCTTCTCTTTGCAGGCTAAAAACTTCTGCAGCAAGTAGGGAGTGCGCTCATGAAATAATTGCATATGATAAAGAGTGTATGAATGCATAAGCGTAGAGTAGTATTTCATTGTTAGCAGTTCCATGCAAGTTACAGGTGTCTCTGTGATACTGCCATGATAGTTTTGTATCTGTAAGGATTCCTAGGAATTTAACGGACTCTATACAGGAGAAATCTTCGATGTTTCGTAAGGAGAATATATTTTACGTTTTACTGTCATTTACTTCAAGTCTGTTTACAAGAAATCAGTCATGTATAAAATAATTTGAGTTATCTATTGTTCGTCTGAGTCTACTTAAGTTTCTGTCAAAATGAATCATAGTTGTGTCATTTGCACTGTAGTGAGGCAAGTGGTAGGTCATTTATGAATACCAAACTCGGGATGTTTATGATATAAGTTTTTATCTGATCAAGTTCATCTAACATAATATCATTGGTCCAATAACTGCAATCACGAATAGCAATTTACTTGCCGGAACATTTCCTAACTTTTGTAAAGCAGCCAAGGTACTGCCTGCTCATAGAAATGGAGACCCAACCCTCCCAGTAAATTATCCTTCAGTTGAATTCATATAAATAATTTCAGAAAATCTTGTACCTGAATGCTACAAAGGCTGGCACAGTTTATTATGAATCATACCTGTGTTCCACAATCTTGACTGTGTTCTCCTTGAGGTTAGTCCCCAAGATGCAGGCAGATGTCTCCAAACCCCTGTAGATTGTAGAGAAGCCTTCAACTGCTCCTGCAGCAACTGTTAGTGCTCCTTTCATTTTGTCAGATGCTTCCTGTTCGGACATGTGAAACCCGCTAGATAGAAGTCTCGTTCCTTGCTTCTGGATGTGAGGGGCCAAAAATTGCCCTAAACGCACAGTAGCACAACCGACTTTCTCCGCTAGAAACAATAGTTATTATTATAATTAGGTGGAAAAAGCATAATACCTATCTGGTATCATAATTTATTATTATTCTCACCGACAAATTCTGTAATCTGAGCTGCTTTTCCTGTAGCAGTTTGAGCAATCTCCATACCCCTGGATAATGATGGTGGTATATTTGCAGGTCTTTCTGTGCTCTGCAGATTGTTAATAACTTTTGGTGTTGTTCTATTCATAAAGTCACCCGCCTTCTGGGCCCCTCTGATAAGACCTTGAGAGACGAACCAAGCACCTAAGAGAAAGCATGTAAATAGAAGTCAAATCTTAATCTTCAGAGGTCACTTCATGATCATTTTGGAAATATTTATTATTTTTTACAGTGGTTTTTATTTATTGAAGGAGGGTATAATGTTGAACTCAAGTATTTCAAACAACTGATGATGCTTGAAGTATTTTTGGAACACTTTAGATATCATATTTCATAACATTGCTTTCAATAGTATTCAAAGATACAATAAAACTCACCGTCAACAAGTTTTGTTGATATCCTGGTGCTGTAATCTGTTGATACAGTTTGCCTTCTTTTCCTCCAATCTTCAATTGCTTCGCCAGTTGGTGAACTTATGATACCATGCAAGATACTCTCCAATAAATCGAAAACCTCTTTATCAGCATCACTAGGCAACAGTATCCCAACAGAAGAGCCTAAAAATGTTCATTGGAAACTACTCATACACTTTTCTCATAAAGTTTTAGGTCAGGTGAATTCTACAGTATGATGTTAGTGTCTCTAATAATCAGTATTGATGTTGTCGGGGTTCCGCAGATAGAATAATTTTGTCAATTCAATTCATTGAGATGCTTGGTTACAGAAATATGTGAAAATATTCCAAATAAAGGAAGAAAGCAATTAATTTCAAAATAAACTCTTAACAATGATGTGTAGTTCATATATTTATTGATTTATTACACTAACATTTGTTTGTACCTTCAGTTAAGTTTTTGTACTCACCCGGTATTGTGGCATTCAAATCTGGTAAAATAAAAGCACCATAATCAGTACGATAGCAAGGAGACACTCCAGGAACTAAAGGATAAACCCAAGTTCCTATTTGTAGCACAGCTTTTGGAGCGTTTGGTTCTGTACCTATAAAAAGCAAACTGAACTTTGTTCACTAGATACAAATAAACAATACCTTCTACTAAAGAAATCTTCATAACTTCAGGATTTCGGGTTGAAGTAACTTCACCGTTTGGTGAGATGAAATACACTCTGATATTGTCATGAGTATAGATCACTTCCTCCTGCATATTTTGATTGGGATCGATGCTCAGTTCTCTGAGCGCTGTTGCTAAATCCTGATATGTTTTGGGAGCCTCATCTTCAGAGGATGAAACGACTTCTTCGTAAGATGGTGGTGATTCTTCAGGAGGTGTAGAAGATGTTTCAGCAGAAGCCTGTATCGAGTTGATCCTCGTTAAAACTTCTGCCCTGGCTTTTTTTATTTTTTGAATCATAACGCATGCTTTCTCCCAAGTTATATCGGGATTATCGGGACACTGCACCTGTATACGCAGGGCTTCATCTATAAGATTTATACCTTTTTTATACTTTTCTATAGCCTGAAAAACAATCATTACATGATTGAACTAGCTTTTTTTCTAATACAAAATTACCTCGAGAGGTTCTTCCCGTTCTTCTAGAGATATAGCTTGATCAATGGTGCTGAAGGCTTCATCATGTTTGTTTTTGATTTCACTGTATATTTTGTTCCATGCAGAACTGGAACTGGAGCCACCAATTTTCTTTTGAGACATATTGCAAGATATCTTATAGTATATCACACTTTCACTGAAATATTTATATTCTATTCCTTGGAAATATTTACGATTTCGTTTTCTCCACGTTACTAACAAAACTGGAGCACGATAGTTGTGAAAGATATAAATGTCAACAAGTATCAGCTAATTTAAGAAATTGCTAGGTTATTATATACTATAATGCGTACTATCAATTTTCAATCGCAAATATATGAAAAGAATTACAGCAAATGGTCAGAGTACAAATAGCACCAACCTTTGGCCTTTGGATGAGTCAAATGATTATTTTCGATAACTCTTATAACAAAGAATTTATTACTCGACAAACTTTTAAATTTTCCGCCAGAAGTATATTCCAGAAAAAATATACTCGGAACCACGGAACCAAAAGTGTTGTTCATTGGTAACACTCTCTCTCTCTATCTACCTAGGCGCATTGGTAAAACTAGTTTTACTGTTTTACAAATGTGTCACAGGACGAAGTCAAGTTCGAAGACGTTTATTCATTTTTGGTTTTGTTAGTATTTGGTTACTTAGTTTATTAGTTGCTATAGGCTCATGCCTCTTCATTACATAGTGGATCTGTCAAATTGCTATATACATTAGTAGGTAGTCACTCGGGGCGATAAGGATAAGATTATAATATTATGTCATTTGTTGTTTAATACATATAATTAAAAAAAAACTAAGAGATGTTTCAAGAAAAAGAAATCCAACATATTTCAATTTTAGGATTCAAGTAAAAAATATTCAAGAAAAATTACCATAATAAACTGAATAACTGGTGAGCTTGCAATATTTTCTCGTGTACTCACATTATTGGCGTCCAATTATACTCATTTTTATATAATAAAAAGTTGAAACATTTTTTCAATTAATTTCTGTAGTGGTAAATTCATCTCATCAATTGAGATTAAGAGAGTTTTTTATAGTATATGTGATTTTTTTAAAATTCATACTCTGTGATCAATTATATGCAATTTGAATTTATGTTGGTATATTTTATCTTTTTTTATGTATATTATTATTTTATTTTAATGTACTACTTTACCCACCAATTGACAATTCCAAAACATGTAAGCCATGTCGTAAAATGGAAATAAATATTGATTGATTGATTGATCAGAATCATTAAATTGTATTTGAATGACGTTTCATTGTGAGATTTTCACTAAACAGTTCACAAAACATAACGCGCGTTTCACTATAAAATTAGATTTTTCAGCTATTGTATAATGAAACGCATGTTATATTCGATTTCATAAACTGTTAGCTATACTCCTAAATGGAAGTAAAAGCCAGAAACATAGAGAAAGAGAGATAACTGTTTGCTGAAAATCTCACAGTACAGATAGTATTAAAATACGTTATCATAAATTTTCATCAAGTATCGACCAATAAAATACTATCTCATAGAAAAATCAAAGAATGTTTTCAATGGAGAAAATATTACTTATTTTCTTGCCTTTGTCAAGTTTGAATATTCACATAATTTGTGAAATCACTAAATTCTACTTTCCTCTTCGAGCTACAAAGCTCCTCATCGTCCCAGTTACGACAGCAATCCTCTTTGTCGTTTTTCTATGATTTATTTCTGCTGAATTATCTTCATGATCGAAGCATTGGCGACTTTTCAAAACCTTGAAATCTTTAATAGTAGATCAATTCATCACATCAGAGTACTAACTAATGTAGATGAAAATAAACAAATTACGGAAGCTCAGAATGGCCATATATTTTTATTATTGTTTCTTGAAAACTCCGGCTTCAAAAGTCAAAATTTCGCTCCTCTCTGCGCGTACCTCGCTACGCCCATGCATAACCCTGGATTTATTTCAGTCTCCACATGTTCCTTTGATAAACAAAAAAGTACAGTACAAGAATCCTCTTTATCGTCTACTCTACCTCTATCGTCTACAAGTATTTTTTCAACCATTTGTTTATAAATTCAAATGTCAAATTTCGACTTCAAACTCTCAACTCGACGTCAATCTCGAAATTTAGACTTGAATTTCTCAATTTTCACTTCTTGAAATTTTGACTTTAGTTTCTAAAATTTGGCTAATCGCACAATCAACAAATGCAATTGAATATATCCACTAATACTGTTAGTATCCAATGTTTCGAGCAGTGATTTCTTCAGGTATTGAATTGATGAAATGTTTAATCAACGAACGTAAAATCAGCCAAGTTAAGTTATTCAGCGATACTCATTGAGCATTTTTAATCAAGTAATCAGAAACAAATATGTTTCAAATGGACCAATGAGTGAATTCACCGATGAATGGGTTATAAAACATTGCTGCATAAACTTTACTTGCCTCAAATATCTGTATTTGAAATATTTATTCAAAATATGCACAAAGTTCAGCAAAAGACGTTGATAGCTTAATGAAATATTGTATAGTGAGAGTTTCAAATCCTGGTTGCAGCACTTTTTTTATTTTATTTTAGAAAGTACTTAGGTAGAAAAATTGAACAGTAATTTTTCATTGATATAACAGATATAACGTAAGAATATATTTTTAGTGTTTCTGTAAATATGGATTGCATTTCATAGTCACATTGCTCACGGAAGCTGTTGATAAATACTCATAATTATCTTACAATTTTTTCAAACACGTTATTTTCAACACAAGAGTAACGATTTTTTTATGTAAAATAGTATAATAGTATAATAATATTGTTCCAAATGAACAGTCTTTGTTTCCAAAGGATGCGGTCTTTCTTCGGACTGTTTTTATGTAGGGTGGTGAATAACGAAAAAACAACTTTTCAAAAAATGAATGGAATGTCAAAAAATTTTGACAAACAACAGATTCAGTGTGAGCTTACGGAAGTGGCAACATCGTCACCTTTATTGAAAGAGGCCGGTTTCCATTTTGTGAAATATTCCACACGTGAAAAGTACGAACTTCCTGTTAATTTTTCAAAAGTTGTATTACGAAGTATAAAAAATATTATAAAATGCTATCCGCCGCACGTGCCCTGAGTAGGAAAGCCCTCGATTGCTCAAAAGTACATTTTGACAAAGTAGGAAATCGAAATTTCAGCCATTTATTGAACAAGGTGAGTGTAACGAAATATTCTTCAATTTTCGGTGGATTTGACCTTTTTCTGTACTAGTGTTATGCAATAACTGTAAATGTATAAAAAAAAGGTTTTTAAATTATATTTTTCATTAAAACGTAGTGCTCAAGGTCATGTGTGAAAATTATTTAAGTAAGGTTAATCTGGATTGCACAACTATTGAAGATATGACATCAAGGAATATACTTTAACCATCTAATTTTTTGTAGACATCACCTTTATGTGCCCTAGGCCCAAAACACGATGTACATTTACGAAACAAGTAAGTTTTTCCTGTTGAAAATGAATGTTCGCTTACAAGTATTTTGCCTTTCAGATCAGAGGGTGTCAAAGGGGCTGTTATTGGAATCGACTTGGGCACAACAAATTCGTGTGTTGCCGTCATGGAAGGAAAGCAAGCCAAAGTAATTGAAAATGCCGAAGGTTCTCGAACAACTCCTTCGGTTGTAGCATTTACTAAAGACGGGGAACGTTTAGTTGGAATGCCTGCAAAAAGACAAGCTGTTACAAACTCCGCAAATACATTTTATGCCACAAAACGTTTGATTGGCAGACGATTTGAAGATGATGAAGTCAAGAAAGACATGTAAGTATCAATTTTTAATGTTGACTGAAACATGGTTTGTTAGCAGCTTTAAAGATAAAAACTCTCATAAAAAACGGTATATCTACCGTTTGAATTATGGCAATACTAAATTTTGGTCAAATATGTTTAAAAACATTACCACATATAGAGTGACCCGTAAAGTCTGCATCATGTGGAACTTTTTACTAATAGTTTTATTTGAAAATTTTGACTGCTGTCAATTCATGATTCAGCTAAGATGAAAAATAATTTAAAAAAAATTGGTTCCATTATCCATTTTTTTTTTTACAAAAATTACAAAAGTGGACTCATTGTGATTGTGTGATTTTTGGTCAATTTTTTGGAAATGTCACCATTGTTGTAAAATAAGACTCCGCAACATGAAACATTTTAGTTATGACAATAATTGGTTTCAATTTTTTTTTGTTTTCAAGTAGTGTCATATTAAATGTGGTTTTCTACAAATTCCAAATATGGTTATAAAAATTTGGTCACGTGTGATTGAAAGTCATTCTATGATTGAAAATAATTTCTACTGTACAGTGATATTTAATTTTTCAATTTATAATACTTTGAACATACTCAATTATCATTATTTTACAGAAAGTAATTATTATTAAGTTAAAACTTGAAAGTAATTTTCACTTTCAAAGAACTTTTAAATGATGTCTTATGGCTTTTGCTAGGAAAACCGTTTCATACAAAATTGTAAGAGCATCAAACGGGGACGCTTGGGTACAAGGCAGTGATGGAAAAATGTACTCCCCAAGTCAAATTGGAGCCTTTGTCCTAGTGAAAATGAAAGAGACAGCAGAAGCGTATCTGAATACCAAAGTTAAAAATGCAGTCGTTACTGTTCCCGCCTACTTCAATGATTCTCAGAGACAAGCCACTAAAGATGCAGGACAAATTTCTGGGCTTAATGTTTTGAGAGTAATTAATGAACCTACGGCTGCTGCTCTGGCATATGGAATGGATAAAACAGAAGATAAAGTGTAAGTCATCACAAAATTTTAACAAACTGTTTAGTAAACCTCATTAGTAGATGGTCAATA
This sequence comes from Leptinotarsa decemlineata, assembly GCF_025532065.1. NCBI lineage: Eukaryota > Metazoa > Arthropoda > Insecta > Coleoptera > Chrysomelidae > Leptinotarsa > Leptinotarsa decemlineata. Next base: position 8,757,949 of record NW_027412690.1, read on the forward strand.
TTGTTTTAACCTTTCAGAATTGCGGTATATGACTTGGGTGGTGGAACCTTTGATATATCCATCCTGGAAATTCAAAAGGGTGTATTTGAAGTAAAATCCACCAACGGAGACACCTTCCTTGGTGGTGAGGACTTTGACAATGTTCTTGTCAACTATCTCGTATCAGAATTCAAAAAGGAACAAGGTATAGACATCACTAAAGACCCAATGGCGATGCAGCGACTCAAGGAAGCTGCTGAGAAGGCAAAGATCGAACTGTCTTCTTCGCTTCAAACAGACATCAACCTTCCATACCTCACTATGGATGCATCAGGACCAAAACACATGAATCTCAAACTCTCTCGCTCAAAATTCGAAAGTCTAGTTGGGGATCTCATTAAAAGGACCATCCAGCCTTGCCAGAAGGCTTTGAAGGATGCCGAAGTAGCTAAGTCTGATGTTGGAGAAATTTTGTTGGTGGGTGGTATGTCTAGGATGCCAAAGGTTCAGAGCACAGTCCAGGATATTTTCGGCAAACAGCCCAGTAGGGCAGTGAATCCTGATGAGGCTGTAGCTGTGGGAGCTGCAGTTCAGGGAGGTGTTTTGGCTGGAGATGTTACTGACGTCTTACTTCTGGATGTTACTCCCTTATCACTTGGAATTGAGACCCTTGGAGGAGTGTTTACACGTCTCATAAACAGGTAAGAAGATTGTTTTGGAAATTTGAAGGCTTGGTGATTTACATGTGAGAAAGTTTTTTTCATAGTTTTATAGTCTGATCTGATTGAGACATTTTTATTAGGATCTCTAAATTTTTTTATGTTTCTTTTCAATTCTCAGATAATTGCCAATCCTAACTAAGTCAGTAAGAAGAGAAACATTTACAAATAGGTATTAAACATTTGTGTCAAATAGAGGACACGCCTAATCGTTGATTCATGTTTAAATTATAAAATATTTTGATTTCAACATTTATTTTGTGATATTGATGACTTATTTATTTTGTGGAATTTCATCTTCAATAATTAAATGATATAGATAAAATACTGTGTCTAATTTCCGCTTACTTAATGTATTGATATTAATACGACCAAGGTTTCAGTTTTTACACCATTCTCAAGTATTCTAACACTACTGACCTAAGAGAAATATCTGAGTATATATATCCGAGAGTAGGTAATAAGATATATACCTACATTCATTAATACCAACTATATAAACTTCAAACTGTGATTAATTGCGTTGTCATCTTTATAAATTCAATAGTGGAGACCTATATAAATCTGTTTGTTCGTTAAAGGTTCTATATTTTGAGTTTTTAATTGATTTATTGATATCCATGGTTTCCAACAAGTTCATTTTCCTTCCTTTACTACATGTATGTAAGATTTTGAGATTTTCTTTTCTCATTTTGTGGTTTGTTTCTTGTAGATGTTCGTACATAGAAGATTTTTTGTCTACATTGACGTGATCACGGAGTCTTACTTCGAAATTTCTACTCTGGCATGTATATACTACAGAGCATTCACTACATTCTATTCTATATATGCCAGATCTCTTCATTCTGTCATGTCTAGGTTCATATTTAATGCAAAACCTAGACGTGACAGAATGGCATATATAGAATAGAATGCAGTGAATGCTCTGCGGTATATACAGGCCAGACCAGTAGAAATTTTGAAAGAAAGGAAAATGAATTTGTTGGAAGCCATGAAAATCAATAAATCAATTGAAAACTCAAAATATAGAACCCTTAACGAACAAACAAATTTGTGTAGGTCTCCACTTTTGAATTTATAAAGATGACAACGCAATTAATCACAGTTTGAAGTTTATGTAGTTGGCGTTAATGAATGTAGGTATATATCTTATTACCTACTTTCGAATATATATATATATATACTCAGATATTTCTCTTAGGTCAGTAGTGTTAGAATACTTGAGAATGGTGTAAAAACCGAAACCTTGGTCGTATTAATATCAATACATTAAGTGGAAATCAGACAAAGTATTTTATCTATATCATTTAATTCAACACATATGTTACCTTCACCAAAGTTGTGAAAACTGCTTTGAACTGAAAAATTTTAAAATGCCGATATCTGATAATGAATGATTTACAATTTCCTCGGCGATTTTTGAATAATTTCAAATTCATCCAGCTGCTGGATTAAGCAAATCACCTTCTACCACATCCAACGGTAAAAAAATGTATGGGCCTTCGCTGTTGAAGTACAAAATATACGAGGTTTGTTCAAAAAATTAGTTGAATTTTCATTTTCCTCGAAAAATTTGTATTCATTTCTATTTTGTCCCCTTCAGCACAATTTTGTCATTTTTTAGTCTGGATAACAAATTCAATTTAACAAAGTATGTAAAATGCTCCAGATAATGTAATATATTATTTTTCAAAGAAACACGACCATCCCCACGAAAAAGAGTCAGGTCTTCTCCACTGCTGCTGACGGACAGACCCAGGTGGAAATTAAAGTCCATCAAGGTGAACGTGAGATGGCGGGAGACAACAAGCTTCTTGGTCAATTCTCCTTGGTGGGAATCCCCCCTGCCCCCAGAGGAGTCCCTCAAATAGAGGTCACCTTCGACATCGATGCTAACGGAATCGTACATGTATCTGCCAGAGACAAGGGAACTGGCAAAGAACAGCAGATTATTATACAATCTTCGGGAGGTTTGAGCAAAGACGAAATCGAAAACATGGTGAAGAACGCCGAACAGTATGCACAGGCGGATAAGGTGAAGAAGGAGAGAGTGGAAGCCGTGAATCAAGCTGAAGGTAGGTGATAGTTTTTTATTTAAAATAAGTTAGGTAATGTGGAGAAGAGCTTCAGAGTTCAAAGGATTTCTAAAATTTGAGAACAATAACTTGAAACAGCCTTGTTGCACGATTTTCAAAACTCAAAATTATATTTTGGGAAAAAATGTATAAAGACAGTAGTAGAAAGCCAAAAAGACTGATCTATTCTAAAAAAGATCTCTTGAGATGTGTGGAATAGCGGGAAAGAAAGGTTTTGGCATTCTACTTCTCCATTATCATTATCCACCTGATGGATTTAGAATGATGTAATTTTACAGGTATCGTTCACGATACGGAAACCAAAATGGAAGAGTACAAAGATCAACTTCCCAAGGAAGAATGTGACAAATTGAAGGAAGAAATAACCAAAGTTAGAGAGCTGTTGGGCAAGAAAGACGACGTTGATCCCGAAGAGATGCGTAAAGCTACCTCAACATTGCAGCAGTCTTCACTTAAACTATTCGAAATGGCATACAAGAAAGTGAGTATTTTTGAAGGAATGGTGACTTTATTAACTGATTTGACGTGTCTAGCTGATAATTTGAATATGAACTTCTAAAAATGAAGGCAAAATATTTATAATTGCGATTTTTTTAGATGGCCGCAGAACGAGAGGGATCCAGCAGCAGTAGCAGTCAGGAGCAACAGAGCAGCGAGGAACCAAAAGAGAAAAAGGAGGAGAAAAATTAAGTTTTCAGAACTCGAGTTGAAAACATTCTAGTGTAAAATTTTGTGATGAAATCGGTTACGTTTTGTTGAAAGGTGTGTTTACTTTAAATCTATCACCTTTGAAAACGTATATTACATTGTTTTTCCAATTGAAATGAGCCAGTTTTTGTTTATGGAGCTGTTTTGATTAGGGAAAATTCACAATACTTGAAGCAGAACTGACTGAGAGAATGAATGCTGTATGGATTTGTTATGTGTTGTTTTTTTATAGTTCCGTAACTATTTTTATCTGATATGTATTTCTGTTGATTAGTACAATAAATTTGCTATATAATGTCTTATTTTCAATTCATCACTTGGAATAGTAATAAAATAAGCAAAAAAATTGTTGAACGGTTTTATTGAAAAAAAAAAGATATGAAAAATAATTCGGGGGTCTTAGGTAGCATTCATCACACCACTCTCCTCGACAATCTACGGTATTGATCAGATAAAAAAATAATGTCGTTGGGCGTAAGCGTAACCTGAGTAAATATGTATATAATGGGTGTTTTTTATAGAGGTATAGAACTTTAAGTTGGCATTACTTTTCAAGATGGCGACCGATTTAACAGCTGTCAAGTGATTTATTCTTAGTTTGGTTTGGCAATTCATCATGAATAGACTCACGCCTGAACAACGCTTGCAAATAGTGCAATTTTATTTCGAAAATAATGGTTCTGTGCGGAAAACGTATCGCGCACTACGTCCATTTTATCGTCGACAAAATCGTCCATCAGAGCAGTTAATTCGATTAACCATGGAACATTTTCGCACCACGTTTACTTAGATTTATTGAAAGACACGTTTGGTGACCGCCTAATTTCATGTTTTGGACCTGTGAATTGGCCTCCAAGATCTTGTGATTTAACACCGCTAGACTACTTTCTGTGGGGCTATGTAAAGTCATTGGTCTATGCGGATAAGCCACAAACGCTTGACCATTTGGAAGATAACATTCGCCGTGTTATTGCCGATATACGGCCACAAATGTTGGAAAAAGTCATCGAAAATTGGACGTCCAGATTGGACTACATCCGCGCCAGCCGTGGCGGTCATATGCCAGAAATCATATTTAAAATGTAATGCCACAAGATTATCTTTCGGATAAATAAAATTCATGTCAATCGAATAATCCATCGTTGTTTTATTGCAACTTAAAGTTCTATACCTCTATAAAAAACACGCTTTACTATGCCCAACGATTTTATTATTTTTTATCTGATCAATACTGTAGATTGCTGAGAAGAGTAGTGTGATGACTGCTACCTAGGATCTTCAGAATTATTTTTTAGTACATTATCTACATCATTATCTTTTTGTTTCAATAAAACCATTTAATATAATTTTTCTTAACTATTTTCAAGTTCTTAGTTTCTAATTTTGTTACTCAATTTTTCTCATTCTGTTTAGTTCATTTAGTGCCAAGGCAATATGTAATCTGCCATTTAGTAGTTGCCGCCATCTTGAATTTTCATCTTTTCAAAGTGTACCACTATTCTTCTTGTCAAACCCTGTCATTTGACACCCATATTGAGGTAGTTGTAAAACCATCTGTAATCTGCCATTTTGTGTCTGCGGCCATCTTGGATTTACAATGATACAGAATTCATTGAATTGTATTGTCATCAAAACTAAATGTGTGTACCAAATATCAGATCAATGTGCCAACAAACAGGACAAGCTAAATAAAACGACTGAATAAAAACATAGTCCACCATCTTTAGGGAATTCTGTCATATTGTATTCACGGTGACGCCATTTTATTTCCCGTGTTCTTTTACCCTTTCATTTGATACCCATATCGTGGAGGTGTACAGAAACTAGTCCGCCATATTGGATTTTGTATGAGGTTATTTTTCACATTCTTCTCAGCAAAACCACATCATGGGAGTGCATACAAAACTAGTCCGCCATTTTGAGCGGTCCACCATATTAGTGTAGAATGATATATCTTAGCTAATCAAGCATTGTCTTCCAAACTGAATGTGTATGCAAAATAACAGTTCGATATGTCGAGAATAACTGATTCAAATGAAAGATCCGAGAATTAGCATGAACATTGCAAGTTAAAAATAAGCTTATGACTTCATATGAATTACAGTGGTAAAAATATAACACTATATGTTTTATGTCCACGCATGATATACCATATATTTAGTGCAAATATATGTATCGTTTTTATTTGGAAATACTGTTTTTCGTTATTTTAAAAGGCACAAATTGATTCTGGTTCTGAATATAATTTATCCAACTGAGCGAAACCTTATATCATAATATTGGAATTTTGATGACAACAGTACAATGTACGGTTCAAATCACAAAACAGTTTCAGACATACACCTGCATCAATCTGTTTGATTATTTGATTCATTAATGGGAATATTAGTTAACTTTTGTTGAATATTACTGGAGTTTTTTCCCAACACCTCGACATGTGTTTCGATCGCCAAGTGGTCACCAGTGATCGAAACACAGAAAAACCACATGGAACAGTAACTGAACTATAATTCTCCATAAAAGTCTTTTCCCGGCTTTTTAGTAAAGGAATAATTTTTTCAACATCTATCGAGATTGTTTGAGGTAAATTCAATTTCAATATTGAATAAGTTTGGCAAAGTGCATACTCTAAAAAAAAAACAAATATTTCACTATGAACTTACATTTCATCCAACAGTTTACACAAAGTTTTTCTGAAGGTGATAAATTCAACTCAATGTTTCAAACCGAAACATCACTAATGGGAAAACAAAAATTAATTGATTGAGTTCCAATTGATTCAGTTTATTACGCACAATATAAATAATTCTAAGTAAATGCAAAACAAAAAATATATTAAATACTACACTTACAATATGTACATCATCTGAATTTTATGTATAGACAAATCATTAGTACCTTTTCATGCTTTAAAACAAAAATCGAAAAAGTACAGTCACTCACTTAATAGTAAAAAACATCCATACATATTTTTTCAGGATAAGTTTTTATCACAAAAGCTTTTCATAAGTAATCTAAAATGTATTGAGTGTTTCGACTGAATGAAACGTATCGTTATTTTCTTTTGAAATGTTCCTTGGAAAGTATCTCAAAGATAAATTAAATTTCTAGTTGATTATTCTCTTACTTGAAATTCTCAGTGGAAGGACCAATCCGCAAAAACTCTTGTAAACATACAATGATGACAAAATTTTCAATTATAAAAGTTGTGCAAATCATGAAGAAGAACAAAACTTCTCTCCCAAACTTCTGTTGAGGTTTGAATTGATAAGCATTTAGATGCCTATACACTGGTATGGCGACTGATTACATGTAGAATTTTTATGCAAATCTGGTTACCAATATGGCTCTTCCAAAACAATGCTAGATACTGTTAATACTCCTGTAACTGCATCTTAATATTATCAGAATATGGGGATTAACATGTATTTCTTCACAATCATAACACAACTTACGCAATTTTTTGCGAAAGCTTCACTTATTCGTTTTTACGAATCAATAATAGGATCACTTATCAAGAATCAAACTAAAATTAAAAAAATCTTTACTATTAGCACCATCATGTGGCAATGTCAGAACTAATACAGTTGGTCTAAAAGAATTTCTGAAATAAAAGCGCATCCTGCAAAGTACCAGTGTAATCTTAATGAGGGAACATTGTGTCAGAGCACTCTTGAAAGATCATTTCAAGAGATTAGATAAGGAAAATAAAAAGCTCGGCCAAGAAACCTGAAATTTTTCTCAATTGCCGATATGTATACAAATAATGAAATCAGACTAAAAAAAAAACATGAAAACTCAAATTTTATATTCTCATTCGATAAATAACAAATGATTTCATCTACTTCAGACGAAACACTTTATTTTCATATAAACTACATTTGGCTGAAACCGTTGAACTACGACAATAAATTGAACAGAGAAATTTGAAGTTAATAAACTTCTCGCTGCACAATTTATTGCAATATAATTTCTAGGTAAAAATACTGAAAAGTCTACAAATTCGTGAAAAGCAACAGCTAGTATCTGTACAATAAAGGGAAAAATTACTTAAATAACAACTGATAGATTATGCAGAGCGCAACTTTCAGATGAAATATTTTTTTGTGGGATTACCTCTGTGAAAGTTCAAAATTTTGATTATCAGTTCCTGGGTTTTTTTGCCAAAAATTCATACTGCCTTACGATATTAGATTTTGGTCTCGAAGATTATCCTAATGATTATCAACCTAATTAAGCAACAAATAATTCAACTTCAATCACTGCTTGTCAAACTCAGATTTTTAAAAAGAATACTCTTTATTAAGTCGCGCCTTTTGCTGCATCTAACCTAAGCCGGTTAGGTCAAACGTCAAAAATTTGTATCGGAACATGCAAATTGCATCTCACAAATATATCGAATAATATTTCAACAAGTCGATTCAGCTAAAATTTGCTAATATTTTCTTGTTACCTTAAACTTACATTGTAAAAGATCTAACATAGTGCCAATTGAAGCATGGAGAAAAAATAACGCAATCCACTATTTGTGACCCTCATAAAACTTTTTTTAAAATAAACAAAGTCCAATATAAACACAAAATTTCATTTTCCCCGAAACAGCTTCCCATGTTGAATCAGTTGCACCTACTAAAAGTAAGTATTGCGTCATTCTTTCTCTTCATTTATTCACAAACAACAGAGTGATTGAATCTCCACATTCACAAAAATACACCAATCAATTTCATCCAAACACCTATGATTATGTTAGATTGAAATATACTTAGACATTTTTTTACCAGTGTTAATCTTTTAGAAAGGTAGTCCTCATAGTTTCTTGTTACACACAACATGAGGAAAAAAATCAATTCAAAAGTAATCAAAACCTATCAATCAAAGGGGCGAAACACAAATTTTGCATTTGGTGGCAGAAGTGGGATAAATCTTTTTTTTTTATTATTCCACTAATTAAACAAATTCGATATATATCTCTCTTAATAATAACACTTTGAAGTTATTTTCAATATAAAATACGTATATTAATTCAAATATTGGAAAACGAATCAAAATTTATTGTAACCCATCTGTTCTCTGGGAAATTCTAGAATAATGTGAATTTCAAACACTCTTCAAAAACATTCCTATCAAGCTTTGAAGCGAAGGAAGCTTCTAAGCAATGACTTCTACTGAAATTGGGCTGGAACTTTCAAAATGAATAGGAATTCCTCAACAGGAATCTTTTTCCGGGGCTCATTCATCAACAGGCTTTTGTAGCTCTTGAGCCAGAGTGTTAATGTAGCTTTAAGGTTGTCCAAAAATTTTGAATGAATCAACTGACTAAATCGATCAACACCTACTACTTCAGATTCATATATCAGTTCATCGTCAATGAATGAAAAGTTTGTATTTGCTCAAAACATTCACAAAAAAAAGAAATAATATATATATATTTACGCCTTATAGTTAGCCACATACATCAGTCGAAAATGTAGGTACAACCTCTCACAATAGAAAAATCGAATCAAGTTTCAATTAGAAAAAAAAAAATCACCTCTGCTGGAACTCGCTAAATATGATGAATAAATATAAATTTATTTGTCTGTACACCACGGTCATCATTTCCGACGGTTCACTCGTAGGTTGTTGAAAAAGCTGAAACAGTAAGGCACGTTGCAATGGATACCTCACTCATCGGGGGAGTTGGTGTACTCACGTGACGGAGATCTAGTTTCGTTACTCTTGGATGAGGAGTTGCTTTTCGGTTCTGGGATGGAGTTCAGGAAGTCCCAGATGAGGATGGTGTCATCGTGAGAACTGCTCACAATTTGGAACTCGTCAAACTGAAGTCTGAACACCCGCCCTGTATGTTCCTGTGGATACAAGTAAAAAAAACAGTTACATAATAATTCTTTATAACATAATTGCAGTGTCTAGATGGATTTATCAGAAATAAGAGAAAAATATAAGCATGAACATCTCTCCTTACAAGAACAATATCTATGAGACCAACAGAAACCCAAACCTTGCTTATCCAAAAATAAACAGGGTCGCACGGCTGTCTGCTCCAAGGCAAAGCTTCGATATCGACCATCGAACAAGGAATTGTTTTCTATGCCGCTCTGCAGCTTTCACTAAGAGACACCTAGATAAAAATTTATGATTCAACACCAAACAGTGCTGTACAAAAACATCAATAGCTTTAAAGTGTAAAAAAATTAAATAGAACACACGAACCACCTACAAGGTCGGTTAAATTGGAAAAATGTTTCCAATTTTGAGGAACTAGAATAATCTCTTTTCAGATCGTGAATATCAGTGGTTGTTTTTGAAATATTCGCCAAAAACTAGAATTGCCTTTTTCGTTTTTTAGCTTTACCACCTTCATTTCGAATGATATTAAAAAAAAGCAGAGAAACTGTCAATTCTCTTTTATATTTTTTATAATCTGATATAAACCAATTTGCAACCTGACGTTTCGTTCATTAAATTTCATCAACTTTACTTTTTTAAATACGGACCTCTATTTTTTCCATTGATTTTTGTAGCCACCGTAATAAAAAAAATTACCTATGTATTACAATACAGTTACATAAACTGTAACAGTGTAACAGGGATAACAAAGATCATTACTATATTGAAGAATCTCATTTGTGCTTTCAGAATAATTATACATCTGAAAATCAATGAACATTCATCTATCTTTTAGGTTCCTAATTTAATTATCGATACTCACCACCAAGGTCCTGAGACATAGAGAGCTAGTTGGTGCTCTGGGATCAAGGGCAGCCAAGAGATCCCACACTTTGATTTTGCCATCGTAAGCTCCACTTACGATACGTTTTGAATCAAATCTTATACACCTAACTAGTTCTTCGTGGCCCTCCAGTACTCTAAGGCAGACCGCACATTCGATATCCCATAGTCTGAAAGAAACATACTGATTAATATTAGAACTATAGGACATAAAAAATATCATTATGTGTAAACCGTATTTTCGTTCAAAATATATGATTGTCACGGGGTTTTATATCATGACCGGGAAAAAATAGTGTTATGAACTCGGCCTGGCAATCGGCGGAAATCGATGCTTCACAAAAATGTCCTGGAAGCAACCATATATCATTATGAAGGAGATAATGAACGTTCACTGCTTATAAGTTTGTGTAACCAGAGGTCACACAAAAAGAAATGTATGGAATTCTAGGTCAATACAGTACTCTACCATGAAAATATCAAAGAACTGTATGGAATTCTAGGTCAAAACAGTACTCTACCTTGAAAATATCAAAGAAATGTATGGAATTCTAGGTCAATACAGTACTCTATCTTAAAAATATCAAAGAAATGTATGGAATTCTAGGTCAATACAGTACTCTACCTTAAAAATATCAAAGAAATGTATGGAATTCTAAATCAAAACAGTACTCTACCTTGAAAATATCAAAGAAATGTATGGAATTCTAGGTCAATACAGTACTCTACCATGGAAATATCATAGAGCTAGATCGAATTCTAGGTCAGTACTCTCTACCTTGAAAATATTAAAGAAATGTATGGAATTCTAGGTCAATATAGTACTCTGCCATGGAAATATCATAGAGCTAGATCGAATTCTAGGTCAGTACTCTCTACCTTGAAAATATTAAAAGAAATGTATGGAATTCTAGGTCACTACAGTACTCTACCATGGTAATATTAAAGAACTGTATGGAATTCTAGGTAAAAACAGTACTCTACCTTGAAAATATCAAAGAAATGTATGGAATTCTAGGTCAATACAATAGTAATCTACCTTGAAAATATCAAAAAACTGTATGGAATTCTAGGTCAATACAGTAATTTACCTTAGAAATATCAAAGAACTGTATGGAATCATAGGTCAATACAATACTCTACCAAAGAACTAAAAGTGGCAGGGTCTTGACTTTTAACATAAATAACATATTCCATAAACCTAATCTTTCATTTTGTTAAAAAATTAAAGAATTATCTGCTTTAGTGAAGTGGAAGATGTTGAGAGACACATAGTTCCATTTCAGAAAATAACACACATGTGTAATTGTTGAATAATTTGTTGTGGCGGATTTTTTGTGAAAACTTTTCGAAAGAGACAATTTTTTTCACCAGTACATACAAGTATATAATATTTCCCGCAAATTATTTGTCATAGTTGTCTTGATTATGGTAATAATTATTGTTATTATGAAGGTCGTATAGCTAACTCTACCAACATGTGCAAAGAGAGTTGGGTTATTGTGAATGAGCTCAGTGGTAAACAAAAAAGTGCATCTGTTGAAACATCTCTAAACCCAGATGAAATTAATAATTATTATTGCTCCATAGCAGAAAGTATTTCTACAAATATCCCCCTGCAAGAAGACCCTAAATGTTATATGAAGAACATATATACAAGAGATTCTTTCTTTTTAACACCAACTAATTCTGAGGAAATAATGGACATCTTAAAAAGTATAAAAAACAAAAATACCTCAGGTTGGGACGATATATCTGCAAAGGTACTTCTTCATATTCCAGAGAATGCTTTGTCAACCTTGGCAGAAGCCATCAATTTTTCATTCTCGAGCAGAATATTTCCAAAATGTTTGAAGTTCGCAATCATTAACCCCTTATCTAAAGGAGGAGATTGTGAGTTGGTTACAAACCTTAGACCCATTTCACTTTTGCCAACTCTTGCAAAGCTTATAGAAAAATTGGTGAAGAAAAGAATGATCTCATTTCTCAATACTAACCACTCACTTAGTAATTGCCAATTTGGTTTTCAAGAATCAAGGAGCACCAATGATGCTATGTTCTCAGTTCTAGAAAAAATATATTTCAGTATAAATGAGGGTGAAGTAGTTGCTGCTGTGTTTTGTGACCTTGCTAAGGCATTCGACTGCGTAAATCACAAAATCCTCTTGAATAAATTGGAAATGTATGGTTTCAGAGATGTAGCGTTGAAATGGTTTCATTCTTATTTGTCAGATCGCACCCAGTCTGTATTAGTTAATAATAAGAGATCTGAACCTCTGTTGGTATCTTGTGGGGTTCCGCAAGGTTCAGTACTCGGTCCACTACTGTTCCTGCTCTTCATAAATGACCTATCTCTCATCAATACGAAAGGAAAAATAACTCTATTTGCTGATGACACTACTATTGTTTGGCACTCAAAAGACAATATTTAACTATATAATAATATATCGGTTGATCTAGACATCGTTAAAAAGTGGTGTGATGCTAACAGACTGGCATTCAATACCACAAAAACCTGCATACTAACCTTTAAATGTATATTAAATGAAATTTTTCTAGGGAATACTTTAATTAGCTCCGTCTCATCAAGTAAATTCTTGGGTTTGCATGTAGATAATAATCTATCCTTTGATATCCACATCTTTAATCTATGTAATAGGATGGCTTCGGGATGCTATGTTTTAAGGGTTATTACCAGAGAACTCAACTTGCAAGCTGCAAGAACAGTCTATTTTGCGGTAATAGAATCCCGCCTAAGATATGGAATTTGTTTCTGGGGTAATGCTTCTCAGTTCTTGTTACAGTCTGTGTTTATCTTACAAAAGAGAGCGGTTAGATATATTTGTAAGGCAAAACCGAGAGATTGCTGTAAACCCCTGTTTATTGATCAAAAAATCTTGACTCTGACATGCATTTTTATCCTTGAAAGTGTGTGTATGATGTACAAAAAATTTAATACTACCAGTGATTCAACAAACTCTTATAATACTAGGCATAATAGCCACTTAATAGCACTACCCATTCCTAAAAGCGCATTAATAAAAAAATGCATAATATACAATGCAAGGAAAATGTTCAATCATTTGCCAGTATATCTTCGCTCCACTTCTTCATATAAAATTTTTCGAAGTGCTGTAAAATGTTTTTTGCTAAATAAAGCTTTTTATACTTTAGACGAATATTATAATGAAGATTTTGACTAACATTGCAATCACTTGCATACGCACTTTATATTATTTTACTTGGTTTTATTATTTTAAGGTGTTTATTTAATTTTGAATTGATCCCTTTGTGTTACATATGTATATGTGTGTGTGTGTATATATAGATATATGTGTACATACATAAATGTATTTCTAAACTTTGTTAACAAGAATTCTGTTATTTAGACAATAAAGTTCTTTCTCTCTCTCTCTCTCTAATGACGCATGCACAATATTTATTCGAATTTACCACAAAAACAGTTAAAAAGGATCTAGGGTATGGCAAGTGACAGATTACCGACACTTTTTTTACACAATAATACATTTTTCAAATAGAACAACAATCTTATGAAATCTGTTAATAAAATGATCGCTTCATTTCCTACTCAGCCTCATTTTGCTTAGAGTTGATGATGAGCGATTAAGGTTCGTTTTTTCAAATATCTAATTGGAGTCTGGTGTAGTGAACTAGAGAATAATAAAGTAGCATGCAAAACTCTGATCATCATTTATTTCTATACAGGGTACTTCAGATGTAACTTTGATTTTCGTCCATTCCAAGTTTATGTGATTTTTTTCAAATAGAACCCTCTATAAATTAGTTTGTACACGCATTCTACATGAAATTACCTATCCGAGGATACTGATAAGAAAATCAGCTTACCTTATAGTATTGTCCGAACTGCCGCTAACGACTAATCTATCCCTATACTGCAAACAGGCAATGCCGCGTTTATGTCCATTCAATGTTCGCACAAACTCACATGTCGAAGTGTTCCACACTTTAATAGTCCTATCACCCGATGCCGACACTATGTATTTCTCGTCAAAGTCCACGACGTTCACGGCCGCCCTGTGACCCACGAGCACTCTGCGCAGCGTTATCTCGGTCGGTGAAGTCATATCCCAAACGGCTATGGAGCGATCCTACGAAAAAAGGAAAATGAATTATTCAATTTCGGTACCTTTTCAAAAAAAATAATACTAATTCAAAAATATCCCTATAAGTAAATGATTAATGGTTATTTATGACTTTTGTCATCAAGATAATCATATATAATAATAATTTTTGATACACTTGGGCACTCCGCAGGTAAATATCTAAAAATGAAAGAGAATATCCCTATTTCGTGAAAGCAGATAATTTTGGTGTCAAAGGGTCCTCTTATTTACGTAGAGATCCAGCACTAAACGGTATCCGTTTGGGCGTCGCGACACCGACGCCAATTTTTTTAAATGATAACCCAGTATTTTCGATTGGTTTTTGAATTCTGCATTAAATTATGAATTCAGCCATATAGCACACTTGTAGTTTTCCTTGAATACTGATGAAAAAAGGCAATTTTATTGCGTACTATAAAGAGGGCCATGAATGAGTCAAAATGAATGCAATAATACGAGTTCAATAAAATGAATCCATCAGTTATGATTTTGGTGTCTGTTACCAAAAAATATGTTACTTTGACCATAACTCGACTAACATGATGATAACGAAATCAATTAGTGATAACAAGAATCATTTTATTAAGTGTTCGAACTGCCTCCCTTCACGAAGAATACACATATTGCATCTTTTTAGTAACTCCCAATTCGTGACAGCTAAAAGCGTCTCTCGCGTTATGGAAGCACAAACATTTGTGATACTATTTTTCAAATCCTCTACATTTTGTAGCCGTCGCATATAAACTAAGTCTCTGATATATCCCCACAAAAAGAAATCTAGTGGAGTAATATCTGGACTTCGAGCTGGCCATGGTATTGGACCCTTATTGGTATTTTCAATCTAGTAAATCTGTTTTTATGCATACATGCACTTATAAAATTATTTCTCTCAATATAGCCTCAAATGTTGTTTACATTCATTGTATGACATACGTAAATAAGGTTATGAACTTTAAGGTTATGAAACTTTATCTGGTGTACTTTTTATAGTGTTCGGACACATTGGTACCATGCAATATCTATACAATGGCTTTTTTCTTCTTACATGATTATTACGCGATATTTAAACTAAAACACCTTGTTAACTATCAAACTAACTCTCAATGTAAACAATAAACTGACAGGACGTGCCCTATGACGTCACGCCTCAAGCGCGCGAGAAATAGGAGCGTTTGAACTTGTCAAATTAAACCAATATTTTTAAGATTTTATGAAAAAATGATTACTACTCTTACAGCTATGTTTATTTTTTTTTCTATATCAAAATGAAGTGAATATTAAATAAAAAAAATTACAAAATTGTTTGCATATTCCTTATTATGTTTGTTTATTATACCGTTGTTATGGAAACGGCTTTCATCATTCGATATTTTTTTCAGAAACTGATTATCCTCATGAATACGGGTGAAAAACCATGCAATGAAGTTGAATATTCTATCGGCATCTCCTGAATATGGGAATATATGTATTTTAGTTATTAAAAATGAAACATGAAAATTATTACAAGGATGTAGTTCTTGAACCAAATGTATTTTGTATGGATGAGATTTGTTTTTTGACAAAATACGTTGTATTGACCTGGTGACCTAGCACTGCAACACTGTGATTGTCATCAGTAGCCGTTTTTGTTTTTTTTTTCGCTTCCGTTCATTAAAAAATCCATTTCGTGCCAAAGATTTGGCTAAGCCAGCGAATGTTTTGTTTGACGGTAATTTTCTGTCAGGATACCGATTAGCGTATATTCTCACTGCTTCTTTTGAACTCCTTCTTGCTTCGCCATAAACACATATCATATCCAACTTTTCTGCACTCGAAAATTGAACCATTTTTCAATTTTACAAAAAACCAACACAAAACTGAATACACTTTCATCAAATCTGACAGATTGATAAATACATTATTGCATTTATTTTGACTTGTTCATGGCCCTCTTTATAATACACAATAAAAGTGTGCTATATGGCTGAATTCAGAATTGAATGCAGAATTCAAAAACCAATTGACAATACTGGGTTATCATTTAAAAAAATTGGCGTTGGTGTCGCGACGCCCTAACGGATGACGCCTAGTGCTGAATCTCTGTAAATAAGAGGACACCAAAATTATCTGCTTTCACGAAATAGGTATATTCTTTTTCATTTTTTAGATATTTGCCCGCGGAGTTTTATATGGGACACCCTGTATATACATACATACATACATATATATATATATATATATATATATATATATATATATATATATATATATATATATATATATATATATATATTCACATACACATATACAAATCAAATCAAATCAAACTCTATTCATCCATTCCATAATTGCCATTTTTTACAGATTGTTACAGATAATATAGTAATATAATTTAATATAATCCTGTACAGAGGTTACCTAAGCATAAATGCTTGTAGTGCATATCTCTGTACAAGGAAAACAAAAAAAAAATTTAATTGTATTTAATGTTGGGAGAGGTGCAAATTGATTGTGCATAGAAGATAGTTTTTTATATATATATATATATATATATATATATATATATATATATATAGAGTAGAAATGAGTTAATTTGAGGAGCGCTTTTTAATTTTTTTTTTTCCTTCATTCATTTATATTTTGATTTTTTTTTTAATGGTTTATTTTATTTTATTTTCATTTATTCATATTTTGTTAAATTGTTATCATTTTTTTTTTCCAAGTTTTATTTCCATTTTATGTTTTCATTTTATTTTCATTTATAGGTATATTTTATTTCCATTAATCAATTGTTTTATTTGGTGTTTAAAGGAACTGAGTTTATATATTTTTTTAATTTGAAGTGGTAGTTTGTTATATAGTTTCGGACCTATATAAAAAAGGCTATTTTGGGAGTAACTTTTTCTAAATAATGGTATATCAATTGATAGTGTCGTAATAAATCGGGTTGGGATAGTTTTATTGTGATTTATTGTTGGTTTTGTATTTTTATGCATATATAGCAAGCATTGGTGCATATGTAGTTTGTTAATGTCAAAGATATCTAGTTCATCGTAAAGCTTATTAGTGGGGAAACGTTTGTTTTTTCTGAAACCTATTTTTAGTATACAGTTCTGAGTAGTTTTCAAATTTTGTAATGCATTATTATATGATCCTCCCCATATTACTATACAGTATCTAAATAATGGTTCAATTAGTGATGTATATATAAGTTTTAGGTTACGATTGTCTAAAATGTACCTAAGGATGTAAAATTTTCGAATTATTTGCCTAGCTTTATTGTTTACATATTTGGTATGCGCGTTCCATTTAAGGTGTTGATTGACAATTACGCCAAGATATTTTATTTCTTTGGTTTTTTGGATAGATGGACAGTTGCAATTTGGTTGAGTGCATGTTTTCTTATGAAGCATAATATAATTTCTGTTTGGTTGAGTGTCGACATTTGTAGAAAATGTTATAAATTTACTTTTAGACGTATTCAGAGACAACTTGCTATAATTTAGCCATTGTGAAATTTTTATAAGATTGAATATTGAATAGATTATCCCAGTTTTTATCAGTAAGCAAAATTGAAATTGCATATATGCCCACAAATTTAGTGAACATTTTACACCATTCACACAATTTAAAATCTAAATAAAATTACGTCAACTGTGAATTTGATTGTTTGTGAGATTGTCAATTAAAAAATCTTGGTAGCTGTAATAGCATCTTTCTAAAAGCATAGTTTTAACACAATCATGAAATACTTGAAGAATACTGGCGGCAGAATACAATTTCAAAAATGTTATATTTTTTCTATAGAAGCCTATACTGTATTCTGTAAGCAAAGTTTATAACATCAATTCATAAATCTAAAGAAAAAAAGTTCAAAATTAACTTGTACGCTTGCAAATTACTGGATTGTTTGATAACTAAAAAAGTCAAGTTCGAAACAAAAAGCGATTAAAGGAACACCAACGTGGCTTCTTAACAGCTTAGTTATTGATTTATCATGGAAGTAATCAATTTCAAAATAAACTCTATACATAGATGTGTAAATCATGCAAAAAAGGAACTTTCAGACACAAACTGGAAGAAAAATCCCTTATGAAAAAACTACTTTCAAATAAACATTGAATTACATGAAAGAAAAATACTTTCGAGACAACAATTGTTATGTGAACATTAAATTACAAAAAAAAAACGCTTTTATTTATTCAGTTTGTATTCCAAACATTCGACAGACCAAGTGCAACTACTGAAGACAATATTCTGAAAAACAATAAAACAGAATGTTCTAAAAATGTACTTCAAAGGTGATCAAAAGTACAAATGATATTGAACAATGATGAATTCTAAAATTAAAATGAAACATTGTACCAAGTTTCAGTTAAAAAAAAAACTGATATTTTTTGTGTCTAAGGAAGAAAAGTAGGAAAATTACCTTGGAACAAGTAACCATCATTCCGTTGTTGAATCTGAGATGAAGGACGGCTTCGCAATGATGTATTTGAGTGTTGACCATTTCACCAGTGTTGACATTCCATACTCGTACTGTTGAATCGCTTGAACCACTGATTATTACCTGCAATCAAATAAGTGGTCGATGAAGAAGAGGAAGCTGGAACATCACAACTTGATGTTTGTCTGATCTTAGATTAATTTGTTCTTCAAAAATGATTTCGGTACAAACATAGTAAGTTAGCAAATGACTTACAGTTGATCATCAATTTCTTTATTTGATATAAGTTCACAAACTGGACTGAACTAATCGGAATTATCCAAGCATTCAATAAATAGGAAAAATAACAATGTAAATTACAAATAGTAGGTATATATTGTTAATGTTAATGTGAATGTTGAATCTTCAAATGACTGGTAAATCCTTTTTTGAATGTCATAATAGATTCACTTTGTTTTATCTCAAGCAGGAGGTTATTGTAGTCCAATAGTCCTTCATGGAATGAGGAGTTCATGGATCGTGTAAAGTTCAAACGTGGTACATATAAATTAGAATTCCTCCTAGTGGGATAATTATGAATTTGGTGATGGAAAACAATAAATTGGTTAAAATATGAGGGTGCATTACCAGACAATATTTTGAAGATGAATACCATGGTAAGATAAAACAGATGGTCTTTCACAGAAAGCCCATCCAGAATTTCCAACATTGTTGTAGTTGGCATATATCTATTCGAAAGATATTTCGTCGATACCAGAAGAATTTTTGTTTTAGATTTCCTTAAAAGTGTTTTTGAGCTCATCAATATCTGTGTTGAATAAATGAAAGCTATCAGGAATGAACATGCCTTCTAAGTAGTCTAGTGGATCCATTTGCGCTTGTATATTTGAGGTTAATTTTTCAGCTATAGTGCAAAAGAAGTTATTGAGTATGTTTGGGTTTATTATTGGTTGTTTGGGGAGTTTTGCAGCTTTACCTCTTAAGTTATTTATAATGTATATAATTTTCCCGAGTTTTATTTTTTGCCTTGTCAATTTTTTTTCCGATAGAACTTTTCTTTGGCAGCTTTAATGATAGATGTGTAAATACGCTTATATTTGGTTATATATGATGAGAAGAGTTCATCGGACATGTATTTATTGATATATTGCAATGATCGCAGATTCATCGCTGAGACTCTAATCTATAATAGTTTGAGAATGCTGGGAAACACGAGTTGGACCGGTTATATGCATTGTCAAATTGAAAGATATGAGCAGATTTTTCAGTGTTTGGGTCATTGAGGATCTATCATCGGCAAAATTTATATTAAAATCTCCAGCTAGTATGATTTTTGAATTCACTGATATTTGTGAGAGAATTGTTTCAAGGTTTTCAGAAAATATGTTAGGATCAGAATTTAGAGCTCTGTAAATGCATAGTAAATACAAATTATTTGTTTTATTGAGTACTAATGAAAACTCAAATGTATGCTCTACTAGAAGATAATTATACTATGTAATATTTTCTAATTGAAATGTAGCTAGGGAGTCATTTTTAGCTAGTATCATAGTGCCGCCATTATTAATTTTTATTCTACGGAAGTCTGAAACTATTCTATAATTTGGAATATAACATGGTTCATTTTCCTTGAGCCAGTGCTCCGTCAATAAGATAAGGTCAGGAAAATTTTGATTGACAATGAATATAGCTAGATCATCTAGTTTATGTCAAATAGATTGGATATTCAATAATCTCATTGATATTTTCAGTTTGGAAACACATTCCATTTTTTCTATTTGTTTTTCTTTGATCTTCAATAACTCAATAAATTCACTTTCACATTTAGTGGCTTCTTCCAAAAACATTTCTTTTTCATCTCTTAATTTTTTAATGTAGTTATCTTTGATTAGACTATCATTGAGCAACTCACGAACAAATGTTTCAAGTTGATTTAGTTTATGACCGTGATCAACTTTAACAGCTTGAATTTCATCAGGACAACAGGTGATTTTATTGTCTTGCAAGAACGTAATCTTACTTCTCATTCTACTTATACAGCTTTTGTGGAACATACCAAAACACTTTACACATACATAATAAAAACTTTTGTTCTGCAACATTTAAAACTACTACTCAGAGAGCTCTGAAAACCTGAAGTGTTCAGTGTAGCCATCTTATATCTTAAAATTAGGCGCATGCCTCTATTGTGTAGTTTTTGCAATGTAGACAAACAATTTGCATCAAATGGTGATAGTAAAGTAGTGCAGTAATCGAAATGTGGTTGAATGATTGATTCGAACACTGTAATGGAAGTCTGAAACGGTAAGCAACTGTTTACACGGCCAAAGAGAAATAGTTTTTTAGCAATTTTATTGCGGATATAATTGAAATGTTTTTTCACATTCAGTGTTTGATCCACGATGAACCCCAAATATTTGAATTCCTCGACAATTTCAATTTTTTGATTGTAAATATTAATACTTATAGATGTTTTGTCAATTGAATACTGTTTATGTTTTGTTGTGATTATCATTGCTTTCGTTTTATTGACATTGAGCTTGAGTTTATTAATGTTGAGGAATTCAGATATTCTGATGATAATATCATTCATTTTATTGATAGCTGTTTGTAATTCAGGTTCACTCACTGCAATCAGAGTATCATCTGCAAATAGACTGACGAATTCACACCCATTAACGAAGTTGATGTCATTGATGTAAAGAACAAATAGAAGCGGGCCCAAGACACTACCTCGAGGTACACCATTATTGCCACCTATTAGGTTTGAATATGTCTCATTAATTTTAGTATGTTGAGTTCGACCAGAGAGGTAGCTTTCAAACAATTCAAGTACTGAACCAGAAATTCCTTAATATTTGAGTTTTTTTAGTAGAATATTAACGTCAATTGACTCAAATGCCTTTTGAAGTCTAGAAACACATCCACTATATATTTATTATCATCAACAGGAAGTTTCCATTTGGATATTGAAACTTGTAATGCTGCTTCACACGAGTGTTAAGATCGAAAACCGGATTAGTTCATCATAATCAGTTTATTACTTTCAATGTAATCAATCAATTGTTCATATACTGCTGTCCAATAATTTTTTCAATAGATGAAGTATTTATCGGACGAAAGTTGATGGCTTCATTAGTATCATTGATTTTTGGTACAAGAATTACTGTACTATTTTTAGTTTTTGCGGTACTTTATCAGTTCTGAGTGATGCGTTAACCAAATTTAATAATACTCCACCGATTGCCTCAAACACACTTTTAAGAACTTTGTTGTTTATATAATTGGAGTTACATTCGTTATCATGATAACTCAACTTCACAAAAAATAAAAAGCCTCCATCAGAGACTGTGTTTTGTCTCACCTTATCGTCGTATTGCAAACACAACACGCTCCCGGTGTGCCCCGTAAGCACTTTGGTGCACTGCAGTGTACTCCTGTCCCAAATCTTGATAGTGTTATCCCTCAATCCTGACACGATCTTCTGATCGTCGTACTGAAGGCAATACACGCCTTTGCTGTTCTCCGAGCGGCAGTTGATACGCTGCAAGATGTGCTTTCCGTTGCGCCAGTTTGATTCGATGCTGTCTATGTCGCGGATTATTTTGGGGAAGAGCGAACGGTAGAAGCCGTGGGGACGGTGATTTTCTCCTGGTCGAGGTTTGAAGAGATATTGAATCCTGGAATTGAAATAAATTATGTGAAACTTGATTGGTGAGCAAACATTTGAAAAACAAACTGATTACTGATATAAAATGTGTTGAGAACAACAAGAACACCATCTTTTTGTGATACTATGTCAAGTATTATAGAAAGTGGATTTTGTAACTTGATAATTCAACTAAAGGCGTGTTTACACGGTGCGACAAAACGTAACGTTTTGCAGCGAAAAGTCGTTACATTTTTTCGGCGGTTAGCTGTACTGCTGAAATGTTCCGTCTGATTAATGATCAAATCGATATCGCATTTTTGTATTTTAGTTTATTTCGCGCGATGGAGGAGAAATTTCAGGGGATGCTTGACGCAGTTCCAACATGTTATTTACACGATGCAAAACAGATTACACGAGATGAAATAAATGACACCATAAAATCAAAATAGGCGTTCACCACGAAAATGATTACACTATAAAAAATGTAAAATTACACAACGAATAGAAAACGAAAATATCTACCCAGAATCTTGTGCAGTCTAATGTTTAAAAAATTGTACATACAGCAAAATAGATTCCTTTAAAAAAAAGTACGGCTTTGCTTTTTACACATAAAAATAATCATACGAGAAGGAAAATTTAAACTTACCACATTCTTCTTTCGGCTAATCCACGCCAAAGCGAGTCTGTCCTAACTTTTCTTTCGACTAATTTCTTCCACATCATGCCTTCAGAAATTACCCTGAACCATTCTTTACACACCACCTCTGCATTTCTCAGACTATCTGCATCCAAATAAGAGAGTATATTTTCCGCCACGTGATCTAATCCTTTCTCTGAAAAATAAAAGAAACGCAGGCTGAATTCGAAGTCAGTAGAAGTGATTCCAAAGCGATATCAAATGTTTGTGATACACAGTTTTGAATTTTGAACGGTTTCAGTGAAAATTATTCCACAAAGAGTAAAGTTATCCAGAATTAAAGTACAAAAAAAAGGTATAAAGATTTCTACAAGTTATATTGAGGCTTTTCAGGATATACGTAGTAAACCAAAATCAATGTGTACTCCATATCTTTCACCGACAAATTTCGGAAGTTACATTGGATATTTCCAATAAGAATAACTGCTCTTATATTGGATAAGAGATGTAAATTATAAACTTGGGAAAAACACGACTGTGGTTTTCTCCAGATTCTAAACCAGTTTGGAGTCGATAAACGAGTTTTCCGATTGTGCCATGCTTGATATAACATCAGCGACTTGTATTTTCATATAAAAGTTACGCAATAAAATTATATCATTACCAAGATTTCCATTTCCGTTACATCTTAAAACAAATTCATTACCGTTTAAACAAGTGGAAGTCTTTACAGAAAATCAATATACAAAAGTTCGAATTCATTTCAATATTCATTTTCACATAACGGTAATTATTCCGCTCTAAAGTAGATTAATCAATCAGTGTGATCTGTCATTTGTCAAAATTCACTGGGAATAATAGATCGTAGTTAAAACCTTTCTATCTTTTTGGGAGAGTTTATCCTATTTTCAATATTCAACTGAAAACGAACGTTTTCTTTTGAATAAAAATGGAAAAAGAAGAATTCGACTGTCTTTTAATACAGTCAAAATACTGTTCTCATACGCTATACTGCAACACTTTTTTTTGACGCGAGTTTCACCAATCAAGTTAGCTTCATCAGAAAATTAACTATACTGATTAGTGGAGGTTAAGTGGTAGAACAAGCCTGTAGTGTTTTACACTGCAGTTTTGAACTTCATTTTTTGATTGTTATATCCAATTTCACCCAATAAATACCATTATTATTATTGTTATTATTTTCAACCGTAGTTTGCGCTGGTCAGGCCCTATCCCCCCGAGCCCCGATACATTCGAGAGGGCGTGCCAGCCCACACCGTGAGGTAAGTGATCATTGCGCCCGAGAATCATGTGCCCTGAGCAAGCGCAGTGAGCCAAGAATGACAGCCTTCTTTATCTGTGCGGCTGATGTTTCTGCCTTAGTGCGGCAAGCCGGTATGATTTTGAGATTCGAGAGTGGAGAAGACATCATTCCACCAAGGACTCCAATAATCAGAACGACCATCTTGACAGAGTGATCTGGATAGAGTCTGCGGAGTTCGAAAAGAAAATCTCGATATTTTATCCGTTTTTCCTCCTCTTTTCTGAAGACATTCGTCTCGCCAGGAGCTGAAAACTCCACGACAAATATCGTCTTGCTCTGGTGGTCGAGAAGGACTACATCAGCTTGTATGAGCCTGAGGGTGGGGAACGAATAGTTCCAATAAATTCGGCACTTCTCGTTCCCCACAACGGATTCAATATCTCCCGGAGCGTAGGGCAACACCGGTGTCTCGTCAATGGTAATATAGCACTCTTAGGGCCGCGTTATGTCGATGGATATAGGCCGAGACAGCATATGCTGGACATGCTGATAGCAAGTGCATTAGGGTCTCGGGCGTCTCGCGGCATGTCCTGCACCTTGCACCAGGAATCTCTATACCCATCACGCGACTGCGGTAGACTAAGGTGTTGAAGACACCATCCTGGCAAGCCATGATGAACCCCTCAGTTTCCGACTTCAGCCCACTCGACCTGGGGAAAGCGAAAGTCAGGCTCTTTGATAAGCCAAGGTCTTCAATGTTATTGAAGAAGACCCCATACATTGGCTTATCCTTGTGTTTCCGCAGAAGTGAAGTGATCTCTGCGGCTTTGATATGAGCTTGTTGATGAACTGGTTCCAACACGGTAACTATACCGAGTTCATCAGCTGCTCGAGCAGCTGCCCTGAAGAGAAATGCTCCAATTCCTGCTCTCTCATGGTCACGGACCATGCAGAGAAGGGATCCGAATTCCTGACGACTTTACAGGCTGTATCCAGTATAATTATGTAATGTAGACACTCCTAACTCAAAAGTTCACGGCCTCCCTGTTGTCGGGGGAAGTACAACCGTGGAACTGACGATTTGGGATGCAAACTCCTATAGAGAGTTGATACAGCTCCTCCCGAGTCCACTTCACTACTCCAAACGAGTAGAGTAAGATTGGAACGGCAAGCATATTTGTTGCAGCAACTTTGTTCTTCCCCGACAGTTCCGATGACCAAATCTATCAAAGTTTATGCTGATACTTGCCGCGGAGAGAGTTCTTCACTGCCGTTACCTCTTGTGAGTGGCGCTGTTCCACCCCGAGGTTATTATACGTCTCTCCGGCATCCAGATGGTGTAGGATGCTTCCATCTACGAGCTGCACATTATTATTATTATTCAACTCTAAACTGCGTTCCTTCAAAAACTTTACCCTCCTACAACTCGGAAACAATTATGATATGACATTCATAGCAGAAATATCACCCACATATTTTTTTCAATGGCATGAGGGATCGTGAATCACCTTCAAATAATCCTAATTTTTAAATGGTTTTTTGTAGTGTAGAATGTTATTACTATAGATATATTGGTATCGGAGTTGAAATATTGCTTTCATCAATAAATAAAAAATAATTTGGATTCAAACGGGGTCAATGGACACACAGAATATTCGTCAATTTTGGTCATTGCAATAATTTGTGAGCTGGTGCATTGTTTTGATAATAATAATAATGGTATGTTTTATTGCCCAAAGAACATTAGGTCTTATTGACAAAGCTGCAAATTTTCATCAGTCATCATCACGGGGTCTCTCTGACAGACTCCGTAATAGTATATTATGCAACGATCATGTAATGATGGTTATTAAGACACGAGCATTAACCGGGATACGAAACGAGCCGAAGGCGAGTTTTGTATGGTATATGCGAGTGTATTAATAACCATTACATGAGAGTTGCATACGCTATTTTTTCTAAACCCGATAAATAATGAAAAACTATAAATATTATATTTGTATTGAACACATTTACAGTAATTAACTCATATTTTTTTTTAAAAAACACAAACTTAATAGTATTATCATGGATATATGAAAACTATAAAGATTCTAATTATATTTATATTGAATATAACAACTGTAATTAATCTGGTCTTTTAAAAATATTGGAGTCGATGGTATTCCTTCTATATCGCTGTTTTCAGACATTTTGATAATATAGGTAGGTAATATGAAAACTGATTTTGACAAATAAAGCAATCAGTTACTTAGGTTAGAATCTAGGACAAACAAAGGAACAGGATTCTTGATTGAAAAATTATGGGTTTCTATTGGTTGATAATCTGTATCGTTATGAAAAATCTGTATCATAATGGATATCATTATGAAACGGATTATGGTCATATAAGTGTATTGTTAGAGTATGGGTGTAAAAAAATGTATTTTACAGCATTGTCAGTACCGGGCAGGCGGTCCTCGATTGAAGACAAAATGAAAAAAAAACAAGAAAGTACTTGATAAAAATAGCTGCGTAAACGCAAGCGAAACATAAGTAGAACCACCTATTGGTGTGACACCCAAGTCAACTTGGGTGTCATATATATATATATATATATATATATATATATATATATATATATATATATATATATATATATATATATATATATATATATATATATATATATATATATATAATTTGGGTTTATTGTCAATTATTACCCCCAAAAATTTAGTACTAGGTCTGTTTTCAATCATACTGTCCGCGTCCTGTGTTGGCAAAGGAATGCTGTCAATAAATGGAACAAACTTTTTTCTTAGCTAACTGTAGCCGTTTTTGCTTGATTTCTTCATTCGTTGCAATAAGTTCGCATAATACTCGTCGTTGATAGCTTTACCTTTTATAAGATAGTCAATGAAAATTAGCCCACGCACATTTCAAAAAACCGATGCTATGACCGATCCTGCTGATGGATCTGACTTCGCCTTCTTTGGAGCCGGTTCTCCCTTTTGGATCCACTGTCTTGACTGTTTTTTTGTCTCGGGTATGGCCCCATGTTTAATCCATGGTTATGAAACGACCCATGAATTCTGCTTTGTTGCTATTAAACTTCGCTAAACTCAATCGGAACATCGTCACGACACTGTTTTTGCTCGAGTGTGAGCAAACGCGGCACCCATCTTGCACACAACTTTCACGTGTCCAAATTTTTAGATAATATACGATGTACCGCACTTTTTGAAATTGCCTACTTAGTCTGCTAGCTCGTGCACTTTCAGTCGGCGATCATTCATTTCTGAAGTCGTTACCTCATTTGGTCAACAACTGCGATGCACCTCTTGATAGCTCGTATGGCCTCGTTTAAACTCTGCTATCCGATATTTTACTGTTGTAAACGTAAAAGCAGACTCACCCATAGTAGAATCCAGTTCAACTTTTTTATTGTTTGGGCTAAGGCCTTTCGAATAAAATTATTGTACCACATAACAATGACCAATTATCTCCCTTTTCAAAAATTCACCAAAAACTTTAGCTATTAATGGCTACCAAACAAATACTGAACAACGCAGCGTCTTCCAACTTGAAACATATGCTTTCTGGATTGTGTACTTTCTAATACGGTGATATTTTTTAAACAGGCCGGGCACTTCTGGTATCACCCTCATACATTTAATAAACTTAAAAAAAATATAAAAATGAAAAATCACCCTTACTTGGCAACAAAGAAATGAAATCTCTCTGCAACATCGGTTTCAGATACGAGTTGATGTGACTGTGCTGGTAGTGGCACATTCTGGCCAGCAGATTTTCCACGAAGTCCACCTGGTCCTCCTCGCACCATTTTTCGAAATATTTCAGACATGCTTCTCTCTCCGTGTTGAAAGTCGCCGACGGTTCTTTCTTGCGGGCTGTATCGTACAGTGGCAGAATTGTCATCGGGTACTGAAAAAAAAAGAAAAAAAAATAACATCGATATTCGGTGTTTATCACAAGCCAACTTTAATAAGTAGCAACTGACTGGTGAGAGAGAAACGACAACACTGTCGAGATCATATGTTTTGAAAGTCATGTTCAGGGTGACCACATGCGGTAGATTTCTACTTTTTCGGTAGATTTTCAACACGAATTCAAAAATTGCAATAGATTAATTTTCACCGGTAAATTTCAGTAGATTTGGATAATATGCCTTGGCGATAGAGTTTTCTTTTCAATGTGTGTGGCGACATCTACAGCAAATGACATGCATTCTTTCTAGATTCTGCCCGCTTCGATACACAGAACACAAAATGGATACAGATCATAAAACATCCATTTTCCGATTGCTTGTTACATTTTCTGAATATCTCCGACCTCCGAATAAATGAAGAAGAAGAAGATAACAATACATAACCTCATTTCACTTTTCGTTTTTAGACTTTCAAAGAATTGAAAGTTTCATTTCAAACATGGAAACGTTTTTGTTTTTGAATCTTGAAATCAAATACTTGAAATAATCCCAGTGTTCAAAATAACCAACTAGAAATCAACTTGCTATTTCAAGTATTAGACCACGCCCATTGGCCACACCCGTAAGAAGGCAAAGGTCTTCTAGATTCAGTGATGCTATTCAAATGTTTTTACAAGCGCCACCTAGTGGTTGAAAACTCAAATTTTCACTGTGTTAGTGCTATTCAAATAAAAAAATACACCACTTCAAATACATTGCAGTAGATTTCAGTAGATTTTCGATGACATCGTAGGTAGATTTTTCAAATAAAATGTAGTCGCGCTGGGTCATGTTAATATCGATGAGAAATTAAATAGTTTATCTATAACCACGAGAGCTGACCCCACGTCCCTCAGTGCCCTCTGGCGGCAAGAGATTTAGTGGTAACGTAATCACGTTAGCGCATTACAGGCTGTATCTTAAATGATTAATTTCAGGTGGTAATGAAAGACGTTCAAATGAAATTAATGACATCATTTAAGGTACACCCTGTAAAGAAGAAATTGTGATTATTGTTGAAATCTCTCTAAACTATATCCATCCAACGAATAAAGTAATCCAAACAAAGATAGATGCGTAATCAAAGCTTGATCACCACGTACATTTGTATCTATTGGTTACGCTGGCCAATCAGATTCAACTGCAATCGGCTGGCGGAATTCACTGTTACAGTATCGGAGTGGTCAGTTAAGTTTGAACGCCTGAAACTGCTAATTTGTGTCCCTATACTCTACCTAAAAAAATTCTATACCCAGCAGCATATTACTAAAACTAAATCTGTCGTTCCTTAGTGCAACTATGTACAAGCAGCCTTGTCTGGGAGATCACGAGATAATGTTTTGGAGCACTCTGTTGCTTAGATGGACAAAGTATAGGCATAGCGTTCAAGACATGTTCTGAAGAAGTTATTCAATATTTTTCAATTCTGTCGGTCGGTAGCCGGTCGGTTCGACGCGGGTGCTTTGTTCACTCACTCAATCGACCGTCGTGTTAGTCGGTGGTTCAAGCCGCAGGCTCAACGATCGATTTTCACTTGATATCGTCCAACCCGTGTTAGGAATCACACGTTAAAAGGTAAAACCTCGTTAGTCCTTAGCTCTCACAAGTTTCGACTTCTGAGGGTTGTCATTCGTAAAAGTGCGACAGCTGTTTAACGGAAAAACATAGTTTAAAGGTATATTTTTTTCATATCGATTGTTAAAGTCGGTTCTAGAAAGTGTTGAAAGGCGTGTGGAATGAAAATATTTTCCATATTTTTTTTTGGTTTGGAGTCATCAATTTTTTGGTACTTTTACTGACCTATATTCAATACATTAATTGCTTTTTTGGATTCCCATTGACTTTCTACTTCAAATAATAATTTCATCACCGTAGTACATAATTTTTTTAAAAATACATAAGGTGGTTATCGCCACGATACTTTACTGAAACAACAATAAAGCTTAGGCCTCCCTCAATGGTGAGGTCATTCCATTTGGAACGGAGATGAAATATCTTGGCATTGTCCTTGATGAAAGACTCACCTAGAACGTTCACTTGGAAAAAGTTTTACACAAAGCCAGAGTGTCTCTATGGACATGTCGAAGGATTGTGGTAAAACTTGGGGGTTAGGTCCCAAACAAATCCATTGGATATATGCGATGATTCTCAGACCAATGATCACTTATGGTGAAATTGCTTGGTGGCCGAAGGCTTTACAGAAAACGGCCCAAGCGAAGCTCTCTGGCATACAGAGACAGGCTTGTCTAGCCATCAGTGGTACCATTAGTACCACACCGTCAGCGGCCATGGAGATCCTTCTAGATCCACCTCCTCTCCACATTCTTCTGGAGAGAAAGGCTAGATGGACTGCATACAGACTTGTGCACATTGCCAATTGCACAAATCAATTTAATGCATAGTGCAACAGGCTGTTGGTTGACACTGGAAGTCACAGCATTCTGGAGATGACCTCTGACTTTATGCCTCCAACTGTCGAGTACGAACTGCCTTATAAAGTACTATTCCCGAGTAGAGAGGACTGGATCCTCCGGAAGAAGGAAATATTAAGAGCAGATAGTTGTTGGTTCACAGATGGATCAAAAACACCTTCCGGTTCTGGTGCAGGTGTTTTCAGTCGCAGACCTAGGACAGAGATATCTACCTGCCTAGGAACTTATGTGACTGTATTTTGAGCAAAAATTTACACTATTGAATTGTGTGCGGAGAGATTGGATAAATCCAACCTTATACACAAGTCAATAAAAATATTCTCGGACAGTTGCTCCTACCGAGCAACGGTAGGAACCAAGCAAATTGCCAAAAACGACTCTTCTCGATAGGAAGACTTAACAGATTATATCTGGTCTGGATTTCTGGCCATACTGGCTTGGAAGGCAATGAAGCTGCTGACCCCCTTGCAAAGGAGGGTGCTACAAGCAGCTTCATCGGACCAGAACCTATCATTGGTATCGCTTTAGGCTTTGCCAAACAAACATTGAACAATTGGATGGAAAGAAGATTGCTGGACTTCTGGCAGAATCTTCCAGGATTGGCTTACTCCAAGGCGTTTATTCACCCTTCGAAGCTTGATACCAAACAGTTGTTGGACTACAGTAGGTATGGACGATGTCTAACAGGCCTTCTTACAGGTCACTATCATTTGAATCATCATATGCATCAGTGACTCGGACTGTCGGAAGACAGTGTGTGACGCTTGTTTGGAAAATGATGAAACAGCAGAGCATATACTTTGTGCCTGCCCCGCTGAGGACCGAATCAGGTTTATAGAGTTCGGCAAAGTCGGCCTAACCTAACCTAGGCCTCACTATGGCTAAACCGCCGCGGATTTTAACCGCCTGATTTTGCGAGTAAAGGAGTATGGAAGCGACTGATTTTGAAACCGCGACTTATCACAGAATGGTTAGCTGGAAAAAACCGCGCCAAAATGTGTAGTTAATAGAACTTATGGCGCGCACACATTTGACGCGGCGACCGCAGGCGGTTCTGTCATTATTCGGCACACTGTCGTGAAGCGTCCTTGTGTTTTCACTATGTCGTCGACTGAATCGGAGTCTGTTTCAAATGAACCAGATTATGAAAGTTTATCCTCCAAAATTTGAGAACTTTTTGATACTCTTTTTCTGCTCTTTAGTATTAGAGCATCAATACATACAGCTCTCTTGAAATCCATCTTCAAACTGTGAAAATCGTGGCCAGTTTCGCGGTTTTTAACCGTAGTGTGTGGCGTCTCGGACGGTTTTGCGGTTTGACGGTTAACTGCTTGCGGGAAAAAACTGTAGTGCGGCCTTAGCCTAAAGACCAATAAATGATTGAGATACCGTCCGAATAACACTAAAACTGTTTACTTTCAAGTAATTCCAAGAAAATATAAATAATTGTTTATTTGTGTGTTATCTGCCTTGTCATAATTGTTTCGAAGGCAAATACTGACATGTTATTCATCCAAACAAAAACTTTGATTGCGTTAATTCTATTTATTTTATATTTCCGCACATTCTTAGCTGAAATACCTGTAACAAGATAAATAAATCATGAACGTATATTATATTCAACGCGTCACGAATTAGACGAAGCTTCCGCAACAATTTTTTTCATGTGCGAATTGGTAAAACCAGCTGACGTTGAAATGAATTATTGTCGTAATTTCCAGGTAGCATTTCAAATTAATTACGTACAATGGCTCAAACGAGTCGTTACATGAGAAAGAGATGTTAATATTCACTGAAAAAACTCTCTAGTCTCACTGAAATGAAATAATGAAAATACTATTATTATGAAGTGAATGATTCATAAATGGTTTTTTATAAAGCAAAGATGAGGCATCAACTTGATACGTTTGTTCCGTGACCTTCAACTATTTTACTGATTTAGGTTTAATAACAAGTTGTTCCTGAGGTTTTACCCGTTTTAATGTCATGTCTTTTTGTATTACTGTATGTCGTTACGTGGTTAAGCGATTTTGAGCCAATTATTCTTAGTCTGGGTCACAATATCTTTTTTTTTGGAACTTCTGTCCTAGGGCACCGAAAATTATGATTCGGAATGACCTCTGGCAACTTTTTGGAAAATTTCATGAGAGGCTCGAAAAAATTGCAAAAGTTATAAACAATTTAGTAACAAAAAAAAAAGATATGGTATTTTGCAAATATCTCGGAAAATATTAAAGATATCAGAAATTTGAAAAAAGATCCTTAAAGAGGAGGAGATTCCCTAAGAAAAAAAATCCCACCTTCCGGGCGAAAATAGCGCTTAAAGCGGGCGATGCGGACCTTTGAAAAATAAAAATTGTTTTAACCCATTAAATAATACGTGTTTAATATAAAATTATTACAATGTGTTAAAACAACGATAAAAATAAAATAAATACAACAATAAAAATTAATTGGCGCTCCGGGGCGACTTCATTGATCCCATTAAATATAATTATTAAGAAAAAAAATTCACACACCTTCTAGACACTTGAATAAACGAAAATCCATGGAATTTTTTTTCCTGTGATTATTCAATTAGATATACTTTAGTTAATCAACAAATTTTTACAAGTTTTTAATTCACATAAAAACCCTATTTTTTCCACAAAAAGTGACACATGGTTGTTTTTGTTTTTTTTTTTGTAGTATTTAAAAATTATATCGTAAAAATTAATTTGTTTAAAACAAATTGTTTATGAAACAAATGAAATATAAATAAAAAAAAGTTATTTTCAGAATATTAAAGGAAAATAGAAGTTATGATTTAAAAAAAAAACGTTCCTTAATATTCATGTTTAGTAGCGAAAAAAATTGTTGATGAACAATTGCGTTTTTAAGCAATAAACATTTTTTTCCAAGAAACGATTTTGTTTTTAAAAATCATAATATTCATCACTGATAAAAATCCCCCCAAAAAATTTCAAATATCTTATAAACAATACATTTGTTTATAACAATTTTTTAAACAAATAGAGCTAAAAATTATGAAAAATCATTTTTATGTAACTTTAAATGATAGGAATACGAATAAATTTGAATATTGAAAAAATTATTTTTTCATTGCTTAAATTGGATTTTTCACTTTTTAACGTCTTTGATTATTAATAACAAAGTGGAAAATCAATTTTATTTAATTTTCCAACGGAAATCTTTTTGAAAGCTTTCAAGAAAAACTCCAAGCAACAACATTTTAGGTTTTAGTTTAAGAATTATCAGGGTTTTTATGTAAATTTAAAAATTGTGAAAATTAGTTAATTAAGTAATGTATATCTAATAAAATGATCACGGGAAAATTTTTTTCAATGGATTTTTGTTTATTCATGTGTCCAGAAAGTGTGAATTTTTTTCTTAATAATGATATTTAATGGGATAAAATCGTATCGCCCGCTTTCAGCGCTATTTTCGTCTCTAAATTAAAATTATAAACATTGGTGATAGAGTTCCTGGAGGTGGGACTTTTTTTTAGAAAATTTCCTCCTCTTTCTTCAAATTTCGGGTATCTTTAACATTTTCCGAGATATTTACAAAAAACCAAACCCCCCCTTTTTTTACTAAATTGTTTATAACTTTTGCAATTTTTTCGAACCCCTCTTCAAATTTTTCAAGAAGTTTCTAGAGGTCATTCCGAATCGAATGAGCCCAGGATCATAATTTTCGGTGCCCTTGGACAGAAGTTCCAAAAAAAGGATCTTGTGACCCAGACTATTAATCCTTGAAATATTATGGGTCTTAATAACACAACTAATTTAACACAAATAATTTAGATGTATGTTATTTGAAATTCATTTCATTCATATTCTGAATGTTCTTTATATTTTTCAACCTGTCTCATCCAATAACATGTAGCAGTGACCATAGGCAAATACTTTTTTTTGATCGGCATCGACTGCATTGGTCATTAGCCTCGTGTCCTGCGTAGGCAATGTTAATAACTCCCCGAGCCACCAAGGAAGCATCATAACTAGTCGCAGTTCGTCAGCCATGTAACGTTGCAGAATCATCCCAGCTTCAACTAGATAAATTCTCTCGAGAAAATTATCTGATCGAGGTTGGGATCGAACTCACCACCTTTCGGTCGTGAGTCGGGCGCGCCACCACTGCGCCAATACACCGCTATAAAGATATTATTATTAATATTATTATGAAAGTACGAATATTCGCACTTTTCGTGTGAATCGCATTGGTTCTCTCGAATATCATTTCTTAAGAATTGCAAATATTCAAGATATACAAATTATGATTCCTCCAACGCATTGCAAAAACTACACAACCTCGAATCTCGAACGGTGATCAAGGAAACGGAAAAAGAAATTGTGAAACAACCGTGAAGGTCCCGAATCGCGATATCCATTTACTTATGTGTATTGTTTCACTTGCTTCGCGATAAATTATTATCCGGTCAGTAGCGCTATATAAAATGGATTATTTTGTGTTCGTTATTGTTTTAAGCTCATTTAAAAAAGAACTATTTTTAAATTTTCAGTTCGATGTTATTTAAAAGCGTGTTTTTTAGTTTTTTAAACTATATTTATGTTGTAATTATACAGGGTGTTAATTAAGTAAGTACCATGAATTTAACAGACGATTCTTTGGGTAATTATAAGACGAAATGTTCAAATAAACATAGGTCCGCAAATCCTTCGTTCTCAAGATACAAGGTGCTACAATAAAAATTAAAAAAAAGTTATTCGTAAATATCATAAATATCCTTTACCTAATTTTGTTGTAATTTGGCAATGGTATTTATAACATTAAGGAGCTAATTTATCCCGAACGTGATTCAATTTATTAAGTCCAGTGGCGTCTCGAGCGGGATTTGAACGACTTAAAAATGTACGCCACTGACTTTTGTGCAATTTTCATTATTTCATTGGATTGAGCAATCAGAAATACAACTTTTTTGTCTCATAAATTTTTTCATTTCTTGCTTAGTTTTTAAGAAAAAAAAATCGAACTAATTGCATATCCCTGGACCTCACAAGGAATAATATGGGGAATTAAATGTTTCTTTTAGAAATTATTATTTTTACAATTTTTCGTTAATAATCATGTAACAATAACAACAAATATTAAATAACATTAACATCTAGACTAACGAATTGCACTAAATTAAGTGTTGGAAATGGCCTCCTTCGGCTTCAATACAACCGTCTAGCCGCCGCATCATTGAATTTCGCACTCTTCTGAAAATACCATAAATAATAATCAAGGGTTGCCTTAGAAAACGATTGCAGCATTTAATAAACAACTTGACAGTTGTTGTCAACTTTATAAGCTTTTAATTTATAATTGTTATAAAAAGTGTGTTTAGTGGTTATTTTTCGAATCGTTTTTCTAAAACATGGTTCAATTTACCAACAGTGAAATGGCAGATATGCATTTCTGTTTTGGAATGTTTCACGGAAACTCGAATGCTGCAAGACGCATTTACCATGAAAGATTTCCTCAGCGTGTAGTGCCTAATGAAAGAACGTTTGTACGTCTCCATGCACGACTTTCAGTAACAGGCAGCTTCAAAAGATCGACGGTTGTCATTGGGAGGCCTGCAACGGTACGAACATTTCAAATTGAAGAAGCTGTTTTAAATGAGATTGAAGTAAATCCATACCAGTACTCGGAAAATAGCTGAAGAACTGAATATTACCCATGGCACAGTGTGGTTTAAGAGCCCAGCAGCTACATCCCTATCACATGCAACGTGTGCAAGCTCTATTGCCCAGAGATTTGCCTGTAAGACTAGCTTTTTCTAATTGGTTACGCGGTAAAATAAGAAGAAATCCAGGTTTCCTAAGTCGAATATTGTTTACAGATGAAGCTTGTTTTTCTCGCAATTCAATTATTAACTTCCACAACAATCACATTTGGGCCGAAAACAATCCACACGCCTTGATAGAAAATAATTTTCAAGAACAGTTTTCTTTTAATATTTGGGTTGGAGTTGTCGGTGACCATCTCATTGGGCCTCACTTCCTTCCACCTAGACTCAATGGAGAAGAATACCGAGGGTTTTTAGAATTTGTTTTACCTGGACTTTTGGAAGAAATTCCAGTCATGGAAAGATTCCGTATGTGGCACATGCACAATGGTGCTCCACCACACTTTAGTGTAGTGGCACGGCAATTTTTGGATGAAAATTACCATAATCGCTGGACTGGGAGAGCAGGCCCACACCCATGGCCACCTCGCTCGCCCGAAATGAATCCCTTAGATTATTTTCTCTAGGGACACCTTAAAGCGTTGGTATACAAAACTGCTATTCAAAGTTAAGAGGATTTACGGAATAAAATCATTAATTCATGTGACATAATAAAAAATACGCCAGATATTTTCAGAAGTGGCGAAATTCAATGATGCGGCGGCTAGACGGTTGTATTGAAGCCGAAGGAGGCCATTTCAAACACTTAATTTAGTGCAATTCGTTAGTCTATTAGTAATTAGTAATGAAAAATTGTAAAAATAATAATTTCCAAAAGAAATATTTAAATCCCCATATTATTCCTTGCGAGGTCCAGGGATATGAAATTAGGTCGACTTTTTTTTCTTAAAAACTAAGCAAGATACGAAAAAAATTCAAGAGACAAAAAAGTTGTATTTCTAATTGCCTAATCCAAAAACATAATAAAAATTGCACAAAAGTCAGTGACGTACATTTTTAAGTCAAAAATGGTCGTTCAAATCCCGCTCGAGACGCCACTGGACCTAATAAATTGAATCACGTTCGGGCTAAATCAGCTCCTTAATGTTATAAATACCATTGCCAAATTACAACAAAATTAGGGTGTTAACCCTTATAGTCCTCATTATCCCAAGAAACATTAAATGAATAGGGATTAACTAAATTAACCAAAGATACACATTTAAAAACGGATTTCTACTGATTGTCCGCTCTGACCAGCAGAGGAATCATCTTGGCATACCATTATCTTTGAGGGATACACTAGGACTAGGCCCTAATTGTGCATTTGATAAATTATGGTCTTTAGTGAACTCTATTCAAGTCACAAGTAAATTATAACTATAAAAAATGTAGCCTGAACTGTAACGCTAATAAATAACCAATTTGGTTAGTATTTTTTTGTAGTAAAAAAACGGATTTCTACCAAATGGACTCGCTTGCGACTAGTTTCTTTTTCAAAAACACAAACAAAAACTTGTTCAAGCTTCGAAAACAAACTTGAATTTCACCAGACAAAAATTAGTCGCATGTTTTGTTGTGAAATGTTTTCTATCGTTTTTTCATTACAAGAACAGTTCACCCTACCTTCTCCAGACAAAACTCCGAATCCTCTTGACCTCTCCGCCTACCGACGGGGCATTTCATTGTTGACAAAAACAGTCGCTCGCGACACAAACTCTTTAAAATGTTTTGTATTTTGACAACAAAAGTTTTTGTTTTGTCGAAATCGCCTTAACAAATGAAATTGAGTATCTAGAAAGTACGAGGCTGATATGGTTAACAGTTTTGACAGTTGTTCAGTTGTAACGTATTCAAGTTTGCAGTAACACATTTTGGAATGCGTTGATTTGCATCAAATATCGTCCACATTCACAAAAAACTCTCGAAGAATATATTCATAGAATGATAACTACTCGAATCGTAACTGGAGCTGCAAGTAATAACGAATGATAATAAAGACAGATATTGTTTCTCCCAAGTAGAGCAACATACCTGTCTTGTGGGAAAAATATTAATAAAAACCACAAATGTTCATATTGTTTGAAAGTTTGAAGATTCTGATAGTCACGATTCTTGCAATGCTCGAGACTTAATCATTAAGAAATCTTGAAAAACGCATCATTACTGTTTTTGTTTCGCTCTGAAATAATTCAATCCTCCCGATTCGCACGATGAAAGTTATTGCGACCATTGAAATAAATTATCATTCTCATAATTAACAGACAATCGCAAGGCAGCTTGCTACAATTACCTTTTAAAGAAAAACAAATAGATCCATCGACACGGTTAATGTTATATTTTCTTCCATTGCTTGACACATCAAAGAAATAGAGACATGAATCGAAGGCAGCCAAGTCATAAAAATAAAAAAATTCTTTCGGCAGATCAACGGGGATTATCGAGAATAAGGACATAAAACTACTCGAAGAAATAAATAAACACATTATTTGAAAATAAGGAGTTGTTTTGTATTTGTTCTTTATACGTTTTCAACATTGGAAATCTTTCAGTGACTGACTAAAATAATATAAGGGCGGATTTCCACCAAACGGACTCGCTTGCGACTAGTTTCGTTTTTAAAAACAGAAACAAAAAATTTGTTTTAGTTTCGAAACTGAATTGCAAACTTGAATTCCACCAAACAAAAAAAACTAGTCATCATACCTTCTCTAGACTATGTTTTTATAATGGGCTGCCGACCATTTCCAAACTCAAAGTTTACAAAAACACAGTAGTCCGGTCAAATTAGACTAAAAAATAAGAGTGAAGGTACATAAATTCACAACAAGATACAAATGCGTGTACTTGTTCAAAACATAGTTAAAAATATGATTTTAAAATTCCAAATGAATGCGATGTCGGGAAAAAAATGTATTCGAGGTCAAAGGACAAAAATCTCGAAAAAAATTGGTTTTTCGCGATTTTTAAGAAAACGGTAAGTTTTATCATGAAATGACCTCAAATAAAAATTGTAGACCATAAAATTCTCTACAAAAAATGTATCAATACTTTTTTCTTGGAGCCTCGTTGATACCAACGAGGAAACATGCGATACATCACTCTTGATGCAGTTTACCTATACCCAGGATGAACATAAAGAAGAAGAAGAAGATCAAGAAGAAGAAGAAGAAGACCAAGAAGAAGAACGACAAGAAGTATTTGAAGGTTATGACTCAGATGAATAAATTTTTACATTTTTTTAATTAAAATCGCTTTTATAATTTCCAGCCCTTCCTAATATATTTTATTATGCAAGTTTTCAATTTGACAGAATCACAACAGACATGTGAAATATGCCTACTGAGGAAATCACGTTAAAAGAAACGCGCTAAGCACACTACCTCATAGGTGGCGTGAAAACGTCTGCATATAATGACGATTACAACTTTTTGACTCGTCGTATCTTAGAAACGGTGGCTCTAAGAAAAAAAGTATTGATACATTTTTTGTAGAGAATTTTATGATCTACAATTTTTATCTGAGGTTATTTTATGATAAAACTTACCGTTTTCCTGAAAATCGAGATTTTTGACCTTTGACCTCGAATAAACACCGACAAAACAGACAAAACACCGAAACCTTTTGATCTTTCCGCCTGCCGGCATAATTTCATTGTGGACAAAAACAGTCGCCCACAACACGAAGTCTTCAGAATGTTTCTCATTTTGACAACTCAAGTTTTTGTTTTGTCGAAATCATCACGAATTCTGTTTCGTTGTATTTTTGTCGCTTTGGTGAAATCCACCTTAATGTGGAGCAGAAGGGAGTTTGACGCATTTATAAAGAGAATAGAGTATCAGTCCACCAGTAAAAGTGAGAGCAATATAGAACTGAATACTGAATAGAAAAAAAAAACAATCATGTCCGGTTTTTGCCAAATTATGACCTATTATACCCAACCTTATCTGGTTCAGTCTACTCTGCTATATGGAATGATTTCTTGGGGGCCACCTTGTCACTTTGAAAGGGCATTTTCATCTCAAAAAAGGATAATAAAAACAATGCGTCATGCTCATCCAACTACAACATGTAAACCTTCATTCAAGAATCCCCAAATACTAATACTTCCATGTTTATATAAGCTACGATGTAACTGTAGTATAAAAATGATGATAATATGTATTTCTGTTCTGAAAAGAAGTATTTTCTTCCACATAATTCTGATAATATCCTGATTTATTTGCGATATCGCGGTAGATATCATAAATAAACAAGACATTAAATGAATAATTATTTTCCTGCTGTGCAGGAAATGTTGCATCATTGGTGTAGTGTAGAGCAACAACTCAAATCTCGAATGAAATGCTCTGAAAGAATTCCGATTTTCAATTATGCAATATCATTGACTTTAGGTCGATGATGGCCACTATCTTGCACTGACGAGTGGCTAATGAGCCCTGTCGAAATAATTGTCAATTGAAAATAATAATTCAATTATTAATAGGAGCAATCAAAAAATTTTATTGTGAAAAATAAATGGGAAATGTTTTAATGTGTTTCTAATGGGATAGAAAGGTTTTAACTTTCTACTTCTCTATTTTTTTACGAAAAAATATAAGATTCTTTAAAAAAAGGAAGAAAACGATTATTGAAATAAAAAACATTCTTGATTTTTTTAGAAAATATATCAATGGCTTCAGATTTTCTCTGTCAATTTCTTTTTATATGTATATCCAGATGAAATTATTAGAGTTTTTTGTATTAACATCATGCAATTGAGAATTTTTCATGGAGTGAATTTAATTTTTCAGTTTGTACGATTTCGAAGATGGGAGTACGTATGATATTTCCAATATGACCTGTATATCACTTCATTCATTTAGATGATAAAAAAATGGTTTTGTCTCTTACTGTAAGTTGGCCAAATTGTGATATCCAATACAAGAGGGGATAATCACTATTATAAATTAAAATTTGTATCGGAGTATCTGAAAAATTAAAACTTCTGGTTGCTTTCCAAGTGAGCGTTCCAGGTGAGTTTTTTTATCAAGGACAATGCCAAGATATTTCACCTCCATTCCAAATGTAATAACCTCACCATTGAAGGAAAGTAACCATGGTCTGTTTTTGTGGGTTTTCGTCTTTGAGAATTGCATGGGTGGTTCATCGATGTCCAACCGCTGTCCTGTTGTCGTAGAAAATCCACTTTTCATCAGACGAGACGATACGATCCAAAAAAATATCGTTTTTGTTGCGCAAAAGCAAAGAAGAACAAACCTCGAAACGTGACAGTTTTTGTCGATCATTCAAATCGTGTGCCAAGTGGGCAAAAATGCGTACAACTATTTTTTTAACCAATGTGTCGCCGAAAAACATTAATTGTACGTATTTGGAAATTTTTCGATGGTAGGAACCTGATTTTCCTTTTTTTACATCAGTATATTATTATTACCAATTGATTTGCCACCCGTTCACGGTTGCGTAGGATAACCCAACTATATCATAAGATATCGAAAGAGAACGTACTAGAAAAGGAAAATAGCGTAGGCAAAAATTAAAAGTAATTTAGATTAGTATCGATAACCATATGTTCTCACTTTCGAATGCAGATTTCTTGCATCTCCTCGAGAATCACTCTTGCATTCCTACAGGGTGGACCACAGAAAACGTAACGCTGTTTCCTCAAAAAAACGTCTGGTTTGTTTATAAGGGAAACAAGTTTTTCAGTACGGGGACGAACGACGAAAATAATGTGCTCTGGAAGCAGCAAAAGAACTACATAATGTTTGGTGAAGAACTTCACTAAACGAAAGCTTTGAATTCATTGAAATCCCAACATAATTTCAGTGATACGATCTTCGTTCGGGTTTGAAGATCGTCGTGGTTTGGAACTGTATCCTAACGTTTCGCTAGTACGAGTGGCTGGCTTCTTCAGAGGTCTATTCATCCTGATGGATCACCGATGACGCGGTGATCCCACCATATCCTCAAATATTTGGAAGGCTTCAACATCTTGAGCGATCATCAATGTGGCTTTCGGAAACAAAGATCAACAGGCGACCTTCTATCGAATGTCACTTATATTTGGAATAACGCAATCGAGAAACATGGAGAACGTTCCCTGCAAGTGGCCGTCGATGGATGTCTCTCAATATATTGCTTTGCTGACGACAGCACACTTGTCTCATTATTCCATTTGGATTTAAGGACATCAGCTACGGAGGCACATCTTCACCAGCAGCAGGAGGATATTCCCTTTTCAATAAAAAATACGTGGGGTTTATATTTTTTGAAGGTTAGCCTGGGTAAAGTTTTTTACTGAAGTTACATTTTATAATACTATTTATATATTTGTTATAGTATTTCCAATACCAATTGGAACAGCACAGAGAAGGAATTACCGCCTCTACATAGGCGTCGGCATATTATTTTTCAGTGGTAGTTTTTCAGTTACATATTCTTACAATCGTAGCAATTGATCACCCCCTGAAAAAGTTATCTCAACTGAATTTTTCCACCATGGGTAATTATGAAAAACTTCGAAATTTAATGTAGTTGATTTCCGAGTCGAAAATTCTAAAATACAATGAAAACACAAATAATCACACCGAATTCTCGTCAAACATATATTTACAAAATACTAGAGGCCAACAAAATTGGTAGAAAAATCAAAATTCTTCTTCGCTATATTCGGATGAGGGGGAATCATCATCGGGTTGAATAACGATCGGATTTATGGAACTTTGCACATAATATTCGTTTTCTTCTTTTACAACGTGGGCCACACAGTTCTTCCACACATCACTATTACCTACTTCATTCACCACTCGCCTCATATTATTAAGCACCACAGCATTTACAGTCGGTGACTGATTACATTTCCGCAGGCTTTCTTTCATTGTGGTCCAAACCATTTCAATTGGATTGAACACACAATAGTATGGAGGCGAACGTAAGAGAATATGACCACGTGTTTCACACATCGAATCAATAATATACTCTTTTTTGAAATTACGTTGTTTTATGGTCGCCAGTAATACCTTTTTCGTTGGAATCTTTTCGGGTATTTCCATGTCATGATGAAATCAATGATATCTGCTTTTTTGTGTTATTGTTCGGTATTTTAGTCAATATCCGACAATGATACGAAGCGTTATCTATAACAATAACCGAGTTTGGAGGAATATTTGGGAGAAGCTGCTCACTGAACCAG
This sequence comes from Leptinotarsa decemlineata, assembly GCF_025532065.1. Taxonomy (NCBI): domain Eukaryota; kingdom Metazoa; phylum Arthropoda; class Insecta; order Coleoptera; family Chrysomelidae; genus Leptinotarsa; species Leptinotarsa decemlineata. The sequence continues at coordinate 8,801,584 of NW_027412690.1, forward strand.
GTTTCGAATAAAACCGCAGTCATATCTTCGTGGTAATCAGCAGATGAATCTTTTATATTTTTGGCCGACAGAAGCAAAGCGTTAGCTACGAAACAACTTTCATTCCCGACATGCAAAATTATAACACGTTTTTCCCTTGAAGAAGGTGTGTTCAAAGCACAATACTTGGTTTCGTCTACCCAGCCATATTTAACAACATCATGGGTGTCAAACCAAGTTTCGTCGAGGTAGATTATATGTCTGCTGGATTCTCGGAAGCTTTTCATTCGCCTCAAATATTCTTGTCGGAGTTGAACAATGCGTGTCGATTCTATTATGACCATTCGATTGTTCAATTTTTTATATTTGAAACCACAAGACAATAAGACACCTCGTAGAGTTTCTAAAGATTTGTAATTGTAATCGGGATAGTCGAGTAATTTATACCAAATCATTTCCAAGGTTGGTACTTATTTTTTTTGGTATATACCATAAATTGTTCGCCAAATCACATCTTTTGTAGCACCATCAACGTTTGTGATTTTTTTATTCCTTTGTTTTCGTTTCATTGCATGGTCAATGACATCCCTTATTTTAATGACTCGAAGAACTGTCGAACGAGATAGTTTCGTTAAGTAGCATATTCTATTCTGTGAAGTGTAACAGTTTTCCTTCTTCAAGCATTCATGAATATTTAAAATTACTCGCTGAACTTGAACATGTAAGTCCTTATTTTCAAATTCCGGATCCCTGTCGATTGACACAGATTCCTCGTAATGTTATCATTTGTTTCAAAAGGTCTCTAGAAAGCCATATTGATGAAAGTACCCAAAAACAATAAGATTTTCACAAAAATCGGTTTAAACGATGAGATTGGAACCTTTGGTGTAAAAGTTGAAAACATTTTTCTAGAGATCAATTACCCTAACACCAAACTGATATTTTTGCACTCGACGAGGGTTTCGGTAACAAGGTTAGCATCTTCAGGAGAAGCAAATCGATACTGAATCTAAAGACAAGGATTCGGTAATTAATTTGTCAATAATAGATTAAAAAGTGGACCAATTAATTTGCAAGTAGTGGTTCCACTAGTTAATTACCGAAAAATCAATTAGGATAATCATCATTTAACAAAGTTCACATCGGACCAAAAAACTTTAGGTATATAAGCAGCTAACCCTTGTCTTTAGATTCAGTATCAATTTGCTTCTCCTGAAGATGCTAACCTTGTTAGCGAAACGCGCGTCGAGTGCAAAAATATCAGTTTGGTGTTAGGGTAATTGATCTCTAGAAAAAGTTTTCAAAAATCGGTTCGCAAAACCACTCGCTACCTCACCTAACCCCAAGAACACACGGCACTGATAAAGAAATATTGTGAAACGGACAAGAAATTAGTATTCAGCCAGTCCAGCTAGCCGAGCCTTTATTCCTCAACTACATTTGATAGCACGTTTACTAACTATCTGGACGACTAGGGGCCACAGGCAAGAAATGTTTATGACTGGATCAGGCACGCTTTGAACATAAATACACTGGTAGTATATACATGTCCCATTTGCCGGGCAGTGATTATGAACACCCCTCGTAGTGCTCTTATTTTTATTGCCGTTCCAATTGGGAATGGATAGACTATAATAATTTTTATTTTTATTAATAATTTTTGTATGAATAATATAAACTGTTTGTGTTTCTTGAGTTTAATTAATGAATTTTTATGCTGAACTAATTAGGATTAGTTACGTTTTTAAAAAGAATAATCTTCCTTTTTTGAATTCCCTAATTTTTTTGCAGTTATTTTCTTCGGCGATTTGTTTTTACAACAATTAATGATTCGATTCACATGGTAGCAACTTTGAATTATTTTTAAATGTTGACGAACAGTTCCCTTCCAGACAGTTCTTCCTCACAGTACGTTTTTCATGGCCCGTCCTGTACGATTTTACCTCCATTACGGCAATAGTCATAATTCATAAATCTAATTATTATTCGCGATGTACACTTGCGTACAAGAATATCGATAACCGTATTGGTATATCGTTTATTATAGGCCTCGAGGAAAAGGGAGAAAGTTCCGCCACAACTCGACGATGTTAATTCGTAATTTTTACTTTTCGATAAAATTACGAAGCGATGAAAGTTTTTTCGGTTTCCTATACCGTTATTCAGATCTAAGGTGCGTTATTACATTATTTAATGTGTCGTGGTCTGTTAACGGTTTCCACAGTAGCGCAGGTTACGAGTCAAGAGAAAGGAAATCTTGTTGTGTAAAGCGTATCTGTATTAGCTGGTTTACCACACGTGGAAGATGTAGAAACAATAAGGATACCTCCCATAATTGTAATTTTATTCGAAATAAGAAATGTAGCACTAAAATACCTTTTCATTAGTATATTCTAAAATTCAATATCTAATATCAGTATGGGGAATGGCAACAAATTTCTAATTGAAACCAATCAAAAAACTCCAGAACAAAATTATGAGGCCTATATTCAAGTTAAATGAAAAAACTATTAGATTTGTCATCCTTACATATTTTTGAATCAAAATTTAATGAAAATGAAAACAAATATTTGGCAAAATTCCATGTATCAAGTTTCACAATGAGCTACCGATTGCTTTAAAAAAATTAACAAACAAAAATTTGTTACTTTTTCAAGTTTCAGTTCTGATTCATCTTTTTCTTTTTGTTTTGGAGCTCTGATCCAGAACCGCCTCTAGTTGTTTGATCGACCGCGTGCAATACCGACTTTGCCGCCCTACGGCATAATCCAGAATCAAATTATATAAATATCTTAGGTGATGTTTATTATTATCATTGTCATTGATATAATTTGATTCTGGTATAGTTGTTATGCAGTTGAGTTGTTTTAGGTAGGCTTGTATGTGGTAGTTGTGCAGATGGTATGTGGGTGATCTCGATTCCGGTAGAGTTTTAAATAATAATAATAATAATAATAACTCCATTCGTCTTTTCGATCATTTACATGATATAAGACATGTCACAAATAAAAAATGTGAAAATTATATAGAACAATAATAACGGTCCATATTATAACATAGATCGGACACTTAAAACAGGTACTTAACTATATACATATATAAAAAATAAAAAAACACTTATACATACATAAATATACATAAAAGTAAATTAATCTGAAACTAGGGTGAAAAAATGCAGTGAAAGCAATTATTATCAAAGCAATGTATCCTTCTACGCTATAATATCCCTTATTAGTTAATAGCTCCTTTAATCGTTTTCTAGATGGTATAATATGCAAATCTTTAATATCTTGAGGCAACGTATTGAATAATTTTATGACACTATAATAATAATAATAATTTATTAAACTACTGTGGTATAATATATACATAATATGGTACGTCAATTAAATCAAACCATTTACCCCCCTCAGTACATTGTTGAAATGAAGTATAAAAAAATTTGTGAACCTATAAAAACGATATGTAGTAAAAACACAAAAGAATAAAAATATGAACATACTTACAAAATCAATTGTTAGTAAGATATATCTTATATTATAATAATAAAATTAATAGTTATTTATTTTCGTCAATGGGTACAATGTGTACATATTATGTACATATGGCAGGTTAATTGAAAACAAAAAGCATACTATAACACTAATAAATAACATTTATAACATTCACATTAGACTTATTCAGAAAATAACAACATTAAGTTATCGTTTAGGTATTCCTGACGACTATAGTAACACTTTTCAATGAGCAAGGATTTAACACGGTTATAGAACACATATATGCAAGTGATTCCTTGAATGTCGATGTTTTATGTTTAAAAAAATTAATAAATGTCTATTTCGTGTTGCATAGTTATGAACTATTGATTTATCTCTCAGATTGGGTACATTATTTTTCACATTAAGCAGAGCTTTATACAATAACAAATTCGTTTCTGTACATGGGGATCTCGTAAACGATAAGACATAGAGTGTCGGTTAATTTGAGGCAAAGTTGTGTATTTTAGAGACCTATTCAATGATGTAAAGAAATCGAATATAGCTCTCATGGTTCTGGAAATATACAGGAAAAACCAAAAAATCCCAAATTATTTTTTTGCCTGTATCATCTTCTTTATTCGCAGACATATTGAAAATCTGTCCATATTTCGCTATTGGCACTTGATGTGGGCTCTCAGAATATATCCATGAATCTTTTATACAAGGTGTCATCTGACTTGGGGCACCCCCATCTTTGAATTTTCAAATAAGGATCTGTATTTTTTGTTGTAGTTTTTGGATCGTAAACGTTCACTTCCTACTGAGAAATTAAATTAAATTTTATATTTCGAGATGTTTCGGTAATATTCGATTATAATTGTGTGAATTATTCCCTTTTAAATTACGCCCTGGAAAATGGTTGACTGAGTTGAATAAAAACATAATAGCAACTTTCACGTCTCCCTATATATCGTAGAGTTTTTTTTTCATTTATAGGTACCTATTCATATTTTTCCATTGCTATGAGCGTTTTCTACAATGAACTTCGAATAAGATAACCTTTTATGATTATTTGAAATATATCTACAACATATCTACTACAAAAAATACTGGTCCGTATTTAAAAATTCAAAGATGGGGGTGGCCCAAGTCATATGACACCCTGTATAAAAGATTCATGGATATATTCTGGTATAAACTGAAAAAGCACTGAATGTAATAAGACTAACGCCATCTACGTGTTAGGCCCGAGACTATTCAGCCCATGCAGTACTTGAATTCATATTTCTTCTAAATTCGTTCACTGAAAATTGTTGTTTCAAGTTCTCCATTTGTCATATCAGATAAGTAGCATTTTCAATAAAGTACCTGGTCAAACTAAATGAAAAATCATGCTAGTCACGCTGTACACCAAATGAATAATTTCACTTTCCATGATTACAGTGAGTGAATAATCACGAATCAAATGAAAACTCCACTTTTTCCCGCGGTAAGGACAAGAAGAAACAAAAACGAGCACGTATTATTTCGTAGTCAGTCATTGTTAGGCGTCCGCGAAAGGTCGCAACTATTGCTAAATGCGATTAACGATGAATAGTTTCACTTCGGACCTTGTAAACTGAACAAATTACGTACAGAAATTATGCAAACAATTGCTGTAAAGAAAAAGTAACATTGACGGTAAAATAAGCGTCAACAAAAATGATTTTCGTTGAAGATATCATCGCAGTGTTTGTCGACAAGTAATTTTCTACAATCACGTTACATGCCATAGCCATCAAATGTAATAGTTAGAATCACTTACAAATCAGTAAAACCAAGGTAAATAATTAATTTATCAGTTGTCTTTTTATTTTATTTATATTGACAGCTTCGATCTTCTTAAAAAATATATAGAAATTATTTTTTGTCATCTCGAAGTTAGACTTGAATATATTTAGCAGACCAAAACTGTGGAGATAGATTGTCTAGATTGCTTCAGAAGTGCGATTGAGTTCAGACTTATTCAAAATAGAAATCATACTCTTTTTCCAATGCCAAATTTTCTATAAAATCGTCCTGAGTCACTTTTGAAGTATTTGCAACAGAAACCGAGATATTTGCAATAAACGATTGAAATTCATAGTTCAGCAGTGCGACATATTATAAAAATTATAAGAAATTATCTCAAAGATGTATTTTTTTATTAATATATTTAAAAGTTATAACATTTATAACATTTTTTTAAACCAAAATAAATTGTCTTTGATCCATATTGTTTTACATTTGCACATGAGAAAAACTATCGTAAGTATATTGAAAAAATAGATCAAAAAATTAATTATGGTAAAAAAATGTTTATAACTTTTATATTTATTTATTTTTATTCATTTTCAGTGGAAAACAAAACGGAACAAACCCAAAAAGCCTAACCACAAATGATGAGGCGAAAATAACAATATATGATTTGATTGTTATAGTGAATCAGAAGTTAGTAACTGCAGACCGATAATAATTTCAACTCTGTCTAAAATAATGGAAAAAATTCTAAAAAGTAGAGTTTTATGCTTCATAAATGCGCACAAAATCATCTCAAGTCATCAATACGGATGCAGAGAAGGTAAATCCACTGAAAATGCTATATATGCCTTCACAAAACTATTATATGAAGCAATGGATAAGAAAAAACCAGCTTTGAGTATTTTTGTGGACCTCTAAAACGTCCGACACCGTAAATCATGAAATTCTACTAAATAAATTATATTCGTATAGCATTAGAGGAAAGGTACATGATCTCTTAAAGAGTTATTTGACTGATCGACATCAACATGTATGCGTAAATGGAGTCATCAGTGAGGTGAGAACTGTCACGTGTGGAGTTCCACAAAGAACTGTGTTAAGACCAATATTATTCACTTTGTATATTAACAGTTTATTGTTTATGAATATAAGGGGAACAGTTCTCAGCTTTGCTGATGACACAACGATAGTATATGCAGCGCGTTGCTGGGAAGATGTGAAAGTCATGGCCGAAACCGATTTTCAGTTAATCAAAAAATGGTTTCAGTTCAATTAATTGACGCTCAATATAGATAAAAACCGTTATCTTCCATTCACATCCTACATTAAAAATTAACTCAACTGGGAAATCTGTATGTTGATAAAAGTACAACAATACCAGAAGCAGAGTCTGTCAAGTATCTCGGAATCATAATAGATAGGCACTTACGCTGGGATAAACATACTAATTATATAACAAAAAATATTAGAGGTCTTATTGGTAGATTCAGATGCTTAACACAGTTTTTGGACATATCTATCACTTGAAAACTGTATATTACTCATTAATCCAATCCCAATTGACATATGGAATAATGGGTTGGGGTGGAGTACTTGACTGTCATCTGGAAAAGGTGAATGTATTGCAAAAATGGATTCTGAGAATTATTCACAAAAAAAAATCACCTTTTCCAGTAACGAACTCTTTCTTTTGAGTGGAACACTAGATATAAGACAATTATACTGCCAAAACGTTATTATGAACATACACAAATCTCAAATTGAACTGAAAGCCATCGATCATAGTTATCCTACTCGAAAAAGAAATACAATTGTGCAAATTCCCAAATGTGAAAAAAAAATTGGACAACGATGTACAAGCTCCTTAGGTCATAAATTGTACAACCATTTTCCTCCAGAACTTAAATTGATTAACAACATTAACTCATTCAAACATAAATTAAAAATTTGGATGCAAACCACCGGAAGACTGTTTTTTAGTGATATAGTCAACAACAAAATTTAATGAAAACATAACTTTTGTAAATAATATATTATTCCATACTCTAATCTGAATATATGATGATGAAATTTATGATTACGACAAAAAGCCTCGATTGTGATAAAATTTTCTCGAATATGACAATCCCACTTTTAGTGTTTTCAATACTCAAATTGAATAGTGAAGTTTCCGCTTTCCACAAAATACCTCGATTCTGACGCAAATTTCTCGAATATGACTCCTCATTATTACCGTATATATTTTAGTTATAAGTGTTATCGTTATTTTCGCTATTACTGTATGTATTTTAATTATAAGTGTTGTCAATATATTCATCTATTTTACCGTTTACGTATGTTTCTATATCATGCTTACTAAATATCAACTTACTTTTTCTCACTCACGCACAAGCAACCCCTTGCTTCTGTGAGCATATATGTTTATTATTCTATATTTATTGATTGTATTAATATTTCTATTTGAAATAAACATTTTTATTATTATAATATGCAATATCGGGTTATGAACAGTTATTAATCAAGTGCAGTGCAAATTACAACAGTCAGAAATGAAAATGATGATTGTATGAACGTTTGAGAGACGTGGTAAAGGTTTCAAGGAAATTGGAAAAGATGTCAATTTCAATTGATTTGGATATAGAGTTGTAGGATTTACAACACCTATTTGGGGGAGAATTCAAATAGTAATTAGTTTTACTTTGATTTGTTTGGAAAGAATATAATCCTCTAGTATTATACATAGGTATATTAATCAAAAGTTGGTTCAAAGAACTGCTGCCAAAAAAATTATTCATTATTTTAAATAGGAACAAAATATCAGCTATTTGGTGTCTATCCGCCAAAGATATCAGATTGAGTTGTAGTTTAATTTGAGATTATGAAAGAATTTTCTATTGATATAGGTGACGAATTTCCTTTGTATACATTCAAATCTTTCAATATTCCACATATACAAGGGTTTCCAAATAACTGAAGCAGAACTGAGCTGGCTATTTACATAAGCCATGTAAAGTGTACGAAGAGAGTTAGTATTACGGAAGTCGTGATAAGTCCTGATCAGAAATCCAAGAGCTTTTTTGGCTTTTTCACAATATAGTTAATATGCGAGTCAAATAATAGCTTAGAGTCATATTATATGGTGGTAAATATGTTTGTTTCTTGTAAATGTAATAGAGTGGCATTTTTTAAGATTAAGGAATAAAGGGTTTTCTCGCAGAATTTCACAGTCAATAAACAAATTACATCTATGGGTTTAGTTTTTAGACTTTGTAAATACGATTAAAAAAAATTTGAAAATCAATATTTTTTGATTTTTTATAAATTATTTTATATGCCGCACTGCTTAGCTATTAATTTCAATCGTTCATTAAACCATACAATTTTTCCACCTTTTTTTTCATACATTTTTATGTTTTTTAATTTTCAAAAAAGTGATTTTTGGAAATGCTTTTAATCATTTTCTATCCCCAAATGAAATTCAACATTTTCGAACTATAAACAATTAAAATCTTTGCTGAAATCAACTTATATCGAAAAATGCAGACTTGCCTGTCGGATGGTAATTTGAATCCTTGTTTTATTGCACTAAAGGACTAATATTTATTTCGTTTACTGGACGAATTGCTTCACACTAATTACATGTGCTAAAACTAATGACCTGGATATATATATTTGATCGAATTTAATAGTCAATTATGAGCCGATAGCTCGTTTATAATTTCTCTCCAACATTTACGCTTTCTTATTTTATTGCAAGATTTTCTCGATAGTTGTGACTCTACGTAATAAAACCGGAATAGGAAATAATTAAATATTAATCAATCGTCAAGTTGACGACGTAGTCGACAATCTAGTTGGTAAAGGCGGATTTCCACCAAACGAACTCGCTTGCGACTAGTTTTGTTTTCAGAAACAGAAAACTATTCAACGTATAAAAACATATTTGAAACAAAAGTTGTAGGGAATTTAATCCTTTACTCATAGGACTATGTGCAAAAAATGTATCTTCTACTGCAAAAACGCGTGTTGAAAAAAATTCAATTCGTATCGTTTTTTCCTCCTTCTCCTGTTTACCAGAGGCCTAAATCACACATAATAGTGTCGAACTCCGTTACTCTGGTTGGCAGCAATGTCGCTACAAACCCCCTTCTGAACTTATGTGGTTCTATTTAAAACAACTTCAAGGCATTAATAGCTTAAGAAAGAGGATGTATATTTACCGTCTATTTTCACCCTAATTCGTTTTCTTAAATCGTAGCGTCCTTAAACTGTTATATCCCGAGTTAGTTGGCCTGTGATCGTTTTCACTTCTCCCCTTTTTTCGTGCCAAAACGTGTGTTCGACAGTCTCTTCCTTTTTTACGATTATACTAGTCTAGTTCACATGTACTTTTTTTTGTAACATTTTTCAGCTCTGTCCAAAAATTATGACCAAGGTGTCATTCGATTCGTAATTTTGCCTAGAAAGTTTAAGGAAAGGTCCGAAAACGCGCCGATAAAAATTACAAAAGTTATAAACAATTAAGTGAAAAAAATATGGGGCTTTAGTTTTTCTTAATATCTCGGAAAATTTTCGAAATTTTGGGAATTTGAAAAAAGATTTGAAAAGATCAATGAATTTGCGTAAAAAAAAGTCCCCACTCCTGAAACTGTATCTCGATTATTTATAATTTTTACAGAGCCCTGAAAATAGAGCCAAAAGCGGGTAGTCTGGCTTCCGCGCGCCTTTCGTCACTCTGACAAAAACAAAAAAATTATTAAAACATATTAAATGTAAATATTAAGGAATGAAAAAATTCATGTAATGTTGGGATACATCAATAAACAATAATCCGCAGTCAAAAAATGTTTATCCCAATTTTAACGTTAATTATAAATTTGTTAATTAATAATTTTTTCTGAATTGAAAGTTAACATAAAAATCCATATAATTATTGATCAAAACCCTGGCATTTTTTTCCTTTGGTGAAGTTATCCTTAATAGACAAAAAAATAGATTACCGTTGCCAAAATAAAAAAATTGTCATTTTCTATTTTTTTATTAACAATTGAAAATTATAATTTTATAAAAAATACATCACAATTTTTTTTTATTGTTTCAATGTCTCATGGCTAAAAACTAATAAATATTTTTTTTACAGCTATTGTTAATAAATTTATTATAAACAAATACATTGTTTATAAGCAATTCGATTTTTTTTGCATTATGTTAATTGAAAAACATCATGATTTTTAGAAAAAAAATTGGTTTCTTTGTTGCTAAAAAATGCGTTTGTTAATTAACAATCGTTTTTTGCAACTAAATATTAAAATTAAGGAACCGTTCTTTTCAATCATAAATTCTATTGTTCTTTAAGGTTTTGAAAAAACTTTTTTTTTTTTTTTAATTGTTTATTTAAAAAAAATGTTATAAACAAATCATTTTTTTCATTTTATTTTTTTCAATTTATTCTATTTTTTATGAAACTTTTGATATTATGATACCTTGAAAAAAAATACGGTTCCTTAATTTTAATATTTAGTTGCAAAAAACGATTGTTAATTAACAAACGCATTTTTTAACAACAAAGAAATTTTTTAAGAAACCATTTTTTTTCTAAAAATCATGATTTTTTTCAATTAACATAATGCAAAAAAAATTTCGAATTGCTTATAAACAATGTATTTGTTTATAATAAATTTATTAATAGCTGTAAAAAATTTTAAAAAAATATTAATTAGTTTTTAGCCATGAGACATTGAAACAATAAAAAATTAAAAAAAATTGTAATGTATTTTTTATAAAATTATAATTTTCAATTGTTAATAAAAAAATAGAAAATAACAATTTTTTTATTTTGGCAATGGTAATCTATTTTTTTGCCTATTAAGGATAACTTCACCAAAGGAAAAAAATGCCAGGGTTTTAGTATAATAATTATAGGGACTTTTATATTAACTTTCAATTCAGAAAAAGTTATTAGTTAACAAATTTATAATTACCGTTAAAATTGGGATAAAAATTTTTTGACTGCGGATTATTGTTTATTGATGTATCCCAACATTACATGAATTTTTTCATTCCTTAATATTTACATTTAATATGTTTTAATAATTTTTTTTGTTTTTATGTCAGAGTGACGAAAGGCGCGCGGAAGCCAGACTACCCGCTTTTGGCTCTATTTTCAGGGCTCTGTAAAAATTATAATTAATCGAGATACAGTTTCGGGAGTTAGGACTTTTTTACGCAAATTCATTGATCTTTTCAAATCTTTTTTCAAATTTCCAAAATTTTGAAAATTTTCCGAGATATTAAGAAAAAACTAAAGCCCCATTTTTTTTTCACTTAATTGTTTATAACTTTTGTAATTTTTATCGGCGCGTTTTCGGACCTGTCCTTAAACTTTCTAGGCAAAAATACAAATCGAATGACACCTTGGTCGTAATTTTTGGACAGGGCTGAAAAATGTCACCAAAAAGAGCTAAATCGAGTACATGTGAACCAGACTATACGCAGTACGGTCCCTCCCTTCTTAACTTTCCAACTTCAAAACTGACGAAATTAAATGCAATCTTTGAACCTCTATATTCCCCCTGGGGGGTGTAAATTTCCTTTTGTTGATGCTTATTTAAGCTATACAAAAAACCTACCTGCATATATAACAAATTGAACCCCTTCATTATTAGCAATTACTCGAATTTTCATTTAAATAAAAATTAGAATGTTATCACCCATTTCAATGTTTATTACAAATAAGAATTAAAATGTTCGAAATTTTGTTGTACACAGAAATATAATAAATAAACGTGTCTTGATTTGTTGCCGACAAAATAGTGACCGCAACACGTCCGAAATTAATTTATCTACTAGTCCAAAAAAACAGTAAATTACTATTTTTTCAATGGAAATAGGGTATTGTGGTACCCCAATAATAGGTTTTCTCAAATATCTTCCATCTACAGACAGCGATCAATTACACTTTTATAATAATTGATTAAACGGTGTCTATAACGTCTGTTAACCAATTTCGTTAAATGAATTCGAAATCGATCTCCGAACTCACGTTGTAAAAATCGATCACTAATGGATATTCATACAAATTTCAAGAAGAAACTTTGCCGAGAAAGGATCTAAAATACATGTAATTCTCTACCTAAACACAATCGATAACGGTAAATGCGGATGATTCACAAGGAAGTTTATAGATTCAAACTTTGACCTATGCCGCGACTTTTGCACAATATGCCAGATTCGTGCTCAACCCCATTAAAATTTTGTTTACTATAATTTGCTGTTTTGTTCGCAGATTTCTCGTAGATGAGCAGTTACGAGACAAATCGATTACACTAGTTTACAGTATATCTGTTGCCGATAAAATTTTAGCCGTTGCTTACTATAATACAATGCATTTCTTTAATGTCCCTCCCTTTCATTTTTTGAACGGGTCAACTAAAAAAATTGAAACTTGCGATAATAAAATTAATGCATGAATACTTTATTTTGAAGTGAAATTGACAGCTGAAACTTTCAAGATGGCGACTACGCCCCATCTGGGAAAAAATATTAAATGGAAAAGGGGGGTATTGTGACAGATCATTTTGAAGCTCCTGACTTCATAACCCTAGAATATGAAGTCAATATCTTCACCTACTACAAAAAGGCGAAACATTTAATAATTTCCTGAAAACAAACAGATTAATATCGATATTTCTAGAAATATTCCTTTTCATCTGCCATATGGCAATTCCAACAACCCGATAAGAATCGTTAAGGTTTTTTTTTTCATAAAAACGATAAAAAATGTCAGTACAACAATGAACATAATTGTTCGGGTAGAATATTCTCATTTAGTTTTCAGTTTACTAGTAGAAAGGTACCACGTCAGCAATCTCTATAATGGTCAATCCTCGTCCATTGGAAGAAAAAATTGAAGCGATTTTCAATAAACGAAAGGATTTTCAATAAACGCTTTCTGAATCGTCCTATCTGTAGAAAATATGAGGGAACTTGTATCCAAATTCACAACTACCGGTATAGTGTACATAACAAAAATTCCCCAGGTCATCCGTCTATTCCGGAAGAACAACAAGTGCAATTGGTGAGATGCAAGTAAATCCTGAACAGTCTACTTATTCCGTCGCGAATGTTTGTGAGGTGCCTCCTTCTACTGTATGGAGACTTTTAAAGAGGACTAGGTATCACCCATACAAAATTAAAATGGTACGCCAATTAACTGAAGATGACCCTGATCGAAGAACAAAATTCTGCGAAATCATGGCGGAAACCATTGCAAGGCATCCTACCTATAGAATAGAATAGACATATACTTTATTGTCCAAGAAAATACAATCTTATTGGCAAAGGTTGTTAAAAAATCTGGTATATATAGCACTTCAAAGAATAAAAGAAAAGAAACAATTCAAAAACACAAAAACCCAGAAACACAATTTGAGCAAAACTAAGTTCATATATCTAATAGATAAAATATAACAATATTAGAAGTATTTTTTCCATGCCAAAGGAGCGTGGTGTCATCCGCAAAGATGGTAAAACTTCCTTGAATTGTGAGAGTCACCAGGTCATTTACATAAATAAGGAAAAGAATCGGGCCTAGTACTGATCCTTGTGGTACGCCCCATAAGATATCCTTCGAGTGTGATAGTTTTTCGTTTGATCTTACTGTTTTCTATCACTTAAGTAAGACCTGAACCAGTCATTACACACTCCTCTCAAGCCATAGTTCAACTTTTGCAAAAGAAGTTCACGACTTACACAATCAAAAGCTTTGGAGAAATCGCAGAATACTGCAGCTACGACCTCACCATTGTTGAGATGTGTGTAGAGATGTTCAAGAAAGGAAAATATTGCATCATTTGTGCCTTTTGTCTTCTGAAAGCCAAATTGACAGTTGGTTAATATATTGTATTTATAAAGAAAAGCTAATACCCTTTTTTTCACCATTTTTTCTATGATTTTTGAGAGTGTTGAGAGCATGGAGATAGGTCTGAAGTTATTTGGATCTTCTGCATTACCACCTTTGAAAATAGGAATTACAAGAGCTGGTTTTAGACACGGAGGGAAATTTCCAAGGGAAAAGGATTTATTTATATTTATATTTATTTAAAATTTTTACTGAAATCATCAATGCCTGTTGCATTTTTGTTTTTATTTTTTTGCAAGATTTCTTTCAGCTCTAATAAATTTGTGTCTCCAAAGTGAACGTTGTTGGGCATATTTAAATTATTTAAATAATCCATAGGATTTGAAGTAGGAACAAGGGATGAAGTTAGTTTTTGAGCAGTTGTGCAGTAGAACTTATTGAGTGTTTCCGGATCTATATTGACGTGTTCTAGAATTGAATTTGATTCATTTCTTAGACTATTCACTATGGCCCAGTTTTCTTTGATTTTAATATCAGCTTTGTTCATTCTACTCTTGTAATTAATTTCTTCTGCATGTTTAATTACCCGTCTGTAAATTTGACGATATTTGTTGAAAAATGTAATAAAAAATTTATCGGACACAGTGGTATCCCCTATCTCCACAATATTTGTTTTATTGACGAATGTACATTTTTTTTAAACGGTAATGTTCACAGACAAAATTACAGTTATTGGAGTGATACCAACCCTCACGTTTTCCGGGAAACACATACCCAATATCCAGGAATATTGAGAAACCATATTGTAGGACCTCTATTTATTGATCAAAATTTAACAGGGGAACTGTATTTGAAAATGCTGGAAACGACTGTTGACCCTCTCATCGCTGAAATCGTCAATGCGAATCCTAATTAATTCGATATGGATATTGTATTGGAGCACTACCACATCACTCCAGACAAGTAAGAAACTATTTGGATACTACTTTTCCCGATCGCTGGATTGGCCGTCGAAGTCCCACAGAATGGCCAGTCCGCTCGCCAGATTTGACACCTTTGGACTTTTTTTATGGGTCTATTTGAAGCAAAAAGTATACGAAACGTAACCTGCTTCAACATTGGATATACGGCAGATAATAATAAATATTTGTAGACATGTTTATATGTCAGGAAGTTCAAAACCATTTCGAGCATCTTCTGAACTGACCTCAAGCTTATTACCTCATATCATGTAGTTAAATGTCAATGTATTCAGGCAATTATTAAAAGTTCCGCAATTTTGTAGTAGTTGAAGAAATTGACATTATATTCCCGAGTTGCGAAGCATTTGTCAGGAGCTTCAAAAAGATGTGTTACAAGACCCCCCTTTCTATTTAATTTTTCCCCCAGATGACGCCTAATCGCCATCTGGAAAGTTTCATCTGTCAATTTCACTTCAAAATAAAGTATTCATGCATTAATTTCATTATCCCAAATTTAAATTTTTTGAGTTGACCAGTTCAAAAAATAAAAGAGGGGGGGGGCATTAAAGAAATGCACTGTATAAATAAACATCTTATATCAGCTTTAGTTTCTGAGTTTCAGCTATGCAGATATAAAACAGAAAGAAACGTATTTAGTAAGAAAAACATTTAATCAATCATTGAGTTCTAAAAAACTTTGCTTTAAGCTCTTCTTTGATGTGTATACTGCGTTTCGCTCATATTTATTTATTTAGAAACAATATACATTACATTTACATCTGTGAACTGCTATTCTAAGAAGTTACATATTATACATGTTACAAGACATCAATAATAATAGTACCTTATGTCACTAAGAGATTTTTTCAATTTACTCAATAAGTTTCCAAGGGGATCGACATTATACTTATTAAACCATCTCATGCATCTGGACATCGCGGTGTCCATAGTTAGTACTGTCGGCACTGGTGATAAGTAGGTGAATTATTAATCAAACGGACCAAGCGTTTACAAATAATCAAATTTATTAATAACTGCAACAAAACGACAGAATTAGGATTAGTTCCCGGTCGAAATCCCTGAATAGAAAGAATGCCTCGGCTAAGGCAATGTGTTCTTAGTAATTCTTGAAAAATTATCTCTCACAATGGTAGGGGTCATAAATTTAGTCAAGAAAGGTCAACCACTTGGGCCCTTGTCTTAATCCATAAGAGTGTTAACAATGAGTACCTACTCGAAACATCCCAAATGATTTCGTTCTAAATATTCATCTGTTTTTCGGCAATAAACTCTCGTTTCGAGAGTTCCAATGCAATGAGAAAATACGAAAATGATAGGAGAAAATACGAAAATGATAGGAAAAAATAAAAATAAAAGAATTTACATAACAACCCAAGCAGATGGATATTTCAGACGACTGCTCGATAATAGAGTTATGAAAAATTAATTTCCTAACAAGAATTTATAATACAAAAATAAAAATCAATGAAGGAATACATTTTTTCTAAACTAAACTAAGTAGTTGTAGGAAAAACCCTACAGTACTATGATTTTTAATGAAAAAAAAAGTGTAGGATTTCTTGTATCGGAAGATTTTACATTGACCGCCTCCGTATAATATTTTTAGGGATAGATAGGATCTCAAAACAAGTTTATTAATGGTTTTTTTTTTCGAATCTTTAATTAGTCTCCACACCAAGGTTTTTCGTGTGTTGTACAAGAGCTAATACATATCATATAATATACTATTTTACAACTTTTTGAATGAATAAAAAATAAATTGAGTCATGTTGAATTTGTTCGACCCGTTCTCTCATGTACCTACATAGATCTGGTGGCAATTTCTCAAGGTTATGTAACTAGGAAAATATTATGATCCACCTTACAAGTGCAAGCACAGTCCACGTTCATCAAGGTTAACTAACCGGAGTGAAGCGCTAACAATGATTCGACTGAATCATCATTTTTATCAGTGTCATCTTCATTTTCACGGGTTTCCCCACAATCATTATAATCGATTCATATCGCTAAAAATATAAAAAAGTAATGAGCCTTTGTATCATTTAGAATTCATCATTGTCACCGATTGAGTTTCTGAGTTGCAAACATAAACTCAAAATACGACGATCTCATTCGGAATTGTTCTACTACTCCAACAGTTATCATACGAGGTGTTTGTCCAGTTTCCATATAAATATTTGCTGTACAAATTGAAATAAAAAATTATTTCATTATAATTCAATATATAAATATATATATATATATATATATATATATATATATATATATATATATATATATATATATATATATAGAAGATGACAGTATTACCAACTGTCGAAAGCGCTCGCAGATAATAAAAGATACAAAGCTTCAATTTATATATATTTATATATATATATTCGTGGGTAATAAATAAGTATATATTGTACTAAGATGATATCTATTCGTTTGTTCATAGTATGAACTGACTCAAAGGTATAGTCGAAGTAACCGATATAGTAATCTTGAAGGTGTCGGCGAAGTCAAAGGCCAAAAAAACCAATACAAAGGAATTATGCCGCAACGAATGATTCCACGTGTACTGAAGAATTGGCGCTAAACTAAAAGGAGTCTTCGTTGGGCCTGACAAAAGCTGAAAGCTTTGTGACTGAAATGGAAATGAAAGAAAAAAATGCCTGGAATTCATTTGAACTTGTTATAACAGGCTTTCTTGGAAACAAAAAAGACCCAAACTACAAAACTTCGGTTGCTGAATTGATACAAAACTACAAAATGTTGGGCTGCAACATGAGTGTCACAGTCCATTTCCTTCACTCACATCTGGACTACTTTCCCGAAAATCTAGGGGCTATAAGTGAGGTACAATGAGAATGGTTCCATCAAGACATAAAAGAAATGGAACGCAGATACCAAGATCGGTGGAATGTAACATGATGGCAGACTACTGTTGGATGTTAAAAAGGGAAAATTCACAAGAACACAGCCGAAAAAGTACCAAAAGAAGCTTTGACGAAAAAAAAACGTTTTTACAAAGACTTTTAATCACTTTGCAAACACGTGTGTATCACTATTATGCTTAGTTTAGCTATGTAGCATTGTTTTTTGCTTTTACTTCATGTTAAAATAATAAACATAAATCCACAATTCCTCATTTTTTTTGTACTTTTTCAATTATACCATACTTATTTTGTAGGCAAACCTCACGTGATAGAGAAAAACAAATGTCATTTTTTAAATCAGCGCAAAAAACTACATTAGGATCAGTTAACGAAATCAAAACAATTTTTTAAGTTTTTTTGCAGACCTGTGTTGTTATTTCTTTAATATCAACGCTCTAAGTATATCAACCGTCTTACTAAATTTATATCCCGGAATTTGGTTAACTGTTTAATCATTATAGACAGATGAGAAATATTTTGCATAAAGATTTACAATATCATTACTATTTTCGCTGACAAAGCCATGGCATGTATTTCATCAGTTCGGACTTCCATTGTCTAACTACTAGGGGAAATCGAAATCAAAGAGCAGGATCAACTGATCAGTTTCGACGTGGAAAGCCTCTACACCAACGTTCCTGTTGAAGAAGCACTTCAAATCATACAGAAGAAGCTATCCAAAGATGGGGACCTGAAAGATAGAACAAACTTACCGATACAAGTAATCATGGAATTACTAGGATGCTGTGTACGAAACTCATACTTCCAACTGAAGGACGAATTCTTTACGCCAGATGAGGAACTGCCAATGGGATCGCCACTTTCACCTGTTATAGTCAATTTATATATGGAGTGGTTTGAAACTTTGGCCATTGAAGAAGCTCAGAAGAAGCCCCGAGTCTGGTTGAGATACGTAGACGACACCTTCATAATATGGAACCATGGGAATGCTGAACTAGACACTTTCCTGAAGCACATCAACAACGTAAGGCCTTCCATCAGTTTCACAATGGAGAAGGAAATCCACAACGAATTGCCTTTCTTAGACGTATTGGTGAAGAGGACGACACTAAATGGGAAAAATTTGTATATCGAACACCCACTCATACAGGACAATATCTGAACCAGAAATCCAACCACCATCGATCGACTAAGAGAAGAATCATCAAGACTCTACTGGCCGTGCTTTTGAGCTCTGTAATACAAAGGAAAGTCTCGAAAAGGAACTAGGCATCATCAAAAATGACCTTCAACGGAATGGTTACTCCAAAGTGATGGTGGAACATGCCTTAGCTAGAAGACAGCAAGAGCTCCACAAGGAAGAGAAGCCACCACAACCAGTACTTGTACTCTCCTACATCAGAGGATTATCAGAAAGGATAAGACGGATTGGGTCCAAGTATAACATCAGGACCTGCTTCAGATCTGGGAACCCTATCCGTAGCAGCCTCACGAAAACCAGGCCACCAAACGCGGACTGCGATTCCAAGAATTGCATTTACCGGATACCCTGCGAGTGCAGAGAATCATACATCGGTGAAACTAAGAGGCCATTGAAAGTTCGCATTGCTGAGCACAAGAAACACACACAGCGAGGAGAAACCAGCAAATCCGGAATAGCAGAGCATGTTTGGACTCATCAACACAACATCAAGTGGGCTCAAGCTGAAATCATCCACAAAGAACACTGGTTCAGGAGAAAATTCAAAGAAGCCGCGTATATATTGTCCAACAACGCATTTAGTCAAGCTAGCGTAGAGATACGTAACATATGGAAACCTCTAATCAAGCGAAAAACGACCAACTCCCGCCAAACGGTCATCTCCCGCCAAAACCAATGAAGCGGAAACAGGGAAGTATATTAGACAATGGAAGTCCGAACTGATGAAATACACCACGAAACATTGTCAACCACCTTCAAACAAATCATAATACATTTTAGGTGGTAAGGAGAGTGATTTTTTTATTATTATTATTATTATTCCAGAAGCTTCTAGGATTATTGTTCATATTATTCTCTATTTCATTTATCTATGCTTGATGGCAAGTGTTTCTCAAAGCTTTGCACTTATCTCTCAGATAACAAAATTCTTCATATTTATAAAAATTTTAATTTTAGTATTCTCTGTGAACCAATTTCTCCCTGAAAACTAATTTTTTCAGCTCAGAGTTGAACCATACTAGGAAAGTAGAAGCTTTATATTTTTTTAGTGGAACATAGTACTCCAGAACTGTATAGGGAATAGGGAATATTGTGAAAATTTGTAACTACAATATTTAAGTCCTCATCCTTCAGTAAACATACCTCGTATGTTTCAAAAAGAAACACCTCTTTCCTTATTCAACAGAATTGTTTACAAATTTCAAACTATTTATTAACACAACCTGGCTCAAATCGTAAATTACTCTTTGTGAAATTACAAATCGTATGACACCCCGATCATAATTTTCGATGAAGGCGAACTAAACTCATGCGAAACGGCGCTACTAATCATCACTACTTTTTTGGCCGGAATCCACAGACGAATGTCGAGTTTACGACAAAGCAGTTTGTGACCCACATTCAGTTTTGAGACGAATCAACAATGGTAATGTTTGTTGTAGGTTCTGGGTTCAGCCAGAGAACCGGAAGACATCGACCACGGAACGGTACATTTTGATTACTGCTAATTCTCCAGCTTTATGCGAACGAAGGGTATTGAACTATTTGATGATTATAAAAAAGATCTAAGAATAACAATCACTTTTGGGTTTTTGCTGTGTTTGGAAAATGAAAGCTAACATTTGGTTTCAAAATCAATATTAAAAAGATGAGTAAGAAAATTATTCGGGCAAAGATCCATTGAAGGGCAAGTTCATTTTTTTAAGTTTGATATTTGTGTCAAGTCTTATTACCACTTGGGCTTGAAAATTTATAAAAAAATACCTATTGAAATGAGACCATTGAAGTCAATAGGGTTTAGGTGTGCCTCAAAACTGTTTTCAATTGACAATAACATATAATCGTTGTTTTGTGTACCTAATTATTCCTAATTCATAATAAGGTATTATTGTGACTGTTTATATATGTACTCTGTACATCTTAAAAATTAATGCATTATTATTCTTATTATTATAAGTCAATGATGAAACTGAAATCTTCAAAAGGAATAACCCAAAAAATAACTATCAGGGCTCTCACATTCTTGCTATAAAAAAATATTCAAAAAACAATATTTCCGGGATAAAATAATAATTCATGTATTCAGAGTGCATAGTACCATTTTATATTTTGTGAACACAATATCCAAAGAAATACGCAAAACCAAAATGAGATTCTGGATCATTGTCTTCTTATTGATCTAGTCACATATGTGACTAGACAATTGGCAACTTCGCACAGCCATAAATAGGATAGAGGATGGAGTGTGTTTGCCAGGTAATTTGAAATTTCCAAGACTTCAGATTCGTGGAGAAAAAAACAAGAATAATGATGAGCCTTTTAAAACGTTTTCGCCTATCAATTTGTTGAAAAAACTAGTTTTTTTCTCGAAAATGAAAAACACTCGAGAAGTTGAGTTTCAACAAAGCTCTCCAGCTTTTGCAATTAAGAGTTTCTCTCCTAAAAAAATATACCCCTTTCAATTTGAAGTTTAAGGTAGTCTGGCCATAACAAACAAATTCTGACTTGAATTTTTATATTGGTAGCTACTTTACTTTCATTTGAGTTGAATATTTCTTTTGCCAAAAATGTTTGCCACTGCATCCATGCAAAATTCATCACGTTCAAAATTTCGCGCCTCCAAACTCTATCTCATAGGTGGCGGAAAAAATGGTCGATAATGAATTAATAATAATATAGGGGTGTTAAGAAAATGATAAATTATATGATTGAAAAAATATATAACAAAAAACTGAGCGTAATGGTGGGTTTCGAAAGAATTTTTTTCTTTCGTGTAATTCAATGTTTATATGAAAGTAGCTGTTTCAGGAGGACTATCTTTCAGTTTGTGTCTGAAAGTTACTTCTTTGCTTGATCTACACATCCATGTACAGAGTTACTTATTTTTAAATTGATTACTTCCTTCCTTTCTTTGGAAGATTCCCTCATCCCCCTTTTTTGTATCAAGATGGGGTAGTAGAAAGCCAAAAACTTTCTTTCCCAAAAATTAATCACTCCTAAAAATATAACCCCTTCAATTCAAATAAGATTCCTCTTGGCTGGGATTAAATCAAATAGGTGAATGAATGTCATTACAATGTCATCGATGACATAAGCAGATCAAGCTTATTCCGTGACATTAAAAATCGTAATTCATGAATGAAATGTGTGTATTTTCTATAATGGTATCCAATTTGGTACTGAAGAGCCTTTGGACGTGTCTTAAGGCGAAACATCGGTGTATACCAGTGAGGGTGACAGTGTTCCATGTAAGTGCAATTTATTACCATTCATTCAAAGTAGAACTCATGTGAATGATATCTGATTTTTATTCCACAACGAATGTTTGAAATACAAACTGAGTAGAGAAAAGTATCTTCTGTATAATTCAGTGTTCATAAAGTATTTGTTTCGAAAAAATTTTTTCTTTCGTGTAATCAATGTTTATATGAAAGTAGCTGTTTCAGGAGGACTATCTTTCAGTTTGTGTCTGAAAGTTACTTCTTTACATGATCTACACATCTATGTATAGAGTTACTCATTTTCAAATTGACTACTTCCTTCCTTTCTTTGGAAGATTCCCTCTTCCCCCTTTTTTGTATCAAGATGGAGTAGTAAAGCCAACAACTTTCTTTCCCACTATAAAACATATATAAATCAATGAACTTGAACAAATCTGTGGTGGAAATTATTCGTTGAAAAACTCAATAAGATTGCTCTGATGTCATTTTATGGTGAAATGACCAGTGAAAAAGTTATAAAGCCCAAAAGAAAATTTGATTAAAAATGTTCAGTTACTTTTATTTACATTTTTTTTTATTTTCCATTTTACGATAAAAAGTAACACGAGTAAGTTGTAAACAATTTGATTTGCTACAAATAATCTCTCATAAAATTTTCCGTAGTGTTGCTAGTTCACGAGATACAGCGCAAAAACCCTTTGCACCTTTTGCACAAGGGTTGCGACCCCACAAACTTGAACTTAAGCTTATACAAACCCCCACCTAAACAACAACAAAAAATCATCTGAAAAACGCACGCCCAGGCCTAAAAATGTGACATTTCAATGAACTA
Source organism: Leptinotarsa decemlineata (assembly GCF_025532065.1). Classification (NCBI taxonomy): domain Eukaryota; kingdom Metazoa; phylum Arthropoda; class Insecta; order Coleoptera; family Chrysomelidae; genus Leptinotarsa; species Leptinotarsa decemlineata. Next base: position 8,824,800 of record NW_027412690.1, read on the forward strand.
ACATAGGGACACGTCTTCATCTTACTATCTCCCCCCTATCGCCGCCACTGCTTCTACGTTCCCAGGAACTCGACTGGCCTGAATCATAAACAGGCTTTGTGTGTCTACAAAAAAAATCTGGTTTGCGCTAACCGCCAGTCACAATAAATAAGACGATGGCTCACTATTCAACGTTTGAAACTTGTCCTCGATATCTCTTCTTGCGTTTTATAGTTATAATTATCTATCTATATCTGCAATAACAATGCTATAACGAGATAAAAATGTCCTCAAACCGTCAAAGCATTCCAACATCGATTTCGATCCAAGGTTCACTATCAGGAAGCATCATTAAATTCTTAAAGCAAGCACTTTAATCCGTATCTACAGTGCATTTCTGTAATGTCCCCCCCACTTTTATTTTTTAAGGGGTCAACTCAAAAAATTGAAATTCGGGATAATGAAATTAATGCATGAATACTTTATTTTGAAGTGAAACTGACAGATGACATTTTCAAGACGGCGACGGGGCGCCATCTGGGAAAATAGATTAAATGGAAAGGGGGGTCTGACACATCTTTTTGAAGCTCCTGATAAATGCTTCACAACCCTAGAATATAATGTCAATATCTTTAATTACTACAAAATGGCGGAACTTTTAATAATATTGCCTGAATACATTGACATTTAACTATATAATATGAAGTAATAAGCTTGAGGTCAGTTCAGAAGAAGCTCGAAATGTTTGCCTTGAACTTCTTGACATATGAACAGCCTATCCGATGTTTCACGCCTAACGTTTTACAAATAGCCCCATAAAAAAGTCTAAAGGTGTCAAATCTGGCGAGCGGGTTGGCCATTCTGTAGGACCTCGACGGCCAATCCAGCGACCGGGAAAAGTAGTATCCAAATAGTTTCTTACTTGTCTGGAGTAATGTGGTGGTGCTCTATCTTGTTGGAATACAATATCCATATCGTATTCATTAGGATTCGCCTCGACGATTTCAGTGATGAGAGGGTCAACAGAAGTTTCCAGTATATGCAAATACCGTTCCCCTGTTGAATTTTAATCAATAATAGAGGTCCTACAATATGGTTTCCCAATATTCCTGCCCAAACGTTAATTTTTTCTGGATATTGGGTATGTGTTTTCCGGAAAACGTGAGGGTTGGTATCACTCCAATAGCGGCAGTTTTGTCTGTAACATTGCCATTTAAAAAATGTACATTCGTCACTTAAACAAATATTGTGGAGATAGGTAGGATGCCTCGCGATGGTTTACCTCATGATTCCGCAGAATTCTGTTCTTCGATGGTAAATTTTCGTTTTGTGGACACCCGGCGATTTTGAAAAAATTTTTGACTGTACTTACGTATTTTGATGCGTAGATTACGAATCCGAAAGAAAAAAGCGGCGCTCTCCCTTATTTAAAAAGTTACGGCCCTTCAAAGTTCAGAAAAGGGCAACTTTTCAGCCTTCTTTTTCACCAAATAAACTATTTAAAAATACAAGCATTTATTCACTAGGTCACCTTTACACCTTATTCCTCCTTCTTTGACACTTTTCACTTCAATAATCAACATTTTTCTTATAAAAAAACTGAATTTAAAAACGAATGCTTCTCCTGGTGACACTCTTATATTTGTAGGTTAGATACTAGTGACATTTCAGAAAAAAACGGTTGGTATTTGTCGTCACCTACTATTTTAAATTCGTAGATTTGAATTTTTAGTTTGACGTGAGAGAAAAATACAAAATGAATTCGAACGAAATTCATCATTTAGTGAAAGTAAGAAATAATTCAATTCTATATTTGGTTCAAGTAGGAGTGTTTGCAGCAACAATACGTTGTACTAATTGCAATGAAGAGTGCAAATTAAATTATGACACTTTATGGTATAGATGCAATAGAAAGCGGATTATGAAAATACCGAAGAAAAAAGCTCAGTACATTTGTTGTAATTTTAAGAAAAGTGCCAAAAACAAATTTACGAGCTAAAGAATGAAGGCAAAAACATTTGAATTACTTTAGGAATATTGACTGCATCAGTCGTACCAATCATGCCATTAACCTTAAAAACCTAAAATACAGTGATATGTAACCAAAAAGCAGCTCCGTACATTTTTTAACATTTTTATAAGAAAAATGTTGATTATTGAAGTGAAAAGTGTTGAAGAAGGAGGAATAAGGTGTAAAGATGACCTAGTGAATAAATGCTTGTGTTTTTAAATAGTTCATTTGGTGAAAAAGAAGGCTGAAAAGTTGCCCTTTTCTGAACTTTGAAGGGCCGTAACTTTTTAAATAAGGGAGAGCGCCGCTTTTTTCTTTCGGATTCGTAATCTACGCATCAAAATACGTAAGTACAGTCAAAAATTTTTTTCAAAATCGCCGGGTGTCCACAAAACGAAAATTTACCCTAAATGAGAATATTCTAACTGAACAATGATGTTCATTGTCGTACTGACATTTTTTGACGTTTTTATAAACAAAAAATAACTTAACAAACCTTATCGGGTTGTTGGAATCGCCATATGGCAGATAAAAAGGAATATTTCTAGAAATATCGATATTAATGTGTTTGTCTTCAGGAAATTATTAAATGTTTCGCCATTTTGTAGTAAGTGAAGATATTGACTTCAATATCCTAGGTTTGTGAAGTATTCGTCAGGAGTTTCAAAATGATGTGTCACAAGACCCCCTTTCCATTTAATTTTTTTTCACAGATTTTCGTCATCTTGAAAGTTTCACCTGTCAATTTCACTTCAAAATAAAGTATTCATGCATTAATTTCATCATCCCAAATTTCATTTTTTTTATTTGACCCTTTCAAAAAATAAAAGGGGGGGACATTAAAGAAATGCACTGTATGATACTTCAATGAGTAAAAATGTCTAACTGAAGGAATCAGTAGTTTTTCTACAGTCAATGTTCGCTTTCAGAAAGCGTTTTCCTCCACAAGATAATCAATACACTTATAAATAACTCAAAGTTCGATGAACACGATACCCTTTTGAGCAGTGGTAGCTTCAACGGAATTGAATGACAATTCCTAGACGAACAAGGACTTCACGGTCACGAATGAAATAATAAATCTGTTTAAAATATGTTTTTCCGTTAATCAGCTGTCGCTCTCATACGAACGACAACTCTCCGAAGTCAAGAAACTTGTGCGAGGTCTTACCTTTTAACGTGTAATTCTTAACACGGTTGCAGAATCATTCCAGCTTCAAACAGATAAATTCTGGCGAGAAAAATATCTGGTCGAGGCGAGAATCGAACTCACGGTCTTCCGATCGTGAGTCGGGTCCACTACCACCGCGGCCAATTCCAATATGATACAACAAAATCGCGACAGCTAAACCATTTATCACTCAAGAACGGCTGGACCGATTTTCACGATTTTTCATTCTCCTATTTGGATAATGAAATGCATAAATGAACATAGTTATTAGTTTTGACAAGTAAGTATTTTTAATAAAATACCCAAACGCACGCCACTGCAGGTAATAAAACGACCCGTTTTCCATACAAAAATAGGGTGGACCCGGTAAAGTATCATAAACCCGCCTACTAGTTGTGGCAAATCATCAAGAAATCACAAAATTTTGTTTAGCGTTTTGCATTCATAATGAGCATTTATTACTCTTCAATATTAGTAAACAGAGTATAATATAATATACTTTGTGATTTTTCACAATTATAGCTGTACAAAATCGCGACACTGTTTTGCTTGAGGAAACTATTGTGTAACAAATCACGTGTCACGTTTTTGTAAACTATAGTAGTGAATCCGAATTATAATATTTCCATCCGAGATTTAAGACTCAAGATAACCCACCAATGTCATTTTTAACTCCCTGCCTAGGTATTTTAAGCCATTTGTGCCGTCTTTATGTTTTTTATTTGTCATTAACATCCTTATATAACATTTTATAGTTCCAAATTTATTTATCTGTAATTCATTTTTCTTATAACTCACCAGAAATATTATATATACTTTTCGCAAAAGACAAAGGGCGGCATAAAGATCTACTGTAGGGGGCCTTCCAATAGTTAAGGCCGCTACTGGAAATACCCATGGTAAGGTAAAGATTACTGTAGATTAATTTTGAAGGTAGTAGTTATACCTACCTGTAGAATTACTTCTGGTCGTCCTTCATCATTGATAATGATATTATACCTGTACTAAGTTATATGGCATTATACTAGAAGCTATAACTGTTCCTCGAATTATAATAACTTCAATCCATGTCCTTTGTAGCCCAAATTTCGAAATGTCACAAAACATATATAAGATCAATAGAAGAAATTCTAAAACCAAAATCAATTTCACATTAACCCTTATGCGAGGGGTTTTCGAAATATATATTTACGGCAGCGGCCAATTTTACTATTCCGATAGACTCATTTTCATTGTTTTCATTCCAGAAATGAAATCGGCAGGAAATTTGAGGAATATTGTCGAAGAAAAAAAACATCTTCGAGAAAATCCGATGCTTCAGAAATAAAATTTAAGGAAGCGGTCAAAAAAAGGGGGTGTGACGTCATCAGATATACGCAACGTGGCTAGGAATTGCCATTGATTTCGGAAGTTTCTATGTTAAAAGTGTGAAAGTTACTATTTTTTTGTTATTTGTATGCATGTGTCAAGTTGTGGAAGTATGAAGGATAAAACGGTCAGTGATGAAACGATATAGTACCAACCAAATTGTTTTTTCCAGAATGGACAAAACTTCATCAACTAAACATACCAATACACTCGAATATATCACTTCACATTTATTTTTCTTTGTTGCAAAACATGGAAATTTTGATAATCTCACGCTTTTAATCATTTTAATTTAACCAGACCTGCTTCAGATGCTGTACCGACAATCGCAGATATCTCGTGACGTCACATTAGCTCTCAAAAACGCCCAGTTTAATGGATACTTATCTTGATAATGGTAAATGCTATGGATTTCAAATTTTTACCATTGTATTCTGGGTGACATATACTTAAAAAGGGGTGAAACGAGCACATCTCTTGTTATTCTTCTCAATAATGTATTAACCTATTCAAAAACATATTTTGGGGAGTTTTTGAACCTATATACTTAGATAAATATGCTCAAATTTTTCGCAGGCAATCACTGCAAAGTTCAATTAGGTACCTATCCAGCGAAAAAAGCGTCTTATTTATGCTCAATAAACTAAGATATTGGTATGGATTTATTAGAAAGAGCAAACTCAATAAGAAATACGGTAAATTGGCTGTTTGCTGTGTAAGAGCATAAAAGCTCACTTTGTAATGATCGCCAAAAGGTCAACAGCCAGTCTATCCAGTTCAGTCCCAAGAAAAATATAAATAAGAGAATATCATTAGGTTAAACAAAGAAAGCCACTACTACACTTATGGAAATTAAATACAATTTAGGTATACATAATATCTGCTGAGTACAAGAACTTGAAATAAACTGTTTACTCTGAAGACTATCAGCTCGTAATAATATCAACATTTCTAAATGCTGAAAAGTTTGCTTTCAAGCACGTTTGATGAATGTTTAAAGTCTATACTACCAGCATATTTTGATGTAACTTGACTTGTTTTTCATTAAAGGGCATTCAAGTAAATTGTAATAGATGGTCGTCATCGGCATAGAAAAACCGTTGCACATTGTCTGAAGTTTTCTTCAAGTCACATTGCCATAAAACCTAACTGAGGTGTTTATATTTCCCGACTACGTCGGAAATGATTTGCATTGTTGGATTAAATTTTCTAAAGCAAATAATCTTGAAGGGAAATGTAGGGCACTCTAAGCAAAGGATTATGACAGATGACAAAGACAAGCTCGATCTAAGGAAGCCCACGTAAATTGTAATTTATGTGATTGCCACAAAATCTCAAAATGGCTCATAGGTTTACATTTATATTCCTAGAATTTAACAACCCTATGAAGCAATAAAATACAAAATTTCACTCACCTGGCTATTGTTATTGGTGGTCGAATCTTCAAATTTATCTGTTTCCATCTTTATCATTGTAGTGCAATTTCAAATGAAGTATCGATTACGACAAAACCATACGCACCAATTTATTTAAAAGTTACTTTACTTAATATATACACTACCACATTGTTATAACGGATCAAGTATTAGTAAATTTATTAATTTATAACAATTTCAGAACATCAACCCACGACAAACACAACACACTTCCTTCTCCGAAGTGTGGCATGCAAGAAAAGTCATCGTGAAACTGCCAAAAGCCTTGATTGATGTTCTACCACCCACACAACAACAAAAGAACTAAAAATGTCCCTTGCTGTTTTTGAATTCCTTTAACAAAGTTAAAACTTCACTGTAGACTGTATAAAGCAAACTTGAAGTATGTGCGAAATGACAACAATCACCGGAAATGATAGTATTCTCATTCCTGAATCGCTTTTTACGGTTTACTTCAAACAGTAAAAGGAACTGAATGTAAATGTTTGTTAGCATTGATTTCCACTGGCGGTATGGCGGGTTTTTTGAATGTACCTGAAACTTACGTAATGTTTCTGTGGTAGTTAAACGATGTGCGAATTTTTGTAACTGAAAGATAATGAAGGATTTTGGTTTATTTGTTGCGAACGGAAAGAAAATAATAGGAGTAGCAGCGAATTATAAGTGAAGAGAGTTTGTGTGTTGTTTTATAACTGGATTTAGTGTAGTTTTATAACCAAATTAACACCTCACCATAAACACAAAATCATTGTTTTGTGTTTATGGTGTTTTGGTGTTTATTGTGTTCTTCTTTTTTCTGATTGAAATTGGAGTTTTATATTATTAATTTTTTATATGAGATGAGAATTGGTCGCCCTCTAGTCGAATCTAAATTAATTAATACAGATAAATATATATTAGTTTCGGTAAACATGTACTAGATGGAGCCAGATGTATGCTCACTCTCAGAATATCATTTGGAAAGACCGAAAGATATTTTTTGTTGAAGGTTTACACAGATTGGGGATGGAACTAGTATTATATCGAAAAGTTGATATATGATCGACTGAAAACCTCCATTTTCCGAGAATATTACTGTTGAATCATATATTTTTTTATAATAGGTATATATTCGGTAGTGGAATTTGCATATTTTCACAAAAAGAATGGTTAAAAAAATATAATACGGAGTGAAAAAAATAATTAAAACTACTTTTTTGAAATTTATATGATTTTGTTCTATATTATAAAAAGGTTATTATGTTAAATACTGATGAGCATATTCGTTTTTTCATAGATCTCTGCTGAAAAGTATGAATAAACCAATACCAAAGGTGCCTGAAATATTTCTTAAGCCAACAACATCTTACGTTACTGAGAAAAGCCCAATAAAAGTAAGTAAAATATTCTTCGAACTTTGAATTCATCTTGAATTAAAATTTTGTGTGTATGAAGAAAACTCGGGGATCATCAATTATGAAAATGTTTATTTTTCAGCTACGAACGTAAATATAAATATCCCATTCAAAGAAACACATTTTCTTTGATAATTGAGTGAGAACTGAAGCCATTTTGTCTCGTAATGTCGATATTCTCTTCAAAAGAAAAGATAAACCTCAAAAAAGACAGTACCACAACTGAAGACGGATTTCCACCAAACGAAAAAAAACTTGTTTCACTTTAGAAAACAAATTCGAAACTTCTAAACATACAAAAACTACCCTGTGTCGCGTGTTTTGTTGTGAACTATTTTCTATCGTTTTCAGTATAGGAACAGCAATTGAATTGTTGCATTATTCAACTGTCCATTGCATTTTTTTGTTCTACAAAGGAAAATTAAATCTTAATTCGTGTTGGGAATAAACAAGAATACAACAAATCAATATAAATAGCGTGGCTAGTGCCAATACTCGAAATATATACCCACCACAGATTAATACTTTGATTAAAAAGTATAATAGTATAATGTCGCCGACCGTTCCCACATAGCGAACTCTGTTCACAAAAACACAGACAAAACACCGAGATCTTTGATATTTCCGCCTGCCGGCAGGACATTGCATTGTTAAAAAACCAGTTGCCTATGACACAACGTCTTCAAACTGTTTCTTACTTTGACAACCCATAAGTTTTTGTTTCGTCGAAATAGACATAGTGCTGTTTTGTCTGTTTGGTGGAAATCCGCCACAGGCCCCCCAGAGGGTGAGGGCAAATGCCCACAGGGGCCGGCTCAAGCCAAAACAAATTGAAAATGTGGTTTGGGAGGCCAGCAGCCAGTTCAAACAGACTTTATTTTATGTTTAATGGCAGCAGTCACTTGTATTTATGTGAATATACTTATAGTAAGAAAAAACACTCAAAAGAAGGTGATATGGTTAAGGCAAACACTCATATTTGGCTTTTACGGGGAGGGGGCATTATGGAGACCGAAAGGGGCCTTCACAAAATATTTGCTTAGATATTTTTAGATATTAGATTTTTAGATTAGATATTTTTAGATTAGATATTTTTAGATATTTGTAAAATTTACAAAATCGTGGAATGCGAATAATATTACTCTGCAATAGAATGACACCTGTACATAATATGATATGTAGTTTAAGGTGGCTTAATGTCTCTCAACGATTGTATTATCAAACTATGATATTTATATTTAAAATAATAAATAAATTGCAACCAACATACTTAGTAAACCTTTTAATTACAAATAGTGAAGTACATCATCATGATACTAGATCGAACACCAATTTTCACATCCCAAAGATAAATTCACGTAGCAGTATGAACTCGTTATTTTTCAAAGGTCTGGACAGTTTCAATAAACTACCAAATAACATAAAAAACTCTTCTTCTCCTCGTCTATTCAAGAGGGACTTGGTAACATTCATAACAAAAAACTGAATTAAAGCCAATTTATATTTGAGACTTTGTTTTGAATGAATATATAAGTAAATATGTAAACGTGTATCCTATATAGAATATGTGCGTTATAGTTTTTTTTCTTTTTTGGGATTTTCTGTTATTTGGTTATAATAGACTAATTTATTTAGATTTTTATGTATTATATTTAGATGAAGTACATTAATTATGTTTATATTAGGCTTGCACATCTGGAAATAAAGTTCTTCTTCTTAGGGGCCCGGAATTCATTTGGGCGAGCCTGATCCGCCATAATGCCAGACCATATATAGATTAACGTCTTTAGGGTTGTTTGAATATTTTTGTGAAAAATAGTATGTAGATAGGTGTAAAGTGAGGCTATTCAATTTCACAAAATAAATTCAGCTTTATGACAAGGTTGATTACTTCGTTTGGTGACTGTTCATTGTCAGCGGTTTCCATATGATTTTTTCGATACTCGTACGGTTTTTGTATAAAAAAAATATTAATTTTCTTTTGAACCTAACTAGAAAATGTATTTGAGAAATTATGTTTTGATAACAATACGATAACTTTATTATTTCTAAGTAATCATCTGTTAACAACAGTAAACAAATTACATCAAAGTGAAAAAAAAATGAGGACTCCAGTAGAAGAAAAAAAAAATGCAAAATCTGATATTTTCAGCTGTGAATATAGACTATTTTAGATAATTTTTGAACAATTGTTGACTTGTGATGCATAGTTTGGAGTCTTTGATGTAATAAAATGAATAGTACTATAGTTCTAATATCCCAACACCAAATCGTTATTTTTAACACCTCGACACGTGTTTCAATTACCAAGTGATCAGTTCAATCTTCCTCTTGAAGATGATCACTTAGTGATCGAAACACGTGTCGAGGTTTTGAAATAACGGTTTGGTGTTGTGAAAAAACTATAAGGTTGAGTTAGAAGGTTTTTTTTTGGTAATGAACTGTAAATATTCAGTTCATCCTGTAGAATAGATTGTTTTCCAATATTTGTTTTGATTTGTTTTGTAAATACTCATGTGTAACATGTTTTAGATTCCCAAAGGATTCTCTGTGAATGAAGAAGTAGAACTAGGTGTTATAATTGGTCTGAAAGCCAAAGGAGTTAATGAAGATGAAGCATTGAATTATGTAGGAGGTTACTGTTTGGCGTTCGATATGACGGCTACATGCAAAATGGTAAATTTGATAACAATAACACTCCTATTTAACATGTCTGAGGACTATATCGAAGAGAGATACATACGTACTAGGAGATAAATATTTCAAAATGTAATGTCGAAATATTCATCACCCCCAACTACCTACACCGTAGGTTCTGGTAAATACCTGCCGCAAAACAACTACTTCCCCGCTAATATCAGTCTAGACATTGAATTATATCAGACAGACATTTATGTAAGGTACCTCACAGATGTTTTAGTCTCGCAAATGTTTCTTGTTCATTCAGCAGCAGGACCATCTGGACAAGCTATTAATTAGTATATATTTCTTGCAACTGAAGAAACTGATTTTAGTGGTTTTTGATAGCATCACAAATTCACATTGATCACAAGAATTGACACCTGAGAAACAAACCTACATGAAACCTTGCTTAGGCAAAGCTCAAAACTGCACATAGCATATATGTCAGTGATTTTATGAGTCTAAATCGTTGATGCAACTATAATAATTTAATGAGAAGACAATAAACACTTTATTGAAGATTTTCACGAAACAGTTTTACAAAAACGTAACAGGGGTTTTTTCAAGTGTGTTTATACTATTAGTATAAATACCCAACCTCTCTTTGCAAATAATTACTCAAATTGATCTGTGTGGAAGTAGTTGACATATTTTATTCCATTTTTCTGATAAAAAAACGAAAATCAATCATCTCAGAAGATTACTGTTTTTTTAATTGAAATTATTCGCTTTTTTTGTTATTGACACTCTCATTCAGCTAATTCTAAAAGTCATCAAGTTGTTTATTGATCAGCTCAATTACTTAAGGAGGCCCTAAACGGTCAATCATTTTAATCTGAAGCTTGAGTCAATCTATCGACTCAAGTGGGGTTAACCGTGTAGGAACCTGTTTGACGCTTGAAGCGAGGCTTGATGGTGATTAATAGAAATTTTGAATGACTCAAGCGGTTGAAGGAGGGGGTTGACCGTCTAAGGCAATTTTTGTCAAGCATTGCATCAGTCATTAGGTAGAAACCATGGCTTCCGCTATGGAAAGCGAGCTTCCCGAAAACTCTGAGCGGGAATTATGGAAAGTGAAGAGCAAGGACTATTATAAAAAAAAAGAAAACAGTATCATTACCATTCATTGCCCCTATTTTTTGAGTGTTCTGTCCACGAATTTCCCCTTTTTGATTTATATCATACACACTCGTTAATATTTATATCTCTGTATATTATCAAGACGAGTTACTGCTTCGCTTCGAGAGGTGTAACTGGTTACAGTCGTTCCAGGTTTTTTCAGGTCTTCCTCTTCTTCTCTTGTTTTGTGTTTTCGCTTCATAGATTTGTTTCACAGGTCTTTTGTTTGGCATTCTCAGTATGTGTCCCCACCATCCTAATTGTTTTTTTTTCTATAAATGAAATAATGTCTTCTATGTCTAGTTCTACTCTTATTCGTGTATTTCTTATCTTATCTCTCCTTGTCACTCCTATAATTCTCCTCAGGTATTTCATTTCTGTTGCTTGTATTCTACTTTTGATTTTTTTTGTTAATATCCAAGATTCACATCCATATGTTAATACTGGCCTATATGTAGTTAATATATAGGAACTCTTAAATATAATGGTACATTGTAAAAAATTCCATATTTTCACTAAATGTTTGGTTATTTTTTCAGAAAGAAGCTAGGAGCACTGGGGGATCCTGGACCCTAGGCAAAGGCTTTGATACCGCAACTCCCGTCAGTAAATTCATCCCAAAATCTCAAATACCTGATCCACATAATATAACCATTTGGTGTACAGTGAATAAAATTCTACGACAAAATGCTTGCACCGTTGATTTGGTCTTCGATATACCCTTTTTGATAAGTTATGTATCCCAATTCATCACTTTGGAACCAAACGATTTGATTCTGACTGGATCTCCTCCTGGAATGGGGCCAGTCCGAAACGAAGACGTTATAAATGGAGGTATAAAGGGATTAATGGAAATGGAATTCAAAGTAGTCTCAGAAGATTAATTTATTTATTTTTATGACAGATTCAAGGAAATGTAACTGTAACGTTCAACCATATTCAGATACTTGTCTTGCGTTTCTGTATCTATTACGGCATATAAATAGTGGATTATATAAGCTATTGTCGAACCCAAAAGCGCTCCACCTATTACATCTGAAAAAAAATAAAATGTTTGAGGAATATGGATTTTATTACAAGAAAATCACTTCCTCGTAACAAAACTTCCTCCTTTCCTTTCAAGCAAATATAAAGTTTTATTTCTTTTTTCAGTTTCAAAAAAATATCAATAACTACGGATCTCTATAAAATAATTTCTTAGAAATATAAATACATCACAGTTTAAGCTGTTTAGTTTGTTGGTGAGAAGCATAAAAGTTACAAAAGTTACAAAACGGAATTCATTCGAAATATTGACAGTGGCATATGGTGATTGTACTCAGAAAAATGTTAGGAAGTGGTACAAGTTTTTCAAGGAAGGTCGAGAAAATGTGAATGATGACGCTCACTCTGGACGCTCAAGCACATCAACAACCGATGTCCAATCGTCCTAATGAGAGAGCCCAGGACAGCCATTGTTTTCTTCAATTACCGTGGCGTTTTTGTCACATCATTGTACGGAGTATTATCTTGAAGTTACACGCCGTTTGAAAGAAGCAATACGAAGAAAACGTCCGGTATTGTGGAAAAACAATTCATGGCTTTTGCGTCACTTAATTACGTGTTCGTAATTTGTTGGCCTCAGCCACCGTATTCGCCAGATTTGCCCCCCTGCGACTTTTCCTGTGCCCAATATTGAAGAAACCCACGGACGGTGTCCATATATGAGTCATTTATTTCTGGGGCTTTGATCGTTTTTAGTTGTCCCTCATTTCTTCAATGCCTCAAAACGGACGAAAAGTGTGAATTTTCATGACTTAAAATGTTTATATTTTAAATGTTTATATACTCTGTTTTCTGCCTAGCATAAATGACTCAAACCATTAATAAGCAACCCTTCTGAGACCATAATGATGCAGCCTACTGTTGCAACAACTTCACCCTCATTACAAATCAAATATTTTTTCTCAAGGAAACTAAATACTGAATAAATTAAACTTGATTCTTAATAATTAGGTTAGGTGACCTAACCTAACCTAACCTAACCCTCATTATCATTATTATATCAAATATCAAATCTAAAACTATAAACTACCTGAATAGTGATGGTGATAATCGACAGTTCTGCTCACAGCAATCAGAGTTGCTACCAACAGCGGCATAAAAAACAAAAACACATACAATCCTCTCAAAAACCTCGGTGTCTTCCAGTCAATAATCCTCCATAAGTGAAGCGTCAAATAAACCATGCTGGTGAAGGCAAAAGAAGCATGTGCGCTGGGAAAACTTTTTCGGCCATCCATCATACCGCGATACTCTCCAGTACACTGATCTATATTTGTACCGTATCCATCAGGGAAGCACCTGAGAAAGAAATTGGGTCTTGGTCGACCGATGCTCAGTTTCAGAACAGACGTTATCACTCCATTTATGCAGTAAGCCAAAGTTAATCCATTCAGGTTCGTGATGATATCCGGTATTGTGGACTTTTCCCTTCTGTTGACGATGAACTGCAATATGAATACTATGCTTGGTACAACCGTAATGAAAACGTAGAGATAGCGTTTCGGTATTATGCTGTCTACTGATGGGTAGCGATAGTACCACATTTCATCTTCGTCGATGTGTCGAATTACTGGTACAAGCCTATCGAGTTGCCTGCAAAAAATGGCAAGTTTAGTCTAAAGCTTTTAGAAATTGCCTCATTTTATTTTAAAGCATCATTAAATATTTTTACTGACTCCATTCAAATTACCTGTGAGAAAAGCGAAATAATGTGATTTCCAATTGAAGGTGTTTTCATGCATGAATCTTAAGTCACCATTCACAATGTTCATAACATTTGTTTTGATTACTAGAATAGTATGATAAACACAGAAATGTTCCCATTTCTAAAATCTGATAGAACTGACCGATACTTGATGAAAAACCGCGACACATGTCGCGGTTTTGTAAACTCTCAACGCATTAAAGTGTGTTTTTTGAATATGTTCCCATTTCTTACGACTCCTGTAAGGGTCCTTTTCAAACATGTAGGCATTTATAATTATTGCCACAAACCGATCAGATTTTTATTTTATTTTATTTATTTATTAATTTGAAAATAGGATATCCTAATATAAATACAAGTCCAAAAATGGTAAAAATAATATATAAAATTTTTTAAAATATTAAAAAAATTCTTCTAACAATAAAATACGTTCAAATTATATATATATATATATATATATATATATATATATATATATATATATATATATATATATATATATATATATATATATATATATATATATATATATATATATGTATTCCAACATACCAGTCAACGAAAGTATAAACATCATATCTGAGAACCTAAAACACCAAAACATAGACAAAACCTACATTAACCAAATGGAACACAGTCTAAATACAATACTTAATCAAAATTATTTCGAATCTGAAGGGAAAATTTATAAACAAACAGATGGACTAGCGATGGGATCTCCACTATCTAGCATTATATCCGAAATATACCTACAAACCATAGATGAGAAAATCTTAACAATAATAAAAACACATGATGAAAAAGGAGAATGGTTCAGATACGTTGACGATGGACTGTACATATCACAAAACAATAGAATAAGAATAGAACAAATAACAAAAGAAATTAACGAAATAAATCAAAAACTATGTTTCAGCATTGAGGAAGAACACAACTCAAAACTTAACTACCTGGACATAACCATAGGATATAACCACAATAAAACACAATTTCAAATGGCAATATACAGGAAACCTACACAAACAAGCTCCACCATACCCGCAAGTTCAAACCATCCACCATCACACAAAATGGCTGCCTATAACGCATTCATATATAGAATGTTGAGGATACCACTCAGCAATGAAGCCCGAAACAAAGAACGGAAAATCATATACCAAATTGCGAACGAAAACGGATACACCCAAAAGACAATAGATAAACTAGAAAACAGAATCAAACAAAAAATACAGAACAAGGATCAAGCTACCCCAACAGACAAAACAACACAACGATGGACAGCATTTACATACGTAGGACACCAAACCAAAAAACTAACAAACATCTTCAAACCACTGAACATCAACATCACATACAAGCCGAACACGAAGATAACACAAAAAATAAACAACTATGAAAAAGAAGAAGACAAAGACCAAAACGGGATATACAGTATACAATGCTCGGACTGCAACAAATTCTATATCGACCAAACCAAGAAAAAACTGATCCAAAGGTACAATGAGCACAAAAAGGCATACATAAATCCAACAGTACCTATATAAATCAAACCTTGCAACACACGCCATACAAAACAAACATAATTTCTCCCCACCAGAGAAAATAAAACTAATAAAACAAATCAACAAGGGAAACCGCATGGACATTTGGGAAAACTTGAACATCCATAAATTCAACAGTCATAAATCACTTATCGAGGAACAAGTACAAATCAAAACACAACAAGATCTCACATTCAATATATTAAACAAAACCATACACATTCCTAGAGAAGATCTAACACGAAGAAGAGTACCTGATGCAGAACAAATACAGGCAAATTTACCTAAAGTACCTGAAATACCTGAGTTAAGACGCTCTGACCGTATAAAGAGACAGACAACAGGATAACCAGTTTGAGGAGTGCCAGATGATGACAGTACTACCAACTGTCGAAAGCGCTCGCAGATAATTAATAGAAGATATAAAGCTTCAAATCCTTTTTGTAGAATTTAATATTGAAATATATATATATATATATATATATATATATATATATATATATATATATATATATATATATATATATATATATATATATATATATATATATATATATGTGGAATTGATTGGTGGTTCTTGTGTTGTAGTCATGAATTTTATTATTGTACCTAATGAAGGAATCAGAATATTCTGGTGAATTTCTGGTTATTTTATAAATAAATATCATACTTGAGTAATACCAGTCTATACTGCTACATCATACCACTCAGCTTGTATTGAATGGGAGGTATCTATTACATTTCAAGATTCTTAAACCTCGATTTTGCAGTTTCTGTAACTTCTGTATATTGTTTTTATCTTAAAGATAAAGCAGAGTGGAACAAAAATCAAAATGGAGCTGTATAATGGTTCTGTATATTGTTATTTTTGAAAACATGAAAACTTCCGATGAAATCCTGAAGAAAAAAAAAATGTTTTTTTTTTATATCATCTTACAAATGTAGTCATAGTTTGCATTGAGTTCATCCAACACGTAAATACTTGAATTCTGACACCCATTCAATTTTGTCTCCCTCCACTTCGAGTTGAAGCTTTTCATAGTCAAATAATTAATATTTTCGTTTAAATATATTTCAATTTTAGACATACTCACAGAAAAAATATCCAAGCAATCAGACGAAATGTTACTGAAACAAAAAATTCAAGTATTCCAGTTCCGTCCGCCATGTTTTTGAAATTTTGTACATTATTGACACTTTAAGAATTCACTGCATGAGGATGTAAGTCCTGAATAAGAAAGGGTGTGAAACACTTTAAAAATTTTGATACATATTTCCAAAAATGAGGTTAGCTTTCAATCAAGTTGACAACAACTCTCTTGACTTTCATTGAAAAAATCAAATTGAATAATGTACTTCAAGTTATACCGGGAGAATTTAAAAAAAAGTCACTTTTGAGTTGATAATTAATTTTCTAGTTCTCCCTTTTGGATCAAATTTTGTGTAAAAAATGGAATTAGGTGCTCAAAAACACTTGAAATGTTCACGGTGGCATACGGTGATTTTACTCTGAGTCAGAAAAATAATCACAATTGGTATAAGCTTTTCACAGGAGGTCGAGAAGAATGACGACAATCACCTTGGACGCCTCAGCACATCGACAGCCAATGAAAATGTTGAAAAAGTGAAGAAAATTGTCAGTATTAGAGAAGTTGCTGAAGATGTAGGCATATCGGTCGCTCCAAAATTGCTGAATTTTGACAAAAAAAGAGTCTCACGTGGGTTTGGCTCAGGAATTTTTGAATGACGTCAACGGCGATCCAGATTTGCTTATAAGGATCATAGCTGGTGACAAATCATGGGAATATGGTAATGATATCGAACTCAAAGCCCAATAGTCCCCATGGAAGAGCCCAGAGAGCCAAGACCATAAAAAGCACGCCAAGTTCCATCAAATGTAAAGGTTTTGCTGACTGTATCATTCGATTACCGGTTACTGTATAATTCAATATACGTAGGAGTGATAGTTGCTTCAGATTGCCTCTTTTATCCAGTTCATATCTGGGGATGATCTATATTTTCTTATTTTTCGTTATATTTGTAAATTTTTTCTTTGTTTTTTTGTGAGTCTTCCAATATCTATTGTACTATCAGGCAAGTAGAATTTTTTTTATATGAACAATGATATCTCCAAAGAAAGCTTTTTCCATAAATTCCAGGCTTATAGACGGGATTGAAGTAACTAGGTTCAGAATTGTCCTTCAAACTGTCTTTTTACCGTTGATGAGAAGTTGAAAACGACTGTTTCCACCCAAAATCCTGGGTCCAGGTTGACAGTAGAAGTGATTCTTGTAAACAGATTTATCTAATTATGAGACCTTTCCAATGACTGGTATCTGTTTCAGTTTCCAATTGAATAGGTGATGTGCAGTGTGAAACAAAAAAAAATTCTAAAGGAAAATAGATGATAGACAGTTTCTTCTAGTTTTTATCTTGAAGAGTTTCCATTCATATTTGGTAATTTTGTTTTTAGGAAGTTTTATTAGGTATTTCTGTCAAGTCGCTTTCCTTCACTCTTCAATCTGTATGAAAACCGATCCAAAAACTGTCGAATTTATGACTCAAAACAAAACAGCGCTCTTTCGATATGCCTTAGATTTCATCAGTAATACTAGTCAAGATTCTGGTTTTCTGTTGGCCCAATAGATGGCGTCTTCTGGGTGACATCTTCATTCCCTCCTACTCCTGAATGGTTCCTTGGATATAATGAAGAAATATAACCTACAAATTTAGTACAAAGTTCGTGCAATCAAAAAATGTTAGTAACTCATTAGGACACTGGACTTTCAGGTGTTCTTGAATGGCAAGGGGAGTTTTGTAGATGGCTAAAAATATTTAATTTTATTTCTTCCACTTACCTCGTGTTCCGGTTTCGATGCTGATAATCAATTTCGTGTTTTACATTATTTTATTTAGTTCAACTGTAGCTATAAGCATTTCTTTGGAATTTTACAAAATTACTGCTTTACTTTAAATTTTGAAATATACTTTTATTGTTCAGAATTACTTAAGTGAAATACACGTATGTAGTTTGAAATCTGCAAGGGGAAAGAAATACCGTAACCATGGTTTTTTTTGGTGGGCTGATGCCTTTGGAAAGTGCCTGGATGACTCATCGGTGTCCAACTACTGTCCTGAACGTCTCTTGTTGTAGAGGATCCTCTTTTCATCACAGGTGACGATCAGATCCATAAAATATTGATTTGGTTGCTCAAAAGCAAAAAAAAAATGGACAATTTCTGTTGATCGTTCAAATCGTAGGACACCCCTTTTTGGACTTTTTTTAATATGTTTTAAACCATCAAAAACCGCGTAGGAGAACAATCTTAATTTCATTAATTCAATTCCACAATGGACACCAATTTCTTGGATATAACTCTTCATTCATGAACAGGCGTAATTAAATAATTCTTTGTTGGTGACTTTTCAAAATGATAATCATTTAATAGAGCTTCCTTGCGGCACGATTCAAGGTGATTGGATACAAAACACCCAAAATTTACTAAATCATTTATTTCATTCAAATACTTCATTATCATTTCTCTTTTATATAAGTCAGCTCGACTGATTCATAATTGACCAGCACTTCGAAACACTGTACATAGATAATCAATGCATTTATTTATACTCTCATGTCTCAATAACTTATAAAAAATCAGTCGCCCAAGTATCTGCAACACATGCCAATAGTCAACAAAACAGTACACACTTTTCGCTAATACACATTTTTTCAAAGAAGTAAATGCAAAGTGTACCTAATTAACAATATGTCACAGAACATACACCAGCACATAACCTCACGTATTCAGAGCTATTATTAAATCACTATGAAGTCATCATATCACTAGGAGACGAATTATTTACATTGGGCCCTTTCAGAGAATCGTTTATGTCCCTCCTGAACATTGACAAGTTTTGAGTGAACCTGCAAACGAAAATAAATGAGTATATCAATATTTATTCACTACTGAAGATAAGTAGCATATACAAGGTGAGTCACAAACTCAATCAGAAATGAGTAAGGGAGCAGTAAAAATATCAGTAAATTTAAAAATATTGATGTTTACACAGTACGTCACTTGAAATTCAATCAAAATACGAGAAAATGCATAATATATAAATGAAGGATTTTTATTCCTTTAATTCTTTGGTAAATGGACTCTTACAGGTTTAGAACTTGTCGAATTATTAAAACAAAAACATTACATATTTATTGAGAGATATAACAGAAAAAAATACAATAGAATATAGTATCTAAAATAAAAATTGAAGCAAACAAATACAGTTTTTGAAATTCGCGATTCAGGAGTCATATTTGATCATAATTAAATTTTACACACTCCGTAGTTAGCAAATATTTTCAATTATTGGGTTTTATTTCTAAAAATACTAAAAACCTATCTGTTATGGCTTTCAGAACATTATATCTATCATTGGTATATTCGGTTATTCAATACGCCTCACCAGTGTGATCACCATATTATCGAACTCACATCAATTGAATAGAAAGAGTGCATAGAACATTTCTGAGGTGTATAGCATTTAAAATGAATCTGCGATATGGTGAATACGATTATATACAAGTTATGCAAAATTTGAATAGTAGTAGAACAAGATCTGACTTGAGTACTCTCTATAAGATACTATCGGGAGTGGTAGATTGTCCTTCACTGTTCCAGTCAATTTATTTTAAAGTTCCAAACAGACCTATTCGAAAGTCTGGATTATTCAAAGTTCCCTACCATCGCACAAATTATGGTTATCACAGTACTTTGTCACGTTTTGTTAGATTTGGTAATGAATATTGTAAGAGAGGTTTAGAATATACTGGACAAATATCAAATTCATTCAAAACCAGTTTAAATAGTGGATACTAGTACAAAAAAGGGAAAGAATATGTGAATGGAATCAGCTTTTTTTTTGACTTCATGAGATTTGATTTGAATGAATGATGTATCTTACTTAGAATTTGAAGGTAGTTCATAACATTTTCGTGACACAAGGAAAGTTGTAATGTAGAACCATTAATGAAATTAGACTCGCACATTCAAAGTGTAGCGGAATCATTGTTCAAGGCCTTTGAATGAAATTGAAAAAGATGACTAGTCGCAAACTCATGACAAAAAAACAATTTTTTTGGTGAGTTTTCAACTCTAATGTATCGTCAACCACGACCATCATTTCTTCAACTATTTCTAGTCTAGTACTGCTCAGTCTTGGTAAATCACCTCGATTTTTCCTTTGCTGAAAATGGACAGTCCCTTTTGCTTCACGACTTTCCCAAACAAACAAAAAAAACTTACTTATCCCTATTTTTGGTAAGCAGGTTCCTCTCGATACCGTCCATGAGATTCTCGAACCACTGAGCCATGGCCGCCTGCTTATCGGGGGCTTGACTCCTGATTATGTTCTCGCGCATTTGGCTGAAGTAATCTTCGTTGAGGAGAATGAGTCCCAACAGCGGTCTCGACATCGACCACTGATTACGACAGTCCTCGAACATTATCACATTCAAAACGGTACTGAGAATTTGCTGCAGGATCTCCGGGTGCACCTCCAATACCTTTAGGAACACATCATTGTTGGGTGCCATAGGAATGCGCTGCTTCTTTCCCGGGTAAACTGTCAAAACATAAAATGAAGAGTCAGTAATAAATGATGATTCGTTTTTTTTTATCTCTGTTTCAGTGAATTTTTTGTGGGTAATATTTTTTATTGAATGATGTAAAGCAGAGGTTCTCAAATTTATTTTGTCTAGCGCCCCCCAAATTTTTTTACTTCACTACATCTTAAGAATCACAATCACAGTCATTATTTTAATAATTGAATTATGTGTGTCATTGAAAATAAGACTTTCTGATGAGGGTAATGTAAAACACCATTTTGTAATATTAGGAAAACTTTTATTCATGTTATTAAAACAAACATTTCAATTTGAATTTTAAAATTTTTAACAAATTTGTTAATATCAGTCTCGAATTTACTCGAAAACAGTCGTAAGTCACCGCGTTCGGTAATATACAACTGATTTCTCTTTTTAGTTAGCAACGTTGCCACAGCACTAAATCCACGTAAACACAAATACGCTGATGGGAATGCTTTCAAAAATCATTAAACGGTGGAGACCAGAATCCAGGGTAAAATTGTGGGATTGGCTTTTGTAGCCAAAATTTTTGGTATCCATTTTTGAATTTCATCTTTATTACCTCGTTCGGTATTAGTTCTATGAGTAAACAAGCAAGTCGTCGTTGATGAAGCATACTGCTGACAAATTAGGGAAATTGCGAAACTCACGTCTGCCAATATTATTCTTGTATAAGAGGAATTTGGCTACAAAGCAGCAATGACATTTTTTATTTTAATCAAATTCAAGTCGTCACCTTGAAGTTGGAGATTGACATCATTAAATAATTTATACAGGTCAGTCAAGTATGCAATATCATTGTTTGAAGTGATGAGGTTGTCGTGCAATTCTTTGTCTTCGTTTCCCAAGAACTCTATTACAGAGTCAAATAGATTGTAAAATAGAGTCAGACAGTCACCTCTTGATAACCAACGCACTTCTGTGTGAAATAGCAATTGGCTGAAATCTTTCATCATTAGCAACACAAAGCTGATTAAATAATCAGTCATTTAAAGAGCTGTTTCGGATTTTATTGACTGCTTTGATGATATATTGCAGTGATTGAGAGAGGCACTCACTCAAATTTTTCGCAACAAAATGTTGCCTATGAATGGCGCAATGTACAGAGAGCACATCTGGAATTTTATTTTTTAAGTACGCTATGAAGCCTTTGTGACGTCCTGTCATAGCCGGAGCGCCATCCGTAGCAACTGATATAATATTCTTCAGTGGAATTCCTTTCTCATCACAAAATTTTTCCAGTGAATTATAAATGGTTTCTCCTTTTAGGAGCACCGTGTTAGGAATCACACGTTAAAAGGTAAGACCTCGTTAGTCCTTAGCTCGCACAAGTTTCTCAACTTCTGAGAGTTGTCGTTCGTATGGGGGCGGCAGCTGATTAACAGAAAAACAGATTTTTTAAAAACAGATTTTTGTATCCGTATCTAAATTTCTGGCAAATAGTAGTTACCACATAACTATGTTTGCAGATGATACCACAATGACAATCACTGGGTCTACACTGGAAGATGTATTAACAAGAGTCAAAGAGGTTATTGATAGATTTACGTCATGGTGTGAATGCAATCATTTGATATTAAATACCTCCAAATCTGTTTTGATGAAATTTTACAATAGAAAAAATAACATTCCAGATGGAGTTGATATAACTGATGGAATAGCCATGGCACATGATGTTAAAATTGTGTGGTAGAGATTTTAATAGAATATGTGTTGCCCAAAAGCGCATTATAAGACTGATTTTTTATATGGATTATCGTGATAGCTGCAAACCTATTCTTGCAAGGGAAAATATATTATCAGTTCCATGCATATATATATATATATATATATATATATATATATATATATATATATATATATATATATATATATATTCAAATGTGTGACTTATGTAAGAAATAATCTTGCATCTTTTGAAACGAATTGTTCTACTCATAATTATTATCATACACGTCATGGTGGTATGTTAAGGATACCCTCACACAAATCAAATAAATTTAAAAATTCTCCAATATACAATGCTATCTCACTTTACAATGAATTACCTGATTCAATCAAGGAGTCAAAATCATATGAAATCTTTTTATAGTTTAAAAGACTATTGGAGTGATAATTCCTGGGAATAATTCCCAATGTGATACAATATATGTATTTGTTTTTAAATTGTAACATTTATATATTGGGTGCCGTGTTTTATGTTTTTATACTTATATTTTATCTTTATTCTTCAATTTGTTATTCAAGTATGACTAACTATTATATTTATTCTTAATATGTATATAACATATATTACAATTATTGACTTATCATATGTACATTATGTACCGATAATGGTTAATAAAATTATTATTATTATTCTCTCATTTTTAATAAACCTCACGTATGACAACAACAATGCTTCATTGGTTGGTAAATTGGACTCATCAAAGGTTAATAAATATTGTTTCTCTATAGCAGGGTTTCTGAAACATATTGTACCACGTACCCCTATTAGACCTTCAAGACCACGGCGAACCCCTTTGAAAAAATGCTAACTATTGATAGATATTGGATTAAAAAATAATATAAAAAAGCTATAGATACATATGTTTAGAATTAGGTAATAAAACAAATGAAATATTTTATTTAAAAAGAAATACTACAATAGTTTATTTTATTAAAATATAAATAAAAAAGCATAGATAGGTACTTAAATAATATAATTATAATTAATCCGTCTAATGCTGTCATAGTGGTCGTTTTGGTTCACACGTTTTGATGCACGCTGGCGGGTACGTTAATGTGATGAGTGGGCTCGTTTTTTGTCACAAATGGAGTCGATTTCTGTATTTTCTATTTATCATGACCAGGTTTGAAAACCCACTCTCACATAGGTAAGTTGTCAAGAAGGACAAAAGAAACTTAACTGCTTTACCAAAAAGCTCAGGATATTCTTGATATCTTGCTGCCCCAAAAATCAATGAAAGACATATTTTTAAAATCACTTTGATTTTACGCCTAGCCGCCGCCATTATGTTAATTTTATGACTCAATGACGTACCCCCAGTGGTTCGCATCCCCCACTTTGAGAAACCCTGCTCTTGCTGCTTGAAGAGTTCGCAGGCTAACATAGAGAAAACGTTTTTTCTTTTATAACATTTTTAACGGAATTTAACAAAAATTAAATAGTTACTGAACGTGGGCAGTTTCTTTGTATGGTATGAGGGCCGTAGTCTAATCATTATTTTCCAGATATTAGTCTGTTCGGATTAACTTCGTATAGACTATACAAGTATTTTGAATATGAAAGTTTTTGAATACAATACTAGTTTCAGAGTTAAAATTTCTATATGCATTTTTTTCAACTGGTTCCATTTCAAATGACAGAAATTACTACAAAGTTCTATCTTGTGATTTATCATTGTTATAAGATGTTATTATAAATGACTATATGTGTTGAAAACTTAATTTAAACCAAGAATGGTATGAAAAATTTGCAAAATCTTTGTGATTGGAAAAAATAATAAAAAGACTTACCTTTTTGTGTCAGTTGTTTGAACAAATAAGACACTATATGATCCAAAGTGGCACAACACCCCGTACACACCATCGTATCTGAAATACATGAAATTTGCTGAATAAATTTCAGAAAAAGTCCAACACCAAAGAGTATCACACAATATGAACAAATAAAGCAATTCAGTTAATAAAATCCGTATTAACTTAATTATTCCAAACAATTATTCTAATTTACATAAAGGAGAGTTGCCTTGCATGTGAATAATTATGCTATTAGTTTCAATACACAATACAATAGAATTCGTTTTGTAATAGTGATAATACTTGATTCGAGTTGATTTTTAATCTTCTATGTAGATTATCCCAACAGTGTGGATCAACCTTTATCCCATTGAGCTCATGAAGTTGTACATATTTTTTACCTCATATTACAAATTCATATAATGTACTGTTCTGACTATCTCAACAAAAAATTATATGTGATTGAGCCAATGCCTATTACTGTTCATTTGTTTAAAAGTACTCTCGCTGAACTTTATTTCTGATTCAGCCATAAACTAATTCATGCACATGTCATTTTTTGTATGTTATACATTCCAGTAATACCTTTCTGTTGTAATGTAAAAAAAATTATTCAAAATGAGCTCCTTATATAATTTTTGTAAGAAGACAACTTTTACCTTGAACTTTAATAATACATTACGAAAGCGTTCACCTCACGTCTGAGGAACAATACGGTTAGGATCATTCTTTTTAGTTTTTGCCTGGAAATTGTTTGAGGAAGGTCCATATGTAGAATTGGAACTTCTTGCATAAAATGAATCTAATCAGGTTAGCATCATCAGGAGAAGACTAAAACTAAATACTTAGGCTGTGCTAATATTTTTATATACATCTGGATAACCCATCATATTTTGTTATTGATGCTAATGTTAATTACGACCTGTTATCTGTAGAAAATACAGGAAGAAAGTAGTTATTAAGAAAGATAGTGATTTACATTAGAAACGATAACAAAATAACACAAGTGATACTAATACTATACAATACTAGAAATTATTTTAATAACCCTTATTTGGTGGCTTGTTCAGATTATATAAAAACATTAACACAGCCACAGGATTTAGTTTTATTCATTTCCTGATTATTTTAACTTGGTTAGCCAAAAGTGCGTCGAGGAACAGTATTTCTGTTTTGTTCATTACAATAATAACTGATGGAATGATGGTTTTCATCAGTACCGGATTATAATATTGCTAGGAATCGCACGTTAAAAGGTAAGACCTCTTTAACCCCATAAGGTTTGTCGTTTGTAAAGGGGCATCAGCTGGTCATCAGAAAAACAGATTTTAATAGATATGAACTAATTAGATTCAAATAATTCAACAGAACTGTTGAACTAACTACCATAAATCTCAGAAACTGAAAAATATTCCTAATTTTTATTCTTCACTTTAGTTATACGAAAAAATAGTGAGCACAACACCGTTTCTATAATTTCATCCGATTGTTTATTTGTGGTGGAAGCCACAAAAAGATCTGTAGAACTGTTCTTCAAAGTCAGATTTAGTCAGATCCACCTGAGTTATTCAATCTCAAATGTAACCGTTTTATGTTCCAGTTTCATTCCATCATGTATACTTTGAAAAAATTAGAGACTTGACAAACAACTCGCCCGAACAAAAATACTGTCAGTCAACGCTTGTTTCGCTGACCAAGTTACCATCATCAGGAGAAAATTAACACTGAAGAAGTGTTTTCACTATATTCATTTTACATCAGAGGCTTCAATTATACTCATCAACTTTTACTGCTATTCAAAAAAGTTTTCTGGGTGCACAGACAGACAGAAATGCAAGTGTTAATTATGGCTTCGCATTCGGTATACATACAAAACAATCTCCTATACATTCAACCCCAAGAAACATATGCATTGTTTTTGTCAAGATATAAAAACATAAATATGTTAGTAAAAATGAAATCAGTTAATATTTTTCAGGCAGATGAAATTGTTAATTGAGAAATATCCAGTTGATTTTTCATGCAAAATGATAGTGTTAGTCGCTAAATTAGGAATTGAGATTTGTGACATATATCTTATTTCTAAACCAAATATCTCTAGTGCAAATAAATTATTCAAATGTTCATTTCATACTGAAGACAAGCAAAGAAAATTCCCATTTAGTTTCAAAGTCTAGTGACACTACTCAGTACAATCAAGTTATTCAATTCAAATATCTTTTCCGAGAATTCATTTTGCCTTCAGTAATAAATCAACAGTAATAAATTAACATTAGCAGTTTCGTCGGTGACAACTATAACCGAAATTGTAACAATTTCACCTACTTGGAATGCAACGAAACATACTGTGTACAGTCAGAGACGTTTGAACAGCAGCAGACCTGAACAAAAACATCAAAAACAACAACCTCAACTAAGGAATCTACAGGTTTGAAAGACTACTTCAAAAAAAATCAATGCAGACTTATGAGAACACACGCAAACATACCATGCATCAACAAAATACTTCAAGTCTGCATTGAAGTTTTTTCTGCATTTTCTTTATTTGCATTTGCTGTGTCCCTGTACTGTACAGACCTGTAAAATTATTTAGCTGCCCACCTAAGGCCGTTAGTCCTCCTGATATCGATGACAGGACATAAAGGAATACTTGTGGCTCTAAATTCGCCAAGAACGTCATATGATCCTGAGCTAGACACTCCAGCAAAACGTAGTACGTCTGAGATACTTTGGGATAATCCTGCATTCAAAAAAAAGCAATTAAACAACATGGAGTAGACTTTTGCTATAAACATATAATGTAAGGAACGTTTAAGGTGAATTTAGGCATGCTCGATTAGCAAGTAAATATTAACATATAGGAAGTTACATCATAATTATACATTCAACTTCCCACTTTCCAATTGACATGTTCAGACAAAAAAATTAATATTATCAAGCAACAAATGACAGATAGAAGTTGGACAACTTTAATTGGACAACCAAATTTCTCACTAGATTACATCTTAAATATTTCAAAACATTGTCATTTCCTTCAGTTGGCAATTTTTTTTTCTAAAATCAATTTCATACACATACAAAAACATAAAAGTTTGAAGGTTCAAGTACTAGCATATTATTTTAATATGAGTTTTTCATTGCAGTGACTGGAGAAAAATGACATATATACAAGGAAAGTCGAAAAAAACATAACTTGAGCAGAAATTTTGAGGTTATAACACATTTATGATGACAGGTTCTCTTGTTGTCGTTCTCGAATACTGTTGGTTTCTGATATCGTTACCAAAGTCTATTCATTACACTCTGTGACAAAAGTTAATTTCTTACTCTAATCTTATCAATATTACTGAACATTTCGCCACACCTGCATAAACACATTCAGTTTCCAATTGAAACAGCATCAATGAAACTGTTGCATTATAAAAACTAACTGCAGCAGGGCACGACAACATATCCGTTAGACATAATATTAATTGAAAAAAAATGTTATTTCATCTGGTACATCATCTGGTAGTATATTTATGAAAACATTGGCAGATAAACATAAATGAAATAAAAAAAGGTTAGTATCAATGTCAGCTTCATTTATATTCACAACAATGTAAGCAAAGTGCTGGTAATATTCACAAAAAACCGTTACTTACCAATAGATCTGACTGGGGAGTGGACAACAATAATTTTACGAAAATATTCAAGGCATTGTCTAAAGCTTCATCGCCGTATAGTCTAAAAACTCCAAAATTCACATAGCTTCCGCATAGAGCAGCTTTGAGCATGGAAAAACATATCGAAATGCCCTTCAGCTTAAGGGGATATGTTTGCTCTTTTGGTACTTCTACATTTAATATCCTACTTCCTGAAAAAATATTAAATTGTGGAAAATCCTACACATTCAAATTGATTCAAATTCAAAATTAATTGTGATTGTGGAATATCCACTTTTAACTCTCTTGGAACAGAAGATTTGATGGGTATATTGAAAAATTTTTCTATATACAAGGTATGTAGAAAAATTAAGGTGAATGTTCAAATTTCGCGGGCTACTTACATGCGATAGGCGATTTTTTTAATTTTTCATGTTGTTACACTCGTCACGAACATATGTTCACAGTTTCAGCTGTTTAATATGTTTGGTTTGTTGGTGTTGAGGCACAAAAGTTAGAAGTGTTTTCGAACATACCTCGTGTTAATATTGATCTCAAATGATACAATAATGCCATGGTACAACTGGGAAATTCCCAATAACTGTTTGAAGAGATTAAATTTCAAGAGCGAACTTTTGTAACTTTTCAGTTAGGAAGTTGCTTTGTAATTTACACTTGAATATCAAGAAATGATGCTAAATATTTTTCATCATCTGTTTCCTGAATTTGAAAGTTATTATTAATTTGAATTGATCCTTAATTTGGAGCTAAGAATCTGTTAGTTCTAAGAAGATTTGAAATCATTTTCAATTTCTTTTTTGGATGATTCCAGATTTCTGCCTGGTATATTATAACATTATCATCAGCTTAAGAGTGTATATGCCCTACCATTTTCATATTGAAGAGCTAATAGCTACATCTTTCTTTAGGGAACTCGAAATTCATTTTTTTTTGTTCAGGACAGAGTTTTATCGTCGTTGACATGTTGAATTCTACAGCCTAGATAATTTTTTAAAACAGTTCTTCGTTAATCAACCACAACAGCAACAACATAAACATACATAGACATATTAAAAGAATTAGACAAAAAAAGATGTCCAATTGGAATATACTGCGATCTGAGCAAAGCGTTTGACTGTGTTCCACACGATTGATTGTTACAAAAGCTGTGGATTTATAGGATTTATTTATTTATTTCATCAGAGGAAATACACATCAATGGTTTCGGTCTTATCTTGATGGTAGAAATTAA
This sequence comes from Leptinotarsa decemlineata, assembly GCF_025532065.1. NCBI lineage: Eukaryota > Metazoa > Arthropoda > Insecta > Coleoptera > Chrysomelidae > Leptinotarsa > Leptinotarsa decemlineata. The sequence continues at coordinate 8,854,312 of NW_027412690.1, forward strand.
TATGTTCAGATATCTCACATTAAGGATGATGGACAAAACAGCATACACTGCTCAGATTTGATAACGATAAGTGTAGGGGTACCGCAGGGAAATGTCCTTGCACCTATATTGTTCTCGTTATCGATAGCAGATATTGTTAAATACCTAGATGAATACCTTTCCTTAGATTTAAAAAATATGTGAAATCTATTTTTATTTATAATTAGTTATCGGTTCTACATATACTGTTTATTTAGTTTTTTGTTAATATTCATTACTATATAGTGTAATGTACTTAGCATTTATATTTTGTTTACTCACTATTTATTTATTCTGTTTGTATTCCTATTTGTGTAATAATAATAAAAAAATAACAAACTAACACTTTACGCAGATGATCTGTCGATCCTAGTAGCAGAAGACTCCTTAGAAGCCATCTAACAAAACTATATAATAATATATTTATTGATTTCTTTAGGACATCCCAATATATATACATTATTTTTAAAAATATTAAAATAAATGACATAAATAACAAAAATGATAGGACAGAAGAAAAAAAATAAAAATCATTTTTCAATGATTCCAGAATGGTTTCAACATGAGGATATACATAATAAATATATTACAAAACAGAAAAAAAGAAAATCAAGGATGATATTATATAGTTCATGAGAGTTTTTCTGAATTGCAAAACATTTATTGAATCTTTCAACGAAAGTGGGAGTTTGTTACACTCATTGAAGCCTTTATAAAATAAAGACTTCATCGTACTAGTCAAATTAGTTCGAGGAAGGTGGAATTTTTGGCAGCTACTCGCTCTTGCTAAGTGATTATAGATTTGAGATTTATATATACAGAATTCTTCAAAATAAGTTGGAAGCAAGTTATGTGTTAGTTTGAAAATGAATATCATTGCTATCTTGTACAGTCTCTGGGAAACAGACAGCCACTGCAATGTACTCAACATATTTGATATACTGGAATACCTATTCACTTGTAAAATAATCCTCATTCCACGATTCTGTAACTTTTGTAAAGCCGATACCTTATTTTGGTCAAATGAGTATAAGAGACTAGCACAATAATCAAAATGGGGTTGGATTATACAATTATATAATGTGATTTTTGAGTACATCGAAAGCTGAGATGAAATTCTTGGGAAAAAATATATTTTTTTTGTATTTTTTTTAAATAAATAATCAAAATGAGCATGAAGAGATAAACAATTATCCACCATGGAACCTAAGTATTTGAATTCACTTACGAACTCTATTACATCACCTGCAATTTGTAATCTTATGTTGAGATTGTTGATGAGTGATAGCTTATAACCAGTTGATAAGATCATATATTTTGTTTTGGAGGTGTTGACTTTTAGTTTATTGCGATTCATGTACTTGGAAAAATTTCTTAGTTCATTATTCATTTGATCAGCTACTGTTCATATATTATCTCCTGAAATTAATAACAAGTTGTCATCTGCAAAAAGGTTCATGAAATCACAACAATGGACGGTATCTATATCATCAGGTAGATTTATTATAATATAGGACCCAAAACACTCCCCTGAGGTACCCCGAAAATGACATCGCGAGATGATGACACTGAATCATTTATTTTGGTTACCTGTTACCGTTGTGCTAAATAATCAGTCAGCCATAACAAAACAGTTTTTCTGATACCAATACCTTGCAGTTTATTTAGTAATATGTGGCAATCAATTGTCTCAAAAGCTCTTTTAAGATCTAAAAATACGGCTATAATAATGTCCCTTATCTATTGATTCTTTCCATTTTGATATTGTGACTTGTAATGCAGACTCACATGAATTGTGTTTTCTGAAACCTGACTGATATGTTAGTAAAATATCATTATTTTCTAGATATTCAATGAGTTGATTATAAACTGCGAGTTCTAATATTTTTTCAATACAAGGCAAAGTGTTGATTGGTCTGAATTCCCAGGATTCATGTAACAATTTAATGACAAGAATTATACTTTGGTTCTCAACAAACAAATTATATGTCAATTCTATTGAAACAAATTTTTCAATATTTCACTGTAGACAAAAGAGAATGGAAAACATAGAAATTAAAATGGGAGAAGTAAAACTAAAACAATGCGAAAACATAAAATTTTCAGGTATAATTATGAATGACACATATGGAATCTTATTATGGGGTTCATCAACAGCAGCTCAGAAATTATTTGTACTGCAGAAAAAATGCCTTAGAACTTTATTGAATAAAAGTCAGAGAGAATCATGCAGACCATTATTTGCCAATCTGAAAATACTTCCTTTCTCTTGCATGTATATTCTAGAAATATCTTGCTAAATTTTTAAAAATAAAAAAGCATTAGCACTCATAGTAATGATCACAGTTATTCAACTAGTTTTAACCACCGTCTAAAAACACCTCGAAATAATTTAAATGTAACTAGGGGACCTATCTCCGATGGCGTAAGAATTTACAATAAGCTCCCGGAATCAATTAAAAAGGAAACTACTGACTTCAAATTCAGAAAGCATCTCAAAACTTTTCTGTTGTCAAAAATGTTTTATAATATTGAAGAATTTTATTCCAGCTAATTGGATACTTTCATTCAATAATATATTTTAATTTACTTACTCTATTTTTAAAATTGTCAGTTTCAAATGTGAAATGTCTACCTATATGCAATTTGTGACGTGTTTTATATTACTTTCACTGTAATTTGTAAAACCAATGAATAAATTGAATTGAATGTGTGTAGCTACATTTTTTGGTCATTGGACAACTAAGAGAGTTTCAAAATCCCTAACAAAAAAGCTGAAACAAATAAAACATCACTTACCGTAACTACAAATAATTTTACTAGCCTCTCTAAATAATAATATACCATTTGGAGACGAAACATCAAACTGCAGCCTTTGTGATCTATTTTGTACTAATTCAGCAAACAATTTTAAAACAGGCGTCGTCACCTGAGGATCGTGATACCACAGTTCTATAGCCCGAAGCAATATAGGAGTATAATTCGGGTATCTAAAGAAAGTTAAGGAAAGATCACAAGAAGAATAAAATTGCTCATTAAGTTGACTAAAAAAAGGATACATCCAATCAAAAAGCATCATGTACGAAGTTTTTGTATTGAAAGAGAAGGCCAAGCCCCTCAAATCCCTCGCTAATCCTATCAGCGCTTTCTTTGCCTCGTCTGAAGCGAATACGGGTGTATCGGAAGATGCTAGTAGCGTTCCTATACTTTCAAAAGATGCTGAAATTCAAACATATCGTTTCATTCAAAATACAACTCTAATATTAAGTTTACTAACCTGTCAGCGGTAGCATAAAATTATGAAACCGGTCCTCGTCCTCTCCTAAATCCACCATCAACAACCTTCCGAGTGAGGTATAGAACATTGAACGACACCTCATCTCTGTGATGGCAACGGAGTTTCCTAGAAACGGAAAATGTTCGCTGGTATGATTGTTCAGCATAAACTGCACCTCATCGAGTTTAACCAGTTTCCTAACGCAGCTATACCCAACTGATAAATCATTCATCAACTGTAAAGTCTTGCTTATGATTTGTTCGCTGCTACCCCAATATTTGAGGTTGGTTATACTGAAAACAAAAACGTGTCCATCAGCTCATTCATAACTGAATTTGAACCAAAATCATAGTATATTACAACAACTACTCACATTTTCCTAACAAAGACACTGAGCACCGTAGCTTCATCATTGAGGCCCAAAGCCTCGGATAATCGCCTGTAGACTTTAGAGTTTTTCTGAACTTGATCGCCTACATAAATTTTTCGAAATTGTTCAAAGAAACTGAGCATAGCCAGTTCGAGTTTTTCACAGCCACTTTGTACTAGTCTTGAATCTGTAAGATTCATTAATTGTAACACTCGACACACCAACTCTCCGTCCATCGTATCGTGCTCTTCGTTACTGTTAAAAGACACCCTTCCTCCTATTGCCGAACCTATTATGTAGACGAGCCACGTCAACTGACCTGAAATAGTACAGAAAGATTAATGAAAATTTGAAGATTCAATTTAGAAAAACATAAGCCAGCCACATCATACATCTAAAAGATATCAAAATGAGCACCGGCGACACTGTAATTTTCTTTAGGTTGTTATTACGCTGTTAGTTGGCAACACCACAATACTTACATGGGGAATTCCCATAAAAGACCTCTAAAACAACGCATTTTAAACTTATGATTTCAACCTTTTTCTTCAAAAAAATATTTAAATACTTCAAAGGGAGGAGTGCGTTAATGCATTCAACATTTAAAGGGATTCGTTTCTATTTCACCATTTGGCAACATCGGTTATAGCTAATAAAGGACAATGAATCTGTTACCTGTATGAGACAAACAAAGAAGACATATTTCAGAGGCGTGCTGTTCTGTTTACTAATGTTCCGAGACATTCTGTGACATATGACATTTTGTGCACCAAACCTATCTTCCTCTATATTAATAAATAACAAAACAACTGTCGTTTATGTGGCTTGTGAAGGTTGTATTGCACTATAATTTATATTTTGCCTTAATTGTTGATTTATAAAGATAATTTTCCTTTTTCAAAGTAGAATATCTAGGTACGTATAAATTATTTCAACTTGATATAGGCGCTGTTGCCAACATGTGAATTAGAAACAAATCCCTTTAAAAATCAAAACCCAACATTTGAAACATCAATTTGAATACTTTTCGAAGTGAATTTGAAAAACTCATGAATTAAACTCAACTTTATTTTGTTCAAACTTACATATGCTGTAATAACCCAAATTGAGGAACATTCCTCATTGCTATAATAAATTAATTGAAAAAGTTCAACATCGTTTCCTAAAGTTTATTTACTTCAAATCTTATGGTATCTATCCTGATAGAGGTATTCCATATGAATCTCTTACCATAACATTCAATATTGAAAGTCTTGAATTACATAGAAAATTTGCTGAAATAATTTTTCTGTATAAATTACTGCACAACAATGTGGATGATATGGAGGTGTTATCTTTTATAAATTTCTGTGTGCCTCATTTTAGAACTAGAAGTACAACAACTTTTTACAGCCGACTGGCCAGAACCAATTTATATCTCAAGTCACCTATCTTTAGCATTTGCAATCATTTCATTTTAATTTCAAATTTGTGTGATATCAATTTTGATTCCCTAGAATATATTATTGACACTGCATCTCAGTATTTCATGGAGCTGATTAACGGAAAAACAGAATTCAAAAACAGATTTTTTAAACATCATTCATTTTCTCAAATTGTAACTTTGTAATTACAAGGATTGATATTACTTTTTTTAACATATTTAGTTAACCCTGTGAATGGTTTTTAACTGTTAGGTAATAAAGGCTATTATTATTATTAACAACTGAACTTCAAAAGACACTTCAATAATGTTTCTACAAAGGGAAGCAAAATTTTACGATTTATAATAGGAAATGGTAAAGAGTTTTCATGTAATACCCTCAAAACTTTATATTGTTCTTTAGTTGGATCAGCACTGGAATATGACTCAGATTTCTAAAGTATATATCCTTCAAAATGAAGTCATATTCCAACTTCAATTGTCAAAATACTTCAAATAATCTCAATTCAACTGAACTTAGACTAACTATGGTTCCAACACACCAATGTCCAGATGCATGAGATGGTTTAATAAGAATAATGCCGATCCCCTTGGAATTGAAAAAATCTCTTAGTGACATAAGGTTAGGTTAGGTTCTTTTATAATATGTAACTTCTTAGAATAGTAGTTCACTGTTATTTATTTATTTATTTTACGGGATCACCCCCATTTGAGAATAAAATTAACAATTATATAATAAAGTAATATACTACAGTACATTAACTTAAGTCATTATAAAATACATATCATAATACTACCATGCAGTTAAGAGATTGTTTTTGAATTTGCTGAGAGATATACCAGTTACTTCCAATTTTCTTTCATTAATAAGTCGAACTGTACGATCAACAGGGTTATGTAAGCCATAATTTTTGGAATGAAACCGTAAGTGAAACAAATCGCTGGATCTTAGAATTCTGTTTGGGACATTGAAATTAATATTTTCTAGAATTTCAGGAGCAACAATTAAGCCATTCAGTAACTTGCATATGAAAATTAGATCAAAGTTTTCCCTCCTTTTTCTCAAAAGATTGAGATTAAGAATTTCTAAAATGTTGCTATAATTATGGTCAATAACAGGTATACTCAATATACTATATATATACAATTAATCAATATAAAAAATATCTGCAAATCTACATGTAAGCCTTGACTTTCTTACCTTCCTGTATAGTGATCTCCATTTGCTGACTGGGACTGGCAAGAAGCTCCGAATATCTTCGCACAGCTTGATCAAATAGCTGCACGAGGAGCACACACGTTTTCGGGTACTCGCATCTGCCTATCACAGATAATTGCTCCAGCTGCTGCTGAACCATGCCCAAATCGTCCAATGGATCTTCTAGACCTTCTCTCACTACAACTGGAACGGATTCCAGGCGAGAGGTTATGTAAGCGTTGGTTACTTCAGGAGTGTACGTTTCCAGCAAGTGAGGTTCGCTTGCTTTCACATATGGTACGGAAGCTACCATTCTCTGCCAAAGGCTGAGAAGGTAGTGAACGCTGTTTGGAGCGAACTGCCACAACTGAAAGAGGAAACTTTGAATTTTCAAAACCGTTCTTCCGCTAACAGATTTAATTCCATCATATATCTTAAGTACAGAAAGGAAATAAAGACGATTTATCATTATTATTATACATTATTTATATAATGTAGAACAAGATAAATATTTTTTTCCTTCAGAAAATGTAAACTTACCCGCAAACTCTGAACAGTGAATTTTGCAATCAACTGTATTGCTTCAGGGTAATTTTCAACCATAACCAACTCTCCCAGTTGATAATTAGACTTGAGCCGTGCCAGAAGTCTGCAAAATTCATGATAATTCGCAGAATCACTCAAGCCTTGCGGATTTTGGAGTATATGTTTAACGCCGTTCACCAAATGGGCCAAAAATTTTGCTCTCTCTGTATTACTGAATAATGAACGCCTCACAGAAGCAATTTGCACCAAGCAGGACAAGGCCAGCGAGGACAGAGTATTGGGTAGCGAATGGAACATATCAAAAAACAGCTTGAGTGTGGTGAAGTCTAAAAACGCTGGTCGCCAACTCGTGGGTATCTGAACTGTGCATAAATCATCAGAGGATTCGTCTTGGGAAGTTCCGATAAAATCAAAAGTAAGGCAATTCTGGGCCAAACGTAGAAGTTGGGTCATTAATCCGTGCTGGCTTTCATCATTGAAATTCAAGTTTTTGCAATTTTCTCTGGCATTTCCAAGAAGGGTGCATGAAAGGCGAAAAATTTCGAATAGCTGAGTATCTCTGAAAGAGGAGGCAATTTTACGGTGCTTAGCGAGAGCTCTATTGGCATCTACTTCTGATATTTGGTTCATTTCACAAGTTAATTGAGAAAGCAGCTGGACTCCTATCATACAATGTTCTACAGAACCCTTGAAAAGAAATACATAAGTTATTTTCATCTGAATTAGTGGAGCAGGTCACTTTTTAAAACTTACTTGTAAGAATTTTCCAGTATCAGCCACAACATTCCTGAACACAAACTCGTCTTTATGGCTATCAAACCAGCCTAGCTTTGTAATTCTTGCAAACAACGTGACTAAGGCTTGTAGTACAAAATTTGGCAATTTAGGTCTAGTTGCCAAATAATTCAAGATATAATTACGTATATCTACTCTCTGCTGCAGACTTAACGCTTGGGCACTACGAGACACCAATTTGGTGAGAGTGGTGGCTGCCAATAACTGTGCATAGCAAGAATCTCCTCTATCGAGTAGAACTTGACAGTTGGTAAGGGCATCAGGGCCATCTTGAAAGACCACTAACGCTTTCTCTGCTTCTGCTCTGGCAGCAGTATCTTGAGATTCATATAACTGTTTGCATAAAAGTTCTATTTGTCTTATCTCCTGCAACAAACAATTTTGTATTATATACCTAAAAAACTCAATGTATTTCTCAAGTACTGTCATCAATATCGGAGGTATTTCTTACGACACTTAAGGAAAAAATACCAAAAACACATGATGAAAGCTAATGAATTTCAGAGATAGGGCATGTTGAGAGTCAGAATGAAAATGTACAAATATTTCAGAAAATATTGGAAATTGAAAGGTGTTACAAATACAAAGTAAAGTATTTATTGGTTCTTCATTAGATAATACAAAATGTGATATGATACCATATCAAATCAAATTATTCATCACAAAAAAATACATCAAAGACAGATGCATCTTTATCGGACTAGTCAGAAAAATGGAAGTTAATATACATTTCAGATGATTAACACAATTAAAATACAAGTGAAATTAAAGTTATAATTAAAATTAGTGAGTCAAAATTTCAAGAATTAATATGAGTAAGTCACAAATTTGAAAATTAATATTAAAAAACAAAACACATTTGAAAAGTTAAGAAACAAAAATACATTTGCGAAAGTTGAGAAACTCTTTTATACTATAAAATATTTGTTCTGTCAGAAAACTCTCGAGTTTAATGCTAAACGACATGTTAGACATATTACAGGTATCTCGTTTAAGCTAACAGATACATTGGAATTCATTATTCTGGCAGATTTGTAATCGTGAGTAACTTTGGTGCAGACTTCCTTTCATTCGTGTGTTATGCCAGTGCAAGTCCCCATTTTTCTTGAACCTGTTTTCATTTTCTTTAATATATGTAATTATTTGAAATATGTATGAACAAGTCCATAATATTGTAATTCAAGTACATTGAAAGAAACGGAGTCTCTGAGCTGCCTTATCATGTAACAACATGTGCTTAGTCTACTGAAATATCTATTAGAAAGTTGAATATATTCTTGATTTGATCATAGTAAAAGTATAGTATGCTACTTGGGCAGATAATCTATTCCACTGATTACGGCGCTGGCATTTGCTCGTGCCACAACTTATACACATCTTATGAAATAGCTAACTCACTGCACTTGTTGCACAATATATTATTTGCATATCATGAGATACAGTATTATATAATGAAAGTATGATGTCTTGTGTGATGAAAGAGAATGATTTTCAAGATACATATGGATTTCTTTAAAATGATTAGTAACTCATGAGCTCCATATCGTGTATTATGTTCATGTTGAGATGCATTTTTGGCATTATACATTTGAAATGTAAATATTAGTGTCTTGTGTTTTATACTGCTATGCCAATTGACTATTTTATTCCTAGTGAAGTGATATTTCAGATTTATCCATAATTGCCAAGATCCATATTGCTTTGTTTTCATTGAAGAAATCTGTTAAAAACACTTTTATTACTTTGAGAAACTTCAGAAACTTCTTGTATGAGGGTTGCAAAGGTTAATAAAAATTTTTTTGATTGATTTTCAAAGACAACATTAATGCAACAGTCATAACTAACATGAATTGTTACAACTCAAAAATGTGACTCAAGACTAGTACATGAATTCACCTTCAGTATATTATAATTCCCGAGTTGAAAATTCCTCTACATTATAACCATAATCTAGAAATTTTCTAATAATGAATGACTTTCAATTTCATAATTGAATTTTCTATATAATGTATTCATTGTTTATTGTGTAACTTTTGAATACTTAGCCACAAATAAAAGGACCATCTTCTGAATAAATTTCAAATATCTATATGATCGTTGCCTCTCTGAATAAGATAGCACAATGATAATCTGATAAAGGATGTTAGTGTGAGTACTTCAAAAACTGGTAATTACACTTTGTTATGAGAATTTTGTCAGACATTTTCTAAGAGAAGATACAATTATTGTATTTCCCGAAAACATAAACACACCTGCTCATCAGCCATTTTCAGCTGGGTTCATTTGTTTTCAGTGAATTTTATGTTTACAAAAAGCAGAACGGCTGCAAGGACTAGGGAAGCCGGATATTTGTCTATCACCTCACTCGCACAACACAGCACTCACTTCCACTCAAATTTACTCAAAAACACACCAGTTTCTTTTTTCTACGAATTGACATTGACTTTTCAGATGTCACTCGGATCTGTGTCTCAGGGAGACATGATTTATGGACCAAATGCACTGAGCTTCAGCAAGTTGTAGGCGTATTCGGGCATAGTATAAAGATAATATCTTTATAATATGATTCGGGTTCGTAGTTTCAACAATTCTAAATCGGTTCAGAATAGTTACTCAGCTGATTATTGAAAGCAGACTCTCGAAAAACTTTTCAACTGTGCGACTACATTTGAATAACCGTTCAAATAGCGAACCCGATAATGGCTATTGAAAATTTGAAAAAACAGATCGAAGATTATAAGCTTCGAAAGGATAGCTCAGTTTGGTCAAAGAACATATAAATGATGGTACATATGAACTCTATTCCTTTTGACCCCCGATTGAGCGGGCAGTGCAGTGCCAGGTCTTCTGTCATTAACAGATTATTCTTAGAAATATATTTCAAAACTAATGGTATAGGGATTATTTGAAATTTAGCAATTACTACACAATAAACAGAATTTGGCTAACACAAAAAGAGCTAACTTGTTCATTTTGAAGGTATATCAGTCGTTATTCTCGTTTCTTAAAAGTTGTTAAGACTCTTATATAGTTATCTTCTGATGTTGCAGGTTAGCGAAACGCGCATCAAGAAGCAATATTTTTGTCCTGGTTTGAGAAAAGAGTTTTTAATACATTCATTTTACGCCAGAGATTCCACATTTCACTTAAAAAGTCAGATTCATTTACACATGGTGTTTTATATCATCCAGAAGAGGTGCTCATACTGAACCATTACTTAAAACCAAATTGAGAGGAATGATATCAAATTATATTATTGTTTTCAATTGCCGGACAGTAACGCATTTGTGGTTTAGTCTAGCACCACTAATGAGGCCTATGGTGGGTCGGAACAGCGCTACTAGGAGTTGAATCATAAATACGTTTTGTTTGGGCTTTGGTTTTCATGTAGTGTTTAAAGTTTACAAAAGTAATGGTATTTATATTGATATGATTATGAAATAATACTAATAAAATGTATTGTTCCATAACAATGTGGAATGTTTGTAGTTTTCAGACATATTCTCAATCTACGAAATACTCTCGAAGTGATGTTCTCATAAGTACACTCATTTTGTACATTTTGAATATTCCTTACTTTTCTGCTTCTCTTAGCTTTTCACTAAATATTTTTATTGGCTTACCCGTCGACATAATCTTATATAGGTTATGTCGGTGGGCTTACCTGATAAAAAGGAAGGAACAATTAAGAACTTTTCTCTATTATCTCAAGGTCACGTCATAGAATTCCTTTCAGAATGTACTCATTTGGCAACGATTATGGACATGTCCATAACTAATGTTTCTGTGACCTATGTGTCCGAGGTGTTCAAATGTCATTTTAACTGTAAATTCAAATGATCCCAAATTCATCAGATATATAATTTGATTTCATCTCGGCAGGTTTTTAGGCTAACCTTTTAATAATTTCAACCAAACTAGCTTCCTTTTACAATGTTCAAGTTCACTAACTACTCGACGAAACTATTAGTTGACAGTTATCACCTCGAATTTCTCAAAAAGTTCGTGGTTCTGATTCTGTTCCGTGTTGAGTATCTCTTCTTAAGGTATTTTGTGTTCGGATATCTAAACCCCCATTTTTGTTGAATACCAGAACTTTGATCAGAAAATATAGATGGCACTGAAAATGAAATCATCGTAAAAAACCTGCCCTCTTTTGGAAGGAAGATTGAGCATTAAATATATACATGTATAATTTGTTTTTTCTATGTTGAAAATATTAGAAATTCATGTTTTCTCCGCATAAAATGAACTATTCAAACTTCATTTATCGAGTTCAATATATTAATTACCTATACCAGTTTTTCGAAATATAATAAATAAGATTAGATATAATATTTCAGCATAAGTAATAATTAATATTCCTGCTGGTGATATTGGATGAAAAAATTGTATGTTCATAACTTTCTACTACCCCTGTATCTGCTACAGACTACCCTGCAGCATCCATTTTGATGACGCAAATCAGAGATGGGATAAAAATCAATACTTATAAAGATGTAGGGAAGATTGTATAGTAAATTAGTCAGGGTGAGATATTTATAGTAAAATGCTTAAACTTAGAGTTAGAAGAAGAGCTATAGATTGCTACAAGCAACAAATATGTTGAACACAAATCGCAATTTATTATTTAAAGCTATTATACTAGCATTATGTGTTATATCATTCGTTCATGTTTTTTTATTTCCCTTATACGATATACAAACCGAAAGGGGACCTGCAAAAACCTACACGGACTTCGAACAGTCACTCTGCATGAGCAACATCAAGAAGAAAAGAATATGGAGAATGGGACGCTGTCCGCAGTATGGGATAGTAACAATAATGCAAGGAGGGCGGCTGGGCAATCAGATGTGGGAATACGCCTCCGTGTGGGCCCTAGCTAGAAGAACAGGCCTAGAACCATACATCCCAAGGTGTATCAAAATCAAACTAGACCTTGTGTTTGAACAACTATCAGTACCAACATTTGAAGAAATAGGGCATTGTCCTGTGCAAATCAATCATTTCGTTAAGTCCTTAGAAACATGGAACTTCACAAATCAGAGCATCATTTTACCAAGATATTCCATACAACCTGATCTAGTATTAACATGGGTCCAAGATATCGTTCAAGAATTTACTATAAAGAGAAAACTACTAGATAAAAGTCAACAAATACTACACAGAGCTATCAAAACTTCAAACAAGTTAAATCACATTTTTGTAGGTGTTCATGTGAGAAGGACTGATTATATTGGATATTTAAAAAGAAAACACAATATTCATCCTGCTGACTATAACTTTTTCATATCTGCGATGAAGACTTTTGAGAAAAAATACAGCAATTGCATTTTTGTTATGGTAAGTGATGATCCTCTTTGGTGCTGGAAGAATTTCGGTTTCAAATCCAATGTGTATGTTAGTGGAAGAAGGCAGAAAAATTCGCCAGCACTAGATATGGCGATTTTAGCATCATGCAACCACACTATTTATGACTACGGCACTTTTGGTGAGTGGGGTGCTATTCTAGCTGGAGGAGAGACCATCTACTACAATCTTAGCCACCATTCTTCTGCCAGAATTGGACAACTTATGAAAAACTGGCATACCATATAACTCAACGAAAATCATTCAAAAGGCTGACTTTTACTAAAAAAGATTCATGATTTATTTTTCTATTGAACAAAAATTCTGGTACCTAATACTATAGATTATTTTTGCAACAAATTCTGCTGAAAATTGAGCATTCAACAAATATTTATCCTTTGAAAATGTGCCAAATTGAAATGACTGTGAATTTATTTTCATATAACACGTTATATAGAGATTTCTGTATGTATTTTCGGGCAGTATGGAAATGGGGCAATTGTAGCAAAAGAGAAATTCCTAACAATTTGACTTTATTTCCAAAAATGGAGTTCAAAACTCATTTCTTTCTACGTCATTATTAAAAAAAAGACGACTCTGTAGTTTGACTATTTCCATGAAGCCCCGTGTATAGCTGTATATATGTCTATACCTCAACTATAAATCAACCCTGTGGTTATCCTAAATATATTTTATCTAATCTTGTCTTTATTATTAATTTTCATTCTCTAATGTGGAGTGAAAATGTTCATTTTATGTAACTTTCTAAGAGAAATCTATATATTGTTAATTTTGTACTAATAGTATGTGCCAAATTTACTGTGCTTCGATACTATACAACTGTGATCTACTTTTATTTACTGTAAATTGTTTTTTCATAAATAAAATATGAATAGATTGTTTTCTGTTTGGGATTTTTTATTTTTCCATCCCATCCCAACTTCGAATTTAATCAAAAATTCCATATACCTACTACAATGGTTCAATTACTTACCACTAGAAATGAGATCTGCAAATCTAAGCAACATTCATTTCAAAAAGGCGGTGAAGAACCTACTTGTTGATAGACCCTATTATAGTTTGGAAGAGTATTTTAGCGAATCCTTTTAACGATATATTAGCAATTTATTCTTTGTACTATCACTTTATACATGGTGATATTTTATCTATACAATTTTAGAACTTTTTTTATATTTACATTTATACATGTTTGGAACTTTTCATATCTACATTTATACTTTTTCAGTACTTTTTCTATATTAACATTGTAACTATTTTTTGGACTTTGCCAACAAGATGCAAATCTTCGGACAATAAAGTATATTTTGATTTGAATTTTAACATATACAAAACATGAAAGTTCATGTCTATACATTCTCAAGAACCTAGGACATCAGACAATTAAGAATGTAGTTCAAAAATAGATCATAAAACTAATATTTGGCAAAACACTTGAGTGTGCTAGTGAGCTCTCATATACCTATATCACGGATGTTAGACAACTTTTCTGTACGACAATAAGATTATTCATAAAATTTTGGGCATCAGAAAGCTGTCGGCGCGATAAGTGTCGCGTTTGCTCACTCCGGACAATAAGCGCAAAATTTTGACCCAAAAAGTTGATACGGGCGAATTTATTTTCCATTTTCTTATCTAAACTGTTTGAAAAAATAGAGTTTTCAAAAAACAAAGATTCATATGAAAAGAGTCCCTTATTGCGACTACATTAAACTGCAAAGAGACCTTTAACAAACGTGTTCAAGAAATCATAAATCGATGCTGAATCGTTGTGAAATGCGGTGAAAACAGAGATTGCCTCCAAATTATGTAAAAGACTAGCAACAGGATCTCATGTAGTGAGAGTTGTTGCTAGAGAGTTAAATACTACTATTACAAGATCAGTTTACTTTGCACAAAGTGAGTCCTATTTACGTTATGGAATTTATTTCTGGGGAAATTGTGCACAATTTCGTTTCAATAAGGTATTCTCTCTACAAAAAAGATCTATAAGATATTTATGCAAGGCTAGCTACAGGGATTCATGCCGCCCATTATTTGTGATGCAAAAAATTATGACCTTAGCATGTCTTTTTATTTTGGAGACAGTGCGTCTTATCCACAAGAAATATAAAAATCAATTTAATACCACCTCAACGTATAGTACACATCAGTCTTACTTCATTTCCCTTCCAACACCTACTCTAGCCCTTACACAAAATTCTATTATTTTCAATAGCAAGAAGTTATTTAACCACCTTCCCATTCATTTAAGGCGAATATATAATGAAAAGAAATTCAGAAAGAAAGTGAAAGTATTCCTTGTTGGGAGGCTCTATTATAGTGTGGGTGAATTCTACCAAGGCTCTATCGAATAATAGGCATGTAGCTTTGTGTAAACAAATTATTGAAATCAACACGAAATGGCTATCAACGTTCATTACGTGGCATTATATATTTATTCAATATTCAGGTACTTATATTTGTATCTGTTCAGCTGGGCTTAATACTGTTCTGTCCATTATACGCTGCTCCTGTCTCATAAGCATTATTTTATAGCTTATATTTGTTTATTCAATGTCCCATATACACGTTTTAATTTACTATACTTTGCCAAAAAACGTTCAGATCTTGGGTAATAAAGCATATTTTCATTTGAATTGCCTTTCCAGGGAAAACTTTTGTATGAAAATATGAGGAGACTTAGGTACTTTTCTTTGTACTTCATGACGACATCATAATGGAGTATAAATTCACAGCTTTTCAAAAAAATGTTTGAACTTTTTCTTTGTGAATGAATACATGACAAATTCGATGATTTTTTCGTACTATTTGACATAGGTTTGCAATTTCGTTCCGGAGATTTTGGCCTTGAATATGAGCCCCGAAGCGGTCGACCTACATTAATCCAAGACAAGGTTTTAAAGACCCTGGTGAAGACTGAACCGTCACAAATGGTGCGTGGGATGGCGAAAAAAATGGGCTTCGGCTCACTTTGATGGTTTAAAACGTATTATAAATGTCAGAAAGATCAAAAAGTGGGTGCCCCACAATTTGAATGATCAACAGAAGCTGTAACGTTTCGAGTTCTGTTTTTCTCTGCCTTTGCGCAACCAAAACGATTTTTTTTTGGATCGGATCCACCCAAGCATTTTCCAAAGGCGAAATTCCACCAAAAAAGACTACGTTTACTGTATGATGGTCAGCGGCTGGTGTGATTCACTATAACTTTCTGTAACCGAGCCAAACCATCACAGCAGAGTCCTAGTGTGAGGAAATCGACGAAATGTACCCAAAATTTCATCAGCAGCAGCCTTCACTGGTCAACAAGAGGTCCGAACTGCTCCACGACAACACCCGTCAGCATGTTTCACAAATCACCTTCTGAAAATTAAGTGAATTGAGCATTGAAGTTCTGCCTCACCCACCATACTCCCCAGACCTTTCGCCAACTGACTACAATCTTTCCAAGCACTCCGATAACTTTCAAATCGGTAGAACCTTCGCTAATCGAAATCAGGCAAAACGGTCTTCACCGACTTTATCGAATCACGAGCACCCAATTTTAATACCAACAGAACCAATTGACTTGTGTTACCTTGTTAAAAGTGCACTAATTCAAATGGCTCTTATTTCGACTAAATTGAACAAGTATTCACCCTAATATTACAGGTCAAAGTATACTCATAAAACTGACAAAACTTTTGAAACAATCCAATAAATATCAGCTTATAGTTTGCTTTTTCACACGACTTGCCATTTTTCATATTGGTCTGTCAATTTTCATTGTTTCGGGAATAATTTCGGGAAAAATAAAAGTTAATTCTACAACTTTGGTAGTAGTTTCAAGAGACAGAGAAAAGTATTCACCTTTATTTTATCAAATCCGTAGTTTTTCAGATTATTTGGGGATAGTTACACTAATTGTACAAAATATACATTTGATTAGAATAATGAAAATGTAGTCAATGAAGAAACCACACAGGAAAAATGTATTTATATATATAAAAAAACAATAAATCACAATAAGTTATCAGCAATTATTAAAATTAAACATGTATATTCTAACAAACCACACCAAGTAAATTAAGATAACTGCTTTACTATTATAAAAATTTTAAATATTCATATCACATTTTTTTCAATATTTCTGAATTCAATACTCAGTTTAGTCTTAATAAAAATTCAATTGTACGATGACAATAAATAACGCGAGAAATTATATGGACGACAAAATAACCATACTTTATACAACAATGTATGAATTATCCACACAACTATGTACATAAATGAACACATTATCATACAAAATTTTCGTCAATCTCCTGATCGAATGCTTGAAAATGACTCGGACAAGAACCTCTTGAGAGACTCTCTTCTAAAAAAGTTTTGACATAATATTCACAGATAAATATTAAATTTTTCGTATAAACTTTCCAGAAAACGAGTAACTTGTTATAATAGTCTGGTCACTGATTTCTTTTTGACTTCGTTTAATTTTTTATCACAAAAAATAATCAAGTCCACAAAATTGTTTTATTTCAAGCCTTCCGAGTGTATTCATATTTTGAATAATACTTTACAGTAACGATCGGTGTTCACATTAGTTCAAGAACAAACCTCGAATAGCAAAATCTTATAGGCTAGCAGTACTCATTAGAAAGATGAATTTTCAACGGAGTTAGGTAATACATATCAATGGAAGTTTCATTTTATTTCGAAAATTTTTGGCACAGTATGAATTTATAATCGAAACAAAAGTCAGAAAATATTATAATTGAGTTATAATTTTCATAATAATTGCATGTTCAACTGTTGAATCATCTCTGAATGACAGAATTTTAAAAATCACTCTTTTTCCTTTATTCCCAGTTATAATTTATTTGGAACTAAAAAATGGGGGGTTTTATTCAATATTTCAGGTACTATATATTCTGACTTAAATCAGAGAAGAGAATACTGGTTTTTCTATCACATAAAAAAATATATACTCATTATTTATACACTTGACATCATTATGAAACATTCAATATTAGAATCAGTATAAATCAAATAATATAACACTCAGTATTGAATTGAATAGGCTTTCAAGGTTCTGGTCCAGACTTTTCGAGAAATTGTTTCACAACTTTTCGCAAACATGTTTTGCTGGCCACAAGTAGTCACTACTAGAGAAATAACAAAGTTTGGTTCCATCCTTCCCTGATGATTTTATATAATTGACAATTTAGCGAGTCAACAATTTGAATTGTCCATTATAAAATTAAAATACTCTGTGATCCTTTAGCACCTTCATAGAAACAAGTCACTAGTCAAGATGAATTGACAATATCAGGAGTAGGAAAAAACAATCTGTCATTTATGACGTTTGTCAACAAAATTTTCATTTTAATGTTACTCTTTCTATACTTCGATCATCTCTCATGATAAGAGCCAAGACGTGTACAACCATTCACCAACTGTTTACCAAACTAAATAATATCTAGCAAAAATAGAATTCTGAAAGTTAAATAAGGATCTACTGGCGGTAAAAAACCACTTCTATAGTGAGAGATTTTTTTGAATGCAATATAGTAATGGTAATGATAGTAGTTGACTTTATTCACAAGAGATAAAGGATATCTTATTTGTATTTATATCAATTGAAGAGAACCCTGTAAATTTGCTTTTCATATTAATCTTGAAATTTTTTATTTCATTTAATAATTTTTTTTGGCATAATTATGAAGTCTATTATCATAATTGTAATGACTATGTTAGCAAGGTGTTATCATTCAAAGACAATGAAACTATATACCATATTTAGCAGTTGTAGTACTTCTAAAGACATCAACTAATGGGTAGACAAAATTTTTATATTTTGGGAAACATCGTCGATTCTAATAAAAAATGTTTTTGTTATATACCAAAATTCAATCATCTGCTCAATTAATCAACTGATTTCTTTTGATCTGATAGAAAAAACACGTAATCTGTGATATTACCAAGTCCCAAAATTAATTTCTTCCCAAGAAGCTTGATTCAAGTACCCCTATCACTTTAGATCAACTACTTGACATTTCATCGTTGAAACAAAATCCCGTTCCATTTGAAAATTCCACCTTTCCAACTCACTGCTTCTGCTCCTGACAGCTGCATTGCTTGCGAGCCGGTGCTAGACACCTCAACGCGTGGCACATCAGGTTACAAAAATATTCCTTGAAAGTTCTGGTAGGCTGGAGCAACAACCACTGCTCTGGAAATCACCTTACTTCCGAATCCGTACTGCTCGAAAACTCCTCTGGCTTGACGATCTGGTAAGTTATGAAATACTCCGGGTAGGCTTGTTCGCCTCTGTAGACGACGTATTCGGGAAAGTTGAGACCACCAGCAGAAGGCCGACCGGCAACGGAATGGTGACCGGGCGGTGCATGCGCCATCTTCATGGCGCTGAACTGCAGGAAGGATTTTCCGAGGGTCACACGACAAAGTAACAGGTGTCTGAAAACGAGTCATGAAAAATTTGTAAGGAAGGAAATGTAATGACTATTAATTTGTTCAGTAATCACTGTTCCTTGATAGAAATGGAATGAAAAAATAAGTTAATTCTGGGTGTCGCGTCGCTTCGAGAATAATTCTATCGGCTTCCTAGGATTTCCATTGGCATATATAAGGACTACCAACAGACAGATTGAGTTAGTCTAGACCGTGAGCTAATAAGGCGATACACATTTGAGTATTAGTCTGAAGTTCAGTTGGCAATTTTTGTTTTGAATTGACAGTGTAATAATGAGTTAAAGTTGAGTTTAACTGTACAGTTTGATCAATTATTGGAGAACCCACTGGGAGAACATAATATAAACTAAGTAAACCAGATTTATCTAGGTCAGGTTTCATTTGTTCCAAGACATGTTTTTTTGAGTTTTAGGCATACATTATCAATTTGTGTGTCCCAATTTAGATCTTCATCCAAATGGGTGTCTATCCAGAAGTATCACTTGGTAAGTTTATCAGAGAGAGAATAGATAAATTTTATAGATGAGTTGTTTTCATCATATTCAGATATTGTCATAGTTGTGTCATCAGCAAACAAGGTTATATGAACATCATCTGCCGTGTCATTGACATATAGAAAATACAACAGAGGACCAAGAACTGAACCCTGTGGCACAACAAGTTTCCCATTCTGACTATCATAGGTGGTACCATCACATCTTATCATCATTAATTCTAATCAATTTATCAAATTATCCGGAAATCCTAATTATATAATAATAATGACCCAAAAACAATAATTTTTTTCAACTACGATAAAATTCAAAATAGGAATTGAATAAATTATTTGAATACTAGTTTATCAATTAGTGTATATATGAATCCAGTCATATATGTCTGGTAGATCTATTAAGGTGCAGGTTGAGAAGCAGTTCTCCGAAAATTTTGATATAAAGATTGGTAGACCCCAAGGTGAAGTTCTTGGACCACTGCTATTTCTGCTGTATGTCAACAACCTTCCTACCAACATCAGTCAAGGACGTACTTTCGTATACGCCGACGACACAACAATCGTTACAGTTGAAACTATCAATCAGGTACAGGCTAAAATAGATACTGTAATAAGGGAATTTACATACTGGTGTGAAGTAAATCACCTCATTAATAATGCAAAGAAAATGGTCTCCATTGAATTCACTAGTACCTTAAAGCACAGTAATAAATTATCAATAAATGTTGGTAACACAGAAGTTCACAACTCAGAATCAACGAGATTCCTAGGCCTCGAACTAGACCAAAAACTTTCTTTCAATAGACAAGTTGATGCTCTTTGTAAAAAACTCAACAAGCTGTACTTTGCATTTATTACTCCGAAATCGAGTTTTCATAGGCACCACCTAGTAAACCTATATTATTCTTTAATATACAGTATCATAAGTAGTAACATCATTGTGTGGGGAAGAGCTACAGACACATGCAGAATTTTCATATCACAAAAAAAATTCATGAGGTTAATATATTATTTGGACTATAGAGAAACTTGCAGAAACACGTTCATTGAAAACAATATCCTAACACTAACATCTATCTATCTCTGCAAATTATTAATATATACCCATCAGAATGCTAAAAATATGAATAGAAACAGTGACTACCGTGAATACGATACTAGACAGAAGAATGACTTCCATTTGCACCACTTGCAAAAAAAGCAACATATAAAGAGCCCTCTATATGCTGGAGCACATTTGTTCAATCTTTTGCCTGAAGACTTGAAACTCGTTGCCAATATGAAACATTTCAAACTATCTTTGAAAAAGTTTCTCATCCGCCATGCCTTTTATTCATTAGACGAGTATAACTTAGCGACTAGGCAGTTTTGTTTCAATGTATTTCAACATGTGTTTATATTTAAATATTTTTTTTTATTCTTATTATTCTTAATCAATTTGTAACGACTAGAATGTTTGTGATGTTTTTTTCTTAATGTTTATATCCAATGAGATTTTTTCTCTTTTTATGTACTGTGACTTATCTCATGTTGTAAAGCAACAATAAAATATTAAATAAATATTTATCTATCAATCTATCTACACATATACACACAGACATACACATATACAAACATATATATATATATATATATATATATATATATATATATATATATATATATATATATATATATATACACATATACACACATATATATATATATATATATATATATATATATATATATATATACACATATACACACATATATATATATATATATTCACATATACACAAATACATACACATACATAATTAAATTATAATAGCAGTAATTAGGAGATCAAAATTTCAATTAGGGAAAGAAAGCAGAAACTTGTTTTGATTCTATCAATTTCTCTGGAAGATTATTATATATTTTAACGCCTAAATGAAATATTGTTTTTGTTACATATTGTTTTACTTTGTTTTCATACCTTTATTCGTCAAAAATTGTGAAGAATGTGAAAAGAAAATGGTGTTTATCGTACATGTTAAAAAAAATCTCAAATGAAGCATATTTCTCAACATTTGAGTTTATAAATATCTCTTGAACGATGTAAAATATTGAACTCAAGCAAGAGACAATATTTGTAAACAGTATGCGAAATCTGTTTTTTTTTAAGTAGTCGGTAACATCTCAATATCAGCCAGGATCTAAAGCAACATCACATTGTTAAATATCCATAGGATTTATAATAGCGTTCTTCTTAGAACTATCCAATCACTTGAATATTTACATGAAATTTAGAAATGCTCTCTATAGGCAAAATTTATAACAAGTGTTTCTAATAATTAAACAACTTCTCAACTGAATTTCATTCATTTAAAGATATTTGAACTTTTTTTCTTTCAAGGAACACGAAAATCAATAACAACTGCCCTTTACCTGTGACACACGTAGCAACTCCGATCCTTATGTGTGGGACATCCCGTACCGCCACCAATCCCATACACATACTGGTTACTTTTGGAGGAATGTTCAGCGAAATATATGCCCGCTCCAAACATACCACCAATATAAGCGTGTCTCTCATCAAAACCCTTCTGAACGATAGCGTTGATAAAAGGGGAGCCATGGAAGAGCATCCTCTCGCAAGCCTGGTGACCGTTTTCTTCAGCGACTTCTTGTCTTCGATGATTGTAACGCTCCCAAAGTTTTCTGTTCTGAACTTTTTGAATCTGTAATAATGATTCCAGAAACATTACCTGAGAAAGATACTACTCCAGATTGTTTTTGTGATGTGAAATCCTGATTGGTGAAAAACGAAAACAAACGATGTATCTTCAACTTACTGTAGCATTTTTACCCTGTTATTGTTGATTAAAAATGCATCAACTTTATTAAAATGATAAAAAAAAAACCACAGTGCTTACCCGAACAATGTTATATCTAGAAAAGATACCACCAGCGTGACCGTTATCCCTGTGTTCTCTGATACTGTTCTGCATTTCTTCTTCTACAGTGATGAATTCTTTGTCGTCTGTCAAGAGATCAACCAAAAGTGTTCCAGGATTTGAAGGAGTGGACCAGAGGCCACCACAACTTGCCACAAGACGTTCCATACCTAAGTGAGTAACGAGAAAATTTTCAATATTGGACGAATAAAAGTTTGTTTTATCGATTTCAACTTGTAAAAAAAATTGTTTAATGTCTAAACAGGAATAAATCCCAATAACAAAACATATTAATATTATTAACAAGCATGTTACAGTTTATATCTGCCTATATACACACAATACACATACATACATATATACATACATACACATATACATTAATACAATACTAATTTATCAACTAGAAACACCTGAAGTGAGTTAACAAAAAATTGGAACATTTGTTTGTGTACAGCAAGCTAGGAGAGTAATTCAAAAAAAACCTTAAGTCAGATATAGAGCTAACAAGTAAAAACATAGTTCAGGTGTATTACAAAAAGAAAACATAATTCAGCAGTAATACAGTAGTAGTAATAAGCTCACATGGTAGAATAACTTTCAATTTGGGCTCATTTATTTTGACTACAGTGTAAAAGTTTCTTAACGTGGTTCTTAACTTGACCAATAGGTTCATAATAAATGTCGAGCGTTTCACAGAGTTGATTGTAAAGTTTGCTCATTGCAACAACTGGTGACTTGAGTAATGTTTGTTCTAGAATTTGGTAGATAAAAAGTCAGTTCATTTCTAGAATTGATTCGTGGAACATGAAAGTTGAAGTGGGAGAGTAGTTCGGGACAGTTGATCAGATTATTCTCTAGTTTATAAATGAAAATTATAGAGTAGTAGGTTCTTCGGTTTTGAAGGGATAATAGATTAAATTCATTCAGAAGTATTCTGTTTTCGATGCCTTGTTCAGGGTAAACTCCTTCTAGCTTGTAAGTAATATATTTCATGAAGCCTCTTTGTATAGACTCGATTTTGTTTATGTGGAATACAATGTCCAATGGGTGATCATATAAGGGAGACATATTCCAGCCGAGTTTTGACGTATGCATTGAAAAGAGTTAAAAAACTGTCTCTGCAATGAAAGTTCTTACAGTTACGATAAATGAGCCCTTGTATCCGTTTGGCTGAGCATGTTATTGTGTCATAGTTGATGGAGAAACTCAGTTTAGGGTCAAATGTGACACCAAGATTCCTTTGATGAATGCTTATTTGAAGAGGTGTGTTATTTATAATAATAATAATTTTATTGCAATACTTGTAGACAAGTGGACACAGCAAAAGTCAAACTTTCGAGAAGTTAATTCTCGAATTACCCTGGAATTACCAATTTTAAAATTAACAGATTTTAATGTATCATCATCGACAAATTACAGTTGAAAATTATATAAATCAAAGAGTTTTTCAAAAATATTCATGATAAACAATATTTACATAGCTATTTTTATTAATGATTTTCATAACAAATTTCAAATTAGCCAGCAGTTAAACGAATAGTAGCATTTATGTCTCAAGTAAGAAATGACTGAACTTCTAAACTTCTTGAAGACTGTGATATTTTTAAGTTCCTTCGGTAGAGAACTATATGCTTTTATTGCCTGATAGTAAGCTCCTTTCTCATAATATGTTGAGTTATGGCTGGGAATAGCTAGTTCGTTACATTGTCTGGTGTTAATATGCATATTATTCGAATATTGACAACTATTTCTGGGAAACAGGTATGGATATATTTTTACGAAACAGACAAGACCCAAGAAGTACAACGAGGGCACTTTCAAAATATCAAGTTTACAGAAGAACTCTTTACAAGAGCTTCTTTGATCTAGATAGGATACATCTGAGGATTCTTTTTTGAGTAACAAATATTTTTTGTGGGTATACTGAAGAACCCCAAAATATAATACCATATGAAATCAATGACTGCACATAGTAATATGTTCTCAGGCTACAAACAGAGACTTGATCCCTTAAGTATCGTATCACACCACAAATAGAGCTTAATCTGTTATTCAATAAATTTATATGGGTTTGCCAACTGAGGGTTGCATCCATCGTGACACCTAAGAATTTTATGTGATCCGATATTGGAATAGACCTATTTTGGAGTTTTACATATAGAGATTCCTCGCAGTTTGATGATTTGTTAAAAATTACTAGTCCTGTTGTGGTAAAATTTAAGCATATTTGCCTCTGACCATTTGACTATACTATTTGACATGGCTGAAGCTTTGGTCGAGAGTTCTAATGCATTTGTTCCAGTGATAATGACTGATGTGTCATCTGCGAACTGGTATACACTACCAAGATTCAAAGCTTTGGGTAAGTCGTTCACATATAGAAGAAAGAGTATTGGTCCAAGGATAGAGCCCTGAGGTACACCCTGCCTAATCATAATTCTACTAGATATATAATGGTTCTCTGCGTTCATTATGCTAACAACTTGGGATCTATTTGATAGGTATGATCTAATGAGTTCATAACCCACACCCCTTATACCATACTTTTCCAGCTATACCATACAGTAACCATGAGAAATAACATTATGTTTAAGGGTGTATTTTGAGTATTTACATTTGTTTGTATTGAGGGGAAGATTATTTTCGGTACACCAAATGTACAAAAAGTCAAGGTCTTTTTGTTAGATTAAGCATTCCTCCTGTGACGTAATGGGCCGAAAGATTTTCAAATCATCTGCAAAGAGTAAGAAATTGCTAGAGAGAGTATTTCCTATGTCGTTAATGAAGAGTGAGAATAAAAGAGGTGCTAAATTGCTTTCTTGAGGGGCACCATTGGTTGCAATAACCAATAACTGTGTAGACAGTATCTACTTATAGATACTGTCGTAACGCAACGTAAATGAAATAATCCACAGTCAATTTATCATTATATGTATTTATTTTACTATTTAACTGGTAATACATAATACATAGGTACTAATAATAAACTAATAACAAAATAACTAATATTACTAGTACGTACTTGTTCATAGCTACATTCCTACCTATCAAACGAAGGTGTTTGAAAAATAAACACAAACTTTTATCCAGCCACAACGGCATGTCACGTATGATTTAAAAATAGTTAATAATAACAACAAAAAAGTAACGCATTATCATAAACATAAACATTGAAAAATAAAAAAGCACGTTCAATGAGAAGGCTGACACTCAGACTCATCAATAATTTTTTTAATGTTTGCAGTATAATTTGACGCAGCCATTCAAATACAATTATCCAAATGTTCATCTGTAAGTCGACTGCGATATTTGTTCCTAATAAACTTCATATTGGAAAAAGAAGATTGACACAAATAGGTTGAACACGGCATAGAACTGAATATTTGTCCTTACTTACAATAGGCCAGATACATTCAGTACTTGAGACTAACGATTTTAAGGCTAAATCATTTTGAAACTCAATGACTTCCATTTCTGTTGCAGCAATGTCTTCGCCAAAGTTCTGCATAACACAAGTTGCAAACTGTTGGATATCAATTTCCATAAAGGGTGAAACAACAAACTGCGCTACTAAAGCCATTTCATTGAAAGCCTTAAAACGATTTTTAAAGTTATTCTTCAGGGTAGAAATTATTTCTTCATGATATTTGTTGTCATAGGGTTCTAATGGATTTTGAGATATTTTTCCTGAAAGAATAGGAAAATGCTTGGCATCGCTGTTAATTAGGTTTTGTTCCCAAAACTCCAGCTTTTTGATAAATGCTTTTATATCAGAAATCATTTCCGCTAGTTCTTTGTCTCTCCCCTCTGTAAATTAAGTTCGTTTAATTTCTCTGTAATGTCCACGAGAAAACCAAAATCTCTAAGCCAGATTGAATTTTCTAGTTCCGGAGTCGGTTCATCGCGTTATTTGAAAAATTGAAATATGCCAGATAGGACATCATTAAAACGTTTCAGCACCCGTCCTCTACTCAACCATCGGACTTCAGAGTGAAGGAGTAGGTCCCCGTATTGACGGTCAACTTCATCAGCCAAGGTTCTGAATAATCTTCTTTGTAACGCTTGAGCTCTAATCTTGTTCACAATTTTTACCACCAGTTTCATAACGTTGTTTAGTTTAGGAAATTTCCACATAATGCTTGCTGATGGATTATGCAGTGGTAACAGAGAAATTGCGAAAAAGTTTCATCTTTATGACATAACGCCACCAGACCCTTATCACAACCCACCATAGCTGGAGCGCCATCGGTTGTCAAGCCTACCATTTTCGATATTGGAATTTTCTCGGAAGAAATAATATTTTTTAAATGAGAAAACAACTCATGTCCAGTAGTGTGTCCTTTCAGTGGAATGAACTTCAAAAGATCTTCTTTAATCGTAAAATCACTAAAAACCATCCTGACGAACACAGCCATCTGGGCAGTGTCAACGACATCTGTTGATTCATCCAGTTGAAGTGAAAAATAAACACAGTTATCAAAGTCAGTTCTTAACTGTAAAAAAATATTATTGCTCATTACTTCTACACGTCTCATCACTGTATTAGCAGAAAGTTGCATAGATTTTATAGCTGTAGCTATCTCGTCTTCATTTCTAAAGTTGGCAAATAACGAATCAGCAGCTTCTAAAAACGCATGTTTTATCATTTCCCCGTCTTCATAAGGTTTCTTTTTTGTGCAATTATCTGGGACACACGGTACGATGTTGCAGCCTGTTCTTAAAAATATTGATTGTTGTCCAATTAACTGCTTTTTTAACTGTTTCAGTTTCTCCTTTCTGGCGGCAGAATGTAGTGGGAATAATTTTTCAAAATTAAAATGTACAGTTTTATGATGTCTCTCAATATTTACTTTTTTAGCAACGGAGACCGAAGTATTACATAACAAACACACGTTTTTATTTTTAACTTCTGTAAAAAAGTATTGTTCTTCCCATTCCGAATGAAAGTGGTATGTCTTTACCTTCTTACAACTGCTTGCCATAATATTATTTTTGTTGTTCTCTACTAACTCAACCGCTGGACGATTGTTACACGTTCAGTTTTAAACTAAGCGCAATGTCGCTGCGCCGTGCGTATTCATCCCGTTCAAAGCAATCCAGATCGTTCTCAAACACTAACGCGCTGGTCCGGCTGGTCGGTTCTAGCCGATTCTAGCTTGATGGCGTCAGCGGCAGATCGCTCACTGCAACGTTGCCGCTGTTTATGTTTAATATTATGACAATTAGATTTTTTTGTGGAATTTTCGGAAGCTTCTCTGATTTTTGCAGTTTGTATTTTTCAAATTAAAATCGTTGTGAGAGCTACCAGAATTGCCTCCGCGAGCTACCGGTAGCTCGCGATCGACAGGTTGGCGACCACTGCTCTATACAATAGCTTTGTTGGGCGTGTATGAACAAGCTATTTTCAATTTGTTGGAGAATTTCGGTCCTAGATATAGCATACTTTTGGAAAAGGGTAACGCAGTGTTGTCCAGATACCAACAAACAAACCTCTAACAGAGTATGGGTATTCTTAGTATATTTGTTTTTTCAATTTATATGATACATTGTCCCTACTATAAACATGTAATGTTTCTTGGGATTAATAAATTTATTATAATTACCTTTGATCAGTTTATGCCTGAATCCATATGCAGAAATACCGATTTGCTTGAGATCTTCATGAGACATCTCCGCCAATATATCCAAGGTGATCTGTTCTCTCTCGAAAATATCTAGCAGGTGCTCAAGATTAAGACTCGCCAGAAAGTTCGATATGGAACAAATAGCGGCCACCTCTCCGTCTCCACCACCTTCCATTTTAACGGAAGACGAACAGCAACCGTCAGCTGAACTCATCGAGACACTATTCCTGCTGCCTATCGGAATCAGGAGTTGCACAGAAGTGCCGGAAGGCATTATCACTGTTTCTGTGTTCGTGGACGGGATAGGAGGACTAGGGGTGTGTGAGAGAGCTATTGATGGAGGACGGGATGAAGGAGCTGAAGTTGTTGGGACGCCTTGCTGGGAGGCCATGGCATCTTGGAGTAGACATCGGACGTCGTCGGCAGTCGCTAAGTCGACCGGCGTCTGTCCCTCTTGATTCTTCAAGAAGGGGTCGGCACCATGGGCCAACTGAAACATGACTTTGTTGTTTAATAGAATAGGCAAAGTAATAATTGAGTGCCGTATAAGTGTACAAGAAAAGAAACCCCTGGGTACTGCTATTTTCATTGAAATCGGCGAAGACTTTTGAATTATTAATAAAACAGCCATATTTTTAGCAAGTTAGGACACACGTTCGTATGAACTTTGTCCTATAAAATATTGAAATTGATGCATCATTTTAGAAACACCCTGTATTTACCTAAAAGATTGCATCTCTAATGGAATTAGAATTTACAAAAAATACCTGCGAAATACTTGAATTATATTTATTAAATGAACCCTTTTTATACCGCGGAGAAATTTTTATAATAACATATCTATTTGCGCGTATTTTTATTTTTATAGGAGTATAATGGCATGTCGTTCTTATATTTCAATTTTGAACTAACACATTATGCGGTGTTTGAAATCAATAAAACCTGTTATTATTGTTATTATTAAATGTGAACATTAATATTTTCAGGATTATTTGATGCTGATAGAAACAATTTGTAAGGAGAGAGCTAATCAGACCTATACTATTGCAAAAAAATAAATCTTGTCAATTATTATATTGAAGTTAAATACAATTTATGGTCATTAACAAAAAGTTAGTAATGACTAAGAAAATGTTAAGATTAGCAGAGAAATATATTGGAAATTTCCTGTCTGAACAGTTTTTAAGTACTCAAGCATTATAATCTATTATATATTAAAATGATATAGCCCACGCATAGGTTTATCCTTCTGTGGGAACTATATTTATTTGTCGTTAACTAAGATTATTGTGTATTTCAAATTGAATGACAAATAAATATCATTATTATTATTATTATTATTAATATGGATTGCAATAAAAAAAATCACAGGATTTTGTGTATTCAATGGTGTTTTAAATATTTTGTCTCTCTATTGGCCTAAGAATGGTGTAATATTATTGAAATTGATAGAGCTAGAGATTAACGATATCCCAGATTTAGATAGAAACATCTTTATTGAAATAGGATATCCTAATATACAAATAAGCTAGAAAGTATAAAGTAAAAAAAATATGTGATACAAATAGAATTAACTTGAAATATATAACACTAGCTCAATGGAATATTTCAAAAAACATTTCTACAAAAATAGCAACATTATACATTCAAAAATTTCAATATGACTTGTAAATAGATAAATTGCCTGTATAATTATTATAGTACAAATATTTTTTTTGGCTACAGATTGCTTATATCAACCGATAAAATAGTGGAATCGTACGATTGAAAATAACGATTATTAATGAAAATGAACTATAATTATAATTTTCAACTGTTTACTCTTATCCGTGTACAAAAAGATAACTAAAAACAACTGCAGCAAATAACTGATAATCGCCTAGGTTATCATTTGTTTCAGAATCTTGCCTACCAGATCCAAAAGGCTATTATGTTTTGAAGAACAACCTGAATGCATGTAGCATCTTGAGGAGATGATCGTTAATTCAATATTGAGCAGATTCACCTATATTTTATATCAGAGCCACATACATTCAGTTTAGTTTTCACGTGCAGAAATAAAAACTCACCAGCAGTGCACACAGTTGGGTACGTCCTTTCTGTGCAGCTTCATGTAGTGGCGTGAAGCCCCATTTGTCAGTCGCGTTAACGACAGTATTATACTTTATCAACAGTGCTGCAATGTCCAGGTGACCATAACTCGAAGCATTATGCAACGGTATCAATCCACCTTTGTCTTGAGCATTTACGTCTGCTCCGTTTTCCAGAAGGAACTCGGCCACTTCTACGTTATTATACCCGGCTGGAAAATTGACAACAATTAAAATATCAACTTTCATAACATTATTTTTGCTCTATTTTACCTGCTAGATGCAACGGAGTGGAATTTCTACCTTGAGCATCCCTGCAGTTGATATTTTCTACAGATACCAGTCTTTGAACTCTCGCTAAATTGCCTTTCTTCGCAGCATCTAACAGAGCGGCATTACCCCTCAGCAAGTCTGCAACGTCTTGATCCCCTTCCCTTACCAGATCTAGAGGGGTGGCTCCATCTCGATTTTTCTTGCTCGGATCCGCCCCATGCTGAAATGAAAGTACATCAGAAAAGTGTCACAGAGAACCTTGACTGATCATTTCACTACAAAATGGAAAAAGAAATATATTTTTGGATCTGTACAAAACCTACAAGAGATAAGAAAATCGAATTCAAAGCAAAAAGAGAATACACATTATTTGTCCATAATGTAACATTCAAAGTCAAAAAATGAATTTTGAGAAATCAGATTATGGAAAAATTCAGGAATTTATTTCCAGGAAAAGATATAACAATTACAAATTATATTGTAAATGCGATCACATTCAGCACCCAATATATTTCAATAGAATTAAGATAAACTGACCTACTGTTATACTTATTACATATTACATTGATCTACTTTTATAATTATTACATATTAATGACATTATATATCAATATCCAGCCATAACTACAACATAACATGGTGTCATGAGTCAAAGGTCTACAGAGTTCAATCTTCTCATCACCCAACAACTCTCCAATACTCTTGCCTTGGGAGGCCAAATAGATATAGTTGATTTCTCAAAGGGTTTTAATAGGATAGATCCTGGAATTTTGTAGGAGAAGCTGAGCCATTTTACTTTATCCGGAGATATCATCCAGTTCTTCAAATAGTATGTTACAGGTTTAAAACAGTTCGTTTTTTATAATGACCAATCCACATGTCTCAACTCCTGGAGTCCCTCAAGGCTCCAATCCAACACCTTTACTTTTGTATTATTTGTGAATGATTTAGCTGAAATACACAGAGCCCCAAGGCAACGCATCTGTTATCCAACACTAGACAGCGCTGTTGCAACCCGCCATAGGTGTCTTCAATGGTGCTAGGCTGAACCACAAATGCATTGCTGGACTCAACTGTCCTTGAAGAGCAAGTCTGAGTAAACAAGGACGATGATATATCCCATTACGAAGACGCCATCTATGATCTGCGATAGAAAACTCGATCCTCGAATATCAAAGATAAACGAGTCTCCCCAAGGCAGTGAGTTGCAAAACGAAGCTTCGACATAACCTCTGACGAGATTCGTCCTCTGTCTTGTGCTGCAAGGTAACTAGTTGAGATAAACAAGAGCCTCAACACAACCCATTTATAATATGATGTTTCGAGTCACCATAATTCTCATCAGTGGTGCTAGGGTGAATCACAAATAAGTTACTGTTTATTCAGGACAAGCCTGAATAAACAAAGGTAATGACATTTCCGCTCACGCCATCTATGAGATATATAAGGAACTCAATCCTCGAATATCGAAGATAAATGATTAGTTGATGACTTAGATACTACAACACTGCTATATGCAGATGATTTGAAACTTTATTTAACAATATTGCACTTAACTGATTGTTAGCAACTTGAAAATAACCTGAATGTAGTACACGGTTGATGCTTGGCTAATAATTTATCTCAACGTAAAACTGTACCATATACAAATATTACACCATCTCGGAGAATACAATACTAGCGCACCTTTTCCCCCCGCGGCTCGCGCCCCAGTTAGAATATTCAAAAATCCTTTCTTATTGCACTTCTACAACATAAAACGAAGCTACATACAAAATTTCAGCCTCCGAAAATATAGCGGCAAGGCGAAATAGTGATAAAAAGGTAATTTTCATATGTAATCGCGCCCCTCTTAACCCCTCAGGGGCGCCCCACTTGGAATATTCAAAAATCCTTTCTTAGTGCCCATCTTAGACCTAAGAAGCACCTATATACAGAATTTTAGCTTCCTTGGACTCACCAGTACGAAGAAACAGAGATGAATGAGTGTGTGACTTTCGCATTTATAATCGACAGATTTATAAAATGAATAATTACTGTCAAAGAGAAAATATTTATGGAGATCATTCATGGTTGTCAGATTTTACATAAATATTTTTTTCCAAATATGGGAAAGAGACTGTGATATAAACACAATATTTCGAAGTTTTAAACCTATTTTTTTTTTTTTTTTTATTAAAAATATAACAACAGCGTACAGTTCGTTTGACATAGTTAAGACACTAGAAATATAAAATATGTTGTTATTCTCCCTAATCAGCAAAAATGCTGGTCTCAGGATTCACAAACATTCAACATGACAAGTGAAACACAAGAACTAGTAAACCAGATGTTCTTTTAAACTATTGATGAATGAACTATAGCCCGGCAACTCACGTATATGGACAGGTAATTCATTGAAGACTTTTATAGCCTATGTAAAATGATTGTATAATCCTTTGTTCATTCTTATCATACTCGGGTGTAAGTCATTTCTACCCCTTGTATTATACTCATAAAACTGGTTGTAAGCTAGTAGATCTTTGTTGCTTTTGATTCTTTTGTTTTTTTATTTTATATATGTTCTTGCATTGCTCAAGTTCAAGTAGATATTTAATTGGGTTTAGTTCAGTCTGTGAGAATAAACATAACCACATATTTATCCAGTAATGAAACTGAATTATTGAAAAAAATGCACCAACCTTTAGCAACAATTTAACAATTTCATATTTTCCCTTGGCAGCAGCTTCGTGTAAAGGAGTAAATTTCCATAAGTCTGCTACATTTACAGTTGCACCATGTTTAACCAGCAATTCAGTCACCTCATAGTGTCCATAGGAACAAGCGTTGTGAAGAGGAACTAAACCCCTAAAAATAGAAAATTCATATTTGTAGACCATACTCAACAGAAGTTTAACCACAGTTTTATTTAGGAAATGCAATATGTCGTTTGAGTTAGAAATGCCTACCCTTTATCTTTGGCGTGAACGTCCGCACCCTGTTGCAGCAAAAACTCCACTACAGATACCCTGTTGTAACCCGAAGCAAAATGTAATGGGGTTGAATGCCTTCCGTCTAGATCCCTGCAATTGACGATGTGAGGAAATGATCCGAGTAACCTTTGAACTTGTTCCAAATCTCCCGATTTGGCTGCTTCGAGAATTTGACATTCGACATCTGCACTACCTGTGGGAGGATCTAAAAATGCACCAAGTCAAAATCTCTTTAATATTGAAGAAAATTTAGGAATTGAAGAATCATCTTTTTCATTTCACTGATTGAGAATATAATAAATAAATTATAATTCGGGTTATACAAATATATAGAAGAGTATTTTGCTGACAGACTTTCGAGTTTTTTGACGATTGACGAATCAAGCTGACTCTGAAATAATAATAATTATTATTATTTTTCGGTTAATCTTTTTAATTTTTTAAAGATTCTTTCAGGGATTTCAAATCAATTTATATTATATTAGATAATGGAAGTCCGAACTGATGAAATAAATGATTCTATAGTGTGATTGAGAAAATATTGTTATGTATTTCTAGTAAATTTAGGAGAGGCTGAAGTTCCGATCTTGGATATCAATAAAGGACAATGAACAATTTCATTAATAATTTAAAAAAGTATCCTCAAGTCTTTAGTATCCCTTCTGTTATGGACTGTTTCAAGATTTATGAGGGAATATAGTTGAGGATAGTTATATATGTAGTAATCAGGAGTAATTCCGAATTTGAATGTGACCAATCTTAGGAATTTTCTTTGAACTTGTTCTAATAATAATAATAATAGTAATAGCCTTTATTACCCAACAGTTAAAAACCATTTACAGGGTTAACTGAGTATGTTAAAAAAGTAATATAGAACATTATAATCAAAAAGTTACAATTTGAAAAAATGAATAACAAAATTATAATATAATGAAATAAAATAAAAAACTATACCAGAAAATCAAAAATTCTCCATGAAATACTGAGATGCAGTGTCAATAATATATTCTAAGGAATCAAAATTGATATCACACAAATTTTAAATTAAATTGAAGTTATTGCAAATGCTAAAGATAGGTGACTTGAGATACAAATTGGTTCTGGCCAGTCGGCCGTAAAAAGTTTTTTTACTTCTAGTTCTGACATGAGGCACACAGACATGTATAAGAGATAACACCTCCATAGCTCCATAGTATCCACATTGTTGTGCAGTAATTTATACAGAAAAATTATTCCAGCAAGTTTTCTGCGTAATTCAAGACTTTCAATATTGAATGTTTTGGTAAGAGATTCATATGGAATACCTCTATCAGGATAGACACCATGAGATTTGAAGTATATAAACTTTAGGAAACGACGTTGAACTTTTCAATTAATCATTTATGGCAATTGCAGAATGGAGACCATAGAACAGAGCCATATTATAATTTTGACCTTACATAGGCTATATAAAGAGTAAATAGTGCAGATATGTATGAAAAAGATCTACAATTGCGAACTTTTAAGCCATAAACACTCAATGCTTCACTTACTTTCGATCTAATGTGGTTGGAAAAAGACAAATTTTGATCAAAATATACAGCAAGATCTATAATTGAGTTTAATTGAAGTACTCCATGTGGCTTGCATATGATGGGTTCCATAGAGAAGATATTTAATCAAGATGAGATCTTACCAGAGAGAAATATATAATATTTAAACATTATATATCAGTGAAATCTGAGGTGCACCTTCTTAGGAAGCCTAGCATTTTGACAGACTTATTAACAGTGGCGGACATGTGGGGAATAAAGTGAGCAATGGAGAATTTTATAGAGATCTAAATTTGTCAAATAAATACTGCAGCTTATAGTCAACTTGTAGCTTTGTCTGTTTAAAAAAATCAGTTGATCTTGTATTTAGTTATGTTCGAGATTTCGAGTTATTTGTTTTGACACTATGATTATTAGTGTTGAAAATAGGTTATATACGCCGTACTGGGGTTATTATCAAGAATTATATTTATTAAGATGCAGTCGTTATACTTCCATTGATCACTTGTTAAATATACTACAATGGCTGTCGATTTCAAATCGATTATTCTTTTTAACAATGATTTTTACATTTAAAATAACCAAAAGTCTCCAACCAACATATTTTAATGAATTTTTGGTTTTCAATAATCAAATACATGAACATGAGACAAGATCTTATAATAATTTTCATATATATATATATAGAACTCACACTAGTGGCAGAACGAAAAACTTATT
Source organism: Leptinotarsa decemlineata (assembly GCF_025532065.1). Classification (NCBI taxonomy): domain Eukaryota; kingdom Metazoa; phylum Arthropoda; class Insecta; order Coleoptera; family Chrysomelidae; genus Leptinotarsa; species Leptinotarsa decemlineata. The sequence goes on from NW_027412690.1 coordinate 8,890,405, forward strand.
CTACAAGGGACTACGGGAATTTAACAATTTACCAAATGCCATTAAAGAGGAAAATACTGTAAGAGGGTTCAAAAGTAAATTATTGGAATACCTAGAGCGTTAGTTAATTGGAAAATATGTATAGTATATGTATGTTACTATATCAATATTGGTTTTCAACATTGGGTCTTATAAATTGTATATTTTTTATTATTATCTTTTCATTTAGTTTATCTTCATTATTGTTATTATCTATATACAGATTTGAATTTTATTAATATTTTCGTCACTGTGGAAATATAAAATTGTTAATTAGTTATTATGTCTTGTAAGATTAATAATCTTTATTTGAAATAGGTAATCCTAATCTACATTCACAAAGTATAATCTTATATATAGTAATTAGCAGCTCCTTCGATAGTATTAATATATTTGTTTTGTTTTAAATTTAAACGTACACACTAGGTATTTACATTTCGAGTTATATTTTCCATTGTTTTGCTAAAAGAAAACCATTCAAGTATAGCCAAATACCATAATAATCACATACAATCCTACATATGAACCAATAAGAATGCTATCCCAATATACATTTATAGCCCGAAAGAAAATACATATATTGATACCATTCACGTACAGCCAAATACCACAATAATCATATACAAACATACATATGAAACCAATAAGTTATGCTATCCCACTACCCACTATACACTCATATCCCGTAAGAAGATACATATATTAATACTCGTATTGATACTAAAAATTATTAATCCTGATATATATTCAATACAACGATTTTACTTTTGCTGTAAATGGTTTATCATTTTTATTTTAAACTGTTGCAGAGTTTCTGATTTCTTTATATCATCTGGCAAACTGTTGTAAGCAATGAATCCCTTGAACACCAAAGTTTTAATATTGTAAGCTTTTGTTTGCCTACTCACATGTAAGTTATGTTTACTTCTCGTATCATGCTGGTGAACTTGCGTATTTATAGTTATATATTTGTGAAAATATGATGGAAGAAGATTATGCAACATTTTGAAGATATAACTCATAGTTAAATAAATAAGTCTATTTTCTATTGACAGCCATTGTAATGTTCCCAACATCAATGATATTGGTGTATATCTGTTACATCTCAAAGTGATTCTCATTGCACGATTTTGAAGTTTTTGTAGTGATCTCATTTTATTGAGGTCAAAACCATACAATAAGGTCGGGCAATATTCGAAGTGAGGTTTGATAATTGTATTATATACGGTAATTCTTGAGCTCATACTCAAATACTGAGATACCCTCGAAAAAAAATATAGTTTTTTGAGTATTTTTTTCTGAATATAATTGAAATGACCATTCAACGTTAAGTGGTTGTAAGCATAAACCCTAAATATTTAAACTCTTGAACTAATTCAATTGTATTATTTTCTATTTTGATGTGAATTTTATTTATATCAAATTGTCTGTATTTAAATGGTGTGGCAATTATCATCCCCTTTGTTTTGTCTACATTCAGTTTCAATTTATTCATTTTGAGGATGTATCCTATAATAAAGATTACTACTACTACAGAATTCATTACCTCCAATAAGATTGAGATAACACGCTATTCCTTTCTAGGTTAATCAATGACCAGACAAAAAATCATTTAAACTCACTTTGCAAAATCTTCAAAACGTTTTCCGACGCCACTTGCGCAGCAGTATAGCCTTGCAATGAAAGTATGCTAGCATCCACGTTATAGCTGAGCAGAATCCTGCAGGCTTGCACATTATCCTCCCTAGCGCACCTGTGCAGTGCTGTCTGGCCTAGTCCATCGAGTGCGTTCACCTTGGCCCCGTGCCTCAGCAGCACGTCCATGAGATCATAATGAGAATTGTCCGCCGCCACGTGAAGAGGCGTCAGAAAGTCTTTGTTCTTTTCGTTGAGGTGCGCCCCCTTGCGGATGAGGGTTTCTAATACTTGTTTTCGCTTCGGGTAGGGAGATGTGATTGCAGCGTGGAGGGCGGTGTCGCCAGAGTAGGGGTGTTTGAAATTGATGATGTCCGCGGTGAGATACTTTTTCAGTTTGGTTGTATCGGCCTGTCGAGCCGCATCGAGAAGTAGGTGACCTTTGTATTCATCTGAAAAGGAAGAGGAATATCTAATTATATATCATGTTTGATAGTGAAGATATTCAGCTAGTTTTGGCATACACGAGAATATAAATTCATTATCAAACCCACTATCGAAAAAGAGTAAATACTTTGGAAGATTGTAGTAGTGTTTAGCAACTTGATAATTAACTTAGGATATATCTCTCTATCATACCCAACATTTTCCACATGAAATGTAAAATTAACTGGAATACAGTTATACTCACACGAAAGTCTGTCTTGTAGTTCCCGTGTAGGAGCTACGTCTATGGCAGATTTGGAATGGCAGTTCAACTGGTGGGGATCTGCTCCCTCGCTTAGCAAGAGAGAACAAACTTCAAGTCTCGATTTTGAAGCAGCTTCGTGTAGAGGAGTGAAAGCCCAGAGGTCGTTGGCGTTTACATTGGCACCGTGTTTTATTAACATTTCTGTAACTTCAAAGTGACCATAGGAGCAGGCGTTATGAAGTGGGACCAAACCTCTAAAACAATTTATTTATTGATTTATTATTTAATATTTGTTCTTAGTGATTGTAATTGTTCTTAGTGAAACATGTATCACTGAAGAGATAGATGATGCTGAACTTTATATTGAAAGGTATCAGATGTTTAGTTGTAATAGCACAAGTCGTTATACGGGTGGAGTTTTAATTTTTGTAAGGGAAGATGTTGAAGTTAAGTCAAGTAAAACTCATATAACTGACATGGTTTATTGGTGTCTGTTCATAAAAATCAAAATAGGTAATAATATATGGAACATTGGGGGTCTTTATAGGTCTCCAAGTTCCAGTAAGCCTGTTTTTATTGATGCTCTGGAGGATGTGATAGAAAAACATTTTTCTGATGGTAAAAGATGTTTATTGATTGGTGATTTTAATTTCAATTTTTTTAGTAATGAATATTATGAGCAAAAAATAAAAACACTATTTAATATGTATGGGTTAGATCAAGTTGTTCAAGATTATACGAGATGTTGTGGTGATTCAAAAACTTTAATTGATTATGTTGTTACAAATTATGATAATGTTAGAGCAGTTGTGAATGAACCTAACATCTCCGAGCATGGCATTATATCCATTAATTTATCCACTGAACACTTTCGATTGCCTGAAAAATCAATTACTTTTAGAAAATTTACAGATCAAGAGTATCATAATATAAATATGCAATTAATATCTTGTAACTGGAACAATAACTCAGTTAATGTCGATAATATTTTACATGAATTAATTGATAATGTGTCAACAATTGTTAATGTAATTGTCCCTGAGAAAACAATATATCTCAAAAGTAATTATGTACCCTACTTTGATGATGAACTTAAAGAAAAAAGACGTGAGCATAATAATGCATATTACAATTTTAGGCATTGCGAGGGTGGTCTAAAAGAAGAACTTTGGAATGTCTATAAGATCATTAGAAATCAATATGTTGTTTTACTAAAGGAAAAAGAGAGATTATATTTTGAACAAACTATAGACAAAAATAAAAATAATAGTATGGAAATGTGGAAGTGTCTTAAAAAACTTGTTAAGCCAAAACAAGATGTTGTTAGCCGTATTCAGTTTGAGATTAATAATCAAAATGTAATTTTGAATAAGGAAATAGACATTGCTAATAATTTCAATTCATATTTCATATATAGTGTAAATGAAATAACTTCAGTTTTTCAAAATGTACAGCAATGGACCCATGACTACCCTGTTATATCAGCTAATTTCACTGAATTCTCGCCCTTAACAATTAATGAACTAAGAAATATTATATTCTCGCTTGACAAAACTAACAAAGCAGAAATTTTAAATGACAATTTCTTAAAAAAAAAAGCTTTGATGTGGCTGGGTACGCAATATTAAATTTAATTAACACATCACTTAGAACCGGTGTGTTTCCAGATCAATTTAAGATTTCCACTGTTGTTCCTGTACCGAAAATTAACTCAATTAAAGCTGAACATTTTAGACCATTAAATATACTACCAACTCTTGAAAAAGTGTTAGAAATGTCTGTATATAACCAATTAATTCAGTACTTTAATACCAATAAATTGTTTATAGGCAACCAATCAGGTTTTAGAGCTAGACACTCATGTGAAACGTCTCTACAATTTTTAATAACTGAATGGAAAAATACAATTGATAGAAATCAGTACATTGTTGCGACATTTCTCGACCTTAAAAGGGCATTTGAAACAATTGATCGAAATATTCTACTTGAAAAATTAAAATATTATGGGATATCAGGGATTGTTTTCGATTGGATTCAAAGTTACTTATTCAACAGAAGACAAAAAACTAAATTTGGAAAAGAATTGTCAGATGAACTTATAATTGAGAGTGGCATACCCCAGGGTAGTGTGTTAGGTCCATTGCTTTTTATTATTTACCTAAATGATATTAATCACATATCTGGATCACACTGTATAAATCTTTTTGCAGATGATACATTGGTTTATTGTATACATGAAAATTTGGATCAGGCAATCGTTGAAATGAATAGGTCTTTAAATAGCATTGAAACATATTTATTTATTAATAAACTGAAACTAAATGTCAATAAAACAAAAAGTATGATTTTGACATCATCTTATAAGTATGATCAAATTGTTTGGGCAAATGCTGTTATAAATATTAATAATGTTAGCATTGAAATTGTGACTGAAATAAAATATTTGGGTTTCATAATTGATAAAAATTTAAAACTAAATAGTCATGCTGATTTTATTTGTAAAAAAATATCTAAGAAACTTTTTTTTCTCTCTCGTATATGTAAAAAAGTGTCTATGTATGCTAGGTTGACTATTTTTAAAAGCCTAATACAACCTCATTTTGATTATTGTACTACATTACTTTTTCTACTTGGTAAAAATAAAATAGCGCAATTGCAAAAGCTTCAAAATCGGGGCATGCGATTAATATTGGGATGTAGCCGTTACTCAGCAATTAAATCGATGTTACAGTGTCTAAACTGGTTTTCAGTTGAAGAACGTATATTATATATGACTATGATCTTTATATTTAAGCTGCATAAAGGATTGCTACCCAATTACTTTCAAAAATTCTTATTGAGAAATAATGAAGTTCATGATTACAATACGAGAAGAAATAACAATTTTTACATTAATAAAACTAACACTAAATTTGGAATGAATAGTATATTTCATAAAGGCTTAAACGAATTTAATAAACTACCACAATTTGTAAAAGAATCTAATTCAATAAACCAATTTAAGTCATCATTAAAGAAGTATATTAGTGACAGCTCATTATGATATTTGTAATTTTTTTTTTTTATTTTTTAATGTGAACTAACCTAATAACCTAATAATCTATAGATATGTATGTATATTTGGTTTTCCTTGAAAGGTACTTTAAAATGTTACTATATTTAAATAGTTAAGGTCGTGAGATATTTTTGAATTTGTAATTTTTCTTTTTTTTTTTGTATATTAGGCTTGCCTACTTAATAAAATAAATACAAAATAATAATTTCAATTTTTTTATAGGTACGATGAAAAGAAAAAAATTTCCATATACAATAACAAGGAAAAAATCAGCTTAAAAAAAACAATTTGCGAAATGAACAAAAATCAAAGAATACATGGAGAGGGATAAAATCACTGATTAATTTCATCCAAAAAGAAGCAATTTTTTTTTCAATTGAAAAGGTTTTCAACCTTGATTTGAAAATATTCGTATTTGGGGCTGCATTTATATTTTCATCTAATTTGTTGAATATTTTTGGGTCGAGAAAGAGATGGCTTTTCTGGTAGAGAGCTGTTTAACTAACCTAACATATTAGGGATGTATTGCTGGTTATTAAACCACTGCATTTCACTCTTCATTTCACTCTAAATGGTATTGGCTCATCAACTGCAATAAATTAGCTGGTTTAATCCCATTGTGTAGTAAAGTGTTATACTGTGATTCTCTTCTTTTTTTTTATTTGGGTTTAAAACTTGAGCGTCTGATTGTTTTTATTGTAATGGGCTTGTTTCATGATTTTTGCTTTACATATCATTTGATAGTAATTTCAAATTGACAAATAGTGAACTTTGTTACAGCTCTCTAAATAGCGTTTTCACATAATTATTTTCATAAGGACTTTGATTTTTGGTCAGGAATTATAGAATGTTCTGCCTACGAATTGCGTTAACTTGAAAATTAGTTGGCAGAGCAGATCAGGACAGTCAATAAAGTTATGAAACACTTTATGGGGGCATGGAATGAATACTAAGCGTCTTCTGAACTAAAATAATGCACTCATTATTCTTGCTCACACTTATATACTGCCATGAAACATCTCCCAAATGCATAATAGTTTCAGCTGGACATTATTCTGCATACCAAGTGGGATAATGATAATTCAGGTTTTAGTGTTGCTGTCATCAACCTTCTCTGTTTTGTTAATAATGTTCAGCCAACTTAACGATGTTCTTAACAGTCGCAATACCTTTTTGCATTATCTAAAAGAACAATTTGTTCAGGCCCGTCTCAAATTACCAACACTGGAGGTCCATGGACTGACACCTATCAGAAAACAACTACTCCCCTGGCTAATACCACGAAGGGTGTTGGATTATATTCGACAGGTATCAGCGCAGGTATTCTGGCAGATGTATCACTAACAGCATATACAGAAATAGCTTTATTAATGATTTATCCGTTAAATGAAGAGCAAAACATTTGGTAATAGAGTACGGCTATCCTAAAAATATGACCAGAAAATAAATGTAAAAATCCAAAATGGTTATGAGACAACTACACGAATATGAACGACCTAAAAATTATTTAAATAGTGCTCATACTAAACACCACTCATTTCAAAGTCATCACTTACCCTTTATCTTTGGCATGAACATCAGCTCCTTGCTGAAGCAGCAACTGCACTACCCGGTTCCTGTTATATCCAGCAGCCAAATGCAAAGGAGTTGATCTTCTTCCATCACTCGCATGACAATTGACATTCAGAGGATTGAGAAGGGCAAGCAGTCTGTCTTCAGCCCCTGAACGAGCAGCTTCAAGGAGTTCATCTTTACGATATTCTCCAGTCAGTACCGGTCTAGTAATAGGGTCTGCTACTTCCAGTGGTGTTTTGCCTTCAGTGTTTCGGATGTTTACGTCAGCTCCGTGTTGAAGCAGTGCTATAAAATTCATATTTATTCATTCAAACCGATTTTTCAATTGTTTTTCAATTAACATAAATGATCAGTTACTTTTTTTACCTATACAAACGTCCACTTTTCCTTTGATTGCTGCTTCGTGCAATGGGGTGTAGTTCCAGTTATCTCTAGTGTTTGGATTAGCCCCTGCCTCGAGTAATAATCTAACAACATCGGCATGTCCAAAGGAACACGCATTATGTAATGGATGGAGGCCGCCATCATCTCTGGCTTGAATGGAAGCGCCTGCCGAGAGAAGAAACTCTACTACGTCACGTCTGCCGTAGCCTGAAACAAGTTAGGAATGAACTGGCTGAAAGAAGATTTCTTTACTTTGCACGTACGTCAAAAATTGCATTTGTTTGCTTTCTCTAAATGTTAGTACAAATTGTATTATTGATTTTTTCACAAGACAAGCAAGTATTTTTGAAATAAATTAAAGGCTACTCTCAAAAATATGTAACTACAACTCAATAGATGTCATAATAATGCTTTTTAGGCTTCTAAAATGAAGAATGCACAAAAGTGCATGATCCACACATCTTTGTGGAATTCATTTTGAACTCAATTCCTTTCTTCAGAAGTTTCCCACATTTTCTATATAAAGATGGAGGAGCAGAAAGCCTAAAAGTTTTTTCCCAAAATCTAATCTCACCTAGAAAGTATTCACAATTGAAATTATAATCCTAGATATATTATTTCATCTACAACTTCAATGATTTCACCATGAATATTAACTGCTGTAAAATTTTTATCTCTAAGGTTTTGTGTTAATCACAGCTTTGGTCTTATCAATATCCAGCTTGAGTTTATCAATTTTATGGGATGAATATTTATCCTAGTGCAATGAATTTCTTTCAACAGCTCTTTTCAAACTCAAATCACTTGCAATTACCACCAAATCACCAGGGAAAAGATTTAGGAACTCACAATTCTGAATATAGTCAATGTGTGATAGTAAAATATTTCAATCAGAGAAATCTCTTGCAGTATGACCTTTCGCTATAATTAACAATCTGCTTGACTTGAGATATATTCAGATACTGAGTCTGTCTGGTTTCAAAGAATATCAAGTTATACGTATTCAAAATTTCTGATCACATTTACAAAAATCATACCAGCTGCAAAATGAAGGGGAGTAGACTTCCTTCCAGCAGTATCTCTGGCATTCACAGTTGTTGAAGTAACCAGTTTTCGTACTCTAGTTATGTCCCCTACTTTGCAGGCTTCAAAAAGATCCCTCAGAGGGTCACTGGCACTTGGCAAGGGATCCATTGATGTTTTCAAAACATCCCGTCTACTAGCCATTCCACAATCCACCTATTTTGTTTCACATTACAACACATTCATAATGATTATTATTTAATAGACTATTAAGGGGTATTGCAAATTAGAAAGTTTACACATCTTGTTTGGCAATTAATGATCGATTAATTCTATTGAGTCATATTACACTTTTTTTTCTTTATGTTGAACAATAATTTGATATGATTGGTCGGAATAGATTATGGAATGAGAATGGGACATAGACATTATGGAACTGATGCAATGACGTATATGTCTCAATTTGACATTTTGACATCACAAAGTCAAACATAAAATTTTCACTCAAGTGTCATAGAATAGAAAACAGATGTGTCACAGAACTCTATATGCTGTGACTCTATATAAGTCCTGTTCTGATTCTCTGTCTGGACTGTTCCTAACAGTCAGAAAACAGTTACCCAACTGAATACTGAACATGTTGTTGCGTTAACCTTTTCAGTCGACAGCTGACTAACTGATTTTGGTCGATTCGAAACAGTACAAACGGAGAACCAGAACAAACCTATTTTATAATGTTTTACGACTAACAGGCCACTCAAATATGGTTGATGCGTATTAGTAGTATTTGCTGAAAGATGCATTCGGGTGGATCAATGTGCGTAGCATATCCATAATTACCACATATATGGGCTGATGAACACCCTCACGCTATTGTCGAAACTAACCATCAAGAACAGTTTTCTCATCGTGTGGCTCGGAGTTATTGGGGATGATTTAATTGGGCCTCATTTTCTACCTCCTCGATTAAATGGTGAGGAACACGTTCAATTTTTAAGAGAAGTGCATCCAGTACTGCTGGAGGAAGTTCCTTTGGGCGTCAGAAGGGATATGTTTTTTATGTATGATGGGGCTCCCGCCCATTTTAGTCAAGTAGCACGTCAGCATCTAACTGAAACATATGCAAATCAGTGGATAGGTCGAGGAGGACCACAGAACTGGTCCGCTCGATCCCCGGATCTCAATCCTCTCGATTCCTCTATTTGAGGCCATTTACAGCATTTGGTTTATTGTACTCCTGTTCGCGATGTAGAGGACTTATGAAACCGCATCATCGATGTGTGCAGGGTAATCAGAGAGACTCCAGAAATATTTGAGCGAATACGTGGCTCAATGCGCCTACGTCTAGACGCATACGTAATGTCTGAAGGTAGACATATTGAACATTTACTATGATTTCTACATGTTGTGTGTTTTGTTATTAATGAAATAGTTTTGTTTATTACCCTTTAATCGTTTAATGCAGGTACTAACTACAAAATAACAATAAATCCAGTTCGCATTTATGACGATTTATCTCTGTAGTTGTTCGTAAAATAATTTTTTGCTGCGAACTGGTTTATTTTGGGCAAAAACCCAAGAGACATTTTTTGTTTAGAATGAAACAGGTTATCGGAAATAAATTTTTAAATGGTAAACAAATAATAAGACAAAAAGTTACATTGGAAATAAATTTTAGGGGTTGCGTTTTCCACCCCTTAGAACCATGGGGTAAACTAAATAAATTACTGGCTAAGTGTATTTTTGGTAGTACAAAACGTCAGGTTAATTTCAATATTGTAACTTCTTCAGTGCTTGTGAAAAAAATTGTTATACAAATTTTATGTACTCCCTTTAAGGGGCTGTATCTTAACAAGGGATGCTCCAATGAAGTTTATTTATATGAAAGATCCTATCTTTTTTCGATGAGGAATCACCTCCTTAAATGTTTTACACTTATTCAGTTACACCCTGTATATCATCTAAATGGATAAAATTTATTAATTTTATGAGGTAGTTCAAACTTGGCAAATGTCCCAATTTTTTTGGTTCCAAAATAAATTTACAAAGATACTCCATGAATATCTTTCTATTTTATAGTTGAGAGTTTCTAGATCACACCACCAAATAATTATTTTGGTAGGTTTGGTTGAATCAAAGTACCAATATGAATATTGGCTGTCGAACTAAAATATGTTCAGAGTATAAGAGAAATTTGAACTATTTGGAGTAGTCCAGTGTTGCTGTTTTATTTAAGTAAATTTATTTGAATATAAAGGAAATACTTTTACACCAAGTAAAAAACAAGCATGGTTTAAAAACGTTTATTTATCACAGTAAAATGTAACAAACATCATAAAGTTTGTTAAGCAAGAAACATAGTCGTTTAAAAATATTCAAAATGAATAACTAATTGTGATACTTCAACTACTAAATGCACTAACTTCTTTCTTAATGTTTTTCAGAACACTTTGCAGTCTTTCTAGAAGTTCAGAATATTTCATGCTGTCCTTCAATTCGAAAGACAATTTATAACAACTTTTATAAAGTTCAGATAATTTTTCACAGTCTTTATTAGGAGGCGGTTTCGAAAGGCAAATTTTCACTAACAGCTTAAGAATATGCTGCAACCGAACTTTCACTAGTTTCAATAAAGAGAAACACGTTTTGAAGGTATTGTTGTCTTCTCCGTTATCTTCAGTCTGCTCAATTTCTTCTTGAAACTCCACTTTCTTCTCCAATAAAAGATTGATCATCTCTTCCATTTCCAGAACTATCTCCAAACAATGCTGAAGGTGTTTTATTTTTGTATTAGAAACACTGGTAGCTATAAAAAAAAAAACAAATCAGCAAATTATTTCTTTCGAAATGCACAATTTTCAGTGCCAATCATAGTAGTTATATAAACAAAAAAATCTACAATAACGGATTTTTTTATTTACCATAAACATCATCAACTTGATTGGCCAAAAAAGTCACATTCTGGTCGATCTGTTGATCGCAATCACAATATTCCAATCAATTAATTTTATCAGAATAGTATTAGAGATAATACATTAACAATAAAGGCCATAGGAAGTATGAATCAATAACAGTTTTCAACAAATTAAATCTGAGTCAATCTCAAAGAAGATATGTGTGCCTCAGGGCAGTATTCTTGGTCCGCTACTATTCATTACTTTTATCAACGACCTATGTTAAAACAATCTGAACTGTATATGCATTTGATTTCTTTTTATTGGCTGGTGAAGAAACATAGCCACAGGTAGAAAAAAAAATTATGAAAATGCGAAAAAACTGAGCAAGATCTACTATATATTCAAGATATGTATTAGACATCTGACTAAAGAAGTATCTAGAATTCTTTTTTGCCAACTTTCAGTCTATTATGAAACATATAATAGTATAGTGGAAGGTACTGAAGTAAAAGATCATCAACCAGAATATCATGGACTTTAAATAACTGCAAGTAGAACTGTATTCAAAACGAATGATCCTGATTATGTATGGTTTATATTCAAATGCTCAATGTATCTTTTCAAACATAGGTACAACTTTGATATTTTCATCTCTCATAGCTACAACAACAAGAAATAATTTTATCGGCCATTGGTATCGGCCAGTTCTTTTCAATTAATAATTTTATGTATCTAAATATAATAGATTTTATCAATCACTGCAGCAATAATAGACAAAATTTTAAGAAGAAATTTATTACTCTTATTATTATTATTTATCCTTAGTACTTACTTTCAGCCAAGTACTCTGACAAGGCAAATCTTTGCATTTGTGTGGTGAAGTAGTTGACCGGATCTGAACTCTGGAAATATAATTTCGCTGCTTTCTCATAGTTTATTTTCGCCAACTGAATGATGTTCTTTCTATTACTAGAATCGTTTGGCGTTGACCAAATATGACTGTGATAAAGGGAACCTATTCGGTAATGTATAAGTGCTGCGCGATATTGGTAAAGGGGGTATTTAGGGTTGTTTTCATCAAAGTCACAGTATTGGAGTGCTTTCTGTAGAGTTTCTATCACTTCTTTCTCAGCTTCAGATTTATTCTGAAACAAATAGTAGGAATATAAAGTCAGCAAAGCCACAATGTTGGTTAAATTTCTGCAATTGTACACTACAAAACCATACTTCCTAGATGTCTCTGAAAGTTTGAGATCAATGTGACAAAAAAACTTAGTTCAGAAGCAAAGACAACCCCCAGGAGGTTCCATTCAGATTATATGAAAATTAAATTAACTTATTTTCTTTGTATACATTACAATTTCACATTTGCATACATCAAGTGAAAAATAATTAGCGGAGTACCGAACATGTATCACATTCAGGTTATTTTGAAGTTGCTTATAATCGATGAAGTTTTAAAAATGTTGCACATAGCAACATTCTAAATCGTCAACTAAATCATTCACAATCAATTAAAGAAGTGAAGGCCCTAGATTAGAACCTTGAGAGATACCAGAAGTTGAGGCATATGGAGTGGAAGGATGGCCATTATAAAAAGTGTACTGTTGTCGACTACAACAGATGGGACGATAATTATCAGTATGAGATTTATTACCAGACTCAAAGGCGGAATAATTTAAGCTTGTTTCCACAAATATAGAAATATTTTCAATTTGAAGAATGAATGTAATCAAACTTGATGTTTATTTCATGATGGCATCATCTGAATTTGTTTTGTGAGGCTTAAATTGTTATCTGAGATTTTTATGTATTTTGGTTTTTCAGACCTTGTTAAAGGGTACGTGTGTGTTGCTGTTTTAACTATTTCATCAAATTTCAACACATAAAATGGAGTTTTATGAAATAAACACAAGAAAAATTGACATATACTGAAAAAAGAAATGAATGGCCTGCAATTGAATGACAGTTCCTAAACCACCTGTATCTTTTCCTAGACAAGCATATACCCAACTTATATTTACTTCTTTTTGTTTTATGAGTTTTAAATTTTATTTTTGGTAATTATATTACTATAACCTATTGTTTTGGGACTATCATATTGTTTCCATTAAATGTATACATATAGAACTCTTATCTGAACAAGTAATGTAACGCGAACGCCTTGCACTTCAACCTAAACAAAACAAAACTAGTTACTTTCAAATGTATACTAGACGATTTAGATTTGGATACCCACTACATAGAAAACAAAGTAAATTCCTAGGCATTTGTCTGTTATTTTGTCTGCTTTGATGGTTCTAACAGACAAATTAGCCAATTGTTGAACTTCCTTAATAGTTGACACAGCAACTATTACAAAACAATGAACTTAATTTCTTGGATTTGAATATTTTAAAAATTAATAATGGTTTTCAATTTAATATCTATCGAAAGAATACATTCACAGATTGTACGATCCCTTCGACTCTCTCAGTCCAACCTCACATAAATTAGCAGCTTTTAGGTCCATGATACACAGAGCATTCACAATCCCTTTACCTGAAGAGAATTTTCAGAATGAATTGAAAGTCATCAAACAAATAGCAGTCAATAAACAGGTGCCTGTGTCCTTAATTGAAAAGATTATTTCAGGTAAAACCCATAAAACTATTATGGGAGAACTGTACCCACACATCAAACAACATAATACATACAGATATAGCAGCATTAATTACTCAGGTAAACTTTCAGTAAATATTCAAAATTACTTTTCCAAATTCAACATAATAACATCTTTCATAAGTAATAATAATTTAGGCAAAATAATATTTAATGCGAAACTTAGACGTGACAGAATGAAGAAATCTGGCATATATAGAATAGAATGTAGTGAATGCTCTGCAGCATATACAGGCCAGACCGGCAGAAATTTCGAAGTAAGACTTCGAGAACACATCGGTGTAGACAAAAAATCTTCTATGTATGAACATCTACAAGAAACAAACCACAAAATAAGTAAGGAAAACCTCAAAATCTTACATACATCTAGTAAAGGAAGGAAAATGAATTTGTTAGAAGCCATGGAAATCAATAATTCAATTAAAAACTCAAAATATAAAACCCTTAACGAACAAACAGATTTGTGTGGGTCTCCACTTTTGAATTTATAAAGATGACAATGCAATTAATCACAGTTTGAAGTTTATGCAGTTGGTATTAATGAACGTAGGTATATTTCTTATTACCTACTCTCGGATATATATACGCCAATAGTTCTATTTGGGTCAGGTGTGCTAGAACACTTGAGAATGGTGTAAAAACCGAAACCTTGGTCTTATTAATATCAATACATTAAGTAGACAAAGTATTTTATTCCTATATCCAATTGAAGATACTAATCTTCTAAGCATATATTGGTTGATTGATTGATTAACACAATACAGGCATCAAATGCTTAGGTGAAAGTTACTCATTGAAGATAATTGAAATTTAATAACTATGTTAATAATAATAATAATAATAATAATAATAATATTTTATTCACCATTCACGATACATAGTGTATATATGGTAAGTCAATCAATAATCAGAATTAATACTAGGTATAAATTTAAAAATGTTAATATTTATACAAGACGTCACTAAAAAGAAAAAAAAAGAAAGAAATAAATTTATACATACATATAAACACATACACAATTGAAATATATAAAAACGTATACAGATCTAGTTCATATTTTATTTTTCAGAAATTATCGTCTAAAAATTCTTGGAAACTATAGTAGCATTTCTCTAATAGCAAGTCTTTAACTTTCTTTTGAAATATGATGTTACTTCCAGTCCGTTTGAGTGATTCTGGTAGTTTATTGTAATATATGATTGCATTGTAATCCGGAGACCTCTCATAGAATGTCGTTCTATGTTTAGGAATTTTCAATAAGTTGCAGTGTCTGGTGTTATATTCATGTTTCTCAGAATTACACGAATAACTATCTATATTCTGTTTGGCAAAGATAATACATCGAAAAATGTACACAGCAGGCACCGTAAGAATTTTATTTTCTTTAAAGATAGATCGACAACTGTCTTGATAATTCAAGTTAAAAATCAGTCTTACTAAACGCTTTTGGGAAACAAACACTCTCAAGAATTCTCTTGCTCGACCCCATGCCAATATATTCATATTAATATGTGCATATGCCATAGCATAGTAAATGCTTAGCAAGCCTGCTGTATTCAAGGTTGATTTCATTTGTTTAATAGCGAAATAGGCTTTATTTAGTTTTGAACATACACTTTCAATGTGTCTACTCCAATTTATACTCTCATCTAAATGAGTGCCTAAAAATTTAGTTTCCATGGAGGGTTGGATGTCGTCAATTACAAAAAGTTCGTTGGGTAACAATTTTCGGTGAAAAAATTTGACTATTACCGATTTGGACGTGTTTAGAATTAACTTATTTCTCTGACACCAGGATGAAAATTGATTTACAACCATTTCCAGTTTAACTGCAAGCTGTTCTGCATCCTGATCGGATATTGTTATCGTTGTGTCGTCGGCAAACATGGTAACATGAACGTTTTCTAAATATTGTGGAAGATCATTTACATAAAGAAGAAACAACAGTGGCCCAAGAACTGAACCCTGTGGTACCCCAAGTTTCACAGCCTGACTGTGTGAAATTGAATTATTGCATCTCACTATCATGGTTCTATCTGTCATATATGATTGTATCCACTTTATTATACTGGCTGGAAGTCCTAGAGGCGCCAATTTATCTATTAAAGTTTCAATACACACTGTATCAAAGGCTTTTGACAAGTCGAAAAATAATGATAGGACATATTTGTTGCTGTCAATCTCTTTATAAATATAATTAAGCAAGTGACACGAGGCTGTTTCAACAACAAATTGTATATTATATTGAAAATAAATTCGATTTGACTTCACCAATTGATGAATAAATTTCATCTAAACTGATATTGTTTGACGAGCCCACTGAAAAATCAACACCCTATGTACAATTTTGTGGTAGCTTTCGAACTGATTTATATAGAATCTTTCACTATAAATTTTCCTGGTACTTTTAAAACTAAATGTGAGGTTGACCAAGAAGCATAAAGGAATACTCAATTTGTATGCAGAATGCCATAACCACTAGCTGAAAAAATTATTGCAATCTTCATTGGCTTGCAGCATTTCCAATCAAAATTACCTTTTTCAAAGAACTGAAAATATGAATCAATGATGGTCCGTCATTCGTTATTCTCAAGAAATTACGATTTCAATACTCACCAAGTACGAGGAAGGATTCTCATGCAATATGGTGCCCATGTTGAACAACGCTGTTGAAAGTTCCCACTTCACGGCATCCCAAATACCGGGACAGTGCTGTCTCTCGCCCAAAACTTGCAACGCTTTTTTATAATTGACAAAGGCTTTATTGTAGTGCAACTTCTCCTGTGACGTTATCTCACCTCTTTCATCTGGGGTGTGAGCATGAGCTAACAACCTATGTAGATGCCCTGTATTTGTGTACAGAAGAGCTGTGTTCGCTTCATCCTTAACTCTTTCGAATATTTCCAGCCCGCGAACGAGATAAGGTTCTGCTTTTTTGCAGGTGAGAATTATGTCTTTCGCTGATTTTTCAGTCTTGGCTCTGAAACATGATACTGAAAGTCTTATTTTTGAAGTTACAAGGATTCTTGAAAAAAAAGCAATGTTGCATACAAATTTTCTAATAAAAACCAGTGTTTTGGTACTTGCAGAAACAACTAAAATCCCGGAAGGTTATGGTTATGCAAACATGGCAATTTCACCGCTGATGATAAAGTCGTTGATGTATCAGGAAAAAAACAGGACCCAAAACTGAACCTTGAGGAGCTACAGAATTCACTATATTTTTTTCAGATTTCACCCAGTTCAATGATACGATCTGCAGAGAAGTACAATTCGAACCAAGACAACACATTAAGGTTTACGAGACACCACTGCAGTGTGAAAGTCTTGGTACGAAACATTTAATAAGTTAGACACCTCGACGAAAGGTTCTCATAATATATCAATTTTTATTTTCAAGAAATAACATCTCTCGCCTGCTTATTTAATTTAAAGAACCGTGTTTCATCTGTGATATACTTTAATCTTTTCAACTACTATGTCCTTTTTACTATTTTACTATTCATCTATCAATGAATAACCATTTCACTTATATACAAAAAAAAATTTGAAGAAATTATATTTTTTCACAAGAGTGTCCCAACACTTAACTATGCAATCACGGATAACTGTATATAAGACCATTATATAACCACATTTCGAATATTGTCCCACTCTTCTATACACAAGTGATTTAAATAAAATGAGAACACTACAAAAACTACAGAATCGCGCAATGAGGATTATTTTGAGATGTGACAAGAGTATCCATATATCTTTAACGTTAAATACTCTAGAATGGTTATCTATAGAAAGTAGGCTTACATATTTTGACAAATTTGTAATTTTTAATTATCAAATCCATCAGTATAATACTAAAATAAGAAATAGTTTGTATGTAAATAATCAAACAAAAACGTTCAACACATTAATTTTCAAAGGATTTATTTGAATTTTGAATTTATTTATTGAATTAAGATTCCCTATTACAAAAAGGAATTTTTCAATTTCCATCATAAATATATTTTAACAGTTCGCTCTTGAATATCTTTAATGATAGAGTAGATTTAATTGAATCAGGTGAATCATTGAATTGGACAAAACCTTTGAAGAATAAACTGCTCATACTATTTCTTGTATTTGTTCTATTTATATGAATGTGACTGTTGTGCCTAGTAGAATGATGATGAATGTCCTTATTGAAAGTTATTAATGATAGCAAGTATGGTGGGGTCATTTTATATAATATTTTATAAATGAAAATCGTGGAACAATAGAATAATCTTTTGGATACTGAGAGCCATTGTAGAGCAGTTGGCATGGTAGAAATTGGTGTATACCTATTACATTTCAAAATTATTCTCATTCCTCGATTTTGTAGTTTTTGTATTTGTTGCACTTTGTTCAAATTAAAAGAGAATAAAATAGATGCACAGTAGTCAAAATGGGGTTGGATTAATGATTTATATACCATAATTTTTGTATCTGTTGATAAGTTATTGGCGATTCTTGAGAAGAAATATAATTTTTTTGCAATCTTTTTTTCAATATATTTGAAGTGGTCATCGAATGATAAGTAATTATCAAGTTGAAATCCCAAATACTTCACTGATGTCACTATTTCTATACGTTCATTTTCTATGTTTATATTTATGTTGTTTGTATTTATTTGATTATATTTGAATTTAGTAGTAATTATTTTTGTTTTTTTTAATGTTGAGTTTCATTTTATTGGTTTTCAGATATTTTTCTACTTTCTCTAGAACTGTATTCATTCTGCCAACAGTTTCTTCTAAATTTACTCCAGTACAGGCCAATAAGGTATCATCTGCAAATAAGTTGATGAACTCACAGTCTGTAAATAATTGAATATCATTCAGACACAGAATGGATAATAGGGGACCAAGCACTATACCTTGTGGCACTCCTGTGTGATTTGTTATATATGATGAAAAATAATCGTTCACACATACTCTCTGTTTCCTATTTGATAAATAATTACTTATCCATTCATAAACCATCCCCTCAAGCTCATATCTTCTCAGCTTCTGAAGCAAAATACTTCTATCAATCGTTTCAAAGGCCCTTTTGAAATCTAAAAAGACAGCTACAACATATTTACCTTTATCTGTTTCATTAGTAAATTTAGTTAATGATAACTGTAGTGCTGTTTCACAAGAATGTTTTTTTCGAAAACCAGATTGATTGATAAACATGATTTGATTTTTGTCAATAAACTTTAATAGTTGATTATTTATTGCTATTTCTAAAACTTTATTGACGGTAAGGTATTAATAGGTCTAAATTCACTTGCTTTTATAGTGTTTGTAACTTTAGGTATGGGTATAATGGTACTTATTTTTAATAATTCGGGCAATTGACCATTCTGGAGCGATGTATTGATTAAATTGAGGATTGCATGACCAGCTGTTTCAAATACTTGCTTTAACATTTTAGAATTCAAGATTTCATGGATACTACATTTATTATCTAATGACCCAATTATATCATTCAAATCTCTTAAGTATTATTAAGTATAATAGTCTGCCTGAAAATGTAAAGTCTTATTCGGTCCAAAAGAAATCTATTAGACCATTTAAGAGACTATTAAGGTGATACCAAATTATTATGTATTATTATTTTTTTCTGTATTTTCAATTATCGTAGGTAAGACTACTTATTAACAAATATCAGTAGATCTTTTTTTCTATTATTGTGTGTATATGTATATTAATGTTAACATTATTATCATTGTTGTATATTAGGATGTATCCTATTCGAATAAAGCATTTCATTTCAATAATATTTTGCTTGTCGTTGCACACGGTATTTTGTAAAAAAATTGTACACATTTTAATGAGAGAAATAAAATTGTAACTCTAGGTTTGGAACTTGTGACATACCTGTTGAGGTAGTAAGAGGCAACTTCATTCAAGCTGTTACCCAATCTTCGCAGTATACTGTCAGTTTCCGACAACTTGAGAGCTGCTTCATAACACTCGATACTTTTGAGAAGCATCTGTTCGATGGTACGAATATCATAGATGAATACGCATCTCATATGATTTTCGCCAATACTGATTCCATAGAAGCGTTCATCTTGCTCGAGTTGCTCCATCATTTTAAAGTCTTCTTCGGAGTTGTTGTGGAGTTGGATGTTGTAGTTTTCGGATTCAACTGCAAAATAATCATTGATGAGAGAAAGAAGTTGAATTCATATTTAAATCCCTTAATTAAATAATTATCAAGTAAAGGGATTCAAGAAAAGAGAATATTAGCACATGAAAAACAAAAATTCTATTACAATAGAGGAGCAAAAGACCTACTGCCTTTAATTGAAGGGATAATGTGTATTACAGACAAGGAGAAATTTGGGAGAGAGGTAAAATAAAGGGAGTTCATTCATCTCCTAGGGACTATGGGGTAGATGCAGATGACGGCCAACTATCTAAAATCTAATAGAATGATTAGAATACCATCAAAATTTAAAGACTTCGAATTATATAAATAATTGAACTTGAACGGAGAGATGTTATACAGGGCTATTCAAATTCGTTTCTGTACATGGGGATCTCGTAAACGGTAAGAGATAGAGTGTCGGTTAAATTGTGGCAAAGTTGTGTATTTCAGAGACCTATTCAATGATGTAAAAAAATCGAATATAGCTCTTTTGGTTCTTGAGATATACAGGAAAAACCAAAAAATCCCAAGTTATTTTTTTGCCTATATCTTCTTTATTCGCAGACATATTGAAAATCTGTCCACATTTTGCTATTGGCACTTGATGTGGGCTCTCAGAATATATCCATGAATCTTTTATACAGGGTGTCATCTGACTTGGGCCACCCCCATCTTAGAATTTTTAAATTCGGATCTGTATTTTTTGTTGTAGTTTTTGGACTGTAGACGTTCACTCCATACTGAGAAATCAAATTCAATTTTATATTTCAGGATTTTTCGGTAATACTCGATTATAATTGTGTGAATTAATTCATTCCCTTTTAAATTTCGGCCCTGGAAATTGGTTGAGTGAATAAAAAAAAAATAATAGCAACTTTCACATCTCCCTATGTATCGTAAAGTTTTTCGACAGTTTTTTTTTCATTTTTAGGTACCTATTAATATTTTTCCATTGTTCTGAGCGTTTTCTACAATGAACTTCGAATAAGAAAAGCTTTTATGATTATTTGAAATATATCTACATCAAAAATATATTATATGTGTTTTAATAAGCAAAAAAGAAATGATAGCAATAATAACATCCGAAACGAACACTATACTTGTAATGAAAATTGAAAAGAAGTAATTTATATAGGTATCCAAAAAAATTATTGGCACAATAAATGTTCGAATTGGAGTCCTTCCATTTCGAGACATTTTTAAACTCGGTTTTTCATATTATTTATTGCCCTTAATACACTTATTTGCTGCATTGTTGCGAAGTCATTCAAAATCCTCAATCACGAGTCTTCCACATTTTCTATATCTCTGCCATCGTAAGTCCTATTTTTCAATGTCCCCCATAGAAAATACTAAGATCTGGTGATCTTTCAGACCATCTTATTGTCCCATTATTTGTCTCGAAATGGAAGGACCCCAATTCAAACATTTATTGCACAATTAATTTTTTGGTGTATATAAATTACTTACTTCATTTCAGTTTTCATTATAATTATAGTGTTCGTTTTGGATGTTATTATTGCTACCATTTTTTTCTGCTCATCAAAACACTTATAATATATTTTTGTTGTAGATATGTTTCAGATAATCATAAAAGGTTGTCTTATTCGAAGTTCACTGTAGAAAACGCTCAGAGCAATGGAAAAAATATGAATAGGTACCTAAAAATGAAAAAAAAAAACTCTCGAAAAACTCTGCGATACATAGGGAGACGTGAAAGTTGCTATTATGTTTTTATTCAACTCAGTCAACCAATTTCCAGGGCCGTAATTTGAAAGGTTATAATTCACACAATTATAATCGAATATTACCGAAAAATCCCGAAATATAAAATTGAATTTAATTTCTCAGTATGAAGTGAACGTCTACGATCCAAAAACTATAACAAAAAATACAGGTCCGTATTTAAAAATTCAAAGATGGGGGTGGCCCAAGTCAGATGACACCCTGTATAAAAGATTCATGGATATATTCTGAGAGCCCACATCATGTGCCAATAGCAAAATGTGGACAGATTTTTCAATATGTCTGCCAATGAAGAAGATATAGGCAAAAAAATAATTTGGAATTTTTTTTTGTTTTTCCTGTATATCTCCAGAACCAAAAGAGCTATATTCGATTTCTATCTCTTATTGTTTACGAGATCCCCATGTACAGAAACGAATTTGAATAGCCCTGTATATTATATTATTATACTTTTGATGACAACTAGATATAAGTATTAGGAACTGTCATGTTTGTTGTTAGTTACGAAAATACGTTGTTGAACGATTAGCTGTTGAAGTGAATATTTCCTTCATATATTATATACTCAATAAATAAAATCAAATATTTAAATAAAAACACTTTTTTATCTAGGTTATTAAGATTAGACGATCTCCACATTGAACAAAACACTGCAAGTTATGAAACCGTGCTATAGCCATTTATATTTTATTTTACTTACCCCATGTTTGTATCATCATAATGCAGCAATCTCCAGCCCTACCCAATAGACAGTTCTCACGAAGAGCAGCAGAAGTGTACTGCAACTTGTTCATCACCAACTGACACCTAGTCAGAAGTCCTATATACCGCAAACTCGTTCCATAATTACGTTTAACAAAGTGATACTCGGACAAGGTGGCGTACACAAGCACCGCTTTTTCATAGAGAAGGGTCTTCAGGTGATCCTTCCACGATATGTCACCTGAAACCTTTTCGTTCCACGTAGGCAGTGGTTGCGCTTCGTGCAAGTTCTTTGGCAGAAGTGCGTTGCTGAGCTTCTCTTGATTTTTGTCTATCGTAGGTTTTTCTTCGGATTTCTTCTTGCGATCTTTCCTTTTGTTTTTCCTATTGGTTTCTTGAACAGGTTTTTCGTCTTGAAGTTTTGAGTAAGGCATAGGTATAGGCTCGAAAGGTTTGGCCATTTTTATCTCTTCCTCTTCATTACGATTGATCTCAGTGTTGGATGGTTGTTCCGGAAAGAATTTGAGGCAATTCAAGCCAGCAGCCACATGATGAATGGCCTGTATAAGGAAGAGTATAAGAAATTTTTCAATGAATAGCTAGTTAAAACTATTCTAGCCGCTTAAATTTTAAGGGTCATCCTAAGCAACAATGTGTGTACAATGGTTCTGATATAAATATGGAAGGGTATCGTGCTGACAAAAGTAAATTATGGAAGTGTCACTATTTTTCGTCGATTTTTGGAATTTCTTCCTGACGTTTCGCTGGCGCAAGTGGCTACCTTCTTCAGAAGTTTATACATATTGAGTTATCTCCGATGACTGGATATTATGGCTGGGTAATAGTCTCAGGTAGTTTGGTGTGCTAATGTACCTGGATTTGGTAAATTGCATAAAGTTTGTTCATGTTGACTCAGGTAGTTTGGTGTGCTAATACCTCTAACTGGATTAGGTAAATTACGTATAGTCTGTTCACGTTGACTCAAGTAGTTTGATGTGCTAATACCTGTACCTGGATTAGGTAAATTGCGTAGAGTTTGTTCATTTTGACTCAGGTAATTTGGTGTGTTAGTACCTCTACCTGGATTAGGTAAATTGCGTAAAGTTTGTTCATGTTGACTCAGGTAGTTTGGTGTGCTAATACCTCTACCTGGATTAGGTAAATTGCATAAAGTATGTTCATACTGACTCAGGTAATTTGGTGTGCTTATACCTCTATATGGATTAGGTAAATTGCGTAAAGTTTGTTCACATTGATTCAGGTAGTATGGTGTACTAATACTTGTTTCTGGATTAGGTAAACTGCGTAAATTAATGTTGACTCAGGTAGTTTGGTGTGCTAATACCTGTACCTGGATTGGGTAAATTGCGTAAAATATGTTCATGTTGACTCAGGTAGTATGTTGTGCTAATACCTGTACCAGGATGAGGTAAATTGCGTAAAGTCTGTTCATGTTGACTGAGGTAGTTTGGTGTGCTAATACCTGTACCTGGATAAAGTAAATGGCGTAAAGTTTGTTCATGTTGACTCAGGTAGTATGGTGTGTTAATACTTGCATCTGGAATAGGTAAGTAGCGTTCATGTTAAAATCTGGAATAGGTAAATTGCATAAAATCTATTCATGTTGACTCAGGTAGTATAGTGTGCTAATACCTGTACCTGGATTAGGTAAATTGCGTAAAGTTTGTTCATGTTGACTCAGGTAATTTGGTGTGCTAATACCTGTACTTGAATTAGGTAGATTTTGTAATGTCTGTTCATGGTGACTCAGGTAGTTTCGTGTGCTAATACCTTTAGCTGGATTAGGTAAATTGCGTAAAGTATGGTAATGTTGACTCAGGTAGTTTCGTGTGCTAATACCTTTACCTGGATTAGGTAAATTGCGTAGAGTATGGTAATGTTGACTCAGGTAGTTTGGTGTGCCTGGATTAGGTAAATTTCGTAATATCTGTTCATGTAGTTCCGTGTGCTAATACCTGTACCTGGATTAGGTAAATTGCATAAAGAATGGTCACACTGACACAGGTAGAATGGTGTGCTAATACCTGTGCCTGGATAAGGTAAATTGTCAACAACATTCGCCAAAGAAATTCAAAAAAATTGACGGTTTTCAAAACTGAAAAATGGTGACACTGAAAAATGGTGACACTGAAAACCTCGGCCGTGAAAGCCTTAAACGTATGGAAGCTATCTATAATACAATGCAAAAATTTTATATATCGTATGACACTCTAGAAAACTTACTGAAGAACACTTTTCCACCACACCTCCTGTAATCGGAGCAGGCGTTTTGTAGTAATTTTTGAAATGTTCTACCCTGCTATTATCTAGTACAAGAACTTTCATAGCTTCCTCTTCATCTTCATCATCAGACAACTCATCATCAAAGAAACTCTCCTCGTCTTGATCATTCTCTTCTAGCCCAGGATTTTCTGGATTTGTATTTGCAGGAACATAAAGATCAGCGAGCATGTATAGTGAAGAAGTAACAATTTCTGGATACTTTTCGTGAGGCAAAAGCTTAATGCAATTTTTCAGCAACATACGAATAGTACCAGGTTGTTGCCTGTCAATCGAGTGTTTCATATTCCTTGCTACCCTGTATAGTAACATTGCAACAGGTATGGTGAAAGGATTTTGCCCCTTCTCCACGTCAGTTTCTGAACACAAACTCGTGAGGTCATAAAGTTTAACAACCTTAAAAAATATCACAAATCAAAGTGGCTCCAGAGATTTATAAACATTTGTTCTTACCTCTTCGTCTTTCCCTTTGAACAGCCAATAAGTATGTCCAGCTTTTGTGGCATTGGACTTCAAAAAACTCAAAATGCTCTGCGCTACATCCCTTATCAGTTTAGGTGAAAATTTCGAGTCTCCCATCCTTGGTAAATCTTCCGTTTTGACTAGTTCGTATTTCTGCACAATGCCGTTCAGATGGTAGCACATCACAACTTCAGGAACGTTGGACATAAGGTTATCAAGCCAGTAGTCAATTCCAGTCAGCACATTTATCGGTTTACTCATGTCTCTCAAACGCAGAGAAATGCAAGGATGAGTGCCTCCACCAAATATAGGCATGTCAGTACCTGAAGAAAGGCATTATTACATAGAATATGGTGTCCACTAATGCCTGATGATATATTTTAATGAATGATTTGACTTCATTTTGTAAGTGTGATTTTATTGTATAGAATATTGATTTACTAATTTAAACCTACCTAGTAACATATCTATATCTTCAAATGTCCAAACAACATTTCTATTGTACTTGTGATCTGGTGTTGATGAATCCGGGCACTCTGTAGATGGGGACGGTTCAGGTAAAATGGGGTCTTGGGCAGGATGACAACTAGTACTCTCAACCAAATCATTTGTTTCTTTAGCATCAGTTGGAACCAAACTATGGTACAAAAACTTGGACACCAAACTTCTTTCCTTCAGAGCTTCTCTTCTACGGCTCTTGAAATATAAGTGCTTTTCCTCTTCACAAGTTGCTCTATTGATGTTTTCGAAGAAAAACTTGCGTAACCATTCCCATTCAGTTTTGGAAGTTCTAAGAAGGTGTTTGTATATATCAAAATCATCTATAAGCAGAGTGTTTTCTATCCTATGAACCATCATACTGACGTGACCTTTGTGATATGGAATTTTGAGAAGCTTCTTTATGTTTTCTGCATCTGATACTACGTCCACTTCTCCCACACAATCCGGAAACATCTGAGCCATTCTGAAACTGTACTGACACAGGCATGGATAAGTACGTGCTTGTAATAATAGTTCAGGTTAATCTTACGCTTCAAAATTCTCAGAACTTTCTACAAAATGAATCCAACGCATATAATGTAAGCTCTAAAATTTTTTGTTAGAAAATTGCACAGATGAAATACAACTTCCCAACCATTTTTTTCAAATATTAATTGGATTCACGCTCAAGTTTCAAGTTGGAGGGAATTTATTACTATTAAAACAGGGTATTGACCTTAAATGTAATGAAATCCAACTTTATATACGAAAAAAACAAAAACCATGAAAATAAATGTGAAAATTGAACAGTTGCAAACAGGGTATGACTATATGAGAATTATTTTACATCCAGAATAAAATATGGTTACTTTCATGACTATATTAAGAAAAGTTACATTACATTTTGATTTTTGCAGTACAATTCTGTTGTTTCTGATTGGTGATCAATTTAATATTTTCCAAAAACTACAAAATTGAACTACGAAGACAATACTGAATGGTAACAAAACCAACCCTATTAAAGAAATGTTGAATATGTACTTCAATGTTGATGTCAGACACATAATCCACTATAACATGTTGATTTTCATTTTCAAATCCAATAAAAAAAAACAAGTTATACAAAAATTTATTTCACAGACCCACTAAAAAATATTGGCACTATATTAGCATAGTACTGAAAGAAAAAAATCAAATGAGTTTGAATTTCTAGCATCCTAGTTTGAAAATTGAAACATTATTTAATGAAGGACTAATCCTAGGAATTGAAGAAAATAAAAACAGTGTACATATATTCAAAAATAAGTGTACTGAAGATATTAAATATTATATGCAATATTAGTGATATAGTGTAGCATTATTTGCCACTAATAAGTAAGCATGCTACATTTGAAAATCAAAATTACCTATACTCAATTATTTAACAAATATATTTATATTACTAACTTGTATCCTTATAATACCTTAATGTAAATTTTGAATGTTACTGATTGTTGAAAGCGTTCGTGCTGATTAAGAGTGAATATATGAATGTTGCCATCAAAAATCAAGCAAAATTACGATGTTACATCAATTCCTAAATAACTTCATACAATAACTATCTACTCACCTAGAGAATCCTTTGTGATGAGAAAGAACTTGCTGCAAACCATAAGAGTCTGCAGAGCTACTCAGCCAATTCGAAGGGGGCATATTCAAATCAGTATTACATTGTAATTTCATGAATTGAGCTGGTTTGGGCAAAGAATACTTCACAATAGCTGTTGACTTTATTACTTCACTTTCTATGACATCGTTTTTATTTTCATCCATTGTGACGAATTATTTGAGATCTCATTTACTCAACTTTGGTGATAAAAGTATTTATAGCAATAATCGTGTCTTTGTATACATACAATTTCACCACAATAAAAATCTGCACAACTCAAAACCTTGTTACTAACCTAAAAATCTTTGACAGTTCTAGAAAAATAAAAGAAGATTCTGGAAGTACTGTTTATGTATATATTGATGCATGGAAACTACAGAATAGAAACCGTGGGAACATCAGCTTTTATTTTCTCAAATAACTCTCGAGGCGAGAAATGAGATTGTCTTAACTTTGTACAAATGTTAATAGATGGTGCACCAATCGCAATCTGTAGCGCGTATTAGATCTTAAAAAAACTTTCATCTAATATCGTTTTATTTCCAAATGTAGACAATATTGAACATTGAAGTGTCAATTTGACATTGTCAGGCTGCGTTACTTAAGTTGTACTCAGCACCTCTGTGAATGAAATGTTGAAATTTATTGGATCTTTTCATTATTGCCGTAGGTGCCGTAGGTCGAAAGGTTTTATTAGACAAGATATTTCACATTGGGAAGGAATACAAATGATCACACCAAGGATATTCTACGCATCTTGAGAGAGAGAGAGAGACCATCGATTTCCCATTGAATAGATTAAACATTTCCTATCTTATTGGACTGGAGTCCGGAGTAGTTTGCTCTGAAACAACATTGAAAAAATGACTTATATCTCCCAAAATTAAGTCTTCGTGGTAACCAGTGAATAATCCATCGCTCTCATTTACTCAAAGTAAATTGTCAACGGCCACGTGAAAAGGGGTTTCCTTTCGATTGTAAACTATGAAAATATAATTTTTAATATTTCATTATAGAAATAAAACAATTATTACTGTAACAAATAAATATCCATATCTGTAGAGATATTTTGCTTTGAGATTAACTTTTGCAAAAATGAAAATTTCATAATTCGTGTTACTGATGTAATTTTTATGTTTGAAAATGTTTATTTCAAGTGAGGACATGAAGATAGTTCATCATTTACGCAACATCAATGATTGAAGTGCCTGGGTGCCTTATTAGTGTCCAAACCACTGTCCTGAACGTGTTATGTTGTAGATTATCTACTTTTCATCACACGTGACGATCCGATCCAATAAAGAATCGTTTCGGTTGCGCAAAAGCAAAGAAGAACAGTCTTCGAAATGTTACAATTTCTGTCGATGATTCAAATCATAGGGCACCCACTTTTCGAGTTTTTTGACCAAACCATCAAAAATCCTATGGGAGCTTATGCCCAGTTCTTTCGCCATCCCACGCACCGTTTGTGATGGGCCAATCTTCACCAGGGTCCTCAAAACCTTGTCCTGGAATACTGTAGGTTTTTATCTTTAACTACTAAAATATTTGCTCTTATTCAGGATTCTGAAAATCAATTCCAATGTGAAACGCTACTTTCGTACAGACACCGCTTTGAGCGCCTTATGGATTTTCCTCTAGTGCTTGTGTTTAGTCCTCGAAAGAAATGTTTTATTGGAAATGATATTAAATCTACGGAGTTTAATATCTATAAATATTTTCTCCACTTCAAGTAAAAGTAAGTATCATTGTCCAAACAAAATTCTCACATAGTTATGTCTATAATATGATGATATTTGAAGATATGATAGTACAAAATACCTTGCGCAGTAGCACAGAGCTGTGTTGGTGGCTTATTCATGGCGTTTTCCATTAGTAAAATCAGTGCACTTTCATTGTAGTTGATATATTGTAAAAGAGGAAAGAGCAACTGAATGCGCAGGGGCAGTATGTGCACCAGTTTTACCAATGGAAAGCGCCGGATTAGAATTTTCAAGAATATTTGAAATAATTTCAATAATTGAATTAAACCAGGTGTGAATATGTTTGAGAACTTGTGCCATAAACGAATTTGTTAACATTTTGCAACTATAAGAAACATTTATCTGAAATTGGCACCTAGCACCTACTATAACCTTAAATTCAAAATTGTCTCTTTTCATTTAATACCTGAAATGAAACCTTTACCCTACCTCAGCAAGTATCTTGTATTTAACGTCTTGCACTTATGTTCCTGTTTCATTCTTTCGTATTGTGGAGGTAATTTCTATAATACATCAATAAGGTATAATTTGTATTTTTGAATTTTTTGTAGCAAATACTTTACATCTTATGGATGGCACTTCTACTGCAGAAATTATTAATGGGGACGTATTTTTTGAGATAATCGAACCATCTGAATTGGAGTACACATATAGAATTCGACCAGCGAAAGGTTTTGGGGCACCCTTTGTAAGTGATGATATTTGTTACTATTTAAATTTACATTTTTTCATTACAGAATTCGTCATTTCACATAAAGAACGTGCCTTTGATACCAGTATTGCCAAAAAATGGCTGTAAACCACCTGATAATTTGGATGATGTAGAGGGAAACGTTGCATTCATCGAAAGAGGGTGAGTGAAATCAGGACCCCAATTCTTGAGTTCACACGAAAGTCAGTGGTATTTGACCTCATATAGCACAAAATATACAACCTAAATATGCTATTCTTGTGAATCGATTTTCTTGTAAACTTTCAAATAATCCGAATGCTCAGAAATTCTGCATCAGAAAATCAGTACCGAATGTCACCCATAAAAACTTTGTGTTTGTGAAGCATGAATTCGGGTCATACTAACACGGCCGGTGTTGTCAGGTCATTTTTATGCTTGGCAGTAGATTATCTGGTAATTTTCACTATTTGCAGTCATTTGATGATCATTATGAAAATTAAACTGACTCATCAGTAGATTTTAACTCTTGACCAGTAGAATAGTACCTTGAAAGCCAAAATAGGATGTCTACTGCAAAAAGCATATACCTGGCAACACACATCGCTCTTCTTGTGCGATTTTTTTATCTGCAGTGGATTGGTTCGCAATATTCCAGTCTAATTGCATTACGGCTTAGTTGCGAAAGATTCGCACAATCAATAACGTCATAACCTGTACTGTTTTTGCACATAATCTAACAAAACAGATCATTGTCAATTTGTTCATTCTTTAATTTTTTGAATTTCTTAAATGTTTTCAATAGTTATTCTGGGTGGAGACCAATCCAACGAGTATAAATGGTTTAACTACACGATTTCGTGACTTTGTTTTATATGTTAGAAATTTTGTTATCGATTTTTCAAATATTTTAAAAGATAATCTGCTATTCTGGGTAAAGACGAATTCAAAAATCAAATATGGCTGCTAACTTCATACCGGTTTCACACTTTTTTATTTTTTGACAAATTATTGTTGCCAGTTTATCGTTACTTCTGATCATTATCAATCAATAACTCATTTTCCGACAGGGACTGCTCTTTCAAAAGGAAAGCTCTCATTGCTGAACAGGCAGGAGCTAGAGCTGCAATCATAAGTGATGTTACTGATTCCAAAGACGAATATTTCATCGAAATGATCGATGACCATACTATTGACGAAGTAAATATTCCCGCTGGATATCTTATGGGTAAAAATGGTTTGATGATTCTGAACACGCTGCGGAGACTTCGAAGAACGTACGCCCTCATAAACTTGCCCGTCAATTTGACGTACACACCAGTACACAAGATGAACCAACCTCCTTGGATGGGTTGGTAAGGGAAACTACAGACAAGAGAATTATTATGTTGCTCACCTGAAGGTTGTCATGTATTTTTCTTTTGCAAAATTAGGAATTGTGATGTTTATTGTTACATTCTTATGTTTGAAGGTACACTATTGTAACTATAGTCTAACTTATAATAGGCAATAAACATGTTGAGTTTTGAATTTCTTTTCTACATGTATTGAATGGAAAGTTATTTTAAAAGTTGATTTATGGTTAGTAAATTGATTATTATTCATCAACAAATTGGCCACTCCATGCCAAAACTCAGTCTGACTTGGAAACATTAAATTGTGTTGATAGGTTAAATAGAGGCCTCTCGCAAATGAATCTATTAAAATCAAACCAGGACAAAAATACTTTCAGTCATCTCCTGTTGTCTATGTAAATAATCATGTTATTTTTCAGAATATTTATTTATTTATCGGTCAGGTACACTACAGAATTGTTATTAAATCGCAAATGGTACATCAAGAAAGTTTCAATTGTAGAAACCAGTCAAGCATTAGAGTTCAGTTACGAACCCAACAAGTAAGATCCTTAAGATAAACTAAAAATGTTAAAAAGACAAGAATAAGCATAGACATTCAACACTAATGATGAATTAAATTATAAAACAAAACATAATTATGTCAACTACATTACAGAATTGTCCCAAATGTTACATCAATGTGCAAACAAACCCTAAAGTCAAGTTATTACTTCATAGTAAATAAAGGTATGCATTTTCATTTGTCAAGTAGTAGGATCATTAAAAGAAGTAATAAACGACTATTCAGAAGTTTAATGAACAATCTCTGGATGAAGTCGTCTGATTGCCATTTTTTTGAATACTAAATGTGACAAATGAAAAAGATCAAGTACTGAAAAGTATGTAATGAAATTTTTCTGAAGTCTACAACTTATTGCCATTGAGCTAGTCTTGTAGAATCGCAACCCAAGTGAAAAAATGTGATTACTTCTTAAGGATCTTGAGTTAACAGAAAGGCAAAGCTCGTCTAAAATAGCTGAACAATTGTAGTGGAAGTTTATTATTTTATGAAGAAATATAACCATTGAAAGTTTACGTCTGTCCTCAAGTGATAATAAATCTAACACAGACAGCCTTATTTGGCAAGTTAAATCCAAAGTAGGGTAGGCCAAGTTTCCAAATTATATATTTAGTATAGCGATTTTGCACTTTTTCAAGTCTCTCTTTATGACAAAATCTGTTTTTCCGTTAATCAGCTGTCGCCCCCATTCTCAGAAGTTGAGAAACTTCTAAGGACTAACGAGGTCTTACCTTCTAACGTGTGATTCCTAACACGGTT
The DNA here is from genome assembly GCF_025532065.1 of Leptinotarsa decemlineata. Classification (NCBI taxonomy): domain Eukaryota; kingdom Metazoa; phylum Arthropoda; class Insecta; order Coleoptera; family Chrysomelidae; genus Leptinotarsa; species Leptinotarsa decemlineata. The sequence goes on from NW_027412690.1 coordinate 8,922,952, forward strand.
GCAGAATCATCCCAGTTTCAACCAGATAAATTATCTCAAGAAAAATATCTGGTCCGAGGCGGGAATCGAACCCACGGCCTTCCGATTGTGAGTCGGGCGCACTACCACCGCGGCCAATTCCACAACAAGCATAAAGACACCAAATAACACTACTATATTCCAAAATACTCCGAACCAGTGAAAAGTATAATGACTTTATAGCATCATATTCTGTAATATGGCGGGTATTCCTTTTGATAAATCCGAGCATTCCGAATGCTTTATTACAGATATTATTGACATGATCAATAAATCTTAGATCTTTATCGAAAGTAATTCCCAAATTGCTTGAGCTTTTGACAGTTTGAAGAGTTACATCATTAATGGAGTAGTTTCCAATGACTTACTGCCTTATTCTATAAAATCTCAATACATTACATTTCTTAACGTTAACTTTTGAACAATTAGTATCACAGTAGGCACAAAAGCTATCCAAGTCATTCTGAATGCATTCAATATCATTGGTAGATTGCACCGTTTTGAAAAATTTAAGGTCGTCTGCATACAGAGAGATATCACAATGTTTAAACACTCATTTAACATCATTAATAAAGAATAGAAATAATATAGGTCCAATGTGCGAAGCTTGTGGAACCCCTGAAGTCACATGAATTGTTTCTGACACTCTTGTCAGCTATCCTCATATTCTGCAATCTACCGGAAAGGTAGGATTCAATAAATTTCAAGTATCTGCCCGTTATTCCAAGATTGTTAAGTTTTAAAATTAATAGTTCATGACAAACTGAATCGAAGGCTTTAGCAAGGTCCGTGTAGATAACATCAACTTGGAGCCCTTGCTCAAGCTTATTTGTGATGAAGTTTTGGTAGACAGCCAAATTGGTCGCAGTAGACCTTCCTTTGTAGAATCCATGTTGTTCGTCTATTATGACGTGTTTGAAATTATTAAATATTTCATCTGTAATTAAAGATTCAAATACTTTGGGGATACAAGAAATTTTCGAAATACCCCTGTAATTCTGAATATCATTTCTGTTTCCACTTTTGAATACTGGAGAAAGGGCAGATTTTTTCCAAACTTCTGGAAAAATCCCTGTATCAAATAATCTTTGAAAAAGTATTTTAAGGGGATGTGATAAACTGTGACAGCACTATTATTTTCAATACCAAAGAAACATATTTTAAATTTATCCAAATTCAGCTTCAGTCAGTGTTCTTCAGCTGATTTTTTAACCTTTTTGAGTTCATTGTTAATGATTTCCATTACGGTTGCGGTATTTCTCGATATTGAAGGAGCATTTGACAGTGCCCTACCTAAATGTATAGGATCATCTCTGGCTAGGAAAGGCATAGAATCGACCATAACTAGATGGATCTATGCCATGCTGGTAAACAGACCTACGACTCTTCAAGACGAGGCGATTATTTGGTCAAGTGTGACTAGGTGTGAGCCACAATAAATCCTTGCGGGTTGCGGAGTAGGGTCGATTTTGACCCACTCACTATCGATCTAACCCAACCTAACCTAACGATTTCCATAGCTGCATCTGAGCTCTTCGTAATGAAATTCAGATACAACTGTGTATAATCTGCATAGACCTGCACATTACAACGTTCCACCTCATTTAAAATATTTACATTGTGGATAATGAATATGATCCGCTTACGAAACCTCAATTTGGCACAAAATAATTCCTGACTATCGTATCAAATGCTTTGGAGTAGTCCAGTAATACCAAAGCAGTTGATAAATGTGTCATTTGCAGGTAAGATATCACTAGTTATAGCTGCCAGAACTGTTTCAGTTCTTCTACCAGATCTGAAGCCACATTTTTCAAAAGTTCACTACTTAATAACAAAATGAGTAGTTGGAAACTCAACTAACAATAACAATATGGTTTTTGTACTGGGAAATCGACTTAATTAAACGTAGTTACCTATTCCCACTTCCTCTCGGAATCTTTGGAGAAGGGCTGCCAGATTGACTCTGTGTACACTGACTTCTCTGAGGCGTTTGACAGGATCAACCATAACCTCTTACTCCAAAAGCTCAACAGATATGGTGTAGGTGGGGTACTACTGGAATGGATTAGTAGTTATCTCACGAATAGGACTCAAATGGTTAGAGCAAATTATCGTTACTCCACGTTATTCAAAGTAACCTCTGGTGTTCCTTAGGGGTCACACCTCGGTCCTTATTATTCAATTTATTTATTAACAACATTATTCATTGTTTCCTGCACGCCAAAGCACTAGTATTTGCAGATGATTTAAAACTTTTCCTAATTATCAAAACCGAATTGGATGCCCATAGGCTTCAGTCTGACCTTGACAATCTATCAAACTGGTGCTCCTTAAATGGCGTGGACTTGAATGCCACAAAGTGTCATTTCATGCGCTTTTATCGGTCCCATGTACCACTTTTGATTACACTTTAAATGGTCATGTCTTGGGGTCTGTTAATCTAATAAAAGACCTTGGGGTTGTTCTTGATCCCACCTTGAGCTTTAATCTACATATAACCACGGCTATCCATGAAGCCATGAAAATGATAAGGTTTATCAAACGGCTAACCCACGAATTCACTGTCTGGTCCCCTCATTGTGTAACTTATATTAAGAACATCGAAAATGTCCAACACAACTTCCTCAGATACATAGCATATAAATCGGGTGTTCGTTGCGAGTTTGAGTTGCTACTGCAATATCTGAGCATGTCCTCCCTGGAAACTAGGAGGAAACAGAGATCTGACACTACTTTTCAATATTATTAAAGGCAAATTCAGTTGTGCTGAACTCCTAGAAAAAAATTTAACTACATGTTCAAAACCGCTTAACTCGACAGCAACATTTTACGTACCATTTCATCGTTTGAACCACACATTCGTGTTAGGAATCACACGTTAAAAGGTGAGACCTCGTTAGTATTTAGCTCGCACAAGTTTCTCAACTTCTGAGAGTAGTTGTTCGTGTGGGGGCGACAGCTGATTAACGGAAAAACAGATTCAATAGCTGCATTCCAAGAATCTTACGATTAGCCAATAGTAACGTTGATCTTGAGATGTTTAAAATCTCCTAGCATCATTTCAAAACTCAATTACGGAATACTGTGCTTTAATGTTTATGGTAGTATGTGTTTTATTGTCGCTCATTGTTTTTTGCCATTTTATAGTCCAAAATTAACCCCCTTTCAAACTCTAAATTTACCCCTTTTAAGCTATTCTCAGTTGGAATTTGTAATTCAGTACCTTACCTGATTTTATTTTAATTATAATTTAACATTGTAATTTATACTTTAAATGGGCTTGCCCGTAAATAAATATGTCAAACTATAATGAGTAGATAGACCAGAGTTCTACAATGAAATCCCACTGACGAACCAGTTTTTTTATTTTTTTCTCAACCACCTAATTTTAAAACTACTGAGAATTTAATACAATAACAATAATAAAGTATTTAGTTCAATATTTTCATTCTTCTGAAATACCATACCAATGATGATTATATAAGTATTATTGGCTACAAACATCTAGCTAAACACAATAATTATAAATTCAATTATTGAATCAAAATTAGGAGCATCATGGTTATATGAGGTCTGTTCGAAAGTTAAGGTGAATGTTCAAATTTCGCAGGCTATACGAAGAAAAGATCGGAATTTTGGAAAAACAATTCATGGCTTCGGTATCACAATAATGCACCTGCTCACTCGTCATTGTTCGTTCGTAATTTGTTCTACAAAAAACAGCCACCGTATTCACCAGATTTGCCCCCCTGTGACTTTTTCTTGTTCCCAAGATTAAAGAGGCCCATGAAAGGACGGCGTTTTGCGACGATCGAGATCAAAACCGAAACGCCGAGAGAGCTCAGGAACATACCAAAAAATGCATATCAGAACTGTTTCGAAGTTTGGAAAAAATGTTGGGGCAAGTGTATTATATCTGAGGGGAACTATTTTGATGGAACGAAATAGAAATTGGTGAATAAATATATATCTTTTGAGAAAAATTAAAATTCTTATTTTTTTAATAGACCTCGTATTGCTGAAAAATACCCTCAAGATTTCACGGTTTGTAAAAGCGGAAATTTTATTGATGGGATAAAAATCTGATGAAGAGATGAGTTGAAGAAATAACGTGGATGCCTCAAAACTTCTAATTAAAACTCATTATGATAGAGTAAAGTTTAAATAAAATGTAATTTGGGCTTCAAGTTTCAAATATAATTGAAAAAATTGAAAATTTTACCGATACTAAAAGAAGTATTTTAAAATTAGACATCTCTTATTTTCATAAACTTTGTATTATCCAATAACATCAACTGTTTTGCATAAATTAATATTATCTTGTAATGATTTCATATCCGTTTATCAAGTGGTAAAATTAAAATTCCTTTTTGTTCAAGGTTGATATATGAAAACCTTTTTAGAATTAAAATCACATTATCACACCTTTAATTATTATTTACTTTATATTCAGGAGCTTCTAATAGGGAAAGGTAAGCACATCAATTCAATATGAAATTCCTATGATGCCTGTTTTTACAAGTGTGCCATACATATTGATTGATTATATTATTTTTATATGAGTACTGATGAAAATGTCAAGATTTTCATTGTTGTGGTTCAGATTCAACAGTAAACATCCAGATAGCATTTGTTGCAATGTGTCCCAGAAGTATGTTGTTTGTGGTGAGTAATATATAATAGAAATAAATGTACAATCTTAGGATGCTAGATTTCATGAGGTATTACCCAAAGAAGACCGCGGCAAAACAATATTTTTTAAATTTTCTACAGCCTTGAAAATTACGATAGATTTTCTAAAAACTTCTACTTTTTGTGAAATTGCGGAAGATCTTAATACTAAAAAAAAAACAAAAAAACAACTACCTACCTACTTTCTATTGAAAAAAGGCTTTCAACTCTTCCTTTCTTCAGCAGATATTGCCTTTCTCATCATTATGTCTTGTTTTGTTATTTTAAAAGCAAACTAAAACCGTTAAAGAAGTATAAGCATCAGATTCCATTCTTAAAAGGCTCTTCTTGTTGCAACACTTCTAATAAATTGATATGTGAATATTTCTTTTCGACAATTAATCACCTTTTACACCATTTTCTCTTTTTAACTTTTCGTTGTTCATTGTCGTTGTCATCATCTACCATTAATACCGTAGCCAAAAGGGCAGCAGCTTTCCTTATTAAAGTTTTTGAAGACATCTGCAAACCACTTTTCAACCGAGACTAAATTAAAATCTAAACTTCGGCAGTACCATGTGTTGTGAGGTATGGATGAAAAATGACTGTAGGTACTGCATGCCGTACGGTTTTCTTTACAATTTGCAGTTCAACATAGTGCGTAGACAGCTTTAGTTAGTTGAGAGACGGTATTTTTGTTCTGGTGAGGAAAAAATGTTTTCAATGTAGGATATATCAAATCTATACTCCATATTGGAAATAGTTTGCCTAATACATGAGCCGTTATATTTGTAAGCAGAAAAATTTATAACCACTTACCTGGTGGACAGTGGAAAGTACACTCAGCCTTGAAAGTTCTTCTGTATTTTTTTTGTCTTATATCCAAATTTTATCTACTTATATTGTATTGATTACTTCAAAAATTTGTATGAGTCTACTTTAAACTGTAATATCTCAGTTAATAAATATTCAATTCAATAATCGAAATAAGCACCATTTGAATCGAAGCACTTTTGCCAACTTAACACAAGTCAATTACTTCCGTCAGCATGAAATTTAAGTGCTTGGGATTCGATGAAGTCGATGAATGCTATTTTTACCTGGTTCTGATTGGCGAAGGTTCTACTGCTGGGAAAGTTATCAAAGTGCTTGAAAAGGTAGTACTCGGTTAGCGAGAGGGGATGGTGGGTGAGGCAGGATATGTCCCTTTTCTAGTATTTCGTAGAAAAAAAAATTTGAAGAAGTGACGAAAAAAACACTATCATTATGTTATTTCATACACAAGTGTTTCAAATATAAATGTGAACGAAATAGTACTTACTCATTTTAAATTTCACTTACAAGAAGTGCTTTCAATCACAAATCTCTTTGGGAGTTTTGGAGAAGTTGAAAACCTAAAAGGTTATTTTTTACCAAAAGCAAGTTGTTTGACTATCGAAGTGATTATTTTCATTATGCAGATATAGTAATTTTTACACGGTTTCATTTCATGATAAAAAAAGGATATATCATTTTTATTTACCTTTTTCAAAATTGGTTATTCTTTTAAAATCACGAAAAATTTGTAAAATTATTCTCATTCACTTCTTTGATCTAATATTTTCAGCTTTTGCTTGTCGTGATGTTTGCATACACAAGTTTTGGAGCTCCAGCCCCCATTCCTAATCCACAATGGGCTACTTACGGTTATCCTTACTCATATTACAGCAATTACTATTACCCTGCATATGGTAAGAAAAACTTTTTTTTTGAATTATTATAACAATATGTTGATTGAATAAGTTTTTTTAAATTAATTATGGAATACTTATTGTAATATCTCCATTTCATTTTCAAAAGTAATACTTTTGGCACCAAAAATGAACTTGCTTGACAGCATGAAATTGTGAGTGCTTATTTAGCAAAACACAGGGTATTTCAGTCAGAAAGTTTTTGCAATTCAAACTATATTTGAGTATAAAATTAAATATTTTTCTGAAACTGAACTCCAGATCTCCTACTTGCAATACCTGTGATCTAGTCCAGGGGTTCTCAACCTTTTTACATCTGCATACCACTTGAGTTTTTGAGAAATATTGGCGTACCACCAGACCTAAATATTTTAATAAATGTATAATATATACTCTTCTAAAAGTGTTCAAAGGCTTTTTTAATTAAATTCCTGAGAAAACTTTATATTTAATGATTAGATATTTGTTTATTTATAACATACTTATAATAAAGGAGAAATAAAAAGATTAATGTCAGGTCGTTCACTGGGTTATGGGTATTTCGTTTGTAGCGACCCGTGAGCTGAGTCATGTTTGCTATTAACAGCATGTTGCTTACATCACTCACGCGTACCATCTGAAACGTTCCCGCATACCACTGCTGGTACGCGTACCACCGGTTGGGAACCCCTGATCTAGTCATTCAACGGATACAAAAGCTCTACCAAACAGTAATGATTTCATTGCAAAAATCTGTCAGCAACCTGTTGCTTTCTTACAACCCTCCGAAAGTAAAACTTGTACGAGCCAAGGATTAACGAGGCCTTACTTTTTAACGTGCGATTCCTAGAACAGATCCTGCACGATACTCGTATATCTCTTATCATCTGTGATCCACGAAATAGTTCAATAGAAAGAAAATGTGATGATGTTCTGAACAAGAACCTTATGACAAGTGATATTTCTATTTCACTAGAAAATAAACAAATGTTAATAAATATATTTTGTTTTAGGTTATGCATATTCTTCACCTTATGTCATTTATTGAAGGTTTGGATGAACCATGAAGATGTTTGATGAAAATGGATTGGTTAAGGTTACAAGTCATAACTGTTATATGTATACATACAAATATATTTAAAATGTATTATATTTTTATATCTCACATTTTTAGGAATAAAAGATAAACACTAAATCATGGATATTTTGGCATTCTTGAATAAAATGTTTAATAAGCTGCCTTGAGAGGATAATGAAATGTACCATAAAATCTATACAAAGATAATATATCTAATTTGAAAAAAACTTTAGTTTTGTATGTATATCTATCGCCCCGTTGCACTATTGTATATCAAAATATCAGCTCCAAGAATATATTGAAACACTTCTGATAACTTTATAGTTATTAAAAAAACCAAGGGCATGAAAGAGACATTATTTCCCGAATGAAAAATCTTCAGGAGTTGAATACAAAAATAATTCTGCAGCTTCCCCATACAAACTGTAAAACCAGTTGTTTAAATTGGATGTCAATGTCATTTTCATAACTCCTTGTCCTGTTCCTCCTTATAATATTTCTCTATTATGAGGGCAACTTGGAAACTGATCAATTTGCAACCGGTTTTAGAAAACTGTTTATTCTCGCCTAGATCCCATCGAACATTCTCTAATATGTACCTAAAAAATGTGAATTTATTCTAACACCCAGCGACATCCATTTAACAATTTTCATATTTAATTTATCCACCAAGAAAATTGCATGAGTAAAATATATTTTCAGTCTATACTCACTCCATATGGCTTTCCAAAGGAAACGCAATATTTCTCATTAAAAACTCATCTTTAATACATTCTAAAACATGTTTTTTTTCCATCGGTAAGAAAGGGATGTAATGGTCAATCAAATTGTTACTTATTGTATCAGAGTGATGGAATCCACCTAGAAAATACAAAATGAGATTTTAATTAAAAATGATGGCCGAATCAATCAGAACATTTAAAATAGGAATCTGTTTAAAAAAAAAAAAATCTGTTTAAAATCTGTTTTTCCGTTAACCAGCTGTCGCACCCCTACGAACGACAACCCTCAGAAGTCGAAACTTGTGCGAGCTAAGGATTAACGAGGTCTTACCTTTTAACGTGTGATTCCTAACACGAGGAATGCAAGAAGAGTTTAATGTAAGAGTTTGAAAATGTCCTTAGAGGACGAAACTGCAGTAAAGTTAATTACAAATAAAAGTGGTAAAAAACATGTAAATTTTCAAATCTCTTTTCTTCATTAAAAATAAGAGCATAGGTTGAAAAATTATTATTTCTTTTAATGATTTCACATTATCTCATTCATAAATACAAGTTACTGACACTTTGAGAGTTTTTCTTTTGCGTAGACTCTGTATTGAAGTGAAGCAACAGTTTAAGAAATATTGGCTGCTTCATATCCAAATTTTTTCAGTGATCATTCATCGTGATTATGGAAAATATATTGAATGAAAGCATGAAACAGGAAATGAATGATCGTGAAAAGTACCTATTGAAGATATAATCTCAACTTCAAATATAAATGTTACTTTTTCCTCAACAAGAACAAACCTTTCTCGGAGAAAACCCCTTCAAGAATCAAATTTTTGAAATCTCTCAGATCGATTTCTTCTCTTTTCTTGTTTTCAACCCCAATCAGCTCTTCATATCTTCTGAGGATGAGATCAGAACCAGTATTTGAAATAAACAAGAAAATTGCTTCGGTATAATCAGCTCCATCTATAGAACTTTTATAATCTAACATAGGTTTGATGGCGTTTAGTATTTGTTCAGGCATCATTTCCACCTCATCGAAAATAAAAAGTTGGCGTGGACATAGGGTGATATTTGACCTTAGCCATTGGTAAAGATTCTCCTAAAAAAATTTGACTTCGAGTGAGATTTTATTGAAAAAAAAGTTTTGGAGAGATTACTGTTTTGAGGAAGTGTTCATTCCATTTCTCGAATAATATAGAGTGTGTAACAGAAAAATTCATTTTTCATGTCATCAGCTATTTTCAAAGAAAATGTTTTGTGAAGACAATCTGAGAAAAAAAAGTTTTGGACGTTTTCTTTGTATTGCTTCTCGCAAGCAGCGCTTAACTTCAAAATGATAAATTTCATTCCTTTTCGGACTTCCATTGTCTAATATGATTTAAACTCCCTAAAAGAACAAATAAAATTGAGAATTAAAATGAGTAGCTGATAATGAGTAATGATAATGTCACTCTTAGCACAGGTCACAAACTCATGAGAAGAATATCCTGAAATTTCAACAGCTTCCTTTCGAAGCTTAGTACTAACTGAAAAAGCGGTGAATGCAACAATAGTAGCGCCATCTATATGTTAGGCCATAGATTTTTCAGCCCAGGTAGTATCGGATGGAGTACGGAAATTTCCTAGAAGGAAAAAGCTAATGATAATGACGTTATATTCACAATAGCAAACAGCTATTGATATAGATAAAAAAGAATGCGTCAGTAAAATTCTAGATTTCCTTAATTCAGGAACCTATGATTTTCTGTACTTGGCTTGTCGGATAAATAATGATTTGAGCCAATTTATTAAAAACAATAAAGACAAAACTTTAGTGTCAGGAGTATATAAGCTCTTGCGCAAACATTTATATTGGCCAAACGGGAAAAACCTTTTCTCGAAGAGTGAAAGAACATAAAGAGTGGTTTTTTGAATGTGAAGACCGATCCCACATATGTAGATAGATAGATATTCTTTATTCGTTCATGTGAACAATACATAATACCCAAATGGGTGTAGAACACGTCAATAATAAAAATAAGTTTTAAAATAAAATAAAAGAGTGGAAGAGAAAACCCGTAGGGGAAAATATGATAGCTTGTAAACTAAAATTACATATTAAAATGATGTTTTTACCTATGGAGCATAACATTTTATAAGTTATACAATTATATAGGACTGTCTTCAAAATATTCTTCTAATTTATAGTAAGTCTTTTGTATTAATAACTGCTAAAGTTGATGCTTCATTTTAATAATTGGCATTTTTCTTAGATTATCAGACAAATGATTAAAAATGTTTTCGACTGTGAATTCCACATTTCCTTGAATATGTAAACCATCTTCTGAGAGAAAGGCATGAGTACAACTACGGAGATGAAGTTTCACATTTTGAAGAAAAAGGTTCGAAACTTGATCTTTTGGAATGCTTGGAAATCAATAGATTCAAGAATTCTGAAAATTTACCGAATGACCAAATATAATTGATTTCTCACCTCTTCTGAATCTGTTTTCTTACGTGAAAATTGATAATTAGTTAATTACATGTCCATTTATTGAGTTTGCCAAAATTTTCTTTTATAATATTCGAGTTTTGATTAGCTTTCATCTAAACTCATGCAAAATTATTAGTTATTGAGTAGGTTGAAGGTCATGTGATTCAAATTATTATATGAAGCACAAAATGATCCTTTAATGAGTTAGTAAACTTTCTTTCATAATGTTTAAAAAAAATGTTTAAAAGTTTTTACCGTAATTCAGATAAAATAAAATTATTGGTCATTATGTAGGTAGAAGTTAATATGATCCAAATTGTTATTATATAAAACACAAATTAAGTACAATCTGTCAGTATGAAAACGCTTGAGAAGGCTATTATATAGTGAAACAGGTGTTGCGGTTTTTAAGCTTTTTAGTGAAAATCTCAAAATATACTGTCATTTGAATACATTGTCAAAGATACATGTCTCATTATAAGTGGAGATGGAAAATTTAAAGCAAGTATTACTTTCATCACAGGAATATGCTCCTATACTTAGAAAAAAAACGGAGACTCCCTCCTTGTCTATTAGTGAAGAAGCTGAATAAGGAAAAAGTTTTTTCCAAATATGTTCCCCATATGTTGACAGATGACAGTTAGAAAATCTAATGAAAACCTTACCCTATATTCATCAACTTTACTGTTCAAAGTAAAGAGAACTCTTGCAGGAAAATAATGAACATATCTACTGTTCCTCCCAAGTTTGAATAAACTTTCTGCTATCATACCAGCAACATAGTTTTTCCCGCTCCCCACCCATCCATGAAAACTTAAAGCAAGGGCTTTCTTAGGCTTGAACCTTTTTGTCCAATGTGATCTGATTGCAGCAACAATAATGTCATTCGCCAAATGCTGTCCGTAAAGATGTTCTTCCATCAGGGAAGACAATTCTGAAAATAAGTCAAGGTCAAGACTGGAGGTAGTAAGGGGGGTTATTTTTGGTAAAAACTGCTTGCGTCCGATTCCTCGGGGTTATTTGCATCTGTACTTTTGTCAATCAAAAACAAGTTCATAATCTGGATACTTATTCTTTTCAGCTGTAGACAGATAGATAATCTTTATTGGCTCTTTGGTACAATAAAGACCCTTACCGATGTAGAACTTGTCAAATTTTCAAAACAAAAATATTACATACTGAGAGACATAACATACAATATAATATAAAAATAAAAGCGAACAAATACAAACTAGCAAACAAAGCAGTCTATCAGCAAAATATTCATCTACCGAGTAAAATGCCTTCGATAGATGCACAATTTTATTTCCTAAGGGGAAAGTTTTTGATGAATTCTGGTATTTTGTTATATATACTAGTCTTTGTAGTAATTAGATCTTATTCTTAAATATTGTTGCAAAATCTGCCATATATTAAATTAGTCTATTCAAAATAGATTTATATTCAAAACAGATTTATATTCAAAATATTAAAATTCTTATAAAATAAAACAAAGTAGTTTAAAAACCATAACTTTACTTTTTATGTTCCCTGTGATGTAATAATCATTACAACACTCCCCAAGCCAGCAACTAGGATAATACTGAAGTAATTTTAGTTGACTAATAGCAGGTTGATGATTTATGAAACTTTTGGCAGCAATCATAAATTCATTAACGTCTAACAAATTTGATTCCTTATCTTTCATAATCTTTGAGCATTTTCCAATCCAGCACATGGGATTGAATGAATTTAAGCTCCACGTGTCCGAACTCTTAGTATCACGTTCAGAATCTACTTCTCTTTCATTAATCCAAGGAATATAACTCAGAAATGAGAATTTTCTTTGTTGCTTGTCTTTTTTTTCATTGCAGTCAAGAAACCAACAATGCGGTTTGAAGATGTTGAAGCTTGACAAAAAGTTGTCGGTTTCATAACAATCCTTGATCCAACAGTAGGGATTCCAAGAATTTTGTTTTTGCTTTTCAAATTTCCATAGAGAATGAAAGGGGAACGAAATAGGTAAGTACTTCTCAAAAAAATAACTTTCTTTCTCTGGCTCCACCACAGCACATTTTCCAAATCCAAAGAAACAGTATGAATTGGAATTCTCACAATTTCCATAGTGAATCAGGAGTAAAAGAGTTAAGTGTTTAAATATGGATTTATCCATTCTATAACCCTCAATTCCCGTTGTAGAAAATGTTTCCAGTTCATCGATTCTCTCTCTAAATTTTGAGATGAAATTGTTATTTCTATTTATTTATATTATCTTTGAAATCAATTGACTAATCCATAGACATAATAATATGTGGACTGAGCGTAAAGTGACTTTAAGATATATGCCACCTGCTGACCACACCCACACACAACGTCTTGGCCACTGCGTAACAAATCAAATCCCATATGTAATTTTCACATGAAAATATACATAATATAAAACTTCGTGACGTTATATCGACGGTAAGAGTATGAGTGACGTAAATGCCAAGAAGTGAACATCTTCATCTTTTTTTAGTTGTTGGAATCAATGTCCTCTCTTCAATGGCCGGTCCATATTTATTATTTCGTCACTGGATTGATTACATCACTTTGACATAACCTTATATTTCTCTCCTTCTTCTTATTATCAATGTGTACTATAACACTGGTTTCAGAAATTGTTGCAGACCAAGTGGGAATTTCTGACGTTGCCGAAAGATGGGTGCCTATCACAAACTACGTGCCTATAGTCAATATTTCTATTCATGTATTATTCATTAAATTTTCCTTGATGAATTATATTACCAACACTATTATTTTTTCTTGGAAACAAATAAGTGAGTTTGTCAATTGAGCACTGGGTGAAATGAACCATTTTTTTTGTGTGGGTATTCCAAGAGTGATGATCCAAGTATAACGTTCTAAGGAAAGAAAAGGCATCCACATTATCTCATTCGAAGATACAGTAATATTTGATAGAACTCAAAATAACTATCAAAGTGTATATAGAGAGGCAATTGAAATTCAAAAACAGGGATAATTTCCATAAAAAAGAATAGGCAATGAACAATAATATAATTTGGCTAATTGTCCTTAAAGGTACAGAAACAAGGTCAAGTAATACTCCAGCTGAGAGAAACAAAGCCACTATCACTATTAATATAAAATCAGAGTCGAATACCAGCATCATGGTTATTGCGAGCGGAACAACGGTAACAACAACTGGAGCACCAACTCGAGCACTGCGACCGTTACCACATCACTTGTGATGTCTGATTGCTACCGATTGCAACTGACCGTCGACTGTCAAAAGGTCGACCTGTCAAGTTATATCAACTAAAGTCGACCAGTTAAATATTATATATGGCCTTTGATAATGTTTATCGCAGTAGTAGACGAAACATCAGAAATAAAAACCTGCAGACCACCGCCAAAAAACTCTAAAAATAGCGTTCACTCTCATTTTTTGACGTGAAACTGTAACATAATTGATACGACAGTCTGATATCCCTTCGATATGATTATGAGTATGTTGAAATACTTCATCATAACGACTTCTAGACATCTCAAAACGACATCACATGTCACATCTACATAAAATATCATTCATTTATAGCAATGCAGTGACATTAGGTTGTTAAAATGCGTAAACTAACTTTTTCAAAACAATGAAAATTATTCTATTTAGTATGTTCCAGTCGGTTCTGAACTATTGAATGGAATGATACTTTATGATTTCTGTGTTTCCCACTACATCTCTCTGTCTATCTCTCTCACTCCTTCGTACTTCTTATACAAATATTTTGATTATGGAATAGTCAGGAGTTTAAATATTATTGAAAATTATTATAAATAGAAGAGATCAAATTTGTATTCTGTGGTTTCGAAGATTGAAAGTCTTGTTTCATAATTTTTTAAAATGCTTATTAAGCGTATGGAGATAGCTGCCTGGTTGCATGATCACCTTAGCAAATTATCATAAAAATATTCATTTCTTTCCTCTGTTTAATATTAGGTACTCGAATATTTATGGTGCCGATATTTTTAATGCCATGTCTCGACTGTTTCATTATTATTTTACATTTTAGGGAAAAACAACTGCTTTTATTACAGAATATTTTTAGTATGGGAATTACCTATATGGTTAATAACTTAAATGTTTAGCTATATTTGTATGTAGCAGAGGCTATGCTTGAATCTGTAACATTTTTACTGAGGAACTATTATATCTTTAATAAATTCGCATCAAATGTATATTTTATTTAGCTCCAGCTTATTCATTTTCCGTCTAGGTTAGAGTTTATCCTAGATATGGTTGTCCCTAAAACACTGCTATCATTTTAAATAATTCACGAATTTGCAAAAGCAAATTTTTTCCCCACTTTTGTTCAACTGAAATTGCAGATCGTTTTCAATAATTATAAATATGTGTGCTCAGTGTGTGATATCTGCTAAGTTAATCAGACGAGGCTGTTGTTGTCTCTAAGCACTAGTATTTTTCCAACGGTAATACCATGATGGATGTGATGAAAAATTTGAAATGGTGTTGTCTACTAATGTACTATTATTTTGCGTCAAAAAAGTTGAGAAATGTCAGAACGATAAGTTTCAGATGAAATTATCATATTGGATATTAACTATATATTTGACTATATTTTCTATTGTATATTTAATAACTGTTGGAATTCTTATATACATTTATGAACTTTTGGAGCAGGCAAAGTAATAATTCCCATTTGGTAATTTCTAATTTCAGTACTTAATTGTGGCGTGCCTAGGCAACAAAACAATCTCTAGTGAATTTGTTTGATTATTAAATTTAGTTTCTTTTTGGAATGTTGTGACCCATAAAAATTAAAGAAAAAGTCTTGAGGTAATATTCCCCATGAAAGTAATGTGGAATGACATTAGGTATAAATACATGTTTTTTCCAGGTTTGGATAACTACTAGAAATTGGAAAAACCAACCATCCTCTGAAAGTCAATTTTGGCAGTTCCTAAATTTGAATACTGAATGGATAATTGTGAGTAGCAAATGTCATGATATAAAAAAATTATTTTCAATATTTATCATTGTCCAAATGCTAATCATCGGTCATTCAAATGGAAACTTCAGAACTCAAATATTTATTTTATAAAAATCATATATCTCGGACATTTCTGTCCTCGTAGGTTTTGTCTGTTGAATCTTCATGTTCTGATTTTTGAACAGTGGACTAAAATATGAATGTTGATAGTGAATTTTTTGATCTTATTCATATGATTTTATCCATGAAAACCCCAACAAGAAATTTAAATTATTTTTCGCCTCACTTTCAACTGACATTGATAATTCATGTCAGTTCAATCTGTTTTCACTACTGACAGAGAACAAAATGGGAAATTTGCTTCTTTAAACACTTTAAACATCGACATTGATAAACCTATTATATCTACATTACTGTTGAATGGGCAGACCAATGTTTCTGAAATTTTTTCTACTTTTATCCTTTATTTAACAGTCTTTACTTCTTACTCTGTTCGTTATCCAAAAAAAGTATATCAATTGTTCAGCCACATTATATTTGAAGTGTACCTAGCATAGGGTGTAATAAAGTTTTCTATTTTTCATCTTGCTGATCAGTTTTAAATTCTCTCAATCCCATCTTTAGATAATTCACCCCTCAAATGATAACACCTTTATTATTTGTATATATTTAATATTGCAAATATTCAACATATAAAAACATAAACTTATACAATGAGACTCCATACCGAGGTGGACGGAAACAAGTTAACTTCTATAAGTAACTATTGTAAAGCTATATACCAAGTATTTTATTTATGTGCACCAATTTGTACTTTTCTGATTATTTGGTTAAAATTTTATTTCAAAAATGAAATTCAAATGATTCTATGTAAAAAACTCCACTTAATAAATGTCACCAGAAAATTGTGATAATTTTCCCTGTGAAAAATTTTCCTGCATCAGTTTCAACTAACATAAGAAATGTTAGTATTCTTAAATATATTTGGAAGTATCAATAACTTGAAAAATACCTATTTATAAATCAGTTAAAAAAAGTTCAATCCTTAAAAGACATTTTTAACGAAACTATCTGATATTTACATGATTTTCAGTCATAGTGAGGTCAATTCCAATGTCAGATTATGTTCAAAACTGCGCAATGTTTAGTCTTGATCATATATCAACCCGCTGAAAACAAACTGTTTACTTTAGTTCGAGATCATCAGCAGAGGGATTATATGGACTTTTCATTTCACTAACTAGATAGAAAAATACATACATTGTACAAAGCAACCAAGCTATGTTTGAAAAGTTTAATAAAATTACATTTCCTTCTTCATTTCATCTCTCTGGTTATTTTATATGTAAAAAAAATAATAATTTGAGTACAGAAACAAATGCTGGTATAAATACAGTAATATCAAAGATTCTGGGCTTTTGAAAAAAAACAGGAGAAATTGTTGAAATGAGTTGAAATGAAGATTGGTTATAATGAAACTGAAAAAAAAAAAAAATAAACAGTACCTATTTAATAATATCTATTATTTAATTGACTCTTGTCGTATAATTATGGTGTATGCCTTTCTTTTAAAAAAATACCTAAAACTATTATAAAAACTATATCTAGTAAAAACAAAAAATATACAGAAATTGAAGTACACATCTGGACGGTTTATGATACAATTTGTCATACATTCGGTCATGTTTTTTTCTATGAAGGCACTAAATTTATAAGGCCTTTCATATTTCAGATCTGGAACAATAATATACTGATATCAAATAATAATGATTTTTCTGCCAACATCGTGTTCATGTGTGTATTACCTAAAATTATTGTACATTCCAAAACACGCTATTAATAAAATAATAATGTTTGCTGTACTAGCCTGAATGCCACTGGCTCCAGCTAGGCGACACTTGAACATGTTGAAACGTGTCTCGTTATTGTCCACCAAGTTACTGAATTCCGCTTCCACTAATTGACCATCGTAATATGTTATGGGGTCTTCGAGGGGGTATTCAAAGCCTTGTTTGCATTCGCATTTATAACCACCAGTTTCGAAACCTCTTCCCAAGATTGGAACACACTGGAAAAGAAGTGTTTCCAGAAATTTATGTTGGTACTCATGATAAGGGGTACTTGATTAGACCAAACTAACCATTACAAATCAGGAAATGAAATATAATTGTTTATCCAGGACCTAATGAATTATATTACGACATGGATGATGTGTTACTTAATTAGTGTGGTATTGAAGTGATGTAATTAATATTTATTTAAAAGAAAACAAGAATATTTATTGGCATAGTAGTTACAACTACATACTATCTCGATTTTTTTGATATCAGAGTGATATTTTTGAAATTTTAGACTGACAAGTCATTCTTAAGGTCGCTATACTTATTGAGTCAGGAGTAAACTTGTCTGCAATCAATATTTCTCACTTATTATGGTAATAATATATACTGAGTTAATAGTATAAATAAGTCTAAAGGATATCAGCGATTGTCAGAAGTTGGGAGTTCTTGAAAAATGTTTAGCAGCTAAGTTCTGTTATACTTACATATGATGTTTTTTGGTCGCATTTGTGAGTATCTTTGAAAGCGTTTGCTACATAGTATTCATCAGGACATTGATTGATGTCTAACTTCAGTAAATCCATTGTGACTCCTACAGCTCCTCTGTAAAACATTTTGATTAATGTTCAAAAGGTATGTCAATTCTGGGATGAAAATTAATATTTCTTAACTCTCAATTCCTGTGGCTGGTATCAAAAAAAGTTTCATGAAAAATGAGAATTAAAAATGTGCTTCTAGGACGACATGGCATTGAAAGCACTTTAGTATTTGTTCAAAATCCATTATATAAATCTTTCATATCTTTAAAGTAACTTATTTAACGAAATGCAATTAAATTTGATCTTTTTTCTTAATATGTGGACGTGGACTCAATTCCAGTTCAATTGGAATTTCTCTTCAGAAAGTGAATAATAAAAATTGTATTTTCCCTTCAATGAATATGAAAACATGAAGGACGAAAAAAAGATTTATTGAGAAACAAAAATTAAAAAAAAACATTCTTTCATTACAAATGATTGCAATTTCAAAATATTTGTCATATACATATACAAAACTAGTTGAATATGAGGATTTCAGAGGTCTCCTAGACTAAAAGACTGGCCAATCAGAGATTACTTGTTCAGATTGTTTTGAGAATATCATGATTTTTTCGTCTTTAGATGACACCTTGAATATTGCAAAGGGCAAAGGTCTGTCTTCAATTCTATACTCTGAGTGATGGACCTGTTCGAATATCTCTTCATGAAATCTGAACAGAGAGGGTTTTTTGTGAAATTGGATGAGATGCATCACTGCACCTGCTTTATTCACAGCATCTCTTTGAAGCTTGAAACCAAACAGTTGTTGGACTACAGTAGGGATGAACTACGATGTCTAACATGCCTTCTTACAGGTCACTATCATTTGAATCATCATATGCAGAGACTTGGACTGTTGGAGGACAGTGTGTGTCGCCTCTGTTTGGAAAATGATGAAACAGCAGATTACATACTTTATACCTGCTCCGCTGGGGACCGAATCAGGTTTTTAGAGTTCAGCAGCAGTTTTAGAGTTCGAATAGATCCACTCACCTCTGAACTAACCTAACATTGTTAGTCTAAAAAGGGATATCAAAAATATACAGCAGGAAATTGTCCTTATGAAATACGTTATCTTACTTGAACTCTAGTTTCGCTTTGAGACTGTCCCAACCGAAGAAGGGCGCCACATATCTTATTTTCCACATCGGCACTTTTCCGTGACAATCATAGTAAGGGGCCGTCCAATAACCGTGTTCCAATCTCGCTCCCATATAGTAGTTTGGAAAATGTTCGAACTTCATGGTCGTTTCGCCAGTCTCGTTGAATCTGATCCTGATTTTCATCCAGAATTTCTCGAGATTGTCGAAATTGGAGGCCCAGCGGTGTCGTAGGAATTTGAACCAGGGCTTGTTGAGGTAGACGTCTTCTGGTTTGTTCAATCGCGCCAAATCTTCGACGTTGTATTTTCTGGTGTTGAGAATTTTTTTGTAAGCGAACGGGGCAAACAGGGTGCGGTTCGTGAACTTGTTGCGCTCCCAATAGGTGCCGGCGGACCAAATTCGGCTGTTGCCTGAAGAAGACGCATTTTATGTGAGTAGAATAAAAATGTATTCGATATTGGCGAATGCCAGAAAGAGTAAGATATTCAATTTGTTGCTTTTTTTTACTTATAATAGACTAGTACTATGTTGCTGTATCGCTGCTGTTCCAATGTTTTGACAGAATCAACGAACGAATCAACTACAGAGCCATCTAGTGGCGAGTTACAGAAAAATTGATAACCTAAAAACTTCTATGAAAATTACTAACAGATGTCAAGTTTCATCACGATCGGTTGAGCGATATAGAAGTTTATCACTTACCAACCAACAAACATCCATTTTTATATAGTAGATTAGATTAGCTGCAAATTAACATGGAAATGTATCATCACACTAAGATTTTCCTTCCGAGGTACAGAGTTTTATAGAAAAAAGTGGCTGTTTTTTTAATCACGCCCTATTCACAAACATGACCGTATTGAAGACGATATTGTTGCTTGTTCTACTGAAGACATTGTACTTATGATAAAATGGTCAAAGCTTTCGCGGCCGAGGTTGTCAGTCTCACTATTTTTTCGGATTTGAAGACCGTTGATTTTAGAAATTTCTTCCTGACGTTTCGGTGGCGCGGGTGGCCACCGAGGTTTATACATCCTGAGTTAATCTCCGATGACTAGATCTGTATCTGTAGAGTAGGGAGAGCGAGTGTGAGCCCACAGCACTTAGGCGACATGTCACCCATTGTACATCCTCCCGAGGAGTTGTCCTCCTAGGTCATCGTCCATCCTGTCCTCTCCAGGAAGGTGGATAGATCACTGAAGACATCTCATTTATATTGGCAGGTGTAGGCTAAGACTCGCCGAACACACACTCTCTGGCAACCTTGAGATGTCTCACGGTGGTCATCACGAAGGTTTTGAATGGTGCAGCGACATTACTGTCGTTGCGCGGCTTCTTCAACCTTCCTGGGGTTCCCTCCGTGGAGGTGTACAAGTGAGAGAGCTTTCCTGCAGGGGCGGCCGGTTCCTTGCCTTTATTCAAGGCGGAGCTCTTGGCGCCCGCCGCAGGAAGTGCCCTTGCTGTTGGAGGTGGAGCGGGGGAGGACGAGGATGTACACTTATAGTTGCTGCCACTCCTGTCTCCTTCGCTCTCCTTTTGGTCTTGGCCTTTGTATTACATCACGAGGTGATCTGCTATGTTCAGCCTCATTCCAAGCGGTAGATTGGGGTGGACATTTCTGTTTATCCCCAGCCACCGCCTTAGATTGAGGTGAGCACTTCTGTCCAGCCTCGGGATTGTTTTTTGTTTCTGTTTTTGTGTTTGTTTCATTCATGTTTGTTCCCACGAGTAAGTAGCAAGGGAAGGGTTGGTCACTTCTGACAGAGCTCCGCATTACCAGAGGTAGGCTAATTACAATGAGGTTTCGCCCAGTACCCCATGGGGATCGTTCGTAACCGCATATCACCCTGCGGCCATTCAGCGGTCGGCACGATTCCTTACATATTAGCTTGGGTAGGCTGGTCCACGGTGGCATGTTATGCAAAGGCTTTTGGGGAGTTTTAGTTCCCTCACGCTACTTATTTCTGCCACTGACCAGGAGTCCGGCGACTCCGTCCGTAAGGCCACATTGGCTTCCCGGCCAGTGCCTTCAGTCCCCTGGCCGTTCCCCTGAGGACGTCCCCACCTGGGGATGCGCCCGATAGGTAGCCCAACCCACGGGCCGATGACTAGATATTACGGCTGCGTGAAGCGTATTTATGTTGACTCAGGTAGTCTGGAGTGATATTACCTGTACCTGGATTAGGTAAATCGTCAACAACATTCGTCAACCTTTTTCTACCTGCTGTCATGCTGTTTGCTATTCTTGAACTTCTTAGTTCAACCATATTCGGTTGAAGTTAACAGCTTTTTTTCTGTTGAAATTATCCATAATCTCTGTTGCCTCCCGTACCGGTCGGTTATGGTATCCTCGGTTGGGGGCAATGAGGTTCGTGTTTTCAAACAAAATCCTGTGGTTTCCTTCACTGAGTACGTTCCGTCACAGCTGACTTGTCCTTCCCACAAGTGCAGGGTATGCCATATACCACTGATGCTGCTGATAGTGGATCTCTTTTGTATTTAGCCGGCCTGAGACTATAATGTATCTTCTTGGAGGTTTTAAAAACCGTTTCCCCAAGAGTTTTTCCATTCTGTCTGTGACCCTAGGCCTAGGGGATATATGATAGATACGCGTATGCAAGCATCGGAGCTTGCTCATCGTTTTCAACCGTGGAACTCCTGTTTCATGGCTTCGTTGATCTCCGGTGCACTGTATACATTCGATCTCATATACATTTGTCTTCAAAACTATTTAATGTCAGTGTCCTGAAGCAAGCTAGATGTCCACAGTTCAATTCTTTGAGGTAGATCAATTTCAAACTTGACAGTGTTTTTTTAGATTTGAAACCTAAAAATTATTTGAAGTTCAAAACTTTTTGCAATTCGGGCGGCAGATTTGAGGGGATGGCAAATCACATTTATCATCCTCTCACAGCAGAATAATACAACCAGTAGGCTCTCTTACCACGTGATCCACACGAGTTGCCGGGAACCTTCAACCGCTCTTAGGGTGAGATTCTCATCCAACGCGTTCAGTGCTGTAGTATCGGAGGATTCAACGGTACCACGGGCATCGGATTAGTTATAATAAACGGTCGGAAATTGATATCGTATTTAGTTTATTCGCTGTTATTATTGTTTTTAGTTTTTGTAGTTGGTTATAAGTAATTTACCACAAAATATTCTGTAATAACCCTAAATTCGTTTTTATATGAGCGCACGCCTATGGCAAAAGGACGAAATTGGCTCCGCACTTCGTTTCAAGGTCACCGAGAACTTTTTGAATTTATGAATGAAAGTAGCGGGAGTGGACTTACTGGTTGATTTTTACTATGATCCTTCCATGGTTTTTCTGCCAATGCGTTACACTGTTGTTTTCTTAGGTGCTTACAACGTGTTACAAAAAGCATTCATTTGAATAAGATACCTTGATGAGAAGTCACGTGAAAATAATTCTTAACGCGGCAGTGTTGCAGGCGAAGAACTTATTTCAGATCCTGAGAGGGAGCGGCTGCTAGAAAGTGCTTTTGTCATGTGCTGTAGGCATTGCTGTCAAAACATCATTCGCAAGGTTGACTGTTGTGTTTGTGTTGTTGATGAATAAGTGTAGAAAAAAACAATGAGTTTTCTGTACTCCGATTTAACCTAACAATCATAAGGTCAATAATTTTCTTTATATTGCAAGAAGATGAAAATAAATGAGCTAAACACACGGTTTGGCCACAGTAGAATAATATAACCAGTATAACCGCCCTTAGGATGAGATTCTCATCCAACGCGTTCAGTGCTGTAGTATCGAAGGATTCGACGGTGACACATTCGGAAATTGATATTGTGTTTAGTTTATTCGCTGTTTTCATTTTTGAACCGATTCAAAGACAAATAACGGTAAAAACATCCTTTACATCAGTGTCCGAGTTCTTGCGCGAAAACAATTTCCAGGATGTGTACTCTCACACAGATATTACAATGACTCTATTGTTGACCATACCAGTTACTAATTGTTCAGCATAAAGGTCATGAAACCTAAAAGATGTCTCACTATCTACAATGGGTAGCAAACGACTTCAAAATTTAGCAGTCCTGATTTTTACCACTACGTCTGGTGTTTTTAATTGATTGACGTTTCGGCTTCGACTTTGAAGCCATTTGCAAGAAGCTATGACTACACTGAGGTCTCAATCTGCCTTTTCTTCAGGTTGTGACACTCTGTAAGGGTTTTATGACTCGACGCCGGGGTCTCAATCTGTCGTCGCTGGTCTCAGCAAGGGTCCGAATTTACCTACTACCAAGCGTCGACTGTGGGACCACAGGTTCTGGTCCGATATTTATGTCCCTCGACGAGTCGAGGGACGGACCACTTGTGCGAGCGACGGTGGAGTTGGTAGTGTGAACGACGTTGTTCGAATTTATAGGTTATATGGAAAAAGGGCTGCGAATAAGAACTATAATGAAACATATTTTGAAAGCAAAAAACTAGTTGACGTTTTTTGTTGTTTAAGTGACTGTTTATAGGAATAAGTATGTGATCTACACACTTTCGTGAATTACTTTCATTGAAGCTTTTCTCCATTCTTCAGAAGTTTCTCATTTTTTTTTGTATAATGCTGAAGAAGCAGAAAGCCAACATTTTTCCGTCTTTGTAGTGGCGTCGATACTCACCTAGAACTAAAGCAAGTGTTTCACCGAACATCTGATCTTCCGTCAGTTCTTTATCGGTTACCCTCTTTCCGGAATAAACCTCTTTGGGATCGTTAACTTGCAAAAAGGCGCTGATGAAGTTGGCCAGTCGCAGAGCCATCTTGGCTTCGTTTTGGAAATATTCTTCGGCGCCGTACATGACGCCTCCGTGAAGCTGCAAGTCCTCTGGCTTGTAGTTTTTGCAGTTCACCTTGTTCATTCCCAATATGAAGTCGAGGACGCGATGGACGTTGAGCTTGGGTTGACTCAACGAAGCAGGTCCAAAAGTTTGGTTACGGTATTCGCTGTATTTGTCGAGATAGAGCTCCCGGATGTACGGGACGGCTTTCTCCCATTGGATCGGAAGTTTTTGGATCCCTGTGAAATGAAATGACATTAGCAACACTCCCCTAGAAAATGTTTTTGAATCAAATATAAGTGTGCGCAAAAATCAGTTTAATGTCGGATCCGTGAGCGATTATAAGGGACTAGGGAAAGAGAAGTATCTACACCAGTGAAATAATTGTTTCAGTGGGGTTTAAAGTCTACTTGATTTATTACTATAGTATAACAATTTTCAATTGAAGGTAACTCATATTACAAATTGAACTGAGAGCTAACGGCAACAATGTTAAATGTTAGAACTCAATTCTTACCGGGGTCATTTTTATTGTCTATGCATCGCCATTGTGAATAATTGAAAAGTAAGATGATTCCATAAAATTTGCCACCCGTAACAAGATAGCTTCTGCATATCGATTGTATGTACGAGCGAATAGGTGAACCAGTTCGTTAAATACTTTGAAACATCGGTAAACTGATCAACACTTCGCAGGTCTATTATATTTGCGTCCTTAAAATGCCATAACTAATCATTCGGTTTCTTCATTATCAAGCGTCCTTATCTGCATAGGCGTAGTGTGTTTCTTGTGAAGGTGACTTTGTTTTGTATTTATTAAATATATTTCATTATATTTATTGAATAAACTGTTATATTAATTCACTTTAAAATATAAGATAGAGTTGGCCGATACTTGTTTTTCAAAATACATTATCATAGATTTTCATCACATTCACACTTTATTGTGAGATAATTAGTTGACCTAGTCATTAAACTCAGGTATAAATGTTCGTTAAACTCAGGTATAACTGTCATTAATTAGGTCCTAGAATATTATTAGTTTCTAGGTAGATAGTAATATTTCAAAAAGTATATATACATCACAATATATGTAGAATTCAGTTTGTTAGTGAACACGCTTGAAAAAGCTACTGTACAGCGAAACACGTGTTGCGGATTTGTTAATCTGTTCTAGTGAAAATCTTACAATAAAGTGTTTTTCAAAATACATCAACTTTAAAATAGTTTTTGAGGTAAGTAAACAACTGACAAATAGCTGAATAATATGATTGAATTTTATTATTTTTATAGTATTAAGATGGATGCCGTAGCAGGTCCAAGTAATGTACAAAAAAAAGCGGAAGTTTATGTCGTTAGAAGAAAAACATTGTCTGTAGAGTGTGCGAAAATTCAAAAAATACACTCCGTACAGTGGAAGATGTAGCCCAGTGTTCATTTTTAACGGGAATATCCGTGATTTCGACAATTGAACGCATTGTACGTGAAAAAAAGGTGACTGGGATTTTGCAAGATCCAAAAGTACATTGTCGTGGTAGAACAAAAATTGAATTGGACGACTACCAGAAAAATTGTGTACGCTATGCCATCCATTCTTTCTTTTTTGAGTATAAAGCGCCAACCATCGAATCCATTAGGACAAAGGTAACGGATAATGATCTCATTCCAAAAATGAGCAAAGAGAAGTTAAGGAAAATAATAAAAGAAGATTAAAAACTTATATATGCCAAACGATCCCGTAAATCTGTCTTAATAGAAAGAAAAGATAAAGTCTCATGGCGACGGAGATATCTTCGCTCTATTAGAGAAATGCGTTCTGCTCACAACAAGATTTATTACGTACGTTACTAGGTTACGTACAGCGTCATCTGCCCGCGAATAGATCAAGCAATAATGTCGATAATTCTGTCAAATAAAGATTCCGATATAAAATGAAAAGGAGAGCTCGAAACCCATTAGATGTAATTATAGAAACTATTCTATTTTCAAAATTAGTTCAATTAGTCATGAAGTCATTAGTCTGTAAAGTATGAAAGCATACTTTACAGATATTTAGTCATTCTTTTTATATTATGTACTTATTAGGTCAAAATATAATTCCACATTCATATTTCTTCAATTTCATATGTTTACCTTCATAAATATATTTTACATTTTGAAATTAATAATTTTATATTTTCACATCCTTAGATATTAACATTCTACATTTATACATTTAAAAATTCATATTTATGCGTCTCTTGGTATTACTATTTTAAATTTTATATCTTTACAAATTTTTATGTTTATAATTTATATTTTATGTCTCCAACTTTACAAAGTTCATTGATTGATTAGTTACTTGCTCATGCACGAGGTTATACCTTTTATGAGCAACAAACCGATCTATTTGCTGAATTAGATTGAATAATTGTAATTGTTATTTTATATATCTTTGATGGCAAAATAATAATAGTTTATTTCCATTGTATAGGAAACTGTCAACACAATAAAATAGAGATACTAACAGTTGATTATAAAAATTAAATGCAGCGTTAGTAAAAACGAACCAACCTAATAATTATTAAAACATTCTGGTAGTGTTTAATATTAATTTTGTAACAGATATGCTTTCAATGTTTTTTTAAAAATTATACAGTTGGTTTGAAGCCTTCACATATTCAGGAATATTATTATAAATTTTTGGACCAATGTATTCTGGCCCAGAATAAGTTACTTTTAACTTATAAGTTACTTTTAACATGGAACTGGTTTTTAAATCTTGTATTGCGGTGGTGAATAATCTCATTTAATGTAAAATTTGGATAGACTGATGCAAGAGTTAACATATTATATTTTTTAAAATACTGTTTACAGGAATCTCTTTGAGACATATTTGCTATCGTACAATGCGCTTTTGTTCAACGAATACATTTTGTGTTGAAGTTGATCCTCCCCAGAAACAAACACCGCACCTAATTCTAGAGTCTACATGAGCATAGTAAATACTAAATAAATGAGCTGTAGTCGATACCGATATTAAATTAATAAAAAGAAACTTCAGGGAATTTAGTTTAGATATCAGATGTTGGCAATGACTATTCCAATTCAAGAATTCATCCTGATAAATACCTAAAAAACTTAACACTAGTACCATCATGTCTTAAAGATATGTTATTAACAATGAGCTGGAGATTTTCATTTTTTTTCTGGCGGTAGTGGTAGTTGATAGACTCATTATTCAATTGGTTTGACACTTATAACAAGGATAGATGGTTTCAACAATATTTGTTCATCTGGCACTTATATTGACAGTTTGATTATAATGTTTCACAAGAAAAATAGAAATATGACAAATAAAATTATACAGTGCCTTCATTTCAAAACTTCCCACCCCTAGTGGGGTTTATTGCCGTAGGCAATAAACACGTCAATTTAGATATCAAGGGGAAGTTTAAAACTAGTGCCAGTGGTATTTTAGGTTTAACCCTCTTACCCCTAGCTACCCCCACTTAATAATTTTAAATGGCACCCCTATCTTGTAACACATCATTTTAAAGATCTTAAAAATCCTCACTCAACGCCGTTAAGAAAACTGAAATTGGTTGATCCGTTTTTGTAAAATAGGGCAAAAAGAAAATGAATTATAACAAAATGCAAAAATTTATGGAACCGCTACCACTGACTCAATAACGGTATGTTTATGTCTCTTTTTTTTACACAGAGTTTTTTGCTTTAGCTGAAAGTGAGATAAGGGCACACAGTTGCTTCTTGGCGTCAGTTACAATTAAATGGTGGAAACATTTATCAGAATCAGTTATTCCTGATTTAAAACTGTGTCAAGTGGTGTCATTTGCACTGACAGTAATACAAATCGTAATGGTGTACACTTTACAAGTTATGGTGCTGAAGATAGGTGTGCTCGTAGGACAGCCCGGGTTTTTAATGAAAGGCATGCAGGCCAAAATGTGAGTCACCGATGTGTTCTAGACCTTGTTCAAAAATTTGAAGAGACCGGTTTTGTGTGCAACAAAGCAGTAAAGCAGCCGAGAGTTCTTACGGAAGCCGCACAGATTGAAATTTTAGGCCAATTCGCCGTTGAGTCTACTACTTCAATTTCGAAAGTCGCTAAGTTAGTAAATATTTCAGTTGGTTCTATACACAAAGTTTTAAAACTAAACAAGTTCTTTGCTTACAAAATGAGTATTCTTCAGCAACTCAGTGAGGATGACTATGATAGGAGAATTGAATTTTGTGAAATAATTACTGCGAGAATTCAAAATGACCCGAATTTAATAAAGAATATTTGCTTCAGTGATGAATTAACTTTTTTTCTTAATGGCTTTGTAAATAGGCATAACTGTAGATACTGGGATAATGAAAATCCACACTTGTTTCGAGAGGATCATACGCAATATCTACAAAAAATAAACGCCTGGGCTGGAATCCTGGGAAACGAAATAATTGGCTCTATTTTTATTGAAGAAAATTCAACTGGTCAATTGTATTTAAACTTATTGGAAAATGTAATCGATCCACTCATAACACAGTCCTTAGAACGCCAAGTTGTTGAAGAAGGCAACCCGCTCTTGGATGAACAAAATTTACATTTTCAACAGGACGATGCACCGCCACACTACGCATTGCATGTCCGACAGTGGCTCGATCAAGGGTATCCTGACAAATGGATTGGCAGAAGAGGCGCTCTGGAATGGCCGGCGAGATCTCCGGATTTAACGCCATTCGATTTCTTTCTCTGGAGTTATTTGAAGACAATGGTATACAAAACTCCCTCGCAGGACATTCAGGATCTGGATTACTGACACATGCAG
This sequence comes from Leptinotarsa decemlineata, assembly GCF_025532065.1. NCBI lineage: Eukaryota > Metazoa > Arthropoda > Insecta > Coleoptera > Chrysomelidae > Leptinotarsa > Leptinotarsa decemlineata. The sequence continues at coordinate 8,951,958 of NW_027412690.1, forward strand.
ACAAATTAATAACGAAACATTTACAAAAGTCCGACAGGAATTCGAGAATAGATTGTACTTTTGCTTAGCTACCAATGATAGCTAAGCTACCATTGGTAGCTGAGCAGCTGTGATCAGCTGTGATGGCGTCATGGCAACATAATTCAGAGTGGGGACGAATGAGAGAGTAATAGAGAAAAAGTGAATAGAGAATAGAGGAATAGAAACTCGGAGAGGGAAATATAAGTATCACACAGCTGCACACATTAAACTTTATCGACGAATTTTTGTTATTTCGGCTTGCGGAAATCGTCAGATTATATATTTTTCGTTATCCTTGAATTATTTCCTTCAAAATAAAAAAAATTAGCTACGCTCGAGAATGTCGAAATGACATTATTTATTTACAACTTTGCTGCCCTCCCCTTTCTTTACGTCACCCTCAAATTGTCAGATTATTGGAATATACACTTTTCAGCATGTAATTAACTCACCCTACCTTAATCTGACGCGCTCGAGAATTTCTGATGATCATTTTTTTTTTACTTATCTGATCCTTTATACCTCACAGGCGGCCTTATATATGGGGCTAATATTTGGTGGAGGTACTTAACCGGGTACAAGGTATCCCCCTGTATATTAATCTGCCGCGCTTTAGTAAATCGCGAAATCCCCGCTTGGGCTACCCTATTTTTTCAGCTACATTTGACAGTTTGCATCACGATTTAAACTGATAGTATCTGCATGTCTTTCAATTTTGTCTTCTCTAACCCCCATCTATAAAATCTGCCGATTTAGAAAAATACTTGGAGCCCAGTATAACCTACTGAATTTGATACTTTCAAGGAGAAAGGATCTTATTTTTACTGGCGAGTCCCCACGGGTCAGTAAATGTTGAAGGGTTTTTTCCCCTCTATACTGACGGAATGGTTACGCTGTTATTAATCATCTCACAACATGTAACTCACATCCAATCTTCTGGCAATCAAATCCGTTGTAATATTGTTCCGCTGTCGCTCGCTCAACAATTTCCCCCAAAAATGGTCTCCTGGTTTGCATGGGTAACCTATATCCAGGCCTGCACCTACATTGGTAAGCTCCTCTTCGAAAACCCCAGCCGTGAAGTGGTTCGCACTATAAAACAAACGTAATTTGCACCGTTGTAATCTGAGATTTCATTCGAGAGCTCTGATTCTTGAAAATTACTGTTTAACTTTTTTCCAGAAATGTGATACCGTCGCAATATTAAACTCATTATCGTGTTCACTCACCTCTGTGGTTTCCTTTTTGCATCTTGCTGTATCTGCGAACATATTAGGACCGTTATTTCCTTCGCCGGGCGGGCATTGGTTTATGTCTATTCGTTCAAAATCCATTTCGACCACGCTCACACCCGTATATCTGAAATTTAATAGGATTTGAATTGAAACAAGTGTTTTAAATTTTATTCGGTTCATCCTTGGAGCTCTGAAGGAAGTTATTAATTCAAAAAATGTATTCATATCACTCACAGTAGCACTATTTAAAGTAGAGTAAAGAATAATATTGTTCCATTGATTAGTGTTTCCTAATAGTGATTAGTAATAAGTGCTCATTATGCAGTGCTTTTCTTTAATTTCATTATCCCAAATTTCAATTTTTCAAGTTGACCCGTTCAAAAAATAAAATGGGGGGGGGGCATTGAAGAAATGCACTGTATAGCGTCATTGTATCGGCAAAGAAACGATCCTTTATGGCATAGAAAAAAAATTCATAAAGAAAACGCATTGTGTCACAAGTCAATCAAAACAGTGGCAAAACTACGTGAATTAAAATTCGAATTTCTTCTATATACGTCCACCGTATTTGCCAGATTTGGCTCCCAGCGACTACTGGCTGTACGCAGACCTCAAAAAAATGTTCACCGGTAAAAAATTTCAATCGAATGAAGAGGTTATTGCCTATTCTGATACAAAAGATAAGTCGTTCTACAAAAGTGCTATTGAAATGTTAGAGCTGCGCCGGAATTATTGTGTAGCTCTTGATGGAGATTACGTTGATGAATAAAGCCAATTTTTAACATAAAAAACGCGTTTTCTTGTTGTTGACTTGTTCAATACATTTTCGCCATTTCTCCGAATCGATATATCATTTTAAGGACTCCTTGAAGAGTGTTTTGCAATCATTTGTTGGTTCTTCAAGTACCTGCCTATTTCATGGACTCATTTATGAGTTTGCTGTCAAAGCAGTAACTGAATTTTAATTTTCCCTATTCATATTTCTCAGTTGATATATTATAATTCGATTTGAAACTATACATACTACTAGTTTTGTTTATTAGAGCGAAATATACATTTTCATCACGAATGATCGGCTACGACTTTGAAAAACACTATCTGACATTCATATAAAAGTTATATGCTGTTTCGTAGTTTTGAGATACCCTGTAAATATCTATTTACTAGTCTAGACAAAGTAATGATCTAGAAATATAAATTAAAAACATTAATAAACCCACCCTTCCAATGGCATTAAATAACGTCTATTAAATAACGTCGGAAAGGTCTTCTGTAGGTACACAAATTTCTAATGGCATATCAAATGTCATTAAGGCACCCTTATGTTGCAATTATGGTGATTGGTCATAAAGGCCATCCCTATTTTCTGTCTCTTCACACGCATTACAGGGTTACTGACCGCGGTGGATGATACCATCATCTCAATATTATGGTTTTCAAATAGCGAAGTTATAGTTAAGAACTGGTTTCCTAACATCATTGGTAAGAGAAACCTCAAATCAAAAGATTTTGATAATATGATTGAAATAGGTACATTCTTACACTGTTGATTCAGACAGATTAACCGTTTCAAAGTTGAATTTCACTAGTTCGGACTTCCATTGTCTAATATATAAAAATGATTTGAAATCCCTGAAACAACTAGGAAAGAAGAATTGAGAATGAATAGCTGAAAATAACAATTATATTAGGCAAAAATAACCTGAAACCTAACCTAACCTGAAATGAAATAATAGTAAAATAAAATGCAAGTAAAAATAGAACGATTGAACAAAAAATAAAAAATATAAAGAAATAAAATTGAAAATAACCCGAAGACGATTGTAGATACTAACAATCGAAACGTCGTGAACTAACGTGGCTCGGAATCTCTTAACTTTTTATTTTTATTTTCAATTTTATTTCTTTATATTTTTTTTTATTTTTTGTTTAATCGTTCTATTTTTACTTGTATTTTATTTCACTATCATTTCATTTCAGATTATTTTTGCTTAATTTAATTGTTATTTTCAGCGATTCATTCTTAATCCTTCTTTTTTAGTTGTTTCAGGGATTTCAAATCATTTTATATAGTAGACAATGGAAGTCCGAACTAGTGAAATTCATCATGAAACATTGTCAATCACCTTCAAACGTTTCAAAGTTATTTTCCGGATTTGTTGGTCGTGACCTTCAGGTTCTTATGTCTGATAATAATAATAATAATTTTATTAATCTCAAGAAACACACAGTTTTTAGACACGTCAATACAATTTCTAAAATAGGTTTGAGAAGATAAGGTTCGTCAATATAGTTAAAAAAAAATGCTTGTAGATAAATCAGATTTACAAAAAAAATACAAGTTAACAAGATAAAATTCCAATCTTATAAAAATTGACTAAAATGTAAAACCATGAGATTTTACAAATTATAAATCACATAGCTAACAGTTGTTGTTCTTTTTTCGTGAATTGTTCACATTACCTTTCAAATAAAATGTGAATTGAAAAACGAAACAGTTGTTTTTCCTGCAATAGAGCGCCAAAATGAAAAGTTAAGTAGCGAACAATCACATGTCTGAATTTCTTATGGAATTACCTTTTTAATGCTGTGTCACCCTTAGTACTTTCCCTAATCAAATTGTATGAGTGACCAAGGGGTGGGGAGAGAAGTATGAGAGTTGTGTTAACGACAGGATTTATCCCCCTTGGATTTAAAATTGACGTGTTTTTGCATTATGTTCACAACACATGTGTTTTGAAGAATTCGTTTTCGGTGTCGGGTTAAATCGAACCATAATTACAAATTTCGTCCGCCATTTTGAAGCTACCATCTTGATTTTTTGCATTGAAAAACAATTCATAATTTCCGACCCTGAAAACCACCAATTATCAATTTTGAATCAAATCGGACCATAATTGCAAATCTTGTCCGCCATTTTGAAGCCGCCATCTTGTTTTTCCCCTAGAAAAACTCCATAATGCATTGTCACCGAATTTATGTAAAATCAGTTTGGGAATGAAGTATCATAATTTGGAATACGGAACAGTTTTTTTCCCGCAAGAAGGCGCCAAAATCGAAAGTTAGATATCTAAAATTGACATTGCCAAATTCCTTATGGTAGTGGTGGTCTCCCTTGGACTAAAAATCGACGTGTTTTTGCATTATTTTAGAACACGTGTTTTGAAGATATTCGATCTGTTTCGTTTTCGGTGCCCCACCTTATATATATTTAAAGTTGAGTAAAAGTTCGGGAAGTGACCACAAAAGTGTCTCTTTCTTCTTGAATAACTTTGAAAAATTGATCAAAATTTCATATAAAGGATGTTTGGTTAATATTTTCTTCAATAAGTTTTCGAATCTTCTAAATGGCAAGTTACGAAATTCAGCTGTAGGAACAAGGTTTGATTTATTTCTTGTATCATGTTGGTGTATATCCTTGTGAGCAACCTCATTTAACAAGTTTTGTTGAACAAGAAGCAGATTTTCATAGACAATAACTGAATATAGGGTCATTATTTTAAGTTTTACAAATATTGGTCGACACTTTTCATCATAATTGGCAGAAATTATGCTTTTTACTGCCGATTTTTGAATGACAAACATTCTATGAAGATGTACCTTTGATGCATTATTCCAATAATTGATTATACCATACCAAAGGACTGAATGAAAAAGTGAATGATATGTTGCAAGTGCCGCACTTTGATTTACTATTTTTTTTTAAATTCTTCTGATAGCAAAAACTGTCGTACTAAGTTTACTACACATGCTATTTATATGTTCTATCCATTTCAAGTTAGAATCTATTTGTACTCCTAAAAATTTGGTAGAATTTTGTTATCTCGATTTAAGACAATTGTTTCAAAAGTTAGAGTTTCTGCTTTTTGTTCATTGAGAATCAAGTCATTTGGTGTGAACTATGATCAAGCTTTCTCTAATATGTCAGTATGGATCATATGAGGATCATCTATTTTATATAATTTTTTTGCCCAAGGTTGCATCATCTGCATACATTATAGTTTCTATGTCTGACGAGTTCATCACGTGAGGCAGGTCGTTGATATAGATTAGAAACAGAAGTGGCCCCAATATTGACCCTTGTGGCACTCCTCTTAATATTTTTCTTTCTTCACTTTTGGTATTTCCTAGATCAACAATTTGATATATTTCGTTAAAGTATGACTTCATCATGTCATGATGTTTCATCTAGAACTGCGGTAGAAATCTAATTCGTAATGAAACGAGATAATCGATTTCTTAAATTTAATAGTGACGTGATGATGCATCATTGGATCCTAACTATACTTACGTCGGGTACTCGATGTGTCTGAATCCTGTATGTCTCGGATATATGTCGGCAATTGGAACGACCGCCGCCACCAACCACCTATTGGATCTTCCGCAGTCGAAATACGGCCTGGTCCATTTCACCGGACCCGGAATTTCATCGGCGCCCGGAGGTCCGTGGAAAGTGAACGTTTCGTTCGTATTGTTGGCGTATCGAATTTCCACTTGGTACGTAGTTTTGGTATCGTGTCTGCCCACCACGAAGTCCGGAAGCCATTTCTTGTACCATTCGTTGATTCTGTAATAGTCGGAGGTGTAATCGCTGCTGGTTTCGGGCTTGATGGCGCCCAAATCTTGCACCGTGAACGTGTTGAGCGTCGATATTCGTTCCAGGTGGATGGGGTCGTTGAAGTCGTCCGCTCTGAATGTTCTTGGTGCAAACCTGGAACAGAAACGACACATTTTGGTGGAGAGAAACAGTGTTAATAAACTGTTGAATGAATATATTGTCTAAGTTTCATAGGTTAGAAATGTTTAAATGTATCTCCTATAACTAATTTGGTGTTGAGCTGAGTATCTTCTTGAACGAATTTTTGATCCTTCGCGTCAAAACACTCCGCCATTATCTTATTCCCAGAGCTTTGCCGTTTATTAGTAGCAGTGATTTGACGTTCGAATATAGATTCCCCAAGATTCCCCAATAGATTCCCCAACTGATTCATGATTGTAAAACTAATTTGGTGACCGGGAAGTTGAATGTTATTGCTGTATTAGATGGTAGAACAAGTAAAGGAAGTGAGAAACTTGAGGTTCTCTTGTAGAATATTATTAACCTTCCGCCAAAGGAAACTTAGTAGCTGTTAACATAGAACTGCCAATGTACCTAAGACAAGGACGGATTTGAATCAAATTTTGGGTGGGGGGTAACTTTTAGGGTATATAAAAGTATAATACTCATTTGGAATATATTGAATGTTCAAAATGAACACTGTGTTTAAACAACAGAACTGCAACCAAGCTGACCTCTTCAGGAGATTAAGTACACTAATTCCAAAACTGGTATCAATTCAAACTTTCTATGTTTTTACCACTTTTGTTTGTAACTAACGTTACTGCAGTTTCGTCCTATAAGGACATTTTCAAACGTATACATTGAAGTTAAAAATAAAAGTGGTAAAAAACGTAGAAAGTTTCAATTCTCTTTCCTTCATGATGATTTCCTACCACGTAGTAACGGCTACATCCATCAATTAATCCAAAAAATTAAAGTGTCGGCGCCCTCAAAAACCAAAAAACCAATACAAAGAAATAAAGCCGCTGCCAACTAGTCCTCGTGGACTGAATAATTGGCGATTCGTATTGGATGATTTTACTAACCGAGTTTTATGATTGGCTGAAGAGTCATAAAATTAAATTTGAAGTCATATTACGGTGACGAATAGAATGCGAGGATGTTTAAACACTTCCTGTTGTTAATGTTCAGTCCAGGAACTGATCGCGATTTGAGTATTGAAATTCGATGTTGGTGCAGTTATAATTACATACAATTTTTGTTATCTGTTTGAAATGTGGCGTCCTTGGACAATTACTAATAGTAATCACGAGTGTGATAACACCGCAGAGTTTTTCCTGCGTAGTGATTCCAATATCGATGATGAATAATGCGAAAAAGATATACCAGTGAATAAGATTCGGATGCATTTGAATATTGAAACACAGAGAGTATGTTTCAATGTATATATAAGAATCTACATCTCAAAAGTTTGGTTTCGGGGGAAACAAACTATTTCAAGCAACATTAGATTTGACCGAAATTCCTTTTTCAACTGTACGTAAAATAGTCAAAAACAAACCTTATGAACGCAAGACGCGATGTGATACGGCATTGCCAAAACCTTTAGATATTCATCTAATAAAATCATTAAAAAAAGCAATATACGACTGTTACAAAAGCAATGAAATGCTTGAAAGACAAATGTTGAAAGACACGCCAGATGAAGCCATTGTATGGCGAAACACGTGTTGCGTTTTTGTAAAACAGTTTAGTGAAAATCTCACAATAAAGTGTTTTTGGAATACGTTAGTTATGGATTTTCATCAAGTATCGGCCGATTCCATCATATAAATGAATTGAGATTCATACAACTGAAATCATAAGGAAGAAATTGAATACTTCCGGCCATAACGTGTGTTGATGTTGATGATGACAAAACTCTTTAGAATTGAATAAAGAAACTAGGATTTAGATTTAAAATAATAAAAAAACGTTAAGCAGATATGGAAAACAGAAGAATAGTGGAATTGCGTAACAAATACTAAGAACAAATAACTAAATGTAGAGAAACAACGGCAAATTTTCTATTTGGACGAATCTTGGTATGACACTCACGACGCAGTTACGAAAGGGTGGACTGATGGTTCGAGAATGTGTACGCCTAACATGCCTGCAAACAAAGGATCGCGACTAATCATTGTGCATTGCGGAGGAAGTAAAGGATGGGTTCCGAGTTCTTTGAAATTATGTGGAAAAAAACTTGAGGACTGCAATGTTGACTATCATAAGAACATGGAAGCTAATATTTTTGAGGAATGGTTTGAAAACGCGTTGATCCCAAATTTGGATGAGAATAATATAACAGTTCTTGACAACGATTCCTATCATTCGCGACAGCTCATTAAAGTACCGAATAAAAATTCGAGAAAAGATGAAGTACATAATTTTTTAATGGATAACAATTTGTACTTTGAAGATAACTAAACCAAAAACCAACTACTTGAAGTTTTGCAGACAAAAACATTTGAAAAAGTGTATGCCCTTGAGAGTATTGCTGAAAAGTATGGACACATCATACTGAGACTTCCCCCCTATTCTTATGTTTTCAAGTTCGAGTTGATTTGGTGAAAATTGAAACAAAGCATCAAGCTTAAAAATAATTTTCCAAAATTTGATACGATGGTAATAGAGCTAATTAAAGAAGAAGTATCTAATATTACCGAAGAAGAGTGTCAGAAAAGGATTAAAAAAGTAATTTTAATTGAAAAAGACTATATGGAGATTGGACTAAATGAATATATATATATATATATATATATATATATATATATATATATATATATATATATATATATATATATAGTGACACTTATGTAAATTGAAATTATTATTGAATAACAAAATTAGTTAATTAGCTCCCTAACTATATATTGAAGGGAAACTGTTAGTAGGTAGGTTGCACTATATCGTTTACTTGAACTATAACACTAATTTTTTCTCATAAGAAGTGAAGTATACATTAATTAAGTTGGCGCCAAAAAACTTGAATTTTGCCAGACATAATGCTAATACATTAAACTTTGACAGCCAATTGAATTAATTTCATTTCCTGAAACGAATGTGGTTTAACGTTAAATGAGTCATTGACTAAATTACCTCGGAAACGTTTTGTTGAAGAATCCTCGATACGAACTGGAATACGACATGTTCGGAGAGAAGTATATAGCACTGGCGTTGATGTGTTTGTTTGTTGACACATCAGCCACAGTGGACAAGAAGTAGTACATCATCCCCGGATCGTAAGTATCGTTTATGGCGGGCCTGATGAACCTACTCTGTAGTATGTAGGACCAGAAGAAGGCCCTGTTGAGTGCCATGTTGTGCATGTGCAACAATTGAGTCCTGTTTGGGAACACTGGATTGATGTTGATGTCTTTGATGTCGGGCAGATGCGACACCGAATTCTCGGGCAGGTACAGATCGCCAACATGTTGGATTTCGCAGTTGTACTTGTTGACTCTGTTCATCGAACGAGACACTTCGTCGAAGGGGTCCCTGGCTTGCCATTCGTATTGCCCAGTCACGCCCACCGTCAGTAAACACACAAAGAACGCGTAGCTGTACATATTTTCGATTTAAGAAGAAACACAAGTCGGAGCACTAGGAGGAATCACTTCCACATTGTTTTTATTTTGTTTGTACGGTCGATGGGGTTAGAATGTCGCGTCGAGGAGGCCAAGCCCATTGAACGGTGTAGTCATCTCTTTAATGAATCGCCCCTCACGTCACAGTTTGATTGGACACTGCTGTGGTGGGAGTCCGAGTTGATGGTATACACCTGTGTGGTTTTCGGCGACCAACAAGTGGTTGCCTGTGCAGCGTTGCCAAATTATATTTCCCGAAATCTCCGGACTAGTTGATAGAGAATCTTTGCATCTCTCGAAGGAAAAACAGCTTTACTCTTTACTTACCCAAGTTAGACCAGGTATCAATGCGGTTGGGTTTTTGTACAGCAGGGGTTCTCAAACTTTTTTAGACACCGTACCCCTTTTTACAAAAAAAAAATCCGGGTACCCACCCCTTCACAGTTAGTAAAGTAACTAAAATATCTTTATGTCGGAGAATGATCCGAGTTGTCAGCCTTTTATTTTGTATAGTTTTAGCACGTGTAACTCAATTGATTGTCATGTTTAAATATAGACAAAGAAATATTGCTTACATTCATTTTATTACATTTTATTACATACATTTTATTATATTAAAAACACACAAACCTCAAAAAACAAAAAGCTCTTACTTTAAAAGAAATTAGTGAGAAGGGTGAGCTTGTTTCTGTTTGCACAGTTCATCAATATTAGGTTCCAACTTGGTTAAATATAATCTTGAATCATCTTTAACATTTAATTTGTTTCTATATTTACTCTTAAGATGTATATTAAACTTGAAAAACCTCTTTCACATAAATAAGTAGTGGAAAACCCAACAAGAAATTTAACAGCAGTGCTAGACAGTTCTTTGTGTTCCTTTCCAACACCGATCCAGAAATTCAACAATGTATTACCAGAACTCAAATTTCAATGTGGGATCAGACGAAACTTCAATGAGCTGCTCCTTTTCAACAATAGTCAGGTTAGTGTCCGTAGCATCAACAACAAAGTGGTCACGTATCCAGTCATATTGTTTCTCCAAAGGTTGTTTTTCTGTATTTCTTTTTCCCAGAGATTGATCTTTTTTACCATTGCATCAGTTTTCTTTGCTACATAAAAAATATCAGAAATACTGCCCAGCATGGACAAATTCCAGATGTTGAGTCTTTCAAAACTATCACTTAAATATGCCAGCTTCAAAAGCCATTCAAATTCAGTAAGTACTGAAGACAAATGAGATTTTTGTGTGTGATGTGTAATTCTTTGTGGAGTTCAAACACACGAGACAAAACATTTCCCCGTGAAAGCCATCGTACTTCAGTATGAAGCAACAAGTTCTCATGTAGGCTCCTTTATAACTGAAATTCACAACTCGTATAAACTTACCTTGGATTTTGGAGTTTTTTCCTCTATTTGAATTTTAAGGTTTGTTTTATTTTGTTGGTCCCGCGTACCCCCTAAAAACTTTCGCGTACCCCCAAGGGGTACGCCTACTTCAGAATCACTGTTGTACAGGATGGCTTCGAAATGACCTGCCTGGGGCTGTTAATCTCACCAGAAATCACAATTACAGTATTTCTATGTTATAGCCGAGTACATACATACTCATGCATGATACATTTTTCAAAAAACTGTCCTCATAAAGTCGTCCGTATGATGATATGATGATGATAATAATAAGTACTTCTTCTCTACCATCAGAACAAGACAATATTTGTCGTGGAGTTTTTAGCTCCTGGCGAGACGAATATCGCCCGAAAGGAGGAGAAATAACTTATGAAATACCGATATTTTCTCCACAGACTATGTCTAGACTACTCAGTCATGATGGTTGTTCTGTTTATTGGAGTCTTCGAATCTCAAGATGATGCGACAGCTCTAAGACAGAAATCTCAGCCGACCAGCGCTACCTTCGGTTTGAAAGTCTAACAGAATCAAATTGCATGATCTTGGTGGCCTGTTTATATCACCTCCACGTTTAATGACCATACCTCAAATCGTTTGTGTAGAAAATCCAATGTGACATGAGCTGTGTGGCACATAGCGCCCTCCTGTTGAAACCACATGTCGTTGGTGTCCAGGTCATCCAATTCAGGCCACAAGAAGTTGGTAATCATCGATCTATAAGGCTCGCCATTGACAGTGATGGTCTGGCCAACGTCGTTCTCAAAGAAATAGGGACTGACGACGCCGCCAGCCCAAAATCTACAACAAACAGTGATTTTTTCGGGATGCATTGGTCGCTATTAGATCTTATGTGTATTGTTGTCTTTCCAAATTCGATAATTTTGTTTGTTCGGAACAATCTGCACTGATAGCAGACAATCCCTATTAGCCTTGAACAGACAACGTGTTACCTCAGAGCTAGTACTAGAGTGCCACCAAGATTCAGCTAAAGCCTCGGTAGATAATAACATTATCCTGAGGTGGATTAAAGGGCACGACAGGAGTGAAGGTAATCGCATTGCCGACTCTTTAGCTTTACCTGGACTAAGAATTTTAGGACCCAGTGGCACCCTGGGAAGCTGGCGCCGAAGAAATATCTGGCAATGGCCAGGAAAAATCAACGCTTAATACTAGGATTTCTGACTGTTCACTGTCAACTAAGGAAACACCTGCACAATATGAGGCTAGTGGACGCACCTCTATGCAGGATGTGTGAACAGGAAGATGAAACTGTCAGGCATGTCCTATGCGAAAGTCCGGAGTTATCGTCAATAAGAGAGTGTGTGTTCGGCGAGTCTTGGCCTACACCTGCCGATATAAAGAATATGTCTCCCGGAGAACTGTCCACCTTCCTGGAAAGGACAGGATGGACGATCTTGGCCTACACCTGCCGATATAAAGAAGATGTCTCTCAGGTACCTTTACACCTTCCTGGGAAGGACAGGATGGAGGATGACCTAGGAGGACAACTTCTTGGGAGGATGTACAATGTGGCCTAAGTGCTGTGGGCTTACACTCACCCTCCTTACTCTACAGATACAGATACATATTCATCCAGAAATGTTCCTCATCGCTAAAAATGATTTTTTGATGAAAATTAGGGTCAGTTGTCAACTGCTCCAGAGCCCATTCAGCAATTATATGTCATTGTATATGGTCGTTCACCTTCAGTTCCTGGGTCAGTTGAATTTTGTACTGGCGCAGGTCCGAATCACGACGCAATATTCGCCAAGTTGTGGTCTGCCAAAGGCTGAGTCCTTGTGAGCGACTGCCTCGGATTCTCCTGCACACTCTCACATACATCGGCGATGTTTCCGGTAGATCTTACGTTTCGTCGACGTACAGATGTTGGTCGATTGTTTACTGAATCAGTGGACTCAGATTTATCCACCTCATTGCCAATAGTCGTCTCGGTAGGACGATTATTGCGGCCGTAAAATGGACGAGGCGCGCGGTGCGTTGCCAGAACAGAACACCCATTTTGATAAGACAATTTAATTATTTACACGTGTTGTTGAATGCTATATCCACGGTGATTTGGCAAAACAGATGGAATATTTGACAGCTGCAGTTCAATCACTAATGTTGGCTATATATAACCTTTATGACCTCTCTCGACAATCGATAACATATTCTAATAGCTGTTTGAATGTTTCTGTATCAAAGTTTGAACAAGCTTTTAATATTTCTGCAAAAAAAAAGATCATACTGAAAGTAGAATTTGGAATTTTTCTTTTTTTTCCTGTACATCTTCGGAACTAAAAAAAGCAAGTGTCGATTTTTTGATATCGTTGATCAGTACCTGGAAATAGCCAACGTGGTCACAATTTACCCTGAAGATGAAATTGTTGATGGTTTAAATTCAAAATCGATAAAAGAATGAATTTTTGTATTTCCTCTTGTATGATTCTGGATCTTGTTCTTCAAGATTATTCTTCCGAGAATTTTATATTTAGGGTTAGTTGATTCATCAGAAATTATCAGTTACTGCTCTGTGATGACTGTGATTTTTCTTTAAACTTAAACAATTTCTTGGTGATCAAATTCTTCAAATCTAAAGAAATTTCTTTGCATCTGGCAACGCTGCCTCTTTGTTTCATAGCGATATCCGAATGGATTTTAGGCAACCAAACGCGCACGGCGTATCGATCGCGACGGCCGGTGGGTTGCGTGTTCTCGGCACGATGAAAGTAGATCGGTTGGTATGCGGAAACATCCGAGCATGATTTCGGAAGATTTCTGCGCCGAAAGACGTGTAGGATCGAGCGGTTGGTATGCTTACCGGTGAGATGGCGCTGCGTGTCAGATTTGACGAATTATGTATTCAGAAGTTTTGGTCTGTTCCATGGCCGTAGCCAGAAAACAATTTCGGGGAGGGTTTGGTTTGGTGGAACGGTAGAAAAACATGAAATATAAAAATAACGAAAGAAAGAAAATTGTGTTACATGATCATATATATCTGCTAGAAAACCATTACAGAAATATTAACATCTTTTTACGGAATCAAATTTAGTTTTGTAGCTACAAACAAATCAATTACCTCCTCGGTGTCGATGTCAATTCTACGGTGGATTGACATTAACGCCAAACCGTTTCTGGCTTGTGGAGTTTCTTAAATAAGTTTCGAGGCGTTTCAGAGAAGAGGCAGTACTTTTAGGAGTAGATGTGGAACAGGTATTGTCGCCAAGATCTTTTGAAAGTTTGTACGCACTTTGCCGTGATTTTTCCATTGTGTTTCGGGGAATTTATTTCAATATTCTCTTTCAAGCACTTGGTTCGTTTTGCCAAGGACTTGATAAAATTTCTAACGGATTTCATAATTCCAATAGTATCTGTATCTGTAGAGTAGGGAGGATAAGTGAGTGTAGGCCCACAGCACTTAGGCCACATGTGACCCATTGTACATCCTCCCAAGGAGTTGTCCTCTTAAATCATCGTCGATCCTGTCCTTTCCAGGAAGATGGATAGGTCACTAGTAGACATCTTCCTGGGGGGTTTCTTAGTTGACATTGGCCGGTCAGATATCCTACTGTTAAACGTAGATTTTTCCTGGTCATCGCTAGATAATTCTACGGCGCCAGCTTTGCAGGGTCGCGCAGGGTGATCCTGGTAAAAGTGCATCCTTTGATTTCATCTCATCTCTTTAGGGACTGAGCATGGGTGTAACGTTCGGCTAGTTCCGCAATTGTCGAAATCATCAGGCCGTAGGTGCCACTGGGTCCCAAAATTCTTAGTCCAGCCGCTTCCTTGGCTGAAGAGCCGACAATGCGATTACCTTTACTCCTGTCCTGCCGTTTAATCCACCTCAGGATAATGTTATTATCTACCGAGGCTTTGGCTAAATCTTGGTGGCACTCTAGTACTAGTCCTGAGGTAACACGTTGTCTATTCTAGGCTAATAGGGCTTGTCTGCTCAGTGCAGATTGTTATTTTTTGCCAGAAATTCCTTTCCTGCTTATTTCTTTTGTGGCGATTGAGATACCAGCCAGTTCTGTTTGAACCACGCTGGTTTTTTTTTCATTCCCCACTCAATCCTTGGGTTTAGTTATCTGGACTACACTCCACATCACGAGCCTCCTTTAGTTTTGAGCCGTCTGTATATATGAGTATTGCATTTGTAGCATCTGACTCTGTGTTCTGTTTTATTTGTATTTTGTAGGGTTTATTAAACACAAACCTGGGTACAATTGCATCACTGGTTGCCTGCAGCAGAGGTTGCGCAGTGTGCGCTCCTCGCCATAGGCTCAGCCTTAATTGACCCATTACTTCTTGGAGGTTTACACCAGCCGTGTGCAATCGTAACATGACCATTAACTCAACCTCTTTAACGTACAGGTCCAGAGGGGTTAGACCAGTAATTAATTCCATTGCCGCGGTTGGTGTTATTCTTATGACTCCTGTGATGTTTAAACAAGCCAATCGTTGTATTTGATATAATTTTTGGATGGCCGTTGCTTGTAGAACTTTCGGGGGGGATCAATCCCCCTTAATCCCCCCTGGCTACGGCTCTGGTCTGTTCATTTCGTTTTATTCCCACTCACATGTTTCAATAGAATATACTTTGTATATAGAGGTTAGTCTTTATACAAAGGAATAGAGTTATGGCTAACTGGTTCATAGACTGAAACACTGGAATTGGACAGAGACGGATCAAGATGACTGGTTAGGGGGTAATGAAAAAAAAAAAGGGTTTTTTTGATCGACTATTTTATTTGTTAACAAGACAATAAATATAAAAATCCACAAGAAAAACAAAACTATTCCTAATTAAAAACAAATCATCTACTTATCAAAACAGGTGAAATGAAAAAAATATGATAGGGAACAACTAATATTTTTTGTTGAAATGGTCACTTCATTTCCTACTCATCCGTAATTTGTTTTCAAGCCACAATGAGTCGATGCCAAGTTTTCATTATTATTATTGATATTGATGTTATTAATGACGAATCTTCTATCTTGAATTCTTTAACATGTCACAAAATACATTCATATAATATTTATGGATGAGTCGACCATCAAAAGTGTTACTATTTGTCGAAAATAGATAATCGGAAATAAAAAAGTTGATAACAAGAAATTGGAGAAATCTATTTAATCACTTTAGTAATGTATTATTTATAACATGAGACAGAAAAGAAAATATTTCAATAACTGTTGAAAATGCCATCATTTTGAGATTTGGACTACACCGTCACATGCTCCAAACTCGTGATAAATTTTCTTCAGTCTTCTTCTTTGTTGCTTTCAAGTATTTTCAACCTTCTTCCAAGTAATTTCCACTGTAAAAATGTCATACATTTTAGCTTCACCCACAAATAGAAATCCAGCAGATTTGAATCTGGAGATCATCGAGGTCATTCTGAACTGGAACCTCTTGTTCCGATCCACTTATAGTTAATTCGAATTATTATTATGGCAAACATGTTATTCTGGTGGTGTTTCCATCACCAAAAGTTGAACGAAGCGATTCTGTAAATTCCTGTCGAGTCTAGGCATTTTTTAAAACCGTAACTTAAACCATACATCCGTTTTTAAGATAAGTAAAGTCGTATCCTGACAGTTATAATTTGACACTGTTTTGTGGTAATTTATAATTATAATATAATTTATATTTACAATGATCCATGCATTATTCAAACAAAGATGTGTATTCATAAAATTAATTAACCTCAATAGGCACTTGTCATTTATTGTTGAAAAAAATTTTTTTTTTAACATTTTGATTGGTAAAGAAAGAAAATATGAGATAACGAATTTGTGGTCGTAACATACTCCTTTGCTTGATCTGTATTTTTATTGATAGAAAATCTAAAATATGTGATTCAATTTCAATAGCACTTTCTAAACTTGTAAGATTGAATTTTTCCAGATAAAACCTGCGAAAGGATAATACTATGAAAATGTACCATATACATTTCATTCACGAAAATCAACAGTTTGAAAAATAATTTAGAAAAAAGTTATCTTTTTGAACACCCATTCGAACATAAAAAAAATAATTGAAATTTTTGTACGGACGATGTTGTCGCTCTCAATGAGTTCTCCAATATAGTTTGATTTTTTTGTCGTAAATAATCAAGCGAAAAAGCCTGGACGAAAGAATCGACCTAAAAAAATTGTCTCAGTGGAAAATGAAAATTCTCCCTGTCGCTAATTTCTGCGACAGGTGAGAATTTTCGCAAATGGGAAAGTAGTGAAGTTGAATATATAGTGAAAATACCTAAGCTTCAATCGGCGAAATGTAGTTTGAATGCACTCAAACATTTCGAGAAGTAGCGCAAATTTTTCTTATCGGGACGTTCAAATGCCAAAGATAATTGTAAATAGAAATGTAGTCGTTTTCAAAGTTAAATTTCTAGTTTTCACGATGCCAATTCCCAAAATGTACAAATGTACATTCATGTGATGACGTAAAATCATTTCCTATCAAAGCCCTTATCTTATTGACGTTCGACTTTCTAATCTCGTGATAATCGAGATGTACAAGGTATAGTGTTTGTTTCGTGATGTTTCTATGAGAAATGTTTCTCATTGAATCAGAGTTCAGTTTTCTAGTTTACATTTCAAATCTGTACATCTTTCAAGACAATGGAAGTTGGGTCGGAAACTGTTTGAATGGGATTCGTCAAACTGTGGTGGTAAATGACCTCGTCTTTGCCTTGTTTCTTGTGATTATTGTTTCATTGATTTCTGTGTTATATCTTAGAACGAAACTTGAACGAGATACATTCCAAACTCCGTATTTTATTTTTTCGAAGTAAATTACCTGGTTCCTAACATTTAGTTTAAAGAGTGCGTATTTACGTATGAGCTACACAAGCTATAGCTTAGAGATTCCACTTTCTGTGGGTCCCCAAAAACAATTGCCAATTGCCTTAAGGGCCACCTATCTCATATTGTTCAGATCCATAAGTCTAAATTCGAGTTTAAATGAAATATTCCCTTGGAAGTCGAAACTGCATGAAAATATCTCCATAATCTGGACTTTACACACTTTCAGAGTCGAAACTGCATTAGTTATATGAGACAAGCTTCAAAAACGATAGTTAGTTGAAACTAATAACAGTATATCCGCGAACTGGTCTGAGCCAAGCGATTTAAACGCTTAGCTCAGACGAAACGGATATACTAATTTTTTGAATGTGTATGTTATACTGCCTAGATTTCATAATTTCTCCATTTATACTTTTTGCAATAAGACTCGGGAAAAACTAATAGGAAGCGTTTTAAAAAATGGTGTACAAAAATGATGAAAATATTTTATTCTTTCATTGCTACTTCGATAGTTTCCTAGATATTTCCATGGTTATACAGTGTGACTCACGGTCGATGGTAGGTTAGACGTTTATTGAAAACGCAAAGCTTGATTTTTCTGAAAATTTCACCTCTCACATTTCCTTACATGTTCTATCGATCTAACGTATTGTCAAAATTGCGGCGTTGCCACTTCTACCAAAAAGTCCTAGCAATTATATTTTTTTAAATGGAACACCCCGTATATTAATACATTTTTGGAATCGCTCTAGTATTTCAATACTTTTTTGTTAATAATGTCCTATAAGTCATATAAGAGAGAAGTTTGTAAGATTACAAAATAATACTGTTAACGTTTTGGCATATTTTAATGCATATCCAGAGGCTTCCATTCGCAGTGCAGAAAAAGATTTAGCCATCGAATGGAAGCTTCTGGATATGCATAAAAATATGCCAAAATGTTAACAGTATTGTCCTCATTTGCAGTAACAGGTTTTGGTAATGTTGAAGGCGCTTTTAACATGGAGCCATAGTTAAGGAAATTATTTTGTAATCTTACAAACTTCCTCTCGTTTATTGGTGTTGATTCAGGATACATTTGGTTGAATTTTCTACAAGTTCTGGCAATGATTTGATCACACTGTCCGTGTATAATAAATAATTTCATAAGAACTTCGTTTGAATAATCAATACTTGCATTCATTTTTGACGATTTTTTGAAAATCTCTTTGATAGAAACACTTCAATCAGAACACCTACCAAAAAATCATTTAGAAAAGTTCACACATGCAGTTCGTGCTATTGGTAATATTAAATCCCTGTGAAGTTACTGACGATGACGAAGTAGTATTCAGTCCAACTGTAGAAAGTCCTTCATGACTAACCAATAATCCTCCTTAAAATAACGTGAGTTGGCGTATGTAGTTGTAACATATGCTTTGTAATCCAAAGATCGTGTGTTCAAATCCCATGGACCCTATAATTTTTTTTATTATCAGCAGAAACGTTATACAAAAAAATTTGTATGATGCATTTGTTAAAAGTGATTTTATTTTGCTCGTGAGTTTGCTCCACTTGCTGACGCTCGTTTTGCAATAATCCCCGCTCACAAAATAAAATGCCACTTTCAACACTTGTAGGTAAAACGTGAATAACTATTTTTCCACAAAAACGGCTTTATTAAGAAAACTTGACGATTTAGGTATAGGGACATGATATATCATCTTGAAGCATTTTTCACCATCTTTCAATTTACCGAGTAATATACAGGGGGTTTCATTTGAAAAAATGAACTTTTGACTACTTTTATGCACAATGGAAATATTAGTAATTGTAGCACGCCCTGTATGATATGGAGTCGATTTCTTGGTGTTATTTGAATATTTCGAGTTTGTTCAAACTATCATCAAAATATCAACTTTTCATGAATTGAGAGTACTGATGTACTTAATTCCAATTAAGGCTATGTTTTGGACCATATTTAGCACAATTTATTTTTTATCTCGAAAACAGATACATTTTATCTCGAAACATTATTAACAAAAAAGTATTAAAATACTAGAGCGATTCCAAAAATGTATTAATATACGGGGTGTTCCATTAAAAAAAATATAATTGCCAGGACTTTTTGATAGAAGTGGCAACGCCGCAATTCTGAAAATATTTTAGATCGATAGAACAGGTAAAGAAATGTGAGAGGTGAAATTTTCAGAAAAATCATGCTTTGCGTTTTCCAGAAACGTCTAACCTACCATCGACCGTGAGTCACGCTGTATAATGAATAAAACTCTTCAATGTTAACGATGACTTCTAAGAATGCTGTTGTTTTTAAATCAGTTGACTTATATAAACAAAATAATAAAATATTTTTTGACAGCAGTCGTATTGATCATAAAAATATGCTGATGCTGAAAAATAAAATATCTCGCCTTTCAAACTTTCAAAGGTAATACAAATTTTTAAAAACATGTACAGTAACAAATTACAGTCACTTCTCTATTATAACATTAAACATTAAAATAATGTTCTACATTGAGCTCTCTATAACATGAATTAATGAAAAACTGTAAAAAAGGTGAATATCTGAAACGAAATATGGAAAGATCAATGACACATTCAGTCCAAAGTATAGACCGAAATATAAAAATTAATAAAAATAGTGGTAGTAAAAAAACTTCATAATGCATTCGTTTGACTAAAATAATGGTAATCAACTTAAAAAAATTATACTCTGAATCAAGGAATACTGCGTTTCAACCCCTATGGTCGTTCAGTAACCTTTCGAAATCAAATACAGGCAAACAACAGCAGAACAATTCACAATATAGTCACAGAGTAACAAAACATTAATTGATTTGATCGAAAATTTTGGTGTTTGTCGTTAGCTACATGCACATCTAATATTTCAAATGAAATTTCGAATTGTTTTTAATGAATGTATTTACTCACAAAACCAACGACAGAATTTCATAAATCATTGGAAAATAAAATGATCTAATGAAAAATATTCTGTTCCAAATAATTGTATAATAAATAACAATGAAATTTACTAAATTTCGATAGTGCAGATAGTTAAAAAACACTAGGAATCGCATGTTGAAAGATAACACCTCGTTAGTCCTTAGCTCTCAAAAGTTTCGACTTCTGAGAGTTGTTCGAAGAGGGGTGATAGCTGGTTATCGGAAAACTAGTTCTGAAACTGCTAAATAAGTAAATGTCGGCCAAAAATATGTTCATATCAAATAAACGGTTTATTTGAACTATCGTTTTTCGTGATACTATGTGAAATTAAAAAAAGGTCAATTATCACTTTACTCAAAAGATTAAATTGTAATTGTATAAGGTATTTCATTTGTGAAAAAAAAGAAATCTCTCAGAGTGGGCCCCGTTTTGTAACCTCGAGAGGCTCCGTACGTTACTGTGCTATGACCAACATGACGAGCATACCGACGCACCGATCGTGTCCTATCTTGCGTCAGCGTCGCTTGTCGCTAACCGGCACATCCGGCGGTACTCTCTACCAGGGATCCGGGGACCTTCCCCAGGGTCGTAATGAGTTACGAGAACTCTGTATGAGACCCCGACAGTCGGACTTGAGAGGTTTCTAGAGAGTACAGCTGGTAAGTCGTATATATACCCAAAGAGCCTAAGTGTGCGTCGGCGAGATGTAAGTGTTGGAGTTGGTGTATTAAGTGTTGTCAATGTTTAAGGGGTAGGTCTCTTTTCAGATTCGAGTATGACGATATTTTTGAATGAATGCATACATTTTGTTCCTGTGTTAAGATATCCCATACTTTCGTTTATTTGAAACTCTTTTTTAATTCGTTTGATCACGAGAAGGGGTAAACCTAAATATGTGAATAAGACCTAAAATTTTAAATTGAATGAAACTGAATGGGGCTCATTTTTACCTCAAGTGAAGCGAATATTGGAAACATTGAAATTATTCACGTTTTTCTCTCGTCCGTCTCTTAATCATCCAATTAGGCTAATTATAATTATGATTTAGATCATCTTCCTCTTTGTTTTTTTTTCTCGATATCTCTAGATCTATATATACTAATATAATGAACCTGAACGCGCTAGTCTCTAAAACCACCAGTCGGATTTGAAAAATTATTTTTTCGTATGATAGCCACATTTATGAGAAGTGCTCTTTGCTATCTAGCGTTTCGCTAAAATTCTAAGTAGCTTCAAATATCGGAATTTGTAAAGTAAGTCGAAAGAAAAAACTATATCGAACTGCTTCATTCGCGTGCCTTATTCACATATTCGGGATGACTTCTTCCCGTGATCAAAAGAATTAAAAAGTTTCAAACGAACGAAAGTATGGGATATCTTAACACAGGAACAGGAAACTTTATCTCTATGGTATTGAAGGTATTACTCATAAATGGTTTGCTTCTTATCTATCGGGTGGAAGTCGAAGGATTAAATATACAACAGTATCTGATGTTTCTAACATATCTAACGGAGTACCACAAGGATCAGCACTGGGACCTACCCTATTTCTACTCTATATCAATGACTTGGCTACCATTTATATTGAGGGTAAATTTACTTTATTCGCCGACGACACTACAATATTATGGCGCAATACCAACACAAATGATTTATATAATGCCATTTGCTCTGATATTTCCAAACTTTCAGATTGGTGTAAGGCAAATTCATTAGCTTTCAATGTCTCAAAAACTAAAGTTTTGTCCTTTAATTGCATTCTTGATAATATTCCTGCTTTGTTTTTAAATGTGCTCGTCGTCATAACTCAGATGTACTTATAAGATATAAATATTTTTTATAAAAAAAGAAAAAAACTTGTTCTATGAATTGTAAGCATCTATTGTTTATGTTAATATTATTAGATGCCTGACATATACTAATTTTAATTATATCTACATATTGATTTGTGTAAATACTGATGAATGTATAAAACACCAATAAATTATCTATCTATCTATCTAGCTTCGAATTCGAATGTAATTGAGAACACGTTATGCAACAAATTTCTAGGGTTATTACTTGACAATAAATTGAAATTGGAGGACCACATAATATCTCTTAACAAAAAACTTTCATCTGGATGTTATGCTGTGAAAATAACTTCTAACGAACTAAGACTAACTGCAGCTAAAACTGTCTATCATTCATTAGTAGAATCACATCTAAGATATGGGATACCTTTCTGGGGGGTAAGTAATCAAACACGACTCGAGTCGATTTTTATTCTGCAGAAAAGGTCATTGAGATTTCTCTGTAGAGCCAGGCGGCGAGATTCTTGTAGGCCTTTGTTTGTAGCAAACAAAATTTTATCACTGTATGCTCTATTTATTTTAGAAACAGTTTGTTTAGTGCATAAACATAGAACAGCACTTCCCTATTTTGTCTCTCATTACACCACACGCTAGACCCTAAATTTAAGTCTTCCCATACCTAATTTAATTAAAAATTCTATATTGTATAATGGTCTCAAGATGTATAATCATCTTCCAAACTACCTAAAATGCGTAGTAATCTGTACTGAATTTCGAAAATCTACAAAAAATTTTCTTAGCGAGAGGCCCTATTATAGTTGGCAAGAATTTTATGACGATACCTTTCAATCATATTTTATACACATTTCTCTCTATACATCATTTTTTCAATTATTTTTTCATATATTTATATATATATATATATATATATATATATATATATATATATATATATATATATATATATATATATATGAATATTTTTATTTATATTTATATTTTTATTTATATATATATATATATATATATATATATATATATATATATATATATATATATATATATATATATATTCATATAATGTATGTTTATGTTTGTATGTTTATATTGCATTTATATTGTAATCCAATGTTTTTCAGAAAATGCGACTTTCAAATTTCTTATTTTTGTTATATTTATGATAAGAGTCTAGATATTTTTATCAATCTACTAGCTTATATTCTGATTTCATGCACTGACTATGAATGTTCACCAAAGCTTTGTCAATAAGAACTTTTCTTTGGACAATAAAGCATATTCATTATTATTATTATTATAAATGTATGCATCCATTCAAAAATAACGTCATACTCGTATCTGAAAAGAGGGCTACCCCTTAAACATCGACAACACTTAATACACCAACTCCATTACTTACATCTCGCCGACGCACACTTAGGCTCTTTCAGTATATATACGACTTACCAGCTGTACTCTCTAGAAATCTCTCAAGTCCGACTGTCGGGGTCTCATACAGAGTTCTCGTAACTCATTACGACCCTGGGGAAGGTCCCCGGATCCCTGGTAGAGAGTACCGCCGGTTGTGCCGGTTAGCGACGAGCGACGCTGACGCAAGATAGGACACGATCGGTGCGTCGGTATGCTCGTCATGTTGGTCATATCACAGTAACGTACGGAGCCTCTTGAGGTTACAAAACGGGGCCCACTCTGAGAGATTTTTTTTCACAAATAAAATACCTTATATTCCAATTTCATCTTTTGCGTGATAATTGACTTTTTTTTTAATTCACATAGTATGATAGCTAAGGACTAACGAGGTGTTACCTTTTAACGTGCGATTCCTAGTGTTTTATACAGCGTGACTCATGGTCGATGGTAGGTTAGACGTTTCTGGAAAACGCAAAGCATATTTTTTCTAAAAATTTCACCTCTCACATTTTTTACCTGTTCTATCGATCTAAAATATTTTCAGCATTGCGGCGTTGCCACTTCTCTCAAAAAGTCCTAGCAACTTTATTTTTTTAAATGGAACACCCCGTATACTAATACATTTTTGGAATTGCTCTGGTATTTTAATACTTTTTTTTTGATGATGTCCTATACCTATATCTATCTGTTTTCGAGATAAAAAATAAATTGTGCTAAATATGGTCCAAAACATAGCCTTAATTGAAATTAAGTACATCAGTACTCTCAATTCATGAAAATTTGATATTTTAATGATAGTTTGGACAAACTCGAAATATTCAAATAACACCAAGAAATCGATTCCATATCATACAGGGCGTGCTAAAATTACTATTATTTCCATTGTGCATAAAAGTAGTCGAAAGTTCATTTTTTCGAATGAAACCCCCTGTATATTACTCGATAAGTTGAAAGATGGTGAAAAATGCTTCAAGATGATATACATGTCATACCTTTGCTTTGCGTTTTCCAAAAACGCCTAACCTACCATCGACCGTGAGTCACGCTGCATATGGTTTTTGAGCATTATCAATAGGCAGGCATACTGATTCTTAACAATGCACTGTTTGGAACCTTTGGTATAGTAATGAATATTACTGGAGTTTTTTTCCTACACCAAACCGTTATTTTAACACCTCGACACGTGTTTCGATCACCAAGTGATCATCTTCAAGAGGAATATTACTTGGTGATCGAAAGACGTGTCGATGTGTTAAAATAATGGTTTGGTGTTCGGAAAAAATTCCAGTGATATTCAATTTATTGAGTAACCTGTAATTTTTAATAATAGATTGGCAGGTATTTCCGAATTGCAATTATATACTAATAAAACAAAATTAATGATTTGTTCATAAAATGTGGGGACTCAAGCATACGCTAATATTGTTCTTGTTCGATTGATGACCTATTCATTTTGTAGAAATACATATTGAATAAAGGATAAAGAAAATAACTTTTGTCCGATTTCTACTGAGTATTTTATTTTTACGACCGGCTTCGGTTTCTTGAACCATTTTCTAGTAAACTGATATATTTTGTCAAAATAAGTCATTGAATATACAATAATACAGTCAGGTACCTGGGATAGATGCTTAGAATAACAAATG
Source organism: Leptinotarsa decemlineata (assembly GCF_025532065.1). Taxonomy (NCBI): domain Eukaryota; kingdom Metazoa; phylum Arthropoda; class Insecta; order Coleoptera; family Chrysomelidae; genus Leptinotarsa; species Leptinotarsa decemlineata. Next base: position 8,977,434 of record NW_027412690.1, read on the forward strand.
TTATCTAAATTATCAATACCAATAATTATTTATCTTCTATAATATATAAGATTACCAACTATTGATCTCCTATAACCTACTTGTGGATTCTTCCAGGTACCAATGGATCCTAAACTAGTTGTCAAAATTCACAAATCCAAAAGGGGAGAACTGTATAATTCTGGTTGATCATTGAGGGTTTTCAAACTGGGGTTTTTATTTATTCGTTTCCAATGATTCCAACAAATTCATCTCCCGTCCTTTATTGCATGTATGTATTTATTGTGTGGTTTGATCCTGTAGCTGTCCCAACGAAATATGCGTACACTCTGTACATTACGCGATTTTTTCGTCTGGTAATTCACGATGTGAACTTTCTCCGAGTGTTTCCCGGCGATTAAAATATATCTAGATAATAGGGTAGAGTTGCGTCTGTCTTCGCACATGCTTTGTTGTTGCCAAGGGATAATGGAAGACTTAAAAACACTAGCACGAACCCCTCCAAGACGACGAGGATATGTGTGTGTAGCTGCTTCCTCTCGAATTACGCACAGAATGGCATATGTTCCTCAGAAGTGGCGTGCGTTTTTTTTTCTTTTTCTGCAACTCAATGGCCACCATAGAGACAGACGTATATGGCGATTTTTTACGCGGTGTTCCTGTTCTTTGTTCAATCATTAAAAAGCGGTTGTGTGAAAATGTGACGGTTTCAGACGGTCTACGATAATAGTGGCTTGTAAAACACTATCTTGAATTTAGGAATAGTCTACAGTCTACAATGTAATTTTTATAAATTTTTCGATGCCGAACAAGATCAGCATTGTTTTTTGCTAGGTTTTTAATGTATGTTTACGCGGATTTGTACGATCAAAAAGATTTCTCTTCGGGTCGTAAATGAACAACCCAGTCAAATTAGGATTTGACAACGCAACAATTTTCACTGGCAATTTTTTTTTTTTTGAAACGGTGACGAATAGAATGCGAGGATGGTTATCGGCGTCACGCTATCAATGTTCAGTTCAGGAACTGATCGCGACAACAACAATTTTCACTGGCAATTTTTTTTCGAAATTCTTTGGAGGGGGTCACTGGCAGTCCCGGGGTACCACATACGTCGCATCACTCGTCATCATGAATTTAAGGGTTGATTTTTGTTTATTGAATAACTCGTTTATTTTCAATTTTACACGAAAAATTGTAAGTATCATAGTTGTTTATGAATCAAGGGTGTAAAATAGGCTTTTATGGACCGCAGCGTTATTAACACGCTTAGGTGCATAAAAGCTAATTACGCCCGAAATACTTACATTTTATGCACGACCGGTATATGTCATGACATGTAGATAGATACCTCTGTATATCTAGAACACTATAAATCAGAATAAATCAAGAATGTTAGCAAGGCAACTCAGTCAATATTTCTAAATAAGATTATATAAGTTAGTAGTCATATTTGCTGTCAGTTTTTAACACGCTTTCATTAGCTTCACCTGTAAGTATGTATGTTTGTTTGTTTGTAACTCGAGAATTATCGGTATTATTGCTTGATCTATTCGCGGGCAGATGGCGCTGTACGTAATCTCCTTGATATAATTCGAACTCACTTTGCATGTTGTTCTTCATTTGAAAAAAGTACTTTTTGTTTCATTAACAGGGGCGCCTGCTGCCTCATTTGTAACCCTCGTTTGCGTGCCTGCTGCCTTCCTTGGCCTTGGTAGCTGATTTTCAGGCTCCCTCTCCGGAATCGGAAAATATCAATGGTCATTTTTCTAAACAATATACGGCTGATTGATCCCAAAGTTAAGATAAAATAAATATAGTTCAATAAGACTAAAAAAACAAGATTTTTCAGCATACGAAACTAAAAAATGAAAAATAAATATAGTTTTAAATAACTAAAAAACACTCTTTTAAGGAACATCGAACTAAAAAGTTAAAGTTTTTTTTTTAATAAGCTTAAAACAACGAACGCTGAAGACAGTGTGGGCGCTTTGTGGCATATTTTTTTTTATATCAAGCGCCCGCCGATTTTTTTCTTTTAAAGCGTGTTTTTTTAGTTTTTTTTAACTATATTGTGATCACAGATAATTTATTAGTAATTTTGAAATGGATTCAAGCGACGAAGAAAATATAAATTGTACTCCACCGGAAATAAGTAAAGCAGCTGGGGTTCCAAGAAAATATACGACAAAGTATATGAAGAATTTGTGAGGTTATGCAACGGGAATAATGTAAAAAATAAGAACTACACAGAGAGTGCCCTTCTTGCCTATTTTTTGGAAAAATCTAAATATGTGTTTTTTTGTAAAAGTCAGAACTCTTTTTCTACAATAACAGTTATCGAAATTTTCAGTGGTGTCGGATAATTTTTTTTTTTCAGTAAAGGAATCTGATTCTGAATGTTTTTGGTAGTGCCTCAAAACTCGTGTGGAGGTTTAAACACGGTCCAGGTTTGAAGTCGATATTTCCGTACCTTCCAGAGATAACTGAACATGCTTACCATACCGCGTGGGCAACAAAAAGAGATACATAAAACCATACAATTGGCCAATTTTTATTTTTCGGTTCTGATCATTTTTTCCAAAGCTTCTTGTAGTCTGCCTCTCCGAGTTTCGCCCTAATAATCGAGGATTACTATTTAACACGTTGTGAAAATTCAATATCGTCAAATACTGACCCAGGAATCACACGTTGAAAGGTAAGACCTCGTTAGTCCTTAGCTCGCATAAGTTTCGACTTCTGAGGGTTGTCGTTTGCAGGTGTGCGATAGCTGGTTAACGAAAAAAATAAATTTTAAACACAAATTCAAACATATTTAAAAACATTCGTGAACTATCAATCGGTGTTGATGAGTCATTACTTTTTGAAAGTCCCTGTAGAATTCTAAGACATTATAAAGAACATAAACGTAACACACGGCGAATATAATATGCGTCTGGTCTTTGTTCGGTGCATTCACCCCTAACGAATCTTTCTTCTCTGCTCTGCACTCTCTGCAGAAACTTTTATTGCTGCGTCGACTAGACAGACATGCACTGAACGATTCCTGGCCATGCCGAATCGGTCGAGGGTTTTAATATACTATACAGCCAAGACGTTCCGAGGTTCTTCATTTTCCCTCCGAATTTTTTTGCTTTAGGTAAACCAATGGCATCATTACGAATGGAATTTTGATAATCTCATTCTTACGGTTTCCACTGAAAACACTTTTTCCACACCGATGCACGATTAATTCTCACTATACAGGGTGTTTCTTAAACATGCAGCAAACATTTAAGGGACTATTCCTTGGACTATTCTAAAGATATTTTGCCCTTTGATGATTTTTACACCCAGCAATTATCTGATTTCTCAAATCTTCCACATCTTACACTGGAGTAGTATAAACTAATGACTTTAGGTGGCCCCACAGGAAATAATCTAGGGGGTTTAAGTCCGTTGACCGAGCAGGCCATAAGTGAGGTCCACCTCGACCAATTCAGCGATCTCCGTATGTAACTGTTAACAACTCTCGTGCCAATATGCTAAAATGCGCTGGTGCACCATCGTGCATAAACCACATTGCATTTCTAGTAACAAATGGTACATCCTCCAGAAACTGAGGTAGCGTTTGTTCCAAAAAGTTGCGGTATACCTCGCCGATAAGTGTTCCTGGCAGAAATACCGGTCCAATTAGAAAGTCACCTAAAATTTCCGCTAAACGTTTAACGAGAACTGACGTTGAAAGCGATCTTCAATCACCTAATGTGGTTTTTCTTCAGTCTATAAGAATGTTCCGAATTGTCCCGTTACTTACATTTAAAGTATTTGTAATTTTTCGAGTAGAGGTACCTGGATCTTCTTCTTTAATGGCCAGCACATTCTCTTCTATTTCTACCGTTCTTACTGTCATTGGTCTTCCTGGTCCTCCATTTCGCTTCAATGCTCCTGTTTCACGAAGTCGTTGGCGTATACTTTGGAAGGTTTTTCTATTAGGCGTATTGCGATTAGGAAATCGGTCGCTGTACAACCGTCTAACTTCCAATGAGTTGCCAAGTCCATAAACGAAATGCATATCAGCCATCTCTGCGTTACTATAGCCATTCATGATAGGTGACTTCACTAACAAGACTTTAAATATTAAATACAGAAAATGCACGTGAAATAGACACTATTCGACACATACACATGATCACTTACGAGACATACTATTCAAATTGAATGTCTGCAGCCGTTTGTGGTAATCGGAATGTTGTGATAGGTGCCAATAGGATTTTGATTAATTATTTAATTGTATTGGTTATTATCATAAGATTCTTTGATAGTCAATGGTCAAGAGATTCAATGACAGTCTGTGTATTTGAACAAGGTGAACTTTTATATTCCTAATTTAATTGCCTTTGTTGTTGAATAATGCGTATTTTGTAAACAATTTATCATATACATTTTTCACAGTTCACTAACTGATCTCAAAATTGTAATTAACCTAGTTTAACTATCCCAAATTATGAAAGCCTCATTCAAAAGGCTCCACAATATAAATATTATTTGAATTGAACGGGTTCTATTTTTAGGAGTGATTAATTTTTGGGAAAGAAAGTTTTTGGCTTTCTACTACTTCATCATGGGATTAAATCAAATAGGTGAATGAATATCATTACGATGTCATCGATGACATTAGCAGATCAAGCTTATTCCGTGACATTAACAATCGTAATTCATGAATAAATTGTTTGTATTTTCTATAATGTTATCCAATTTGGTACTGAAGAGCCTAAGGGCAAGTGTCCTAAGGCGAAACATCGATGTATACCAGGGAGGATGACAGTGTTCCATGTAAGTGCAATTTGTTACCATTCATTTAAAGTAGAACTCATGTGAATGATATCTGATTTTTATTCCACAACGAATGTTTGAAATACAAACTGAGTAGAGAAAAGTATCATCTGTATAATTCAGTGTTCATATGGAAATATTTGTTTCGAAAGAATTTTTTTCTTTCGTGTAATTCAATGTTTATATGAAAGTAGCTGTTTCAGGAGGACTTTCAGTTTGTGGCTGAAAGTTACTTCTTTGCGTGATCTACACATCCATGTATAGCGTTACTTATTTTCAAATTGATTACTTCCTTCCTTTTTTTTGGAAGATTTCCTCATTCCTTTTTGTATCAAGATGGAGTAATAGAAAACCAAAAATTTCCTTTCCCATAAATATTATAAACTGCATCAAACGGTTAATTTTTATGCTTTTTTTTTTGTTATAGTTTCATTTCAGTTATGAATCTGTTCGGTCATCGCCGAATTACGTTTTTATTATTCAGTCAACATCGTTAATAGCAAAATTGTTGAAATCGACCATACCTTTACGTGAGTTGAAATTATCGATTCTGTTATCGTAAGAACATATGACTAAAGTGCGTCGGAATTTCCGGTGGAAGCAGGTGTTCCGCAAAGTTCTTTCTTATCTCCTCATCTATACGACTTCATGAAAGTCGCGAAAAATGCGGTTGCTACGAAAAGCTGATATTTTCGAATTTAACAGACCAAACAAAATGAAACGAAAGCTTATTTCACTTTCAAACAGATCTTGTACAATAAACACGAACAAAACACTTTTTGAGGACGGAATAGGAATCAAAATGTTCGGAATATTGTTCCACGAAGAAATATAATAAAGAAATTTCTCTCATACATTTGTTATTCTACAAGTTTGTACAACACGACAACACGGTCGAAAACAGGTTTTTTGACACGCTTTTATTAGCTTCACAAAAATGTATGTATACATTTTTATAAATAATAATATATATTTCCATAAACATGATTGTGTAATACAATAAATGTATAAATAAAAAAATTAATAAATATATGGTGAATATAACAGTTAACCCACAAAAGGATATATCTTTGTGCGTGGGGTTATAATATATAGATATATATATATAGATAGTATAGAGTATATATACATATACACAGACATATATACAGACAAATACACATATACACACATATATACATACATATATAGACACAAAAATATACAAAAATGTACATATATACATATATATGTACGTATATATTTACACATATATAATATACAATAATAATTTGCAGGTAAACAGCAAAACAATACTACATTAACAATTTGAAATTGAAAAAATATGGAACAAGGTATAGTAATTATTTTTCCTATCTATCCATTTGTGTATTTCCATTCTTGGCGTAGAATGAAGCCAGTTTTTTAGAATTTTCTTGAATAAACCGAGTGAATTGATTTGAGTACGGTTTGTTGGTATTTTTAAGTATATCAAAATGTTACCGACATTATTGCTTGATCTATTCGCGGGCAGATGGCGCTGTACGTAAGCTTCTTGATATAATTCGAACTCACTTCACATGTATTTCTTCATTTGAAAAAATTATTTTTTTTTATTAACAAGTACGCCTGCTGCCTTATTTGTAACCCTCCTTTGCGCGCTTGCTGCCTTGGGCTTGGTAGCTGATTTTCAGGCTCCCTCTCCGGTATCGGAAAATATCAATGGTAATTTTTCTAAACAATGTACGGCTGATTGATCCCAAAGTTTAGATAAAATAAATAAGGTTTGAGAAGACTAAAAAAAACACGATTTTATAGCATACGAAACTAAAAAATAAAAAATGAATATAGTTTAAATAACTAAAAAATACGCTTTTAAAGAACATCGAACTAAAAAGTTGAAAATATTTTTTTTAAATAAGCTTCAAACAATAACGAACGAAAAATACTAGTGTTATTGTGAAAAAAGCGTGCCATATTTTTTTGTATATCAAGCTCCTCTCGCTTTTTTCACAATAATACTAGTATTTTCCGTTCGTTATTGTTTTAAGCTTATTTAAAAAAATATCTTTAACTTTTTGGTTCGATGCTCTTCAAAAGCGTGTTTTTTAGTTCTTTAAACTATTTTTATTTGGACTCGCAGACTTCAACTTTCACTACTTGTCGAAAAAACCAGTATTTTCCTGCTATTGTCTGCTTATTTTTTTGAATAAGCTTAAAACAATAACGAATGAAAAATATTAGTATTGTTAGGAATCACACGTTGAAAGGTAAGACCTCGTTAGTCCTTAGCTCGCACAAGTTTCTCAACTTCTGAGAGTTGTCGTTCGTATGGGGACGACCGCTGATTAACGGAAAAACAGATTTTAAACAGATTGTGGAAAAGCTATAGGCGCTTGATATACAAAAATATGGCACAAAGCGCCCACGTTTTATTCACAATAATACTAGTATTTTCCGTTCGTTATTGTTTTAAGCTTATTTAAAAAAAAATATCTTTAACTTTTTGGTTCGATGCTCTTCAAAAGCGTGTTTTTTAGTTCTTTAAACTATTTTTATTTGGACTCGCAGACTTCAACTTTCACTACTTGTCGAAAAAACCAGTATTTTCCTGCTATTGTATGACAATCGCTGATAAAAATATTATTTTTCGTGATTACTAGTTTGCATTTGTAATAAAAAAAATACGATGCCCAAACAATGAATTATTTTTAATATAATTATTTGCACTTATAACGTATTTCAATCGTTCGACATCTTTCTCAAAGTAATTATGTATACCCACTTTAGAGTGGTCTCCGGAGAGGAAGATCCCAAACAAGTGGTCCATTTTGAATAATTCGAGCACGTGAAAGAAGACACCGAAGATGACATGCGGCACCCTAACTATCGGCCGTTAGATTCGCACACAGGAAAAATGACATGTCACATTGGCGTTCCAAGGGGATTTTACATCTCATATTTCCCGTGTACCTATCACACCTATTATTGTGTGTTATTGTTTTGGCGATCTCGATGAAATTCTGTAACGTATTCGAGTAATATTTTCACTGAACTGTCTAGGAAAAATCTCAGTGCTGCTTGAATATTTTATTTTTGTACTTCAAATGACGAAATACCTATTCTGGTTATTTGGAGTTCGTTATTGGCGATTGGAATGGTTCATTACATGGAAAGGAGCTTTCTGGTAGGATTTCAATATTTTACGCCATTCTTTATTCTATCATTGATCGCTTCGTTCCTCAAAAAAAAATCTGTGAAAGGAGATTTCCATGCTAGCACTCCCCTGAGCTGAAAAAACTACTTTATGAAAAGAAATTACCTCACAAGATCTAATACAAGAGCGCAAGGAGTCAAGAAAGCTACGCAGAATTTAGCAATTTAAGATCAAGATGTAAATCCTTATCCAGACAATGGTATACAGATTACATCCAATATGATACCAATATTACATACATGGTTAATGTGTCCAATTATCATATTGACATCTCTAAAATTTACGAAAAACTGTCCGAACTTAATATTAACAAAGGCCCCGGTCCTGATGGAATTCCTCCAACTTTTCTTAAATCATTTAGCTTTATTTTAGCTCGACCACTTTTCTATATATTTAATAATTCCCTATCATTTGGCAAATTCCCGGACTATTGGAAAACCTCATATGTCACCCCAATGTATAAATCTGGTAGAAAATCCGACGTGTGTAATTATCATCCAACTTCTATTCTTAGCGTAATCCCTAAGTTTTTGAGAGCATCATTTTTTATTATCTTACTTATGACTGCTCCCCAATTATAGGGACCGAACAATTCGGATTTACATCCAAAAAGTCAGCTGAACTGGGTCTAATTACCTACGTTGGTTTTCTGTCTGACGTTATGTCTAAGGGTGTGCAAGTTGACTCTGTTTACACTGATTTCTGCAAAGCTTCTGACAAAGTTAATGATGAGCTATTGAATCATAAACTTTGTTTATATGGTATTGATGGGCAAATATTGCAGTGGCTCAAGAGCTATATTACGGAAATAACACAAATTGTTAGAGTTAATCATTATTATTCTCATACCATCGCAGTTACATCGGGTGTTCCACAAGGTTCACATTTGGGACCACTGTTGTTTAACCTTTTTATCAACGATCTAATCAGGTGTTTCCATGAAAGCGAAGCTTTGCTATTTGCCGACGATTTAAAGTGTTTCAAAATAATTAACAGTGAAGCTGATACATTGTGTCTACAAAACGATATAGATTACCTATCCAACTGGTGTTCGTAAAATGGTATGTGTTTGAATGCATCAAAATGCCAAATTCTTCGCTTTCATCGAACACATCACCCAATCATTTTTGAATATAGTATAAATATTGGACCTTACATTCTGCTACTGAAACCAAAGATCTAGGTGTGATCCTAGATTCCACACTTAGCTATAAATCACACATTTACCCTGTAATTAAAAAATCTATGAAGATGCTTGGCTTTATAAAGAGAACCACTCGTGATTTCACCAATATCACTGCTATTAAATCTCTTTACTTTTCCCTGGTTAGATCTCATCTCGATTATTGTTCCACAGTTTGATCCCCTCACTACGTTACACAAAAAAAGAAACTCGAGGCCGTACAGCACAATTTCCTGCGATATATTGCCTTCAAGATGCGTGTATACTATGACTATACTGCATTGGAATGCATTTTGAACATACCTTCTACTGAGACTCGCAGAAAACATAGAGATTTTATACTTCTATTCAAAATTATCAACGGACTTAGTATCAGTCCCGAGCTTCTCTCCAAAATATCTTTAAATATCCCCAATCGTTCAACTAGGCAGGTGCAAACGTTTTACGTTTCTTTTCACTGATTCAATTATTCATATAACGGCTTTATTCCCAGAACTCTTAAAGTGGCTAACTCTTTAAACAACCTTCAAATCTTTAATATATCAGTATCCCGTTAAAAAAACCATATTCTTCACTTAACCATCTAATACTCTCTGCTTGTGTTGTTGTATTGTGTCTAGTGTTACTTGCCTGTAAGAATTATATTAGTTCATTTTGTTATACATTTTAATTTTTTCTTAATAATTTATTTGCTATCTTACTTCGGAGTTGTAACTTATTTTTAATCCACTGTATTGTATCAAGTACTACATAGTACTGTACTACTTATATCCGAATTGGGCTTGCCCGTGTTTATAAATAAATAATTATGACACTTTGAAAAATTATTTGTTATCAATATTAACATTTTTTCTTTTTCTGGCAGTTCAATTTAAGGGACCTTTTTCATCTTGGACATCTGTATGCGGCTTAGCACAAATGGGTGATGCTACTACTATTTAGCACAACAAGGACGGACAAAAAGTGATTGCTTGATAAAAAGAACATTGACATTGAATGCTGAAAAAAATAAAAACAGAGGATTTGGAAAACCGTTCTAGGAAACACTCAAGAAACTGGTGAAGAAGACAAATGAGGATTTGGAAGTGTTCAGAACAAAAAACGATTTTTGCACACCCAACTTTGTGGAGTCTGTGTTTTGTGAAGCATGCGGAGTAAATATTTGAATATTCCGGACTCTAGTGAATCATGTTTTAGGCTACTTTCGCAGAAAATCAGTTGTTTCCTGTTAAAGGAACATATGCTTCCACATATGCAGTTATATATCTCGAAGTCTTAGCAACAACAGTCGGTCGTTGCGAAGAGGAAAGTTGTATCTCGAACTCAACGCATAAATCACTGATGATGTCTGCCGCAGTAGCAGACGAAACGTTTGTTACTTCAGGTTCAATTCGACCGCGGCCTATAGTCCGGTTTTTGTTTTCATCAATTGTTCCCTGTTAGTTTATAGTACTTGGCCATATTGTAATATGTTAACTGAAGAGAAATGTTGTCTTGTCCGTCAAGGAATTTTCTGTCTTGAAATTTGCGCCACGGAAATATTCAGGTAGTTTTTGTCATTGCAAGGAGATTATTCTGGTTATTCAATAGTAGAAGCAGATTCATACATTCAATATACCTGTGAAATAATTAACACCTGGCAAATATCTAACTGAAATTGTATCTATTTTCCCAATTTTCGTTGGTTCGAATCCAGCAGAAAATGATGTGCTTTTTCTGTTTTTTATCTAGTTTCAAACCGTTTTGCATGATAATTGTTCTTTAAAGGTCCCAATGAACATATCGGATGAAAAATTAAAACAAAAACTGAGGAGTTAGAATCGACGAAAATATCATCGAAGATAAAGATGAAATGTGTGAGAAATGGAGTTTGATGATACACGATAAAATGGAAGATGTATATAAAAGAATATTATATGAGCAAAGTTATAGTGAGATCAGGCAAGATAAGATCAAATGGAATTGAAGAATGATACGTTGAATATGATGCAGTTTGTCAAGTTTTGAAAATATAGAAAAAAACTGAAAGTTGAGGTAAAAAAAAATAACGCACGCTAATCTCAAGGAGAATTGATTTTTTGCTGTCTTATATTATTTCTTGCAAATAGCTGTAAAAGAAAAAACCCGGAAATCCCTGAAAATTATGACAATTCCTTTTGGAAAAAGTCTATTCTTTATTACTGCGTGAATTGAAGTTGTTGCAGTTTTTACTGACTGTTTATTTTCAAAAAGGACTGTGGGGTAGATTTTCCACCCAGATTTATATTAGTAGAGAATTGGATCTGAAACAAAAAAATGGGTTATTTTACTGCTGAAAGTTTGGGAAAATTTTGTAACAATCGTGTGGAATGACTCAAGCCATATTTTGTAATGATTTTATGGAAAGGAGTTATTCGTTCGAATAATGGGATCAGCTGGAAACGAGCTGGAGTGTTAGTTTCGGTTGTCCATCATGTGAATTCCAAATTTCGAGAAGTGTCTCAGAAGTAGGTTGTCAAAAACATTCGACTATTTTAACAGGCATGGCAAGAATTAAAATGCTAGAAAAAAAAACCAAAGAAATATTTTCTTCGAATCGCAACTATCCATAAATATGCCAAAAATTATTTAAATGAATAAATCTTGTCAACCGAACCACGTAACGTTAATAAAACAGTCCAGTCTTTCACGTCTGGTGTGAGCGCCTTTGTTGATCACCTCCAATGTGTACTAATTTTCCCTTCGCACGCCAATGGTGCGCGAACTGTCCTTTGTCTCGCACCTCACCATTACATTTGGCAAGTGCAAGTCGTGGACAGACGAGAGGAGAGGCATGAGCGGGGGAATTTGCGAGTCCAGCTGGCAAGCCCATGCCAAGTACTCCGTCCTTTTCTATCTCTTCTTCGTTCTCTTCATCTTCGATAAATGGCTCGAGGCAGGGACGGATCCGAAATCTCCTGGTTATAGTTGAAGATAAATTTGACGTGCGTTATTTCACACGTTCTGGAAACAGCATTGACAGACGTGAATCTGCGATGAGTTGATACTAGAACGATTTAGAATGATGGGAACACACACACTGTCATAGTGAACAGACTATAATTCACTAATTGAAGAAATATTCTGTAAAGAATCTTGAGAAAATAGTTTGCTGAATATACAGCATCGAAAAATACAACTTCATGAAGCACAGCACTATAACAAGACGTGAAGAAAACAGCGAATGATCATATTTCTAGAAGAAAGAATGTTACCGAGTTTTAGTTACATGAGAAGGACTTTTGTCAGGTTTGGTTACAAATTCATTACAAAAAACTAGAGATAGTTGCGTATTCAAATTTATAATTTGAGTCTCTTTTTTTTTCAATCTTTCGAATGTAACAAAAATATTAATGACCTATATAATATTAATAAACATGAAAATGAAAAAGTGTCTAGAAATTAAAGAAAGAATTATCGAAAGGGATACTGAAAGGAAGATAGAAAAATATAAATAATTCTAAATTCAAGTTCAAGAGCATTTTGAGTATCGAAGTGTAATTTTCCAAGAAACTCATGAAATAGAGAAAGAGTTCAGATCATATCTAAGGGAAATGGAAACATATGTCTTTTATGGATATTGATAAGAGATAGATGAAATTAAAATCCTGGAAAAGGTACTCCTGGAATTGAATTTCAAAGTGGCATTTGAGACGGATAACATACAGGAAAGTCATAGAAAGTATGACCAAAAGCTCCAAACAGAACTGGCTGGTATCTCAATCGCCACAAAATAAATAACCAGGAAAGGAATTTCTGGCAAAAACATAACAATCTGCACTGACAGTAGACAAGCCCTATTAGCCTTGAACAGACAATGTCTAACCTCAGGGCTAGTACCAGAGTGTCACCAAGATTTAGCCAAAGCCTCGGTAGATAAACATTATCCTGAGGTGGGTAAAAGGGCACGACATGAGTAAAGGTAATCGCATTGCCGACTCTTTAGCCAAGGAAGCGGCTGGACTAAGAATTATAGGACACAGTGGCACCTACGGCCTGATGACTTCGACAATTGCGGAACTAGCCAAATGTTACACCCATGCTCAATCCTAAATAAATGGGATGGAGTCAAAGCAAATGCAATCTTGTCAGGATCACCTTGAGCACCCTGGGAAGCTGGCGCCGAAGAAGTATCTGGCGATGACTAGGAAAAATCTTGGTTAACCAGTAGGATTTCTGACTGGCCACTGTCAACTAAGGAAACACCTTCATAATATGGGGCTAGTGGACACACCTCTATGCAGGATGTGTGAACAGGAAGATGAGAATGTCAAGCATGCCCTATGCGAGTGCCCGGAGTTATCGTCAATAAGAGAGTGTGTGTTCGGCGAGTCTTGGTCTACACCTGCCGATATAAAGGAGATGTTTCTCAGTGACCTGTCCACCTTCCTGGAAAGGACAGGATGGACGATGACCTAGGAGGACAACTCCTCGGGAGGATGTACAATGGGTCACATGTGCCCTAAGTGCTGTGGGCTTACACTCACCCTTCCTACTCTACAGATACAGATACAGATGACCAAAAGCGTATCAAACAATGTATAGGTAGATTGGTGTGTGGTTTAGACGTTGAAGAAAAGAAAAACAATGGAGATTAACCTCCAAAGAATGGTTGGATATCGAGATCTAAGAAAATCAGGTATCCATAATTGGGAGAGAAAGCGATGGATAAATTAAACTTCAGTGAGCATTAATTATAAAGTCAGTTGCGAAAATCTGACAATTTAGTGTTTCTTGAATGTGTTCTGGATTTTCAGCAACTATCGGTTGATTACATCACATACCATTATAAGTATGTGAAATCATATAATATTTATAACCCACTGTTTCAAAAAATACCAAAAAAACAAGATGCTACTATTTCAATGATCATCATATACTGAGATATGCACTACTACACTACATATTGGATTATATAGAAGTTGAACTGCAGATCATTGTGGCACATGATCTTGTTGCTGCCAATTTATTCGACAATATCATAAATAAGAGTTTTATTGCATCAAGGAGTGAATGAGCAACAAGTAGATACCTACCAAACAACACCTCATGTGACGATTCAAATCCGGTCCTGCTGAAGACGTAGTCGCAGAATGAAACCCGTTTGCGACGAGATTTTTAACCGCCTCCGCCCCTTTGAATTTGCGTTTTTATGTGTTACGGCCATCGGGGCAGGGATCTCGTTTAACCTGTTTACCATATAGCGTATATGTGGCGGGAACAGAGTGTAGGTATATCTACAGACCGGGCTACCGAATGGAAGGAATAAATACACGCAAACAGGCAGGCACATTTGCAATTCGATACCATTTCTACTTGCGAAATTTAAATCAACACCTTTTTTATCTTCTCCTGTCCACCACCGGACAAATGACCACGCAGATATCGTGGGAAACTGCGATGACCCGATACAAATTGGTCTGTACCATGCGCTTTGACCGATTGCTTTAATGTTTTAGGAGCGGTAGCTAGATAGTTGAAGTATTAGAAAGGATTGGCTGTCTGGAGTTGTTATCCATGAGGGGAAAATTATCTGGCAATCGATATTACGAAATCTGATTACGATGAAACCAGTCCGTATCGTGTAGACTTTGGATTTGATAGGTCAGTTCCAGTTGAATCGATTCAAACTGTTATAAATAGTTTGCACACGATGAATTGATTTGGATTGTTACAAACTCTTTTCGGTAAAACAGCAAAGTTGACCATTGAAATGTGGTGTTGAAATACTTGATGTACTCGACATTTTCACAGACAGTTTCTTTGGAAACGAATAATAATGAGGCACATGAATAGCATGACATACTGACAAATGAAATCTCAAACTGCCCCTGAGAATGAAGATATAATTCAGTTGAATATTAATTTCTGAGAGAATTATGCAGCAATCATTTTGGACAAAATCATAGAAATATCTGTTAGGTGATCAATGTCATCATGCTAGGACCTGAAACTAGATTGTTTTAAAAGAAGAATTGAATGAAGATATCTTTAAATTGGCCATGATATGATAGTATGACAAACTGACCCTGAGTTGAATATTTATTTCTGAGGGAATTATGTAGTAGTCATTTCGGATAGAATTGTAGATATATCTGTTGAGTGATCAATGTCGTCATGTCAGGATCAAAACCAGATCTTTTTAAGAGAGTGATTTAATGAAGAAGTCATTAATTTCGGCATGATATAAAATAGTATGACATACTGACAAACGAAATCTCAAATTGCCGCTGAGAAACAAGCTATGAGTCAGGCTTCTTTCAATATTTGTTCCAATGGGAATTATGGATCAGTCCTTTTGAACAAAATAATAGATCAGTGTTATCATGTCAGGACTGAAACTATATCGTTTTAAGAGGAATTTAATAATGAAATTATTGATTTTGCCATGATATAACATACTGACAAACGAAATCTCGAACTGCCTCTGAGAAACAACCTATAAATCAGAGTTCTTCCTGAGGGAAATATGGAGCAAAAAAAACCTGTTAGGTGATCAATGTGATCATGTCGCGAGCTAAACCAGATTGTTTTAAGAGAGGAATTGAATAAATAAATTATTGTTCTCGCCATGATATGTCGACGAGTAAATCCACATCATTGACCGATTATGAATTACATAGGTATGATTCAGAAGGCTTTGAACTGTTGTTAATTGGAAGATTCCTCAAATGTTTTGATCGGCATATTGTGAATGGCTGCAATTTTCTGAAGCGATGATAATTCTGGTGCATTATTTGGCAAAGGTAGGAGTAGCACTGAAGACACTATAATTAAATGATTTGTTAACATGCTGAGTACGAAAGATAGGGAGAAAAATGTGAAAATCTTAAATGAGATATTCTGATGTGAAGCAATGGTCTGCTCACAAAGTGGTTGGTTATACTGAAAAAAGTATTATATTGTCCAACTCCTCTCCAGGGTACCCAGAGACTATACAGTTCCTTGGAGGGTATTTAATTCTTAAGAAGAGAAAAATTGCAGTTGCTAAGGTGTGACCAGTTTTCTGGTTCGGAACAGTGCTTTTGCACTTTTGAACAAGCTTTTGAGAAGTAGCCTTTGCAATTCCAGCGACATGATTGTGCCAAGACATATTGGTGTCCATTTTAACCCCCATCGAAGCAGAAAGCGGAATTGTCTGACCTGACATTATTATATCCGGTTGGCAGACATTTATCTTTTTGGAGAAAACCGATGCCTGGGTTTTTGTGACATTGAATTGAGCTTGTTTAATTTCATCTCAATTCGAAATTACTTCTAGATCCTCACTAAGATATTCAACCTCCTGCTGTTGGTGAAGATGGGCATCCGCAGCCGATATCTTGGAATCCAAATGTAATGACAAGACAAGTGTGGTGTCATCAGCAAAGCAATATATTGGATTCTTGTTTTTTTTAATAAGTCGTTGATATATAATAAAAAAAAGGGTTGGAGACAATATGGGTCACGGGAAACACCAGTGTTGATGGTGAAATTATTTGAGAGATATCCATCGACGGTCAATTGTAGGGAACGCTTTTTCAGGTAGCTGGAGAGTCATAAACAAAAATGATTCGACAAGCCATAGCTTCGAAGTTTGGCCAGCAAATTGCAACAGCTCTTGACTCTCCATGTTTCTCGATTGCATTATTCCAAATATGGGTGACATACGATAGAAGGTCGCTTGTTGATCTTTGTTTTTGAAAGCCATAGTGATGATTGCTCAAGATGTTGACGCCTTCTAAATATTTAAGGATATGGTGGTTTACGGCTTTCTCCATGATTTTTGATATCACTGATAGCGAAGTGACTGGTCTATATAGTTATTTGGAAGAGCTTTCTTTCCTTTTTTGAGAATAGGCTGAACGCAAGCAATGGAAAATTGTACGTTTCGGATGTGCTCTACCCACTGAAGCCGTCTTTCAAACGAATAAAAAGTTTCGATGATATCTCAAACACACTTTGTTTTATTTCAGTTTAAAGATAGGAAGCGCTGTACTAACTGTACTAATTAACTACTAACTATACTAACTAGTATAGGTATGCCTGAAGAAGCTGTTGTAGATATAGCGAAACATATGTTGCATTTTTGTAAAACTATTTAGTGAAAATCTGACGAAGTGTTTCTTGAATACGTTATGGATTTTCATCAAGTTATTGGCCGATTCCATAACGAAAATTCAAGTTATAAAAAAAAAATCGATTCAAATTGTAAAAGATGTTTATCTAAAAATAAAAAGTGGCATGTCCAGGACGCGCATACGGATTTTTTGTGAAATAATTTTGTAAAGAAAATGTATAAAAAAGAAAATAATACTTTTATATAAAGAATATGTGAATGAACATTCATTTAGGTTGATGTAGGTACCTAGTTGTATATATAGAGATAGGTATGGTCCCCCTCTTTTTTTGCAGGTAGGTACACATTGTGTCGATCTAAATAACAAATTTGCAAAGTCAATATCCAGACAACAACAATGAAGATTCGAGGTCGGTTGATGGCGTGAAACATTTTAAATTGACTTTTCATGATTTAGGAGTGGATTTGACCTTGAAACAGAACATACTATTCGCAATATCTGTGGTGATTGCTCCAGAGAGCGGACGTAACGGTAAAAGTAATAAGTGATTCGAACTCCGCGATGAATGGTAGGTAAGTAAATATTATTCGCGTATGTGCGAAATGAATATTGTAGAAGGAATTTCGTAGTCGTTGGTAAATATCTCGGATGCCAGACTGGTTCGAATGAATTTGCGCAAGCGTCCGACGCGCAATCTAAATGCAAGCTAAACCCGCCGTCCAGACTGGTTGCAAAACAACGGAATCTACAGAGTGCACACTGCATTTGAAACCGCGGGAGTCGGTACTACACCTAAAATTTATACAAAATCGTTATATTTTCTTGTTACGCACTTATCGTTTGGAACTAAATTTAAGTTTGTGTTTTGAACTATTTTTCTTTTGATGTTAAATTGATTATCGTGTTTTTTTTTTGAATTGTTGAACAGTGTTTATTGATATACAAATGATGTTTGTTGTGTTTGTTCAAGTGTGATAAAATTGAGGATTCTTAACTGTTAACCTATTGGTAAGTTTTTGTTTATGATAATTTCTGTTGATCTTGTTGCGATTATTGCAAAACGGTTGAGTATGTCGCGCCATTTCAGTTATCTTGTCACCGGCGTCTGTTGAATAGTGTTTTCGTAACGTACATTTTTTTGGCGCGTAATGAGTCGGTTCAAGAATTCCGCGCCTGAAATATATTCGCACACTTTCTAATCACGGTGAATTATATTCATAGGTACGTTGGGTATTTTTTTTGAACGATCAACTTAGTTTGGCTCGGATTGCAATCGATTAGTCGGCAACAGATCGGTTGAATTCGACCGGTGCATTGCCAATACAAACTATAAAAATTGTAAAGGTGTTGCCAGATTGCCACGCAAAAGCATTTTGTTAGGAAACTATAAAACGAAATTTTTGTGTCAGGGTGTTTCTAGTCGATTTATGATTTTTTAGCGGTATCTATATTTATTTTCGGTAAAGCATGATTCTCAATGTTTAAATGAAAAAAAAAGTTGCCGATTTGGGGACAATAACTTTTTTCAATCTAGTTTTTCTCATTTTAGTGGCCTCTGTCATAACAAATTCAGTCGTGATCACAATACATGTATTTCGTCAGATATTAGAAAAATGGAAATCATTATTCTTGGATTCTTAAACTTTAAAACGTACATTAACTCCGGATATCTCTTTGAAAGTTTGCAGGTCGATGTGAATCCCCATGCATTTTTTCTTCTAATTTAAGGTACAAACAGTATTGGGCTTTACGTTTTTGAGGGATCTCTGACGAGAGATTGTATGTGTTGTGATACCTGTATGGCTGAATGTCTTTTGTTGGCGGCTAGTGAAATTGATGGAAAAAAAAACAGGTTCGCATTTACGATTGGTTCATAGCAGATCGGGATAAACAATTCTCAGCCTTATTTTAGTGTTGATTGATTTCGAAATGGAAATCCCGTAATTTAAGTTTTATTTTGCGAACATTTCGAGAAAACAGTTATTGATATGACTTTTGAAGTTTGAATTTTATGTGGGGAATACTATACCTACTATAATCCACCCTTTCATAGATTTTAATTTTGGTGTTTCAAACTGCAAATTTAGAGACGTAACCTTGCAAACTAATCCTGTCACCTACCTATATCATATATATTATTGCACTTTCTTTCATACATATATTCCTAATTTATTACGAAAAGTTTCGGAAATTTACAAAAAAAATCTCTTCGTTATTACGAGTTATAGTGAGTTTTTGGCGTTATTAGACACAAACTATTACAAAATAGTTATTTGGGCTAGTGGCTAGTAGATATGAGGTCGAAGTACCTGACTTTTTGCAAGTTAGTGGTAATGGAGATGAGCCGGCAGATGAAAAATAACTCGTTACTATGTTTTTTTAGCACTTACGATACCTTTTTGAAACTAATACAATAAACTCAGCGATAGAGTTTGTAAATTTCCTTGTAGGATGAAACTGCAAAAACGTTACGTTACAAATAAAAATGGTAAAAAAAACAACGAAAGTTTCATTTCTCATGTTTCAAATTATCTCATACCACGTATTACGGCTACATCCATCAATTTGTTGAATCACTAACGATCGCAGTTTATGGGTAAAGAATCAATTCGTTGGAAAGTGTTTCAAATGTTCATAATAAAAAACTAGATAAGAATAAGACAATTATTTGAAACTTAAGTAACTTTTACACATAAATTCGAGGAACGAACAATATTTTCCCATTATTGATAAGACACCAGAAGTGTTACTGGATTCTATAGAAGTAAAAATAATCAGAACATTAAGAATGAATGTCAGAAACGATTAATGCGAAATCCATATAGACCTCACTTGATATTTAACGAAAGTTTCTAGCTACGGGTATATGAAGGTTATGGATACAACAAGTCTAATATATCCAATAGTTCCGTTGACACTAGACCTAATGAATTATTATGAGTGGTGTTTTCTAAATGAATTCTTTTGTAAAAAAAAAGTTTTGAATCATGAAATCAGAGCGTATTTTGTAATTTGAAGAATTCTAACGTTGTTATGGCTAAATATCGCCTACCTCAAGGTAATTCTGCAATATCATTCAATTTCGCGACTCTTACCGACTAGAAACATGGCAACGTCGATTTGGAAAGTGCGCAACGATTCGAGGTAAGCCCTTGCGCGTCGGATAGTGAACCCCGGACCCTGCCCGTCACGTTGACGTTGGCCATTACAGTCGGCGGCCGCCATTTTATATTTTATAAACTTGTTATTAATTTTAGGTGTTGTGTGTACATTTCGTGTATATATATCTAGTTAATTTTGATTGGGTAAGCGTCATCAAAATTATGTTGCTAATCTAGTATCTCTGCGGGGCGAACTAACAGCACATCCGTTGCGAAATTCTTCGCGAACTCGATTGTTTTCGATTGGCTTTTGTTAGACGCAGTTGTATATTATTTTGAAATACTACTGACACTTTGCAAAAAATTGTTTTCTGTAGTTGCGAATATACTGAAAATCAGTAGATTTCTCGTTACACTTGTCTATTTTCTTTCTGAAAAGCCGGTTATCAGGTTGTTTTGTTGAGACGCATGCGCATTTTCGCTAAAACGCGGGAGAATCGAATGGTCGTTCCGCGCTCTTTTCGGCATCGTTATAGCGAATATTTTTTGTTTTCGTCAGAGGAATGCCTCCGGTGGGACGCGTTTTTTTTGGCGCACCATGCCCCGCACAATGTTTTGGTGGTGGGGGTGTGTTTGGAAGGTCGGGGTTGCTAACCCTATAAAAAGTTTTGTTTTCTATTGTTGTTTGCACGTACCTATCTATAATATGAAAATAGATAAACATGATGCACTTGACTATGCTCGCGGGAGGGTTAACGTTAACCTGTTTGCACATCACTTGTTCTTTTTTTTTTAATTTTCTTTTATTCGGTACTTGGATGCTGCTGATTGATTATTCGTGATGTGAATTGGGTTTTATTATTTCTGGAAATTAATCAATAAACTGAAGCGATTGAAAATTTAATGTGTATCAAATTCGCAGGTTATGTACAGGCTATGGCAAAAGTAGATTATTTCAAATTACAAGTACACTACAGTCATTGGCTCTTAGTTCTTTT
Source organism: Leptinotarsa decemlineata (assembly GCF_025532065.1). Taxonomy (NCBI): domain Eukaryota; kingdom Metazoa; phylum Arthropoda; class Insecta; order Coleoptera; family Chrysomelidae; genus Leptinotarsa; species Leptinotarsa decemlineata. The sequence goes on from NW_027412690.1 coordinate 8,998,784, forward strand.
GAAATGAACGGTTACGATTTTCATTTATAAAGTAAGTAGCTTTTTTACATTGATAATAATGAATTCAAATGATGTACAACAAGGAAAAAGTTTATTGGAATGAGGGCCATGAAAATGTGGCAGGAAAAACGCAATAAGCCCATGAGGATTGTAATGTTTTCCAGATACCTAAAAGAAATGAATAGGCTCTCAAGTTTCACAGGTGGAACTGAAATAAATATCGTTGAATATTTTTTTCTGTCTACCACAGGGGTTTAATCTTGACACAAGCTCTTTTGCTGTATAGATACCGTTGAAGAATCGATTTTATATTGAAACATAATTCAATTCCGCCTTCATAAATATTTATGAGGTGTTACTTTGATTGGTTATTCCACACATAGTGATATACGGTTTGAGCCGTTTTGCGTTAACAAACAGTTTAAAGTTGGTTGAACAGAAAATGTGGTTTTAGTTTTTTGCGAGTATCTCTAAACATGTTGCAGATACTAAAAATTTGGAAAAGACTCTTGAAGAGTTGAACATTTTATGAAAAAAAACCCACCTTCTGAACTGTAGCACCAACATCTATGGTTTCGACTGATCGGTGGAAAACTGGTGGTAACGTTATATAATTCATTTAATATGAATATTGAGGAAAGAACAAAATTAGATACTTGGCGGATATTCGAATAAGCAATAATGAGCTAGTAAAAAATTGTTATATTTTCCTCTCAATTATATATTAGTTATTTAATCATGTCTTTCAAAGTGAAGTTACACATTGAAACTCCGATAAAAAATCATTATCATTCAATTTAAATTGAATCCTGAATTGTTTCTGGCGAAGATTTTATTAAATCGTAGCCATAAATGCTAGGCTTCATGCTGAGATGTACGATATTCTTCGGCAAGATGTAACCATAATGTAACACTACGATGCCACTTTGTTAAAATTTTCGATATGATCTTTAAGGTACCTATTATGGAAACATTTATCTGTTAGATATGTGTGAAATTGTACTTCTTTCATTTATTATAGTGTGTAGGAATCCTATGAATGATATCTGATTCGATTCCATTACGAATGTTTGGAATACAAACTGAATAGGGAAAAATGTAGAAGTAGAAAGCAAAAACCGTTCTTTCCTAATGCATGTCAAATATAATTTTATTGACAATATACTGATGAACTGAGTAAGAAGTCATTATTTTCGCGTTTCTCTAAATTATCTACCATAACAATCGAATATATCTCAATTGAATTATCGTGATGTAATATATTGTCCTTGCCTCTACTCTGTGGATAAAAAACGATTCAAAAACTTGAAAAATTGCTGTCTTCGACTCATTTTTCGTACTAGAAAATATCGGCACATTAATAATATTTTGCGACTGTTGAATAGATGGACATGTGGAACTGTAGATAACACCATAGCATAACACCAGAACATTGTAATGTGGCCCTTGGATCTAGTGAACAATTCTCAAACAGTATTTAACACCTAATTTAAAAAAATAGTGAAGAATTTACATTAAAATAGATGAAAATAACCTGCAGCATCAGAAATGTTTTGGTTTTGGTGGAAGAAGAGGCAGACAACAGATATCACAGTAAACCGGTGGTCCTGTATTGAATCGCGTTCTACATCATATAAAATCATTTACTTTTGGGAAACTTCTTCAATGAAGACCTTCATTATTATCACGTTTTTACCTGAAAGGTTTCGTCGGTTGAACCGACTAGTGATCATTGGGTCCGGCAATCGTGTGCCCTAAGTAGATGCAATGAACCAAGAATGACGGCCTTGAATTTATCCGGGAAAGGTTTCTGCATTACTGCGGCAAGCCGGTATATAGTATCGTCATTATTATTATTGTTGTCATCATTACTATCCTCAATATGTATGGGTGAATGATTGCTTTCGATTGTTTTTTCTGATCACCTCGATTATTCTGGATTCTGGTTAGCAATAGACTATTCAAGAAAACTTTTTTTCGAAAAGAAACACTTTTTGTTAGATTTGTCTCATTGGGTCGATTTTTGATTTGTTGCGGGTTCATATCTATGCGAATATATTGATGTACCAATATCTGTTATATAGTTAGGTTGGTATGTTCGAATCTCTACTACAATCCGCAAGGGTTTATTGTGACTTACAACAAGTCAGACTTGGTCAAATAAATCGGGCCTCTCGACAAAGCCGATTACTTGGTGAGTGTTCTTTCAGGTCAGCTGGTAAGAGTGATACCCTGCTAAATACTTACTTGAAGACTTGATAATACTGCTTCATCACCAAAAAGAGAATATGTAATTATGTTAGGTCATTATTATCCAACACCAAGATTCCTATACACTGGTGTAGCGACTCATACGTGTAGAATTTTGATGCAAATTTATCAACCGATGACTTACGTGATTTCATTTGAACTTGAACATTTTCTAAGATAACGTAGATACCGTTAACATCGCTGTTCATGTGACGAAACAGTGTTGCAGATTCTACAACTTTGTGATATAAACTGAAAGGTAGGTGTGAATTGTGATGTCGCTGACATTAAATATCGTTTATGGTTCAAGTATGCTTTTGTGCAGGACTCCTTGAAGAAGCTTCGTCAAGCAGTTGTATTGGTGATATTGTCATCAAATATAGGCCAGTTCCATTCACGATTTGTAGAAGAATAAAATTTTCACATTTTCATACCGAGTAGGTATGCAAAAATGGAGATAATACAATAATAGTGTATACGTCTAAGTGATTTCATTTGATCTCGTGACATCGAAACTCTTATTCTCTGCCATGAAGTAAAATATATTATAGCGTCGATCAAAGCACCGATATTTTCACGGAGGCAATTCTAAGATTTATCAAAAGATGTTCCCCCTTTCGCTGTATGGCCTGTTGTTAAACGAATAAAAGATTCTGTCTAGGGGACGATCAATTATGTTAGGGTGCTAAAAATCGTTGTCTCATATTATAATCGGACTCTTTATTTGCTCTACGTGCTCTCCGGTGATGTCGAAATTTGAATACGTCCGTGACCAAGTCGTTATTTCAGTGTACGGCTTATTCGGGATTTTGGCGATGAGTTTTTTGAAAATCAAGCATCTGTTCAGGTTCGGTAAGTGTTAAGAGGGGCAGACGGCGGACAGAACATGTACTAACTAGTTAATTTAAACGTTAACGAGAATGTTTCGAATGCACCAGGTTTCGTTAATAAATTGAGCGATTCAATGTGGTTGTTATAAATTGTTCTTTTGCGAAAGTTGAGGTTGAGGAAGTTACTTTTCTTAGTCGATTAATTGACGTAGTATGAAAGGATTGATACATATTTCACGAAGGGAATTGAATGTGGTACACTGTTTATCGTACCAAATGTTTATTTGAAAAGTTTGAGGTGCAATAAAAACTAATGTGATAATCACAAAATCTCAACAGAGTTTAACCACAAGATCAGGATGCACCGATGTCACTATTTAATGAATTAACGAAAAAGCAGTGTTGATCTTGTTGATGCTCATATTTCAGTATCGAAAAAAATCAATTGAAGAAATGTTGCCTACTGATCAATTTGAAGATTATACGCTGTCAAAGAATAAATTGAAGATAATACTCCTCATTGACCAAAAATTGATCAATTTATTAGTTAGCAGAAAATCGCTGAAGACGAAAAACACTTATAACTTTTATAACTCTCACCAAAAAACTAAACAGCTGAAACTATGAACATATGTTGTTCATAGATAGTGCTGTTATGATTCAGAATGTCAAAATATTATATTATTATGTTAGAGAAGAAGTTTTTTCACCAAATAAATGGACTGTTGTTTTTGTATTAGTTTCTGAATGAAACAAGCGTAAAGCAATCTTATTTTGTTTACCCCTTATTAAGAGAAGCACAGTTTTTAATTTATTTGGCATATTTGCGAAAAATATTAATTAATCTCTTTTGTCCGAACAACCAAGATTTACATTATGCTACTGTTTTGCTTATTTTTGCAATCATTTCTCTAAAATTTTTAATATTCGATGCATCATTAATGAAACAACAAAAATTTCCACTTCATTAAGATATTTTACTATTGGAACTCTTGGAGAATGTTACCGAATTATCATCTATATGATAGTTTTTTTCAATTAAATACGCAATTGGATTCGTTACAAGGCTGAACGCCAGTTGAAACAATTTTGCTTGCCATAGTTGATGTCAAGGTGACCAACTAATAACTTAGGTCATTACCATCTAGAGAAATATCAAAGTGTAATATATCTGAATTTCACAATTTATTAACAGTTGAACTGCTTGCAATTTTTCATGAAAGCTACATTTTTTTGAATTCCAATGTTATAAATGTGTTCTCAAACATGAAAAACAAAATTTTGCATAAATGCTTTCCTGAACATCAAATACAAATTATAAAACATACACTGATGATATAATTGAAAATATAGTTTAAAAAAACTAAAAAACACGCTTTTAAAGAACATCGAACTAAAAAGTTGAAAAAAAAATTTAAATAAGCTTAAAACAATAACGAACGGAAAGCGACGGGCGCCTGATATACTGAAATATGCTTAATTAATATTAGGTCATTTAAAAAATATATTTTTAACTTTTTAGTTCGATGTTCTTTAAAAGCGTGTTTTTTAGTTTTGTTTAACTATATTTATTTTTCACTTTTTATTCCGATTTATTGTCAAAAATATATTTTTTTAAGTTCTAGTCACTAGTATTATAAATCTTTAATAGACGGCGCCCGAATGAAAATTCTTCTCAAACAACATAATAAAGTTTGAAGTATTAAATTCTATAGTAATACTGAGTTGCAGTAAGTCTCCAACAGAGAGCGGACAATTGTAAAATTTGTTTCGCAGTAAAGAGAACATTTGCAGTAATAATTTCAAAAAACAATTCAGTCTTGATGTTTTGATTTGAAGTTTCATTCAAAATATTAATGGAATAAAAATATTTTTTCAGTGAAAAATTTCATTTTTCAAATCAATCTTTTGATTTGATATGTATGTCAAGCACCTTAATTCTAATTTTTCGATTTTTTGAAATATTTGAGTAACTGAATTTTTTAGGTGTACAATTAATTTACGATAAAGTTTTCATTGTTGAAATCCATATTCTGGTTTGCTTTTAAATAATCGAATTAAATTTTAAAATGTATCTTCCGTTTCGTTCAAAACTTTTTTCTGTACTGAATCACGGGTAATTGTAAATATGTTTTGATTTTGATTTTCTTTTGACCAACCTATCACGGAGGTTACGTAGAGCGGCATCTGCCCGCGAATAGCTCAAGCAATAATTGATAGTTACCTACAGCGCCATCTGCCCGCAAACAGATCAAGCAATCAAACAAACATACATACATCCATACAGGTGAAGCTAATATAAAGCGTGTAAAAATCATGAAGAATTTAAAAATAGCTAAAGAATGCTAAATGTCAATGAGGTCACATTTTAGTTAAGTGTAATATACGGAGGTTAGTTAGTTAGGGATGGAATTGAAATATTACGGTTATTCCTCGTTCTGCAGTTGAAATGACGGAGAATCACCATATCTCAGGCTATTCAAAAGAAGACATTAGCGATGAACGGAACAGAAATAGTTTTAACAATATTACACTAGTAACACATCCTTCGTGGGCTGATGGGGTCAAAAATATCGGTAAAACGTGTTTCACAAACGGTTCATGTAGGATGGTTATTGAAGTATCTTAAAAGAGGCCACAATACTAATATTTCTAGTATGGAGGGTGCTCTAATCTAAGCACTAGCAGCCAGTAAACAGAATGGTGAACACAATTTCTTCAAAGAAGCAAATCCAAAAATTCGCGTTCATTTCACGTTACATGTGCAGCACCCAATAGTTTCCCCGATATCTTTTGGAATGTTTGCAAGAAGTCAGTTGTAAAATTGAGAAACCTAAACAAGTCTTATCTAAAATGGATGATAACTGAGTGACAAGGATAAAGCACAGGAGTCCTGGTTAAGAATCTGGACGGTTTTCTCGGTCTTCTTGTACACTAATCGGTAACTTCTGATCCATTCTAGAATTTGTCTCAACTCATACCACAAAATGCTCGGATTCCTTTACAACAGAAAAAAACTCTGGATGGAGACAAAAAACCGACATGTTCGAAGTGCAGATACAAAAGCAAATGCCTGCAATATCGTATCAATCCATGAGTTTCCACGAATTTTAGTAATACTTGTGAGGAATGCCTCGCTGGGCCAGGGCTGTACAGAGCACTGATCCTAACGGACTCCCTAACATACTTTTGAAGATGTTTTCTCCTAAAGAATGTTTTGGAAATGAAATAAATGCCTCCATTAACTTTCCACTGGAAGGTTTCGACTTGAATAATCATGCAACAAACAATATGGCTACTGATTATAATATCTACGTTCTTTTTTTCCTCTTTTATTTATAGGAGGACACTAAATAAGATTTCTGAATTACCAGAAATTAGCGTCAATAATGTAAAGGCTATTATCGTGTTTTTAAATTTGTGTTTTCATTTTTTCTGTTGAAGTTTCATGTTTTGTTTATGCATTTCCTCATTTATTTTATTATTGAAAATGTATATTAATTGAGAAAGAAAGTTTTTGGCTTTTCACTTCTCCATCTTAACATTATACAAAATAATCGAAAAAATGAAAATCGATTTTTTTTGTACAAGGACTGTTTTTCAAACCGATTCATTTGAAAAACTAATGCTGAGGAATCGGTAGAAATTTTCAATAATTGTAAAAAACATTAAACTCGTATAACTCCACTCTCCTCTAAGTATGGTCATTGTGCGGTCAAAATAACCATTCCATTCGGTCTTCTGATAACAAGTAATCTTCAATTGCGTCGCGGTTGTCGCTAACCACGAAAAACTCATCCTAAAATAAATTGTAGAATATGTCGGAATGAATCATAAAAGCACGCATGAAAGCAGTAGTTGGCTCTGCAGCGATCTCGGCAGTATACTGTTTTGGTGAGTGTACTTTTTCAAGGTGATTGCCATTTATATTTGGCGTGGAATGTGGTATGCGTATTTTATTTAGTTGGAGAGGAGTTTGTGATGCACTCAAGAGTCGAGAGAGTGCGCCTGTGTATAATATGTGCATTCCTTGATACTGCACTGGGTTACCGGTGTTGCCACATTTTGCACGACCTCTAATCACGAGATGAAATACGTTACAGTGGCGTCCTGGAAACAATTTATATTAGGTTCGTTCCAACCTTGAGTCACAAACAGATTTCCAACTGTTTGTAAATCGTTGTCAACGCGCATGTCTGGTAAATATTGGTTTCTGATTGATTTGAAATTTCTGATTGGAACAGCTGATAGTTCAACTGAAGTTTGGCATGGAATTTCAACATAACCTTGAAAAATAAATCTAGTCAAGTGTATTTCTGGAAAGTAAAAGAAGGTTGCAGTATTTTATATCTCTATTCTATTTACTAATCAACATGGAACTGGGAGGTCACCGCAATAATTAATTTGTGTAATTAAAGATGTTCATATTTTAGGTTCACTTGAAGAATTTCTAATTTTTCCTGCGCCAGCAAATACATAATTCATTTTATAACAATGTTTGCAGGTTATGTTGTTTACAAGTTGCATGAACATAAAACAGAAACAGTAATACAGAATACGCATGCGTCCGATTGATGGTTAGAAGATAATCCTCAAACCATTCTGATAGATTTCGAACAGGTTTGAATCTTGGATGGAACAGAAAACTGATAGTTTACTAATAGTTGAAAACTCACGTTGGAACGCAATCACATTACTGCGCAGAATCCTGACTGTCAGAAACTGTTTCTGATGCTGGTTGGAACGAACCTATTGTGAGATTTTCTCTTAACAGTTTGAAAAAATGAGACACGCGTTTCACTATACTAAGCTTTCTTCAGGCCTGCAAAATTATCTACTTACTGCTTTTTTATATTAAGAGTAATTCGAATCTCAATGACTATCACTATCAAAAGTACATTCCAATCACGAGATTTAGTGCTTATAAACAATGATCAGCGCGTTATCGCCTCTTGGCTTGCTGAAATCTGTAAAGGTATAGGATTGTAGGCTCCAAACATTTCAACTGCAACTGCGGCAGTCATCTTCAGTGGCTTGGTTAAAGTTCTCTTCTTGACGTGTCAACTTAAACTGAAGCTCTCATTTCTGCCGTGTCGTTTATAGCGCCAATTTTTCGCACACTTTCACTAATGGCGGGTTCGCTCATACTTCCCGCGCGATTTGAGTGACATGGCTTCGTTTTGGCGCTTTTCAATGCTGTGTGCCAGAGTTTCGGTAGATATGTTCTCTCTTCCTTTCTGTTAAAGTTCTCTTGGTGTTTGTATATTTCTATGGCTGAAGAATGAGCAAATTAACACCGTCTTTGAACCAAAGAAGAGAATCGAAGTGTCAATTACCTGGCACCGAGAATAAATAAGCAAATACCTCATAAGATTCAGAATATTGAAGAATTTAGAAAATTCTTAACTGAGTGGATTCTCAAGACGGGACGTGATATTTTTAATAATATGATGAATTCTAAGTGAGTACCTATTTGGGAAAAAAGGGTACCTCCTCATATGTCATTTACCTCCTGATTTTGTCATTTAACTCCTGATTATGTTATTTACCTCCTGATTATGTCATTTACCGAGGTGTGAAATTTACTCTACATGCAACTTATCAAAAAACCCAAATATGGATACCTGGATGTGTCATTATTTCACGTACAAGCAAAAGACAGCAGATGCCCACTCAAATCAACGGGAGTTTACAGGTTTTCATGTAACTGTGGTAAAGTCTATATCGGTCAGACGAAAAGAAGCATTGTACCCGTGTAGTCGAGTACACGCGGAGTTGCCGATTGAGACAGACCAAGAAGTCTGCAGTTGCCGAACATGCACTGTCCGACGGGAACACAAGATCCTGTTCGAAAATACCGAGAGGCTAGCAACGTCGAATCATTATTCAACAAGAATGTATTTAGAAGCTAAAGAAATACACAAACACCAAGAGAATTTCAACAGGAGAGAACTACCTACCCAAGAACTGGTACACAGCTTTGAAAAAGCGCCAAAACGAAGCCAAGTCGCGCGGGAAATATGAAAGAACCCGCCATCAGTGAAAGTGCGCTAAAAATCAGCACTGTAAATCACACGACAGAAATGAGAGCTACGGTTTCAGTTGACACGTCAACTAAAGATGACTTACGCAGTTGCAGTTGAAACTTTTTAAGAAGACCAAAGAAGACCACGGCAAAGCCCGGAAACCAACCAATGCATATGCAATGCAGATGCGTACTCAGATGCAGTGCGAAGTGCATCCATTTTTCAAATATTTCGAAGTATATTAAATAACAGTGCCGTTACTCCTCCTTCCACTTTTAGTGAAACTACCTCCGATCTAATGTTACCTCAATTAAAATCTACCCTATACACCAATTTCGTCACAACAAAATGTCAATGAAGAGGGAATAATTCAAGTCCATTTGGTCATTGAGCCATAGTTTCGAATTCTTGAATCTATTGATCTTTAAGCGAGTTTCTGAGCATTCCAAAAGATTGAGTTTCGAACCTTCCTCTTCCAAATGCAATACGTCGCAATCATAGTTGAACTCGTGTCTCTCCGTGAAAAGATGGTTTGTAAAAGTTTGGCCTAGACTACATCTATGTTCTTTTATTTATTTTTTTTTCAATTCTTCAAGTTCGGCCAATATAGAAGGAACTCTACTTCTAAATATGTTGCTTCGTTGAGTACCGAATTTCCACACTGCTTTTTGTATTGAACGAATCCAGTTTCACGAAATTTGGCCATCAATTTGCAATTTTTCCAAACAAATGTCTGTCAGGATGCTTTTGGCGGAGCCATTTCCAAAAATTGTGTCACTATAAGTATTGTTTCAATTAGAGACTTCTAATGTTTAAGTCAACATAAATATACGAAAAGAAATTCATCTATATTGTTAGCTTCGTTCATAGAAATATTATTGGCATCTAAGAAATTCAAATAAAAGTTTTTGATCACTCTGAAACCCTACAGAAAAAAATGAATTTGTATATTCACGTCGTTGTTAGAGCCTTATCTTGAAAAATCCTTTGCTTACACATCTGTGAATTGAACTCACCCCAAACATTAGTTTGACAGTGTAAGTTCCAATCATAGCTTTGCTTTTCTTGATCAAATTTGGACATGGAGGTAATCATGTCAGTAATATGCAATTCAAATCTCCATTTTTGACAAGCTTTTATTAGCTTCACCTGTATATATGTATGTATGTTTGTTTGTTTGTATTCGCGGGCAGATGTCGCTGTACATAACCTCCTTGACATAACTCGAACTCACTTTACATGTATTTCATCCTTTGAAAAAGGTATACTTTTATTTTTTATTTATCACGCTTTTATTAGATTCACCTGTATGTATGTATGTTAGTTTGTTAGTAACTCTCCTTTTCATTTCATATTTATTCCCGTTTGAATTCCCGTCAAATTTGAATTTGACAGAATTATAGACATTATTGCTTGATCTATTCGCGGGCAGATGGCGTTGTACGAAACCTCCTTGATATAATTCGAACTCGCTTTACATGTATTTCTTCATTTGAAAAAAGTAGTTTTTTTTATTAACGCCTGCTGCTTTTTTTGTAACCCTCCTTTGCGTGCCTGCTGCCTTCCTTTGTAGCTGATTTTCAGGCTACCTCTCCGGAATCGGAAAATGTCAATGGTCATTTTTCTAAACAATATACCTACGGCTGATTGATCCCAAAGTTTAGATGAAATAATATTTATGTTAAAAAGATTGCGAAACTAAAAAATAAATAATAAATATACTTTAAAAAAATATACTAAAAAATACGCTTTTAAAGAACATCGAACTAAAAAGTTAAAAATATTTTTTTTAAATAAGCTTAAAACAATAACGAGCGACAAATACTAGTATTATTGTGAAAAAATCGTGGGCACTTTGTGCCATATTTTTTGTATATCAAGCGCCCGTAGCTTTTTTCACAATCTGTTTGAAATCTGTTTTTTCGTTAATCAGCTGTCGTCCCCATACGAACGACAACTCTCAGAAGTTGAGAAACTTGTGCGAGCTAAGGACTAACGAGGTCTTACCTTTCAACGTGTGATTCCTAACAATACTAATATTTTTCATTCGTTATTGTTTTATGCTTATTTAAAAAAATATTTTTAACTTTTTAGTTCGAGGATTGGAATAAACGCTGGTACAAGTGGGGGGACGACTTTGAAGCGGACAAAATATAAGTTGATGAATAAATAAATATAGTTTGAGGAAAATGAAAATTCACTCTATTTTTTGAACAGACATGGTACATATATAGACTTGCTTTATGAGTTTCAAGTAATTCCTGAAGCAGCTATTACACAACCATGTATTTTACCGTTTTCTTCTTAATGAATATCTTCCACTCATTACTATTTCCACAAATTACATTGTTCAACAAGATGTATACAGCTACTGGTCTGGTCCGCCAAATCCATGACTGTATTTTTAAATTTATTTTGAACCAGTTATTGTCACTTGTTAAAATTTGTACCTGTATACTGGATTCTTAAACTTAACACAAACACCATTACTATCAATAAGTACTGGTGTTTGTGATCGCAGTTTCTCTCTGCATAAATAACAAGGTTATGTTGACAAAAAGTGACAGTTCCTCTGTTGATCATGTTATAAATGAAATGTATTTCAAGACAAATTATTTTTCAGTTTGTTTGCAGAAATATATCTAATTATTTTTTCTAAATCGGTTACAGCTATGGCAGAAGGTAATGGTGAGGTACCGGAAGAACCAATGAGGATAGAACAGGACGTTGAGCGAACCGAAGACTACCAAAAGCTCATAGAATATGGCCTTGACGAGAAGGTGGCTGCTAAATTAGATGAGATCTACAAGACTGGCAAACTCGCGCACGTCGATTTAGACGAAAGGGCACTCGACGCCCTCAAAGAATTCCCCGTCGATGGAGCCCTCAACGTCCTGGGTCAATTTCTCGATTCCAACTTGGAGCATGTGTCAAACAAATCCGCGTACTTGTGCGGGGTCATGAAAACGTACCGGCAGAAGAGCAGAGCTGGATCCAGCGTGGCGGGAACAGCTACTCCTGCGCCTGCGCCCGTCAAAGGCCCCGACGAAGAAAAGATCAAGCAAATTCTCGACAGGACAGGATACACTTTAGATGTTACGACTGGTAAGCGAATAGTTTTTATTTATAAATGAACTAACGATGTAGTCTCATTGAGAAATAATTAGTTGCCGAGCTTCGCACAACAAAAATATCAATAGCAAATTTTTTTCAAATCCCAACTCTTTATGGGGAGATTTTCATTGTGTAAAATGATTGTAATATGATTTGAAATCTCTGAAAGAACAAATAAAAGGAAGGTTTCGAGAAGGAACTAGGCATCATCAAAAATGATCTTTAGCATCACTCCAAAGTGATGGTGGAACACATTTTGGCTAGAAGACAGCCTTGCAAGGAAGAGAAGCCGTCACAATCAGTGCTTGGCCTTCCCTACGTCAGAGGATTGTTGGCAAGGATAATTAGAATTGGGTCCAAGTTCAACATCAAAACCTGCTTCAGATCCGGAAACACCATCCGTAGCAGCCTCACGTAAACAAGGCCACCAAAAACAAACTGCGATTCCAAAAAAGTTCAAAGATGCTGTATATGTATTGTCCAACGACGCATTTAGGAAATTTCGAGTAGAGATATGCAACAAATGGAAACCTTTAATCAAGCGGAAACACGGCCAACTTCCATTAAACCGGTGAAGCAGAGAGAGGGGATTGGTGACAATAGAGAATGTTTTGAAAATTCAACTTTTCTAATGTTTGCAGATGATCTTGAAATTTTCAAACCAATAGATTCATTAGACGATGTTACTCTGTTAAAATACAATTTAAATAGCTTGGATAGGTGATCAATTGAAAACAATTCACACATGAACATCGGCAAATGTAGTTTTATCAGCTTTTACAAAGTGAATAGATAATATCACACCTCATATTTCCTGAATGGTAATCCACTAACATGTGTAGCGTCAATGCAGGATATAAGAGTTATTTTTGACGAGCAATCGCTATTTGTAGATCATATAAATCATTTTGCTGTTAATACATCAAAGCTACTTTATATTACGAATTAGGAATTATTTTAGTATGTTTATGATTAAACTGAAATTATACAGTATTGTGTTGTGTTCAAGTATTGTTTTCCTCAAAAGTTTGACATCTAGAATGGTTGGATGTTCAAAATAAAACTTGTGCCCATGTTTTAATACGTTATCAATCAATTCAGTGCATCTTGCCTTGATAGTCTCTCTCAGAATATGGCTCTGTTATTTGGTCATCATTTTATACAAATCTCTGTGTCACATATAAAATGAATATATGCATTGACAATCATAATTATATAATTCTCTGGTATATTATATACATGGCTTTATTACATACATGGAACTTCTCGAGAGCAGTCACTTACATATGCCAAAGAGATATCTCAGAAATGAAATGATTTGTTTCATGTTTCCTTCAATCATACAAACTATATGTATGCACTTAGAATGTTCAATGGAAAAAAATACATCTTGAGATCACAGGTATAGGGCTGTTAAAATTCAAATAGCTTCTGAGAAGAACTTGAGGATTGATTATAGTTACACCAAATTCTTTAATGTATACACTTATTACTTAGATATATGTATCCTTCATATTATTCTCGCAATTCATATCTGTATTTTGGATTGTAATTCTATTTATCTTAGTGATTTTACTCATTTTCTTGTGCTTGAGTTTACTTCAAGTCTCACTTTTACATTTTTAGTATTTTCTTCAATTTTTAAATTAAATATGAACATTCAATATCATTTAATATATTTGATGCTTGTACGAACACATGGACTGAAAAATCCCCAGATTTATCTTTTGCCTCAAAATATTTCTTACCAGTGAGCATTTTTTTGAGGTCTGCAAACAGCCATTAGTTGCTTGGATACAAATCTGTCCAAATTAATGAACTATCTATCTCTATATATTTGAAATAATAAATATTATTGTTATTTCAAGGTCAGAGAAAATACGGAGGTCCTCCACCAGGATGGGAAGGTCCAACGCCAGGTTCCGGATGCGAAGTGTTTTGCGGTAAAATTCCAAAAGACATGTATGAAGACGAACTGATACCACTGTTCGAAGAATGCGGTACCATATGGGATCTCAGACTGATGATGGACCCGATGACGGGTACGAATAGGGGGTACGCGTTTGTAACGTTTACGAATCGCGATGCCGCCCAGGTAGCCGTCCAGAAGGTAAGTGCAAAGAGAGTGTGTTTGTTGTCGTGTAGCGGTCGACGTTGGCGTCGTAGGCTTACGGAGACATCTTTGAATTGTTTGAGCTCAGTCGCAGACTGGATTGTTTTCGATGTAGTTAGTTTGTCGTGATCGAAGTGGTTCTCATAGTTGAATAGTATAATGTGATGATGCGAAGCTTTGAGTTTTGAGTAGCATTCAGTTGTTCCCGATTCTTTATAAGTTCCTTTGCTGTTCTATGGTAGAAGTAGCTTCATATTTTAGCAAAGCGATCTTGAAAAATTATACTTCCAGAGTAAATATCTCAATTCTGCTTGTTTCTCAACTGGGCGTTATTTCAATTTTGATTGTGCAAATGTAGCAAATGTCACATCAAATCAATAAAACTGAAAATTCTCTCATTGTGTAATCATTCTTGAGAAAAGAGTATTTGAATATAAATATCGAGGGAAGTTGAGAGCAATTTTTCTCCATAAACCTAGTGACCAATATTCAGGTTTTGATATCCATCAGTGTCATCAGAAATTATGCGTTTAATTTTGATATAACATATATTTCATGGAAATTGTTGAAAAAATTCAATTTGTGACTTCTGAATTATGTTTTTAGTATTTCTAATAAGTCTAGTGGTCCAATGACTCGTTTCCAAAAAGTGTGGTTGGGAAACAAGATCAGTTATGCTTAGAGAAACAATTGTTTTCTGGCCAACGTTTCTAATCCAAATAAATTGTTCTGCGGGGCTCTGTAGCAATGACTTTTCATAACATACCTCCCCAAACTTTATTGCCGTTTTGACGTGAATTAAATGAATGGGTTATCTATAATTTTGATAAAGTAGTGCCTGTTTTTATTGATGTAAGAAAGAATGAGACGGTAGAGAAAAGGAATTATTTTAGTATGTTTATGATTAAACTGAAATTATACAGTATTGTGTTGTGTTCAAAAGTATTGTTTTCTTCAAAAGTTTGACATCTAGAAAAAACTTGTGCCCATGTTTCAATATGTCTCTCTTAATGCTAATTGCTTCTCTCTCAAAACTCAAAGATAGTTATAAATATTGAAGTTATAGTTATAATTTTGATGTATTCCACTCGAAAAAGTCTGCAATGAGTTCAAACAAAATATGGGTAAGCACAATTTACGAGCCACACCCTCGAATATTTTTTGGAAGTATCTAAAATTTCGTATTTTCAGTTGTTGAAATTTACACGAGAAAATCGTTTTTCATTCCGATTAAATTTTAGATACTTGTTAGTTGATTATAAGTTGTTTCATTTGGATTTACGTAAATATTGTTTTCAGTGAAATATGTAGTCTTTTTCATTAAAAATTTCATCAGAATGTGGGACAACTTATATGTTCATGTTGAATTTGTAAGATCGGTGATTGGTTCAGTATAATTATTCAATTTGAATTTTACAACTTCGATTGCAAGAACCGACAGTTTTTCAAAATCTTTCAAGTTGTGATTAGGTTCAATTCGTGTATTATTCAAAACCCACAAAATTTATTTTATCGTCAAGTTGGGACAAAAAAAAAACCCGAGTTATACAAATTGTATCCTCAACCTTTTTACACACCTAGAAAGAAATTTCATTTTGGTTACAGCAGACCATTTCCAGTGATTTTCGTTTGTGATTTTCTGTCATTTCACTCTTGAAATAATGCCTGCAAAAAATTCATCTTCTCTTCAATACATTTTTGGAAAATTTGAAATATATTTCAAGTATTGACATTTCAATTGGAATATTACTGAAATTTACATTTTCACATAGATGAATATAGAATTTGAATTTGGATAAGGTAAAATTTTCACCAACTGTTGAAGATTTCTTATCATATGAAGTAGTTGACATGAGACATTTTTTAAATAAGTTCTTTATGGTTAAAATAAATATTAAACAATAATCCATTGATATCAACTCGCTGATTTTTCTATTATTCCGAAATGATGGAAATGAAGTTTTTGCTAGTATTCAAAACTATTCATAATGATATTGGCTTTTAAAATTTTTTGGTCTGCTGTAATCTGATCTGGTCCGGCCCGAGCATCTGGATGCTGAAACAAGCAACAAGGTGGCCGGGCCCCCCGGGTCTTTGTATGTCTAATTGGCAGATTCTATTGTAGTGATGTGTGGCAACTGTTGTCATAGCCTGCAATTTTTAGTGTGAACTTTTGTTGCAGCAGCTCTGACCACGGAGCATACACTGACTCTTCTTCTACTTATCCCCGTAGTTTTCCTCCAGAGCCCAAAGTTGCGTGGTAGGAAAATTGTCAAAATACTGGCACCTTGTTGAATATTCGGATGTTTTCCATATGGGTTTCCATGGGGAGATCCTTCAAATCAACCCAACAATCATACCAAGTCATTATGGAAATGATGGAAGCTATAATTTTTAAGTGTTCAAAGTATTTTAAAACTGCTGAAGGCCATCGCCTTTGGCAGTTCAAGTCTTTTCTATTAGAAGAATTAATTTGAAGGGAAACTTTTTTTTCAATTTATCCAGTATAGTGTATAACGTTAAAGGTAGCCTCCTGGAAATTTTTATGGAAAAATCTGAAAAGTTACAACTCTTGGGTGTCTCAATTGGCTCACTTTGTAGAACTTGTAGTAAATTTTGGGTGTGTTTGGTTGGAAATTTAAAGGTTCTGCTTTACAGGTCTCCTCTTTGCGCACATGGGCAAAATTGAGACCGGACAAAGTGACTCTAAATTCCATTTAGGTAGACAGTTTGGTGTAGTGTGCATCCTTATTGGTTTGTGGGTGTATTCCAAATATGAACGAATCTGCCAATCATGTGGGCGAAAATCGAGTTCATAGAAAATTTTGTAGACTAATCAGCTCAATGTAGTCAAACAGTTCTTATATTTCATCATTTACTTTTTGTTTTCAACCATTCGATAAATCACAGTATTTCTCCTCTGCTAATGGCTAGTCCATTGCTGGTGGAATTCTTGTTCAAAACATGAAAGTTCAAATCTATTTCTACAGTATGTCTAGATCTCCTAAAAACTGTTGTAGACCTCATAAAATTCCAAGATTTTTGTTTTGGAACAAAGTGAAAGGGGACATACTGAGTCTTTTTGAATATTCTACTTCCGTTAGTTTTGTTCCCAAAATCCTGATCAAATAATACTCAAATTATTAAAGACTATGACATTTCCAATTTTTCACTGAATCCAGTATATTTATAACTATCAGTTACAAATTTCAAAGTTGATTTTAATCAAGAAATCGTGAACAACATCACAAATTTCGTTTTAATGTTTGTAATTACATTGAGTCTATTAGTTTGTAACCAAGATCTCGCATTTATGGTATCCAACTGCCCTAATACGGTTTTGTATTCTTTAATTCAGACGGGTTTGAATGTTCACAAAACATTTCAACGTTTTTTTTGTATTATGTTAATTTTTTGATATTGAGGACCAAACCCGTCTGTTATTTCCACCAGTCATTACGTTTTCAATAGATGAGATTTGGAGATCCGTTGAAGCAAAAATTCTTTTTTTTAACATCAAAAAAAATCATGTCAGCTTGAAGAAATGGTGTTTTTCAAATCTGACCTATTGATTTTTCTGACTGGTCTACTTCGTCTGAATAATCGTAACCAATTGTGTTGTAACAAAATTTCTCTTTTGGTACAGCTAAATTATGTTGTTTAGTCCACCACCATAGCTAAATTTAAGATTTGATTATAACCAAAATCCTAAAATTCTGGCATTGTTTCTCGACCCACAGTTGGATAATCATGAAATCAAACCTGGCAAGACACTGAAAATTAACATTAGCGTTCCAAACCTACGTCTTTTCGTCGGAAACATACCAAAGTCAAAAGGCAAAGAGGAGATCTTAGAAGAGTTTGGTAAATTAACAGGTAAAGTTCAATATTTGCTAAACTGCGAGTTCGAATTGCATTAATTTGAGTGGATATTTGGGATATTTTGGTACGACTTGTAATTTTAAAGTGAGGTTATGCCTTGAGGTAGAAATTGAATTTAAAAATTCACTACAAATATATTCACTTGTAATAGTTGAAGGACACTGTTAACTTGATTTTTTATGTGATAAAAATGTGGTTGCATGTCCTGGTATGTCCTGTTAAAAATGATTATCAAAAGTCAAATTAGTTACATGAACTTACTTAGTCTGCCATCTTGGATGAACTGTTGGTAATGAGTCTAAAACGGAACCCTGAGGTGTGAAACCAAAATTTCAGATTTTTTCTTTTATACATCTGCCCATTATAATTTGAACGAATTTTATGTATCCCTTTCTGTGTTTCAATTGTGACTGCCAATTAACTTATATATTATATTGATAGTTTCACAATTTTATTTTTTTGCTTTTTTTATGTCCACACTTAAATGTTGTACATATTTATCAACAGGATGTTATTTCTTATAGAATGTAAACATATAGTCTCTCTCCCTGTCTTTATTAAAAAAATACCATACTTCAAGACTAATCTTTATGATCCTTACATTTTTAATGCATTCAGCATTCGAACCAATTGTCATTTGTCATAGTATTTTTTCTATTTCAATTGAGGCATTTTTCAAATGTTTTTGTATGCCTCTGTGGTTTCTTCAAATAGCCAGTTTGTGTGACAGCTGACATCGTCTTCATGAAAGTTTACTTTGAACAGACATATAGTCGGTTATGATTCAGAATTGACTGTTTTTTTCTTTGTTCCTCTGGAACTTTTGTTGGATATGTTTCAGCTTAAAACACCCATACAGTCGATAACTATTCAGTTTCCAGCTTATAAGTGTAAGCATATATTCTTGATTCATCAGCTGTCACAATCTCATATATGTCATAAGCATTTGTTTACACTAATCGACACAAGCATCTTTTGATATTTTGTCAGATTTTGTGGGATTGATCCATTGAGAACAAACATGTACTATGGATAAATAATCGTGAGACATTTCCTATATGTTAGTGGGACTAATACCTAATGTCTCAATCTCGGAGTATGCCACACGACAATACATACTGAATACTTGGACTGAAAGTCATCAGTATTTCATCAGTATTCACGACTTCACATCGAACGAATCCTGAAATGTTGGTATTCTTGAAACTCGAATGTATTCATAGATCTGCGTTTTCATTGTTACTCGCAGAACATCGAGTCGGTTGAGGCTGACATTTGGATGTCTGCCGTTGATATTTTTGTATGAATCTCTGCAAATGATCGTAACATGGACTAGACTACAGACTTAGGAATTGTTTGCATAAGAACGACTGGCAAAATGCAAGTGATTCCGGTCACAGGTGTCGTGAATCATGAAATGATAAGACTTGGACTATCGTTAGATAATGCGTGCAGGTTGGAAAGCATTGCTGCCCGAAGGAGTTGCATTTTCTCAATGATATTGTTGATATTCTGTTGAAAAATAAAACAATTTCATTTTGGCATAGCCTGTATTTTTTCTGGAGATAACACGGCAGTTTGGAAGATGATGATACAGCAGAGCACAAACTTTGTGCTTGCCCACCGCGAATAAAGAGTTTACCTCTCGCCATCTGACCTGAAACACATTTTGAAATGTGAACAAAACAAATTGTCCTCAAATAACGTTCCGAAGAAGGTTATGGTGAAAAATTGCAAACTTTATAGTGGAAACGTCAGATGGCATCTGACAGCAACAGTGTTGCCAATGCTCAAAATGAAAGTAGTGTTCTATGTATCGATTTGCAATATATTACTTCTAAATAGTAAGTGTGCGCTTAATTAGCAAATGACATAGTGGGAAGTTTGAAAGTTACAAAAATTGTATAGTTCTATTACTTATTATTCTGTTGAAAGAAAGCCTTGAACTCAATTCAGTTTCTGATAAGTTATTTTTATTTTTCTAAATGAAGTAAATTGGACAAAGGTTTCACAAATATCGAATAATCTAATGAAATAAAACGACTGTGATATATTTTCTTCAAATGTGAAGACAAATCGAAAATAGAAAGGGAAAAGTAGACATTTTTTTGATTTACAATTTTGATCTTTTCACCTGGTTAGTATCAAGATTACGGGATAATGTCGCCATTGTATGTACTCGTTCCTCTGGTTGTGGAATTGAAAAAATCAAGGAGTGTGCAGGGGTTGAGAATGAATCCGAAAAACCCCTTCAAAAGTAAGAATTGAATTTTTCTTAACTAGAACTATTCTTTTTGTTCGAAATTATTTATCTTCAATAAATAACTGAGGAACACTTCATTTGTCCAAAGAAATATTGAAAGGTCAGATTGAGATATCTTTTGAAGTTGAAGAAGTCGTACCATCAAATATACCGAATCCATCCTAGTTCAAATGGTACAATTCGAACATCCAGTGTAGTGGCGGCCGGCTGCCGGGCTCAGTCCTTTCCCAGCCCTTTCCCAACCCCTTTGCCCGACGCATAATTGGCTACCCTTCCACTGTCTTTGCAGCTGAATGATTATGAGATACGGAAAGGCAAAAAGATTGGCGTAACCATATCTTATAACAATCACCGGTTATTTGTGGGCTATATTCCAAAGAACCGGGATAGAGACGATCTTTTGGAAGAGTTTTCCAAACATGCACGTAAGTTGAGAACCCATAAACCCCTTGGAATGTGATAGTCTGCGCCTGAGCAACGGGTAGGGCAGGGCCGCTACAAGCACGGAAGGGTGGCAAGGTCCAAATCGCTGCTGTCTGCCGCAAGGTTGATGATTGGGTGCGAATCGAATCGGAGGCTTGGAAGTGTCACTCATTCAATGTGGCAGTAACTTACTTTGAAATCTGTACTAAAATTACATCCACTGTGATGGCAACTTTTACTTTCTGGTGAAGCGTTTTTTAAACTTTTTCTTTGCCCGATTCGAACACTCAGTAGACATGATTATAGTGCTAAGTTATATCTAATGTACTTGATACAAATATAATTTAGAAACGAAACATAACATTTACTTTCCAAAACGACATCTATAGTTTAAAAAAGAACTGAAAGCAAAACTTTGGTATTTACGAGCGAATGTTGAATCACATGGTAACTTCTTTTCACTAGTTTATAGATTAATTTTTGATTGACGCAATGGCTGCTGCCTCAATACAAAAAGGCATTCTTTTAAAAAATTTGGCGTCAGTGGAAATTAGAAGCATAGTAAACGATTTATTCTCTTGCTCTCACTATCGAACTATTTGAGTCGTATTTTATTTTTATTATACACACAGTATATTTGTCTGATTGAATTATCATGTAAGTAACACATGGGCTGAAAATTCCCAAGCAGAAGAAAGAAAACGCGTTATTTTTTTGTTCATAATTGGCTTTTTTCATCAACGTAACCTCTATCAAGAGCTACACAATCATTCCAACGCCGCTCTAACATTTCAATATCACTTTTGTAGAACGATTCATTTTTTGCCTCAAAATAGGCCCCAGTTTCAGCAGTTGAGGTCTGCGAACAGCCAGTAGTCGCTGGGAGCCAAATTTGGCGAGAAAGGTGGATCTTGGAGCAATTCGAAGTTGAATTGTTCTGCCATTGTTTTCATTGACTTGTGACATGGTGCGTTGTCTTGATGAAACAAAATTGTTTTCTATGCAGTCGTTTCTTTGCAATTTCGGCCTTCAAACGCTCCAATAACGCTATACAATATTCACTGTTATCGAGGCCATAATCTTTCCAGCCGATTGTTGTGCTTTTGGGCGCTTTGGACGAGGTTTACCAGTTGATCTCCACTCGGATGACGATCGTTTTGATTCCGGAGTGAAGTGGTGGATCCATATTTCATGTCGACGGAAAAATTCCCGTTTGTTATGTTTAAACATGGCCAAACACTGATCAGAATCATCGAGACGTTCTTGTTTTTGGTCAACAGTGAGCTCGCGCGACACCCAGTTCGACCAAACTTTCTCATAGTCAAATGCTCATGCAGTATAAAGCCAACACGTTGTTTTGATATCTATACAATGTCGGCTAACTCACGCAACTTCACTTTTCGATCATTCAAAACGCTTTTGTAGATTTTTTTGTGTTTTCTGGTGTTACTGCCTCATTTGGTCGTCCACTGCTATCTGCATCATCAGTTTATCTACGACCACGTTTGAAGTCAGCAAACCAACATTTAATTGTTGTTTCTGATGACACTTTTTAAGCCCTTGCTTTGCTTGAACGGTATTTTTCCCATCAAGAAGCAGTGTAAAATGATAACAAAACATTGTTTTTGATCCACTGTTTTGGAAATAACAAAAGTAATGTCACTCTCAGCACAATAACTCACAAACTTATCATGAAATTTCAACAGCTTTCTTTTAAAGGTAAGTACTAATGAAAAGCGCTGAATGCAAGACTACCGCCATCTATGTGTTAGGTCAGAGATTTTTCAGCCCATGTAGTATATATGGTATATGCAGATAATAAATACAATACTTCCATTTGCGAATAATATCATAACTATTTCAGTAACTACATTTGTTTTTTTGAAGAAAACAACATTTGTTATTATTCATCACATTACATCAAGTATTGATATTGAAAATGAGACGAACTACTCAAACAAAGTAGGATTACGTTAATATTTATATTGACGATGAATTATGACATTCTCAATAATAATGTCTCTGAAGATGTTCTGAATTGAAACAAGACGAATTTTTTTTAGTTCCGCACATTCTGAGTATAAAATATTTGTTAAATATATGGTTATATGGTTATTAAAGCTTCAACAAAATTGTTTACTTGGTAATTATAAGATTAACTGTTGAAATGTTGAAATTTCATTAAATATTGAAAAAAAATTCCCAAAAAAGTAGGGAAAAATAAAATAGAATATGTTCTTTGTAATTTTCGTGTTTTTTTTTGTATGCGTTTAGCAAAATAAAATGGTTTAGACTTTCGCGGCTGAGGTTATCAGTGTCACTGTTTTTCGAGTTTGAAAGCCGTGGATTTTTGGAATTCCTTCCTGACGTTTCGCTGGCACGAGTGGCTAGCTTCTTCAGAGGTTTAACCATCATGGCTTGTTGTCCGATGACTACCTTTTAGGCTTTGTGAAGCGTATTTATGCCCTGCCAGGTAATCAGTTGTATTGGTACCTGTATTTGTATCTGCACTTGTACCTGTACTTGAACCTGGAACATTAACAATCTTGCTGCCTGTTGTCATTCTGTTTGTTATTCTCGAATTCCTTAAAATGAGGTTCCATATTCGATTGAGGTTCACCGCTTCTTCATTTCTGTTGAAATTCTCCGTGTGTTTGTGGATCTCTATTGCCTCGCGTACCAGTCGGCTATGGTATCCTTGGTTAGTTCTCTGTTTTCAAACAAAATTATGTGGTCTCCACTAATTGTGTGTTCTGCCACAACTGACTTGTCCGTTTGGCCTAGTCCGCAGTTCCTTTTATGCTCTTTCAGTCTTGTTCCTATGGATCGTTTGGTGGTTCCGATATATACCTTCCCACAAGTGCACAAGTGTATGCGATAGACCCCTGCTGCTGATAATGGGTCTCTTTTGTCTTTAGCCGACCTGAGGCTTTGTTGTATCTTCCTCGTGGGTTTGAAGACTGTTTCGATGTCGTGTTTATCCTATAGTTTTTCAATTCTGTCCGTGACCCTGGGGAACCGTTTCCTGAACCACTTGAACGCCCAACACCCTAGCAAAATGCACCATGGAGATTGAGCTTTCCTAGATGTACTAGTAGAACGATGTGGTAGTCATCGGACAGCAAGCCATGATGGTTAAACCTCTGAAGAAGTTAGCCACTCGCGCCAGCGAACCTTCAGGAAGAAATTCCAAAAATCCATGGCTTTCAAACTCGAAAAACAGTGACACTTCAGCAAAATACATAAATAGGGCTTAACCTAAACCTATAAGTGCTGTTTCATTAATTCTTTGTTGAACGAGTTAATTTGATATAATAGCAAAAC
Source organism: Leptinotarsa decemlineata (assembly GCF_025532065.1). Lineage (NCBI taxonomy): Eukaryota > Metazoa > Arthropoda > Insecta > Coleoptera > Chrysomelidae > Leptinotarsa > Leptinotarsa decemlineata. The sequence goes on from NW_027412690.1 coordinate 9,023,009, forward strand.
AATCCTTATACAGCGTGACTCACGGTCGGTGGTAGGTTAAACGTTTCTGGAAAACGCAAAGCATGATTTTTCTTAAAATTTCACCTCTCACATTTTCTTACCTGTTCTATCGATCTGAAATATTTTCAGCATTGCGGCGTTGCCACTTCCGTCAAAGAGTCCTAGCAACTTTATTTTTTTAAATGGAACACCCCGTATATTAATACATTTTTGGAATCGCTCTGGTATTTTAATACTTTTTTATTAATAATGTCCTATACCTGTCTCTATCTGTTTTCGAGATAAAAAATAAATTGTGCTAAATATGGTCCAAAACATAGCCTTAATTGAAATTAAGTACATCAGTACTCTCAATTCATGAAAAGTTGATATTTTGATGATAGTTTGAACAAACTCGAAATATTCAAATAACACCAAGAAATTGACTCCATGTCATACAGGGCGTGCTAAAATTACTATTATTTCCATTGTGCATAAAAGTAGTCAAAATTTCATTTTTTCAAATGAAACCCCCTGTATTACTCGGTAAATTGAAAGATGGTGAAAAATGCTTCAAGATGATACATCATGTCCCTATACTTGAATCGTCAAGTTTTCTCAATAAAGTCGCTTCTTCTAGAAACATTATTTTTTATTAGAATTTGGATTTAGGTAGCAGTGGAATTATCAAGCTTATAGCAGTTCGGTTACTTTTATAAGTAATTTACAAAGAGTTATCGACGGTGTTTCGAATCATCTTCCAAAATGAATGCAAATATCGATTATTCAAACGAAGTTCTTATGAAATTATTTATTATACACATGAACAAAGTGATCAAATCATTGTCAGAACGTGTAAAAAATTCAACCAAATGTATCCTGAATTAACACCAATGAACGAGAGGAAGCTTGTAAGGTTACAAAATAATTTCCTTAATTATGGCTCAAAGTTTCCAGGGAACAACTGTACCAAAAATCAGTCATTTCTAGGTAGAAAGTAGGATTTTGTGGGCTGAAACATGTGAAAGTACAGACAATAACAGAATAGGATGATTCAAAATAACAAAATTGTAAACAAAATATCACATTTTCACAATAAATCCTGAAAATGTTGTCCATTACATTCTAAATACTTTGAAATGTTTTTTTTTGTACGCGACTTGTGGTTGGTTTTTCATTTTCCTGGGGATCCAGATCTTCAATACTCCGCACTATTCGCCTTCGCAATTCTTCTTTGGTAGGCACTGGAGTAGTGTATACCCTTTCTTTTAAAACACTCCATAAAAAAGTCAAGTGGCGTGAGATCGGGTGATCTCGGTGGCCAATCCCACGGCCCTAAACGCCTAAACCAACGATCGTCGAAGAGTTCGTCAAGTTTCCTGGAAACTTCCTGGGTGGAATGAGCTGGCGCTCCGTCCAGTTGAAACCACGAATTCCTATATTCCTCTAAAGGCAAATTTTCAAGAAAATAGATTACAGTCGTCCTTAATATTTGGAGGTAAGTATCTCTCTGCATTCAGTGTGTCTTTATAAATAAAAAAGCTAATTTTATTGTTCTTCAGAATACAGAAAACATTCAGGTCAAATTTTTCTTGAAAACCCATTTCTTTTGTAACATGAGGATTATGATCAGCCCAAAAATATTTATTCCTTCTATTGAAAATACCATCCTCGTAAATTTTGATTCGTCGCTCCAAATTATTTTTGACAAAAATTCCCGATCTTCCTGTGTATGAATCAAAAGGGATTCACAAAAATGCATTCTACGTTCGAAGTCTTCTGCTTTTAGAGCTTGATCTTTGGTAAATTTATACGGATGCATTCCGTGATTTTTCAAAATTCGTTGTACTGAAGCATGTCATACACTTAAATCTTTTTCAGCACTGCGAATGGAAGCTTCTGGATATGCATAAAAATATGCCAAAACGTTAACAGTATTGTCCTCATTTGAAGTAACAGGTTTTGGTAATGTTGAAGGCGCTTTTAACATGGAGCCATAGCTAAGGAAATTATTTTTTAATCTTACAAACTTCTTCTCTTTCATTGGTGTTAATTCGGGATACATTTGGTTGAATTTTCTACAAGTTTTGGCAATGATGTGATCACACTGTCCGTGTATAATAAATAATTTCATAAGAGCTTCGTTTGAATAATCAATATTTGCATTCATTTTTGGCGATTTTTTGAAACACCGTCAATAACCATTTATCAATTACTTATGAAAGTAATAGAACTGCTATAAGCTTGATAATTCCACTGCTAACCTAAATCCAAATTCTAAAAAAAATAATGTTTCTGGAAGAAGCGACTTTATTGAGAAAACTTGACGATTTAGGTATAGGGACATGATATATCATCTTGAAGCATTTTTCACAATCTTTCAATTTACCGAGTAATATACAGGGGGTTTCATTTGAAAAAAATAACTTTTGACTACTTTTATGCACAATGGAAATAATAGTAATTTTAGCACGTCCTGTATGATATGGAGTCGATTTCTTGGTGTTATTTGAATATTTCGAGTGTGTCCAAACTATCATCAAAATATCAACTTTTCATGAATTGAGAGTACTGATGTACTTAATTTCAATTAATTAAGACTATGTTTTGGACCATATTTAGCACACTTTATTTTTTATCTCGAAAACAGATAGAGATAGGTATAGGACATTATTAACAAAAAAGTATTAAAATACCAGAGCGATTCCAAAAATGTATTAATATACGGGGTGTTCCATTTAAAAAAATAAAGTTGCTTGGACTTTTTGATGGAAGTGGCAACGCCGCAATGCTGAAAATATTTTAAATCGATAGAACAGGTAAGAAAATGTGAGAGGTGAAAAATCATGCTTTGCGTTTTCCAGAAACGTCTAACCTACCATCGACCGTGAGTCATGCTGTATAATTGAAGTTTGAGATTGCTTTTTGATTTCATCTCATTTTATTGGGTTATTTTAATGATTTTCACTGATTTTCATCACTTTCATTTTTGCCTTCTTTTCAGTAACCTAATCAAAATCACTAAACTTTCTCCATTTCAGGATTGAAATCTGCATAGCATATCATAGTGTTTTTCATTATTGGATTTTTGAAGTTATAGTTCGATTATAGTCGATTTCCTCGGTATGGAAAAATTGTATTTGTGACAAGCTCAGTGTCAACCATGTGTTCGTATTCGATTCGCACCCTATTACTCCCTTGTAATGTTTTGCTTCTTAGTAATACTTAGCGTAGTGGACTTTGGTGCTCGTCCAGAACGATCGCAAACATTCCGTTCGAGATCATTGTGTTCACTTGAATTTTTCTGTATACGCAGCTGGGCTGATGGAGGTCATCATATATTCATCGCCGGACGATAAAAAGAAAAACCGTGGCTTCTGTTTTCTCGAATACGAATCCCACAAGGCGGCTTCTTTGGCGAAAAGAAGATTGGGCACCGGCCGCATAAAGGTTTGGGGTTGCGACATCATTGTAGACTGGGCCGATCCGCAAGAAGAACCTGACGCGCAGACTATGTCGAAAGTAAAAGTATTGTATGTGAGAAACTTGACGCAGGAAACTACCGAAGAAAAACTCAAGGAGGTGTTCGAGCTGTACGGAAAGGTCGAGAGGGTCAAAAAGATCAAAGACTACGCTTTTATACATTTCGAAGATAGAGACAATGCCGTTAAGGTGATACTTTCGATGGGATTCGATGTTCCTGGAACTCAATTTTCGTTCAATGTCTTTGATAATATTTTTCGATTTTCAACAAATCCAATAATGAAGCATTTGCATTTACACACATCGGAAACTTCTAGGGATATTTTTATAGCATACTAAATATCATAAAAATAAATGCATGAGGTCGTTTAATTTCGATTAAATTGGTACACTCGACCACCCTGTAGATTTATATGGGTTGAACAAAACCTGCAAAAACGGTAACTAATCTTTTATCAAGTTTTTTACAAACTGTAATGAATAATCTGAAAGTGTCGAGTTTGTACATTCTATGCAGTTCTTGCTCAGCAATTAAACTGGAAATATTGTGCTTTAACATGGAACGCCATCACTTACCATTGGCTGAGATGAATAGAGCTGTAGGGCTTCTTCAAGGTGGCATACGACAAAATGATGTAGCTCTTCGTTTGGGGGTCTCCCAAAGTGTTATCAGTCGATTGTGGCGGCGTTTCCGTGAAACTGGCAGTCCAGCCGAACAACATATAGGGCGAGGACGCGCTACAACTGCAGTTCAAGACCGATTTTTGGTCTTAACCGCAAGAAGGTAACCATTGGACGTGATACTGTCAGAAATCGACTGCATGAAGCAGATCTCCACAACAGAAGGCCACTTAGATGTCCACCTTTTTCGATAGGTAATCGCGGTAGAAGATTAGAGTGGTGTCAAGAACATCAAAACTGGGATGCAAATGATTGGGCCACAGTTTTGTTCACAGACGAATCCAGATTTGGATTTCATCCAGATTCTCGTCGAGTAAGACTGTGGAGACGACCTGGAAATAATGAACGTTTGAGACACGTCCAGGAAGTCCACACATACAGAGGTGGTACAGTAATGCTATGGGACGGAATCATGATCGGCGGCAGAACCGATCTAGTTTTTCCAAATCGCTCCCTCACAGCTCGACAGTACCTCGACACCATTCTTCTACGTATCGTCCGTCCGTTTGCTGGTGCTGTTGGTGAAAACTTCCACCTAATGCACGATAATGCTCGTCCACATGTCGCGCGTCTAGAGACTGACTGGCTCACCAACGAAGGAGTTGATGTATTGCCATGGCCAGCACAATCACCGGACCTGAATCCCATCGAGCATGTGTGGGACATGCTTCAACGAAGAATTACTCCGCATATGGGGAACATTCACACAACGTTTCAATTGAGAGAGCTTTTAATCGCTGAATGGGCAAATGTACCTCAACAAGACATTGACAATCTCATTTTGTCGATGCACGATAGATGTAGGGCCGTAATAAACCAGCGTGGAGGCCATACTTTGTACTGATTCCAATTTTTTTTGTATTATGATTTTTTTTCGGGGTGCCAAAGAAGAGCCATATTTTTTTTTAGTTTTGCTTATATGCGCACTCAGTATTTTTGACCATTTAATAAATTTTGTTGTAAGTTACATTTGTTTAATAATCACCCGTCAACTTTTTAAGCGATCTAAATAAAATTATTGCCATTTTTAAAAATATCCCTAGACTTTTCCGATGTGTGTATAAGTAAGAAACGACTCATTCTGGTTTCATTTTCTCAAAGTATACTTCTTTGATATGCATTTACGAATCAAATTGAGTTCCAGGCCAGTGATATACTGATATATTCTAAAATGAAGTGGTAGTTGTATGTCCGATCATTGAAATTGATTTTATCGTTAGGCAATGGAAGAATTGGACTCGAAGGAAATGGGCGGGTCCCATATCGAAGTTTCGTTAGCCAAACCACCATCTGACAAGAAAAAGAAGGAAGAAATATTGAGAGCGCGTGAAAGACGAATGATGCAGATGATGCAAGTTAGGGGAGGGTATGTTTATATGCATTCATTTGATTTAGTTTTTAGATAGTTTAGCTTTCAAAATCAATAGCGACTAACGAAGTCATTCAACTAGCTACTCAAATCATTTTGGCAATAATTCAAATCTTATTGACAGAGCTTGTTAAAAAATCTGTTATATATAGCTCTTCAAAGAATAAAAGAAAAGAAACAATTCAAAAACACAAATACCAGAAACACAATTCGAGCAAAACTAAGTTCACATATCTAATAGATAAAATATAACAATAGAAAATAAAATTTAACAAAATGTAGACAAAATAGTTTGTATAGTCCCTTCCAAAAGATGAAAATAACAAATATATACAATTTGAACTAAGTTCACATGCCAGAACAATTTATTATACTGAAATGAAGCCCCACAATGAGTTTCTGTATCGCGTCTTGAAGATTTTTCATTTTTTTATCATTCATACCTCTTCTAATTAGTTAGTTTCTCTCATACAGGCTATCAAGGACTGAAACAGCAGTTCAGAAAATGCAAGAACTGTTAATTTTTCATTAAAGGGGTGTACTCTTTTCGTCTATTTGTGACTACGCTTCTTGCACACTCAAGCGAAAATGAGAATCAGCCCAAAATGTTTTAATGGCATGTTTTGGATCAATTTGGAGAACAGCTAACTTATCAGTGATAAATCCTGTCAGGAGACTGCAAAATAAAATAATGAAATGTACATTCAAATTACCATATCTTGAACCTACGTCAAATTTATATATACCAAGTGATCTTTCAGATATTTTTCAATTGAAAATTAGTTGTTTTATTGATTCTGTTAGAAAAAATTACAAACATTCGAATTTGAATTTTAACCCATGATTATAGTTCAAGAAAAGCAAAAAAAAAACTAGTAGTTGAGTAATGTCGCTCAAAGTTTGGCGAGAAATCAATATTTCGTTTAGGAGTTGAAATATATAGTAATCGTCCAGAGAAACTAAAAAAAATCAAAAAACAAAATTCAAATCGGAATTGACAAAAGTTTCTGCTTTCTTCCTCTAATTGAAATTCTGATTTTTTTGTTGGGATTAATAAAGATCATTATTATACAGGGTGTAATTAAATAAGTGTAAAACATTTAAGGAGGTGATTCCTCATCGAAAAAAAGATAGGATCTTTCATATAAAGAAATTTCATTGGAACATCCCTTGTTAAGATACAGCCAACTTTTTCAGTGCTTGTGAAAAAAAATGTCATACAAATTTCATGTACCCCCTTTAAGGGGCTGTATCTTAACAAGGGATGCTCCAATGAAGTTTCTTTATATGAAAGATCCTATCTTTTTTTTGATGAGGAATCACCTCCTTAAATGTTTTACACATATTCAGTTACACCCTGTATTATGGTGTGAGCCCTTTGAATGCAGTCTTTGAATTTTCGAATTCTGCTCAATGATTAGGAAAACGACATTGTGAAGTTTTTATTGTGTTTAACTGATCATTTTGTTCAAAATGTTTTCTGAAGATTCTGTTTGTGTTCTATATATTTCACTTTCTAGGTATTCACACAAAAGTAAATCAAGGGGTGTCAAATCTGGTGATCTTGGAGGCCGTTTAATTCTGCTTCTTCTCTGTCAATCAAGGTATAATTCGTTATAATTCCTGTTGAATTCATCAGATTTGTCACCCCTTGAATTATTTTTGTTGGTGTGTGTAAAAAGTACATTCCATGGAACTCGAGCAGCGTCTTTACAAGATTTGTGGTGTAGAATTGGCGATGAGTGCCGTTTGAATCTTTGTATAATGTGCGAGAAAGTGTGGAACGAAATCTTTATGATGTAGATGGTCAATAACTAAGTAGTAAATGAGTAGCTGAAATATTTTTAATCTCAAAATGTAATTGTAATCACATTAAAATATTTTGGGACGAATATTAATCTACCTTGGAGATGGTAATACTGGTAGAGTACGTTCCTCTTCAATCAAAAAACAGAAGATCCCTGCGTTTTTTCTAAAATGTTGACATAACTTCCTGAAAATAATTTTATTTCGTTTCTTGGTTTCTACTCTTTGTATTGGTGTAATATCAGCTTATATTTTGAGTTCAAAAAAATAATTTTTGTATTATTTCCGAACTGTAGTAGTTTCCCAATTAGTTTTTGGTATACTGCACATACACTGCATAAAAAATGTCAGCTATTGTTGATTCGTTTCAGTAACATTCTTTTTCATTTTAATAGGATGATGCCGGGTGCTATGCCGATGAGAGGTCCACCTGGACAGGGAGGCCCTAGATCAGGGAGTGGAAGCATGAGAGGAGGCCCGATGGGTCGAGGTGATTACGGTAAGCTGGGATCGAGTTTTTCTCTTCGAAGTTCGGGTTAATTTTACTTAGTTTGCTTGTTAGTCAAGTAACTATTCCACTTACGAGAAAGAGGTTGCTGAATCGAAATTGATTCTATCATTGTGCGTAATAAGAATAAATTGAGAATTTATTTTATAACTTTTTTTATTTTTAAATATATATATATATTTTTTTTTTGAATATGGGGTATGAAGGGTAGTTTCGGTTAATGAATACAAAGCCTTTTAGGTATTCTGAAGACTCACATGAAAATGAAAAATCTTGGAAAATGTCTTCAGCAGGAATTTCATTTCAATTCAGTTTAGAAAAAGATTTAGACATTTTCAGTGGGTAATATTTTGTTGGGGTTATTCAGATTTTTGTTTTATAACATAATTTGTGCATTTATCTTTATCAAAAGGTAATTTACAGCAGTTTTTTTCTTTACACTAACTCATGCCTATACGATTGATTCTCAATGTATTTTTAATGCGCTTTTAATAATGCAGTATACAAAGTAATTTTTTTTCTCCCAACCTTTACTGCATTATCAATTTCCGCTTTTTACCATTTAAGGTTATGTTCCAATATGATAAGAATTTAACACAAATAATCAATAACAGAACCTTTTTAGCACTAACATTAACCTCAGTTGGTATGTGTATCACTTCTTCATTGTAAATGTTTTTAAATTAGCCGATGAAGATCTGACTGCAAGTCGAAGAAGAACTACATTTATTTTAAATGATTATTTTGTATATTAATGAATTCTGAAGTTTATTCCAGGTCTGAAAGAAAGTAATTTGATACATAGTAGTGCTTGTTTCTGTTATTTTAGATTACTATAGTAGTAATTAACATAAAGCAGTAGCAAAGTTTGAAGATATGGTTTGTCTGTAGCGAAAGGTTCACTTTCTCATGTTGAAATTAGTATGCGTCTGTGTAAGGGTGTGGTTCGAATGGATAGCCGGGGGCACCGCAGCAAGTCAAAAGGCATTGTAAAGCATTGCACGCGCCTCCGACTTTAACATGCATGTGTAACTTTCTCTTTATTTTCTCACAACTTTGTTGTTTTGAAATAATATTTCGCTTGCAGCCAGGAGCATCGGGTAAGTATGTGCTGTGGTGTAGGGACTCTTTATTTAATTTTTGTGTATAAGGTATGGTTAAGACGGGTATTTAGAATGGTAGTTTTGTTGCTGATCAAATTTTCGAGATTGCCACGTGAAATCGGGGGCATTTTGGTAATGTTTCTTTATTTGCTTCCGTTATTTAGCACCTTCAAAGGTAGTAATTCAAACATCGTGATTGAATAAGTGTATAAGGATTACATATTTAAAAAGAAACCTTCGATGTGAGATGTTAAGTTGAAAGCTTAAAAAAGCGCGACACGTGTTTCGCTATACAATAGCATCTTCAGGCGTCACAATACTGTATTATTGTATTACAGTATTGTCGCCTGAAGATGCTATTGTATAGCAAAACAAGTGTCGCGGTTTTGCAAACTTTAAAGTGGAAATCCCGATATACAGTGTTTTTTTTATCAAGTATTGGTCAGTTCCAGTATCAAGTTTGCTTTTTTATTCTTGGGATTATTATTAACGATTGTGTCAGAAATTCATTATCAATTCACCTTCTATAATTATGTATTCCAACCTGACATTTTTTTATTTTCTTCTTCTTCTTTTTTATGGTCTTGACCTGTCTTACGGCGCAGTAGACCAAACAAATTATTTTGATAAGGTTAAAATCAGAACATAATTGACGGTTGGTAAAACAAAAGAAAGAAGATTGTAGATTTAGTAATGACTAGGGATTTTTTTGGTTTATATTCATACATTCATAAGTCAATACTTGACTTGCCATTCTGAATAACCCACTTGACCTCTAGAATCTATTGAGTATATAAAATGAAAGTATTATATGTTCGAAAATTCTAATATGTAGTATTCATAGAAGTATTGTTATGTGGTAAGAAGCTGAAGAGATTCTGGCGAGAATTGTTACTTGACTCTTTTCCCGGCATGCTATTTGTAGTAATTCTCTCTCCAGGCAATCCAGTTGGATTTTTAGTTGGCTAAATTGGGACTTATTGTCTTTTTATAGATTACGATTACGACTATTACGGTTACGGGGACTATAGAGGCGGCTACAGTGATCCCTATTATGATGACTTTTACCGGTATGAAGATTACTATTACGATTATCAGCCGGCCCCGACGCAAGCGAGAGGAAGGGGTCGGCAACCAGCATCGGTATGGGTCGAAGTCAAATTTTTTTTGTTTTCAATCAAAGTACAGTCAATGGAGAATCGATTGAGCTCGATGAAGGGAAAAGTTTTACTCGAACTGATTATCGCTACAAATTGTCGAGATAATGTAATGGCGTAGAAAACAATTCCGGGATCCTTTCGAAACTGAATTTTTGGCAGTTAATTATTAACTTTGTGTCTAAATCAAGGATGGGGTGCTTTCGAAGGATAGGAATAAACCTTTTGCATTATACATAATTTTTGTACGTGCAATCGGATCTGGTGAAATTTTTACCGTTATCGTTCCCCATCGTGACTGTATCATTTTTTTATTGATCTAATGCGGTAGTTTGATTGTGGCACAGTGTCGGCTTGACTAATACAATGAGCTGCACTTAACCCAACATAACCTAACCCTAACAGCCCGATTTATATCCGCTTGCACGTGTTTCTCGAAAAACCAACTAATGATACACTTGCCACATTCAAAAATACCATCATATCTGAGCCAACTTCAAAATTGAGAGCCGCCGGGAAAAGTGCGACGAGAAACACAAACACATACACGCTATGAGTCAATTGACACACGACACATGATGATGGGTCATTGACAGGAAAAGAAATGATAGCAATAGATTAATTGTGAATTTAGGCCAGCCGCTGGTGGCTGGCTCAGATATGATGTGCTCTTAGTTGCAGGGTTATCCAAAAGAGGGGAGAGGGACGATTTTCGAAGCCGCCACGCCGAAACACTAACCTCACAAGATGGACTCGTACGTGACAAAGGTGTTTTAGTGCATTTTCAAAAACCGTTTCGGGAGAGTACAGACATATATCGTTCAAGTAGAAAACTTTACGGGACTCACTAGTTTTGAAATGTTCTTTTTTCTCATTTGTATTTTTTTTACTGCTACTCTTGTCTTTTATTTGAGAGACTTATCTATTTATTGTCTTACATTTCCTTCAAAAAGCGGACCTTGGATTCACCGTCGATATCCAAATAGCAATAGGGGATTCCCTGTAATGTTGCTAATCTAGTGTTTTTCGTGTGTGCTTTGGAAACCCAAATTCGACAATTTTTACTCTCATTCAGCAATAAATTTGATAGTGTAATATCAGTAACCAATCATCTATTATACTCTGTCCATCTAAGCAACAGAGTGATACAAAATATTATCATGATCTCCCAGATAAGGCTGCTTGTACAGAGTCGCACTAAGGAACAAACGAAATTTTATTAATTTTAAAAAAATAATATGCGGCAGAGTATTTGAGAGTATAGTAAAAACTTTAGGTGGAGTGTAGGGACACAAATTAGCAGTTTTTTCAGCCTTATCAGTACTTAACGTATACGCACACACCAAAGGCGTTAAAACGTAACTGACCACTCCAACACTGTAACAATGAATTCCGCCAGCCGATTGCAGTTAAATCTGATTGGCCAGCTTGAGGAGGCTTGTTTATTTCACCCAATAGATGCAAATGTGCGTGTTGATCATGTTCTGATCACGTATCTATCTTTGTTTGCGTTGCTTCGTTTGTTGGATGGATATAGTTTAGGTTTGTAATTTTCAGTCTATAGGAACATAAAGAAGTACCTAATTTTCATGAGGTTATGTTAGCCTCTTTACTTTCATTGAATTCATTTGATGGGTATTAAAAAAATTGTGGGCTATAAGTATTTCCAAAATTGAGGTGTTGTTGTACTTCAAGTTATTTGATAATTATTGGATCATTCTGTGTTTAAAAATCTTATCTCAGTTTATATTTGACATTTCGTGTTCCTGGTGCCTGGTAGTAACCGTTTCTGTCTGAATTTTGAACCACTTTCTCTCAAAATTCGAAAAATGAAGCAGTGTTATGTTACAAAAAAGAAATCAATACCAGACAACAAAAAAAAAAAAAAATCACTGAACAATACCATAGACATATTAAATTAGGTTAGGCCCTTCGACCGTTCACCGCGACCCTTCGGCTCTGCCGAACTCTAAAAACCTGATTCGATTCCCAGCGGGGCAGGCACAAAGTATGTGCTCTGCTGTTTCATCATTCTCCAAACAGAGGCGACACGACACACACTGTCTTCCGACAGTCCGAGGCTCTGCATATGATGATTCAAATGACAGTGACTTGTAAGAAGGTCTGTTAGACATCGTAGTTCATCCCTACTGTAGTACAACTATTGTTTGGCTTCGAACAGCTTCGAAGGGTGAATAAACGCCTTGGAGTGAGTCAATCCTGGAAGATTCCGCCAGAAGTCTATAAATCTTGCCATCCAGGTGTTCAATCTTTGTTTGGCAAAGCCTAAAGCGATGCCAATTAAGCTGATTAAGCTGCTTGCAGCATCCTACTTTGCAAGGGAGTCAGCAGCCCATACATATATAATAACCAAGTTATATCCATGTAATAACTTTGATATAATTACACTTTAATTTTTGAATTAATTATAGCCCAAGGTATTTTCTCCAAATATTCAGCTATAATTAGAAAACTATGAAGCTAGGGAAGTTGCAATCGATATTTACAAGACCCAATAAAGAATTTATTATCGATTGAGAATGAAAATAATCGAATTTGAGTTATTGAGGTTTCACACAAAAAAACCTAGGTTGGCACTATTGAAAGAACTAATCCATTGTAGGTACATACACTTCAGTCAGTATTAATAAGTTTCAACTCAAAATTTGGTATTGAGTTTCTTTGTTACTTCCATTCAACTTTTTGTCGAAGCTCTCAAATTCACTTATGCTTAATATGAAATCATTGATGTTTCATGTGAATAATATTGTTCATCAATTTATATTTATCATTAATTCCTTGATTTATTTTTACAAAATCTTATATTGTGATTGTGATTATTACAATTAGTACAATTCCAGCTTATTCTGTTCAAGATTAACATATATTATGACGTTCAACATGGTGTAAAAAAACTTACTCTAGTTCATCCCACTCCTGACGTACATTTATATTTGAGTTTGACGAAAATAATTGAAATTAATTGTTTTAGTAGTTCCAATATGACCAAACTTAGTTAAAAAGGGGTCTTACATTAATATTAGGTGGAAAACTAGGTTGAGACGAGCAAAAACGATACATATTCTTATGGGGAGCCCGTTTCTGAAATGGCACTATCGAAGCATTATCGTCGAGTCCATCGATTTTCAAACTTTTTTTTTTTAAGTTGCTTATTACCGCAAAGTGTCTAGGAAACTGCCAGCTTGAGTGTCTGTCAATGTGTGTCACAGCCAATGTTGTCCATTGATGAATATATTTTTAGGCGCTTTTTGTCTTATGTGCTTTTGCTTATCTAGTGCTTTTTTTAGAGAGCTTTGCTTTTGCTTTTTTGCTTGGCTTTGATTGCTCTAGGCAATCGAAAAGCTATGTGTTTTTTTGGCCAAGCTTTTTACACAACAATATTGTATTTTTTGGATAACCCTTTTTCTAGAGCTTCCGCATCGATAGTTATAAGGAAGGAGAGTAGCTGAGGGAGATTAACCAAGGAGAGGACAAGCTATCTTAGAATAGACAAGGTCAGAGGTATGGTCGACTAGGTTGAAGAGATTATTTTCAGTGGTATGGTATGTTTGGCAGTTGAATTTGAAAAGAATCTAAAATGTTTTCTCTTGATGAAAAAAAAATCAATCAGATTAATGGAGCAAAGTATCTGTTGTGATGTCAGAGAAGGAAATTTTCTGAAAATAAATAAGGTTGGTTCTGTTCTTGAATGAAAATGGTCATGAAATAAAATTATCCATAAAAATTCAACAATATTAAAATGAAAAATAATCGATTATTTTCGAGGAGAGCCTTTAATTTTTTTTTTAAATACTGTGACTTACAATAAAATAAATTTTAAGTCGTTTAGAACTGCGGTTACATAGTAATTACTCAATGTCCTAGATTGATGACCATATAAAAGATCAATTCACATTTTTCCTGTCATCCACGTTTGTGAAAGATATTGTCAACCAGCCGATTATTAAGCGGTTTTAAAAAAACATTCAGAAACATTTTTCAGAATATTCAACGAAAGTAATTTTTTTGTGAAGGAAAATCAGTTTTTTATCGACCTTTTTTGGGTATTTGTTATCTTCCACAATCTGAAAAATATAAAAAAATAATATAAAAACATTTTTTGTTCATTTCTGAAGACGGAGGCAGATTTTGGCCTCCGAAACGTTAAGATAAGTATTGTATTATTTTTTAACAATTTTTTTGATAGGCAAAACTGTTAAATACGACAAGTTACTGATAAACAGAAGATTTTTCTTTGTGAAAAATACTTTGATTTTTACGCAGTAACTTTTCGGGGTGAACTAAAAAGTTTGTCCTTCTCCGCTTGTATAAAGTTCTCCATTATAATTTTTTATATTTTTCAGATTGTGGAAGGTAACAAATACCTAAAACGCTCGATAATTTTTCAGAAATAAAAGCACGAAATATTTCACTTGTTACTGTCAACTGTCAGCTGTCTTGTCACTGATGATGACGTAAACTAGTGATATTTCATTGGATTATCGACACGTATCAATTGCAAATAATTGGATTATTGAAATCTTTCGATTATTTCCATGGCTAGAATCGAGTAAACTATTTTGATTATATAAAAAAAAGATATCGGATGAATAACTCATATTTAAAATATTTAATATTCGAAAATTGAAAAAATAGAAATGAATACCAAAAATTGCTGAAATTTATATATTTATTTCTGATATCATAGAGGCGATTACTGTAATTTAATCTTTTTTTCAAATACACATTTAAATCTCCCAAATTCAAATACTTTATTGGATCGAAGAAAAAAAAAATAGAAAATAATCACTCATATTCATCTTGATTTATTATATGCCCTTCAGAGTAGTGTAATGTGAATTTTTCAAAACAGTTCTATACATATCAACAAGTTTGTTACGAATTTTCTTATTTTTGGGATATGTGAAAATATCAATATAATTGTTGAATAATCAATTTTAATTTAAATTGATAGGGTTATATTTTTAGGGGAGATTTATTTTTGGTAAAAAAAATGTTGGATTTCTACTTCTCCATTTTTATACAAAAAAAATGAGAGTTCATTTCGAAATCATTTGCTTTTTTCCTTTCTTTGGTAGATTGCCACATTTTTTATATAAAAATGGAGAAGTAGAAGGCCAAAACCTTTTTTTTTTTTCCAATTTCAGTTGTTTCTAAGAATTTCCCGAAAAAATATGAGCAATATTTGGAGAAAAGTGTAAATTGAATCGAATTGAAATATTTCGTCAAAAGTGGATGGCTTTTGTTGATCATTATGATTTCTGTAAAAATATCATGAAGTCGATGGTTCATGAATTACTAGTGAAAGGCATGTAAACCAATAAATCGACTGTTATTTCAATTTGAGCAACATGCTTGAAATATTCGAGTATTTCTTTATAAATTACAAAATATTTTCATACGAAATCGAGTTTAGTTGTAGCTTTCACAAAATTTATAAACAATGATAGTTTTGAAGTATTTCGAAGTATAAAACTAAAATCAGTACTACTGCCCAGAGGAATATACTTAAATGTTTTTGTTTCAATAGTTTCGTCTACTTTGTAATACTTTGTAATAAATCGTCTTTATAGTCTTTATTCATCTTTGAACACATATGTAAAGAGATAACAATAATAGGTATTCGACAAAGATAAAGTGGCGAAGTATCACTCGTAGGTGTTTTCAAATAGGTTGTAGGCAGGTAACTTCCCTAGATCAGGGATAGGTAGGGAACCTTTCAGTCCGGTTCTAGATCGTACCCCCGCGATTTTTGTCTACAGTTATTTTTCTGTTAGGGAAATAAAAATAATTACGAATCTTGATTTAAAATGTTATTTTCTCGTGTATATTTCTTATACGCGAAAGAGATCCTCCGGGAGTGAAGGGGACTTCCCGGCTCTGGTCTTGTGGGATGCTCGGCGTCGATGAAAGGACCTACTTGCCTGGCCGGGCATGAAAAAAGTCGACACAGTGAGAAAATGAACGACGACTTTCATTTTCAAACAACGCCGAGTCGCCCCTGACCGATATGTCGGCCAGCGAAAACACACATGACATCACCGCAAAAGGAATGCAGTCGGCAACCGCTGATGAAACTTTTCTTGAGTACCGAAACGACTACAGAATTCTAGAACGATCGTTACCGATATATAAGGCCGGCTTCTCTTCCCAAGAGGGCAGTTGAGTTCAGAAAGTGAATCGAGCGGTTAAACCAGGAATTCAAATAGTGGAAATAAATTAAGCGTTAGTTGCTAAGTGTTGTTAGTTTGTGATAGTGAAATATTGTTGGAAATAAATTTGTTTAAGACAGTTAATTTTTTAAATTGCTACAATATGTTTTGAACCATCAAAAACCGAGTGAGAGATGCCCAGTTCTTCCGCCATCCCACGTACCGTTTTTGGTGGGTCAGTCTCTACCAGGGTCCTCAAATCCTCGTTCTGGATTACCGTAGATCGACCATTTTGGGACACATCTTCGAGGCTAAAATCTCCGGAACGAGATTTCACAAACCAACGTCAAACAGTGCGTTTATTACCACTGTCATTGTCAAATGCCTCGTTAATTTTTCGGGATGTTTCGGCAGTATAGAATACAAAATTCTCTAACGATCACGACACAGTATGCCACGACACAGTAGAATGAATATTTATTTAACGGGCAAAGCTTCTGAAACAACCTAATGATATGATTCATTTAGATTTTCAAGTGAAACATCTTGGATAGACTACTTAATTTTACCTGTTTCTTTGATATATGAGACTTAGTAGCAGAATAGCAGAAGTCAACCCATTCAATATATGTCCCTTGAAAAGCTAGATGAAACCTCAATGTTAGAGGTTCGAACTTGGATTGTTAAAATCCTAACGTATTTGAAATTGATGATGAGAAAACAAATTGATGAAATAACAAAATATTTAAATGAGTTACTCTGACAAAAAATATCGAAAAATGAAAAAGAACGAATAGAAAGAACGCTAATAGGTTGAGAAAACTAATAATTTTGACTAGAATTGGAAATTATTAACGAATGAGATAAACAATAAATAAAACGAAAGAATAAAGTAAAAGAGATTATTAAAAAAAAGATTTTCTGACTTATTATGATAAATATTATATTTTCAGGTTTCAATATAGGTATTTTTTTGTGAACAAAAGTAATTGACTGTCGTATGGATATTTGCGCTAGCTGTTCACTCATAATTATGTCTGGAAAATATTCTTCATAACAACATTATTTTAATCGGTGGCGAAGTGAACTGCATGATAATCAAATTATAATACTTTTATAAAAAATTATATTCTTGTCGACCATACCATGACCGTTGATTTTTATCTGTACTTCATTAAAATATACTGCTTCCTGTGTATCTTCGATTAATCTCCCCAAGTAGTGTGTTGTACACTCAGCCTCAGCGTTTGAAACAAGTACAAATTGAAATAAATAGTGCAACACACATATATTCTCTAAATATTTATGATATATTTTTTATACGAGTGTTATGAGGGCTTTAACAAGGCGTTTTCCCAAGAAAATCTGAAATGAAATGCTTCCTAATAAATGAATTCTCGAGTGGATACAATCGATTTATGAATAGATTAAGAATTTCTTGGGAGAACGCTGCCAGTGCTAAGTGTTTTTACCATGAATATGGTACTGATGCAAAACTGACACTTAGGAACTGGATGAAGGAGTCACGTCAGGTGTTTACTACGAAGTTAGCAGTGGAACACAGGTTTGTTGTCCTTTCTACCAAAATCGGTGTTGACCATTATAACATCCGACCTTTTCCCCCCAGAATTTCCCAGGTAACCTAAGCTAAGACATGCAATATCATGGTACTTTCCCCAAATACACAGTGATATAGTATCAAGTTGATCGCTCATGTAGAATACCTTACAATAATTGCAAATGGGAATTGACAAGTTAAAAAAAACCACGGTTCATGTCATTTGGTTAAGGTTCATTTTTGTATGAAAAGTTGATCAGCTGGTTATTATACGCAGTCTGAGTCTGTTGTGTGGTTTTTTCACTTAACAATGCTTAAAACAATAATCTTTTTATATTGCATTCATTTTATTTTTTGTGCCGTTCCAAAGGAAAGTACTATGATTGTAAATTTAGGGCATATTATGTAATGGTGTGTATCCAATTTTTATTTTCCATCCAGAATACACGGAAGAACTTGGGAGAAATTTTGGTATCTTCATAGATAGATTCTGGTCAAGTTTTTCCGTACCTGAAACTAGCCCATTACATAATACTGTGAGTTCATGAATCTACATCCTTTCTCCCAATTTGAACCCAAGTACCTACCATACCAAAATGCCTCCTTTAAGAAAGGATCCTCATTGAATGTATTCTGAAAATTATTTCAATTATTCCTGAAAATGTCAAGTGTTAATATCGTGCTGGACCCCGATATGTTTTTCGGTTGAATCGGATTTAGACTCCTTCATTTTAGTTGCTTACCGATGAGATGAACTGTAAAGGATATCCTAAAACTGTTTAATTATTTTAGCGTTCCTTGAAACCAATTTATTAATAATAATCCAGAAATGTACCAAGAATGTATAAAAGTCAATTTTTAATGTAAGTACATTATTTTCTAAATAATGTGGGTAATGTTAAGATTGTGATTAAAATTAAGTACCCTGTTTTTGCAGAATAACACTATGAGCTCAAATGAACCAAGTATTGTTCAAAATAACATTGTTTTTTTTTTCTCATTTGAAATGACGTTTGAGTCTCATTGTTGAAAACTATTCTGTCAAGAGTAGCGGTTGACTCACGGAAAATTCCGAATAGAGATGCCACATGCTACTAAAAACGAATTAATGCTTTGCTTCAAAGTTGATATCACATTTACTTTGCCAGCAAAAAAAAATTGCTCGGCATGGTTTACTAACCTTAAAAAATATACTACTAAATCGTTTCAACCGAAATCGCGCCTACTTTGATTGGCAAATATACCTTGATTCCGTCATTACTTGGAAAAAATTATGCTTATTAGATACAAATTGACAGTAATTCAAGAAGGCTTGAATATCGAATTTGAATTAACTTTTATTTTTTTAGTACATACCGAGGAATAATCAGCTCAGTAATTGAATAATCAACTCAGTAATTGAATTTGTCATTAAAAAAATTAATACAAAGTGGATGTGTGCTTTCATAAATTACTGAAGTAAATGCTTCCTTGTGAAATTTGGCTTCGATTGATTTATATTTTCTGAATTCAAGGTAAATTTGCAATCCTAAATTCACCTTTCCTTGCCTTTTTAGATGGTATTGGTAGAAAGGATTAAATAATACTTGATGTGAACTGAAACTGTGTTCCTTTATATTTTTTGTGTTTTTCGACTTTTTTCATTTCATTATGGATATTGCTATATTTCAGTTACATTCCCAGTGGTATGTTCATTCATTTTGATTTAACGAATCTCGCATTGACTCATTGTCATTTTTTTAAGTGGTGATCTTGAGAATGTAAATATTCACTTTTGCAGTTGGCATATATGTTCACATGATTTTAGTTGGGAATGGATGGAATGGTCTTGGGTTATTAATAAATATCTCTTCGTTCCCCTAAAAACAATTTCAGTAACCATGTAGATGATCTTACGTAATTATAAGTATCAATACCTTTTGGCATTATACTTATTCACATACATCAAATTATGTTTTACGAACATCAAATGCTGTTTCACTAACATCAAATGATGTTTCACTAACATCAAATGATGTGTGAGAGTAACAGTAATTAACATATTTGCTTCATTTATTATACACTTCTTTAAAAAGAATACAGGCTTGTATAAAATATAGTTCAGAGCTAGCTCTTCCATGTGTGAATGGCATCTAAGGATCAATATAAAACTCGAATGCCGTCATCAGAAATTAACTGAAATCTCTGACAGATCTATTGGGGACTTGATTTGTGTATCTGCATTCAGAGTTGGTTTGAGTTTCCTGCCGAAACTGTCAAATGATAGTGATAGGTCATCAGTTGCCAAATTTGGACTTTGTACAGTTAGTTTTCTTTGATTACCCAGTACAAGCTATCACCCAAATAAACAATTTCGTTGATTGAATGCAAAATTCAATTGTTTTGTCTTCACTTTTCACTTACAGAAGAAAATGATGATATATAAAACAATGTGTTTTATCTCGTCAGATATTGATGATGCATATACAATGATTCTTTGCCCAATTACTTATTAGTTTAAAATGGGAATTCTATGTTATGTTGCCATTACCAATTAACATATCAATGATTGAAATTTGAAATCAAAGTTCGTCGATAATGACGACAATTAAAATCAGTAATTTTCAAGTACTTCACACACAATTTCCAGTTTCAAGATCGCTGCTTAACAAATTTATCAAGCAATGTTATAATAATTGGAGAGTATAACCATTGTGAATGTTTCTTGCAATACTTTTGTCGCTTTCGTAGTAATTTTTCGTTAATAACCGTTCTGGTTACGTTTTTGGTATAGGCTGGCCGTGGGCGTGGGGTGGTGGCACGTGGCCGGGCCGGTGGCCCCCCAGCCCGTGGGGCGGCAGCCAACAGAGCGGGCCGGGGAGGAGCAGCAGGGGCCCGTGGGGCAGCACGCCAAGCCGCTCGTGGAGTGGGCCGCGCCAAGGCAAGTTTACCAGGTGAGTTGTCTTCGGAACTATTTTAATACTTAAAAAATTATCAAAACATTTCGTTTGAATACGAGTATTGCCGTAATCTAAGATTTGCCACTTGAAATATTAAGGAGTGCTTTGACTGGACGACATTCAGAAGTTACAATTACCAATTTTAATTATGAGAAATACTTGGAACTAGTTCTTCTTTCTTCATGAATCCAATAGAAAGTAAATTTCGTTTTCCCGATTCATAAACTTGTGTATCTTAAGGCATCCTGATTTTGGGAACTACTGTTGATATGCAAGAGAGAAATTCAACAAATCTTTTGATTTAATCAATGTAAGTCACTTCACTACCACAAAATCTCTAGTGTTCGACACAACTGCCTTATTGGTTAGTATGTTGTGATTTCATTTCATTCCATATACAAATGGCATGTTGAATAAAACCTCATAATTAATTACTTAACAAATGCGACTCTTTACTTGACTCGTTTCGTCTAGCTTGCATTTTCAAATCAATCAGAACAATAACTATGGACTATGCACCGTTTTGCATCTCTCTTACAGTCACAAACTGATCACGCCCTGCGTGGCGAGGCAGTCTTTCAACAGTCTTGTAAGAACCACAACCAACTTCTGTAACTCTGACTTAGTTGTTTCCAGTATTGAAATAAAGTAATTCACAAGGAAAAATACTACTCTTTTGAATTGATTAACGTTAGGGGTCACTATACGGCATAACCCTACTATAAATCTGGTGTCAGGTGTGGGGTTTCGAAAAAGAGCCAGAGTTCCAAAAAGTATAAGTGTTTCTACTCTGCAAGGCAAACTGCAGTGCGTTCCTGTTCAACCAAAGTTGATATCTAAAAAGTCGTATACTGTTCCAGTCCTTTCTGAGAGTAAAACCAAAATATTGTTTCAATTAATTACTTTTAAAAGTATATTTCTAATCTGACAATCAAGTTTATTTCTCCCATCTGTATTTAAAAAAAAATTAATTGCTTTTATTTGATGTTTCATGGAAGTCAATGAAACGAAAAGTTTAGCAGTGAATTCTGTGCTGCAGAATATTCTTTCAATCAGTGTAATTTCATTACTGAAGTGTTATATACATTGAGTTCATTTTAGAATTGGAAATACATTTTTTAATACTCTAATGAAAACCATTAGACAGCAATGCTCTTTTTGGTTTGAAGTAGGTTACTTTATTCTAATGGTTATTTGGATTCTCAAGTGAAATAATGCCATAAAATTGATTTCTTCATTTTCATTCCATCAATTATTGAGTTTCAGTTATGTTAGCAGTTGCCTAGTCACGAGCTTCCCCACCTTAATTCATCCTGTTTAATGACGTGAAGTTTGTTGTTCAAATGCAGTATGTACCTTATACCTATTATCCCTTTTTATGGGGATATGAGAAAACAAAGATTGGTCGTCTATATTTTTCTTGTCTGCAAAAATATTAAAAAAATTCAAATCAAAAGCGAACGTAATATTTGAAATGAAAATTCAAATTCTATTGTATTTGTGATGCACTATTTGGAACCTTTGGTGTAGTAATGAATATTACTGGAGTTTTTTCCCAACACCAAATCGTTATTTTTAACACCTCGACACGTGTTTCGATCACCAAGTGATCATCTTCAAGAGGAAGATTAAATTAAACTAAACGTGTTTCGATCACCAAGTGACTAAACTGTTTAGTTTAATCTTCCTCTTGAAGATGATCACTTGGTGATCGAAACACGTGTCGAGGTGTTGAAATAACGGTTTGGTGTTGCGATAAAGCTCCATTGTGAAAAAATGTTGTGTACTTTGACATGAGGATTACGAATCCAAAATCGGTGCTCCACCTTATTTCCAAAGTTCAGCCTTCAGATTTGTTTTTGCACGATACAAACTATAGAAAGTAGAATAAGATAGAACTGACCATTAATTGATGAAAATTCATTATAATCTATATTTAATATGATATTTTGGGTGTCACATTACAAGTATTGTGACGCTATACATTAGCATCTTCGGGCGTCACAATACAAGTATTGTGACGCTATACAATAGCATCTCCGGGCGTCACAATACAAGTATTGTGACGCTATACAATAGCATCTTCGGGCGTCACAATACAAGTATTGTGACACAATACAAGTATTGTGACACTAAACAATAGCATCTCCGGGCGTCACAATACAAGTATTGTGACGCCATACAATAGCATATTCGGGCGTCACAATACTTGTATTGTGACGCCCTATTGTATAGCGGAATATGCCATTGTATAGCGAAATATGCTATTATATAGCGACATATGCTATTGTATAGCGAAATATGCTATCGTATAGCGAAACACTTCTCTCGGTTTTGTAAACTTTTAAATGGAAATCTTACATTTAATACGTTGAAGAAACAAGTATTCATTATTACCTTACAATGAATGGATGTCATCAGAAAACGAATCCATTGTCGAATCAAGTTTTTTTATGGGAAAAATGTTGATTATTAAACTTGAAAGTTTTAAAGAATGTGAAATAAGAATGAAGGTGATATGGTGAATGAATACTTGTGTTTTTTCTATAGTTTGCATTGTGCAAAAAGAGGGTTGCAGGCTGAACTTTGGAGGGCCTTATCACTGCAAATTTTACCAAGAAATGTTTTCATCATTTCATTCAGTATCACTCTATTTGAGTCATAGTTTTATTTGGTCTCCATAAATGAATAATAGACTAACGAAAAACCCATGTCTCTAACATTAATAGTCCAGTTGACCGATCTTTTTTCTCATATCTTCAAATCTCCTTTTCACGCTTATTATTTTCTAGACATTTTCAGGACAAGGATGCGTCTAATGAAGTGTGTCGAATATATTTTATAGAATTCATTTACCGATGTCATGTTAACAGAATTCAGTTTTTTTCACTGTTACTTTAGAAACAATGCAATTAATTAGTAAACTTCAGTTATTGTTATCATGTTGATAACTGTCAATATATTTTCCTTAGTAATAGTACAACTAAGAAAAACTTGATGGGCAGGGGCTGATTATCACAAAAATAGTTTTTAGAAAGTTGAAACAATTCATAACAGTGAATGATGTTCAAATCATATTGAAAAGAGAAAAATTAAAGTGACTATATCCGACTGAACTTTTTCTTTGATAAACTACAGATAATGCGAATTTACATTGGAATAAAAAAAAAATTAAAGTAAGGCCACTAATTTTCTGGACTCTTCAAAAAAATAATCAATCGCAAAAGCAATTTGAATATTTCAATCGTATTTTCGCTTTCACTAATGTATTATATGAAATGTTTTTATCATAAATCAAAATAAGTCTGAAGATTGTATCGAGGAGAGAAACATATGTATAAGAAAATAAATATTTCGAAATGGAATTTTGAATATTCATCTCTCCCAACGTACGTACACAGTAGGTAGTAGATGCCTGCCGAAAAACAACTACTTCCCTGGCTAATACTACGCTGGACATTGAATTACATCCGACAGGCATTTATGTAAACAGAGGATAGTCTTGTGTATGTTTCTCGTTCGTCCAATTGTAGGAGTACGCAGGAATCAATAGAGTAGGTCATGTACTGACCGGTTCGATATATTACTTCTCATCTTATAGCGGGGAAAGTAGTTATTTTTCGGTTAGCATTTACCAGAACTTACTGTGTAGGTACGTTGGGAAACAATTGTTTTGAGATTTCATTTCGAAATATCCATTTTTCTCATAGTTTTCATCATTTCTAGAACCAAATTTCTCATCAAATACTAAATGCTAAAACTAAAAAGATTAGTACAACAATATACCTCGTATTTCATGAATACTTTTTGTCTTTTCCCAAATCGTGTCTAAGTTATGCATTTCTGGACAATTTCTTAGTTAGGACGATGTGTACGGAGAGATTGGATAAATCTAACCTCACTCACAAGTCAATAAAAATATTCCCGGACAGTCAAGCGGCGTTGGAAGCTCTTGGCTCCCACCGAGCAACGTCTAAATTGGTAACAAACTGCCAAAAAAGACTCTCCTCGATAGGAAGACTTAACAGATTGTATCTGGTCTGGATTCCTGGCCATACTGGCCTGGAAGGCAATGAAGCTGCTTACTCTCTTGCAAAGGAGGGTGCTGCAAGCGGCTTCATTGGACCAGAACCTGTCATTGGCATCGCTTTGGGCTTTGCCAAACAAACACTGAACACCTGGATAACAAGAAGATTTATGGACTTCTGGCAGAACCTTCCAGGATTGTTGGACTACAGTAGGGATGAACTACGATGTCTAACAGGCCTTCTTACAGGTCACTGTAATTTGAATCATCATATGCAGAGCCTCGGACTGTCGGAAGACAGTGTGTGTCGCCTCTGTCTGGAAAATGATGAAACAGCAGAGCATATACTTTGCCTGCCCCGCTGGGGACCGAATCAGGTTCTTAGAGTTCGGCAGATCCTTTGGAGGGAAAAGAGGCTCACTCACTTTAGACCTACCTAGTCAGGACGACTTCTAGCCAGATATAAGGATTAAGGAAAATGACCCTCTTTTCCCTCCTTTGGAAAATTATGGTAGGTAATTAAAATATTTTTACTGCATTTTCGCGTTGACCAATAAAATGAATACTTTTTTATAATTCTCAGTATTAAATTTCATAATGGATCTCGACTGAAATTTCTGGCCATTACAATTGATTTTATATTAACCAAAAATTTAGAATCTGAAAAATTTTTCAGAGGTGATTTATTACAAGAAACTTGCAACTACTATTTAGGAAATTTACTTATTTTATAAATATTCCCTTCAAATTAGAGGTCATGACAGCATATTTTCCGTAAAGATCTTTGAATCGAAAAAATTTCGTTTTCACTCCCTTCTAAGTGGGTGTGTACAATACTCATACCAAGTCATTTAATTCATCATCTCTGATAATGTCTACTATAGTCGTAGACGAAATGTCTGACCCTTTAGCCTTGAACAGACAACGTGTTACCTCAGGGCTAGTACTAGAGTGCCACCAAGACTTAGCCAAGGCCTTGGTACATATAAACATTACCCTGAGGTGGATTGAAGGGCACGAGAAAAGGTAATCGCATTGCCGGCCCTTCAGCCAAGGAAGCGACTGGACTAAGAACTTAGGCAACATGTGACCCAATGGGTCACATGTTGCCTAAGTTTTGTGGGCTTACACTCACCCTCTCTTCTCTACAGATACAAAGACTCATGATTTATATAAAGTAACAGCTTATGCTAATAGTCTATTGTTCTATCATATACATTGAATGTTTTCTTATATATGAAACGTGTCGGTACTGTTGGAGTGACATCTGTAAATGATAATATTTGGGAATACTATATCTATATGTTTTGTCGGATTTAGGAACCATCGTATTATTGAATTTCTTCCTGACGTTTCGCCAGTATGCATGGCTAGCTTCTTCAGAGGTCCTGGCCAAATGTCGAGAAGAAATTCTATGATACGACGATAAAGCTTACACAGATATAGTAGACCAATGCCGCGAAAGCAAAACAACCTCTATATCTTTTCGCATTTTTCACGACTGTCATGATATTTCTTGAGTTCATATTTCTTTTAGCAGGTAAGCGGAAGTTTGACGGGGGTCACCAGAACCAGGGGGAGACAAAGCGCCGATACCAGAGCAACTGGGGGAGCCAGCCCCTTACGCAACAGCCGCTGGGGGCAGACATTAATGGTGATCAGCAGACATGGTACCAGGATTCGTATGGCTCCTGGAGTTAAGTGAACAGACATTGCTAGCCCGCAGTGGGACTGAGTGTGAGTGGCCCTGCGTCAAGGAGGGCAATAAACGGGCTAGGCGCACCCTCTAGTAGCTGCTAGTTGTGTGCCAGCCCGGTCAGCCGATGGTGTCCCCAATCCACGTTAACTATTACCTATTCCGCATTCGTTTTTTTTTCTATTCTAATTTTGACTTGTTGTTATTGGTACATTCAAAATTCTTTTGCTGTACGTTTGTTTTTGGAATTTAAATTTGTCAATTAAATTGATTAAGTTATTTACATTACGTTTTAATAAGATGTTGTTTTATTGCCAGAGATTTTTAGGAGAAACAAGTTGAGAGACAATGAAGGAACATTGTTGTACCTTCGGTAGATATAAAAGTTAATTTTCCAAATTGAATGTAACAGTTGTTTTACTAAAGGTGCGAGTCATGTGGAAAGACGTTTCAACACATTTTTGGATTGATTGTGAAGGTACTCTTTGTTGCGTCATCTTGGTTTGGTTGCGACTAAAAATCTTTGTCATTTTGGCACAGTGCGTTCCTTGTTCTGGCGACAACTACAATTAAATCTCGGGGCGCCAATGCCTGTTCGTTGATAGTCTTTTTTATAAAAACAGCTGAGCGGTCTGTTTCCGTTTCACGTTCTATGTTAATTATGTTTTTTTATTATATAAAATGACGAGCTATCTAATAAGTTGATGTGTCACATCACTGCGTCATTTGTTTTTCCTTTAGTTTTTTTTATTAGTTTGGAATTCGTTGATACTGACAAGCATGGGTTTGACACTGAGGTGCGTGATAGTCGACTGTTTGGTAATGTTTTGAACAGCCGTCCATCTCGCTGGGCATTGAGGGACTCACTTGGTTCATGTAGTGTACAGCAGAGGCCTCGGGAGGCAGCAACACTGTGACTTTTGAAGATTTATGACTCTTTTGTGTTTCGGTCGGAGTATTTTTCGAATTTGATATTTGTGATTTTCGAGGTTATGAGTTGTTTGAGATTTCAATTTTTTCCCGTTTCCTAGATTGTTATTTTATGAAGAAAAAATTGAACATTTCAAAGCTGAGAGAATCACCGTGTTGGTTGCGCCTTGTGGTCTGCTGAGAATCTGAAAGATCGTTCCTCATGAACAAGAGTTGAATTTATTATATGTACAATATGATTATATATTTTATTCTTGGTAATGCATTTTTGCATTGTGATGATTGTATTTTAGCAGTAATTTAAGGAGTTTGAAGCATATACTTCTGTTTTCCGGCACAGCCAGTACATTTGTCAAAAATAAACATTTTTTTACAATTGGGATAGGAATGTGAATTAGCAATAGTTCTGGTATTAAATAATCCAAATTTAAAATTATTGAATATCAATTATACAGTAATATTCGATCGTCCAATGCTGTCCAAACAACGGCAACTTCGTAGCTTATAACTTTTTCCATGTGGTTAAATATGAGACGAATTTTCCTTTCTGTAAATTCATTCACATTAGCTCCGAAAAGGATTACAGCTGAGACACTCATTTGCAATCTTGGATTCAGTATTTACCATATATTATTTTTTGTACTCTAATTTAATATTTTGGTTTTTCATCTGTTTTTTTTGCTTTAGCTTTCCTTGGGTTCTCTCCCTTCTCAATACATCTGTAAGAAAGTTCTGTTAATTATATTACTTAATGATTTTTAGTGTGAAGTAGCTAATCTCTCCGTATTTGTACCATTTATGCCTATAGTAACACATCCGCAATTTTAATAAAAAAAACACAAACCATACTACTGTCGAAATATGGTCGATATTCATGGTCTCCACTTGTACTCGGGTTAAAATTCACTGGTATTAGGCGCAAAATTACATCCGTATAAAGAATTCTGGTTGAGCACGGGTGCTGAACATGAATATGACTAGTGAGATGCATTTTTGAAATTCATCTGTATTGTGTTTCATCGATATGATTTGGTCGAAGCACCTTGCCTGCTTCGGACATATTGTTATGTATATCATCTATCGATAATTATGAGAGGACTGATGATTTATATGTCTCAATAAACAGTTGTATGTGTATTACAATTTTACAATCGCAGGTCTTTCAATTCAAACCCTCAGCAACTTCTTTCAGCTTAACCCTTTGTCTTTCACATTTATTCTCACGTTAGTAATAGTGGCTTCAATGTTTTGGTTGGTCTCCAGGTTTTGCCGTTGTGATTGGTTACAATTTCCAAATGTTTCGACTGTAACTACGGCAGTAATCTTCAATGGCGAAGTCGAAGAGATTTATCAACCAGAACTATACTAGATATACAGTCACAAAATAAAAAGGAAAATTGAGGATTTGGAAGAGGGGTGTTTTGGTCTTCTACTTCTTAATTTTATTTTTTTACAAAAAATTTGGGAAACTTCCAAAGAAAGGAAGGAAGCAATCAATTTAAAAAAGATAACTCAATGATAATAATAATATACTTTATTGTCATTAAGAATGAATCTTGTGGACAAAGCTTGTGAAAAATAAATACAAATGTAAATATGGAAATATAAAATGTGAATATAAAAACACCTACAAAAAAGTCAAGTTAGAACATACACTATAGTTCAACGCCGAAATTCTGTATCAACATGATTGTGTACAGACTTGTTTAAAAATATTATCAACATTTATATAATAGAAATATAAACATATACAGTGTGGTCCACTAAGTGTGCAACAAATGGGAAACTTTTTTATTATCGATTTCTCAGAAAATTTTATTCTTGACAAAAGTTGGTGCATGTTCCAAAACTATACCAAGTGTACCTGAAATGGCTTTATGACAAACACCATACAGGATAGGCCAAAAAATATAAAGTTCGTTCAAGAGTAAAGTACCCTTATTTCAAAAAATATAGAAATATGTTGAAGAGAAAAGTTGCTTGAAATTAAAAGTTATGTTCAGATACGAACTCATGGCCTGCTATTCGAATTTTTTTTCTTTTGGAAAATTTTGAATTACCCCCGTATGATACATATTTTTACTATTTTGATTTAATATGTATTTGAAGTAGCCACAATCGAATCAGTTTGGAGTATTTTTTATCAAATTAAAGTGTATTTGTAAAATTTACTTGGATTTGTATTTTTTTTTAGATGACCGTCAACTTCATGTTTGTTGCAACGATATTTAACAGAACTCTAGAATAAAACAAATACTCTTTTTAACGAGGCAAATACTTTACTAAGTATAATGTTCATATGAATAAACTGTCAAAATCTATCGCCGATAGCCATAAACAAAATAGAACCAGTTAGCGATAGTATAGAAAAATACAGTTGGTAACTTAACAGGTGCTAACAATAGAAATTATCGAAGCGTCTCTGTATGTCCACCTTCTCTTTCGATGCATCTAATTGTTCGCTCAGTAAATTCGTTTGATGTAGATCGCAACACATTAGCGGGAATATTTCTGCAATGAACTCGTATTGAAGTTTCAAGCTCATCAACATTATTGAAGGGGCGATCTCTGTAGACTTTTCGTTTTAAGTATCCCCATAAGAAATAATCTAGAGGTGTAAGGTATGGAGAACGAGGAGGCCATCGAGGATCGGTATTTCGTCCTAACCATTTGTTACGAAATGTCCTATTCAGCCACTGAGAAACATTTCTAGTAGAATGGGCAGGATATCCGTCATGTTGGAACTATAACTTTTGCCGTTCTTCTAATACCATATCATCCAAAAACTCTCCTATTTCAGTTTCTAAAAAGTTCAAGTACCTGTCACCATTCAAATTCTCGTGAAAAAAAACTGACCTAGTAATTTATCATTTAATATACCACACCAAACGTATGTTTTCTGATAGTATTGATTTTTGTTGTCAATAATAAAATTTGGGTTGACATCTGACCATCGTCTGCAATTTTGTGACGATAGAACCCCATTTGTTGTAAAAGTAGATTCATCTCCAAACAGAATACATCGATGAAAATCTCGTTGTTCTTCTATTTCACTCTGATTCCACATGGAAAAATGATATCTCAAATCATAGTCTCTTTCTTGAAATGTACAAATGAATGTAGGTTTGTAAGCATGGTACTTGTTTCTTGAGAATACGCTTCACAGAGGTTTTTTTATGCCGGTATAATCACTAATTTCTTGGGTGGACCTTCTAGGATTTTCTACTACTGCTTGAAGTAAGTCAAGCTGGTTTTCTTCTGTCCATACAGGTTTCGTACGCTCCGTATTATGTTTATATTCTAGTGAGCCGGTCTGTTTGAAATTCTTAAAAATTCTACTTACACTTGAATAGCAAATTTGTTTGTCTGGATGCCGCTCGTTGAAAATATTTGCAGCTTCGCGTATTGTTTTATAACCATCACCACAGATTAAAACTAATTCGGCCTTTTCACTTAACGTTAATAAGTAAGTAATCTTTATTATAGGATACATCCTAATCTTACAAGACATAATAACTAATTAACAATTTAAATTTCCACAGTGCCAAAAATATTAATTAAATTCAAATATGTATATATATAATAACAATAATGAAGATAAACTAAAAGATAATAATAAAAAATATACAATTCATAAGACCCAATGTTGAAAACTAATATTGATATAGTAACATACATATACATATTTTCCAACTAACTAACGCTCTAGGTATTCCAATAATTTACTTTTAAACCCTCTTACAGTATTTTCCTCTTTAATGGCATTTGGTAAATTGTTAAATTCCCGTAGCCCCTTGTAGAATAAGTTTTTCGTTCCGCCACCAGTGTGAGTTCTATATATATATGAGAATTATTATAAGATCTTGTCTCATGTTCATGTATTTGATTATTGAAAACCAAAAATTCATTAAAATATGTTGGTTGGAGACTTTTGGTTATTTCAAATATAGAAACCATTGTTAAAAAGAATAATCGATTTGAAATCAACAGCCATTGTAGTATATTTAACATGTGATCAATGGAAGTATAACGACTGCATCTCAATATAATTCTCATGCCCTTATTTTGGAGTTTTTGAAGTTGGGAAAGCCTATTTTGGTTTATTAAATGCATTAAAGTTGGACAGTACTCAAAATGAGGTTTAATTATACAATTATATGTTAATATTCTGGAGTTAATAGTCAAATTATTTGCTATCCTAGAAAAAAAATATAATTTTTTTGAATTTTTTTTATAACGTATTCAGCATGACTGTTCAAACTCAAAGTGTTGTCTACAATAACTCCCAGATACTTTATTTCAGACACATATTCCAAGGTAGTGGCGAGGCATTTTTAATTGAGGACAAATACGAAAACGTTTAACAGGCAAGTTTTAAGAAGCCAAACTATCAAACTACAGTATTGTTTTAGGGCGTATGTGTTTTTTGTTCATGGCTATCCACGATAGATTTTGGATTGTTTTTTAATATCTGTTCTAGTTGAGGCATTGTTGTCAGAATAAAAGAAATTGTATACTTTTATTGACAGTTCATTCATATGAACATTATACTTAGTAAAGTATTTGCCTCGTTAAAAAGAGTATTTGTTTTATTCTAGAGTTCTGTTAAATATCGTTGCAACAAACATGAAGTTGACGGTTACCTAAAAAAATACAAACTCAAGTAAATTTTACAAATACACTTTAATTTGATAAAAAATACTCCAAACTGATATGATTGTGGCTACTTCAAATACATATTGAATCAAAATAGTAAAAATATGCATCATACGGGGGTAATTCAAAATTTTTGTCAAAAGAAAAAAAAATTCGAATAGCAGGTCATGACTTCGTATCTGAACATAACTTTTAATTCTAAGCAATTTTTCTCTTCAACATAATTCTATATTTTTTGAAATAAGGGTACTTTACTCTTGAACGAACTTTATATTTTTTGGCTTATCCTCTATGGTGTTTGTCATAAAGCCATTTCAGGTACACTTGGTATAGTTTTGGAATATGCACCAACTTTTGTCAAGAATAAAATTTTCTGAGAAATCGATAATAAAAGTTTCCCATTTGTTGCAGACTTTTAGTGGACCACACTGTATACTTATAAATAATATTACATAACTAAACACACCCATTGCACCAGACAATCAAACATTTATATCCAAACAAGAATAGAAACAAAAATCTGATATAACCTAAATTCAAATATGCACATTTTGTCACGTAAATTTGTCATTATAGTACTCTTGCAAATTATAATAGGGTCTATCAGCTAAAAATGTTTTTACTCATATTCTAAACATTTTGTTGGTCAAATTTGCCTGTCTCATATCTGAGGGCAAGTGATTAAACATCTTGATCCCATTGTAATAAATAGAATTCCTGAATTCTTTAAAAGAATTGGCAATTTCAACGCCGTGGAACGGGTGCTATAAAAATGTCATGAAGCCTCAAATAGGGAGATATTTTTGTAAATGAGGCAAACCGATTCCAAAATGAACAAAGTAATCACTGTTAAAATCTTTTGCTCAACGAATTTGTCTCTGCGCGAATCACGAAGTTTAATCTTACACATATATCTGATAGCCCGTTTCTGCAGTACTAATACAGACAGAAGTGCTGATGAATTGCATACTCCCCAAAACAGTATTCCATAACGTAGGTGGGATTCAACGAGGGCGTAATACACCGTTCTGGCAGTTTTGATTCCCAAATTTATTGAAGTCACTCTTACTGCACAACATCCAGAACAAATTTTACTTTTGAGTTGTTTGATATGTTCAATAAATTTGATCTTATTGTCAATGTGAATACCTACAAATTTAGATTGGTTCTCGTTCTTGATCACTAATTGTCATCAAGAGCACATCTGAGAGATAAAATGTTTGTTTTAGTTATATTGAAGGATAGCAAATTAGCATCACACCACTCCTTGATTTTTTTCATATCAGTATATGTTGCATTGTGTAAATCATTTGAGTTTTTGTTGTTCCACAACATCGTCGTGTCATCAGCGAAAAGAGAGAAATTTCCAGAAATGCTCAAATTTGCAACGTCATTGACATATAATAAGAATAAGATGGGTCCTAAAATTGATCCCTGTGGAACACCACACATTTCCTTTTTTTTTTCTGAAAGTCCTGTTGTTCTTACCATTTGATTCCTTCCTGAAAGGTAAGATGTGTGAATGATGCAAAGAAGTAACTTTCAGATACAAACTAGAAAAAAGCGTCCTCTCGAAACTTTCCCAAAAATTAATCTCCTGAAAATGTATTTCTTTCAATTGAAACAAAATTGAAAATATATTTGAAACTTTAATCTCTACTGGTGGAATAAAAATAGGCGATCTTCAACTCGAAGCTTCTTCTAACACTTTACCTAGTTTATATTATAAAGAAGCAATAACTTCAATGGTTCTGATTCAAAAATAATTCACCAATAATATTATGAATGTAGCTGAGAATCGGTGCAGCAGCAGTATCCTATGTTTTTCCTATGAGAATTTATTTAGTGGAAAGTTCTGCTACATGCTTTAAATTGGAATTAATATGCACATACAATATAGAATAGAATAGAATATTTTTATTTCATCACATTAACTACAAAATGTACAATAGTGACAAATCAAACTGACAAACAAGAATAACAACAATTGAACAATAGTTGTGGTTATACACACTGATTACATCTAAAATAGTTATTTTTGGAAATAAAAACATTTAACATATTAAAAGATTAATGTCTCACAATTCAAATATTCGTCGATGGAATAGAAACAGTGCCTTAATAGTAAGTGCTTAACTGTAGCCTTGAAATGGTTATAACTCAGACCGGTAATGTCTGTTGGTATTTTATTGTATAAATTACTAGTACTATGTTGCTGTATCGCTGCTGTTCCTATGTTTTGACAGAATCAGAATCAACGAACTTAGGCGTGCGCAGCGTTATAGAACAGTGCTTTAAAAAAATTGTTCTACATCGCCATCTAATGGCGAGTTACAGAAAAATTGATGGCCTAAAAACCCCTATGAAAAATTACTTATACATGTCAAGTTTCATCACAATCGGTTGAGCGATGTAGAAGTTTATCACTTACCAACCAACCAAAACCAACCAACCAACAAACAAACATCCATTTTTATATATTAGATAAATGTAAGTTGAGTGAATTTCGAGCTGATAGATCCAGTCTAAAAAATTGAGGCCTCAGGTGTGCACCTCTTTGAGTAGGGTAATTATGAAAGTCAGCATTTGTAAGGTACTTAGTATTATTTTTGTGAATCTCTAAAATGTTATAGAGTATGAAAATACATGGCAAGAGTAGAATTTTGAATTTTTGAAATAAAGGACGACAGTGATCTCTGTAAGGAACATTGGCTATGATCCGGATTTCTTTTTTTGCATATGAAAGGCTTCAATTGCATGTGAATACTAACCCCATAAAAGTATGCCATGTGTTAGATGGCTGTTAAAAAAGAGAAATGTATATCTGTAATACCATACTTTGACTAAGGGACATTTTCAGCTGTCTTAGAAGGAACAGTTGTGTAGAAAGTTTTTTGTACAGACCAGCAACATGTGCTTACCAATTTAACATGTCATCAGTTTTAAACCCCAATAAATCTACATGTTGCTCCTTCGTTAGTTGTCTATTTAATGATGTTATATTTTTTTGTGTCTTATTCTTGTTTAGTAAACCAAGTTTCAGCATCATTATGTGTTCTAGAATATAGGTTCATTATATCGTTAACATTTGAGTCTGCTTCTACGGTTGATACATCATCTGCATAGCAAAAAGATAAGCTTTAGGAGTAAGAAATTAAAAATATCATTAGTATATACCGCAAAAAGAGTTGGTCCCAGTATGGACCCTTGTGATACACCGTGCAAAATGGATCTACATGTGCTAGAATTTCCAGATGTATAAACAATTTGTTTTCTCCCACATAAGAAGGTTTTCATTAGCTTTAAAGCTCTGCCACGTATTCCGTAATATTCCAATTTACCTAATAGGAGCTAATAGGAGTAGAGCCTAAATCCAAATTGATTTAGCTCCTGCCATACAAGTTGTTTTTGTAAATTTTGGGCGTGAAGAGTGTGGCCGCGAAGTTTATTCCAAAGTTGATGAATTTTGACCAAAATTGCTGAAATTTTACCAAAAAAACCGTCTCATGAGAATTGCTCAGGAACTGTTGGAAGTCAACGGCGATCCAGATTTGCTTGAAATGGTCATAACTGGTGACGAATCATGGGTAAATGGTTATGAAATCGAAATCAAAGTACAATCATCGGAAAAGAAGAATCCAGGAGAGATAAGACAAAAACAAACAAGCCAAGTTCGATCAAATGTCAAGGTTTTGCTTACTGTTTTCGTTGATTACTGGGGCGTAGTGCATCAGGAGTTCTCGCTACATAGTCGTATAGTCAATAAGGATAGTTATCTTGAAGTTATGTGCCCCTTGCGGGAAGAACAGCATTTCTGTTCTGGTGAGAAAAATTATTTTCATTAGATTAACTTCCATATGAATATTGCATTACAGGAAAATAACTTTTTCGTACTCAGTTATTACTAAAAACATTGTTATAGCATTGAAACAGATATCATGCACAGGATTGCTACACAACATAATATTCAGAAGGTCATTGATATAACCTTTCATTTATATTGAAATCTATCATCATCAAACGTGTATTTCTCGAAGTTTCGGGTCACTTTTGCCTTCAGTTCCTCAAACATGCGAATATTGAAAACAAACGCATTCCTTGCTCTCTTCCTCTCTAGGGAAGTTCACACATTTTTCGTATAAAGATAGTGTAGGTTTTTGATATAACTCGAAATTTTCCGATTAAGTGTTCCAGAAAAACATTTCTATTAAAATATAATGAATACATAATACATTACAATGTAGCATGCATAATTAATTTTTGGTGGGATTTGAATATTGATTATTTGATGAACTGTACTTCGTGAAATTCCATGAGGGTTAATACAACAATATTGAATATTTCGTCAACAGAAAAAGCACATTTGTTCATTCTTTTGACTGATGAGAAAGCCGAAGTATCCATCTTGATTCACACACTAAGTATAATTTATAGTATATACGAAGTCAATTCGACTGGCATAAAAATTAAATAGTTACCGAACGTCGGCAGATTCTTTGTTTGGCATGGGCGGCGTGGTGTACTTTTTACCAAATATAATTTTATTTTTCATAAACCTACACGGATTTTTTTCATTAGTAGTTAAGAGTAACGTCTTTTATTTATTTGTTCGGATTGACTTCCTTTAGGCTAAACTAATAATACTGATGAAGAGGCTACAGGTGAAGCACTATTAGATCAGATCGAATCATGACGTCATCCTATTTTTGAAGGTTATCGCGGCGCCCCGAACGTAAAGACTAGGTACACTAGATATTTAATTAATAAAAGTAGGTAGGTGGCTGTCTGAACGGATTGCATTTTGCAATTAGCGATATTATCATATTATCAGAGAACTCTCAGTTATCTATGTTGTAAAACGTTGTACCTTGAGACTCACCCGTGGCCCACGGCGCACCAGGGCGCCGCGGCGCACACTTTGAGAAACACTGGCGTATACGTACAATTATAGAAAATCTTTCGAGGCTTGTTATATCAAATCATACAACAACATTGAATGTTTGAAACGAACAGTACATTTTTCCCTCTTTAACCGACTCAGTTATGTACAACTGTGGAACTGCTACTCGAAAATTATTTATTACTACGCTGCTTAAGGAAATAGACTATATGCACAGCGGGATCCCCATATTTTATTAATTTTCAGTAGCAGTGCAGCACATAAGATAATTAGTAGATGATGTCGGCCTTTACAATTAATCTGGTTTGAAAAAATTATGTAAATTTTGAAAACTCGACAATTGAAGTATTTTTTGAATAATTCACGAGATTCTGTAGAACAAAATAGTAGATAATCATACCGCCATCAATTGATACAGTGAATTGCATCTTTTGAACGGAACAAAAAAATCAAGGTCAGACAAAATTTACGTAGAAATTTTGGCTTTTTGTAAAGAAAAAAATTTCGCATCACTCTTTACCGAGAGGATGGTTCCAATTTTTTTTTTCAAATGGAAATTGTAATACCTCTTTTGATTGGTATTTGAATTTCCATTCCAACATTTTTTATTTCGGAAATGGGGGCATCCCTTGCCAAGTGATTAGCGGTTTTATATTTGTTTTGAAAAGCTGCAAACAAAACAAAAATAATATCAGAATTGGAAAAAAATGTATTGAAACTGGCTCCAGTTTTTTACAATTCATCTCCTACTTTCTGGAATGTTCCTAGGATAATTTCGTTGCAAGCACCTTTTTTTCTATCCATCTGAAGTCGAAAGTTTACGCTACTTAACCTAGATATCTAGAAGAGAATTGTTTGAGAATTCACTGGGCAGGAGATTGTAGAATTTAGTTTAGCATAGTTTTAATTTGAGTTTTTTGATACGTTGCGATTTGAATACAGGTGCCTTGAGGTATTAAAGGACGTTTGGACCAACGTCCGAGTTAAGTAAAGCTCAATTCAGAATGAAAGCACAATTCTTCATATCAGTTTTAGAAGGCAGAACGTCACCATTAATATGAATTTGAGAAACATTGTTAGTAAAATCTCGGTCCAAATATCGTTACTGCTGACTTTTCGGAGTTTGACTTTAATTAATGTGCTAATGAAATATCAAAGATGGTCTGTAGATCACGATTGATGAGATTTTGAGCAGAATCAAGGTCAAGAAACTGACAAGAGGAGTAAAGTTGAGTATCATCTGCGTAATGATGAATGTTACATTTTTCTACCGACTGGTGGAAGTCACAAATATACAAACTGAATAGTGAAGGTCCAAGGATGGATCCTTAAGGGACCCATTTGATTACGGGTAGGGTCCCTGAGCTGATACCATCCATTACAACTCTTTGAGGTGATAATTTTAAACCCGAAGCAACGCATCTACACGAAAAAACTGAAGAAGCTGAGTTTATCGCACAATATGTCAAAGTCAAGAGTGTCGAATGCTTAACTGTAATCCGGAAGGACAGCCTTGGAGAGGTCATCGGTGATGGAAAGCAAAGCTGTGTTTGTGCTGTGTCGAGGTCTGAAACCGGAGTGTACGTATTCATTTATGAAGTTGCAAATTTGCTCCTTTCATGATCATCTCAACTACTTTCGAGAGACAATGTATGATGGTGATAGACCTCAGGTCAGTGGGATCTCGTGGGAAGTTATTCAGCCACACCGTTCTTTCAGCAACTTGGAAAAACACTCTTAGTTATAATGGCATTGAGATACGTTAAAGGATCCACGGATTGAAATCTCTGAATGATCGTAGATCTGGCTATTCTTTATGCATTTTTATCTCGAAACTACAGTCAACAAGATGATGATCAGAAAACGAAGAACAGTCTACCGAAACTGATTTCAAGTTATGGGAACATCAAGAAGAGAACTTGTAGTTGCACTCTACCAAATAGTTTCATCTTGTTTTCGGTCATTTCTCCTCCACGTACTCGTATTGTGGGTAAAGCATAGAAATGGTTTGCAAATTTTCTAAATAATAGAAAACAATAGTTGCTTCTGAATAACATAGAATCCGACGAAATAGAAAATAAATTTGGGGTGCCACAAGGTAGTATTCTCAGCCTTTTACTCTTCCATATTCATATAGATGATATAGTAGGAGAAGCTGGAATGTGTGAAATCCACTTATTTGCAGACGACACCCTCATCTATTTTTCTTCCACAGACCATGGAATTTTGACGGAAACGATTAACTCTACAATAAATTGTATTCATAAATGGTGTTGCAGTAATTCACTTGAAATAAATGAAAATAAAACAAAATGTATGCTCATTGCAAGAGAAAACCAGATTAAACCACTGCCAAGCCAGAATTTGGAAATCAAACTATGCGGGAACCCAATTGAACAAGTGAAAAAATCAAATACTTGGGCATTATAGTTGACTATGGACTAACGTTTAAAGAACATGCAAACTATATATTAAAAACTATTTCTTTTAAAGTAAACTTTTTATTCAGATGTTTAAGATACCTTAATGCATGGACAAAGAACGGTGATATACAATAGTATTATACTTCCCCATTTGAACTATTGCTCCACTATTTTATACCTACTGAACCAAAACCAAATTAACAGGTTCCAAAAACTACAAAACCGATCGATGCATATCATTTTGTCATGTAGCAGACGCACTCCCTTAAAAACCATGTTGGACAGTTTAAGATGGTTAGCAATTGAAGATTATCTGTTATACCAGACACTTATTTTCATTTTCAAAATCAAAACAGGACGGGCACCTAAGTACTTAATTGATAAAATAATGATGGAAAAACGTAATGACTTGACGTTTATTTTATAAACACACAGTATCTATATTTGTTGTGAGACATAAACTTCTAGTTTAAAAACCTTTTTATATATATTTAACTTTTTCTATATGACGACATTAATTTTATTTCTTATATTTTTTATGTATTCGTAAGATTTTATGCTAATATATTTGAAACGAGATGTAAATTAGTAATTGACAATTTTGTATGTATGTGTTTATATGTATGTATATATATATTTTACTGCTTTATGACAATCTACAAGTGACAACAAATCAATTTTATTTTTAGATTTTATTGATTTCATTTAAAATTGTTACTCACTGAACTGTATTATCAGTCTTTGACTAAATAAAGGATTTATATATATAAATAACGGCGGGTTCGATCCATCGCGGGAAATCTGTTCCCTCCAAAAAATCAAACCGCCACCAGGCAGCGCGGACCTGCGCAGTGGCCCTTCTGCGGGCTGGAAGTCGCCCCGCGAGGCGCAGACGCCGCCCTGACCTGGCAACTGGACCGCTCCCATTCTGGCGGCGCGCGTTAGGTCGGCTGCATGTACGGCAAGAGCTGGTGGCGGCCGCTAAGCGATGTTTCGTATAGGGGCGGGGCGGACGGAAGACCGTCGACTGTCCTGACGCCAACTTGGATCGTGTACAGTGATGTGTGCACCTTTTTTAGTGACTAGACCAAAAGAGTTCCATGCCACTCGCCGATTGTTGTGTCCAGGGGATAAGATGGCTGCCGCTCCTCGGATGGTTTTCGCTCCGTCTCTTCTCCAAGGGTACGTTATTTGCTGATTAGCACGCCCTCGCCACCCGGGGGAGGCTTTGCGCTGCTTTCCCCGCTCACGATCAGGCTGCCCGATGCAGATGACACTCTTGAAATGCTCGCCACTTTCACACCAACACTATCAAAACAAGTTTCAATATTTGCTTGCGTACACGCTCTTTATCATTTTCCATCCCATATTTTACCGCATTATAGGTAGACAAACATTTTATTAAAACCGTTTCTAGAGGGTGTATTGGAAAGGTGAATAAGGGGCGTGGTATAGGTCCTTTTAGATAGGAGTCCTTACTGACCGAGTTTAAGTTCAAGCAAGAAAAAGCGAAGTTTCAATATCATTGTAAGCAAAATGCCAGTTTCTTCAAATATCCACTTGGATCAACATTGGTATTTTTCTGAAACAAAAACAGACTGAACCCATTTTTGAATAAATTCCTACAATTTTATCGAACTTGTTATAATGGAGCTTTTACTATGCTTTTTCACCAACTTTAGAATC
This sequence comes from Leptinotarsa decemlineata, assembly GCF_025532065.1. Lineage (NCBI taxonomy): Eukaryota > Metazoa > Arthropoda > Insecta > Coleoptera > Chrysomelidae > Leptinotarsa > Leptinotarsa decemlineata. Next base: position 9,064,083 of record NW_027412690.1, read on the forward strand.
TTTTGGTGCAGTTTTCTGAATGAATAATGTTTTGTTTATACCATTTTTTGACCGTTTTTGTTTGTTTGTTATCCAAACTTATACCGGTCTGCTGAACGGGATTGTAATTCAATATTTCGAAAAAAATCATACCAAGTACTTTCTCAAGAACCCATTTCAGAAGAAAATGTTACAGGTTTATTGAAATCGTTTGAATTGGTCTTTTTTTGCTTTTTCACCAACTACAGTGAATTTTGGTACCGTTTTTGAAATAATTAACGAATGCTTTGTTCGAAACATTTTTCGAAAATTATTTTTTGTTTGTGATCAAAACTTAGCCACTTTGCTGGATAAAGTTGTAATTCAAGATTCCGAAAAAAGTCATACCAAATCTTGCCTTATGAACCCATTTTCGAAGAAATAATTACAATTTTAATAATATCGTTTTAGTTGGGCTTTTATTTTGATTTTTTACCATCTCCAGAGAATTTTGGTACCGTTTTACGAGTGACTAACATATGCTTTGTTTGTAACAGTTTTTGTTTGTTTGTAATGCAAAACTTATGCCATTTTGCTGGACAAAGTTGTAATTCAAGATTCCGAAAAAAATTCATAACAAATTTTGCCTTATGAGCCCATTTTCGAAGAACTTCTTACAATTTCTAGTTTTTTTATAATCCAAACTTATGCCACTTTGCTGAATGAAGTTGTAATTCGAAATTCCAAAAAAAATATACTGAACCCTGTCTTATAACCAATTTTCAAAGAAATTGTTACAATTTTATTAAAATCGTTTTAGTAGGGTTTTTATTATCGTTTTTTACGAGGGTTACCTTTTATATTTCGGGATTAGAAAACAAATATTAATAATCGAAAATCACTTTATTGTTTTTCAAAATATTCCCCATAAAGATCTATACACTTTTGCATGCGTTTGAACCAATTGTCGAAGCACTTTTGCCACTCTGATTGAGGTATCTCCAAAACATGAATTCTGAATGCAGCAACCGCTTCTTCAGGTGTCGAAAAACGTTGAACTCTCAGTTTGTTTTTTACGGGAATGAAAAAAAGTCATTCGGTGCCAAGTCAGGACTATACGGCGGATGACTCATGACAATGTTTTGGGTGCTTAAAAATGCAGTTGTTTAAGCCGATGTGTGAGAGCTCGCATTGTCGTGGTGAAGACTGATCCGTCTTCGGTGGTTGGTTTTCCTGATTTCTTGGAAGACACCTGGCAAACAAATGGTTGTGTGCCACTCAGAATTGACTGTTGTGCATTTGCTTGGAAGTGCTTCGTGCGCCAACAACTTTTGTTGGACGTGGCTCATCTTGAAACACCAATACAGTCGACTGCTGTTTATTTTCGGGCTCATACGCGTAAATCCACGATTCATCACCTGTCACGATGTCATAGACTGGTTTCGAAGCACCGCGATCGAATTTTTTGAGCATTTCCTTCGACCAATCGACACGAACCTTTTTTTTGAGCGATTGACAAATTGTGTGGAATCCAACGCGAACAAATTTTTTGACAGTCAAATGTTTATGCAATACTGAATGTATGCTGGTCCCACTAATGTATAAGGTTGTCTCATCTCACGATAGGTCACATGACGATCTATCAATATCATTTCGAGCACAGCATCAATGGTTTTCGGAACAACAACTGATTTTGGACGATCTTCATGAAATTCGTCTTGGAGTGAATTACGACCACGATTGAATTCATCGATAAACACTGGTCCTTGAAGAAGCTTCATCGCCAAAAATTGAATTAAGTTCATCCATGCACTGTTGCTGAGTTAATCCACGTCTAAAGTTGTAAAAAATGATCGCACGAAAATGTTCGCGATTTGATTCCATTTTTGGGCCGAGATGAATCTTTTAAGTTACTGTAAACAAGCCAAATAGCGCGCGTATGTCAAAACTTTCTGAGCTCAAAAATGTCCAACTTTACGATAGAGCTGTAAGTTGCCAGATTGCAACACTAGGGTTGCCAAATCCCGAAATATAAAAGGCAACCCTCTTACTAACCCCAGAAACTTTTGGTACCGTTTTTTAAATGAATAACAAATGCTTTGTTCCTAACATTTTGTAACAGTTCTTGATTGTTTGTAATTCATACTTATGCCACTATGCTGTGATTAAAGATTCCGAAAATAATCATACCGAATCCTTTCTTGTGGACCCATTTTTGCAAAAATTGTTAATTTTTTGAAATTGCTTCATTTGGGCTTTTATTCTGCCTTTTCACCAGCTACAGAAACTTTTGGTCTTGTTTTTTATACGACATTTGTTCAAAACATTTTCTGGTACTACTTGTAATCCAAAAAAAATCATACCATGTCCTTTTTTAAGAACCCATTTTAGAAGAAAATGTTATAAGTTTATTGAAATTGTTTCAGTTGGTCTTTCATTTTACTTTTTCATCAATTGCTGCTGATGCAGCAGCATCGACATTTTTTTATGATGCACTGTTTGGAGCCTTTGGAACCTGGAGCTTTTTTCCAACACCACATCGTTATTTTTAACACCTCGACACGTGTTTCGAACACCAAGTGATCATCTTCAAAAAGGAAGATTAAAACTAGATACTAATATTAAATATAATAAACTATATTTATGATATATAGGTATCCCATACAGGTAAACCATCCAGGCGTACCAGCCAAACAGGTATACTAACCTAAATCAATTTTACAATTTTGCCTTATCTATTATTTTACAATATATGTTTATATATAACAATTTTAAGCTATATAAAAATTAATTTCACAATATTGCCTATCCAAATTTATTTTCGCAATGTGTCCTTATGTAGTAATCAGTAAACCCTATAACATTATTTTATTTTAACAAGCTATATAGTATGTTCTTTGGTATCATCGTTATTCATTTTATTGTGTTTACTTATTTCTACACTCTCATAGGTATCTAGTTGCTTGTTGTTGTTAACTTGTCTAATCTTAATGAACTGAAGTCTATGGAATGGTTTTGTTGCAAAATATGATTTGCGACTGCTGATTTTTCAGGTCTTCCATATTTTAAGTGTGCTATGTGTTCCTTATATCTTACTTCAATAGATCTTTTTGTCTGTTTATAATATTTTGCATCGCAGTCCTTACATTCAATTTCGTGAATTCCAGGCTTTTCCGAATTCTCGACTTTGTCTTTTGGACTTCTCAAAAGACTCTGTAGTGTATGACTTGTTTTAACCACCTTCATACCTAGTTCCTTGAAAATCTTTCCAACGTTCCTCGTATATTGGTGGTATGGAACTGAGATATATTTATCTTGGTTTTTGACCTTTCTGAAAGTTGAGATTTCGTTCATTCTTAACCTAAACTTCTTCTTCCTTTTTATGTCATATACAATATCCCTCGAGAAACCGTTAGTAGCTGCTATTTCCTGTATTGTACGTCTTTCTTTTGTTAACCTATCATGTTTTAGAGGGAAAGTCAAAAGACGATGCACTGTATGGGTGGTACGCCTGGATGGTTTACCTGTATGGGATACCTATATAGCATAAATAGGGTTAGCTCGCATTAGTTTCTAGTTTTAATCTTCCTCTTTGAACTTGTGATGTACTGTTTGGAACATTTGGTGTAGTAATGAATATTACTGGAGTTTTTTCCCAACACCAAATCGTTATTTTTACAACTCGACACGTGTTTCGAACACCAAGTGATCATCTTCAAGAGGAAGGTAAAACAGTTTTATCTTCCTCTTGAAGATGATCACTTGGTGATCGAAACACGTGTCGAGGTGTAAAAATAACGATTTGGTGTTGGGAAAAAACTCCAGTAATATTCCTCTTTGAAGATGATCACGTGATGATCGAAACACGTGTCGAGGTGTTAAAAATAACGGTTTGGTGTTGGGAAAAACCTCCAGTAATATTCATCGACATTTTGTCGATTTTCTCACAATAGGAATTTGCTGTGATGATTTGTCCCGGTTGCAGAAATATATAGTAAATAAACACCAGCACCTTGTTACCTTGGTCTTTTTTTGGTGAGTTTTCGCCTTTGAGATGTGCCTCGAAGCGTGACAATTTTTGTCGTTAGTTCAAACCATGGGGCCCCTATTTTTCGAGCTTTTTGACCGTTCCAATACGTTTGAAACCATCGAAAACCGCATGGGAGCTGATGCCCAGTTCTTCTCCCATAACATGTACCGTTTGTGATGGATCAGTCTCCACCAGGGTCCTCAAAGCCTTGTCCTTATCGACCATGGGGCTCATCTTCGAGGCTAAAATCTCCGGAACGAAATTTTGCAAACCGACGTCAAACATTGACACTATCAAATATCTGGTTAATTTTTCGGGCCGTTTAGGCAGCGCTTTGGTTCAATTCGAGTTCGTAGAGAGATAATGGCCGAAAGTTGCTTAGTAAAAAGCTGAAAGGTGGCTACAAAAACACATGACATTATAACCGACAAAAATTTTGAAATTACCTAACACAATGCACAATGTAACACTGTAATTATTCCACCTCACTTGAAAGTTTGTTTGGAAAAATTATTTCGAAAACTTAATAATCACGACAATGTCACTGTCTCAAATTGAAGCCCAAAATCACTTATGAAGGGTCCTCCCAGACATCACTTCCTTCTCTCTTCGGGACTCAATTCACCGATGATACTAAACATTCAATTTCCTCCGAAGTATCCATAGCAGTCTGCCTGTAAATAACCTGCTCCTATTGATAGCCTCGCTTGAAGAGAATCGATATAAAATTTTAATTGGTTTCCAGTTTAATTGTAATTGGAGGATCTATCTTGAAGTTCCAACCATCCAACTTTAATCTCGGTATTTTTGTGGTGACTGACAAAAGGGTTGATCCGATTTTAATTTGCCTGTCGGTATGTTACGGAAATGGATTTTTTTCCTTTTTGCTTTTTCTTGATAGGCCCCCATTCGTGTTTTATTGTCGTTGAGTCAGTAGGTCAGAAGAGCCCGGGAAATTAATTCCACTGGAATGATTGTGGTTGTTTACGAATTGATTCAATACTGAGATTATTTTTGGAAACATTTTTTGTAGGTAATTCAATTGAGGTATGTTATTAGCGATGTCAAATTTGATTTAGTTCATGCAGAGACTTGTTTTTTGGATTGATTACAGAACCATATTTCGCATTAAACATAAAAACAAAAAAGAATTGACTACTTATCACCATAAATATGCTACACGTCGAAATAATAGTATCGTCATACCATTAATGCTCAAATCAGTTGGGCAGAAATCCTTCCGGTATTTAGGACCAAAACTCTACAGTTTTCTTATGTTTGTAAGTTCGTTTGGTTTTTATACAAACAGCTTCACAAATTCAACAACATCCAACTCAACAATTACCGACTCAACATCCAACGACACCTTTTACAACTAACGTTATACCTTACATTCCAAGACTATCTGAAAAAATAAGACGAATTGGAAATAGATATGATGTTAGAACTACTTTCAGAACAAAAAATACACTGAGATCTATACTCACACATACAAAACCCAACGACACTGAAGAAAAAACAAAAAATTGTATTTATAAAATACCTTGTTCTTGTGGTAAAAGTTACATTGGTGAAACCTCAAGACCATTGAAAGTGCGTGAGAATGAACATCGAGATTATATAAAAAATAGACAATTGACAGGATCAAAATTATCAGAACACATTTTAAAATCAGACGGTGAACATCGGGTGGAATGGAATAGGACAAGAAAGATTACCAATGAGCCTCATTCTAAGAGACGTAAGCTAAAAAAATCAGCGTATATTCTCATGTCTGGAGAGAATTGTATCTCGAATAGCTCCTTAGAAATAGACCGTACTTGGCTACCCATCTTGAAGAAAACTTTGGATAGTGGTGAAATGGCAACAAACTGATATCGGAGAGTACCTTGTATTACATCGAATATTTCAGTTGTCAATCAACAACATTAACATAATTTCATATTTCAAAACTTCTTTGACATCTGTCGAAGAAGTAAAGAAATAAGCTCTCTAAAAAAGGAATAACTGCGTATATATTCGAATTTTTATCCATTTCTGAAGACGGAGGCAGATTTTGGCCTCCGAAACGTAAAAGATAAGTATAATTTCTTAATAATTTTTTTGATAGGCATAATTGTGAAATACGACAAGTTACTGATAAATAGAAGATTTTTCTTTGTGAAAAATACTTTGATTTTTACGCAGTAACTTATCGGGGTAAACTAAAAAGTTTGCCCTTCTACACTTGTATAAAGTTCTCCATTATAATTTTTATATTTTTTCAGATTGTGGAAGGTAACAATTACCCAAAAAAAGGTCGATAAAAAACTGATTTTTTCCTCCACGAAAAATGACTTTCGTTGAATATCTGTTTTTCCTTTTTCATAAACCATACCTCACGATTTGATCTGTAGTTTATGAAATTACTATGGATCTTTATCAAGTAACGGCCGAATCAATCAGAAAAAAATCTGTTTTTTTATTCCATTACCAATGATTTTTGTAAGATTGAATGTTGTAAACAGAAAAGCCTCTCTAAGGCAATCATGAATTTCTATATACAACGAATTTTACCTCAAAGTTAGAGATCAAATAGGAATGTTGCTGCAGTTTATAGGTGTATAAACTGGATACATATCCTCTCTTGAGAGGATATGTATTTTCATAGATCGCCAGGCGACAGTGAGAAATCAGAGGTAAAAAAGGGGGGATCGAATCTATATATGACCCCTGAATCTTCTGTAAATATCATACTCTTTTATCTGTTCTGTTTTCTGTTTTTCCGGTAATCAGCTGTCGCCCCCATACGAACGACAACTCTCAGAAGTTGAGAAACTTGTGCGAGCTAAGAACTAACGAGGTCTTACCTTTTAACGTGTGATTCCTAACACGGATCAGGAAATAGTTCAATAAGAAGCAAAACGAGTGATGGGAAAATATATCAGGAACACACACGAGAAAACCTTCGGAAAGGGACTGTCCAAGAAAAAAATGAGGAACTGTTTCAGATATATTCACTAGTTGTCTATTTAGAAGACACCTGAAGACAGGAGACGAGAAATTTTTGAATGATCTAAATTATGTCGAGAACCAGAAGAAATTGACAAACATCCATCAAAAGATTTGTGAAAAAATAGGAAAGGAAATAGGAATTTTGGAATGAGTGTGAGATGGAAAAAAATGAGCACCTGAGACTATCGAATTTTCTGGAGACTGGCAAGAATTGGACTAGTTAGAGGATTCTCAATGAGCTATATGTTGTTGGTATCTAAAGGGAGTTGGTAATCATCGACTTATAGTGTTCGCCGTTGACAGTGATGGCCTGGCCAACGTCGTTCTCAAAGAAATATGAACCAATGACACCGCCAGCTGGAAATACACACCAAACAGTGACTTTTTCTGGATTCATGTGAATTAGTATCGTTCCAAATTCGACAATTTTGTTCGTTCACGTACCTATTCTTCTAGAAATGGGCGTTATCGCTGAAGATGATTTTTTGATGTTAGTTGTCAACTGTTCCAAAGCCCATTCAGCGAACAGTCGGTTATCTTCAGTTCCTCGGTCAGTTGAATTCTGTATGGGTGCAGGCTCAAGTCATGACGCAACATTCGGCCAAGTTGTGGTCTGCGAAAGGCCGAGTTCTTGTGAGTGACGCGAAATCGACTGGCAAGGATTCTCCTGCACACACTCACAGACAGCGGTGATGTTTTCGGAAGATCCTGCGTTCCGTCACGGTACGTTGCCCGAAGAGGACACCCATTTTATTATTTTCACGTGTTGTTGAATGCTATATCCGTCCATAGTGATTTGGCAAAATAGACTGAATAAATGACAACTAATTTGACAAATGTAGTTTCAACAAGAGGACCGTTATCAATTGTCAAAGTTCGGAAGCCCTGTTGGGGTACCCTATACGCCATTTGGAAAATCCGTACTTTTCATAAATCAACAGTGAAATAGAAGTCTGGCAGGATTTTTTTCAAAAAATCAATCTATTTTCAACTTCTTTCTTCTCGAGACACTTACCAATAATAATAATAATAATAATCTTTATTCAATCCTTACAAATCAGATACAGCATAATAAAGGATACGTCACAAATAAAAAACCATGTGATTATAGACAAATTTACAATTAACAATATTAAAATATCACAATTTAATAGATTTGTTCACATATACATGAAAACATGTATAACATTTATATTCATACATATGAGCAATCACATTTTCATTTTGCATCAAGAAATTTTTTTATACTGTAGTAACATTTGTCTTGAAAATATACTTTCAATTTTGATTTGAATGAATTTTTATTTACCTCTTTATGAGGGGCTTTTTTCATAGAATGCTGAGCTGTGTGCAGGAATTCTGATGAGGTCTCAGTTTCTAGTTGGGTAACCATGGCAATGAGAAACTGTTTGATACATCTCAACATGTTGCATAAATAACATTATACATTTGAAAACATAAATACATGGAACTGTTGAAATTTTATATTTTTGAAAATATGGTCGACACGATTCATCTGGTTTCAGACTGAAAATGAGTCGAATAATTCTTTTTTGGGAAACAAATATCCTGTTTGAGTTATTGGAGCATCCCCAGATGTTGATGTTATACGATATGCTACAGTAGATTAGAGCATAATATACAGTGATGAATTGATTGGCATTGAACATATTTTTTAATTGCAATATAGCATAGTAACCTGTGTTCACTTTTTTGCTTATGGCATCAATATTATTTTCCCAACTCATTCTACTATCTATATGAGTTCCAAGAAATTTCGTAACTTCAGAAAGATGAATAGTGCTATTTTTGACAACCACTTGAATATCAGTCACAGATCTCCACCTAGAATGGAAATGCATACAGACAGTTTTCTCTGCATTCACTATCAAAAAATTTATTTCACACCAATTCATAAATTCTCCTGCTAAATTATTTAGTTTTTTTTGTAATCTTCAGGACTATCTGCATCAATGGCCAATGTAGTATCATCTGCATAGAGAACTACTGAATTTGAACTGATATAGTCAGGTAGATCGTTTATGAATAACAAAAAAATATGGTCTACCTATACTTTTGCGGGTGTCAGATAATGAAAAAACTCAACTTTCGCTCGGTGTATCTTGTTTAGCTGAAAAATCTATCGAGAAACTCCCTCATCTACTCGTTCTGAATTATAACAAGGGAACCAATCGCTCTCAATGAAATATTTCCTTCTTCACATCAAGATTTCAACACCCTTTCAACGTCGTCCTGACCGATAGATACTTTTTTGTCGGCTGTCCGTTGTCGATATTATCTCAGGACGTTTCCAATTCGAATTTTACGTTCAGTTGTCACAAATCAATTCATGGAGAAAATTGCTTTCGAATGATTCTCCCGTAACGGTGATAGTGTGAAAATTTCGACCTGAATACGAGAGAGTTTCGACTTGAATGGGGAGGTGTGCGACACGGTGTGATATCGTTTATTTTTTCGAACCCAGACCAAAGAAATTTGATTTGACGATTGTGTTCCGGAGTCTGTCTGTGATGTGGCTTTACGTTTGCGATTAATCAAATACATGAAAGAATAACAAAATAATATTTTGAAATGCAATTTCGACATTCATCTCTGCTAAAGCAGGTACCTACACCGTAGGTTCTGGTAAATGCCTGCCAGAAAACAACTAATTTCCCGGCTAATATCACACTGGACATTGAATTCTATCCGACAGGCTTTCATGCAAGCAGTTATTCAAAAAGTACTTCATCGTGAGATTTTCACTACAAAAACGCAACACGTGTTTTGCTATACAACCGCTTCTTCTGTAGAGTAGGGAGGGTGAGTACTTAGCCCACAGGTCACTAGGAGACATCTTCTGTATATCGGCAGGTGTGGGCCAAGACTCGCCGAATATACACTTTCTTATTTACGACAACTCCGGGCACTCGCATAGGACATGACTGATAGTTTCATCTTCCTGTTCACACATCCTGCATAGAGGTGTGTTCACTAGTCCCATATTATGGAGGTGTTTGCTTAGTTGACATTAGCCAGTCAGAAATCCTATTGTTGAGCGAAGATTTTTCCTGGTCATTGTCAGATATTTCTTTGGCGCCAGCTTCCCTGGTTGCCCAGGGTGATCCTTGCGAGATTGCATCCTTTTATTCCATCCCATCTCTTCAGGGATTGAGTATGGGTGTGACGTTTGGCGCAATTGTCGTTGGATCCTAAAATTGTTAGTCCAGCCGCTTCCTTGGCTAAAGAGTCGGCAATGCGATTACCTTTTTGGCTGAATCTTGGTAGCACTCTAGTACTAGCCCTGTACTAGCCTGTTCAAAGCTAATAGGGTTTGTCTACTATCAGTGCAGATTCTTATGTTTTTGCCAGAAATTCCTTTGCAAGCTATTTATTTTGTGGCGATTGAGATACCAGCCAGTTCTGTTTGAACCAAGCTGGTATTTTTTCCCATTCCCCACTTAATCCTTAGGCATAGTGATCTAGAGTACTCTCCACATTCTGAGCCTTCTTTGGTGTTTGAGCCGTCTGCATAAATGCGTATTGCATTTGTAGCATCTGACTCTGCGTTCTGTTCCATTTGTATTTTGTAGGGTTTATTAAACGCAAACCTGGGTTCAATTACATCACTGGGTGCCTGAAGCAGAGGTTGCGCAGTAAGCTGCGCAACCGCCATAGGCTCAGCCTCAATTGACACATTTTTACTTCGTATCTATAGCGTGTCTCTCCTAACGTACCTACCCAACATGTTCTGGTATCAGCCAGAAAAGTAGTTGTTTTCCGACAGGCATTACCATACACACAATCGAGCCGTGTTAAAGTTATCTACGTGATCGACCAGTAATATTGAAGATGAAAGGCTCCCTAAGATAGTCTCTTGTAAGGCCAAGTTTCGACGTCGATCGCTAAACGATATTCATCCTCTGGAGCGATCAATGCAAGGCAACTGACGTAAAGCAGGAAACAAAACGAAGTATACTCGTTGGATATTTCACCATTGGTACTAAGTTGAACCACGAATGCATTGCTGAACTGAACTTTCCTTGAGAAACAAGCCTTAGTATAAAGCTGGCCGCACACAGACAAATATTTTGGTTAGCAACGTTGAGCAATATTTCACTGTGTCGTAGACGAAGTGGGAACAAAGTATTTATATGAAGTATCACATACTGGTTAAAACGTTGATCTTTGCACAAGGTTTCGACTTAAACCATCCAAATTACGTTTCAAATCAAAACGTCTTGAAACACTTAAGCGGCGCATGTGCGTGGCGCATGTGCGTGGAGTACACAATTCTGGTTTATAGACTGCTTTATTTTTGGTAGTACTGTTACGTTTATCACCGTAGGTTGATCAATAATTGACTACACACTACACGGAACAATAATCAAACTTAACTTTATTTCACTTCAAATACAATAAACACTAACTAAAACTTCAAACTATTATTCGAATGTTAATCGCCTGAAGCCAAATTGTTCGTCAGGCAGACATTTCGGTCCTCAACTTCTTCGTTGAGCCTTTGGAGAACAACTCTTTCAGCCAGCTTAGCCGCCGAGGAGAGTAGACTTATCGGGCGGTAGTTCTGTGGGAACAGCGGGTTCTGACCCTGTTTTGGGATCATGATGACGATCGCATGTTTCCACTTCCTGGGGAAGTGTCTGAGGACCAATGAACTATTTATTATGTTTAGTGAGCATTCAACGCTGTGAAGTGATTATTCCCCCCCCCCCCATGCCCCCTCCCGGGTTGAGTGCCCTGAAGTAGGAGCTTCCCCCCCATTTGTTAGCGAAGAGAACCTACTACCCCACTCCTTCCACCCCCGCTCTCCGAGCGCTCCTCAACTTACTGATGGGCACTTCAGCAAGATTGACATCTATTCTCATTTTGGTAAAAAGTCAGCCTTTAGGTGCTTTTACCTTCTTATCGAATCATTATTTTATCTGACTATTCCTAACTGAATTTAAGCATGGGGGCCCCCAAAAACTAACCGGCGGCTATTATTTTTAATGTCGGGCGTTTCTTAATAGAATACTAGAATCGCGGTCGAGTTGTTCTGCGGTGAACTTGCTGAAAGAAAGTCTGTTTAATGTGCTTACCGGAGTCGCCTCACGGCGACTCGTGGGGGCGGCCTCTGATTCTGCTTCGTCGGCCTTGGATGTTTGTCCCTTTCTCGGAACCTGGGGTCATCCATGTTCAACACATCGTGTAGATCGCGGAACGCTGGATTTAAGTGCGATCTGATTCTATCGAACGTGCTTTCTGCATGTTCTCTCACATACACGTCCACATATTGCGTGTCCAGGTCTAAATCTCTGTATATGAATCTGTTTGGTATATAGTAAGGTGCATTTACAGCGGCCCTTACGCTCGCATTCATAAATGATTGGATCTTTTTTCTGTATGTCTGCGCACACTGGCCCCAGGCAGTGCATGCATACAGTATTATTGGCATTAGAATCGTTCTGATCATTAGTAACTTGAGTTTCAGTGCCATGTTACTACTTCTTCCTATGATCGGCGCCAGGCGTCTTCTGGCCTGTTTGGCTATTCCTATTCTCTGCAGTACGTGGGCCTGGAATGTTAGTTTCTTGTCTAGGATGACCCGAGATATGTCGCTTTGTTTGTCCACGGAATCTCTTGTCCGTTGAAGATGACGTTGCCTTCCGGTTGTACGAACCTGCGAGTGAACAGTAGCGCCTGACTCTTGTCAGGGTTGATACTGATCTTCCACAGGTTAGCCCACTCCTCCAATCTATTTGCCTGTTGTTGTAGGTATCTCGTAACGATTGCTTGACTCCTAGATCTCGCCAGCAGGGCCGTGTCGTCCGCGTAGAGCCCCAACTTGTTAAAGTTGTTCTCTGGCTTGGGCACGTCTGCCGTGTATACGGAGTAGAGGTGTGGCGAAAGGACTGCACCTTGCGGGACTCCTGCCTCCAGTAGTCGAACTGTTGATAATTCGTCTCCTATTTTGCAGCGGCATCGCCTGTTAGCTAGAAAAGACTGAATTAATCTTACCATTGGTTTTGAGTATCCAAAATCGCTTATCTTGGCCAGTAGCCCGTCATGCCAAACTCTGTCAAACGCCTTGGAGACGTCTAAGAAGATAGCTCCGGTATTGTATCCTTTGCCAAGGTTGAAGCCTTCTGTTGCAAAGTCCACTACCCCCAGGACTTGTAGCTCTGTTGAGTGTTCTGATCTAAAACCGAAATGTTCGTCGGGGAGGATCCCTAACTCTCTGGTTTGTTCTTCTAGTCTCTTCAGGATGACAAAGTGAAGTGATTATTGTCGATGCTCGTCTATTTATACGTTGCCGTAGGCTATATTTGTGGCGTGGAATGTCCTGATTGGTCGCGTTGATCGACGGAAGGGGTAATCGAGTGTGATTTATCACGCACCTAGATCATTGTTTCTGGCGGTGCGTTTGCTGTTAGTGGTGCACCGGTCTTGGTTTTTGATATGATGGTTTTTCATACAGCTGAGAAATTCCCAATTTCGATCACCTCTTCAATGATTCTCATTTTCTGGTTCTTTGTACTTGAGATCTGTTCGCAGCTTTTGAAGTGGATGTTATGACCTGTATCAAGGTTTGTATTGAGCTGAGGTTGTGTGTTTGTTGCGGAGTAATGATTTATGTTCCTCTAAATCTGACTGATTCGATCATGTGCTATAATCAGACTTATGCGGTAAGCCAGCATTATTTTGAGATTCGAGCGTAGAGAAGACATAATTCCACCAAGAACTCCGATAATTGGAAAAACTATCTTAACAGAGGGGTCTAAATAAAGTTTATGGAGTCCGAAGAGAAAACCTCGATATGTCTTACGTGTTATATAATTTTTTCAGACAACATTTGTCTCAGTCGGAGCCTAGAACTCCACCACGAATATCGTCTTGCTCTGGTCTCAGCCTGAGGTTGGGGAATGAATAGTTCCTATGCATTCAGCATTTCTTCTTCGACACATTGTATTTAAAATCGGAGTGTGGGGCAACACCGTAGGTGGTAACAAAGTACTCTTGGGGCCGCCTTATGTCGATGTATATAGGCTTAGACCGCATGTGGTGAACATGCTGACAGTAAGTGCATTAAGGTCCCAGGAGCTTCGAGGGCCGTCCCTGCATCTGGGATCAGGAACCTCTATACCCTAAGATATATACAGGGTGTCCCTGGACTTCCTCTTTTCCTCTCGGGAATGTATAGATGGGGTCAAAATATCACCAGTACTTCATATAACTTTTTTTCCTAAAAGTCTTCGTAACCAAGTTACGGGCCCTCGAAGTTACAAAATGAAAAATGTTTTTCTTTGATAACTTTTCAAGTGAATATTCAAAATCATCCAAATTTTGGTAATTGACTAAACAAATGAATTCCGTCGATGAGCTTTCATGCAGGAGTCAGTTGTTTTGCTACAAAGTCAGGAACGGACTACCCCCGATGGTCCACACCCCAAAACTTTGAAATGACAGATATTTTTCAATATTTTTCAACAAAATAAGGTTACTTGGACAATTTTATGAATAAAAGTACTCGTGTGGAAAGTCGATCGGAGCAACGAGTCTTGATAAAAATGTAGTTCTACTCGACGACATCAAACCCGCTCGTCCACCATTATTTGAAATGAATAATTATCAAAGCAGAATTAATAATGATAACGTTAATTCAACAACATTTATAACAGGAATAATACAAAGTATGCTAAAATGAAGTCGTAAAAAAAGTACAGTACCTATATGGAAGTTTAAGTCACAATTGTGATAGCAGATATTTTTTCAAAAGAAATATCAAGTTCTGTAGATTCGTGGTGTTTTTAAACTAACAAGCTACTCTACTATGAAATATCGAATTCATTCCATATTTTGTATGTACATAATACGTGTGGAATAATCACGTTTCGTGTTGATCAGTTATCTGAATCTCATGAAACTCAACATTCGAATGTTTCAAATTCTTCTTCAAAGCTAAACTGTTGAGGAGTTTCACTGATAATTATAATTTTATGGGAGAAATTCTTTAACACGAATCTAAATTTAGCTGAAAAAACGCACATCGGAAAAAATATTTACTATACTAATAAAAAGCAAACGAATGAACTACAAAAACGGCTGCACATGATCAGGTGAAAAATATCCAGGGAATAATTATGTTCCATTTCTTTCACAGATGTTGACAAAAAAACCTTTTAGAAAGTTTTGATAAAAAATGAGAAACTGGAATGCGATTTTGTTTTGTTGAGTGGTGCGTTGTCATATGAATATCATTGTATTGTCAATATTCTATAGGATATTTTGAATTTTTTTGATATGGCCGAACAGTTTACATTCAATGAATATGCAGATATGCATGTATTTTATGGACGAGCATTTTGTAATGCTGCAGAAGCTCGTCGTCTGTATTCCGAGCATTTTCCCAATCGAACGGTACCGTCAAGAGAAACATTCGAGCGTGTCGGTCGCAGCTTGAGGGAGACAGGTATGTAATAATTGATAATTAATTTGAGCACGTTGTTTTATTTCGATATTATTGTAGGTACAGTTTTGCCAAAACGAGGTGGTGAGGGCGCTCCTAGGACTGTACGTACCGTTGTATTGGAGGAAAATATTTTGGAAGCCGTCGCTGATGATCCTTCAATGAGCATCAGAAATCTATCAGAACAGTTCCATACATCCAAGTCCACTATTCATAGAATAATTAGGGAACAACTGCTCCACCAGAAGGTACATGCCATGACACCTCAAGATTTTCCAGCACGACTGGAATATGCCAATTGGTTCATGGATAGGCAAAGAGAGGATATGACTTTTATTAATCGAGTTTTATTCACTGATGAAGCAGGTTTCAGTAGAGATGGAGTTATCAACTCTCATAATCTCCATATATGGGCCGAAGAAAATCCCCATGGGATATTGCAAACCAAACACCAACGGAAATTCAACGTGAATGTTTGGGCTGGTAACATAGGAAACCATCTTATAGGACCATTCGTTTTACAGGACCGATTGAATGGAGAACGTTATTTGGAGTTCATTCAGAACGATTTGAATGGACTTTAGGAACATGTTCCATTGCAAACCCGAAGAGATATGTGGTTTATGCATAATGGCGCTCCTCCTCATTTTAGTTTGATTGAGCGTGACCATCTGAACCATATTTTCCACAATAGATGGATTGGTAGAGGTGGGCCATATTCATGGCCATCGCGGTCTCCGGATTTAAATCCATTGGATTTCTTTCTGTGGGGGCATCTAAAAAGCCTTGTTTACGCTACACCTATTCACACAAGAGATGCATTGTTGAATAGAATAACATTACATTCTGAAGCCATACGAAACGACCCTGGAATGCTATTTCAAGTACAGAGAGGGTGTCTTCGCAGACTAAGAAAATGTATAGAGAGAGAAGGTGGTCATATCGAGCAGTTTCTGTAGCGGATTTTTCATTTCTGTTTACTCTTGAGGCTCTTGAGTTTCGTTAGTTAAACGTGTTTGCATTATAAAAATTCGTTATGAACATTTTACCTATCATTTCCATTTTCCTTAAAAACTAATATTTTCGTATAATGGTAGACATCTCAGGATAAATGTTGTTGAATTAACGTTATCATTATTATTTCTGCTTTGATAATTATTCATTTCAAATAATGGTGGACGAGCGGGTTTGATGTCGTCGAGTAGAACTACATTTTTATCAAGACTCGTTGCTCCGATCGACTTTCCACACGAGTACTTTTATTCATAAAATTGTCCAAGTAACCTTAATTTGTTGAAAAATATTGAAAAATATCTGTCATTTCAAAGTTTTGGGGTGTGGACCATCGGGGGTAGTCTGTTCCTGACTTTGTAGCAAAACAACTGACTCCTGCATGAAAGCTCATCGAAGGAATTCATTTGTTTAGTCAATTACCAAAATTTGGATGATTTTGAATATTCAATTGAAAAGTTATCAAAGAAAAACATTTTTCATTTTGTAACTTCGAGGGCCCGTTACTTGGTAACGAAGGATTTTAGGAAAAAAAGTTATATGAAGTACTGGTGATATTTTGACCCCATCTATACATTCACGAGAGGAAAAGAGGAAGTCCAGGGACACCCTGTATATCACCATTCTGGTAGGACATGATGGACCCTTCAGTTTTCGAATTCAACTTTCCCGACCCGAAGAAAGCGAAGGACAGATGCTTTGAACAGCAGATGTCTTCAATGGTGTTGAAGAAGACCCCATTCATTGACTTATAATTGTGTTGCCGCAGGAGCCGAATGCTCTCTCTGGTTTTTATGTGGGTCTTTTATTGAACGGGTTCCAATTCGGTGACAGCGTTGTGATAACCTCGTTCAGTAATGGAAACTAAACCGAGTTCATCAGCCGGTCCGCTGATTTAAGTATACGACACTCCGGCAGTCAAATGGTGCATGATGATTTCATCTACAAGCTGTACCTCTTCTCCGCAATCCCCGCAGCGTCGTCATTATTATTACTATTATTTTTATTATATAATTGTTTCGGAGCTGACCATGTTGGGGTAGAATCATCGTTAGTGGCCTTCTCCGCGGAAAATTTGAAATTTCCAGTGAATTTTCCAAACCGTCGGCCTTAAGGAAAATCACAAAGTCATCTCGCGCATAAACACAAAGAAAAGCGATGGGCCGGTCGAACAGCTGCTCGATGGTAAAATGCTGCGGCGACGGCGGCGGCGATGGGCCGGATCAATAGGCACACGAGGCACGAGGTCGTCTTCGAATAGGGGAGACCGGGGCAATTCGAAAGGGTTGAGGAGAACCTGGACTTTTGGAAATTATATTTCAACTCATTTGATATTTCAACACTGCAGTTCTACTGCAATATGGAAAGTATTAGTCTTGATTAGTTGCGAACATTAACTTTTATATGTAAAGAATTACATATAAAAGTATATGTAAAGAATTGACAGGGAAAAACAGCATTTCAGAATGTAAAATTCAGGGAAACCTGAAGTAATCACAGTTGAATACAATAAATATTTATTGAACATTGTACCCCAAATGATGAAAGATAT
Organism: Leptinotarsa decemlineata; assembly: GCF_025532065.1. NCBI lineage: Eukaryota > Metazoa > Arthropoda > Insecta > Coleoptera > Chrysomelidae > Leptinotarsa > Leptinotarsa decemlineata. Next base: position 9,082,095 of record NW_027412690.1, read on the forward strand.
TCCTGATGTTCCATCTTTCAATAATATTACAGAAAATGATAAGTCGATATAGGTACTTAAAAAAAGTTACACCAAATGATATCATAGAATTAGTACATAAAATAAAAAATAAACAAAGTAGTGGAGATGATGAAATACCTACTTCACTAATGAAAGAGAATATGGTTTACATGAAAGAAGTTGTAGCTTACATCATAAACAACTCTTTGAAATTTGGGATATTTCCTAAACAACTGAAGCTGTCTTTGGTGAAACCTATTTACAAAAAGGGTGATGTGGAAGTGATGGAAAATTACAGACCCATAAGTATACCACCAAGTTTTGCGAAAATATTTGAATTGGCATATTGTACACAATCAATTGAATTCTTCAATGAATGCAACATGTTTAGTAAAAATCAACATGGGTATATCCAAGGAAGGTCAACAATGTCGGCCATTTTTCAGTTCACTCAAAATATTGTGAAGAATCTGAAGCCGGCCCTGACCGTTATCTCAGACACCAAACATATGACTTATCGCGAAAGGAATGATCTCGACAAGTCGTCGCGAACAGTCTAGGCCACTACCGAAACAACTAGAGAAACCTAGCACGGTCGTTGCCAATATATAAGCCGGCTTCTCGTCCCGAGATGGCAAGTCTGTACCTAGAAAGTGAATCGTGCGTTTAAAGAAAGAATTCTAACCTTGAAGATAAATTGAGCGTTAGTTGCTGAGTGTTGTATATAAATTAGTTGTGATAGTGAAATATTGTTGAAAATAAATTTGTTTAAGACAGTTAATTCTTTAATTCGTTACAATATATTATATTTCATCGAAATAAAGTCACTAGCCTTGGGAATGTTTTTGGACCTTTCCAAGGCTTATGATTGTTTGGATAGAAACCTGTTGATTGTTAAACTAGAGAGATATGGTGTTAGAGGGAATGCTCTGAAATGGGCTAAATCTTATCTCACTGAACGAACTCAAAGAGTGTGCATTAAGAATCAAGGAAAAATGTATAAATTTGAAATATCGTCATCAAATATCGGAATACCACACGGTAGTATTATCGGTCCAATATTTTTCATAATTTTCATGAATGATCTATGTGCAACCAGTATTGAATAAGATTAGTTTATTACAAATTATGCTGATGACAGAAACCTTTTATGTGGGGTGATAATTTTTCTGATCTTATGCAAAATGCAAGAAATCTATTTGGCGGTACCAAACATTGGTTTGAAAGTAATACATTGATTCTTAATGAATCAAAAACTAATACGATCCTGTTTCGTCCAAGACAGCTACAGACAGAACTTCCATCAAGCATATATATGAAAAATAGAAAGAGAGAGATAGTTCCTTGTACTAAATTCTTAGGTGTTTACATTGATGAATATTTGGGCTGGTCTGAGCAAATAAAATTATGCATGAAACTAAATTCAATCGTGTTTGCCATGAGAACTCTAAATAGATTTCCAAATTTCAGTTCAATGAAAATTATGAATCTTGCAAGCAGTGTTTATCATTCAGAAGAGAACGTTAAGAATAATCTTGAATATGCCATATAGGGAATCATGCAGAAGTATTTTCCGATCAAACAATATATTGACCATTTATGCAATTTATATTTATGAATGTTTAATGTTCTTTTTTAAAAATGAATCTTTGTTTATTATTGATTACATCCCTCACAAATATGACACTAGGACTAGAAATATCAACTACCCTGTCCACAGACTCACGGTAACTGAATATGGGCCCACAATACATGTGCATTAGATTGTTCAATACATTACCAGATGGAATAAAAGCCTCGGTCGACATAATTAAATTCAAAAGAGAAATAAAAAAGTTCCTCATACATCTGGAACCTTATAATATTGTGGAGTATTTTAATCATAATTTTTAAAATTATCTTTATTTATGCATCTTATATTTCTATTTACGCAAGATTGTTGTGCCTCAGTGACGTCATTTCATTATATGTTGTCATTATATGTTTATTGTATTGTTGACATATTCTGAAATAAAGATGATGATTATTATTATTATTATATACGTAAACATTGTGATACTTATTTTATTAATATATTAAATGATTCCCAGCTTCTTAACGAAGCCGATTAATTTGTATGATGAGTGGTCTTTCAGGTCAGATGGTGAGAATCCGAATCTGCCAACACCAAAGAACCTGATTCGGTTCCCAGCGGGGCAGGCAGAAAGTATATGCTCTGCTGTTATTCGACACTCCAAATCTTTGCATATGATGATTAAAATGACAGTGACTTGTAAGAAGGCCTGTTAGACATCGTAGTTCATCCCTACTGTAGTCCCACAACTGTTTGGAATCAAGCTTCGAAGGGTGAATAAACGCCTTGGAGTGAGTCAGTCCTGGAAGATTCTGCCAGAAGTCCATAAATATTCTTGCCATCCAGGTGTTCAGTGTTTATTTGGCAAAGCCCAAAGCGATGCCAATGAAGCCGCTTACAGCACCCTCCTTTGCAAGAGAGCCCGCAGCTTCATTGCCTTCCACGCCAGTATGGGCAGGAATCCAGATCAGAGACAATCTGTTAAGTCTTCCTATCGCGGAGAGTCGTTTTTGGCAGTTTGCTACCAATTTAGACGTTGCTCGGTAGGATCCAAGAGCTTTCAGTGCCGCTTGACTATCCGAGAATATTTTTATTGACTTGTGAGTGAGGTTGAATTTAACCAATATCTCCGCACACAATTCTATAGCGTAAATTTCCGCTTGAAATACAGTCGCATTAGTTCCTAGGCAGGTAGATAACTCTGTCCTGGGTCTGCGACTGAAAACACCTGCACCAGAACCGGAAGGTGTTCTTACCCATCTGTGAACCAACAACTATCTGTTCTTAATATTTCCTTCTCCCGGAGGATCCAGTCCTCTCTACTCGAGAATAGTACTTTATAAGGCAGTTCGTAGTTGACAGTTGGAGGCATAAAGTCAGAGGTCATTTCCAGAATGCTGTGACTTCCAATGTCAACCAACAGTCTGTTGCACTCTGCATTGAACTGATTTGTGCAATTGGCAATGTGCACAAGTCTAAATGCAGTCCATCTAGCCTCTCTTTCCATAAAAATGTGGAGAGAAGGTAGATCTAGAAGGATCTCCATGGCCGCTGACGGTGTGGTACTGATGGCACCACTGATAGCCTGACAAGCCTGTCTCTGTAAGCCAGGGAGCTTCGCTTGGGCCGTTTTCTGTGAAGCCTTCGGCCTCCAAGCAATTGCACCATAAGTGATCATTGGTCGGACAATTATCACATAAATCCAATGGATTTGTTTGGGACCCAAACCCCAAGTTTTACCACAAATCCTTTGACATGTCCATAGAGACAGTCTGGCTTTGTGTGAAACTTTTTCCAAGTGAGCGTTCCAGGTGAGTCTTTTATCAAGGACAATGCCAAGATATTTCACCTCCGTTCCAAATGGAATGACCTCACCATTGAGGGAAAGTGGCGTTAGATCGTCCAATTTTCTTCTCTTGGTGAAGGGGATTAACACAGTTCTGCTGAGGTTGACAGACATCTGCTCCCTCAGGCACCAACTGTGAATAATGTCCAACGCGCTTCGGAGGATATTACAAGCTACTCTTCCCGACGTGGACCTTGCCAGGATGACAAGGTCATCTGCATAAGCTTGCAGATCTACTTTTCTTCTGTCGAGGGCATCAAGCAGACTATATACCAGGAGCGACCACAGAAGGGGAGATAGTACCCCACCTTGAGGGCAGTCCCTGGTGACCCTGAACCTGATAGCCTCGCCTTGAAGAGTCGTAGTTGCAGTTCTGCTTACTACCATGGCATAGATCCAGCCCGTTATGGTCGATTCTATATGTATGTGTACAAAAGAAATCAAAGTAAGACTGGTTACCAAGACTAATAGTTAAGCAATAGAACATATGTAGTTAAAATGAGGAATGGGTTAATTTTGACAAAAAACAGAAAATTCATCAAGCCAAGTAAAAACAGAGGAATAGAGTCAGACTTGAATCATTCTTCAAATTCTATGTGCCCCAAATGAATGAAATGTTACTTAGAGTTAGATAGTGGAAATGAAGATGAGAACGAGAATAGTGAAATTAGTGATAGTGGGGAAAGTGTTGGAAATTCGGACCAAAGTATTAGTTTTAGTGGTAACGATAGTACCCTATCTTTTAATGACGCGGCCCTAACCACAAGACCTCATCAGGTCTTGTGGTTAGGGCTCCTAAGAGGCTTGATCTATAAAAAAGGGGATGTCAGGTATGTCAGATGTCAGAGTGAACATGGTTAATAAAGGAGTACAATCGAACCTACAAGTTAATGGTATCTTTCATTTAAAAAGTAATCATTGATCCTGTTCCAAAGTTGACCAAACAAGTTACAGAGGTCTGAAACATACGTGTAACATACGATTACTATATAGCAAGAATTAGTGTCTGGGTCAACTGCATGACATGTTTGGAGCGTGCCGTACAATTCACCCATCAAGACGTTGACGGGAACCTCAGTTTTAAAAATCTTTGCCAACTAGCAGGGATCGAACCTACGCCCAACACAGAAGAGGTTTCATAAATCGGATTCATAAAACTACTTCATGAAATTGTAGGTTCACATGAAACGCCTCAAATGTTTCATTTTCACGAATGAGAAGGAACGCAAAACGAAGCCTGTTTCCCCTATCATGCAGTGTTGCCAACAACAATAAGAAATAATATCAGAAATGAGGGGTTTCTGCTGAAAAGTAGTGTGCGCGTGTATCGTGTTCAATAAAAGGTCGAGCAGATATTCTTGGCAAGATTCGCTTTGGCGTTAAACCAAAGGATATAGGCAATTAGAAAATAATTATGTCGTTTGAGGAGTTTTGGAAAAATACGGAATTATGTTTTGAGTTTTTGTTTGGGTTTTTTTTAATATTGCAATACTGTCACATTCAGGAATTTAACGCCTACGATAAGAGAATTTCAATACGAGATTCAGAAGTCAAAATATTTACTCCATCTACAAAACTCACAGAGAAACACCAGCTTAGCACCACTGATGAGACCTATGGCGGATCGAAACAGCGCTGTCCTATGTTGAATCATAAAAGCGTTGTGATTGAGCTCTGGTTTCCAACTAGTTGTCTTGCAGTGAAAGAAAGAGGCCGCAACCCATCAGAGGTCCATGTCGCAGCTTGGCTTCGCAACTGACCGCCTTGAGGAGCCTCATTTATCTTTAATATTAGAGGATTGTGTTCTTTGTCGATCCAACAGATGGCCTTCGTAAGGAGAGATGTCAACAGAATATTTGTTTTACTATCGGTGACGTTGATATATATTTTTTGAATATCTGGAATGCTTCAACATCTTAAGCGATCACTTGTGAGGTTTCTGGAAGTGAAGAACAACAAGCGGTCTTCTTTCATATGCTATCCATTTTTAGGATAATGCAATCGAGAAATACGGAAAGTTTGGGATTGTTGTGCTTGCTAATGGCAAGGCGTCCATGTGGATACACTAAAGAGGAAATTATGTTTCAATAAAACAATATGTTTCGACGTAGCTGGATAAAATGATGTTCTGCAGTTGTGTGTACGTTTGTCTTGAGTTTATTTACTCACACAACGAATGAACCAGTTTCTATTCTATGAGTGTACTTACAAACTAGCTGAAAATATGTTCATCAGTAAAGACAACTTTGTAGCTCTCAACGTTGCTTCTATTATCCAGACATGTTTGCGGATTATGCATGACTGATTATGTTTGAAATTTTTTCAACATTGTTCATGTAGAAGTGTTGTAGGTTTCTGAGCAGTGGTCTGCAGGTTTTTGGCACGTCGTTTCGTCTGTAACTGCGACATACATTATCAAAGGCGATGCGCTTATGGTCGAAGTGATTATTTGGAGTATCTGTGTGTGTTGAGGTGCTAGTATCTATTGATTTTAAGTTTATGAATTCCTTTAGCGCCCCTTTGAATTAGAGAATATTATTCTTTGGTTTCATCTAGAAATCTTGTTTGATCAAGTGCAATGTTATGAGTTTGAGAGAACGTACTTCTGCCATAGCGACATCTTTTGTGCTCCGCCAAGCACGTTTTGATGCTTCTTTTCTAGACATATACTTTATTGTCCAAGAAAATACAATCTTATTGACAAAACTTGTTAAAAAATCTGGTATATATAGCACTTCAAAGAATAAGAGAAAAGAAACAATTCAAAAACACAAATACACAGAAACACAATTTGAGCAAAACTGAATTCACATATCTAATGGATGAAATATATCAATAGAAATTAAAATTTAACAAATTGTAGACAAAATAGTTTGTATAGTCCCTTTTAAAAGATGTAAATAACAAATATATACAATTTGAACATAAGTTAACGTGCCATGGCAATAAAATAATATATATCCCAGTATAAAATATAATTTAAAGTATAGGTGTCAATGTAAACAACAAAAAAACATCTATATTAAATCACAGCAAAGTTCCATTGTAATATTCATCAAGATTGTAGTACGCTTTAGTTGCAAGGGCATCTTTAACAAGATTTCTGAACTTTTTAAAGCTTTTTTCCTTTCTAATTTCGTAAAGTATGTGATTATACAGCTTTTTACTTTCATAAATTAAAGAATACTTTGTCTGGCTTGTTTTTGGAACAGGAAGATGTATTTTATTTTCAGTTACTTGCCGGGTTATGTAATCTGTAGGTTCCGGAGTTCCAACCATGTTATGTTTTTTGTAAATCAGGCAAACAGTTTCTAGTATGAAAATACAAGTAACAGTGAGAATTTTTTCTCTCAAAAATAATGGTCTACATGACTCACGTACTCCCACCTTGCATAAGTATCTAACCGCTCGCTTTTGCAAAACAAACACTGAATGAAAAAGTTGTTGACTGCAAAATCTCCAGAAGGTAACACCATATCTCAGGTGGGACTCAATCAGGGAATGATATACCATTTTTGTTGTGGATGAACTCAGTTCATTTGAAACTATTCGAAGTGCATAACATCCTGATGCCAATTTTTTATTGAAAGCTGAAATATGTTGATCAAATTTTAATTTATTATCCATGAAGATTCCCAGGAATTTGGATTGCATTTTATTCTCAAGAATTTGTCCATTCAAGTATACATTGTTAATATTACAGCTAAAGGTGAGTAGGTTTGTTTTTTTAATATTAAAGCACAAGTAGTTCGCGTCATACCATTTTTTCACAACTTCTAAATCACTAGAGATAGTTTCTTTCATATTAGAAGTATTTTTTCCATGCCAAAGGAGCGTGGTGTCATCCGCAAAGATGGTAAAACTTCCTTGAATTGCGAGAGTCACCAGGTCATTTACATAAATAAGGAAAAGAATCGGGCCTAGTACTGAACCTTGTGGTACGCCCCATAAGATATCCTTCGTGTGTGATAGTTTTTCGTTTGATCTTACTAACTGTTTTCTATCACTTAAGTAAGACCTGATCCAGTCATTACACACTCCTCTCAAGCCGTAGTAGCAAAAGAAGTTCATGATTTACACAATCAAAAGCTTTGCAGCTATGACCTCACCATTGTTGAGATGTGTGTAGACATGTTCAAGAAAGGAAAAGATTGCATCATTTGTGTCTTTTGCCTTCTGAAAGCTAAATTGACAGTTGATTATAATATTAAAAGAACTACAACTACAAGGTATTTCATATATGAAGTTTTTCAAAAATGAGTTGATTTTCATTTGTCATTTATTTATTCGTCAATTTCTATAATGCCCCCTTCAAAGTCGTCCCCTCAGATATAATACACTTGTGCCAGTGTTTTTTCCAACTCTCGTAGCTGTTCTGATATGCATTTTTTGGTATGTCCTTGAGCTCTCTCAGAGATTCGGTTTTCATCTCCTCAATCGTCGCAAAATACCGTCCTTCTATAGGTATCTTCAATTTCGGAAACAAGAAAATGTCGCAGGGACCAAATCTGGTGAATACGGTGGCTTGGACATGACTAAGGTGTAGTTTTTGGCCAAGGTGATCGAAAAAAAAAAACATTGAGCAAAACGTGTTTTTTTCTGGTCTTGGATCTCCTGGAATCTTCCAATGGAACGATTGGAATTTGATTTCGATGTTATGACTATGTACCCAAGCAAATCTTGATCGCCGTTGATGTTGTTCAACAATTCCTGAGCGATGCTCATGCGACGGTGTACCAACAAAAAATTTAAAAAATCGCTAATCGAATGTACCTTGCACAAGAAATTTGAACATTCACCTTTTGAACAATATGTCGACCAGCGAACAAATACATGATATCACCGCAAAAGGAATGCAGTCGGCAACCGCAGATTAAACTCTAGTTGAGTACCGAAACGACTATATAATTCTAGAACGATCGTTACCGATATATAAGGCTGGCTTCTCGTCCCAAGAGGGCAGTTGAGTTCAGAAAGTGAATCGAGCGGTTAAACAAGGAATTCAAATAGTGGAAATAAATTAAGTGCTAAGTGTTGTAAATAAATTAGTTTGTGATTGTGAAATATTGTTATAAATGAATTTGTTCAAGACAGTTAATTGTTTAATTTTTTACAATACAATATTCTAACAGATTCTTAATGATCTCTCTTTTTTTATCGTGAATGGTGTTTAGAGTTACTGTTATTAAGCTGCCAAAAAGTATTTTGTTTATAGAAACATCGATTTATTGAGCAGTGAATTCATTTACAAGTATTTGTCACTGAGCTCTGAATACAAACACATTTTTTCTTGCAGAGAGGCATATATTGATTGATTGCCAGCTAAATCATCAGTCTAATCGTTCGACAAGCCAATGACAATGGCTTCTCCTTCTCGCAAACTCTGTGTATTATTCTTTTCGGTCTAAATAGGAAATAACGATCGGTATAAATTGCGAATACCCCGCCGAAAAAAGTATACAGATAAAATAGGATTTGCTTGAGAAATGATTCTGGCTGAAAACTGGGAGGAGTTTATTTATCTCTGAATTCCCGGTTGAAGCTTTTTATTTCGAAAGCGTTTCTAAAGGGTTAGATATGCATGAGGAATTTTATGAAACATGGGAGCTTCTGGAAACGGCAGGCAGGTCGAAACAGAAGAAGGATCTGGTATTAAATGAGTTCTTTATGAAATCTTGGGGGAACATACGATTTCTGCAGTGACAGCCTGGAGAGAGAAACGGGGGCTATTTCAACATAAGGAGAACAAGAAAAATATCTAAGCTTCCTATCAAAACACTAAACTAATTCAAAGATTGGTGCTATTGTAATAGATGAATGTTGAATGTTTCGAAAATGGTTTGCATTGATATTCAATGCAAATACAGCTCAAAAATTACCATCAGATTGATCAGTATCATTAAATAACATTTTAATCAGTACCTACATCCGAATCTGCAAAATTTCTAGGAACCATATTCGACTGTAATCTATCTTGGGAGGTACAAATTAATAGTGTCTGTAAGAAAATCAACCAGTGTTTCTATCTATTGACTGTTTTGAAGTCTATGCTAAATAGAGATACTTTATTGAATGTCTATTATTCATATAATAATAATAAGTCTTTATTCCCATAATGATACAATAAATAAACGGGAAGAAGGCTGAAGATCAGTTGGTTGCATCAAAAGATGCAACCTCTGTTTTTCATCTTAGGCCAAAAAAAAAGAACTATATATACATGTATACACAATACATATACACATATATGTACCCATATACACACATACACATATGTAATGCAAAAAAACGAAAAAAAAAATCGGCAGAAAAAATAACAGAGAAAATTATTCAAAACTATTTACAAATTGTTGAGTGAAAGTACTAAATATATAATTGACACAATAGTATATTAGACATAATTATAAACGGTTAGAAAAAAGAAGGTAGTGATGTTACGAACCACCATTCTTATTGACAATGGGTGTACATTAGATTTCGTTCAAATAAATAAAAACCCAACTTGAAAATCTTTTGTTCAGTAGGTTTTTATTCATTATTTTCACATAACAAGGTTGAAAACTGCCGCTTTCACCAAAAACTGTATAGACATTTTTTAATATTTTTTTCATTCAACAGGTACGCATTTGTATTTTTCAAGGTTAAGTGGAAGAACAACAGAGTAGCACTCTCCGTTGCCAAGTTGAACTTCGCCCTTTATTTTCATAAATATATTTTGAAGGATTATTTTTATTTATATGTATTAAAAGACGTTATTATTATTATTATTATTATATGCTTACTCTGAGATTTCCTACAGTATGATAATATGGGAGCAAGGGCGAGATATCTAAAGGATGTTTGTAATACAAAAGACAATATTACGATTTATATTTGACCTACTTTTTCAATGCCTCAGCCACCGTATTCACCAGATATAGTACACTGCGACTTTTTACTTTTACGAAGATTGAAGAGACCTATGAAAGGATGACGTTTTCCGATGATTGAGGAAATAATAACCGAATCTCTGAGGTCATTGGTGCTTTAAACGAGTTTTTTGTTTATGTCTATGATGCCCTTGATAAGAAAAAGTACGTGAGTGCTCTTTTTCTCGACCTATCCAAGGCATTTCATATCATCAATCATAATATAATCCTGAGTAAGTTATTCTCGCTAGGATTTAGAGGAAATGTACTTTCATGGCTGGATTCATATTTATTTTGACTCTCAGAAAGATGTGCGTGAAATATGATGACTGCCAATCAAAATCATACAGTAATGAATATGGAGTTCCTCAGGGATCCATTTTGGGACCTCTGATGTTCCTACTTTTCATCAATGATATGCCTAAACATGTGAATACAAACTGAATAATTTTATATGCAGACGACACACCACTTGCTGCAGATGCTACGTCAAGATAGTGAAATATCTTCAGAAGTGGAGAAGAATTGACGTTGAAGGAAATGTCGAAATTATTTTTCTATCTAGTTTGGCACGTCTGTCCTCTTTTGTCACGCAGAGTTTGAGCGCCAGCCGCCATTTTGTTTCCTACTTAACCTCGAACGTGGGTTGCGAATATTTCGATCTGGTAATCATTAGGATTTTCGTTTAATTCATTTGTTTTTCTATAGACTTCCAATTAGTTAACACCTGTTTTAGACAATGGAAGTCGGCAGCTTCTAACATTCAATAAAACATTTGATTCTTTGGAGTATTAGAACCGATAATATTTTGGTGCTGCTCTAAAAAAAATTACTCAAGTCTTCATTGAGTATCTTAATAATTGAGGTGAAGCTGTGAGTCAGTTCAGAAAGAAAGAGAACTGTGGTTATTATGTTATACGGCAACTTTCATCCACACTCAGTACTGATCAGCTTTTGAATGTTTATTTATAATCACATCTCATACAATATCGCTGTATGGGGTTGCGCCACATCTATAAATAACATTTTTATTGGCCAAAAGAGAGTATTGCGTTTGATTCACAAATTAGATGCTAGGGAATCTTGTAGACCGCATTTTATCAGAAATAAAATGTTGCCTGTACCCTGTATATATATATATATATATATATATATATATATATATATATATATATATATATATATATATAAAAAAGGATATTGAGTGAGATGGTATTATCGATGGAAAAAAGGTTATTGGACAAAGCACTCATAGGAAGGTGGGCAAACCGCAGACACGTGTTTCTGGCTATTTAGCCTTCGTCAGTACGGTACAGCCAAGTGTAAAGGATAGACAACACTTGGTTGCAAGAAAGGGGTCAAACAAGCAAGCGAATGATAGTTTTTAGGTATTATACGAAGTTTCATTAACTTATGGTGGATGTTGAATTTGTCAGTATGCTAGCTGTGTTATTGGTAAAAGTTAAACGTAAAAACGTAAACGTAAAAACAGTTGCTAATATTGTTGTTTCTTTACCAGAGAAATGAATACTATTTGTTTGTTTGAATGGACGATATGTTCAAAGTTATATAGTTATGTGTACCTATATAAGTCTGTGTATGTACATCTTATAAATTGTCCTATATCATGTGAATGATCTTAAAGGATGAATAAAGATTATTATTATCATTATTATTATTATTATAGCTTATACTTTCAAATGTCTTCGCCTGAATTATGTGATCCATTGTTCAGATCATAACAGCATTAGAAATCAAGTATTTAAATTTGAAATCTAAATTGTAATTTTTATTCCTTAGGTGAAATCGTAGGTTTGGGCCTGTCGTTTACTTCCCGACCTTGCTTCCGACACTGACGATATGGTGAGTATTCTATTTTGCTTTTGATGTTGCATTTTATTACATACTGTTTGTTATGCCCCTCTGTATTTCATGTTTATTTGTCCTCACCAATATAATCTCATCACATAGTTATCATTAGAGTTCAATTAATTAGGTATTTTAAATAAACTGTCAGATATAAAATTCTCCAAATTATAATAAGTTTTTTGAGTTTTCTTCTATAGTTAACAAATACATACTATCTGCCAAGAGAGTACCCGCAAGTAGTAATAGTGAACCGAAGTTGACTCATTTTGTGCACATAACCTCACTTCTTGATTTCCGTAGAATTCTAGGGAAATTATTACGTCAAGATAGCGAAATATCTTCAGAACTGGAGAAAAATTGACGTTGAAGGAAATGTCGAAATTATTTTTTTATCTAGGTTGGCACATCTGTCCTCTATTGTCACGCAGAGTTTGAGCGCCAGCCGCCATTTTGTTTCCTACTTAACCTCGAACGTGGTTTGCGAATTTTTCGATCTGGTAATCATTAGGATTTTCGTTTGATTCATTTGTTTTCTATAGACTTCCAATTAGTTAACACCTGTTTTAGGCAATGGAAGTCGGCAGCTTTTAACATTCAATAAAACATTTGATTCTTTGGAGTATTAGAACCGATAATATTCTGGTGCAGCTCTAAAAAAATTGCTCAAGTCTTCATTGATTATCTTATTAATTGAGGTGAAGTGTACCTTGCAAAGATTTGAATTAAAGATATATAGATATAGATTAAAGATATATAGTGCAAACAGAATCAGACTTCGTATAGAACCTTGTGGTACTCCTTACTGGACGGGAGGGAGAGATGAAAGAGTGGTATCAGTCGCCAATCTTCGATATTTTTCATTAGGATAATTTTCAAGCAATGTTATAACTGAAGTTGACAGGCCGACGTGAAGTTAAGGTAGATGTAGATTTGGTGGCAGTTCCATTATAGTTATGAATTAAAAAAAATATCGACATCAATGTCATTTTTCACATGATATACAATAATTTTCCCCCATCTTTTCAGGATGTGACACTTTTTTATTGAATGGTTTGAAACTGAAATGTGAAGAAATCCTATTTTTTAATGTTTCATTCAGATTATTCCGTATATCTTTGTATAAAGGAGTACTCTAATAGTTTCTAATCAGAGAAATAGTACCCAATCATCAAACATATCGACGGTTTCAAGCCCAGAGAAGTTTTTTAGTTTACCTTATTTTGTTTCAAAAGTAAAAGCTCTTGATTATTGAATTGTGTGTCACAGCAATCGTAAATTAACTATAACCGTTTTATAATGTAAATCGTCGACCATCTAGTTGCAGATTAATAGAATAATTCCCTGGTAACGTATACATTTCCGAAAGGTCCATAAACATGGATTTTATAACGTCGTTAAAGATTAACTACTTGTTCATCATGTCACAGGACTACAATAAGCATGTGGTTTAGAATGAAACCGAAATCTATTACATCAAAGTGGTCGTTAAGGCAACATAAATCAATTTTTCATCTGCCAAATTTTCATATTACAGTCCTTCACATATGGACGTATCTGTAGATATTCACATTGTGTGTAATTTGAATAAAACTAAATTAAAAAAACGTATAGAATTGATAGATGGTTCGATTCTGATTTTAAAAAGACTTTTCAAATTAAACTCTGTCCATCTAAACAACAGAGTGCTCCAAAACATAATCATGCATAGCGCACTTGATCTTCCAGACAAGGCTGCTTGTACAGAGTCGCACTAAGGAACGACAAATTTTTTTTAATAATATGCGGCTGGGTATAGGAAATTTTTTTGGTTGGAATGTAGGAACACAAATTAACTGTTCCTTCAGGAGTATCAGTAGTTGAAATTTTGAAAATTTCAAACTTTCAAAATTACCATATATATATATATACACCACAGGCGTTAAAAGTAACTGACCACTCCAATACTGTAACAATGAATTCCGCCAGCCGATTGCAGTTGAATCTGATTGGCAAGCCTGAGGAGGCTTGTTTATTTCACCCAATTGATGCAAATGTGCTTGGTGATCTTGCCTTGATCACGCATCTATCTTTGATTGAGTTGCTTTGTTTGTTGGAAGGATATAGTTTTAATCACCTTGAAAGCAACATAGGCGTAAACTGGGGTGGCATAGTGGGGCAGCTGTCCCCAAAATCTATATGATTGTCACTTTTTTCTCACTTCCGTCTCGCTTTGATATGTTATCATACAATATATCTTTCTGTGCAATTTTTTTCTCTCCAACTACCCTTGAATTATCTTCCACAGCTGAAACCCACAAAACAAAGACCATGGTTACTGCATGGTGGTTAGCGACTGTTGTGATTCACTATAACTTTTTACATTCGGGCCAAACCACCACAGCAGATTCCTATTGTGGGGAAATCAATGAAATGTACCAAAATTGCATCAGCATCGAAGTTCTGCCTCGTCCACCATACTACCCAGACCTGTCGCCAACCGACTACAATGTTTTCAAGCACTTCGATAACTTTTTCACCGGTAGAACGGCCTTTGTTGACTTCATTGAATTCCCTGAGCACCAAATTTTAATGATGTCAGAATTACGTTGCCAAAAATGCATTGATTCAAATGGCGCTTGCTTCGATTAAACTGAATACATTTTCACTGAGATATTACAGTTTAAAGAAGACTCATGAACATTGACAGAGCTTTTGAAAGAACCTAATAGTATATTTGCTATTTATACAGGGTGATTCAAAAGTACTTTGACAAACTTCAGGAGGTGATTCCTCACAATATTCTAATATGAATTGTCCAAATAAATAAATGTCCGGAAACGCTTCGTTTCCAAGATACAGGATGTTGAAGTTTTATTTTTATTTTCGTTTTTTTTTGGTAATAAGAGGTTTTTGGAGTGTCGAATTCGAACCTGATGTTCTTATTGCTCTTACTAGTAGGGGGCGCCACCTACACGCTTTTTTCTTTTTTTAAGATTCATAACTTTTTTGGTCGTACTTCTAGCACATTTTTCAGTAAAAAAATCGATTCCTTTATCATATCTACGTAAATAAGCTACCCTTGTTACTAATCGCTGTAAGCAACTGTTTTCTAAATATTTGGACTTGAAAACTTCAAGTCGATCATTTGATAATCGATGCATGTTGAAGTTATTACGAATATTTTGCATTTTTCACAAGAATGCTTTGGAAATAAATTTGACGTTTGTGAGTAGTTTTGGTAATTATATATTTTGTGACAGTTAGACGTTTTGTTGAAGTTTCCGTAAGTAGAAGTAGAAAACACTTATTTTGAAGAAATGGATTATTTAAACAATAATGCTCATTTAGCCGATATGTATTTCGTTTATGGCCTTGCGGATGGCAATGCACGCGAAGCAAGACGTATTTACCAGGAGCGATTTCCTAATCGAGTACTGCCTTTAGCTCCAACATTTGCTAGCCTCCACCGTCGTTTGGCAGAAACAGGTAGCTTTAAGAGGGCAGCTGATATTATTGGAAGACCACGAGCAGTCCGAACCCCAGAATTGGAAGAAGCTGTTTTGAACGCTCTCGAGGAGAATCCAGAAACAAGCACAAGAGTAATTGCTGAAGCTGTCAATTCTAGTCAGTCCACAGTTTGGAGAATTATTCACGAACAACAGTTTTATCCATACCATATTCAAAGGGTTCAAGCTCTTTTGCCACAAGACTTTTCCCAACGCATTACTATGTGTCAATGGTTTTTGAGAAAATTGGCTGATAATCCTCAATATTTAAGATATGTACTCTTCACGGACGAGGCAAACTTCTCCCGAAATGATATCACAAACTTTCATAACAACCATGTTTGGGCTCTCGAAAATCCGCACGCAGTTAGAGAAAGGCATTATCAGTATCAATTTTCTGTAAATGTATGGGCGGCAATAATTGATAATTACTTGATAGGTCCTTTCTTTCTGCCGCTCCGACTGAATGGCGCAACTTACAGACACTTTTTAGAAAATGAATTGCCGGGACTACTTCAGAATGTACCATTAGAAATTCGTATCCGCATATGGTTTATGCATGATGGGGCTCCGGCTCATTTTAGTTATGTAGCCAGGAAATTCCTTAACACAGTCTATCCAAATCGATGGATCGGTAGGGGTGTAGAAGAACCTAACCAGGCGTGGGCACCAAGGTCCCCAGATCTAAACCCGATAGATTTTTATAAGACTCCAGTAGTGAACGAGAAAGATCTAAGAAACCGAATAGTAGACGCCTGTGAAACAATAAGAAACACACCAATAATTTTTGAGCGGGTACGAGATTCAATGACTAGATGACTGACTGCCTGTATCTTCGCTAAAGGTGGACACTTCCAACAATATATTTGGATACAATTTAGTTTCGTTTATTTTAGTTTATTCTACATATTCAAAATTTCCTGAAATAAAATGTTGACATTTCTTGCAAATTTTATTAAAACAAATACTGATTATGCATCCTTGATACAAAAATAACTATTTCGCTTAAGGATGTCATAAAGGAACGTACCCAACAGTAATGACCTCTTCAAACGAGTAAAACGTCAAATTCATTTCCAAAGCATTCTTGTGAAAAAAGCAAAATATTCGCAATAACTTCAACATGCATCGATTATCAAATAATCGACTTGAAGTTTTCAAGTAGCTTATTCATGTAGGTATGATAGAGGAATCGATTTTTTTACTGAAAAATGTGCTGGAAGTACACCCAAAAAAGTTATGAATCTTAGAAAAAGACGTGTAGGTGGCGCCACCTACGAGTAAGAGCAATAAGAACATCAGGTTCGAATTCGACACCTCAAAAACCTGTTATTACCAAGTTTCGTTTAAATAAGTTCAGTATTTCAAAAGTTATTTGAAAAAAACGAAAATAAAAATAAAAATTCAACATCCTTTATCTTGGAAACGAAGCGTTTCCGGACATTTATTTATTCGAACAATTCATATTAGAATATTGTGAGGAATTACCTCCTGAAGTTTGTCAAAGTACTTTTGAATCACCCTGTATGAATATTCAAGTCAATATGTATGTGTATTAGGGTGACCTATTTGTACGAATACATTCTCCAAAATTATATTCATTTCGTCATCAACTCGCGTCAAAAGGATTATAACAGTTTCGGAGTGTAGGTGAAGTGTTTTTGGGGCATTCCCATAATCATCAACTCTGTCGAATACTTCAGTTTTAAAATTTTGCTGTTTTATTTTCATTTTCACTTCATGTGAATCCTCCGATACTCCTTTCAAACGAATCCGATTCTTTGTGAGTCAACAAACACATTGTACATATTTTAGAACCGTCAGTAGAGACGAAGACGTCATGTTTAGTTCATTCTCCAACCAAGAAACTTGAAAAGAGCGATATGAATCAGTGACCCTTTCTCTTATTACTCGCAACTAGGAAAACCGAAATAATGATTTCAAGACCCTTTTATGAACTCCCGCCGATTGCGACCATTCCATTCGAATTGTTCTAAACGATACCGTTTCTCTAGTCCTCCCGCAAATTGCGGGCTTTTGAAGCAATCTCGTTTAGTAAAGTATCCGCGTCTTCATTTCGAACACTAACAAATTCTAGTTGGAGAGCATAATCCTCGATATTTTCTATGTGACCTCAATATTCAAGGGAAGCGAATCCTGACTCGCTTATAGATATACTACTTTCCATTGACATGGGGTTGGGGCGGGTAGGTAATGTTTTTCATGTTTTTCGTTTATAAAATATTGGATCAGAAGTGAATTGAAATGACATTTCTTCACTCACTTACGTATTCTAAAAACACTTTATTGTGTGATTTTTCACTACAAAAACGCTTTTGTAAAACTGTCACAATAAATCACACAATAAAGTGTTTTTAGAATACGTTAGTTATGGATTTTCATCAAGTATCAGCCGATTAAATCATATATCTTCACTAACTTCACTAACTTACCGTTAATTCTAAACAATCCTTTGATTTTGATAGGTATTCATTGAGCGTGTTTTCACTGGAAATAACGAAACGACAGATTTTAAACAGAAACAGATATTATACCAACATAGGTTGATTTTTCGAACTATCATTTCCCAATATCTTCCCCAGCTGATATTGTAATAGTGAAATTGACATTCTTCATAAACCTTGAATGAAATTGAGGTTCTGGGATGCTTTGAATTAATTACATATTCTTTATTACTATACAATTATGATGGCTGATGATTTCAACTCACCTAGATTTGCATCTCTTCTGGAAACTCATCACAGTAAAACTATTTTGTTCATCAATGTTTCAGAATTATTTGTTTCAGAAGGATTTTTGAAGTACATTTCGCTGAGTGATTCAGCAGCATCAGATGATAAAGATAATGATAATAATAATAAAGTCAGGAGTTCGGATCCCCTTCTCTGCATGGTCCGTGAC
This sequence comes from Leptinotarsa decemlineata, assembly GCF_025532065.1. Classification (NCBI taxonomy): domain Eukaryota; kingdom Metazoa; phylum Arthropoda; class Insecta; order Coleoptera; family Chrysomelidae; genus Leptinotarsa; species Leptinotarsa decemlineata. The sequence continues at coordinate 9,100,698 of NW_027412690.1, forward strand.
CATGAGAGAACAGGAATTGGAGCATTTCTCTTTAGGGCAGCTGCCCGAGCAGCTGATGAACTCGGTATAGTTTTCAATTCGGAACGAGGTGACCACAACTCTGTCACCGAGTTGGAACCCATTCAGCAAAAAGCTCAGATAAAAGCCGCAGAGAGCACCTTACTTCTGCGGAGACACAAGGCTAAGCCAATTCATGGAGTCTTCTTCAATAACATTGGAGACCTTGGCTTATCAAAGCGCCTGACGTTCGCTTTTCTAAGGTCGAGTGGGCTGAAGTCGGAAACTGAGGGGTTCATCATGGCTTGCCAGGATGGTGTCTTCAACACCTTAGTCTACCGCAGTCGCGTGATGGGTATAGAGGTTCCTGACACAAGGTGCAGGTCCTGCCGCGAGGCGCCCGAGACCGTAATGCACCTGCTATCAGCATGTCCAGGATATGCGGTGTCGGCCTATTTACATCGACACAACGCGGCCCTATGAGTGTTATATTACCATCTACGGCACTCTTACGGTATTGACGAGACACCGGTATTGCCCTACGCTCCGGAAGATATTGAATCCGTTGTGGGGAACGAGAAGGGCTGAATTTATTGGAACTATTCGTTCCCCACCCTCAGGTTCATACAAGCTAATAGACTAATAGTCCTTCTCGACCACCAGAGCAAAACGATATTTGTCGTGGAGTTTTCAGCTCCTGTCGAGACGAATATCGTCAGAAAACAGTCTCTTCGAACTCCGCAGACTCTATCCAGATCATTTTGTCAAGATGGTTGTTCTGATTATTGGAGTCCTTGGTGAAATGATGTCCTCTCTACTCTCGAATCTTAAAATCATACCGGCTTGCCGCACTAAGGCAGAAATCTTAGCCGCACAGATGCAGAAGGCTGTCTTGGCTCACTGCGCTTGCTCAAGGCACATGATTCTCGGACCCAATGATCACTTACTCCACGGTGTGGGGAGTGGTCATTGGTTGATAATGCTGGCGTGCCCTCCCGACTATATTCGGGCTTCGAGGGATAGGGCCTGACCAGCGCACACTTCGGTGGAAAAAAAAATCATCAGTCCTTGAGGGTGGTGGAAGAGTACACGCATGCTATCGGTATGAAATTCGGGATACACAAATGTGCAATGGTCCATCTCAAAACAGGACGATGCAGGGACTACGGAGACGATCTGCAGCTCGTAGATGGAAGAATCCTACACCATCTGGGTGCCAGAGAGACGTATACTTACCTCGGGGTGGAACAACACCATTCACAAGAGGTGACAGCAGTGAAAAACTACCCGCGTGGCAAGTATCAGCACACACTTCGACAGATCTGGTCATCGGAACTGTCTGGAAAGAAGAAAGTTGCTGCAACAAATATGCTTGCCATACTCTACTTGTTTGGAGTAGTGAAGTGGACTCGAGAGGAGCTGTATCAACTCGACGTGAAGACCAGAAAAATGATGCATCTCTATAAGAGTTTGCATCCTAAATCGTCCGTTCCACCGTTGTACTTCCCCCGCCAACAGGGAGTCCGTGGACTTTTGAGTTTGGAGTGTCTGCATGACAGAATGGTACTGGATACAGCCTGTAAAGTCGTCAGGAGTTCGGATCCCCTTCTCTGCATAGTTCGTGACCATGAGAGAGCAGGAATTGGAGCATTTCTCTTCAGAGCAACTGCTCGAGAAGCTGATGAACTCGGTATAGTTTTCGACTCTGAACGAGGTGACCACAACTCTTTCACTGGGTTGGAACTCATTCAGCAAAAAGCTCAGATAAAAGCCGCAGAGATCACCTTACTTCTGCGGGCACACAAGGCTAAGCCCATTCATGGGGTCTTCTTCAATAACATTGGAGATCTTGGCTTATCAAAGCGCCTGACGTTCGCTTTTCTCAGGTCGAGTGGGCTGAAGTTGGAAACTGAGACGTTCATCATGGCTTACCAGGATGGTGTCTTCAACACCTTAGTCTAGCGCAAGCGCGTGGTGGTGTAGAGGTTCCTGACATTAGGTGCAGGGGCTGCCGCTAGGCGCCCGAGACCCTAATGCACTTGCTATCAGCATGTCCAGCGTATGCGGTCTCGACCTATATTCATCGAAATAACGCGGCCCTTAGAGTGTTATATTACCATCTACGGCACTCTAAAGGTATTGACGAGACACCAGTGTTGTCCTACGCTCCTGGGGATATTGAGTCCGTTGTGGGGAACGAGAAGTGCCGAATTTATTGGAACTATTGGAAGCTAATAAGCCTGATATAGTACTTCTCGACCACCAGAGCAAGACCATATTTGTCATGGAGTTTTCAGCTCCTAGCGAGACGAATATCGTCCGAAAAGAGGAGGAGAAACGGATTAAATATTGAGATTTTTCTTTTCGAACTCCACAGACTCTATCCAGTCCTCTCTGTCAAGATGGTTGTCCTGATTATTGGAGTCCTTGGTGGAATGATGCTCTCTCTACTTTAGAATCTTAAAATCATAATGGCTTGCCGCACTAAGGCAGAAATCTTAGCCGGACAGATGCAGAAGGCTGTCATTCTTGGCTCACTTCGCTTGCTGAGGGCACATGATTTCGGATTTGATAATACTAGCGCGCACGTCCGATTGTATCGGGGCTTCGGGGGATAGGGCCTAACCAGCGCATACTTCGGTGAAAAAAAAATTATTTCAACTTTATTCACAGTGAAAATATATGAATTATATGAATACATGGGGTGAACAAAGTGATTTAGATTCAGATTGTGGAAGTCTTCATTATCTCCTGGTGATGCTAACTTGGTTTCTCAAAGAAATATGAACCGACGTGGCCACCAGCCTAAAATCCACACCAAACAGAGACTTTTTCGCGTTCTTATGCGAATTGGTTTGTTTTCAAATTCGATAATCTTGTTTATTCACGTACCCATTTAGGGTTAGTTGCCAATTGATCCAGAGCTCATTCAGCGAACACACGTCGTTATCTATGGTCGTTTACCTTCAGTTCCTGGGTCAGTTGAATTTTGTATGGGTGAAGTCCCAAGTCACGACGCAAAATTCGTCAAGTTGTGGTCTGAGAAAGGCCGAGTTCTTGTGAATGACGTGAAATCGACTACCTAGGATTCTTCTGCATACTCTCACAGACAGTGGAGATGTTTCCGACAGGTCTAACGTTTTGTCGACGTGTGAGTGTTGGTCGATCGTTTACTGAACTAGTTTTCACATGGCGAATAGTCCTTTCGCTAGAAGGTAACGGAACACAAGTCGAATAATTCCGTCAGCATGAAAATTGTATGCTCGGGATTCTATGAAGTCGACGAACAATTTTTTTGCTTGATCCTGATTGGTGAAACTCCTACCGAAATTATTGAAATAGCAATAAACAGAACATATTTATTCAATTTTCAATTTTTTTTTAATATATATAATTTGATATATAGCTATAAAAATTTTAATATAATCTAGAAAGGTTAATGCAGTCAAGCTGCTGGAAAATAATTCCATGAAAATAAAAAAATAAATAGATGAGCACTTTTTGATCATTCCCATATTGATTTCAATTTAAGAGCCACCGGTAGACAGCTGTTTCAGCCTATTGGGCATCGTCAGTACCGGGCAGGCGGTCCTCGATTGAAGACAAAATGAGAAAAACCAAGAAAGTACCTACTTGATAAAAATAGCTGCGTAAATGCAAGCGAAACATTAACCTTTCTAGATTTCATGTCATTTCTAGAAACATGTGGATTCGTTTTCCGATGGCATTTCAGGTTAGCTTCCCAAATTTCTGCTACTGCAGTTGTCGGTTGATTGGTCAAACCAACACTAACATAAAAACTTGGCAAACCACCTAATGGTGTCACACCATTAGGTGGTTTCCGCTTATGTTTCGCTTGTTTCTTGTTCTGTCCACGAATTTTCTCTTTTTGATTTATATTATACACACTCGTTAATATTTATATCTCTGTATTTATATCCTGGACCCGGAAGTCACGCAGGTAGCTATAGCTGCCTACGTGGTGATGTTAGATGATGCCTGGAAATTCTAGGTCTTCTAATTGAAACCATAAGTGTGCGGTTAGCTCCTGTTGGTGACACCGTGCATATGTGATGTTTTTCATTTTTGGTAACCAGTTGTTGTCAATCTTTGCAATTGGCTGCACCGCGCTGATGAGGCCAATAGCCAGAAACACGTGTCCGCGGTTTGCCCTTGTTTGAGTGTTCTGTCCATGAATTTTCTCTTTTTGATTTATATATTATATATATTGATTACATTATTATCATTTTTTATGAATATTAATATGAAATGTACAATTAAAACAACTGCTGATATTGATATCTTGTGATGTTGAAGAGCCTTGTAATATATTTGAACTAGCTGAGTTGACAATTTCATGGACATTAATCGATATAAGCCTCAGCTACTGTTCTAGACTTCCATTCTCCGTGCTTCTTAATATCCGTTATATTTGCTCCTGATTCTGCTAGCAAAGAAGCAGAAGACCTTGTGAAACAGTTACCTGTATATTCCTTTTGTTCCGGGAATTTCAGAAACTCAGCAATGGTAGAGGGAATTTTCCCAAACGTGTTCATACCAGCTGAGTTGGCACTGCCTTTATAATTTGAATATTTCAGAGAAAGAAACGTTGATGATTGATAACAAAAGGGCGTAATGCAACGTATTTATTAAAATAGTCAACGATATTGTAAAGTTGTCACATTTCTTGGGTACCAAACATTGCGATTAAGAATGAACTGAGGTCATGAGTAACAATTTTAAATATTCTAAAGGCATACAATATCATATTCTATGAAGAAAAAGAAATGACAGTAATATTAATATACGAGTACATTTTTATACTGTTTATCCCAAATGTTGTCTCTTACGCCACTGATCCCAGATAGAGCCCCTGATGCGATCGCGGATTCATGGCAATCACTCCCATTAAGGCCAAAGAGATAAGGAATAACAACGATAGACAAATCCTACCGAATGAGCAGTATGTGTTCCGCATGTCGGATGATGACTTTGAACGCAACGTCACTGTCGATTCTGGAACACATGCCTCCGATTCTGCAATGTTTTATTAGAGAAGGGGCCTAATCTCTACTTATTAAACTGATAATTCAGTATGTAGGTTCAATTTTTGAAAAAAGATGTTGATTTTAGGACAGTATGACATGAAAATATTTGTGGAGACGTTCCATACAGAGTTTGTTATTTTTTTCCATAACCTAAGAGGCTATGATATATTTTATTGCACATGGATAATGTGCATAGGGATAGACAAAGTAATTTTTTGTACAACTGTCATTGAAAGTGACATTTTTGATGGTTGTCAAAGGTATTAAAAGATAACGTTTGCGTGTTAAAAATATTTTTAACACTAGTGTTAAGAGTGTTTTTAACATGATTTTTCTCTACCAAATACCAAAAACAGAACATAATTATTCAATTTTCAAGGAAGTTTTATTATGAACAATAGATATAGATACAATTAAATTCTGTTACAAATGTATTATATACATTAATTACATTATTATTATTATTTATCAACATTAATATGAAAAGTACAATTAGAACAACTGCTGATATTAATACCTTACGATGTTGAATAGCTGAGTTGACAATTTCATGGGCAATAAGATTCAAATCTTGAAGTGGAGAGGATGACACTGTAACGCTGGAGCTAGCTGTTGGGATTATTCTATCAGTAATAGCTTTTTATAAGAAATAAATTGATCGATATAACCCTTAGCTACTGTCGAAGACTTACATCCTCCGTGGTTCTTAATATCCGTTATATTTGATCCTAATTCTGCTAGCAAAGAAGCAGAAGACCTTCTGAAACAGTTACCTGTATATTCCTTTGGTTCCGGGAGGTTCAGAAACTCAGCAATAGTAGAGGGCATTTTTCCAAATGTGTTTATACCAACTAGGCTGGTACTGCATTTATAATTTGAGTATTTCAGAAAATAACGTTGATGATTGATAACAGAAGGGCGTGATGCAACGTATTTATTAAAATAGTTAATGTTTTCTCCAACAATGCAAAAATAACCACCTATTTTCTTTTTTGTATTTGAAATTCGAACAATCTCTTTTTGTAATAAATGGCACAGCTCGTCACTCCGGCAGGCTCCATATATTCCGGAAATAGTATCAAATTCATCATCAAATATTTTTTATCTGGCGCCTCATTTATAAACCTCTGGACTTGTTTGAATGTAAGAGTTTTTGGATTTTTTGGGCCTATAACTATAACTTTTTTAGTATTAGCAATTTTGTTTACTTTAAAAACTGGGATAATATAATCAATAAAGCTGAAAAGGTTCTTATAAAAACCTCACAATGGCTAAATTATGACTAGTTGTCTCTGAATACGTCTGAAAGTCAATTCATAACATTTTCTACAAATGTCGACAAACAACCAAACAAAAATAGTATAATGCTTCATAACAAAACATGCTCTCAACCAAAGTGCAACTGTCTATCAATTCAAAAAACCATAAAAATGAAATATCTTGGCGTTATTGTCGATCGACACCTAAAATGGAACGGGCATGCGAAATATGCTAGGCAAAGCTAGGCAATTAATTTAAAAATTTTACATACCCAGTAACATTTTAGATAATCGAAACCTAGAACTTATATATATCATCTTCAATTGAACCATTATTTAGATGCTGTAAAGTAATATGAGAAAAATCACATGATAATGCATTACAAAATTTGAAAACCACTCAGAAATGTATACTGAAAATTGATTAAAAAATCGATTCTCCACTGATATGTTTCACGAAGACCTCGACATTTTTAACATTGAAAAACTACATATGCACCAGTGCTTGCTATATATGCATAAAAAAATCCAACTATAAATTCTAAGAAAACTATTCCAGTCCGATGTATTACGAACCAATCGATGGAATACAATACAGCCTCTTTTATGAAGGTCCAAACCACCACTTCAAATAAAAAAATATACAAACTCAGTTCCTTCGAATACCAAATGAAAACAGAATATACCTATTAATAAAGAATATAAGAATAAAAAAAAAACGAAAAAAATTACAATTTTTCAAATCCCTAGACACGATCGGTTTGCACCTCTCTCAACATCCAAACTTTAAAAAAAATATATTACCTTTCCTCGTGCAGAAATATGCACTTCAAGCATTTATGCTTGGGTAATTTATGTACAGGATTATTTAACCTGTAACAATGATATGAATTATGAAATGAAGTTTATTATTATTCTATTCTACCTGCGAAAAATGGGCATTGATGCTAGCTTCTACAATTATCACTCTCACGAATGATGGCCACATTTTTGCGCATATACTTTTATTGCACCAATTTTCGTATTTTCAGAGACCCTGTCTCCACGAGCAATTTCCAGACAGAGCACGGAATAAGATATTAATTTGATCTCCTAACTGCAACGGAATTTAATACATGCAAATGGGAATGTAAATGCACCGAACTATAGAACACCATTACCACCATGATTACCGTGTTGACATCAAATTTGCGTTAGGTACACTCGAAGGTAACAGTTTCTCACTATTCTCGACTCACGTCGCAAGCGAGGGCTTAGAGAGGCGTTGTTTATCCTGCACATTTAAATTTAGATTGGTTGGAGCGGATTTGCAATCAAAAGCTACCTTTAGCAACTAACATTAGTTTCACGAGTACGCTCAGATCTGTGTTTGAGTAGAAATCCCATTAAATTTTGTCAACGAGACCCCTTTCTGGTGATTCGAACGTCCGCCATTATGAGACTTTTACTATTTCCTACCAGATCCTCCAATACGAACGGATTTTAAAACAGTTTCCCCTCTCAGTTGTAATGAAACCGGAGCGATCATCTCCGGTGTAATATAAGCTCCTTTCTGGTTGATTTATTATTTTGAAATTAATTTAGCAGCGGCTGTCACCAGATGCGGATTTCTCCACATCAAATTTTGAATATCAAGGCAGGTCCGAAAAAGCTGTAGGGTTCGTGCCGATCGCACGAAAGCCGGTTTTTTTGAAACCTAACTACACCGTGTACCTTTTTGAGATGGTTTTCCCTTCTTAGTTCTACTCCTGAGTGAGGAAGGAGACTTTTACTTTCGGCTAAAAATCTTTCAAATATCCTGAAATGGTGCGGAACTTGCTCAATTAATGAGCCATCAAAAACAAAAAAAACTTCAGATTATGCTTGTATTACAAAAACAAATAACCGTGAAGAAATATAACATGAGAGTAAATTCAAAGTTCAACAATAAATCACGTCTATAACAGCCGATTCTCAAAAACAAGAGTTATCTCGTTATCAACTTCTGAAATAATATATATTCGCTCACAACTTACACGAAAACCGCAATTACATTATTCAAGCTTGTCGGAAATTCTGAAGTGATTATTTGAACTTGCCTGATCGCTATACTATTTTTCAGCTTTAAACCCGTGTGTACTAATGCTATAATATTTGCGCATGGGAAAAGGGGTGTGGTGTAATTTATTACCCTTCTTATATTGTTCCCAAGACACAACAACAAATAAGACAAATACTACAAAATTAAATTGACATCCTTTCAATCTAATCCAACATGGGGGTCAGAAAAAACCTCGATACCTCGATACGTGTTTCGACCACCAAGTGATCATCTCCAGGAGGAAGATCACTTGGTGATCGTCTAAACACTTGTTGAGGCGTCAAAATAACCCTTCCTTTCATAACCCTTCCTCCTCAAGACCTATATATTCTTTTAATCAAAGTCATTGGTCGGTTTTTATTTCAAATGAATTTTCGGGCCCGCCTATTCAAATATGGTCAGACATCATGTCAACGAAGCTAATTACAAAAACTTGTAGCTTGCATTGTCGCGTTTCCAGTATTACAACTCATCTACAGGATACGTTTGTTTAGTCTAGCCTGAACGTAACATATCCTTCATGATGCCGCCAAAGTTCAACAGCCATAAATTGAAATCAACGCTTAATTTGGTGGAAAACTATCGATACGAAAAACCATGTGACCGACCTCGATCTTTATGAATAAAATAATATTTTATGTTACTATCGCAATGGCAGTTATTACACAGTTCTGTTTCGAAGTGATTTTCAAGACCAGAAAGGAGAAAAATGGATATCTTGTAGAATGCGACCCTAGACCTAAAAATGAAAAAGAGCATTCTAAGGTTACGCTGATGAGCTGAATGAAAAACATAAGTTGTGAAAGAGGTGGTAGAAGATAGTAGAAGACAGAGTTAGGTAAAGTGAGTTCTGTTTTAAAATCTGTTTTTCCGTTAACCAGCTGTCGCACCCCTACGAACGACAACCCTCAGAAGTCGAAACTTGTGCGAGCTAAGGATTAACGAGGTCTTACCTTTTAACGTGTGATTCCTAACACGGAACACGGTTACCAAGAAGAAACGCTCCTTCGCCCAATATGAAGATATTTTTCCATGCTTGGTGGTGAGCTTGGGGTGGTGAAACTTAGGAAGTCACAAACCTGATGCAGTTTCTTATACAGGCTGATTCATTTCCGTTTATCCACCGTGTACACCCATCTTCCACTGGAGATGTATGAGATCGTTCATAATTTTTTACGTTAGATGATTTTCATCTTCTTTTCCGCAGAAACTCTAATTTTATAAATCACTATATAGGTAACCTTTTTCGACTTCTGAGAGAAGATCAAAAGGCGACGTGTTTTTTGATGCCCGTTTCATCTCATATCCATTACTGCCAGAGCAGGACACAGTCGAAATGGAAGAAAAACATATTGACGTGAGTATCAAGAGTGGAGATATGGTCTACATCCATTCAACATCAATATCACGAGAAAATGAAAGAAAAAAACCGTATACTCTTTCGTTTGAACTTTTTACTTATTTTTTTACTGTGTGCCTTTCCGTCGCTCTGAAAGGAAATTCTTCATACATAATGAATATATACGGAATTTTCTCTGGGTGACAGCCTCCGAAATTGGTTCGGATGTACTTCTGGAGGATGAAGTTAAATCCATTACCAATCTGTTGGTGGATCGATTGTAACTGGTTGATATGTATAAAATGAGCAATGGAAGATCAAGTAAATCATTTCGATGCTGATGCATAAGTTGAATTTTACATATTCACAGGTTTGAAATTGAAGAGATTCAACATACTTTTGCAATACATTTGAAAATTAACAAATTCAACATGATTTTGTACACAATAGGAAGTAAAAACAGTAAATGAAACTTTTTCAATGTGCCAGGTATTCTGTAAACTGGCAATTCTCGAATCTGTCAATTATGTCATATTAAATATGTCAATTGACAAAATTTTAAATCTGTTAATTGACACTCTTTAAATATGTCAATTGACAAATTTTTGAATATGTAAATTGATAGTGTTCAAATGTCTCACTTATTGGAAGAAGATATTTCAACGACAGAAATACACAGGGTGACTATGGGTTAGAGCAGGGGTCTCCAAGCCTTCGGGCCATAATGATTTTTTCAGTTTGTTCCAAGGGCCAATTTCTACCCTTACCTATATTTCTAGACTAGGATAGTCTCAAAGTGTGTGACCTAAGCAAACTTACGCTTTTTTGCATTTCAATTATTATTGTGTATTGTGACACTTAACGACACCTAGTGGCGAGTAGTGGTACTATGTACTATCTTTTTCAGCTACCCGCTAGTTGGCATTAGGCGTAATTAAATATTTGGAATTACCGCGTTGGTTCGAAAAATTTCTGGTTCTAGCTAGTGTATTCCGATCACCTCGAGATGTCAGTAATGATTGCATATAAAAAGGCTAGCGGCGCAATTGCGAGTTAGTCTGCGTAGGAAAGGCGAAGGAAGTGAAACTGTCTATTGTGAAATAAAGTAACACTCGTCAATAAAAGTATTTTGATTTGACTTATTGTTTTTATGTGTGATTTGTTAGTATGGAAAAGAAGCGAAAAATCGACAGTGAATGCAGAACGTTCCAAGAAAAATGGAACTTTCAGCATTTTGCGATTGAGTCCAGTAATGAGGCGCTATGTTTAATTTGTAATGAAACCATAGCTGTTCTCAAAGACTATAACATTGAACGACACTATGAATCGAAACATCTTCAAAGTTACTCCAAGTATACAGGAAGTTTGTGGAAAAAAAAATTTGAAGCTTTGAAACGCGGACTCAAATCGCAGCAATCTTTGTTTAACAAACCGAATACTGAACAAGAGTCTGCAACTCGCGCCAGCTTTCGTGTGGCTCTTGAAATCGGAAAACGTGGCAAACCATTCACCGATGGAGAAATGATAAAAGAATGCTTCATTGTAGTAGCCGAAGAAATATGCCCCCAAAAGGTAAATTTATTTAAAAGTGTCAGTTTGTCAGCAAACACCGTGGCTCGGAGGGTGCAAGACATCGCAGAAAATATATCATCCCAACTGTCTGACAAAAATGGACGTCATGAGTGGTTTTCTCTAGCATTGAATGAGTCAACGGATGTGTCAGATACTGCTCAGGTGTTTATTTTTATTCGCGGAGTAGATAAAAGCTATGAAGTGTATGAAGAACTTCTTGATATTGATAGTATTCACGACACGACAACTGGGGCAGATATTTTTAAGGGAGTTGAAAATGCCATTGATAAAAAGAACCTTCGATCGAGATATTTGAAATATATAACAACTGATGGAGGCAAAAATATGTATGGTAAAAATAAAGGAGTATGGTTGCACTTGTGTCAAAGGCTGTAGAAAATGATGGTGGTTCAAAAACATTAGTCTTACATTGTATCATTCATCAACAGTCCTTGTGCGGAAAACGTTTGGATATGTCTGAAGTTCTAAAACCTGTCATATCAGTTGTTAACTTCATAAGATCCACTGGGCTGAATCACCGACAATACCGCGAGTTTATTCAACATATTGGAGAAAGCCAACCATATCATACTGCCGTACGCTGGCTTAGTTGCGGAAAAGTCCTTAAGCGCTTTTTTGAACTTCGAGCAGAGATCGAAATTTTTTTAAATTAGAAGCAGCACCCTTTTGCCGATTTAAAAAATAGTGAATGGATGTGGAAGTTAGCCTTCTATGTTGATTTGACAAATCATATGAACGAACTGAATTTGAGATTGCAAGGAGAAAATCAGCTTCTCCCTGATTTATACACCAATATAAAATCCTTCAGGCAGAAAATAATACTATTTCAATCGCAATTACGTAAAAAATGTTTCTTCACACATTTTGAAACATATGAAATATTCAGCCACACTACAGAGACTGAATTTTCCGTCAATTTTGCAATCGAAACTTTGAGTGCTTTGAAAATAAATTTTGATACTCGTTTTTCAGATTTTGATGTCATTGCGAATGAAATTAAGCTTTTTCAAAATCCTTTTGATTCTGACATTGAAACCCTGGCTCCGGAAGTCCAAATGGAAATTATTGATTTACGGTACAGTGATATGCTTAAGAACAAATATCAAAATTCATATTTGTTGGAATTTTATAAGAGTCTTCCGCTGGAACAATTCCGCTGGAGCATAAATTTGCTCGTGGGTTGTTTTCTGTTTTTGGTACTACTTACTTGTGTGAGAAAACGTTTTCCAAGATGAAGTACACAAAGAATGTTTACAGATCTCAATTAACCGATGAGCATCTTAAATCTCTTTTGATAATTGGTACAAGTAAAATTGATCCACTACTACAAAGTATTGTCGGTGGAAAATCACAATTACATAAATCTCATTAGTGTTTTTGTTTTACTGTGATTCATTTCAATTATTTGTTAGTTATTAATATGCTTAAACTTAGATACTTAGGTTAAGTTTTCTTTGTCATCATTTCTGTCGTTAAGTTTTACCTTGCAAGTGGATAAAACCGAGTAATTATCATTCTGTGTTTTCTTTTTCAACTTATCACAGCAATAGTAACAACAATTAGGTAATCATTGGCTGTCGCGGGCCGAATTGATGACACTGGCGGGCCAGATTTGGCCCGCGGGCCGTAATTTGAAGACCCCTGGGTTAGAGAAAAATGAAATCTGAACATATTGAGAAAATGTTTGGGGAATCTACATATATGAAAATTGTCAACAAAGTTTGTTATAAAAATGGGAGTGGGGTTATCATATACATGAAGTGATGGAAATGCACCATTTTGAACTGTTTTTCCATTGTATAATCATCCACATTCTGGATAAACAAAGCTGAATCAATATAGGAGAATCATTTGAAGTATAAAAGAGTGCAATTATTCAGTTACTCGTAGTTTTCATTACTTTAACCTACAAATTGAATAAAAATTAATTGAAAAAATGAAAGTTTTCCTTCAATGGTTGGTTACCCTTCTGGAAAATAATTTTTTTCAATTCCAAAAACAAAAAAAATTAACTTGTAACAATAACTCAGTTGCAAACTTTCAAAACATGCAAAAATATGGCGAAGGCATCGACTCAAAATATGGCGAAGGAACAATCAAATTGACGAAATAAATTTAATTAGAAACATGTCAAAATACGACGGTCACAATTCAAAATACGGCGAAGGAACAACAAATAAAAATTTGTGAAATATGATTTTCTTCCACCATTTTATAGTATACCGGTAAGGTCGGCGAAATTGATAATTCATTTGTAAATTTTTAGTGTTTTCTCATTCCTGACAAAATTTTCTGATAGTATGAAGATGTCGATATGTCTATCATGAAAGTACTTAATTTAGAATAGTTTATTGACTTGATTTTGCTTTCAATCAATCCTTCTCGTTAAATTAGTGGTCGATTCAAAATTTGGTCTGAAGATTTGGGAATGCTTTGGTTTAAGTTCAAATAAAAATAAATACTTCAATTGAAAGATAATACACCTTTCTGGAAAGTGAGCTACATACCAAGATCAGTGGAATAATCAGAATAGTCACTCGAAAAAACGGAAATAACACTGACAGAGTTGATAATTTCCATTATATTTTTAATAAATAGTTTATGATTTTGAGTATACCCATTACTCTATCAATTTAAACATCAAGAAACAAATTAAACAAACTGATTCGAATGGATATGTTCCAAAATTTGATGAGGAAAAGTGGAATATGTATTAACCCTTCCAAAATACAAACAACAACAAAAATATATTGGCGCTCCGGGGCGACTTCATTGATTCCAGTGGCGCATTTGCTTTGTCAGCTCCAGGAGAACCCGGAAAAACCTGCAGCACCACATCATCTGAAGATCTTGATCTGCAAATGTCGTCTCTCTCATAAAACATTTCTTCCTGTCGTGTCACTTAGTAACACGACTATCGTCAAACTTAAACCAGTTCGTTTCGTTTCTGACCAAGGCGTAATAATGACCAGATTGAATGCCAGAACTACAGTGAACAATGACTGCATGAAAATTATAATAGTGGTCCGTTAGATTAATAGAGATATCGACATCTTCATACTACTAGGAAATTTCGTTAGGAATGAGAACACAAAAAAATCTAGATAAATTATCGATTTTGCCGACCCTCGCGAGGTATACTATAAAATGGTGAAAGAATATCACCTTCCACCACTTTTTACTAGTTTTTCCTTCGCCATATCGTGAATTGTAACAAAATTTTGTTATTCCTCAGAAAATTTTTGTTCAAACGATTTTTCATTTTTCTATAATAATATTATTTGAGTTTACATACCAAGTGAATCATTCATTCTTTTCTATCTGGTCATTCAGTAAATATTTGGAATTATTGAATCTATGGATTTCCAAGCATTACAATAATTGGGTTTCAAACCTTTCGTCTCCAAATGGATACGGGAAAAAGTTGTCCTTTTCAGAGCTCACCCGAATTAAATTTTGAATTTTAAGAATTGAATGACAATCGTGAGGCATCAGTGAACATATACCGGGTGATTCTGTTTTCTGGTGTATATGAGAAATTGAAATTGATGACGGTTTATCGGGGACGAAACTTGGATTGAGAATCTGTGGTCGTCGTTATTCATCCTGAGTATATAAAGTTGCATTTTTGAGTGCACTGAATGAGAACATCAATGAGAAATATTTATGAGATTTTGGATTTTACTGAAAACCTTGAGAACGATATTTACAAAACTCCCAAGTAGAACTGAGATACGTGTGTTGAGAAAATCCAATAATCTACAATGCAGTAAGCACTCACCTTGAATGCAATGTTTACGAAAACACGGAGATTTTAGGTCAAACCAGAATTGGGTTTCGTATAGATTAAATTTCTCCTCTGAATAATTTTCTTGCTTTTGTCTGGATTATGAGGATATCCGAAACAAAAACATGCGCACAAAGTATATGAAAGAATCTGGCGCCTGGCTCAACGCACTTCCCGTTGCATCGTTGGGAACATTATTAGACGACGAAAGTTTCAGAATTTCAATAGGTATTCGTTTAGGATGTTTGATTTGTGTTAATCACCAATGTCGGTGCGGTTTCGTTGTTGATGAAAATGGTACTCATGGCCTCAGTTGTAAATTTAGTGCAGGTCGCTTTTCCCGACATTATGATGCAGTGAATGACATAATTAAACGAGCATTGTCAACAGCCAATATCCCTTCTGTGATTGAACCTCTTGGAATTAGCCGAGATGATGGAAAACGTCCTGACGGAATGTCTCTCATTCCTTGGAGACATGGAAAACCTTTGGTTTGGGACTTCACCTGTGTTGATACCTTGGCTCGCTCTCATCTCAATTCAACTTCGCAATCATCTGGTGGGGCCGCTGAATATGCTGAGAAAATGAAACAGCGGAAATACATTTGTCTGGAAGATCGATATATTTTCTATCCAATTGCCATTGAAACATTTGGTAGCTTTGGTTCCTTTGCTTCCGATTTTTTCAGAGATATAGGTCAAAAACTAATTACGGTAACAGGTGATTCTAGAGCAAGATCATTTCTTATACAACGAATCAGCATTGCAATTCAGAGAGGAAATGTTGCATCAATCCTTGGCACCATTTCTCCTTCTCAAAGTCTTGATGACATTTTCTTTAGTCCACTAAACTGGTATGATACTACGGATATTTCCCCAGCCTCTTGTGTTGAAAATTATCCAAATGTTAATGAGAGTAAATCAGACTTCAGTTGTAAAAAAATTGTAGAAGAGGACTTAACAGGCAAATTCAACACTAGCAGTTTCAACATCATAAAAGGACAAATGCAGAAGAGAAAAAATGTTCAAATCCATGAAAATTTTGCAGTGATTCCACAAACTTCCGAATCTCCACCTTTTGCCAACAACCCGCACACTATGATCTTCCCGACGATGAACCACCATCATTCGCCTATGTCTGAACCCGTCAACAATTTTGACGAAATCGCTACTGACCAGGATGCCGAAAATGTGTTCCACGATAATTTTCCCTTATGCCCCTTCAAGCTCTCCAGAAGGTCCCACCATTTTGTAGATCCAGACTGTTATAAGATGGGCATGTTTCTATCTACATATATGATCGACGGTAGGGCAGTGAACTTGCAGCCAAAGGGTCTGCTCAATCAAAACAATCACTGTTATGTCAACTCTATTTTGCAAGCCCTGATCGCATGTCCACCACTCTACAACTTACTAAACAGTCTGAGTAAATACATCTCTTCGAACGAGAGAATGTCATCTACCCCGGTTATATTTGGAATGTGCCGTTTTGTGGAACAGTTTGTTCACCTACCTTCCTACTGTTTGACGAAAGACGGGAGAGTAGATAAAAATTCCAAGAATGGCCAAAAAGTTTCAATCAACACTGGCATCCCATTCGGACCGACTTGGATTTATAAAATGTTGCATAACATGCGGACTGACTGGATCGATGGTAGACAACAAGATGCAGAAGAGTTTCTAGGTTTTCTTTTGAATAAACTCAATGATGAAATGTTTGAGCTGAATGAGTTGGTTAAAAATTATATTAAAGATGAAAAACCTCTCGTTGACTCTGCTTTGAGCAATGATTCAAATAATTTATGGAACATAATAGAATCGAAAAATAAAGGACATTCAACCAGAAGGATCGACTTCACTAATACACCGATAAGTGACATCTTCGGGGGGCAACTAAAGTCGAGCATTCATCGCAACGTGGACCACATTACTGAGAATACCCAGCCTTTCCTCACCCTGCCACTCAACATTGAGAAAGTGAAGACCGTCAGAGAAGCGCTTAAGGTACTTGTCTCTAAGAACATTTTAGAGGGAGTGAGTTCGTCGAAAACAAACGAGAAGGTCGAAGCGTGGGAACAAATTACGCTCTGCAAACTTCCCGTTATCCTTATTTTGCATCTGAAGTTTTTCAAATACAGTAACTACCGTTGCACGAAGATTATCAAGGCTTTTGATTTTGAATTCGACTTGGAGTTTGATTCGACTTTGATATCGTCGGAAACATAGTCTCCAACAGAGAGACAATACAAGCTATTCGCCGTCGTTTACCATGAAGGCAAAAATGCCAACATTGGACACTACGTGACCGATGCCTTCCACGTCGGCTACAATTGCTGGATTAGGTACGACGATTCTTCGGTCAAGACCGTGCAAAATGAAGACGTATTGAAACCCCAGGGAACGCGAGTTCCTTATTTGCTGTTCTACAGGAAAAGCGATATTTTCCTATCTAAATAAGGTTGCGTAGAGTTACGTAGAGTTCAGCGTCTGGAATTTTACGAAATTTCTCGTTTGAATTTTTATTCAAATTGATATTTTTTTTGGTTTTAATGAATTATTTCATTCTTTCATTAGTGATAGGTATTCTTCAATTTTTAATGTTATATGTATATTTGATTCCGTTGGAACTAATTATAATAAATATCTACAAAAATGAAAAAAAAAAAAGAAACAAAAATATAGATATTGGTTTACCAATGAAGTATATCGTGGTTTTGTTGAAACAAAAGTATGTATTACTAAAAATATTCACTTCGGGAATGAAATTATCGGGATTTGACTGGGACTCTTGAATAAATACTTGTATACTGATCGATAGAGAATTTTTCACTCTATATATTGTTGCTGCTAATTTTTCTTCACATTCTGTTTTTTTTCCGCTTTTCAGTTTATTACTCTTTGATGTTTTGACTAATTTTTCTCTACGAATTCAAATTGAAGCAAATCGCTTCAAATCGGGGTGATTGGCGGGAGATCACTGTCTCTCTCTCTTATGGGTGTTTGACAGTCCCCCGGTGCAGACCACACGGCACTCACCCAGTAAAGTTATCGGTCAACCACCCAATCCCGCGTCTGCGGGTAACAGGCGTTGGCCGGTTTCAAGCTAGATGTGTGAGAGAGGTGTCTCGCAAGAGCCCTCGGCGGTTACTCATCCAACGCTGGAAAGGTAACTTTCCTAACATGAGTGCCCCTCGGGGTAACGTAAGGGTATGCGGTGCAGACCACACGGCGTACACCCAAAAGTTGATGAACCGCCCTACCCCGCACCTACACGGGTAATGGGCGCGACATCTTCGACATATGATGTGTGGTAGAGGATGCTCGAAAGAGTCCTCGACGGTTACTCATCAAACGTTGGAAAGGGAACTTTCCTAACATGAGTTCTAGGGGGGAGGTGAGTGCCCGCTCGCGGCTGGAGGCTAGCGAGCCTCATCTCCAACTGGCGTTGGCCTCTTAGGGACAGCGGTTCCACTAGCGGGTAAAGGGATACGGGGATGCGGTAATCTATTCATGGGTGCATTGCAGCCCCATACCGAGGCACTGGACGGCTTATGCTGTTCCGTGATCCTCGCCTGCTTCTGTACGGATCCGAGCGTTCGAGTTGTCGGGGCTCGCGGTCCTTCCGGGCTCCAGTATCCGAGTCTAGTCTTGGAGGGTACCAAGGCAGACGCTTGAGGTGTCGGACCCCGGTTGGACGGAGCTACTAGTATCCGAGCGTAGGACCCCGACCGGCCACTTCCGGGACCATATTCCCAATTGATTTGGCATGATTGGTGGGGGCAGGTGTGCGACGCGAGCACTCTCTGGCGAAAGAAGAGCTTAGTTAACTTGTACGAACGTTCGGTCGAACGCTGCCGATGGTCCTGTCTCTTGGTTAGCCACACTAAGTAGATGTAAGAAGGCAACTCCGGATTCGGTGAGCGGGAGGAAGCCCTGCGAAATCCTGTTGGTGTGGGGTGAAGGGCGGTACCCGCAAGGATTTCCCGAAAATCCACCCCTCCACACCCGATCGCATCCAACGCCAGGGTGCGTCTGGGGGCATAACCGACCCCCCAGGCCCCCCGGTGCGGTCGTAACTATGACTCCCATCTCTCCGCACACAATTCAATAGGGTAAATTTCCGCTTGAAATGCAGTCGCATAGGTTCCTAGGCAGGTTGATATCTCTGTCCTGTGTCTACGACTGAAAACACCTACACCAGAACTGGAAGGTGTTTTTGATCCATCAGTGAACCAACAACTATCTGCGCCTAATATCTTCTTCTACCGGAGGATCCAGTTCTTTATACTCGAGAACACTACTTTATAAGGCAGTTCGTAGTTGACAGTTGGAGGCATAAAGTCAGAGGTCATTGCCAGAATGCTGTGACTTCCAATGTCAAGCAACAGTCTGTTGCACTCTGCATTAAATTGATTTGTGCAATTGGCAATATGTACAAGTCTATAAGCAGTCCATCTAGCCTCTTTCTCCAGAAAAATGTGGAGAGGAGGTAGATCTAGAAGGATCTTCGTGACCGCTGACGGTGTGGTACTGATGGCACCACTGATAGCCAGACAAGCCTGTCTCTGTAAGCCAGAGAGCTTCGCCTGGACCGTTTTATGTAGAGCCTTCGACCACCAGGCAATTGCTCCATAAGTGATCATTGGTCTGACGATCATCATACAAATCCAATGGATTTGTTTGGGAACTAAACCCCAAGTTTCACTAGAGATCCTTGGACATGTCTATATGGACAGTATGGCTTTGTGTAACACATTTTCCAAGTGAGCGTTCCAGACAGACGGGTAACTCCATTTCTTTCCGTGGTTCCAATGTAGACCGACCCGCAGCTACAGAGAATATGGTATACTCCGGGTGTTGCTAAAGGTTCTCTGGGTTCCTGAGCTGAGTTTATACTTTGTCTGGTAGTTTTTGTTGCCTAAATATTGGTTTCACAGGGATAATTCCAATAGAAAGAAGAGGAAAACCAATTAGGAGAAACCAAGCCACGCTCACTAATAATAATACAAAAACAGAGACAAATACCAGCATCATAGTTAATGCATTCATAACAACTGGAAAAACAACTTGAGAACCAACTCGGTTACTGCGACCGTTAGCACATCACTTTTGATAATGTCTACAGCAGTAGTAGACGAAACGTCAGCTTTCATATAGTTATTTTCGGCTGTAAAAGTTTAAATTCTTTGATCGACATTATTATTATGGCTATTCTCTTACCTTACATAACACCCAACTCATTTCTATTCTTCCAGACTATTATCTCCAGCCACATTTCAAGCTATTACCCCTTTTCCACTTGAAAATGTCAGAAGGGGCCGGTAAGTACTAAGTAAAAACCACGTGAAAATCGCGCAAATTTTCCGTGAGGGCGCTGTAGAAAGTAAATTAAGGAAATATGAAATATAAACGAGGTAATGGCGTAACGATATGCTTCATTTTTGCATCTCTATTCATTATTCCGGTAGTTATTCCGGTAGGAACACTCCGACTCATGGTGCCATGTTGAGTTTTTCATCCCGAGCGAAATAACGAGCGAAGTGCATTCGAAATTGGGACTGCTGAGACGCTTTGAGGTATTTGTCAGACTCAAACAAAGATTTAACGATTATGCAGCCGAAACATCTGGTGTACTGAGTTTTATTCAGGATCCGAGGGAGCTCCTAATTTCAATTAGGATCCCGTACCACTGGGGTGATTATTGATTGACTGAATGAACTTGTAAGACGCAAATATAGTAGATGATTGATTTCTAATTAGGTTCCAAGATGTTCAGGAAGAATTGAGGAGTGGACTGTAAAATTGAGGGGAACGCCAAGTTCTAGGAGAACAAATTTCTGAATTGGTAACCAAATGCCCTTTTATTATTGTTAACCGTAAAATTCAATGGCACCAAAGGAGTTGCGGAGAATAAACATTTCAAATATGTTTGGGTTGGGAATGCAAACATATTTGTGAAAAAGACGATACCCCGACGACGATACCCCGAGCATTAGAAATGAGTCTTCAAACTACAGTGATTTTGGTCTCCTCTAATATATTTTAATATATTACGTATGTTGAACCTTCTCTTCGCTGAGCTTTCATATACTATCAGAATACAACGCAGAACTAGACATTTTCCTGAAGCACATCAACAACGTAAGTCCTTCCATCATTTTCACAATGGAGAAGGAAGTCCAAAACGAATTGCCTTTCTTAGACGTATTGGTGAAGAGGACCGACAGTAAATGTGAAACATCTGTATATCGAAAACCCACTTACACAGGACAGTATCTGAACCAGAAATCCAACCACCATTAATCGACTAAGAGAGGAATCATCACAAATCTACTAGACCGTGCTTTCGAGCTCTGTAATACAAAGGAAGGTCTCGAAAAAGAAATAGGCATCATCAAAAATGAACTTCAACGGAATGGTTACTCCAGACTGATGGTAGAACAGGCTTTAGCTAGAAGACAGCAAGAGCTCCACAAGGAAGAGAAGCCGCCACAACCAGTACTTGTACTCCCCTACATCAGAGGATTATCGGAAAGGATAAGAAGGATTGGGTCCAAGTATAACATCAGGACCTGCTTCAGATCTATCCGTAGCAGCCTCAATAAAACCGGGGTACCAGAAGGGGACTGCGATTCCAAGAATTGCATATACCGGATACCCTGCGAGTGCGGAGAATCATACATCTGTGAAACTAAGAGGCCATTGACAGTTCGCATTGCTGAGCACAAGAAACACACACAGCGAGGAGAAACCAGCAAATCCGGAATAGCAGAGCATGTTTGAACTCATTAACATAATATCAAGTCGGCTCAAGCTGAAATCATCCACAAAGAGGAACACTGGTTTAGGAGAAAATTCAAGGAAGCCGCGTATATGTTGTCCAACAAAGCATTTAGTCAAGCTAGCGTAGAGATACGTAACATATGGAAACCTCTTATCAAACTAAAAACGACCAACTCTCGCCAAACTCTCGATAAAACCAAAGAAGCGAAAAGAGGAAAGAGGGGATAGGTAAAAGGTGAAAGCACCCGAATGACCTATAAATAGTCAGATCTCGGAGGAATAAGTCCAGTTATCACCCAAATACGATTGTGGATACTAACAATCGAAACGTCGTGACTTGGTTTGAAATCTTTTAATTTTTATTTTTTCATTTTTGTTAATAATATTTTTTAATTTTCAGCTTTTATTAATATTTCAATTTTTTATTTTCTGGTTGTAGCCTGTATGTTATTTCCTTGTAATTTCAGTTTTTTATCTCAAAAGACTTAGTTTCCAAATCCAACTCCGTAAACGCTCCCTATCCTTCAATTGCTCCATCATTTTCAGACAATAATCAATAATATTGCATTTAAAAAACACCCTGTATAACCACCATTTCAATTTTTCCTCGCACAATTTTCTTCAATATAAATCCTTCCTGTCAGTGACTACGTTATCTCTCAAACTTCGATTTTTCAAATTGAATCCACTTAATGAAATCCTAATTTGAACGCGATTATTCCGATAAATCCCAAATTACCTGCATCTCGCTCTTCCCAGCTGACAAAAGCTTCCGAATCAGAAGAGTATTAATTATGCAATCGAAAGACAATCTAGTCTTCTGACCGTCGTCAATTTTTTCATTACAAAAGCAATCTTTCAATGTCGCTGTCATACAAAGGGCTGCAGGGAAGTTTTTAAAAGAGTTTTAGCGGCCCAGTCGTTTCGCCAGATGCTTGTTTGATGATGGAGATTTTCGGAGTTCTTTGCGGAAAAGTTGGAAACGAACGACATTAGTTGGTGCGAGCACTATAATTTCGGATGCCGAAGGTGAGATTTCCAAGTTTTAGAGGATTAGGGGCCTGCCATACTTTGTCAGTGAGGAACCTCAGACTAAGTTGCTATAAAATGACGATCATTTCGCAATTTCATTGGATGTGGTTAGAAAAGTTTTGAATACCCATGCAAATTTGAAAATTGGCGTTTACTGAGGCCACACATTTCATTCTCCGATGAATTCGACTTTAAACGTTATTGTGAAGGATTCTCACATATCTGGAGGGCTTCCTGTAAGGAGCATGAAATGAAATAATGCTAAACTGAGTATTTTCAAGAAAAAGAATATTCTTAGAAGAATAAAATAAGTTATTTTTAGAATTGAGAATTATTTCTATCAAAATCAAATCATAGCTACGTATCCACTGAGTATAATTGATTATAATTCAATATTGCACCTGTATTTCATCAGTAGTTTTGTTAAAATTTGTCGCACAAATTGCTAGTGAAATGAATTATACATTTTTGTGGAAAAAAGTTTTTTGCTTTCTACTACTCCATCTTGATACAGAAAAATATGTGGGAATCTTCCAAAGAAAGGTAGGAAGTAACTCTATACATGGATGTGTAGATCATGCAAAGAAGTAACTTTTAGACACAAACTGAAAGAAAAAAGCTTCCTGAAACAGCTGCTTCCATATAAACATTGAATTACACGAAAGAAAAATTCTTTCGAAACAAACACTTTTGTATGAACACTGAATCATACAAAAAACACTTTTCTGTACTCAGTTTGTATTCCAAACTTTCGTGATGGCATTGAATCAGATATTATTGACAGGAGTCCAACACATTATACTAAATGAAAGGTGAAAATTTCACTTATATGAAACACTATCATCCTCACTGGTAGACATCGATGTTTCTTTCTGAACAAAAAACTAATACACATCTCACATAGTTTACGAATCGAACTTGTGGAAACTGTTCCAAATGTTATATTGGTGAAACCGGATGTTATCTCAAAACACGAGTTTCAGAACACACGAAAGATTTTAAAAACCAACATATTCTAGAACCTCACAGCCCTTGTTGATCATGAAAGAGAGTATGGTCACATTTATTATTTTGAACATCCGTGGATTCCAAAAGAATAACCATATTTATCTAAAAAACTTTCGAGCGAAATGATTGATATCCTCAAACATCAGAAGGCATATAGATGGCCTCAATACTGCATATTTCAACTTGATCAGTAAAATACATAAATATTTTTTTTTCTATTGTGATTTACTTACTATTACATCAATAGAAACATGTACTACCTTATCAAAATTACATTCGTTTGTTTCATGTCATTGTGTTGTGTTTGTTGATCGGAACAATTTTGTTTGCTACAGGATTTTTATATGTATCTAACACGTCTGATGATTGTTAAATTTAGTTATAGTTTTAACGTGGAAAAAGTCCTCTTCGGTGAGTGATTCTATTATAATTATACTAGTTGTTGTCTGAGGCATCGCCTGCATAGAATTTGGTTTTTCACATTAAGTTTCAAGACTTTTTCATTAACTTCAGGTTTCCAACTTCAAAACTGACGAAATTCAATACATTTATCCTGATTCACTTTCTTGATGCTTATTTACGCTGTACAAAGAACCTACCTGCATATTTCAAGATTCTGGGTTCAGTAGTTTCGTCTGTACGATAATATACAAGCGGACAACTAGTAATTTATATTTTTACTCAAACTGTCCCTTTACCCCTGCGCATCGTCCCCCGTCGTCTTACAGTAGACGCGACGCGTTGCGTCAATTTGATTTTATCGTGATAACTTTTGAACGATTCGTCCAAATTACTTAGTGTGAAAGACAAAGTTATCTATATCAAATACTTGACACGACAATTGTTTCATATCTACTACCTAGAAAATTGAACGAACGTAATTTTTGTGGAGAAAATTAGGGTTTTTTTATCGATCTCTCTGGATAATTTCATATTTTTCAAATTGAAAGTGATATATTTTTAGGGGTAATGGTTTATATTACTCGGTAACCGTTCAGAATGAACTATTTAGTTCACCCTCTATTATATTTCATCAGATATGTTCATAAGACTTAGGTTTCTTTATTTTTCTTTTTGTAAAATGTAGAATACTCAAAAAATAGTAGGAAACGTTCACTATTCCACAAACATATCTTTCAAAGACTATGGAAAGTTGGCCTTTCTAATACACATTTATGTAGTTCTTTATTACAATATTCGTATTTCTCAGATTGATGAAAATTACCAAAAAGATCGATAAAATATTCTTGTTATCATTAAGTCCCAGTATTAATGGAAGTTATCTTACCCGTGGAATGCGTAGTTTCGAAATTCTATGAAGCAGCTGCTAATAACGAACATCAACTGAAATCAAAGTGTCACTATCCAAAAGAAAAATTGATTTATCACAAAACATACGGTAGATAATGAATTAACGGATACTGGGAGCATATATGAATATATATTGGTATTTATGAATCGTCTTCTTCTTTTTTCATTTAGTGGCCTCAGTTATCAAGGCTGTCTGACCAGGTGGTAATGAATGTCATTCATAAACACAAATATATTCACATTTAAGTGAGTCTGGGAGAAACCTATCCACGTTTAGGTACAAAGTAGTTTCTCGGAGCGGGTAGAGCGCTAATATTAAATAATATTCTCATCATTCGGCCGTGAATGTTGTTGTCCATGCACTACAAAAGCACTTCACTAGCAAAGCTCATAGTGTATTGGTGGGGATAGCCAAATTATCGTCACTGTCTATGCTGATATTAAAATATAATGACATATTTCGATACTTTGCATTCGATATTAGTCATTTTCTGAAATGTGCAGGAACAACATAGTAACCGTACTCTGTAGTTCTCAATGATATGTTATTTTACCGAACATTAAAGCTCTTTTACTCTCTATAAAAAAAAAAAAACAATTTCCATCCGATTCCGATCCATCTTCTCCCGATATCTACTATAAAACAAAATTTCTCATTTCGATACATGGTTTATTATGCGTCTACATTCCTGAAAGATGATTTTCGTACGGGGTTATGACCCGCAGGCATAAAATGACGAAGTCTCCACCCGTAAAATGTGGTACAGTGTATCATTATCAGCATCAAAGCGTGCTGTCTCATTCTGAGGCGACGCCGGCGCCTCGACGCCCTACCACGCCCCACTAGGGCCATTCACCGGTGATAAACAGTGGCGTAACCGACGCAGATTCTTAGGCTGATTCAAATAGTTTTTGAACTGAAAGAAAATAATGAAAGCTTAAATAAATAATGAAAGCTTAAATAAATAATGAAAAACACTAAATAGTATGTTCGTAGCGGATGAAATCAATGGAAATATAAGATATGGGGATGAAAAGAGGGTGAATTTTAGGGGTGGATTTCGAGATTTCTTTTGGAACTAGACACCTTATATATAAATATTTGAGGTGGAAGTTGTAGATCATTAGATAATGAAATGACGGATGAAAAGAAGAGTATCGGCCATACATTTTATTGAAATGATTGTTAACTTTTGTGAAAACCAAATTTGCAAATAAACTGAAATTTCCCAATGAAATAAGGCAAAACCGGTTTTTTCATTTTTGATTTTTTTCCTTCAACAAACATCATTTGTTTCCAAATGTCCACCATATATATTATATGGTGGACATTTTCTTTTTTGTGTTGTTAAAATGCTGTTTTATCAACTGAATATTCAGTCTAACCTTTTATTTCGATGTTGAACATGAAAAAAAAAGAAAATTTTAGGCCAAAATATTCATATGCTGAAAAATATTGTTTCAATATATAAGAAATGATTTATTAGATTCCATCACCATTAATGAAATACAATTCATATTAGAGAAATGTAGGTAAATATTATTTACTATATTTGACAAAATTGAAACTGAGAATGTGAGTAAATTGAATTGAATAATCATGCAAATTATTGATGTATTTCATCAGTTCGGAATTCCATTGTCTAATATAATATAAATTGATTTGAAATCCCTGAAAGAATCTGTAAAAAAAAATAAAAAGATTAACAATTTTATTAAACAAAAAACTGAAATTACAAAGAAATAACATACAAGCAACAACAAAAAATAAAAAATGAAGTATTAATACAAGGTGAAAATTGAAAAATTAAAAATTATTATTGAATAATACAGGGTGTCCCTGGACTTCCTCTTTTCCTCTCGGGAATGTATAGATGGGGTCAAAATATCACCAGTACTTCATATAACTTTTTTTCCTAAAATCCTTCGTTACCAAGTAACGGGCCCTCTAAGTTACAAAATGAAAAATGTTTTTCTTTGATAACTTTTCAAGTGAATATTCAAAATCATCCAAATTTTGGTAATTGACTAAACAAATGAATTCCGTCGATGAGCTTTCATGCAGGAGTCAGTTGTTTTGCTACAAAGTCAGGAACGGACTACCCCCGATGGTCCACACCCCAAAACTTTGAAATGACAGATATTTTTCAATATTTTTCAACAAATTAAGGTTACTTGGACAATTTTATGAATAAAAGTACTCGTGTGGAAAGTCGATCGGAGCAACGAGTCTTGATAAAAATGTAGTTCTACTCGACGACATCAAACCCGCTCGTCCACCATTATTTGAAATGAATAATTATCAAAGCAGAAATAATAATGATAACGTTAATTCAACAACATTTATAACAGGAATAATACAAAGTATGCTTAAATGAAGTCGTAAACAAAAAGTACAGTACCTATATGGAAGTTTAAGTCACAATTGTGATAGCAGATATTTTTTCAAAAGAAATATCATTCTAATTTCACCGACGTTTCGACAAAATCTCATTTGTCATTATCAAGGTGTGCTGTTACGTGTTCAGAAATTTGTTGACCTTGCTCAACTCACTTCTTACTATAATGGTAAAATGGTATTCGTTATGTGTTCAGAAATAGAGTAGAAGTAGAGTAGAGTTCTATTCAGCATATTCCTATCCGTGAAAACTTCAGATTTCATATATATATATATATATATATATATATATATATATATCTAGTTTATATATATATATATATATATATATATATATATATATATATACATATATATATATATATATATATATATATATATATATCTAGTTTATATATATATATATATATATATATATATATATATATATATATATATATATATATATATATATATCTAATGTATAGGTTTGAAAATGTCCTTATAGGACGAAACTGCAGTAACGTTAGTTACAAATAAAAGTGGCAAAAACATAGAAACTTTCAATTCTCCTTTTCCTCATTGTTATCTATCTTTCTATCTATACCTGAAAAGTTTTCATGCTATCAATAATTGTTTTATTTTTCACCTATCTAACAGGTTTCTGCACTAATCTATCAGTTTTTAGGAGGAATAAAAATATCAGACATATGATTTAGTTATACATTCATTCATGTGAGTCTCTAGTCTTGTTTTTTTCATGATGGTTGTCTACCTCCTTCAGAATCCGACAGAATTACGTCATACGGCTAGCCCCCAGCAACATCAGCAAGAATATGGAACGACATAATTCCCAAAATTTATGTGATCGTCGTTATTGTTATATTTTGCTGTGCAGATGTGGATGAAAGTAGTTTTCTTTGTTTTCGGGCTCTGCAAGATATAAATTTCCTCTGTAGCTGTAATATAAATTTCTTTTCGCAGGGTAAATTCCTGCTCCCATTCAATATTCGGTTTTCGATTTATCTGTATACCAGATATTTCTGATAAGCACGTTCTCCGACCAACTGTTAATTCTCTACCGTCACAGTTTATGACTTTAGCTGCGGAGTTTGTATCGAGTGTGTACTTCGATGTCATGTAATCCAAGAACATGTTTAATGTCTTCCACATATTTCAAAATTTTTGTTTTGCCGATTCCATGTGATTTGAGGAAATTTTTGATTTGAACTAGCCCACTCTTGTGGGTTTCCGATTTGAAATTCAATTCTTGAGATGATGACATCTTCACTTACAAAGACGTCATCATTTGATGGACCGATAGACGAATATTAAATATGAAAGAGGCTACCATAAACGGTTTGTTGCAAAGCCAAGCTTTGACATCGACTTTGGATCGAGATTTAGCCTCTATGTTTCTCTGCAGCTTTCACTGCAAGGCAACTAGTCGTCACTAGAGGCCAAAATTAAACCGTTTGTGATCCACCACCAAACAGAGCTATTTCGACCTGTCATAAGTCTCTTCAGAGGTATTGCGTTGAACCACCCATTCGACTGTCTAAGAACCCGTGAATGTCAGAACTCCCCCTAGAACTTGATCGCTTCCAAGAACGATCAAATTCGATCTAATGTGGAACTTTTGCTAACTGTTTTCTTTGATTGCCGTGGCGAGTTCTCATCCCATGGTCATATGGTCAATAAGGAGTATTATCTTGAAGTTATGCGCCGCTTGCGGGAAGCAATAGGGTCAAACACCGTAATCATGCCTCGGCTACTGTATTCACCAGATTTGCACTCCTGCGACTTGTTTCTGCCCCAAGATTGACGAGACTCATGACAGGATGGCAGTTTGCGACGATTGAGGAAACCGAAACTTCTTCGAGGATTAGAGAAAACTCTGACACAAGTGAATCATATCTGAAGGAGACAAAATAGAAAAAATTAAATTCAAATTATTTTCTGAAAAGATCTCCTATATTGTAGAATAGTTTGATGTGCCACTCCAACTGATGATGCTACGATTTAGCGAAACACGTCTCAAAAAAATGAATACCAAATGTGAAAATTATCGAATTATCATCATGGATACTTTCAACCTGAAAATGGAAATTTTGACAGGTGATAATCAACTGTATTGCCAAACATGCGTCAAACTAACTAAAGGAAGAAAAACAGTCAGTGTTTAGTGTCGCATGATCTGAAAGACAGTTAAAAACTCGATTTGTCAATTAGATATATTATCCAGAAATCTTGTACAAATTTTATTATACGATTCTATAAAAACCACACAATCTACAGTCCACTTACTACCCAATGACTGTTATAAGGAAACAAGTATAGCTGCGGCACCAGTCAATCTAATAATGACACTGATGATCTTCAAACATGGAAGCACCAAACTCTCGAAGTTTCGAAATAGATGAACACTTCAATCTAGTAGACCACTATTATAATCTTCATGCAGTCATTGTTCACTGTGGTTCTGGCGCTGAATTTGGTCATTATTACGCCTTGGTCAAAGACAAAATGGACTGGTTTAAGTTTGATGATGTCACTATAATAATAATCTTTATTGAAGTAGGAAACTTAATATACATATCTATGAGTGTAATAATAACAGTAGCACAATGAAATATAAAAAAATCTCAAATAATTCGAGATTTAAACTAACATGTAGCCAAACAGTGAACATTACATATGAATATTTCAGTATCATATGTTGGGTAACATTTAAATAGCTAATGAAGTATAGGTACATATATACATTAAATTATTATTAAAACAGTGGTATTTGGTTTCATTACAGATACAAATACCCTAGTGAACAATTGAAAACAATTAAAAACAATAAATGAAAAACAATAAATGATAGCCAATAATATCCCAAATAATTCCACATAACTATACAATTTTTATTCTACTACTTTTTTAAATTCTTCAAGTGCTCTTTTGAAATCTTTCAAAATGGATTTTTTTTTTATTTCTTCAGGTAATTCATTGAACTCGTGGAAGCCCTTAAAAATTAACGAATTTATGGTACTTTTGAATGCCGGTCTGTTTATATGTATATTATTGGAATTTCTTGTATTATAATTACTCGTTTACCGCTCCTAAAATCCTATCCATTTTATGAATAGCTCTATCTAAATTCATATCGCTACACATAAGCAACGTATCATCAGCAAATAGGTTCATGAACTCACATTCAATAAAAAGTTTAATATCGTTCAAATATGAAACAAAAAGAAGTGGGCCCAGAACGCTACCTTGGGGAACACCTACATCAATGTCTTTTTCATTTAATAGGGCATCTTTAAAACGGACTTTCTGTTTTCTATTGTTCAAATAATCACTAAACTATTCTAACACCTTTCCATCAATCCCATACTGAGCCAATTTCAACAACATAATTTCTCTATCAATTGTCTCAAAAGCTCTTTTCAAGTCTAAAAATACAGCAATAACATCGTTCTGGTTATCCCAGTTAGTTTTAATATTACATATTGTGAGCTGTAATGCTGTTTCACATGAGAAGTTTTTACGGAAACCCGATTGATTATCTATCAAAATTGAATTTTTAGTGACGTGATGTAATAACTGATCATATACAGCAACTTCCAGATTTTTTTCAATTGGGGCAAAGTATTAATGGGTCGAAATTCACTGGCTTTATTGGTGTTTGTTATTTTTGGAATAGGAATAACAGTATTGCTTTTCAATTTATATGGCATTTTTTCTGTATATGGAGATGTATTAATTAAGTTTTGAATAATATGACCGATGGTTTCGAAGACCTCTTTGATCATTTTACAGTTCAGCGTTTCATATATGGAGAATTCATTGTCTAGGTTACTAACTATTTTCCGCAAATCTATCATAGAGAGCATTTCGAAGTTTTCGAATTTACAATATAAATTATTGTTTACATTGTGCCAACTTTCAGTGATGCTAATACTTTGTATAATATCATTAATACTATGAACAAAATAATTATTAAAACCGCACGCTATTTCTATCTTACTCGTTAATAGTCGATTATGCTCATTTTATTCAAAATATATGCAATTTGAGACATTATGGCTATTACTGTTAACCAGTCTCTTCAAAGTTATCTACATTTCTTTGGGATTATGTCTATATCTATCAATATTGTCAAAATAATATATTTCTTTTTTTTTGTTTTAAAAGATTGACAAAATAATTTCTCAATAGTTTTGAGGTTTCCCATTTATCTTGTTTGTTGTTGTTGCAGCTCGATTTAAAAATTTTATATGCTCTATCCCTCTTCTTGATTAAATAATATATCTCATAGTCAAACCATGGCAACTTTGATTGGTACTTACATATTTCAATAGGGGCATTTCTTTTCATTACGGTTTCACATGTCTCCAAAATTCCATTATAAATTGTGTCAACGTCAACAGAAGTTAAATTAGAGTTGTGCATCATTAGGTTAATTTCAATACTGTCTATATTTTCCTCATTGATTTTTCTAATTTTTTTTACGTTCTCATTAACCTGGATTTCATTGCAGAAATTAATTGAAAGAACCGAATGATCCGTTATTTTTGGACAGTCATGTACTTCAGCTACTATATTATTTTCATTGATCTTGGATATCACTTACTAATATCTGTAATACGTGTAGGCTTTGTGACACTTTGTAAAATACCATAAGCAGAACAAATATTTTAAATTTTTTTACCATAAAAAGAATCAGTTAACCAGTCAATATTATCAATAAAATCGCCAAGTAACACACAACGATATTTAGTATTAAATAATACATCAAACAGTTCTTCTAGGTTTTCAATGAATATGGCCTCAGAACTTGATGGTGAACGGTACAAACATCCAGATATATTGCGTATATGAAATTAATTTTTAATATTTCACACCAATAATCATCTCTTAGTTTAAATATTTTATAATGTGTGAAATTATAACTGTATTTCACATAAAGTATAACACCTTCCGTATTCTACTTGTACTGAGTGTTCTGGCGATGTACTGAATTTATTGGAGCCTCTGGAGACACCCTACATTTCGTTTTATGAAAGAGAGGACAATGGCAGATCAAGATCTTCAGATGATGTGGTGCTGCAGGTTTTCCGGGTTTTCCTGCAGCTGAAAAAGCAAATGCGCGACTGGAATCAATGGAGTAGCTCCGGAGCGCAATTCATTTTTTATTGTTGTTTTATAATTACTTGATTTGTATTGAAAATACATTTCCATTCATCTAATAACTATTAATGACATATTTTTTTACTAGGAATATTTTTTCCTCTTCCAAATATATTTTGAGTCTCACAGTATTATTGGTTTCAAGTTTTCGTTGATCGATCTACTGCACTTTCTGTCGACTGCATTGCACGTAAAGCTTCGGACCACCCGAAATCATAATTCCCAAAAACCAGTTAATCTTCCACTGCTTTCCAACTAAATCCGAATCCTTCGAAAGCCACGCCATCCTATTTCTTCCCCATTTTTCACCGCCATTCACCTCTTGCACGGTAGTTCATTGTAATGTAGATACTCGCTCTACTTTCTGACGCCGAAATCACAATATTCAAATTCAATGGATCGCCTGGAATCCGCCATTTATGCAAAATAGGCGGAATACTCCTGTAGCCGTTTTAATTAAAATGACATTGTCTGACTCTAGCGAAGCCTTTCAAACAAACTTTCGAGCATCTGCATATATAATGAAAGTTTTTATTGTCGAAAATCTGTGACTGTGGTTTGATGAGGGAGGTGATGGACTCCGGGAATTCGAAATGCCAGAATATGCTTCATAATCTGATCAATTGGTGATCACTGGTTTGGGGTGAAACAAAAATTGAAAAATCTAGTTTCAGAGAGGGAAATTTCGATACAAACATTCCAGCTGTGAAATATTATTCAATCAAAAGATTAAAATATTCAAATTGCTAGACTCAAAGCTGATATGTCCAAAGAATCTGGTGCCTGGCTGAATGCTCTTTGGGTACCCTCTTAGATGATGCATCTTTTAGGATTCCGATAGGTCTTCGGTTAGGTTCTTCAATTTGTGTTAGTCATAAATGAAGATGTGGATCCACTGTAGAAGAAAATGGTCACCATGGCCTAAGTTGTAAATTCAGTTCTGGCAGATTTTCAAGACATCATTCCATTAATGATCTTATAAAAAGATTTAGAAGTGATTCTATATCTGGATTGAAAGTTGAAAGCCTAAAATGCAGGTCACTTTTCACACCTATTTCTATATTTATTTTTTAAATATATCAAATATATACAAATATGTGGTTGAAAACCCCATCTGTTCTTTCAAGGCTATGTTCGAAAGAACTAGATATTTTTCCCTAGCTTTTATACCAAATGGGAACAACAATTCAAAAGTATTAAGTGGTTTTAATCTGTTTCCGCGACCCACTAGTGGGTCGCGACCCATAGTTTGGGAACCACTGCTTTAGATGCATACCATAATCAAGTTGAACGTTGGAAATGCCGGGTAGCACTCGAAAACAAATTGAGTACATTAGAAACGCTAACTCACTAGTTGAGAATGCAGCGTTAGAATGGGGAAGAGGATTCGACCAAGCTGAAGTTGATGAATTCACTTGCATTTTCATGAGAGGTTTGCCATAGCGGAAAAACATCGAAAATTATACGAAATTATAACACTTCTTTTTCCAGGTCAATGAATTTGCGGGTTGTTCTCTCTATGCGGAAGACTTAGAAATAACATTGATAACATGGCGTTTTGATTGGGATTAGTTCCATTCACTTTTGTTTTTATGTGAATTCTACAGAAGGGGAATTGACGATGCAAGTTTATGACTGTTGGGAAAGTAAATGGAGACGGTAAAAAGCTATTTTCACAAACTAATGCGTCTTCTGAATCATAGTGAATATGGATTGTACCTCGAAAATTATCATTGTTGATGATGAAATGATTGAGGAAGAAGGGCAAAACAAGAGGCATCCCGAATCGATCATTTGTCGAGAAACACTAAAACAGATGGAATATACCCTATGAAACTGCTAGTTAAAAAGATGAAGCAATGTCGGAGGTCAAATATAAAGAAGGGATACTGGGTCTCAGACTCATTTGAGACAGTCATTGAGAGAAGATACAGAAGAAAGCGGAGCTAGCTTTGATGCTAAACAGACCCACCTACGTAACTATATGAGGGCTTTCTGTATAAACACAATAGTTTTCAACCCTATGGTAACATTTACATCTTCCGTTTGATTGTCAAAAATGGATAAAAACGACAGTTAGTCGTGGTGCAAACACTCATTTGTTCAGGAACTACACAAGCAATAAAAACTTCACTAACAGCATCATTGGACTCTATCGAACATATCATAAACCTACAAGAAATCGGGCAAAATACAAATTTCGGGATACGTGGGGAACCACTATTGAACATGTTCAAAGACCATGAATGGGTATCCTGAAAACATACTCTTCAGGTATATGCCAACGAATTGAAAAAAGAACATAGAATGATAGTTAACGCTCAACGAAATGAGCTTTTCAATATCATTGGTCGAACCGTATTTATAGCATTGATGAACTCAATGGAGACAAAGAAACAGGAAATATGAAGAACAGAACAACTGAGTTACCTGGCGAAAAAAAATACTGAATCTAGATTTAGAATGTGTCCAAGATAAGGAAGATTATCATGGGATAATCGGAAACCGTAAAAGATATAAAGTCGATTACATCAATAAAATTGAAGATGATATTTCTGATAATCCAAAGGTCTTTTGGGGTTATATTCAGAGTAGAAGGAAGGATTGATGAGTTACCTTCAGCCAGGTTTTATGAAAACGAAGTCTGTAATAATACTTTTGAGATTGTCAATTTGTTTTTCTCTTATTTTTTAACTGTATATAATAACCAGACAGTGAATTTTACCCCTGAATATAATTTTGAAAACAAAGTCTGTATCAGCAACTACAGTATTACTGATACGGATATTTTAGTTTCACCTAAGCTCACAATGGAACCTGATGGGATACCTTGATTTTTTATACACAAACGTCTATACACTTTAACAATCCCATTACGAAACATCTTCAATGAAAATTTTTCTCTAGGCACCTTTCCAGATTATCGGAAACATAGCTTCCTGAAACCAATATATAAGCTAGGAGATAAGAAAAATATTAGGAAATATAGAGCAGTTTGCAATCAGTCAGAGATGGCTGAGATGTTTGATTCTATGCTTACAAAGAAACTTTTCTGATACTGTAAGTCTTTACTCAATTCCCAACAACACGGTTTCTCAGAAGGTGAATTCATTTGTAACAACCTTGCTCTTCACACAAACTACTCGACTCTGTCTATATTGACTTTTCCAAAGTCTTTGATAGAGTCAACCAAGGCCTACTTATATCTAAAATTCAAGCGCTTGGTATAGGCGGGAATGTTTCGCAAGTATAAATAGCTTCCTAACTGGTAGAACTCTGTCTGTAAAATAGGAAGATACAGCATCTACGCCCATTCAGGTCCCATCAGGGGTACCGCAGGGATTCCTGCTGATCAACTTGTTTGTATCGGACATAGAGTTTGGTTTCAAATATTCAGAATTTCTTATGTTATCGAGCAATTATTTGCCGGGAAAATGCTGAATTAGTTCAAAAATTGTGGCAAAAAATTTCAAAATGGTAGGTTTTGTGTTGGGTGATTGTGCTGATTTTTCAATTGAAACAAAAAGTATTTTATATTGTGCTTTCGTAAGATCCATTCTTGAATATTGTTCGGTTGTATGGGACCCATACTATAATGTAAATATCGATTTGATTGAGAATGTTTAAAATAAATCCTTAAGGAATTGTGTTTCTCACTTTGGCATTCAACGAAATGAATATGAGTACAGTCAATACTCATCCAAGTTGAATATAAAATCATTGGAAGATAGAGGAGAATTTCCATGAACTAGGGTTTCCTCTTCTAAGTGCCAGGGACCTATGGCATATGGTAAAATGTTCAATTCTCTAAAAAATATGTGCACGAATTTCTAGAGTCTAGTTTTGCCAGTTTTCGTATGTCATATTTCTGTAGAGTAAACACTCTATTTACAGAGGAGCAATTTCCCCAGTTTGAAATGCTATATTTCAGGTGGGTGTGGAAATTAGCATGATACAGGATCAGCAGCATCTCTTCACTACAATGATTTGCCATAAACCTCAAAGAGTAGCACGATTTTCTCAGTTTTGTGCATAGATTATCAATATGTGGGGTCTAGATTAAGTTTGCGTTAAAATATATACTCAGCATTTTAACCGATGTTGACATTTCTATTTCACTGGTGGTACCATCAAAAAGTCTGCAGTTTAGATTGTGCCCACGCAGAGTAATTAACATAGCATTAGTCTTTGATGTATTTAAATTCAGTTTATTGTTTTTTGACCACTTCAGCACATGTTCCAGAGTATTTTCGGCTACAATTTTCAATGTATTCAGATCGTTCTGGGCTACTAATACATTAGTATCATCGGCATAACACACCATATGTATATTGAAGTTGATAGTCATGTTGAGATATCTTATGAGGTCATTTGCATGAATTACATAGAGAAATAGTCCCAGGATCTAGCCTTGCGGAACTCCTTGAGGGATGTGTAAGGTATCTGAGTAGGACTGATTAAGTTTCACAACTTGCTTTCGATTGCTTAGAAAAGACTCTAGAAGGTGCAGTGGTACTCCCCTGATACCAGGGAAGTACCCCTTAGATCTGTTTAATGTATCACTTCAGGTCTTTAAAAACCAATTGAAAGGGCTATAGCGTTTTCGAAGCTTTTCTTTAACTCTTTTTCCTTATAAGTACCAGAATTGTCTCATCTTTCAGTAATGTAGTCACTAGACATAAGGATTGATTAATTTTTTGTATTTCACACTTCGCTAAATGTTTTGTGAAATTGTAATGTAGACATCAGACATGAGCATTCAAAGATTAAACTAAACTGCTTAGTTCAGTTTAATCTTTGAAGATGATTACTTGGTGATCGAAACACGTGTCGAGGTGTTAAAATAACGCTATGGTGTTGGGAAAAACTCCAGTAATATTCATTACTACACCAAAGGTTCCAAACAGTGCATTACAAGTAAATAAATGAATATTTTTTGAGAAAAATAAAAATTCAAGTTATTTTTTGAACAAATCTTGTAATTTCAAGCAACGTGCTGTCGAATTCTGTGATGAAATTTTTCAAAAAATTCAACAAACTTTGATTTCTACTACTGATAACAACTCAACTACTTTCTCCGTGATGGAAGAACGGGATACATGGAACTATGTATATAGAGCCGATGTAATTGGTAATTTCGAATACTTCAAAGTTAGTTCCGCTGAACTAATTATAACTTGGGATAACGCTAGTTTATTGGTGCACGAGCTTGAAGTAACTCGTTTTATGTATCAGGAAATTCTATTAGAATCTGTTAGATTGTGTTGGGAGGATTCGTGAATTTGAAGTGTCTGCGCCGACATTAGATTGCGAATTCCCATTTTCAACTGTTCACGATATAGTCGGTCGGAAATAGAAATATAACCAACATCAAAGTGATTTCGCTCTTTCAAAGCACCGCATATTTTTATCTCGCACTCACTATATTCATTTTCTGGGCTTGCTTTCATGTCTGTGGAATTGGGATTATAATATGTATTCTACCTGATAGAAACATTTTCATTATATCCGTCCTTGCAGGCTGGAAGAAAAAAAAAGAGTTGGCTGGATTGAAAATTCTGTCACACTATACAGGGATAGATACAGAAGTTTCCCTCATCAAAATTTGTTACACATCAAATCACTGTGTTTGGAAATAATATAATATGAAGAAAGCCATTATGATGGTTTTCATGCGATCTGAGTTGACACACAATTTGACGAAAGGAAAAACAACTTCAGGAAGTTGATATTCAAGGTTTTAGCTACTTGGCTGGCGTCTAACTTTCCTATAGTTTGTACAGGTATTTTTCATATGTGTCGTCATATTCACAATTTGTGTGTTTTCAATTTGTTTGTACTGGTGGTCTCCAAAGTTGACACATCTGTTGGCAGTTACTCACCAAAGTTTCAGTCATTTTGGACGTGCAGTTGTTATGTAACAGTCCTTTGAGTCAGTTGATGTGGGTGTTTTCATGAAATAGAGTTTCGAGCTGTCATTAAATATTTGTTTTGATAGGAAATACGCCTACGCAAATCGAAGATGAGTTGGATTCTGTGTATGGGGACTCTGCACCGTCATTTACCACAGTGACATTTTGGACACCTGAATTTGAACGTGGTCGTGAGAGCTTGAGAGACTATGAACGTTAGGAACGTCGAAAAACTGCAACTAATGATGCAAACAACGCCAAAGTTTGCCAAATGGTGCTAGGCGTCCGCCGAATCGACGTGAGAGAGATAGCAGAGATCATGAACATGTCAAAAGAACGTGTTAGTCAGATGTCAAATCAACATTTAGGCATGTGAAAGCTGTCCGCGCGTTGAGTGCCGCGTTAGACCAAAAACATGTTGGAATGAACATTTCCAACGCTCTATTGGCGCAGTTCTGGCGCAATAAATCGGAGCTTCAGCGCCGAATATTCACTGTAAGTGAAACTTAGAAATATAATTTTACGCCCGAAACAAAAATACAGCCCAAACAGTAGACTGCAAAAGAAAAACCGGCTCCAATGAGAGCAAACACTGCTTTTTCGTTTGTTTGAAGGTGGTTGACAATGTTTCGTGGGGTATTTCATCAGTTCGAACTTCCATTGTCTAGTATAATATAAATTGATTTGAAATCCCTGAAAAAAATTAAAAAGATTAACCGAAAAATAATAATTTTATTAAACAAAAGACTGAAATAACAAAGAAATAACATACAAGCAATAACCAAAAAATAATTAGAAAATTAAAAAATATTAAAAGTTAATACAAGCTGAAAATTAAAAACAAGAAATGAAACTAGAAATTAAAAGATTTCAAACCAAGTTACGCCACGAAGTTTCGATTGTTAGTATCCACAATCGTCTTCGGGTGATAACTGGACTTATTCCTCCGAGATCTGACTATTTATAGGTCATTCGAGTGCTTTCACCTATCCCCTCTTCCCTCTCTCCGCTTCATTGGTTTTAGCGGGAGATGACCGTTTGGCGGGAGTTGGTCGTTTTCCGCTTGATTAGACATTTCCAAATGTTACGCATCTCTACACTAGCTTGACTAAATGCATTGTTGGATAACATATACGCGGCCTCCTTGAATTTTCTCCTGAATCAGTGTTCCTCCTTGTGAATGATTTCAGCTGGAGCCCAAATACACATGCTCGATGTATGATCCTTCTTATCCTTTCCGATAATTCTCTGATGTAGGAAAGTACAAGTACTGGTTGTGGAGGCTTCACTTCCTTATCGAGCTCTTGCTGTCTTCTAGCTAAAGCCTGTTCTACCATCACTCTGGAGTAACCATTCCGTTGAAGGTTATTTTTGAAGATGCCTAGTTCCTTTTCGAGACCTTCCTTTGTATTATGATACATCTGACCTGAAATACCACTCACCATACAAACTAATCGGTTTCATCAATAAGCTGGGTCCAGTTGGTCGAGTGTGAGCCACAATAAACCCTAACCTAACAAGTCCATGATCAAGTTTATTCCTGCCATGTTGTGTAGATGGTAACATAAGCATCGAATGTATTGGTTATTTTTGGATTGCACTATATACATTGCTTTCATTTGAGATTCTAGATAATGAAAGCTTTCCCTGCACAGAAATCGATGAATCGCAATGCGATTACCGTTCAGTTTCTTTCTTCCCTCCGACGTTCATTATTTTCAGGAAATATGGGATGGAACTATCAGAAGCAAACAGAAACGAAAATAATTTCTGTGATTGTTGAAACGTTGTATTTTTTCCGCTCGCCGACCTCCCGCCGAGGCCAGAATCGAAAATCAGCACTTTCCAGCTCGGGGTTTGTTAAATCGGAACTCAAACAATGTGTAGTCGAATTTCGTAATCCGATTTACTTCGTTGACAATTACAACCGTTCCGCTTTCAGTCACGTGTGTGGTTCGTCAGGGTCGTTTCTAGTTGTCACGTCGCGTCGTCTTGTCGGAAGGATAATCCACCTCTACTGTGGTGTGTATCACTCAATAAAAAAAAACTTCGTTTTGGAACAGCTGCTCTGGTTAACATTTTTTCAATTCATCTCAGTTTCATCCAACAACATGAGAAATAATTAGGTTATCAAGTTGCGTTTAACAACCTACATGCGATGGGACACTGTTTTTTCAGCCGCAGCTACCAATTTTTGAAAATCAATTGTCACAGAAGTTTTCATATTTGGTTGGCTCGCATTTTCAAACAGCAATAATGAAAAAAAAAAATATGAAGCCAATACAACCAACATATGCCACTTTTTGACATTTTGGTTATTATTATTGCAGTAGACATTGTCAAAGGCGATGAAGAAATTTTTGAAAAACAGGGTACTGAATAGAGGGCTTCAAATTAAATTTACCACTTTTCATAATCGGAAAAACTTCATATTTCCAAGAAATATTTTTTAAATCCATAATTTTTCAATATTTTCATTTCTTTTATGATGAAACAGAGTAGGTATTTGTGTTTTATCTAAATGACCATAAATATAGTGTTATAGTTTTTCCAGAGCTCCAAACTTTTTCTAATAGATGAGTAAGACTAGAGAAACAACAGTGTAAAGCAATAGTTGAGAGAAATAATGCTCTAAGTTACAGCACTAATCTTTTATTTCCACTAGCGGCTGGCGTGCGAACTAGACTTACTGGGACAGTCAAGTCGAAATTCGGCCAGCTATACAAACACCGCCTTAAATTAACCGAGCGGCTGAGCTAAATCATATAATTCGATAATTTATGATTTAAACAAAAGAAGAAACCAACGATGGTATGATAAGTTAATGTTTGTGGACAAGAGTAATGATAACTTTTCTTCCTTTCACCTGCTCCATGCTCAATTTATTTTTTAATATATCTTAAAATATTACAGGGGAGGTTCCGGGAACCAGATTCTCCCACTTCTGCGAAATTCACGAGACTCTGGACACTAAACTTCAAGAAAGTGTACATAATGCTGATAAAAACAAAAGATCTCTCTGGGTAGTTAGTACTCACTGACAGATGGCAAGTGACAAGTAACGACTTCATGTTGTTATATTATGAATTATAGATGGCGCT
Source organism: Leptinotarsa decemlineata (assembly GCF_025532065.1). NCBI lineage: Eukaryota > Metazoa > Arthropoda > Insecta > Coleoptera > Chrysomelidae > Leptinotarsa > Leptinotarsa decemlineata. The sequence continues at coordinate 9,142,508 of NW_027412690.1, forward strand.
GATGGATGATGAGTGACAGTAGTCTATAGAAACCCTACAATATTTGGGGCGTGGTGCGCAGGCCTAGACAAGAGAAGGATCAGCTCTATAAAAGCATCAAAGGAATTACATTTGTTTTCTATGCAGTTGAAACTGTGTGAGCATTGATGAACTACCGATAACAGGTCACATCTTCTTTCTATTCTGGACTGAGCAGCTACGATAATTGCATACTTCAGAAATGATAGATGAGTGTTAACAGCTACACATGCTTACTGTTTCAATTCTAAGGTTCATTATCAAGTATGGATACTGAGGACTAGCAAATGATCTATCTAGGTCAGTAACCATGGTAATTGTGATGAAATGGTTGAAGCTTTCGCAGCCGAGGTTTTCAGTGTCATTATTTTTCGGATTTGAAGGCCGTGGATATTTGGAATTTCTTCCAGATGTTTCGCTGGTGCGAGTGGCTAGTTTCTATAGACGTGATATATTGCTTGCTCATTTTGTAACACCCAAAAAAATCAGTTCAAGCCACAAAACTATACAAATTTTTTGCAGTGTTGCAGAACGTCAATCAACTTCAAAAGTGAAGATGATTTTTCCAAAAAAAAGTACCAAAAGCTGAATAATTTTGATGTTTTTCGCAATGACTATTTTCATTTAGCAATCCAGTCCAACGGAGGTGATGTTTATGAATCAACTATCCTGTTGATTTGAAGACCGCGGCATTAATCATCAAGAAATGATATCTCACATGTTATTTGAAACCTGAAGTCTTGGTTTTTTATTGGAAAAACCAAGAATCCAGTTTATTGCTTTGCTGACACAAGCACACTTGTGTCCAGGATATCGGCTGCGGATGCAAATCTTCACCGGTAGCAGGAGGTTGCATATTTTAATGAGGATCTAGAGGTGATCTCGAATCGGGGTGAAAGTGAACAGGTTTAATTCAATGCCACGAAAACCCAGGCAGAGGTTTTCTCCAATATATGTCTTGGCACAATCATGTCGCTGTAATTGCAAAGGCTGCTTCTCAATAGCTTGGAACACTATTCCAAACCAGAGAACTGTACACACCTCAGCAACTTTTGATGCTTCGAAAAGCTCAGCCCAGAACTCCTTTGGAGTATTGTTCTTCAAAAGCGAACTAAACTTCTCTGAAGAGGTGAAATACCTTGGTACTATCCTCGACAAAAAGCTAACATGGAACTCTCACCTTCAGAGTAGAGCAAAAAGAGCATTTGTGTCTCATGACCAATGTCGGAGAGCAGTGGGATGCGCATGGGGACTTTTACCCCATGTGGTCACCTGGATCTACACTGCAATAATAAGACCTATGTTAACGTATGGAGCAATTACATGGGGAAAGTTCTACAAGCAACGGCCATCCAAAAATTATATCAAATACAGCGACTGGCTTGTTTAAACATCACAGGAGCCATGAGAACAACACCAACCGCGGCAATGGAGTCAATTGCGGGTCTGACCCCTCTGGACCTGTACGTTAAGGAGGTTGCGTTAGTGGCCATGTTACGATTGCGCTCGGCTGGTGTAAACCTCGAAGTAGGAATGGGTCAATTGAGGCTGAGCCTATGGCGATAAGTGCTTACTGCGCAACGTCTGCTGCAGGCAACCAGTGATGCAATTGAACCCAGGTTTGTGTTTAATAAACCCTATAAAATACAAATAGAACAGAACACAGAGTCAGATGCTACAAATGCAATACGCATATATACAGACGGCTCAAAAACCAAAGAAGGATTAGGATGTGGAGTGTACTCCAGATCACTAAACCGAAGGATTAAGTGGGGAATGGGAAAAATATCAGCGTGGTCCAAACAGAACTGGCTGGTATCTCAATCGCCTCAAAAGAAATAACCATGGAAGGAATTTCTGGCAAAAACATAACAATCTGCCCTGATAGCAGATAAACCCTATTAGCCTTGAACAGACAACGTGTTACCTCAGGGCAAGTACTAGAGTAACACCAAGATTTAGCCAAAGCTAGAGATTTAGCCATTATTCTGAGGTGGGTTGAAGGGCACGACAGGTGTAAAGGTAATCGCATTGCCGACTCTTTAGCCAAGGAAGCGGCTGGACTGAGCATTTTAGGACCCAGTGGCACCTACGGCCTGATGACTTCGACAATTGCGGAACTAGCCAAATGTTACATCCATGCTCAATCCCTGAAGAGATGGGATGGAATCAAAGGAAGCAGTCTTACCAGGATCACCCTGGGCGACCTTGGGAAGCTGGCGCCGAAGAAATATCTGGGGATGACCAGGAAAAATCTACGCTTGATAGTAGGATTTCTGACTGGTCACTGTCAACTAAGGAAACACCTCCATAATATGGGGCTAGTGGACACACCTCTATGCAGGATGTGTAAACAGGAAGATGAGACTGTCAGGCATGTCCTATGCGAGTGCCCGAAGTTATCCTCAATGAGAGAGTGTGTGTTTGGCGAGTCTTGGCCTACTTCTGCCGATATAAAGGAGATGTCTCCTAGTGACCTGTCCACCTTCCTGGAAAGGACAGGATAGCCGATGACCTAGGTGGATGACCTCCTCGGGAGGATGTACAATAAGTCTAAGTGCTGTGGGCTTACACTCACCCTCCCTACTCTACAGATACAGATCACTTGCAACCTTGATATTCTGGAACATCGAAGAAGGGTTCGAAATTTGTCTCACTTTTAGAGAAATACGTGACGCACTGAATCTGCTCATCGTTTCGAGGTTCAACTCAGTACACCTCAAACTTCACTCTTCAAGTACATTTTCATTTGGAGATCTGCGTTTATGTGGAAAAAAATTCTTGGAGAACGTTTTTCCAAATGAATTCATTCGTCATATCCAACGTGTATCGCTACTTTCGCACAGGCACCGCTCTCAGAGCGCCCTAAGAAGTTTTCTGCAGTGCTTGTGTTTTGTCCTTAAGAAAAGAATTAGGTCATTGTACTAGCTCCTCAACAGTGTCGAAATCTGTATCATTTCAATTAATCAGGCGTGAATGAATCGTTGTGTTTCTGGCGGTCCCTTCAAATCAGTTTTTTTACTCCCAGAACGGCTCTGTCTATTTTTGCACTCCGTTTAATTCGTGCGAGTGCTGCTGGATTTTATGGAGTGCATAATACAATTTGGTGATGTGACCGAGTTTTCAATTTTCAACATAAAGAGGGTTATAAAAGAGCAGCGGGAATTCAATTTATCTGATAGGGCTACAAGATATTAGTAACTAATTACGAAATGGATGCAGTTCATTTTCCGTGAAATTATATTTTTCTAACAATAAGTGAATGAACGTTTATATGAATTTGGTTTTGAAAATGAAGAGGAAGATCAGGTTTCTTTCATCAATTGGTAACTGAATATTTCAAGGTATTGATATGTTTTGATATGTCAATATTCGTTTCAAGTTTAATAAAAAACTTCGAAAAAATCAAGCACCGCAATCCAATCAGGTCTCGTCTATATGAAAATGATCATTACAGTCCAATACAGCAAAGTAGGAAAATTAAAACTTGCATAGTGATTATACTTGTTATGCAGTCCATCATAATCACAGAAAAATTGAAGCAGTATACTAGGGTGGTTCCAGAACTACCCGGCCTGACCTAGAGATGGCGGTAGTTAGTTGAAAAATATCACGGTATTAAAGAGTACACTATGAAGCATATGTTTCAAGTTGGAAGGCGCTGCGTTGTTCAGTATTTAATGACAGTCATCAATTGCGAATGTTTTCGTTGAATTTGAGAAAATGGAGAAAATTGGTCATTGTTATGTAGTACAATACTTTTATTTGAAAGGCCCAACCATTATAGAAGCTAAACTGGATTCTACTCTGCTCCTCCGCAGTGTTGCCAACTGGATGAACTATAAACCCACTACACTGCTTCATATTCCGCTACACTTCTATATTTGACGCAGTCAGTTCGTGCATGTGCCCAATACAAAATTAAATACCACAAAACTTACAGTTTGTAGTTTGTGTACCGTTCAGTACCACAAAACTGAACTGTCACTAATGTCAAGAATCAAGATCATGCTAATTCTCAATCGCGCAACTCAGTAGATAGTAAATCTAAAGCAAATGGAATTTCAAACGTTCAAGCCAGTCTCTATATACCTACACAGTAGGTTTAATGGACTGATGCCTATCAGAAAACAACTACTCCCCTGGCTAATACCACGAAGGGCGTTGGATTATATACGACAGGCGTCAGTGCAGGAATTTTCACAGAAAATGTACTGCATATGCAATTGGCAATACAACTGAAAGAGTCGACCTTCAATTATGGAACGGGCACACTTGCAGACCGGTTTCGGGCTTATTAGCCACTCATCAGTGCAAAATAGTGACCATCATCGACCTAAAGTCAATGATATTCCACAATTGAAAATCGGAATTCTTTCAGAGTTTTTCATTCCTCTTTCAAAGTTGAAGCGAACATCACAAAATTTCACTCCATCTAGTGGACGAGGTACTAACCAACTGCATATCCGTAATTTGCCCGACTCCTCTGAATAAGGAAGCATAGCCCACTGACTAATAAGAAAGTCAGTAGATAGTACCTAATTTCCTAAATATCCAGCAGTTAATTTTTGAAAGCTGTCGTCTCGAACAAATATTTTTTAGTTTGAAATCCTTTCGAATTGGAATCAGATAACCAATGTTGAGAAAAAGTTTGGTATCGAGACTTTTTGTATTTTTGTGAAGATGTACTGTTTCCGTCAATTTCAACTGCGATAGCTCTTTCGCTCGAGCTACAATCAAATTAATTATATCTTCCATTTCCACTGTAATTTGTTTCATATAATTCATAATATTCGAGACAGTCGAGACTTTTAGTTCCAAGATATTGGAGGTTATATGGTTTATGACATGAATGAAAATATCCAAAAATATTTTTCTTCTCTTTCATCATGTATTGGCCTCAGCTACTAAGACTATGACGTATTGACTGTGTATTCAACTGTTCAGCTGTCAGCTGTCAGCTTCTTCAATTTTTTTTTCAATATTGATTATTTGTAGAAAATTCCGCTATTTCAGTGGAGTTTTCTACGAAATTGTCAACGGTAGCGGAATTCCGCTATGGTTTACAACTCTGCTCTTTCGTTTGAAACAGTAAAATATTGTATAGTAGAGTTTTAACGGGGCTGTACGATATGAGAAAGCTGTGTGAAAGATGGGTGCCGCGTTTGCTCAGTGCAAAAACAGTGTCGTGAAGATTTTTTAATTGAGTGTTTAGCAAAGTTTCACAGCAATAAAGCAGAATTCTTGCGTCGTTTCACAACCATCAATGAAACAGGGGTCCATCATTTCACATCCGTAACAAAAGAACAACCAGAGAGGTGAACCGCCTTTTCATCTGCAGGCAGGGTCATGTCATCGGCATTTTGGGATGCGAGTGAGATAATTTTCATTTACTATCTTTGAAAAGGTAAAACTATCAACGGCGAGTATTATGCGAACTCATTGCATTACAGGGAATAGATACCCCACCTGTTGAAGTAACCATCTCAAACTACCGTTACCATTTTCCACTCTCGTTAAAGATTCAATTATATATAACGGCTGCAAAATGTACTATCACCTTCCAAATAGTATTGAAGAGTCCAACGCCATCTTCAGAGAAGCAGTAAGAATAGTTCTTTCCGAACCTAGTATAGTTTGGAAGGATATTATGCGGATAGAATAGAATGATAAGTAGACCAGAACTATACACTTTATATACGCTTATATAAACTTTCTATACACTTCTATTGTTCGTTATATTTTGAATTTCGAATAGGTGACTTATTGCTTTCATTTAATTGAATTTCGTATGGTAGTAACTATTTTTATACATTTATCAAATGTTATTAATTTAATTACCTACATTTACATTTATATGTATATACACGCTTTATCAACAAGATGTTATTCTTTGATAACCATATTTTGGTTTATTTATTGATTGGTGTCTCTATAGTGACTAGTATACTCTAAGAAAGTGGATATTTCAAAACAGTTGTCTTTCTATTAGGTATAAAATAGATCAGCTAATAACAAAAGTACTTATTATAGAATCTTATTTTTTTTGGAGTTGAACATACCTATAATTTTATGTTATTTCTGTAAATTATTGAATTACCGAAAAAATCAAATCAAATTATTTGTTTTTGCCGTAGACATGGCAACGTCAATACATGAAATATCGCAAGCTTCCCAATATTTTCTCTACCTTCAAAAACTACACCTCACGATTGATCTCCACGAACTTCATTCGAAAAATATAAGTGATTATATTTATAGTTAAATATCGCTGTCTTTGTCTTCAGTGAATTGTGTGTCCCATGTTCCTACCGATTCATATCTCGTATGGTGTAGCTATTTGCCAAGTGTTTCATTTTGTTTTGGGTCTGTTGCGAAATGCCTATACATGCTGGGATGCGCTTTTGTTTCATAAATTGTAGACCAACTGGGATAGTTCTGATGTTACTGCAAAATGGTGCTTATAGTTAATGTTTCTATTTGTTTGAGTCATCAATTGATCCTTGATGAATGATGTTGCCAATACTGTTATTTTTCTTAGAAACAAATGACTGAGTTCATCGCAAGTTGAAGTTCGTTGACATTTTATGAACGTGTCAAATTATCTTTTCTGCTAATTGATAGATTCGTTGTGTTGTTCGCCATTTGGATAGATTACCGAGTAATGGGTGAAAGGAGGCGATATTGTTTTTTGTGTGGACGTTCCACAAGTGATGATCCAAGAATAACGTTGCATAAGCTATCTAGGGTAAGGATAATTTGTGAAATATTTTGAAAACTTTGAAAGGGAAATTTGGGTTTATAGATCAAAATATAAGAACAAAAAGTACGTATAATTTCTCAAAAGATGAAAGTTAATTCCTGTCTCATTATTGGCCAATCTAAACATGATGTTGCCATAAAAAATTTGGCAGGACTGACAGATCTGGAATAGAAAAAGGCGAACAGAAAGCATCCGATATCAATAGAGGGGATCCACAAATATAGTATTGGGATACTTTGATTTCAGTTGAGAAAGTTGAAAGAAAAGCAAATGTGTTTACTCACCGCTGTATAAATATTTTTAATCCAATATTCACATACGAATAAAATTTGTTGTTAATGCACACAAAATGATGATAAAAGCGTTTATAATTCCGAACTCTTCTAGATTCACAAAAGTAATTCGAAGAAATCGGGAATCTTCCATGCATTTTTTCACATAACCTGAAACATTTCATGTCAGTGTTATCACGATTCACATGTCATATATGTCAAAATTGGAAAATATTTGTTATTGACCTTCTTTGGGTATTTTTACCTTCCAGAAACTGGAAAAATATAAAATAGTAATGAGGAACTTCATACAGGTGTTGAAAAGGAAACAATTCAGTTCACTTCGATGAGTTACTGCGTAAAAATATTTTATTTATCAGTAACTTGTAGTAGATATATAATGATTTTGACTATCAGATGAAAATCTAACAAATCATACATATAACTATCTATCTTAACGTTTCGGAGGTTAAAATCTGCCCCCGTCTTCAATTTTGGAATAATATAACGATACACCCAGTTTTTTCTTTACAGTATTTTTAAGTAAATTGGTGGGAGAGCATATTTGATTTTTTGGCGAAAGAACCGCAACTTGCCGTAGTGAATTATTCATCTTTAAGCAAGTCAGAACATTATGAAAAGTATATACATGAGAATAACGCATTCTTAAGAACATTTGGCAAAAAATACTTTGTAGAAAATACACTCCATAGTAATGGATGTTTTGTCTTTATTATTTTCAACTAACTTTCCAAACGTATTACTTGTTCTACATGCAACAAAGACAAAACATCTAAATTCGAGAAATCAGGAGTATATAAATTAAAGTGTGGAACGTATTCTGAGGTATATATTGGTCAAACTTGCAGAAAATTCAGGAATCGAATCCAGAAACATCATATGAGCTATATAAATAAGAAAACAAGTTCAACATATTCAAATCATCTTTTGCAAGAAAATCATATCATATAAGAGTTCGAAATTATACACTTATAAAGAAACGGTTTGAAACTGAATCATTTGGAAGCAATAGAAATTAATAAACTTTAAAATTTAAACATTCTAGTGAATGACCAACTGGATTTGAATAGATCACTATTATTGAACTTGTTTTCTTAAAAAAAAACGGAGGAAGTATTATTAATGATGTAGAAGTCAGTTAATATGCTTCAGGTAATTATAAGTGAAGAGGTACCTCAGGTATATAAGAATTGTAGAGGTAGTAGTCTCAATTGTAGTTACCTGTGGTATATAAATATTATCGTAAGCGGCAACTTATAGTATTCAAATTACTGTTGAAGAAACTACTATGTTAGCGAAACATGTCGTGATATATTTTTCAAATAAAGTTTGTAGAGATCAAATCGTTAGGTGTAGTGTATAAAATTTGGTGAAATTGTTCTCCAGGCTCAATTCATTCGAAAATCAATAAAAAACTCTGGATACTCATTGAATATCTTAAAATCAAAGATGCGGTTCCACCCTCTAATCACAGTGATTAACAGAAATAATTGCCAGTTGTTTGAGCAGCCGCTTCCCCTGATATATTTCCCAACGCCTGCGATTCCACAACAAGTACACTAACTATTCCTTCATTGACCAGATTTGTCCCAGTGCCATCGTGACGACTCAAAAAACCAATAAGGCCCGCAGCGCCATCTCTTAGCGCCCATCGATAACTTCGATGTAACGACGAAGAGTCCTTTTTACGGAGAGTCAGGACGAAAAAGGACGGTCCGTCGCTTCGCCCCCAGGGGGTGAGACTGTCTTCTCAGTCTGTTGGGTTTCATTTTTTTTGTCTCCAGGAGCTTTATCCCGTAATTCTCCAGAGGAAGAGCTTTCGCGCTAACGTGTAATAAGCAGAGTGGAGAAGGTGACGGATATTTTCGAATTTTGGAGGGGTATTGTAGATATTTATCTGAAGTAGCTTTCCAGACTCGAGTGGCAAGATGTTGTTTTTAACTGCGGTTTTTGGATGCGCTTTTTATTTACGCTGAGGAGATGGATTTGTTAGATTTAGGTTAGGTTACGTCAACCAATTTACAGGGCCGTAATTTAAAAGGGAATAATTCACCCAATTATAATCAAATATTACCGAAACATCCCGAAATATAAAATAAAATAGATAAATAGATAGATTTATTTGAAACAGATATCCTAATATACATAAATATTATACAAATATATCAGTTATTAATCAGAATGACAAAAAACTGAAATATATAAGACCCTATATAATGTAATATATTGGGTAAAACATAGCAGTAGTAGATGATGAAGAGATTAATAGAGAGAAGAATGATGAACAACTCAATTGGAATAGTATTGTGCCCGTAGATATTGAGATAAGGAGCGTTTGAAGAGTTGAAGAGTTTTACTTTGTTTAATTTCATTAGGAAGCTTGTTATAGTCCAAGAGTCCTCTGTGAAAAAAAGAATTCAATCCCTCAGTATGAAGTGAACGTCTACGATCCAAAAACTACAACAAAAATACAGGTCCGTATTTAAAAATTCGAAGATGGGGGTGGCCCAAGTCAGATGACACCCTATATAAAAGATTCATGTACATATTCTGATAGCCCACATCAAGTGCCAATAGCAAAATTTGGACAGATTTTTAATATGTCTGTGAATGAAGAAGATATTGATAAAAAAATAATTTGGGATTTTTTTGGTTTTTCCTGTATATCTCCAGAACCAAAAGAGCTATATTCGATTTTTTTACATCATTGAATAGGTCTCTAAAATACGCAAATTTGGCACAATTTAACCGACACCGTATCTCTTATCGTTTACGAGATCCCCATGTACAGAAACAAATTTGAATAGTCCTATATATATATATATATATATATATATATATATATATATATATATATATATATATATATATATATATATATATATATATATATATATATATACAATAGAAAAAAACTTAAAAAAATGGACAATACTTACAAGTGATACTTACAGATTTTTTTTAAACAGATACAGATGAGTTTTTATTACAAAATTGGCGCATTGATGTTGATAATGTTATACTTTTCAGACACCTGCAATAACTAATGTCATGTTTAAAGCTCACTGTAATACAGAGAGTGACATTATCATTAAAAAGATTTCTATTTCATAAATGCCGATTGAATGAATTTTATACAACGTGTGCCTATTTTAAATTGAGAATATTGTCGAGATTTATCTATGTCTAGTTTAAATTATATTGGAACAACTTTCAGAACATTATCACGCAGAATAACTTCTCACAAAAGTGATATAAGATTAAACAAAAATTCATGTGCACTAACTCAATATTCTATTGAAACAGGACACAAAATTAAATTTGTTCAAGCAAAATTTTTATATTCAGAAAAAAATATGTCTAAAAGGCTTTTTCACGGAATGGTTATATTCAACAAAAATCCTAATAATATGAACAAACTGTTTTTTGTTCATATATTGTTCATTCATTGAAAATCTGAGTATATTTCACAGTTATTTATTAGACATATATAAATCTCGGTAATATTCTTAATTTAAAATGAAATAGAAATCTTTTCAATGATAATGTCACTCTTGTCATTACAATGAGTTATGAACACACTAATATCTGAAAATTATAACATTATTAATATCAATGCGCCAATTTGGTAAAAAAAAGTTTATCAATATTCAATTTTTAATTGTGAAACTCAGATTACTTGTAAGTATTGTCCATTTTTTTAAAGTTTTTTGATGATTGATGATTTTTGAAATAAAGTAAGTTTGATTTTTGAACGTGTCTGACTGAAAGTCCCGGTAATCCCTACCTTCCATAAGAAGAGAGACCTCAAAACGTGACAATTCCTGTCGACTGTTGAAATCGCAGGGCCCCTAATTTTCGAGCTTTTTGTTCTTTACAAATACGTTTTAAATTATCAAAAGATAAATATTCGTTTTGACGGCACCCGGCAATTTTGAAAAAATTTTTGAGCATACTTACATATTTTGATGCGTAGATTACGAATCCGAAAGAAAAAAGCGCCGCTCTTCCTTATTTACAAAGTTACGGTATTTCAAAGTTCAGAAAAGGGCAACTTTGCAGCCTTCGTTTTCGCAAGATATTTTTATATTTATTCAAAAACACAATAATTTATTTACTAAGTCATCTTAACACCTTATTCCCCCTTCCTTGACACTTTTCACTTCAACAATCAACATTTTTCCAATAAAAATGTAAAAAAATGTACGGAGCTGCTTTTTGGTTACATATCTCTGTACTTTACGTTTTTAAAGTTAGTGGCATAGTTGGTACGACTGATGCTGTCAATATTCCAAAAGTAATTCAAATATTTTTTGCCTTCATTCTTGAAATCGTAAATTGGTTTTTCTAATCACTCACGTCAAACTAAAAATCCAAATCTATGAATTTAAAATAGTACGCAGTGGCAAATACCAACCGCTTTTTTCTGAAATGTCACTAATAACTAACCTAGAAATAGAAGAATGTCACTAGAACTTCTGACTTCGTTTTATTGATTCATTTCGTGTGCACACAAAATTATAACGTCATACTTCAGAGTTCATTTTTTTAATCGTATAAGCTTTTTTCAACAGGCAACTAACCCAACTTCCTTCTACCGCCCCCCAAGAAAAATTACACCCCAAACAAATTGAAGCATAGCGAGAAGAAGAGCTCATTGTTCGCCATTATTCAATCTCCATTTCCAGCACGGAGACGAGCGGTAGAGTTGCATCCCGACGCAATTTATACAAACACATTTGTTTTCCGTCGTGCGGGCGGCAGGGGGGCGGTGGGCGGCGGACGCGGGAAAGGGCCACCAAGAATTAGTGGACCGTTTCGTAGTTATGGCGAGTAAACAGTTTTGTTGGGAGAGGATGGAACGGCCATTGAGGTGCATAATTTCGCTGTTAATTGTCGCCGATTAATTATGGGAGAGCACAGGCGGATGTTCTAATTGCCAGGTGGTCGGAAATGGGGAGGGGGGTAGTATGGATAGTGAGAACCAATTGAAAATGAATTCCAAAATAAACTCTATATAAAAATGTGTACATCATGCAGATAAGCAACTTTCACACACAAACTGGAAGGGAAATCCCAAAACCTCACTATAGAAGTAGGTAGGTACCTACTCCTGCGGCATACCTTATAGAAGAATCAGCTTGTTATATTTCTTAGTCTATACATTTCATTGATGGCGTCATTATTACATGGCCAAGTCCCAGTTAATTTCGAACAGTTTAATTCTTCTATTAGGAGGCCTTTGGCGTTTCAAGTTAACGCTTTCATTGGCAAGTTTTTCATTTCGTTCCAATTTCTCTTTCTCTAACCTCCTTTTCCTTTGTGTTGATGTTTCTTTATTTCCCATAGTATTCCCACGAGTAACGAAGAAATATTTGTCAACCCTCCCAGAGCTGAGCTGGTACGTTCATGACATCATTTTACTGGATGCCACTCAGTCCTCGGCACGGCCTCACCTTGACTTGGGTGGTAGTTTGGTGCGCCACTTTTTCCAGCTTAGAGCTTATTCGTGCTTGACGAAACACCGTTCCGGGTTTGATTTTGGTCTGCAACCAAATGGGTCTGTAACCCGTCTTCTAGACGGGTTGCAGACCAATGCTAATGACGCCCATCTCACCAAATTACACAAGTCATGGTATGCCTCTTGTGCCTGTTGCTCACATTGCGTGATGGACCCCCTTACTCTGGGAACTTAGAGGGTGGTGGATAATAATATTTTTTACACTGCAAATTAATATGGGTTCTTACAACCTACTACACCATTTACTGTCTTCTTTTCAGAGTCGGGAAGTAGGTATTTAATTTTTTTTCTAGAAATATATTTTTTTGGTTGAAGCCAACCCTGGATGTGGCATCTATTTAATGGTGGGCCTACCAACTGCCAACGTATGCGTATACAAAATTTCATGTCTCTGCTATTTACCGCTGAGAAGATCTCTCGTACGGAGCCGATCCTGGCAGCAGCATCAGGTCACGTTTATGATTAACATGCATTGTCATCGGTTCTGGACCAACATGCAAAATTTCAGGTCGATCGGATACCAGGAAATGGGTCAAATTGAACTTTTATTAATATAAATATAGTTTAAAAAAACTAAAAAAACACGCTTTTAAAGAACATCGAACTAAAAAGTTAAAAATAGTTTTTTTTTAATAAGTTTAAAACAATAACGTTCGAAAAATATTAGTATTTTTGTGCAAAAGCGTGGGCGCTTTGTGCCATAATTTTTGTATATCAAGCGCCCGTCGCTTTTTTCACAAAAATACTAATATTTTTCGATCGTTATTGTTTAAGGCTTATTGAAAATATATTTTTAACTTTTTAGTTCGATGTTCTTTGAAATCGTGTTTTTTAGTTCTTTACACTATATTTATTTTTAAATTTTCAGTTCGATGTTCTTTAAAAGCGTGTTTTTCAATTTTTTTCAAACTAAATTAATTTTTTACTTTTTAGTTTCATATGCTACTGAAGCGTGTTCTCAAGTTTTTTTTAACTATATTTATTATTTTGATTTTCTTTTGAACAACCTATCAAAGAGGTTACGTACAGGGCCATCTGCCCGCGAATAGATCAAGCAATAATGCCGATAATTCTGTCAATACAGATCCCGAGCTTGAGAGTAACAAACAAACATGCATACAAACGAGAATACATACATACATATACAGCGTGACTCACGGTCGATGGTTGGTTAGACGTTTCTGGAAAACGCAAAGCATGATTTTTCTGAAAATTTCACCCGTCACATTTCTTCACCTGTTCTATCGATCTAAAATATTTTCAGCATTGCGGCGTTGCCATTTCTATCAAAAAGTCCTAGCAATTATATTTTTTTAAATGGAACACCCCGTATATTAATACATTTTTGGAATCGCTCTAGTATTTTGATACTTTTTTGTTGATAATGTCCTATACCTATCTCTATCTGTTTTCGAGATAAAATATAAATTATGCTAAATATGGTTCAAAACATAGCCTTAATTGAAATTAAGTACATCAGTACTCTCAATTCATGAAAAATTGATATTTTGGTAATAGTTTGGACAAACTCGAAATATTCAAATAACACCAAGAAATCGACTCCATATCATAAAGGGCGTGCTAAAATTACTATTATTTCTATTGTGCATAAAAGTAGTCAAAAATTAATTTTTTCAAATGAAACCCCCTGTATATTACTCGGTAAATTGAAAGATGGTAAAAAATGCTTCAAGATGATATATCATGTCCCTATACCTAAATTGTCAAGTTTTCTCAATAAAGTCGCTTCTTCTAGAAACATTATTTTTTTTTAGAATTTGGATATAGGTAGCAGTGGAATTATCAAGCTTATAGCAGTTCGTTTACTTTTATAAGTAATTTACAAAGAATTATCGACGGTGTTTCGAATCATCATCCAAAGTGAATTCAAATATCGATTATTCAAACGAAGTTCTTATGAAATTATTTATTATACACATGAACGAAGTGATCAAATCATTGTCAGAACGTGTAAAAAATTCAACCAAATGTATCCTGAATTAACACCAATGAACGAGAGGAAGTTTGAAAGGTTACAAAATAATTTCCTTAACTATGACTCAAAGTTTCCAGGGAACAACTGTACCAAAAATCAGTCATTTCTAGGTAAAAAGTAAGATTTTGTGGGCTAAAACATGTGAAAGTACAGAAAATAACAGAATAGGATGATTCAAAATAACAAAATTGTAAACAAAATATCACATTTTCACAATAAATGCTGAAAATGTTGTCCATTACATTCTAAACACTTTGAAATGTTTTTTTGTACGCGACTTGTGGTTGCTTTTTCAATTTCCTGGGGATCCAGATCTTCAATACTCCGCACTATTCGCCGTCGCAATTCTTCTTTTGGTAGGCACTGTATGCCCTTTCTTTCAAAACATCCCATAAAAAAGTCAAGTAGCGTGAGATCGAGTGATCTCGGTGGCCAATCCCACGGCCCTAAATGCCTAAACCAACGATTGTCGAAGAGTTCGTTCGGGTTTTTCAAAATTCGTTGTACTGAAGCATGTGATACACCTAAATATTTTTCTGCACTGCGAATGGAAACTTCTGGATATGCATAAAAATATGCCAAAACGTTAACACTATTGTCCTCATTTGAAGTAACAGGTTTTGGTAATGTTGAAGGCGATTTTAACATGGAACCATAGTTAAGGAAATTATTTTGTAATCTTACAAACTTCCTCTCGTTCATTGGTGTTAATTCAGGATACATTTGGTTAAATCTTCTACAAGTTCTGGCAATGATTTGATCACACTGTCCGTGTATAATAAATAATTTCATAAGAACTTCGTTTGAATAATCAATATTTGCATTCATTTTTGGCGATTTTTTGAAACACCGTCAATAACCATTCATCAATTACTTATAAAAGTCACCAAAATGTCATAAGTTTGATATTTCCACGGCAACCTAGAAATTAAATTCTTTAAAAATAATTTTTTGTACAACTGTTATTGAAAATCTCTTTGATAGAAACACTTCAATCAGAACACCTACCAAAAAATCATTTAGAAAAGTTCACACATGCAGTTCGTGCTATTGGTAATATTAAATCCCTGTGAAGTTACTGACGATGACGAAGTAGTATTCAGTCCAACTGTAGAAAGTCCTTCATGACTAACCAATAATCCTCCTCAAAATAACGTGAGTTGGCGTATCTAGTTGTAACATATGCCTTGTAATCCAAAGATCGTGTGTTCAAATCCCATGGACCCTATTTTGTTTATGATCAGCAGTAATTTTATACAAAAAAATTTGTATGATACATTTGTTGAAAGTGATTTTATTTTGCTCATGAGTTTGCTCCACTTGCTGACGCTCGTTTTGCAATAATCTCCACTCACAAAATAAAATGCCACTTTCAACACTTGTAGGTAAAACGTGAATAACTATTTTTCCACAAAAACGGCTTTATTAGGAATACTTGACAATTTAGGTTTAGGGACATGACATCTTGAAGCATTTTTCACCATCTTTCAATTTACCGAGTAATATACAGGGGGTTTCATTTGAAAAAATGAACTTTTGACTACTTTTATGCACAATAGAAATAATATTAATTTTAGCACGCCCTTTATGATATGGAGTCGATTTCTTGGTGTTATTTGAATATTTCAAGTTTGTCCAAACTATTATCGAAATATCAACTTTTCATGAATTGAGAGTACTGATGTACTTAATTTCAATTAAAGCTATGTTTTGGACCATATTTAGCACAATTTATTTTTTATCTCGAAAACAGAGATAGGTATAGGACATTATTAACAGAAAAGTATTAAAATACTAGAGCGATTCCAAAAATGTATTAATGTACGGGGTGTTCCATTTGAAAAAATATAACTGTTAGGACTTTTTGATAGAAGTGGCAACGCCGCAATGCTGAAAATATTTTAGATCGATAGAACAGGTAAGGAAATGTGAGAGGTGGAATTTTCAGAAAAATTATGCTTTGCGTTTTCCAGAAACGTCTAACCTACCATCGACCGTGTGTCACGCTGTATACAGGTGACCTTATATAAAGCGTGTAAAAAAGTAACAGAGGCATGTATAGTGAGAGGCGCGCCCGAGACCCGGTATTCAGGTGCGCGTGCCATGTGAACTGATAGTAAATTGCCTATACATGATGTTTTAACTATACTACATTACACATTCCATTTTCACACAAAATTTGATGCAAATTCTTTGATACATTTTTGTCGAAAGCAGAAATCACCTAACGCGTTAAATTTCATGCATCTCGCCAAGAAACTAAACGCCCTTGTAACTGTCAGCATATAGGTATGTTCCAAATGGGTATACCAACATACCTTATTGTTTGAACAGACATCGTAATCGAAAATTCAGTCTCGTCTCATTCTAGTCTAGCAAAAGTCTCTCATATTATTCCACTAAGTACATTCGTTAAGGAACAGTTTCAGTTTTCGAATGCAATTAATTGTTTCTCCTCCCAATCAGAACTGAGCGTACAATTCTCTATAGTCTAATTGAATTTTCCAGTTCGTTCTCTTGACACAACAACTTTGCTATACCCGTGTATCGCTCATTTTCATCAATTCATCCGTTTTTAATCAGTTTCTCCTGTTTCTCAACGAAGTACACAAACTTTTAGCATTCTCTTCAGTTGCAACCCTATTAGGCAATAAGTTGGGGAATGGTTGAAAGTTTTCCGATATCCGGCGTCGGTTTCTTTTTATCTAGTTGCTGAAGTAGGTTAGTTTGTCATAATAAATTTCCACAGATCGTGATTGGATGTGAGAGAGACTGAGACTTGGTTCGGCATTAGAGGAGGCAATTAATGGGTTTCCACTTTTCATTGTGTCTGAAGGAGTTTCTGGGAATGAAATTACGATTATGAGTCTGGAATATTCAGACGATCCGAATCTGAACAATGATTTATTCAATTATTCAATTTGATCGTATAGCGAGCACTATCGAAATAGGTGCTTTGGAAGTAATGTAATCAGAGATGGAAATAGATTTCATTGCAATGGAGCGCTATAGGAGAATATACTTTTTGAATTATTGATAATGATAATAACAGATTTTGATGATGAGAGAAATTGATATACGAAAATGCATGATCAAAATAAGATAGAAGATGAGACTATCAAATGGCAGATTTCAATTTATGCATGTCTACGACATTATTATACTCTTTTTCTGGAGACAACTTGAGTATGATATTTGGCAAGTTATCCGGTGCAGAAGCCCATTCGAATAGTTCTTCAGGTGTCGTTTTACACGATCCGCAGCTACCGCTTTTGCTGGTTGTTGAGAAATATCTACAAGGGACCTCAAAATTTCAAATTGTCTTTCTTCTGCAATATACTTTCTTTCCGATCCTTCTCTAGTTCTCTAGCTACACAACTGTTGGCCTGAAACTTTGTAACTAATTCTCTTAAGTTTTTTATCGACCTTTTTTGGGTAATTGTTACCTTCCACAATCTGAAAAAAAATATAAAAATTATAATGGAGAACTTTATACAAGTGTAGAAGGGCAAAGATTTTGGCCTCCAAAACGTAAAAGATAAGTATTATTTCTTAATAATTTTTTTGATAGGCAAAATTGTTAAATAAGACAAGTTACTGATTAATAGAAGATTTTTCTTTGTGAAAAATACTTTGATTTTTACGCAGTAACTTGTCGGGGTAAACTAAAAAGTTTGCCCTTTACACTGGTATCAAGTTCTTCATTATAATTTTTATATTTTTTTTCAGATTGTGGAAGGTAACAATTACCCAAAAAAGGTCGATAAAAAACTAATTTTTTCCTCACAAAAAATGACTTTCGTTCTCTTAAGTATAGTTAATATCAACAAAAAGACAGAAATCGACAACCTCAGCAAAATTTATTCATTTTCACTAACAAAAAATAAAAATTTGGATACATCTTGTAATATTCACACAATATAAATCACCATGATGAACGACATTAAAAAATTAGAAAAAGTATTTCACATTATTCAATGTCAAAAAGTTGTCATTTTGATGTTGAAGACTCCTTTCGACAGATAATTTATAATAATTTAAAACCCATCTTTTACTACCTCTGCAATGCATAATGATTATTCGCTATCCTTTGTATGCAGGCATGTTTGGCGTATACAATCTAGAACCATTAGTCCACCCTTTCGTAACTGTGTCGTGAATGTCATACCAAGTTTCATTCAAATAGAAAATTTGCCATTGTTCTTGGCTATATTTAGTAATTTGTTCTAAGTATTTGTAACGCAATTCCACTATTCTTCTGCTTTCCACAGCTGACGTTTGTTTATTATTTTAAATCTAAACCTAGTTTCTTTATCCAGTTCTGAAGAGTTTTGTCACAGCAGCTCACGTTATGGCCGGAAGTATTCGATTTCTTCCTTATGATTTCAGTTGTAGGAATCTCATTGCTTTTGTAACAGTCGTAAATTGTTTTTTTCAATTATTTTATTAGATGAACATCTAAAGATTTTGGTAATCCTGTATCACATCGTGTCTTGCGTTCATAAGGTTTGTTTTTGACTATTTTACTTACAGTTGAGAAAAGAATTTCGGTCAAATCTGATGTTGCTTGTAATAGTTTGTTTCCCTCGAAAACAAACTTGAAATGTAGATTTTTATATACATTGAAACATACTCTCTGTGTTTGAATATTCAAATGCATCCCAATCCTATTCACGGGTATCGCTTTTTCGCATTGTTCACCATCGCTACTGGAATCACTACACTGGAAAATGTCTGCGTTGTTATCACACTCGTTATCACTATTATTACTTGCCCAAGCATGCCATATTTCAAACAGAAGACAAAAATTTTAAGTGATTATAACCGCACCAATATCGAATTTCAACACTCTTATCGCAATCAGATCCTGAACTGAACACGACGGCGATAATCGTAACATGACTTCAAATTTAATTGACTCTTCAACCAATCATAAAACTCGGTTAGTAAAAATTATCTAATACGGACCGCTAATTCTACAGTCCACGTGGACTAGTTTGCTGCCGGTTCATTTTTATGCATTGTTTTTTGTCCTTTGAGAGTGCCGCCAACTTTAAGAGTGCACAATATTGTTTACTTCGACTATACTTTCGACGGTTGATTTTATTATGAACACACTGACCCATTACTTGATGGAAATTGATACACTATCCATGATAATAATTTTTGAGTTTTCACAATGAATTTTATTTAAGTCGCTTCCTTTTACGACAATATGTGATTATCTAAGTGCTTATTTCTGGTAAAACAGGTACATTTTGAAGAGTCAAATATAATATCATTCAAATAAAAAATAGATATGTTTGTAACAAGTCCGGGAAATACTGTTCTTTTGGAGGAGTAGACAAAATTATGAAACGAACATTTTCCTTTTTTTTCAATTCAGGAATAATCTGTGAAGAATGAGATGGCTGTAAAGATAAATATTGCATATATAACAGCAGATTTTTTGTCCAGTTGTAACAAAAGTTCTCTCATTATGTGTTTTGATACCACAAAAAATCTATCTCAATTCACAGAGTTGACTTGTGAATAGTTAGTAAATATTCAAATATCGATTCAATATGGATATCACTTTGTAAGTGGAAATTCAGCTGAACGTCAATCAAGCCGATACATCTCTGGAGTTCAGTTCTCTATGATATTGCTCGATTAGCTTTCTGAGATTGACAGTGATTTCTTGTTGCAGGACACAGTATGGCCCCAGATAACCGGTACACCTCAGGGAGAAGACTTGTACTGTCGATCCTATGTCTGCAAGCAGTTTGTCTTCAGGTTACCAGTGGTGAGTTTGAATTTTTATGTTTTGGTAAATATATTGACACTACTCTAACAGCAGCTTATCGCATGTATGAATTCTTAGTTACAAATTAAAAAAACTTCGAAAAAGCTTCAACATTGAAATTACTTTATTTCACTTTTGTTCGATCTAGCATCTGTCGTGTGGAGTCCCTACTATTATGTTCATATAAATCAACTAGAAGCCCTACAGAGGCGCTATCTAAAATATATGTTTTTTAACTTGAAGGCACGTATCCTACTGTATGGATACCCTACTATGAATTGCTTGTAAATCACAATTTTTGTAGTCTCGAGGTAAGGCGTAAATATTATTAATTTCTTTTTTTATTCAAGGTCATAAACAATATCATCACCTACTCTCAACTGTTATACAGTGTCACCAATAAAGTCCGCATCAAATGGAAAACTTTTTTATTTATAGTTTTATGTGAAATTTGATTTTGACAGTAGATTTGGCTTAAGAAATGATGTCAAATGGCGTCTACAAAATAGGTCACGTGATTTCCTTAACATGTCAAAATTGACATTTAAAAAAAGAAACATCGAAAAATGACATTATTCTTCAAAATATCCAAAAATATCAAAGGATAAAAACATTTTCTTTTGTAATTTTATACCCACACACCAAGTTTCAAACCCATAATAAGTATTTTATATTTTCACTATTTTTCTGCATTCCTGTAATATAATAATATTTTAAGAGCCTCTTTGATGTTAAAAACAAATTTTGAAAAATAAAAGTTGTCAAACTTGATGCAAAGTTCATCTAGTTTCATCGGGGCTTTCAAAACTATACAGTACTTGAGTTTTTTAATGAGCAAATGGCCTCACAATATGAATTAGAACAAAATGGAACATTAGGAAACATCATTTCGTGATTCTTGAAGCCCAACGACAAGTGGCTGATATTTTTAACGCAAGACATCCTGGTAGACATGTACAGCAATCCACTGTGAGTAGGATTTTAAAAAAATTTAAACTGACTGGTTCAGTTGAAAATACTTTTAAAAAACGTCATAATCCATCACGCAATAATGATGAGGTTCAGTTGGCTGTCTGCCTGGATGTTATCGAACAGGGAAAATCAAGTATTACCAATATTGTAGATAGAACTGGCGTTAAAAGAGAAAGCGTAAGAGCAATTTTACATAAAAATAAATTCAAACCCTACAAACACAAATTTATAAATACCTTAAAGGAAAGAGATTTCGATGTTCGACTAGATTTCTCTTTCTGGTACCAAGGAGAAGTAGAATTAAACAGAAAATTTCCTTACAAAATCCTATGGACCGACGAAGCTACCTTCACATCGAACGGCGTAGTCAGTTCCCAGAATTGTAGGTGGTGGGCTCAGGAAAATCCTCATTTTGTGCTAGAATGTCGGGACCAATATTCATTTAAAACAAATGTGTGGTGCGGTGTTTTAAATAATCAGGTAATGGGACCATTCTTTTTTAGACACAATTTAACTTCTCAGGATTATTTGCAATTTCTAAATACTGAGATCAGTGATATAGTGGACAATATGCCGGTTGAAATAAGACACAGTCTGTAGTATCAATGTGACGGGGCTCCTATTCATAGTTCAAGACAAGTTACTTAAAACAAATCGTTCAAAAACAAATACCTTTTCGTGACGTGAATCACCTAGAAACTGTTATTAGAAACTCTATTTTAAACATAAACCCTGTGAGTATCAGCAACTCAATAAAAGATGTATCAAGAAGGACAATTATCTGCATAGAACGCGATGGAAGACATACAGAAATGTAGTGTATTTAATGTCGTGAGTCTTTTTTTCGTGTTTTTTTGCGATTAGGTATAGGTACATGTTTATTTTCAGTTCCTTTTAATTAAGGTGAAATTCCACTGTATTTTTTGTTAAAAAAACAATAAACACTCTAAGATATTGTTTCCTAATGTTCCGTTTTGTTCTAATTCATATTGTGAGGCCATTTGCTCATTAAAAAACTCAAGTACTGTATAGTTTGGAAAGCCCCGTTGAAACTAGATGAACTTTGCATCAAGTTTGACAACTTTTATTTTTCAAAATTTGTTTTCAACATCAAAGAGGCTCTTAAAATATTATTATATTACAAAAAAAGAAATTCGGTGACGAGTTTAGTTAAAATAAATGATTTAGTACAGGTGTGCTTGAATTTTGATAAGTAGAAAAAGCAGGAATGCGGAAAAATAGTGAAAATATAAAATACTTTTTATGGGTTTGAAACTTGGTGTGTGGGTATAAAATTACAAAAGAAAATGTTTTTATCCTTTGATATTTTTGGATATTTTGAAGAATAATGTCATTTTTCGATGTTTCTTTTTTTAAATGTCAATTTTGACATCCCATTCCCATTTGATGCGGACTTTATCGGTGACACTATATATGTTGAATTTTTGGGTCCCTAAACGGTCACCTAGGAATACTGTCACGTTTTATCTCAACACTCCGCGTACAAATATATTGAAAAACTCTCCAATTTATATAATGTGCGATACCTCTAATTCTGTTAGTCACGTCCTAGATATATTCAACTGCCAGATTATACAAATCAAAAGACATTTATTAGCTAACTGACGGTTCTGTTTTAATTTTTTTTATATAGATTCACAAATAATATTATGTAAGTACATATTTGTGAATGCCTCTGTTACTCCCTATTCTGTAATTTGGTTCATTCTGCAGAATAGTGTATGAAATAAATAAATACATAAATAAATAAATAAATCACTTCTTCATAGCTGGAAAATCTTTTTGACCACTGAGCTATTTTTCACGTTTGGGAACAGAAAATTATCCGAGGGTGCTAAATCTGGCTAATAGGGTGCATGAGTTAGCAATTCTAATTGATTCGGCCTGTACTTGATGAATATCCATAGTAATTTCATGAACTACACTTCACGATTTGTTCTCCATAAACTTCATTTGAAAAACTGTATAACCAACTTCCTGAAAATATTAAAGCAACCAAGGTATTATTTGAAAATTCACCTCATTTTTTTAATAGACCCCCTCGTCTTCTCGTCCTCTTTGAGGAAGATTTTCTTTAATTATTTTTTTCTCTCTTATACATTTTTTTAATACCATCGTTTACATTTAAGAGACAAATTCACCTCAGTTATGAGATTGCGACAGTTTGCTGTGCATGCAACGTACCTACCGTGTCTTTGTGGATGCAGTCGCTTCACAAAAGGAAAGAGGAATTTCGACGATAAGAATTCGAAAGGAACTCTGCGAGGAGCGATAACACGATAAGCTAGTGATACAAATAAACTAAAAATGTAAGAGAAGAATTCCTCGCTGCATGCATTTCGCTACTAGATGGGATAAAATTTGTTTAGCCGAAGGAACGTGACATGGTATTTCCTAGAGAAATAGAACGAATTATCCCTATTTTTCATCGTGTTTCATACCTATTGTAGAACTTGTGTACGTGAAACATCAACACGTAACTATTGACCGAGTATATACAGGGTAACGAAATGAAGTCCGTTTCCCATAGTTAACGTTTGGAACAGAATCGCCCGGATCCATCTACGAGGGAGGTCCCAGAAGTACCTGGCCTGACCTAGAGGTGGCGGTAGTTATGTATATAATGGAATTGGCCGATACTTGATGAAAATCCATAACTAACGTATTCAAAAACAGTTTTACAGAAACGCAACACGTGTTTCGCCATACAGTGGCTTCTTCGGGCGTGTGTTTACTACCTAATTTTACAATTTGAAGTCCCTATAGTTGAAGTACCTGAGTTTTACCCGAGTTGAAAAATATTTCACGACATGTTTCGCTAACACAATAGCTTACAGGAGGACCTAGTTCCAAATTTGGCTATTTTGTTCCTTTGTCCTATAGAAGCGGACGTCCCGAATAGAAACATCTGGTTTCAACAGGATGGCGTGCCT
The DNA here is from genome assembly GCF_025532065.1 of Leptinotarsa decemlineata. Lineage (NCBI taxonomy): Eukaryota > Metazoa > Arthropoda > Insecta > Coleoptera > Chrysomelidae > Leptinotarsa > Leptinotarsa decemlineata. The sequence continues at coordinate 9,166,810 of NW_027412690.1, forward strand.
CCTCATTTTGCAAGACCTGTCCGTGAGTACCTGAATGATGTATTTCCAGGCATATGGATTGTCAGAAGGGGACCCTATGAATGGCCACCTAGGTCTCCGGATTCAACACCTTTGGATTTTTCCTTATGGGGTTACTTGAACAGCAAAGTTTTTGAGACCAAACCGGTAAATGTTGGGGATTTAAAAGAACGAATAAGACAGGAGTGTAGGCTCATTTCCGGCGAAGTAATCAGAAATGTTCAAAACGAGTTTCAGTTACGTTTAGGGTATTGCCAGTTAGTAAATGGACAACGAAAGCCATGATATTAACAACTCCATTTAAATATAATTCAATTGATAAGAATACAATCAATATTAATATATATGGTGAATCTATTGATATTGTTGAGGAATATAAATATCTGGGTTTCATAGTTGATAACAATTTGAATCTGAAAAAACACTTTCAATACATCTACAACAAAATTTCTAAAAAAATGTTTTTCTTTACAAGGATAAGTCGTCAACTAACATTTCAATCCAACTTAACAGTTTACCGATCAATAATTCAACCGCATTTTGATTACTGTGCCAGTTTACTTTTTCTGCTTGACGGAAACTGCATATCAATGCTACAAAAACTACAAAACAGAGGTATGCGAATACTGTTAAAGTGCAACAAATATACTCCTATTGCAACAATGATTGACGCGTTGAACTGGTTGACAATAAAAGACAGATTACACTATTTTTCAATGATTTTCATCTTTAAAATACTTACTGGTCAAATAGCACCTTACTTCAATGAATTTATCAGTTTCAACCATCAAATTCATAACTATCCTACAAGAGGTAGCAGTGACCTGTGGGTTTCAAGAACTAGTCTCTCAAGAACAATGAACTCGTTATTTCATAAGGGATTATTGAATTGTAATAAACTTCCTATCAACATTAAAAAAAGCAATTCACTCCAACAATTTAAACACTCCCTTATGGAATATATACGATCACAGAATTATTAGATTAAGATCTGCATCTATTGTTTTCTTTTCGTTGTCCATTTTCCCACTAGTACATTTTCTTATTTTCGCATGTTATATCTAATACTATATCTAACATCTAATAATATTATATATTTCGTCTAAAATTTTATTTAATATTCACAATCATATTACCATTTGTATATTAGGATGTCTATTTTTTTGAATAAAGATTATTACATTTTAAACACTTGTTAAAGAAAGACTATTGAATTGAATTAATTTTTTGAATTAGATAATGCTTGTTAGATATTTTCTAAAGGACAAGGAGTAAAAAATTTAAATTTGGCAGGCATGCGCAACTTGTTGAACCCTTTAATAAAAGTCATTAAATAAAAAACAGGGTTATCATTTAAAAAAATTATCGATGACGTCATATCTCATATTTGAGACACACTGTATAATTTTCTTTTTGCATTAAAATAAAGGCAATTTATTTTGATGCAATATTTCCGAAAGAAACAACAATTTTGATTTAGTGAATTTGTTCCATGCTAGAGACTCGCACTGTATAATTCCACATACATATCAGAAATAGATGACGGACTGTGGCTGCTCATCGTTTTGAGGGTCAACTCAGTACACCTCGAACTTCACTGTTCACGAACTCTTTCATTCGTAGAAATGCGTTTACATGGAATAAACTTTCTGAGAACGTTTTACCAAATTAATTTGATCTCCAGCGATTCAAATTCAACGTGAATCGCTACTTCTGCACAGGCACCGCTCTAAGAGCGCATTGAGAATTTTTTTGTAGTGCTTGTGTTTTGTCCTTAAAAAAACATTGCCGCCTTGATCGTTTATATCCGGAACAAGGATGTTCCGCTCGCCTACTAACGATTGGCTGAAACTGCGGTACTAGAGTAACGGAAATTATGTAGGTGTTAAAGTGGTGTGCAGTGCATGTTTAGCCTGGAGAAAACTCGGTGGCGTAAAGGACATAAAAGACGAAAAAGAAGTAGTTTTCAGGATATATGGCTTTATAAGTACTTAGGGGTGATATCACGGTGATTTCCGACGCATTAACGACAGTAGCAAAAAGTTTATGTCAGTCTCACCTAGAGCATTAGAGGAGTTAAGTCTCTTTTATATGTCGAGGGTTCTCATTGGCGTTCCAAATGTGGCTGGCACAGGGTACATTTCTTCGAATGCGTCATTTGAAGATTTTTTCGACGATTCCATAATAAAAGTAATATTTAACCTTCAAAGTTAGAGATTTTAAGGTCTGGAAAAAACAAACCATAAGAAGTTACTACTTTATCTATATCTCTGAGCTATGATTTCCAAACGTTTGAACTGCAACTGCGGTAGTCATCTTCAGCGGCGTGGTTGAAGTACTCACAGGCCACCAAAAAAAAATTTTGTCTTGCTGCCGAAAAAAAATCAAGTGATTTTGGTTAATTCATCTGTGCTGATTCCAAAAATACAAACATTTTCTTTGTATCAGCTCTAGTTTTCGAGATATAACATACTCATCAAATACTTAAATATTCCAATACAAATGCATACTAATGACTTCTAATTAAAGTGTACTTATTGTGTTGTACTTATTGTATTGTTATGGAATTGGCCGCGGTGGTAGTGCGCCCGACTCACGATCGGAAGGTCGTGGGTTCGATTCCTGCCTCGACCAGATATTTTTCTCGAGAGAATTTATCTGGTTGAAGCTGGGATGATTCTGCAACCGTGTTAGGAATCGCACGTTAAAAGGTAAAACCTCGTTATTCCTTAGCTCGCACAAGTTTCTCAAGTTTTGAGAGTTGTCGTTCGTATGGGGGTGACAGCTGATTAACGGAAAAACAGATTTAAACAGATTTATCGGAAATGCCCATAACATGAAATTAGCGCTAATTGCTTTTACCTATTGTCCGATAAGTAAATAGTATTTTTTAGTAAATAGTCGAATGCATTCCATTGTAACATTTAGTATGAACTTGAGTTTCGTTGCACGAGTTTGTTTGTGACAACTGAAATCCATGGATTCTACAAGCAGGCTTGTTGTGTGAATAACCGAACGTTTTTTGCTGCATATGTGGCGAGTAGAAAACCGAGTAGAAAGTAGAAAACCAGTTTGTGATTTTACAAAAAAGGCATATCAAGCCTATTTTGGTGTTCATTCAGGAGATCAAGAAAAATCCTGGGCTCCATATGTAGTGTGCAAAACTTGTCTTGAAAACTTGCGACAGTGGACGAAAGGACAACAAAAATGTTTAAAGTTTGGTTTTCCAATGGTATGGAGGAAACCAAAAAATCATTTTGACGATTGCTTTTTTTGTCTTGTGAATATAAAGGGCATTAATCGTAACAATCGACATACGTGGACATATCCTAACCTGGATTCAGCAATAAGACCAATTCCACATGAACTTGAGCAGATATCCAGACTAAAGGAAAAGAAACTTCTTCACTCAGACACCAAAATTATATACTACCGTAATAGAAAAAAAGATCTTTTGTTTTTTTTCTCAGCAAGATGATATGGTTTTTTGTAACAATATTGAAGGACTGTTAGAAACGAGGTTTAAAGTGTGTCCTTCTACATAATAGCAACAAATATGGAAGTATATCAATTGGGCATTCTACAAAACTGAAATAAGAATATAAAACAATATCACTGGTGCTAAAAAACATCAAGTATGACCAAAATCAGTAGACGATCTGTGTTGATTTCAAGATGGTGAACTTTCTTCTGGGACAACAAGGTGGATATACAAAATATCCTTGTTTCCTGTGTCTTTGTGATAGCAGGGCTAAGGACCAATACTGGAGTAGAAGAAAATGGCGTTCTAGAGATGTTTTAGTTCAAGGAGAAGCTAACGTAGTTAACGAAGCATTGGTCGACCGAGAGAAAATAATATTACCTCCGTTACAAATTAAACTAGGGCTGATGAAACAACACTTAGTAAAGAAAAATTGAAAGCGGGAATATTTGATGGGCCTCAAATACGACAACTTATAAAAGATTCGCATTTTACAGAATCGATTACTGAAATTGAATGTAATGCATGGTGATCTTTTGTGAAAGTTGTGGAAATTTTTTTTGGAAACAATAAATCGGAAAATTACCGTGATTTAGTGGAAGAAATGCTCAAAAATTTTAACAAACACGGTTTTCATATGAGTATTAAAATTCATCACCTCCACAGCCACTTAGACCGTTTCTCAGGTATAGGGACTTGAAGCATTTTTCACCATCTTTCAATTTACCGAGTAATATACAGGGGGTTTCATTTGAAAAAACTTTTGACTACTTTTATGCACAATGGAAATAATAGTGATTTTAGCACGCCCTGTATGATATGGAGTCGATTTCTTGGTGTTATTTGAATATTTCGAGTTTGTCCAAACTATCATCAAAATATCAACTTTTCATGAATTGAGAGTACTGATGTACTTAATTTCAATTAAAGCTATGTTTTGGACCATATTTAGCACAATTTATTTTTTATCTCGAAAACAGATAGATATAGGTACAGGACATTGAAAATAAAAAAGTATTGAAATACTAGAGCGATTCCAAAAATGTATTAATATACGGGGTGTTCCATTAAAAAAAATAATTGCTAGGACTTTTTGATAGAACTGGCAACGCCGCAATGCTGAAAATATTTTAGATCGATAGAACAGGTAAGGAAATGTGGGAGGTGGAATTTTCAGGAAAATTATGCTTTGCGTTTTCCAGAAACTTCTAACCTACCATCGACCGTGTGTCACGCTGTACATCTATTGATAGACGATAATATGAGAACTAAAAAGTAACTTTTTTTACTGTTTTCAATTTTTCTGCAATATACATGAATAAGCCAAAACTACTTTTCTACTCACGTGCTAAAAAATCATACATATTTCAGAGGTATCAAATAACCCCCCCAAAAGTTGAAACAACTTTAATTTTCCACCCTGCTCCAAATGTCCGGCAGTATGCGGTTTCAGACCAAGCATAATTCACTTCGAATTTGAATAATTCATCCTATATGCCACACGAAAACCAACGCAATACATAATTAATAACGATACCATAGTTTATCTTCAACGACGATAGCCGGTGAATATTTGATAGACCTCAAACATAATAAAGTTGCCAATAACGTTACACGTTTTTCTGTGAGCAGATTAAATTAATGAAATAATAGTAAATTATTCAACGAGCGAGAAAAGTGCGTATTACTCACGAGAATAAAGTTTGATTCTCACTGAATTTCATGATAAAAAGCAACCAAAAAAAGGCATTGAAAATATTTTCGATTCATGTTATTTCATTGAATTTCAAATAGTTTGAATACTGAATGGGTGTATTGAAAATAAATGGTGACGATGAGATTTGAACCCCGAACCAATAGTTCCAAACCCAGCGTTCTAACAACTATTGCAAGAATATGCTCACAGATCAGTGTGATAAACGCTGTCTGTTCATAAAAACCTTCCAATGGTCTCTTCAATCTTGAGAACAGGAAAAAGTTGCAGAGGACCAAATCTGGTAAATATGGTAGCTGAAGCATGGTCATGATATTGTTTTTGGTCAAAAAATTACGATCAAGCAATGATATCCTCATAACCAAAGTCCAATCTTTCCAATGGTGGAGAGTTCAGAAAGCACGCCAGGTTCGATTGAATGCCAAGGTTTTGCTCACTGTTTCCTTTGATTACCGTGGCGTAGTGCATCAAGAGTTCTCACCATATGGTCCTACGGTCAATAAGGAGTTAAACGTCATTGCTTATTCGTAATTTTTTGTCCAAAAACAACACCGTTATCATGCTTCAGCCTCCGTATTTACCAGATTTGGCCCCATGTGACTTTTTTATATTGTCAATATTGAAGGGACCCGTGAAAAGGCGGCATTTTTTGTAGATACCTCGTACATAAAATATTAGTATAATGCTTTTTTTCGATTCGAAGCCGATGTATATATACATGACAGTATATACATTTTTTTATATTCTCAATATAACTCCCAATAAAACTCCCGATTCGAATGTAACATAAAATAGTATTGATCCATCGCCTCATCATTGGAGATGTTCAGATTCGAATGCGATAGAAATAAATGTTGCCCAAGGTTGATGTGATGAATTGATTTTCTCAATAAAAATGTATCTACTGTACTTTAAGCGGACGTAATATTATTGAAGTTTTGCTTACAAACTTTGCTGGTATTTTTTGAATACCTTTTAAAGGAAACTTATTGCTAATAATGCCATTATCACCTTCAGATTAAATGAATGATCAATCGATAGAGAATAAACGATAGTTTGAGGAAAAACTAAAAAAATACGCTTCAATAGCAACACAAACTGAAAAATAAAAAAAGTTCTTTGGCTTGCTGTAACTAATGACTTTTGGTGAGTCCGAAATCAGAATAAGTCTATTTTCGAAAAATATTCTGTTGTAAAAAATACGGTGCGCCTCTACACAATACTTGAAACGTTTATAATGGTTCAATCAACCTTTATAATGATGGTTTCGTTTCTATCAGAGGACCAGTTAGTTGACCACCCTGTTCTCCAGACATTACACCTATAGATTTTTATTCTCGGGTTTGCTGAAGAACGAAGTATAACTTTTAAACGGGAAAGGAGAGCAGACGGTGAACATTTTCAACATCTTATTTTATTATTTTTTATGTTATTCCGGTAATTTTGTGTTAGCATTCCAAAATAAATTAATTTCACCGATTTTATGATTTCATTCTTTGAAGGATCATTTTAACCAACGCATTGTTCAAACAAAGATTCTTGTAGGTGAATAAATTTTGATTTTTCACGATAAAATCCCACTTCAAATAAAAAAAACAAGAGACCATAGTTGCTGATAAGAGAATGAAGATTTCGAAAAAAAAATTTGAGAAAAAATAGCGGCGTATTACTCGCTCGATATAGATTCGTTGCAAAACCCGTTCGGATCCCACTGGGAGAAATAAACAGTTATGTTGTTCTACAGAAAATGCCTATAATTGCATTATCCGCAATACATACATACAGAGTGGTCCAACGAAAAGTATGCACCTTGCTTTTCTCCTTTTTTTGTAACTTAACGCAAAAATGCTCGGACAGGTCATTTTTGCTTTTGAGGGGGACACATTTTAGATGTATTTTTCTACCTGTGCCTTCAGCCCCCTAGCGAGGGTGAGTAACAACCCTAAAATTTTAAATGGAAAGTGGGGTCGAGTGATATATCATTTGAAAGGGCACAAAATTATCTTTCCAATGATACCTACTTTGTTGTATTTCACTCAAACATGTAGGTATTATGAAGAAAAACAACTACAACCCAGTACTTTGGAATGTGTAATTGACTTAGTAGAATCCTACTTCAGCAAGTACTGAAAATGTGACCCATTTGCTTCCATACAATAATACAGATTTTGTTCAAATCTATTCCTAACATTCTGTAGCATATCATGTGTTATACTTTTGCACTCTGCTGTAATTCATTGGAGAAGATCTTCTATGGACTCGGGCTGCGTAGCAAAACATTTATTTTTCAAGTGTCCCCAAAGGAAAGAGTCTAAGGGCTATACATCAGGTGACCTGGCAGGCCATTCGATGGGGCCTCTCCTTCCAATCCACCGTCCAGGAAACCGGTCATCTAAAAACTCTCTTACCGGTGCAACATAGTGAGGAGGTGCTCCATCTTGCTGGAAATGAAGCCGATCATCATTATGATTTTGGTCATTTTCAATTATTTCTGTTATGAGAGGATCAATTGTATCTTAAAGCATGTTCAGGGAGACGTCACCAGTTGAATTCCCAAGAATAAAAAGTGGCCCTACGATATGACTACCTAATATGCCACACCAGACATTGATTTTTTGAGGGTACTGGGTATGGACCTCTCGAAATAAGTGTGGGTTACTGTCATCCCCTATTCACAGCTCCATTCAAAAAAAATGTAGTCTCATCGGAAAAGCACGTGTTGAATGATAGGTGCGGATCATCAATGAGTAACTGGCTCAGTTGTTCACAAAATTGCAGCCTTCTATCAGGATCATCTTCATTGAGTTCCTTTACTAATTTAATTTTGTACGGATGAAATTTATAGGCTTTTAATATCCGTATTATGGACGAACGGGAGACACCTGATGCTGCAGCAAGCTGACGGGTACTTTGAGTATGATCCAATTCAACATGTCCCAAAACAGCGACTTCCACTGCTTCATTTCTGATCGGTTTCCGAGGCTGGTGTTTCACATTACAGACAGATCCGGTATCGACACACTTTTGGACTAACTTGGCAACGTACGAATCATTCACATTTTTCCCGGGATGACTGTTATTAAAGAGGCGAGCAGTAAGTCTAGCACAACTATTATGTTGATAATAAAGTTTAACAATTTCAACTCGTTCAGGAATGGAATAAACCATTTTTACAGTAAAGTTGAAATAATTTCAAAAGCAACCGAACTGAAGCAATGAACGTTTACCTAAATTATTTTTGTACACTTATCTGCTGTTATTTGAACCAAAAAACGCACGAGAGAAATTGAGGAATGTAGTAGTGATAAAAATGCCGTTTTTTCCGCATTTTCATTAACACCAAACATATCGAGTAAATGTTCTTGCTTTTTTGATAACTATTCAAGTAAATACAACAAATTAGGTATCATTGGAAAGAGAATTTTGTGCCCTTTCAAATGATATATCACTCGACCCCACTTTCCGTTCAAAATTTTAGGGTTGGTCCTCACCCTCGCTAGGGGGTTGAAGGCACAGGTAGAAAAATTACATCGAAAATGTGTCCCCCTCAAAAGCAAAATTGACCTGTCCGAGCATTTTTGCGTTAAATTACAAAAAAAGGAGAAAAGCAAGGTGCATACTTTTCGTTGGACCACTCGATATACGTAGTCATTGGCATGGAAAAAAAACATTAGCATTGAATTATAGTTATAAAAAGAATCATGGAGCATTGTGTATAACTTCAATCAGGACCTTAAGGATATACAGGGTGTTCCTTAAACACATGCTAATATTTGAGGAGGTAATTCTAAGACCCATTTTAAGGAAAAAACGTCTCATGGACGTATGTCCTAAACGCCTTAACTTTTGAGATACAGGGTGGCAAAGTTTTCAAAAATAATCAGTTTTTTAATAATAACTGAGATAATGTTGTAGACATCTTTGGCATATTTGGTACATATGTTTCATGCCTCAAGGCGCATTTTCTGATGTACAATTTTCCTAATTTTTTCTGCCAGTGGCGTACGTACTAGTTTTGAAATGTATATTTTTGGCGAAAAAAATACTACGCCACTGCTTTATCTTGAATTAAAAATTATTTTTAAAATCTCCATATATTTTTGAGCACATTTGACCTGTAGGGTTTTCTTTGTCCGACGCATGGTTTTCGCTCAAAAAATTAAAAATCGCTTTACTTAAGGATAAATTCCTTAAAAATCTGATGCGGTATCGTGCATCGACTGAAAGCAAACTAAGAGATCAGATTTGTTGTAAAATAATTGAGGATCTAAAAGGTATTTGTTTGTTGTCAGATGCACTATTCTCAATTAAAATTACGTCATAACGCAGCACCGCTTAATAATTTTTGAAAACATAAATTTAGTTATCCTGGAATAAATGACGTGTAGCAGAATTTATTTACTGCACCTCTTGGAAATATGGAGTTTGTCGATATGTGATTTCTTTTAAAGATTAAAAGCAGAAAAAACAGCGTACCCACCATAGCAATAAAAAACGAATTCTCTGTATGTACAAACGTCAGTAGCTAATATTGATGTTGGTTTAAAGTAAGGTGTTGGTGTTAAAAACTGTCACAGCGCGTTTTGATTGATTTTGAAGTGTTATTGAAGTTATTTTGGTAGTCCGCTGTTTTTCTGAATATCAGTAAATATGGTAAATTATACGAATGCGGAAATGGCGCAAATGCATTACGTATATGGCCTTGCCGATGGTAATGCAACAGAAGCCAGGCGCATTTATCAGGAAAGATATCCTAATCGTGCCTTACCAGATAGCCGAACCTTTTCAAATATTCATTGTCGACTTGGGGAAACTGGTAGTTTCCGGAAGGTAGACCTCGTGTAGTAAGAACTCCTGGAATTGAGGAAGCGGTGCTGCAAGAAATTGAGGAACATCCTGAGACGAGTACGAGGAAGATCGTTAGAACTCCGGATATTTGTGATCAAATTGTTTGGCGTATTTTGGTTGATTTTTTGTTATACCCATACCATATTTCAAAAGTGCAGGCATTACTCCCCAGAGATTTTCCACAGTGTGTGAACTTCAGTCAGTGGTATCTACAAAGTATTGCACTAAATCCGCAGTTTGAGACACAAATTTTGTTCACAGACGAAGCAAATTTTTCTCGGAATGCCATTCAAAATTTCCATAACAATCATGTGTGGGCTGAAGAAAATCCCCATGCAATAACCGAAACCCATTTCCAACACCAATTTTCGGTTAATGTATGGGCAGGAATTATAGGTGATCATCTAATAGGCCCATTTTTTCTACCAGGACGCCTTGATGGTCGTTCTTATTCACACTTTCTGGAAGAAGACTTACCTGGGTTATTGGAAGATGTGCGTTAAGGAATCGAATATGGTACATGTACGATGGCGCCCCTGCTCATTTCAGTGTAATCGTCCGAAACCATTTAAATACAGTTTATCCTAATCGTTGGATAGGTCGCGGAGGACCTCAGCAATGGCCAGCAAGATTCCCCGATCTCAACAATTTAGATTTTTTTTATGGGGTCACCTTAAAACTCTTATGTATAAAACTCCCGTTAATACTTTAGAAGATTTAAGAGAGCGAATAGTTGCCTCGTGTGAAACTATACGAAATACGCCGGGAATATTTGAACGGGTGCGTAATTCCATGCGTAGAAGGGCGGAAGCATGCATACTAAGTGCAGGTGGCCACTTCCAACAATTTTTATAATCAGTTTTGGTATTATTACTAATTAACAAATTTGTGCTATTTGTTTAGACTTACTGTCACAAAATAAAATAAAACTCGTTTTTGCAGATTATGTTTTCAAATATTATTAGGGAATTGGTAATGCGTTATGAAGCAATTTTCAGATTCTCATTCATTTTAGAATTGATCTAATTTCTTAATTTGCTTTCTGTCGATTTTTATTTTTTTGAGTGAAAATCATACGTCGGACAAAGAAATACCAGGAGAACAAATTTTCTCAAAAATAAATGAGGATTTCAAAAATGATTTTATTTTGAAAAGAAAGCATTGGCGTAGTACTTTTTCCCGAAAAATATTCAATGCGAAACCCACTGTTTGAAAAAATACAAATTTGTGTACATCAGAAAATGTGCCTTGAGGCATGGAACATATGTACCGAATATGCCAAAGATGTCTACAAAATTATCTCAGTTATTATTGAAAAACTGATTATTTTTGAAAACTTTGCCACCCTGTATCTCAAAAGTTAAGGCGTTTAGGATATACGTCTATAGGAAGTTTTTTTCTCAAAATGGGTCTAAGAATTACCTCTTTGAATATTAGCATGTGTTTAAGAAACACCCTGTATATTCGTATGGAGTTTGTTTTTCAATAAAATCCCAAAATGAGTAACCTTCTTTAATATTCGCATATTATGGAACTCCTTGTGTGTATCTATTAGATTTATTCAGATGTACCTATCCGGAGAGTAGATTTATGTTGACAATGCGAACTCGCACTTGGTTTTAGATTTAACGCAGATGAGTTTTATCTGAAACAGAAGTGATTTGCAAGGTTATATCACACTACCCTATTCAATGGGGTATGCTATTTACTTTATATTTTTATTTTTAGGAGCTTGGGTTGTACGCTCTTCTGGTGAGTAGAAAACGAATAACTCTTCTAGGTTTTAAGAAACAAAATCAATTAATTATAAATAGCGCCCTTACTTCTCCATTGAATCTCTACGGAATATTGGAAATTTATATACTCGGGAAAGTCATTACCGTCGCAAAGTTTCTTTGCTTCTGTGGCTGAAGTATTGACGACCTGGCGCTTGCAGGATTTCACTTTTGAAAAGGAGTTTCATAAATATTGGAAAACTGAGAGCCTTTGAATTTCCCTCTGCTTATAGGAGTAAAAGTTTATTTGGAACAGAAAACACATTTCAGTTGGAGGAAATGTTAATATTTTGATTGAGGAAGTAGGAAATATATCTAATGCAAAGATGTGTCTCAGGATTCTGGGAGAGGAAAGTAACATAAAAAGTATAATATGTATACATGTATATATACATGTGTAGAATAGGCAAATAGTTCAACCTGATGAGTTACTGTGTCGATTCAAAGTGTTCTTCACATAGAAAAATGCTCTATTCAGCACTAACTTTCACAATTTTGTCTATCAAAAAGAGCTAAAAAATTAAACAGATACTCATCTTGAAGTTTCGAGGGTTGAAAGCCATTCGTTTGTTTCGTGTCGTTAATACTTCAATTTCCCAGTGTTCTTTATATCTCATATACCTGTGACGTCTGATCATTTTTCAAGTTAATTATAGTTTGAACATGGAAAATTTCCTTTTTGGTGGGTAATTCCATTATATATCAATTATTAATTCAATACACTAAAATTACTCAAAGTTAATGAACTAACTTTAATTGGACTGGAGTTGAAGTAAATTTCCTAAGTAATTATTTCGTTCTGAGTGCACTCGAAATTTGTATCGGTTTATTCGAAACCGAAAACCATAATCGTTCACTTATATGACTTTAGATGGAACTGTTCGTGATCTAATATGCTTCCTCGGGCATATTATAACCATGCAATGGATATGATTTCATTTGATGATTAATCAAGTACTAAGAGCTTGGTTGTAATTTCGGCCAGGATTTCTTTATTTTCGAGCATCTTCCCTATCATGCTTTCCGGTGATAATTCTCCTATCGTCTCTGTTCTTCCCAAAGTATGCATTCAAAGATTGTGTATTCTACCGTGTCTATCATCGCTCAATATTTGTACTCTTCTGTGTCACTCAATTTCAACCTAAACAGATACACCTGAAAAACCCCTGCTCAGTTTCTGTTCATCCATGGTTCTATGTCTCTTATCAGTCTTCTCGTCCAGTTGGCCTTTCCATCGTCTATCTCCCAAGATTGTTGCCACTCTCATCTTGCACCTGTGGAAGTTGGAGTTCCTCAGGGAAGTGTTCTTGCTCCAGCTCTATTTTCAATCTACATAGTAGACATTGTAAAATACCTCTCACATTTTAAATTAACTTTATACGCTGATGATCTCTCCATATTAGTATCACAAAAATCTCACGATCTCAATCAACAAGCTTGCAATGATCTCATGGAAAAAATCATTCTATGGTTCCCCATTTATAGTTTTTATATCAATGCTAGCAAGACGCAGTTTATTATTTACCGCACAAAACAGAGAACGGCTGAAAATATAAAGATTAATTTAGGGGAAACGACTCTAGAGAAGTGCCACACCATTAAATTTCTAGGTGTAACTATGAGTGATACACCTGATTGAGAATCTCACATGAGTGAAACAATAAAAAAATTGAATAGTAAGCTTTACCAGATCAGATGTATTTAGAGGGTAATTAATTTAATGTTCTTAGAAATTATTATTTTGCGGAAATACAATCCCGACTATCATATGAAATTATGGGGCATGTCGTCTTCAGCACAAAAACTATTCCTAGTACAGTCATCATCTTTACACACCCCAAAATCAGTTAAATATATGCCTGTATGGCCCTATTTCCAATGGAATCAGGGTTTACAACCACCTATTGACAAAAATCGATCAGGAGGTATCTCACTTCAGATTCAGAAAAACGCTGAAAACATACTCACTGGATAACTCGTATTATACTATGGACGAGTTCTTATCTTCGTAGTGAACTCTCTTTGTTCCTTATAGCATTTTAAAGTACATGTATTGTTTGCCTAATCTATGTTCAAATTTCTTTTGACTTGTTTAATACCTTTCAGGTCTTTGAAACCAATAAAGATTATCATTATTATTATTTCTCAATAATTTGTGACCTTGTTAACCCTTTTGGTACGTTGTTTTGTACCATTATCCTCTCTTCCAGCAGAAGATCTATTAGGTGGGGGGGTTCTTGCAATCATTAGCAGAGCTTTGGTTGATACTGTTCTATATGCACATGCTATTTTTATGGCAGCTTTTCTTTGGAAACTCAGTGATATATTTCTATATACCTTTTTTCCCATGGCTCTTATCCAGATTGTTGTGCTGACTGTGCTGATATGATCGACTGGGCGACTGAGCAGTCAAGTCTTCTGTTACTTTCTTGAGGGCCCCCAACGTTGGGGGCCCCTGCTTATGTTGCTTATGGCTTTCCCCGCCTTTTTTGTTATTTTTGTAACATGAGCTCCCATTTTCATGTTGGTTCATGTGGACATCAAGGTATTTATTGGATTCTTGGATACAAATGTTCGTTTCCTCCAATTCGATTGTGATACTTTTCAGGTTCTTGCTTGCTGCCCCCAGTACTACCTATATCTCCTGAGGGGCAAGCTTGACTTGCTTCGCTGTCATCTACTTGGCTATATCCTTCACAGTTCTTTTGGAAGTTCTTATCAGAGTTTCCTCATTTTTTCCCACCAACACAACGGCTAGGTCATCTGCGTTGCCAATCAGGCCTAGGAACCGTCAGATTTAGTACCTCATCATAGTATATATTCCACAATGTGGGACCAATTACGGAGCCTTGTGGAACACCACAGGTTATGTTCATTTCTCCCTTGTATGCTACTATTAGCATCTTCTCTTCAGAGTAGCTGGCAACCATATTGTACAGGTATGGGAAGGGGTCCTTCGGGATCCCTTCCCATGGTGCGGTGTTGAAAGCATTTTTTACATCTACTTTCATTACCATTACTAATTGATTTGGATTAAAGTGTGGTTTTCTGGGGATATACCGAACTGTTCAGAACTCATACCAGAAATAATGATGTCAGGCCGTGGCTGTTGCATATGCCACTGGCATAAGTATCTCTGTATCTGTGTAGTAGGGAGGGTGAGTGTAAGCCCACGCACTTAGGCCACATGTGACCCATTGTACATTCTCCCGAAGAGTTGTCCTCCCAGGTCATCGTTCTCACAGGTCACCGTCCATCCTGTCCTTTCCAGGAAGGT
This sequence comes from Leptinotarsa decemlineata, assembly GCF_025532065.1. Taxonomy (NCBI): domain Eukaryota; kingdom Metazoa; phylum Arthropoda; class Insecta; order Coleoptera; family Chrysomelidae; genus Leptinotarsa; species Leptinotarsa decemlineata. Next base: position 9,181,923 of record NW_027412690.1, read on the forward strand.
AGACCGGTCGCTAGGAGACATCTCCTTTATATCGGCAGGTGTAGGCCAAGACTCGCCGAACACACACTCTCTTATTGACGATAACTCCGAGCACTCGCACAGGTCGTGCCTGACAGTCTCATCATCCTGTTCACACATCCTGCATAGAGGTGTGTCCACTAGCCCCATATTATGGAGGTGTTTCCTTAGTTGACAGTGACCAGTCAGAAATCCTACTGTAAGGCGTAGATTTTTCCCTGGTCATCGCCAGATATTTCTTCGGCGCTAGCTTACCAGGGTCGCCCAAGGTGATCCTGGCAAGATTACATTCTTTGATTCCATCCCATCTCTTTAAAGATTGAGCATGGGTGTAACATTTGACTAGTTCCGCAATTGTCGAAGCCATCAGGCCGTGGGTACCACTGGGTCCTAAAATTCTTAGTCCAGCCTCTCCTTGGCTAAAGAGTCGGCAATGCGATTACCTTTACTCCTGTCATGCCCTTTAACCTACCTCAGGATAATGTTATTACCTATCGAGGCTTTGGCTAAATTTTGGTGGCACTCTAGTACTAGCCATGAGGTAACACGCTGTCTGTTCAAGGCTAGTAGTGCTTGTCTGCTATCAGTGCAGGTTTTTCCCAGAAATTCCTTTCTTGGTTATTTCTTTTGAGGAGATTGAGATACCAGCCAGTTCTGTTTGGACCACGCTGGTATTTCTTTCCATTCCCCACTTAATCGTTAGGCTCAGTGACCTGGAGTACACTCCACATCCTGATCCTTCTTTGGTTTTTGAGCCGTCTGTATAAATCCGTATTGCATTTGTAGCATCTGACACTGTGTTCTGCTCAATTTGTATTTTGTAGGGTTTATTAAACACAAACCTGGGTTCAATTGCATCACTTGTTGCCTGCAGCAGAGGTTGTGCAGTAAGCGCTTCCCGCCATAGGCCCAGCTTCAATTGACCCATTCCTACTTCAAGGTTTACACCAGCCGTGCGCAATCGTACCATGGCCATTAACGCGACCTCCTCAACGTAAAGATCCAAAGGGGTCAGACTCGTGATTGATTCCATTGCCGCGGTTGGTGTTGTTCTCATGGATCCTGTGATGTTTAAACAAGCCAGTCGCTGTATTTGATATAATTTTTGGATGGCCGTTGCTTGTAGAACTTTCGGTCTTCATGCAATGGCTCCATACGTTAACATAGGTCTTATTATTGAAGTGTAGATCCAGGTGACCACACGGGGTGAAATACCCCATGCGTGTCCCACTGTCCTCCGACATTGCTCATAAGCCACGTATGCTCTTTTTGCTCTACTCTGTAGATGAGAGTTCCATGTTAGCTTTTTGTCGAGGATAGTACCAAGGTATTTAACCACTTCAGAGAAATTTAGTTTGGTTTTGAAGATTTCGGGAGGTTTTAAGCCCGTTAAACTTCTTTTCACCATGTTTCTATTAATTTTAGCCCGTCCTGCGCTCTATCGCACAGTGTGTTTTGCCGGTCTGCAAGATAACTATGTCATCTGCGTATGCAATTGTGTAGAATCCATTTTTATTAAGGTGATTAATTAGGGTATCCAGAACTATGTACCAGAGAAGGGGCGATAAGACCCCTCCCTGTGGACATCCCCTCATGACCAGTCATTCCACTGTGATGTTTTCTACATTAATACTTATTGCTCTACTAGAGAGCATCTGAAGTATCCATTCTCCTACTACCAGGGGTACATTTCTGGAGTGTATTTGCTGAATAATTGTTGGAAAGGTTGTTTTATCAAACGCTCCCTCGATATCTATGAATATACCCAGGGTGGATTCTTTGTTGTCCAATGATTTCTTGATTCTGCCAACCACATGGTGAAGGGCCGAATCAGTAGACCTTCTCGGGGTATATGCATGCTGATTTGGATGAAGTGGGTTGTGAACAAGTACTTCATCTCTTATATACCGCTCACATAGCCTCTCCATGGTTTTTAAAAAAAACGATGTGGGACTAATTGGTCGGAATGCTTTTGGTAGGGTGTAGTCCATCCTATCTGATTTGGGTATAAATACTACTCTTACTTCTCTCCACTTACTTATATACCTCAGAACTAGAGAGGCTCTGAATATTCCAACCAAGTGCGGCATAAGAGTGTCCAGTCCCCACTGAAGTAGGGCTGGTCTTATACCGTTAGATCCTGGTGACTTGAAGGAGGAAAAGCCCGATATAGCCCATCTTATTTTGTCTCCATCAAATACTGTACTAGCAGATTGCCAGTCGTATTGTGAGCGTGTTGTTGGTACATCCGTCCAGTTCGTCGTTCCAGGAAAGACAGAACCTGGGAAGTGAGTTTCCATAAGAATCTCAGCACTTTCCTGGAGGTTGGCGGCTTTGCCGCCATTTTCCATCGTCAGGATGCCGATACTCTTATGGTGGTCATTTGAGAGTGCCTTCTGTAGCCTAGAAGCTAGTGGGAAGTCTTCGACTGCTTCACAATAGGCTTTCCAGGCTTCTCTTTGCTTTCATCTTCAGACTATTTTGAACTCTTTGAGGAACTGTTCCAGAAGAACTGGAAAGGTACACGGTATCTATCCACAACAAAATAGACATTGCCATTGCATAAGGAATCCTGTCCGATGAAGATGGTTCAAACACATGGTGGTGCCCTGAATTGGAACATCTCATGAAGACAGCGAGAACGACCTTTAACGAGGCAAAATGTACAAGACTCGAAGAGGACCGGGGTATATATCGAGCCAACCTCAGAGAGTTAAAAAAAGACTGGCATAAGTATATCAACAGAGGCAAGAAGCGACATCATATTGAAACCAAAGCTCATGAACTTAGTAAAAATGCAAAATTTTCAATCTCCATTCACTCAAATACTTATCCGAGAGGAAAAGTTAGCTATAACAAAATGACTTTCTTAAATGGCTATGGAAGGGAATTGTTGAGTTGAAACATTTTCAAAGATTGAGTCTCCGTTGATTAGATTATCGTCAGGCTTATGATTTCAGTGTTTACATATTTTTTTGATGCATTTGTCAAAGTAGTTGAACGAAAGAAAGAAAGCAAGCTTCTCATTAGTAATGACTAACTTTTGAAACAAAAGTTCAACACATAAACTCAATAAAACCCCTCTCAGTCTATATCATCCTAAATTAATAATTTTGTGGTCGAAAGGACATGGTATTGAAAAATGTGGCAACGGTGCAGGGTGGAAATATTGATTGTCTAGGCCCTTGGCACTTCGCAAATACGGCTTAGCCGAAGTTACAACTTCGAGCGACACGCCGATGTACTCCAAATAGTTTTAGGGACCGGCCCTTTTGTATACCTTCGTCGGCGCCGAAAGTCAGTTTGGAAAATACCCCAACTCCGATGGAACTGGAGCGGAATGACAAACAGATTTTACATTTTGATGAGAATATGAGAGAAAGACTTCTCGATAACCAACAAAAAATATGGGTCAGATGTTTTATACGATTCTCCGACGATTCGGTATCGATTTCGAAGGCCATCTCTAAACTGATATATTTATTTATTTTATTATATCTTCAGATACACGTGTAACCCCCTTTCTAAGTAAAATACATGGAAATTCATAGTTGACGATAGACAACGTGATCGATTTTTTTTTATAGTACAATACAATAATTAGTAGTGACAAAAAATATACAGGGGGGACGTAAATCCCCCCTCTCAACATTCAAACGTGGCAAGATATCATAGTCGGGCATAATTTTTGTAAAAAGAAATCATTTTTATTACTTGTTAATAAGAAAGCCAATAGTGCCACATCACTTACCCATATATTTTTCTAGAAGATCAAACTCAAACTCCAATATTGGAAAAACATATAATAGGGACATATATCTAGGGACATTCTGGGTGGAAAATCTTCAAAACTCCAATATTAAAAAAACATATCATAGGGACATATATCTAGGGAAAATCTGGGTGGAAATTCTTCAAAACCCTATTCAATCAAGAATTCAAGAAATTGTGATCAAAAATAAAGATGAATTCTAAAATCCGGTTGTTTTCCAGCAAAATGGTGTGCCCCCACATTTTATAGCTGGTAAGAGATTGGTTGAGACAGATATTAAAGGCATGTGGATTGGTAGGCGTGGTCCGTTGGAATGTCCTGCTCGTTCACAGGATTTGTCTTCTTGTTCACCAGATTTGTCTACTATTGATATTTCCTTTGGGGCTCTATCTATCTATCTATCTATCTACCTGAGACAATATTCGATTCAATTCGATTCGTTTATACCTTTTCTGTCATAAAAAATATGTAAGGTTCGTCAATACACAAATAGATAAAAAATATTTCATTCATACAAATTATGTAATGAAGACAATATTAATAAATACAGTGCATTTCTTCAATGCCCCTCTTTTATTTTTTGAACGGATCAACTCAAAAAATTAAAATTTGGAATAATGAAATTAATGCATATGACGTCATATATACAAATAAAACTATCACAATACTTGTATAACAGAACAGTGTACGTAATAATAAAAACAATCAATCAACTGATGTGAAAAATGAGAACAATTGTTATTCACTCAAAGTCACATGAATTATCTATGTTGTTTAACATGTATTCATCTGTAGAATAAAAATAGTGATTCAAAAAAAATGATTTCAGTTTTTGCTTGAAACAGTAAAAACTGAGTTGTTTTATGTGACATGGTAATGTATTATAGAATTTCAAATTCAATGAATTATTTTGTGAGGTGCTCAGTCTGAATCTCTCAGTTCTTATCAGATTTCCTAATCTTGTAGGATATTCATGTTGTTGTGATTGTAAAATGTATTTTGATTTATTTTTATGAATTTCAATCAATGTTTCATATACAAAAGCTGTAGGAAGCGGCATAATTTTGAGATGAATAAAAACTGGGCGACAATGATCTTTGAAGTTGGCATTAGATATTAAACGTATAACTCTTTTTTGCAATATAATTTTTTTTTTGGAATGACAAGAATCCCCCCACCACACTATGCCATATACCATGTGACTATGGAAGAGTCCGGAGTACGAAGATTTGACCGCTCTGATACCGGCGAAATCCTTCAGTCTACGAATCATAAATATTACACTTTATAATTTCTTGACCAGTTTGTCAACATGACATGACCAGTTCAATCTGTCGTCTATATGAATCCCCAGTAGCTTAACACTTTTACCCGAAGTTAAATACGTATTTGTGGAAATCATAAGATTTTGATTTTTAGCCTCATTAAGGAGAAGTCTATTTGAAACAAACCAGTTACTTGCAGACTTCATGGTGGCGTTGGCAGAAACACTCAAATCATTAACACTACCGTGACAGTCCACCAAAGTGGTATCATCCGCAAAAAGAAAACATTTTTTAGGAAGTATATGGTAGTATAGGTCATTTATATATGGTATAAACAAGATTGGTCCCAGTACAGAACCCTGGGGCACACCATGTTTGTGACAGATTTCACATTCGATTCAATCTCATGTAATGATACGCACTGTGATCTATCGTGCAAATAGGATTCAAAGAATTTAAGGGACAGTCCACGGATACCAGAATAGGAAAGTTTCTTAAGCAGAATATTATGCGAAACACAGTCAAATGCCTTCGATAGAACGCACGTTATGAATGAAAGTCTGCCCTCCTCAAAACCTATCACTATACTGGATATTATATTCAAAAGAGCATCGATTGGGGACTTAACCTTTCTATACGCAAATTGTCCAGGGCAGAAAAGAGAATTAGCTTCTAAGTACCTATACTATTAATCTGCTTTTGACAATTACCTCGATAACTTTTCCAAGTATAGGTATTATTGAAATAGGTCGAAAGTTGTCAATAATATGAGGGTCTCCTGTTTTAAAAAGAGCTACGACTACAGATTTTTTTAATGTTGCAGGAAAAACCCCATGAGAAAAACATTCATTTATTAATAGGGATGATGGGTACGTAATCATATTGGCAATACTTTTGGTGATCCCACTGTTAAGCTCAAAAAAGCCCGAACAATTGGAGTTCTTGAGAGACTGGATACTTTCCATTGCTTCCCTCGGGGTCGTGGGGAACAATACGAGGGAGTTAACTGGTGTTTTAAGATTTTTCAAGAAGTCTGTCGCTTCATAATTTACTTCAGGAAGAGATGAAATGAGATAATCTACAATGTCAACAAAATAACCATTGAAGTCGTTGTCCGAATGCGGTGTATCAACCTCCCTTGACGGTCTCCTATTACATTCATAATTGATGATCCTCCAAGTATCTCTACTGATATTTGGAGAACATGCCAAAAAACTTTCATACGATTCTCGTTTTGCCAGTTATATAGACTTTTTGTAATCTTCGCGTAATGTTTTGAAGATTTTTTCGGTTACCAAATATTTCCTAGCGTTTTGGACAACCCTGATGTTCGAGAGGATTTCCCTGTTATAGCGCAATTCATCACCGAACCAACTGACTGGAGGTCTTCGATCGCGATAATGAAAAAATCGTCGACTGCAATTTTATCAGCAAATGGCTCTGCCCAGCATCTAACAGTCCTGAACTGAAAATAAATAACCATCGAACAATCTGTTTCGGAGTATATTATTAGGGGAGAGTGGGGTCAGTTGTAACGCGGGTCAATTGTAACAGCTCAAAATGAATGCCTAAATAGATTCAAACATCCCCCAACGCCACTGACCGATCCGTCAGTATGCTTCTACCTGCTACCGAGTTCACATTGTTGTTGCATCAGTCACTCATAAGTTATTTTATTTCGACAAAAATTGGATATTGAAAGTAAATTTGTGACTTCACAAAAGACTTCGTAAAAGATTTTCAAGGAGTTGCGGGACGTGAGTATAGAGCACAGGTTTGTTGAAACAAATTGAGGTTATGTTTGAAGAAAATTATGCTATTTTGAGATTTTTACAATAATTGTGTTTGGGGACAATTGTAACAAGGCAAACGGGGACAGTTGTAATGGGTTACAATTGACCCCACACAGACGGTACATTATATATATATATATATATATATATATATATATATATATATATATATATATATATATATATATATATATATATCTCAAACTTTAATTTTCATTTCAGAAACAATAAATATGCCTCGATATAGAAAAAAACAAACCTCTAGGGGTCCAACAGATGACCAAATGAAAGCAGCTATGGTATCATCCACATAATAAGGTGTTAAATGAAGAAGATGAAGCTGTATTTTGCAAATATATACGCAGAAGTGCGGATTTATATTTTGGTTTAACTCTTAGAGATATTCGATCACTTCTATACCAATTTGTTGTAAAGAAAAACTGCCGCAATATTCCTTCTGAATGGCATGAAACCAAAATAGGTTTCAAAGACTGATTTACCAATTTTATGAAAAAAAATCTCACATTATCAATAAGAGCGCCTGAAGCAACAAGCCATGCCAGGTCAATTAATTTTAACGAAGGAAATGTGGACAAATTTTTTGATAATTTGTCAAATGTTATGGACAAACACCAGTTCGAATCTCAAAACATACATAATGTTGATGAAACTGGGGTAACAACTGTGCAAAGGCCAAAAAAGGTAGTTGCTATGAAAGGCTGCAAACATGTTGGTTCTATAACATCAGGAGAGAGAGAAACGTTAATTACTGTTTGTATAGCCGTCAATGCACTGGAAAATTCAATTCCACCACTTTTCATTTTCCCAAGAAAGAAGTATAAATCTTTTTTTTTAATAGCGCCCCACCAGGTTCTATTGCAGCAGCGAATGGTAGTGGTTGGATGGATAATGAAACATTTTTATACTTCATTAAACATTTTTCTACGTTTTCCAAACCTCCTGAAGATAATAAAGTTTTACTAGTTTTAGATAACCACGACTCTCATATTTACCTACCGACGATCGACTATTGCAGGGAAAACAGGATAGTGTTATTATCTTTCCCCCCGCATACTTCCCATAAACTTCAGCCATTAGATAGGAGCGTTTATGGGCCATTTAAGAGTTACCTAAATACTGCAATGGATGCTTGGTTGAAAAATCGTCCTGGACAAACGATGACCATATACGATCTGCCAGGAATTGTAACAAAATCACTGCCATTAGCCACAACACCTAACGATATTCAAAGCGGATTTAGAGTATGTGGTATATATCCATTCAACAGAAATGTTTTTGACGAATCCGAATTTGCTCCTTGTTCAGTAACTGATCGGCCTCTAAATAGTAACGTTTCAACCCAAGAAATGGAAGCAGTAGCTTCAGTTTCAACAGCTGATATGGTTCTCACAAAAAACATTTCAAAATCTGAACTGTGTAATATAGAATTGGCCATTTCCCAAGCAGGTGATAATCAGATCCTTGATAAACCGAACCTTGACGCACACGTGGAAGCGTCCACTTTGAGGGATAGTCTGGTTCTTGATATGTTAGAAGTAGATGATGAACCCCTAGCTTCTATTTCAAAAGAAATTTAGGTGCTTAATACATCCAAGGATATATTGTTGGAAATTCGACCATATCCTAAAGCTAATTTTACCAAAAACATCATTAAAGGTGGAAAAAAACGCAAATCAGCTATTTTAACAGAAACGCCAGAAAAACAAGCTCTAGAAGAATAAGTGACTAAAAGAAATGAATCTAACGCACGTAAAGTAAAGAGAAACTTATCCGGAAAAGAAAACAAAGACAAAGCAAACAAAAAGCAAATAGAAACTTCATCCGAGGATGAAGACGACGCGTTTTGTCTCTACTGTCTGAAACCATACAGTCATGACAATAACGGAGTTATTGTCATGACATACAGTCATGACACCATGACTTACGCCTGTAAGTCATGGTGTCATGAAGAGACGCCTGTAAGTCATGGTGTCATGAAGAGTGTGCAGATGAATGTAGATGATTTGTATTTTTATTGTTCAAATTGTAAAGATTAGTTGTTAGTTTAGTTGTATTGTTATCTAAATATCACCAAGTTTAGTTACTTTTTTACATACATTCAACCCATTGTTTTACCTGAATATATGTTTTTTTTTGTGTTTTTCATTGACATTTTCTATTGCGTTACAATTGTCCCTAAGCCGTTACAACTGACCCCCTTTTGGGTACAATTGTAACATTTGACACAAATACATAATAGACGTGTTAAATTCAAAAAGTGTTTGATTTCAGTTGAATATATATTTCAACCTTAATATAGAATACTTATTCTATCAGTTTGATCGTTTGATCAAAATATAATATTTAATTTGCGAGCAAAATCGTACGTTGTCAAAATTGTTACAATTGACCCCACTCTCCCCCACGGCACTGAATCACATCCCTCGTACAGTGGATGAAATTTCCATTTCTTTCGGAGTATATCACGGAGAGTCCATATCTCTTCATTCCCCTCGAAAAACAACGATATATCATCGGAATCTGAACTTTGATTAAATCAACGGGCATCGGACGTGGCGCGAGGGAAATCGAAAGTTCGGCAACGTCGCAACCCCTGCGACGGGCGCAAGCCTCAAAAGAAAAACCCACCACGGCCTGTACGCCTGCCCTTTCATCAGTACATTTCAGTGCCCTGCTATGGTGGTCGCAATCGCTATCTGCTGCATACTCGTACTCCTAGCCGTTTTCATCATCATTATCATCGCCGTCGGGCAGACTATAGACACTCATCGAGTGTGAAACTGCCGAATAATCCTCCCGAGGGCGAGACCGACAGAGAAACCTCGAGAAATTGAAAATGCTCGCCACCCAGTCATTCACCGGCATGGATCCAGCGTGCGCTTCTGCTGAAACCTGACAGTGCCTACCACGACCATAATCTTTGCTCAGTTTTGGAGATAGACTGAAAACATGTGACTGATTCGTCATAGCTGTCGTTGTTGTTCTACGTGTTTTTATAACCAGTTAGTGGCTTAACCAAGATGTTAGTTTTTTAAATGTTGTTGATGGTGTTCATAGACTTGTAAAATAGATATCGTTAGAGGATGGTCCGTTATCTAGCATCGGCGTGTGACGTAGGTGGTGCTCTTGAATGTTTGTACATTTTATATTTATACAGATATTTATGAAGTACTCTGATATGAAATAAACTTATTTTGTAGTAGCTTGTTGGAATTTTTGAAAAACTTTAGTTAAATGTATCTTGTCGACTATGTTCAGTAACTATCAATTATAGTTCACATCTGAATCATTCTACACACCTAAAATGGTAGTTGAGAATATAATATCTGCAATTTTATCGTTCGAAATTGAGGTTTAAAAACCGTGGAGGGAAAAAATATTACTCACTAATTTTGAGAGCTGAAAAATTAACCAACTTCTGATGATGAGTATGTTGGATCCAAAGGTGAGTCTTATACTGGAAAAAGACTCGAAAAAAGTAATCGAAACCATATTTTGGAGGGTTGGATCAAGTATTAGGTTGTTTCAAAAGTTTTGTCCGTTTCAATGTTATGTGTTTTAGTAGCTCCATATTGTAGCTTCCAAAGTATTCGAGTATTGTTTTTTAGATAGATTAATGTCATTTTGTCATGAATATAATATAATGTCGAGGAACCAACATGGATATTTGAACAAAAAATCTACGAAGACTGCGGTGTTTTCTTATTATCAAAAAATAATAGAATATATTGAGGCACAACAATGCCCTGTTGAAATCTTTTGTGACCTCAGCAGGGCATTTGACTGTATCAATCACGACATACTACTGGAAAAGCTGTATGAGTATGGTATTAGAGGCTGTCCTCTAGATTAGAAAAAATCATTTAAACTCAAACGTACATAATATGTAGCCATCAACACTCATTTCTCACATCAAACTGAAACAGACATTGGTTTCCCTCAGGGGTCCATATTGGGGCCAATTCTGTTCCTGTTCTGAATTAATGATTCGGATAAACTTTCTGTACCAGCATCCTTCACAAAGTACGCTGATGATATGTCGTTAATCATATCTGAAAAAATGGACCCTTCCTTGCGTGATAAACGCAATGAAGTGTTGACTTCTTTGAATGGATGGTTTTCAGCAAATCACTTGTTTTTAAATACTTCGAAATCGCAAGCACTGAGGTTTCACCATATCCAAAAATAATGTAATTAGTTGTCATTCCGATCAAACGAATCGAGTCCATCGACCTCAACTAGTTCGGATCAAACAATTTTCTTAGGATTACGAATAGATAAAAATCTCAATTGGAAGAAATTTGCTGCATGTACTCAATATTGATCAATTGATATAGCTCTACTATGCACAAGTTGAAAGTAGGCTACGATACGGTGTGGTATTTTGGGGTTTATCTACCCTAGCAAAAGATATCTTCGTGTCACAAAAACGAATTTTACGATCAATGACGGGGCTTTCACAGACTGATTTATGCAAAGATATTCAAGAGACTGAAAATATTAACATTACCATGTCTAGTCATATCAGAGTTGAGTATGCTAGTATTCGACAATAATGATGAAATTTTTGTGAGGAACAAACAAAATCATAGTTTCAATACAAGACAAAAGAATGAGTTTTCAATTCCATTCGGAAAATTCAAAATAACCCACCAATCTCCCAGTCGTATGGCTCCTAGAATATACAATGCTCTTCCTTCAAATGTGAGAAACTGCATGACAAAACAATAATTCAAATATAATTCGAAATCATTTTTGACAGAAGAGTGTTATTATAAACTGAATGAATATTTGTCGTGGCAATTTGCGGTGAAATCAATTTTTTAGTATTAGTATTATTGTATTTTAAATATAAACAAGTGACTTTTTCCATATGGTTTGTAACTGTCTTAAGGAAATGAATGACTATTATTATCACAGGAAGTTCCAACGAAAACTTGACCCCCCTGTTAGTCAGAAACGGACGTGTAATCGTCCCCGTCAATACTTATTTATAGGGGGGACTAATTCTGGTATGGAAATCATACTCAAACCTTCACCCCTCTGCGGTCAGCAACTATCCCCCTATTTTGTTAATGGTGTGGGGGGTCGATTGACACAGCGTTTGAAAGGTCTTCCATCCTTTTATTACTTTTGTAATTTTTTTCGAAATTGGTTCATTTGTTATTGAGAAATTGAATGTTTGCCCATTTCATTGGTGAAATCAACATAAGTAATATCAATGGCAACACAATCAACGGATAAAATGTTCAAAATGACCTTCATCTAGTGCCATACGATAATACAGTCTACTCCCGAAAGCGTTCCTTAGATTATTGAAGATGTCCAGAGTCGGAAATCGGCATTTCCGAAGAATTCTCTGTCGCAGATCTCCAAGATTTGTGAAATCTATTTAATTAGTAGTAAATGTTTTGGAATGGACGACACTGTTAGTTTTTTCTGCAATGGTAATTTTTTTTATATCTAGTTGTCGCAGAACATATTCTATTCTATTCTATTTCATTCTATTCTATTTCATTCCATTCTATTCTATTCTATTCTATTCTATTCTATTCTATTCTATTCTATTCTATTCTATTCTATTCTATTCTATTCTATTCTATTCTATTCTATCCTATCCCATCCCATCCCATCCCATCCCATCCCATCCCATCCCATCCCATCCCATCCCATCCCATCCCATCCCATCCCATCCCATCCCATCCCATCCCATCCCATCCCATCCCATCCCATCCCATCCCATCCCATCCCATCCCATCCCATCCCATCCCATCCCATCCCATCCCATCCCATCCCATCCCATCCCATCCCATCCCATCCCATCCCATCCCATCCCATCCCATCCCATCCCATCCCATCCCATCCCATCCCATCCCATCCCATCCCATCCCATCCCATCCCATCCCATCCCATCCCATCCCATCCCATCCCATCCCATCCCATCCCATCCCATCCCATCCCATCCCATCCCATCCCATCCCATCCCATCCCATCCCATCCCATCCCATCCCATCCCATCCCATCCCATCCCATCCCATCCCATCCCATCCCATCCCATCCCATCCCATCCCATCCCATCCCATCCTATCCTATCCTATTCTATTCTATTCTATTCTGAAAGGGACGAAATGTACCGGAAATTGCTTCAGCAGCAGCTGGAACTTGTCAACAAAAGAGGTCCGATCTTGCTTCACGACAACTGCTGTCCGCACGTTTCATGAATCACCGTCCGAAAATTGAACAGACTGAGGGTTCTGCCTCACCCACCATACTTTCCAGACCTCTCGCCAATTGACTACCCTCTTTTTGAACACTTCGATAACTTCCCCACCAGTACAACCTTCGTCAAACAGGATTAGGCAAAAACAGCCTTCCTCGACTTCATCGAATCCCAAGCCGGAAAGATAGTTGTTTTCCGGCAGATTTTCACCAGAACCTACTGAGTAGGTACGCCGGTGGGAATGAATGTTTTGAAATATTCATGTTCTTATATGAAGAGTGTTTTTATGAACTGAGTTCATAAATTTAGGATTTGTCTGTCAGACAGACTTTGAGAGTTTTTGAAGAATGATCAGTGCAAAGCATAATAAATGATGAAAGGTTCTATGAAATTTTCACGGTGTTTATGAAATTTTCTATATTTCTGAATGATTATTCTAATGGGTAGATTGGGTGAAATAGGTAGGAAATGATTCATCATGTGGAAATGTATTTTCTGATACAATTTTCTACTTTCTCCACAAGAATGATTCAATTTATATATCTCGCATGATCACCTTTATATCCATCAATTTTTTTTCTTCTGAATATAAACTAGTTATTAGATAGTACAACACTTAATATACCCCCATTTTCCAAGTAAATCTGCAAAAGTTCGAAAAGCATTTCCAAACTTTCATATTTCATATTTTTCACGTCTATTTAATTCATTACATTTCCCCAGAACATGTATAATAATTCAAACAATCTACCGTGTTAATTGTCTCATTCAAATAATTATAGCTCTATGTTTCATATGAACCGAAAATCATTTTAACTGTCATATATAAATGATGAATTGCATATTGCAGAATGGAAATATTCAGTAACGAGTGGAATATATTTTGCTTCCGTATGAAGGATGCATATATTTTAAATATCGCATTTTTAGAAAAGACAATGACAAAATATATTATGATTTTAGAAATTTGGTATGATGAGGGTGAACTGATTACTTGATATTTGATTATACAGGTTCAAGTTACTCATTTTGTCAGCATAGAAAAGGTTTACAGTACTCTTTGTATTATCCATGCTCAAAGTAAACATCCCACCTCATTTCTTCAAATATAGTTTCCGTTGGCTCCAATAGTTTTTGCTCACATACTTGTGTTAGTGGAGTCTGAGTTGACGAAACGGGTATTCATAGTTAGGAATGCAGAATGCCTTTTTTTTGTCTCTCTCTCTTTCTCTTTGAGTTTATGTGGCCTATGCTTTCATGTAGGCGCATTTGATAGACATTATGGTGGCTTGGTTTCTCCTAATCGGATTATCTGACCTTGTTTGGGTACCTTGAAATTAACGATCTTCAAATATACCTCCCTATATAATCTTGTATGGTAATTTTGAATATTACTGGAGTTTTTTCCCAACACCAAACCGTTATTTTGACACCTCGACACGTGTTTCAATCACCAAATGATCATCTTCAAGAGGAAGATCAAACTGCCTCTTGAAGGTTGATCCAAGATTATATAGAGAGGCATGTTTAAAGATATCGTTAATTTTCAGGTACCCAAACAAAGTCAGATAATCCAATCAAGAGAACCCAAGCCACCATAATCTCTACCAAATGAGCCTACATAAATGCATTGGTCTAGTGAACTCAAAGAGAGAGAGACAAAGAAAAATACATATACCCGTTTCGTCAACTTCAAGAGGAAGTGTGATCTTCCTCTTGAAGATGATCCCTTGGTGATCGAAAAACGTGTCGAGGGGTTAAAATAACGGTTTGGTGTTGGGTAAAAACTTCAGTAATGTTCATTTACAACATCGAAGGTTCCAAACAGTGCATTACTAGTAAAGAGTTTTATCGAATATTACTGTATCTTCGAATAAGATAATGTTAGAGCCTTTTTAGGTGAGCGCGTGGTTAACTACGGTTGATTTGTCGAAGCCATGTAGACCGACCTGCAGCTATCTATCTAGTATGCCCCTAGTATTGTTAAAGGTTCTCAGGGGACCTAAGCTGACCTCAGACTTTGTCTGATGAATTTTATTGGCCTAAATATTGGTTTCACGTCGTGTTTCTTCAAGATTATCCCAATCTGATCCGTAACATTTTCAACATTGAAAAGGAAAGCTTCTCCATCGACCAGCCAAACTGAGGTTACTTTGGCGTTCTTTTTCCTGGAGCGTAGTACCCCTAGAATTCTCCTTCACTGTAGCTATTACCTTTGAAGGCATTTTCCAAGTGATTGAGTTCCTCACAAGTTCACAATACGTAGGTTCTCAAACACCCCTTTCTTTTGTTGTGGCTGGTGGTTGGAGTTTTTGTTCAGGTACCTAGCTGTGTGTGTTGGTTTCCTGTATACCCTGTGGCCCAATGTCCCATCTTCACGTCTGTCCTCAAGAACATCCAAGAAGACTAGAGTCCCTTGGGTTTCTCGTTCCGTTGTGAATTGGATTTTTGGGTGGAGAGTTTAGATATGATAGAAAATCTCTTATCTTGCTATTCCACCAAGGCTTCATCAACATAACGCAGCCAACAAAATGGTTTTACGGCCACTTGCTCTAAAGCCCGTTTTTCAAAATTCTCCATGGAAAAGTTCGCCACCACCAGACTTGATGGACTGCCCATTGCAGCACCATCCATTTGTTCGTAAAAACATCATCCCACTGGAAACAAGTTGATGATGAACAATGAACGAAGAGGGCAGTTATATGTGCTGGGAATACTTCGCTAATTAGCCGTATCGTGTCCTTGATGATCTAAACCATCGTGTATAAGCTCACTTGATAGTCATCTTCATTTTCATCAGGATAGAAACTTATCCCTTACCCTTTTAACTGTCTTTCGTCAGGAGGACGAGTGGTTCATGACGTAGGCTATTTTGGTGGCGGCATAAAGGTCAATGACATCTATGCCGCTCTGGCCTTGTGTACCCCTTCATGACTGGGGTATTTGATGAACAAACTGTTCATTTTAACAGACTCAACCGAGCGACGGGGCCTTCTGAATCGAGTGGGGTCATCTATAGTGTAATTTACAGCTGAATGGACTGCCGTATAGTTAACAGCTTCAAATCTTTGCGGATGGCTTAATTCCGCACGAACCATGGAGCATTCACCAGCATCCTGAGAAGTTTATTTTGCAACCTTTCCAAAGTGGAGAGGTTTGACGGAGCGGTTTGTCCCCAAGCGCCTGAATTATACAT
Organism: Leptinotarsa decemlineata; assembly: GCF_025532065.1. Classification (NCBI taxonomy): domain Eukaryota; kingdom Metazoa; phylum Arthropoda; class Insecta; order Coleoptera; family Chrysomelidae; genus Leptinotarsa; species Leptinotarsa decemlineata. Next base: position 9,198,208 of record NW_027412690.1, read on the forward strand.
ATAATGACAGGATTGAACATCATGTTGTATAATAAAATCTTGTTTCTAAGACTGAGCTTAGAGTTTCGATTGATCAGGGGATAGAGTTTGGCTATCCTCATTTGTACTATGTTCTTAATATAGTCGATGTGATTTACCCAGGTGAATCGGCGGTATTTGACTCGCAAATCTATCGCCTGAGTTTTTCCTGGGTTCACCCGAATCTTCCACTCCAGGTACCAGCGTTCGAGGTCGTCCAATGCGCGTTGCATGTAGACGACCGCCAACCCTCGACCCATGGAAGAAGTGAGGAGAGCTGTATCATCATCATCATCGGCGTATAGGGAAACCTTCACGTGATCGAACCTCGGAAGGTCGCTCACGTAAAGGCTGTACAGTAGAGGAGACAGCACAGCTCCTTGAGGCATTCCTGCTTGGATTTTCCTGACAGGGGACAGGGTTCCTTCAATTCGGACCTGAAATGTTCTGCCCTTCAGAAAGGACCTAATCCACCGGATCAGGCCCCGAGGCAGGTCGAAATCGAGCATTTTATGTAATAAGCCTTCGTGCCATACTCGGTCGAAGGCTTTCGAAATGTCCAGGAGGACAAGATGGACTGTCTTCCCATTATTAAGCTCTGAGATGGAGTTTTCGACCAGTTTCAAGGCCTGCAGCTCGGTGGAGAAGGAGCTTACTATTATTTCTCCAGGACCTAACTTCATATCCCTTTTCGATGAAGTGTCGCGAGTCCTCAATAAATTACTGCATTCTCTATGAATGGCTGCAGTAGAGTTGTCAAGTATTCAGCCAGATCATAAGTTGGTGAATTTATCCCATTCACGATAGGTCTTTTGGTAACGGCTTATCTTGTGGTTTCTATCGTGTCCATCGTGAGACGGTTAATTTTGTCCCAATCAAATCAGTGCATTGAATTTCCAAGTTTGATAGTGAGGTGCATCAGTTCTACGTTTACAAGGGCTACCTTCTTTCTGTTCTGATGGATCAATTTGAATTTATTGATTTGAAATTATTGACACTAAAGTTTGTTGTGATGAACTGATTGATTGATATGGTTCGATATGGTTCGACATGAAAGGAAATTGATTCTCCCATAAACGTTTCATGAATTTTATTTGAATGAATAATATTTTGAATTTCACTAGTTCGGACTTCCATTGTCTACTATATAAAATGATTTGAAATCCCTGAAACAAGTAAAAAAGAATAATTAAAAAAGAATAGTTGAAAATAACAATTATATTAAGCAACAATAAACCTGAAATGAAATGATAGTGAAATAACCTACAAGTAAAAATATAATAATTGAATAATTAAAAATTAAAGGAATGCAAAAAGAAAATAATAAAAAATAAAAAAGTGTCGAGATTCCAAGTCACGTTAGTTCACGACGTTTCGATTGTTGGTATCTACATCACTTTCACAATGGAGAAGGAAATCCACAATGAATTGCCATTCTTAGACGTTTTGGTGAAGAAGACTGACACTAAGTGGAAAACATCTGTATACCGAAAACCCACTCATACGGGACAGTATCTGAACCACGAATCCAACCACCATCAATCGACAAAAAGAGGAATCATCAAGACTCTATTAGACCGTGCTTTTGGGCTCTGTAATACAAAGGAAGGTCTCGAGAAGGAACTGGACATCATCAAAAATGATCTTCAGCGGAATGGATACTCCAAAGCGATGGTAGAAAAGACTTTGACTAAAAGACAGCAGGAGTCTCGCAAGGAAGAGAAGCCGTCACAACCAGTGCTTGCACTTCCCTACATCAGAGGATTATCGGAGAGGATAAGAAGAATTGGTTCCAAGTACAACATTAGAACCTGTTTCAGATCCGGTAACACTATCCGTAGCAGCCTCACGAAAACCAGGCCCCCAAACGCGGACTGCGATTCCAAGAATTGCATTTACCGGATACCCTGTGAGTGCGGAAAATCCTATATTGGTGAAACTAAAAGGCCATTGAATGTTCGCATTGCCGAGCACAAGAAGCACACACAGCGAGGAGAAACCAGCAAATCAGGAATAGCAGACCATGTTTGGACCCATCAACACAACATCGAGTGGTCCCAAGCTGAGATCTTGCACAGAGAGGAACATTGGTTCAGGAGAAAATTTAAGGAAGCCGCATACATGTTGTCCAACAACGTATTCAGCCAGGCCAGCGTAGATATACGAAACATATGGAAACCCATCATCAAACGAAAAATGACCAACTCCCGCCAAAACGGTCATCTCTCACGGAATCAGTGAAGCGGAAAATGGAAAGTAGAGAAAGTGAAAGTATTTCAACGACCTATAAAATAGTCATCTCTCGGAGGAATCAGTCCAGTCATCACCCGAAGACGATTGTAGATACCAACAATCGAAACGTCGTGAACTAACGTGACTTGGAATCTCGACACTTTTTTATTTTTTATTATTTTCTTTTTGCATTCTTTTAATTTTTAATTATTCAATTATTATATTTTTACTTGTAGGTTATTTCACTATCATTTCATTTCAGGTTTATTATTGCTTAATATAATTGTTATTTTCAACTATCCCTTTTTAATTATTCTTTTTTACTTGTTTCAGGGATTTCAAATCATTTTATATAGTAGACAATGGAAGTCCGAACTAGTGAAATTCATCACGAAACATTGTCAATCACCTTCAAACAAATAATATTTTGTCGAATATTGCCCCTAATCCAGTGGTGTAGTAACAACGTTGCTAAAATTCCATTGAACAACATATTTTTCAAATTTCATTCCCTTATAACTTTTTTATTACTGAACAGATTTCGATGAAACTGTGACCAGTGATATTTCAAGACATCCTGAATCCAGTGGTGTATTCAGAATTTTCATAAAATTCCTGAACATGAATTGGTGGGTTGATTAAACGGCATATTTTTCAAATTTCATTCCTTTATAACTTTTTTATTGATTGACGCATTTCAACGTAATTTACATGTTACCCATTTGAAAATGTCACAAATCCAGTGGTGTAGTCAGAGTTTTTCTAAAAAAATCGCTAGTAATTTTTTTAGAATTTTGACCTTGAAAAATAAGATTAGTTGGCCCTGGAAATTGACATTTATTCATGATATTTGGTGTCCTAATAGACTTTTTGAATATCTACATTCCAATCGGTTGAAAAATGTAAGTTCTATAAGGGTGCTTCCATCTTGAATGGGTCACACTGTATCATTTAATTTTTTGAAGGAGTTTTCATCATTATTCTTTATATCAATGTAATATTTCGTTATCGTTCAGCATACCACTTCTTTTCTCGAATAATAAAATCAAGAATGCGTTCTCATATTACATCCCACTCAACTATATCTTTCCAATGTTGAATGAAGTAAATTAAAAATCCGCCTTCGCATATGACTGAAATGTTTTCTGATGATTCTTCGGTAAATACTTCTCATGCTAGAAGCACGGAGCCGTCCAGACTCAATTACGTAATGTTTACGAATCGAATGTTGATTCTATCAATATTTGAGATTTCGATATATGATGCAAACTTGGGAAAACTGGGTGAGTGATATCTATTTGAATTTTTACAGTGGCCATTAGGAAGAATGAGAAATAGATATTGATTTCACAAACTACACTTAAACGATTTGATCTCCACTAACTTTATTGAAAATAATCATAACATGTTTCGCTAAAACATTAGCTAATGTTTTAGCGAAACATGTTATGATTATTTTCAATAAAGTTAGTGGAGATCAAATCGTTTGAGTGTAGTTTGTGAAATTACTATGGATCTTCATCAAGTAACGGCCGAATCAATCAGAAAAAAAAAAAAAAAAAAAAAATAGATATTGGTTTTGCAAATATCTCCCACTTGCAGTAGTATTCGATGAAAGGTTTTGGCGGCGACATGGCGGCGACTCTCCACCGCAACCCGCAAGGGTTCATTGAGGCTCACATCTATTCAAACTCGACCAAATAAAGCCAGCTTCCTAACGAAGCCAATTGGTTTGTATCATCTTCCGGTCATCTTCCGCTAATCCGGTGAAGCAGAGAGAGAATAGAGGGGATATGTGAAAGCACTCGGAGGAATAAGTCCAATAATCCCCCGATACTGGATACCATCCACAACAACGCCATCAGAATTATCCTCGGAGCTTTTTGCACAAGTCCAACGGAAAGCTTATACTGTGAAGTAAGTGAACCATCATTAGCCAACAGAAGGAAGCTCATGACACTCACCTACGCAGCATCCATCATATCCAATCCAGATAATCCGGTACACCACAATGTAATAGCACAGAGATTCAAAAACATTTTTGCAAAAAAAATCAGAGCAGACCCTCCTTTTTACCAAAGATATAACCAGTATCGTTCGAGTCTACAATCAAAACAACCAAGTCTCAACTCCCAATACACCAATACTCATTGAATATGGACTGCTACAATTTGAGAAAAAGAATACAAATTACAGGATGTTCAATGTAGCATTCAACCATCTTCTGGAGCAATACGAAGACTTCTTTCCAATATACACTGATGCATCTAAAATGGAAGATGGAGTAGGGGCAGCTTTCACCAGCTCTGATTTCAGCTGTTCATTTGAATTATCGAAAGAAAACACAATACTCACAGGTGAGTATTGTGTTTTCTCCACCTACTACATCAAAAACATATTTGCATCCGGTTTATGTGGGTCCCTTCACATATTGGCATAGTTGGAAATGAAAGAGCTGACAAACTAGCGAAAGAAGCAGTTACTAACCCAGATACAGTGTTACTTGCTGTTCATACGGATCTGAAATCTCTATACAAGCAAACGATCATCTTGGCAATCACAATGGAATAGTTCGTCAGCAAAACTTCGTGAGATAAAACAGTCAGTACCCCTTGGAAAAACAACCCCAATGAAAGGAAAGCTCAGGTCATTTTATCTCGTCTTCGTCTAGGCCACACTCGTCTCACCCATGGATACCTACTATCTGAAGAAAATCCCCCAGTATGTGAAGTGTGTGATAGTCCTCAAAGTGTCAAACATATTCTCACCGAGTGCGTGCTGTATCACAATGAAAGACAAACTTATGGTTTCCCACCATCAATAAAGGACATATTAGGAGATGGATGTGTTATCAATAATCTATTAGCTTTCCTTAAAAATACCAATTTGTTACATACTCTCTAATTTTTTTTCCATGTAATATATCGACAAGTCGCTAATGACCCTAGAGGTCGAAGCGACTGTAAATGAATAAATAAATAAAAAGAATGAAGATTGTGAAGATGATTGTGAACACTAAAAATCGAATCATCGTGAAGTAACTTGGTTTGAAATCTTTCAATTTTCATTTCCCTTTTTTTGGTTAATTGTTCAATTTTAAATTTTTTGCTTCTATTCTTTTGGTGTAATTTTATTTTAGGGCATTTTTGCTTAATATGATTATTTTTGGCTACTCATTTTAATTTTTAGTCGTATTGGTTCTTTCAGGGCATATAAAGAACTGATGAAAATGTTGACAAAGTGAAAATGGGGGGTTTGCTGGCTAAACTTCGATTGGAAGGGGAAAAATAGAAGTTGATGAATAAATATTTCGCGAGAAAAATTAAAATTCGCTCCATTTTTTGAATGGACCCTGTACTATAGTCTCTCAGTTTGTTGATAGGAGCGAATGTGAATGTGATTGAGACTCGCTTGATTACAAAGCGGCTCCACTGCATGTCTAAAAGAAAGGAAAGTAACTGGTAACAGCTCTATTTCCTCAACAAAGCCCCAAGTGATGAAGAAACATCCCATGTTTTGATAATTCGATAAAAAACCAGATGGAGCTGGTACTAGTTAACAATATTTCTGTCAGATGAAGGTTTAACATAAACAGTGTCATCTCCAAAGTATGCACCATATGGGAAACTTATTTATTAAGAATTTTTCGACAAAATGTTACTCCTGATAAAAGTTTGTGCTTTCCCTAAAACTGAACATACACCAACGAAATACAGTAAAACACACGTGATATACGAGGAGCCTTCAAATATTTGATTTTGAGACAAGAGCAAAGTACTCTTATTTTGAAAAATCTCGGAAAATGTTTTTCAAAAAAGTTGTTCAGATTTGAAAAATACATCTAAATTTGAAGTAATGGCCATCTGAGTGAAGTTTTATTTTTTTAACCAAAATTTTTATCAAAATTATACTGTATTGTAACAAGAACTGATTATTCAATAATATCAAATCACGAAACATCGAAATAAAATAGGAATTTTGAAACAAACTCATTGATTTTTTGGACATTATTTTGGAGAATTATTTTGGAAAAGAAAATCTCCAGAAAATCAATGAGTTTGTTCCGAAATACCTACTCCATTTTGATGTTTTATGATTTGATATTATTGAATATCAAGTTCTTGTTATAATACAGTATAATTTCGAGTAATTCTCGGTGTTAACAAAAAAAACTTTGAAAATTATTTTACTCTTCAAAAAAATTGACCGTGGTTAACACCATAGATGTGTAATTCGTAATATTACAGGCTTTCAAAATAAACCGTTTTATACAGGATGCTGTCTATTTATCGTTTTAGCAATTTTTTTTTGTAGTCTCCATTGAAAAAAAAAATTGTAAAAAAATAAAACTTCCCTTATACAGCCATGACTTCAAATCTAGATGTATTTTTCAATGCTGAACAACTTTTTTAAATAACATTTACCGAGATTTTTCAAAATAAGGATACTTTACTCTCGTCTCAAAATGAAATATTTGAAGGCTCCTCGTATATCACGTGTGTTTTACTGTATTTCGTTGGTGCATGTTTGGTTTTAGGGTATGCATAAACTTTCATCAGGAGTAACATTTTGTCTAAAAACCCTTAATAAACAAGTTTCCTATATGGTGCATACTTTGGGGATGACACAGTATGTAGCGGAGCCGTGTTGAAATTAATCGAGTCCCAGGCACACTGTTGTTTGGGTCGGATCTTTCCTACATAGATGGGAGGTAGTTCTTCGAAACCGTTTTTTACGTGATCCACTCGATTGATTTCAGCGTGGTTCTGCTACTGGATGAACAAGAAACATCTGCAAGGCTAACCTCTGTGACGTATCTTGCACAAATGTTCGTCGAATATAATTCAATGTCCAGACTGGTATTAGCCAGGGAAGTAGTTGTTTTCAGCAGGAATTTACCAGAACATACGGTGTGGGTACATAAGGAGAGAACAATGTTTCGAATTTTTTTTCGATACAGTATTCAAACTCATTTGGATTTCTGGCAATGAGTGATTTGTTTTAAATTTTGGTAGAACAGTCTTCATAACAACTACGAACTTCAATATTTTTCAGTGAACACATGCACGTGATCAGGGTATTCGATTTTTCAATAACGCGCGATAAATATCTACTGGCGCTTTGGGGTTCACACCCGGCATGTAAATTATATGCTAAATCTGTGAGAGCTTCCATTTGCATTGTTAGACTGCAATTACGATCTAAAAATAGACGTAATCGATTGGCGGTTGTTTTCAATGGAAACTGCCGGTGGAGGCAAAAATTGACTTCTTTGAGAATGTTCTTTATTTTGATACCATCAACTGAGAGACTTGTTTGGGTTGCTTTGATCGAATTTGTGATGACGATAATGACATTGTTCCCTGTCTGGATTTGAAAATGAGGTGGCTTCGAACAATGGAATTATATAAGAGTATACAGGTTTTGGGTATTTTAAAATCTTTATAGTTTCTGACTAAGAAGAAAAGATTTCTCAGGGCTTTTTCAACTACATAGTCAATATGATTTTCAAAAGACAAGTTTCCCTAGATCCCTTATTCGAATCAAGATTCTGCTTTTTTCGAGAAAATATTACACATCACTAGGTTAGGTAAGGTTAGGTCATGAGTGAGTGGGTCTATTTGACCCTCCACCGCAACCCGCAAGGGTTAATTGTGGCTCACACCTATTCAAACTCGACCAAGTAAATCTAGATTATTGACGAAGCCGGTTAGTTCATACGGTGAGTGATCTTTCAGGTCAGATGGAAAAAGTGTGTTTCTGTTCGAGTATCTGCATAGGGCAAGTGTCTTAAGGCGAAACATCGGTGTATACTAGTGAGGGTGACAGTGTTCCATGTGAGTACAATTTATTGTCATTCATTCAAAGTAGAACTCATGTGAATGATATCTGATTTTTATTCCACAAAGAATGTTTGAAATACAAACTGAATAGAGAAAAGTATCTTCTGTATAATTCAGTGTTCATATAGAAGTATTTGTTTCGAAAGAATTTTTTCTTTCGTATGATTCAATGTTTATATGAAAGTAGCTGTTTCAGAAGGACTTTCTTGCAGTTTGTGTCTGAAAGTTACTTCTTTGCATGATCTACACATCCATGTATAGAGTTACTTCCTTCCTTTCTTTGGAAGACTCCCTCATCCTTCTTTTTTTGTATCAAGATGGAGTAGTAGAAAGCCAAAAACTTTCTTTCCCAAAGATATTGAAATTATTTGTTCAATTTTGTCTATCAAAAGTTAAATAATAATTGTAAATTTGACTTAAATTTTGTATTTCAGATTTTTTGTTTCAATTATTATTATGTTTACTTATTTGAACCATTCCTAGAAAAAGTATTCTGAATTTATTATTTTCAACTGTTGAAATTTTAGTATTTTGATAATCCATAACATGATCTGAATGTTATGTTATGAACATGTTATCTCTTCAGATTATGTTATGGATTATCAAAACGTGGCCACCACGTATTGGGCTATTGGTTCCTATCCATTTCACAGGTAGATTCCTATTCAACCAAACCCTTGTTATGCCACTATTGTGAACTGGTGAACCATCTAACTGAAAAATCATGCTATGTCTCACATCCAAAGGTAGTTCTTCCAACACATCGGAAAATGAATTTTCGAGAAAATCAACGAATAGTCGTCGTTTAAATTTTGATCGAGAAAAAATGTCCCGATAATATTTTCGTTCAGGATACCACACCACACATTAACTTTCTGAGATATTTGGTCTCTTCAATTCACCACCCAATTTGGATTTTGTTCAGCCCAAAACCTCATGTTCTGGGAAGATACAACACCTTTCGTGGTAAAGGTAGCCTCATCACTGTTTAAGATATACTTTAAAAAATTCCTATCATTGAGATAATTTCCTTGCATCCATAAACAATACTCCATACGGCGGATTTCATCTCCTTCGTGCAAAGTATGTAAAAATTTGGGTTTGAACGCATGCATTTTATGCCTCTTTAAACACCTCCATATTTAACTGGGGCTCATATTGAGTTGAAGCGATAAGTTTCTCAAACTAATTCTAGGATCAGCTTGATGAACCGCCAATATCGTATCATCATCAACATGATGTTTTACAATTTTTCTGTCTCTTGTTACTTGGCCGGTGCTCACGAATATATTATATATTTTATGTACAGTTCCAGGGTGTACAGCTACCTCTAGCGGGGGTTTTCTATTAAATTCAGCGGCCGCTTCACGATAAGACCTCACCCTTTCACCAACAATTGAAAAAATTTCAATTTTTGCTTGAAGAGACAGACGTGCCATGTTGAACTTTGTCAATCAAAATGAGCTGATATCAGTTGAAATGGAAACTTCAGAAATATTAAAATATGAACAGGTACTCACGAACAAAAAACAACTGGAACACAGGAACAATATCCAACACAAATACAGGAACAATAAACACAATGGGAACAAAAACACGGCAGAAACAACAGGAACAACGGTGATTCAAAGAATAACAATACTAGAAATAACAAATGCAATGAAAACTGGTCTGGGGGTTAATACAACAAGATCTTTCAACAATATTGTCAGGTTGACAGTAAATATCAATGAGCAACTGTTTTCCATGGTCCTGAGTCGTTAATTTACAATAAAAAGAGTGCTGAATATTCAAGGATATGGTAGTTTACAGCTTTCTTTCTCTATTATTTTTGATCATTGACTAGCCATAGTTATTTGGAAAATTTTTCTCACCCTTTTTGGGAATAGGCTGAACGCGAGCAACCTTTCAACAAGAGGGAAAACTCTTCTCTTGTGAATATGACTGATAGTGCGTGTTTCCAAGAAGTTAGCAATACTACTTAAATTCAGTTGGTGAACCGTTTGTTTATTCTAGACCTAACGATGCAAGCATCTGGTCTATCCACAAAGGGCCTCAAAACACTTCGTCAGCAAATGAATAAACAATCACTGAATAATCCCTACTTTCGTGACACAATAATGTTTTCTACGGTGGACAGTTCATTTTAATGACAGAGTTCAGGAAACTGGGCTTTTGGGACCACTCAATTACTGTCATTAAACCGGTGGCGGCGCGTACATAAACAATATGAGTAGTAGTTTTGACGTGAATCAGGCTACACTTGAAAACATTAATTTCCCGCGTTCAGCTAGGGTTTTTGTGGAAATCAATTTGGGGGATTAGTTGTTTGTTTCGTGAAACGGTTCATTATTCTATTGTCTCATAGGAGCGTGGGACCATTTGTTCGAATGTGTGCTAACATTTTTTTTTGGTATGTTAGGAGGAATGCGGTTATTGAAAGAGTTTTGTTGAATGTATAGTTTATAAATAATATACAAAATGGGGCACTATTTTTTTCGATCAACCACTTCTTCATTGCCCCAGGGCCTTCAGACTTTCAAATCCGTCCCTGGTGACAGTAATTGAATGCTGCATAAGTAGGCCCAGGAATCACGTATAGTTCGGAAATAATTACACCAAGATGTTAACTTCTCGACTGTCAACTTCATCCCCAACAGGGATGACATTGAAACTCTCTTTTAGTGGCCTAGCCTTTGTTTTCTTTATCATTTCATCGGTTCCGAAAGAAATAATTGTGAATGAATATATTATTATGATTATCACAGTTGCCATTCAACACTCAAAGGTTTGATATAAACTAGAAAACAAAATTCATCTAGTTATCTGATTCAGAAACGTGTCTCCTGTAATAAACGAAAAACTTCCCGAATGATAAACAGAACGAGAACAATTAGATTCAACAGAAACTATCTTGAAAATTCCCGCTTGTCTGATGAATCTTTCAGAATATTTCATAAGTGCATTGTTCTAGTAACGAGCTATTGTAATTTAATTTGAGTAGATCTCTTGAGTTAATTCCTTACTGTGAATTTTCCATTTTGAATAATAGTTGAGTCAGCGAATATTCTTGGCACCAAAATTGTATTCAAAATTTTGTCTGGGCTGAAAATTATATCTATCCAAAAGTAATGAATGAAGATGGTTTCTGTCTGAAATGAGTTATTTTCCATGCATATCATTAGTCTTTTTGGGAGACTCAAGTTGCCTACACTGTTATTTTGTTAATGAAGTAATTGTGACAAAGTTCATTATTTTTTGTTTTCACTATTTTTGTTAGCAGTTTACACAGCATAGTTATTTATGAAAATAATGAACATAAGTAGATGCGGGGGTCTTTCATTAAGCGCGTGAATAAAACGAAGTGTTTGTGGGATATCAAGGAAATTTTTCATTAGTTTAAAAAACCTAATGATGCCATTATGTGTGGGAACCATAATTGAGACTACCTCCAACAAATTACCTAAACCTCTACCTGAGGTACCTCTTCAATTATGATCACCTGAAGCATATTACCTCAGTTCTACATCAATAATAATTCTGTCTTGGTTTTTCCAAGGAAACAAGTTCAATACTGGTGATCTATTCAAATCCAGTTGGTCATTCATTAGAATGATTAGAATGATTGATTAGAATGATTAGAATTTTTAAGTTTATTAATTTTCATTACTTCCGAAGGATTCAGTTTCAAACCTTTATTTTCTATATGTAAAATTTTGAATTCTCCGACGCAAATTGATAGTCCGGCTAGAATTTAGGAGGAATCAATAAAATAGATTAATTTTGAGAAAATGTTAAGGTTGAAAAAGTTAATCGTATATAAAAGAATAATGGAATTAAAGTAAAAATTAGAATTAGAATATAAGTTACTCAGAAAAATTTATTTTCAATTAAATTATTGGAAATTAATCATTCAATAGCAAAACATGTTGATAAAAGTGTAATTTTCATTCAACCAAGGAAATGGCAACGAAAAACCTCGTCTTTCATCATCAAAAAGTGATTATAGGATGGACTTGAAGGTTAGGTTGACATGTTGGGTTAGCTTATGGGTTAGTCGATGGGTGTTTATTGAAAAAAATATGTGGGTTAGTCTTTAAAAAGAAGAAAAATTAATGAAACAAAATACTTTTCATTATACAGAAAGTGCATTTTGGTTTCTTTGTAATAGCAAAAATGTCAATAAAAGTGTAATTTCCATTTAACAAATGAAATGACAACAAAAAAACTCGTTTTTCATCATGATAAAACCACTTTCGTAATTGAATGAAAATTACAATTACAGTTTTAGTCATATTATTACTAAATGAATCAGATGATCAGAGGTAACTAGCTATTACAATGGTTACAATATTTTTTTATCAACTCAAAACTTCCCAAGGTTCCCAACTCCAAAACTGACGAGAACTTCAATACAATCTTTGAACTCCTATTTTTCTCTATTGGGGGTAGAAATTCCTGATTCCCTTTCTTGATGCTTATTTACGCTATACAAATAACCTACCTGCATATTTCAAGATTCTAAGTTCAGTAGCTTCGGCTGTACATTAATATAAGAATGTTAGTCAATCAATAGTTATACTACTTCCGAATGTTCTACAATATCTTAGAATGTTCCGGTATATTTTGGAATATTGTAGAATGCTCTTGAATGTTTTAGACTGTTCTGAAACATTCAAGATTGCAAAACTTTCAGCTGTATCTTCAAAAACATGCCAAACCAGTGAAAACGGGACCCAGACCATTCCACATTGAAATGTTCCAAGATGCTCCCAAATATTCCAAACTATTCCTGAACATTCCAGAACATCGTGGAATGCTTTCGAATACTCAAGAATATTCTGTATCGTTTTAAAACTTTTTAGAGGGAGAATCTTTCAGCCCTTACATCTTCAAAAGCACGCATTTTGGGTGAAAAATGGAACCATCGCCATGGACGAGGTTGATGATAGTATCATCAAAGTTGAATTAGAGGAAGAATGGTGAAACATTGCTATAAAGCTGTCTCATTGACTCCAATGAGTTGCTTTTATTCCTGAAGTCACTTCACATTTTCTATTCACGAAATTTCGAATAATCAAGTTACTCTGAATGCTCCTTTCATGTTTAATTCAGTTTACATATAAACTGAAACTCTTTGTTGAGCACCAAAACTTTGTCTCATCCAGTATTTATAATCCAGTAATGAATATCAGACGCGGTATAATTCGATTTCGTTAATAACTCAATTTTGTTTGTATACACACTCAAATTACCCGTATAATCACCTTATTCATTAGCGCCCATAATTTATATTGACAGGCATATGACAGAGCTGTTGTGTGGAGGGTTCGGGCCAAATCAGAAAATTGATTTGATGAGATGCTTTTATACCAAAATGGAGAGAGCAATAAAGCAGTGGTAAAGCTCCATTATGTATTCGTGAAAAGTTGTTCGACGTTTAACTTGATGACATAATGCGAATAAAGGTGAAAATAATCTCTACTGACTTGTTTGAATGCTGTCAGTGGACACTCCGAAAATTTTATCCGAATCAAGATTTATATGGGTACCTTTTCGAGGTTATGTTTGACGATTTGAAAGATAAATGTATTCTGTATCCACATAGAGATGAAATTCGAAAGTTTTCTGATGGATGTGGCAGTAGAAAGGGTATACAGAAGAGGGCGTAAAATACCGTCCTGTGGTACTCCTGTTCCCACCTTTTTCAGTTGGGAGAAATATCATGAAGCTAAACTTTTTGTAATTTCATCTGAAAGTTGGGCTAACATAAAAACAATTTGTTTTCGATAAAATTTTATTTCATTATTCATCATTCCTTTGAGGTCTGAGAGTAGTTATCTTTCCGCTAGACTATATACAGTCCATCCAGTTCTCTGAAGTCCATCTAGTTCTCTCAACCCTTAGGTGTAAAGGTGACATAGGTCCGTGAAGAGTGGTCAAAAAGGCTCAAAGTTACCACCGAGAACAATGGAATGGCGTAAGTTCTTGTGCACCTTTGTTAGTTCTTGCAGAGGATATCAGCAATGACCAGAAGAGTGTTGTCGTCGACGTCTTCTACAATGAAAAATGTCAAAAGGTCCTTTATACAGTGTCACCAATAAAGTCCGCATCAAATGGGAAACTTTTTATTTATCGTTTTATGTGAAATTTGATTTTGGCAGTCTACAAAATAGGTCACGTGATTTCCTTAACCTGTCAAAATTGACATTTAAAAAAAGAAACATCGAAAAATTACATTATTCTTCAAAATATCCAAAAATATCAATGGATAAAAACATTTTCTTTTGTTATTTTATACCCACACACCAAGTTTCAAACCCATAATAAGTATTTTATATTTTCACTATTTTTCCGCACTCCTGCTTTTTCTACTTATCAAAATTTAAGCACACCTGTACTAAATCATTTATTTTAACTAAACTCGTCACCGAATTTCTTTTTTTGTAATATAATAATATTTTAAGAGCCTCTTTGATGTTAAAAACAAATTTTGAAAAATAAAAGTTGTCAAACTTGATGCAAAGTTCATCTAGTTTCAACGGGGCTTTCAAAACTATACAGTACTTGAGTTTTTTAATGAGCAAATGGCCTCACAATATGAATTAGAACAAAACGGAACATTAGGAAACATCATTTCGTGATTCTTGAAGCCCATTCAATAAAAGAAAAAAACTCATAGTATTTACATTTACCTACTCCGCTAACAACACTAATTTAAAAAAACTGGGTAGGCTGTGAAAAAATATGAAACTACATAATGTGTTTTAGAAAACGTCACTGTCACTGAATAAATTAATGCCCGTTAGTTCAATGTAATGTATGAAAATTAAAATAATATGTTATCTTTACAAGAAAAAATTGAAATTGTGCTAATTTGTGGTGAAAACACATTGCATCGACAAGTGGCTGATATTTTTAACGCAAGACATCCTGGTAGACATGTACAGCAATCCACTGTAAGTAGGATTTTAAAAAAATTTAAACTGACTGGTTCAGTTGAAAAACTTTTAAAAAACGTCATAATCCATCACGCAATAATGATGAGGTTCAGTTGGCTGTCTGCCTGGATGTTATCGAACAGGGAAAATCAAGTATTACCAATATTGTAGATAGAACTGGCGTTAAAAGAGAAAGCGTAAGAGCAATTTTACATAAAAATAAATTCAAACCCTACAAACCCAAATTTATAAATACCTTAAAGGAAAGAGATTTCGATGTTCGACTAGATTTCTCTTTCTGGTACCAAGGAGAAGTAGAATTAAACAGAAAATTTCCTTACAAAATCCTATGGACCGACGAAGCTACCTTCACATCGAACGGCGTACTCAGTTCCCAGAATTGTAGGTGGTGGGCTCAGGAAAATCCTCATTTTGTGATAGAATGTCGGGACCAATATTCATTTAAAACAAATGTGTGGTGCGGTGTTTTAAATAATCAGGTAATGGGACCATTCTTTTTTAGACAATTTAACTTCTCAGGATTATTTGCAATTTCTAAATACTGAGATCAGTGATATAGTGGACAATATGCCGGTTGAAATAAGACACAGTCTGTGGTATCAATGTGACGGGGCTCCTATTCATAGTTCAAGACAAGTCAAAGAGAAACTATTAGAAATGTTTAGGGGCAAAGTTATTGGGCGAAATATGGAGCGAATATGGCCGCCTAGGTCGCCAGATTTAACCCCACTAGATTTTTTCTTGTGGGGTTACTTGAAACAAATCGTTTATAAACAAAGACCTTTTCGTGACGTGAATCACCTAGAAACTGTTATTAGAAACTCTATTTTAAACATAAACCCTGTGAGTATCAGCAACTCAATAAAAGATGTATCAAGAAGGACAATTATCTGCATAGAACGCGATGGAAGACATACAGAAATGTAGTGTATTTAATGTCGTGAGTCTTTTTTTCGTGTTTTTGTGCTATTAGGTATAGGTACATGTTTCCTAATGTTCCGTTTTGTTCTAATTCATATTGTGAGGCCATTTGCTCATTAAAAAACTCAAGTACTGTATAGTTTGGAAAGCCCCGTTGAAACTAGATGAACTTTGCATCAAGTTTGACAACTTTTATTTTTCAAAATTTGTTTTTAACATCAAAGAGGCTCTTAAAATATTATTATATTATAAAAAAAGAAATTCGGTGACGAGTTTAGTTAAAATAAATGATTTAGTACAGGTGTGCTTAAATTTTGATAAGTAGAAAAAGCAGGAATGCGGAAAAATAGTGAAAATATAAAATACTCATTATGGGTTTGAAACTTGGTGTGTGGGTATAAAATTACAAAAGAAAATGTTTTTATCTTTTGATATTTTTGAATATTTTGAAGAATAATGTCATTTTTCGATGTTTCTTTTTTTAAATGTCAATTTTGACAGGTTAAGGAAATCACGTGACCTATTTTGTAGACGCCATATTTTCCTTAAGCAAAATCTACTGCCAAAATCAAATTTCAAATAAAACGATAAATAAAAAAGTTTCCCATTTGATGCGGACTTTATCTGTGACACTGTATACCGTGAGGGTTGAGAGAGAAAAATCAATGAAATGACGTAACTTCTTGAGCAACCCTGTTGGTTTTGATTGCCAATGACCAGAATGGGTTGAAGAAGAAGTACCAAAAGGGCCTTGATTTAGTAGATAGCCCTTTTGGGGTGTAAAGAGGGTGTGCAGAAGCAATTCAGAGCATAAGTCATGCAATTTTGTCATGTTCCATCCATATTATTACATATCGACACCTAAATTCGGGTATTATATGGTGGAACAGCTTCAAATGCTGCTCAGAATCATCAATTCGTTGTTGTTTTTAGTCGATTTGAACAGAGTTTTCGCATATCCAAATATCCATGCACGATATCTTTGGAGCCTCAGCTATCTCGATCAATTTCACGATGAGGCCATCCAACATTATCTCGTGGTTTTTTTTATGTTTTCTTCATTAACAGCCTCTTTGGAGCTTCCACTGCGTACATCGTCCTCGGTGCTCATTTCACCTCGTTCAAACTTAGCAAACTACTTCTCAATGGTTAATTTTGCTGATGCAAAGTCTGAATAATGTTTATCAAATCAAACCTTGGCTGCAACAATATATTTTTTGTCAAAAAACAACTTTGTCAACAGATGAGAATCCTTTTCATCCATTTTCTTCAAACAAACAAAAGTTGATACACTCAAAATGTTCTATCCCACAAACAAATAGTCCGATAGCTGTGAAATTTGTTAAAGTGTCTTCTGAAGGTTAGAGTTAACTGAAACTCATATGGATTAATACTCGTAGCGTCATGTGTGTGCTATCCTGTTAACTTTCCACCCCACCTCATATCTAATGTTTCTAATATAAGTTCTTCTCAGGTTTTGTATATTGGGTTCATAATCAAATTTTCTGAAGAAGTACCAGAAGTTTTTGTCGGTTCCGAAAGGACTTGGCTGAAGTTGAATAAATTGATGGATGTAGCCGTTACTACTTGGTAGGAGATCATAATGAAAAGAGAAAAGAAAATTTCTTTGTTTTTTACCACTTTTAATTGCAACTAACGTTACTGCAGTTTCGTCCTATATGGACATTCTCAAATTAATACAATAAACTAACAATAAATCATTCACCATTATATACAGTCGCCATTACATTCGCCAATATATATACCATTAAGGTACTTGATTGAGAACCTGAATTTACAGTTCACAATGCGGATGTGCCAATTTAAAAACCGGAGAGTAAATTAAATCGATTTGATCATTTAACAGGTTGCACGCGCCATGTTTATGCTTGCAAATTTCCAAGGATTCTAAATAATTGAGTTTGCAACCCTTCCTTGCATAGTGCAGAATTTCCGTATCGTTTAGATTCGGAAACTTGTGGTTGCATGTCAAAGAATAAACAAATCATAAATTAGCAGCCTACAACTCAATGTTGCACAGAGCATTCGTACTGCCTTTGTCTGCAGACAATCTAGCTAGGGAAATTGATACAATTACACAGATAGGTCATAATAATGGTTTCAACGCAAATACTATCCAGAAGTTAGTCAGGAAACAAAGCCGGAAATTCACTCACAGATTAATATATCCTCAGGCTAAACAACCAGAAATCAAGAAATGAGTAACGCTAACATATTTTGGGAAAAGAACAGAAATAATAGCAGGTTTCTTCAGAAAAAAACAATGTGGAAGTAGCATTCAGACCACATGTCAGGTTATCTCATTGCCTTTTCAATGCCAAAGACAAGTTGGAAAAATCTAGAGTTTATAAGCTTAAGTGTCTGAAGTGTAATAGTGTTTATGTGGGACAATGCGGACGAAATTTCCAAAAACGGTATGCTGAACATGAAAGGTCCTTCAGAATAGGAAAAAATGATTCGACGTTTTTAAACCATTCCTTGGCATGCAACCACAAGTTTCCGATACGGAAATTCTGCACTATTCAAGGAAGGGTTGCAAATTCAATTATTTAGAACCCTTGAAAATTTACAAGCATAAACATTGCGGGTGCAACCTGCTAAATGATCAAATCGATTCAATTTACTCTCCGGTTTTTAAATTGTCACATCCGCATTGTGAACTGTAAATTCAGGTACACAATCAAGTACCTGAATGGTATATATTGCCGAATGTAATGAATCATTGTTAGTTTATTGTATTAGTTTGAGAATGCCCATATATGACGAAACTGTAGTAACCTTAGTTACAATTGAAAGTGATAAAAACATAAAAATTTGTGAATGTTTCTAGTTCCGTTTGAATTCTCTAATAAATTGATGTTGAAGTAATTGAAGCATATAATATCACTGTAACTTGAATTTATAGTGGTTGAAATTACTTCAATTTCGTTTAAAAATGATGTAAATGTCGAGTTGGGTGGCCTATAAACTATACCAATGGTAATGACATCATTCCTGTCTACGTTCAATTTCATCGAAATACTTTACACATGTTCTGTGCATTGTCTGAAAATAATTCCATATTTTTTGTAGACATTCATTTGGAATTTCGTGACTAAGACATATAACATTCACAGGAATATCAAATTTGCCAAATCTAGATCTATATCGATTTCTTGAATGAAGTGAGGTGGAAATCCTTGGTGTTAAAGTGATGTAGATCGCTTGTTTCAATTATGCGATTTTGTATTTATAGATAACCAGTTGTTGCCCGTAGCTCCGCGCGCATTGTATTTGGTTTATCACATTAAGTTTCGTGACAGATCATTTTAAACAAATAGTTACCCCAAAATTTCAGGTTTCCAACTTCAAAACTAACGAAATCCAATACAATCTTTGAAGCCCTATTTTGGAAATTCCTGATTTCCTTTCTTGGTGCTCAGTTACGCTATACAATAAACCTACCTGCATATTTCAAGATTCTAGGTTCAGTAGCTTCGGCTGTACGTTAATATAACAGTTGGCCACAACTTGTACTTTATTTTTTTATTTTAAAAATACAGCAACTATAAAAATATGCCAACTGCACTAAGCAATGAATAGCTTCGAGAATCGAATTATGTTACTTATAAAGGAAATCGCATAACTAACACAACCGTCAACGACGTCTGCCCTCACGCGTCTGCCCGTGTTCCGCTCGCGTTCTCAGCGATGGCGCTACATTGCTTAGACCGTTCCTCCACCCCCGCGCATGGTCCCCCGTCGTCTTATAATAGACGCGACGCATAATGGCTTACTGCATTGCTTCAGGTTAATCTTATCATGATAACTTATAAACGATTCGTCTAAATTCCTTGGTGTAAAAGACAAAGTTTTTATTACTCCTTCAAACTGTGGTCCTCAAAAAATACTTGATTCAAACGGTAATCATATATTTACATGCCAAAATATCCAACTTTATTCGTCTTCGTTCCACTCATCTTCATCTGATGCTCAAAATAAACAGATAGCTTTCCTAAAAATCCTTTTTTCCAAAACATATCTGGAATTCTGTGAACAAATCAACACTTTTCGTTGTCGAACTGGATCATTTCGGTTGTGATCGATTTGAACGATACTGTCAGCATTTGGGACTTCTTGGTTGAGTGGATTTGCAACGTGTTCGATTTTCCATAATTCAAATAAATTGACTGTGATATATAATCGCACAGACGAACACCACATTACCATGAATTCGAGTTCGGGATATAGGAATATCACGATAAGGATGAAACAATGTTTACGATACGATTAGAATATCACTATTTGCTCGATTGAGAACATTCGTGTTACTGTTGCTTTATCGGATATTCATTGCTGTCATTGTTTAGCATATAACATCGTAATTGGGATTTCGTTCTCACAGAAGCGTATGTGCACAGTGAATTTAATATTTTTACCTGATCTGGAACAGTGTCATTCAGGAATATATACCCAAATATAAAATTTTGCTACTGCGGTTTCGTCCTATACGGACATTTTCAAACTTATACAATAAACTAACAATGATTCATTACATTAGCCCTTGTATCCTACCCCTGTAGGTTTGAGCCATTCAATATTGTGGACATTGAAGTTACCCAATATGGAAATTTCTTTCGGTAATGGGATGGTTTATTTGCAGAAATTGAATGGTATTTGTAAGTGATGAGAGTAGTGCCCCATATTGTGTATCGCTAGGTGGTCGGTAAACGCAGCATATGAATTTGATGATCTTCTGTGATATTATCTTGAACCACGGGGTTCCAGTATTTCCTCTCGTTGACAGGAGAGACAGTTTCTGATGATGAGACGTATTCCAAAGTTACGTCTGAATCGGGAGTGGAAATCATAGCTGGGATATAGAAAAATGATGGGGTTTGTTGAAGCACTGATTTTCGTTTATGTCAATTTAAGAATATGAGGACTATTTTATTGCAGATGTTGGTGCACAGAGTTCGTGCACTTTCTTGATATATCAAGCTTCAATGGAAACAAAATATACGAGGGGACACTAAGGTCGCTCAAGCCTAAAAAGACCAGATGACATTCCAGCTTTCATCCTAAAAGATTGTGTACCTGTTCTTGCTCGTTCTCTATCTATACTAATTAATATCTGCTTGAGATCGGCTACAATACTGTGATCTGGAAATTATCAAAAGTCTGTCCCATTTTCGAAAAAGGAGATAGACGAGGTATTTCAAATTATCGGCCTTTCTCTATTATCAGCAACTTTGCAAAGGTTTTTGAGATTCTTCTGGAGCGAGATATATATCGGCATGTAAGTTGCAATGTAAGTATAAACCAACACGGTTTTATGAAAAATCGTTCTACGGTCACCAACCTTCTGACTGTAACCCAACATATTGTTGAATCTGTTGACAATAGGGTCCAAAATGATGTTATTTACACATACTTTTCTAAGGCCTTCGACAGGTTTGACCATGGCATTTTACTAAACAAACTAGTAGCCTTTGGATTATCTCCTTCCTTAATTGCACTCTTCCACTCCTATCTACGGGATCGCAAAACAATATGTTCAGCTCAGTGGTTTCAAATCTACCGAATATAGTCCTCCTTCCGGTGTTCCACAAGGGTCGAATCTGGGACCGCTGCTATTCAATATCTTCATTAACGTTATTGCAGATGTTATAGATGTATATTTTCTTTTGTATGCTGATGATGTAAAACTATACTGCTTCGTTGAGAACATAGATGATTGTGTGAACCTCTCAGCAAATTTAAGACGGGTTGTAAAATGGTGTTATCGAAATAACTTGTCGCTGAATCCGGATAAATGTAAGGTCATGTCCTACAGTTTGAAAACAAACATCTTGATCTTTGATAATTCAATAGAATGGCGTCACATTTGACACTTCACTATCATTTAATAGGCATATCGATAATGTTGTAAACTCTTTCTGTCATTTGTACGGATTAATTGCACGTAAGAGTAGTGATTTCAAAGAAACTGCGACCTTAAAAACTATTCTATGCTTCCATTAGATCAAAGTTAGAATAGGCGTCAGTTGTGTGGAGCCCCTTTTATCAATATCATATAGATAGAATAGAAGCAATTCCACGACGATTTTTAAAACTGATAAGCCTAAAAACCGATGGCATTTATCCTCCAATAGGAACAACCCACTCTGAATTGCTATGAAAGCATAACTTTTTCAGTCTCGAAAAAAGGCGTGAATATTATAGTGCTGTACTGACCTATAAAATTATCAAAAACATAGTTGACTGCCCAACATTACTGGAAAAGTTCGATATTTGCATTTCTAGAATCTGTTCCAGACACCCGAGTACTTTCTATATGAAAACATCTCGCACAAATGTTCTGGAGAATTCTCCAATCCATACCATGGGCAAAGTGACAAACTTTGTTAGCGATAATAAGATATATTTAGTTGCAAACTGTTAGATATAAAATCCCACTTTCTAAAATAATTGTTTTGTCACCTATTATAAATATAAAATGTGTAGTATTTATAGTCACCTATTTGTGATGTATTTATTATACTCTGTTATTTTCTGCTCTGTAATTGGGCTATGTGTTGTAGAGTATTATATTACAAATAAATAAATGAATAAATAAATAAATAAATAAATGAATGAATAAATAATTTGACTGATGTCAAAGTTTGGAAGTCCTTGTTGAAACACCCTATATATGGGTAAATTTTAAAACTAGCTTGGAGTCAATTTTTTTGATGTCCTTGATTGTTTCACACATTTTTGGCGAACGGTATGTATTTTATCTTCATGTGCCATTTTCCTTGTCGGCGTGGAACTATCCAATCATAGCACGAATAAATCTCAACGCGTCGCTTAATCGAAATATCGTCAGTGTTATAAATCGCGATCGGCATAAATTCAAAAAAACAATTTCAATTAAATGCGGAATCCAAACGAGGAACGGCTAACAGATTGATGACTATTCAATAAAAAAATGTATCGTGTATGATGAAACTCTGAAAGATTTCAAAACATATTTTCGAATTGAGAAATCAATATTTTTAGGGAAGATTAGATTTTCGGGAAGAAAAGCTATATGGAAGAAAGAAAATAACTACAGAAAAACTTTTTGAAAAGATATGTAGAATATATACTGATGTTCTTTTCAGATACAAAGTGTAAGAAAAACTCCTTTTGAAACAACTTCTTCGACATGCAAATCAAACGAAAGAAAAAAATCCTTTTGAAACAACTAATTTCATATCACTTTTCCACATTCGTTATGGAATTGAAATAGATGATAGTAATAGGAAAGCTAGATAATGAAAGGATATGGATATAGACACTTGTTTCATCAGCACCGTTCTGGATGAAATAACAAGACGAAACATTCATTGCTTTTTTATTTATCATCTTGCGACTCAAGAATCGCAATGCTAAATCTCCACAGTGACTGAAAATTTATATTATTTTTCGCATATACTTATTTCTCTTGGAACAATAATATAGATCAGGGGTCTCCAAACTACGGCCCGCGGGCCAAAACCGGCCCGCCAGTGTCATCAATCCGGCCCGCAACAGCCAATGATTTACTGTCATCAATCTGGCCCGCGACATCCAATGATTACCTAATTGTTGTTACGATTGCTGTGATAAGTTGAAGAAGAAAACACAGAATGATAATTACTCGGTTTTATTTACTTGCAAAGTAAAACTTAACGACAGAAATGATGACAAAGAAAACTTAACTTGAGTATCAAAGTTTAAACATATTAATAACTTACAAATAATTGAAATGAATCACAGTAAAACAAAAACACTAATGAGATTTATGTAATTGTGATTTTCCACCGACAGTACTTTGTAGTTGTGGGTCAATTTTACTTGTACCAATTATCAAAAGAGATTTAAAATGCTCATCGGTTAATTGAGATCTGTAAACATTCTTTGTGTACTTCATTTTAGAAAACGTTTTCTCACACAAGTAAGTAGTACCAAAAACAGAAAACAACCCACGAGCAAATTTATGCAAATTATCAAATTGTTCCAGTGGAAGACTCTTATAAAATTCCAACAAAGATGAATTTTGATATTTGTTTTTAAGCATATCACTGCACCGTGAATCAATAATTTCCATTTGGACTTCCGGAGCCAGGGTTTCAATGTCAGAATCAAAAGGATTTTGAAAAGGCCTAATTTCATTCGCAATGACATCAAAATCTGAAAAACGAGTATCAAAATTTATCTTCAGAGCACTCAAAGTTTCGATTACAAAATTGATGGGAAATTCAGTCTCTATAGTGTGGCTGACTATTTCACAGGTTTCAAAATATGTGAAACATTTTTTACGTAATTGCGATTGAATTAGTATTATTTTCTGCCTGAAGGATTTGATATTGGTGTATAAATCAAGGAGAAGATGATTTTCTCCTTGCAATCTCAAATTCAGTTCGTTCATGTGATTTGTCAAATCGACATAGAAGGCTAATTTCCACATCCATTCACTATTTTCTAAATCGGCAAAACGGCACTGCTTCTCATTTAAAAAAATTTCGATCTCTGCTCGAAGTTTAAAAAAGCCCTTAAGGACTTTTCCGCGACTAAGTCAGCGTACGGCAGTTTGATATGGTAAATCATTTTCTCCAATCTGTTGAATAAACTCGCGGAATTGTCGGTGATTCAGCCCAGTGGATCTGATGAAGTTAACAACTGATATGACTGGTTTTAGAACTTCAGACATATCCAAACATTTTCCGCACAAGGACTGTTGATGAATGACACAATGTAAGACTAATGGTTTTGAACCACCATCATTTTCTACAGCCTTTGACACAAGTGCAACCACTTCTTTATTTTTACCATACATATTTTTAACTCCTTCAGTTGTTATAGATTCCAAATTTCTCCATCGAAGGTTCTTTTTATTAATGGCATTTTCAACTCCCTTAAAAATATCTGCCCCAGTTATCGTGCCGTGAATACTATCAATATCAAGAACTTCTTCATACACTTCATAGCTTTTATCTACTCCGCGAATAAAAATCAACACCTGAGCAGTATCTGACACATCCGTTGACTCATTCAATGCTAGAGAAAACCACTCATGACGTCCATTTTTGTCAGACAGTTGGGATGATATATTTTCTGCGATGTCTTGCATCCTCCGAGCCACGGTGTTTGCTGACAAACTGACACTTTTAAATAAATTCACCTTTTCGGGGCATATTTCTTCGGCTAATGCAATCAAGCATTCTTTTATCATTTCTCCATCGGTGAATGGTTTGCTACGTTTTCCGATTCCAAGAGTCACACGAAAGCTGACGCGAGTTGCAGACTCTTGTTAGGTATTCGCTTTGGTAAACGAAAATTGCTGCAATTTGAGTCCGCGTTTCAAAGCTTCAAATTTTCCTTCCGCAAACTTCCTATATACTTGGAGTAACTTTGAAGATGTTTCGATTCATAGTGTCGTTCAATGTTATACTCTTTGAGAACAACTATGGTTTCATTACAAATTAAACATAGCGCCTTATTACTGGACTCGATCACAAAATACTGAAAGTTTCATTTTTCTTGGAACGTTCTGCATTCACTGTCGATTTTTCGCTTCATTTCCATACTAACAAATCACACATAAAAACAATAAGTCGAATCAAAATACTTTTATTGACGGGTGTTACTTTATTTCACAATAGACAGTTTCGCTTCCTTTGCCTTTCCTACGCAGACTAACTCGCAGTTGCTTCGCTAGCCTTTTTATATGCA
Source organism: Leptinotarsa decemlineata (assembly GCF_025532065.1). Classification (NCBI taxonomy): domain Eukaryota; kingdom Metazoa; phylum Arthropoda; class Insecta; order Coleoptera; family Chrysomelidae; genus Leptinotarsa; species Leptinotarsa decemlineata. Next base: position 9,223,925 of record NW_027412690.1, read on the forward strand.
ATTATTACTGCCATCTCGAGATGATCGGAATACACTAGCTAGAACCAGAACTTTCTCGAACCAACGCGGTAATTCCAAATATTTAATTACGCTTAATGCCACTTAGCGGGTAGCTGAAAAAGATAGTACATAGTACTACTACTCGCCACTAGATGTCGTTAAGTGTCACAATACACAATAATAATTGAGATGCAAAAAAAGCGTAAGTTTGCCTAGGTCACGCATTTTGCGACTATCCTAGTCTAGAAATATAGTTAAGGGCAGAAATTAGCCCTTGGAACAAACTGAAAAAATCATTATGGCCCGAAGGCTTCAAAGTTTGCAGACCCCTGATATAGATCAATGGTGGTCAACCTTTTTGTAAGATGTGCCACTTTTGACTTTGGAATTTTGCGTGTGCCAGTCATTTTTGTCAGACAGAGAAACATTATGTTGTATGTTTTCCAATTCTATACTTGAAACATACACTTATTTTCCTACTATCATATTATCGATATACTCGTAAATATAAAATAAAATTTCTCCTCTAACTTTCATAACAAAAAACCACAAAATGAAAAAATAATACCATTTTCGAAAACTGAAAAACAAAGTCAAATTCAGGCAATTTTTCATGTGGTATGTGTATCTGAATATTATTTAGAATGTCATCAATATTGGGAGAAATGTTTGAAGAAGCAATCGAGATTAGATGTTTTAAATGAATGTCTGTTAAAGTGGAGCGGTAATCATTTTCAATAATATTCATAATTGAAAAGGTCTGTTCGCATATGTACGTTGATCCAAACCGGCAACAGTATCTAAGAGCCTAATCGTTCAACTTTGGAAAATCTGCAACAGGTACAAATTTCCAAAATTCGATATATAGTGATATTGCAAATCACTCAGTTTAAAAATTAAAGTTACGGCTCTCCGCCAATATAAAATGTTAACTGTAATATATAGAAAAAAAAATTACAATTTACAATTTTCGCTGCGACTGGTGGTTGTCGAAAATTTTCTCCCTCTCAACTACAAATACAAGTCTCAAAGCTGCAAATCACACAGAATCTCTGTGAATAACTCAACTTTCTGATTCATCAACTTACTTATCTTGTTTTCTTCGTTCGATCTCTCCTGCTATGAAATTGTTTTGGATACCGAAACAAACCCCAAACTTTACAAAAAAGCATGAAACTTATATTCGATCCAAACTCATTTCTCACGTCAGCACAACTTTGTTATTTGCATTCTAAATTTCTTCGATGTGCAATTTAAACTTTCAAAACAACTATTGACATGAGTTGCTAGCTTCACAGAGACTTTTGATGAGATCCGGGACGAGTTTAAAAATTTCAAGGATATGTTGGGTAACATGTTATGTCAACATTGGTAACAGTCCATCAGAAATGGTTTTTGAAGCTTGATTGCGAAAGCCAACTTCAAACTTGTGTTTTTCATCAGAACTTTTTTTATTTTTCAAGCAATCTAGCAGTATACAAGGGCATCTCAAATGAATATTTTTTTCATTAATGCAAAAAATTCGAATGCTTGGCAGTTTTATATCGTACAAAACCTGATAAACGACTGAAGAAGTGAAGATTGGTGCTCGCAAAATCAATATTTTTCACATGAATTCCAAAAATTCGATATTTGATATTAACGTTTTTGAATACCCAGCATCTATTTTTTTTTCGTCCTGGAAATGAATCTCGACACATGTTCTTCGTACACCAAACTAAGTATATCAAAATGAGTGCCTCAACATTTCATACTTGGATGTACCGTCCTGACGAAGACTAATTAGCTAGAAACACGTGTTTGCGGTTTGTACACACACCTCAGCAACTTTTGATGCTTTATAAAGCTCAGATCAGACCTTTTTCGGAATTCTCATGTATGGAGCTTCTAAAGAGCCATTCGTCTGATTGGAGACGCGAACATCACGTGCAACCTTGATAGTCTGGAACATCGAAGAACGGTTGAAGATGTATCTGTCTATCATAGATATGTTCACGAGAGGTGTTCATATGGCTTGGCACATTTGATTCCACCAAGAGTGGTACATATCAGAAATATGCGAGGGACTGTGACTGCTCATCGTTCTGGTGTTCAACCCTGTACACCTCGAACTTCACTGTTTGCGAAATCTTCCATTTGTGCATCCATGGATGATAGAATAACTTCTGCAGGAGCACAAGCTGATGGATCTTCAGAGATGAAACAAACATCTAGTCAAGACAGTTTTTCAAATGAATTTAATCTCCAGCCATTCAAATCAAACGTGAATCGCCAAGGATTTTTCTGTAGTGCTTGTATTTTTTCCTTGAAAAAAATTTCAATGGAACCTTTATTTTCTCAGGAAGTTTTTTTGCTAACATAGCCCCTTCTCTTGCTGAGGCACTGAATTAAAATTGAATTGAATATACATTTACTACACTCTCAGGTACCATTCAAAAATTAATCCTGCTCTAGGTACATTCCGTCTGTCTGAATATATGGAATCACAGTTCTCTTCCAGAGAAACCTAACCGATGTTCAGCTTGTCAGATCTAGGAAGATACTCTCTCTCTCTTTCACTCTCACTGTCTTCTAACGAACGCAGATCTAGTGGGCGGGTTAGAATCATATATTTCCGAGAGTAGTCAGTTTGTCCAAATTTGTTCCAAAGAAGTTGACGGATCTATTAGCAGGCACTGCTCTGATGCCCCGCAACTCGAGCTGGGAGTGCCACAGGGTAGTGTTTTGGCCCCAGTACTATTTTCTTTATTAATTGCTGACATAGTGGAATTTTTACCTGAGTATAACATCACGCTGTATGCTGATGACTCATATTTTCTTGTCTCCCAGGAATGCAGTGAAATTAATTAACAAGCTTCTAAACATCTTCTTGGTAAACTAGTAGTATGGTTTTCAACTAATCACGTACATACTGAGTATCTAATCTTTCACACCAGACAAAGGATAATAAACAATCCACTCTCAATTAAACTGAATGATTTGAATATTATCAGAAATTCAACAACAAAGTTCTTGGGAATAGCCCTGGAGGACGATCTCAGCTAGAAAAAGCATATTACAGCAACTATGAAAAAATTAAACACAAAAATAGTGGTATAGGGTTTAACATAAGTACATTAAAATATTCAAGTGACGTATTCCTGAGACAATTCTAAGAAAGAACTCTATATGTCCTAAAATGCTTCGTTTCGGAGATACGGGGTGTTGAAATTGATTTTTTTGCTTGCTTTTTGAAACTAACTCTTGCAAAAAATAAGTTATTTGCACGAAATTCCGTACACGGGTTTTTTTGACGTAGTAAATCATAATTTCGTATTACTTTTCATGTAACATCTAGAGGGCGCTGCGTACGCTGTCATTATTTATTTCAAATTGCCCTTACTTTTTTGACAGTAAACTTTTGGTACTTTTCATGAAAAAACCTAATTCTCCACCTTATCCAAGTAAAAAAGGTACACCTCCCCAACAACGCTGAAGGAAAATTGAACGAAACAACTATTACAACAACTGTTCAAAGTGACGACCTCAACAGTAATACAAGCTTCTGCTCTCCTCATCAAAACATTCCGCACCCGTTGAAAAATGCCCGAACTGTTTCTTATCCTATCGCAGCAAGCTACGATGAAATCCCTCAACATGTCCTCGTTTTCAATGGTGCTAGCATAAACTAGTGATTTTAGGTGTCCCAAAAAGAAAAATCGACGGGATTGATGTCCAGTGACCTCGGGGGCCAATGCTCAGTGCCTCCTCTTCCTATCCATCGTTGGGGATATACTACGTCTAAACAATTTCTTGCTATCACACTAAAATGATCAAGAACTCCATCGTGCATAAACCAAGACTAATTTCGGAGACCAATGGGAACATTTTCCATAAGTTGGGGAAGCTCGTGTTCCAGAAAATATAGGTAAGCATCTTCATTCAATGGGGAGAAAATAGGGCCCAATTATGCCTACTCATACATTAAAAGAGAATCTTCCGCCCAGGTGTGGTTGTTATGGAGGTTCATGATACCATTTCTTGAAAAATTAGCCTCATCTGTGAAGAGGAGTTTCGATAAAATTTGCGGATGTTGTTCGAATTTTCTTTGAGGCCATTGAGCAAATTCGATACGTGGTTGGAAATCACGTAGCGTAAGTGCCTGGACACGCTGATTATAATTAGGATATAATTGCTGTTCCTTTAAAATTCAGTAAACTGTCATGTGACTCACATTTAAAGTTTAACTGATTTTTCTTGTACTTTCTTTATTATTATTATTATTTTTGATGAAAATTTTAATCGGCTAGACTCTTTCGTTGAGTTTAAATCCTATACCTCAGTGTATAGATATTTTTCTCAACCTCTCAGGTGGATTCAGGCACAAACACAACAATTACTCACCAAACTTAGATTTTTCTAGTAGATTTCACCTGTGAAGAAATTTGGAAAAAGACACAATTGATCTTAAAAAATATAGAACAGTTTTGATTATAAGACTAAAATATGTGGAATTCAAAAATATATATAAATTTATCGACTGCCCAAAGAGAAAATTCCCTAAATCTAAGAATGTCCTAAATCTACAACGAACAACGAACTATTCAAAGTGAATACACCGAACAACTTTGGTAAATGTCAGTTTATAATTGCAGATCACTGTAATTCGGCAGACTCAAATATTTGGTTCAAACTTCTATTTATATGATCGTTTTGAGTTCTTGGGCATTTTCATCAATATATGCATATATTATTCCGAAATGGTATAGGTAAATACCTTACTTTCCTCCAACGCTGGTGTGTGTGTGGTGTGATATTTCTGCGAAGCTGTAACTCATGGATATCTTACTAGACTTGGTTGGACAGGTAGGTTTTTTCACTGAATTTATTATTACAAATCAGTATTGACTACTATTCTGTTTACTTCTTAATTTATATACTATATATTTCAAATTTTAAGGAGAGAAAAATTTAGCGTGGCGTCTCTTTCGTTGCCTCAAGAAGAATCCCGTTGTTGATAAAAAAATTGAAAATCTATCTCGTTCCCCTAGTTACCATCTATCAATTTTCATATATACAAATTTTCAACTTCTTCATCAGGAAAATTATCTATTCTACCAATTTGACATTGGCTCTTTTTGGGTCAGTTTCTAAGGAAGTGATTTAAAACAATAAATTTAGAATTTTACATCATTCCTTAATAATAACAATTAGTTTATTATGCCTTTTTCGTTTTTTCATCACAGATGTTAATTTAATTTTATCTGACATTTCTTTCTAACCTGTATCGGTTATCAGTTTTTAGTATTTTGATGCGTTTTGATGTAAGAATCTTTATATCTGAATTTCCCACTCTTATTTGCTTGTTTCCGGTCAAATCTGTGGGTTACGATATATGTACAGTATTTGCTGTATTTTTGTATCTGAATTGAGCAGGGTCAACAAATTTCTGAACACGTAACAGCACACCTAGATAATGACAAATGAGATTTTGTCGAAACGTCGGTGAAATTAGAGATAATATCACATACACGGATCAAATACCCGGAAAAACCAGTTCAGCATAGTCCTATCCGTGAAAACTATGTATATATTGAATTGAATATTCTGTCTTTGGCCAGTCTTTTTCCAAATAATATCAAATGGACCACTCGCCATAAAACGTTTTCTGCAAGAAAATTTATTTCATAACATTGATGAATTTTTAACGTAACTTTCCAATGAAATATTTTATATTGCTGTTCTTTTTTGTCGTTTTGTAATAAGGTACGTAGCTTTTATCATATTCATATACATCTACTCAGAAATTATATCCTGACATGTTCTATGCTCTAATAGGCCCTCTAAATGAATGAACTGATTTGATTTGATTTGACCATAACGAAATTCAGAGGGCGCTTCCTACATTCGACAAGATCTACCGATATGCGAAAAAAAGTCCGAAACAAAAGCGCAAAATACCTCGCACACTATTAATAATATTTTTCTTTTCGGTGAAATCCAGGTTCCGATTCCATCGCCACTACATTACCAGATCCTGTTAACGTCCCTTGTTCTGAGGGCTCTATCAGTGAAATATAGAAGCCCAGATTGAATCTCGCGAATCAAGCCGAGGTAAGGAGAGATATGGTGAACAATTTGGAGGTTTGCCATGTGGAAAGATCGATGGTGATTCTGGCCTAACGCCATCAAAATTAATTGACTGAAAGAGATAGTTACTACAGTCAGCTGACTCGTGTACATTTTTGCCGGAGGCGGAATGTAAATAACCGCAGCATGATTAATTACGTAGGAAAAGAAATATCAGCTAGTAAATAGAAAGTGACAAGGATTTTTCCTATTAGTCATGTGCCGTGTAAGAGAGGCGGAATGTTTCGTTATTTTCTGGATTGTTGTGGAATGCTCTCGAATACTCTCCAATGTACTGAATGCATACTAAGTTAGGAATGATAAAGCAATTCGTAAAAGCTTTGGACAAGGAAGTAGATTGTTTTAAATGTATTTGTAGAAAATTTCCAAAACTTATTATTGAAAAGTTGAAAGGTGGAATATTTGTTGGTCCTCAAATACGGCAATTGATGAAAGACACTGATTGTATTAAAGTTATGACTATGGCGGAAAGTAAAGCTTGGGAAAGTTTTGTGTTGTAGTCGAAAATTTCCTAGGTAACCATAAAGCACCAAATTATAAAGAAATTGTACAAAATATGCTGACAAACTTTCAGATTCTAGGAGTAAATATGAGTATCAAGTTACACTATCTTCGCAACCATTTGGATAAATTTCCAGATAATTTGGTAAATTATAGTGAGGAGCAGGGAGAGCGGTTCCACCAGGATCTAAAAGTAATGGAAGAAAGATATCAGGGTCGATGGGATTGTCACATGATGGCCGATTACTGCTGGTCTTTTAAAAGAGATTATCCTCTGAAAAATTATAAAAGCAAAGCTCTTGAAAGGCGTTTCATGGAAATATAAAATGTTTTCGAAATTTTCCTCTGTATTTACTTCAAAGTATCATATTTTTTTCCAAGTAAAACTGAGATTATAAATATATCTGTCATTTTATTTCTTGTTTTCGAATTCTTGTAATGTGAAATGGAAATAAATGTTTAAAAGAAAACGAGAGCTAATCTTACAAAACCATTGATGATTTCATGAATTGTGAGTGTAAATACACCCAAAATCAATCTTATATCTAGGGCAACGAAACCACTGTAGACCAGTGTTATTAAAGGTTAGTAATAATGAAATAAATTACTCAAGCTTTGTACAAGATAACACAACGTTTTGTGAAAACAGCTGACTGGGCTTTGTTTTTGTTTTACCATGTGCCTCACCATCAGTGTTTCGGATAGATGTAACTAAACAATGAACTTTCCTATAGTCTTGTCAGTAACACAAACGTGTGTGCCTTTTTTTTCTCAAAGAAAAACAAAACCATTTCTATTACTGTAACAAAGTATTTACAGTAAACATCTAACTGAGGTATGTGAAAATCCTTTCACTTATTCATTCAGTGATGAGTTTGCGAAAGCTCTCAAACTAGTTTGAGATATTGAAACCTCGAACAGTGGCTATACTTTCGAAAACTTTTGATTGAGCTTCCCTCGTATCGTCTTGGGAAAACATATCTCCAAGAAAAATTTCAATGTGGTAGACTCAGTTTCTTGTGGAATTATGTGGAGGGATTAATTCGAAAGCCAATAATTGAGTTATTCGTCTTCTCTCCTGTTCAACGGATTTATATTGCTGAGATTTGGAATAGATGGGGGCGTATTTGCCATGACGGAGGAATAGTTCGTTTAGAAATAATTGAGTTTTATATTCCACCTACGCAGATATAGAAAACTTTCACCCACGCTTACTATATTTCAATTTTGAGCTATAAATACCTTTCATAACACCCTTCAAATCCTAACAACTGGTTTTTCTTTGATGATGTTTGATTATTAGTCGCGTCAAGGAATACGTAAATCAGGTAGTCTTATGGAGACAATAGAAAAAGCTTCGATTGTTTCTTTTTGGAAGGCAGTTTTCCTGATTTTTTTTTTCATCTCTCCATAGACTGAAGCGTTCGAGTCGCTCATACACTGCTTTGAGGTTGTCGTTATAGTCATTAAGTGATACCTATTAGGTATTGCAAACAATTTGAAATTATATTGAAGAAGAATGTGATACAAATCATGAAATTATGAAACAACAACAAAAACTGATTGACGCTCCAGGGCGACTTCATTGATTCCAGTGGCGCATTTGCTTTTTCAGCTGCAGGAAAACCCGGAAAAACCTGTAGGACCACATCTGCTGAAGATCTTGTCCGTTCGATTGTCTGTGTTTTTGTAACTCCATATCACAATAAATATGTATCCGAAGAAAAAAAACTATGCAAAAGTGTATTTCTAATTTGAATATCGTGCATATGGTTGAAACCATATAAATACTACTGTCCTCACCTCAAAAGGTTTCTGATTCAGAATAATAATAAATATAGTTTGAAAAAACTGGAAAACACGCTTTTAAAGATCATTGAACTAAAAAGGTGAGAATAATTTTTTGAAATAAGCTTGAAACAAAAACCATCGAAAAATACTAGTATTATTGTGAAAAAGCGACGGGCGCTTGATATACAGAAAATATGGTGCAAAGCGCTCGCACTTTTTTCTTTAATAATAATAATAATAATGTTTATTGATAAATATACAGCAGCACAAGATAATAACATGTAAACAAAGCAATACAAACAAACAATTCTTTAGTTGCGCAATGCATAACTGATGTGCAGAATTGATTTTACATTTAAACAAGTCGATGACAAAAATTTAATATCAAACTAAGACTAAAGGACACAAATCAATGATTAATTTTTTAGAAACAAAGGTATGTTATGTATGTTTTCTACAGATCAGGTGAGTAATTAAAAATTTTTGCACTGTGGTATTTGTAAGAGTGTTGCCTAATTGACTTTTTTGTTGCGTTTAGCTGTACATTACCTTTTGTTTTAGTGCGAGTATTATAATCATGACCGATTTGCAGAAGAGATGTTTTATTTTTGAAGATATACAATAGTATATTATACATATACAACTGTCGTACATCAAGTAGCTTTGAATCTCTAAAATATAATTAGAGGGGTAGTCATTCTTTCTATTGTACATAATTTTAATCATTTTTTTGTAATACCTCAGCTTTTTTCAAGTGGATGTCTAATATGCCACATCAACTGAGTATGGCAAATTGGAGTCTAGATTGTACCAATAAGAGAGTCATAGTTGCGACCGCACCGGGGGGCCTGGGGGCCGGTTGGGCCCCCCAGACGCACCCTGGCGTTGGATGCGATCGGCTGTGGAGGGGTGGATTTTCGGGAAATCCTTGCGGGGACCGCCCCTCACCCCACACCAACAGGATTTTGCAGAGCTTCCTCCCGCTCACCGAACCCGGAATTGCTTCCTTACATCTACTTAGTGTGGCTAACCAAGAGACAGCACCATCGGCAGCGTTCGACCGAACGTTCGTACAAGTTAACTAAGCTCTTCTTTCGCCAGAGAGTGCTCGCGTCGCACACTTGCCCCCGCCAACCATGCCAAATCAATTGGAAATATGGTCCCGGAAGTGGCCGGTCGGGGTCCTAAGCTCGGATACTAGTAGCTCCGTCCAACCGGGGTCCGACACCTCAAGCGTCTGCCTTGGTGCCCTCCAAGACTAGACTCGGATACTAGAGCCCGGAAGGACCGCGAGCCCTGACACCTCGAACGCTCGGATCCGTACAGAAGCAGGCGAGGATCACGGAACAGCATAAGCCGTCCAGTGCCCATGAATGGATTACCGCATCCCCGTATCCCTTCACCCGCTAGTGGAGCCGCTGCCCCTAAGAGACCAACGCCAGTTGGAGATGAGGCTCACTAGCCTCCAGCCGCGAGCGGGCACTCACCTCCCCCCTAGAACTCATGTTAGGAAAGTTCCCTTTCCAACGTTTGATGAGTAACCGTCGAGGACTCTCACGAGCATCCTCTACCATACATCATATGTCGAAGATGTCGCGCCCATTACCCGTGTAGGAGCGGGATAGGGCGGTTCATCAACAACTTTTGCACCGCATACCCTTACGTTACCCCGAGGGGCACTCATGTTAGGAAAGTTACCTTTCCAGCGTTGGATGAGTAACCGCCGAGGGCTCTTGCGAGACACCTCTCCCACACATCTAGCTTGAAACCAGCCAACGCCTGTTATCCGCAGACGCGGGATTGGGTGGTTGACCGATAACTTTATTGGGTGAGTGCCGTGTGGTCTGCACCGGGGGACTGTCAAACACCCATAAGAGAGAGACAGTGATCCCCCGCCACTCACCCCAATATGTTCATTCCATCTGAGATGTGAATCAATTGTGATTCCCAGGTATTTAATATGGTCTGTTCTTAGGACTTCTATTTTTTTCCGTAGTTATTTATTATTAATTCATTATAGTTGGGTAGTTGATTATCGTAACTTGCAAAGGGTAGAAATTTTGTTTTTTCAAAATTGATTGTGAGTGACTTATGATCAAAACAGTCTTTCAATACATCAATTTGGATTTCAACTTTCATTTTCAATGTTTTCCAATTATCATCAGTATATATTATGGCCGTATCATCTGCAAAACTGTAAATGGAACCATCTATCTTCATGGTAAGTAGGCTGTTGATATATAAAGAAAATAATGTAGGTCCAATCACAGTACCCTGTGGTATACTATAAGTATAAAAGCGTGTTTTTTTAGTTTTTCAAACTATATTTATTTTTCAAATCAATCTTTTGATTTGATATGTAATGTCAAGCACCTTAATTCTAATTTTTCGATTTTTTGAAATATTTAAGTAACTAAATTTTTCAGGTGTACATTTAACGATAACGTTTTCATTGTTGAAATCTATATTCTGGTTTACTTTCAAATAATCGAATTAGATTTTGAAATGTATCTTTCGTTTTGTTCAAAACTTTTCTCTGTATTAAATCACGAGTAATTGATAATATTGAAATATCTGAATATTTCTTCTGTAGTACAAAATTTCGCTAAATTCGTAAAATCCATTTTCTATTTTGATTTTCTTTTGAACAACATATCAAGCAGGTTGCGTACAGCGCCATCTGCCTGTGAATAAAACAGAAAATATCAAAGAGGTTACGAACACCGCTGTCTGCCCACGAATAGATAAAAAAATATCAAGGAGATTCCGTACAACGCCATCTGCCCGCGAATAGATCAAGCAATAATAATGTCTATAATTCTTTGGGAAAGCAAGTTTTTGGATTTCTACTACTCATCTTGATACAAAAAAAGGATGAGGAATTCTTTCAAAGAAAGGAAGGAAGTAATCAATTTGAAAATAAGTAACTCTATACATGGATGTGTAGATCATGCAAAGAAGTAACTTTCAGGCACAAACTGAAAGAAAGTCCTCCTGAAACAGCTACTTTCATAAAAACATTGAATTACATGGAAGAAAAAAATTCTTTCGAAACAAATTGCACTTACATGGAACACTGTCATCCTCACTGGTATACATCGATGTTTCGCCTTAAGACACTTGCCCTAAGGCTCTTCAGTACCAAATTGGATAACATTATAGAAAATACACACAGTTCATTCATTAATTACGATTTTTGATGTCACGGAACCCCATCCAAGAGGAATCTTATTCGAATTGAAGGGGTTCATATAAACATTGAATTACACGAAAGAAAAAAATTCTTTCGAAACAAATACTGCTATATGAACACTGAATTATACAGAAGATACTTTTCTCTACTCAGTTTGTATTTCAAACATTCGTTTGTGTCTGAAAGTTACTTCTTTGCATGATCTACACATCCATGTATAGAGGTACTTATTTTCAAATTGATTACTTCCTTCCTTTCTTTGGAAGATTTCCTCATCCTTTTTTTTGTATCAAGATGGAGTAGTAGAAAGCCAAAAATTTTTTTCCCAAAAAATTAATGACTCCTAAAAATATAACGCCTTCAATTCTATAATTCTGTTATCTCGAGTTTGGGAGTTACGAGCAAGCAAACATACATACATACATACTGGTGAAGCTAATATAAAGTGTGTGAAAAACAGTCACCAACATCGAAGCTGTTTCTGAAAACTTCCGAGAAAATTACTTCGTTAGAGAGAGAATGGGAGAAAGAGAGAAAAATATACTTCATTGTCCACGAAATCAAGTTCTTATTGACAAAGCATGTTGAAAAAATTGTTGAAGAGTGCTTTTTAAATATACACAATGTTCACAAAAGTAGAAAAACCCTATACACCTACTAATCGATTGAAAAATACACATATATCAAATATAGAAAGAATGAGTGGGTATGTGAAAAAATCACATGAAAATTAACTGAAAAAGCAAATGAAATATAAATAATACATACTAAGAATAAAATCATATCTGTCATTATTTTTCTGAATTTGTAATAATTTTTCTCCTTTCTGATTTCGGAGGGTACGTAATTATATATTTTTTGCTTTCATAAATCAGATACTCCTTCGTCAAAGTAGATTTCGGAATGGGAAGAGGTATTTTATTTTCCGATATGTAACATAACACATGGATCAATAAGTCCCGAGACTAACAATGAAAACAACATTTTTTTTACAAAATTTTTTTTTATTCATCAACATAATCTCCTTTTAGGGTGATACAATGGTTCCAACGCTTTTCCAATTTTTCAATACCATGTTTATAAAAAAATGTATCTTTCGCTTCAAAATAAGTTTCAGTTTCAGCGATGACCTCCTCATTTGAGCCAAATCTTTTTCCCTGGAGCATTTTTTTAAAATCAGCAAAAAGCCAGTAGTCACTGAGGGCTAAATCTGGTGAGTATGGGGGGTGGGGAAGCAGATCAAAGCCCAATTCGTTTAATTTTGCCATTGTTTTCATCGACCTGTGGCAAGGTGCATTGTCTTGGTGAAAAAGGATTTTTTTCTCTGCATGTGCGGTCGTTTTTTGCGATTTCCTCCTTCAAACGTACCAGTAAGTCAATATAATAATCACTGTTGATCGATTTACCTTTTTCGAGGTAGTCAATGAAAATCACGCCATGCGCATCCCAAAAAACTGACGCCATCACTTTGCCAGCTGACTGCTGCGTTTTCGGACGTTTCGGACGGCTTTCGCCAGCTGTGCGCCACTCAGATGACTGCCGCTTTGACTCTGGAGTGTAGTGATGTATCCATGTTTCGTCCATGGTCACGTAACGACGCAAGAAATCTTTTTTGTTGCGAGTAAATAGCGATAAACAGCTTTCTGAATCATCGACTCGTTGCTGTTTTTGTTCCATCGAAAGCAATCGCGGCACCCACTTAGAAAAAACCTTTTTCATGCTCAATTTTTCATGAAGGATAGTAAATACACTTCCATATGATATCTGTGTCATCTCAGCAATCTCACGGAGCTTCACTTTACGATCTTTCATTACAATTTTTGTCACTTCACTCACATTTTCCGGTGTAACAGCTTCCACAGGTCTACCCGAGCGTTCTGCGTCATTTGTGTCGGTACGACCACGTTTAAACTCGGCAAACCACCGACAAATCGTTGCTTTTGATGGACAAGAGTCCGGGTAACATTTTTCAATCCATTCTTTCGCTTGCACGGTGTTTTTACCCATTAAAAAACAATGTTTTATCAGAACACGAAACTCGGTTTTTTCCATTTTTTAAACAAACTACAAAACGACTTTACTCTAACCTCGATAACTCAGCTGTTTCTGGTCCGATCGACTTAAAATTTCGACACGTTTCAAGCAAAGGTTAGTACTCTAGAAAGACGTGGTTACTGGTTTACTAAGAGCGCCATCTCTGGGTTAGTCTCGGGACTTATTGATCCATGTAGTATTTCATTTGACTGTTTGAATTTGGGGTATCAACTGTATTAAGATTTTTGTGTATCAGACATACAGACGCTGGAATGAAAATGCAGGTAAGGGTTGGAATGCCCTTGCTTATAAATAATGGTCTACAAGGTTCACACATTTGAGCCTTGCATAGGTATCTAACTGCCCTTTTTTGTAGGACAAACACTGAATGTAGTAATTGTTCACTACCAATTCCTCAAAAGACAATTCCATATCTCAAATGAGCCCTAATCGTAGAGTACTAAACCATGTTTGCTGTAGATGTGCTCAGTTCATTTGTGACAAGTCTAAGTGAATAACATCCTGCCACTAATTTTTTTGTCTATGCTCTAATATGCTGATTAAATTTCAGTTTGTCATCGATAGATATTCCTAGGAAGTTTCAATTATTTTTATTGACAGTAAGTAATAAAATCGGCTTATAATTCTGATATAAATAACTACAGACGAATTGGGATCAAATCAAATCTGAATCCATTTACTAATCAAATAATAATTAATGGTTTCATTTCAAATAATTACTTAGGTGTCTATTGGTGTAATGGTCATTTATATCGTTGAATCTTTACTTCTCTGATATTAAACTTCACTCGGATAAAACTCAAATCTGCCGTCTCTAATGAAGAACTTTCAGCGTAAGAAGTTGTCTCAACTTTTAATTAAACCGTTTCGAAGGCACTTGAATTCCTGTGAAGGACGCGAGGAGGCCGAGTTAAAAGGGATCTATCACTTGAAAACACGACGGCGTCGAAAAAGAATTTAATGGGCACTAGCTCGATGATTACAAACATTTATCAACGGACCAATTCATATAAAGGTTGAATTGAAATGTAAATTAAAAAGGATTGTTGAACTTTTTGGATCATCGGCATCGGTTGCATCAAGCAATCTATGTATGTCCTTAGAAACAGCTCTGAATTTGATGAATATTTTTTAAACATTTTTGTTTTCTCATGTTACTTGTTATCAGAAATTTCTTCAACCAGACTCAAAATTATTCATATTATTTAAATTGAATGCATGATATTTATTAGAAAATACAGTTTTTTTTTTGTTTTTTTCTATCAATTCTTTTCATATTGTGCGATGTGGCATAACGTTTTTGATGGATATAATAATGACGGAACTGATGATAGCCCTCAAAATAATTTTTTCCGAAACAAATTCATGTAACTCGATTTTGATTAGTCTCAGGTAGATATATTTTTACCAACCTCAATCTTCAGGAGGTATTAGTGATTTATTTCTTTATTGTTGAACTTGTATTCTCTGTCGGACTGAGTTGTATAGTGTTTTCAAAGTCATACAACAATTTATTCCTGATTTATGGAAACCTGCAGGTAGGTACATGACGGTAATTGAATTACTAATACATTGAAAGTTACTGTTACTACTACCACATTATGAGAATTGAAACTTAGAGGTGACATAACTGGTGACGTATCATAGGTATGACATCGACATTAAGAGAGAGATAATGTAACGAAGAACTTCGCTAACTAATTTTTTCCATTTATTTACCCAAACATGTTCTTAACCTTTTTTCCTTTGACGAATTTCAAAATTTTTACTTTAGCGACATTGTACGAATAAATTTCACTAGTTCGGACTTCCATTGTCTACTATATAAAATGATTTGAAATCCCTGAAACAACTAAAAAAGAATAATCAAAAATGTAGTACGCACGCCCTCGGAGGGGTGCGTCCGACGACCCTTATTTAGATAGGGAAACTAGGTCGAGTGGCACCTTGTTTTAAAGGTCTTTCGAATACCTTCACATCTCTGCTAAAAAATTTTTTGTAACGATTAGTTTTCGAGATAATTTGAAGATTTAAAGGTATTTTTATTGAGTTCAACTCTTTTTAAAATAAATCAAATTGTTTTTAAGGTACAATTTACGTTCAGAACTTTCATAAAAAAATTAATTTTTGCTTTTTATGACAACTTGCTAATATGTGTCCATTTGATTTCGTAAAAAAAGTAAAAATAATTTGTTTATTACGAGGAGATTTTTTCGGGGGATGGGATTGGTTACCACCCTTACATACAACCGAATACAACCTGCTAATTTCCTCGAATGCTGATGGTACAGAAAAGTTCAAAGAACTCTTTTAGGGTTAATAAATCCCAATAATTGTTTTTAAAGCACACACAAAAAAAGTAACGCCTGATAAGGGTAACTCACATAGGAAATTCAGAGTAAATGTTCAAAATGTGCGCCATTTTGCTCCATGCAACAATAAAGATTCTGTTCGAATTTTTCTCTTACATTATTCAACACCTCAGGAGTTATAGCTCGGCATTCATCAATAATTCTACGACGTAATTCATCCAAAGTGGCTGGCTGTGTAGCATAAACTTCAGACTTTAAATGTTCCTACAAAAAGTAGTCCAGTAGTGTTAAATCTGGTGATCGTGCTGGCCATTCAATTGGACCTCTTCTGCCAATCCATTGTCCTTCAAAATGATTATTCAAAAAATTTCTAACCTGCTGGGCATAATGGAGTGGTGCACCGTCTTGTTGAAAATGGATAAATTCATCTTGACATCTTGAATCCTGTTCAATTATTTCAACTATACGAGGTTGTATTGCCTCTTCAAGAAGTTGTAAATAAGAATCACCGGTTGAACTTCCATCAATGAAAAATAGACCTATAATATGATTGCCTAATATTCTGGCCCAGACATTCAACTTTTGGGGATGTTGGGTATGTATTTCTGCGTATTGTCTTGGGTTTTCATCCGACCAATAACGGCATTTATGACGGCTCACGCAACCATTTAAAGAAAATGAAATTTCGTCCGAAAAATAGATGTTATAAAGCAGCTCGGGATTTTGCAATAATCTCTCACTCATGCCCTCACAAAACTCCTGTCTTCGGTCAAAATCATCCTCATTGAGTTCATGAACAAGTTCAATTTTATAAGGATGGAATTTGTGGTTTTTAAGGATTATCCATGCGCTCATATGGCTTATTCCGGCCATTGCTGATAAACCTCTGGTACTTAACCTGGGATTGACGATGACTTGACCAATCACTCCAATCGCATTATTGTCATTCACTACTCTTCTCTGAACATTTCTTTTCTTATTTAAAACCGAACCTGTCTCCCTGAATTTTGTGACCAAATCCAGAACGTAATTTCTGCTTGGGTGTTTACCAGGGTTTTGCTCGTTAAATAAAATTGATGTTCTATTAGCATTCTGGTCGTTGCCAAAAAATAAAGCAATAACTAAAATCTTTCAGCAGTAATGTACGGCATTTTCAAACAAATAACGATACACGACCCGTTTAAACAAAACAATCGAACGATGTACTAATGAAAACTGGAAGAGGTGGAGAGGGTATTGATTTTAAAAAAGGGATTTTATTTAACAAAAAACTGATAAGAAGAACTGCTCGAAGAAGTTACCGAGTGGTCTGTCTAAAGTATTATTAACATGGCAATTTTAACTTCAAATTATTTCGAAAACTAATCGTTACAAAAATTTTCTTTCAACAGAGTTGTAAAGGTATTCGAAAGACCTTTAAAACAAGGTGCCACTCGACCTACTTTCCCTATCTAAACAAGGGTCGTCGGACGTACCCCTCCAAGGGGGTGCGTACTACAAAAAATCTGATTAGTCTGAAAGGTGTCCTCCTTCAATCAGAAATCGACGTGTCCGAGCTTTTTTTAAAAATTTTACTTTTTATTTTCAAAAACGGCTCTGTTGAGTTTTCGTTGCTACACACTGTATAAATATGTTTTGAGGAAAATGAAAATCAACCTTTTTGTTACTGGTTTAGTCTACGGAAGAGTGAGATTTTCACTTTCTCACATGTATCTATTGGAATTCATCAATAATCGTTTTGGATATCAACAGATAAAGACCCTTCTGTTTTTTTTTTCAGAGTGTGATCAGACATTTGTGAGTAGACCCGGCGGTCCGATGAACGGAACTTTCCACGCTCCGGATTTCGAAAATCCCCAAGGTCACTCGAGAAACTGCATCTACACCTTTTTGGCAGGGCCAGGTCAGCGAGTCCAGATCAGCTTCATATCTTTCAATCTACGTGGCCGACCACCAGAGTAAGTTTTTTGCTAATCACAAAGTCACAAAACAGTCGGCCTGTGAAGGAAGGAAACCGCCATAGATGTTTGAAACATTATTTTGAAATAACTTTTTCGAACCTTCACAGACTGTTTGTTCAGTCAGTTTGGAAAATATTGTTGATTTCTTCCGTTATCTGAGTCGCCGTACAATTTGGTATCTGAATGTTAGTTTTTGTTTGAGTGATCACAAAACACAATATGAGAGGGTACATCATGAAAATAATGCAAAATATACGGGGTGAGACGTAAGTACGTTAAAATATTCGAGTGACGTATTTCTGAGAAAATATTAAGAAAGAAAGTCTGTATAAATATATACAGGGTGTTGGAATTGAATTTTTCTTCGTTTTTTAAAAATAACTTTCGCAAAAATAAGTTATTAGCACGGAATTTGATAGCCGGTTTTTTTTTGACGTTGGAAATCATAATTTCGTATTAATTTTTATGTAACATCTAGAGGGCGCTGCGTACGCTGTCATTATTTATTTCAAATTGCCCGAACTTTTTTGACAGTAAACTTTTGGTACTTTTCATGAAAAGACCTAATTCTCACACTTTTCCCAAGTGAAAAAGTAGACTCCGTCAACAACGCTGGAGGTGATAGTTTTCGAGATATTTACAATTTTCTATATCGATGCATAATACTTAGTTCCTAATACGGTAAGTGAAGTTGCTGAGAACATTACAAAAACTAAGTATGTGGTGGATCTCGTCAAAATAAACAACTTATTTCTATGAAATGTTTTATAAGTATTTATTTATGACAATGCAGAAGATGAGTCTTAAAGTTATCTTTGGATTTTTCAACACTATGGTTTCTGAATTCTGAAGGAATTGAGTTGTGAAGGATATACAGGGCTTTTCATGATGAGCGTTAATTAGCCGTTTCTGGCAAACTATTCAACGGATCAACCTGAAAATTCCACAGTATGCATAAGTCAATATGACCTACACGCCTCAAATATTTTAGACGAAGCGGCGTTGTCGCTTCTACTATAAAGTAGCAGCTTCTTTGATTTTTCAAATGGAACACCCCGTATATAATATCATATTATGATTCACCTTATACCTATCTATCACCGTTCAGAAGATATAAATTGATTTCGATATTTTTTTTTTACCAAACATGAACTTTTATAAATGCTGATAATCTTGAACTCTCTTGTACTATAACGATCAAATTTGAAATGGAGTGGAGTGATACTATGAGGATCTTCACTCCGAGTCATATTTTCATTTTCCTCATACAGGGTCTTCAAAAAATGCAGATACTTTGATCTCATGAAGAAATGAGTGTAACTCAATTTTTTCAAATGGAACACCCTATATATTTCAACATCTTTGAGCTCTACATCCAATTTTAGATCAACTCTGTTCAGATAATACTATTTCTATTTTGAACCGTTTTCGAAATAAACTGTTTCAAACGGAAATTGACATGGTTTCCTTATCCATCACTCATTTTTGTAAAACAGATTCCGTTTGATGTTTCCCAATTAGTCACAGATAATACAATGAAAAGTTAATTATTAAAATACTCCTCTACCATCGAATGAAACTTCTCTTCAAACAATAGATTTATTAACGCTGAAACACGAAATGAAAATAATAAACCCATGAATTGATGAGTTAATTTGATCGTCAGTATATTCCAAAATATTTTCAAACACATCTCCACCTCTACTCAAACAAACATGTAATCTCTTCAAAAGATTGTCATGTGTAGCGCTTCTGATCAAGTCTGGAGTCGAACTATTGAAAGCAGTTGTAACTCTCGATTTCATATCTTCCATTGTTGTTATTGGAGTAGAGTAACCCATAATTTTAATGAAACCCCACACGAAATAATCTAATGGATTGCCATTTGGTGTTCTAGGAGGCCAACGAAAAGGTCCATTATTACCAATCCATCTGTCTTCGAAGATTTCGGTTAAAGCTTTGCTGACTGAATGAGAATTATGGGGTGGATCACCATCCATTTGGTACCATACACGTTCTCTTCCTGGTCTATTATTTAAAATCATTTGAATTCCAATCCTCGGTAAATCTTCATATTTTGATGCATTGAAATTATCATCATAAAACTCGATATAAAAAAATTGACTCATTCTTTATGGCACAAAATACCATTACCATCTTTCTTGAAAACCCCTTTGGCGAACAACATGAGGATTTTCTGGCGCCCAATAATGACTGCTGTGTCTATTGAAAACTCCATTTTTTGTGATTTTGGCCTCATCTGTCCGTATGATATTGTCAAGGAAATGTTCATCCTCTTGAGTCTTGACAAGTAACCATTCAAAGAATTCCACTCTACGAGGTAAATCAGTCTCTTTCAAATGTTGGACACAGTAGAACTTATGGGGATGCCATTTATGCTTATTAAGAATTCGACAAATTGTCACGTAGGGTATACCTATCTCCCTTTCAGCCTCGCGCAGAGAAGCATTTGGAAATGCATGAAAGTATCCCAAAACTGTTATAACATTGTCATCATCATCCACTTTAGTCTTCTTACGAATGATTTTTGGACGGAAGGTTCCATTCAACCTACAGTTTTTTAGTAGTCGATTTATCACATTATTATTCGGCTTCGGAAGTTGTGGATATCTTTCAAAAAATACTCGTCATGTTCTTCTTGCAATTCTATTGCACTCACCATAAATTATTAATAAATTCAAGAAATCTTCATTACTGTAACCTAATCTTGACATTATTCTATTATAATTGGTAGCTATCACAATCAGTCAAAACCACCAACGAAAGTCTGACGTTAAATAATTGGTTTATTTATTTTTCCAAAGCACACAATTAAAAAATATTACTGTTGTACGTTAGAGACCAATACCTCAATGTATACAAATTGTAACTTTTTCTAAGGTAGGTACATACCAATTTCGAATTGACTGATCTGAGACAGTTAAAAAACTGGATCAAAAAGAAATAATACCAAGTATAAAAAAATGTTGAATATCCAAAATAAGTGATGAATTCAAAAAAATGAGCAAGAAAACCACGTCAGTTTCCGTTTGAAACAGTTTATCTCGAAAACGGTTCAAAATAGAAATAGTATTATCTGAACAAAGTTAATCTAAAATTGGATGTAGAGCTCAAAAATGTTGAAATATACAGGGTGTTCCATTTGAAAAAATGGAGTTCCACTCATGTTTTCATGAGATCAAAGTATCTGCATTTTTTGAAGACCCTGTATGTGGCAAATGAAAATATGACTCGAAGTGAAAATCCCCATTATATCACTCCACTCCATTTCAAATTTGATCGTTTTAGTGCAAGAGAGTTCAAGATTATCAGCATTTATAAAAATTCATGTTTGGTAAAAAAAATATCGAAATCAATTTATATCTTCTAAACGGTAATAGATAGGTATAGGGAAATACATGAATTTGTTGACAAAGTGATAATGAATCATAATATGATATTATATACGGGGTGTTCCCCGTATATAATATCATATCAAAGAAGCCGCTACTTTATAGTAGAAGCGACAACGCCGCTTCTTCTGAAATATTTTAGGCGTGTAGGTCATACTGATTTATGCATACTGTGAAATTTTCAGGTTGATCCGTTAAATAGTTTGTCAGAAACGGCTAATTAACGCTCATCATGAAAAGCCCTGTATACTTGGTAACTAAACGAGCTTCTGACAATTTCTGTCGCAAAAGAAGGAACACTCAATAATCCCCTCTTTCTAATATTTATGTTGTGTATATCAGTGCGATAAATGGATACCCGGAACGATGGAGATATCCGGTATTTTATTGACAATAATGCTATGACATAGATTAGCAAAATATAGCTACCCTTCTGTTCTCAATTTTCAGCCATTTGATTTCGCCTAGTTTATGCGAAATTCTTTGCATACATACTCCGTTTGTAACTCCACTGCTCACAATGTTTCCTTCATAATTTTCATATCTTTCAAGAAATATTTCTCATCTTCACCGCTTATCCAACTGACTTCGAACTTGATTCGATTATTGATTACTGTACCGAAAAAACCCTTTTACCGACAGTTATCATTCCTTCGGTATCGGAAGATTCCACCGGAAACGAGATGGAGAGCTGGCAATCGATCCAATTTGATTATGTAAGCAGCTGGGAAGTTTTAATCTTCGTGACAGGGCATTAACTGAAGGAAACTAGAAACGGCTTGGCTCCTAGCTAATGATAATGTCGTTTTCCTAACTCCCGATCGATGATGCGACCACGTCTTGAATAATTCCGTCACAAATTACCCTCTTCGATCCGAATTATACCACCAGATGTACGAATGATGAAGGTTCTCAAACTTCTTGAAGGTCCGTGAAGTGACGAGATCAAAATTATCACTACTAGTAATATTTTTAATGAATGTTTTGAAGTACAATTTGGATAACTTCACTCCTAACATTGATTATTCGGATACTTTCCTTGGGCTCCATTCAAAAAAAAAGTTTCATTGGATCCACGTATTGTTGTGAATCACGCCCTAAAGAAAATAACGCTGGCCGTCACTGGTAGCCATATACCAATTGTGACGTAGCTAAGAGCTCGCGAATGTTCGCCGCCGTTCCAGACGTGGCGTGCTTCGAGAATTATGCTACCGGCTTTGATGGAATTTCGAGGGATATTCTGGCGCCTTCGATTGCCAAATAAAAGCGCTATCCACTCGTCCATTGACACAGTCAAGTGGAAGTTACAGTGTGGTACGCGAAGCGATCTAGTAAGTAAGGTGATATACATTCGAATAATAGTTGAGGTTTTATTCGAAGTGTTTGTTGTATATGAAGTGAAATAAAGTTAAGTTTGATTATTTTTCAATATAGTCAGTTATTGTTCTGAAGTAAACGTAGCACTCTGGTTTACTTTCGGAAATACGGCCAAGAACTATTTCAGGTAAACACTTCACATGATAAAAACTCTCTCATTAGTCAGTGCTTCCTCATTCAGAGGAATCGGGCAAATTACGGATATGCAGTTGGTTAGCACCTCGTCCACTAGATGGAGTGACATTTTGTTGCTTCTCTCCAACTTAGGAGGAGAAATGAAATACTCTGGAAGAATTCCTATTTACAATTATGGAATATCATTGGCTTTAGGTCGATGATGGTCACTATCTTGCACTGATGAGTGGCTAATGAGCCCGAAACCGGTCTGCAAGTGCGCCCGTTCCAAAATTGAAGGTCGACTCTTTCAGTTGCATTGCCAATTGCATATGCAGGAAATTTTCTGTGAAGATTCCTGCACTGACGCCTGTCGGATATAATCCAACGCCCTTCGTGGTATTAGCCAGGGGAGTAGTTGTTTTCTGATAGGCGTCAGTCCATTTAACCTACTGTGTAGGTATATTCGAGACTGGCTTAAACGTTTAAAGTTCATTTCTTTGGATTTGATAAAAACTCGTTGAATTGTACTTTTATTTCACCATCACATACTACGGACCTTTATTCACTTGCCACAACGATTTTTTTTTACAAAAAATGTATTTTTTAACAGACTACATCAAAATCGTTTATGAAAGTGAATCACATTTCTACATGAGACTTGTCCATTTACAGTATTTTAAATTTTATGAAGAAAATGGATATGCTGTTATCATATTTGTATGTGTTTTGAAAATATAGAAAATGACATCCTCTTCTTGAAATCAGCGCATAGGAAAACATATATGTTCATTCATTTTAGGAAATGTACAAACCTTATTTTTTCATTTGAAGATATTATACTTGATGAAAATTCATAATAACGTATTTGAATAACATTTTATTGTAGATGGAATATGGGTTGCAGTTTCGTGAACAGTCAAGTGAAAATCTCATAATGAGGTGTCATTCATATAAGTCGGATTCAATTAATATTTGAGACGCAAAGCCTTTATTCAAGTTTCAAATTCCTTTTTTGGTTCTGATCGATTTTTTCTAGAAAATCTGAATCGCAGATATCTAAGAGAAAGTTTCAGCGATCCCAATCTTATTGAAGATACCAAATTGTATGATTGATAAAATGAAGGTGTCTACTATATGACAAAGCGAAAAAAAAATGATATGGAGGAAATCTTCAAAATATTTCCAATATTGAAATCTGATTCTCCAGTCATTGATAGATTTTTCTTAAAAATATATTCCATCTTTGGGCTACAGGGAATAACAGTCACACTTATCTCCCATTGAATCTGTCACCAATGTTTACTTTCCCTAACATTTTGTTCAATTCAGGCTGATTTGTAGGCTATACTGTTCATGGATACCAGTAACAAGCTTTTGTGTAACAGATGTAGATGTGGAAATTGTTTGTGGTTATCAGTCCAAGATTCATTTTGGGATACTAACGGAAAATACACTTTGATTGAAAAGAGATAGTTCATCGGATCAATGTAGCAGTGATTCATATTATATCTGAATTCAAAAATGAAAACCTGTATGAATTACAAAAAAAATTGTTTGTCAAATTTGTCAATTCCATTCACCCATCAAACAAATTCATCACGGAAATGGAGGTGAATAATTCAATGAATTTTCTAGACTTGACTATTACAGGAAATAATATATAATTCCTCGAGACATCCTTATCAGCATCAAGTAGCATATTTCACTATCAGAAAGTAGTTTTCAGCGAGAGCTGGTTCATCAAATAAATTTCCGTCGACAACGGTGACAAGATGACTATTATGGACTTCATCTTCTACTCACCAATAACATATTAATTCAAGTAAGTTCACAGAAAGCAGTGAAGACAAAACTTCAGTGTCATATAAATAAGGAATAAGTAGATTGCGTTGTGCTTCTTGCTCAAAAAATTATATTGGTCAAACGGGAAGAACTTTTCTCAAAGCATGAAAGAACATATGAGTAGGGTTTTGAATATGACAATCACATTCACATTTGCAAACCACATATTGTTTGAAACTCAATCTTTTGGAATCCTTGGAAATTCATAGACCTGAGAAATAAAAAAAAATACTAAAAACCAAACATAATCGAATTCTCCTCCTTTGTTGAATCTGATTCCCAATTTGGAAATTAGTAATTAGTCCATTAAATGTCCATTTGAGAAGTCGATACATTCCTTTCATAGTTCAAACCTAATCATAGGTGAAATTATCACTAATTAAGTAAGTATTTTTTTTCATAATGTTCCAATTGTTAATCAGGTTATACCTAAACTCTGGTGAAATTATCAGTTATCAATAAGGTAGGTACTTTGACTTCAAATATAAACAAAATAGTTTTTTTCAATTAGACGCGGTGGCAAAAAAGCAAAATGGGACAAATGATCAGTTGAAGGATCGCCAAAGCAAAAATACTTTCTATACTCATCTCACAGAGATAATATCAATAAGTTACATTCCATCAGTTCGGACTTCCATTGTCTGATATGATATAAATTGATTTGAAGTTCCTGAAAGGATCTGTAAAAAATCAAAAAGATTAGCTGAAAAAACAATTTTCTTAAGCAAAAAACCAAAAAGACACTGAAATAACATACAAACAACAACCAAAAAAAAATCGAACTATTAACACGAGCTAAAAAATTAAAAAAATCATTAACAAGAGATAAAAATTAAAAGTATAAAATTAAAAGATTCCAAACCAAGTTACGATTGTTAGTATGTACAGTCATCTTCGGGTGATAACTGGACTTATTCCTTCGAGATCTGACTATTTATTGGTCTTTCGACGTTGGTCGTGTTCCGCTTGATTAGCGGTATCCATATGTTACGTATCTCTACGCTAGCTTGGCTAAATGCGTTGTTGGACAACATATATGCGGCTCCTTTGAATTTTCTCCTAAACCAATGGCCTCTTAGTTTCACCGATGTACGATTATCCGCACTCGCAGGGTATCCAGTAAATGCAATTCTTGGAATCGCAATCCGCGTTTGGTGGCCTGGTTTTCGTGATACTGCTACGGATAGTGTTCCCAGATCTGAAGCAGATTCTGATGTTATCCTTGGATCCAATCTTTCCGATAATCCCCTGATGTAGGGAAGTGCAAGTATTGGTTGTGGCGGCTTCTCTTTCTTGTGGAGCTCTTGCTGTCTTCTAGCTAAGGCCTGTTCTACCATCACTCTGGAGTAACCATTTCGTTGAAGGTCATTTTTGTTGATGCTTAGTTCCTTTTCGAGACCTTCCTTTGTATTGCAGATCCCGAAAGCACGGTCTAGTCGAGTCTTGATGATTTCTATCTTAGTCGATTGATGGTGGTTGGATTCCTGATTCAGATACTGTCCTGTGTGAGTGGGTTTTCGATATATAGATGTTTCCCATCTAGTCCTTTTCACCAATACGTCTAAGAATGGCAATTCGCTGTGGACTTCCTTCTCCATTGTGAAAGTGATAGAAGGACTTACGTTGTTGATATACTTCAGGAAAGTATCTAGTTCTGCATTTCCATGGTTCCATATTATGAAGGTGTCGACCACGTATCTCAACTAGACTCGGGGCTTCTTTTGGACTTGTTCAATGGCCAGAGTTCCAAACCCTCCATATATATATATATATTGGCTATAACCGGTGAAAGTGGCGGTCCAATTGGCAGTCCCTCATCTTTCGTAAAGAATTCGTCCTTCAGTTGGAAGTAGCAGTTTCGTACTCAGCATCCTGGTAATTCCATGATTACTTGTATAGGTAAGTTTGTTCTATCTTTCAAGTCTCAATCTTCGGATAGCTTCTTTTGTATGATTTGAAGTTCTCCTAAACCAGTGTTCCTCCTTGTGGATGATTTCAGCTTGAGCCCCCCGATGTTATGTTGATGAGTCCAAACATGCTCTGCTATTATGGATTTGCTGGTTTCTCCTCGCTGTATGTATTTTTTGTGTTTGGCAATGCGAACACAAAAAACACACAGTCCAAACACCTATAAATAGTCATATCTCGAAGGAATAAGTCCAGTTATCATCCGAAGAAGATTGTGGATACTAACAATCTGAACGTCGTGCAGTACCTTGGTTTGGAATCTTTTAATTTTATATTTTTAATTTTCATCTCTTGTTAATAATTTTTTTATTTTTCAGCTCGTGTTAATAGTTCATTTTTTTTGGTTGTTGTTTGTATGTTATTTCAGTGTAATTTCAACCACCTTGAAACAAACGATCAATAAGTTAGGTACTACTTTGAGTCCTTTTATGCAATATCGTCCATTTTGCTGTCCTAAATTGGTATCTCATTTTTTAAATTTTCTCCCATATATAGCTAGCCTGATTTTGCAACGATGTCATTCCGTATCGTATCAGAACTGAACTTCACTTAATTGGAAAACTGATTCGGTATAATGGCTCGTACTGCCATCAGCAATTCAGTATCCTGCCTTCATCTGTCAAATTATTGTAATTAGTTTCCATAGAATCCTGGACTGATATCACGCATTATTGTATTTTGTGATTGCCCAATAGGTCGAAATGTTGATGTTAATATTGAATTATCATGTACAGTATTGTGTTAATGAAATACCGATAGATTGCGAATGGAAAGCCTCCGTTTACCAAAGTCTGAACTGTTATTTGATTCATGTGATATTCATTTATATAAATTTGATTTGTAGACTACACGTAACTCTTGAACAAGAAATGCTACTCTATGCTTTGAAATAGTCATTAGAAGAGATAACAATAAGAAACAATCATTGATAATAGTTCGGAATAACTTTCGTTTCTGTCATTTCCACTTCAGTCAGTTGAGTCATACTAATTCATTCAATTTACGGAGCAAAAACGACTGTTTTGACTTCTGAAGATATAGTTTTCAACACGCACAACAATTTCTAACGTTACATTCTAAACTAAATCATCAAATTTACTAGGACTATGTACAGAATTTTTGTCCTATTGAAACCTACAATTTTAGCCGATAATATTTCATTTTTCAACGAAAATTTCTTCATTTTGCGATTGTTGGGAAGAATAATACAAATTGAGATAAAAAAAAGACATTCATTTGAGAAAATTCTCAGATGGAGTGGTATTCGTAACGAATCAAATCAAATCAATTCTAATAATGACAGTTGGTTGTTAATTTTATTAATTAACGAGACTATTTTGCTAGATTCTATATGATTATGAGGAATCTGCTCTGAACGAATGAAAATCAGAATGAAATGAAAATATTTAGGGAGTGGAATAAACTAAGGAAAGGAAATGTTTCAAATTCTTGGTTGTTCGACTTTTCAGCTTCGGCTTCGAAGTCATTTTCAAACACCGGAACTGAGATCTCAATTTGCCTTCTCCTCAAGAACGGACAAACATTGAGGGTTTTGTGACTCAATACCGGGGTCTCAATCTGGTTACTCAACAGGGCTCGCAATTGGTCTCCATAAGGGTCTTAATCTGTCTATCCTACCAGTCCTGCCAAATTTCCGTGGCTGATAAAATGGTTAAGGATGCAGTTCCAAATTTACGACGACCTTAAAAACTGCAATAGCTGAGTTATAGGTTCACGTTAGTTTGAAAACATGTACTGGTGAAAAAATTGGTTTTCCTAAAAATTTTACTCATAGATCTGATGAGATCACTCTTTCTCCCTTATACAAGCTTTTCTGTGGAAGTCCATTCGCCCTAGTCTCCGAACTTTTGTACTTTATGCAGTACTAGTGGTTGCATTCTGGTTTGCATTTTGGTTTGTATAGGCTGCAGATTTTGATTTGTATAGGGTTTGTTTGTTGTGAAGTTTACAACAACCCTATTATTCACCTATTTGTTTCCCCGTTGCAATCTTCATATGCTATTTCATATATGCCTTGGTTTTCTAGCTTCACTTTGTCTTTTGAGTTGTTCAAAGATAGTTTGTTGATTATTGTTGGTTTATACGTTGTTTTTTATTTGGTGTCTTCCCATTCTTCCCGTTTTATTTGTTACTTATCTCCACTAGGGCGGTATGGCTTTGGTTTTGTATGCGTTTATTTCTTCTTTGTTTTCCTTCTTCCTTCGGTGTGTTACTTTATAGATAGAAAGCCTTTTATATCCATCCTGCTGAAGAGCTTTCTGCATGTCTTTCATTTCTTGATATTTCCTGTCATCGTCTGTCAGGCGTTCAGATCTGTATATAAGGGCATTGTCCACCGCTTGTATTTGTGCAGGATGGTGATGTGACACCGCATTCAGTAATCTGTTAGTTTGCATTGGTTTCCTGTACACTGTGTGCTGAATTCTTTCGTTGCGTTTCCTTCTGACTAGTATATGAAGGGTAGATAACTTGTTGTTTCTTTCTATTTCTGTGGTGAACCGATTTTCCCGTGAAGTGAGCTTAGGTATGCTACGAAACGGTCGAATTCTTCATGTCCATTAGGCCAAATGATAATGTCGTCGACATATCTCAGCCATCATTTGGGTATCATCAAGGTGTTGTTCTTGGCCTTGGTTTTGAATTAGCCAATGAATAGGTCGGAGATAGCAGTAGATAAAGCGGAACCCATCGGAGTACCTTCTATGAAGTCCAAAAACTGAAAAGTCTGTTGTTGAAGGAGAAGTATACGTGATTTTCAAGCAGTGGTCTGAGAGTTCGATGACCTGAGCTGGTAGGCTCACTGTTAGGCTTTGTTTTGGTGGTTTTATCCAAATAGCTTGTAGGGCCTCAAATGATTTGTTTATATTCTTCATCTTTGAGCATGTCCTCCATTTTCCTGGTGTATTCTTTTGTGTCCATAACAGCGGTAGCGTTGTCTTCATCTGCCTGTAGTATGATAATATTCATGTTGTTCCTAAGTTCTTTGAGTACTATGAATTCTTCTCCAGTCATTTTTGGTTAGAGACGTTTACTAGTTTCGAATACCCCGGCTATGTCTTGTTGTATGTTATCCATCACAAATTTTACGTTTTTCAGATTGCGGTGAATGTTAATCTAGACGTTTTAGAGAAGTTCATCTGACAAATCTAAATATCGAGCAGCGAGAACGAGTAACTTTTGGCAGAGGTAGAGATATACAAGTCTATATCAGAGTACTATATTAGAGGTATAGGTATTATAGGTATAGAAGTGGGTGGGAAAGGTTGCCTGAAAGCAAGTACGTCAATATTAGTGAAACTGCTACAAACCACGGTTCATGGAATACATGTACTGAAAGCATATACTTCAATTTGCAAATTACAAATGATTGTCATGCTCCAATTCATATTCACGGAAACTGAGTTACTAAAAACGATATTGAAGGATCCATTGATCCATATTATATAGAAGAAACTAAATTCAGGGTTGCCAACTCTTTTAAATTATTGTAAAGTTGCCAGTCTGAATTCTTTTCATTGCTTGTATGAAGATCTGTTCTTTTATGAAACTCCTATATTAGAACCATAATGTTTAGTGAGTCCAGTGCTCATAAAATACGAGATGTCAGTACGAAATGATGACAACATCAATTCGTTTCAGTTATAATGATATTAACTATGTTAATATCGACATTTTCGGTCTTTTCAAAAATTTGAGTGAATATATTTTTGCCATCCCGTTGGTGATTTATTTATTGGATGAAGACTCTTATTTATATTACATTACTATTTTCAAGTGGGTTAAAGCTTCCGAGATAAAGGTAGTCTTTGAAAATGATGAATCTAACTATGAAGAAAATAACAGTGAAAGCGTATTACTTCACAAAAACAAAATGGAGGTTAAGCTCATACATACTATTTTCTCTTTCGAACGGAGGCTTACCATTCTGAGCGCAGATGCTCTTATTGGGACTTCAAGTCGGGAAAGCTAAAGCTCGAAAATATAAAAATCAGGGACTTCCAATTTGAAGTTCCAATACTTAGATTGATCGTTGCACGTGCGGATTGCCGATGGCATGGCACGTGCCGTGTTGACTTGACTTGACGTGTTATCTTGTGTTGCCGTTGCTGCCTGCACAGTGGAGCTGCTGTCGGAGATCTTCCTGCGTGAGTACCTCTAAAAAGAACCTCTCTCACTCTTTTCTCGGCCTTCAGTTAGTTCCGCGCCTTTCTGTCCGAAGAAGTTCAGAGACTCCACTCGACGTTTCATATTTTTCAACAATTAACGTGCTTTGCATACATTATGAGGTTGTTAATATCGGACAGAATAGATATTTTTCAAACGGGTTCGGTGATACAAAAATTGATCGATGATTGAACTAGTTTGGAATGGAATCAATAAAGATTCGTAGAACAATCTACTCCTCTATCGCCAACGCTTCGAACTTCGATAAATCAATTATCGGAGTTGGACAATGAGGAAACATATTTGAAATATAAGTTGAGCCTAATAATTCATATTCCAATACTTCATTTGAAATAAAAAATATTTTGATAGATGTGGTGTCATTCACGTACCAGAATATCTGATTTTTCATATAAAAAAAGTTGAAAAGTATTCAGATTACAGACATAAATGGAAATATGGTTAATGAAATGAACATCAAGCACACTACGAATGAAGAGTTTCAATCAGATGCCAATGAAGAAAATTAGAATGTTTTCTTCTTTTTAGTCACAAGTATTCATTAAACGAAGTTTTGAACTTGTGATGCACTGTTTGGAACCTTTGCTGTATCAATGAATATTACTGGAGGCTTTTTCCACAGCACCAAACCGTCATTTCAACACCTCGACACGTGTTTAGATCACCAAGTGATCATCTTCAAAACAGAGATTATTCTTCCTCCTAATATTCAGTTTCAGTGGTTCCATAATCTCCCAATTCCAGATATACTTTCATCTTCTGGAGCTTTAGGCAAGTATTCAAAATGGAAAGTGACAGAAGTGTCATTACTTGCAACGTATACCCTGCACGTATCTCCATTATTGGCATTTACCAAAATTCCTATTTCCTTTTTTGTTGAACAAAAATACTATGCGCAGCTGATGAATTGAATTTCAAAATCATGGGGGAAGCCGTTAACCACAATATCCTCGAATATTAACATCTTGAGCGATCATCAATATGACTTTCGGAAACAAAGATCAACCGACGATCTTCTATCATATGTCTCCCATATCTGGAATAACGCAATTGAGAAATATGGGGAGTCAAAAGCTAATGCGCTTGATATTTCTAAGGCCTTTGACCACGTATGGCATGAGGATTTGCTGGCCAAACTTCGATGCTGTGGCTTGTCGGATCATTTTTTGTATGGATATCCAACTGTCCAACTTCCTGGAAAAACCTTCCCTGCAAGTGGCTGTCCATGAATATCTGATGAATACTTTGACCATCAACGCTGTGAACCAACAACTATCTGCTCTTGATATTTCCTTCTCCCGGAGAATCCATTCTTTTCTACTCGGGAATAGTACTTCATAAGGCAGTTCGTAGTTAACTGTTGGAGCCATAAAGTTAGAGGTCATTTTCAGAATGGTGTGACTTCCAGTGTCAACAAACAGTCTGTTGCACTCTGCATTTGATTAATTTGTGCAATTGGTAATGTACACAAGTCTGTAAGCAGTCCATCTAGCCTCTCTCTCTCCAGAAAAATGTGGAGAGGAGGTAGATCTAGAAGGATCTCCATGGCTGCTGACGTTGTGGTACTGATGGCACCAGTGATAGCCAGACAAGCCTGTCTCTGTAAACCAGAGAGCTTCGCTTTTGCCGTTTTCTGCAAAGCCTTTGGCCACCAAGCAACTGCACCATAAGTGATCATTGGTCTCACAATCATCACATGAATCCAATGGATTTGTTTGGGACCTAAGCCCCAAGTTTTACCACGAATCCTTCGACATGTCCATAGAGACAGTCTGGATTTGTGTAAAACTTTTTCCAAGTGAGCGTTCCAGGTGAGTCTTTTTTCAAGGACAATGCCAAGATATTTCACCTCCGTTCCAAATGGAATGACGACCTCACCATTGAGGGAAATTAGCGTTAGATCGTCCAATTTTTTTCTCTTGGTGAAGGGGATTGAAACAGTTTTGCTGGGGTTGACAGACATCTGCTCTCTCATGCACCAACTGTGAACAACATCCAACGCGCTTTGGAGGATATTACAAGCGACCCTTTCCGACGTGGACCTTGCCAGGATGACAAGGTCATCTGCATAAGCTTGCAGATCAACTTTTTTTTCATTAAGGGCATCAATCAGATTATCCATCAGGAGCGACCACAGAAGGGAAAATAGTACCCCTCCTTGAAGGCAGCCCCTGGTGATCCTGAAACTGATAGCCTCGCCATGAAGAGTCGTAGTTGCAGTTCTGTTTACTAGCATAGCATAATGGTTAAAATGACATGTTGGTTAAAATGGGCACCAATATGTCTTGGCACAATCATGTCGCTGGAATTGCATAAGCTGCTTCTCTGAATCTTGGAATACTGTCCCAAATCAGAAAACTGTACAAACCTCAGCAACTTTTGATGCTTTATAAAGCTCAGTTCAGATCGTCTTTGGAGTATCATTCGCATATATGGAGCTCCGCCCCTAAGCATACCCTGAAGATGCTAGATTCCATCCAGAAAAGAGACATCTGTCTGATCTGTCGAACATCAAAGAATGCTTGGAAATGTGCCTCTCTTTTATAGATACTTGACACATTTGATTCAACCAAGAGCAGTACATATCAGAAATACGTGACTGACTGTGTCTGCTCATCGTTTTGAGGTTCAACTCAGTACACCTAGAACTTCACTGTTTGAGAACTCGTTCATTCGAAGAACTGCGTTTATGTGGAATAAACTTCCTGGGAACGTTTTTTCAAATGAATATAATCCAGCCTTCCAAATCCAACGTGAATCACTACTTTTACACAGGCACGGCTCTTAGAGGGCCTTGAGGGTTTTTCTGCAGAACTCCATCGCTAGAGCTTTCTCAAAAAGCGTGAAAATACTCGATTTGAAGAACACTTCTATGAAAATTGGTTTAATTCTTGAATATGAACAATCTAATACAGCAACTCAAAATCTGAATGCCGTAGAAAAAACGTTTGTTTCGAACCAAAAAGCGAAAACCCTGCCGATACTCAAAACATAATAAGAGGCAAAGAGTATGAGAGAGATTGCAGAAAACCAAATGTTTTTGATGCCACGGTTCCTGTTGACGGTTTTTATTCTTTGATCCTGAGATTTCCATATTCAATCTTCAATTTCGAAGAAAATGAATCGAATAATTCATGTATTCAGGTATTGGTATCCTGCTACTGAGGGTTTTCATGTATTTAGATGATAAAATTCACCATTTAATTGGTGTTTCTGGTTGAAATTCTTCATACAACACTAATTGTGGGTTGAATCATGTGTTCTTTACCATATTTTCGTTGAGTCTAGTTAAAGTAAATACCGTTTTTATAATTCAAGTCATACACCATAATGTATAAAGTATATTTCTCGTCTTTTTTCCCATTATAGAGTCCTGAGAATGTACTCAATGATGGAATTTGAAATATTCAATTTTACGAATTTCTACAGATCACATCCCAAACTAGATCCCAAATCAAATAAGATTATAGATAATTATGTTGGCTTCTAAAAAATGTTCCAAATGAATCACGAACTAGCCAACTATCTTCTCTAATTGAATAGAACTGGCCGATACTTGATGAAAATCTATAATTAAAACTAATTAATACAGTTAATACAGGGTTTTCGTAAAACCCTTTATATTGAAACTTTTTTTACGCTTGAGGAAGCTATATATATAGCGAAACACGTGTCGCGGGTTTTTCAAAACCCTTCTAGTGAAAATCATTCAATAAACTGTATAAACTGTTTCTAGGTAGAATATCAAGATCAAAATATCAAATGTCGAGTGACTTCCTGAATGCTTTCGTAGTGTATCATTTTTAGTCTGAACATTTTTATGGTACACTCAAATATGACATTTTATTCTCTTGGACATGATAACTATTTCAATTTGACAGTATTTCCAGAGAAAGCAGTAGAAAAACTTATCTTCCTGAGTTTATTTTGATAATAACCTCAAATAGTCCATCGTCATTCTACAAGATGTTTGCGATACTTTGATAGCTCAGCAATTTTTCATTGTTTTAAATTTGTCTTATTCAGTTATTTTAAATTCGATTATTATTATTAGTTCACAACTTCTTTTTAGTGTACTTTCCTTCTCCTGAATTTATTAATGGTGCTGTCCTCACAGTACGGTTTTTCCAAATATATAATATCTCGTTCATTTCCCAATTTTATCGCATCACCTCTTATTTTATATCTTTCCATTCCACTTCAATACAAATTTTCAACTATAAAATTTCAATATTACCTACTTTATTTCTTCTACTGAAGTTCTGTGGATAACATTCATTAATTCGCTTATATCTTCCTCAAATAATTTCTTTTCAGTTTGAAGAAAACGTTTTCCAGACAACAAAATAAATTTGTTCGTCTACATGATTCCTTACACCCCTCCTGGATTTTTTTATGTTCTGAAACAATATTCCTTCTTTCAACTGATTTATTCCTCAATTGAATATCCATTAGTTTGATTTGAATCCTCTCTATAGAGAAATTATGCACTTTCCTCAATACTACAGATCAGTAATGTGGATTGAAATTTACATTTTCATGAAGTATTTATTCTACTTCTGGAAAGGTTATTACCATCTTTTGTTTAGGTCATCTATACTACCTACAACTTTTCCTCTTCTATTTTTTTGTTACTCAAACTTTAATGCTATGTACTTTATGTATATATGTATGTATTTTCCACAACACATCAGTACCCTTCCATATGTTTTTTTTATTTCAGTCAGTAATGAAAAAAGTGTTGTTGGTATTTACGATACCTGAAATTTTTATCAATTCAGGTCCAAAAATAGCCTTTGATTTGATTTTTGTTCATTTTTTCATTTGAGAGTCACATCAAAGAAAATAATTTGAATATTGATCATTGTCATAATGATTTTTTTTATTTCCTGAAATGACCAACTGGAAATTCCAAGAATTATTTTCCTGAGCACTTATTACAACTGTTTCTTGAATATAAAATACTTTATATTCGAAAATAATGAGAGAATTCGACGATATACCAAGTTTTCAGTAGCATTTCACTGTAAAAACAAATGGATGTACGCTTTTTGCATGCTGAATATTTTCTATTTACTTACTGCTTCTATCATTTATCGATACAACTGTTTGATGAATGAAAAGTGGGTTTTGAATTCAAATATTCAAGTTGAAGGATTACATGAATATTTGAACATTTCTCAACACTTATTCCAGGAATGTGCATGATATTTTGTTACATTGCATGATTGTTGAATTATTTCAGAAGAGGAATGAAAAATATTATCTACGTGGAAACTCTGAGAAAGATAAACTCTCGGTGGTTATATGTGCATAACAATAACGTCAAAGCGATGGAAAAATCCATGGCACTCTTTTGATACTGGTGGCGATAGTTAGTGGTATATACTATGTACAAATATTAATGAAAATACTAAAAATCACCGGAACGAAAAATCGGAAGAGTTGATTAAAAATTTAAACAATGTGGACAAAGAAAAAATTAGCAGACTAATCATATGGTGTTAGGAAAGGAAACGCTGATTTGTAATAAAAACAAATCATTGTGATCCGAAATGAAAATGAAATAAAGAATGGGCACGGCAGGAGTTAAAGTAATCGCATTGCCGACTCTTCAGCCAAGGAAGCGGCTGGACTAAGAATTTTAGGACTCAGTGGCACCTACGGCCCGATGACTTCGACAATTGCTGAACTAGCCAAACGTCACACCCATGCTCAATCCCTAAAGAGATGGGATGATATCAAAGGATGCAATCTTAACAGTAGGATTTCTGACTGACCACTGTCTACTAAGGAAACACCTCCATACTGTGGGACTAGTGGACACACCTCTATGCAGGATGTGTAAACAGGAAGATTAAACTTTCAGGCATGTACTATGCCAGTGTCCGGAATTGAACAACTACTTTTTAGAAGTTGTTTGAATAGACAAATAGTGGAAGTAAACAATACACTCAGTTCTGAAAGAGAAATTACTTATGGTATACCACAGGGTACTGTGATTGGACCTACATTATTTTCATTATATATTAACAGCCTACTTACCATGAAGATAGATGGTTCCATTTACAGTTTTGCAGATGATATGGCCATAATATATACTGATGATAATTGGGAAAAATTGAAAATGAAAGTTGAAACCCAAATCAATGTATTGAAAGACTGGTTTGATCATAAGTCACTCACAATCAATTTTGAAAAAACAAAGTTTCTACCCTTTGCAAGTTACGAAAATCAACTACCCAACTATAATTAATTAATAATAAATAACCACGGGAAAAAAAATAGAAGACCTAAGAACAGACCATATTAAATACCTGGGAGTAACAATTGATTCACATCTTAGATGTAATGAACATATTGAAGAAATAACTAAATCATTGAGATGTTTATTGTATAAATTCAAGTACTTGAGATCCGTTCTCGATATCCATCACCTCAAAATAATATACTACGCATTGGTACAATCTAGGCTCCAATATGCCATACTCAGTTGGAGTGGCATATTAGACATCCACCTGAAAAAAGCTGAGGTATTACAAAAAAAGTAATTAAAATTATGTACAATAGAAAGAATGACTACACCTCTAATTATATTTTTAGAGATTCAAAGCTACTTGATGTACGACAGTTATATATGTATAATATAATATTGTATATCTTCAAAAATAAAACGTCTCTCCAGCAAATCGGTCACGATTATAATACTCGACTGAAACAAAAGGTAATGTACAGCTAAAGGCAACAAAAAAGTCAATTGGGCAACACTCTTACAAATACCACAGTGCAAAACTTTTTAATTACTTACCTGATCTGTACAAAACATACATTCATAAAATAAATAATATTAAACTGATAAAAACCATCTTCAAAAAGTATGTATATAATACTAATGGAGATATTGTTCATGATATACTCATGAATAAATAAATAATCCTCGTTTGTACTTTAAAATAAAATATCTACGTTGTCATTGTTCGTTCATACTCGTTTACCGCTTAATGTATTTTCATATATATATATATATATATATATATATATATATATATATATATATATATATAAATATATATATATAGTTATATATATATATAGTTTAGTTTAATATTAAATTTTTGTCATCGCCTCGTTTAAATGTAAAATCAATTCTGCACATCAGTTATGCATTGCACAACTAAAGAATTCCCACACACAACTTCGGTTTTAGTGGGTTTCTCCATGTTTGTTTGTATTGCTTTGTTTACATGTTACTATCTTGTGCTGTTGTATATATATATAAATGAACATTATTATTATTATAAGTGATGTGGGCCTACACTCACTCTCCCTACTCAACGGATACAGATACAGATTTTACGAACCAAGTTACTTTAGTTTCCACAACGGTCTTCAGGATATGCTGTTATTTGTTATCTACATATTTTCGAAGAACTCAACATTGAAATCGTGAGGAGCTCAAATGTTTTCATTGCCAAATATCAGCTAGAAATATTCAATCATGTGCGGCATAGCTACATCGATAGATACAAAAAATTTGCGTATCATCAGAAACTTCTTTTAGTAGGTTGTTGACGTATTATCCTCCAAATTACTAGTCGACCACAGGGCGATAACGATATTCTCTGAACAACGTCTTGCTCAACTTGGAAGGCATTAATAAAGTCAAAAAACTATCAAAACACAGAGTTGTCTCTTCAAAAGGATGAGTGCTTTGGTAGAGGATCCGGTATTATTATATACATCACTACTCCCTCACATGATGACCGTGTAAAAGATATCATCAAATGCAGTATCGCAAAAATTCATCTTCCTTGTCATGCAAGAGTCTAGTAGGTTCTCTTGACGATGATAAGGCATAGTTTTGACTACTTCTGGAATATTAATCAGATGTTGAGGATTCTGCGCTCAAGACACTTCAAGAATCCGCACAAAATCCAACAAGAGTATCTATGTCTTATGTCAAAAAAATGAAATAGGTGACATTTTTGTAATGAAAGGACCAATAACACTCCTGGGATTATGAGTCCAATTTCGAACGTATCTATAGGTACAGCTGCCGGACTGAGTCTTGGCTGATGAGAAGCCCCTCCTAGAATAGAATAAGTATGTATGTACGATTTCTCCCACTGGCCATGACTCAGTCCGTTAACTGTATACAGCAATATTTTGTAGACAGTCGGTCAGTTCAGTCATATTCGAGTTTATCGATGTAACAGTCATAATTTATGCTTATGATGATGTACTGAGAGATAGTTATCCTAGATAAAACAATGCGTGCGTGCGAATAACTGTTGGAGGAGTCAGTTTCACGACAAAAAATCAAATCCGAGTTGCGAAAAGGATGTCTATAGAACTTGTTAAAATTGAAAAATTGTAGTATCGAGCCACCATTATCGATCATCTGTATTTGTATGGTGGTGAGGTGAGCAGATTGACGAAGATATGCTCAATACTTTTGGTGATCAATGTACTTCCTGTGAGACCATGAAAAAGTAGATTGCAAGCAAGTGGTTTAAATCCTGTGAGGACGAATACTGATTGGAAAGACCAGTTTTCGTGTCCAGCTCCTTACAAACTATATAGTTCATGGTATGACTTCATCAAACCTTCAAATTGGGCTAAAACTACATCTGAGGTGGAATATTCCATATTGACACATCCATCATATAGTTGACGTCAATTTGGACATGAGACAAAAAGCTGCAAAATAGATCTCATAATGTCTGGATATTTATCAGAAGTGCGCCTTCAACTGTTCTTGGATTGATAAATGTCTGGAAACTTTTTGCAAGGAATCTCGTATTCAAAAATCAGCTAGAAAAGTTCTCGTATTAATTTTTCGCGATTGCCGAAGAGTAATGATGATCAATCTTCTGAAAAAGGATGAAGCAGTAACTGAGATTTTCTATTCGACGTTATTGGCCAATCTATGGAAAGAAATGAAGAGAAAACGAGGAAAGTTCTCCAAAGGTATTTTGTTCGTGTAGAACAATGTCTGCACACAAATCAGATGTTCCATGCAAACAACTGATTGGTATCTGAATTCAAGATTTGAATTACTAGAACATTGGTTCGTTCAACGGTCATGAATTGTTCTGAAAAAAGTGTAGGTCAATGAAGAGGTGGTGGCAGTTTTGGAGGCCTACTTTGTGAAGAGATATACTTTTTCATAAGTCTAGGAACATTGGACTTTTACTGTAATGATTGTTGCCAGATAAGAGAAGGGTACTTCAACTTTTGATTTGCTTCAATACTTATAGTGGGCTGAAAATG
Source organism: Leptinotarsa decemlineata (assembly GCF_025532065.1). NCBI lineage: Eukaryota > Metazoa > Arthropoda > Insecta > Coleoptera > Chrysomelidae > Leptinotarsa > Leptinotarsa decemlineata. Next base: position 9,264,063 of record NW_027412690.1, read on the forward strand.
TTACCCACCCACCCACATTTTTCTATGTTCAATCAGTACACTACCCACATACGCCCATAGTGTATATGGGTAGTGATGTGGGTATATACAAGAATGGTGAAGTTTGGAAAAGCCCATTATAAAAGATACAGCTTGCCATTTACTCGCATAATAATAAATCAAAGTGTCACCTTTCGAACAAGTGAATTGAATACTACAATTCGCCTGCAGGTCGAATATGTTACAGAAAGCCCTTGTACTGTTAGCAATTGAACAAACATTCGGCTTGATTTATGTCCACATGAAAGTCAGATTAATGTAGTTTCGGTTTAATTTCGAAATTCATGATGCTGTTTATTAATTACTCTGCATGAGTTCGTGTAAATATGAACTTTGTACGAAGTAGATGAAGGGTGTTTTCAATTTCGAGAGAACGGCGGAGGGCTTCGCGATTGGGCCGAAAACAAAATTGTCATTTATCAGGGGCACTAAACAATACCCCGAGTTCTATAAAGTCAACACCTGAAATACTTCAACGATAATGTAAATATTTGTAACCAAAACACTTTTGATCAAGCTTCCTAAGCTGTGATTGATGATGATAGTGATAAACATAGTGCAGCTGTAAATATATACAGGGAGACCATGTAGTGAATGAAGCGAAAGGGTGCAGTGCCAGCCACTTTCTAAGCTTTTCACATATAGTCAGTGGGCAAACTTGAAGGCTGGCTATAAATCAAATCATCTATTTTCAAATCAGAAAACATGTTTTCTGATGGGTGTCTGTCCATTAACCTACAGTGTAGGTAGTTGAGACTGACCCGAATGAATTGTTCCTTTAGCTTTCAAGCCTTCAAGCCTTTATCCTTCAAGTATGCCCACAGACTATATGTTGTAGCTGAAAAGTCAAATGCATTTAGTTTTTTTCTCGAAATTGTATAAAGAGTACTGTTTTAATTCTCTTGGTAGAGCATTGTAAAGGATGATGGGGTTGTAAATGAAACTTCGACTGAAACACGCTGAAGTGTATCTGGGAATTATGAATTGATCCCGATTTCGCGTTCTTGATTAACTAAGACACCCAAATGAGCTGTATCTTTCAAAAATATGGTCGAATTTCCTTATACCATATTTTGAATTTTCTGTAGGCGTTTCACATCAGATAGAATTAATGTAGGTCCGTTAATGATGTCACAATATATGACTCTAGATAAAATGAGGGTTTGACAAAGTTTTACTTTAAGTTTGAGAGTCATAATATCATGGTTACGGTACACATGCCGTGAGATGTAGTAGGAGCCTTAACATAGACTGCTAATATGTTTATCAAATCTAAGGTCTGAGTCTAACTACAGACCAAGATTTTTACATTCGTTGATTACGAAAATTCTATCACATCCAATTCGGACATCAATTTCGTTTACTAGTTCAGCCCTTTTACATTTAGTACCCATCAGCTGAGATTTTTTAGAGTTCAGTTTTAGGTTTTGCGCGATTGAAAAGCTCAACAAATTTTCAAGATTTTCATCAACCATTTCAACAGCATCATGTAACTTTTTGGAAAAACAGTAGTACAATTGGGTATCATCTGTATAATGATGGATAGTGGAGTTCTCAATTACATGGTGAAAATTTGATACATACAGTGAAAGAAGGAGCAGGCCCAGAATAGAACCTTGAAGGATTCCGAACCTGATAGATGAGCATTCGAGCATACTCATTTAGACATATTCTCTGACTCCGGTCGTTGAGATAGCTTTTAGCCAAAGCAACGGCACCAGCTCCAAAACCAAAGTATGATAGTTTTCTACAAAGAAGTTGATGGTCCATCGTGTCAAATGTATGCTCCAATTTCCACTTGTTGTCGTCTTCTTCTATAACATGTACAATACATTTCTGCCACCCTCCGAAATTGATATTTTTCAAGGACTCTTTGAATATTATTATGACATCTTCATCAATGTAGTGTTTCATCTTGGACTTTGAAGCCATCGAATTTCCAAAGCATATCACGAGTACACAAATGAATAAAGTTATGGAGTGGATTGTGATAATCACAGAAAAAATGTGGACCAACATAATTTTTTTCATGACCAGCTTACTTTTGGACGATGGAACCTTTTATGAAAGATGAAATTGAAGGATTTTTCAAGTATTTCAAATACGTGTATTAGTTTCCTGAATGAAAATGCATTGTTTATGGGTACTCCACCTTTGAACTTCCAATTTTAGTGGTTGACGCTTTCAAATTCCAACAAGCAGTTACCTCATTACTCTTCCAAAAATGACTTTTTTCATGAAATACTTATTCTTCGAATGATTCTCAAAAAACCGCCTGAAAACATAGTTATATTAGTTGAAAAATTGACACTTTCACATAATATTTTTATTGAATTGACAAATAATAAACATCTGGCAACGAATTGAAAACTTCTGTTATGATCAGGGTTTTTTTCGAAAGTCTGTATGTGAACTGGCATTCAACATTTCCATTCAAAAGATTTCCAGGACATATGGCGGTCAAAAATTCAAATCACTTCGTTTCCTGTGCCGAATTTCCTGCAGCTAATTCCTCTCGAACTCGTTGGAAAATAGTCACTGCAGAATAATTGGTTGTGCGGTGGAAATTGAAAATTGAATATCGTGTTTGATTGAATATTGATTGCTTAGTTCAATATGTGCCTCATTGTCGAACGAAAAACTCAATTGCACCCAATCCGATTGAATGTGAGTCTGTTCATCACCCTTTCAGCAGCCGGTTCATAATGGCTCTTTTAATGGTGTATTACGTAATTATATTTTCTTATAATGAAAACTATTGAATTTGTGAGTTAACAAATTGACTCGATGAAACTCTTTTATCGATATCTCAGAGTCGGTGGGAGATAATATCATTTAAATTGCATATAGCGATAGAGGTGCATCCTGCAAGGTCATGGATTCAAATAAAATCCTATAGAAAATGTCATTTCTACCTCTAGTAAGTGAAATAGGACTAGTACTACAGTGCCACCAAGATTTAGCTGAAGCCTTGATAGATAATAATATCATCCTGATGTGGGTTAAAGGCCACGACAAGAGTAAAGGTAATCGTATTGCCGACTCTTTAGCCAAGGAAGCGGCTGGACTAAGAATTTTAGGACTCAGTGGTACCTACGGCCTGATGACTTTGACAATTGCGGAACTAGCCAAACGTCACAACCATGCCCAATCCCTAAAGAGATGGGATGGAATCAAAGGAAGCAGTCTTACCAGGATCACCCTGGGTGACCCTGGGAAGCTGGCGCCGAAGAAATATCTGGGGATGGCCAGGAAAAATCTACGCTTGATAGTAGGATTTCTGACTGGTCACTGTCAACTAAGGAAACACTTTTATAATATGGGGCTAGTGGATATGTTACGGGCAACGTGATTAACTGGGCATTATTAATAAGGACCGGCCATTATTGATAATCCCCCAAAACGATGGGCAAAGTCATTAATTTATCACTTTGACCGGCCATTATCAATAATGCCCGATGGCCCGTGGTCCATCCCAAAGTAGGTTTAAAATCAGTCTTGCTATCATTTGACGGATTGACGGAGATAGTAAGTGAAGATGACCTTGAGGCAATGTTGAAAAATGCTGATTCCGGTGAAGGTCAAAACGTATTTGTGGAAAGCGATAACATAGATGAAAACTCAGCCGCTGTTACTGGTTCTATTTCTGTTGCGATAAAACTTGAACCCCGTTCCAAACTGGAACAACAATCTGACTATTGAAAGAAGATGTGCTCTGCTGTTTCATCATTTTCCAAACATAGGCGATACACACTGTCTTCCGACAGTCCAAGTCTCTGCATATGACGATTCAAATGACCTGTAAGAAGGCCTGTTAGACATCGCAGTTCATCCCTACTGTAGTCAAACAACTGTTTGGTATCAAGCTTCGAAGGGTGGATAAACGCCTTGGAGTGAGCCAATCCTGGGAGATTCTGCCAGAAGTCCATAAATTTTCTTGCCATCCAGGTGTTCAATCTGTGTTCGACAAAGCCTAAATCGATGCCGATGACAGATTCTGGTCCGATCAAGCTGCTTGCAGCACCCTCCATTGCAAGGGAGTCTGCAGCCTCTTTGCCGTCCAGGACAGTATGGCCAGGAATCCAGACCAGAGAAAATTCGTTAATACTTCCTATCGAGGAGAGTCGTTTTTCGCAATTTGCTACTAGTTTAGACGTTGCTCGGTAGGAGGCAAGAGCTTCCAACGCCGCTTGACTGTCCGAGATTATTTTTATTGACTTGCGTATGAGGTTGGATTCTTCCAATCTCTCCACACACAGCTCAATAACGTGAATATTTGCTTGAAATACAGTAAAGGAAGGCTGATGATAAGTTGCAATTTTAGAAACATTGGAGAGCTGTCACTCTAGATATCGGAAAATACTGATTTCTCCTTTTATATTTGTATTCTATATGTCAAAACAGTGAGTGCACTCAATTTTACTCAATATCAGATGATGCAGCCTTAATTAGTGTGAAGTTACCAACAAATTTTCATCCACAGTTTATGACGAGGGACAATCGAACAGGGTTTAGAATGAGATTTGCGAACAGTGTTGCCAGATTGCAAATATTAAGAATTTTACCTGTATTTTGATGTTATCATTTTCAAGATACGATATATTATTGAGTCATGTCGAATAAATGAGTCAGCATTCTACATAAACTCATTATATCAGTCAGCTGTCCCTATACAAGCATTAATACCGAGAAAAATGTGGAATAAGAGTGTAATATTATTCAGGATGAATTCATTTGTACCGAAACAGGTAGCGTATGAGAATTGGAAAATTGGTTTCTCGGTAAAAATGTAATGACTTGTAAATAGTATGTCATTTGAATTATCCTGCGTTGAACAATACCGAATGCCCAGGAAAGACTCATCCACGAAATATCAAATTTCTCACTCATCAAAAATAGTTTGTTGAATGAAAATTTCAGAAAATATTCTTCGAAAGTATATATATCGACGTATATCATACGTTTCTTCGGTGCGAAAAAAAATTCCGTATATTCGGAACTGAATTACTCAAAAAAGTCAAATATCTCACTTATCAAAAATAGTTTGTTGATAAAAATTGCAGAATATATTCTTCGAAAGTATATATATCGACGAGCTCAAACAGATTTGCGTACCATTCGTTACTTCGGCGCGAAAAAAAATAGTTTCGTATATTCGGAACTGAATTTCTCAAAAAAGTCAAATTTCTCACATATTAGAAATAGTTTGTCGATGAAAATCTCATAATATATTCTTCGAAAGTATATATATCGACCTGCCTGAACAGATTTGCGTATCATTCGTTCCTTCGGTGCGAAAAAAAATAGTTCCGTATATTCGGAACTGAATTACTCAAAAATGTCAAATTTATTACATATCAGAAATAATCTGTCGATGAAAATTTCATAATATATTCTTCGAAAGTATATCTATCGACATGTTGAAACAGATTTACGTACCATACGTTCCTTCGGTGAAAAAAAATAGTTCCGTATATTCGAAACTGAATTATTCAAAAAAGTCAAATTTCTCACATATCAGAAATAGTTTGTCGATGAAAATTTTATAATATATTCTTCGAAAGTATATCTATCGACCTGCCTGAACAGATTTGCGTACCTTTCGTTCCTTCGGTGCGAAAAAAAATAGTTCCGTATATTCGGAACTGAATTACTCAAAAAAGTAAAATTTCTCACATATCAGAAATAGTATGTCGATGAAAATTTCATAATATATTCTTCGAAAGTATATCTATCGACATTTTAAAAAAGATCTACGTACCATACGTTCCTTCGGTGAAAAAAAATAGTTCCGTATATTCGAAACTGAATTATTCAAAAAAGTCAAATTTCTCACATATCAGAAATAGTTTGTCGATGAAAATTTCATAATATATTCTTCGAAAGTATATCTATCGACCTGCCTGAACAGATTTGCGTATCATTCGTTCTTTCGGTGCGAAAAAAAAAATAGTTCCGTATATTCGGAACTGAATTACTCAAAAAAGTCAAATTTCTCACATAACAGAAATAGTATGTCGATGAAAATTTCATAATATATTCTTCGAAAGTATATCTATCGACATTTCAAAAAAGATCTACGTACCATACGTTCCTTCGGTGAAAAAAAATAGTTCCGTATATTCGGAACTGAATTACTCAAAAATGTCAAATATCTCACTTATCAAAAATAGTTTGTCGATGAAAATTTCAGAATATATTCGTCGGAAGTATATCGAACGACGTGCTCTAACAGATTTGCGTACCATACGTTCCTTCGGTGTGAAAAAAAATAATTCCATATATTCGGAACTGATTTACTCAGAAAAGTCAAATTTCTCACTTATCAAAAATAGTTTGTTGATGAAAATTCCAGAATATATTCTTCGAAAGTATATCTATCGACGTGTCCAAACATATTTCCGTACCATACGTTTCTTCGGTGCAAAAAAAATAGTTCCGTATATTCGAAACTGAATTACTCAATAAAGTCAAATATCTCACTTATCAAAAACAGTTTGTCGATGAAAATTTCAGAATATATTCTTCGAAAGTATATCTATCGACCTGCCCAAACAGATTTGCGTACCATTTGTTTCTTCGGTGCGAAAAAAATAGTCCCGTATATTCGGAACTGAATTACTCAATAAAGTCGAATATCTCACTTATCAAAAATAGTTTGTCTATGAAAATTTCAGAATATATTCTTCGAAAGTATATCTATCGACGTGCTCAAACAAATTTGTGTACCATACGTTCCTTCGGTGCGAAACAAAAATAGTTCCATATATTCGGAACTGATATTTTGTGGATGTCTTTTCTGGGCATTCGGTATTGTTCAACGCAGGATATTTCAAATGACATACTTTTTACAAGTCATAAAATTTTTACCAAGAAACCAATTTTCCAGTTCCCAGGCGCTATCTGTTTCGGTACAAATGAATTTTTCCTGAATAATATTATACTCCTATTTTACATTTTTTTCGGTATTAATGCTTGTATAGGGACAGTTGGCTGATATAATGAGTTTATGTAGAATGCTGACTCATTTATTCGACATGTTTCAATAGTATATCGTGTTTTTAAAATGATAACATCGAAATACAGGTAAAATTCTTGAAATTTGCAATCTGGCAACACAGTTAGCAAATCTCATTCTCGTTATAAACTGTGGATAACTTTACACTAATGTAGCCTATTCGGAGTTTCACAATTTTTTTCTCGTTCATCTAATAGTTGCCCTTTCCCATTCCTGGGGTCTGTACAAACGTCTAAATATACCAACATTTTATCTGAATTCCCATTCAAAGCGGATCCGTGGAATCGATAGTCATAATGAGTTAAAGTGATCGTAAGATCCGGGATAACATCTGAGTAGTCGCGGGTGTAAAGCGTGCCTTTGAATTTCTCGGGATTCTGGATATTCCTCGGAACGTTTAAGCGGATAACGATAATTTCTAGGAATAGCATCACCCTCCCACATTCAGAGCGATTCATGTTGAAAGTGTGGGCAGGGTAATTATGGAAAAATCTGAATGAAGGTAATGCAAATATTGGATAAATGAATAGCTCACACTAATACCCAATTACAGTAAGACTCGATTCGGAAGGTGGGAAAGTCAATAATTGAATTCCTGTAGCATTGAGTTAAATCGGAGATTAAAAGATTTTTTTCAAGGACAAAACACAAGCATCACATAAATATCCTTACGGCGCTCTAAGAGCGGTGCCTGTGCGAAATTAGCGACTCACGTTGGAGTTGAATCGGTGGAGAATGAATTAATTTGGAAAAACGTACTCAAAAAGTTTATTTCACGTCAACGCGGTTCTCCAAATGGAATAATTCTCAAAATGTAAAGTTCGAGGTGTACTGAGTTGAACCTCAAAACGAAGAGCAGCCGAAGTCCGTCGCGTATTTTTCATATGTACCGCTCTTGGAATCAAATGTGCCAAATCACTTGAACACCTTTCGTGAAAGTATCTATGAAAGTGGGACAAATCTCCAACCTTTCTTCTATGTTCCAGACCAGTGGTCGCCAACCTGTCGATCGCGAGCTACCGGTAGCTCGCGGAGGCAATTCTGGTAGCTCTCACAACGATTTTAATTTAAAAAATACAAACTGCAAAAATCAACGAAGCTTCCGAAAATTCTACAAAAAAAATCTAATTGTCATAATATTAAACATAAACAGCGGCAACGTTGCGGTGAGCGATCTGCCACTGACGCCATCAAGCTAGAATCGGCTAGAACCGACCAACCGGACCAGCGCGTTAGTGTTCGAGAACGATCTGGATTGCTTTGAACGGGATAAAAACTGAACGCGTAACCAACGTCCAGCGCATGGGTTAGTAGAGAACAACAAAAATAATATTATGGCAAGCAGTTGTAAGAAGGTAAAGACATACCACTTTCTTTCGGAATGGAAAGAACAATACTTTTTTACAGAAGTTAAAGATAAAAATGTGTGTTTGTTATGTAATACTTTGGTCTCCGTTGCTAAAAAAGGAAATATTTAGAGACATCATAAAACTGTACATTCTAATTTTGAAAATTCATTCCCACTACATTCTGCCGCCAGAAAGGAGAAGCTGAAACAGTTAAAAAAGCAGTTAATTGGACAACAATCAATATTTTTAAGAACAGTCGACAAAAATAAGGCTGCAACTGAAGCATTGTACCGTGTGTCCCAGATAATTGCACAAAAAAAGAAACCGCTCAAGCGTTACAAAGAAGATTATTCAGAACCTTGGCCGATGAAGTTGACTGTCAATACGGGCACCTACTCCTTCACTCTGAAGTCCGATGGTTAAGTAGAGGACGGGTGCTGAAACGTTTTAATGATGTCCTATCTGGCATAGTTCAATTTTTCAAACAACGCGATGAACCAACTCCGGAACTAGAAAATTCAATCTGGCTTAGAGATTTTAGTTTTCTCGTGGACATTACAGAGAAATTAAACGAACCTAATTTGCAGCTTCAGGGGAGAGACAAAGAACTAGCGGAAATGCTTTCTGATATAAAAGCATTTATCAAAAATCTGGAGTTTTGGGAACAAAAAAGGTTGCAAATGATGGATGGATGGAATCCAGCAGCTTCAGGGTATGCTCAGGGGCGGAGCTTCATACATGAGAATAATACTCCACTCCAAATGAAGGTTTGATCTGAGCTTTATAGAGCATTAAAAGATATATGGATGCCCATTTCAACCCCCAACAAACTCATCGAAGCAGAAAGTGGTAGTGTCCTAACATTATCATATCCGGTTCGGAGACATTTATCTTCTTGGAAAAAACCGATGCCTGGGTTTTTGTGGACCTGGTTACTTTCACCCCAATTAAAAATTATTTCTAGAACCTCATTAAGATATGTAACCTCCTACTGCCGGTGTAGATGTGTATTCACAGCCGATGTCCTGGGATCCAAATGGAATGTCGAGACAAGGATGCTGTCGTCAGCAAATCAAATTTCCTGTAAAAATATCAAAGGTTTAGACTGGTGAACATTATGCCTTCGAAAATGAAAATTGGATTCAGCTCATATTGAAGATAAACTTCCTTATCCTTTTGTGGTCTACAAATACTCGGAAGAAATTTTTGTTTGTATCCCGAACAGGTATATTTGTGCTCATTTGAGAGAAGTCCAAAACATAGTAGCTGTTGAGCAAGTCTATTTCTTTCAATCCTTATTATATTAACTTAATCGTAGTGAGCTTTACTCATCAAAGAAAAACTATGATCAACTTGCTTTTTCCAGTTTCAATTAGCGTCTAAATAGGTACCTTTCACCTCAAAATATTTTCCAATATCTCTTATTTCAGTAGATTTCATTGACACAGAAGTATTCAAAATTAGGTTGTCCTTTTGACATCCACTGAATATATAGGATATACTTTCTGGTTCGCTGACAACTTGTTCAACATTTTGTCGTCATATAGTCATAATAATGCTATAGTTAGCAAATATTGTTATACTTGTGATGCACTGTTTGGAACCTTTGTTGTAGTAATGAAGTGATAATCTTCAAGAGAAATACCAAACTTGATCTTCTTCTTGAAAATGATAACTTAGTGATCGAAATATGTGTCGAGGTGTTAAAATAACGGTTTGGTGTTGGGAAAAATCCTAGTAATATTCATATATTGTAATACTCGTATAGCCATCTACTAAATTTTCCGGTAGGTCATGGAGGATGACCTCTACTATATATTTAACGAATCTGAAGCCGCCCCTGACCGATACGCCAGTAGGCCCATAGAAAAAACACATGACCTCACCGCGAAAGAATGCAACCGCCGGTAAAACTCTAGTCGAGTACCGAACCGTTTACAATATTCTAGAAAGGACCATTGCTGATATAAGCACGTCTTCCCGACCCAAGAGGGCAGTTCGGAAAGTGAATTGAGCGACTAAATAAGAAATTCAAATAGTGAAAATGAATCAAACGTTAGTTGCTATTTAGTTGTTGGGAATACATTTGTTTAAGATAGTTATTTCATTATTTGTCACAATATTTTATCTTCATTCATGTGAGATAAGACCCAGTTTGTGATCAATGTGTGGTATGGTCTGGGAGACCTGTATATCACTTACGAAGTAAAAATTCGAAAGATTATTTTTCCATTATTGTGCGTCTTATTATTCTTAACAACATTTGGAAACTATTTCCCACAGAATATTATTTTTGAATGCATTTGAAATCAGTAGAATGTTCGGAAGGGTGTGACTGGCTTGCTTAGTGTATTTACTTGATTTTCACATAGGTTTTAGTTGACGCACACTCTCACAGACAGCGGCGAAGTTTACGGCATATTTTTCTTTTCATCGACGTATTTGTGTTAGTCGACCGTTTACTGTGTTCGATAAGGACTGTACTTACCATGTGGGCCGAGTGTTAGATATCTAAAAAGAGAAGACACTTCGGAAAATTAATAATGGAAGACACCAACTTCAATTTGGTTCCGGAAGATCTCCTTGCCTTCTGATTTCACTTCCTGATATTTTTCCGTGGGGTACCCCGGTGGCGATCTTGAAGGATGCTGTTTTGGTGGTAGATAATGATAATTTTTCCACCATACATTTAGCAGAACTCACGTTTTTGCGGAACGCACATCTTTTCCCGAGTGCACCTCTTGCTTGTCTGTCATCAATGATCAAATGTTAGCAATAATAATAATAATAATAATCATACCTGAACCCACATACAGTGATAGGTGAATACCGAACATACCAAACCAGTGGATTCGAATTCATTCTTCACATTGCGAATCGTCCTTCCATAAGGACGGTTATGGCCACCGTAAAATGGGCGGTGCGCGCGGTACGTTGCCCGAACAGAACACCCATTTTGACAAAACAATTTTATCATTTCCACATGTTGTTAAATGCTATATCCGTCCATGGTGATTTGGCAAAACATACTGAATAGATGAAAACTTATTTGACAGATGTAGCTTCAACGAGATGTTCGTTATCAATTGTCAATGGAAGATATTACTTATTCATCACTGAAATATGCATGAAATCTATTTTGGATCTTTTCTTTCACATCTCACCCTTTGAACTTGTTCCTTGTGATATCGAATAAACTTTCTAGTTTTAGAAGAAAGGAGTGAATACAACTACTCATGTATTAAAAAAATTAATATTTCGAGTCAAAAATTCAAAATATCCATCTTCTCATCGTCTATGAGATGCAACCAATACTATTTCACTGCACAAATGTTTGTCAGCTGCAATATACCGTCTGTCGTGACATTAGCCAGGAAACTAGTTGTTGTGCCTCAGGCGTTTGCCAGAGCTAGATCATTTCGGAATATTGATTTTTTCAATACGTTTGTATCTCTCCTTACCACAGTCATAAGAACCGACTTTGATTCTTGTTACAACCACTCACGGTATTTTTTTTCTTAGCTGCGTGCACGAATACATGGACATGTACGCAGAGGTGCTACAACCGGATCCCGCTGAATTGGTGAACACTCCTTTCGGCGGTAGATACTGCGGAGCCATACCACCCAGAAGAAGAGTGTCGCTATACAGGGCGTTGGCGCTCTCCTACCACACCGACAAGAACTCATCAACGAACGATATCTTTGTGGGCAAATACGAGTTCATCAATGACAGTAAGTATTCACGTTTTGTTTCAAGGCAACATCGATGGCCAAGTCCTAATTGGGAGAAATACCACTGTAATGAAGTTGACATTAGCGTGAATTATCCTGTACTATTGCATTAACTTTATTTCTGTTGAGTAGGAGGTGGTGTTTTGAATTACGGAAATTATACTTTTGATACTTTTTTTTTCAAATGCAAACCAACAAGCACTACAGGAAAATGCTTAAGGCGCTCTAAGCGCCGCAAGGATTTTCCTTGATTTGAATCGATGGAAACTAAATCCATTTGGAAACCTTCCTTCGATATTCTAGACCAGCAAGGTTGCAAGTGATTTTCACGTCTTCTATCAGACGAATGGCTCTTTCCTGGGTAGAATTTAGCAGCTTCAGTGTATTCCCAGGGGCGGAGCTCCATATATGTGAACAATACTCCAAAGAAAGTTTGATCTGAGCTTTATAAAGCATCAAAAGTTGCTGAGGTGTGTACAGTTTTCTGGTTCGGAACAGTGTTTCAAACTTTTGAGAAGCAGCCTTTGCAATCCCAGCGACATGATGGTGCCAAGACAAATTGGTGTCTATTTCAACCCCCAACAAACTGCGGCATAAAGTGGAATTGTCTAACCTGCCATTATTATATTATGATCTGGTTCGGAGACCTTTATCTTTTTGGAGAAAACCGATGCCTGTGGTTTTGTGACATTGAATTGAACCTGATTACTTTCACACCGATTCTTAATTACTTCTAGATCATCATTAAGATATGCAACCTCCTGCTGCATGTGAAGCTATGCCTCCGTAGTCGATGTCCTGGAATCCAAATGAAATGACAAGACAAGTCTGCTGTCGTCAACAAAGCAATATATTGGATTCTTGTTTTTTCTCCAATACGTCGGTGATATACAATTAAAAGAGGGTTCGAGACAATTTAGATTCCTGTGGAACACCACCTTTCCTCACAACAACAACAGTACAGCAGTATAATATTTGGGATGAATGCCACAAATGTCTATTCCAGGCCTTCTTCCACTGCTAATGTATTTTGCAACAGTATGAAAATTGGCTTCATTGAGAAAGTTGATGTTAAAGTATTGTTGTTACACATTTTGGACCAAGCTAACGCTAATTAGGTTCAAATAAATTGTTGAAGTTTATTAGTTCGGACTTCCATTGTCTAATTATTCTGATATGACTTGAAATCTGATAAAGAACAAATTGAAATGAATAGCTGACAATATCAATTATGTCAGGCAATAAAATGAAATTACAATGAAAATAAGCAAAAATATGAAACATTTAACAATTAAAAATGAAAAGTTTCAAAACAAGTTACTTCACAACGTTTCGATTGTTAGTCCACCGTCGTTTTCGGGTAATGACTGGACTATCCTGCTGAGAAATAACTATTCATAGGTTATCCAAAAGCTTTCACCTACCCCTTCTCCCACTTTCCGCTTCACCGGTTTAGCTGAAGTTGACCGTTTTTTCGCTTGATCACAGGTTTCCATATGTTGCTTATTTCTATGCTACCTTGGCTGAAGTGTTGTTGGACAACATATCTGCAGCTTCTTCGAACTTCCTCTAGAACCAGTGTTCCCCCCTGTGGATGATCTCAGCTTGGAATCACTCGATGTTATGTTGATGAGTCCAAACGTGCTCTGCTATTCCCAATTCAGTGCTTCCTCCTCGCTTTTGTACCTCCTGTGCTCGGCAATGAAGTCTCTCAATGGCCTTTCTGTTTCACCGATATAGGATTTCGCATTCACAGGTTATCCGGTAAATGCAGTTTTTGGAATCGCAGACCACGTTAGTTGGAATGGTTTTCGTGAGGCTGCTACGAATGGTGTTTCCAGATCTGGAGCCAGTTCTAATGTTGTACTTGGACCCCATTTTTCTTATACTTTCCGACAATCCTCTTAGGTAGAGAGGGGCAAGCACTGCTTGTGACGGCTTTTCTCCCTTTGGAGGACCTTGCTGTCTTCTAGCCAAAACTTGTTTCACCATCACTTTGAAATAACTATTTTGTTGAAGATCTTCTTCAATCCCAGCAAACACAATCATGTAAAATTGACATAAATGTTACATAACTGATAATACGTGCTATGTAACTATGTTACGGAAAACTTACATCCCTGTTATGGCGAAATGTCCGCCACAAATACAACCTGATTTTTATGTAACATTAATGGTCATTATTTCACATATCTAATATATAAAAATGAATGTTTGTTGGTTGGTTGATTGGTAAGTGATAAACTTCTACATCGATCAACCGATCATGATGAAACTTGACATGAATAAGTAATTTTTCATAGAGAAGGTTTTTAGGCTGTCAATTTTTCTGCAACTCGCCACTAGATGGCGCTGTAGAACAATTTTTCCCAAGTTCGTTGATTCTAATTCTGTCAAAATATTGGAACAGCAGCGATACAGCAACATAGTACTAGTATCTTATATAATTTCAGTGAGTAAATGTGAACAAAAATAACACTCGCTCGTAGAAAAACTAGAAATAGCATTCTTCAAAAACCAAAACGTCCTGGCCAAACTATGCCTCCACAGTTTTTTTTTGTAAAAAATACTCATCAACCTAAACACAAATCTCAACGTATCACGTTTAAAAACTCTAGCCTCTCCCACAGAACTTCACACAGACCAACATATAACTCGAAAACTCAGGGAGATTCTCATCTGTCAAAAAGTCAAGTGCGGCTGGATGTTACAACTTGAAAACACAGTAAACATAATATTGAAGTAACAACTTTAGAAGTTAAGTGAAACCTAATATACCATATTGACGTAAGTTTTCACGTATTAGCTACGACATATTCACATAAATTATTTATGTAAATATGGGGTAAAAGCATCTTAGAAATGTAATGAAGTATTTACATAAATGTATTACATAAACATGTTCCGTTGTTTTTATGTCATATTTACGTAAATGTAACAAGTGTGTTTGCTGGGATGATTCCTAGTTTCTTCTCCGTAGGAGATCTTCTTCAATGATTCCTAGTTTTTTCTCGAAACTTTCCTTCGTATTACAGGGCCGGTAACCACGATGTACTAGAGTCTTGATGATTTCTTTTCTGGTAGATTAAGGTGGTTGGATTCGTGACTGAGATACTGTCTCGTATGAGTGGGTTTTTGGTATACAGATGTTTTCCTCTCCACCGATACGTCTAAGAACTGCAATTTGTTGTGGATTTCCTTTTCCATTGTGAAGGTGATGGCAAGTTTTGCACTATTGATGTGCTTCAGAAAGGTGTCTAATTCTGTATTCCCATGGTTCAATACTATGAAGGTATCGTCAACGTATCTTAACCAGACTCGAGGTTTCTTGTGGGCTTCATCAATGGACGGAGTTTCAAACCACTCCATATATATGTTGGCTATGAATGGTAGAAGTGGCGATCCCATTGGCAGTCCCTCATCTTGTGTAAAGAGTTCGTTCTTCAGTTGGAAATAGCAGTTTCGTAAACAGCATCCTAGGAATTCCATGATTACTTCTATAGGTAATTTCTAGCTTCCTCTATATGATCTGAAGTGCTTTTTCGACAGGAACTTTGGTGTAACGGCTTTCCACTAAACTGGTAAAACGGAGAGAGTGTAGATGGAATAAGTGAAAGCATTCGAATGACCTATAAATAGTCATTTCTCGGAGGAATAGTCCACTCTTCACCTGAAGACGATTGTGGATACTAACAATCGAAACGTTGTGAAGTAACTTGGTTTAAAATCTTTTCAATTTATATTATTTCATGTTTAATTTTTCAACTTCTATAATTTTGCTCATTTTATTGTATTTATTGCTCAATATAATTGTAATTTTTAGCAATTTATTTTAATTTTTGATTTTGTTTGTTTTTTCAGAGATTCCAAATCATGTTAGACAATGGAAATACGAACCTGAACTAATGAAATTCAACATGAAACATTGTGAAACTTTCAAACAACAAAATGTCAACATAATCTTCCGTATTCCTTCACTTTTGGGACACATTTTTCATAAATTTTCAATTCCGATACATTGATTACTTGTATAATAGCTTCATCCGCAGACATGGAAAACTACAAACACACTAACGGGAATTTCCATTAGTTTGGAGTCGTGAGTTCAAATCGGGTAACAAAGAAAATCCCTTCATCATCGAGTAGGTAATCCTTGATATATTCAAGTTGGGTGATAAATAGTTTTCGGAACGTAAAAATAGACACAAATGGAATAGCCCGCAGAATTTGTTAGCGGTCAACGAGGGGTGCAGAACAAAAGAACAATAGGTTAAACTTTGAGTCAATAGCGAACCGAAAAAGTGGCAGGATTGGGCGTAGACTTCACCTAAAAAGACTCTCGGCAAATGGGAAAATGGAACAATGAACAATGAACGCTTATCGATTTCGTTTTCCACGAAATTGAAGTGCCCCGGGATGGTATCTGATTTTAACGAAACTCAAATTTCTATACAGGAAGTTGAACGTTCAATTGGGATGCAGGAAGTGGCGTGAGTCCTGGAAACGTATCAGAATGTCGGATGTCAAAAAGACGTAGAAATGGGAAAATCCCGTGAGAAGAACTAATTTCACTACTTACAATTTTGTATTCGCTCCATCTAGGTTGTAGTCATACAGGGCTTTTCATGATGAGTTTTAATTAGCCGTTTCAGACAAACTATTCAACGGATCAACCTGAAAATTCCACAGTATGCATAAGTCAATATGACCTACACGCCTAAAATATTTCAGACGAAGCGGTGTTGTCGCTTCTACTATAAAGTAGCGGCTTCTTTGATTTTTCAAATAGAACACCCCGTATATAATATCATATTATGATTCATTATCACTTTGTCAACAAATTCATATACTATTTTCTTATACCTATCTATTACCGTTTAGAAGATATACATTAATTTCGATATTTTTTTTACCAAACATAAACTTTTATAAACGCTGATAATCTTGAACTCCCTTGCACTAAAACGATCAAATTTGAAATGGAGTGGAGGAGTGATACTATGAGGATCTTCACTCCGAGTCATATTTTCATTTGCCTCATACAGGGTCTTCAAAAAATGCAGATACTTTGATCTCATGAAGAAATGAGTGGAACTCAATTTTTTCAAGTGAAACACCCTGTATATTTCAACATGTTTGAGCTCTACATCCAATTTTAGATTAACTTTGTTCAGATAATACTATTTCTATTTTGAACCGTTTTCGAGATAAACTGTTTCAAACGGAAATTGACATGGTTTCCTTGTTCATCACTCATTTTTGTAAAACAGATTTCGTTTGATGTTTCTCAATTAGTCACAGATAATACAATGAAAAGATAAATATTTAAATACTCCTCAACCATCGAATGAAACTTATCTTCAAACAATAGTTTTATTAATGCTGAAACACGAACTGAAAATAATAAACCCATAAATTAATGAGTTAATTCAATCGTCAGTGTATTTCAGAATATGTTCAAATACATTTCAACCTCTACTTAAACAATCATGTAATCTCTTCAGAAGATTGTCATGTGTAGCGCTTCTGATCAAGTCTGGAGTCAAACTATTGAAAGCAGTTGTAACTCTCGACTTCATATCTTCCATTGTTGTTATTGGAGTAGAGTGAACCATATTTTTAATGAAACCTCACACGAAATAATCTAATGGATTGCCATCTGGTGTTCTAGGAGGCCAACGAAAAGGTCCATTATTACCAATCCATCTGTCTTCGAAGATTTCGGTTACAGCTTCGCTGACTGAATGAGAATTATGGGGTGAAGCACCATCCATTTGGTACCATACACGTTCTCTTCCTGGTCTATTATTTAAAATCATTTGAATTCCATTCCTCAGTAAATCTTCATATTTTGATGCATTCAAATTATCATCATAACATTCGATGTAAAAAATTGACTCATTCTTTATGGCACAAAATACATTGAATTGCCATCTTTCTTGAAAACCCCTTTGGCGGACAACATGAGGATTTTCTGGCGCCCAATAACGACTGTTGTGTCTATTGAAAACTCCATTTTTTGTGAACTTGGCCTCATCTGTCCATATGATATTATCAAGGAAATTTTCATCCTCTTGAGTCTTGACAAGTAACCATTCAAAGAATTCCACTCTACGAGGTAAATCAGTCTCTTTCAAATGTTGGACACAGTAGGACTTATAGGGATGCCATTTATGCTTATTGAGAATTCGACATATTGTCACGTAGGGTATACCTATCTCTCTTTCAGCCTCGTGCAGAGAATAACTAAGAATAAATTAACCCTTCATTGCATAATTTTTTATACTCGTCTTGTTCATCGCTCATAAGGATTGTTTTTGCATGAGAATGAATGGGAGAATTAAAAAAAAAATTCATTTCATTTCAATACATTTTTTTGTGTGTTGTGGAAATGCAACACCATGTGTACTATCAATATTCAGGTGATATGAAACTGAAGAAAACAATTATTTTTTTTGTTGTAACAAAGTCCAACACCACACTTGGAACAAGTTGTTTGTGAAATTCATGTACAGTTTGGAACTTTACATCTTACTCTCTCCTCTGTCCAAATGGGCCAATGTCCAATTGAATCTTGTCTCACGTCTGTGGGGGGTACATGTTGGGCGGGACCCCTCATTTTTTTCTTTTGAATGTCTGTTTCAATGAATAAGGACGGTCTACCTCTTTTTTCTCTTTCCCGCTATGCATCAATTCTACACATACATTCTGCCATTTCTGTTTTGAACTCTGACAAAGTTGGCCATTTGTCAGTACTTGAATGCTGAACCAAAGCCTGCTTATGAAGTACTCAAGAATTGACCACTGCTAAATCTAACAGATGATGGAAAAGTCTGAAATACCACTTTTTACGACGTAGTAATATTTTGTGCCGTGCCAAATGACTGTCCAACAAGTCAACACCACCCATGTGCCGGTTGTATTCCTTCACAATGTATGGGCAATCCAGTTCAATTGTTTCCGACATTGTTTTTTTCACTGCATCAAATCCCAAGTTCTCAGACCAATAGGATCGGGTGTTTGTATTATGAAACAATGACATGAAGAAGCGAATTCCAATATATTGTCTCACCTCTGTACTGGTTATATTGACAGGTCTACTGGGATCCTTCTGTATTGCATATAGATTTGACTGTTCTACAATATTACTGACTATATCATCGGTGAATAAAAAAGTGGAAAGTCATCTTCGAGTCAGTCGGGATGGAGTCCAGCTCCCCTACCCTTTCGGCTGATTATTGGTCTCGAGAAGGACCAATGGGTTCATGACTGATGGTATGACGGCATGAAGTCCTTAGACATCAGTGCCGCCCTTCACGGGATACCCCTAGCTGGCTGGGGTGGGATGGATGAGAAAGTTGTTCATCCGTTAACGGGGGACACGAGGGCCTCATTCAACAGAGTGTCGGGGCCTTCTATATCGGGAGGGGTCGTCTACAGCATGATCTGTGGCTTCCCTAACTAACGGATTTTCATGAGTTTCCGTACTTTCAAAAACTCTCTGATTCCTCGACTGAATGGACTGCCGAATGGAAGGCAGCTGCAAATCTCTGCGGATGGCTTCGTTCCGCAGGAACCAAGGAGCATTCACAATCATCCTAATTAACTTATTTTGTAACCTTTCCAAAATGGAAATGTTGGACGGAGCCGCTTGTCCCCAGACGCCTGAAGCATACATGATGACAGGCTTGAACATCGTGTTAGTTTAGATTTTCAATTGATCAGAGGGTACAGACTAGCTGTCCGACCCTCGATCTTAGACTTAACGCACATGATGTGCGGGTTCCAAGTGAGCCTACGGTCTAGGCCGAGGTACTTTACCCGCGCTTGCCATTCAATCTCCCTTCCAGAGATTCTCACTTTTCTGGCCGGAGAAGATAGTAATCTTCCCATGGTTATCGCCTGAGTCTATAAAAAAGTGAAGACTTATTAAGGAGTATTCAATTCCGTGATACTAGCTGGAAGACTCGAATTCCCAAGAAATTTCATCTGTGTTCCATTCAGTATGAGCTTTTTTTTGTTTCAATTGATATTTTCTTTTTCCTTCTGCTGTCCTTTTCGATTTGTTTTCTTCCCATTCGATGAGCTTTCTGATGTGGAAGGAACTGATCCTGTCGTTTCCACAACATTAATTTCTTGTTGGGTTTCATCAAGGGTTCCTTCTTGATCGGCTGTATCATCCAAGTCCAATTCGTTTTCACCTTCTTGATCTTCAAAATTTGAAATAAAATCCTCCAAATCCTGGTCGCTCGGCAGAAAATTCGGATCTGCGATAATATCATCAGAAAAATCATAGCCGTCTTCACTTTCACTCAGATTCTGTAGTATTTCTTCCAAATCCTTATCTGAGAGGTATTTCTTAGCAGTTATGCTGAAAACACATTTCATATGAACTTACCGCATGTTGTTGCACATATGCAACAAATTATATTTATAACATAACGAAAAAAATTATGTAAAAAACAGCCTGCGATTTATGGATGTAATGAAATGTGTCTTACCTGATGGTTTGCTGATTTGTTCGTATTCTTGAACACTAGGAGAGAAATCAAATATCACCATAAACAGGTAGTGAAATTTTAACCTCACACTCTCAACGGAAACACATTTCAAACTAAAACCAGGGCCGTTCAGGGGCTTTTTGAGGTACAAAATTCCGTACCAGACATTGTTGCAGATATGTTACAATGTGCACGAATACTTCTGTTTATTGGAATAGAAACTTACAACTGATTGAACGGTATGTTGCATTTCTGCAACAGAATGCAATGAAGGGTTAAAAGTAGGTATTTCTCCACGAACGAAAAAACATATTTCACCCGAAAAATCCTTTCAAAAAAATTAAAGATAATAGAATCTAGAATACAGTCATAAACGAAAGTTTAATAATTAGATAACAGAAAGAAAAAATTTACAGGTTGTACACTGAAGGCAAAAAAAAATTAGTCGATGTCTGAATTAAAGCAATTTTGACAACTTATAACTGCATGTTCCAGGCATACTAATGATTTACAGTTCACACAAGAATATTTAATCTTTCGATCTCGGTTCCTTGGACAAACCGAACACCTTCTAATAAGTTTTGAAACCTTGGCAGGTGGCACTACAGAAGTATTTGGCCTAAGATATTCAAGATTTTGGCGAATACTTCTTGGAATTCTTGGATTGTTCTTTCTTTCAGGAATATGGTCCTGGATAAGTTCCATGCCTAGCATTTTGAAACAATCTTCTGGCAATTTTGAAATCTTGATTGTTTTCTCTGTATGTCACCAAGGCATTTATGGCTGTAATATTCAGGAGGGAAAAGAAGATCACAAAAGGCCATCTTCGTGAATATCTAGACACGTTATATGATAAGATAGTTCATCCACCACATCTACACCGCTTTTAGTAAAGTTGTAGAAGCTTATTATTTCGGGTAAATTCTTCTCTCCAGTGGCTTCATCGATAGATCCATCATTTTTGCATAGTGGACATGAGCAGAACGTTTTCATTTTTTTTTCGGGACTTACGATAAAAGGGTGATATCCTTTTGAAAGTCAAACAAAGATGTCTTTGGTTCCCTGTTCCGAACTGTCAAGAATTCTGCTGGAATGCATCGTTTGTTCTTTCTCAGCGCATCTACTGAGGTAAGGTTATGCCGAGTCAGTAGTTTCATCATTAATTCAAAACTAGAGTACCAATTGTCAAAAGTCACATTTCGGTTCGAACCAGAAATAGGTTGTACAAGCCTCTCTACAATATCTATTGGGGAGTTGCTAAGATTGTAGGGCCCTTCTGGTTGTTTTCCTGGATATACCTGCGAATTTAGCAGTGTTTGGCCATGTTTGAACATAGAAACCTGAATTTGTGATGCACTGTTTGGAACCTTTGGTGTAGTAATGAATATTACTGGATATTTTTCCATACACCAAACCGTTATTTGAACACCTCTTCAAGAGAAAGATCAAACGGTTTGCTCTTCCTCTTGAAGTTGATCACTTGGTGATCGAAACACGTGTCGAGGTGTTGAAACAACGGTTTGGTGTTAGGAAATAACTCCAGTAATATTCATAGGAACCTGAATTTTTGCATCGATATGTGACAATGGATGAAACATGGATTTATCACTCCACCCCGGCTTCAAAACGATCGTCATCTGAGTGGAGAGCAACTGGTGAACCTGGTCCAAAGCGCCCGAAAACACAACAATCGGCTGGAAAGGTTATGCCCTCGGAATTTGCGATGTACGTGGTGTAATATACATCGACAAGATTGATTATAAATCCTTCTTCTTCTTGAGACTCTAACAGTTCATGAAAATCTTTTTTCACAGATTTCACCTCCTATCCGACTGTGTTTTCATGTTTATATTATCTTTCTTTATGCGTACACCCTTCCGAACCATTAAAAATAAATTAACAGGTCAAGGAAGACTATTAATTTCACATTTCCCAGAAAAACGATTAATCACAGCCCACAATGCAAATCTGCCGGCCGCTAAATTCACTGCTATTATGTTGTGAAAATCAATAATTGTATTCTTTCAACGAAAAACATTTAATACACTGTGTTCAAAGGGCTGAATATGAAATCAAAACTGTGTTAAAATAATTCATCAATGACAAACAACATAATTGTTTCATCTGTTGAAGCTAATTGTTTCATTGTTCTGGATGTTATTTATGATTTATCCACTGGAATTTCCTCTGGAACAGTTTTGACATAGAAAACTGGAAAATTAAAGAAACTGATGTAGAATACATAGATGGATTTCTACAAGTCAAAATTATCGGCCAAACGACTTGAAAGTTCGGAGTTATGAAAAATATTCACTCAAAAATTAGTTTTCAACAGATTTTTCTCCAAATAAATAGGAGCTTTTGTATATTATTATATATTTTTTCGTTTTTCATCACTCTGAGAGTCATGACAGCAGCAAATACTTCAAGTTTCAATGAGGTAACTATCATAGGAAATTTTTTTTAGGAGGTTCAAGTTAATCTGTGCTGCTACTAAATAATAAGTATAACGTGTTAACCGAATTGATATGAAAAATTGGTGAATGCATGTATTTATAATGGGATTTTGTCTTTTTCTTGATTAAAATTGTGTTATACAAGGAGCCGATTGTCACTGGTGAATGAAATCTTTAAAATATTTTGTTTTACAAACATTGAGAACATTTTTTATCGACCTTTTTTGGGTAATTGTTACCTTCCACAATCTGAAAAAATATAAAAATTATAATGGAGAACTTTATACAAGTGTAGAAGGGCAAACTTTTTAGTTTACCCCGATAAGTTACTGCGTAAAAATCAAAGTATTTTTCACAAAGAAAAATCTTCTATTTATCAGTAACTTGTCTTATTTAACAATTGTGCCTATCAAAAAAATTATTAAAAAATAATACTTATCTTTTACGTTTCGGAGGCCAAAATCTGCCTCCATCTTCAGAAATGGATAAAAATTCGAATATATACGCAGTTATTCCTTTTTTGAGAGCTCATTTCTTTACTTCTTCGACAGATGTCAAAGAAGTTTTGAAATATGAAATTATGTCAATGTTGTTGATTGACAACTGAAATATTCGATGTAATACAAGGTACTCTCCGATATATTTTTATATTTTTTCAGATTGTGGAAGGTAACAATTACTCAAAAAAAGGTCGATAAAAAACTGATTTTTGCCTCCACAAAAAATGACTTTCGTTGAATATTGAGAACATTGTTTAAACATGGAAAACATGAATATAATGAAAAAACGGGTTTTCAATGATATTTCGGTGTTGAAAAGTATGGTAAGTAAATGAATCCTCAACATTAAAGTTGATTTTCAAGATCATTTCCGATGATTTTTCCATCATTTAAATGACCCCTTCGAGGTGATTTGTTATATTGATCCTTCCAAGGCAATCTATATCGTGAATTAGATCCTAGTTTTTTGTGATATTCCGTTTTGAATAATCTGAGGAGTATTCAGGCTAACTGAATGAGTTGAATTTCTTTATCGAAATATATGACAGATAAATAAATCTTCAACATTGGAATTATTTTTTCATTTGAAATTACTTCTTCAAGGTCATTTGTGATATTGCTTTTTTCAAGGTTTAATTGAATTCATTTATTTTCAGCTGAATTCGAGGTTGGTTCACCGCTAGCAGGAGGACCGTGTAATTTTTTGGTCAAAGGATCAGTGAAACACACCGGAGCCATCCTCACGCCTACTTATCCTGGGGCCTACCCGAAGGCACTACATTGTACTTATCAGTTCCTTGGTGCTCCCGGAGAACGAATTAGGTTGGAATTTCGAGACTTTGATTTGTTTTTTGGGGGACCTCAGTAAGTATACCCGTATTCATGGTAGAATAATACTGTTTTGCAAAATGAAAGTGGGAGAGTTTATTTTCCCAAAATTAATTCGAATTTCACAAATGAAAATGAGATTTCAGTTCTTCCATTTATTCTGTTACAATTTTTGTAAATTATGATACAACATATGATACATACCAAGGTATGGAACCTTGGTATTTTGATTTTGTCCCCCATCTAGAATAGCAGCGGGTTATGTTGAGCTTCTAGCAGAAATTTCAAAGATATTTTCATTTTGAATAAGAGTTACCCAGAATTATCGAATACATATAATACAGCAAAAATACAGTACACCTGCTCCTATTTGAATACAGGATATTTCATAACTACGGTACGAAACTTCAGAGGGTGATTCGTTAGGTAGTTTCAAGAAAAAAGTGTCCATGAACATATGTCTGGAGTGCCTTCGTTTCTGATATACAGGACATTGGAGTTTTAAAAAACGGTATCTATAAAATATCATTAATATCCTCACATCGATCTGGTTGAAACTTGCTACAGTAATTTGAAGTATTGAGGCGCTTATTTAGCACGAACTAGCTTGGAATAATTAGGTCCAGTGGCGTCTCAATGAGTACCACAGCCAACTATATTGAGAAAAAAAAAAGAACGCCACTGACTTTCCTTGTAGTTTTTAATTTTTTCAGAAAAAGTAACTGAATATAATGACTGATTCTTTTGCTGGTATCTTTTTGGCAACACTGTTTTTGACAGATCACGCGTGAATCGTGTTTTGTGTCATTGTCAAACTTGCTCAGTTTGGTCTATAATTCGATTTACGAATGAACAACGCTTGCAATTTATTGAATTTTATTATCAAAATTCATGCTCGTCGAAGAAAGTGCATCGTGCACTTTTCCAATTTATGGGCAGTTTCGTCGGCCTACTGAGGGAGCTATTCGGAAGCTTGTGACTAAATTTCGAACCCAGTTTACATTATTGGACATCAACACGCATAAGTAGAGCGAGGACCGAGGAAAATATTGCGGCTGTATCCGCCAGTGTTCGTGATGAACGTGAAATGTCGATTCGCCACCGTTCACAGCAATTGGGCCTCTGTTACTCCACTACGTGGAACATTTTGCGGTAGGATTTGAGTGTGAAACCTTATAAGATACAGCTGTTGCAAGAATTGAAGCCACACGACCTCCCACAACGTCTAACATTTGATGAATGGGCGCTGGCAAAGTTGGAGGAAGATCCACATTTTTATCGAAAACCCGTGTTCAGCGACGATGCTAATTTCTGGTTGAATGGATACGTTAACAAGCAAAATAGCCGCATCTGTAGTAAAGACCAGCCACAAGCATTGCAAGAGCTACCGATGCATCCTGAAAATGTCACTGTTTGGTGTGGATTATGGGTCGCTATCATCATCGGGCCGTACTTCTTCAAAGACGACAGTGGCCGGAACATTACTGTGAATGGCGAGCGCTACCGTGTAATGATTGATGACTTTTTGTTACCCAAAATAGAAGAATTGCACATGCCTGACATGTGGTTTCAACAAGACGGTGCCACATGCCACACGGCACGCGAAACAATGGCCCAATTAAGAGCCATCTTCGGTGAGTTTACCTCACATTTGAGGCCCGTCCGTTGGCCGCCTAAATCATTTGATTTAACGCCTTTGGATTTTTTCTTGTGGGGTCATGTTAAGGCTCATGTCTACAGGGATAAACCAGCAACTACTGACGCTCTGGAAGCCAATATTGAAGCATTTATACGTGAAATACCGGTCAATATGTTAGAGAAAGTGTGCCAAAATTGGACCTTGCACATGGACCATTTAAAGCTGAGCCGCGTACAACATTTGCATGAAATCATCTTCAAATATTGAGTTATATTGATCGTTCTATCGATTCCAATGAAGATATCATCGATTATTTCAAATTTTTTGTGTTGTTTTGAAATTCAAATCCTATACCTCTCACAACTTTTTCGTCGTTGCTGTTTTTCTTCATCACTTCCAAAAACTATTCATGGACAACATAAAGTAAAAACTAAAAGTAAACAATGAACAACTTTTACCTTGAAGAAAATGATCAAAATGTCCACCTCTTGATAAAATACACAACTGCAATCGATTTGTCACTGATTGTCTGACACGTTCAAAAATTACCTAGAGTATTCTTCAAGACGTCACAGTTGTCAATTATTCGATTCCTCATTGACATCTAGTTCAGGAGTTTTTAGATGACCTCCAATGATATAAATCTAGAGGATCTATATCAGAACTGCGAGCTGGCCAATTTTGAGGTCGAAACCAGCGATTAGGGTAGGTGATGTCGAGATACTAACGAGAAAGAACACTAAAATGAGTTAGAGCCCCGTCGTGCATAAATCACATGTTGACTCTTACAAGTATCGTCACTTTTTCTAACAAAATGTGTAGATGATCTGCCGAAAAGTGTAGGATTTACCTGTTGATCTTGTTTGTAGACAAAATGGGCCAATTAGTTAGTCATCAATCATTCCTACCCAAAAATTCAGCGAAAATTGTTGCAAAAAATGACTTTCTCTAATAACGAGGTGACTTTCGTCGGCCCAAAAATGGTAATTGTGATAGTTGATAATAGCATCTCATGAAACTTTTGCTTCGTCTGTGAATAAATTATTTGGTGAAAAATTATTGTTGTGTTCCATCGTATGAATCAACCATCTGCAAAAATCTTGGGTGGAAATCCCGAGGAAGTGGAGCTTGGACCTGCTGTATGTGATATGGGTATAGGAGGTTTCTTTTTGAAGCTGTCCATACGGTTTTCGGGCTGACTTTCAGCTGCAGTGCACTCTTCTTGGTACTATTTGAAAGATCTTCTTCTATCGCATCAATTATAGCTTCTTCTAGTTCAGGCGTTGTTACAGTTTCTGGAGTTCCATCATCTGCATTTTTTAAAACTCCCAGTTTCACATGTAGCGTTCTAAATGTTTTAGCACATGGAATTACTCTGTTAATATATCTGTCCAGGTAAGTTCTTCGTGCTTCTTCCGCATTTCCATTTGGTAATCCATAAATGAAGTGCATGTCAGCCGTTTCAGCGTTGGTAAAATTATTCATGGTGAAACCGCTGCTAATTGTCAACTCTGGCTTTCACCGATATGACAACACTATAACTGTTAGCTGGTATGCAAGGCAGGTGTCCATGATATGCAAAGTGGCTTATTTTTTTTTCTCGAAAACTGTATGAAGAAATGAAAAGAAATGAAAACTACAACAATAAGTCAGTGGCGTACTTTTTTCCCAAATATTGTTGGTTGTGGTACCCACTGAGACTCCATTGGACCTAATGAATTCAATCTAGTTAGGCCTCAAATTAGGCTCAAGCTAGGCTTCAAATAACTGTAGCAAATTTCAACCAAATCGGTGTGAGGATTTTCTTTAAATTCAACGCCCTGTATCTCAGAAATGAAGCAGCTCCGGACATATGTTAATGAGATTTTTTTCCTTAAACGACCTAACGAATCACTCTCTGAAGTTTCGTACCGTACTTAGGAAACATCCTGAACTCTGGCAGAATATTCATCGTATTTTGAATGTAGTTGTTGATATTTACGTTTTTTGACTTTTGCGATGTTGATCAAAATAATTTTTGTCTGTCTCAACCTATATCACTTTGGGATCAATGAGGATTTATCGAATATCATCAGCATCATAATTGAAGTACTTTATTCATTTTCAGTTGTCCTTTCGACTACGTGAAGGTGTTCGATGGACCTGACAATAGTTCAGCGGTGATAGGAACATATTGCGGCCAACAACGCAACCTGGTCATTTATTCATCCGAATCTTCCCTTCTAGTCGCATTCGTCACCCTCCCACGCACTGCCAATACTCAGAACCGGGGTTTCAAGGGCATTTTTGAGTTCTCGAACTCGTTTACAAAATTAGGTAAGAATCGACAAAATTAACCAGTATCTATAATGTCTTCCAACAGGGACTTCCAAACTTTAACAGGTGACAACGGCCATGTTGTTGAAGCAACATATGTCAAATTAGTTATCATCTATTAAGTCTGTTTTGACGAATCACAATGGACGGTTATAGCATTGAACAACACGTGCAACGGCCATACTCATTCCCACATAACTTCAAATTCAATTTTATGACTCTTCAGCCAATCATAAAACTCGGTTAGTAAAAATTATCCAATACGAACCACCAATTCTTCTGTCCACGTGGACGAGCATTGAACAACACGTGCAACGGCCATACGCATTCCCACATAACTTCAAATTCAATTTTATGACTCTTTAGCCAATCATAAAACTCAGTTAGTAAAAATTATCCAATACGAACCACCAATTCTTCTGTCCACATGGACGAGTTGGTAGCGGCATTATTTCTCTGTAATGGTGTCTTTGGCCTTGGAGATGCTGATAGCTTTAACAATTCACAATACAGGTTACTTTCACTATAACATTGTTCTGATTCACCTTGTTCATTCTTGAGAACATTTCATTACTAGAAAGGTTCAATACATTTCCCCCACTATATATTTTTGAATATTTTCATTACAGATGTCGTGCGATATTTTTTTTTTCAGATAACCAGAAACGAAGCTATTCTGAATAATAATTTTCTGTTGCAGATTTCATTAAGAAAGACGGGGAACACATTCGCGGAACAGAGTGCGATCAAAAAATTCTAAGCAAAAAAGAATCCAGCGGCTTCGTTTTCAGCCCCAACTACCCCTTTCCTTATATGCCTAAACTAGTGTGCCGTTACTTCATCTACGGCATGCAGGACTCTCAACATCTGGAACGAGTCAGGTTGGAGTTTGTTATGTTTGAGATCCCGAAAGGACCGAAAGGAGAGTAAGTATCAACATCATCACCCTTCACGATTTTACGTGATAGTAATTCTGGTAACAAGTCCGGAAAATACTGTTTTCTGGACGAGTAGACAAAATTCTAGGGCGAGCCGTAGGGGTGTCTTGGAAGTCTGCGAACCAAAAAAACTGTTTTCGGACGTGTTGCTTACACTGTTTTTCCAGTAACTATGTTAAATAACAAATCAATGAGAAACATTTATTCATTACCTTTTTTTGTGTAACAAAGCTACTACAGTGTGTAATCTTCAACTGTTATGAAGAAACAATGGCAACGCGCCTAGAATGGAACCTTGAGGGACTCCTGTGTTCATGTTACATCATCAATTTTACCCTTTGCTATGTATTCTACTAATAACTGGAGAATCATTTCTCTGATGCCATAATAAGCAACATTTTAGGGCAAATTATGTGATTTTTCTTCAATTGGAAGACGTATTGTGGGTATTACAGAATGATAAAAGAACGTTGAGGAAATGGTATACAATTTTTGAAATCGTCTTTTTCATTTTTTTTGTGTGAACACAATTATATTATACTAGTACTATGTTGCTGTATCGCTGCTCTTCCAATGTTTTGGAAGAATCAGAATCAACGAACTCAGACGTGAGCAGCGTTATAGAACCATGCTTTCAAAAAATTGTTCTACAGCGTCATCTAGTGGTGAGTTACAGAAAAATTGATAGCCTAAAAACTTTATCTATGAGAAATCACTTATACATGTCAAGTTTCATCACGATCGGTTGAGCGATGTAGAAGTTTATCACTTACCAACTAACCAACTAACATCCATTTTCATATATTAGATTCCTTTAATCATTTTCTCTCACACATTCAACGAATCGTCAACAGAGAATGCAGAGAATAATGAAAATATTATCTAGTCAATATTTTCTGATGAAGTATTTGTATTACTTTCAGTTGTACGGACGGATACCTGAAAATCTACTTGAAGGGCCAAGAAACCACGGATTCGTATGACAAATTCGACTACGAGATGTGTGGTGAGGACAGCAAACCAACAGTTGTTGTCTCCGACGGACCCAGAATGGTTATTGTTTTCAGTAGCGGGGAACTGATGGGTAGGGGCTTCAAAGCCAACTATACTTTCGAGACTGGTATGTATCATCATGTTTCCCAGATTAATGTGAGATATTTTTCAAAAGATATTTTTGAGAGAGAATCATACTTATCATACCGACTGCGCCAGTTACGTATTCGACGCATAAAGATTGTTATTTGAGAAGACTCCATTGACATTTTTGGTCAATTTTGATTGTGAACATAGTTAGAGAGCAAATTCTGATTCATAATGAAAATTAGTGAATGAAGCCGATTTCAAAATTCCACGTACACATAACCGATATTCTTTGGATCCGAGAATTTGCACGTTCTCAGAATATATATTTCATAAGCGTTTTATTATAATACTTCCAATAATACCAAATTTTACAAAATACTCTTCATTATTCTGTTTTTCATGTTATTTCTCACCTCTAACAATTTTTGAATCATTTATTCTCAATCTTTTCACTTCTTGCGTTTTTCTTCTTTCTTCTTTGAAGTGATTTTTCCCATATTGGATCTATGCCTCCCAAATTTCGTGGCTTCGAGAGTGAAGTGAACTGTCAAAAAAAAATGTGTTGCCATATTTTTCAAAACCAAATATTTAATATCTGAACAAAAGTCGTATTTTCAAAACTTTCAACTCTGTTTTGTAATACTGATATTGATATCGGTCACATGATTAAAACTATTTGGATTTTTTTCAGAATACCGCATCCCTGGGACCGCAGCTCCAGATGGTTCCTGTTCGTTCACCTACAGAAGCACTAGCAAGAAGAAAGGAGAGTTTAATTCTCCTCGATATCCTTCTAATTACCCCAGTGACACGAATTGCACCTATCTCTTCCTTGCCACCAATAACGAACAAGTTACCTTGGTTTTCGATAATTTCAAAATTCGCGCCGATAGCGTTAATATTACTATTGGTTCCTATGGGTGAGTACGATGGTTGAATTTATTAAATTATCTCAATCATAGGAGCGTACAATTCAGTAGGGCTTTTCTCACTCTTATTTTTTACTATTCGTTTTATTTCTCCCAAGTTTTCAAAATCGCAGCCGCATGAGACCATCGCGTCTTCTCTTTCATTTTTTCATGACATCTTCAATATTCATGTTCACTGGAGGGATACGCACACCCGTTATTGAACATAATTTCAATTGTGATATAATAAATCGCTCACTTTCTGTTATACATTTCCTCACAACAATCAGAAATGTTTCAGTTTCTTTATTGCGTTATCCGCAACTGAGATCTCCGTTTCACAACTATACTTAATAATTCAGATGTCCTCTGACTGGTCAATTTCTTTTAAACTGATCTCTGCTCCCTTGGAGTAGTTTTCAGTATATTTCACCACTATTCTTCGTTTTAAAATGACTTTTCTGATGTGATCTTGTACCAATTTTTTACGGAACCAGATTTACTCCCATTTGATAACTGTGAATCATGGTCTACTCCAAGGATCACTATTTGATCCTCTGTTATTAACAATCTATACATCAAAACTTCACAAGGGTTCACGACATTGTCATTCAGTATTTTTCGCCGATGAAAAATAGGTCTTTCCAGATTTTCAAGTAATTGAAACACACAATGCATGCGAGGAAGTGAATGAAGATCTGAATAACCAGCGCGATTTCAAAACAAATTTGGCTATAAATCAATGATTCAAAATTGAAGGCAGTGGTATTCGGTTTGAAGAAATGATGAAAATAACATAGAAAGTAGGCGTATTGTACTTCTAAGTAATTTATTTCATGAAGTTATCCGCTCTCTATAACTCTCATACCTTTTGAAAGAATCAGAATTCGATCTGAACTACATTGAAGAACACTTCTTTTAAATTACACGATCTGCATTACCAAGCATAGGTAATACAAAACAATATAGATACTCATCTGCATACAAATCTCACATACAAAATTGTATGTGAGACAATTTGAAATCACAAAATTACGTCGGTGGAGAAAAAACTGAAAAAGGCCACTGGGCTGCTAATGACCGGAAGACTTCCCGAAGTTCTTGACACAGCTCAAGCACAGCTCAAGGTCATATGACTTTGAAAACGGGAGTTGACTTTGAGATTCGACTTATTCTCACCGAGTGACCTTGAGGTTTGACCCCACACGTCTTTGACGTTTAATATTGAATGACGTCACATGACCTTCAGTTCACGTCATGTGACTTCGAACATGAAGTTCGCCTTTGAAATTGGACTCTGCCCTCCACATCGAGTCGGAGTGGAAGAAATACTTTTTATAACAAATATGTTGCTGATATTTTGTTAGGTCAGTCTAATATGATATAGAATGATTTGAAATCCCTGGAAGAATCAATAGAAACAATTCAGGGATTTCGAATCATCATATAGACATATTAGAAAATGGAAGTCCGAACTAATGAAATGCACCATGAAACATTGTCAACCACCTTCAAACAAATATGTGATGCTAATGTTTCGGTTCAACGGAGCGTTCAGTCTGCAATAAAAGCCTGGGGATCATATGTGACGTCTGCCATCTTTCAAAATCAAGGTCGAGTAGTGGGAGGGTTCAGAACCGTCATTACCACCCTACTAAGAATCCTTTCAATTCACACAGATATCGACTCGCATACTAGCTACTGATGTTATACCAATCACTATCGAATATTTTGTCAGTTTTGAATTTTTCCTAATTTTTGTTGTTTTCTCTTTCTTTGACTAGATGAAAGAGTGTTATTTTGTAATTCCTCAACGAAGAGAGGTGAACTTATATTCTTTAATTGCATTTTTGCAGAACTACAATTTGCCAAGAGGACTGGATCGAAATCTTCAACGTGTATCGCGACGGCACCGAAACGAAAATCGGCAGGTACTGCCACATGTCCGCGCCCGGCCCCATCGAGTCCAACAGGGGGGCCACGGGGCTGAAACTTGTCCTTCATTCGGACTCCGACGGGGTCTACAGCGGCTTCAAGGCGCGCTACAGCTTCGAACTGGCCAAGTCCATATTCGGGGATTGCGGCGGGAACGTCAGCAGTCTGGACTACGGAGTGATAACGAGTCCCAATTTCCCGAAGGATTACGGGGCCCCGTCGAAGAATCAAGCGTCCAAGAGCTGCAACTGGTACGTAACCGTGAGGCCGAAGTACAAGATTCTGTTGGTGTTCGAGAAGTTCGCGGTCGAAGGGGACCCTTCAGGTGAGTTGCAGTTTCAGCAGTTTTAGCGCTTGTAGGTGACTTTTTACAAGTTATAACTGCCAGGGAAATAAGTCAGAGAATTATGTAATTGATTATATCAAAATAGTGCTACAAATGTGCCACATGTAACGTAATATTTCATGGAAACATTTAAGATGGGAGAACATAATACCACCGTTAAATTTCGTGACGACTGATTGTAACCTGAAATTGTAGAGGAGACTTAATGTGATTTCTATATGCACATGTCCCTATCCTTAAAATTCTTTCTCTCCGCGGTCTACCTAGTCTGTGCAAAGTCACCTTGATCGACCCCTGGATGTGGAAAGTAATATCCTAAAACCTGTTCCTTTGTTTACCATAATTAAGAAAAAAAAACGTTTACTTGCTGGCGATTATGGACTATACGTCACATGGCAAAAAAATCTACAAAGAAATAGTTCCGAGAACTAAGATACGATTGGACTTGCATGAGGACTTGCTGGCCAAACTTCGATGTTATGGCTTATCGGATCATCTAGCTTCCTAAAAGAACACTCCATTTGATTTTCTCCAAGAAGATAAATGTTTTCGAACCGGATATAATAATGTCAAGTCAGACAATTCCGCTTACTGCTTCGATAAGTTTGTTGAGGATTGAAATGGACACCAATTATGTCTTGGCACAATCATGTCGCTAGAATTGCAAAGGTTGCTCCTCAAAAGTTCTCAACACTGTTCCGAACCAGAAAACTGTACAAACCCCAACCACTTATGATGTCAGGACAGACAATTCTGCTGTCTGCTTCGATAAGTTTGTTGGGGATTGAAATGGACACCATTTATGTCTTGGCACAATCATGTCGCTAAAATTGCAAAGGTTGCTCCTCAAAAGTTCTCAACACTGTTCCGAAACAGAAAACTGTACAAACCCCAACCACTTATGATGTCAGGACAGACAATTCTGCTGTCTGCTTCGATAAGTTTGTATTGGATTGAAATGGACACCAATTATGTCTTGGCCCAATCATGTCGCTGCAAAGGTTGCTCCTCAAAAGTTCGCAACACTGTTCCGAATCAGAAAACTGTACAAACCTCAACAACTTTTGATGTCAGGATAGACAATTCTGCTTTCTGCTTGGCAAGCAAAAAGATGTAGGTACATGAAATACAAATGAAGCAGAACAAATTAATGCGGATTTTGTTGTGTAGTGGACGTACACCAATTGAAACCATGTTAGAAACACTAAATGTGACTGAACGTCGCTCAAGTTCTCACTTGGCTGGATTTTTGTCTAGTTTTTGGGTACTCGTTTCTAATTATTACTCATTCTTTTTGAATTATCAAGTGAAAATAATGAAATTTTCCGTAGTTATGAAGTAGCCTTATTAATTGTGTTCAAAACTTGATATCAGGTAGAGGTTGTCCGGCTGCTGTTCTGAGGTTATGGAACGATTTAACGTCGACGCCAGTGGAACTTTGTGGAGAAAAGGCACTTGGTGACAAATCATGGCAATATATCTCAACATCGAACGCCATGAGGTTCAGGTGAGTCAATATTTCATTAAAGAGATTGATAAAATATCGTTTTTCAACTTGAATCAATTGTTATAAATAGTTAAAAAATTGCTTTACAAGTAATTATAGTATTCTGTTCGTAACCTTTGGTGTAGTTATGAATATTAGTGGAGGTTTTTCCCAACAGTAAATCGTTATTTTAACACTTCGACACGTATTTCGATCACCAAGTGATTATCTTCAAGAAGAAGATTAAACTGAATCTTGAAGATGACTACTTGGTATTCGAAACACGCATCAAGGTATGAAAATAATGGTTTGGTGTTGGGACAAAACTCCAGTGATATTAATTAAACTTTTATTTCTATTATTTCTAAACAAACAGCAAATACTCGCACACTACCTATAACGATCGCTTGTTTTTAGCAAACAACCAGAAACGCATATGCTATCATCAGTTTAACCAACATTATGTGTAGTCACATAAGTACACATGAGGTTTCATACCAGCTTTGTTCAGGAATAGGTTTCTATCTATATCGACTGATAAACTCACGTCAAATCTTCAAAGGTTTGCTGTATTCAGACGGAGAATATTTTCTATTGGTATCATACATCTTTTTTCAGTTTGTGCCGTATATTCATTCCACCAGGAAATATTGTATCTCATAACATAACACAAAATAACATGCCATGTCATGACATGACACGACATGACACGAATTGTCACGTTATTCCATTATACGACATGACATGACATGACATCACATGTCATGACATAACACGACACGTCATGACATAACATACATGACATGGCATGAGACAACATGATACGGCGACGATATGATATGACACGACATGACACAACACAACTCGGTATGACACGACATGACATGACAAGACAATATGGCCCGACATAACAAGACACGATAAGACATGACACGACAACACGTGACACGATATGGTAACACGGTATGACACGTCATGTCATGGTATGAACGACGTCACGACGTGATATGAAAAGACAAGACATGACAAGATATGAGACGAGATGATCAGCATGACAGAGACATGTCACGGCAAGGCATGGCATGACACCACATGACACGACTTGACTCGACACGACTTAACATGACCTGTCAAGATATGACACGACATGTCACGATACGATATAGCACGATATGATACGGCATAGCATGTCACATGAAGAAACGATAAGACAAGATGTGACAAGACGTGGCGCGACATGTCACGATACATGTCACGACATGACACGATACAACAAGACATGATAGGGCATGGCACGACATGACATGTCACGATATGAAACGACGTGACAAGGCATGACACGACAATACAACATGAGACACCGATACGATATGATACAAGACAAGACAAGATACGACATGACACGACATAACATATAGCACATTCCGTGCATGATGTGTTTTTTTGAGTTACCTATATTGATGTATTTCCAGTTTTATAACGGCCGATAAAGCAGTGGGCGCGCAGGGATTCAAAGCCACTTGGACCGAAGTTATCGAAGGGCCTAGCTGCGATGAGTTCCAGTGCTTGAAGTCGGGTTTTTGCATCCCCGATAAGCTGCGGTGCAACAAGATAAATAACTGCGGATCCGACGACGAGTCGGACGAGGCGGACTGTGAGTGACGCAATGGTTGATAATGCTTTAAAACTGATAATTCTCCTGATTGACAATGTAGAGATTTTTCAATTCATTTTCAACACTGGTACACGACTTATTTCTATAAATTCAAGAAGAAACTAATTGGGAAGTAATTTTCATAATTCCCATCACTAGTTATTGTGTCAGTTTCCATCTAATTCATTTTTATACCTGCCTGGATATTTCTTCAGATTATTGAAGTCATCTTTTTCTGGATTCACTGCTATTTTCATTATTTCGTTGCCGATTGAATATTGAATAATGAAAATATTCCTTCATTCTGAACACACTCATCAAGTAGTCTCATCAATTCAATTATATTATTAACTATTGTCAATTTTCAAATCGATAGAAACAGTTTGAGAGAAATATCACAACTCTTTTCAACATTTATACTACAATACCAGATATTAGTCTCCAACAGCATCTTTTTGTATGAATGGTGAAACATCTACTTCAAATAGAGTATATCCCATCGTGCTTTCCAAAAAATAATGAATTTGCAAATGTTTTGTAGGCTGTTAAATCTGTTCTACAAAAAGTAAGATTTTCCTTCTTGTTGAAAGAAAGCTCCCTATAACTGTAGACTGGCTCAGGAATGGAGCAATCGATAAACACTGAGAGCGTCATTTTTTTATATTTGCTGATCCCAAGGTCTGTCATCGTATTTGGTATTTACTTCAGAAAATTATTAAGCAACTGATTTCAAAACTTTCGATTCGAAAACTAGAATTTTACTATGTTATTATAACAAACAAAAGTAGCTGAAAATCTGTACTTTGTCATCAAATATCCGAAATGTGATGAATATTTGTTTATTGATTGATTATTCAGTTCATTGGCATATTCAAAGTTGGTTTGGTTGAGTTCTTCGGATTGTTAAACAATATCAAGACTCATTTCATTCAAGAAAATTATCTTGCCCCCAAGATATTGAATATGCTCAATCACAAAACTATTTTGGAAACTTCAGGAATCGTACAACTAACCATGATCACAATTTGAAGCCATTTTCTCGTAACTCTTTCAAATCCGTTGGTTTTACGACATCCTCCGCATGTTTCCACTATACACTAAAAGCTACAAATTTTTCACCTACCTGTTCATCAATATACTTGGCATCTTATTGTGTTTCATGGAAAATTCAAAGTATTGAATCAATTGTTTTACTAATGTAATCGATCTGGGTGTTCGTTCTTTGGAACCAATAATGTATATATTTGAGTTTTCTGTGGAACCTATTAATGTGATATTTAAGGAAAATGATTGTTAGCTGGCCAATGTTTCGACAGTAATTGCAATTTCATTTTCTATTTTCGACTTCAATCCATCATTTCTCGATTTCATGACCATAAACCTAATTCAGTCCACAGCATGGCAGATACAAAGTATGTTTGTTTGAAGGTGGTTGACAATGTTTCGTGGTATATTTCATCAGATCACAGTTCCATTGTCTACTATAATATAAATTGATTTGAAATTTCAAGTTATGTCACGGCGTATCGATTGTTATCACCCACAATTGTCTTCGGGTGATAACTTGACTTATTCCTCCGAGATCCGACTATCTATAGGCCTCTTCTCTCTCTCCGCTTCATTGTTTTTAACGGGAAGTGACCGTTTGGCGGGAGTCGGTCGTTTTTCGTTTGATCACAGGTTTCCATATGTTACGTATCTCTACGCTAGCTTGACTAAATGCGTTGTTGGACAACATATACGCGGCTTCTTTGAATTTTCTCTTAAACCAGTGTTCCTCTTTGTAGATGCTTTCAGCTTGAGCCCACTTGATATCATGTTGATGAGCCCAAACATGCTCTGCCATTCCGGATTTACTGGTTTCTCCTCGCTGCGTGTGTTTTTTGTGCTCAGCAATGCGAACATTCAATGGCCTCTTAGTTTCACCGATTTATGATTCTCCGCAGTCGGAGGGTATCCGGTAAATGCAATTCTTGGAATCGCAGTCCGCGTTTGGTTGCCTAGTTTTTCGTGAGGCTGCTACGGATACTGTTTCCAGATCTGAAGCAAGTCTTGATGTTATACTTGGACCCAATCCTTCGTAGGCTCTCTTCCTTGTGGAGCTCTTGCTGTCTCCTAGCTGAAGCCTGTTCTACCATCACTCCGGTGATACAAAGGAAGGTCTCGAAAAAGAACTAGGCATCATCAAAATCTACCTTCAACGAAATGGTTACTCCAGAGTGATGGTAGAACAGGCTTTAGCTAGAAGACAGCAAGAGCTTCACAAGGAAGAGAAGCCTCCACAACTAGTACTTGTACTTCCGTACATCAGAGGATTATTGGAAAGGATACGAAGGATTGGGTCCAAGTATAACATCAGGACCTCCTTCAGATCTAGGAACACTATCCGTAGCAGCCTCATGAAAACCAGGCCACCAAACGCGGACTGCGATTCCAAGAATTGCATTTACTGGATACCCTGCGAGTGCAGAGAATCATACATCGGTGAAAGTAAGAGGCCATTGAGAGTTCGCATTGCTGAGCACAAGAAACACACACAGCGAGGAGAAACCAGCTCATCAACATAATATCAAGTGGGCTCAAGCTGAAATCATTCACATAGAGGAACACTGGTTTCGGGTAAAATTCAAGGAAGCCCCGTATATGTTGTCCAACAATGCATTCAGTCAAGCTAGCGTAGAGATACGTAACATATGGAAACCTCCAATCAAACGAAAAACGACTAACGTCCGCCAAACGGTCATCTCCCTCTAAAAACCAATGAAGCGGAGAGAGAAGAGGGGATAGGTGAAAGCACTCGAATGGCCTATAAATAGTCGGATCTCGGAGGAATAAGTCCAGTTATTACCCGAAGACCATTATCGATACTAACAATCGAAACGTCGTGACATAACTTGGAATTTCAAATCAATTTATATTAGACAATGGAAGTCCGAACTGATGAAATACAGGCACAAAGTATGTGCTGTGCGGTTTTCACATTTTCTCAACTCC
The DNA here is from genome assembly GCF_025532065.1 of Leptinotarsa decemlineata. Taxonomy (NCBI): domain Eukaryota; kingdom Metazoa; phylum Arthropoda; class Insecta; order Coleoptera; family Chrysomelidae; genus Leptinotarsa; species Leptinotarsa decemlineata. The sequence continues at coordinate 9,303,787 of NW_027412690.1, forward strand.
CGATAGTCCAAGTTTCTACACATAATGATTTAAACCACAGTGACTTGAGTCGGTTAACTTATTAGATCTCGTCTTCCGTAGTCTACCAATTGTTTGGTTTTTCCAAAAGAATGGGCCAACAGACGCATATTTCAACAGAAGTCTGACAGTCTTCTTGCAATCCGAGTATCCAGTGTTTGTTTAGCAAGTTTACTAAAAAAACAATTTGTTCAGGACAGTCTCGACTCACCTACACTGTAGGTTAATGGACTGACATCTATCAGAAAATAACTATTCCTCTGGGTTATATCACGAAGGTCGTTGGATTATATATCCAACAGGTGTCAGTGCAGGAATCCTCACAGAAGTATTTTCTGCATATGCTGTTGGTGATACAACTGCTGGAGCCTAATAAAATCGTTTGCAGCGCCCTTCCTTGTAATGAAATCAACATGTTGAGGCTTTTCTTGTTGTTTCACATGAGTGACTGGCGTAGATATCCGCTGCATATCATCTTGAATATATATGCCTCACTTCTGCGACTCTGACGACTTGCACTAGCGAGGTTACTCTACCAAAAAGCTTCATGAGTGAATTCAGCTGTAGTGTCTTCGATCCCTGCTCTATCTGCACTCATTATTTTTTCCTCGTGCATGAAGTTTTAAATCATTCCTAGAATGATGTGACGTTCAGTATCAATTATTAGTCTGCTGACAGTGTTGGGCTGATGGTCTTGTAGATAACCAGGTAGGGCACTCTCTAAAAACTAGAGTGATCCACCTAAGCCATTCACTCTAAGAGCTATTTGCTGTAGAGCACCAAGTTATTTCTCTGTACGTGATCATTGGTTCCATAATGAAGATTTTTCCATAGATTCTCCTACATATTCATAGAAATAGTCTGGCGTTGTGTAGAAACTTTACCAACTGATCGTCGATTTTCCAGATTGACAAGCTACTGGTGGTTATTCAAGGAAAATGCACATAATCAACTCGCCTATTTGTCTGTCCAGTATCGTTTTAAGAAGGCAGATTGAAACACTTGTGCAGACGAGTGATGAGATCTGAAGAGAAGAGAAAATTTACCATCTCCGCCGGGAGATTTGGAAAGTTGAAATATTTGAATCGACCATTCAACCACCAGTGCTGTGATAATGTTCTTGGCGACCACCTAGACATTCTGTTTAGATGCTCATTGGTTTTCTATTACAAGCTCTAATCTTTATCGTGCTGAGAGGTACATGCTCTCACAGAACTTCCTTCATAACTCCCATCTATATTTATCTGGCATATTCGGACAAAAGGTCCAAGCTTTCTAGTCATTGGGTTATGAGAAGAACTATTTGACTATATGTTCCCATATCCATTTTCATGTGAGTAAGTGTATCTTGTGATCAAGATATCCTAGGGTTGTCAGACTGCCTGTGTGTGCTAGTTCAGTTAGCGTTAACCAGGGTGCACCTCAAGGACCCGAACTAGCCCTATATGTGTGAATTATCTTTCAAGTTCACTGAACCGCCATACGATAAATAAAAAAATGACTCCCCTTTGGTCTTCCCAATTTTCTGATTGTTAATCGCTGCAGTAGTTGTAACTACCAGTTGCTCATTCATCATCTGGATTGAATAATATACCACTGAGATCTTGTACAATATAACAGGCTACCCAAATTAAAGTGAAGCCCAAAAACAAAGTAAACGTGAATTAACACAAGACGGTTAGCTGCAAAGCCTCCGAAAGGAGATTCGATGTATTTCACTGGTTTAATTAGGCTCTAGTTCCATCTAGTTGCCTTGCAGTGAAAGCTGTGGTGAAAGACAGAATGAAACTTGTTCAGCTATCGATGTCAATGCTTAGCTTTATAACTGGGGAACCTCTTTCATCTTTGATATTGTGGATTGAGTCTTCCGTCTGTCTCATAGATGACAGCTTAGTGAAGGAGGATGTCATTGCTTCCACTCACAGATGTCACAGGGCTGCTTTCATCTATTTGTCTTGCAGACAAATACAGAAGACAAATCTCATTCGGCGGCCGATGTCAAAATTTGGCTTTGCAACAGTTATAAAACAACAGGAATTCCAGCTCAAAATGCCATATATTTTCTTATGGTGCTTCATTCGGGACTTTTTTGGGCCTCAGGCCAAGTTTACACGGAAGGGACAAAGGAAGGGACGCCTTGTCTCTGTCAGACGTCCATCATGTGTGAACCGAGCCTTAGCCTTCAAAGCCCACTTCAGAACACCTCCACTCCTCCACTTTTACCGTCATACAGTCGACCAATCAGAAGCTACCGCGCGTACTGCGGGAAATTCAAATCCAGTAGATGAACAAGGCCGATACGAGCTCAAAATCACATATATTTCCTTATGGAGCTGAGCTTTTTGCAATTTTAGGTCAAACAGGAGTGGGGGAAAGAAACGTGTGACGTAATCGATGAGGATGGAATGAGTATCGTAGAAATTCAAAGAATGTGATCCCCCTCGCCCTCAGCCCCCTTAGTACTCCACCTCACCTCTTGGGCCTTCTTGTCACGTGATCCTGAATAAAAAAAGTTCATAGGTATGAGTTTTGAACCCAGGACGTTGGCGTGGTAGCTTCTAACGGGAAAAGTGGAGTGCAGTGGAGGTGGTCTGAAGTGGGATTTGCAATTTTAGGTCAAACAGGAGTGGGGAAAACGTGTGACGTAATCGATGCAATATGGAATGAGTATCGGAGAGATTCAAAGAGCGTGGGTCCCATTGTCCTCGGTCCCCTTATTACTCCGCCTCACCGCTCAGGCCCCCTTGAGACTCCGCTTCACCCCTCGGGGCCCCTTGACACGTACCTGTCACGTGATCCTAATAAAAAAATGTTAAGCTTCGTAAGAAAATACATGGGATTTTGAGCTCGTCCCGGCCTTGTTCATCTACTGATTTGAATTTCCCGCCTTACGCGCGGTAGCTCCTGATTGGTCGACTGGGTAATGACGAAAAGTGAAGGAGTGGGCTCTGAAAGTCTCAAGCCTCGTTCACACAGAATAGACGTATGTCAAAGACAAGGCGCTGACCTTTGTCCCTTTCGTGTGAACTGAGCCTGAGGTCCAAAAAACGCCAGAATGAAGCGCCATAAGAAAATACCCGGGATTTCGAGATTGAATTCCTGTTGCTATATTACTTGCAACTGGTCGATATTTCACATAAAATTGAAAGAAGTATAATTGTCAAGTGTATTTAAAAGAAAGTGTAACTATCACCTGATTATTAGTTTTGACATACGTACATTTGTTATAGATATAATTGTTAAAATGATTCCACTCACATCTGAATCAGGGGTTTCCTTACCGAATGCATTTCTAACTCAGATTTGATTGTTCACAGACTTGGGTAAGGTAACGTAATACAGTTCTGGTCAGCATAACGATCATTTTCCTCTAGCAATCGAGGTGGTGGCAGGTTCGTAATGAAATTATTTGTGCAGGTGTGTCGCGCGGGTCTCTTCGGCGGCCCCGTAGCTTACGGCACCTGCTGCCACCGCTGTTTCTGGCGCTGCCGCTGCTGAGGCTGGCGTGACGCCCCCGCTGAAAACAGCTGAAAACAGCATGCCTACTTACCTCACGCTCACACGTGAGTCTCTATCTATCTATCTCTATTTCTTTCATTCTTGAACTGAAGGAACCATCTCTGATCAATAAGAAAATCAAGGTGAAGTTTCTCTCTCGACCAAAAACACACAATTGAAATATCTTCACGAGACTGATTTTGCTCGAGTATGAGCAAACGCGGCACCTATCTTACTCACAGTTTTCTCGTGTCCAAATTTTCAGATGATATACGATGTACCGCACTTTTTGAAATACCCACTGACTCTGCAAGCTCGCGCACTTTCAGTCCATGATTATTCAGTACCGCTTTGTGGATTTTTTCACGGTTTCTGAAGTTGTCACCTCATTTGGTCCACCACTGCGATGCTCGTCTTTCAAATAAAAGTATGTACTACATAACGATAACCGATTTTCTCTATTTTCACTAATTCACCGAAAACGTTGGCTAATAATGGCTGCCAAACAAATAGTGAACAACGCAGCGTCTTCAAACTTGAAATATATGCTTTATAGATTTTTCAGATAGATTTCTAATACCGTGATATTTTTTGAACAACTACCGCCATCTCTAGGTCAGGCCGAGTATTTCTAGGACCACCCTGGTACAAATATCAACGACATATGACAACTGAAACGGAGGAAAAATACAAAGAATAGCCAACTCGGCAAAAAACAAATAAGCTACAAATAAAATCCCTATACTATAGGGCCGATGACTCAAATGATCAAAAAGTTCATGAAAAAAATTAATTCTTATAAATGAATGTTTGAAGGTGGTTGACAATGTTTCGTGGTGTATTTCATCAGTTCGGACTTCCATTGTCTGATATAATAAAAATTGATTTGAAATCCCTGAAAAAAATTAAAGAGATTGACCAAAAATAACAATTTTATCATACAAAAAACTGATATTACAAAGAAATAACATGCAAGCAACAACCAAAAAAAGTAAAAAGTTTAAATATCAATGAAAGGTAAAAAATAAAAAAATAAAAATATTATTAACAAAAAATGAAAAATATAAATTAAATGATTCCAAACCAAGTTACGTCACTTTCGATTGTTAGTATCCACAATCGTCTTCGGGTGATAACTGGACTTATTTCTCCGAGATCTGACTATTTATAGCTCATTCAAGTGCTTTCACCTATCCCCTCTTCCCTCTCTCCGCTTCATTATTTTTAGCGGGAGATGGCCGTCTGGCGGGAGTTGGTCGTTTTTCGCTTGATTAGAGGTTTCCATATGTTACGTATCCCTACGCTAGCTTGACTAAATGCGTTGTTAGACAACATATACGCTGCTTCTTCGAATTTTCTCCTGAACCAGTGTTCGTCTTTGTAGATGATTTCAGCTCGAGTCCACTTGATAATATGTTGATGAGTCCAAACATGCTCTGCTATTCCGGATTTGCTGGTTTCTCCTCGCTGTGTGTGTTTCTTGTGCTCAGCAATGTTCTCCAGCAATGACCTCTTAGTTTCACCGATGTATGATTCTCAGCACTCGCAGGATATCTGGTAGATGCATTTCTTGAAATCGCAGTCCGCGTTTGGGGGCCTGGTTTTCGTGAGGCTGCTACGAATAGTGTTCCCAGATCTGAATCAGGTTCTGATGTTATACTTGGACCCAATCCTTTTTATCCTTTCCGATAATCCTTTGATGTAGGGAAGTACAAGTACTAGTTGTGGCGGTTTCTTTTCCTTGTGGAGCTCTTGCTGTCTTCTAGCTGAAGCCTGTTCTACCATCACTCTGGAGTAACCATTCTGTTGAAGGTCATTTTTGATGATGCCCAGTTCCTTTTCGAGACCTTCCTTTGTACTACAAAGCCCGAAAGCACGGTCTAGTAGAGTCTAGTAGATTCCTCTCTTAGTCGATTGAAGGTGGTTGAATTTCTGGTTCAGATACTGTCCTATGTGAGTGGGTTTTCGATATACTGATGTTTCCCATTTAGTGTCGGTCCTTTCACTAATACGTCTAAGAAAGGAAATTTGTTGTGGACTTCCTTCTCCATTGTGAAAGTGACGTAACTTGGTTTCGGATCATTCAATTTTTATTTTTCATTTTTTGTTAATAATATTTTGATTTTTTAATTTTTCAGCTCTTATTGATATTTCAATTTTTTATTTTTTTTTTGGTTGTTGCTTGTATGTAATTTCTGTGTAATTTCAGATTTTTGTTTAGTAAAATTGTTGATCTTTTTAATTTTTTTCAAGGATTTCAAATCAATTCATATTATATTAGACAATGGAAGTCTGATGGAATATATTATAAATGAACTTGTATTATAATCAGATTGAGTGAAAAAAAGAAAATTTTAGTATATGATTATGAGTTTCATGGATAATCATTTTAGAAGATGAAATGAGCTGTTGAGAATGCAAAAAATAATAATTAGTGGCATAGCAACATTTTTCTGTGATGTTTCGGTAATCCAACTGATGGACTGGTTAGGCGAAAGATTCGTGAAAAAAACATAATTGATTTTGCCTTTGGGATGTTTTGGTTGAATGAAAGTGAGTTTGAAAGTCTATCAACTCAGGAAATTTGGTAGCCATTTGCAGTTCAACATTTAGAAGCAGGACACATTGAATTCTGCCAAGTATGAACCGTTTCGATATCATGAATTCTCTTCATAGATCCCTGAAGATGAACTTGGTGACGTTTGAAATACTGTCAAAACAAGTAGTAGTTCTTTTGGTTCTTCTTCTAAATATTCCACCACTCGCACAGATTTGTAATCAATCATGAAAATACGCATAACTACTCAAATTCGAACCATGATGGTAAGGAATGAATTGTGATGAAATTGTCTGTTTTAGAGTCCCACTGAATAATAACAAAAAACGACTCTAATTTTTTTGATTGCGACCCCAGAAAATTTGAAATTTTTGGTATAGCTCTATGTTGTTCATTCTCATTGATATCTTCATTTAAACTCATACATGAAATTTTCCAATTAGCTATATATACACGTTGTCGTACAACTTGGGCTTTCCTCAACTTCCAAATTTGTAAATCAGGCTTGATTGTTGCAATTTTCAATTACATTTCATCTTATATTTTTCTGAACCTAGGAGAGCAAAAGAGGGTGAAAAGTTGAAACCAGTAATATAATTCCAATTTGAGAGACGTCTATTTCGGTTTAATATTTCGCTTTAATTATGTATCTTTGGAGTCCAAACTGGATGAGAAAAACTGATTCCCGTGAAAGATAAGAATGAGGTAATTTTGTTGATATTTTTTATTGCAGAATAGTTGATCAGGGATGGTGAATTCAAAAAATATGTATCAATTATTATTTCCGTAAGCCATGTCACCACCTCTATATGTTGCTTAATTTTATTTGCATGACATTTTTTATAGCTATGTGTTACTATTATAGATGTTGCCCAAAATGTTGAACATTTTTTATATTGACTGGAACACTGCCGCTAATTTCCATCACATTACCGTACTCACTTACTGTATTTTGTTTTAAATTGAATGTGTAGTGATTTCAACATTAATAATAATAATACCAATAATAATAATAATGTCGTTTATTCATGATTAAAAATAATGTACAAATCATATGAATGGATGAATAAATAACTGATCAAAAAGTAACCTAATACTTGTTTCGAAATGGTGAAACAAAAATAGAAACACATTAAATATAAATAGGATATAAAAAGCTGACAAAAGTCTAAACAATTTTCAAATTTTCCAAAAACACATATACATTCCTTGCGTACACACCAAGACATCTAATATTTACAGGATGATAATTTTAAAACTTGTCAAACGTTTCAACTGCAACTGCGGCAGTCATCTTCAGTGGCGTGGTCAAAGTTCTCTATCAACTGAAACTGAAAATAAAATCAATAAATAAAATTAGAATAAATAGCTGAAATATCAATTACATATAAGCAATAAAATGTGGAATGAAAATAAAATTGAATTATTCGAATGAAATATTCAAGATAAGCGATAAAAACGACCACAAAGTAAAAATAAAAATTTGAAAAAATGTCAAAAAATATAAGAAATTAAAAATGAATAAAACAGAAAGAACAAAAAACTTGATACATGAAAAAAATTAAATTGAAAAATAAAAATAAATGAACAAGATTCAAACCAAATTACTTTGAGTAACTTGGTTTGAAATTTCATCAGTTCGGACTTCCATTGTCTAATATGATATAAAGTGATTTAATATCCCAGAATAACAAAAATTAAAAAGATTAAGCAAAAATAACAATTTTATCAAACGAAAAACTGAAATTACAAAGAAATAACATACAAGCAACAACCGAAAAAAAATAAAAATTGAGATATGAATAAAAGCTGAAAATTGAAAAATTGAAAAATATCAATAACAAAAAATGAAAAATAAAAATTAAAAGATTACAAACCAAGTTACGTCACGACGTTTCGATTTTTAGTATCCACAATCGTCTTCGGGTGATAACTGGATTTATTTCTCCAAGATTTATATATATATATATATAGGTCATTCGAGTGCTTTCACCTATCCCCTCTTCCCTATCTCCGCTTCATTGGTTTTAGCGGAAGATGACCGTTTGGCGGGAGTTGGTCATTTTTCGCTTGATTAAAGGTTTTCATATGTTACGTATCGCTACGCTAGCTTGACTAACTCTCTGGCCGAGTCTGGTTGAGATACGTGGAAGACACCTTCACAATAAAGAACCATGGGAATGCAGAACTAGACAGTTTCCTGAAGCACATCAACAACGTAAGTCCTTCCATCGCTTTCACAATGGAGAAGGAAGTCCACAACGAATTGCCTTTCTTAGACGTATTGGTGAAGAGGACCGTATATCGAAAAACCATTCACACAGGACAGTATCTGAACCAGAAATACAACCAACTTCAGTCGACGAAGAGAGGAATCATCAAGACTCTACTGGACCCTGCTTTCGGGCTCTGTAATACAAAGTAAGGCCTCGAAAAGGAACTAGGCATCATCAAAAATAACCTTCAACAGAATGGTTACTCCAGAGTGATGGTAGAATAGGCTTCAGCTTGAAGACAGCAAAAGCTCCACAAGAAAGAGAAGCCTTCACAACCAGTACTTGTACTTCCGTACATCAGAGGACTATCGGAAAAGATAAGAAGGATTGGGTACAAGTATAATATCAGGACCTGTGTCAGATCTGCGTAGCAGCCTCACGAAAACCAGGCCACCAAACGCGGACTGCGATTCCAAGAATTGCATTTACCGGATACCCTGCGAGTGCGGAGAAACATACATCGGTGAAACTAAGAGGCCATTGAAAGTTCGCATTGCTGAGCACAAGAAACACACACAGCGAGGAAAAACCAGCAAATCCGGAATAGCAGAGCATGTTTGGCCTCATCAACATAGTATCAAGTGGGCTCAAGCTGAAAACATCCACGAAGAGGAACACTGGTTTAGGAGAAAATTCAAAGAAGCCGCGTATATGTTGTCCAACAACGCATTCAGTCGAGCTAGCTTAGAGATACGTAACATATGGAAACCTCTAATCAAGGGAAAAACGATCAACTCCCGCCAAACCGACATCTCCCGCTAAAACGAATGAAGCTGAGATAGGGAAGAGGGGATAGGTGAAAGCACTCGAATGATCTATAAATAGTCAGATCTCGGAGGAATGAGTCCAGTTATCACGAAGACGATTGTGGATACTATTAATCGAAACGTCGTGACGTAACTTGGTTTGGAATCTTTCAACTTTTATTTTTCATATTTTGTTAATAATAATTTTCAATTTTCAGCTTTTATTGATATCTCAATTTTTTTTTTGTTGTTGCTTGTATATTATTTCTTTATAATGCCAGTTTATTGTTTAATAAAATTGTTATTTTCGGTGTTTTTTTTTTCAGGGATTTCAAATCAATTTATATATTATTAGACAACGGTCCGAACTGATGAAATACACCACGAAACATTGTCAACCATTTTGAAACATACGTTGGTTTGAAATCTTGGAAATTTATTGTTTTTTTTATATTTTTCTATTGATTTTTTGGTTTTTCTTATTTTTTTATATATAAAGATATAATAATTTCTATTTCAAATATTTCTAATCTTTTAATTTTTACTTTCACAGTTTATTGCTTAATCTAATTGATATTTTGAGCTATTCATTCTCATTTTATCTGTTCTTTCATAGATCTCGAATCAGAATCATATCAAACAATGGGAGTCCGAACTAGTAAAAAATTCAATAAGTATTCCCTGAGATATCACAATTTGAATTTGACTCATAAAATCAGAAAAAAAATTTTGGAACAGCCTAAATTATGACACTCCAAACACTTATGTCAAGTTTTCCATCTCTATACAAAATATGATTTTGAAGCATGTCATAGAAATGTATCAGTGGCGTCCATCCACCTTAATATCCACCGTAAAATCAAAACGAATAATTCCAGAATGACACAAAACCACGAAATCACGTCACGATATTCTTGCAGGCACCACAGACGAACAACCTCGAGAGCACATCCGCACCTCGTGGGTGATCGCCGTCGCCGCCATTTTGCTCACGTTAGTCCTCCTCTGCATCATCTGTCACAGAAAGAGAAGGAGGCGTCGAAGAAGGGATCTACGACGCTCGCTCCACGTCCCAGCCGTCCCAGGGACTTCACGTCAGCCCCCGATTCACTTTTGCGAAGAATTAGGTGAACGTTTCGCGTCCGTGGACAGTGTCTGATGATGGTTGAAGACGCCACTTTCGAAACGTTACCTCGCGTGGGCTCTCAAGCTGTCAGCAATATTTTCGAGAAAACAGGGTCAAAACGACAAAGTTTCTAATGGGTTGAATTAGTGACGCGGTCGAAGTTGTTTGGGGGTTGGTAATGATCTGGGGGTCGATGGGAATTTGAAACCTTTGATGGATTTCAATGACTTCAAATATTGGAAAGATTTCACCTGATCATAGAAATCTGTTGGTTTGCTTCTCAATTGTTCTGGAATCCTCTCAGTATTTTTCATTTCCAGTTCATTTCTAATTAAGAAAATAAATAAAAAATAAATGAAATTGAAAGAAATTGAACTATTTTGGGTTCACAAAATGTTTCATCACAGTGATAATTTTGTTCAATTTTATCGGTGTAAAGTGGTTTTGAAATTTAATCTATCGTGAGTTATAGGTTTATCTCAAATGGGATGAGAAAAGTTAATTACGTTTATGAATGTATCACGCTGCAAAATACTTCTATTCAAAAAATAAACGAAACATATTTTCTGACCTTTAATTTCCCTCAGCATTTCTCATTTCTGATTTGTTTTTTGTTATTTGTTATTTTGGAGTTATTATACTTCTCATTCATTTAATATAAGCTCTCATTGATAAAAAAAAAGATTAACATCAATTTCTTTCAATATTTTCAATGCTTTTGAGAATTCATATTTATGCCTCTTTTTTTCAGGAAAAATAATTTTTTCATGATATACAAGGTGCCTGATAACCACTATGTAATCCTATAACTACAGCTATATATACCTATGCCCAATTCTTTTAAAAAATACTTCATTAAATATCTAAATAATGCTTCCATACCATTTTTACAAGTTTTAGTTCAATTCGATGACTATATTTGATTCACTTCAAATAATTTTGTAATTGATTTTCTAATTCAAACTTCAACCATTCATGGTGAAATATAAATGTAAGGAGGATATGATATTGTGCTTTCAAAAGTCACTTGCTCAATACAGATTCTCGAATGGTATTTTTTTATAGAATTTCAGATATTGCTATCAGACTGTGACTGATTGTTATTGAATTTTCGAAGATTCTCGATATTCAAATGAAAATACAAATGAATCATAGTCATCTGTATATCAATGTTTCATGAGGATTTTTAATAATCACAATGGATGTTCGAAATGATCGTGTCTTTTACAAATCCCAGACGTTTTCATAAAGTTTTTTTTAATCACGGCTCACCTACCTTTCAAAGCACCTCCATAGATACGACAAAGGCTGGACCACAAAATAATGGATGCCCAGCATATTTTGCAGAAAACTTGAGCAAATATTTGAATTCAAATTTTCCAGATGATGAATCGGCGGCCTACACCCGATTGGTTGACCACCAAAATCTCCAGATCTGAATCTTTGCAATTTTTTCCTGCTGAAGTCACTCAAAAAGCTCATAAGTAAATGCAATTCTTGTACTGCAAGTATAAAACCCTGCAGACCACAGCTGATAAACCCGGAAACATAGGACAATTTGTTAAAAGGAAATAGATAATAGAACTATTGAAATTTGGGGCGAAGAGGGGGGTCAAATTGAAGACATTTAAAACTTTTCCAAAAACTATTTTGAATTGTTTTTCATAAGCGAGGCAAGGATAGACCAAGCTATAGTTTCTTATTATCCACTGATTACTGGACACCCTGTATATTTATGCTTGCATTTTTGTGATTTAATTTTTTGAATAATTGGATAATATATCTATATTTTTTTCTAAATCGTTGAATTACATCAACTGGTTTCGATTCTCACCAAAATGGTAGCACTAATTTAAACATAAAGATTCACTAATTCAACCTGGCGATTCGAATATGATTTTTTTGATAAATAAACAATGTTATTGATAACTGTAATATTGGCCTATTATACATGTTATATAGTTTTAACTATTACTGCCAAAGTGTTTGGCGGCTTTCTGAGATAAAGATATTCGTGGAAGTTTTCGATTTTGAGAGGAGATTGAAATTTTGACAAAAAACGCAGAATATAAAAAAAATTCGTCAGAAATGTCATCAAAAATTATTTTAGAGGAAAAAACAGAGTATTTCCTATTTCGTTGTGAATTGAATAGAATTCGTACAATCTAGGTTGACAATAATAGTAATAGCTTTGTAAAATGTTTCAGATTTGAAGTACATATTTGCAAACGGAGAAAATTTATTTTTGTCACTTTTAAATGGGGGCTATCATGAAAAATAATATAATGAACGAATTTCATCAATATACACTCAATATAAATGAAATAAAAAATCCACTAATATTTTCAATTTGAAACAAGTTATTTGAATCTTCAAAAGTTCATATTCATGATTGAAAAGAATCTTTCCGGTCAAATGAGTTTCCTCTTTGATTCAATATTTCATGTGGCTAGTTCATTAATGAATCTGCTTGTTTTCATTATGAATGTTCGGCGAACTGATTTGTAATGAATAGTTAAATACTGGGTACATTAATATTTCTAAATGAGAGTAGTTATTTCAGATAGACTCGTTTTGGAGTGTTTATATTGACTGTTTTTTTTGGTTTTCCATTCATAAATAGGTATTGAAGTGAAAGTCAACTCCTGTTTTTTGATTTTTGCAGGTTGTATATTGTATCTGACTTGGTTTTACTTTTCGACTTGGTCAAGACTTTGGGTTTGTTTAATATGAAGAAACGGGAGGATAATTTTTTCGTACCGTCAACAACAACTTTTTATTTACAAATTACACTCCCAATTGTCTTTTATACAGGGTTAAACAGTAACATTGACACAAACATACTATAAAATTAAATGAACAAGATAGAAAAATAACAATTAAACTTCCTCAGGAACACTCCCTCCCACTGATGAAATCTTATTCATCACTATTCTTCATGTTCATCAACATCTAGAAGACAAAGTTTGGTAACAGGTCTTCTGTATGTACCAATATTTATTTTTACATTGACCACTTGTACATTGCCATCTGCACCTGGATATGTTGCAGTAACTACACCTTTGGGCCAAGTATTTCTCAAGAACTGGCTGCCGACTTTAATCACCATGTCTCCACCTTGTGGGTGATGCACCATTTTGTTCTTCTGGTTGATACCGACAAATATTCTTTGATCCAACGACGCCTGAAATGTTCAGCGAGCAATTGAGATTTTCGCCATTGTTTCCTTGTGAACAAGTCATTTGCTTGAAACTTTCCTACAACTTGTGCTACACTTAAAGTACTCAATGAAAAAATAAAAAATGGTTTGGTGTTAAAGCTTCAGCTTGGTGGAGTAAAGTTAAAGTCTATACTGTCGGTGGTCAGTTCAGAAGTGATTTGATTTGGATCAAAGTCTTCAAGAGACTTTCTTAGTTCTTTATCGGCACCTCATTAATTTATCCCATTGTCAGACATTATTTTTTAGAACACCCTCTTCGTCCGATGAGTCTTCTTATTGCCATTATAGCTGAGTCGGTACTTAATGACTGAGCAATTTTCAGATGGACTGCACGAGTACTCATGCAAGGGAAAAGTACCTCGTATCTCTTCTATCGTTGGCGACCATTTGACACCTGCGTTGGTCCAAACTAATCCATACCTACTATGGTGAAAGGTCTGACAAAAGAAGTTGAACGAGGACTCGGTAGGGGGTGCCATTTCTTGAATTACTTGCTGAGCTCTTTTATTTTTGCACCACTGACAGTAGCTCCAAGAACTTCTTACGGCGGACCTAATATTGAGAATCCAATATCGCTGTCGAAGCTCATTCACCACATACTCTTGGCCATTATGCGCTGCTTTGCAGTGCTAAAGAAAAATTAGCAACTTGTTGAGATAGTTTTGGGGTCTATTATAATTGGAAATTTCATGTCTGTGCCTATATCGTTAGAGTATACTACTCTGCTTTCCAACCTCGAAACTCCTTCAGCATCTAAAATCGGCGAAAGTTTATATATTCTGCTAGATGAATCAACTGTTCTTCCGTTTCGTAGTGAGCTGTTGCTCGAAGTAACTTCAACCATGACCAAAATCTCCTCATATTTGATAAAACCTGTTTCAGATCTGAATTGATTTGCTTCACTTCTAATGTATCCAGAGACTTTTGGTCATTTTGAGACGGCCATCTGTCTTCTTCAAGTTCAAGAAACTGAGGACCTTTTAGTCACCTGCTACCAGTTTCACACAAGTTTAGGTTATTGCTTCTTGTGGCATTTTCTGCAATTTTTTTGTAGGGACTCAATTCCAATGTGTAACGTTTGAAATCGTTCTGCGAAGTCACTGTGGAGGTTCTCCAAATGTTGGCAGTAAACAAGCACGTCGTCGTTGTTGAAGGATACTGCTGACAAATTAGGGAAATTGCAAAACTCACGTCTGCAGATATTATTCTTGTATAAGAGCAATCTGGCTAGAAAAGCAGCAAATTCAAGTCGTTGTAGTTGAAGTTGGAGATTGACATCATTAAATAGTTTATACAGGTCTGTCAAATACGCAATATCATTCTTTGAAGTGATGAGGTTGTCGTGTAATTCTATATCTTTGTTTTCTCTATTACAGAGTCAAATAGATTGTAAGACAGTTATTTCAGTGGAATTTCTTTCTCATCACAACATTTTTCCAGTGTATGGTTCCTCCTTTTGTATCCGTCTCTAAATTTCTGGCAAATAGTAGTTCTTGATATATTTTCTCATTTTTAATAAACCTCACGTACGACAACAATGTTTCTTTTCCAGTTCTTGAAAATAAATCACACTTTTGTCTTTTTTATCTTAATGCATTCAATTCAAATGATCTTGTAGCCTTGAGCGTTTCATCGCTTCATTCGAAAATGTTTTTTGACAAAGAAGGCACATAGGCCAAGATGGATTTGTGGAATTTTCAATAAATCCATATTTTATATATTCCGCGCTATACCACCGTTTCTTCTTTTTTGCTTCCGACATAATTTTGTTTTAAAAAATGCCGAAGTAAAGAATCGATTTTCAAAAACTTGCTAATGAAACCACTCACAGTATTCACCACCGCACGTATAGCACTTCACCTAGCTAGTCGCTAACTAAATTCACCTGTATTCGTAATATCGTCGAATGACATTACTGGCTGGATGGCGCTCGCGCTTTTATATGAGGCAGCGGGCGGGCCTAGTACTTCCGAGAATGGAGACTAGAAACTTCTCGCTTCGCATTGAAGCTTACCGCCATCTATTGTATAGTTTGACAACTATCGGACAGGAAATAGTTACTGTCTAGTCCCCTAGATGGCGTTACACGAGGAAACGCGCGTTAAGCACAAACGGTAAAGTTTGTGTTTAAAGCAAAAACAACATTTTTAAATTAGCCATCGTCCCCCTAAACCGCTTCAATGCCTCTCCATCTTCTCTATGCCCTTTACTGCCCCCCTATTAGCCTCCAGAGCCCACAAGGGGGCGTTATCGCCCACTTTGAGAAAGACTGGTCTAGAGGAAAACGGTGAATTGGAGTTTCTGTAATACAAGGTGTCTCAAGAGTATCTTATGTGCGAATTTGCTCCGATTTCAAATCCTATCTTTTTAATGTTTTTTGAAATGACATATGTGTGTTTTGTTTCTACTATACTTATATAACGGGTTATATTCGATAAGAATATTCACATTACGTAATGTAGGCTCCATGAGAAAGGTAAAATTTTTCAATTTTCAATTCATTAATCGCAAAAACCTATGAAATGGCGAAATCCTCTCAAAATCGAAACAATCAGTTGTTAGGTGGGACAATCAACCGTTGTGTATTGCTGGCAGCTGGGAGAGTTTGTCAGGCCTCGGTAAAAAGTGGAGTCGCGCAAAAGAATCAATATTTTTAACCGATAACCCAGTATTAAACAATAAATAGTAATTTAAATAAACGTGTTAAACAAAAATGAATATAAATGTTAGTGTGGAGTATAATAAAGCAGACAATAGCTAAGTTACCGTGCGAGCAGAAAAATTGAAAGACAAGACACAATACCGAAGACATTTCGAAATCGTATCCTTTGTACGTCGATGGAATATTCCGTTAAAAAAAAATCACCTCGATAAGCTGCAATACTAGGTAGAAATGCACAGCGCACCTGCAGAGGAAAACATTCTCCATCGACGTACAAAATGTTGTTCTTTGTTCATTGTAATTCAATCAGGGGTGCTCTAGATTTTATTTTTACAACGAATATCCAATCTTCCTGGTGTGTAGACGAGGAGAAATGCAAGAAAAATCTACTGCCGAGTTAATAAAAAATACCTTGCTTTTTAGCGAACGGGGGCAGAAGTCTATGATCCCCGTGTTGTTACAATTACTGATAGATGACTGAACTATTGGACTTTTATTAGTGTCATTATTAGTTCTTGTGGACATTTGTGCAATTATCGTTCTAAAAGAACTGTAAGCACTTTTGTTTCAAAGGAAAAATGTCTTTCGAAAAATATATACTTTGTACTAGATGTAAATGTATTTTTAAAATATGCTCAGTTAAATTGAGACTACGTTTGAATTTATGTGGTTCATCTCTTGCATTGTTAGCTATGATTTCAGTTTTACAGGGCATCTCAGGAAAAAAAGTTATCAATATGGTTTATTCATATTGAAGTAGTAATTTTATGGATTATTAGCCATTTTTTGGTTCAAAAATGAGAACGAATCACCAAGAAACTCCTCTAAGGCATACTTCTTGGTGAATTGTTGGTGAATATGAATTAAAATATGGCCGTTTTCAAGTGCATTGTAATTAAAAAAATTTCGTCCTAGAATTTTTTCTTGTCATAAAAATTATTTCAGGTTGAAGTAAGCATATAGTGGAGACTTCAGATTCTATATTTTTCTATTTATTTTTATCCCAATTGTCACTTTCACAAATAAAAAAAAAGTGTTCATCCACAGATAGTACAAGAAGTATTCACATTTGGTTTCTCGAAAATTCCAGAATGAATATTCTTCAAACGAAAACTTACTGCGTAATATGAACTGGAAAGTCCAATTAGTAACTGGTCGTCGTCGTTAATTTTGTCTACAAATTGAAAAAATTTATTATTGATACTTAACTTTTTTGAGGGGCCATCCATAAACACGTCACATGAATTTTAGAACTTTCAGATCCCCCGACTTGTCACAGGTTGTCACATTTTTAGAACCCCCTGATGTGACGTCACATGTTTTACAAACTAATGCATTTAATAAAAATAATCCGAAGAGAACAGTTATTTTCATTTTTTTTCTCATTATTATTAGATAATCTTCAATAAAATCAAAATAAAATCAAATATTTCTCATAACAGAAAGAACAACCGATTAGTTAGGAAACAATAAGCGACTAATTATGTTAATTAAAGATAAAAAAACTAATCCAACTTCTGTCAACAGGCTTTGGACCCATTCCTTTATATTAGCTATTACTAGTAAATCAGGCACTTTATTTTCAATTCGAATTCAAACGTCAGGAACATTAATGAATATAGATCAAGTCTGAAATTTTTTTAAATTATTTATTCACATATAAATTTCATGTTTCGGTATTTTAAGTTTTAACATGTGACGTCACAAAGCTTTTGCCCCCCCTCACCTGCCCCTTGTGACACTGTCACATTACGGTGATACCCTCCCCACCCATTAACGTGTGACGTAATTTATGGATGGCGCCTAAGTGGTTGACATTTCATATTTCTAATTTCTTTTGACATAAGTCTTTTGTATCAAATCGAACTAGAAATATCGCAGTTTAAGACGAGACTTCTTTATAGTGATTACAGGTTTTGGAAACGGAGAAGGATTTTTTCCGAACCGGTAACAACTTAAGAAAGCTATGTATCAATATTAAATGTTTTCAATTATTTTTGTTTTCAATTTGTAGGCTAAATTCATGAATACGACAATTGGACTTCCCAGTAGTTTATATTACGCAGTAACTTTCCAGTTTGCCCCTTTACTACACATCAGCAGATTCTCTATTGATTTATATTTAATTTTTCCAGATTGTGGTAGGTCATAAGCCCAAAAAATAGTTTAAAATCCAGAATGAAGTTCTCTAATTTCCAAATCCATAGAAAAAAAGTCACATTTAACATCACTGTGTGAAGCTGCAACTGTGTCACTGCGTAGACACATTATCGCAAAGTCTAATTCTAGTGGTGCAGCTGCTGTGATTGCAGAAAAACAAAGTTTCGGATATGCTCCACTTTGCTAAGTTCCTATTGTTTCTTTCCTGTTGCGATTGAAACCTTTGGTGTTTTTTTGGATTTCATGCTTATGAATTGTAGGAAGAAATTGATAGAAGAATGACGAACTTTACCAATGACAACCGAGCCAATTCATTTTTAATTCAAAGAATCAGTATGACCAGTCAAAGGGGCAATGCCACATCAGTACTGAGTACTCTTCTATCTACTCAAAAATTGGATGAAATATTCCTGACCTCACGAATCAAATATTTCCTGTGATTCACCCAAAATTGATTTAGCAAATTGACCATGTCCCAATTTTCTCAGAAGATACAGAGAAGTTTGAACAAGTTCTGAAGTTGCCATCGTCTCACAAACTCGAATAATCTACCATGAATCTATCCAATTCAGTTTCGAGCAGTTCAACTTCAAATTCCTCATACCGATGGTCAAATGATGGGGAGGATCATCGCAACTGTGATTACCAACAGCTACAACAAAACCAGTGAGACATTCTACAATCAAAACCTTTGGTCTTCATGGGTTGAAAAATATTGGCAACGCCTGTTTCATGAACTGTGTAATCCGATGTTCATCAAACACGGGATGGTTACTGGAATATTTGAAAAAGGATAAATACACGAAAGATATCAATACTAGTGTTTCTAGTATGAGGAGTGGTTTAATCAAAGCGTTCGCAGAAGTTATCAAGGAATTGTGGTCAGGAGTTTCATCTGATAAAGTAATAAACACTGCCTATTTTAAAAGTCAGATTCAAAGATTTGCCTCTCGATTCATGGGACATGCGCATCAAGACGCCCAGAAGTTCCTTCGTTATCTTTTAGAAGGTACTTGTTGACGTTGATAGAATATCTAAGATTCTAGATAATTTCGTCTGTCAATTGAAATCCACGATGAAGTCCACACACTTTGAACACTGATCAGTAACCTTCGATCCTTTCTGGGATTTGTCACTTCCTATATCATGAGGAACCGGCTGATTGAGTTTGTCACAATGCTTGGATTCTTTTACAAGCTAGGAAACTTTCGATGGACATGAAAAACCGACGTGTTCGAGTTGCAAGAAGTGAAGAAAATGCACAAAGTCTCTATTAATTCATAGGTTTTCCCGTATTTTAGTAGTTCATTTCAAAAGATTCTCTCTAACGGAAAGATTCAGAGACAAGTTGAATGTTGCCATAGAATTTCCTCTAGGATATTGGATATGAGCAATTATGCAGCAGACAATATGCCTTCTTGTCTTTATAATCTATATGGACATTCGAATCATAGTGGGTCTACTTACAGCGGATATTACACAGCACACTGCAGACATCACCACACTGGCACGTGACACGAATATAGTGATTCACACTTGTTAATAATTTCACCAAAATTGCCTGTGACTAGAGAGGCATACGTCCTCTTTCAGGCCTCTTTTCCACGGGGAGCTCACTCTCTCACTCCCGAGAGAGAGGAAGGCTCCTAGCGTCAAAATGCAACAAGTTCAATGGAGCTTCCAAACGAAGAGTGGCAGCCTCAACGTCTCGAGAATCAAGAGCTCTCACGTCCCCTGCACCATGAGCAGGAGAGCCACGTATCCTTCTCAAAATGTAAAAGGACGAGTGGGGGCTTTCACAACAGAAGTGAGAACAATTCTCCCTCTCTTCCCACTGGTCATCATGGCAGACTACGACGTGGAGTTATTATTCAGTGCTGTCTGCAACCGATCTAACATTGCAACCAGAAGTCAGATCCTCATGTTAGTATCTTCGAGCTGAATACTATTCTTCACCTTGTCTAGGAGCTCATCAAAAAAAGCAAACGACATCCGTCTAAGTTCTGGTTGAATCGTGTAAAAATCTCCTGCTTCATTGCGTTGATTGGATGTATCCAAATCATTCTGGGTCTTTGGAGTTTCTGTCGTCGACAGTAGAGAAGTTGGCAACAGCTCGCGTGCGATCCATTCACGACTGATCTGATTTAACTCAAAACAATTATTTTGGACAAGAAAATCTCCAGGAAATAAATGAGTTTGTTCAGAAATACCTATTTTATTTTGATGTTTTGTGATTTGATATCATTGAATATTAGGTTTTTGTCACAGTACTGTATAATTTTGAGTAATTTTCGGTGATAACAAAAAATAAAAATAACTTTGCACTAAAAACTTTGAAAATTAATTTACTTTTCAAAAAAAATTGACCGTGGTTGACACGACAGTTGTGTGATTTGTAATATTACAGGCTTTTAAAATGGACCGTTGTATACAGGATGCTGTCTATTTATCGTTTTTTGTTTTTCGTAGTCCCCATAAAAAAATGGGTACAAAAATAAAACTTCACTTAGATGGCCATGGCCAAATCTAGATGTATTTTTCAATGCTAAACAACATTTCCAGATAACATTTCCTGAGATTTCTCGTCACAAAAATCAAATATTTGAAGGCTCCTCGTATATTACGTGTGTTGTACTGTATTTTCTTGGTGCATATTTAGTTTCAGGGGATGCACAAACTTTTATCAAGAATAACTTTTTGTCGAAAAACCCTTAATTAATAAGTTTCTCATATGGTGCATACTTTGGGGATGACACTGTATAAATGTCCTACCCTACTCTGCTACTATCACTTCATGTGAGTGATTAAGTAATTTGCATCTTGTTGATTTCAGCAAATAAAGAAATACGAAACAGTTTAATTTTTTTATAATCCATGCACGGGGCAAAAATATATTTAACAATCAAGAGATGACCGACCATCCAATTCACTGACTATTGTTCCACAACTGTTTTTTCTATTAGCGAACTTGTTCTGTAAAGTTTAAATTCTATGAGGTTACTTCTGTGTTAGTTTCAATGTGTTTTAAGATTTTTTGGATAGTTTGTATCACAAAATCGTGGAATTTGTTGGTTTTTATATGATTCAATGTTTTATACAGTTCTAGTGAGAGACAATTTTCGATGAATTTAACTGAGTATACACAGAAAGGAAATCTTTGGTAAATCATTCCGATTCAGTGAAATGTCTTCCCGATCAGTTGTTGTAAAAATTCTTTCCAAATTACCAAAGAGTTTCGATCTTGAATGTGCAAAATCGATAATTTTGTGTTGAAAGCAAAATACGTTCAAAAAACTAGCTGCCTAATTTACGGCTGATGTAAACTATGATCGTAAAGAAATATGTGTATAATAAATAAATTCTGTGAAATAACACAGCAACTGGACATATATAGCGGAATCAATTACTTTTTGTTAGTGACACTGCGTTTAATATCGAAAATCAATAAATGCTCAATATCCCAAAAATATTCATAAGCTACTGAAATTGGAACATCATATTACACGCAGTGATCATAATGATTTGTCCGATTCTGCAACAATTCGAAAAATATTATTCCGTATCAAAAAAAATTGTTTGATGTATCACTGAGAAACACATGTGAATTTCAACATTGAACACCAAAAACAGTACATCACCTTAGATATTTTTTGTTATTGATATTGAAGTCTTCCGGCAGTTATTGTGTTTTTTCCCAGTGAAATAAAATTTAGGCTTAACTAAAATCCAGTATTGTCACTGCAATGTTGTTACGGTTTTTTTATGGAGATGAATTTTTGACATGAATGTAAAACGAGTTTCAACCACAATTTATTTTCCTGAAATCGCAACTGTTAAGTCTCCAGAAGGAATTCTATTTTTGAGCCACTACTGATTATTCAGAATGATGAGATGATTTTCACAAACGTTCACAACACTCATGGACGTTTGTGACAATCTTTCGCATCCAGTCTGTTCATAAACAGAATATGTCCAAATGACAGCATAGAGTGAAAACCAGAACATATTTAGTTTATACGATGGACAGACTGTAAGTTCTGTTTTTGTAGCGCTTTGCAAACCTTACTTCTGGGTGAATCATTCAAGATTAGTTAATGTCCTATAAACTGGCAGATACTTGATGAAAATCAATATTGAAACTCATTAATATAGTTTATTGTATAATTTCCACTATAAAGGGTTTTACAAAAACCTCGACACGTGTTTTGCTATTCAATAGCTTCCTCAAGCGTAAAAAATTCATTTACCTAGCTGAATCCAATGCAAACGTCATCAGATTTCAAATTTCAATATACGCGATAGGTTTCTTATTTCTTTGAATATTTGGTTTAGTTCTGATGGATTCTTCCATAAATATGAGGAAACTAAGTGACTATCATTCAAGATTATTTGAATAAACAATGACGATATCAACAAAATGAAGTTGAATGACGAGATTTCAGAAGACTGTTTATGTAGTTAAACTTTAGTGTGTTTTCTTCATAAATATTTGATCTGATTATTTGGAACCAGTCCTTATTTGCAAATTTGCAGAAGCTATGACCTACTCAATACAATGATCAAAGAGGATTGACAGTACATTACTATGTTTTGTGGTGACAAAGTACACAGCATTCATATGTTTTTGACAATTCAGATCTTCACAAAAATATTTATTTCTTATGGCATTTCATTACAACCGTAGCTCTCCCAATTGAACTGGCACCACTTTACCGATAGTATATAATAAAAGGTTGTTAAAAATAATATCAAAGTTGTAGAAGAGGGTAATTATTTTAATAAGGAAGCCCAAGCGGGGATTTCGAAATTTACTAAAGCGCGGCAGGGGGATACCAGGGGGATACCTTGTACCCGGTTAAATACCTCCACCATATAAGAGCCCCATATATAAGTCAGCTAGTGAAGGATGAAGGATCAGATTAGTGAAAAAAATTCATCATCAGAAATTCTCGAGCGCGTCAGATTAAGGTAGGGTGAGTTAATTACATGCTAAAAAGTTTATATTCCAGTAAACTGACAATTTGAGAGTGACGTAAAGAAAGGGGAGGGCAGCAAAGTTGTAAAAAAATAACGTCATTTCGACATTCTCGAGCGCAGTTAATTTTTTTTAATTTGAAGGAAATAATTCAAGGATAACGATACATATAATCTGACGATTTCCGCAAGCCGAAATAACAAAAGTTCGTCGATAAAGTTTAATGCGTGCAGCTGTGTGATACCTATATTTTCCTCTCCGAGTCTCTATTCCTCTTTCACTTTTTCTCTATTTATTACTTACTCACTCCGTCCCCACTTTGAATTCTGTTGCCATGACGCCATCACAGCTGATCACAAAGACTAATTATTCAATTGATTATAAAAAATTAAATTTTTGTGGACATTTTTTTAAAATTATTTTCTAATAAAATTTGTCAGATTAGGCGAATCCCTCTAGATACTCGTCAGATTATGAGAATGCACGTCTAGAAAATAAAGATGAACCATATATATCCTAATCTGACGCGCTTGAGTATTTCAAAATGATGAATTTTTTTTGCACATTATAATAATGGCCGTGAGTTTGCGTTAGATCGAAATCGTCAGATTATTGAATGAGAGCTTTTTTTTGTTGCACTTAACACCCCTTTAGAAAATCTGACGCGCTTGATTATTTTTTTCTTTTCACTTCAAACCCTTACATACAACCACCCGCATCATGCAAACGATCAGATTAAAATACGAACATTATTGAAAATACGTAGGACATTGATGCTATCAATATCTGACGCGCTCGAGTATGTCCATGCAA
The DNA here is from genome assembly GCF_025532065.1 of Leptinotarsa decemlineata. Taxonomy (NCBI): domain Eukaryota; kingdom Metazoa; phylum Arthropoda; class Insecta; order Coleoptera; family Chrysomelidae; genus Leptinotarsa; species Leptinotarsa decemlineata. The sequence goes on from NW_027412690.1 coordinate 9,327,838, forward strand.
CAGTATTTTTTTACATATTTAAAAGTCTAAAGCTGCTTCCCCCACCGATGAAAAGGTATATATCATATAACATTTTTTTCTTCTTATCATCTAAGCTTTGCAACCTAATATGTCTCTATGACGCTCGAGTAAATCCCCATTTTGCATCATGGGCTCCCCTACTATTTGGAGTTCGAGGATTCAGGTACCTGACTTCACTTGTTTTTGACAAGCTCATTGATGTCAGGTATCATATCCGTTGTAATTATTTTAAGAATTGATTGGAGATGTTCATTCGTAAGTCTCGTGTGATGTTTGTTCTTATTTATTTTCATGAACGAACACTACTTCGCAGTACAACTAGGATCCTTATCCGACCGTATTGCTTCGATTACTCGTCTCAACAGACTCACGTCGCGTCGACGCACTTTTATATCGATTAGGAAGGTTCTAGTCTAGACTCGAATCGCGTGGAAAATTCTATTGTTCTTGACAAAAATAATAGGGTATTTCCGCTTGTTGCTAAGAGGTAGCGTTACTGTCCATGATTGAATTGTTTAATAGAACTAAATAGGTACCTAAATAACATTCTCTCGCTAGGCATGCGCTGCCCTTGAAATTACTTTCATAGTGTGAGTATTTTGAAACTTTCTCAGAGGAATTGAGTGAAGTCTTAAAGCTCTAAGAAACATGATCCTTCTTCCTGTGACACATTGCTATAGGAAATTCTTCATGAAAATAAATTTGACAGAGAGATTCACTTCTTGCAGGTCGTTCAATAAAAAATTTGACTGTTAATATTCTTTAATTTCCAGGGATTCCAACAAATTAAGTTTTTGTTCTTGATTTTTTTATGTAGTACGTCATAATTTTTATAGAAGTGTGGTTGTTTTCCAATAGATAGCTTACAAAGGTTGCTTTGATTTAAAACTTATTTTGTTTGGAGATTCTGGTTATGACATTTCTAGATTTCCTTCCAATATGAACTTTTTGTCGATGTCGATGTTGTTTTTAACTATATGCTAAGGCTATGATGATGTTATGTTCAACTAGTAGTCAATTTATCTTTTCTGGTGCCTTTTTTGTATGTGTTCTTGTTCTGAAAGTTTTACTATTATCATCGAGAATACGATTATTCATGTGCGGATTGAAGTTGTTATTCACTCACATCTATTTTAATATAATGGACTAACGATCAACTTGAATTCGGACATAATTCATTATATCCTCAACAAAAAACTATTCAAACAAGTCGAAGGCATCAGAAAAGGTAAATAGACCTCTAATTGAACAGAACATCCACATAGCATACAAGACTGATAACACCTTAAGTAGGCATATAAAAAACAACAAATCCAACGTCGACAAGGACTACAAATCGGGTTTGTACGAGCTAAAATGTGGCTTGTAGCCAAAAGTTTATATTGGAAGCACATTCAGAAATTTCAAAACCAGAATTTTCGAACACAAAAGAAGTTTTGAAAAGCTACCACGACGTGAACTACGACATAGTTCATTCAGAAAATAAAGGACAACAAATAATCCTGCAGGAACCCCTGAAAATCAATAAACAAAAACAATGAAATTTTTTTTTGAAAGACAAACATGAATCCATGAAACTGTTGAATTCATTTTCGAAAAACTTAAGTAATCTCTAACAATCGAGGTCGGTAATTTGTATGAATTGCATTGTGGAATGTGTAGACTTCTAGTCCAAATGAGAAAACTACTATAGTATCGAGAATAAATCTAATATTATTATCATGAATAGTATTTCCCCCAAGTAAGGGTTCAGTGTGTTCAAAAATTATTTTTTTTTGTGTGTCCGTAATGTTCAGAGCATTTGAATGCACCAAAGCTCAAAAAATATCCGAATTCCACCCAAGTAATCAAATCATAACGATGAAGTATTGAGGTAGAGACTCGTTATATTCGATATGTATTCATTCAGAAATTCATCCAAGTTACATTCGTTTTTTGTAATACAATGTAGATCGGTTGCTGTAGAACACGCACGAAAATACACTTTGTTAATTAGGATATATCATTATTTTTAAATTTTATCTACTCGCGATAGATATTTATATAAAGTATATATTGTATGTATATCTATACAGCAGTTGCAGAGTAGATGACGGTACCGATGGTACAGGGTCTCTGTCATTTACATTAATATAATTCACTCACTTCGGTTACCTGTCAAAATTCCAACATTCTTCGAGGCTATCGTCACTTCAAAATGTTAGAAAGCATTTCAATTTTCCAAACTTCCACTAACGACACACCTGAACTAAGTCCTATTGATCGTTAATAATCCACTTGTTGGAAACTTACGATCAGGAATCGTAGTTACTGTTTCCAAAAGCAAATGATACTAGGATCTAACCGGTTCTATGAAACCATTTTTTCAATACTCTTTCCAAATTCAAACTCATCCGTCCTTCTTCAAAGTTTTCAATTTCTATTGATTTAATCACTGAAAAAAAAAAAAAACAAAACTGTTGAAGGATTCGAATTATTCAATACTCTTGAACATATGGGGTTGATGGGTTATAATTAAGAAATAATTAAGAACAATAATTACTAAGAAATTTTGTTTGATAAAAAAATCAACACGATATTCAATGATCACGATAATAATGCATATGTAGAACATTTGTAAAAATTCATTTATACAGAGCATATTAAGAGAATTAATTTCATAGGTCGAATTATTTTTCAAAATAAATACGTAATTTAAGAGGCGTTAGATAAATTCAGTGATGTCTAAGTTTTTCGTTTATACCTGATTGCCAATTATGCACCTAGTTTCCGTTAATGAACCAAAAAAAGGCCAAATTTGTTTCATGTGTAGCGAAATTGTCCAATTAATAAAATAGGTGAGAAATTTGTAATAAAATTTCCAGGGAAATGAGGTTGATGAGAATAAATTACATGTGAATTCTTGAAAACTTATAACAACCATAGATAAATGTGGGTATTTTTTGGTATCCATTGGATAAATTTTAATACAAAAACTCTGCATTGTTTGCTATTTGTTTGATTCTGATTATCAAGCCAATATGAAAAAAAGTAAAAAATATCATGTCCTTGTTATAAATAATGGAAAAGATATTCTGCATTCAGAGCCAGAAAAATTTTATTCGTCTTCTAACAAATGAAGCTGTTGAGATTATATTTGAAAAACAAAAGACTTCTGGATCATTCAGAGCCATATATGATTTTATCTAGTATAAAGTTATTACTCTCTAATAAACTGAGCTGAAAATGTACCACTTGAAAAGTTGTCACAAATAGGTTTGAGTCAATTTTTATTGAATTTTAATAATCATAATTTTTTTATTAATTTTCAACTAATCATTATGATCTTACCATATCAGAATACGTAACAATTCATATGTTTTTCACAGTTCTTCAAAAATTATCTGATAATGACGAAAAAACTTTTTCTCATAAAAATGACATTTATTATTTATAGGTTATGTGGAATATTAAGACTCTTACATTGCAAGTTGTAGCTAGAAAATAATAATAATGCAACAACGATAAAATAATTTGGTGATTTTTCACGAAAACTTTCATCTAGTAAACTGAAAGAAAAACTATTGCATGAGTTCTGCAGAATTTCAATATATTTTTTTCACTTCGTGATTCATTCAGTGAAGAAAACATTTCAAGCGCTACTGGCCTTGAATACTATCAGCCCACTTTCAAAATCCATAGTTTGCTATATCATTATAATCTGGTAACAAATTGATTAAAAAAAATTAAGCTATACTTTGCCATTCCCAATTGGAAAGTTGGTTTAATTTGAATCCTTCGATAATTGTATCACTCATATACTGCTCAAGTAAACTAGTTAGGTAGGTTTTAAAATCATCGGTCAAATTCCGACCAGCAAAATGAATTGATTGTATATACGGGTATTTCATTCCATCGCATCGTTCAAAAATGTTTTTTGGCAATTTCGACAGGTAATCAGCTCTGAACACACTGCGGCTTCCAAACTACACTTTATGTGCAACTGCGTTTTGGACGCACTTTGTTAAAAATCGTCTAGTAGTAGCCCATTTCTGGGCAAAGGGTAAGGACCAACGATTAGGACAACAATCCATGCTTTTTTTCTCTCTTCAGAGGTTATGTCCAATATCTCAAAATACTTATATATTGTCTGAGAGATGGCACTGAAGACATTTGGATAAATTTGGATTGCAATTTTTTTCCAATATCCTCATATGAATTCCAAAATCGGTCATATTTATTATTATAAGTATCATTGCTGAAGTCAAAATAGAATATTTTGTAGAATGAGAAACATAGCGAGCAAAATGATGAAATAAAGTTTTTCGCAGAAACCTAGTCATTCAAATCTCTACAAATTCAGATGATGAAAAATTTGAGGATCTATTAGATAAAGCTGTAGAAAAATGGGACAGATTTTTCAAATAATTTTTCTCTGTGATTTCGATGTTTATTCATTTGTGGTTGACAGTATAAGTTACATAAGTATAATGATATAAGTGGGGGGCCTGCTGTAGGTGTATGCCTCTTCAGGGTTGGGTTCCTTTACAAATAATTCAAATTAAAATCATTAGTTTGTAGTTGCGTTCAGTGTTACGATCTTGGTTCATGTTTGAAGGCCGTCGTGGTTTGGAACTGTATCCTAACTTTTCGCCAGCACGAGTGGCTGGCTTCTTCAGAGGTCCATTCATCGTGAAGGTTCATCGATAACTGGTGATTTCTAGTTCGTAAGCTGTATTTATGTTGACACAGGTAGCACGCCTTTCTAGTTGGTGCGTTGTTATTGGCCGAAGTGTTATTACCTGATACATTGCGTTGCACTGCTGCCACCTTAGCATCTTTGACCCTGTTACATAGCGTTGCACTGCCGCAATGTAACAGATAATAACACTTCGGCGAAAGGTGCTAAGGTGGCAGCAGTGCAACGCAATGAAACAGGTAATAATACTTGTTATTACATGTTACATCGCGTAATAACACTTGTTATTACCTGTTACGTTGAGCTGCGCTAATGCCACCTCAGCATCTTTGATCAAAGTGTTATTACCCGATACACCACGGTGCACTGCTGCACAGTAACAGGTAATAACACTTCTGCCAAAGGTGTTAAGGTGGCATCAGTGCAACGCAATGTAACAGGTGATAACAATTACTCAATGTAACATGTAATAACTAGTGTTATTACCTGTTACATTACGTTGTGTTGCTGCCACCTTATCATCTTTTGTCAAAGTGTTATTACCTGTCACATCGCGTTGCACTGCAGTAACGTAACAGGTAATAACACGTCAGCCAAAGGTGTTAAGGAGGCAGCAGTGCAACGCAATGTAACAAGTAATAACAATTACTCAATGTAACATGTAATAACAAAGTTTATTACCTGTAACATTGCGTTGCAATGCTGCCACCTCAGAATCTTTGGTCAAAGTATTATTACCTGTTACATTGCGTTGCACTGCTGCAAAGTAACAGGTAATAACACTTCGGCGAAATGTGCTAAGGTGGCAGCAGTGCAACGCAATGAAACAGGTAATAATAATTGTTATTAAATGTTACATTGCGTAATAACACTTGTTATTACCTGTTACGTTGCGCTGCGCTGCTGCCACCTTAGCATCTTTGATCGAAGTGTTATTACCCGTTACACCACGGTGCACTGCTGCACAGTAACAGGTAATAACACTTCTGACAAAGGTATTAAGGTGGCAGCAGTGCAACACAATGTAACAGGTTATAACACTTCGGCGAATAATAACGCACCAACTTGAAAGGCGGGCTACCTGTGTCAACATAAATACAGCTTACGAACTAGAAATCACTAATCATCGATGAACCTTCAGGATGATTAGACCTTTGAAGAAGCCAGCCACTCGTGCTTGCGAAACGTTAGGATACAGTTCCAAACCACTACGGCCTTCAAACCCCAACGAAGATTGTAACACTGAAAATCTTGGTCGTGAAAGTTTCAACCAATTTGTAGTTGCGTTATTGGTTGGAGGGTCCGAGTCCATGACTGTGATCGTTCTTGTGGGTTCTGGTTTTTGTTGGGCCGGGGGAAGTATTTCTGAGACTTTAGGGTGTTCCAGGCCGTGCGCTGTCCTCTATCTGATCACCAGTGAGTACTCCTCGAGGATGTCCATCGGATCTTCCACTGCTCCCAGGAGTCTGGCTGGGAGGAACGGTAGCTTCTTCCTTGGTATCCTTCTAGGTCCTCCACATAGTGTCCAAGGGGTGGTGAGGGTGCTGATGGCAGCGGAGTTGTTGCTTCTCATGGATGTTCCGTCGGATTCGTCCCTTGGTTATTAGTATGCGGTGGGTTCGTCTTTGGAGGAGCGTGTAGTAGATCGTGACTTTGAAATTCAAAATCGGTCCTATGAACATTTTGTACGTGTGTAAAAGAGTCTTACTGTCGCATCTACCGAGCTTGCTTCTCAGAGCCTTTAGGATATTGGCTCTTTTCCGGACTTTGTCCAGAGTTTCTCCGAGGTTGGTCTCCCAGTTGAGGATACTCGTGAAAGTAACCGCCAAGTAGGATACCAAGTCCTGAAGTTGAATTTTCTCTCCTAACAGTGTGAGGTGCAAGTTGTTACTATTTAGTCTGGGGCGAGTAATGGTATTAGGATGGTTTGAGTTTTGGAGGGGTTTATTTTGATGTGACATTTGTTGAACCAGTGCTTGAAGTGGTTTATCATTGTTTGGGATTGTGTCCGTGAGATGCGGGTATTGGGGGGAGGAGATAATTATATTATCGGCATATTGTAGGATTTTTTGGGTGGAGGGGGCGTCGTAAACATAGATTATGAATAGAAAAGGGACTAGGACTGAGCCCTGGGGAACTACGGATATGGGTGTAAGGGGAGAGGACACCGCTTTATCGGATTGAAGCAGATTTCGATAGATACAACAGATGCAATTGGAAATCCTTCATCTCTCAACTTTCTCAAGTTTACATAATGTTTTACACTATAAAACCAATATAAAACTCTCGAAATAAAACAATAAATCAGATTAACGAAACTATTCAGAAATTAACAGTGTACAAATTCATCAATTTAGTTAAAAATTAAATACAATCCTCCAATACGAATCAGTGAATCTGATAACCCATTTTTTTCTATTTTCATATCTTATTGATTTTTGTTGTTGTTCAATGCATACTATTAAACATTGTTTCTATACCACATAGACGGTTATAGTTTTTTTTGAGAAAAAAGATTATTATTATTTACTCAAACTTAATATTCGAGCATACTAAGTAACCATATTGATAACTTCGTAATTGGTAGAAGTTCCGTAAAATACACAACATATTATAACATATTAGAAAATCCACTTGAGATTTGATAAAGTACCAGAGACGAAAAAAATTCAGAAATAGGATCAGAGTCTTCTACGGTGATCACCAAAATTCAAAAACATATCCAACAGAAATATTCCTACGATATTTTTTTTCCAAATGCTCCAATAATTCCGATAGTTTGAATGTCATCTCTCATTTTTTCCTACAGAAAATTCAACTCTGAATGATTTTTTAATTCCATGAATTCCTAATCTTGGCCCGAATTATCCAATACTCACTATGAGTTGTGCCAAAAATCTTTTATATTGAATATTAATTCCATGATTTAGTGAATTTTATACACGGTATTCTAATTCGAAAAGTCAACTCATAGCAGAGTGTGGAAAAATCATTCAAATCAATCATTTCAGTTGACCGTTTAGATTTCGATATACTATTCAAAGACTTCACATATTTGATGTTGACTAGTGAGAAATTAAACCTTAACCTATGTAAACTTTTCATTGATTTTATATTTGGTCATTTGAAGATTTTGGTAATTGAAATGATCTTTTTGAATGGACTTGGGAATCTCTCGAGTCGACAGAGTCTTTGTTATTGTATAGAATTTTGCAAAACCTCTAGAAGCGACTATGAGAGGTTCCTCTCGAAAAAATACACATGATTGTATTTCGATATTCATCTCCATCAATATGTTATTTGTTAACCTAAAAAGCTGTTAAGTACTGTTAAGATTTAAATAAATGGTCGCAAACTGTAATATATATTGTATCAAAATGCTCACTGCGACTAGAATCGAGTAAATAAAGGTGTATTCCACTGTATTGACTTGCAATTATTCAATTAACCTAGAAGTATTACCTAACAAATTATTTCTCAAAATATTCGACTTTCGAAAAATATATATACGCTATGCATACTTCGTTCTTGATAACCTTGTACTCGGTAGTACAACATTGAACGCGTTGTAACTTCGAAAATATCAACTTTAGAGAAAAAAGTTTCAAATAGAAGTTGTAGAAAATTTATCGATTCAAAAGTTTTATCATGAACAATTTATTGTTTAAACGATTATTTGAAGAGATATCGGTAAAAATCTAATGAACAAAGAGTAATAATAAGTCGTGAACGGTAAGTGCTACGAAAAAAAGTATTGAACAAAAAAAATAGAAAATTCAATTATCTATAAAAAAGGTTCCTATAATTCTGGGCCTAAAGTGCACGGTTACGGAGATACAGGCCAAAACGATTTTTCCCAAAATGGCGGCACTTCCGTCCGCCATTTTTGTAAGTATTTTGTGTTTTTAGGTTAATTACGTCAGACTGCAACTATTTATGCAATAAAATAACTCTTGCCTAATTTTGCGAAACAAAATCCTCTATTACCTACCTGTACTTATTTCTGCGACTGACCAGAAGTCCGGCGACCCCGTCCGCAAGGCCACATTGGCTTCCCGGACAGGGCCCTCAGTCCTCTGGCCGTTCCCCTAGCCGCCACCTGGGGACTTGTCCGATAGGTAGCCCTTCCCACAGGGAAAGGGGTACGTTTTTATAAGGAGAGATGATTTTTTTTCAATAATCAATCAATCAATTAAAAAAAATTCTTTACAAAGATGTGTATATCATGCAAGTTTGAGAAACTCGTGATATAAAGTTCTTATAAAAAGTTACCAAGTTCGAGAGTGAGATACACGAAACTGTCAAATTTCCTGTGACTTCATATAAATCTGACTTTTGAGTCTTATTTCACACAACAACTCAACTTTGAAGCATGCTGTTTCGAACAAAACACTAAATTTGTTTACGAAAAGTTTGACAGTTTATCGTCTCCAAGATTTCGCAAGAAATTGAAACTTTCAATGGAAACCGAAAACGGATTATCTGCTACTAAGCGATGTAGCAATATTCAGGTAATTGTTATGATTTCTTGTCACTCAAGTTCTTTAAATCATGTTTGTAGGAAGAGTTCGGGAATTGTAGCTACACTTATCACTTTCGAGAGAAATTCGAAACCACACCTCAACAAAATTCAAGTTTTGTGAACAGAAATGCTTATTACTCTCAAATAAGTAATTCGAGAGATGAAGAGCCTGTCGATTTGACATTCCCGAGTAGAGATATCGATGAAAATGCAGGGGCAGAAGCTTTCAATAATTTTTTTCCAAAACTAGATGTTCCGGTTACTTTTCCTCATGGAAATACATGCCGTAATAATGTTATACCTACGAGAAAGAATTTTGTGCCAAATTTAGAGGTGAGATCTTATTTCAAATATGGGTAACCTATTACATTTCAATATCTGGTGAAAATTAGTTTTCTAGGCTATTTACTGACAAAAACATTAGGTTGAACCCTTTACTTTCGGTCATAACTTCGGTCATAACTTCAAAGAATATTCAGAGAAGAAAGCATAATGTCAAATTGGAGAAATTCCGGTAAACACTGCCTTTGAATTTTGACAACAGCTCAGCAAAACGTTGATACATTTCGATTCCATGCACAGCAGATAAAATTATTTTCTAGATTTCAAAACTGTCCAATGAATTCGTTTTCAAATACATTGTGGACGTAACTCTTAACTTTCGAACGGGGCAAAATATCAAAATCGGACAACATTTTTGTGAAAAGAAATTATTTGAATAACGTTTGATGAAAAAGTCAATAGTGTGAGTGCAGAAGAGTATTACTTATATGGCAGTTGTACAAAATAGTACCGGGTGTCATGGAAAGTCAAGGCGGTTGCAATGTTTTTCAAAGACCTAAATTTGACGTCTTCCAAGTTGTGAAAAAATAAGTAAATTTCTCGTATTCAATATAAAATTTCAGTTGACGAAATTATTTCAGGCTCAACCATTTCAGATAGTGAATTGTTCTGAGGGAGTATTTGTAGATCAAAAAACGGATTATTATCCGAAGAGGAAACGCAAAAGAAGAAAATTTATTTATACAACGGAAGGAAAACTGATATTAGTGAGTATACTATGCAAACTATGTATGTAGACCAAATTGCTTGTAACATATTTCACGCACGGTTCTGGAAAGTTGGCTTTTCATAAAAATATATCTCTTTGAAGGAGCTTCGAAAAGTGACTTCAGAATTTTCCTTTTACATTACCTTTAGTTTCCATTATTTCGTTTTCTTTGAATTTCAACATCAAAATGTTCAGAAATAATGTAATATTTCTATATTCCGTTGAATGAAAACATTGAAATTGAAATGAAATCATTGATTATTGTGAATCGACTGACAGTCAGTATGGAAGTTCAGAAAGAGAAGAAATCACTTTATTTCTATTTATTTAGGAATGATTACTATACCTAATATTATAATTCTAATTTATTCAAAATTGATTGTAAGAAAATTACTCTACGTAAAAGATACATACTTGTATTCGTTAACGAATTAAATTTCAGATAATATCAATCAATCAATACACGCTTTATTGTCGAAAGATTAGTATCTTATTGACAAAGTCTTGTAAAAAATTAAATTCATGTCATAAAATATAAGAAATACAAACATAGCAATTTCACAAATAAAATATTAAGAAGACAGATGAGTTTAGTTGAACATTGGAAAATCAAGTAGAATTTACAGGTCATTATGGTAGAATTCGTGGATTGAATAATAAGCTTTTTTGATTAAAAGATCTTAAACTGTACTTCGGAACTTTTTGATATCTGTGCTATTTTTTAGAATGGTAGGAAGGTGATTGTATACTTTAGTACTTTCATAAATCAGAGAATGCTGATTTTTGGTGAATGGTGGTGAATTGGTGAATTTTGGAATAGGTAAGTAAAGCATATGGTTCTGTCTGATGTTGTGACAATTTGTTCCGGGAGTATACATGCTAGTTTTATTTTTATGAATTAAGCATACTGTTTCCATTATGTATAAACAGGTGACAGTTAATATTTTGTGGCTGATGAATAAAGGCTTGCAGTGATTTCTCGGCTTAGACTTTGCAAGGTATGTCAAAGACCTCTTCTATAGCACAAATATCGTGTTCTGTAACTGTAAATTACAAAGGCCCCAAAAACTTATTCCATAGCGAATATGAGACTCGATCAATGCAAAGTAAGCCATTGTAGCTGTAAAGATGTATATCAATAAATAAATATATGAGTTTCCAAAATCAAAGTTAATATTCAATCAAAAGTGTATTCACCTAACCCTAGTCATTCAAACCACGGAGCTCAGCAAGAAAGAAAATTGAATTATCAAATCTTGAAAACTGAAACGTGACTCAGTCAGAAGAGAGGGAAATTTCAACATATCTGATGTTGCAATAGTTTGACACGTGGAAGGCCATGTAAACGAGGTCACACGAGTGTCCAGTTTTGGTCCATAAACAGCACGAGGAACTCGTTAAAATTAATGGGTATTGCACAATATACAGATGGTTACTCAGCAATTTCTTTGAGTATCATCTCCTTGCGAAATATCTATAAACAATTCGTGACCTTCTCACGTACACCAAGACATGAGTAGTGATAATATAATTAGGCCAACTTTGATGGCAGGGAGAAATGTATTAAATAGCCAATAAGGTTCAGATCAGGGAGTCGAGCCGAGTCGAGTCGGAGTCGAGTGGAGAATCAGACAAAGAGAGTTCTGAGAGTCAGATTCAGAGAGACAGAACTGGATTAGATTCTAGATTCAGTTGAATAGTCATGTAGCTATAAATTAGTAAAAGGCGAACCAATTGAATAGAAATTCAACTGGAGATTCCTAAAAAGTGTCGAAAGTATAAAGTTGCTGTGCTCTGAAAGTTCGATGATCTACGGCGAGATACGTGAATTTTTTTTAAACAAGCTGTAATTTTAGTAATAGATTTGTAATGCGATATAACTGGTACTCATGTGAAATGTCTCATGCCTCATGTACTGAACAAATTTGTGTCCTCTTAGATATATAATAAACTACAAAAAAATAATAGAATAAAAAAAGATGTTTTCTATTCCTAACCAAGAGACACGTCCCACCCATATTCAAGATCTGTGCGACCTGCTGTATGAAGTTGAACTTTTATTAAACTTATAAAATGACCGCTCGAAATAACATCTATCCAACCATATATTCAGCGGGATCGTCACACATTTGATATCACTCTAATAGTTCTATATTCAAAAGTAACTAGTTTTGTTTGGTTTAGGTTGAAGCACAAGGAGTTCCCGTAACATCAAGCTTGAATTAGTTGGATATCTATTTTTATCATATTTGGTAGCTGATTAATTTCTTTATTACCCCATATAATAGTGATATCGTCGGCAAATACAGTAAATTGACCTGCGATGTTATTGGTTATTAGGTCATTTGAGTATATTGAAAACAACATTGGTATCAAAATCTGACGCCCAATATTGTTTGCCATTTATTCATTTATCACTTCATTTGAGGTAACTGAAGACCCATCCCAGATTCCAACGTCCTTTAGTCCAGCCAAACAACTTGAAATACTGAAAGCCGCCAAATCTCTTTTCTCGAAACGAACAAGGACTCTATATCACTGGATGTATCCGAATGCAGCAAAGCAACAAATCAAATCTGCGGTTACCACCTCTTGGGAATCTTTAGCAGAAACCGAAAAGGAATTCTACATTTCCCAGGTGACACTATAAATGTTATTACTATTAGGTTGTTTAGAAATTTTTTACCGTTTTTGTGAGTCTACTTTAACTTGTAATATCTCAGTGAATACTCATCCAAGGTGCCGACGGGTGTTTCGTCGAATTTCTCGCTATAGAAAACTGATGTGATGGTTTGGTCAGGTTGCAGAAAGTTATAGCGAATCACACCAGCCGTGACCACCATACAGTAACCATAATCTTTTTGGTAGGATTTAGCCTTCGGAAAGTGCCTGGGCCAATCCTGAAAGATTCTGCCAGAAGTCCATGAATCTTTTTGCCATCCAGGTGTTCAATCTTTGTTTAGCAAAGCCTGAAGCGATGCCAATGACAGGTTCTGGGTCGATGAAGCTGCTTGCAGCACCCTCCTTTTCAAGGGAGTCAGCAGCCTCATTGCCTTATAGGCCAGTATAGCCAGGAATCCAGACCAGAGACAATCTGTTAAGTCTTCCTATCCTTGCTACCAATTTAGACGTTCTCCGGTAGGACCTTTCAACGTCGCTTGACTGTCCGAGAATATTTTTATCACCTTGTGTACCTGTCTTAGATCTGCGACTGAATACACCTTCACCAGAACCGGAAGGTGTGAACCAACAACTATCTGCTCATATTTCCTTCTCCCGAAGGATCCAGTCCTCCCTACTCGGGAACAGTACTTTGTAAGGCAGTTCGTAGTTGACAGTTGGTGGCATGAAGTCAGAGGTCATTTCCAGAATGCTGTGACTTCCAGTGTCAGCCAACAGTCTGTTGCACTCTGCATGTGGAAGGTGGAAAGAAGGTAGATCTAAAAGTACCTCCATGGCCGCCGACAGGCCAGACAAGCCTGTTTCTGTAAGCCAGAGAGCTTGGCTTGGGCCGCTTTCTGTAAAGCCTTCGGCCACCAGGTAATTGCACCAGAAGTGATCATTGGTCTGACAATTATCACACAAATCCAATGAATTTGTTTGGACCTAAATCCTAAGTTTTACCACAAGTCCTTTGACATGTCCATAGGGACAGTCTGGCTTTGTGTAAAACTTTTTCCAAGTGAGCGTTCCAGGTGAGTTTTTCATCAGGGACAATGACAAGATATTAAGAGTATTTGAGAGTACTGCTATCTTCATGTTGAGGTCGGAAACTTCTCAGGCCACCCTCGTATGTCTACAGGGAAAGGATCAACTGAAGTTTCTATAATACAAGGTGTCTCAACAGTATCTTATGTGTTGGTAGTTGGTAGACTGTACGTACTTATTAGGTTACATACGATAAAAATATCCACATAAGCTCCACAAGAAAAGTAAAATTTTCCTCGTATCATATGCGATCACCAGCAAGAATCAGTGTCTGGGTCAGACTTACCTAATAACTATTCAATAAGGCATTGAGAAAATCTAGGAGTTTCAATTATTTGATCAAATATTGGTGAATAATCGATTTAACTATGATATCTGGTAGCTGTAGAGTAGGGGTAGTGAGTGTAGACTCACAGCACTTAGACCACATGTGACCCATTGTACATCCTCCCGAGGAGGCTTCTTCAACTTTTTTGGGGTTTCCTCCGTGGAGGTGCACAAGTGAGAGATCTTTCCTGCAGGGGCAGCCGGTTCCTTGCCTTTATTCAAGGCGGAGCTCTTGGCGTCCGCCGCAGGAAGTTCCCTTGCTACTGGAGGTGATCTGCTACGTCCAGCCTCATTCCAAGCTGTAGATTGGGGGGACATTTCTGTTCATCCCCAGCCACCGTCTTAGATTAAAGTGAGCATTTCTGTCCAGCCTTGAGATTGGTATTTGTTTTTTCTGATTTAGTGTTGTTTCATTCATTTGTGTTCCCACGAGTAGCAAGGAAAGGGTTCGTCACCTCTGGCAGAGCCCCTCATTACCAGAGGTAGGCTGATTACAATGAGGTTTCGCCCAGTTCCCCAAGGGAATCGTTCGTGACCGCATACCACCCTGCGGTCATTCAGCTGTCGGCACGATTCCTTAGACCTCAGCTTGGGTAGGCTGGTCCACGGTGACATGTTTTGCAAAGGCTTTTGAGGGGTTTCAGTTCTCATCCCCCTTCTTATTTCTGCCACTGAACAGGAGTCCGGCGTCTTCGTTTGTAAGGCCACATTGGCTTCCCAGACAGGGCCTCCAGTCCCCTGACGGTTCCCCTATCCGCCACCTGGAGACGCGCCCAATAGGTAGCCCAACCCACGGATTCAACTATGATAATATAAAGTCGGAGATGAATTTCTGCGTTGAAGATTTTGCGTTGGGAACAACTCGAGTACTTCAACCCTTACCTCATCGCTCTTGATTATGTCTATCACAGTAGTAGACGAAACGTCGGGCATAAAAACCTACAAGCTACGGCCGGAAAACCCGGAAAGAAGCTTTAACACCGTCGATTCAGGCCGTGAAAATTTACATTCTTTGATTCTAATAACTTCTCAAAAAAATTGAATTATATATCGCTGCCACACGGGTATTGTTTTACCACCTCGCCATGCCGACATATCTGACGTTCATTTTCATTGTCACAAGTATCGATTTCTCTAAAAAAACAAACAACCAATGCGTATTTCTAATCATATGTTTCAAATAGGTTCTTGGTCGCTTTGGATTTCCCCAAACAAACCTCATGATCAATCCCCAGTTGGGTTCCATTAGAAAGTTACCTCCTCTTCCACCGCCACCTATCGAGAAAGTTGAAAAACCGAAATTGAGAGAACTGGAAACCGCAATATCTAGCATCACTCCTATTACCAATCGTCCAGTTTCTACAAGTACACCCATAAGTTTTGAAGAGTTTGAAAAGATCAATGAAAAATCCAGGAAGAAGAGAGGTCGGCCCAAGGCCTTCAACGTTAATAGTGCAAAAAGATCGAAAATGTCTTCGGTTGAGTTCCAGGATGATCCGGAGTTGAGCCAGGAGTTGGAAAAGTTTGCAATGAAGTTCAAGTTGAATAAGTATTAATTGTTGTAGTTTTGGATATTTGATATGTTATTACATGTATACTTTCGACTGTGATGAATGATGACTAAATTAGTTACTTTAAATGTATAACCTTTCAGGTTATACATGTTTCGAAATCATTCGATTTTGAATCATTTCAACGCTTAGTACTTCAGAACATCTTCCCTCACGTACACGCCTTCTGTTGTTGAGTCATGAACCCGTTCTTTGGGAGAAATCACCGAACTTTGCTGGACAAACTCAAATATTATGATTTCAGAATTATTGGTTTGCTGTAGTTCAGGGCCTACCTGGAGAATCGCTGTCAGTTGCTAAAAACTGACCACTATTTACGGATTGGAGCTCATAAGTGTGCCCCAGAGTTCAGTATCATTATTTATCAAAACTATTTTCGTTTGAAGGTGATTGACTATGTTTCATGATGGATTTCACTAGTTCGGACTTCCATTGTCTACTATATAAAATGATTTGAAATCCCTGACTAAAAAAGAAGAAATAAAAATGAATGGCTGAAAATAACAATTGTATTAAGCAAAATAAACCTGAAATGAAATAATAGTGAAATGAAATACAAGTAAAATAGAACAATTCAACCAAAATAAATAAAAATAAAGAAATGAAAAAAGAAAATAAAAATAAAAAGTTGAGTGATTATTTATTTTTGTTGAATTGTTCTATTTTACTTGTATTCTATTTCACTATTATTTCATTTCAGGTTTATTTTGCCTAATACAATTGTTATTTTCAGCTATTCATTTTTATTTCTTTTTCTTTTTAGTTGTTTCAGGTATTTCAAATCATTTTATATAGTAGACAATGGAAGTCCGATTTAGAAAAAGCTATTTTCAATTTGAATGTATTTGGAAAATTGACGTTATTTGCAGATGATATCTCTATATTTGAGTTCGATACTGATGAAGCTCGTAAACACACAACATGTTGTTTGAGAGTGGTTGACAATGTTCCATGGTGAATTTTATTGGTTCCTACTTCCATTGTCAGTATCCACAATCGTTTTCTGGTGATGACTGGACTACCTATTCCTCCAAGAAATGACTATTCATGGGAACGCTTTCACCTATCCCCTCTTTTCTCTCTCCTCTTCACCGGTTTAGTGGGAGTTGACCTTTTTTCGCGTGATTGAAGGTTTCCATATGTTGCGTACCTCTACGCTAGCTTAGCTGAACGCGTCGTTGGACAACATATATGCAGCTTCTTTGAACTTCATCTTGAACCAATGTTTCTCACTTGATGTTATGTTTGATGAGTCCAAACATGCTCTGAAGCAGGGTCTGATGTACTTGGACACAATTCTTTTTATCCTTTCTGACAATTATCTCACGCAGCTAAATATATTTGTTATTTTAAGTTATTCATTTGAATTTCATTTGTTCTTTCAAATTTTTTAAATCGTATTCAATATTATCAGATAAGTCCGAACTGATGACTTGAAATAATGAAGACTTCAATCTCAAAATTCCGACTTCAATTTCAAAAATTAGACTCTAGACTCGAAATTTTGACTTCAGACTCGGAACTTCGACTTCAATCACAAAATTTCAACTTCAGTCCCAAAAATTAAACTCTATACTCGGAATTTTAATTCTGATCTTGGAATTTTGACTTCAGACTCAAAACTTCGACTTCAATCTCAAAATTTCGACTTCAATTTCGAAAATTGGACCCTAGACTCGAAATTTTGACTTCAGACTCGGAACTTTGACTTTAATCACAAAATTCCAACTGCAGTCTCCAAAACTGAACTCTAGACTCGAAATTTCAACTCTGATCTTGTATTTTCGACTTCAGACTCGGAACTTTGACTTCAATCTCAGGATTTCGATTTCAATCTCGACAATTGGACTCTAGACTCGAATTTTTTATTCTGATCTTGGAATTTCGATTTCAGACTCGAAACTTCCACTTCAATCTCAAAATTCTGACTTCAATTTCGAAAATTGGACTCTAGACTCGAAATTTTGACTTCAGACTCGAAACTCCGACTTCATTTACGAAATTTCAAATTCAGTCTCAAAAATTGAACTCTAGACTCGAAATTTTCACTCTGATCTTGAAATTTTGACTTCAGACTCGAAACTTCAATTTGAATCTCAGGATTTCGATTTCAATCTCTAATATTGGACTCTAGACTCGAAATTTTGACTTCAGACTCGAAACTTCGACTTCAATCTCAGGATTTCGATTTCAATCTCGAATATTGGACTCTAGACTCGAAATTTTGACTTCAGACTCGGAACTTTCGGCTTGAATCACAAAATCTCAACTTCAGTCTCAAAAATGGAACTCTAGACTCAAAATTTTCACTTTGATCTTGGAATTTCGATTTCACACTCGAAACTTCGATTTCAATCTCCAAATTTTTACTTCAATCTCGAAAATTGGACTCTAGACTCGAAATTTTGACTCCAGACTCGGAACTTCGACTTCAATCACAAAATTTTGACTTCAATCTCGAAAATTGGACTCTACAGTCGAAATAACTCTGATCTCGGAATTTCAACTTCAGGCCCGTAACTTCGACTTCAATCTCAAAATTTCGACTTCAATCTCGAAAATTCAACTTCAGACTTGAACTTTTGACTTTTAACTCGAAATATCGCCCTAAATGTCTAAATTACAACTTCAGACTCGAAATTTGGACTTTTATCTCAAAATTTCGACTTCAGACTCGAAATTTTGATTTCATTCTCAAAATTTCGACTTTGGACTTGGAATTTCGACTTCAATCTCAGAATGTCAACTTCAAAGTCGAAATGCAGACTTCAAAGTCGAAATGCAGACTTCAAAATCGAAATGCTGATTTCAGTCACGAAATTTCAACTTCAATTTGGAAAATAAAGTCGAAAATCCAAAATTTTGAAACTTAAGTTGAAATTTCGAAGTAAAAGTGAAAATTTCGAGAGTGAAGTCGGATTTTTCAAGAAATATGTGGCCCTTCTGCGCTTGCGTAGAATTCTATTGAGAGTTTCAAGAATTGAAGATAAATCGGACATTATTACAGTATTTTCGCAGTTGATGGAGGATTGTGCGAAACTTCAGCGATAATTCATTCGCACTTAGTCTGCTTTGTAACAAATCAAAAGAGGAGTATTGTCAGTTTTAGTGTTATTTGTGTAATTTTATATGTTAGGAAAAACCAAGTTGTCATTACGAGTATGTATAAATCGTCTCTGTATAAATGTTTCGTTCAATAAAATGTCCCAATATAAAAATAAAACTAACGAAAATATATATCCAAAAGCATGAAAAAGCGTTTTAATGATTTTCTATTCCTTTCCTTCCTACGCACAAAAACATTTTCAGTTACAAACGTCGATTGTATGAAAAAAAAATCATTTCTGAAATGTAATGTACTGATTCGAATTGTTCACCTTGAAATAATTTCAGTTAGGTGAAATCTGATATTTATATTACCCATGGCACCCAGTGTTATTCAGCACAAATATTTTTCAAATACATTGAATCCCATATTTAGCTTAGCATTTCAGTTCAAATAAGGTATCAACAATTAAACTATTTTAGTCAACTTCTTCGACAGTGGGTCCTTTGCCACCTGCACCCCCTTGTGCTCCTTGATGCAGTTTCATCATGATGGGGGAGCATTCCTGTTGTAGCTCTTTCAGTTTGTGTTCATATTCATCTTTCTCGGCGAGTTGATTGGCATCTAACCAAGCCAGAGCAGCTGAACATTTTTCCTGGACCAACTTTTTATCATCTTCCGTCAACTTGTCTGCTGGAGCATCTTCAACAGCCTGAAAATTGGAGATGGGAAATTACAGATTGATCAAAACAACTTATTCTTTTATATTGCTTTCAATTTAGCACCAGTACTAAATATAGTAGTACTATGTTCATTACTAGATGTACTATGTAGTACTAAAGAACTACTATAACGACTTCAATTTCGAAAATTGGACTCTAGACTCGAAATTTTGACTTCAGACTCGGAACTTTGACTTCAATCACAGATTTTCAAGTTCAATCTCAAAAATTGGACTCTAGACTCGAAATTTCAACTCTAATTTCGGAATTTCGACTTCAGACTCGGAACAATTACACATTGATCAAAGCAACTTATTCTTTTATATTGCTTTCAATTTAGCACCAGTACTAAATATAGTAATACTATGTTCATTACTAGATGTACTATGTAGTACTAAAGAACTACTATAACGACTTCAATTTCGAAAATTGGACTCTGGACTCGAAATTTTGACTTCAGACTCGGAAGTTTGACTTCAATCACAGAATTTCAAATTCAATCTCAAAAATTGGACTCTAGACTCGAAATTTCATACAGATTGATCAAAACAACTTATTCTTTCATATTGCTTTCAATTTAGCACCAGTACTAAATATAGTAGTACTATGTTCATCACTAGATGTACTATGTAGTACTAAAGAATTACTATAACGACTTCAATTTCGAAAATTGGACTCTAGACTCGAAATTTTGACTTCAGACTCGGAACTATGACTTCAATCACAAAACGCAAAATTCAGAAGCATTCGTTTCATTGAAGAAACATTTGGAAAAGGGGTTATTATAAAAAATATAATACGATAATTTCCGAATCGTTGAAATAAAAAAAATATTTCCACTTAAAAAAAAGTGTTGGACTTTTGGAATGAAAATAGACAAGTTTTCGGATTAAGAAGGGTATATTTTTATGAAAGATTAGTTTTGGGAAAAGACGAATTTTGGCTCACTTCTCCTCCATTTCTATACAAAAATGTGGTGAAGCTCCGAAAGAAGAAATACAGCAATTAGTTGAAAATAAACTCTGCCTTTCCAGAAAAACTACTTTCACATGAATATTGACTCACATAAAAGAAAAATTATTTTGTAGCCACTACTTTTTCAAGTCAAGTAATGATTCCTTTGACAAATATTTCAATGTTTCTCCGTCCTGACTAGTTGTTATCAAATCCAACTTCTATACCACTCATACACACCCTGAAAAAATATAGTGATGTAAACAGAACATATAATCTTACCTGTTTGGCACTGAAGATATAGCCTTCTAGTTGATTTCTAGAAGCAATTCTCAACCTCTGTGCCTCATCCTCGGCAGCATATTTCTCAGCTTCAGATAACATTTTATCAATCTCTGCTTTGGACAGTCTTCCTTTGTCGTTAGTGATCGTAATTTTTTCAGATTTGCCAGTGCTGCTATCTTTCGCAGACACATTGAGAATACCGTTGGCGTCCAAGTCGAATGTCACTTCGATTTTGGGAACCCCTCGAGGAGCCGGAGGAATACCATTCAAGTTAAAGGTACCCAACAGGTTGTTATCTTTCGTCATGGCTCGTTCTCCCTCGAAAACTTGGATGGTAACCGCATTTTGGTTATCAGAGTAAGTTGTGAATGTTTGTTGTTGTTTGCAAGGAATTCTGGAGTTCCGTTCCACAATTTTCGTCATTACTCCACCAGCTGTTTCGATACCCAGTGAAAGAGGAGCAACGTCTACAAGTAGTACGTCTTGGATTTGGGAGCTGGTATCACCACTCAGGATTGCAGCTTGTACTGCCGCACCGTAAGCCACAGCCTCATCGGGATTGATGGACAAGTTCAAAGACTTGCCGCAGAAGAAGTCTTGGAGCATCTTCTGGATCTTAGGAATCCTAGTGGATCCACCTACTAGAACAACGTCATGGATAGCTCCTTTATCTAGTTTCGCGTCTGTTAGAGCCTTCTCCACTGGTTGAAGGGTCGACCTGAACAAATCCATGCACATTTCTTCGAATCTAGCTCTTGTGACTTTGGAGAAAAAGTCGACTCCATCGTGGAGCGCATCTATTTCGATACTTGCCTCTGTACTGGAAGACAAGGTTCTTTTCGCCCTCTCACACGCTGTTCTGAGTCTGCGCAGAGCTCTTGTGTTTTTGCTGAGGTCTTTCTTGTGTTTTCTTTTGAATTCATCCACGAAGAAATTGACCATTCTGTTATCAAAATCTTCACCTCCTAAAAAGACAAGAAGCTTTTAGAGACATAAGTGTAGAACAATATTTCATGAAACGAAAGAAAATGAAGAATTTTAAAAGTTAAATTCAGAAATCTCAAATCATTTCTTCTCCATAACAGCTACCCTCATGGGAAAAACCAGAAGATTTGTACGAGTTAGGAGTGTTTTTCTTCACTTGCTTTCTACAGCTTCAGTTGGTGTTATCGGATTCAGATAAGGGCATAATCGGCTACAGCTGATTGTCGGTTCGTCAGAAGCGATAGTTTCTTTTGTATTTAGAGTAACGGGTACCTATACTCCTCCTTCTGGTTCCAATGTAAACCGATCCTTAGCTACAAGGAATCTGGTATACGCCGAGTGTTGCTAAAGGTTTTCTGGGGTTCTCAACTGAACCTGGACTTCCTTTAATAGCTTTCGTTGGCCTAAATATTGGTTTTACGTCGTGTTCCTCTAATATTCTTTCAATCCGTAACATTGTGACAAGCCCAGCTGGGGTTACTTTAGCCACCGTATAGAAGTAAACATAAGTAAGTTCACTCTCCAATTGACGAAAAAATGTATGTTTTTCTATTATTTATTATGTAAGATTGAAGTAATGAACATATAACGAAAATCATAAAATAAATTGTTATAGACCATATAAAGTGGAGTGATTAAAAATCAATAACTTCAGTAATCAAGATAAGGATTGGAACATTTGTTTCGATGAAATGAGCATCAAGTCACACTTATTCTACAATATCGGAAAGGATAGAATAGTTGGTGTTGAGGAATTATTCAACAAGAAAACGGCTTGTATAACAGAATATGCCTTGATAGTCATGGCAAAAGGCATACATTCGAACTGGAAACAGCCTGTTGCATACATTTTCACCAATCCATCCACATCAATACTGGATATAAAAAGTATTGTGATTGAGGCTGGCAATTATCAAAAATTGGATTGAGAGTTAAGGGTATCATTTTCAAATTAAGGTTCTAATTTTTATAAACGTGCCAGAAAAGATTTCGAAGTGACTGTAGAGCAGCAATATTCATTAGCATACACCCTTCTGCCCTGCTACATGCCAGCAAAAAATAAAATCCTGACCTGAAATATCAAAGAGACCGACAGGGAGTGAATTTACTTCTGTTTACTTATATACGGTGCTTTAGCGCTTTATGTTCCGGATGATGATATTGACCGTGATATCCGGCTGGAACACCGGGTTCGGCGAATCCTTAGGGAAAATGATGACGACATGATCCGTCCAGCTTCGGAGGAAGAACTGAGGGGTTACATTAGAACCTCCAAACCCAAGAAGGCTCCGGGAATTGATTCAATCAACAATTCCTCGAAGATGGAAGCATGCCGTAGTTGTCATGATTCCGAAACAGGGCCAGAACTCCCTGTTTCCCCAGAATCATCGTCCGATTAGTCTGCTTTGCTCAACGGCTAAGTTGGCTGAACGTGTTGTGCTGCAAAGGCTAACAGAAGAAGTTGAAGATCGAAATGTTCTGCCTGATGAACAATTCGGCTTCAGGAGGGCACACTCCACCGAGCTGCAGGCCCTGAGACTGGTCAAAAATTCCATCTCAGAGCTGAACAACAGGAAGACAGTCCATCTCGTCCTCCTGGATATTTCGAAAGCCTTCGTCCGAGTCTGGCACGAAGGCCTGCTACACAAAATGCTCGATTTCGATTTGCGTCGGGGTCTGGTCCGGTGGATTAGGTCCTTTCTGAAAGGCAGGACATTTCAGGTCCGAGTTGAAGGAACCCTGTCTCCCATCAGGGAAATCGAAGCTGGAGTGTCTCAGGGAGCTGTGCTGTCTCGACTATTGTACAGCCTTTACGTGAGCGACCTTCCGAGGTTCGATCACGTGAAGGTTTTCCTTTACGCCGATGATACGGCTCTCCTCGCTTCTTCCATGGGTCGGGCGTTGGCGGTCGTCTACATGCAACGGGCATTGGACGACCTCGAATCCAGAAAAAACTCAGGCGATAGACTTGGGGAGACGTAAAGTTTCTCCAGACACAAGGGTCACGATTTCAGGCAGGGAAATCGAATGGCAAACGCGAGTCAAGTACGTAGGTCTTTGGGTAGACCGCCGACTCACCTGGATAAATCACATTGATTATATCAAGAGCAAAGTGCAGATGAGGATAGCTAAACTCTAACCTCTGGTCAATAGAAATTCAAAACTCAATCTTAAAAATAAGATTCTACTATACAACACGATGTTCAAGCCTGTCATCATGTATGCTTCAGGTGCTTGGAGACAAACCGCCCCGTCAAACCTCTCCATTTTGAAAAGGTTGCAAAACAAACTTCTCAGGATGCTGGTGAATGCTCCATGGTTCGTGCGGAATGAAGCCATCCGCAGAGATTTGAAGCTGGTAACTATAAGGCAGTCCATTCAGTCGAGGAATCAGAGAGTTTTCGAGTCAGCGGAAACTCATGATAACCCATTAGTTAGGAAAGCTGTAGATTACACTATAGACGACCCACTCGATTCAGAAGGCCCCGTCGCTCGGTTGAGTGAAGGCCCCACGACGTCTGTTGGAATGAACAGTTTGTTCATCAAATACCCCAGTCAGGAAGGGGTACACAAGGCCAGAGCGGCATAGAGGTCATTGACTTTTATGTCGCTACCAAAACAGCTTACGTTATGAACCATTCGTCCTCCTGACGAATTTCAGTTGAAAGGGTAAGGGAAAAGATTTCCATCCTGATGAACATGAAGATGACTATGAAGCGCTTTATGTATAGCAAAGTCGGTATATTTTGATATGACTTTTTTATTCATTGTAAAAGTAGGATGCTCAGATGTATGTGGAAAAAAGATTTATTATTATTAGGGGTCCTTATTAACGCAATAGAGCCAAAAACATACATTTTTGAAATTTAAAAAATGGTTCAAGCGATTTGGTAGTGTTTTCAACTATTATACTGAACTCCACTCAACTTCAGGTGTTTCATTTATTTACATAGGTTTTCGTGAGAAAAAAAATAGTTATTTCAATTGAATGAATTATAAAAACACTGTTCAGTTGATTTGGATGAAACTTGGATTTGTGAATCGATTCTCTTAAAATCAAAGAAAAATCGGCCTGTCCTCAGAACGTTTCGCTGAAAAATGGAAAATATAGAAAATCCCACGGTAGCAAAGTTGCGGGTATCAGCTAGTCGATAAATATATCAATTGATATTTCTAATGTAAATATTGAGTGTTGTTGAATATTTTACCTAAATGTGTATCTCCAGCGGTGGACTTGACTTCAAACAAGGATCCCTCATCAATAGCCAGAATAGACACATCAAATGTACCTCCCCCAAGATCGAAGATGAGAACATTCTTCTCGCCCTTCAGGTTTTTATCGAGTCCATACGCCAAGGCAGCAGCTGTGGGTTCATTGATGATCCTCAAAACATTCAGTCCAGCTATTGAACCCGCATCCTTTGTAGCTTGCCTTTGAGAGTCATTGAAATAGGCAGGAACCGTAACTACAGCATCAGACACCTTTCCTCCGAGATAAGTTTCGGCAATTTCCTTCATCTTCGTCAGAACCATTGAACTGATTTCTTCTGGAGCGAACTTTTTCATCTCGCCCTTGTATTCCACTTGGATTTTTGGCTTCCCTGCGTCGTTGACAACCTGGAAGGTCCAGTGTTTCATGTCTTCCTGGATCTTGGGATCATCGAATCGACGGCCGATCAAACGTTTTGCATCGAAGACTGTGTTTTTGGGATTCATGGCTACCTGAAATTGATTGAAAATGGTTGAGGACAGCAGATAATTGAATAAGAATGTATGGAAATTTCATGAAGTCAAAAAATGTCTCATCTAGTTTTTCAAGTACAGAAGAAGCTGATGTGTGATGGATCAACTTCAATGGGCAACAACACTGGTGTTTTTCAGTGATTCATAGTGTCTTCAGCCCTTGTTCTATTATACATCTACGATCTAATTGAAACTGTTTTAAAATCTGTTTAACATCCATACGATCGACAACTCTCAGAAATTGAGAAACTTGTGCGAGCTAAGGACTAACGAGGTCTTACCTTTTAACGTGTGATTCCTGTGACACTAGAACCCAAAAACAAACATTCATAGTCTAATACCAGCTAGGGCTGTATCGACCTACCATAGGTCTGGACTGGTGCTAAACTGAATCACAAATGCATTCAAGGTTCGACTCAATACCCCTTGAACTACACGTTTTAAGAAAATCCAAATTTCTGGGTCCTATTTTGTTTCAACAGTCTCTAAACTAGATCTATCTGCTACGTTTTTTTTGAGTGTGATTGATGTAGTTTTCGACGAATGCTCCACTCAAATTCATTCATTTATTTCATACACTATTCCACAGGATGAACCCAATTACAGAATAGAGAGTAACAGTGGCATTTACAAATATGTACTTACATAATATAATTTGTGAATCTATATAAAAAAATAAAAAACAGAACTGTCAGTTAGCTGAGAAATGTCTTTTGATTTGTATAATCTGGTAGTTGTATATATCTAGGACATGACTAACATGAGGTATCGCACACTGTATAAATTAGAGTTTTTTCATTATATTTGTACGCGGAGTGTTGAGATAAAATGTGACACTATTCCTAGATGACCGTCTAGGAACCCAAAAATTCAACATATGTAACAGTGGAGAGCAGGTGATAATATATTTTAGGAAGCGCCTCTGTAGGGCTTCTAGTTGATTTATATGAACCTGAATGTAGGGACTCCAAACGACAGATGCATATTCCAGCCTAGATCGAACAAAAGTGAAATAATGCAATTTCAATGACGTAGTTGTGTAAATTCAAGTTCGTTTTTAGTGAGTAAGACATTACATTACATTTGGATATGTTGAGAGATACATTATTCTTCCGACACCATGTAGCAACGAGATTTAAATTCAGGGCGAGACGTTCGCAATCATTAGAACATGTTATATTGTGATTGAGTTTCAAGTCATCTGCGTATAAAAGGAAATTGACATCAATCTCAGCTCCGATATCATTAATGAACATATTGAACAGTAGGGGTCCTAGATTTGATCCTTGTGGTACAACAGTAGTGGCTATATAGTCGATAGACTTGAGGCCATTGAGTTGGACTTACTGCTCACGGTTGTAAAAATACGATTTGAAGAGGGTAATTAATTCGAATTAAGTCGAAAGCTTATTGAGCAGGATACTATGGTCGAGTCTGTCGAACGCTTTAAAAAAAATCAGTGTAGATGACATCAGTCTGAGGCTGACAATCAATACCCTCTGCAATACATTGAGTGATTGTTACAAGACTCGTGGTGGTTGAACGTGGTTGAACATTAGGATCTAGTTGGTCCAGAGTTACAATCACCTCCTGATGAAATCATCTCCAATAACGAAATTGTCATCGGTAGGAATGTTTTCAATGAACTGGGGTGTGGGGAATTTAATTCCGTTGGAAGTTTTACATAATCAATGTCGGGTATGAGAGAAAGAAAAACAACACTCTCACTCTTAATATCTGAAATCCAATCTTTTCATTTGGCATAGATCCAACCAGTATGACGTTTCACATCGATATAACCAAGATGTCTAATTTTATCCTTCTATAATTTCTCTAGTATGTAGAGAAGTTTGAGTTTCGAACTGAAACATTGATTCTAAAAATACATAAATTATATATACGAGCTTCCTGAAGTATTCATATCTTTCAATAATGAATACAATGGAGTGTTGGGGTGTATATTTGAAAGGGATTTGTGGTGGATAGGATCTAAGCGTGAAGAGTTTGTATTTGGAATTTCGTGTAACGAAATGAAACAGAGGATCCACAGTTTTAACAACCCCGAAAACTTCTGGAGTTGTCTATATTCTAGCAACAAATATTTGGTTGTATAACCCACTTTCAGCTATGTGAAGCTAACAAGAGAAAATTCAAGATGTATCACTGCAGTTAACGAAGCTAAAAACAATATAAATGCAATCACAGTCATTCTAAAGGAAGCTCTGAAATGGAAAGAAAAACAATTCACAGATTTGGCCCTCTGCGACTTTTCCTGAGATTGAAGAGACCTATGGAAGGCCGGTGTGTTGCGACAATTGAGGAGTTATAAACTGAATTGCAGAGAGAGTTCATGGTGCCTTGGCGTAATGCATTAGGAGTTCTCGGCAACTATTAAGAGCAGATAGTTGTTGGTTCACCCCACTATTAGAGATTAAAATCCATAAACTTACTTGCCAAAACGATAAACTCCCTTGCACTTGTCCCTTCATAGAAAAAACTGATACAATAAAATACTTAGGGGTCCTAGTGGAGCAGTGCCTCCGTTGGAATGATCATATTGACTATATGGTGGAAAGATTACGTAAGCTCACTTACAAATTTTATCAGCTCAGAAGTATAGTCAGTAGAAAAATGTTGCTTACTGTATGTGATGCCCTGGCCGAGTCCATTTTACGTTATTGTCTAATAATATGGGGAGAAATATTCAAATCTTCCTTACGTAATTCAGAAATGATCCAAAACTCACTCATAAAAATTATGTTCAGGAAGAATGAATGCTATAATACTCAAACATTATATGAGGAGAGTGGATTATATAGTGTATGAAAACTGTATACTTTCCGTTGTATACTATACTATGGACAGCCTATGTTGGCTGTCATAGAATGGAAAACATTTATCAATCACAACTACCACAGATTGGAAACAATACTAGATAGTTGACTAATTATACAAATGGTAGCGTGAAATTGCCTGGCATAACACTTGACAATACCTTATCTTGGCATCAACATACAAATCAGCTCAGGAGCAAGTTATCCAGCACTATTTATGTTCTACGACAACTTCAAAATATTACCAGCTTCTATTGAAAATTACTCATTATTCGCTTTTTCATTCTCACATTGGTTATGGGTTTGTTCTTTGGGAAAACTCACCTGGTTCTCTCAATATCTTTAGGTTACAAAAACGAGCCATTCGAATATTGGCAGATGTAGGTTTTCGGGATCCGTGTCAGATAATTTTCAAAAAACTAGGTATCATGCCTGTACCAACGTTATTCATTTTCATGTTTTGCTAGAAATCCACAGAATTGCGAGTACCTTACCTAAACGTTCTAATATTCATCAGTACCGTACGAGAAACGCTGAAAAGATCTGTACAAATCGATGTCGCCTAGCTAAATCACTAAAAAATTCTTTGGATTACAACTTATATAACTGTTTACCAGTCAAGCTGAAAGATCTCAGAATGAATAAATTCAAACAATCTATTAAACAACTACTATTGGAGGGCTGCTTTTACTGTGTCTCTGATTACCTGGGGTATTTTAAAAATCGCTCCTAAGTCTCAACATACAAACAACATACTCATCTGACTACCGTAAATATGCTATACCATGTTGTTTTTTAATGTTTTTATTGTTGATCTTTATGTTGCTCTACTTTTTATCTTAAATTATATTTTATACTCATCCGATCTGAAATAACGTTTGCTGTGCGTAAGCATATGTAACAAATTTGTCATGACTTGCTACAAACATGTAAAGTGTAATGTGGTTAAATAAACTTCTATTCTAATCTATTTTATTCTATTCTATTCTATTCTATTCTATTCTATTCTATTCTATTCTATTCTATTCTATTCTATTCTATTCTATTCTATTCTATTCTATTCTATTCTATTCTATTCTATTCTATTCTATTCTATTCTATTCTATTCTATTCTATTCTATTCTATTCTATTCTATTCTATTCTATTCTATTCTATTCTATTCTATTCTATTCTATTCTATTCTATTCTATTCTATTCTATTCTATTCTATTCTATTCTATTCTATTCTATTCTATTCTATTCTATTCTATTCTATTCTATTCTATTCTATTCTATTCTATTCTATTCTATTCTATTCTATTCTATTCTATTCTATTCTATTCTATTCTATTCTATTCTATTCTATTCTATAATTCAGCATACAGCAATCACTCAATACAATGTCACAAGCTGTTGTTTCTGTATCTTCTTTCGTATTTGAAACTCTTATTATGCTCAAAGACTTCTCATCATTTTGGTCGTCCTTCTAGGACTTCCCAGACCCAATTAGAAGCCTAATCTCGGTTTGCAAATGTATTGGATGCGTGACTGTAACACAAGCTCGGCTTAGATAGCCACGATCCTTCATAGATGTAAATTATAGTTCTGTAAAATAAGCTGTAATGGTATATATTTTATGTTAATCTGAATTGAATAAATTTGATTTGTTTTGATTGATTTGGTTCACAGGTGGATCAAAAACACCTTCCGGTTCTGGTGCAGGTGTTTTCATTCGTAGACCCAGGACAGAGATATCAACCTTCCTAGGAACTTATGCGACTGTATTTCAAGCGGAAATTTACGCTATTGAATTGTCTGTGGAGATATTGGAAGAATCCTCATACACAAGTCAATAAAAATATTGTCGGACAGCCAAGCGGCGTTGGTAGCTCTTGGCTCCTACCGAGGAACGTCTAAATTGGTAGCAAATTGCCAAAAACGACTGTCCTCGATAGGAAGATTATCTCTGGTCTGGATTCCTGGCCATACCTGCCTGGAAGGCTGGGCAGGCACAAAGTAGGTTTTAGAGTTCGGCAGAGTCGTACTATCACCATTTGACCTGAAAGACTTTGGCTTCTTTGAAAAGCTGGGTTTATTTGGTCGAGTGTGAATAGGTGTAAGCCACAATAAACCATTGCGGGTTGCGTTGGACGGTCGAATAGACCCACTTACTTTGGACCTTACTTTGGATCATCGCTTGTCCATAATTTTTTGGCCAAAAACAACACAGTAATCATGCTTTAGCCATCTTATTCGCCAGATTTGACCCTCTGCGACTATTGGGGAGTCAAAAACCAAATCGCTGAAATATCTCAAGGACATACCAGAAAGTGCATATCAGACCTGCTTTGAGGATTAGAAAAAACCCTTGCACAAGTGGGTAACTACTTTGAAGGGATAAAATAGAAATTCATGAATAAATGAATATTTTTGGAGAAAAATCAAAATTCACTTTATTTTCGAACATACCAAGGATATTTTTGGGGAGAAGTCTCTAAAAATCACCTCAAACATCTTGAAGTGGCACAAAAACGTTTTCTGAGAATGATTCTAAACAGAAATAATAGATATTCAAGCGACGCTCTTTATGAAGAGTCTAATATGTTTGATCTGAGACAATTATTTTTAATTAGCATAACTACAACGCAGTTCTTAAATAAAAATGAACTCCAGAAACCATCTCATGCTTATACAACGAGGCAAATTGGTAACTTCTCAATACCCTTCGCATCCAAATCAATTGGTCAAAACTGTTATAGAGTCCTAGCTCCAAAGGCATTTAACATACTTCCTAAAGAATTGAAAAACGAGACTCTCAAATTCAGATTAAAGAAAGGAATGAAACTCTTCACGAAACAATCTGATCGATATGAGACTCGTGCACTAATTGAAAACTAAAAAAAATAATAGAAAAACAATAATTTTGTTAACTGCTATATTGATTGCTCACCATAATTTTCCATGATGAAAAACTCACATTTTCAATACACACATAGACCACTCACATGTACACATATATTTGAGCGTAATAATATCATAAATTCTTTATATTCTTTCATTTTTAGAT
This sequence comes from Leptinotarsa decemlineata, assembly GCF_025532065.1. NCBI lineage: Eukaryota > Metazoa > Arthropoda > Insecta > Coleoptera > Chrysomelidae > Leptinotarsa > Leptinotarsa decemlineata. Next base: position 9,359,332 of record NW_027412690.1, read on the forward strand.
TGGAATTTTGATAGTTATTTTTATATAGTAACTTGAACATGTATATACATTCTACATATGAATCAATTTTAGATTTTTTTTTATATTTTGACCTCTAATTTTACTCTGAATGTTGAATTGTTATACTACTTTAAATTAGCCATATATGTATATATATCCACACACAAGCAGTACTGTTTCCGTGGTATTACTTTATTCACAATCTGTACCCTATATTGCTGTGAATAAATTATTATTATTATTATTATTATTGCATCGTAATGTAGTGTGTGTGTGAAGTATTTTGAAAATTTTCAATCATTATCATGAATAACGAAAGAGATAGTTGAAGAATCTACTTTTCTAAATTCATCCAAGGACATATTTTTTTTCAAAAACGTCAAGTTGAGATATATTTCCATGAGTAGGATAAGGTTCGTTTTCCAAAACGTTTCCATTTATTTTCTAACTATTGATTTGGCTATTTTGATAAGTTGAAAGTTATCCTACCTAACTTCAATGGACGCCCTGTATTGATATCTGTAATTTGGTGATTCGATTAGGTAACATTCTCTTGCAACATCAATACGTGCTAAGCCCATATTTGGACAAAACCGGATCGAATTTTCTCCGTCGCCGTCTGTCCATTACTAGAACTCCAAATATGAACATATTACGGCAGTTTGAATGTACTTGACAACCAATATTCATTTCAACAATAATTACAATCCAATTTAATATCCACTTGAAACATCACACAGCACAATAAAACGAGGTTTCTCAACGAAACATTCGCAATCAGAAACATTTGAATGTCATTGAAATCTGACATGCCTCTTGTAGAACCCAATTTCACAGGTCATGGATGACAAATGAATGAAAATCCTAATTGACAAATGCATTAGTTACAGAAATGTAAGTACCTACGTGCCCAGTACGTTCATATTATGGATATATTCAATGGGGTCCAGGATAAAATATTTAAATTCACGTTCAATGAAAATGTCCAAAGGACATACATACATTGTATTGGCGGATATCTGAAGGATGGTAGTTTCATTTTTAGGATTTATAGGGGATCACACCAAGCTGTTTAGTGAATAAACTTTCGTTGATTACTTAATAGACAGTGGTATTCCCCAGGGGAGCGTTCTCGGCCCCTTTATTTTCATATTGTTCACCTTCCTGATTACATAAATGACGGAGAGGTTTATATGTTCGCAGACGATACATTTATAATAGTATCCAGCCCAGATGCAAATGAGTTACTCAGAAAAACAAATAACATTATTCTCCAATTAGATAATTGAAGTAAAAAGAACCGTTTGATCATAAATTATTCCAAAACCATTGTGGTTCAATTCCAGAGGTCCAAAACAGAAAAACTTTCTACAGAACAAATAAACATTAATAATCAATCAATAATATTTCAAGAAAGTTGCAAATTTCTAGGTACAATTATTGACAGCAATCTAAGATGGGAGGAATGCATCACTATGATCTGCTCCAAACTGAATAAACACTACTTTGCAATAAAAAATCTTGCCTTGATGCGGAGGGTATAATTTCTGTGTACTATGCATTGGTTTAGTCGACTATAAGTTATAACATTGTAGTTTATGGTTTGGCGACCGATAGTACCAGAGTCTTTAGCACAAAAAAGGATGATTTGCCTGATGTTCCATTTGGATTATGTCGAGAATCCTACAGAAATATCTTCAAACAGAAAAATCTTCTAACTTTCACGAGTATTTATTTATACAAACTTCTGATTCACACCTATATTCACATAAACAGTCTCATCTGAAATTCAAAATTTCACAACTACGTAACTCGCAAAAAAAAACAAATTTAGACTAGAACTAACCACATACAACAATTACAATCACGAATTTCTACAATTTACTACCCCATGAATTGAAAATCAAGTCGAACCTGTTCAGATTCAAGTCTAAACTGAAATCTCTTCTGCTCCTGAATGCATTTTATATGGTGTCAGAGTCCCATTGACGATTTAAATTCTATTGAATAGTCTTATATTTTACGGACATTAATAATTTCTATATGTCATTTTAGCAATAATCAAAATGTAACTATGGTATTTTGACTTGTGAATCCATTGTTTAATTGGTGTCTGATCAATAAATTTCTATCTATCTATCTATCTATCTATCTATCTAAATGGTAATGAATCTGTATTTGTGCGAGCCAAGGATTAACAAGGATTTGCCTTGTAGCGTGCGATTCTTAACACGTTATACCATATTGTCTGATATTCTTCCAAGATATCTTTTGGGAATGGATTTAAAGTTATTTACTAAAATATCCAGTTGATATCCAAAAATACGATGGGTTCGAATTAAGTGGCGCAACCAGCAGTGATGAAGAAGGTATTTGAAAAAATATAGGATTCATCAAGTTATCTGAATCTCTTCATTATTCTTCGACATATTTCATGAGTGTCTGTAAAATAGCATTTTGTAAATATACCAAGATTTTAAAGTGAAAAAATATCCCTGTTTATTCAAATACTTTATCTTTCAAAAATCCAGTATTTTCTGCGAAATTGTTAGATACAATCAGTTCAGGGAAGCAGTTCATTATCATATTCAAGCCCTACAAATGTTTCAAATTTTATTTTAATGTATGTTTCGTAAACTTTTTGTTCCTCCTGAATCATCTCAAAGTCATTCAAGATTGAAATGAAAATATTAAGCAGATTATCTGAACAATCATCTCAAATCGATTCACCTGTTGACTATTTAGCCAAATTGAAATCTTTCTAAATATGATCAACAGCTCTATTTCAACATCAACAAGTATCTGAAAAATATAAAATTGGGACTAGCTTTTTGAGACGTAAAGCGATTTCTCAATTAATGTTCAACGTCAAGCCTTGCCTTCACAGTGAACAACTATTAGGTTGTTACCATATATGTGAAAAGTTTCCTTTCCTTATACGAGGGATTGGGCAAATATCGGATATGCGGTCGGTTACCTCGTTCACAAGCAGATTGAGCGATGACAAACCTGTTGTTTGTTGTCCGCTTCAGCCTAGTTCGGGGAATGATACTCTGAAGGAATTCGATTTTCAATTATTGGAAACCGTCAACTTTATGTTGATGATAGACACTGCCCTGCACTGACGAGTGGCCAAACAGCCCGAAACCGGTCTGCAAGTGTGTTCCAATGATTGAAAATGTATTGCGACAGTTGTAACACCAACAGAATATGCAGGATTGACTTCAGTGAAGAATCCTGCACTGACACCTGTCGGGTATAATTCAACGCCCTTCATGGTATTAGCCAGGGGTGTAGTTGTTCTTTGATAAGTGTCAGTCCATTAACCTACAGTGTAGGGAGTTGAGACTACGTTTTCATACTCGTAGCTATTGACTCGCTATAACACTAACGCACACTGCTAGTTTTGTACCTATCAAGGCCGTGCTAGGTCCGGATCCGCCCCTTTAGAAGCCGGGTTGCTCCTAATAGCAATTCACAGACATGTCATCATTCCAGCTGATGATTTTATAACGGAATTTGCCCATAAAAAGTCTAGAAGGTTTGATTTTGTATCGTGAATTTATTAAACTGGAATTTTGAGGAATTTCAGTTTTGAAACGGATATGTTAGTACAGTTTTTTCAGTGGAGGGCTTTTTCCGTGCCAATGTAATGATAAATTGATTAAATTCGAATGAGCAGATCTTTCTCATTGTAAATTCGAATTAGCAGATCTTTCTCATCGAGAACCCCCCCCGAAACAAAAATCTGGGCACGGCCTTGACACCTACTACTCTACACTCTACTCCATTTTTATGCGATCAGTGGTTTTGGCTACAGAGATATGAGAACGAACTCCTCAACTTTCACACACTCTCGATTTTTTTTTAAATCTAGAACATTCTGAAAACACTGAAATCATTGTCGACTCATTTATGACTTTGAAATGAAAATTAGAACTTTTATGAACGCTCTGTAGCATTCTGAATCTATCAGATTCATTTTCAGCTCAATCATGACAATAAAAGTAATATTACAACTTTTCAGAAAGTTCTCAAAACTTCCAGCCTGATTAAGAATATTATTTGACTATCAGAGCTAATTTTAGGACTGGAATATATCTGAATTTTTCAAAAAGTTCTTGAAATTTTTCAAACGTAGGTACTCGAAAGTTCTGGAAAAATCAAAGTGACTATGGTCACATCTCCAATATCTCCAGTCATATCTCCACAACCCTTCAACTATTGACTCGTAACTACCATGATAACATGCACTATTCTGGGCTTGAACTTTCGTTGAAAAAATAAGTAGTGTCATCGAAGTACAAATTCCGATTCTGGTGGAAATTTATCATTTACCTGGCTTTTGGCAGCATCTCCAATCAGTCTTTCACTGTCAGTAAACGCTACATAGCTGGGGGTGGTCCTGTTTCCTTGGTCGTTGGCGATGATTTCCACTTTACCATGTTGCCAAACACCTACGCAGGAGTAAGTGGTTCCAAGATCAATGCCAATGGCTGCGGTTTTGGCCATTTTTGGTATAATGGATTCACCTGGACATAAAAAATATTCACAATGGGTTTCATATACTTCAACAGTGCTAAGTCGATAAAGTTCAATCTCATACCTTGATTTCATAAATGCCAATAAATCACGTAAAAAAAGAGATTAATTTGGGAAGACATTGAGTTATATAACAGGTTAGGATTTGAATAATGTTATGAAAATTTCCATGAAAACTGCATAACTGATGAAAAGAAAGACCAAGACCAAGAAGTGGATGATATAGCCATGTGGAAGAGGTGGATGAAACTAAAAAAGCTATTGAAGAAGACGAAACTGATTGAAAAGGAGAGGGATAAGAATAGAAATATCCCTCCACAAGATTAAGAGAAAATTAGCATTCGAAGCCCATATACAAAACTGACAACAAAACCAGTTTTGGAAATACTTATATCCCGTTCAACAGTAGCATTCAGAGTATGCAAAAAATGAAGAAAATGACTAAAAACATATTAGGATAAGCATAATCATCATTCAGGAAAAAACCAATCAAAATCAACGTACACACTATTAAAAATTCAAATTAAAGGGCAGTATGGAGAAATCGGTTAAATCAGAAAGAAAGTGTCCATTTTGAAAATCATTCAGATGATGTTCTGAATTTAAAAAAAAAACAATTGTTCCAGAAATTTGCCATATTCGTATTACTTTTCCTGGCATTATTTTAAGAGATATTTGAAAACGTGTTACACTTTTCCATTACCACTTTTCATGCTGTACAATATAGCTTTGGAGATTTTCAATTCGACGTTTCGTCAAGAAATTATCACTAATTTCAATTTTTCATAGACCAGAAAAACCGATATAAGTTAGGCTTTTCGGCGACAACTTTACTTATCTTTCTTTATAATCATTCAAATAGTAAATTTTGAAACATTTCAATAGCTCTGGAATTCGCAACTTTTTTTTAATTATAAAATGAAAACAATTTTCGAAAGAGTGAAATATGTATTGTGTTTGTTTTTTCCGTTAACCAGCTGTCGCACCCCTACGAACGACAACCCTCAGGATTCGAAACTTGTGCGAGCTAAGGACTAACGAGGTCTTACCTTTCAACGTGTGATTCCTAACAAATAATAGATTAACATGATTTCCTGAATGATACAATTAGGGAAGGCGAACAATGCTTTGAATAAAAATAATGACATGATGTTGACTGAAATAGATACAAGATGATCCAAAAATTAAAACGGAGTTTGAACGGATCTAGGAATTGAAAAAAACACTTTTGAAAATCAATGAAGAAGAAGAAAATTTTCTCTATTTTTCTCTGAATTCCTTCTTTGAAATCATTCGCATGAATGAAATATTATTCAGTCGAGATATCCGGATTTTTTTATAAATCACCAGTGAACTGAAATGCCATTAATTGAATTTGAAACTTTAAATTTTCCACTGAAACAACTATTCTGTTCAATATAAAAAATTATTTTTAATATTATATATTCATGAATACTACCAAAGTTTGTATTTCGAAATGAATTTTCAAAGTGTAAATAATTCAGAAAATGTTGTTATGATATACACAGGAATTCTTTATAAAAACAAATAACATTGTATACGATTTCATATTTTTGGAATCTAATAAAAGAAAAAATTGAAATGTGGGAGGAATTGGGCTGAGTCAGAAAAAAAATATTTGAATTATGTAGGTGCCAGAAGTTTCTTAAAACATACTGAAATTATATTATAAATTTTCTTCCTCAAACGATATGAAGTATATGAAAGTATCCAATAGAATAATCAAATGGTTGCTATATGTTAAATTCGACTACAAAAATGAAAAATCAGTACCACCACAATAGTGACTTCAAAAAAGATATCCATAATATAATCAATCCAATTATATTATTTCGAATAAATAATCAGTACAAACATCTATGAATCCTTCATCTGTGACAACGACCCAAGGAAATATGCTAATGTAAAAAAACAGAATGACATACCCTATAAAAATTTGAAACTCCAAAACACAGCGGTTTTCTATATTTTCTGGAATATACACGACTGTCTGCTACATTTAAAATTGCTTTTTGGAAAGGCGAGAACTTATATTCAGAGTGCAATGGATACAACTCCCACTTGAGTGGAAAATAAATGAGTAGGGGGAAGTGGGACATGGTGTTTGAATCTGAGATCTCTCACAGTCGTTCTGAAAAACTTGTTTGGCGACTGTCATCAAACTTTCTTTTTTTTCAGAAAACAGACTCTTTCATGATTTTTCTGGTGACGTAATAAATAAGTAAAAATTCAGTGGTTTTCGATGAAAAATTTCTTTCTTTTCGGGAAAAAGGTATCAATAATCATACCAATCAATACGTATCCATGCTCAATTCATGTTCCCATAACCTTAATACCTCTTCAAAAAGTCAATTCCATGATATTACGATATATTAATGTTATAATAATAATAATAATAATAATAACGTTCATTCGAATAGAAATCAATCAAAATAGAAATGCACAGAAATACATATGTGGTGTTTACATCGTAATAAACTTCTGAATAAACAGACAAGATGGCCCAATAAGACCGCGATGTTGAGCTTAGGTACAATTTTTGTCTAGTTGTTTTACAAATCACATACAAGTTTCAATGAAGTTTAACTTCGGCACTTGTTTGTGCTTTAAATTTAACTTAAAATGACACGGCCAACTGCGACCCACTGACGTTCAGTGTTTGTCAAATTCAACTTATTTTTTTATTGAAAAAGTGCATTTCTAGATCGAATTCAACAAAAAGTTACTTGAAAAAGTTGTGTCTACGGCAATTTTATATCCATATGCCAAATTTTATGCAACTAAGATAAAGTTAACGTTTTGCTTATTTTTGACAGATATCCCCTTTATTTTAAAAAACAAGTTCGGTTAATTGTCATCAATTCATTTATACATAACAAACTCATCAGGGAGTTTAACTTTTCTGATACATTTTTACTCATACGGACATTTTTAGAGAGAAATTAAAAATTTGCTTTAAAAATTTTAACATGACTGGTGCAAAGTTTCAATCACTTGGCTATTTTCTTAAACAAACGTCAGTACCTTCAATTTTGAAAAAGCAGACAAAACTCAAAAACTGTAATAAATATCAATAAAATTACTAGAGTTGAAATTACATTAAATTTTTAATATTCAGTATTTACAGATTATTTATCAACACAAACTAGGGCGGTAAGGATACTTAATCACGTTGAATAAAATTTTTAAGTAGGTCTTGACAAACAAAATGCATGCTATGGTAGTGTCAAGTTGTTGATTTACTTGTCAAATTTTTAACAGTTATTGTTGCAATAATGTTGTCTCTTCAGGAAAGAATAGAAATAGTTTTAATATGTGGTGAGAATACACCATACCGGCAAATAGCTAACATTTTGAATGAACGGTATCCAGGAAAAAATAATGAGGTTAGTGAAGTTTTAGATAATATGCCTTCAAATATTAAATACGACCTATGGTATCAGCTTGATGGCGCACCAATACATCACACGGTTGCTGTAAAACAGTCCCTTCAATAAATGTTCAGAGGCAAAGTTATTGGAGGTAACTAGGAATATTATTGGCCACCTAGATCACCCCACTTGACGCCTTTAGACTTTTTCTTGTGGGGATACCTGAAACAAAAAGTGTACCGAAGTAGACCATTTACTGACATACAACATCTGGAAAATACCATTCGCGACTGCTGTGCAAATATAAATCCCCGATTTATTAAAAATGCAGTTACATATGTCAATAGAAGGACCATAATTTGTATTGAACGTGGAGGACGACATACTGAAATGTAGGCTATAAGTGTTTGACAACCTCATTCAGATCAATAAGTAATTTTTTGTATCCATTTATATTTTCTATAATATTATTGCTGTTTAAAATTTATAATAATAATAATAGTTCTATCGAAATTATTTGCATTTTCTTTTAGTTGCCTCTGCTTTTTCGAAATCAAAGGTTTGTTTAAGAAAATAGCCAAGTGATTGAAACTTTGCACCAGTCATGTTAAAATTTTTATGGCAAATTTTTAATTTCTCTCTAAAAATGTCCATCCGTATGAGTAAAAATGTATCAGAAAAGTTAAACTCCATGATGAGTTTGTTATGTATACATGAATTGATGACAATTAACCGAACTTGTTTTTTAAAATAAAGGGGACATCTGTCAAAAATAAGCAAAACGTTAACTTTATCCTAGTTGCATAAAATTTGTGCATATGGATATAAAATTGCCGTAGACACAACTTTTTCAAGTAACTTTTTGTCAAATTCGATCTAGAAATGCACTTTTTCAATTTTTTTCGAAGAAAAAGTTGAATTTGACAAACACTGAACGTCAGTGGGTCAAAGTTGGCCGCATCATTTCAAGTAAAAGATTATTGGGTGTCTTTATATGAATACAGGAGATGATTTATCGGACATAGCACTCAAAAAGTGGCAAACCATAGGCACGTGTTTCGGGCTTTTGACCCATCATCAGTATGGTGCAGCCAAGTGCAAGGATAGACAACACTTGGTTGTCGAAAGAACTAAAAATTCACGGAGCCATCAGCAGAAACCAGCCGCACATTTGTGGTTTCAGTTGATAGATCGTGTGTTTACAAGAATACTACTAACATCTGTGTCGTAGTATTAATAATAATAATTTTTCAGAGATTCACTCAAAATTTATCAAATGAGAACTAGGATCAATTCATTGAATCAACGTTTACATGGATATTTCAAACATTCCAACGTATTTGATGGGATTGAGCAATACTTAATGAACATTCATAACGTATCCAACACGTCATTGTGAAATTTCCACTGGATGAATTAGAAAACCTTACTGTTCAGTGAAAATCTCAGGATAAAGTGTTACTTGAACACATTTCTTAAATTATAGGAGTATTTTTGAAAATAAAATCCGTCGGTTTCATTCACGGAAACAATATTTCATGTTTGTCATTGTACCATACGAATTCAAAGTTAATTCTCTGCCCTACTCACTCCTATATCGTTTCAAATTCGAAGTAGGCCGTGAAGCCGACAATCGCTTCGGTTGGCATCGAAATCGGTCTTAAAATATCCAGATGATTTATCCCGAACAGATTAATGAATTCATGTAATATTCTGGAACTCTCAAAATGAGGTAAGGCGATTCATCAAGGATTGTTCTTCGCATCCTTCATTCATGGTATTTTCCTTTCGGTGATTCAATAAAAATCAAGATTGGGAGTCTATATATACATACTGAAATTTTTTGGAAAGCCATGGACCGGATCTACCCAAATACAAGAAACGATAGCGAACGCTATAGGATGCTTGGACGTGGCTTAGAGATCAAATAATATTCTAGTCAGATTTATTGAAAACAATAATGACGAAATTTCAGTGTAGGACAGATCAGGAGTATATAAGTTGACTTGTGGCCCATATTGGCCAAACAAGGAGAACTTTTTCCCATACAATTGAAGAACATAGAAGTAGTTTCTTGAATAGAAAGACCAATTCATCATTTGAAAACCATCTTTCAGCAGCAGGACGTGAGTTCAATGACGACTATGTCATGTTATATTCAGAAGAGAAAAATTTGGAACTCAATCTTTCAGTAAATGGATTTGAGAAATCGAGTGATTCACTCAATGACCAAATAGAATTAAATAACTCTCCGTTAATGAATTATTTATTAAAATGTGGAAACTGGTACATAAGCTCACATAATTTCATTCATTACGGGTTTGTCCGAATAAGGTTGTACATTTTCTCTTCTTTTCTTACGCTGATGTTTATTGATTTATTCCCAAACTCAGGTACACATTAAACATTAATTGGCTAGGTAAAAACTCAGGTACTTGAAATTAAGGTACTTCAAATTGTAAAAACATGTATGAAGCATTGAATATGAAGATTTTAGTTGATAAAGAAAAGCCTGAAGAAGCTTTTGTATGGCGAAACTCCTGTTGCGTTTTTGTAAAACTGTTTACCAAAAATCTCACAAAGTGTTATAATTCAAAAATCTGAAGATGTTCTGAAGATGTTCAAATCATTTCATCAACGAATTACCCATTTCAAAGTTTATTAAGTAATTCCACTTTTTGTGTTCTTCGAAACATGTTTATAATTGCCCTGCTGTAGGAACTAAATAGTTTGATGACTTTTGAACGAGAAATGAGTGGGAAAAATCCTCAGTTGTTTCATATTTTCTGTCAAATTGAGAATTTTGACCTGATTGTGGAAATATACAGGGTGTCACATAAGTACGTTGAAATATTCAAGTGACGTATTTGTGAAACAATTTTAAGAAAAAAAGGCCATATAAACTTGTGTCCGGAGATGATTGGTTTCCGAGATACAGGGTGTTGAAATTGAATATTTTTGTTGGTTTCCTAAAAATAACCTCTGCAAAAAATAAGTTATTTGCACGAAATTTGGGTTTTTTGACGGGGGAAATCATAATTTCGTATTGATTATTTATTTCTGATTGATTATTTATTTCAAATTGCCCTAACTTTTTTGGCAGTTAACTTTTGGTTCTTTTCATGAAAAAACCTGATTTCCACACCTTTTCCAAGTAAAAAAGGTACACTTCCTCAACAACTCTGAAGGTGATCGTTTTCCAGATATTTACGATTTTCTATATCGATGCATATTAGTTAGCTCCTAGGGAGCTAAGTGAAGTTGGTGAGAACACTACAAAAACTAAGTATGTGGTGGATCTCATCAAAATTAACATTTTTTTCATTTCTTTTCGAGAAACAAATTCTTGAAATATTTCAAAACATGTTTGGTTTTTGTTGATCGTTTTTTGCAATTTCATTTATTTGAATTTCGAAAACAGATTCAAATACATACGATATGCACACTGTGCATATGTCCTTTCTCGATGTTTTGTAGTCAAATCAACCAGGCCGGTCCTGACGGTTACGTAACATTGATGTAATACTTTCAGTAAATGTATGCACATCAAAGTGATTATTAGCTCAATAATAGTTCAATTAAATGAGATAATGATCATTTGAATTCTTTTCCCGGAATGTACTGACAAGCAACACTGCATTTGAATAACCTTCTAACTCCACTTAAACACAAGTAATTATCTTCCAACTTATAATTAAGGACAGTTTCAGTAATTTTGGTACTGTGGAGTAATTTTCAAATTTGTCATTTTATGAGACCTGTTTCTATTACTTCCAAAAAAATTGCTGCAAACTGTTAAAGTTTGTTTTAAATGCATGCCTGGGGCATGAACCATCGACTCACACATTGGCCGATTGACTGAGTGAACAAAGCACCCACGTCAAACCGCCCGGCTACAGACCGTATTGGATACAACTAACATGGATATTGGGAATTCAAGAAAATGATGATAAGTATGATTAGTGATGAACGGGTGATTTACAACCAACTTTTGAATTTGTTCCAACTAAAAACCTTTTACCAGAAACACTATCGGGCTTCCGCCCACCTCATAGCTGTGAAACGACAATCTTGAACATTACAGATGATGTTCTCAGCAGACTTGACTATAAGAAAGCTACATCACTTGTTATGCTTGATTTTTCGAAAGCTTTCGATACGATAAATCATGTTATTCTCCTCATTGTCCTCGAATCCATTGGTCAAAATATCACAATATAGTATCCAGTCCATTGAAGATAAATCACGGTATTCTATAAGGCTCGATTTTAGGTCCACTTCTATTTATATTATATACCTCAAACTTCAACATCGATAGAGTTTCTGTTTGACTTTTTCAGTCTGAATCTACAGCCCTCTACTGGCCCTCAACAAATAACATCCTCTAGTCTCATGATCGTGGAAATCACAATTTCTGTTCAATGTTGATTCATTTTTATGAATATCTATCAAAAGTTGATACAGATAAATAGAAGGTACTGTCATTATTTTCATCGAAAGGAAATGAGGTCTACAGGAGGCTAAGAAACCAGCCCCAACATAAATTTCCTATTTGCGTTAGTACTATATAGCCCATAAGTTCAAGCTCAACTAAAATATCTACGATAATGATGTTTAGGCCTAAGAAAAACAGAGAGTTCAACAACTCCACTCTTCAAGTGCGCATCAAAAATGAAATACTTCCCTCTGTGACCAAGATAAAAAATGTAGGAATTTCACTAGTTCGGACTTCCATTGTCTACTATATAAAATGATTTGAAATCCCTGAAACAACTAAAAAAGAAGAATTGAAAATGAATAGCTGAAAATAACAATTATATTAACCAAAATAAACCTGAAATGAAATAATAGTTAAATAAAATACGAGTAAAAATAGAACAATTGAATAAATGAAAATAAAGGAATGAAAAAAGAAAATAAAAATGAAAAGTGGAGAAATTCCAAGTCACGTTAGTTCACGACGTTTCGATTGTTAGTATCTACAATCGTCTTCGGGTGATGACTGGACTGATTCCTCCGAGAGATGACTATTTATAGGTCGTTCGAGTACTTTCACTTATCCCCGCTTTCCATTTTCCGCTTCACTGGTTCCGTGGGAGATGACCGTTTTGGCGGGAGTTGGCCATTTTTCACTTGATGATGGGTTTCCATATGTTGCGTATTTCTACGCTGGCTTGGCTGAATACGTTGTTGGACAACATGTATGCGGCTTCCTTGAATTTTCTCCTAAACCAATGTTCCTCTCTGTGCAAGATCTCAGCTTGGGACCACTCGATGTTGTGTTGATGGGTCCAAACATGGTCTGCTGTTTCTGATTTGCTGGTTTCCCCTCGCTGTGTGTGTTTCTTGTGCTCGGCAATGCGAACATTCAATGGCCTCTTAGTTTCACCAATATAGGATTTTCCGCACTCACAGGGTATCCGGTAAATGCAATTCTTGGAATCGCAGTCCGCGTTTGGTGGCCTGGTTTTCGTGAGGCTGCTACGGATAGTGTTGCCGGATCTGAAGCAGGTTCTGATGTTGTACTTGGAACCAATCCCTCTTATCCTCTCCGATAATCCTCTGATGTAGGGAAGTGCAAGCACTGGTTGTGACGGCTTCTCTTTCTTGCGAGGCTCCTGCTGTCTTCTAGCCAAAGTCTTTTCCACCATCGCTTTGGAGTAGCCATTCCGTTGAAGATCATTTTTGATGATGTCCAGTTCCTTCTCGAGACCTTCCTTCGTATTACAGAGCCCAAAAGCACGGTCTGATAGAGTCTTGATGATTCCTCTTTTAGTCGATTGATGGTGGTTGGATTCGTGGTTCAGATACTGTCCCGTATGAGTGGGTTTTCGGTATACAGATGTTTTCCACTTAGTGTCGGTCCTCTTCACCAAAACGTCTAAGAATGGCAATTCGTTGTGAATTTCCTTCTCCATTGTGAAATTGATGTGTTTCAGGAAGGTGTCCAGTTCAGTATCCTCATGGTTCCATATTATGAAGGTGTCGTCAACATATCTCAACCAGACTCGAGGTTTCTTGTGGGCTTCTTCAATGGCCAGAGTTTCTAACCACTCCATATATATGTTGACTATGACTGGTGAAAGTGGTGATCCCATTGGCAGTCCCTCATCTTGTGTAAAGAATTCGTCCTTAAGTTGGAAATAACAGTTTTGTATACACAGCATCTAGTATTTCCGTGATTACTTCTATAGGTAGATTCGTTCTCTCTTCCAGGTTCCCGTCTTCGGATAGCTTTCTCTGTATGATTTGGAGTGCTTCTTCGACCGGAACGTTGGTGTAAAGGCTTTCCACGTCGAAACTAATTAGTTGATCTTCCTGAGTGACCTCAATTGACCCTAGTAGTTCGACAAAATGCCTTTCTTTGTAAGAAAAAGGAAAAACATCGTCTTTTGTGAAGAATTCAAGGCATTTTGTCGGACTACTAGGGTCAATTGAGGTCACACAGGAAGATCAACTAATTATTGAGACCATCGGATGCTCTTCGACTACAGCGTACTCGGAATAGCTGTCTAAGTTTCTCGTTTGGTTTCCGGAAATACGATGATATATCCTAAGGAAGAATCAGGATGGTTAAAAATTGAGAAACTTAGAACACTGCATCTACTCACACAATAAGTTTTGATATCTCGTCAACATGTTTACTTTCTGGGGAAGCTCAAAACATTTTAAACAATTAATAGTTTCACCACACGGAACAGTTCAGTTTTGTGATCACCAAACACAAGTCTTCCATCTTCACCCACTGTTCTCATATATAATGCAGCCAATCATTATAATCAACTACCCTGTGAGTTTCGATATTATACGATTGAAAATTTAAAAAAAGACTAAAGACCCACCTAACTGTCTAGTCTCTTGTCCATTTCCAACTTTGGCAATACAAAAGAAATATTCCAGAGCGGTTGCATGAACTAAATTTCTGATCTTCTCATCATAGTATCACTGTTGACTCGTCTATTTTTTTATTACTGTTCAATTATTGCTATTCCCAGGCTGAAAGTTGTTTTGGTTTTTCTCTTTTCGTCTGTTTCAACTGTACTTTTTATGGTGAATGGAGACGTATTATTATTATCATTATGGAACTAAGTGAAATAAAGAAACCCAAACTGTCATTCTAAGAATTGATCAAACATTACCTTAACATCGTGCTTTCACTTGACTATAAATATCGATTAAACAAAGCATTAGTTAGTGTATTTATCATGGCAGGTAAAGGTAAAAAGAAGAAATCGAAAAATGGTAATTCAAACGGAGATAAAAATAAAAAGAAAGGAGGGAAACCGAAAAAATCAGGAGGAAGAAAGGGTAGATCGAAAAGCGGAAGATGCAACGTTGATATATTCACGGAGGCAGCTATGGAAAATGCATATACCACTTGTCACAGCGTTCAGGATCTTTTGAAATGGAGAGGATTTCCTTGGCCTGATGCTCAGAAGAAAAAGAAAAAAGGGAAGAAGTAATTGTGACTGGGTTCCTGAAAACGGAGTTGAACATTTTGCTGAACGACACATACAAATGTGTAAGCCTTTTAAACCTCATAAAAGAACTTTTTTTGTTCAATTTACAGTTACTATTTACTATAGCATGTATTTGTCACTTGTCTAATAAATATAATTTCAAAAAATAAGTTCTGATTCCTTTGCTGCGAAGATTTTTCACTCCTGGGTGGAATAAAATACTGGAATTTTCTTTTCAGATTTCTTTAAATTTATTAATATTATCAAATTTATTATTCTCATCAACAGTTTCTAGAACCAAGAAAGAATAACACAAAAAAGAATCCACTGAACAAATCGTAACTGAGATAAATGAAAGATCTCATATGACCCTTGTTAGGCTCAAATCATCTCACTTTTTATGAAAATTATATACAGGGTGGCAAAAAGAAGAACACAAAAAGAATCCACTGAACAAATCGTAACTAAAATAAATAAACAATTTCATATGACCCTTGTTAGGCTCAAATCATCTCACTTTTCATTAAAATTATATACAGTGTGGCACACTTATGATGAATACACCCCTGTATTTCAGTCATTTTTGAAAGCAAAGATTTGGACCATATTTTGCTTCGCGTTGGAGATAGCGAAATAAGTTATCTGAAAAAGTGGCTTAAACATCGATTTTGAACCTAAACACCGAATTTCAACCCGAAATTCGAATAATTTTTTTTTGTAAATTTCATATTCAAGTCCGATTTTCAATAAATGCTTCTGAATAAGGAGCTCTACGAGAATATTAAATTAACTATAATGGAGGAATGAGAATAAAAAGCCTACTAAAATATTATGAAATTGTCAGTTGCTAAAAACCTACAGACATCGGTCGAAATTAAATGAGAATTAATAGAGCGAATTCAACAGGAAATTAAATGAACTCTAATATTGGAAGTTAGTTCCAAATATTGTCTCTCAACTGAACCACTCTCAATTCTGAAACGTTTTTCAATTATTTTTCTATTATTATTGGCCACGCTCCTCAGTTTTGGAATACTCATTTCACGGCAATCCGTATTCTCTCACAAAGTGAGAGAAGAAGTGAAAATCCATCACAGTTATGTCAGGAAAGCGAGGAGGCCATTGTTCTTATGAGCTACTTCTACCAATCCAACATAATGGAAAATGTGTATTTAACCACTCTCGAACCATCCGAGAATTATAAAAGAAAGCTCCGTCTAGCGGAAAGTACATCTCTTGTCGCACATTGAAGGGTAGATTTTTCCATGTCGAATACGATTTCGTTTCGGATGTTTTCTGTTGAATTCTAAAGCAAGTTGTCTACTTTTTCGAGCACAATCACCAAATGACCTTATTAATTACATTTTTTTCACATTTTTTCACGTAAATTGAAACGTTCAATGGCCATTTTGTCTTTTTTCTGATTGATTGATGGATTGAAAATCCATAGAAATATCATAAACTACACCTTGCGATTTGATCTCCACAAACTTCATTTGAGAAATATATCGCGACATGTTTTGCTAACACAGTATCTTCTTCAACAGTGATTTGAATACTAAAAGTTGCTTCTAACGCTAATATTTATATACCACAGGTAACTACAGTTGAGACTACCTCCATCAAATTATCTAAACCTCTACAATTTTTATATACCTGTGGTACCTCTTCAATTATGATTACCTGAAGCATATTACCTCACTTCTACATCAATAATAATACTTCTTCCGTTTTATTTAAGAAAACAAGTTCAATAATGGTGATCTGTACAAATCCAACTGGTCATTCATTGGAATATTTGAATTTTTGAGTTTATTCATTTCCATGTCTTCCAAATGATTCAGTTTCAAATCTTTATTTTCTTTGTGTAAAATTTCGAACACTTCGTTAAATATATGATTTTCTTCTGAAAGATGCTTTGAATATGTTGAATTTGTTTTCCTATTTACATAGCTCATATCATGATCCTGGATTCGATTCCTAAATGTTCTGCCAGTTTGACCAATAGGACACGTTCCACACTTCAATTTATATACTCCTGATTTCTCAAATTTTGATACTTTGTCTTTATTATTTTCAACTAACTTTCCCAACGTATTACTTGTTCATTTTGTCACTGTTTTTGACGCATTCACTTCCAAACTGATATTTGGGAAAAGTATAAATAGTTCATTTTTTCCATAATACTCTAGCCCAATTTGAAAACTGTTGAAACACAAAATATGAAACTGCTTTGAAACATTGATAATGACGATTTTCCATCTAAAATCAGGCAAATTCCTCTGGATTTAAGACATGCCAGTAAAGGAGACCAAATTCGAATAACTTACATTCGACAAAATAATAATTTCCATTTATATGAATATGAAAATTACAAAAAAAATCAAATTTCCAATTTTGGGTTGAAATTTGGTATGTAGGATCAGAATCGACTTCTAAGCAACTTTTTCAGTATTAGGTATTGCGAATAAAAGTGCAGTCCATGAATGTCTACGCCGGTACTAAAAATCAAATCTCTGCTTTTAAAAATGACTAAAATGCAGTGTGGTGTCTTCATCTTAAGTGTGTCACACTGTATAAGAAAATTATGGACAGACAATACACACTGGGATGAAACAACGAAAACTCTGAAAGTCACCACCACCAAAATAACGATTTATTTGGTTTTGGCTTTCTATTTTTCAATCGTTATACAAACATTCAAAGGAAAGAAGAAAGAATGGAATGGAATGACGAGACAAGTGTGCTGTCGTCAGCAAAGCAATATATTAGATTTTCAGTTTTTTCCCAATAAGTCGTTGGTATACAATAAAAAGAGGATTGAAGATAATATGGGTCCCTGGGGAACACCAGCGTTGGTGGAAGTATTTGGAATCTGTAGAGTAGGGAGGGTGAGCGTAGACTCACACTACTTAGGCCACATGTGACCCATTGTACATCCTCCCGAGGAGTTGTCCTCCTAGGTCATCGTCCATCCTCTCCCTCCCAGGAAGGTGAACAAGTCACTAGGCCAAGGTGTAGACCAAGACTCGCCGAACACACACTATCATTAGCAACCTTGAGGTGTCTCACTGTGGCCGCGAAGGTTTTGGAAGGTGCAGCGATATTACTGTCGTTGCGCGGCTTCTTCAACCTTCTTGGGGTTCCCTCCGTGGAGGTCACAAGTGAGGGAGCTTTCCTGCAGTGGCAGCCGGTTCCTTGCCTTTATTCAAGGCGGAACTCTTGGCGCTCGCCGCAGAAAGTGCCCTTGCTGTTGGAGGTGATCCGCTATGTCCAGCCTCATTCCAAGCGGTAGATTGGGGTGGACATTTCTGTTCATCCCCAGCCACCGCCTTAGATTGAGGTGAGCATTTCTGTCCAGCCTCGAGATTGGTTTTTGTTGTTCCTGTTTTTGTGTTGTTTCATTCATGTGTGTTGTTCCCACGAGTAGCAAGGGAAGAGTCGGTCACCTCTGGCAGAGCCCCGCATTACCAGAGGTAGGCTGATTACAATGAGGTTTCGCTCAGTTCCCCAAGGAGATCGTTCGTGACCGCATATCACCCTTCGGCTATTCAGCTGCTGGCACGATTCCTTACACCTTAGCTTGGGTAGGCTAGTCCACGGTGGCATGTTTTGCAAGGGCTTTTGGGGAGTTTCAGTTCCCCTCACCCTACTTACTTCTCCCACTGACCAGGAGTCCAGCGACCCCATCCATAAAGCCACATTGGCTTCCCGGACAGGGCCTCCAGTCTCCTGGTCGTTCCCCTATCCGGAGACGCGTCCGATAGGTAGCCCAACCCACGGGATGATGAAAGTATTCGAGAGATAACCATCGACGACCACTTGCAGAGAAAGTTCTTTCAGGAAGTTGAAGAGCGATACACAGAATATCATCAAATTTCAATATATTTTTTAACGGTTAGTACTAACTGGGGAAGCGGTGAATGCGATGAAACTGGCACCATCTATGTGTTGGGACCGGGACTTTTTAGCCCCAGGTAGTGTTAAATGAATTCTTTAAAAGCATACTTACGTTAGTGGAAAGCATCCCATAATGATAGAGCTTCACTTTTTTCCGTACTGTAACTATGTTATCAAGATATTGTTTCTCAAACTTTGCATTCATACTCAGTTCATTCGTTAGTAACCTACCAGGGTAACCTACCTGTAGTTTTCACACAAATTCATCCAAACAATCTGTACTCCACATTCATTTACGAATCACTGTTTTTTTACACTTTGGATCAATTCCGACTGAAAAACAACACATTCTACAAATGTCAAAAATGTTTTATTAGCTTCTTTGTTTCAATCGTATGCTTCGAAGAGGGTATTTGTTTTGATTCGCAAATAGCCTTACACTTGTTTCAAAGTTAAACCAATGTGAATTTTTAATATAAATATTGTTTCGCTTCATTGGTGAGCATGTTTGAGAACCACAGGCGTAACCGAAGGATTTCAAAAAAGGATTGGGGTCAAACTTATAAGAGGACATAGTCCAATATTTCTGAAATACAACTAAAGTAAACCAAACTATTGATTTCTCTAGAAATATACAGGATACAATGACAATTATAATTTGTCATTATGCAAGTACACAGACTGTGAAACATATTGAAAATAATGATGATAATGATTACAAGCTTATACCAAATGAATGAATGAAAGTGAAAAATCACAAAGACAATGTCTTCACATGGTTATGAAATATTCAGCAAAACATTACTTTCAGAATATCCGTATTATCTTAGCATCAGCATCAGCTATCACAGTAACTTTTTTATTACACGCTTTATATTAACTTCACTTGTATGTATGGATCTGTATTTAACAGAATTTTAGACATTATTGATTGATCTATTCGCAGGCAGATGGCACTGTACGCAACCTCGTTGATATATCGACATTATTGCTTGGTCTATTCGCGGGCAGATGGCGCTGTACGTAACCTGTTTGATTTAATTCGAACACACTTTACATGTATTTCTTCATTTGAAAAAAGTATTTTTTTACTAACATGCGCGCCTGGTGCCTTGGGTTTGGAAGCTAATTTTCAGGCTCCCTCTCCGGAATCGGAAAATATTAATGGTCAGTATACGACTGATTGATCCCAAAGTTTAGTTAAAATAAATATAGTTTAAAAAACGCGCTTTTATAGCATACGAAACTAAAAAATGAATAATAAATATAGTTGAAAAAACTGAAAAACACGCTTTTAAAGAACATCTATAATTGCATATACTATCCTTCTTGGAATCTGGGTAACCCATTTTTCAATTTTTATTTAAATTGTGGAATTTAATTAAGTAATTCCAAATGACCGATTATTAGAACATACATTTTTGGAGCCAGGTAACTATAACTGCGCGTTGTCCAATTGTTTTTGACATCTTTTGTATATTTAATGAATTCATCTTATACCGGATGTCATATGAATAATCGATATGTTTGGCTATACTCATATTTTTTCGTAAATGTATATTTAAGGTGTATGCGAATATTTTCCAAGTATCCATCAGTTCAGGCTCATGGTATAGATTATCACTTGGGTAGATGAAAAATGTATTCAACATAACAATAATAATCTATTATTGAAGTGTTTTCAGATTTGATTGATTTCAGGACAGTCCTGCAGCTAGCTGAACGAGAAACATCCGCAGCCTAAACGGTTGAGCCGTCTTTCAAATTAATGCTCACAAACGGTCAGACAAACAGACTAAAATTCTAACAATCCTAGTTCTGAGTTCTATCGTTTCACTAAAGACCCCCAAAAATATTTTTTTTAAATATCTTTCATGTAAGTCAGATACACTTTTATTATACAGTACGATGCAAATGTATGGAATAAATTCGATATTCACAAAAGCGTCTTTCGGAAGAAATCCAAAAACAGGTCAACTTTAATTTTTGACGGCCCATCTCATGATATTCATATGAAAGACGTTTCGTCACCAGTGTTGGCGTGATGACGTAATAGACAATTTTTTTAAATGCAAACAGGGGTCATGTGGCACCCCATTCAAAAGGTCTACTAGTCGTCTATTCAACGGTATAATGGTTTCAATATGTATTAATACAGGGTCAACCGAAATTATGTATTCAGAAGACTGGAATTATAAATAATAGTAATTCGTTGAACCAAATAATGCTATGCACCGCCACTGAGAATAAAGTATCGTACTGTCTTCTATTGTTTTTGTTGATTAGAAAAAAGAAATGGTGATAAAAGTCCTACACTCTACTTGAGATTAGTCAATGTCATTGAAGTGAAGTATCATTGAAGCGGTTGACATTATTTCTAGAAAAATATTTAAATCACTTATAATCTGGCAATGAAAGTAACAGAAACCCAAAGAATCGAAATTTCAATTATGATTGGCTGTGGAGATAAAGTAAGGACTCAGGCAGAAGTTCGTGATTTATTCAATGCGAAATACCCCAACCGAGAACCCGTTTCTCAATCAACAATAAGTAAAATTGAGAAAAAGTTTCGAGAAACGGGCCATGTTAAAGATCTCCCTAAAAGTGGTAGAAAATCAATTTCAGAAGTCCAAAAACTTGATGTGGTACTTGCGTTCCAAGAAAACCCCCATACCAGCACGAGGCAAGTCGCACTGGATAATAATTCACACCAATCGACTGTTGTTAGAGTGTTGAAAAAAGAAAAGTGGCATCCGTATAAAGTTCAGCTGGTCCAAGAACTGTTAGAAGATGACTTTGACAGAAGAGTCGAATTTTGCGAAATCATGATGGAGCGCTCGCACAGAGATCGGAGTTTCATACAAAATATAATATTTTCAGATGAAGCTACTTTTATGCTCAACGGTCACGTAAACCGTCAGACTTATCGATACTGGGCAAGAGAAAATCCACATTGGATGGAGGAGCATAGCACACAATATCCACAAAAAGTGAATGTTTGGGCCGGAATTTTGAACAACCAGATAATAGGACCATACTTTTTTGAGGAAAGCGTAAATGGTGCTCGGTATCTACACTTTCTTCAAGATTATCTGATGCCACAACTGAATCAGCTATTTCCAAATAGAAATGATTTGTGGTTCCAGCAGGATGGGGCGCCCCCACACTACGCCGTTGATGTACGAACCTACCTGGATACTGTTTTCCGAGGAAAGTGGATAGGAAGAAGAGGGCCGATCGAATGGCCACCAAGGTCTCCGGATTTGACCCCGTTAGACTTTTTTTTATGGGGATACTTGAAGAGTAAAGTTTACCAAAATCGACCAAATGATTTAGAAGAGTTGAAGGAACGCATCAGAGCGGAGATTGCACAAATAACCCCCGAAGTTCTCGGAAACGTTAGAAATGAATTCAGTGCCCGGCTTTCACATTGCATTATAGCTGAAGGTCATCAATTTGAACATTTATTCTAATTTTATTGTACTTCAATAAATAACATGTTTTGGTTCATCTTGTATAAATGAATATTGGCATGGTTATACCGTTGAATAGATGATTAGTAGACCTTTTGAATGAGGTGCCACATGACCCTGTTTGCATTTAAAAAAATTGTCGATTACATCATCACGCCAACACCGGTGACGAAACGTCTTTCATATGAATATCATGAGATGGGCCGTCAAAAATTAAAGTTGACCTGTTTTTGGATTTCTTCCGAAAGACGCTCATTTTGTAAATATCGAATTTATTCCATACATTTGCATCGTACTGTATGTATTGATGATATCCCCTTGTAACGATTATTCGCACACGCCACTGCGAACTAGACTAACCGAACACTTTTCCAAATATAAACAATGCTATTTCCATCAAGTTCATCGTTCGTACAGACATACTAAACATATTTTTGTCTTGTTTTTGGTTTGCTCCCTTAGAATCAAAATACTAACGAATACTCGCAGGATGTATTCTAAATATAATTTATTGGCTATTTTGGCCAAATGTTTTGCTGTCAGAAACGATTTAAACTAAGTTGCATTTGATGTTCCGCCAGTTCAAGAGAAATAATTGAAGGGTGCGTGTTGAAGTTCATTCGCGACTTGAAATGTATGTATTCAGTCCATAAAGTGTCGTTTTTCTTTTTTTATTTCAAAAATCGGGATGGAGTTGATTTGGAAAAGTTAGAAACGATGCGTTGTTTTTTCATGCACGTATAAATTTAGCTGCTCTCTGGAAATCTCCAGAAGTATTAGTATTCATTTATAAATAAACTCGTAGTGATACTGAATGGCATCCAAGTGGGCTATGATAGAAAAAATAAAATTAATCCGTTTTCTAATTCCAAACGAATGTTTTGAGATATATCAGTGGTGTACTGACGATCATAAGGATAACATTTTTTTTCAGGAAAAATAGAATACATCTTATATTCCTCCTCGTATTATGAGAAGGGTTGACCTATGAAAGTGGTAAGGGCTTGTTTTACCAAGTTCAATAAAAAACGTTGATCAGAATTTTCTGAAAGTAAAAATGTTTCTTTCTCTCAAACCATTGCAACCATCGTCTTTCCAAATCAAGTAATAAATGAAATATGTTTTCATCAACTATGACATCAATATTAGATAATAATTATAGTTGAAAATTTTCTATTTTTCTCGGTTTCAATTGTGAATTATATTGATCATAGATCATACATACTCTCAATTGAGTAGATCACATCATACCCTGAATGACTACATTCCAGAAAATTATATTTAGAGATAGAAAAGACTAATGGATTTCATTTCAGAAAAAACAATTTGAAGGGTGGTGGTTTTTTAGGTTATTCACATTAAAATTATCGCACAAGAGTGAAATTATTATAGAAAACCTACATTAAAAACTAATATAATAATTCAGTATGGAATTTCGTTCAGAAGCAAATAATAAATCAATAATTCAGTTTTACCCGTGTTGTTCATTGATATCTTCATCAAGTGAATATATATATATATCAAGATAGAGTTGACATTTCGTTTTAAATTAAAAAAAAAACATATAAAGGTTTGAGTTAGGTTTTTTGGAATTTGGTAGCAAAGTTTCTCAATGTTAGTTTGGTAACGAAGAACAAAAGAGATCTGTTTAAAAAATCAGTTTTTCCGTTAACCGACTGTCGCACCCCTACTAACGATAACCCTCAGAAGGATTAACAAGGTTTTATCATTTAACGTGTAATTCCTAACACAAATTTCTAAATTTAAAAAATTACATTTGAGTTTTGGATGTATACAGGGTGTTCCTTAAACACATGCTGATATTTAAGGAGGTAATTCTTAGACCCATTTTAAGGAAAAAACGTCCTATGGACGTATGTCCTAAACGCTTTAACTTTTGAGATACAGGGTGGCAAAGTTTTCAAAAATAATCAGTTTTTTAATAACTGAGATAATTTTGTAGACATCTTTGGCATATTTGGTACATATGTTCCATGCCTCAAGGCGTATTTTCTGATGTACACAAATTTGTATTTTTTTAAACTGTGGCATCCCTACGGGTTTCGCATTGAATAATTTTGGGGAAAAAGTACTATGCCATTTTTAAAATCCAAATCAAGAGGAAGATAAAACTTCCTCTTGAAGATGATCACTTGGTCATCGAAACACGTGTCGAGGTGTAAAAATAACGATTTGGTGTTGGGAAAAAACTCCAGTAATTCAGAAAAACAGCGGACTACCAAAATAACTTCAATAACACTTCAAAATCAATCAAAACGCGCTGTGACAGTTTTTAACACCAACACCTTACTTTAAACCAACATCAATATTAGCTACTGACGTTTGTACATACAGAGAATTCGTTTTTTATTGCTATGGTGGGTACGCTGTTTTTTCTGCGTTTAATCTTTAAAAGAAATCACATATCGACAAACTCCATATTTCCAAGAGGTGCAGTAAATAAATTCTGCTACACGTCATTTATTCCAGGATAACTAAATTTATGTTTTCAAAAATTATTAAGCGGTGCTGCGTTATGACGTGATTTTAATTGAGAACAGTGCATCTGACAACAAACAAATACCTTTCAGATCCTCAATTATTTTGCAACAAATCTGATCTCTTAGTTTGCTTTCAGTCGATGCACGATACCGCATGATATTTTTAAGGAATTTATCCTTAAGTAAAGCGATTTTTAATTTTTTGAGCGAAAACCATGCGTCGGACAAAGATAACCCAACATATCAAATGTGCTCAAAAATGTATGGAGATTTAAAAAATAATTTTTAATTCAAGATAAAGCAGTGGCGTAGTATTTTTTTCGCCAAAAATATACATTTCAAAACTCGTAAGTACGCCACTGGCAGAGAAAATCAAATTAATTGTACATCAGAAAATGCGCCTTGAGGCATGGAACATATGTACCAAATATGCCGAAGATGTCTACAAAATTATCTCAGTTATTATTAAAAAACTGATTATTTTTGAAAACTTTGCCACCCTGTATCTCAAAAGTTAAGGCGTTCAGGACATACGTCCATAGGACGTTTTTTGCTTAAAATGGGTCTAAGAATTACCTCCTTAAATATTAGCATGTGTTTAAGGAACACCCTGTATACTCTGTTGCAAGCTACCGTCTTCCAACAGAAAGGCCGGTATTATATTCCGAATACCAGTTATACATGTGAGTGTGGGCATGGTTGCAGATTCATAAGATTCCAAATTATAATTCGTTGCGGTAAATTTCGACATAATACAACGTTTTCTAGGAAGAAATCTGGGTCCATCTCCAGAAATGGACTAAATGTAAGTCTATACGCAACTCTTCCTTCGCTACATATTTCTATTTCTCAACTTCTTCGACAGATGTCAAAGGAATTGTTGGTTGACTTCCTAAACATTCGATATAGTACATTCGGTGTTCTCTGATATCAGTCTGTTGCTATTTTGCCACTCTCCATATTTTTCTTCAAGACTGGTGGCCAAGTACGATATATTTGTGATCGAAATATACTTCTATTCAGTTCTGGCTCTAGTTCCTTCAGAGTATTCAACTTCTATCCAGATATGAGAATACACCTACGCTGATTCTTTACGTTTCTTGAAGTGAGCTTTAGATAGATAGATACATGTTTATTGACTACGTTATATAAAAAATTTCATAACAGTGATCTGCTATACTTTCCACCTGCTCTTCAATGTATTTAAGAGTGCGCAAGTTGAGTGTCAAGATGACAATAGTGTTCGGAAAAAGGTAGTAAAAAAGATCATTGATGTAAAAAATGAACAAAAGGGGTCCCAAGACAGACCCTTGGGGCACACCCTTATTTCACGTAAGCCAGATTTTTTTCTGTTATCGGAGACACACTGAGTTCTTCCTATAAGATATAATTTTATCACTTGGAGACGTAAATCTCTGATGCCATAGTGTTCAAGTTTTTTTATTGAAAGATCGTGAGAAACACAATCGAACGCTTTACTGAGATCTGCAAATGTAATTGATGTATAAATACCTTCCTTGAAACCGACAATGATATTTATTAGTTAATGGCTGAGTAGCAAAAGGTTTGTGTTGATATCGAATATGTCGAAACTTTTGGAGTTTCTTGAGGACTTTATTAGCAATCATAATCATATTATTCCATTCAAATCGCCGTCTGATTTCAAAATGTGTTCTGACAATTTTGATCTTATTGATTTTCTATTCATAATGTGATCTCGATGTTTATTCTCACGCACTCTCGATGGTTTCGAAGTTTCACCAACATAACTTTCACCACAAAAACAAGGTGTCCCTGTGTTGTTGAGTTTTGTATGTGTTAGTATAGATGTCATGGTACTTTTTATTTTGTAAGAAGTTGTAACATCATATCTATTCCTAATTTGTCTTATCTTTTCAGATAATCCTGGAAAGTAAGGTATAACGTTAGTGGTGAAAGGTGTCACTGGATGTTATAAATCGGTAATTGTTGAGTTGGACATTGTTGAATTTATAATGATTTTTCTAGGGTCATTTGGTTTTTATTGCATACATCGTGGAATCTATGAATGAATCTGGATAAGAGTACTTTTTCAGAGCAGATTTTATTGATGATGCTTCGTTATTAACAATTTCAGTTGAATTGCATATTGTTTCTGCTTTGTTAGAAAGACAATTCATTATCCTTTTTTCAACACTCGCATGTTGATTTGAAGTGTAGCGGAGATATCTATTAGTGTGTTTTCTTTCGATAAACATTACATCAAGGAAAGGAAGTTGACCTTCAATTTGTAAACTTTATTATCGGTTTGCCTATCTCACACATGTATAAAGTTTTCCATCACAATTTTTCAGATTGTGGAAGTTGAAAATACCCAAAGAAGGTTGATATAAAATATTCTTTTGAACAGTTCAATCGTTCATATTCGATTCAAAATATAATTTATAAAACATGAATGTTTTCAACATAATGACATTTTGGTTTCACGAGATCACACGATATTTCATAATAGAGTTCTCTCGTCAAGCCTGTCTGTCTGTTTGAACTCAAAAAACTACTGAAAAATTCGGGTCACCAAGTAATACATAAAGTATATAAATATTTCAAACAGAAAGCATTGAACTGGTAACTGAAAAGATACAACCACCTATTCACCAACTCAGGAAAATCTGAAATGAGGTATTCACGAATAACTATAAAGGTCATAATATATTTGAAGTCAAACCTAGTTTACTATGTAATGTACTATGAAACACAGCTCTTGATACTTCAAAATGAACTCAATTCAACTGAATTATATTCTTTTCTTTATGTTTCTGAGTGGATCCATAAAAGACAACAATTTTTTCTCAGTAACACATTCAATTCATTTCAGAAAAATGCCTCTTCGAGTAGGTTGTAGAGCTGATGACGCTGACAAGCATGAATTCGATATAAACTTTCTACTCTACCATAAAGGAATCTTGTACAGTGCTGGAGATGATGGAAAAGTCATGGTAATCCAATTATATTCTTCATATTTAGTTTCAAAGGTTTTCATATTCAAACTCACATTAGACTCACAAATTTTATATCGAACAGAGGTTCAAAGCCTTTATATTCATATGACAGTTAGACAACACACTCAAAAGTTTAGGCCTAGGGAAACAGTACCTCTCTCTTTCATGGGGACAACTATTATCTCTGTTTCCTTGTGAATTGCAACCACAAAAAAAAGGTCTTGATCTCAATAATGATAAGCAGTTCCAAATCAATTTTTACAAGGGCAATTTGATTGAATGCTTTCAATGTTTCACTATCACTATCTCGCTGTATCACTAGAGTAGAGAGGGTGAGTGTAGGCCCACATGTAACCCATTGTACATCCTCTCAAGGAGTTGTCCTCCTAGGTCATCGTCCATCCTGTCCTTTCCAGGAAGGTGGACAGGTCACTAGAAGACATCTCCTTTACATTGGCAAGTGAAGGCCAAGACTCGCCGAACACACACTTTTTTTGGCAACCTTGAGGAGCCTCACGGTGGCCTCCGCGAAGGTTTTGGAAGTTTCAGCGATATTACTGTCGTTGCGCCGGTTCTTCAACCTTCTTGGGGTTCCTTCTGTGGAGGTGCACAAGTGAGGGAGCTTCCCTGCAGGGGCAGCCGGTTCCTTTATTTGTTTTTGTTGTTTCTGTTTTTGTGTTTGTTTCATTCATGTGTGTTCCCCCGTTGGTTGGTCACCTCTAGCAAGCCCCGCATTACCAGAGGTAGGCAGATTACAATAAGGTTTCGTCCAGTTCCTTAAGGGGACCGCATATTACCCTGCGGCCATTCAGTTGTCCCCACACCTTAGCTTGGGTAGGCTGGTCCACGGTGGCATGTTCCGCAAGGGCTTCTGGGGAGTTTTAGTTCCACTCACTCTACTCTGCCACTGACCAGCAGTTTGGCGATCCCGTCCGTAGGCCACATTGGCTTCCCGGACAGGGGCTCCAGTCCCCTGACCGTTGGTAGCCAACCAACGAGTTCACTATCATTATCTGATATGGTACGAATTTTGAATTTTTTTTCCTTTGAACAAAATTGTTTCCAATAGGTTTAAAGAATTCAAACTTTGATTTGATTCTAACAATATCCAGAATACACACTGAACTGAATTAATGATTGTAATTTCAGAAATATTTGAATGTAATGAGTCATTTTCAGAACCTACAAGTGCCAGGAACCTTCGTGAATACTGAAGGCATTGATAATCTTGGACAAAGAATTTGCCTAATTTTGTACCAAAGGTGTTAAAATCTGTTCAGAAATATGTTGAAAACTCAACTATTTCATACTTATTAGGAAATATCTATTTGAAAAATTGTAAGAAACTCATTTTGAGTCTATTGTCCAACAGACAAAACATTTCGAAGTAACAAGTTTACTAACATTTTTCAAATTATTTTCTTCGAAGTTGGATAATTCGAATCAAAACTCGATTCACATCCATCTTTCAATTAATATTATTGACTTATTTGCAATATCTACCAGAACTATATTTATCTTTCAAGGCATGGGCTCCTGACCTGAAGAAACTAGCTGAGGTTCAGTCGAATCAATGTTCAGTTTTCTGTTTGGCAGCTAGTGACGATACTTTGTATTCTTGTTCCAATGAAGGTACCATCAAATCTTTCGAGTTGAAAACTCTCAAAGAAAAAGAAGTTATTACCAAAGATGATCAAGCTGAATACTGGAGGGTCAGTTATTCCGACGGATGCCTGTATTCCGGCGATCATGAAGGTTATGTAAGTCGATTTCGATGAAAAATCAGTTTTTTGTTATAACACACAATCTGTTGTCGAAATTAGTTGAGTAGTAATAGGTATTTATGGATCAAAGATGTTGAGTCTTGAGGCGTCCAAGAGTTTGTGAGTCGCTCAAGGACATAAACTTCAATATCATGCTAGTCTGTTATTGCATTAACAGTAAACGAAGATGTTATAAAAAAACTTTTCAGTCTATCTACTATGGAAGCAAAAAAAATTATAGTCAGTCTATTTCATCAACATGCTCTAACTTCAACTTGCTACATGTGTAACAGAGACCTCTACAACTTTTGTCACCTTTTCGTTGGAAGAGAATATTCAACCTTTCAGAATTCGAACAATTAGTAACAAATTCTTTGCATGGAAACATTCGATTTGTATGTCAGGGTACATTTTTATTGTATTGGTTGAGTTGGTTTTCATTGAATTGCTAACTAACGAATGAAAAAACGATAATAAACTAGTATGACAGAAATATTTTTTAACTATACAGTGCATTTCTTTCATGCCCCTCCCTTTTATTTTTTGAGCGGGTCAACTCAAAAAAATTAATATTTGGGACACTGAAATTAAACCATGAATACTTTATTTTGAAGTGAAATTGACAGATGAAACTTTCGAAATGGCGACTAGACACCATCTGGGAAAAAAAATTAAATAGAAAGGCGGGGTCTTGTGACACATTTTTTCGAAGCTCCTGACGAATGCTTCACAACCCTAGAATATAATGTCAATATCTTCAACTACTACAAAATGGCGGAACTTTCAGTAATTGCCTGAATATATTGACAATTAACTCTATAATATGAAGTAATAAGCTTGAAGTCAGTTTAGAAGATGCTCGAAATGAATGCCTTGAATTTCTTGACATATGAACAGCCTAACCGATATTTCACGTCGAACATTTTCGAACACAGTAACGTCAATATCTATACAAATATTTATTATTATCTGCCGCATATCCAATATTGAAGCAGGTTCAGTTTCGTACACCTTTTGCTTCAAATAGACCCATAAAAAAATCCATAGGTGTCAAATCTGGCGAGCGGGCTGGCCATTCTGTAGGACCTCGACGGCCAATCCAACGACCAGAAAAAATAGTATCCAAATAGTTTTTTACTTGTCTGGAGTAATGTGGGGGTGCTCCATCTTGTTGGAATACAATATCTATATCGAATTCATTAGGATTCGCTTCGACAATTTCAGTGATGAGAGGGCCAATAGTAGTTTCCAGCATATTCAAATACAGTGCCCCTGTTGAATTTTGATCAATAAATAGAGGTCCTACAATATGGTTTCCCGATATTCCTGCCCAAACGTTAATGTTTTCTGGATATTGGATATGTGTTTCCCGGAAAACGTGAGGGTTGGTGTCACTCCAATAACGGCAATTTTGTCTGTGAACATTGCAGTTTGAAAAAATGTACAATCGTCACTAAAACAAATATTGTGAAGATACGTAGGATACCTTGCAATGGTTTCCGTCATGATTTCGCAGAATTCTGATCTTCAATCAGGGTCATCTTCAGTTGATTGGTGTACCATTTTAATTTTGTATTGATGATACCTACCTCTTCAAAAGTCTCCACACAGTAGAAGGAGACACCTCACAAACATTCGCGATTGAATAATAAACTGTTCAGGATTTACTATCATCTCACCAATCAATTATTTGCTTTCGGAATGGACGAATGACCTGGGGGCTTTTTGTTATGTACACTACCAATAGTTGCGAATTTGGATACAAGTTCCCTCAAATATTTTCTATAGAAAGGACGATTCGGAAAACGTTCATCGAAAATCCATTCGGTCTCGTAAAAGTTACACATCGCACCGTAAATAAAAATCGCTTCAAGGAGGTTTTAATCTTCCTCTTTGAAGATGATCACTTGGTGATCGAAACACGTGTCGAGGTGTTAAAAATAACGATTTTGTGCTGTGAAAAAACTCCAGTAATATTCAAAAAATAACGTAACAAACAAAAAGGAATATTTATAGAAATATCGATATTTGGCGTGTTGGTCTTCAGGAAATTATTGAATGTTCCGCTATTTTGAAGTAGGTGGAGATATTGACTTCATGTTCTAGGGTTGTGAAGTATTCGTCAGGAGCTTCAAAATGATGTGTCACAAGACCTTTTTTTTCATTTAACTTTTTCCCAGATGCGACCAGTCGCCATCTTGAAAGTTTCATCTGTCAATTTCACTTCAAAGTAAAGTATTCATGCATTAATTTCATTATATCAAATTTCAATTTTTTGAGTTGGCCCGTTCAAAAAGTAAAAGGGGAAAACCTTAAAAAAATGCATTGTATCTGTGTGTAAAGTCAGCTTTCGCCTTGTGAACATACTCGTTTGATTAAAACCATATCTCATATGTTTATTATTTTATGGTAGAAATATCAAATGGAAACAAAAATATTTTTTTTCAGATAAAAGTCTGGAAAGACGGCAAATTTTATGGTTCACTCAACATTGCCGAGCCCATTAAGGATATGGCGGTATTCAAAAACTTGATTTTCACGGTTAAAGATTTGGACCTTGTAATAACCGACATGAAACTTGAAGGTAACGAAGTTTATCATAATTTTATTTGAATATTTGAATACCAGACAAGTAATAACCGTTTAGGATACGAGTACATATATTATGAAGAAACATTCTGATATAGTCGCCATTGAGTTCAAAATAAACTCTTCAATAAGATCTGTAGACTGTGTATAGAAATAACTTCCAGATTTGAACTGGAGAAAAATTCGTTTGAAAGAACTACCCTACGAATATTATATTCAATAAGTACTCGATTTGGTATATCATTCACAGTAATACTACACAATATATTACAGAGTATTCATATGAAATTTCATTTACATGGAACAGAATCAACCTCAATGGTGTACTTCGAAGTTTCGAAAAAAAACTGCCTTGACAGTTCATCAGTACTGTTGTGGATAGACGACGAAGACGAAGCACCCATTTCTGTCATAACTCTACAACTTTGTGTCGCTGGAAAAGACAAATCTATTCATATCACGATGACCTCATATAAAAACAGTTATGCGGTTGTTGAATGATATTCCAGCAATGGGAAGCTCCCAAAAGGAGAAAGAAAGCAAACATGTGTAGATCATGCATAGAAATTACATTCATCTTGTAGTGCTATCCAAAACTGTGTTGATGGGATGATAAGATAGCTGTCTTGTTTCGAAACTTCGAAGTACACCATTGGAGACGATAGTGTTCGATGTGAATGGAATTTTCTATAGATATTCTTCCATACATTGTATTGTGTATCGTTCTTAAGAAAGGCATCTGTTTCAACACCACGATGGATGTTTCAGGATACAAACGAAATAGTAAAAAGTGATTTTCATATAATCCAATATCCATATCGAAGTAGTTGTATCGAAAAGCTCTTTCTTCGAGTTTGTGTTCATATTTGATATTGTACAGGATCATTCAGTATAAGAATGATTTTATATTTTCCAGTGGCAATAGCAAAGGAAGTGTATAACAGCAGTCAAGTCACGAATCCAGAAAAAAACAGTCACTTTCCATTCCTTTGAATTGTTTACATTCCACAACTGATCGAGGTAGATAGTAACTCTCAGCTGCATTATGAGATGTTACTCAGATTGCACGTCTCTAACAGTTTCTTACTACCAGTGCCCTGAGGTGGATAAATGTTGTTTGAGTTGTGTACAAAAGTGTTTTTCGGTTATGAATTTCAGTTTTTTTTTTTCTAATTTGGAAAGGAAGTGGGTGAGAGGGAGCAGTGTATTGACTGCTGTACGTAACAAGGGATGATCAATCATATAGTTTATGGAAATCATCTCCTGCAAATACCTCATTGCATGTGCTACAGAAAAGCTGGTATGACTGTTTTGTGTTCTGAGAACAATGAACTGGGCAGTTCTGACGAAATAGACCAGAAACTTCGTTGTATTAGCGCAAAATGAAAACATTATTGTTATTGATTATTATTTTCGACTTCTTCAATTAAAATACCCTTTCCTAAACAATCAAGTTCTTATTAAAAAAAAACATTGGTAGTGTTTCAACACTATTTACTTTTTCCTGAAAGTTTATCCCCATTCCAATATCGGTAATAATAAACAATTTGGATGTGATCGAATTGAGAGTATATTTGCTACAATCAATTGTCAAAGAATTTTAAAAATCCTTTCTGGTTCTCTGAAAAATATAAAGAATCATTCTTATAGAAGTTATAAACAATAAATTTGAAAAAACAGCAGAATCATTCATCTGTCCCAACAAACATAAACTGTAGGTTCTGGTAAATACTTGTTTTCCCGGCTAATGCTACGATGGACGTTGAATCATATCCGACAAGCGTTTATGCAAGATACATCATAGAGGTTAGTTTATTTCTCATTCATCCAAATATTCATCTTCTTATACGTTTTATCTTTCCTCGATACAGTCTTCAGACTGTTCAAATAAAAACTCCATATTCTTTTTTGTTTTCACAAGACCAATATTCGACACTATATTAATTCACTCAATTTTATAATCGCAGGAGAAAAACTCCGTTATGGAACCAAAAACAACTTCATGGGACGAGCTCCCGTAACCACGATCGGAGAAAAATATTTCAGTTTTGTTAGTCGAGAAGGAATGGATATAATTCTGCACGAGAACAACAGCGACAGTCATTTCAAAGCTCTTAGTAAAACGCAGGTGAGTAACGAAAATTTTAAGAAACAACTCCACAATCTGTAAAACTTCTGAGACGCTGCTTCATTCTCCCCTGTAGTTGGGAACCTCATAATACCCTTCTCATGGCCACATCGGGACTATGTGCCTTCCGGCCGCCATCTTTATTTTTCTTTGTCTAGACATTCTGCATTCCTTTCCCTTTCATTTGACGTGCTGCACGTTGAGATCCAACTATTATTGACGAAGATGCAGATTAGTGCCCTTGTGGCCGTCATCTTTGTTTCTTCCTTGTCGATACATTCTGCATTCCTATCCCTTTCATTTGATGTACTGCACGTAACGATCCTATTATTATCAACGAAGATGTGACTTAACGCCCTTCCGACATATTGCGCCATCTTTACTTTTACTTTGTGCCCTTCTGGCCGCAATCTTTGTTTTTTCTTTGTCGATTAATTCTGCATTCCTTTCTTTTCCATTTGATGCGGTGTAAGCGACGATTCGATTATTATTAACGGAGATGTGGCTCAATACCCTTTTGGTATATCACATCTTTCATTTTTTGTCTATTTTATGACATCATGAAACAAAAATGTATTTAGCGAAAAAGATGGGCTGACGTAAGCGCACCACGTGACGGGGTGGTCTGTCTCGTTGAGGGATACGCCTGGTCGTCTGTCTGCCAGAATTATTTATGTCCATAGAAAATTCAAAGCTCTCGCCACGATGTTCTGAGATGCAGAAGCGTGCACTCTGATTAGCTGACGAGCTGTGTGACAGTTTGAGAACGCTACGTGACAATTTGGTACACTCTGATTGGTTCACTGCCAAACTAGCAGGGTGAGAGGACACCACGTGACAATTTGGTGCACACTGGTTGCCTGGATGATCTGTCTGCCCTGTATGGCGAGCTGAAAGGCAACCTGGCTGGTGTGATGACGTCAGTCTGTCTGAATTTGGGCAAGATCTACTATGTAGTTCTTTGGTAGTTTAATTATCATCATGAATTTTTGTTCACATATAGTCAGTGGGCATACTTGAAGACTGGCTTTAAATCAAATCATCTAAAAGAATAATTCGTTCAGGTCAGTCTCAACTCCCTAAACTGTAGGTTAATAGACTGACACCTATCAGAAAACAACTACTCCCCTGGCTAATACTACGAAGGGCGTGTCAGTGCAGGATTCTTTACTGAAGTGATTCAACTGCCGCAATAGATTTTCAATTATTGGAACACACTTGCAGACCGGTTTTGGGCTGTTTGGCCACTCGTTAGTGCCACTCATGAACAAAAAGTCGATGATTTCCGATAATTAAAAATTGAATTCCTTCAGAGTATCATTCCTCGAACTAGGCTGAAGCGGACAACAAACAATAGGTTTTTCATCGCCCCATCCGCCTATGAACGAGGTAACCAACTGCATATCCGAAATTTGCCCAATTTCTAGAATGAGGAAAGACAACGTTTCACATATATCTTGAAGACTGGCTATAAATCATTATTATCAACCGAATAACTTTGGTATCATTCGAAATATATATCCATCTCTGGATAAAATCCGCTTGCTCATATTCAAATTCGAACTTGTACACATGTAGTATCGAAATCTGCATGTATGAAATTTTTTCTTGAAAAGTAAAATTTCCTTAAGATCGATACTTTTACAGAATGCCCACGAGAAAATAATAAATGCCTTAGCAGGAGCCAGCTGGGACAACAAAGACATCATTTTTAGCGGTGGCTGGGATAAGCAACTGAAAAAGTGGACCATCGTCGATAACAACTTGAAAGAGGGTGGTTCTTGTGATGTGG
Source organism: Leptinotarsa decemlineata (assembly GCF_025532065.1). NCBI lineage: Eukaryota > Metazoa > Arthropoda > Insecta > Coleoptera > Chrysomelidae > Leptinotarsa > Leptinotarsa decemlineata. The sequence goes on from NW_027412690.1 coordinate 9,395,850, forward strand.
AAATAGTCATCAACGCCATCGCGATTGGAGACAAGGGGGAATTATACGTAGGGGGCGCTGATGGGCATATTGTTCGAATTGAGGTTGAGTAGAATAAGATTTTTGAAAATTTCGTGTTGGAATTTTGATTGTTCATAAATATAATTATATTATAATTTTTTCGAGTATATAGTATTTCAGTTATTTTCCAAATGCCCCTTTTCGCTTTCGAACCAAATGTCCAAAATGCCCAATGAACTTATGATAATAGAAGTAAGAAGGGAAATAATTCCACCATTTGAACAAGTAATCATATTCCTTAGGAACCTACCGTAGATACGCTAATCTCCATAATTCTCCCTACAGACAGATGAAAAGTTTTCTAATGACCTCAGATCCATATGTAACCCACTTCAAAATCAACAGTATAATTTCAACAGGAAGTTGTCTAATGTGTGTTGTCTTGAGAACAAAGAAAAACATTAAGATACTAAAATTGAACCACCAGAAACCTCACATCTATTTCAAACTTTGAAGTACATAATGTTGGTTTACGACTGATTTTTTTTGTATTTGGGTCATCATCATTATCACGTGTATTACTGCTATCACTACCATCATCCTAAGTAGAGAGGAGTGGATCCTCCGGAAGAAGGAAATATTAAGAGCAGATAGTTGTTGGTTCACAAATGGATAAAAAACACTTTCCGGTTCTGGTGCAGGTGTTTTCAGTCGCAGACCCAGGACAGAAATATCAACCTGCCTAAAAACCTATGCCACTGTATTTCAAGCGGAAATTTACGCTACTGAATTGTGGGCGGAGAGTCAATAAAAAATATTTTCGAAGAGTCAAGTGGCGTTGAAAGCTCTTGGACGAACAACGTCTAAATTGGTAGCAAATTACCGAAACAACTTTCCTCAATAGGAAGACGTAACAGATCATCTAACCTCTAATCTAATCTCATGCACAAGTCAATAAAAATATTCTTGGACAGTTATGGAACGTTGAAAGCTCTTGGCTCCTACCAAGCAACGTCTAATTTGGTAGCAACTTGTCAAAAACGACTCTCTTCGATAGGAAGACTTAACAGATTGGCTCTGGTCTGGATTTCTGGCCAAACTGGCCTGAAAGGCAATGAAGCTGCTGACTCCCTTGCAAAAGAGGGTGCTGCAAGCAGCTTCATCGGACCAGAACCTGTCATTGGCACAGCTTAAGGCTTTGCCAAACAAAGATTGAACACCTGGATGGCAGAATCTTCCAGGATTGGCTCACTCCAAGTCGTTTATTCACCCTTTGAAGCTTGATACTGAACAGTTGTTGGACTACAGTAAGGATGAACTACAATGTCTAACAGGCTTTCTTACAGGCCATTTAAATCATCATATGCAGAGACTTGGACTGTCGGAAGACAGTATGTATCGCCTCTGTTTGGAAAATGATAAAACGGTAGAGCACGCCGTCCCCGCTGGGGACCGAATCAGGTTCTTAGAGTTCGGCAAAGCCCTTCTTTTACCATCTGACCTGAAAGATCACTCACCATACAAACTAATCGGCTTCGTTAAGAAGCTGAGTTTATTTGTTGGAGTGTGAATATGGTGTAAGTCACAATAAAGCCTTGCGGGTTGCGGTGGAGGGTCGAATAGACCCACTCACTTTGGACCTAACCTAAGCTAACCATCATCCTCTGCTTGTTCTTCTGGAAAAAAAGGTTTTAAATAATGAATGCTACAACTGAATTATCATGAACACTTTTTATTTCTATGTGATTTCATGAGCACAATTATTGTTTTGAAAAAGATGATGCCATAAAATTTTGCATTACTTTCAATGAGGGTGACCTTCACACATGAAATTGTTCATGAGGACTGAATAACAGCTTTCATTTCACCCTCCTTGAGTTAGTCAGTGAAATAACTCCTGAACCTAATAATAAATGCTAATCCAATATGTACATTATAATGAAGTTTAGTTTGTGAGATGTGGTGAGAGGCATAAAAGTTTTATGTGTTTTGCGTGTTCTGCGATTTTCAGCTATTGAAAAAAAATGCATCAAAGAATTTGCATCGTAAAGCGTATTTATGCTTTGTCAGGTAATCCAACGAATACGCTTTACAATCCAACGGATTACCTTGTCAGGTAATCCAACGGATTACCTAATAAGGCATAAATACGCTTTACGAAGCCTGAAAAATAGTCATCGGACAGCAAGCCATGATGGTTAAACCTCTGAAGAAGCTAGCTACTCGCGCCGGTGAAACATCAGGAAGAAATTTCAAAAATCCACGGCTTTCCAACTGGAAAAGCAATGACACTGAAAACCTCAGCCGTGAAAGTCTAAACCATTTTGTCAATATTGAAGATAATTTATAATTCGAATACCACTTCTACCGAAGTACTCTTCAATGAAAGTATCTTTGATATGTAAAAGAAACTTCATTGAATGATAGTTAAAAGTTTGTGCATAGGTAAAGTCTTCAACTCCCACTTGACTCCTTCTTTAAGTTTGATAAATGATGAAAATTTTCAATATCTATCGGCAAATAATGAAAAAGAAGATAACAAATATTGAATTTTTTTAGTAATATACTATATCTAGTTGAGCTGACAAGTTTTGTTGCATATTAACTTCAAGAAATATTTATGAATAGTTTCTAAATTTTCAAAATAGTTTTCTGCCACACCTCCAAACGAGAAATTTCCCTAACATAATTGTGATTGATTCAAGGACATTTTGAGGTTAAATACTTACAGAACAAATAAACATTTTGAATTTTGATAATGAACATTTTATTTTTTTCAAATATCAATGTAGTTTTTCTAATTTGAATGACTATCAATCATAACTCCCAAGTATTTGATGAAGTGTGTTTCGTGATTCGAAAATAATTGTTGATTGTGATTGGTACTGAATTTGAAAACGAATTTTCATAATGAACAAAAAAAATATTACATGCTTCTCCTTCAAGAAAGTAAAATTTTTCCGGCTCAGTACGAAAAATACGTAGTTATGGAATTTCCGATGTAGCAGCTGCTACTACAGCATAATAATTGCCTGAAAAATCAAAATCCAGATACGAAAACGTTCGTGATTTGTTCCCGAAATGGATGAATATGAACTATTACAGAATATGTAATTTTGACTTATTTGACGCACAAATCTGAAACTTTCAAATCATCCACCGTGTGGTGATATGAGTGAATAGTCAAATGTGACATTACCCATATTCAATATGAAAATTTATTGAAAACGACTTATTAGACCCGTCACAGAAATTTTCATCCCATTTATTATCGTCTAACTTTTTCAGAGGACATATTTACAGCCACAAGCAACAATATTATTCTTATTATAAAAAAAAGGTAACAAAAAACCTTTGTCGATTTTAATTGGCAACGAAAAGTTTCAAAAAGCTTTTGCAGACTTGGCGAATCTTTCTTTGGTTGTCGACACTGCACCAATAATCGAAGAATTTATGTGCCGTATGTATGGAACAACCAAAAATAAGTTATCCAAAGTCTCAAGACTGAAGCGAGAGTTCGGATATTTGAAAGACATTTCGGAGTGATAGATGACATGTAGTCTTTCAAGAAACAAGTTACATCGTTTGACGCACCCAATCTTCCACAATATGCCAGAGAGTTACAGCAACAAATTTAAAGAACAGCATATATTTGAATAGAACTGGCCGATACTTGAAAATCCATGTTAAAAAACTAATCAATACAGTTTATTGTATGATTTTCACTATATAGGGTTTCACAAAAACCGCGACACGTGTTTCGCAATACAACAGCTTCCACAAGCATAAACTGTTTATGCTTGAGCATAAACTGTTTGAATAATTCTGCATTTTTTTCACATCCTTTGAACTGTATCACGAAAATTTATTATTAGATTGCTACCTTATTTTTTATTGTAGATCCTACTGAATTTGCTCTTATGAAGTAACATTGACACTTGTGTCATAAAAAATTGTCTACCTCTCTCGTCTAAACACGGTCTATTCGTCTGCCAATTGAGAGTTCGTCTATTCAATAATATTACAAAGAAATAATGGCAGACGGTAAAACGTTGGTCAAAGTTATTAGGTTTTTTTTGCAAATTAAAAAAAGTTTTCAGTTGTATAAACACGGTTAATTCGTCTGCCAATTGACAATTAGTTTACTTAATAATCATATATATTGCAAGGAAACAATGGCAGACGGTAAAATATTCGTAAAAGTTATTAATTTTTTTGCAAGTTCATTCGCGTCTGCCTGTACTTAAAACATTGCCAATTTGTCTGCCAACAGTTATCACAGGACATTTTAATTATGGAACTTCATTACATTCAAGAGGCAGACGGTAAAAAATGGTTCAGAGGCACTGTGAAAAAATTGTTAATTAACTAATGCCTATAAATTATTAGTACAGCGGCAAATCGTCTGCCTTGTGAAAGTTCGTTCATTTCATGCTACTGTTAGTGTACTCTGTGCTTGACAGACGGTAGAAAATTGATTTTAGTTAACCATCTCTTTGGTCAAATAAAAAATTCATGCTTCTGCCAGAACACCATGTAACCGACTGCAAATTATTTTTTGTGGGTTGCGTAGCCTTCCGGTCGCATGAATGGCAGACGGTAAAATGATGGTCAAAGAAACTTTTTTTTAATGCAAACTATAGTTGATGTTTAAGCATGTGTAACATGGGAAAAAAATTCGTTTAACGCATAATACTGTTGCTTGTGGCTGTAAATATGTCCTCTGAAAAAGGCAGACGGTAAAAATGAGGTCAAATTTTCTGTCACGGGCTCCCGGTCTATCTATCTATCATCGTATCAACACCGTAACAATATTGTTTTGTTTTGTGACGATGTGTGTGTCTACTATATTATCGTAAAAACATTTTTCAGAAATCTATTAAGAGGTCACTGTAATTCTGATTGCTATTCATGGATTCTGATGATTATGTATGCAGTATAAATTAACAGGACTCATTAAAAACTTGTAAACAAGAGAGAAAACCTTTTACCAAGGGAATCAACACGTTCTCCTTCAACTAATTATCTGAATTCTGTTCAAATGGAAACAAAATAACTTTACTCGTTCAGTAACTGCTAACTTTGCCAAACCACGGCTTGCAAAAATATTAATATCGAGACAGCAGGTTTCGTGATATATCAGTCATGAGATTACTTTGAGGAAAATATAAATCCGCATTTTACCTTCGGGTTTTTCATTTATCGAAACAGTGCAACCAGTACATAGATTTAGTGATGGGTGTTCTTAGTAAAGAAATATTCGACAAGCACAATGATGTTAATTGTGATGTGTTCCACATATGGACTTCTAGTTGTTGGAATGCAAATTTCTCCACTTATTTCATGTGGAATGTTATTGTGGGATCTTCAAGGTTCCTTTTGCGAATTTATTTGGTGAGTTATTTCATTTTCTAGTCATAATGTATTTGTCATTGAATTTCACTAGTTCGGACTTCCAGTGTCTACTATATAAAATGAATTGAAATCCCTGAAACAACTAAAAAAGAAGAATTGAAAATGATTAGCCTGAAATGAAATAATAGTGAAATAAAATACAAGTAAAAATAGAACAATTCAATAAATAAAAATAAAGAAATGAAAAAAGAAAATAAAAATGAAAAGTGGAGAGATTCCAAGTCACGTTAATTCACGACGTTTCGATTGTTAGTATCTACAATCGTCTTCGGGTGATGACTAGACTGATTCCTCCGAGATATGACTATTTATAGGTCGTTCGAGTACTTTCACTCATCCCCGCTTTCCATTTTCCGCTTCACTGGTTCCGTGGGAGATGACCGTTTGGCGCGAGTTGGCCATTTTTCGCTTGATGATGGGTTTCCATATGTTGCGTATGTCTACGCTGGCTTGGCTGAATACGTTGTTGGACAACATGTAAGCGGTTTCCTTGAATTTCCTCCTGAACCAATGTTCCTCTCTGTGCAAGATCTCAGCTTGGGACCACTCGATGTTGTGTTGATGAGTCCAGACATGGTCTGCTATTCCCGATTTGCTGGTTTCCCCTCGCTGTTTGTGTTTATTGTGCTCGGCATTGCGAACATTCAATAGCCTCTTAGTTTCACCAATATAGGATTTTCCGCACTCACAGGGTATCCGGTAAATGCATATCTTGGAATCGCAGTCCGCGTTTGGTGGCCTGATTTTCGTGAGGCTGCTACGAATAGTGTTACCGGATCTGAAGCAGGTTCTGATGTTGTACTTGGAACCAATTCTGCTTATCCTCTCCGATAATCCTCTGATGTAGGGAAGTGCAAGCACTGGTTGTGACGGCTTCTCTTCCTTACCAGGCTCCTGCTGTCTTTTAGCCAAAATATTTTCTACCGTCGCTTCGGAGTAGCCATTCCATTGAAGATCATTTTTGATGATGTCTAGTTTTTTCTCGAGACCTTCCTTTGTGTTACAGAGCCCGAAAGTACGGTCTAATAGAGTCTTGATGATTCCTCTTATAGTTGATTGATGTAGGTTGAATTCGTGGTTCAGATACTGTCCCGTGTTAGTGGGTTTTTGGTATACAGATGTTTCCCATTTAGTGTCGGTCCTTTTCACCAAAACGTCTAAGAATGGCAATTCGCTGTGGATTTCCTTCTCTATTGTGAAAGTGATGGAAGGTCTCACGCTGTTCAGGAAGGCGTCTAGTTCAGTATTCTCATGGTTCCATATTATAAAGGTATCGTCAACATATCTCAATCAGACTCGAGGTTTCTTGTGGGCTTTTTCAGTGGCCAGAGTTTCAAACCACTCCATATATATGTTGGCTATGAATGGTAAAAGTGGCGATCCCATTGGCAGTCCTTCATCTTGTGTAAAGAATTCGTCCTCCAGTTGGAAATAACAGTTTCGTACACAGCATCCTAGTAATTCCATAACTACTTCTATAGGTAGATTCGTTCTCCAGCTCCATCAGTTCTCATCAGCTCCAGAGATTCGGCTACTCGTAACTTACCTAGATTTTAACTTCCCATAATACAACCATTACAAGGAAAAACATAGTCTTTTGTGAAGAATTCAAGGCATTTTGTCGAACTACTAGGATCGATCGAAGTCACACAGGAAGATCAACTGATTAGTTTCGACGTGCAAAGCCTTTACAGCAACGTTCCGGTCGAAGAAGCACTCCAAATCATACAGAGAAGCTATCTGAAGACGGGAACCTGAAAGAGAGAACGAACTCGAGAGAGAACTAGACATCATCAAAAATGATCTACAACGGAATGACTACTCCGAAGCGATGGTAGAAAAGATTTTGGCTAAAAGACATTAAGGGGTTCGGTAACACTATCCGTGGCAGCCTCACGAAAATCAGGCCACCAAACGCGGATTGCGATTCCAAGATATGCATTTACCGGATACCCTGTGAATGCGGAAAATCCTATATTGGTGAAACTAAGAGACCATTGTACGTTCGCATTGCAGAGTGAAAGAAACACACACAGTGAAGGGAAACCAGCAAATCAGGAATAGAAGACCATGTTTGGACCCATCAATACAACATCGAGTGGTCCCAAGCTGAGATCTTACACAGAGAGGAACACTGGTTTAGGAGAAAATTCAAGGAAGCCGCATACATGTTGTCCAACAACGTATTCAGTGAAGCCAGCGTTGAAATACGCAAACCCATCATCAAGCGAAAAATGGCCAACTCCGTCCAAACGATCATCTCCCACTGAACCAGTGAAGCGGAAAAAAATGGAAAGCGGAGATAAGTGAAAGTACTCGAACGACCTATAAATAGTCATCTCTCGGAGGAATCAGTCCAGTCATCACCTGAAGACGATTTTGGATACTAACAATCGAAACGTCGTGAAAGTCCGAACTAGTGAAATTCATTATGAAACATTGTCAATCACCTTCAAACAAACGATAAATTGATATGAAATACCTGAAAGAATCTATAGAAATAAAAAGATTAGCTGAGAAATAACAATTATATTGGTCAAAAAAACTGAAATTCAATGAAATAAAATACAAGATACAACAATCAAAAATTGAACTATTAACACGAGCTGAAAATGGAAAAAGTATCAACAATAAATGAAAATTAAAAAAAAATAAAAAATTGAAATATTCCAAGCCGAGTTACTTCACAACGTTTCGATTGTTAGTAATCACAATCTTCTTTAGGTGATGACTGGACTTATTCCTCCGAGATCTGACTATTAATAGGTCAGAGAAAGGACTCGAATGACCTTAGAGACATCTCCTTTATATCGGCAGGTGTAGGCCAAAACTCGCCGAATACACACTTTCTTATTGACGATAACTCCGGGCACTCGCTTAGGACATACCTGACAGATTCATCTTCTTATTCACATATCCTGCATAGAGATGTGTCCACTAGCACCATATCATGGAGGAGTTTCCTTAGTTGACAGTGACCAGTGAGAAAACCTACTGTTAATTGTAGGTTGTTCCTGGTCATCGCCAGATATTTCTTCGGCGCTAGCTTTCCAGGGTCGCCCAGGGTGATCCTAGCAAGATTTCTTCCTTTGATTTCATCCCATCTCTTTAGGGACTGAGCATGGGTGTGACATTTGGCCAGTTCCGCAATTGTCGAAGTCATTTGACCGTAGGTGTCACTGGATCCTTAATTTCTTAGTACAGCCGCTTCCTTGGCTAAAGAGTCGGCAATGCGAGTATCTTTACTCCTGTCGTGCCCTTTAATCCACCTCAGAATAATGTTATCTAAAGAGGCTTCGGCTAAATCTTGGTGGCACTCTAGAACTAGTCCTGAGATAACACGTTGTCTGTTCACGACTAATAGAGTTTGTCTACTATCAGTGTAGACTGGTTATTGAGATACCAGCCAGTTCTGTTCGAACCACGTTGGAATGTTTTCCATTCTCCACTTAAACCTTGGGCTTAGTGATCTGGAGTAAACTCCACATACTGAGGTTTCTTTGAATCTTGAGCCGTCTGTATATATGCTCATTGCATTTGTAGCATCTGACTCTAGGTTCTGTTTTATTTGTATTTTGTAGGGTTTATTAAACACAAACCTGGTTTCAATTGCATCACTGGCTGCCTGGTAATTTTGCAATAGAAAATATCTCCTGATTTCAATCTATCCTTTCATTTTGAAGTTCTCTGCAAAGTTTCAAGAAGAAATTCAGAGTCGGTGGTAAAGCTTTGTTCTCAACTTTATTCAATTTCACTCGTTAATTCATATTCATTTTTTGGCATAACCAGTATGCATGATGATTTTTCACGAGTTATCCAAGACAGAGAAAGTATTCTCCAAAATCGATTCAGAATTGACGAAGATGTGGAAATCTTACTCCGGGTGCTGCGAATTTGAAGTCAGGCGTTTTACGAAAAAAAGAACGAAAATAGAGTAAGAAATATTATCACTTGGTTCATAAAAAGTGTGTCAAGAAGAGTGTTACAGTTCTGATGCATTGGATTGTTAGTAACCTTCGACTTGAATTCTGAGTGTATTTGATTGATTATATTTCAGTTGAAGATGTTCCTGAGCATAGGAAAAAAGGATATGAAGACTATTATTTTAAATTTTCTGGTATCTGAAATGAGGTCCACCATGTATTCCACAGCCATGGGAGTTTTGATGTTGGCTGCAATTTGTTCTTTTCGGTAAGTGTACTCACTTGCTTTGAGAACTGTTCGAAGGAGACTGTCAATCAGTTTTCTTTTTGTATTAACCTGATAATAACGGGAAAACGTGGCATAATTCGGCAGGAAATTGAAGTTGACTTTGGTATAGTACAATTCCATAATACTAGGTACAAAATTCTCAGATTCTATATATCTTATCATAATGTTTTCCTCATCTGTTGATTTGATTTCCGTAGGCCACTGCAAGAGACAGATTGTAGCAAAAACGTCATTTCTGGGAGTTTGGTGCCTACTATTTGAAATTATAGTTCAATGAAACTATCACGTGATGGGATGAAGTTGACTTTTGAAAAGCTTCCGTATTAAATGGAGGACTGGTCTGGGATATCTTTCTGATCCTCCATATAAATTAAGGCTATGCATTGTGCTCTTGAAGTTTGCTTTCATTTCATCATTCATACTGGACTGAACATGAGAATTGTTAAAAGGTTCCTCCCAATGTTATCCTTCGAATACTCTTTGAGGCATGCAAGTCAATGTATTTTCCTTTAGAACAGGGGTCTCCAAACTACGGCCCGCGGGCCAAATCCGGCCCGCCAGTGTCATCAATCCGGCCCGCGACAGCCAATGATTTACTATCATCAATCTGGCCCGCGACAGCCAATGATTACCTGATTGTTGTTACTATTGCTGTGATAAGTTGAAGAAGAAAACACAGAATGATAAATACTCGGTTTTATTTACTTGCAAGGTAAAACTTAACGACAGAAATGATGACAAAGAAAACTTAAGTATCTAAGTTTAAGCATATTATTAACTAACAAATAATTGAAATGAATCACAATAAAACAAAAACACTAATGAGATTTATGTAATTGTGATTTTCCACCGATATTACTTTGTAGTTGTGGATCAATTTTACTTGTACCATCATTTATCAAAAGAGATTTAAGATGCTCATCGATTAATTGAGATTCGTAAACATTCTTTGTGTACTTCATCTTGGAAAACGTTTTCTCACACAAGTAAGTAGTGCCAAAAACAGAAAACAACCCACGAGCAAATTTATGCAAATTATCAAATTGTTCCAGTGGAAGACTTTTATAAAATTCCTACAAAGATGAATTTTGATATTTGTTCTTAAGCATATCACCGTAAATCAATAATTTCCATTTGGACTTCCGGAGCCAGGGTTTCAATGTCAGAATTAAAAGGATTTTGAAAAAGCTTAATTTCATTCGCAGTGACATCAAAATCTGAAAAACGAGTATCAAAGTTTCGATTGCAAAATTGACGGGCAATTCAGTCTCTGACTCTGCGCTTAAGGACTTTTCCGCAACTAAGCCAGCGTACGGCAGTATAATATGGTGAATCATTTTCACCAATCTGTTGAATAAACTCGCGGAATTGTCGGTGATCCAGCCCAGTGGATCTGATGAAGTTAACAACTGATATGACTGGTTTTAGAACTTCAAACATATCCAAACATTTTTCGCAGAAAGACTGTTGATGAATGATACAATGTAAGACTAATGGTTTTGAACCACCATCATTTTCTACAGTCTTTGACACAAGTGCAACCACTCCTTTATTTTTACCATACATATTTTTGCCTCCATCAGTTGTTATATATTTCAAATTTCTCCATCGAAGGTTCTTTTTATTAATGGCATTTTCAACTCCCTTAAAAATATCTGCCCCAGTTGTCGTGCCGTGAATACTATCAATATCATCCAATGCTAGAGAAAACCACTCATGATGTCCATTTTTGTCAGACAGTTAAGATGATATATTTTCTGCGATGTTTTGCACCCTCCGAGCCACGATATTTGCTGACAAACTGACACTTTTAAATACATTTACCTTTTCGAAGCATATTTCTTCGGCTACTGCAATCAAGCATTCTTTTATCATTTCTCCATCGGTGAATGGTTTGCCAAGTTTTCCGATTTCAAGAGCCACAGGAAAGCTGGCGCGAGTTGCAGACTCTTGTTCAGTATTCGCTTTGGTAAACAAAGATTGCTGCGATTTGAGTCCGCGTTTCAAAGCTTCAAATTTTTCCTTCCGAAAACTTCCTGTATACTTGGAGTAACTTTGAAGATGTTTCGATTCATAGTGTCGTTTAATGTTATAGTCTTTGAGAACAGCTATGGTTTCATTACAAATCAAACATAGCGCCTTATTACTGGACTCAATCACAAAATACTGAAAGTTCCATTTTTCTTGGAACAGCATATCAAAAAACGATAATGATGTTGAGAAAGTGAAAAAATTTTAATGGAGTTCTTGCCACATGGTCGTACGGTCATTAAAGAGTACTATCTTGAAGTTGTGTTTATCAGTTTACTCAAATATTTGACATGAAATCTTGATTTTTTATTTGCAGGTTGATATTTGGCAGAATACATTATTTCACTTTACTTTTTTTACCTGGATGTGTGTCTGGTCTGTCGTTACTAGTGGAATCCAAAAGTAACCAAGTGTTACACTCTCTTTTATATTTCAATTTGGTAAGTGATCACCGTTTTCAGATAAGAAAAAAATAGAAAAGGTTGATATAGTAGATGAAAGAAGTGAAATTTGACTCATATCGGAACACGGTTACAATGGCGGACATCGATGTTTCGTAGTGAGACACTTGTCTGGCTGCCTCTTCAGCGCCAATCTGGATAACATTACAAGATGAAGCAGTTAATCAATTCAGTAAATCACGACCTTATGTCACAAATGAGTTGAAAATACTCATGTCATAGATAATAGTACGTAATGACATTAATTCGCTTCTGTATCTGTAGAGTAGGGAGGGTGAGTGTAAGCCCACGCACTTAGGCCACATGTGACCCATTGTACATCCTCCCGAGGAGTTGTCCTCCTAGGTCGTCGTCCATCCTGTCCTTTCCAGGAAGGTGGACAGGTCGCTGGGAGACATCTCCTTTATATCGGCAGGTGTAGGCCAAGACTCGCCGAACACACACTCTCTTATTGACGATAACTCCGGGCACTCGCACAGGACATGCCTGACAGTCTCATCTTCCTGTTCACACATCCTGCATAGAGGTGTGTCCACTAGCCCCATATTATGTAGGTGTTTCCTTAGCTGACAGTGGCCAGTCAGAAATCCTACTGTAAGGCGTAGATTTTTCCTGGTCATCGCCAGATATTTCTTCGGCGCCAGCTTCCCAGGGTCGCCCAAGGTGATCCTGGCAAGATTACATCCTTTGATTTCATCCCATCTCTTTAGAGATTGAGCATGGGTGTAACTTTTGACTAGTTCCGCAATTGTCGAAGTCATCAGGCCGTGGGTGCCACTTGGTCCTAAAATTCTTAGTCCAGCCGCTTCCTTGGCTAAAGAGTCGGCAATGCGATTACCTTTACTCCTGTTGTGCCCTTTAACCCACCTCAGGATAATGTTATTATCTATCGAGGCTTTGGCTAAATCTTCGTGGCACTCTAGTGCTAGCCCTGAAGTAACACGGTGTCTGTTCAAGGCTAATAGTGCTTGTCTGCTATCAGTGCAGATTGTAATGTTTTTGCCAGAAATTCTTTTCTTGGTTATTTCTTTTGTGGCGATTGAGATACCAGCCAGTTCTGTTTGGACCACGCTGGTATTTCTTCCCATTCCCCACTTAATCCTTAGGCTTAGTGATCTGGAGTACACTCCACATCCTGAGCCTTCTTTGGTTTTTGAGCCATCTGTATAAATCCGTATTGCATTTGTAACATCTGACTCTGTGTTCTGCTTGATTTGTATTTTGTAGGGTTTATTAAACACAAACCTGGGTTCAATTGCATCACTTGTTGCCTGCAGCAGAGGTTGCGCAGTAAGCGCTTTCTGCCACAGGCCCAACCTCAATCGACCCATTCCTACTTCTAGGTTTACACCAGCCGTGTGCAATCGTACCATGGCCATTAACGCAACCTCCTTAACGTACAGGTCCAGAGGGGTCAGACCCGTGATTAATTCCATTGCCGCGGTTGGTGTTGTTCTCATGGCTCCTGTGATGTTTAAACAAGCCAGTCGCTGTATTTGGTATAATTTTTGGATGGCCGTTGCTTGTAGAACTTTAGGTCCCCATGCAATGGCTCCATACGTTAACATAGGTCTTATTATTGCAGTGTAGATCCAGGCGACTACACGGGGTGAAAGACCCCATGCGCGTCCCACTGTCCTCCGACATTGCTCATAAGCCACGTATGCTCTTTTTGCTCTACTCTGTAGATGAGAGTTCCATGTTAGCTTCTTGTCGAGGATAATACCAAGGTATTTCACCTCTTCAGAGAAGTTTAGTTGGCTTTTGAAGATTTCAGGAGGTTTTAAGCTCGTTAAACTTCTTTTCCTGGTGAAAAGGACCATCTCAGTCTTCTTGGGATTGATCGACAGTGAGTGTTCCTTACACCATGTTTCTATCAATTTGAGCCCATCCTGCGCTCTATCGCACAGTGTGTTTACAAATTTGCCGGTCTGCAAGATAACTATGTCATCTGCGTATGCAATTGTGTAGAATCCATTTTTGTTAAGGTGATTAATTAGGGTATCCAGAACTATGTTCCAGAGAAGGGGTGATAAGACCCCTCCCTGTGGACATCCCCTCATGACCAGTCCTTTTACTGTGATGTCTTCTACATTAATACTTATTGCTCTGCTAGAGAGCATCTGGAGTATCCATTCTCCTACTACCAGGGGTACATTCCTGGAGTGTAGTTGCTGGGTAATTGTTGGAAAGGTTGTTTTATCAAACGCTCCCTCAATATCTATGAATATACCTAGGGTGGATTCTTTGTTATCCAATGATCTCTCGATTCTGCCAACCACATGGTGAAGGGCCGAATCAGTAGACCTTCCCGGGGTATATGCATGCTGATTTGGATGAAGTGGGTTGTTAACAAGTACTTCATCTCTTATATACCGCTCACATAGTCTCTCCATGGTTTTTAAGAAAAACGATGTGAGACTAATTGGTCGGAATGCTTTTGGTAGGGTGTAGTCCATCCTACCTGGTTTGGGTATAAATACTACTCTTACTTCTCTCCACTTACTGGGAATATACCTCAGAGCTAGAGAGGCTCTGAATATTCCAACCAGGTGTGGCATAAGAGTGTCCAGTCCCCACTGAAGTAGGGCTGGTCTTATACCGTCAGGCCCTGGTGACTTGAAGGGGGAAAAGCTCGATATAGCCCATCTTATTTTGTCCTCATCAATTACTGTACTAGCATATTGCCAGTCATTTTGTGAGGGTGTTATTGGTACATCCGTCCAGTTCGCCGTTCCAGGAAAGACAGAACCTGGGAAGTGAGTTTCCATAAGAATCTCAGCACTCTCCCGGAGGTTGGCGGCTTTGTCGCCATTTTCCCTCGTCAGGATGCCGATAGTCTTATGGTGGTCATTTGAGAGTGCCTTCTGTAGCCTAGAAGCTAGTGGAAAGTCTTCGACTGCCTCACAATAGGCTCTCCAGGCTTCTCTTTGTTTTCGTCTGCAGACTTTTTTGAACTCTCTGAGGTTGGCTTGATATATAACCCAGTCCTCTTCGAGTCTTGTACGTTTTGCCTTGTTAAAGGTCGTTCTCGCTATCTTCCTGAGGTGTTCCAATTCAGGGCACCACCATGTGTTGGTTGTGCCATGCGTTTGAACCATCCTCATTGGACAGGATTCCTTATAGGCAGTGTCTATTTTGTTGTGGATAGATACTGTGTACCTTTCCAGTTCCTCATTGTTGCCAGGAGTCAGGACCTCTGTTTCCCGCAGAGCTCCTCTTAAGAGTCGATTGTAGAGATCTACATCCGTCCTCTTCGGGTCACGGGATTTTACAGTAGTCCTTATTTGATTCAATTCCATCCATAGGAATCTGATTTAAATTGAACGGGAAATAGTTTTAGGTGGGATAAATATTTGGGAAAGAAAGCTTTTGGTTTTCTTCTTCTCCATGTTCATACATTTTCCCAGAAATTATTTCCTCTTCAATTCAAACTAGATTTTAATATTATATTTTCGTGATTTCCGTGACAACATTTTTGACACTCTGACTTTCATTGTTTGTCTCAATTCTGTAGGATTAATTGCCGAACTTTATATTTCCAGGTTATAGAAACCATACTGAGGAAATCTAAAATCAGTTGGGAATGGGAAACAGTGATATTTATGAGTGTCAGTGGTTTGCTAATGCATTTTTTGACGAATAGGCACGATAAAATCGATTTTATCCACTTTTGGTGAGTTTTTCTTTGAAATGATTGAAAAAATTCCCTTCAATTTCAGCAAAATCTTTTATATAAACGTGAACAGTGGGCTGTTTGAAATCAAACATTCATCACTGTTCATAATTCGCACACGCTTTGCTCTTTACAGGCTCTCGAAAACGTCAAGAAGCCTGTCATGAACGGATCTCAACAATTTCAGGCAATGTTTACCTACTTTATGAGGAGTGTTGAGTGACACTAGGCTTTTCTAGTATTCTTTGAAACATGTTTCAATCGCTCTTTCAGTCTGATCAATATGTATAGTTTTTCGCAATCATGGCAACTCATTTCGTAAATCCCAGACGTTTCACTGTTGGAGTTGCTTCATACTTGTTGATGTGAACAATAAGATTTGAAAAGTGTCTTTCTGAAGACACTGAGTCCAATTTTTTGTAGACACTATATGAATTTACGTCTTCTAATTGACTTATCAACTAGGCTTACATGAAATACTCATTACTGTGTCTCTGATATTTGGTATCTGTAGAGAAGGGAGGGTAGATGTAAACTCACAGCACTTAGGCCACATGTGACCCATTGTACATCCTCACGAGGAGTTGTCCTCCTAGGTCATCCTCCATCCTGTCCATTCCAGGGAGGTAAACAGGTCACTAGGAGACATCTCTTTTATATTGGCAGGTGTAGGCCAAGACTCGCCGAATACACATGCTCTTTGTCAACTTTGAGTTGTCTCACGGTGGCCTTCGCGAAGGTTTTGGAAGGTGCAGCGATATTACTGTCGTTGCGCGGCTTCTTCTGCCTTCTTGTGGGTCCCTCCGTGGGGATGCACAAGTGAGGAAGCTTTCCTTTAGGGCCAGCCGATTCCTTGCCTTCGTTCAAGGCGGAACTCTTGGCGCCCGTCGCAGGAAGTGCCCTTGCTGTTGGAGGTGATCTGCTATACCTAGCGTCATTCCAAGCGGTAGATTGGGGTGGACATTTCTGTTCATCCCCAGCCACCGCCTTAGATTAAGGTGAGCACTTCTGTCCAGCCTCGGAATTGGTTTTGGTTTTTGTTGTTCCTGTTTCTGTATTGTTTTCATGTGTATTCCCACGAGTAGCAAAGAAATAGTTGGTCACCTCTGGCAGAACCCCGCATTACCAGAGGTAGGCTGATTACAATGAGGTTTCGCCCAGTTTCCCAAGAGGATCGTTCTTAACTGCATATCACCCTGCGGTCATTCAGCTGTTAGCACGATTTCTTACACCTCAGCTTGGGTAGGCTGGTCCACGGTGACATGTTTTGCAAAGGCTTTTGGGGGGTATTAGTTCCCCTCACCTTACTTATTTCTGCCACTGACCAGGAGTCCGGCGTCCACGTCCGCAAGGCCACATTGGCTTCCCGGACAGGGCCTCCAGTCCCCTGGCCGTTCCCCTAAACGCCACCTGGGGACGCGCCCAGGAAAAACATAAGCATATGGATAAGAGAGTATAGTCCCGTCTTTTGTTATGGGTAATGTTGGAAACTGGCAGAAAATATATGAAACTACCTACCTACTTAGTTTCCTCGAATTCCAAACTTTGTGTACTTCTAACAATTATGACATACGAGATCCCCATTGTTTAATAATTGGGGTTTCAACCTTTTTTCAGGTACTGCAGGATTGAAGATCTTGATCAGCGAAACGCACGTTGAAAAGAGTGTTGCAACTCTGGTGTGTGGGAGCAGTATTTTCCATATTTTTTTCCTGATTGATTCGCCGTTACTTAATGAAGATCAATAGTAATTTCAGAAACTACACCATACGATTTGATTTCCCGAAACTTCATTTGAGAAATATATCACGACATGTTTCGCTAACACAGTTGAAGAAGCTACTGTTGAAGAAGCTACTGTGTTAGCGAAAAAAGTCGTGATATATTTTTCAAATGAAGTTTGTGGATATCAAATCGTAATAATAGGGGAACTCAAGCGGGGATTTTGGGATTTACTTAAGCGCGGCAGATTAATATACAGGGGGATACCTTGTACCCGGTTAAGTACCTCCACCAAATATGAGCCCCATATATAAGGCCGCCTGTGAGGGATAAAGGATCAGATCAGTGGAAAAAAAATTGATCATCAAAAATTCTCGAGCGCGTCAGATTAAGGTAGGGTGAGTTAATTACTTGCGGGGAAGTGTATATTCCAGTAATCTGATAATTTGAGAGTAGCGTAAAGAAAGGGGAGGGCAGCAAAGTTGTGAAAAAATAACATCATTTCGACATTCTCGAGCGTGACTAATTTTTTTTATTTTGAAGGAAATAATTCAAGGATAACGAAAAATTTATAATCTGACGATTTCCGCAAGCCGAAATAACAAAAATTCGTCGATAAAGTTTAATGCGTGCAGCTGTGTGATAGCTATATTTCCCTCTCCGAGTTTCTATTCCTCTATTCTCTATTCACTTTTTTTCTATCTACTACTTTCTCACTCCGTCCCCCACTCTGAATTTTGTTGCCATGACGCCATCACAGCTGATCACAGAGACTTGTTCGTGATAAAGATGATGATAAATGAATCAATTAATTGATGGATGTAGCCGTTACTACGTGGTAGGAAATCATAATGAAGAAAAGAGAAATTAAACTTTCTATGTTTTTACCACTTTTATTTGTAACTGACGTTACTGCAGTTTCATCCTATAAGGACATTTTTAAACTTATACAATATATAAGGACATTGTCAAACTTATACAATATATAAGTTTGAAAATGTCCTTACAGGACGAACCTGCAGTAACGCTAGTTACAAATAAAAGTGGTAAAAACATATAAAGTTTATTTTCTCTTTTCTTCATCAATTAATCAATTCATTATAAAAAATTAAATTTTTTTGAGCATTTTTCAACATCATTTTCTTACAAATACAAGTATTCTACTTAAAAAACATACACTTATTTATTTGCATGATATTTCCTGAGCTTTCCAATTGATTAAGTACAATGAATTGAAAAAAAAAATTAAAAATATATTTTGTTTTTGTCAGATTAAGCGAATCCCTCTAAATAATCGTAAGATTATGAGACAGCACGTCTAAAACATAAAAATGAACTTTATATATCTTAATCTGACGCGCTTGAGTATTTCAAAATGGCGAATTTTTTTGCACATTACAATAATGGCCGCGAGTTTGCGTCAGATCGGAATCGTCAGATTACTGAATGAGAGCATTTTTTTGTTACACTCAACACCCCCTCAGAAAATCTGACGCAATGGATTAAATTTTTTTCTTTTCACTTTCAACCCTTATGTACAACTACCCACATCGAGTATGTCTATGCAACAGTATTTTTTAACATATTTAAAAATCTATAGTCGTTTCCTCCACCGATGAAAAAGTATATATTATATAACATTTTTTTCTCCTTATCATCTAAGCTTTGCAACCTAATATGTCTCAATGACGCTCGAGTAAATCCCCATTTTCCATCGTGGGCTCCCCTGCTATAAGGTGTAGTTTATGAAATTATTTTCCATATACTGGTTATGTGAAATCAAAGTTTTCATGGTTATTTTTTTGTGTCAACGACATCGACTACTAGATTCAATGTTTCGTGTTCTGAATATGGTATGTTGGTGTTTCCCGAAACATAACTGCCAAAAATGTAACAACAATGCTAACGAATCACCTCTGATTAGATACATTCTCGCGAGAAGTATATCTGATCGAAGGGAGATTCGAACTCACGATATTTGGATCTGGATGGACAAAATATCCATTATTTTGTCTTGGTGTCACCGGCATCGACTACATTGGTCATTAGCCTCGTGTCCTGGGTAGGCAATGTTAATAACTCCACGACCCGCCTAGGGAGCATCATGACTATTCGCAGTCCGTCAGCCATGTAACGTTGTAGAATCATCTCAACTTCAACTAGATACATTTTCTCGAGAAAAATATCCGATCGAGGTTGGGATCAAACTCACGACCTTCCAGTCGTGAGTCGGGTGCACTACCACTGCGCAAATTCACCGCTAGAAGATCCCAAGTACCGCTGTTATGATTATTTCCTTCACTCTTTCAGATTTATCATATAGATATTCTTGTAAATTTTCAGGTTCTATACACCACCAGTGAAGGACGGAAACTGTGAAAAACTTCAAACCACTTGTTCCCACGAAAAAACCTGTCCAGTTTTTGTTTATCAGGTAGCATTATGCACTCTCAATTCATGTCAACTGAACTAGAGCTGTTCTTTTAGGGCTTTTGGAAATATTTCGTTCTAGGGTACGGTGTAAATATAATCAAAAAGCTACTAACCAGAATGGGGAGTATAGTGAAAGAACCATCGAATATACTCAGAATGTGTTTCAATAGATCGAATTTATATTTTGGTTCATTCATTGGGAGTTACGTGGCAATAAATAGGGTAAGAGGATCCTTCACTTACATTTTCATTCATTTTCGTGGTCTATTCCTTCAAATAAGAGTTGAAACATATGTAAGAACATTCTGCAATATTTCACAAAAAACCGAAAAAATACTCTTCTCTGTCTTTCTACTTCGCAGTTCATATGGAAAACCAAAAATAAATATGCAGACCATTCACATATCAATTCAAAACAATACTGGATGAAACAAATATTCACCTTTATTTGAATTTCAAATTATTCATTTGAAGATTGTCCAAACGATGAAGGCATTCAAAAAATCTCACAGTAATTCACACTCACATCTCTGAGTGGATATGATTAAGCTTATAAACTTCAGATTTCTCCATCTTGTCCACTTTATGGCATTGAAAAGAAATATATACGCATATGAGTGCATCTGTATCTGTACTTATTAGTTTAATTTATTTTTTTTACATCCATGTACTTCTCATTTTCAATTATTCAACATTCATAAATCATTGATTTTATCATATGGACTCGTTGAAATAACTATATATTATTAGATATTAATTTATTATGATCTACTCTTTACTTGCTCTCACATCATGTATTATATTTTTATTGAACGTTTGTAAATTAGGGTAACCCAAATAAATAAATACTACTACTACTATCTGACATGTGGCCTAAATGCCACTTCTACATTGTTTTTTCTGGAAGTGTCAGCCAGGCCACATGCCAGGTTATATAATTTCCCTTCCAATTAATATTACTGGAGTTTTTTTCCAACATCAAATCATTATTTTTGACACCTCGACACGTGTTTCGAGCACCAAGTGATCATCATCTTCAAAGAGGAAGATTAAAACTAGAAACTAATGCGAGCTAACCCTATTTATGCTATATAGGTATCCCATACAGGTAAACCATCCAGGCGTACCACCCATACAGGTATACAAACCTAAATCAATTTTACAATTTTGCCTTATCTATCATTTTACAATATATGTTTACAATAAACAATTTTGTTGTTTTATATAAACATATATTGTAAAATAATAAATAAGGCAAAATTGTAAAATTAATTTAGGTTAATATATGTTTATATAAAACAATTTTATTGTTTTATATAGACATATATTGTAAAATAATAGATAAGGCAAAATTGTAAAATTAATTAAGGGTAATATATGTTTACATTAAACAATTTTGTTGTTTTATATAAACATATATTGTAAAATAATAGATAAAGCAAAATTGTAAAATTAATTTAGGTTAGGTTTAACAATTTTGTTGTTTTATATAAACATATACTGTAAAACAATAGATAAGGCAAATTGTGAAATCAATTTAGGTTGGTATACCTGTATGGGTGTAACGCCTGGATGGTTCACCTGTATGGGATACCTATATAGCATAAATACCATATAGCATTAGTTTCTAGTTTTAATCTTCCTCTTTGAAGATGATCACTTGGTGATCGAAACACGTGTCGAGGTGTTAAAAATAACGATTTGGTGTTGGGAAAAAACTCCAGTAATATTCATTACTACACCAAAGGTTCCAAACAGTGCATCATAAATTCCCTTTCAATGCCAAAGATAAAATGGACAAGATGGAGAAATCTGGAGTTTATAAGCTTATGAGACCGGAGTGTAATAGTGTTCATGTGGGAATCGACCATAACTGGCTAGATCCATGCCATGCTGGTAAACTGAATTGCAACTACGATTCTCTTCAATGCGAGGCCATTCGGTTCAGGGTCATCAGAGGCTGCCCTCAAGGTGAGGTACTTTCTCCCCTCCTATGGTCGCTCCTGATGGATAGCCTGCTTGATGCACACGACAGGAGAAAAATAGATCCGCAAGCAGATGACCTCGTCATCCTGGGAAGGTACACGTCAGAAAAGGTAGCTTGTAATATCCTCTGAAGCACGTTGGACGTTGTTCATAGTTGGTGCCTGAGGAAGCAGATGTCTGTCAACGCCAGCAAAACTGTGATACTCCCCTTCACCAGGAAGATAAAATTTGACGATTCAACGCCACTTCCCCCTCAATGGTAAGGTTATTCTATTCGGAACGGAGGTGAAATATCCTGGTATTGTCTTTGATAAAAAACTCACCTGGAACGCTCACTTGGAAAAAGTTTCGCACAAAGCCAGACTGTCCCTATGTGATAAAACTTGGGGTTTGGGTCCCATTTGATGTATGTGATGATAGTCAGACAAATGATCACTTCAAGGCGTTTATTCACCCTTCTAATTTTGATACCAAACAGTTGTTGGACTATAGTAGGGACAAACTACAATGTCTAACAGGCCTTCTTACAGGTCACTGTCATTTGAATCATCATATGCAGAGACTTGGACTGTCGGAAATCGCCTCTGTTCGGAAAATTATGAAACAGCAAAGCATATACATTGTGCCTGCCCCGCTGGGGACCGAATCAGGTTTTTAGAGTTCGGCAGAGCCGAAGTTTTATTTTTCATAATAATATTCTACCACGTAGTGACAATTTATTTATGAAATGAATACAGAATCAAATAAAATATACAGACTCAAAATGTTAAATACCACTTTCAGATGTTATCCTGTTACCTTCCGAAAACTAGAATGTCCGAAACTTTCCATGGGCTCATTGCTGGTCTAATATCTGGACTCACATATGCCATTTCTCCAAACATTCATGTCCTAGTAATCGCAATTACTACTCTGCTACAGGTAGGTTCAATCACAGAAATATATTCTCTCAAAATATTGTATGGTATTCAAGAACTGTATATTGTTTTCAGATTTCATATAATAATATTAGCAAACATCTGAAAATAACCAACCATTACTGGAATCGTTTGGTGATCTACGTGCTGTGTCAGGGATATCTCATACATCATAAATTCTGCTACCCAAAAGCATGTGCTCCTTATTATAGCAAAATGATAGATGCATGTACAAACAACGTGTAAGTATGAACGTATCGAGCTGATTTCATTTCTTAACATTCTGAAGGTTGCACAAATCAATCTAATACAAACTACAGAGATAGTAACCTGCCTAGGGAGCTATGCGACTGTATTTCAAGCAGAAATAGGTTTTCAGTTAATATTTAAATTTTTAATTCTAATATAATAATTTTTTTCCAGAACTGTGGACGTATGCAAACACTTTATCAAGACTTTTTCTCTGTGAGAAAATTATAAAAAGCATGAAGAAGATTTCAGTTGATTCATGTGCACCCCATCTTCAGACTGACTGAATAACCAAAATTCAAATGATATATATACTTACTCAATAAATGCATTCGTGAATCAGTATATCATTGATCAATTCAGTCAACTATACAAATATATATAGCAAGTTAAATAAAATCTTGTAAAAAAGGCATGGAATATGCAATTAAAATGTTGCCTGTATCAAATGAATTTGACGACTTACCTAAAAATTTATGCAATACTGGTTGTACCAAAAATTTGTGATTTATAAGACGTGCGGACGAGCGTTGTCGTGGAGCAGGATAGTACCTCTTCTGCTACTGGTGCAATTTTCGGTACATTTACTTTAATATTTATAAAAAACTCAATAAGAAAACAGATATTTCTTATGTTCATGTATTGATTATCGTGAGTGGTTAGTTTTATTCATAAAGTCACCGGTATAACTGATGGATGTTCGCGTTGAAAAGTAAGACCTCGTAAACCCTTATCTCGTGCAGCTTTCGACTTTTAAGGGAAATGCATCTACTTAACCTGTTTTTCTATTGAAGATAGGTTTTATGCAACTGATTTTTTCCTACAAGAATAAATCGAAAACTAAGAAAATGTTTCTTTTCGTTTCGTACTTCATCGAATGATTGGACATTAGTTTCATATGCAACACGAATACTTTTCCCACATACCAGAACTATTACATTTTCTGACGGCAGTTTCACCAAGTTGGTGTAATCAGATGATGACCAAAGTTATTGTAATGAATCTGAAGGGGGCAATGTAATGAATCTGAAGCCGGCCCTAACCGTTATCTCAAACGCCAAACATATGACTCACCGCGAAAGGAATGCAATCGACGAACCGCCTCGAAAATTATAGATGAGTGCCGAAACGACTAGAGAGATCTGCAGTGATCGTTGCCGATATATAAACTCGGCCTCCCGTCGTCAGAGGGAGTCTGTATCTAGAAAGTGAATCGTGCGTTTAAAGAAAGAATTCTAACCGTGAAGATAAATTAAGCGTTAGTTGGTAAGTGTTGTATATAAATTAGTTGTAATAGTGAAATATTGTTGAAAATAAATTTGTTTGAGACAATTAATTCTTTGATTCGTTACATTATTCTTTTGTTAATTCGAAAATGGTCGGCCACTTCGGGAAGAGTGTTAAAGAATGTTATAGTTATTAACGTTACAAGGTCGATATCTGATGAGGTTGAATTATAACAACCGAATCCGTTATTTGCGTATCGGCCGTGTGTCCTTCAAAAATTTTAGGATTCCCGCTGAAAGATTACGTTTTGATTTAGATTTAGTGTTGATTTACTACCGAAAATAACTCAAGACCGATATCAGAAAGAATATAAAAATTTTGAAAATGCCGCCGGCCGGTAAAATATTTTAATAATAATAATAATATTTTATTATCCACTTGACCATGCATTGTATGGGATTCGTCGGATACACAGAAATCATTTTACCTAATGAAAATACATTAAGAAACGGATGGAGGCTGTTAACTAACTTTTCAATTGCCATCTGAATACCGTCAAATCAAAATAACGGTATGGGATCACAAAAAAATTTGAAAAAATAATCATATTTTAAATAAAATTTTATTGTGCTCATGAGCGAATATGACACTTGTTTCCCGTAATGAGTGAATTGAATATAGGTACTATTTTTTGTTACATTTGAATATACTAATCATTCGGTCGCATTTCCAACAATGGACATGAATAATCATCACTGTGAATATGTACGAGTATACTGCTCAAACTAGTGAATTCATTTATCAAAAATATTGATACACTGAGAAAAATAAACGTATTTTTAAATACTACAACAATATTTGTAGTATTTCAAAACTTCCCACCCCTAGTCACCACGTCAATTTAGATATCGAGGGTGAGTTTAAAACCAGTGCCAGTGGTATTTTAGGTTTAACACCCTTACCCCTAGCTACCCCCACTTAATAATTTTTTAAATGGCACCCTCTATCTTGTAACAGATCATTTTAAAGATCTTAAAAATCCTCACTCAACCCCGTTTAGAAAACTCGAATTCCTGTCGGACTTTTGTAAATGTTTCATTATTAATTGGTCTGCATGTGTCAGTAATCCTGTGTCTTAGATCCTGAATGTCCTGTGGGGGAGTTTTGTATACCACTGTCTTCAAATAACCCCAGAGAAAGAAATCCAATGGCGTTAAATCCGGAGATCTCGCCGGCCATTCCAGAGCGCCTCTTCTGCCAATCCATTTGTCAGGATACCGTTGATCGAGCCACTGTCGGACATGCAATGCGTAGTGTGACGGTGCGCCGTCCTGTTGAGAATGTAAATTTTGTTTATCCAAGAGCGGGTTGTCTTCTTCATCAACTTGACTGTGTTATGAGTGGATCGATTACATTTTCCAATAAGTTTAAATACAATTGACCAGTTAAATTAAAAAAAAAATAGGGCCAATTATTTCATTTCCCAGAATTCCAACCAGACGTTTATTTTTTGTGGATATTGCGTATGATCCTCTCGAAACAAGTGTGGATTTTCATTATCCCAGTATCTACAGTCATGCTTATTTACAAAGCCATTAAAAAAAAGTTGATTCATCACTGAAGCAAATATTTTTTATTAAATTCGGGTCCTTTTGAATTTTCGCAGTCATTACTTCACAAAATTCAATTCTCCTATCATAGTCATCCTCACTTAGTTGCTGAAGAATACGCATTTTGTAAGGAAAGAACTTGTTTAGTTTTAAAACTTTGTGTATAGAACCAACTGAAATATTTACTAACTTAGCGACTTTCGAAATTGAAGTAGTAGGCTCAACAGCGAATTGACCTAAAATCTCAATCTGTGCTGCTTCCGTAAGAACTCTCGGCTGCTTTACTGCTTTGTTGCACACAGAACCGGTCTCTTCAAATTTTTTAACAAGGTCTAGAATATATCGATGACTCACATTTTGGCCTGCATGCCTTTCATTAAAAACCCGGGCTGTTCTACGAGCACACCTATCTTCAGCACCATAAACAAAAATATTTCCAGTTCTTTTTTGTAAAGTGTACACCATTACGATTTGTATTACTGTCAATGCAACTGACACCATTTGAAAAACAGTATGAAATCAGGAATTACTAATTCTGATAAATGTTTCCACCATTTAATTGTAACTGACGCCAAGAAACAACTGTGTGCCTTTATCTCACTCTCAGCTAAAGCAAAAAACTCTGTGTAAAAAAGAGACATAAACATACCGTTATTGAGTCAGTGGTAACGGTTCCATAAATTTTTGCATTTTGTTATAATTCATTTTCTTTTTGCCCTATTTTACGAAAACGGATCAACCAATTTCAGTTTTCTAAACGGGGTTGATTGAGGATTTTTAAGATCTTTAAAATAATGTGTTACATATTTACGTCATTTATAAATCATTTTTGTGATCATTTCATTACGAGAAACTATTTCTTCATACTATTTTGGTTCATTTAGAGACTTCTCACGGAACTCACGGAATCCATCATATGAGTAATGCTTTGTAAATGTAGTATTCGGCAGATAAGAATTAACAAAATGTTCAAAGTTCAAAGTTGCCTGATCGTGTTCGTTTCACCATTCTCGAAGGGAGATTTTTAGTGACAATAAAAGGTTTTATATCTTCATGTAGATGTGAAAGAAATTGTCATCTTGTGCTGATAGTAAGCAAGTAGAATTCAATGTTACGAAAGTCCGGAAATAATTTTTTTCAAAGGTGAATGTGACAAAACCAGCCAAAATCACAAATCTTTTCAAGAATATTTTTGATGCCTGGCTGCCCCTGTGAATATAGTTTAAAAAACTAAAAAACACGCTTTTAAATAACATAGAACTAAAAAGTTGAAAATAACTTTTTTAAAATAAACTTGAAACAATAACGAACGAATTATTGTCAAAGAAGCGACGTGCGCTTGATATACAAAAAATTTGGCACAAAGCGCCCACGCTTTTTTCACAAAAATACTAGTATTTTTCGTTCGTTATTGTTTTAAGCTTATTTTAAAAAACTATTTTTAACTTTTTACTTACGATGCACTGTTTGGAACTTTTGGTATAGTAATGGATATTACTGAAGTTTTTTCCCACCACCAAATCGATATTTTCAACACCTCGACACGTGTTTCGATCACCAAGTGATCATCTTCAAGAGGAAGATTGAACTGAAAACTTTTCGAAGCTAACCCTATTTATGCTATTCAGGCATACCATACAAGTATACCATGCAGGTATACCACACATACAGGTATACCATACCTAAATTAATTTTACAATTTGCCTTATCAATTATTTTACAATATATCCTTAAGGGAGGCAATATAGTTTCGACACCGTTGGGTTGGAAACTTGTAAGTTCCGTTTCAGTTGAGGGGTAAGTATGTTGTCGCATTTCTCGTCTGTTCAATTAGATCACTTACTTTCAGGTGAGCACTGATAATGACGAAAGTCGAAAGCGCTTTGCAAGAATTTTAAAAATTATACACTTTAATACAAAAATCCTCTTCGATTCATCAATTCAATAAAAGAAATACTTTTTTCAAATGAAGGAATACATGTAAAGTGAGTTCGGATTATATCAAGGAGGTTAGGTAAAGCGCCATCTGTCCGCGAATAGATCAAGCAATAATGTCGATATATCAAGGAGCTTACGTACAGCGCCATCTGTCCGCGAATAGATCAAGCGATAATGTCGATAATTCTATCAAATACAGATCCCTAGCTTGAGAGTTACAAGCAAACAAACATACATACATAAATACATACAGGTGAAGCTAATAAAAGCGTGTTAAAAAAAATACAGAACTGAATAAGCCAATGATGTTATATTTCGGACTGTATATCAGTGTATAAACGACTATTTATCGAAAAGGTTACATATTATTCTGAAAACCATTGACCACCTGACCCTAAGCTCAAAACACACGAAATTTTGCAATAGATAGAAGAATAGTCAGTGGTCTTTTAAAGGGTGTCAGTTCAATATAAAAGTTTCAATTTGAAATACCTCAGAAATGTGAATACTATATTCTGATCATTGTGGGATTTGTTGAAAGACTTCATAAATTCAGTGGGAAATATCAAGCTGAAGATGATTGAAAGGTTTTGAGGGAAAATATTCAATTGAAAGCCCTGCTGAAAATGGTTGTTATAAGTAGACAGTTATTTCATGAAAAGCTCGAACCTAACGTCGACTGCAGCATAATACACATTTGGAGTAAAGACTGCGGAACAGCATTTTTGTCCAAATACTGGCTTTGGAATATGATCAATGGGAGTGCAAAATTTTATCTCCCCGTTTATATAGTGAGTAGTATGACCCAACCTCAAACTACGTTATTTATCTGAAGACAGGATGGTTTAAAAACCATCAAACAAATTAGATACATATGAAACAAATATTTGTTTCATGTCGTTTTGTGTTGGTGTTGTCTCAGAAATTTGGTTGTTGCAATGTTGTTTTTTTTCATATGTTTCTAAAATGTCTGATGATTTTTAAAGTAGTAATATTATCAACACGAAAAAACTACTTTTACAGCCCTAAAGAAGGATGTGATTAAATTCGAAACTTCGACGAGAATCTGTCAAACAACCGTATCAATAATTTTCATTTAAATTCTTTCTATTCTGTTTTTCATAGATTATATTGAGTTGATTTTTGTTTTTGTTGTGATATAATAATAATAAAAATAATAATTTATCCACAGCCATATAGGGTACAGATTGTGAATAAAGTAATAGCACGGAAGCAGTACTGCTTGTGTGTGGATATGATTGATTGATTGATTGATTGAGTAAAATTAGAGGTCAAAATATAAAAAGAAAATCTAAAATTAATTCAAATGTAGAATGTATATACATGTTTAAGTTACTATATAAAAATAACTATTAAAATTCCAATCTAAAAATGA
Organism: Leptinotarsa decemlineata; assembly: GCF_025532065.1. Lineage (NCBI taxonomy): Eukaryota > Metazoa > Arthropoda > Insecta > Coleoptera > Chrysomelidae > Leptinotarsa > Leptinotarsa decemlineata. The sequence continues at coordinate 9,425,123 of NW_027412690.1, forward strand.
ACGAATATAAAGAATTTATGATATTATTACGCTTGAATATATGTGTACATGTGAGTGGTCTATGTGTGTATTGAAAATGTGATTTTTCCATCATGGGAATTTATGGTGAACAATCAATATAGTAGTTAACAAAATTATTGTTTTTCTATTTTTTTTTTTTCAGTTTTCAATTAGTGCACGAGTCTCATATCGATCAGATTGTTTCGTGAAGAGTTTTATTCCTTTCCTGAATTTGGAAGTCTCGTTTTTCAATTCTTTAGGAAGTATATTAGATGCCTTTGGAGCTAGGACTCTATAACAGTTTTGACCAATTGATTTGGATGCGAAGGGTATTGAGAAGTTACCAATTTGCCTCGTTGTATAAGCATGAGATGGTTTCTGGAGTTCATTTTCATTTAAGAACTGCGTTGTAGTTATGCTAATGAAAAATAATTGTCTCAGATCAAACATATTAGACTCTTCATAAAGAGCGTCGCTTGAATATTATTTCTGTTTAGAATCATTCTCAGAAAACGTTTTTGTGCCACTTCAAATGTTTGAGGTGACTTTTAGAGACTCCTCCCCATCCTATAATCCCGTAGTTCAAATGAGATTCTACTAAACTCATGACTATGGTGAAGTTATCATCCAATGTAATTTGATTGAAATGTGGAAGACCTGTTTTGTTGCTGCAGAAAGGTAAGTAAATGGTTTTCTTTAGGTTTATCAAAAGCAGTCTATGATTCAGCCATTTTATAATGTGATGAGAGTTATTTTAAATTTTTTTCTTCAGTTTTTGCCAGGTTTCGTCTCTGTATATAATGACAGTATCATCTGCGAAACTTATTTTTTCACAGTCTCCTTTTGTGAAGAAGAGATTGTTCATATATATTATGAAGAGAATTGGCCCCAACACCGTACCTTGAGGTACACCACATGTAATTGATTTTTCTTCACTGATGTGGTTTCGTACTTTAACTTGCTGGGTCTATAAAGTCTATAAAAACTCCTATTGTTGATTTCTTTTTATCAATTGCACAGTAAATTTTTGTTGTTAATGCCCTAATAGCTTCTTGTGTCGATTCAACTTCTCTAAAACCAAATTGTGTGTAATCTGCAATAATTTTCAGTTTTTCTGCTTTGAAGCCATCAGGTCCCACCAATTTGTTGTTCTTTAGTTGCGAAATCATGTATTTGACTTCTATATCATCAGTTGAAAATAGAAAAAGTGATGCATTATTGGTTTTTTTATTTTCCTTATATCCATCAATTTTTTTAATTTTTTACGAGTTATATGTCTGCATGTTTTCCTTTATATTCCAGGTGAAACTGTTGCTGACTCACAAGAAGAAGGATAAAAAGACTTTGGTTAGAAATTTGCTCATATCTGAAATTAGGTCTATAGTTTATGGAACATGTATGGGAATGACGTTCATTTTTTCGGTTTGCCTCCTACGGTAAGAAAATAACAGTACAATCCGTCAATAGTTTCAAATGAAATTGAAATAAAAGTACTCAACTTCCTTGAAGAAAGAATATAAGATTTATGCTTTATAATAACTGCTAAGGGTGATATTACACCAGATTTCATGCTATACGAAAATATGGCATTGAGACCTATCAGGTTGCAAAGCTTAGATAATAAGAAGAAAGAAATTTTATATTATACCTATTCATCGGTGGAGGAAGCGGCTATAGATTTTTGAATATGTAGAAAAAATACTGTTGCATGGACATACTCGAGCGCGTCAGATATTGATAGCATCAATGTCCTACGTATTTTTAATTATGTTGGTATGTTAATCTGATCGTTTGCATGATGTGAATTATACCATGCCGCCACCAGAGAAGAAGCGAACTCAGCATTATCTCTTGACTCTGCAGAATTTACTTGTTTGCTCATTTGTTTTATTCAAGTCAGTCAGTAACTAGCATTCACACTGTTAATATCGTTCTTTTGAGCTAAAAGTTGTATTTCGTAAATAAATAAATCTTTTAAAAAAGGAATTTCCATCACTCGTTGATGTTTTTTGTGGGTTTTTGTACGTAAGGGTTAAAAGTTGAAAGAAAAAAAAATTAATCGAGCGCGTCAGATTTTCTAAGGGGGTGTTAAGTGCAACAAAAAAAATCTCTGCTTCAATAATCTGACGATTTCGATCTGACGCAAACTCGCTGGCCTTATTATAATGAACAAAAAAAAATGCCATTTTTAAATACTCAAGCGCGTCAGATTGAGATATATATGGTTCATCATCTTTATGTTTTAGACGTGCTGTCTCATAATCTGACGATTATCTAGAGGGATTCGCTTAATCTGACAAAAACAATATTTTTTTAATTTTTTTTTTAATTAATTGAACTTAATTATCCGAAAAGCTCAGGAAATAGCATGCAGATAAATAAGTGTATGTTTTTTAAGTAGAATACTTGAATTTATAAGGGAACAATTTTTTAAAAATGCTCAAAAGAATTTAATTTTTATAATCAATTGATTAATTAATGAAGAAAAGGGAAATTGAACTGTCTATGTTCATTACCACTTTTATTTGTTACTAACGTTACTGCAGTTTCGTCCTATAAGGACATTTTCAAACTTATATATTGTATGAGTTTGAAAATGTCCTTATATATTGTATAAGTTTAAAAATGTCCTTATAGGACGAAACTGCAGTAACTTTAGTTACAAATAAAAGTGGTAAAAAACATAGAAAGTTTAATTTCTCTTTTCTTCATTATGACTTCCTACCACGTAGTAACGGCTACATCCATCAATTAATTAATTATTTAATCTTCATCACTAACAAGTCTTTGTGATCAGCTGTGATGGCGTCATGGCAACAGAATTCAGAGTGGGGACGGAGTGAGAGACTAATAGATGAAGAAAAAGTGAATAGAGAATAGAGGAATAAAAACTCGGAGAGGGAAATATAGATTTCACACAGCTGCACGCATTAAACTTCATCGACGAATTTTTGTTATTTCGACTTGCGGAAATCGTCAGATTATATATTTTTCGTTATCCTTGAGTCATTTCCTTTAAAATAAAAAAAAATTAGCTACGCGTTATTTTTTTACAACTTTGCTGCCCTCCCCTTTCTTTACATCACTCTCAACTTGTCAGATTATTGGACTATACACTTTTTAGCAGATAATTAACTCACCCTATCTTAATCTGACGCGCTCGAGAATTTCTGATGACCTCTTTACTGATCTGATCCTTTATCCCTCACAGGCGGCCTTATATAAGGGGCTCATATTTGGTGGAGGTACTTAACCGGGTACAAGGTATCCCCCTGTATATTAATATGATGCGCTTTAGTAAATCCCGAATTCCCCGCTTGGGCCCCCTTATTAATAGGGAGTGATATTTTGAAGTCCTAATCCAAAATGAAATCACGTATTTCAAAATTTTCCTCATTTCATTTTGCACTAAAATACTGAATTTACATAATGATACCCAACAATGTTCAATGTTTTTCAGAAAAATATTTGGCAGAGTTTACTACCACACCATTCTTCTGCTACCTGGAATGATATCAGGAACATCACTGTTGCTGGAATCGAGGCAAAACCAAACATTAAACAAAATTATATTTTTTAATTCGGTGAGTTTTCAGACGATAATATTGGGAATGGTCGATCTATATTACAGTCAAACCTCGATTAGTGAGCCAAAATGGTCGGTTATATTTCAAAATCCTCAAAAATTGCATATCTGAAGCACAATTTTTTTTTGTCTACAGTTCAACTACACTTTCGTTTTCAGTTTTTAGAAAGTATCTGGAGGAAAATTGGAATTGACAAAAAGTGGGAAATCGTATTCTTTGTATTTTTCAGCAGTATTTTAATGCATTTATTAACAAACAGGAAAGAAAAAATTGATTTCACCTATTTCTGGTAAGTTTTAACCGTGTATTGTATACCTTGAAGTAACTTCAAAGCTGTTATTCAAATGATTAGTAAATATTTTTTCACAACTTGTGTTCACGAGACATAAAGTAACATGTACCCTACATTTGATGACAAATATTTCCGATATGTTCTTGAGCAGTAATATGGCTATCTATTGTTTGAAAGTAAAATTGGGGTCATTCAAGTCAATTGGACATGTGTAGTTGGACATAGATGAACCTGTTGAAAACTAATTCATGAGAAGATCTTTCAACATCCAGTTCATTAACATTTTAAAACTCTCAATGATCCATTTTCATACACTTTCAGTTTAAAATTTTGTTTGTTTTCCAAGAGCAATAAATTAAAAAATTCTTTCAAGAATCCATCTTCATCAAACAATCAGTACTCTTTTAAAATGTTTACAATGTTATCTTGAGTAACACTAGTATTGGTAAGTTACACCCTATAGACAAACTTCAATTTAAGATACATACCTCGAAAAATAACTGAGGATAAACTACAAAAACACACTTTTGTCTATTTTCCACTATATTTCTTTATTGTTGACCGGTTTCGGCTATTACACCATTTTCAAAACTAACTGATTACATTTGAATCTGAGTAATTTATACCTATGTTGCTTATTCTATCATAAATGATTTGATATACCTGATATACCTGATACCCGGTACCTGCGTTTCATATACCTGTAAAATCCATGAACATAACAAAGCTTTCAATATAATGTAGGTTTTGGGATCTGGATTATAGGTTCAGGAGAGGACTATTATTTAAATCAAGTTGTTCGTTGAGGACAATAGAATTGGGATTTTTCTTTGTCCTGTTTATTTCCATAGATTCCAACATATTCATCATTTTCCCTTTTTCGTATGTGTGTAGGATCTTTAAATTATCTTTATCTATTTTATGTTTCGAATTTTGAAGATGTTCGTACATTAATGATGTTTTATCCGAAATGACATGTTCATGGTACCTTGTATCAAAATTTCTCCCAGTTTGGCCTGTATATATGGCGGGGCATTCACCACATTATATTCGATATATACCAGATCTCTTCCCTTTCTCTAATTTAGGTTTGGCATTAAATATAGACAAAAGTGTGTTTTTGTAGTGTATCCTCAGTGAACATGAATTTCCACAAAATAAACGAGTCGTCAATCGAAGAAGTGAAACTCAAAAAATAAGTTTATTTAACAATATATGTCGGTCCACCCATTGATTTTTTTCTACAGGCAAAACAGTGCATATCGAATTTCGCCAATAGAAATGCACAGAAGGTTCTGGTAAATGCCTGCGGAAAACAACTACTTTCCCGACTCATAGATACTACGATGGACCTTTATTGTATCCAAAAGAAATTTATCCAGCAGCATCTGTAACGGCCAACTACATTTCCAGATTTGATCCCATTGGAATATTTTTCTGAATTAGTGTATCATTTGTCAGTGTTATTCTGGTTTTTGCAGAATTATTCGATTTTTTTCATATACATAAACAACACCATACTCTAACATTAAAGTTCCGGTATGAGGGGGAAAATCCCTGAAACAACTAAAAAAGAAGAATTGAAAATGAATAGCTGAAAATAACAATTATGTTAACCAAAATAAACCTGAAATGAAATAATAGTGAAATAAAATACAAATAAAAATAGAACAATTGAATAAATGAAAATAAAGAAATGAAAAAAGAAAATAAAAATAGTCATCACCCGAAGACGATTGTAGATACTAACAATCGAAACGTCGTGAACTAACGTAACTTGGAATCTCTCCACTTTCTATTTTTATTTTCTTTTCTCATTTCTTTATTTTTATTTATTCAATTGTTCTATTTTTACTTGTATTTTATTTCACTATTATTTTATTTCAGGTTTATTTTGGTTAATATAATTGTTATTTTCAGCTTTTCATTTTCAATTCTTCTTTTTAAGTTGTTTCAGGGATTTCAAATCATTTTATATAGTAGACAATGGAAGTCCGAACTAGTGAAATTTACGAAAGTTTATATCGAAAAATATACTCATATTAATTTACAAATCTCTATCTGAATCACATTTTCGTTATGTTATTCTGATGTGGGGAGCAATGTATAAGAGTTTCTTGCAAAAACTGAACATAATACAGAACTATATTCTGAAAATAATCTTAAAGAAAAAAGATCATATCACACCAGTCTTATATATTCAGAAGATTTTAGAAATATTCGATCATTATACTTTCATAGTTCATTCAAAAACAAAACATATCAAAATTATGTTCCCACAGTTTATAATACTAGATGTACAACAAATGAATTGCTATACCCACTTCAAAATTCAGTAGGAATATTCGTCATCGCTTTTTAACTTACACACTACCTAAAATTTGTAATATTCTACCCCTAAGGATAAAACGTATTAAAAATTATAAAGCCGTCCCTATAGAATAAAAAAAATTATCTTCGAAAATTACTTTGAATGTATCAAAATATTAGAACACTAATAGATACACTGCCACTAAATTGTTTCCTAACTCTCTGTACACAACTGTAATTTTATATTAATCAGTATTACTTTGTAGCATTACATAAGTTAAGTCACTTGGGTGCTAGTTTTATACACAATCTTTATTTTATGGGAAAGAAAGTTTTTGGCTTTCTACTACTCCATCTCGATACAAAAAAATGTGGGAACCTTATATTTGTAACTAACGTTAGTTACAGATACAAGTGGTAACAAAACATAGAAAGTTTTATTTCTCATTTTTCAAAAATTTCGTCTCTTGATGAAATGATACCGAAATACCTAACATTTTCTAAATGTTATATCTCAAAGATATTTGAAATGCAAATGCAGTCTTTCATTTCGTCGAGAACCCACAGAAATCTAATGACCATTATTTCATTTTCAGAGCATATTTCACTGACAACATAGAAACTTTTAAATTTTTGAATACCAAAGCTTTCTCATCTTTCAGGTTCTATACACCTCCCATGATAGATGTCCATGAGAAAAGTAATGATCCCTGTAGTCATGAAAAAACTTGTCTCGTTCATTTTTGTGAGGTAGTTTTCCATCAAATTTTTCGACTGAGTCAACTGTTCACTTCAATTTTCCAGGGATGTTCCAAATATTTTTTACTCGGATATGCTGTTAACGTCATCAAGAAACTACTACCTAGAATGGGAAGCCTAGTAAAAAATCCTTTGAAAAATATGGGGATATTTTTCAGTGAATCAAATTTGTACTTCGGGTTATTCATAGGCAGCTATGTGGGATTTTATAGAGTAAGAACATTACATTATACAGAAGAAATGTTTTTTTTTTTCAATTATTGACATTGAATCGCTTTAAAAGTCATGGAATTCAATAATTAGAACTGGTATCAACTAGAATAATCCTTTCACATCACAAACATACATTAATTCAGTTTATTATTATGTTTTTTATTCATTTATCCACGGCACTGCCTAAATAATTAGTTGAATAATCAACAAATTCAGAACAATAATCTATAACTGCCAACTGGATGTACGGACAATTATAAATTACAATCTTTTAACAGTCTTTATAATTGATTCCAAAGAAGAATTGGAAAGTTCTGAATCCACATTGAAAGTGTTTGCAAGTCACAAAATTCTTCCTATCGGCTCAGTCTGGCCATAGTTGGTATAATGAAAGGGTACTTTAAAGATTTTTTATTTCGTGTTCTCTTTGGATTTACATTCGAAGTCATAAGTTCAACAAGTTCCTGGAATTAAGTTAGGTTAGGTCAAAAGTGAGTGCGTCTATTCGACCCTCCACCGACACCCGCAAAGGTTTATTGTGGCTCACACATACTCACACTCGACCAAACAAACCCAGTTTCTTAACGAAGCCGATTAGTTTGTATGGTGAGTGGTCTTTCAGGTCATATATGATGAGAGTACGGCTCTGCCAAATTCTGAAAACCTGATTCGGTCCCCAGCTCTGCTGTTTCCTCATTTTCCAAACAGAGGCGACACACACACTGTCTTCCGACAGTCTGAGTCTCTGCTTATGATGATTCAAATGACAGTGACCAGTTAGAAGACCAGAGACAATCTGTTAATTTCTGTTTCTGACATTTGCCTGTATTCAGTTGCCTGTATATCACACCAGCGTACAAAGTTACTTAAATCGAACTGTTAATAATTCAGTATCAAATGATTCATGAATAACTTTGCACATCTTCAGATCATCAGCAAATAGAAGGAATTCGCTATAGAGAATAACATGCTTCAAGTCATTTACGAATAGGTTGAAAAGTAATGGTGCTAAATTGTACGCCTGCGGAACACCAGGTAGAACTGAGATTGAGTCTTCCTCAATTGAGTTACCATATTTACATATTTGACTCTTCAAGCAAGACAAATGTTTTGCTGAATACCCAGCAGCAAAGCGTTCAGTTCATGCAACAACAAATTGTGATTTACTCGCTCAAATGCCTTTGAAAAATCTGTCTCAATTTTATGGCAACTTTTGAATCATCACCTTTGAAGCTTCCACTGACATTTCGTATATCATTTTTAGAGAATCAGTGCCACTCAAAAAATGTTTGTCTATGGGAATTTAGAAGGTTCATTCTCTGTTAAGAGAGCATGACTTCTCAAAGAAAAACTTTTCTTCTGAAATGATCCACATAAATGTTGTTTCCAGGTTCTCATATGCTATCTCACCAGGATATCCAACATCAAGAAGACATTTCATGGATTGATTGCTGGACTCTTCTCTGGGCTTACATATGCTATTTCTCCAAACCTACAGGTTCTTGTCATTGCAATCACCACAACATTACAGGTTTGTCAATATTCTTCAATTACGTAATAACACAGTACTTTTCAAATGTAATGAATTAGTGTTGAATGATTCAATAACTAAAGTGCTGATGGGTCGATTTTCGAGATATTTATCAAAATGTATTCGGAGAGGCTGACATAGTTATGTCATATAAACCAGGGGTCTCCAAACTTTGAAGCCTTCGGGCCATAATGATTTTTTCAGTTGGTTCCAAGGGTCAATTTCTGCCCTTAACTATATTTCTAGACTAGGATAGTCGCAAAGTGCGTGACCTAAGCAAACTTACGCTTTTTTTGCATTTCAATTATTATTGTGTATTGTGACATTTAACGACATCTAGTGGCGAGTAGTGGAACTATGTACTATCTTTTACAGCTACCCGCTAGGTGGCATAAGGCGTAATAAAATATTTGGAATTACCGCGTTGGTTCGAGTAAGTTCTGGTTCTAGCTAGTATATTCCGATCACCTCGAGATGGCAGTAATAATTACATATAAAAAGGCTAGCGGCACAACTGCGAGTTAGTCTGCGTAGGAAAGGCGAAGGAAGCGAAACTGTCTATTGTGATACCCGTCAATGGAAGTATTTTGATTTGACTTATTGTTTTTATGTGTGATTTGTTAGTATGGAGAAGAAGCGAAAAATCGACAGTGAATGCAGAACGTTCCAAGAAAAATGGAACTTTCAGTATTTTGCGATCGAGTCCAGTAATGAGGCGCTATGTTTAATTTGTAATGAAACCATAGCTGTTCTCAAAGACTATAACATTAAACGACACTATGAATCGAAAAGTCTTCAAAGTTACTCCAAGTATACAGGAAGTTTGCGGAAGGAAAAATTTGAAGCTTTGAAACGCGGATTCAAATCGCAGCAATCTTTGTTTACCGAAGCGAATACTGAACAAGAGCCTGAAATAGGAAAACGTGGCAAACCATTCACCGATGGAGAAATGATAAAAGAATGCTTGATTGCAGTAGCCGAAGAAATATTCCCCGAAAAAGTAAATTTATTTAAAAGTGTCAGTTTGTCAGCAAACACCGTGGCTCGGAGGGTGCAAGACATCGCAGAAAATATATCATCTCAACTGTCTGACAAAAATGGACATCATGAGTGGTTTCCTCTAGCATTGGATGAGTCAACTGATGTGTCAGATACTGATCAGGTATTGATTTTTATTCACGGAGTAGATAAAAGCTATGAAGTGTATGAAGAACTTCTTGATATTGATAGATGGGGCAGATATTTTTTTAAGGGAGTTGAAAATGCCATTAATAAATAACCTTCAATGGAGAAATTTGAAATTTATAACAACTGATGGAGGCAAAAATATGTATGGTAAAAATAAAGGAGTGGTTGCACTTGTGTCAAAGGCTGTAGAAAATGACGGTGATTCGAAACCATTAGTCTTACATTGTATCATTCATCAACAGTCCTTGTGCGTAAAATGTTTGGATATGTCTGAAGTTCTAAAACCAGTCATATCAGTTGTTAACTTCATCAGATCCACTGGGCTGAATCACCGATACTGGCGGGCCGGATTTGGCCCGCGGGCCGTAGTTTGGAGACCCCTGATATAAACAATTGCAACTTGTTCTTTACTTATGTCATAATTCAACCTGGTCTAATATTTTTTCACGATTCAGTAAAAAAATAAAAATTAGTCTCACTGAAATCGGAAGATGTTTTTATGATGATTGGGTTTGAAATAAAATGTGAATGTGAGTGACATTAGCGAACGTTTTCTAAATATAACTCTTCCTAATATATCCATTTATCAAGCAGACCTCTTGAATTTTCACATCGATCACTACAACGTAATGACCTTCAATTCTTCCACTATCAACTCAGAAATATTCTTGGAATATCTGAATGATATCGAGAGTAATGCACTCACAATCGACGGTAAATATTTTCCTATGATCGACTTTGTTAGCTGTCACCATCTCAGTCATCTAACCTTGATTTTCAATGAGGGCATAACCATCCTTGAGGAAGGTGTTTATGTTGTCCATGTTGAAGTGGAGGAAATATCTCAACTCAGAAATATTCTTGGAATATCTGAATGATATCGAGAGTAATGCACTCACAATCGACGGTAAATATTTTCCTATGATCGACTTTGTTAGCTGTCACAATCTCAGTCATCTAACCTTGATGTTCAATGAGGGCATAACCATCCTTGAGGAAGGTGTTTATGTTGTCCATGTTGAAGTGGAGGAAATATCTCAAGTAAACTCTTGAATGAATGTATTTATTTTAGACAACTAAACTCACACTTTTATTATGTCGAAATAGTCTCTCAACTGCCTATAAACAAATACAATGTGAACAAAGACAAATTATGAAAAAAGTGGTTTTTCAACAGTCCAACCCCTAGAAAAGTGCTCCTCGTCATCAGAATTCTTTGATCTGAGATCGATTAGCTTTCTAAAGTTCCCAAAATGATTCTGAAGAATCAAATAATGATTATATCGAGGCTGATGGTCTCATTGTCCAGTTTGAATTTCTATGACCTCTCCGAATAACCGCGGATAGTTAAACCCATCAAATTGCCATGTTCCTCAAATGACATATTTTGAGACACCCTGTACACATTGAAGAATCACACGCTGAAGCGATAAAGCCCCGGTAAACTGTCATGTTTTTTAAATGACGTATTTTGAGACACCCTGTAAACTCCGATGGCAGTCATGTTTTTTCTTTAACGCTGCACTGAATGTCGCCATGTGTTTTTCTTCAATCCCATTTTTCATTCATTATTATTATACCATTATCTTCATAATTCAACCGCGTTGCTATCTTTCACCTGAATCTCTTCGATACTGTTCCCGCTGTGCGCGATAGCTTCTGATTGGTCGACTGGGTAATGACAAAAAGTGGAGGAGTGGGGGGCTCTGAAGTGAGGCCACCCTACTACGAGAGCAGGTCAGGTATAAAAAACCTGCAGACCAAGGCTGATAAACCCGAAAACATCTTACAATTTGTTATACATCAGCCGTGATAGCCTACAGACCATGATATTTTGTAGAGTTAATGAAATCATTAAAAATTTTGAGATATTTGGTTGAAAATATTTGTTGAGATCGATTTTGAAATATATTTATTACCTGTCGGTATTCACAATGCCAAGGAGACTCAAGTGAAGTATACAGTTGTTAGTGTTTCCAGTTGAAAAATAAGTTTCGTAGAACCTGCAGTGTTTACAATCACAACGATGCCAAAGATCATCTCTAATGGTCATTCTGACATCTTCCAAGCCCGCATTTATTTCATTTCTTTGGCTTCACAAGTAACGGACTCATCGCATGTTAACTACATTCTGGGACACCCTGTATAAGACAATGTTTACAGAATACACCCCGTTTTTGTTGCAACTCTTCCATACTATACAATAAGTTTTTTTTTTTGTAGATGGTTTACAGTTACATTAGCAAATATTTGAAGATAAACTCTTTCTGGCAGAGCCAGTTGCTATTTATGATTTGTCATGGATATCTCCTGCAGGAAAAATTCTTCTCTCCAAAGACTTGTTCCTCGTATTACGCGAAAATGATAGACGCATGTACCAACAATGTGTAAGTATATCAACTTCTAATAGGTTTTGAGAATTTCATTATTTTTATTAGTTATTCTTGCAAAGCTGTATTCAGAAGCTAATTTCATCAGATTTCATATGAACATGGGTCTGGCAATGCGTCGTTTCCAAGATAAATATTTTTAATATCCGTTGACACAACTTTAAATGTAACTTGACAAATGCAAACATCGCAAACTACCATTTGTTGATTTGCTAATGCATAGCATTAATCGTTTTCATCCGCTTTTCGTTTTAATTTTTTCCCCGAAAAACATAGTGAGCCACTATCGAGGGATAGTAGTCTCATTTTTAAATGGTTTACTCAACGCAAAGTTGAGAAGAAACGTCAGTGAAATTTTTTGTCAACGACACTCCCAAATTTCATTAAAATAGGATGAGGAATTTTCACAATATAAATACAGAAAAATTATAATCCGTCATGGGACGCCTGGCAGATCAATAAAAATATTTTTGCCCCCGTTGATGATTGTGGGGTGATGAAATATATGTAAAAAATATATAATTGAAATATACATAAAAAATTTCAATGTGGCTTTGATATACCAGTAAACTTAAGAATCTTAGCTATGCAATATATTACTAAAGATCTTTAATTATAAATATCAAATATAAATGTTTCAATGTAAATTCCTTCATCATTAGAAAGTCATTGATTGATTAATATTTTAATGTTTTGTTAAAAATATATTATAAAATCGACGACATTACTGACTGCCAAAAAACATCAAATGAGAGCGTGCAAAGGAAGTTCCTAAAATACCTACTTATGTCTAAAAGTTGATGGTCAATACCCCACGAGAGGCATCGATCATAACATATTGTTGACACGATTTGATATGACATCTTTGGAAAATAGGAGAGTTATCCTTGGTATAAAATTCCTGCATAAATTACTCAACAACAATATTGACAGTACGGTTCTTTTACCCGAGTTCAATTTCTTAGTACCAAGAAGTGAAGGTCGACACAATCTGAAATTCTATTGCGAAGCATCACGCACAAATATTATGCTACGATCACCATTCAATTTTTTGTGCAGTAGCTTCAATAAAATATGTGAATACTGCGATATCCATTTCGACTATCTGAACGCCTTAGTATCTTGTATCCACAATCACTTTTAATAATACTATAAATGAATTTTGTGTCAGTACTGTTACATTGCATGATTTGTAACTTTTTGTATTATATACTCAATTTTTCATTCCTCTTTGAAATTCTACTTATACGAATATTTTATATATACTTTGTTTTAGCATTTACTTTTATACATTTCTTTATTCCATTATTTTAAAATGTATTCCATATATACTCTGTAATAATAGCATTTCCTGTAACTGGGTACTCCTGTTGAAAATAAATCCCTTTTTTTATAACAATGAAATTAAAAATAATCAATAGTTAATTTGAAAATATCATATGCCATGAAAATTGTAGGTCTTTTAATCTACCAAGAGAGTAGATTTTATAATTACTGACCCTTGAGACCGACCAAATATACGCGGGCTTAATGCACAGAAAAATGCAAATTTCAATCATAAAATATAAAAATACAATTAACTCACTGATGATTTGATAGTGTGTAGTAGTGTAATTTTGCCTTCTTTGCAGAAGGCTGCTCACTTTCACGTTCAAAATCATCACTGTGAGACATATTTTATTTTTAATAATTTAACAAAATATTCATTAAGTAAAACACAGGTTATGTATACTGTAGTAAACACAACAATATACACGATAGATATCCAAACTGAGTATGGCGAGAAAGATAGCATGACGACGAACCAGTGGGAAGAAAATCGCACAGTCGCTTGCGCATGAGGATCCATCACCACGGCATGCATTGACACGCCAGCAATCGGTTTTACGTGCGGCTATAGATGTTTCACATGAACAATCTGAAAAATTTTGGAAACAACGCTTGTCCCGATCAATGTTTATTGTATATGTCCAAAGACCCCGTTAATCCTTCGAATAACTGCTTGATACTGAGGTTGCATCAGAAGCACATACATATAAGTAGAAACGTCGTACCCAATTGTGGCCAAAACGCCTAATAATTATAAGAGTATAAGCTTTCACGACCGGAGTCACAATTGAAGAGAACAAAATCCGGTTTGGAATTCCGAATGGACCTAAAAAACCTACCAACCCAAATTTTGCTCTCTTCAATCTACAAATAATTTTTTATCTACTTTAGGATCCTAAGTGATATGGAAAATATGTTTGCAAATATAATATCTGATTTTTCAGAAAGTATCCAGTAAAATGAGAATTCATTTCGAAAATTATTAATAGGGTTGTAACTGATTTTTAGGTTATGAATAAGTACTAAAAAAGTTTCTCGAATGTTTTTAGTTTCTCTGTCAATTGGTATATACTCAAAATGAATTTTTTTCAGGTACCAGGAGATATATAAAAATTTAATCCGAACCTTTTTACATGAATATTAATAACATATAGTTCATCTTTCCAACCATGAATGTAATTTTTTGGAAGTATTTTTGCATAACTCTACGTAACTAAGACAATATTAATTGGGAGTTTCATCAAAAGCGAGAAGAGTACGAAAAAAAAACAATAAATAAATAAAGCTTTTTTTGTGATTTTATTCATTTTCCACCTGATAAATCGAAAGTTCCTAGCTGTGAACATTTTCAACTATACAGTTCAGAGCTAAATGTAAACATCAAACAAAAAGTTAAAAAAGTCACATACCAGTAGGTATTGGAACACAATAATTAAAATTAATTGTTTATATAATTTAAATTTCTGTCTGAATAGAATTCGTCTAAAGAATGAAAAGCCTTCGAAATCAGAAGCTGTTTTACAGACCTTCTAAATTTAGTGGTACATGTTATGCCTTTGATCTCAATTGGCAAATGGTTAAACATTTTTTTTCCATTGTATATGAAAGACCTCTCAATTTTTGATGATATTGGAATCGGTAAACCTATATTGAGCTTATTTCTGGTATTTTGTCGTGGTGAAATGAGAATTTCCGTCCTGTATTTTTTTTGCACCAGACATAACATTTCCAATATAAGTACGGAAGGCAAGGTCAAAATTTTATGATTTCTGAATAAAGGTCGACAGGAATCCCTGAATCCAACACTACACATATTTTTAATTCCTCTTTTTTGTAGTACAAACACCCTATCAAACATGTATTGGCAACACGTTCCCCAAAAACAGATACCGTATCTCAGATGGGAATCGATGAGAGCAAAGTACACATTTTTTGCCATATTAGTGCCCAATTCATTTGCTGATACTCTGACTGCAAAGCATCCTGATGAAATTTTTTTACATAGGTTATTTATGTGACCTTCAAAATCCAAATTTTCATCAATTTGTAATCCCATAAATTTTGCTGACATTTTGTTTTCTATCAATTGAGTACCCAGGCAGATATCTAGTGTGGAGCACTTGAGGGTGATGATGCTAGTTTTTGAGATATTAAATGACAAGAAATCAGCATCACACCAGTCTTTTATTTTTATAATATCCATGCTGATCAAATCATGCAGTTCCCTTTCATTCTTACAATGCCAGAATAATGTAGTGTCATCAGCGAATTGGGTTATTTCTGCGATTATATTAATGCGGGCTAGGTCGTTAATATATAACAAGAAGAAAATTTGGCCTAGAACCGATCCTTGTGTAACACACCAAGTAACTGTCTGGAGATGGGATATGTTGTCCGGGAGTTTGACTTTCTGAGTACGTTCTGACAGGTATGATCTGAACCATTTCAAAGATATATCTCTAAAGTCATACACTTCTAGTTTTTGCAGCAGAATTTCACGATCCACGCAATCGAAAGCTTTTGAAAGATCTCAAAAAACTGCCACTGCTATTTCACGATTATTTAAATTGAGACACATCGGACCAAAAAACTTCAGGTATATAAACAGCTGACGATTGTCTTCAGATTCAGTATCAATTTGTTTCTCCTCAAGATGCTAACCTTGTTAGCGAAACGCGCGTCGAGTGCAAAAATATCAGTTTGGTGTTAGGGTAAATGATCTCTAGAAAAAGTTTTCAAAAATCGGTTTGCAAAACCGCTCACTACCTTACCTAACCCCACGAACACACGGCACTGATAAAGAAATATTGTGAAACGGACAAAAAATTGGTATTCAGCCAGTCCAGCTAGCCGAGCCTTTATTCCTCAACTACATTTGAAAGCACGTTTACTAACTATCTGGGCGACTAGGGGCCACAGGCAAGAAATGTTTATGACTGTACTCTTATTTTTATTGCCGTTCCAATTGGGAATGGATAGACTATACCCTTTTTGTCCCACCGTTTATGATTTCCTCTGCATAGACTCGAATTGAATGACCCTGTATACTGAAATGTCTTGTAGAAAATGAGACATGTAACCAAATATGTATGGAATGAATTATATTAACTTTAGCACTGTTGAATAAATTATAATACCACATTCGATAATTTGAATTTCTAACAATGAACATGAATATTGATAAATGCGTCTAGGTGTTACGTATACGGGGAAATTATTATTTTCATATTTCAAATTTTTATGTCCATATAGTATAGAATAAAATTTTTGGCAAACGGAAAAGTAATCCTCGTTATGTAAACATATTTTTTTCACACATTCGGCTGATGAGATATTACATATTCACTCACTCAAATTGACTGCCGTGTTTGTCGGTGGTTCAAACCCTAGTCTGAACGATCGATCTTCACTTGCTATCGTCCAACCCGTGTTAGGAATCACACCTTAAAAGGTAAGACCTCGTTAATCCTTAGCTCTCACAAGTTTAAACTTCTGAGGGTTGTCCTTCGTAGGTGTGCGACAGCTGGTTAACGGAAAAATAGATTTTTTAAACAGACAGATATTGATAATTTGTCAAATTCCATATTCATATTATTACCATCGTTTCTGAATTCTTCATGTTTCACAGTAACTTCATTCGAGCCTTCCTTTTTTATACAATCTAGAGGCACACAGACAGGCAATAGATAGATAGAATTTTTTTATCCTTTGTGCTACATTACATAGATGGGATACGTCAAATAAAATCTTGATCGGATACATATAAAAAGTAATTACAAATATAAATATATATATACATACATATATATACAGTACATAATAAAATATAATAAAATGAAAAATATTGTAAAAAATATTAAATATTTACAACTTCAAGCAAATATTCGTCGAATGTATAAAAGCAATTTGTCGATAAAAATGACTTAAGTTTTTGTTTGAAGGCAATTGGTGGCAGTGGCATATTTTGTATAGAAGTGTTTTCGAGTTGTGAGCATATAGTTTTTTCTAGTACTATATTCATGTACTTCCGATCGTAGGTCAAAGTGACTTTTATTTTCATGGATATATGCCATGAGTTTTAAAATAAATATGCTTGCCACAGTTAATATTTTATTCTCTTGAAATATTCCTCTACACGACATTCTGTAATCAAGGTTAAAAATTAATCGTAGCAGTGCCTTTTGTTTTACGAATATTCTGTCAATTTCAGTGGCTAATCCCCGGACAGCAATGTTGCAACATACTATAGAGTGAAATTTTGTGTAATAAACCGTTAGTAGAGATTTGGTATCTAGTTTACTTTTCAGTGATTTTATTAGGTAATACGATTGGTTCAGTTTCTCAGATATAAACTCTGTGTTCTCTCCATGTGGAAAGGGAATCAATCATTGTTCCTAAAAACTTTGTACAAGTTGTTAATCTTAGAGATTCGTTGAGAAAATTGAAGGTGAAGTTCTGTAGACTCCGAGGAGAATGTGCAAATTGAATACAAACAGTCTTATTGACATTAACAATCAATCTGTTTTCAAAACACCACTCACTGAATTCTTGTAGTACAGTGTTGACTTGGGTATTCATTTCATCCGGTGTTTCGCTCGATAAGATGATAGACGTATCATCTGCATAAAGGTACACATTACCATAACTTATGTTATCAGGAAGATCATTGACATACAGTAAAAATATCAGTGGATCAAGAATACTACCCTGTGGTGTTCCTGTTGTAACAGAATACTCGCCAGATAATGTATTATTCTGTTTCACTTTGAAATATCGATCAGTTGGTCATCAAGTCATTTATTCTGCGCGATATAATCTTTTCAAAGATTTTAGAGAAGACGCTGATAATCGATATGGGGCGATAATTTGCTATGTTAGTGCAATCGCCACTTTTCAATATCGGAATCAATAGTGCGATTTTATGAAGATCAGGATAGCCTCCAAACGAAATACATAAGTTTATCAGGTGCGCAATTGGTTCACATATAATATCAATACATTCTTTGACAAGTTCGATTGAAACCTCATCATACTCTGTACTTTTTTTTATTAGGTAGCGATTCCACAATATTTTTTACGTCTACCTCTGTGACTGGTAAGAAAAACATTGTTGTGTTGACATTTGGCATTGTAGTTTCCATCCCTAGATTGCCTCCTTCGAAATGGAGTTTATTTTTTTTATCTATAATACTCAAGAAATATTCTCCGCATGTTTCTGCGACTTTTAGTTCATCAGTAATTAAATTATTATCATGATCTATAGAAATACTATAGGTTTCATTAATTTCAGGGGGCTGTTTAATAATATTCCAAAGTGTTTTACTTTTGTTGCTGGGTTCATTGACTTTTTTCATAAAATGATTGATTTTTTCCTGACGTATCTCATTTTCAACAGCTTTCTTATTTATTTTATTTCTGACCGGGATATTATAAGCGTATATCGTCATAGTTACGCTATCAATAAAGAGGGTCATAACTCCCTTGGGACATTATAGATTTTATAATTCCCTCTACCTTTCACAAGTAAAAATAAATAGAAATGAAAACTGAACCATAATTTATTTATTCACGTCATTACAAATAATAAATGTACAATTTTGAAATGTTCCCTGAAAATTACTTCCGCCACTGTAGTTCATTGAACTTGGTGATATCTCGTTTCTCATGTATAGTCACCATCGATTTTAGCATTGACCATTTAGTCCATAAAGAATTCGGACTATACGTTTCTGACTGAAACGAATAAACACAATTACTACCAAATCTACCGAAAAATATAGAAAATTCCTTACCAGTTCTTGAAAATATGCCAGAAATACAGTTTCAGTGACATCTTTTGGCATAACATTTTTCCGTGTCAGCCAGTCCAGATATATCTTGTATTCTTTTTGGTATACGGCTTCACTTTTCGATGGAATTAATGATTCTCTTGCTTGTTCAGCTTTTTTCAAAATATCCTCCATTATATTTGGGGTAGAAAACACGTTTTCAGCTATAATATCCCAAGGACATTGATAACTAACGAAATAATTTTATCACAGTTTTCGAAAGCACGTTATTTGGTAACATCCCGACAACAAAATTATTTATTGAACACACAGTTATTAAAAGAACAATTCGTATAATGATATTCCGTTGATCTTGCTGTATTTGCCTCGGTTACTGCTTTGAATACCAAAGCAAGGAAGTGACATTTTCGAAATAAATTGAATTACTGAAATGTCAAACAACTTTATTGTGTTGGTTGCTTAGCAATGTCATGACATAAGTGATAACTACCCGTGAAAACTATCCATGGGTAGTTATCAGTGTAATGATGGTTTCATTGGTTATTTCGACACACATGACTAGAAATAGACAAATTTGATAGGATAATTTTTTTGGCAAAAAATTTTCACCGCAAACACAGCTTGATAACAAAGTTCTGTTTATAAACAAGTAACATAGCAACAACCTAGCAACAAGAAAACTCTATTATAATCAACGGTACCTGATTCAAATATACCGGGAAGGTAATGAATTGGTACATTTTTCCGTTTCAAAAATGAACAAAATTTTATTGAAATCGGTCAGAAATAAAATTATCTATGTACCACGGGAATTAATGAGCCTTAATAACCTCAGGCAATTGCTGTCCCTCGGGCCAGAGGCCCTCGGGACGCAAACTTTGCCATCGGTAATTAAGGCCCTCCTAATTCCCTTGATACATAAATAACTATTATATGCATTGTTACAAATTTCAGAGTTTTCGTTTTTCCTCAAATGATTCAAGCATAATAACATGCTGAAATCCAAGATCTCAACTTATCAACTACAGGGGGCTACAGTTTTGAGACAAAACCATTTTTATAAGATTTGTTCGATCCTAGACATTTTCATGAAACGTATTCCGCCACTGTTGTTTAAAAGCCATGTTCTACTGAACAACATTATTATGTCACTACTTTATCTTAAGGCTAAAATCATTCATGAAATGCTCGTTCTTTTCTGACCAAATCTGATCTCTTGGTATTTTTTTGTTCGATTTACGGTTTAATATATACAGTTATAAAAGAAAAGTTAATGAATTCAATATTTCACATTGATTCAACCTAATATTCAATGATAAGCATACCCATTTATCGGTATGTGAATATTCAATAACAAAATGTCATAAAAATATCAATTGTATATAAATCAACATAGTTAAAAGTGTTAAAAAGTATTGTTTATTGAATATCCAAACGCACGCCCCTGTAATAATAATAATAATATTTATTTTCCATTAGACACAGATAACATGTATTGGAATCGTCAAAGTACACATACAACAATGTCACAAAATTCACATTGTGACCGACACCGTTGTTATTAAAACAACAACAACAAAATTGAAATAAAATAAAATACACCACAGATACACTTAGGTACATATTAAGAATTGTAAAATTCCTGCAAATTAAAAAAACAATTCTCAATCAAATAATTATTCAACAAGTTACTAAATTTATTGAGGTTCGTTATATTTTTTAAACACCTAGGGAGTTTATTGAAAATAGTAAGACCTACCACTGATGGACAATTTAGCGATGTTTTATACTGACGAAACGGAACATGGAGATCACTTTATTGTCTAGTGTTGTAGGTGATAAAATGACACGAAAGCCTTATAATATTTTGATTGTGATCCGTTTGCCATACAAAAATAGGGTGGAAATGATAAACCACCATAAACCTGCCTATCAGCTGTGGCAAATCATAACAAAGTAACAAAGTTTGGTTTGGGCACTCTGTTGATGTCCCAAGTTTCTTAGTTATTCCAGTACCTTGATTGTGCCATACCACATTAGTATTCAGTTCAACACCCACCAAAACAATACATGCTAGAGAACCTGTCTTCGCAGCATTCGATTCTATTTGGGTTCTATCGGGCTATGCTGACATTTTTTCCAGATCTGAAACCACTTGCTGTCATCGAACAAGAAATAGATAAACGTGTGCTGTCATTAGCAGAGCAAAATAGTGGATTCGTCGTATTTCCAACAGATCGTTAATGTATATTAAAAAAAGGATTAGAGACAACATGGATTCCCAAACAACAACAGAGTTGATAGAAAGAATAGCTTGTGAGGGACGGTCTTTGAGATAACTAGAGGAGCAAGAACAAACCATCAGTCAGACACAGTCAAAGCCTTGGAAATATACCCAAGACTCTTCATGTTTCGCGATTATATCGTTTCTAAGGTGGTAATCGGGTTGGTTGATATTCTTTGTTTCTGAAAACCATAATGAAGATCGTTTATTTGAGATCATGTTCATCAACAGCTTTTCCATGACGTCACTGATGATAAAAACAACTGGTTAATAGTCATCCATATGATTTCTTTCATCCTATTTAGGTATAGCAGTTTCAATTCTATAACGAATGTTTAAAGAACAAATTGTGTAACTCAATGTCCATATGGTTGAAAATGGTTGTTTTGGATGGCCCTTTTTTCCAGTTTGTATCTAAAGGAAACTTCTATGTATGATATATACATGTTTGAAGATATGTATCTATAAAGAAAGTAATTGAAGAGATTCATCAATAAAGGTGCTATAATGTCGTTTCACCAAGTTTTTAAGACTATGTTCATTAACAGCTTTTTTTGTGGCGTCACTGATGATGGAAGCAACTGGTTTTCAGTTATTCAGAAGATTTCTTTTATCCGTTTGGATATAGCTTGAATACAAGCAGTCTTTCAAAAAGGATGAAAAACTCCTCAAAAGCGTCCTTGAAATACTTCAATCACCACTAGTTAATTTTATTTATACGACCGGTTTCGGGTTTAACCACATTATCAAGTATAAAACCAAAATGTGAAATTTGAAAACTTGGTTATATCGGGAGTTTTTAGGTAATATGGAAGGCCAGATAAACGAATTGAACACTGAAGGTTATAGGGGTTGTTGAACTTATGAATTCAATAGTGGAGACCTACATAAATCGAGATGCTCGTTTAGTGGTATATGTATCTTTCTGGTTTTTAATAGATTTGTTAATTTCCATGGCTTCCAACAAACTCATTTTTCTCTTTATTACAAATGTGTAGAATTCTGAGGTTATCTTTACTTATATTGTGTTTTGATTCTTGAAGATGTTCATACATTGAAGATTTTTTGTCCAAACAGACATGTTCACGGAGCCTTACATCAAATTTTCTACCGGTTTGGCCTGTATATACTGCAAAGCATTCGCCACACTCTATTCTATATAGGTATACCCGATTTTTCAATTCTATCTCGTTTGGGTTAAAGTTCTGCCTAAATTATCATTACTTCTGAAAACTGTTTTATTTAGAGAAGTAATTTTGAATATTTTCTGAAAATTTACCTGAGGAGTTGATGCTACTGTACTTAACTATATCGTGTTCTCTGCAGTTTGGGTATAATTTAGTTTATCTGGTACCTGATTGTTTACTGCAATTTGGTTATTCATTTTTAGTTCATCTTGGGAATTCTTCTAGGTACATAAAGGGATTGCGAAAACTCTGTGTCGACCTAAAAAAGTCGGTGAAGAACCTTGTTGATAGACCCTTTTATAGTTTGGAAAAGTATTTTAGTGAATCCTGTTAACAATATATTCGTAATATATTAGCAACTTATTCTTTGCACTATCACCTTATACATGGTGGTATTTTATCTATACATTTTTAGAACTTTTTTTATATTTACAGTCATACATTTTTGGAACTATTTTATATTTACATTTATACTTCTTCAGTACATTTTCTATACCTATTAACATTGTATTCTTGGACTTTGTAAATAAGATGCAAATCTTCGGACAATAAAGTATATTGTGATTTGATTTGATAAACGCGGATAACTTTTGTGAGAGTAGACCGAAAGAGTCAAAAGGAACTGCACAGTTTGTGAACGTGTTTTTCCGGTAGATATCGAATTGAAAAAACCATTATTGACTCTTGAAATATAAAAATCTAAGAAGTTAATCTCCTTGTTTTGTTCGAGTTCAACTGTGAATTTAGTTTTGTTATGCAAACTATTGAGAAAGTTTAAAAATTGATTAATTTGTCTGTTTGAACCATCGAAACCAACCGGTAGATCATCAACATATCTGAACCTTAAAATAGTTTTATTTTCCATTGCTTGAATACGTGTCTGAATACTAACAATCGCAATTTCGTCAATTCCAATTTTTTCCATTTCCCTGTCCCTATCATTTGTTTTCTCCACAAATCGGCGTTTATATTTCGTTCCAATTTTTTTCACATGTTTCCGTCCCATATGGTTTCTTCATCCTCTCGAATCGTCCAAATCTGTAGATACTATACCTAAGTGGTCATAACCTAAAAGCCAATGATCAATGAGATTCTGATTTCAATGGTGCGACACATTATTGAGTTTTTGAAACATAAATTAGGTAAAAACCACACACCCTTGGATTGATTCAGACTTTTCAAGATAACGTTTTTGAAAGCTGCTGGAATAAAACATTCTGGAATATTCGAGAAGTGATAACGGGCATGAAGGCGAGTGTAAGAAATAGTCAGATACTGTGTGTTATGTGAAAAATTTGTTTTTTTGTGCACTGTTTCACTTAGTGATGGATCCACAAAACATTCACTGCTAATTCACAATGTATATCAGTGTAAAATCCATTCATCGCTTGTTACAATAATGAAATCAAGGTCTGACCAACATATAATTGACCTGCAACCTCAGTGAACGATTGTGAGTAAAAACTGTATGAAGTGAAAGAAATATGAGCAGAATTCCGTTGTTGACGAATATCTAGTATTTAATTCAATCAAATTAGTATTTGACAAGGATGAATTGAACGCAAGAACAGGGACAGACATTCATCATTCGCGAAGTTATCTAAGACTCTCCAGTGATCTTGAGTTAACTTTCGAAATGGTTGCCATAAGTAAACCACTATTTTACGAATTGGTCCAGAAAAAGCCTCTTGACTGCGATTTGATACATTTATGGACTTCCGATTGTAAGAGAGCGTCATTTTTTTCCAAATATCTTGTATGGAACATTGCCTTAGGAAGTGCAAAATTCTTTCTACCGGTTTATATAGTAAGTACATGTCATGAACTTTTTTTTATTGGAATGATAGGCATGGATACAGTCATGATTTTAAATGTTAGGAAGTGATTCCTTACAATTTTATTCAGATTCACTTGAAATGACTCATGAGTAAGAGTAAACCGTCCAAAACATATATTCAAAATTTCATTTCTACTTTTGCTTATATATCTTTCTCTACATTTCTTCTTCGACATGATTTTTTTGAATCTATTGATACTCAGAACCTAACGTAAGATGAAACCTAAAGAAGTTTCAAAAAGAAATTAAAGCAAGTTACTTCATGGGATTGCAAGGGAGCTGAAGAAGTTCCAGATAGCTGCAAAAATGTTTTTGGTTGGGAGGTTTCAAAATTAAAGCATTGTGTGAGGAGATAAGTGGCATGTCATTTCAAGGTTTTCCATGTTATTCCATGTAAAACTGTGCTTTCT
This sequence comes from Leptinotarsa decemlineata, assembly GCF_025532065.1. Lineage (NCBI taxonomy): Eukaryota > Metazoa > Arthropoda > Insecta > Coleoptera > Chrysomelidae > Leptinotarsa > Leptinotarsa decemlineata. The sequence goes on from NW_027412690.1 coordinate 9,450,229, forward strand.
TTATATTTTCACTTGTATTTCAGATGAAATTGCTATTGACGTTTAAAGGAAAGGACAAGAAAATACTTGTGAGGAATTTTTTGGTGTCCGAAGTGAGATCCATTATTTACGGAATATTTATGGCATGCCTAATCATATGTTCAATTTGTTTTTTTCGGTAAGATATTTTAACACTTATTAGATGAAAATCTACTCAACCAATTTCAGTCATAAATGAAAAATTTTGCTACAATATGTCAATATATCTGTATCTATAAAGAAAGTAATGGAAGGAGAACTTGAGGAGATGCATACATGTCGTCAAGAAGTTCGTGCCTTTTAAAACTAATTAATACAGTTTATTGTATGATTTTCACTATAAAGAGTTTTACAAAAACCGCGACACGTGTTTCGCTATACAATGGCTTCCTCAAGCATATGCCTTTTATTATCATCCTATCTAAATAAGAATTCTGCCTTAGGGTTAGGTTAGGTTTTTACCTCAGGTTCCTGCATCTTACCACTTCATTATTATTTTACCGGAATTGCTAGTTAACCGGTACACTTTGAGCGGAGTCCAAATTCATTGACGAAGACAGCTCCACCATTTACGTCCAGGTCTTCACTAGGTTAAAACCTGCCTCCAATAGTTGATGGTCAAACCCTAGTTGTAGCACGGCGGGGTCAAGAACTGGAAATGCTCCTTAATATTCCGAAGAGCTAACAAAGAGCAAATTTCAACGACAGCCGTGCTAACCATGTAACGAAAAGGAAAGGAAAAGAGGAAGGGAAAGGGAAATGGAAAGAGAAAGAGAAGAAGAAAGATAAGAAGAAACGAAAAGGTGAAAAGAAAGAGAAAGGCAAAGGGAAAGACAGCAAGCTCATACAAACTATTTATGATTTGAGTAAGACGTACCAAAAAATCAGATTCTCCAAGGAAAGGCTTTGCTACACCTGCAGAAAGCAAGGGCTGGAAATGACTGTGGCCACAATAATCTGCAAAAGAAATCAACCGATGGAATGTTCTTGAGAAGATCCAGATCGTCAACTCCAGAGAGAAGGTGAAAACTACAACCCCCGAAATAACACGAAGTCCTTCAGAGACAAACGAACCCAATGAATATGTATTTCAATATTGATGGGATTTAAACGTGTCCTGGTACTGAAAGAATCAGTTCAGAAGCTGCAACTCTGGAGGACAAAGAAATTTTGAAACCTATATATGCTGCAACCGTAAGATCGGATTCAGAGATAATAGGAAGTGATGATAATGACAATGACTTGGAATTGGTTCGAAACTGGCTCAAAAATTGATTACGACCTGGTCAGGGCTTCACTGGGCTCAGTGCAATATACCTCGCGGCGTAGGTGGAGAACACAGAACACATCAAAGATGTACTTGATCAACTCCATAGTATTCGAGCAGAAGGATGTTTCGTCTTCAATAGGCACTGGAACAAGTTCGAGAGAGACACTACAGAGTCAATTGTCTCCAACTTCAGACTACTTTGTTTCCACCCACCATAGATATCATTAGTGGTGGACCATGAATGCTTCGCTGGACCCAACTGTCCTTTAAAGACAAGCCCGAGTGAGTTTAGGCAAGGATATATCCTTGCTGTCGCCTACACTGCAAGGCAATTATTAGAAACCAGAGCCCAGAAACAAATCTATCCTGATTCAAAACCAGAGAGTGATATTTCGTGCCAGCATATATCTGAACAGTGATTCTAGTTTTGCGCTTCGAAAAAGAGTCCCAAAGAGTTGTTAATTAATGACTGTTACACTTGATTGAGAGTTTCAAAATCTGTTCTTCAAGCTTCTCCTCACTTTGCTCTCCTTGAAGATGATTGGGGAGACCAAACAGTTTGATCTTCCTCTTGAAGATGATCACTTGGTGATCGAAACACCTGTCGAGGTGTTAAAATAACTCTTTGGTGTTGGGGAAAAAACTCCAGTAATATTCATCACTTCACCAAAGGTTCCAAACAGTGCATCACAAGTTGTCTAACTAATCCTGATGAACTAAAGTCTATGAAATGCTTTCGTTGCAAACATGATGAGTGGCTGCTTATTTTTATTCTAGGTTACTCATCAAAATTATGCGGCAAATAATATAAACGATCTTTTTCAATATTTTTCACAAGATATATTGAATGAAAGTTTCATAGTTCAAACAGAATCATTCGTATAAATAACCATTTCACACACATTTCCAGAAAAGTGCTAGGGAAAATTAACTACCACACTCTGCTTTTTGTTCCTGGAATGGTATCAGGACTGTCGCTTTTGGTGGAGTCTAGGGAGAACCAAATATTAGACACGCTTATATTTTTCAATGCGGTAAGTTTTTAGAAGGTTCAATGTTTACATTGTGCATAGTTGATCATGATAAGTAGTTAGCAAGTAGACCTCATCTCAGAATAAGTAGCTTCAAATAAGAAACTGCAAACGCGTGTAATTGTTCAAAATATGGTTGAAAATGAGATTTTAAAATTCCGAATGATTGCGATGCCTGGAAAAAAATGTATTCGAGATCAAAGGTCAAAAATCTAGAAAAAATTTGGTTTTTCGCGATTTTCAGGAAAACGGTGAGTTTTATCATAAAATAACTTCAGATACAAATTGTAGATCATGAAATTCTCTACAGAAAATGTATTAATACTTTTTTTTCTTAGAGCCACCGTTTATGAGATACGATGAGTCAAAAAGTTGTAAAAGTTGTGATCGTCATTATATGCACACGTTTCCACGCCACCTATGAGGTAGTGTACTTAGCGCGTTTTTTTTAACGTGGTTTCCCCAGTAGGCCTATTTCACATGTCTGTTGTGATTCTGTCAAATTGAAAACTTGCATAATAAAATATATTAGGAAGGGTTGGGCATTATAAAAGCGATTCAAATTAAAAAAATGTAAAAATTTATTCATCTGAGTTATAACCTTCAGATACTTCTTCTTGTCGTTCTTCTTCTTGGTCTTCTTCTTCTTCTTGATCTTCTTCTTCTTCTTAATGTTCATCATGGGTGTAGGTAAACTGCGTCAAGAGTGATGTATCGCATGTTTCCTCGTTAGTATCAAATAAATCCTTCACTATTAGTCAAATCAAATCAAATCAAAATTTGATTTATTGTCCAAGAATAAATGTTATTGACAAAGCGTGTTATATAAAATGGATAGTAAGTATAAACATGAAACCTAAATATATAAGTAATATACATACAAACATAAATATAAATCAAAATGTAAATATAAATACATAAATATAGAAATAAATACAATTATAAACATAAAAAATATAAATATAATCATTGTCATAGTCATATGAAGTCGAGGGGAAATATACTTTAATATCGAAATTAATATCTTATAAATAGAGTATTAAAACTAAGAGTAACTAACAATTACCAATCAGTAGGTATGATGGTATTTCAATAAAAATAAGTACGAACACATAAACATATATATATATATATATATACGTACATAAATTTCAAGAATGATAAAAGCAAAGTTGATACAAGCTCCGGTAAAAATTATAAGCGACAAACATTACAAATTTAAGGCTTTTCAGGACTAATCCAGATTGTCAACATAATACCCCTGTATACTGTAGAATGCCTTTTTCACAAGTGCATTTTAGCGGTCTTTCGAAATAATGGATAATTTGTAAGACTAGGTAAATGGTGACTAGGTAAGTGGTTAAAGGCACTGGATTTCATTCTACCAGATATTCTTATATTTATACTTATGTATACCAATAGAAAATATTTTTACTTAAATTACAACTTCAGAGATGTATATACGTGACATACTTATGCATATAATGACGATTACAGCTTTTACAACTTTTTGACTCGTCGTATCTCAGAAACGGTCTAAGAAAAAAAAGGAATGATAAATTTCTGTAGAAAATTTTATGATCTACAATTTTTATTGTATTGAGGCATTGACCTCGAATAAATTTTTTTCCAGGCATCACAAACATTCGGAATTTTAAAATCTTATTTTTAGCTATGTTTTTAACGATTACACGCATTTGCAGCTTGTTGTAAATTTATGTACCTTCACTCTAATTTTTTAGTCTAATTTGACCGGATAAACTATTCTACGCGTGTCAAAACAATTTTCCGAATGGTCTGCAGGTTTTAATTCAATAACATCTTATCTACTCGTGTAGTTATGAAATACCCAAATTATATTTCAATTTCCATGTAATTTATAATAATTTCTTGAAAAAATTAAAAAGTGAAGAAAGAAATACCTAATCAATGTTTTTTTTCATTATTAATTAGTGAACTTGATAATGAACACAATGTTGGTGAGCTGCTGTACTTGTTGGTCGTTTATTCAGTTTTGTAGATTTGACATATTGTTCATAACGAAGATGATCGACGCTGTCCACAAATTTGGGCCATAAGTGTTATTGAATAGATAGATATTTAATAAATCAAAAAAAAATCATCAAATATAATGCAGTAGCTGATAAAAAATGAAAATTATCAATAATTATGTATTCATCAATAATTAACAAACTTCATATAGCTTTTTTTTGACCGGGACTACCGGCTGACCTTGAATGATGCTCTAACCGCGCGATCTACACTCTCTATCTCGAAAACGATTCAACATATGAAAATATTTCTGTAACGAAAGTTGTAGGGAATTCAATCCTCTACAATATTGATGTCGATTACAAATAGCGAAACCCCATAGCAAACGAGATATTTGCAAAAAATGTGTAAAAAATCGATTTTTGTGACCTTTGAGTCTACATTTTGATAGTTGCATACCTAAACTCCACCATATGTATACAGGGTGTAACTAAATAAGTGTGAAACATTCAAGGAGGTGATTCCTCAACGAAAAAAAGATAGGATCTTTCATATAAAGAAATTTCATTGGAGCATCCCTTTGTTAAGATACAGCCCCCTCAAAGGGGGTACATACATTTTTTCACAAGCACTAAAAAAGTTACAATATTGAAATCAACCTGACGTTTTGTACTACCAAAAAGACACTTAGCCAGAAAATTTATTTCCAATTTAACTTTTTGTCTTATTATTTGTTTACCATTTAAAAATGTATTTCCGATAGCCTGTTTCATACTAAAAAAAAAATGTCTCTTGAGTTTTTTGCCCAAAATAAACCAGTTCACAGCAAAAAATTATTTTAGGAACAACTACAGAGATACATCGTCATAAATGCGAAAATACGAAACTAATCTATCTAGTAGGTCGCCATTAGCGATAGTGACAATTAAATTGGTATGCCGCTGTCAGTTTGTGAATTTTCGAAATTGAATTATTACTAATTGTGTGTTGTTGTTCTGTTCTTAATTTGTTACTTTCATAATTCACTTGTTATTAAAATGGCATACACAAATGAGGAAATGGCTGATATGCTTTACATTTACGGTCTGTCGCAGGGGAATGGGTTAGAAACTTCTAGAAGATATGCTGAAATGTATCCTCAACGGCAGCATCCTTCACATAGAATATTTGCTCGACTTCATCAACGATTACGGGAATATGGTTCACTCGACAAGAGATCGCAGGATTGTGGTCGCCATCAAGAAGTACGAACACCACAGCTTGAGGAAGCAGTACTTAATTTGATTGAAGAACAACCTACTACCAGTAGGTACTAGAAATATTGCTTTCCGGCTAAATGTTGATCATATGACGGTATTTCGAATTTTAAAGGAACAACTCTTATACCCTTACCATCTGCAACGAGTACAGCCACTGTTATCGCGAGACTTTCCGAACCGTCTCGAATTTTGCAATTGGATACTGGAAATGATTAGAAGAAATTGTGACTTTCTGAAGACGATAGAATTCACAGACGAATGTAGTTTTTCTCTGGACAAGATTATTAATTTTCATAATTACCACATATGGGCTGATGAAAACCCTCACGCTATTGTCGAAACTAACCATCAAGAACAGTTTTCTCTTAACGTGTGGCTCGGAGTTATTGGGGATGATTCAATTGGGCCTCATTTTCTACCTCCTCGATTAAATGGTGAGGCAAACGTTCAATTTTTAAGAGAAGTGCATCCAGTACTGCTGGAGGAAGTTCCTTTGGGCGTCAGAAGGAATATGTTTTTTATGCATGATGGGGCTCCTGCCAATTTTAGTCAAGTAGCACGTCAGCATTTAACTGAAACATATGCAAATCAGAGGATAGGTCGAGGAGGACCACAGAACTGGCCCGCTCGATCCCCGGATCTCAATCCTCTCGATTTCTCTATTTGGGACCATTTACAGCATTTGGTTCATCGTACTCCTGTTCGCGATGTAGAGGACTTAAGAAACCGCATCATCGATGCGTACAGGGTAATCAGAGAGACTTCAGGAATATTTGAGCGAATACGTGGCTCAATGCGCTGACGTCTAGACGCATGCGTAATGTCTGAAGGTATACATATTGAACATTTATTATGATTTCTACATGTTGTGTGTGTTGTTATTAATAAATTAGTTTTGTTTATTACCCTTTAATCTTTTGATGCAGGTATTAACTACAAAATAACAATAAATCCAATTCGCATTTATGACGATATATCTCTACAGTTGTCCGTAAAATAATTTTTTGCTGAGAACTGGTTTATTTTGGGCAAAAAACCCAAGAGACATTTTTTGTTTAGAATGAAACAGGCTATCGGAAATAAATTTTCAAATGGCAAACAAATGATAAGATAAAAAGTTACATTGGTTTGCATTTTCGACCCCTTACAACAATGGGGTAAACCAAATTAATTACTGGCTAAGTGTCTTTTTGGTAGTACAAAACATCAGGTTAATTTCAATATTGTAACTTTTTCAGTGCTTGTGAAAAAAATTGTTATACAAATTTTATCTACCCCCTTTAAGGGGCTGTATCTTAACGAGGGATGCTCCAATGAAGTTTCTTTATATGAAAGATCCTATCTTTTTTTCGATGAGGAATCACCCTCTTAAATGTTTCACACTTATTCAGTTACACCCTGTATTTTAAGATAACTTTATGAATGTGAAAATACAAGTTTCTGCGAGTTTATAGGCGAGTATCCCAAATTCCGAGAAACTTACCTAATTTTGACTAAGATGACTGGACCAATGATACGAAATTTCACGTTCCAACAAACGATATTATGAGAAGTTTTTGTGAGCGACGCATCCTCCTATGAATGATTTTGTTCTTTTTTTTTTCAATTATCCTGCAACTTTAATTTTTTTTTCAGGTTATAGAAACACTTCTGAGAAAAATTAACATCAACGAAAAGTGGAATACTTTAATTTTCGCTAGTATAAGTGGCCTTTTAATGCATATAATGGCGAATAGAAGAAAGAAAATCGACTTTACTTATTTTTGGTGAGATTTTTGATATTAGATCTGCATCTGCTGTTTACAAAAATAAACTCAATTTTTAGGATATACACGCCGCCTAATATGAATGATTATGAAAAAAGTGATAGTTGTTGTAGTCATGATAACACTTGTCCAATTTATTTAAGTGAGGTGATTTTCAAAACATTTTGGTAACCGATTTCATTTGACTGGATAATGTTTCAGGGATTTCTCAAATATTTCTCGCTTGGATATGCTGTGAATGCTATTAAAAGTATCTTGCCCAGAATAGGAAACCTGGTGAAAAAACCTTCAAGCTTAATGAAAATATTCTTCAGTAAATCGAATTTATACTTGGGATTGTTCATAGGAAGCTACGTAGGATTCTACCGGGTAAGAAAATTTGGAAATTTGTATTGAAAGAATTTTCCACTAATTCACGCTTTGTGTTTCATCAAAATGGGCTTGTTTCATGATTTTTCGTTTATAGTTCACTGGAGAGAAGTTTTAAATTGAAAAACAGTGCACTTTGTTTCATCTCTCTAAATACCGTAGTTTTCCCGTGATTAATTATTAAAAATGGAATGTGGTAGGGTGGTGACATCAAGCCCCTATTCCCGCGTCTTGTTCGATTGACCAATAGAAACAATAGAAATAATCAACATTGCCAAATCGTGAAATTTACGAAGCCTATAATGATCAATTTAATTATGGAAGTGTATATGAACCCGTTAACGTTCCAATTAATGAAAAATTCCCCACATGGAATGAAATGTACACGAAAAATAATGTTGGCAAATAAGTTCTATATCTAAAATCAGTACACAAAGTCGATAGATCACAAAATATTTACCTAAACTATGATTTTATGCATTATTTAATAATATACAGTTATGAAAATCAAAAAATATAGCAAACTGGATTAAAGAATCATTTCAGATATTCAATTTATTCTACAATCCTCAATATGTACAACTGCAATTTATCATAAAAAAAAACGATTCCTACATACCTACCTCTTTCTAATATAGCTACTAAATTCAAGTATATGAGGTCAATGAGGTCAAGTATAGACAGAATTGATCCAACAAAAGCTTCAGAGGTAATAATACCATTAATCATATGATAAAATTCAATTAACTTCGTTTAACTCCACATAATACTTTCTGTGGAGAATACTTGAAGTTGAAATAAAAAACTCTGTCATCAAATTCAATATTCTCGTTCCCCTTTCATTCATAGTCACTTTTAAATGATTTGTAAGTTTTAGGGGTTGCGTTTTCCACCCCTTGCAACCATGGGGTAAACCAAATAAATTTCTGGCTAAGTGTCTTTTTGATAGTACAAAACGTCAGGTTTGTTTCAATATTGTAACTTTTTTAGTGCTTGTAAAAAAAATTGTTATACAAATTTTATGTACCCCCTTTAAGGGGCTGCATCTTAACAAGGAATGCTCCAATGAAATTTCTTCATATGAAAGATCCTATCTTTTTTTCGATGAGGAATCACCTCCTTGAATGTTTTACACTTATTTAGTTACACCCTGTATATCTAAGACCCGACTAACATAATAACATTATATAAATTAGGGATTCTTTAATTATATTTGTTCGCGGAGTGTTGAGATAAAAGGTGACACTATTCTAGGAACATGTTCTAAGAACCCAAAAATTCAACATATGTAACAATTGAGAGCAGGTTATGATATTGTTTATGGACTTGAAGAAAAAAGAAATGAATATTGACCATGTGCACTCCCTTTGCCAAAAACAAGCACATTTTGCTTCTCCTGGAAAAACTCAGCTATTATTCGGACTCACCCACAATCTTTTTCAATGTTTTTTTCAGATTCTGACTTGTTATCTCACCAGAACTTCTAAAATCAAGAAGAAATTCCATGGTTTCATAGCTGGACTTTTCTCTGGAATAACATATTCTATTTCTCCGAATATCCAGATTGTTGCTATTGCGATGAGCACTCTTCTCCAGGTTTGTTAATATATTTAAAATTCAATAGAATTAGATTTTCATCCGAAGTTGATGACGTCAAAAATATAGGGTCTTTCAATTCTATATTTAAATTTAAATAAAACAAAGTGGATGTGAGATATCATAAAAATTTTTCATTTCTTTGAAAAACCTATTGACGAATGTCCGTAAAAGTTGCAGCAGTTCAGTGTTTCAATAACATCATATCTGATCGAATTCATAATATTTCAGATCATATTGAAGATGAATCAATTTGAACATTGAAAGATACTGAGATGTTTGCTTTACAACTTGACGAAAGTAGAGGTGTCGCAGGGTTATCAGTACTGCTGGTTTTCGTGAAATACCCCTTCGAAGGATCGTTGAAGAAGATTTGTTTCTCTGTACACCCTTGGAGACCAACAAAACAGGAGAATAAATTTATAAAGTCTTTGATAATAATATGACTAAACACCATATTGACTGGAACAAATGTATTGATGTGTGCAGCGACGGAGCTGCAGCTATGGTCGGCAAAATAAAAGGAACTGTAATAAGAATAAAGAATATTGCACCCAATTGTAGTAGCAGTCACTGCGTTCTGCATCGCCATGCCCTTGTCGCAAAAAATATGCCAACGATCATCGATCAAGCCGTACAAATTGTTAATTACGTTAAATCACGTCCAGTCCAGTCGAGGCTTTTTAAAAAAGCGTGTGAAGAAGTTGGAAGTCAGCATCAATTACTTTTGCTACACACGGAAGTAAGATGGCTTTCAAAAGAAAAAGTTTTATCAAGATTATTTGAATTGCGCAACGAGCTTACGATATTCTTTGCTGAACAACCCATTTCTGTATTTGTTAGTACGCTTGTTGAACTATTGCATGATTAGCAATGGTTGATGAAATTGGCTTACTCAGTTGATATATTCGATAAACTCAACGTAATCTGCCAGTCCCTACAAGGAAGAACGGTAACCACATTTACAGTAAAAGACAAAATATTGTCTCTTAAAAACAAAATTTGCTTCTGGATAGAATGTGCGGAACAAAAAAATTACCAATGTTTTACTCTTTTGAATAACTTCCTGGAAGAGAATGAGTTACGAGTAACCTCAGATGTGGAAAAAAACATAATTGAACATTTAATTAACCTCAAAAAATCCTTGAAAGATTATTTCCCGGAAAAATTACGGGACATCGAAAGGGTTCAGAATCCATTCACAAAACATACCAAGCCATGGATGCTAACTGTGTCATAGTATGAGAATTTGATCGATATTAAGTGTTCATCCCTTCTAAAACAAAAATTCGAATCAGAAGATTCTAATCTGAATGACCACCTCATGGTTCTACTTCCTTTTGTGATGACTTACCGATCCGATACTGGTTTTTCAGCTTACGCTCATACCAAAAACAAGTTAAGAAATAGGCTGGATGCAGCTCCGGATCTTCGTATTCAATTTTCAGGCACTAAGCCTAATTTTAATACTATTATAAGAAAATATGTGGAAAAATTTCATTTTTCACATTGAAATAGTTATAGTTACTTACTTATTGTGTTTATTTTTGTATAATAAATATTTTGTAATGCTTACAATATTATTTCTCATTTATAATTTGTTTCTTTTTTTAAAGTCCCACATGAGAAATATTCGAAATACGAGGTAATTTCTTTAGTTATCAAAATAGGGTTCCGCCAAAAAAAATCGTCAATTAGGGTTTCGATACCAAAAAAAATTGGGAACCCCTGGTCTAGGGATACATTGGACGCTCATGGATTTCATGTCGATTGGTATTCTCCTAAATTCCACAATTTCGTTTGTTCACGTTCACGATGGAAATTTGGGTCAGTTGCCTACAGTCCTTTCGGTGGGACGATTATGGCGACTGTAAAATGGGCGAAGCGCGCGGTACGTTGCCTGAACACAACACCCATGTTGATAAAACCTTGGCATGTGAAAATGTTATTTCACCTCTATACATATTCAGATGAATCCTAAGCAGAAATTGATTAAACTTCTGGCGTTTTTACTACAATACTCAATGCATGTATGTTGAAGTTACATTGTGATTGAATTTCTGTTTGTTTTCAGTTGATTCATAGTAACATCGCTGAATATTTCAACATAACAAACCACTTCTGGCAGAGACACTTGCTTTTTGTACTTTGCAGTGGATACCTCTTGCAGGAAAAATTCTTCTCTCCTGAGACTTGTTCACCTTATTACAAAAAGATGATAGATGCATGTACCAACAACGTGTAAGTATGGATTTTTAATAATCATCAGCAACAGTGTCAATAAATATTATTAGATATCTGTAGTTCAATTTATAGAATCGGTTAACTACAGAGTGAACATAAACCCTCCCTTTTAACTTTCAATCCGTAGATATAAAAATCGGACAAATTTTTTGTAAAATAGAATCATTCAGGTACTTTTTGGTAAAGAAAGCCAACAGTGTCAGAATTTATCATTAGTTTTCTGTAGTTTGATTCATAGGGTTTTGCACTTCGAAGAAATGTCCCATAACATAGTACAATGATACCTCATTTGAGAGAGCAGTAGTCATTATTCCCGTAAATATACATGAAAAATGAAGGAGTTGATTCAGTAGCAGAGGTATTACTCACTACTGAAATTACCAGACATGGAGTATCTTAAGAACAGCATTTTCAGTAAGGACGCGTACGTATAAATCGTAACTCTTGTAGGAAATCCGGAACGATTTCACTATTATTATTATATATACGTATCTTAGTGAAACATCTATGGGATTTTAGCTGAGTCACCAGTGAAATAATACGTCATTAACTGTCTACAAACACTTGGTAACCCTGTCGCTATTGCCGTGTTTGTTTTACTCAAATAAAATTTGGCAGCTGCTGTCACCAGATGCGAATTTCTCCACATCTAATTTTGGATGTTAGGCAAGTCCGAAAGAGGTATTTGTCAACGATAGTGTTAATGAACGAACTGTTCGACGTTGGTTTACGAAATTTCTTTTCGGAGATTTCAGCCTTGAAGATAATCCTCGAAGTGGTCGACCTACTGTAATCCAAGACGACGAGAATTCGAGGACTCTGGTGGAGATTGATCCATCACAAACAGTGCATAGGATGGCGGAAGAACTGGATGTCAGCACTCATGCAATTTTTGATGGTTTAAAACTTATTAAAGCTTGAAAAGTGGATGCCTCACAATTTGAACGATTTTTCGAAACTGTCACGTTTCTAGGTCTGTTTTTCTTTGTTCCTGCGCAACTGAAACGTTGCTTTTTCAAATCGGATCATCACGTATGATGAAAAGTAGATCCACTACCACAAGACTACCATACTTCCCAGACCTTTCGCCAACCGACTACCGTCTTTTCAAGCACTTCGATAAATTTGTCACCAGTAGAACCTCCACCAATCAGAACCAGGCAATGGCCTCCGTCGACTTCATCGAATCCCGAGCACCCAATGTTCATACTGATGGAATTGATATACTTGTGTTACATTGGCAAAACTGAACTGATTCAAATGACGCTCATTGGGATATTACAGTTTGAAGTAGATTTACGAAAACGGGCAGAACTTTCGAAACAGTCTAATATTTTGTCTACTACCCAATAAGACAAACCATAAAACTACGGAAATCGAATAAATATAAGCGATACTGAGTGTTTCAAATGATGAGAGGGGACGTGTACAAATCTATTGAGAAGGTGGAAGGTTTCATACTCGGTATGATAATGAGGAAGTTGCTCTTCGCAATCAAAACAAGAATTTCCTTTGTTTGATATTTCGGTTTTCTATACACATCATCACCCCGCATAGCCAGAAATCGAATCAGCATCTTGTCAACTCAAAACCTCAATCATATTTCGAGCATTCATGATCTTTCAGTATTTGTTTCGTAATTCATTTGATTATCTTCCCAATCCAATCTAATCTACTACGGACAAAAAGTACAAGAATTATCGGAATTTTCCTCAATTCGAAAATGAACGAGGAATGATTATATTTATTGTTACCGTGTTAGGAAACACACGTTGAAATGTAAAACCTCATTAGTCCTTAGCTCGCACAAGTTTCTCGACTTCTGAGAGTTGTCGTTCGTATGGGGGCCACAGCTGATTAATGGAAAAACAGATTTTGAACAGATTTAAACAGATTTTAAACATTCTCATTAGTCAGTGGGCTATAAGTTAATAAGCCCGAAACCGGTCTGCAAGTGTGCCCGTTCCAGAATTTAGTGTCGACTCTTGCATATGCAAGAAAATTTCTGTGAAGATTCTTGCACTGACGCCTGTCGGGTATAATCCAACGTCCTTCGTGATATTAGCCAGGGGAGTAGTTGTTTTCTGATAGGCGTCAGTCCATTAAACCTGCTGTGTAGGTATATCGAGACTGGCTTGAACGTTTGAAATTCATTTGCTTTAGATTAGATTTTAAACAGATTTTAAACAGATTGATAGTAGAATTTTGTTTACATCTTTGAAGGAGGATTTGAATTATTTTTGAATCAGAAAGATCATCAATATTGGGAACAATTCGACCACATATTGGGTACATTAATAACCATGTGGTTCACTGGGTTTTAATATCAAAATTCCACAATTTTTAGATTTTTACGCACTATGCAAACTGCCTATTCGAATAAAATAATAACCAGTTTATTCGAATTTTTTCCCTGTACACCCTTTTTTTTTAAACACGTTATTTAATTCATAAAAGAAGTACAATAATAGTAGTAGAATTAACTATTATCACAGTGTGAGAATTTATCAAAAAAAATACATTTTATGAGAAAAATCAACAATATTACCAGTCTGTATCATATTCCACATACTTCTTCGAAGTAGTAAATTGTTATACAGTAAAGCACTGTAAATCCAAAGCCACACATTTGTATCTTTTTCCCTTTTAAAGAAAGTTTGAAATATATCTCTTGGATCACCACTATCATTACACAGACGAAACTTTTTTTATATGCTCATAGCACCGTTTCCATGGGACCTTCGAGATTAGACAGTTTTTAATACGGTGCAGTATCTTGTCAATATCGTCACATTTCGAACACAAATTGGAGTTGCTAAGGCCATGACGTAAAGTTTTAGAACCTACCGGGTATATTCCATTTATCGCTTTGTAAACCCCTGTTAGAAATGAAAAAACGATGTTACAAATAGTTCCGAAATATATTTCAATAGATGTATTATTTTTTCAATCAATCTATTCAACTTTTTTGTTTCAGGACCCAAGACATATATAAAGCATTGATTCATAGGTTTTTTGGAACTTCCTAATGATGATGATACGCTGAAGAAAAACTGAACGAGAAACTACTTTCAGCTGAAAAATATTGCTATAGGTTTAAGATCTTTCATAATATCTTTCAGTTTCAATTCAGTCTCTGGTAGTGTCAGTTTGTCAAACTCCTATATAAATCCTTTATTTAGCAATGAAACTGCTAATACAATACATCTATAATCAAATACGACACCACAATGTGTTAGTCAACTAAACTCAGGAATAAAATTTCAAAGTATGAGCACTACAATAAATATACAACATCTACTTTAAATATCACAGTTGTTAGTCAATATAAAACACAAACAAAATACAAAAAAAAGTTTATACAGTCAAAATTTATATTATATAAAGACTAGTTCATTCACCCAATAGATGACTCTTCAACTTTCTTTTGAATAATGCAAGAGTGCTACATTCTTTAATATTTTTGTTCCAACTATTAAAAGCTAACATTCCTGCATGGTAAATGGATTTCTCAGTACACTTTTTATTTTTAACTCCTACATATATGTTATTACACGTTCTTTTATTATAGTGATGATGATTCTCATTGTATTCAATATGCCTATTCAGGTATGTCGGTGATAGGTGATTATTCATTTTATATATCATTATTATTATATAGTAATATATGAGATCTGTCATAGCCATCCATTGCAATTCCTTCAGCATTGCTTTGATTGGTGTCTCTCTTGGTTTTCTTAATATGATCATCATGGCTCGGTTTTGCTGTTGTTGTAATTTCATTTTTCATTTTTTTTTTATCAGCAGTATATATTATCGATGCACAATATGTAAAATGTGGTAATATAAGTGTGTTATATATTATAATTTTTGTAGATTTTGTAAGTGTTGACGAAATCCTTCCTAGAAAGCTAACATTTCTTGAGATAGTTTTTATTACCTCTTGTACGTGTTCTTTGAATGTTAAGCCTCTATCAATCAAGACTCCAAGATATTTAGTCACACTAACGGTTTCTATTTCTATATTATCAATATGGATATTTAAATGTCTGCTTTCAAATTCATGATATCCCATTTTATTAGTAAATAACATGAATTTTGATTTATTACCATTTAATTTCAATACATTATAACTACACCACCGACTTATTTTTTGTAGTTCACTATTCATTGTAAATATCAAATGTTCCACATCATGTGCACAGTAATATACAAGTGTGTCATCAGCAAAGAGATGAATTTTACACTTGTCTACCTCATCAACAATATCATTTATATATATATTAGGAATAAGAGTGGTCCTGGTGTACTACCCTGAGGTACTCCGTTGTTATTGATAATTTCACAGGACGTTACATTATTAAGTTTTGTTACTTGTCTTCTACTATTTAGGTAATCTTCAAACCATTTATAGGCTGTACCGGATATTCCATAGTTTCTCAATTTAAGCAGGAGTCTTTTCCTATTTACTGTCTCAAAGGCTCTTTTCAAATCTAAGTAAACTGCTCCTACATTCATATTTTGATCTGTCCACATTTTCCAATCAAATAAAACACTTTGGACCGCTGTTTCGCAATTATGCCCAGTTCTAAAACCTGATTGATTTTCAGTTAGAATATTATTACTATTTAAAAAATTTAACATTTGTACATAGACAACTTTCCCAATTAGTTTTTCTATTGCCAACAAAGTATTTATTGGTCGCATATCACTGGCTTTACTTGTACTCTTTACTTTTGGAACTGGAATTATTGTTGATACTTTCAGCATAGATGGAAATGTACCGGTGTGTAGGGAATAGTTGACAAGGTTTAATAACGGGCCTTTTATATTATGATATACTTTTTTTAGGAATTCCGTTGTTAGGTCATCATCGCTACCTTTATTTTTCATTGTCAACAATATATCATGTAGCTCCTCAAAACTAATCAATTTGAAATCACTCAAATGTTCTTTTGCAGTGTTTTGTATCCTCATTTCATCTTGTGTCTCAATATGTATTTCTTCTACTAATTTATTGATACTTTCTATGGAGTTTGACATAATCAGTATCATAATATAGAATATTCCTCAGTAATTTTGTAATGACAAGAATCAACAGGAAAACCATAAACGAAAGTCATTTACAGAACAATAATTATCAACTTTATTCATCCAAACTTACAATGAAACTAAAAACTAACAAATGATGAGATGAAATTGTGAAATGACATGCATACTGGCACTACATAAAAGTGAAAAAACGAAAATACATAATCCTTGCAACATTATAGTTGTACAGCCTCAAGCATTGGAAAGTTTGAATAATTTCACGTGAGGCTTCTTTCCGAAACAAAATAACTAGAACGAAAGCAATAACCACGTCTTCACCAAAAACAGATTATTCGTTCGGATTTAGTTGTTCTCAATTCATAGTTTGCACTGTTCAACACCATAGTAAATTATAAAAAGAAAAAAAAAAGAATTACTGAATTTTTCCCACAATAAAATCCTTTTCTCTATACTTTTCCGCATACAAAATTTGTCGGAAGAAGGAATAACTACAGACTAAGTTCAGTATAGTGAAAGTTCGCCTGTAGATTAAAAGCAATGATGGTGGTTATCGTAGTGGAAACAGAAATTAATTATAGTTACGTAATGAACAAGTAACGACTTCATCATTCATAACGAGAATTATCGTTGGAAAAAATAATGGGTTGAAGAACCATTGCATGAAAATGTATTTCAAGATAACTTGTTCGACTGATGACCTATTCATTTTATAGAAATTCATATTGAGTATAGGATAGAGAAAATAACCTTTGTCCAATTTCTACTAAGATGAAAAAATGAGAAATAAAGGTTTCTTTGTTTTTGTACCACTTGCATTCGTAACTAACTTTAGTGCAGGTTCGTCCTGTAAGGACATTTTCAACGAAGGACGAAACTGCAATAACGTTAGTTACAAATACAAGTCGTGAAAAACATAGGAAATTTCATGTCTCATTTTTCACGTAGTAACAGCTGCATCCATCAATTTCTTAAGATTTTTATTTGTTACGGCCGGTTTCGGTTTATCAAACCATTCTCAAGTGAACTGAAGCAGTTTGACAAACAAATCCTCAAATATACAATTATATAATCAATGTCATTCAGGTAGGTTAATTAAAAC
Source organism: Leptinotarsa decemlineata (assembly GCF_025532065.1). Lineage (NCBI taxonomy): Eukaryota > Metazoa > Arthropoda > Insecta > Coleoptera > Chrysomelidae > Leptinotarsa > Leptinotarsa decemlineata. The sequence continues at coordinate 9,467,925 of NW_027412690.1, forward strand.
TTGTACCTGAAATAACAATCAATTAAAACCGTGTACCTGAAATAACAAATAATTAAAAACCTGTACCTGGAATAACTAAAATGTTACCTGAATCATCAATAACTTATCTGAGATACCAAAACAATAATCATCCAACTTCTTTAACCTATCAAAATTACTAAGTATTGATCCATGTTACGAAAGTTTAATAATTATTGTTATGGTATCTCAGATAAGGTAACATTTTTATTATTTCAGGTACATATTTAATCAAGCGACCTGAATGACATTGACAATATTATTGTATTCTTCAGGATTTGTATCTGTAGAGTAGGGAGGGTGAGGCCCAGAGCTCTTAGCTAACATGTGATCCATTGTACATCCTCCCGAGGAGTTGTCCTCCTAGGTCATCGTCCATCCTGTCCTATCCAGGAAGGTGGACAGGTCACTGGGAGACATCTTCTTTATATCGGCAGGTGTAGGCCAAGACTCGCCGAACACACACTCTCTTATTGACGATAATTCCGGACACTCACATAGATATGCCTGACAGTTTCATCTTCCTGATCACACGTCCTGCATGGAGGTGTGTCCACTAGCCCCATACTATGGAGGTATTTCCTCAGTTGACAGTGGTCAGTCAGAAGTCCTACTGTTAAGCGTAGATTTTTCCTGGTCATCTCCAAATATATCTTCAGCGCCAGCTTCACAGAGTCGCCCAGGGTGATCCTGGCAAGATTGCATACTTTGATTTCATCCTATCTCTTTAGGGATTGAGCATGGGTGTGACGTTTGGCTAGTTCCGCAATTGTCGAAGTCATCAGACCGTAGGTACCACTGGGTCCAGCCGCTGCCTTGGCTGAAGAGTCGGCAATGCGATTACCTTTACTCCTGTCGTGCCCTTTAATTCACCTCAGGATTATATTATTATTTACCGTGGCTTTGGATAAATCTTGGTGGCACTCTAGTACTAGCCCTGAGGTAACACGTTGTCTGTTCAAGGCTAATAGGGCTTGTCTGCCATCAGCGCGGATTATTATGTTTTTTGCCAGAAATTCCTTTCCTGGTTATTTCTTTTGTGGCGATTGAGATACCAGCCAGTTCTGTTTGGACCACGCTGGTATTTTTTCCCATTCCCCACTTGATCCTTAGGCTTAGTGATCTGGAGTACACTCCACATCCTGAGCCTTCTTTGGTTTTTGTAGCATCTGACTCTGTGTTCTGTTTTATTTGTATTTTGTAGGGTTTATTAAACACAAACCTGGGTTCAATTGCATCACTGGTTTCCTGCATCAAGATTTGTTAGTCAAACTGCCAGAGTTTACTTGAGAATGGTTTAATAAACCGAAACTGGTCGTAAGAAACGAAAATCTTAGTGGAAATTAGACAAAAGCCATTTTATCTCTCCTATATAGTGCTTCAAAATCTTATTGGAAACCGAATTCGATCCGTTTTCTATAGTTCATTCTGAAATTCATAAACAACATCAATCAAAGCAAACACAATGCTAAGAAAAATGTATGAAACGTAGTCTTGACCAGCACCATTGTTACCACATACAATATAACTTTCAGTGAATTAGATTTATAAATTTGTGGATGTTCCTATTTGAGAAACACCAAATGACTTTTTCTCCATACCTCATTACTTGTGATGCACTGTTTGGTACCTTTGGTGTAGTAATGAATATCACTGAAGTTCTTCCCAACACCAAATAGTTTTTTTGACACTTCGACACGTGTTTCACTCACCAAGTGATCATCTTCAAGGGGAAGATCATCTTCCTCTTGAAGATGGTCACTTGGTGATTAAAACACATGTCGAGGTGTTGAAAATGACGGTTTGGTGTTATGGTATAACTTCAGTAATATTCATATCTCATCATGCAAATTATAAATTTTCCCTTCTCTAAGCGTGATCACTTTCAACATGGAATAAATATGTACATTATTGGTTCAATATAGTATTTCCTTCAGAATATGAAAAGTCATATCTGGATGGAACGAATTTCCAACCAAAAAATCTTTATTCACCTAAATCTATTGTTCTTATAAATAATATATGTCTCGGTGCTATATAAACACTACTTTGCCACTTGCTAATTCCTTGGCCTGTTGTTCTTTGCTGGTACTGGTAAAGCTCCAGGAGGAAGATTTGGGAACTCTCCCTTCTGTTCTCTATTCTTTGGGTTATTCTGTGGTACATTGTCAAACTCTTCTTCCTCTTGTCGTGGGGGTGGGAGAGTACTAGGTACGTCGCAGTCTTCTGTAGGAGGTACCACACACCTCAACGAATTGCGATCGAAAACCAACATGGCGGGGCAACGCTGGAGTCTGGGATAGCCCCCTTGGCACTGCCAGTAGCGGTTGCAGGATTTTCCGAGAGGTACGTTGCCGTTAGGGTCGTCGTTGCAAAGTGCTAGAAGAAAAATGGTGTAAGTTTCGGGTATTGTTGAACGCACAGGTATTCAAATAAATTAATTAGGTTAGATCAGATTAGGTTAGGTTAGGACCAACCACTAAATTTACATTTGGGGAACTTGAATTTTTTTTGGAGTTTATTTCCAAAAAACTTACGGTGTTTTTGGCATCCAACAACATTGTCTGGCCAGTCACAAGAGTGGGTTTTCTCGTTGTATAGGAGGCCCCCGATACAAAACTGCTCAGTAGTAGTTCCATTCCAACAGGTCCAGTAACGAGTACACGACGTTTCGTGACCAAATATGCCATACAACCATTCACAATGTTCAGTTCCAATTGGTGGATCTAAGACATGAATATAATTATTAGAATAATGAACAATTTCACATTTGAAAGAGATGTATTTTGAAATATTGAATAGATACCAATTTCGTATATTATGAAGATCATTATTTTGAAATTGAAGGCAAACAAGTGTTTGGACAATGATCATTATATGCTGCTCTCCCTGTATTTTGTGAATGATATTACACAAAAAAACTCATTCTTTCGTAATCAATATTACAATTAGGTTTCAGTTTGTATGAACATTATTCATTATTAGGCAAAATTGAGTTAAAAATATGATAGCGAATAATTTGGTGCCAGAAGTGGGATAATTTTCCTTAGTTACTGCAATTTGGTGTCAGCAGTGGAAAAATATTATTTACAGCTACTTATGGAAGTCGATCAAATCCTCATTTACAGTAAGAATGATAATAAAGTCACTCACTTGCTTGTTGTTTTCCGGCACAGTAATTCGACCTCCAAGGATAATCGCATCCTTCGGTGACTCCTCTATTCTTTCCTGCGAATACCAGACCATTTGGGCAGTCATACAACTCGGGCTGTCCATCTACACATTCCCAATACCTATCGCAGTACGTAACGTCACTCACTACTCTGGATTTCACCTTACATGGATCTTCCTGGATTTCTTTGGATTGAGCAGATACGTATCCTGAAAACAAGATAAATTGTTGGTGTACCTTCTTTCGAATTGTTATGACTGACTAGTATATTTGGTAAGTTCTGGCTAAGCTCTGGTATAACAGTCACTTTCGAATAGATGAGGAGTATATAAGTAGAGTAGTGGTTCATCCTCGAAACTCTTTTCATTAGTCGGTGAGAACCTTTATTCGAAGAATTGAAGAACATAGAAATCATTTTTCAAATACGAAGACCAACTCCACATTTGGGAATTATGTTTTGACAGACAAACCTGAGAGTCTGTCTAAGGCTCTCAATCTTCTAAAAAATGCTTTCACAGGAAATGGGTATAACGAAGGAGAAGGGGCATACGACTCAGGAGAACACTAAAGTAACCCCAGCTAGGCTAGTCAAAGGAAAATATTCCCTTTCCTATGTTAATCATGGTACGGTGGCGAATAGAAATCGGGGAATACGGGGATGGTTATCGCCGTCGTGTTCAGTTCAGGAACTGATCACGATTTGAGTGCTGAAATTCGATATTGGTGCAGTTGTTATTATTTGTTTGTTATCTGTTTAAAATGTGGTGTCCTTGGAGAAGTACTGATAGTAATAACGAGTATGATAACAACGCAGACTTTTTCCATTGTAGTGATTCCAATAGTGATAGTGAACAATGCGAAAAAGAGATACCAGTGAATAAGATTCGGATGAATTTACATATTGAAACACAGAGAGTATGTTTCAATGTATATGAGAATCTACATCTCAAGTTTGGTTTCGAGAGAAACAAGCTATTACAAGCAAACGTCAAATTTAACCGAAATTCCTTTCTCAACTGTACGTAAAAACAAAACTTACGAACACAAGACGCAATATGATACAAGAAGATATAAGAAACTAGGAGTTAGATTTAACAAAATAAACGAACATCAAGCAGTTATGGAAAGCAGAATAATACTAAAATTGCGTAACATATACCTAAAACAAATAACTAAATATAGACAAGAACATCGTCAAATTTCCTATTTGGACGAAACTTGCTATGACACTTACGATACAGTTACGAAAAGGTGGACTGATGGTTCGAGAATGTGTACGCCTAACATGCCTGCAAACAAAGGATCGCGACTATTCATTGTGCATTGCGGAAAAGTAAAGAATGGGTTCCGAATTCTTTAAAATTATGTGGAAAAAAAATTAAGGACTGCAATGTTGAGTATCATAAGAACACAGAAGCTAATATTTTCGAGGAATGGTTTGAAAATACATTGATCCCAAATTTGAATACGAATAGTATTATAGTTCTTGACAACGCTTCCTATCATTCGCGACAGCTCATCAAAGTACTGAATAAAAATTCGAGTTAAGATGAAATTCAAGGTTTTTTTTAATGGATAACAATTTGATATTGAAGATTACTATAGCAAAAACTAACTACTTGACGTTTCACAGACAAAAACATTTGAAAAAGTGTATGCCCTTGAGAGTATGGTAGGCTGAAAAGTATGGACACACCATACTGAGACTTCCCTCCTATTTTTGTGTTTTCAATCTCATCGAGTTGATTTGGGGAATATATATATATATATATATATATATATATATATATATATATATATATATATATATATATATATATACAGATGGAGATTTTATCGAGTGTGTATGATTCAAATCAAGAATGAAATAATTCGTGGACACAACACTCAATAAAAAAAAAGGGGGGGCAAACCGCGGACACGTGTTTCTGGCTCTTGGCCTCATCAGCGCGGTGCAGCCAAGTGTAAAGATGGGCAACACTTGTTTGCCGAAAGCAGGAAACAACACATACGCACCACCATCTGTATTTATATCCTGGACCCGGATGTCACGCAGGTAGCTATAGCTGCCTACTTGGTCATGTTAGATGTAGCCTAGGAATTCTAGGTCTTCTAACTGGAACCACAAATGTGCGGTTGGCTTCTGTTGTTGACTCCGTGCGTATGTGATGTTTCCTGCTTTCGGCAAACAAGTGTTGCCCATCTTTACACTTGGCTGCACCGCGCTGATGAGGCCAATAGCCAGAAACACGTGTCCGCGGTTTGCCCCCTTTTTTTTATTGAGTGTTGTGTCCACGAATTATTTCATTCTTTATATATATATATATATATATATATATATATATATATATATATATATATATATATATATATATATATATATATATGAGTAAGTAGTATTCATAAGTATTTCTAATTATCACCCTGTCGTTTCGCCCAAAACGTCAGGAATAAAAACCTGATCACAAACAAATCCTAAATCGGATGGAAAACAGAAATGTGCTTTTCTATCAAATACTTTGGTTCAATTTTATTTCAGGTAAGTTCAAAAAGTTAAGAGAAATGGGGTTATTCACGTACGCACTGTATATTGCAGTGATATAATAATTTGTATACTGTTGAAAATTATAGAATATAAATGTAAATATTCCCACAAACTAACAAGGAAGACTTCAATCAATGGTCATATAACTAGAATATCACTCAACATATATAACAATGACAGGTGAAAACACAAAGAATCCCAGTTGCATTACAACCTATCTCAAAATTTAATTTCAAACCCAAATGCAGCAATTTTTGTCTTATATCAAACTAACGTCTGTATGTTTTTTAAATTAATTCGACCATCAATTCTACCAGTTATTTGTTATGAGTCTTCATCACCAAACATCCATTATTTCAGCGATGACTCAAAGGATTGAAGGACATTCACAAAGAAACTTCTGGTTCAGAATATTAATGAGTTAGATGTTTGCAACTTTATTTTTCAATCATCCATGATATCATCTCCCATTACCGAAAAATAATAGCAGTACCATGTTCTGCTTTTTTCCCACGATGATTCAATATCTCTGTCGGAAACACCTGGTGTGAATCACGAAACACGAAAACCAGTTTTAAGATCCAACTGAGGGCTCTCGTAGATAGACTGGGTCAATGTGGAGGAATGTAAGAGGAACTAAAAGTAAGAGGAGTCGTGCTAGCCTTGAGCTAGGTTTTATTTACGTAATTTCAACACTGTTTTCAATATGGATTGGTAATGGATAATTATGAGGTATGTGAGAGATGTATTTTATTTGATTCTTTGTAGATTCTGATTCACCAATTAATACCGGGCGTACGAAAAGTCTCATTACGGTATAATATCTCCAAAGTAACTGGAGACAGAAAACGAGATTTTGGAAATTACTTATGTACAAAAGAGTATCCCTATATCGATGTGACGTTCATTGCATAGTCCTCGTTTGCATAGCAAACGATTCTGCAGAAACTAGAGATCGTGCTACAGTGCTCACACTTTCATTTCAGTTATCATTGTAGAAGTACCAAATTAAACGAACTGGTTGACAAATACATTCCAACTTTCCCATTCAGTTTCAAAATTAAAAAAGAAATACTTCAGTGTTCTCTGAATTCATCAAAAACAATTGTGAAATATCTCCAGACCCTGAATACTAGTAATTATGAGTAGTAAATCCCTCTGAACGTACAATCATTCATAATATCAAGCTATCTGCACTCCCCTCAGAAGGTATTATCAGAGATTTTCTCATTTCTTTTTCTTAATTGTCATATGACAAATGACATATGTCTGTCAGATGAAAGGAACATGAGTTATCTCTCTCTTTTGATCTTTCTTTCTCAAGGCTAACCTCTGGTAGAAGCACGTGCACATTTATGTGGATTTTCGAGCTAAGAAATAAAATAGAATTGCTGTATTTTCATTATCTTGAGGTGGCTCTATGGTCTTCCTGAGATACACAAAAAGGAGTTCCGTTGAGACCCATAGTGAGTAGTGCACTGGGTTCGCCTACGTATTACCTGTCAAAACACCTTGCATCGCTCCTCCAGCCTCACGTTGGAAAGACAACCTCGAACGTCAAGGATTCAACAGACTTTGTGGAAAAAATTAAGAGTATAACCTTGGAGCCAAGTGATGTTCTGGTCAGTTTCGATGTTGATGTTGTTTACCAATGTCTTGCTGGAAGATTATTTGAGAGAAATAGCCAACCTGTTCCCTAGTGATATAGTCGGAATCTTCAAGACCTGCCTCACGAGAAGTTACTTTCAATGGAGAGGAGAGATTTCTATGAGCAATTAGACGGCGTAGCGATTAGAAATCCATTCAGTGATAGTCAACTTCTTCATGGAGAAATTTGAGAAGAAGGCAATCGACTTTCTCGATTTCAAACCAACCATTTTGCTACGATACGTAGATGACACCTTCGTTATCTGAGACATGGGAGGGACAGACTGAACCTATTTCTAGACCACACAAATGCTCAACATCCTAGCATCAAATTCACCATGGAGATTGAACAGGAACAACGAATAGCTTTTCTGGATGTACTCGTCGAAAAGCGTGGCACAAGACTGACACATAAAGTGTGCCGAAAACCGACACACACGGACAGATATCTGCATGCGCTATCGAACCATCATCCAAGTCAAAAGCGGGGAATTATCAACACCTTGACGGAACGTGCCCATAGAATATGTGAACCGGAACACCTACAAGAAGAATTGGAACATCTTTAAGTGACTTTAAGATCGAATGGATACAGTGTAACCGAGATCAAGGCCATGAAACTGAAGACTTCTACAAGTCAAAATAGGGAGGAAACTCAAACGGTTGCACGTGCGTCTCTACCGTACATCCTTAGGATTACAAATAGAATCGGAAAAATCCTAAGGAAGCATAACATAAAAACAGTGTTCAAGCCCACCAGAAAAATACAGCAAAGCCTGAGATCGACGAAAGACAAAAGAGATCCGCTATCAGCTGCGGGGGTATACCGTATACCATGCACCTGCGGAAAAGTTTATATCGGTACCACCAAAAGATTCAGGGGTACAAAAGTGAATGAACATCGGAGAAACTGTAGATTAGGTCAAATAGAAAAATCGGCAGTAGCGGAACACGCTTAGTGAAGGAGATCATACGATACTGTGAAACTACTTGCACCCGATCATGGATACGACAGTCGGCTTGTACGGGAAGTCATATAAATCCATAAACATACAGAAAACTATAACAGAAAAGAGAAGGCGATACCGCTTAACTGGATTTGGAATAAATGATGCTAAGATGGCAGCAAAGCAACGCAATGTAGCAGGTAATAACACTTCGGTCAAAGATACTAAGGTATATCATAGTCATCCTAATTTTCATCAGGTTGGAAATTTTTTCCCTTACCCTTTCAACTGAGATTCGTCAGGAGGACGAATGGTTCATAACGTAAGGTGTTTTGGTGGCGAAATAAATGTCAATGACCTCTATGCCGCTCTAGCCTTGTGTATCCCTTACTGACTGGGGTATTTGATGAACGAACTGTTCATTTTAACAGACGTCGTGGGGCCTTCACTCAACCGAGCGACGGGACCTTCTGAATCGAGTGGGGTCATCTATAGTGTAATCTACAGCTTTCCTAAATAATGGGTTATCATGAGTTTCCGCTGACTCGAAAACTCTCTGATTCCTCGACTGAATGGACTGCCGTATAGTTAACAGCTTCAAAACTCTGCGGATGGCTTTATTCCGCATGAACCATGGATCATTCACCAGCATCCTGAGAAGTGTGTTTTGCAACCTTTCCAAAATTGAGAGGTTTGACGGGGTGGTTTGTCCCCAAGCACCTGAAGCATACATGATGACAGGCTTGAACATCGTGTTGTATAGTGAAATCTCATTTTTAAGATTGAGTTTTGAATTTCTATTGTCCAGAGGATAGAGTTTAGCTATCCTCATCTGCACTTTGCTATTGTTATAATCAATGTGATTCATCCAGGTGAGTCGGCGGTCTACCCAAAGACCTAGGTACTTGACTCGCGTTTGCCATTCGATCTCCCTGCCTGAAATCGTGACCCTTGTGTCTGGAGAAACTTCACGTCTCCCCAAGTCTATCGCCTGAGTTTTTTCTGGATTCACTCGAATCTTCCAGTCAAAATACCAGCGTTCGAGGTCGTCCAATGCGCGTTGCATGTAGAAGCGAGGAGAGCCGTATCATCGGCGTAAAGGGAAATCTTTACGTGGTCGAACTTCGGAAGGTCGCTCACGTAAAGGCTGTACAGTAGTGGAGACAGCACAGCTCACTGAGGCACTCCAGCTTCGATTTCCCTTACGAAAGACAGGGTTCCTTCAACTCGTACCTGAAATGTTCTGCCTTTCAGAAAGGACCTAATCCATCGCACCAGACCCCGAGGCAGATCGAAATCGAGCATTTTGTGTAGCAGGCCTGCGTGATGAAGATACTAAGGTGGCAGCAGTGCAATGCTATGTAAAAGGTAATAACACTTCGGCCAATAACAATGCACCAACTAGAAAGACGGGCTACCTGTGTCAACATTCTCCTGAGGATGCTAACATTGTTGGCGAAACGCGCGTCGAGTGCAAAAATATCAGTTTGGTGTTAGGGCAATTGATCTCGAAAAAAGTTTTATTCAACTTTCACACCAAAGGTTCCAATCTCATCGTACATAAATACAGCTTACGAACTAGAAATCACCAGTTATCGGTGAACCATCATGATGAATAGACCTCTGAAGAAGCCAGCCACTAGTGCTGGCGAAACGTTAGGATACAATTCCAAACCACGACGGCCTACAAATCCGAACGAAAACCTTAAAACATTTATTTTTCAAAATTAGTTAGGTTAGTTTTTAGGTTTCAATTCATCTTATAATATTCAAAATAGCAAGAGCAACCTCGGGATTTCTGAGTAGCATGAAGTGAATACCATGTAATATTTTACTTTTCATTGGAAATAAAGACATTATTAACATTATCAGTTTTATTATATAGCATCACACAGTAGAAAAAATTCATTGAGATTTGGAGCTACAAAAACACATGACATTAAAACGGACGAAACTTTTGTAACAGCCCAATAAAAATGAAAAGAAGAATGTTTGTACGTTCTTTCAATTCTCCATTTTTTCATATTCTCTTCAGGTGCAACATCATGAAACGGTGTTCAAGCTTCAGATAAATATGAACTCACCAGGAAATACTCATAGAGAATTTCAATTCAATTTTTTATTGCGGTTTCTTTATTGCTATTTAATATTCGATTCACGCTACTGTTCATTCTTCGAAAAAATATAATATGGAAATAATGAATAATACTGTTAGTTCAATACTCATGGCTACTCGGTCATTTCACTTTATAAAAATGGAAAAGAGTGGTATTACCACTGAATTATACAGGGCGTTCCAATAAAAACTTGCCCATCCTGTAAGTCAGCACCCAAAGTATGACCAAAAATTTCGAAGAGCACGTTAATTTTTATTTCTAGGAAGGGTAATTTTGATATGAAAATCATACCCCAAACTTCACTACTTCATGGTCAATTACCTCTGTGAGTTTTTTCGAAATTGGTTCATTCGTTATCGAGAATTATTTGGGAATAAACTGAAAATGCACTGTCGTTTATTTTATTGACGAAGTCAACAACAAATAATATCTATGGGGACAAAATCAACGGATGAGTTGTTCACAATGACCTCCACCTACGCAGATCTTCTGAATTCGTAGGTGTTTGACTCCAGGTCTCCATACAAAGAAATCAAATGTTGTGAGATTAGGTGATCTAGCTGGCTACTCCACTGGATCCCCTTTATATTATGCTTGTATATTTTTCTCTATTTTATTTTTCATCAGCCTTAAAAGAAAAACAGATAAACTATTTCGGTAGTTTCGTCTGATCTTTGATATTTCCTTGGTTCAATGCATTTTTGTCTGCTATAAGTGTTTTCATTTGTATTGTCATCTGAGAAATAAAAACCTATTATTATTTGGGAAAAAAGTTTTTATAAAGAAAAGAAAAAAAGCCAAAAACTTTCTTTTCCAAAAATTAATCACTCCTAAAAATATAACCCCTTCATTTCAAACTATTATTATTATCATCATTTACTTGTAAGTGGTGAAAACTTATGAACAAATAAAGAAAATAATTGTTTAGCGACAAATTTCCTTTTATAACGAGATAGAAAAGGCACAAAAATCCGATTCAGGCAAAGTTTTAATAACAATAGAGTTCATTTTGAATGTACTTGTTACTTCTCACTGTGACAGCAGAGCCGTCGGCATGGAGGGATGGGGGGGATCCTCCCCCCTGCTTTTTCAACTTGGGAAAATGTTGGGAATGAGTTGGGAAATTTTTGGCAGTGAAGATAGAAAAAAATAATAGTAAAATAATGAATGAAGATTAAAAAATGAAAATGAGAGAAAAGAAAGGGAGAGGTAATAAGAAAAGGGAAAGAACCAAGAGAAGGTTGGGATTTCCCAACATGCATAACTTGGAGATCCCATAGTATGAAATTCTGAGTTGTTTGAAAACTTCAAAACAGTTTAATTTCTCCCAAGTAAGAGAACAGTCCTGAACAGTCCACAAATTTTGAAGAGACAATTTTACAAAATTCCCAACTTTTCGCTGTTTTTTCGACTTGGAAGAGTTGGGAAATTTCGGGCCGTGAAGATAGAAAAAATAATAGTAGAAAACAATAAGCACAATATTATTTAAGTGTTGTTTCCTTTCATTTGTATTGAATATTCCTATACATAGTGGATATGGTGGAAAACCCAGGACCTTGGTCCAAAGTAAAATAACTCCCATTATTATTTTTATAATAACGAAAATGTATTTCTGTTTTTGCATACCCTAACGGGCATTAGCATTCAGGCAATCTTTGGATAGCTAAGTAAGAAAATTAATATATTATAGTAGTAACTAATCCCTCGGCTTTCAAATTTTCGAAAATTGGGAAATTTTGCTGGTGGGGTTGAGAAAATTCAGATTCCCTCCCCCCCTGGTTTTTCTTTTCGCTACGACCCTGTGTTACATTTTAAAATAATCATCAGAAACCACATGAGTTTTCCCAAAACGAGCTAAACAATACAATTTTTGTTAATCATAAACGTTAAAAAATAATCAATATTTCACCAGCTCAAGTTCTACAGAAAGCGAAACTAATAATGACGATTAGCATGATTCACAAGGATTTGCTAACGGAATCTACTCTCAGTAGATTTTTGTCGTTTGCGCTTGAGGTAATTGTCAATTCATGAATCGGAATCATGAATAAGTTCACAGAAGAAGGCTTGGTCTTGGAGATGTTACGTAAATGGCATGTTCGATCATAACCGGATAAAAATAACTCACGTTATATCATCAACATCATGATGTTATCATGAAATTGAACAAACAAGTGAACAGCTACTTTCTATATTAACACCAGGGGTAACGAGATTTATAGTAATTTCATTGCGAAATGGTCTTGACTTCTTCAATGAGTATATAACAACTTCTAACTGGTGTTGCACAAAAGCATGTATCATAATACCGCCTACAATGGCAATAAAAATAATGTTGATCACCTCAGCAAATAATTAAATTATGAATGTTAAAATTAGCATTTATTTCATTCATGAATTTCGTCATCCAAGTATTCAGTATAATTTCCAGTAGGAATCAATACGTACAGAAGATATCTCCTTGAAATTGTTTTTCGTAACATCAAAGCAAAAAATAGTCAAGAAAATTTACAATATTTTCACAACTCAAATTCATCTACCAATCGATTATGGCGACCGTATTGTTTTGGTAGCTTTTTCAGGAATTTTTGTTTTGAACATGATCCTCATGAATTGTATTTCCACGCAAAATATAATCAGCTTCTCCCCATCAATGCAACCTGCAAAATTTTTCTCAGAAAGTCAAATATAAGGCAAAGCGGAGTTGAAGTTCTACTTTGATTTAAAAAATCTGAAATAGAAGTCCATATTTTCCTCGTAATTAAAAACTTTGCAACACCTTAAGCTTGCATAACACAAAAAAGTACCTAATAAGTACTGCCTTAAGCTGCCTTAGGAAAGTTGTGAGGTAGAAAATCTCTAAATTACTTATTTGATGTCAAACAAATTATTATGGCCATTTTGTCATTCCTAAGGACGATTGAGTTGAGAAATACCTCAAACCTACCAAAAATAAATCAAAATAATCGACCAATTAGATTGATAAATGTCAAAACATGAAATATCATCTATGTGAAGAATCATGACATTTCAAATATATTAATAATGAAAAATTATTAGAAATTCAGTCCCAGTTCATTATTTCATAACAAACTTTGAAAATGTCGCCCTCCAGCTCCAATAAAGCTTCATTAAAGCTTTAATTAGCCACAAAAATCACGTTTTGAACTTTGAAAAGCGCTTTCCTCAAATTTATATCAGTTTCTTCCAACTTTTGTTGCAATTCTGCTTCGGAGTTCAGTTTCTGTGCATAAACCAAGTCTTTGTGGAATTCTCAGAGGAAAAAATCAATCAATGGGATAGATCAGTTTTTTTGGGAAAAGAGTTTTGGATTTCTGCTTCTCCTTAATTCAACAAAAATCGTGGGAAACTTGCAAAGAAAAGAAGAAAAAATTACTACAAAAATTCGTCATGAAGATATGTAATGCATACTCAGAAGTTCTTTCAACATACAGACCGAAAGAAAAAAACCTTTTCGAAACAACTACTCCCATACAAACATTGAATTAGTTTACAGTTTTGATTTCAGTACTTATTCATCTTTTTTCTTTTTTTTTTCAGTCAGTTATGTAATAATTAAGAATTACTTCCTCCAGCTCTGAACACAATAAATTATAAATATATGACTACACTCATTTGTGCATTTTTCAGCCATTTTCAATTTATTTCGGGGCCTCTGGAATTGCTGACATCATTTCTAATCTTCTGTTTCATTACAAAACGAAGATCTCCGATCTGTTTAAAACTCAATACAATAATAAATCACTTAAATTTATTCCATTAAATATTCAAATATTCAAACCGTGAGTAACCTACGAATATTTTTCCTACCAGACACGCTGAAATTGATTTTGAACGGTCACTCCCTGTGATTACAAAATTCATCGACTTATCCATTACATAAAACAACTGCAAAGTTAGAGGTCAACCTTTTTAAACCCGTTCTCAGATATTTGCACGTTTCGTTAGATGCTTCGAGTTAACCGAGAGAAATGCTCAACTTTCTCCGTACTTTCTATTCATGTATCGGAACCATTCAGCAAGTAAAGCCATTTTTCAGAATCATTTCAAAACATCTTACAATTATCGTTCTGAATATTTTTCAAATAACTGAGAAATTGTAATAACTTCCCTAATGAATGTCGTTTGTTGCCACAATACAGAGTTTTAGGCCATTTAGTAGGAGTAGTTTACTTGAATGATATCACTAATATATACTAATACAAAGCATTCAACTTATTCAAAGTACATTCGTTCAAGATTTCAAATATATTTCTAACTATAAAACTATAAAGTTAACACTCTTATTAGTATGTAGGAATATATAAGCCGTTCTAACAAAAACGTATTTAAGAAAAAACAGAAATTTCGCTGTCGCTTATTTTAATGAGGAAATTAACAACAAATAATATCAGTGGAAACAAAATCAATGGATAAATTGTTCAAAATGACCTCCACCTAGTTCTATACCATAATACAGTCTACTTTCGAAATCGTTCCGTACATTATTCAAGAAGTCCGGCATTTCCGCACAATGAGGAATGTTCCTCCTGTCGAAAATCAAGTAGTTTTCATAAAAGAGCTCTAAAACAACGCATTTTTAACTTATCATTTCAACCTTTTTCTTTAAAAAAATATTTAAACACTTAAAAAGGAGGAATGAAATAATGCATTCAACATTTAAAGGGATTCGTTTTTATATCACCATTTGGCAACATCGGTTATAACTAATAAAGGACAATGAATCTGTTACCTGTATGAGACAAACAAAGATGACATATTTCAGAGGCGTGCTGTTCTGTTTACAGAACAGAATGTTCCGAGTTCCGAGACATTCTGTGACATATGACATTTTGTGCACCTAACCTATCTTCCTCTATATGAATAAATAACAAAACAACTGTTGTTTATGTGGCTTGTGGAGGTGGTATTGAACTATAATTTATATTTTGCCTTAATTGTTGATTTATAAAGATAATTTTCCTTTTTTAAAGTAGAATATCTTTTTACGTATAAATTATTTCAACTTGATATAGTCGCTGTTGCCAATATGTGAATCAGAAACAAATCCCTTTAAAAATTAAAACCCAACATTTGAAATATCAATTTGAATACTTTTCGAAGTGAATTTGAAAAACTCATGAATTAAACTCAACTTTATTTTGCTCAAACTTGCATTTGCTGTAATAACCCAAATTGAGGAACAGTATTATTGTATGGAACTGTATGGAGGTCATTTTGAACACTTCATTCGTTGATTCTGTAGCCATTGATATTAATTTTGTTGATTTCCTCAATAAAATGAGCGACAGAGAATTTTCTGTTTTTTCTTAAATAAAACGTTCAACATTTAATTTCTCAATAACGAATGGATCAATTTCGAAAAATATTACAGACGTAATAGAGAAACAAAAGACCTTTGAAATGATGTATCACTCGACCCCCCATGCCATTGAAAAAAATAGGGGGGTAGTTGCTGACCGCAAGGGGGGGGACATTTCGGGTATGATTTCCATATCAGAATTAGTCACCCTAAAAATAAAATTGACGTGTTCTTTGAAATTTGCGATAACACGTCCGTGTCTGACTTACAGGGGGGGTTCAAGTTTTCGTGGGAAGGCCATGTATATATAAAATAATTACTTCAGTAAAGTATTCAAAATCAAGAAGAAGAAGAGTTCCCATGAATATAAAACTAATCACTAATATTCTATGCTTAATAAACAGCAGATCAAACTAACAGTTAGATTGATATTCCTCTTGAAGATGATCACTTGGTGATCGAAACATATGTCGAGGTGTTGAAATAATGGCTTGGGGTTGGGAAAAAAGTTCAGTAATACTCACTGATATTCCAGATCTCAAGAGAGATTACTCTACGTTTGTTTGAAAGTAGTTGACAATGTTACATGTTGAATTTCTTTCAGTTCGGACTTCCAGTGTCGGATTTCATATAATTTTATATCGTATCCGACAATGGAAGTCCGAGATAATGAAATACGAGATTATTCTAGTTTCCCAAAATTAAACTTTTGTTCTAACCGACCTTGTAAGTCTTACCGTTTCCGAAATAGTAATAGTGGGATCAGCTAAAAAAATGCCCTGTATATAATCTCTCAACCGTTGAACAACAAAAAATTAATAGATACATTTTTCAGTCCCTACTTCATGAATGAATTTTTCTGGCTAGAGCATCATATTAGTTAGCAGTATATCAAATCAATTTTTATTGCCATCATCTCATCCACAGTCTATTAAAACTTCAAGTTTAAGAAGTCATCAGAATACCAAACGACTCTTATGTTATAATTAATACGTCCCTAAACACATGCAAATCAAAACACACAATGTTCAGTATAATTTGACATAATCACCAATTTTGACCGCTCATCAACTCGTTATTTAGTGATTTGATGTTATAAAACATTCCCAAAGCATCAGCTATACCATTCTGTTGTGGATGTATTTCACAATAGTCAGAAGCATGTGTATGCTGACGATTGGTTAAAAGAATATTAGATAGATAGATAGATTCTTTATTGTCTGAA
This sequence comes from Leptinotarsa decemlineata, assembly GCF_025532065.1. Taxonomy (NCBI): domain Eukaryota; kingdom Metazoa; phylum Arthropoda; class Insecta; order Coleoptera; family Chrysomelidae; genus Leptinotarsa; species Leptinotarsa decemlineata. The sequence continues at coordinate 9,484,919 of NW_027412690.1, forward strand.
ATGTAATACAATTTGTCGATAAAGGGTGTCATGTTTATAAATACATAAAATGTTAAAAATATATAAAATTTTGTTTTTATAAAGACTATATAGTATTCACAAAAATACAGTGAAGGCAATTTCAAAATTACTTGACATAAATCATAATATACATCGTGGTATACCGAAAGACTGTAGAAGCACCTTTCCAAAACAAGGTTCTTTACTGATTTTCATTAATTGATGTAATATGTTTTGGTAGATGATTATATATTTGTCTACTTTTGTAGATTTGAGACTGCCTGATGACGTGGGCAGTGGAAGGGCAAGTTTTTTATCGCTACTTGTAGACCTTTCTGTATGGCTTTCAAAGTTTTCTTTATGTTTGTGAAGTAAGCAGACAGTCTCTAGAATGACTATTCCAAATATTGTTGATATTTTATTTCTGCAGAAAAGTGGCCTACACGAGTCACGCATCTTCAATTTGAATAGTATTCCCAAAGCTCTTTTCCGGATAACGAATATACTTTGCATCAAAATCTGGCTGCCTGAGCCCCAGAAAAGAATTCCTCACCGGAGATGACTCTCCATAAGTGAATAGTATGCATTTATTGCTGCTGAAAATCCTAGTTTACGAGATATGACATTCATGGCAAAACAACCAGAAGATAATTTTTTTAAGCAGTAATTTGCATATCAAATTTCAAATTACTGTCAATGCTCCAGATATATCAAGTTTTGCCATATCGTTAATATATAGCAAGAATAAAATTGGAGCTAGGACTGACCCCTGAGGTCAGTCAGTCAGTCAGGTGTGTTGTTGCTCAATGTTATTTTTCGACTTCTACCAGTAATATAAGATCTGAAACATTGTAAGACTATTCCCCAAATTCTACAATGGAAGAGTTTTTGCAGCAGGATTTCATGTTCCACACAATCAAATGCCTTAGAAAGGTCCAGAAATACTGCTGTCGCCACTTCTTCATCATTTAGGATCGTATAGACGTTATCGAGGAAATGAAAGATGACGTCATTCGTGTTTTTTTTGTGTCGGAAGCCAAACTCTACGGGAACTATAATTTTACTTTTTTCCAAGAAACCCACTATCCTACTTTTGACTAGTTTTTCAATGATTTTTGATAACGTTGATAAACTGCGTCGACCACATGATCCTGTTAAAAAAATGTATTCATACGGCATTAGGGGTAATGCCTTCAATTGGATTGAGTCCTTTACTAAAAACAGAAGACAGTTTGTCTCATTTACCGATCACCAGCGTATATTTAAATCTAGAACTCAAACTCTGGAAATTGGGGTCCCTCAAGGTTCTGTTTTGGCACCTTTATTATTTATATTATATTGTAATGATATGAATACTGCAGTCGCTGAGTATACATGCATTATGTTTGCGGATGATACGTCATTATTAGTGTCTGATAAATGCGACATTTCTTTGAAGGAGGAGTGTAACCGGTCACTAAATAATTTAGTTTTATGGTGCAATTCCAATTCTCTGTTTTTTAACTCTGAGAAAACCTTTTCTATTCGATTTCACCATCGACAAAAAACTTGTTCTGACATCAAAATAAATGCCAACAACAGGATACTTTCTAATGTCAGTGAATGTAAATTTCTAGGGCTTACATTAGACCACTGTCTGAACTGGAAAGGACATTGTAGCCAACTTACCTCCAAATTATCATCTGCCACATATTTAATGAGAAACCTCAAAATGATTTCAACCAGTGATCAAATACTGAATCGCGAATTAGATATGGCATTTGTCTCTGGGGTGGTTCTTCATCAGTGCGAAGTGTTTTTGTCGCACAAAAAAAAATTCTCCGAATCTTGGCAGGAGTTGAACCTCAAACATCATGTAGAGACCTTTTCAAGCAATACAAAATATTTACTCTTGCGGATATATTTATATTCGAAATGTGTGTTTATATTTATATAAATCAATCAAAGTTCGAACGACATAGCTCCTATCATAGTATTGACACAAGAAATCGTAATAATTTCTATGTGAAACCCTATAAATACAACCTAACTGGCCGGTCCCCTTTTTACTTGGGATTGAAAATGTTCAACAAGTTACCTTCTTTTCTCAGAGAAATTGACAGAATCCATGTTTTTAAATTCAATTTGAAAATGTTTTTATTGAATTATAGTTTTTATACCGTGCAAGAATTTTTTAATGTGACTGTATGATCTTCTTGATTGTATTCATTCATATAACTGACTATTCCAATACATGTTCATGTCTTATGAAAAATAAATATTATTATTATTATTATTATTATTATTAAAACTGAGATCAGTCTGAAATTGCTGGGGTCATCAATGACACCTCCTTTGTAAAGCGGTATCACTTTTGCTGATTTCAAAGTAAAAGAAAAGACGCCAGTAGTAAACGACTAGTTTATAGCTACTGCTATTACAACTTTGTTGATGAGTTGTCTTCACCAACAGAATTGTTGTTTTCTATTTCTTTCATTACTAACTTCAGCAGAAGACCAAACATGGAACGGGAGCTGGAATATACCGAGCGGATAGAAATCTAAACTACAGCTATCCGCTAGGACTATACACATCCGTCTTTCAGGCGGAAGTGTATGCTATCTTTTGCAGTGTGCAAGGCTCATGAAATTGAGACCTCAAAGAAATGAGCGGATCAATATTTTTACAGACAGCAAGAGCGCACTAGGGGCTCTGACAAACCCGAAGGTGACATCAAAACTGGTCTGTGAATGCCATGAAGAACTGAATGAACTTGCAAACAGGAACAAATTGACTTTGTACTGGGTGCCAGAGCATTCAGGAATCACAGGTAATGATAAAGCTGATGAATGCGCTAGACGCGGATCATCAACTTCATATATAGGTCCTGTGGAAAGTCATCTTCAATTCAATCAGGTTGGAGTCCAGCTCCTTTACCCTTTCAGCTAATTGTATATATATAGGTCCTGAACCAGCTCTGGTGGTACCAAAATCATTGGTACGAAACCAGATTAGGACATGGACCAATAAGAAGCACATAGAGTACTGGACAAAAGTACCTGGCAACAAACACAGTAGAACCTTCATTAGGGAACTGTCCGAGAAAAAACCGAAGAACTACTTCAATATAGTAGGGAACGGCTCAGAATAATTACAGGGTTACTAACCGGTCATTTTCCGCTTAGAGGACACCTGAATAAAATGGGGCTGTACAACGGAGGCATCAGCTGCAGATTATGCAACGAAGGGATAGAAACAGCTCTACATATCTTATGCGAATGTGAGGCACTGAATCACAGGATGCAGGCAATATATGGACGTACAAAATTACGCCCAGCAGTGTTTTCTAGAGACTTGGACTAAATGGACAAGTCAGACAGCTCCCAAGGTACAAAAAAAACTTCAGCTCACTCAAATCTGTGTCATAAAAATAAGGAATTCATAGAAAAACTTACCTTACTGAAATTTTGAAGCGTGTCAACTGTTAGAATGTAATCGTTGGTTAATTTTGAGGCTATTGAACAATAATAACCATATAACTGATTCAGGTTCATCTTTATTTCCGGATGGTTCTATTTCTTATTTCCTTTCAAGTCATTTACTATTGCCCACATTTCCTTTTGTTTGTTTTCTGCTTCATTCGGTCTATTATTATAATAGTGATATTTGGCTAGTTCAATAGTTTGTCTGTAAATACGAGGAGAATTATTAAAGTGTGACATAAAAAATATATTGACACTGTGGAATGTTCTAATGGTATGTAGGCACCTTAGATTTTTCGAAGAAATTTTTAAGTCCTTTAGTAATTATACTAGGCGTATTTCTATTGCCTTTATTGTTTCCACCGAGCTTATAATATGTTGACGTATTGATAATATTATCTGGTTACTATTAGAAGTAAGAAGAAAGTAAAATCAAGTATACTAGGTTCGGTCAGAGTTGAAAGTAAGAGTGTGTTGCACAATAAAGGAGTGGTGAATTCAATATGGCTGTTCGAAATTTAATGTGACCAGACATGAAGATTGAAAAAATTGAGGGTATAAGATTCATTACACTTTAATTTCGTTGTTTTGTGAAGTAGAAATAAGCAAGTATACTGGTTTCCCAGGTAGCACTAGGTCTTTATACGATGTCTGTTCAAAAAATAACGCGAATTTTCATTTTTCTCAAAAAATATTCATTTTTGCATCAATTTCTATTTCATCCCCTCCAAAGTAGCCCCCCCAGATATAATACACTTGTGCAAATGTTTTTTCCAAGCAGTTCTGATATGCACTTTTTGTATGTCCTTGAACTATCTCAGCAATTCAGTTTTTATGCATACATACCAGGATGCTTGGTTTTTTTTTATAAACATAATGTTATAAGCAGACATCAACATGGATTTCGCTCTGGAAGATTGACGGAGAGTGCCTCGGTGGCTTTTCTCGATTATTCCATACTGCATTGGACCGTGGAAGGTTTGTTGGGGGTACTCTTCTTTGAACTTTCTAAGGCATTTAATTCTATCAATATTTATGTTGCTCTAGGCAAATTATCTAGACTAAGATTTTGGGGCATTTTTTTGTCGTGGCTCGCATCTTATCTTGAGTATCGAAAAATTTGCGTAGAAGTGGATAATTGTAGATCTCAACTTTTTGATGTTGATTTAGGGGTTCCTCAAGGATCAGTTTTAGGTCTCTTAATTTTTCTTCTGTATATCAATGATTTACCAAATTATTTGAGCACTGAACACATTTTTTTGTATGCAGATGACACTACAATCGCCACTGATGCCGAAACCCCAGAAGAACTGTGCAGAAAATTAATAATTTATCGAAAGAATTCACTGATTGGTGTAGTGATAATTCCTTAATTGTCAATCCTGACACAACAGTATGTCTACATTTTGTTCGCGTAAACAACAAAAATATATATTTTTCGGATTCAATAAAATTTCTCGGCACATATTAGGATGTAAATTTGAAGTAGAATACACTTGTTGATCAGGTGTGTAAGAGACTCAATAGTAGTTATTATGCAATTTTGCACTTGAAGAATATATTTACACTAGAGCAATTAATAAATGTGTACTATGCTCTCTCATATTCACATATTTCTTATAATATTGTCTTTTGGGGAAGTACGACCAATGCTCGCAAAGTTTTCATCAGTTAAAAAGGACTAATTCGCCTAATCTTTGGCTTAGATTACCGAATGAGGTGTAGGAATCATTTTAAAGAGTTTAAATTACTGATGGTACCATCGATCTACATTTATAAAACTGTAACAAATGTTAAACTCAACATCAAGAACTTCTCAAAAAACTCTGACTCTCATGACCATGCTACGAGGCATGGTGACTTATTTAGAAGTATAAAGCACCGTACATCACTTTACGAAAGCAGTCCTAAATATAATGCAATACGATTTTTCAATCATCTCCCAACAAGATTGAAAAAATATTTAGTGGAATACTGCTTTTATGACATTAGTGAATATTTTGCTAATTCATAGTTTTTTTTTGATTTGTTGCTTACTTGTTTGTATGGACGATATGTTTAAAGTGATATAGTTATGTGTACCTATATATGTCTGTGTAAATACATCATATGACTTGTCCTATATCATGTGTATGATCTTAAAGGATGAATGAAGATTATTATTATTATTATAATCTTCTCAATCGTCGCAAACGCCGTCTCTTCATGGGCCTCTCCAATTTTTGGAGCAGGAAAATGTCGCAGAGGACCAAATCTGGTGAATATGGTGGCTGAGGCACGATTACGGTGTTGTTTTTAGCCAAAAAATTACGACAAGCAATGAAAAGTAAGCAGGTGCATTATAGTGATACAAAAGCCATGAACTATATTTTCACAATTCCATACATCTGGTGAATTTGGTGGCTGAGGCACGATCATGGTGTTGTTTTTAGCCAAAAAAATTACGACAAGCAATGAAGAGTGAGCAGGTGCATTATCGTGATGCGAAAGCCATGAACCGTTTTTTCACAATTCCATACATTTTCTTCGCATTGCTTCTCGCAAGCAGCGGATAACTTCAACGATAGTAGCAAACTTTTCTTCCTAATTTGCTACTTGCCGATCTTGATGTCCAATATAGTATATCTTTCTTTCCAATTACAAGTTGAGTACATTCGTTTTCACTTTTTGTAACTATATGTCTGAGCCTATCGATATTGGCTCGTAATCAGCATTCGAGTGCATCATTAGTGAGCGACTTTATGGTAACTTTCACAAAGAATTATAATTAAATTTAATAAAAATGAGTGTTTCATAATGATAGTAACTCACATTAACATAACAAAGGATGCAAATGGTGACTTTCTAGTGAAATCCAGCCAAGAAAGTAATTGTTAGAGCGAAATATTAACAATTGCTATCAGGCTGATTAATGAATATAAGTACCTAACCTTTTTCAGTTTCATTAGAGCAAAACAAAGGTTTTTCAAATTGAATTACATCTTTGAAAATACGTTTCATAAAAAATATTGACTTGAGAGTTGTTAAAATTGATATAACTTTGTTTGATGTTTGATCAGGTGATAAATTGCTTCTTGGCCTCACTAAGCCTCCTAGGTTTGTAGACAGGATTATAAGTTGGGGAACTAAGAAACTCTTGCTCTCGATCCGATATTACAGAGAGGCCGGTTGTGGTCAGTCCGGGGTATACAATTCACAAAATGGTTTTCCTTTCTGAAATCTAGCACATGGAAGACAAGTTAAGAACAAAAAAGTATCAAGATTTAATTCCAAGTTCCTCCAGTTCAGTCAGGAAAATAAACTGATTTCGGATAGATGTTCGCCTCACATTCTGTGTTGTATTGTTCGCTGCAGAAACAAAGAGTTGAGACTCGTTTTCGAATATTTTCCTCTGATCAATGTAAAACTCTGATCCACCCACCATAATTCCTAACCACAAGCTTTTGATATATAATCATTGAACTAACCGATCGGAACCGACTAAGTCGTTTCGTGTCATTCAAATGGCGGAATAAATAACTATAATCATTGTTTACTAATAAATCGTGAACAATATTGGAGAAAGTAGAGCAACCGTTGACCCTGAACTTTCGATTGCACGGTATACCACAGCTCTGCTCTTCACGGAGATCAACCGTGTGAGGAATTCATCGACAAATGATTGTTTCAATATGAAACTAGCAAATCGCCCCGGCTCTGTACGGGTGCAATGCTGATACTGAATATACATATAAACGCGTACGATCGCTACTAATCATAAAGTGCTATAGCGCCGCAACCCTGCATTTCAAATCTGTAGTATCTTCGAAAATATTTACTTAAACTATGCTGTAATAGGGCCATAATAATCTACATTAAATGCACAATGTATTTAGGGTACTAAATTGGATAAGGATTAATGCTGTATTGCTCAAAATATCTTCGTAAATAAATCATTAATAAAAAATGGTTATTGTGGGTTATCTTTGAGAGATAGACATATACCATCCCGGAGTGTTATATAGATCTTTTTACGGTGTACAATAATGTAGTACATTATTTTGATCTATCTCGTAGGGTACTGCCAGCATGTGCAATGTAAGCGCAAAAAATGTGTTTATTCACATCACATTGGAAACCTCCAAAAGTATCTGTGGTTCCTCTACTATATTATGCATGTTCAAAGTTCGCTAACTTCAAGTCTGACAAATGGTTAGATTAACGAAAATGCATGAAATAACAAATGATTGGTTACGAAGATAAAACCCAAACACAACAGGAAGGATCTCGCCTATTTCAGGAGAAATTTCCTAATTTACCGCCCCTATCTCAATGAACAATAAGCAAAATAGAAAGGCAGTTTCGCGAGCCAGATCATGTGGTCATAAAGAAAGTAGCTGCCAATTCAATGAGTGATGAATTCAAATCAGATGTGATGCTTGAGTTTGAGGAAAACTCACATATATCGAGTAGACAGGCATCCACTACATTCAATGTTAGCCATATATCGATAGTAAACATATTAGAAGAAAATAAAATGCATTCCTATAAAATGATACCTACTCAGGAGCTCACGGAAGACGATTTTGATAGAAGAACTTATTTTTGTGAGCAAATGATGGGCATGTTGGATAACAATATCATCCAATTAGAAGTCGTTATGTTTTCTGATGAGTATACTTTGTTTCGATATGGTTTCAGCAGGATGGAGCACCACCATATTATCAAATTAATGTCCAGCAATACCTCGATACATACCTCGATACAGTGAACAGGAAGGCGAGGATCTATTGAATGGCCAGCGCGCTTACCTGATCTTTCATCATTAGATTTATTTTTAGGTGGATATGTAAAGGGCAATGTGTACAAAACTAAACCTTCAGATTTGAATGACTTAAAAGAACGAACGCTTGCGATTAGGTCGGTCACGCCTGATATGTTAAATAATGTTAGAAGACAGTTTTATTTGAGATTGGGATGTTGCCAAGACGTTTGCGGTGAACATTTTGAACATCTACTTCATTAACATCCATAGTTCTTTTTCGTATTCTACATTTCATTACGTTTTAAATTACATTTTAGTTTTTAAGTGTATTTTATCCAATTTCGATAACAACATGATTTTATTTGAAAGGGTTATATTTTTAGGAGTGATTAATTTTTTGGGAAAGAAAGTTTTTGGCTTTCTACTACTCCATCTGATACAAAAAAATGGATGAGAGAATCTTCCAAAGAAAAGAAGTGAAGCTTATTCCGTGACATTCAAAATCGCAATTCATGAATGAAGTGTGTGTATTTTCTATAATGTTATCCAATTTGGTACTGAAGAGCCTTAGGGCAAGTGTCTTAAGGCGAAACACGTGTATACCAGTTAGGGTGACAGTGTTCCATGTGAGTACAATTTATTACCATTCATTCAAAGTAGAACTCATGTGAATGATATCTGATTCTTATTCCTCCACGAATGTTCGATATACAAACTGAATAGAGAAAAGTATCTTCTGTATAATTCAGTGTTCATATAGAAGTATTTGTTTCGAAAGAATTTTTTCTTTCGTGTAATTCAATGTTTATATGAAAGTAGCTGTTTCAGGAGGACGTTCTTTCAGTTTGTGTCTGAAAGTTACTTCTTTGCATGATCTACACATCCATGTATAGAGTTACTTATTTTCAAATTGATTAATCCTTCCTTTCTTTGGAAGATTCTCTCATCCATTTTTTTGTATCAGATGGAGTAGTAGAAAGCCAAAAACTTTATTTCCCAAAAAAAAACATGATTTTACTTTATTTTATCTTAATTATTGCAGTAAACTTGAAAGCGATAACATTTTTGAATAGAGAATGAAGAGACCTTTCAAACGATGTATCACAAACCTATACTTCCCATTTAAAAAATTCGGGAATGTGAAGAATGTCAAATTATAATTTACATTTGACGTGCTTCATGAATTATCAAACAAAGAACACTGCTTTCATTTCAACACTATAGCATCACACTCTTTCCATTAATGATGAATAAATTTGTGAAACAATATAAACTGAATCCGTTTTTGAAATACCATCTCCGCAATAAAAGTTATTATCGTGCAAAAAGAAAACAATCCACTTCCTCTAAATTATGGACTAAGTAATAAAAGAAGTGAAATAGTGCTATTTCGAAACAATAGACTTCTTATATTCGAATAGCAAAACAACTGGTATTTAATTTTTTGAATGAAAGAAATTATTGGACGGTGTCTACTGAAATATATACAGAAAATGTAATAATCACTTAATTGAATAGAACTCGCTGATACTTGAAGAAAATCCATATTGAAACTCTTTAATTCAGTTTATTGTATTGCGATTTTTGTAAAACACTTTATAGTGAAAATCATACGATAAACAGTATCAATGAGTTTCAATAATTACTTGTAACAAACTTCAACTTGAACTCTTGCAGCTCAAACTCTTGCAGCAGAATAATTTGTTTTACTGCACAGTCATTTTGCAGATGTGACAAACATGTTGCCCACTTCTCTACTAGCTCCATGAAAAATTAATGACTACTATTCCCACTCAAACAACCACGTCAATTTTCATTCGCATAGAAAATTATTAGAGAGTCGCAATCTCATTTCAACAAACTTTTCTATTAGTTTGTACTCATTTTACTTATGTAACAGATTTCTTCAACATATACCCATACTCGTTAGACATTATCTCGTAAAAGTTGTTACAATAAGGCAAAAATGGGTTAATGTACTTCCACGTTAGTGTGGCTACCACCGTTTTATGAATATCGATTTGATTGTTGCATGCAGTTAGATGAGAATGTCAGCGGTTTGGAATAATTTTAATAATAGTGTGAGAATAATATCGTTCGATAATGTGGGGAAAAACAGGCCTTCCGGCTTTCCACACAGAAATCTTGGAAGACCAAATGCAGAAGTTCATTTCTTCTTCTCGGATCCATTGATGTTAGGTTAGGTTAGGTCCAAATTGAGTGGGTCAATTCGATCATGTTCATGGTGTGTTCTGATGGCATTATAAGTGGCCTTATTTTTGAAAATGAAACAACACGCGTCGAGGATGTATGTGCTCATAACAGTCAAAATATTAAATTTTTTGCAAATCTCTCTGCATGACTCTCTTCTACTCACTTCTGCAATTATTCTGATTGCGTATTTTTGTAATAAGAACACCCTTTGTACAGAGGAACTTGCTCCCAGTTTAAAATTCCGTATCTCATATGAGAATGGAAGTGGGTAAAGTATAAAGACAGAAGGATATTTTCACTGCAATGACTCGACATAAACTTGAGCGCATAACATCCTTTTCTAAGTTTGCCGCAGACAGTATCAATATGAGAAATCCATGAGAGCTTTGAATCAAAGGTAATGCCTAGCATTTTGATAGATTCAGAAGAAGACACGACGTTATTGGTATTTTCAAACAACAAAAGCTGGTGGTGTTCCCGACTATTTGAACAAAACATCAGGGCATTAGTCTTTGATTTATTAATTATTAAATGGTTTTTGTCTGACCATGTTATAGGTAGTCTCAGCCAATAATTTTAATGATAGTAAATCTTCATCTATGATCAAAATGTTTGTGTCGTCTGCATAACATGTTGTAATAATTTTATTGTGTTCATTCAAGTATGATATGAGGTCATTGGCAAATACTATGAATAGAAGGGGGCCTAATATTGATCCTTGAGGGACACCTTGCGTAATGCCTAAGGGATTACTGTTATTGTTGTTTATTTTATCAATTTGCTGTCTGTCAGATACATAGGATTCTAGCAAACTACACGGCGTTCCCCTCAGTCCATACCTTGACAATTTTGATAATAGAATCTCATGACTAACACAGTCAAATGCTTTAGAAAAGTCTATGAAGAGACCTTATAACAAGTTTTTTATTATCAAGAGATTGAATTATTTTGTTTTGGAATTCACATAAGGCTGTTTCGGTACTTTTTTTCCTGTAAAACCGTGTTGCGAGGATGATAATAACTTGTTTGATGTGAAGAAACTGGTTAATTGAAATTTGATATTCAATTCATATAACTTAGATATGCTGGCTAACACACTTAAAGGTCTATAGTTGTTCAGGACATTGTTTTAAAGATAGGTGTTACTCTTGCTATTTTTAAGTTTTTTGGAAAGACGTCTTTTTCTGTAGATAGGTTTATGAGATAAGTTAATGGATGGGATAATTCATTTTGACATTATTTAATTAATTTGTTAGATATATTGTCAATACCACAAGACTTAGAGTTTTTTAGACCATTAATTATACTTATTACATCATTTTCTGTAATCGGGTGCATGAAGAAACTATTTAGATTATTGTCGATATTTTGATGTATGAATTACCAATCATATTCGCTGTTGTTTGTCAGTGGTTTTGTGAAATGTATGTTGAATTTATTGGATAACTCTGTCTCATTCAAAGATTTGTCATTTTCCGTTATTACTATTTTACTATTATTCACTATTATCGTAGTTCATCCCTACTGTAGTCCAACAACTGTTTGGTATCAAGCTTCTATGGGGGAATAAACGGCTTAGAGTGAGCCAATCCTGAAAGATTCTGCCAGAAGTCCATACATTTTTTTGCCATCCAGGTGTTCAATCTTTGTTTGGCAAAGCCTAAAACGATGCCAATGACAGGTTCTGGTTCGAGGGAGTTACTTGTGGCATCCTCCTTTGCAAGAGAGTCAACACCTCCAGACAAAGATTATGTATAGGGCTATCGGAGAAAACCTGAAGTTACTCTCAAGAATCTGTCATGAATCATTTTTAAACTACTTCTGGGGAACTCAAATATATCCTAGGTACGCTTCCACAGACCCTAATAACATGTAATGGCTTTTTACAAGATTATGTTTCAAACTCATGGGTGTCAGACGTTTTTTAGACTCTTTTAGACTTCTTAATATAAAAAGTTATTAGTGAATTCTACTTTAATTCTTCATCAATATACACATGTAAATATTTCATATTTCTCACAAAATATATTGAATGATCAAGCAGGTTTGATATTACCATAAATAAGTTTTTTTAATTTTAATTATATCGCCTTGGTCAAAGACGAAACGGACTGGTTTAAGTTTGACGATAGTCGTGTCACGAAGTGTTCTGGCGATGCATTGAATTTATTGGAGCCTCTGGAGACACCCTACATTTTGTTTTATAAGAGAAAGGACATTGTTAGATCAAGATCTTCAGATGATGTGGTGCTGCAGGTTTTTCCGGGTTTTCCTGCAGCTGAAAAGGCAAATGCGCCACTGGGATCAATGAAGTAGCCCCGGAGCGCCAATTAATTTTTGTTTTATAATTAATTTCATGATTTGTATTTTAGAATCATTAAAAGTAAAAAATGTATCTCTAGGTACTTAGTGTTAAACTCCGATAATATATTTGAGGTGGTGCTGAAATAGGGTTCATACCCTCCGCTGCAAATCGCCACCCTCAGTAGTAGAAACTTATGCAAGCCAAGGATAAACGAGGTCCCAACTTTCTAGCATCGAAAATCCCCAAAGTATGCACCAATTAAGGGTTTTTCGACAAAATGTTACTCCTGATAAAAGTTTGTATCTCGAAAACTAATCGTTACAAAAATTTTCTTTTAACAGAAATGTAAAGGTATTCGAAAGGCCTTTAAAACAAGGTGCCACTCGACCTACTTTCCCTATCTAAATAAGGGTCGTCGGACGCACCCCTCTGAGGGGGTGCGTAACACAAAAAATTTGAACAGTCTGAAAGGTGTCCCCCTTTAATTAGAAATCGACGTGTCTGAGCTTTTTTTAAAAATCTTACTTTTTATATTCAAAACGGCTCTGTTAAGTTTTCGTTGTTACACACTGTATAGTAATATCAAATCACAAAACCCTTAATAAATAAGTTTCCCATATGGTGCATACTTTGGGGATGACACTGTATACTCAACACCCATCCAAATCATTCAACGTCCAACTTTGCTACTAAATTCTGATTCTGACATGCAATATTTTTCATTCAACTGAATATTTCTCTAATGTCTCGAGAAAATAATAAATCACATTCTTAGATCTCAGTTTCAAAAATAATCAGTTTTTTATCAAATTCAAACTACGTTTCAAGATAAAATCTCAACAATTTTAACAAACATTTTTTATTTATAGACACGTTTCGCTAACACCGTAGCTTCCTCGGTAGAAACTCTGAAGACTCTACCGAGGAAGCTACGGTGTTAGCGAAACGTGTCTATAAATAAAAAATTTTTGTGAAAATCACTTGGTTATTATCATGAATAGTGTTATTAATTTTCATCATGTGTTACCGGATATATAAGCGATGCCTCAAACATCCAAACCAAGCTTCAAAGAGAACGGAAAGATTTAATTTTTTTCAAATATTCAAACTTGTGCATGTGTGTGACTATTTCATACTATAATTTGAGTTCAGTTTCATCTTCTCAAATATTCGAAGCAGGTGAAAATAAACTACAGTATTTTTTGTCAGAACTTTCGAAAAACAGAAAAACGTGATTTTCATTTTATTTGAAGAAGATCCATGGCATTGATACTTGCGCTGAAAAAATCCGCACTAACTTTTTTATAATTATGCCAAAACAAATATTCGAACAAAAAATTCACTGGTATAAACAGTTTTGGAATTTACTGATAGAAATTGTCACTTACCAATAATCGCAACCGCTAAAACGCACAGTTCACTCTTCATTTTGTTTGTAAAGTCCCTCACTACCCGGAAATGCACTGCTCTGCACCGTCAAAAGTCTACCTGTTAACTGAAGATCAACTGTCGCGTCTTCTACTTTTGAAACTAGCCAAACGGACTAGCTCACGGATGGCTTGGAAAGTTTTTCCACCACCAGCTATTATTGCTCTTCAGGGAGATCTTTATCTCTTTCACTCTGGGAATTGTTCTGAAGACACTGTTGATACTGATTTGAATGTTTTGTGGCGTTTTATCAATTGTTTAAAACAAAAGGAATATTGGGAAAGAAATTGTTGGTTTTCTTCGTCTCCATCTTTATATAAAAAGAGTGGGAATCTCCAAAGAAAGGAAGATAGCAAATAATACTTTTATATAATACTTTTATATGATCATTAAATTACTTTTGACGATAATTTCCTTAATTTACCTATAAAAACAATCTCACACGCTAGGATACTTTCCATAAGAATTCAAGAAAGCCTTGGTCATTCCTCTTTTCAAAAAAGTAAATAGAATTGACCTGAACAATTACCGACAAATTTTATTCCTTTTTTCATTTTCGAAACTGTATGAAAAAGTGGTGGCTACTAGAATAGTGAATTACTAAGAGTCAAATAATTTGCTATGTTATAATCAACATGGATTTAGGAAAAGTCGTTCCATAGAAACCGCAGCCTATGATTATCTCAATAACATATACTCCATATACGATAATTTTGTAATAAGTTTATTTTTCGATCTGTCAATGGCATTTGACACTGTTTCTCCAGATTTTCTTTATAAAAAATTAGAAAGTTTTGGGTTTCCACATAACATACACTGACTTGGGTAAAATCATATATGAGGTCGGTATTTGGCAGTTAAATACAATAATATCATGTCCAAAGAATGTGGTGTGACATTAGGAGTCCATCAGGGATCAGTACTGGGACCTTTACTTTTCGTGGTATTTGTTAATGATCTCTCAGAAAGTGTTGACAATTGCCACATAACTATGTTTGCAGATGACATTATAATGACAATCACTGGGTCCATACTGGAAGATGTACTAACAAGAGTCAAAGATGTTATTGATGGATTCACGTCATGGTGTAAACGCAACCATTTAATAACAGTCAAGGTGGAGTTGATCATACTGATGGAATAGCGATGTCACATGATGTACAGGGTGTAATTAAATAAGTGTGAAACATTCAAGAAGGTGATTTCTCATCGAAAAAAAGGTAGGATCTTTCATATAAAGAAATTTCATTGGAGCATCCCTTGTTGAGATACAGCCCCTTAAAGGGAGAACATACATTTTTTTACAAGCACTAAAAAAGTTACAATATTGAAATTAACCTGACGTTTTGTACTACCAAAGAGACACTCAGCCAGAAATTTATTTGGTTCACCTCATGGTTGTAAGGGGTGGAAAACGCAACCCCTAAAATGTATTTCCAATGTAACTTTTTGTCTTATTATTTGTTTACCATTTAAAAATCTATTTCCGATAGCCTGTTTCATTCTAAACAAAAAATGTCGCTTGGGTTTTTTGCCCAAAATAAACCAGTTCGCAGCAAAAAATTATTTTACGAACAACTACAGAGATACATCGTCATAAATGCGAAAATACGAAACTAATCTATCTAGTAGGTCGCTATTAGCGATAGTGACAATTAAATTGGTATGACGCTGTCAGTTCGTAAATTTTAGAAATTGAATTAATACTAATTGTGTGTTGTTGTTCTGTTCTTAATTTGTTACTTTAATAAATCCACTTATTATCAAAATGGCATACACAAATGAGGAAATGGCTGATATGCTTTACATTTACGGTCTGTCGCAGGGAAATGGGTTAGAATCTTCTAGAAGATATGCTGAAATGTATCCTCAACGGCAGCATCATTCACATAGAATATTTGCTCGACTTCATCAACGATTACGAGAATATGGTTCATTCGACAAAAGAACGCAGGATTGTGGTCGCCATCGAGAAATACGAACACCACAGCTTGAGGAAGCAGTACTTAATTTAATTGAAGAACAACCTGCTACCAGTACTAGAAAGATTGCTTTCCAGCTAAATGTTGATTATATGACGATATTTCGAATTTTAAAGGAACAACTCTTATACCCTTACCATCTGCAACAAGTACAGGCACTGTTACCGCGAGATTTTCCGAACTGTATATTCCGAACTGTATATTATACATGTCCAAGACAATCTCAATCGGTATAAATCTCAGTGCAGCATACACAACCATAATACAAGAAAAAAAGAAAACAAGAATAATAAGTCTGAGGCTACAAAAATCTAGAAATGCGACATTATACAATGCTCCAGAATTTTATAATAAATTACCAGTACATATTGAAAATCTGGAAAGGAATAAACTAAAAATAGTTTTAAAAAATCATTTGACCAGTAGGGCTTTTTATAATTTTGACGAGTATCTCAACAGTACCATCATTATTGATATGGACTGACACTTGTACTTTTATTTTAGATAACAAAAGATTTCAACGTGTAATTTATATAAGTGTGTTTATACATGGTAATTTTAGTTTATTTTATTTATATTCATTTTGACTTGTGTAAAACTTTATGTTAACAGCACCAATAAACTATTCCATTATATTCTATTCTATTCTAACCGTCTTGAATTTTGCAATTGGATGCTGGAAATGATTAGGAGAAATTGTGACTTTCTGAAGACGATAGAATTCACAGACGAATGTAGTTTTTCTCGGGACAAGATTATTAATTTTCATAATTAACACATATGGACTGATAAAAACCCTCACGCTATTGTCGAAACTAACCATCAAGAACAGTTTTCTCTTAACGTGTGGCTCGGAGTTATTGGGGATGATTTGATTGGGCCTCATTTTCTACCTCCTCGATTAAATGGTGAGGCATACGTTCAATTTTTACGAGAAGTGCATCCAGTACTGCTGGAGGAAGTTCCTTTGGGCGTCAGAGGGGATATGTTTTTTATGCATGATGGGGCATGTTTATTACCCTTTAATCGTTTAATGCAGGTACTAACTACAGAATAACAATAAATCCAGTCCGCATTTATGACGATGTATCTCTGTAGTTGTTCGTAAAATAATTTTTTGCTGCGAACTGGTTTATTTTGGGCAAAAAATCCAAGAGACATTTTTTATTTAGAATGAAACAGGCTATCGGAAATAAATTTTTAAATGGTAAACAAATAATAAGACAAAAAGTAACATTAGAAATAAATTTTAGGGGTTGCGTTTTCCACCCCTTACAACCATGGGGTTAACCAAATAAATTACTGGCGAAATGGTTTTTCGGTAGGACAAAACGTCAGGTTAATTTCAAAATTGTAACTTTTCCAGTGCTTGTGAAAAAAATTGTTGTACAAATTTTATGTACCCCCTTTAAGGGGCTGTATCTTAACAAGGGATGCTCCATTGAAGTTTCTTTTTTTCGATGAGGAATCACCTCCTTGAATGTTTTACACTTATTCAGTTACACCCTGTATAATTTCTAGGTACCGTGTTAGATGAATCTCAGAATTAGGATCTGCATACTGATGGTGTTCGCATGGTGTTCGCGCTTAAGCAAATGGCATTGTAGAAAAAAACCTCTCAAGTTTATATTTTGCAATGGCGTACCCGCATATTTATTTAAATAATGTCATGGGGACGCAGTAGACATTTTATTAGAATATTTATTGTCCAAAAACGCAGTATAAGACTTTATGGATTATCGTGATAGGTGCAAACCTATTCTTATAAAGGAAACTATTATCAGTCCCAAGCATATATATTCAAAAGTGTAACTTATATATATATATATATATATATATATATATATATATATATATTATCAATTTGTTTTTTTAATTATGACATCTGTATATTATGTGTCATGATTTATGTTTCACCTGTATTCTTGAATTCTTTACTCAAGTATGTCAAACTACTGTTTTCATTCTTTATATGTATATATTATGTAGTACAATTATTGACTCACCATATGTACATTAACAACCGAAAATGGTTAAGAAAATTATTAATATTATTATTAAGTATACAGTTTGAGTCTGAAAGTTACTGCTTTGCATGATCTACACATTTTGTTGGTAGTTTATTTTGAAATCAATTTCCTTTTTCCTTTTTTGGAAGAAATATATATCCTTTTCAATTTTTAACAAGATTCCTATGGCTGGGATTAAATCAAATAAGCAAATGAATGTCATTACGTACTGTCATCGAAGACATGAGTAGACATGATGTAAAGTTGTAATTTTATGAATGAACTGAATGCTTGATCTTGTACCTAATGTTATCCAGAATGGTGCTGAAGATGTAATAAGACCAGTGTCTTATTCCGAAACATCGTATGTCCATCATTGAGGAGCACAGGGTTCCATGTGAGTGCAATTTTACCTCTTCCATTTACCATATTGTGCAGCGATCCTGTCAATGAAATCTGATTCAATTCCAAAACGAATGTTCAAAGTAGGTACAAACTAAACAGGAAAAGGAGTTTTTTTTTATAATTCAATGTTCACAAAAAATACTTAAAATGATGCCTTTTTATGTAAATTTTGTCCCATCATAATATCTAGTCCTGTTCAAGAGTTAAAAAAGGGCGACTTTTTACTTCCACACTGTATAACATATGACCATCCCGATAATTCGGTTCTCATCGCCATTTTCTCAAGCTGTGTAGTTGTATTATTAATTCAATGGTTTTTTTCTGCAGTCGAGGCCGTTAGATGCCACTTTCCGACGATCAGTTAATTAAACATTCGCTTCTCCGCCTGAAACATTCTCCTCTGGGAGGCTATTTTGAATAATTCACTAGGTTTCATGGTCTCTAGATAAGATGAGAACCGTGGCAAGGTGAATCCATTGTTTCATTTGTTTTAATATATGATTTCGTGCTAGCAATACATTATACTGCTGGTATCTGAAAAATCTCCGCTTACTCTGTTAGTTTTTCCTATTGACAAATGTTTCTCCGTACTATCATGAATAGGAATTCATCAACGCAGAAAATTCCATTGTTTATAATGCCCAAATTTCATCTACTGACTGTTTTGCAATGGAATAATTGCAATGCTCTGCGATGTAACAAATTATTATACGAGAGTATTAGCATTAATTATTGTTCCTTTCATTGCTTTTGTAATGTTTCAACACTAAACTTTCAACCATTTATGAAAAATGAGAATCACAAAGACGAATTGGATGTGGAAAATAGTTGAAAAACAACAGTTATTATTTCAAAAAGGAGAAACCCTCACTATTTCAAAACAACTCCTGGTGTTATTCAAACAGATTTTAATTTAGTCTATTCCTTTGAGAAGCAGAGTAATGACTCCTTTTCAGGTAACTATTTCACAGGCTTACATAAGTGGGACGGGTGAAAAGTCAAAAATGTAGTATTTATTGCAAACATTCAATGATATGATATGATATTATATGATTTAATACAACAAATTTTGAAAGACTTTTCTCAGTGAGTAACAAAAATATGGAACACTCTCAATAATAATTCACAGATTTTTTTTTATAAGACATCCAAATTTTTTTCTAATCCTAAACTTCGATTAAAAGTTTCAATTTTTTTTATATGAAAAGCACATTTTAATGTATGACATACACGTACAACTTGCCTGATTAAATCAAACATATCTGAGATATTTTCAATGTTTGCTAGATCCGATCTAATTGTCTGAAGAATGTGAATTAATGTACTTTCAAGAGAGAATAATTTTTGGGAAATGAAGGTTTTGGCTTTTTACTTCTCCATCTTCATACAAAAAAATTTGGAAATCTTGTAAATAAAAGAAGAAAACAATCAATTTCAAAAAACTAACTCTATATAAAGATGTGTAGATTATGCAAAGGAGTGACTTTCAGACACAAACTGGAAAAAAAAGCCCTTTCGAAACAACTACTTCCATATAAACATTGAATTACATGAAAGTTAAATAGTTTCGAAGCCACTTCTTTTACATATCAACACTTTTCTCTATTCAGTTTGTATTCAAACATTTGTTGTGGAATTGAATCAGATATCATTCTTAGGGTTGATACACAATATAGTAAATGAAACAGGTGAAATTTCACTTACATGTAACACTGTCATCCTCACTGGTGGACATCCGATGTTTCGGAATAAGACGCTTGCCTTTTGTTGCCTCTTCAATATCAATCTGAATGATATTATAAGATGTAGCACTCAATTCATTCATAAAATTACGATTTATGTCATGAATTAGTTGAATATACTAATGTCATCGATGGCACTACGTAATGGCATTCATTCGCTTATTTGAATAAATCCCCTTTCAATTAAAATAATATTCTTTTGGATGGAAATCTCCGAAAAAGCTACGATTATATCCACTGCGACTTTTTCGAAAGGAGTTCAGTGGGAATTTCTTTGCAAATGCTTTGTCATTGTCCAAATAGTCCTGATAGCTTAGGCCTTATTCAGGAAGAAAAAAGAGAAGTTGAGTTTGGGTTGAACCACAGAATACCTTACCATATACAGAAGGAACACAAAGCACACAGAACAAGAACGATGATTTTTGTTTGAGAATCTAGAGGTGATTACTGTCAACCTTAAATTTCGTCGAGTGGTTAATGAACTTGAACATGTTCAAATTGAGCTAGTTTGATTGAAATGTTGACCTAAAAACCTGCCGATATGATTTCGTGATAATTCCTCGACTGCAACCAAATTATATATTTGGCCAAGTTTCAAATGATTTGAATAACAATAAACACTGGAACACAGAATATATGTCACAGAAATTTTGACCGTCAACATAGGGTTTGTTACGATTTCAAAATCACTACCTCAATTTTTAGTAAACCGGCTAGCTCAGTCGGTAGAGCATGAGACTCTTAATCTCAGGCTCGTGGGTTCGGGCCCCACGTTGGGCGCCAGTTATTACCTCCACAAATGCCCTACCAGCTTTTCAACAGTGGAGACGGGAGTGGGTATGAAAAAAAAATAAAGGAGTAAATCAATTTGCGAATCTTTTATTGATGAGAGTCATGGAAAGGAGAGCGTCGGTCAAATATAAAGAAAGACAGTTATTTTTTTTTATAATAATAGGAGGTAAATAAAAATTGTAACGAAGATTGACAGTTCTAACTCCCGTGGCCAATCTACAAAATTTGATTTATTCACAAGGAAAAATAAATAATATTAAAATGAAGGATTTTGTCACGATGATTTCTTTGTTGTCTAATAATAAATGAATTATCTACCCTCTAGTATGCATATCATCGGTTTACAATTGCTCAAAGGTAGCAAAAGTTTTAAAATTTTAACACAATACACTAAACTAATATAATCGAAACTAAGTAAAAGTAGGAATTCTTTGAAACCTTCTTTCAAATCCGCAAAATTGCGATGTTTTTTCCATGTCTGGTCCAAAACCAAGAAAAGAAGGAAGAGACGTTTTCTTTCTAAAGTTTCCAAAAGAAATGAGTTCGTAAAAGTCTAACTTGAAGACTCTGAGCCGCCAAACTGCAAGGCTTAACTATAAGCGAGCTTGAAGGTGACTTTTATCACGGTGCATATAAAATTTACTTATACAGCAAACTTAAAACCAGGCTCAATACTGTACGCAGAATACGGACATGAAATATTTAGTTGATGTTGAAAAAGTTTTGACAATTATGTTGGCTAACCTGTGTATATTTTACTTTCTTGTTTTTAATCTTGGTCTTAGTACTTCTGATTGTGATTACTAACATAACTTTTTAATCGCGAATATTTTTTTTGTAAATGTATAATATAAACGTTCACTATATAGTGCATAAATTAATCCCCGCACTGTCTCCTCTTGTATACGTTATATATTCCAACTAACCGGATAATTTTAAATTATACTCGCCGATCGCTAAAAACGGGAATTACGCTGTTCAACTTTCCCTCGCTGCGGAACCGGAAAATAGGCAACCAGTGACAATCGAAAAACAAATGAGTAATCGGAATAATGGCGGTTGCTGTCGTAAGTGAAGTTATTTGGAAGTAAACCAGTGGAACTGTCAGATATTCGTATTATTTTCGTAATTTCAAGTAGTCACCAAGAAACACAAATCAAATACAGTTTCAAACGGAGGTGTAACGTCATCACAAAAATGAGTGTTGATGCGTATGGACCAAGTTCGCAAACTCTCACGTTTTTGGACACGGAGGATGCTGAGTTGATCGGAGCAGATACTCAAGGATCTGAATGCGAATTCACAGATTTTACTATTCCTTCGCAAACGCAGGCCTCTCAGCATGATCACGCCGGCCCCAAAGTTGCGGGGGTACAGGTTAGTACCAAGGTCACATTGGTGAGGATATGCTCACGTGAACTAAAACGAAAATAATATGTTAACGTGGCTGAATACTGGTTTGTTTTGTTGGCATTCATTTCTTCGAGGTTTTACTACAATCTGGAAACTTTTTGACAAATACACAATGTTGTTTTTATGTTATAATATATTTCTTCTTTTTTATATCTGATATGATAAAATGGTTTTTGTTGGTAAATATTCCTTTGAACTGTTTACCTTACCATCTGTTATTATTGGAGTGCTTTAGGGATCCTACATTATTTATCGTTTTTATAAAAGACCTGTTGTATTTCATTGGTCAAATTAAACCTTGTACTATTCTGTCTTATGCTAACGAATATTTTGTTGACACAAACTTCAAATATGGAATCAATGGCGGAAAGCACCTTCTAAATGACAAAAAAAGTGTCATTCCGATTGCCGTGCATCTAATCTAGCTTTCTGTCTGCGGTGGGGACTAACAAGTACCATTATAACTCATAATTATACATTCAAATAACAGATATTTATGTATCTATAACATTCAACTGTCCGGGCTTGTATTTATTTCATTGACTAACGAAAAAATTCCTATTTTGCTCTTTATGAATGGACTATACACCAAAATTTTCACTTCATCCCAATATTTTTATAAGTATTTGACAACTTTCTTGAAGTAAAAGTTTGGTGTATGATGTGTTGAGGTATATTTAATGCAAAAACTACTTCAAAATTCTAAATATTTTTTCTTATTGACTAATTTGAATTCCAGTAATTCGATTTCTGCTTTCATGTGCTGAAATCGAATATCCAAAATATGGAATATCTTGTATATGTGCAGTTATTGGTTTACTATGGTTTGATACAATCAAATATATCCTATGGGTTGATATTTTGGGGAGGCTCAACTCAAATAGAAAAAGGATTTCTACAGAAAAAGAAAATGATAAGATGCATAAAAGGGGTACATCAAAGAATATCATGCAAAGAAATATTTACTGAATTATCTATTCTAACTGTGCCATCATTGTACCTATTTCAAACTATTCTAAACGTAAAAAAACAATTGGAAGTACTACCTACAAATAGTGCTCACCATAACTATAATACATGAAAGTGCAGGGAATTTGCAGCAGCTGTTTTCGAGAACTGCCATTGGTCAATGCTCTCACATATACAAAGGCATTGTATTTTATAATTATTTCGAGAACAAATATGGCAGTGAAAAAAATTTCAATGATACCTTTTTTAACAAATTTTAGAGTTGAAAGTAGGTTGTGTATGTAGAATAGTCTTATAAATAGGATATTCTGATTTTAGTTAACTAGTCTAATAAAGTAGTAATATTTGTGTACCAAATTATTTTGTAACATATTATGTTCTGCTTTTACAGATGATTAAATTCTAATATATTCTATGGAATATTCTTGTATATTCAAGTATAAGGAATTCGAAGTCCTTTATACTTGAATTTTACAATTTTGAACAGTTTACTTTGATTTTGACATGAACATTTCCTTCTCTCTGTTTATTTTGCTTGAGAAGAATGATTTTCTTGAAGAATTTCAGGAATGTTCAAGCATTGTTACCTACATGTATTTTGAGCTTCAGAAAGCTTGGCTTAATTACGGTGCTGAGCTTAATTTTGGCTTTGCATTATATAAAGACATAAGTTTCATGAACTTTCATTATATAGTTTGCTGAATTAGTCTGAATTTTGAGGAAATTAAAGGTCCACAGAAGATGATTGTGGGAAGAATGCATCAAAGATTTTTTATTACTGATAGGAAATTCCTGAAATTGTTTACTTTTACACTTTTGAGTGGAAAGTAAGCTAAGGTGCCAAGTTTTGACTTCAGAAATTTTTACAAGACCTATCTCTAGCAGTTGAAATAAGTATTTAATATTTTCATTTTTAAATTGGTGATCAACCAACTAAAATACATAATATTTATGAAAAAAAAAAAAGGATGTGACATAGTTGTAAACCCACTAACATTTTTCAGCTAAATAACAACATTGTTGCAAAAATCTCCACTGTAACAGCTACACTGGGTGATCTGCAATTTGAAGAAGACGATGAGGAAGGCTTTTTCAATGGCAAGGAGTTGCCAGATTACGCATGTAAATATTGTGGCATACACGACCCACATTGTGTAGTTTTGTGCAATTTATGCAAAAAATGGTTCTGCAATGGCAGGGGAAACACATCAGGAAGCCATATAATTAATCATCTCGTAAGTCTTCACTATCCTTTGATGTTTTTTTTCCATAAACTATTCATTGTTTCTAGGTGAGGGCAAAACATAAGGAAGTTACCTTACACAAAGATGGGCCATTGGGAGAGACAATTTTAGAATGCTACAGCTGTGGAGTGCGAAATGTATTTGTTCTGGGTTTCATTCCAGCAAAAGCGGATTCCGTTGTTGTTTTGCTTTGCAGACAACCATGTGCAGCACAGAATTCCCTCAAGGTATGTTTATTATGTTGAAAAAGTTTATTAAATCTGCATCTGGTTCTCTTTGAGTCTACATTCAAGTTAATCAGTAACTATATTGACGAATCTTAACCTCTCAAACCTATTTTAGAAATTGTATTGACGTGTCTAAAAACAGTGTGTTTCTTGAGATTAATAAATTATTATTATTATTATTATGTCCAATCCTGCATGCACATGACCTGAAATTTGTTTTGTACTCTCTCAATCCCAGAAGTATCTATCTGATATAGAGGACTCTGTATTCCACAAATTCTAAGACTGGGCAAGATGTTACTGTGGATAGCTCAGCTGTAAGACAGTTTTTTCACTAACATTATTCTAAAATAAAATATGAGTAAAAAAAACCCAGTAAGCTGGATCTACCAGATAACAATCCATGTATATCTCTTGTATGTCTGAGCTGTTCCTATAAATTCTAAAGTTCAACTACTTTTACTTTTTTCTTTTATATATTTTTTCCTGCTGTGTCCCCCACTGTTGTAATCACATTGTAACGGTCTGCCTTCCCTCCTGTGCCTATTGGCATGTTCTTCTTTACTCAGTTGAGCATTTGATCTCATGCAATTATATTTCTTCATTTTCATATACCTTTCTTTCCATAATATTTCATCAAATTAGTTTTACTTTTCTATTTTTTAGGTTCCTTCGGTTCAACACATTCTTCATTCTCAGATGGAATTTGTTAATGCAAATCTTAGTTGCTATTCTTTCATTTATCAGGTTGAAATTCTTTATTTCTTTCCTGCATTTCCAAAGATCTATAAACCTGTCCTTCCTCTCTCATCCTTTGTTGCGAGCACTGAATGAAAATCTCGCTATACATTTTTTTTAATCTTAATTCACATCAATTATCGTTTATTTCTCAAGATTTGCTGATTTCATGTCACCGCTTTTGTGAATTTCTTCAGTTTATCTGTACCTATTCTCAGTCTAGTGAGAAAAATATTTTCCTTTTTTGTCGATCTATTATTTCTAGGTTTCGTTGTATATTTTTCACGTTCTTGATTGCTTTGGTCACCTTTTTCCTCTTATTCTATATTCCATTTGGTATATTTTAATTCTTACTGTAAGTCTGTCATCAGTTTTTGAATTTTGTTTCATTCTTTCTGTTTCTTTTTCTGAATTATTCTGTTTCCTTTTTGTCTTTTGCTTGCTTCGTCTGTTGAGTAGCACAATGTGATACATTTATAGAAAATTGAACTCGTTATTTTAATCAGAGAAGCTGATTTTATTGACATTTTCATTTGTCATAATTATATTTCAAATCATTTTCAGGATATGAACTGGGATCAAGACCAATGGAAACCTTTAATAGCAGACCGTTGTTTCTTAACGTGGTTGGTAAAAATACCTTCGGAACAAGAACAGTTACGGGCCAGACAGATTTCAGCTCAGCAGATCAATAAACTTGAGGAACTTTGGAAAGAAAACGTTGATGCGACTTTTCAAGATCTTGAAAAACCCGGAGTGGACGAAGAACCTCAGCAGGTAATTAATAATTTTTAGACAATGGTCTGTTCTCAACATTTTTTTTAACAAGGTTCTTCTCCGGTACGAAGACGGCTACCAGTACCAAAATATCTTTGGTCCCCTAGTAAAGTTAGAAGCGGACTATGACAAGCGTCTGAAGGAATCTCAAACTCAAGAAAATATTGAAGTACGCTGGGATGTGGGTCTCAATAAAAAGACCATAGCTTATTTCACCTTGGCCAAAACGGATGGAGACATGAAGTTGATGCACGGTGACGAACTGAGGCTGAGATATGTTGGAGAGATGCACAAGACTTGGGCAGGCGTTGGACACGTAATAAAGGTCCCTGACAATTATGGAGAAGACATCGGTATAGAGTTGAAGAATGGTTCTGGGGCCCCCAGCGAATGCAGCAGTAACTTTGTTGTGGATTTCATCTGGAAAAGTACCAGTTTTGACAGGTATTGATTATTTTGAAATTAATCTCACTTCTTTGCGATCTATCTAAAGCATTTGACAGTGTTTCACATGACATATTATTGAGAAAACTTGAAAAATATGGTATTAGAGGCATAGTATATTGACTTAATACATTCTTTTCTGACATGGAGTGCCTCAGGGATCCGTACTTAGTCCCCTTTCATTTATTATCTGCATAAATGATCTTCCTACATATATTAATACAGCAGATGTTTTTTTATATGCCAATGATGCAACTTTTGTCATGAGTAAACCAAGTGGGTAAACAAGATCAGTTGTCATGTGAAACACTGATAAAATGAGAAACATACTTCAGCGCAAATGTTCTATGCTTGAACGCAAATAAAACTTAGGAAATAACTATTGCAAATGATCCCAAATGTCTGACGGTGACAAAGAGGTGTATCTACTAGGATTCCACCTTGACAACAAATTAAATTGGAATGGACATAGGACATAAAGCTCTCGAGGTGTCGCCATGCAATGAGGGGACTAAGGAGTTTAGTTTCGAATGATGTGCTGAGAATTGCATATTTGGGTATGACTCATTGCCACATAAACTATGGAATACTGATGTGAGGTGCTTCCTCACATGCAAGTGAAGTATTCATTATCCAAAAAAAGATAATGGGAGATTTAGAAAAAGTTGATTACAGAACCCATGCTAAACAATATTTATAAAATGGGTTATACTTACATTACCTCTCATGTATATTCTAGAAGCAATATTGTTTGTACATAAAAATAAATATAATAGTGGCTTCAGGATTCACAATTATGATACAAAATACAAAGGTATCATCAGGCTACTGAAGATGCATTAACAAAACACAGCCAAACAAACGGAGTTTCTTCCCATAAAAATATATAACACTTTGCCTAGTGAGTGGAAAGGCCTTCATATAAAAGAATTGAAGTTCAAAGTAAAAAATTCACTTGTCACCCAAGCTTTCTATAAGATTGATGAGGTTATATAAGATTGATGAGGCTTATCATGGGATCTGCAAATAAAAGATGTCTGCAACAAATTAAACAAGACATTCTTTGCTTTAAGGCAAATGAAATCGTGCATGGACACAGCAGGTCTACTAGAAATCTATTTTGCTATGGCATATTCACATATATCCCTCAATATCATAGCATGGGGTTGCAGTAATGAATTCATCAGAGTATTCGTAGCACAAAAGCGCATTGTTAGACTAATTTTCAGCATTGAACACCGAGACAGCTGTAAACCAGTATTCGTTAGGGAAAAATTATTACCGGCTCCCTCCATATACATTCTTAAATGTATAGGATTTGCTAGATCTAACATCCATGAACTAGAAACAAACGCAACGGTGCACAGTTACAACACACGTCAGATGTTTTGCGTATTCCAAGTCATAAGTCAACGAAATATAAAAAGTCCCCTTTGTATAATTCCATAAATCTGTATAATAAATTACCAGAGCAGATCAAACAAATTACCTCTGATAAAGTGTTTCATGGTAGAGTAAAGCAATTGCTGCTGCAAAAATGTTACTATAGTTGTGATGAATTCCTGGAAGATGATTTCCGTTGAGCAATGATTTTACTTATTTTTTTCCCTCTTACTATTATTTAGTGTTATCTTCGACGCCTGTTCCATATTTTTACTAAGGAATTTATATACATGTCTTGTCTATATATGTGTATGTATGTGTGTATGTTTATATATGTGGGTGTGTGTATGTGTGTATATTTGTCTATGTGTGTATATATGTATATACACATATATGATAAATGAAATACCTACCTATTTTATTCGTATCACACTGTTATTATGTTCTATATATATATATATATATATATATATATATATATATATATATATATATATATATATATATATATATATATATATATATATATATTAATTTTAAGTTATTGACACACCATATGTACATACTGTACCTCAGTGGCAAATAAATAAATAAATATTAAATAGTCAGTGGTCCTAATATATGTATATGTGGGTATGTGTGTATATATGTGTATTTAAATTGTGAGTCATAACTATTGTATTGTGAGATTTTTCCTTATGTACTGTATGTATATTTTTTATATTTTCAGTTTGACGTACCCAGTCAAATTTTGTTATTGCAGATATTTTCGAATGTAACAGAAATTGTAATTTGAGGTCAATAAAATTTCTTTCTTTCTGTGATAATTTCATGTTTCCTGGCACTGTATCAGTTAAATACTTATACATTTCAATATAAATTTATAGAATGCAGTTGGCTCTTAGAAAATTTGCTGTAGACGATACTTCAGTTTCTGCCTACATCTACCATCGCCTGCTGGGTCACGAAGTGGAAGAAGTTCTCTTCCGCTGCCACCTACCGAAACACTTTTCAGCACCAAACCTGCCCGACCTCAATCGTTCGCAAGTCTATGCAGTGAAACACGCTCTCCAGCGCCCTCTGTCTTTGATCCAAGGACCGCCAGGTACTGGCAAAACTGTAACGTCCGCCACCATCGTCTATCAGCTTGTGAAACAGAATGGCGGCCCAGTTTTAGTGTGTGCCCCCAGTAATACAGCTGTCGATCAGTTGACCGAGAAAATACACAAGACTAACCTCAAAGTAGTGAGACTTTGCGCCAAGTCGAGGGAAGCTATCGATTCACCTGTCAGTTTCCTAGCGCTGCACAATCAGATCAGAAAGATGGAAGGGAACACAGAGTTGCAAAAGTTGCAACAACTCAAAGATGAGACGGGCGAGTTGAGTTCCGTCGATGAGAAAAGGTACAGGATGCTGAAGAAAATGGCTGAAAAAGAATTGTTGGAAGCTGCTGATGTCATTTGTTGCACTTGTGTTGGAGCTGGGGATCCCAGGCTAGTTAGATTGAAATTCCATTCAATATTGATCGACGAGAGTATGCAAGTAAGTGTTTTGACTGTTTGAACGATAAGTTTTTTTCAATTGAAATTTTCATCTAGGCCACAGAACCGGAGTGCATGGTTCCAGTCGTGTTGGGCGTTAAACAACTAATCTTAGTCGGTGACCATTGTCAATTGGGTCCCGTTGTGATGTGCAAGAAAGCAGCCCGAGCAGGTCTCTCACAAAGTTTATTCGAACGTCTAGTTGTTCTCGGTATAAGACCTTTCCGCCTCGAAGTGCAGTACCGAATGCATCCAGAACTTTCACGTTTCCCATCGAATTTCTTCTACGAGGGCAGTTTGCAGAATGGTGTTAGCGCAGAAGAGAGAAAACTGAACAAAATTGATTTTCCTTGGCCAATAGCTGAGAGACCGATGTTTTTCCTCGTTACTCAGGGTCAGGAAGAAATTGCAGGATCGGGAACCAGTTACTTGAATAGAACAGAGGCTTCCAATGTCGAAAAAATTGCTACGAGGTATTCATGACACTTCAAATTTCATAGTTCCTTCACTGAATCGTTTATTTTTCGTTTCAGGTTTCTGAAATCTGGCGTGAAACCTGAGCAAATCGGTGTGATTACTCCTTATGAGGGTCAAAGGGCCTACCTTGTTCAGTACATGCAGTACCAGGGTTCCCTACATAGCAAATTATACCAGGAAATTGAAATTGCTAGCGTAGATGCTTTCCAAGGTAGAGAGAAAGACATTATAATAATGTCTTGCGTCCGTTCTAATGAGCACCAAGGAATAGGTTTTCTCAATGATCCCAGACGGTTAAATGTTGCTTTGACTAGATCCAAATATGGAATAATCATTGTAGGTGAGTAAACAATCATATTTATTATGGAATCGTAATGAAGTTTTTATTTGGGGTGCCTGGTGAACTTGAGGTTGGAACCCAATTACTTTGAATGTGTTCGTATGAAACCCTATGATTTATAGATATGCTAAAATGTTGAACTATTTTTTGTTGTTTTCTATTAAATTCAGTAGTGTGGAATCTATTTGAATAGTCTCTAAACGAAGAGAAAGGGGAATGTTCCTCCTGACGAAAATCAAGTAGTTTTCATAAAAGAGCTCTAAAACAACGCATTTTGAACTTATCATTTCAACCTTTTTCTTCAAAAAATTATTTAAATAGTTAAATAAGAGGAATGAAATAATGCATTCAACATTTAAAGGGATTCGTTTCTATTTCACCATTTGGCTGCATCGGTTATAGCTAATAAAGGTCAATGAATCTGTTGCCTATGTGAGACAAACAAAGATGACATATTTCAGAAGCGTGCTGTTCTCTTTACTTATGTTCCGAGTTCCGAGACATTCTGTGACATGACATTTTGTGCACCTAACCTATCTTCCTCTAGATAAAAAACAAAACAACTGTTTATGTGGCTTGTGGAAGTGGTATTAAATTATATTTTGCCTTAATTGCTGATCTATAAAGATAATTTTCCTTTTTAAAAGTAGAATATCTAGGTACATATAAATTATTTCAACTTGATATATTATATGCAAGGTAAAATATTTTTAGGAATGGTAGGTAAAGTTCTAGGCGCTGTTGCCAATGTGAATTAGAAACAAATCCCTTTAAAAATTAAAACCCAACATTTGAAACATCAATTTGAATACTTTTCGAAGTGAGTTTGAACTCAACTTTATTTCGTTCAAATTTGCATTTGCTGTAATAACCCAAATTGAGGAACATTCCCCATTCCTTAGGAGTTTATTTCTAAATTTAACATACCCCTTCTTATATAATATATATTGATTACCTTGTGTCCAATATCAGAGTCATTTATTGATCACAAAAGAATACACATTGTGTGGTGGAAACTACAGAATATGTAACTTATCGGACTAGTCAAAAAGATATTTGTATCTGAAATAAATTGATTAAAATTGATAAAATATAGAAAATAGAATATTTAGTATATATATATATATATATATATATATATATATATATATATATATAT
This sequence comes from Leptinotarsa decemlineata, assembly GCF_025532065.1. Taxonomy (NCBI): domain Eukaryota; kingdom Metazoa; phylum Arthropoda; class Insecta; order Coleoptera; family Chrysomelidae; genus Leptinotarsa; species Leptinotarsa decemlineata. The sequence continues at coordinate 9,516,713 of NW_027412690.1, forward strand.
ATATATATATATATATATATATCAATATTAAATTTTACAAAAAGAATTTGAAGCTTTATATCTTCTATTAATTATCTGCGAGCGCTTTCGACAGCTGGTCGTACTGTCATCTTCTAGGCACTCTTCAAGAGTTTGAGTAAAAAGGAATATAATAAGAATATAGAATTAAAACAATTAAACAAGGAATTCACTTCAGGTTTGTACAACTATAATTTTAAAATATATTCAGGAGCCCAAAAACTCTATGCTGTAGAAAGCTTTATCATTGAGATATGTTAATATTCCAGTCCTAACTGCTGACTTGCTACCGCTCATATCTATTAGATTTTTCATCTTATTAAAACATTTTACACCAACATATTTTGGGGAATTTTGACCAATGAGAAGCCTGGAAAAGGGCAGATAAATATTTTAGTTATTCCTTGTATCCTGTGCATGTATTTGGTCATTTCTCAGAAATGTATTTTCATTGTCCTTTATAAACATAATCAAGTTCAAGATGTAGAGACAAGGAAACGTTAGTATTTTAGAATTTCAGAATAGTGGCTTACAAGATTCTGAAGGGTGAGTTTTATTCATAGCTCTGATACAATTTGAATTGCAAACATTTTCTACACTTGCTAAAAGGATTATTTTCAGTTTACCACCAATGACTTTGATGGTTTTCCTAATTTTTAATTCAAAAATTGGGTTGATGCGAAAGTAGTGAGTTAATATTTTGTTTCTGTAGGTAATCCGAAGGTATTGTCCAAACAACCGCTATGGAATCACCTCCTCTCTTTCTACAAAGAACAAAAAGTATTGTGCGAAGGACCTCTGACGAACCTCAAGGAATCCCTCATCCAATTCGCCAAGCCGAAAAAGCTGATCAATGCCGAAAACCCAGGTTCCCACTTCATGACTACTTCTATGTTTGACGCTCGAGAAGCCATGGTACCAGGCTCCGTCTACGATCGTACCAACCAACCGATGAACGGACAATTCAACTACCCCACCACCCGCGGCATGCCCTTGGATATGTTCAGTCGCACCCACGATCCGATTAGTTACATCTCTCCCGAACGTGCTCAGGCAGGCATGAACTTGCCCGTACCGGTTGGGATGTTCATGAACATGGCCCACATACCGCCGAGGTTCTACAATCAACACCAGCAGGCACTGCAAGCACGCCAGCAGCAGAACCCGCGGAACAGGAAGCCTCCACAGAGGCAGAAGGGCAAAGGGTTGAGCCAAGACCACACCCAGCCGTTCAGTCAGAGTCTTCAGTTGACGCAGGGAATGTCTCAACCTGGTTTGTCGCAGCCCGGTTTCAGTCTGAGCCAACCGGGTCTGTCGCAAGCAGAACTCAGTCAGGATCCCTACATGGCAGAATACCAGTCACAGATGGATGGTTTGTTGTCCCAAGATTCAACATACCAGGGAGATAGGTGAGTTATCTTGTAGCTTTCCATTTTGGATTGATTGGTCTGAAAAGTTTCTGACCTAACAAAGATACAAGACATTTCGCAAAATGGGGAATGTTCCTCCTGATGAAAATCAAGTAGTTTTCATAAAAGAGATCTGAAACAACTCATTTTAAACTTATCATTTCAACCTTTTTCTTTAAAAAATTATTTGAAAAAGAGGAATGAAATAATGCATTCAACATTTGAAGGGATTCGTTTCTATTTCACCATTTGGCAACATCGGTTATAGCTAATAAAGGACAATGAATCTATTACCTATATGAGACAAACAAAGATGACATATTTCAGAGGTGTGCTATTCTGTTTACTTATGTTCCAAGTTCCGAGACATTCTGTGACATATGACATTTTGTGCACCTAACCTATCTTCCACTATATAAATAAATAACAAAACAACTGTTATTTATGTGGCTTGTGGAGGTGGCATTGAACTATAATTTATATTTTGCCTTAATTGTTGATTTATTTGTGATATTAATTGTGATATTAATTGTGATATTGTGATATTAAATTCTTAGGGGTCACAGTGGAAAATAATCTTACATGGGACATCCATCTAAACAAACTTAACTCTAGACTGGGTACTACAGCAGGTCTAATCCGTGCACTAAGAGATCAAGTATCATTAGATAGTCTGAAGATATACTATTAAGCACATATTCAATCTATTATTCAATACAGAATTATTTTCTGGGGATCATCCACACTGCGTATAAAATCTTCAAAACTCAAAAAAGGATAATTAGCTGTATATTAAAACTACCTCATATATCAAGATGCTAGACATATTGGCAGTTCCTTCAATCTATTTTCTGCAATTAGTCATGTTTGTCAAAGAACATTATAGTATCTTCATGAGAAACTGTGATCTTTACTCAAACTAAATGACTATAAATACCAGACACAAGAATGAACTAAGCATACCGAGACATAATTCATCATTTTTTGAAAAAGAACCGCGTTACAAAGCCATAAAAGCTTATCAATATCTCCCAAGAGAAATTAGAAATACAGAAAACCACAACAAATTCAGACTCTCAGTCATTGATTATCTAAAAACCAAAGTTTATTATAGTTTGGACAGTTGGTGATGGGTCTCTATGCGATTGCACCATAACTGAGTACTGCGCAAAATTCTTTTAAAAGTACTTCTTAAATTATCCAACATGTAATGTTGACCAATTATAAAAATTGTGATATGGGAACTGTAGTTGTAATAAATATCACCTATTGCAAATCTTAACCAATTGACATCAATGTAGATTTATAGGAAGGATATTACTATTATTATTGTTACTATATTATTATTCAACTGTCTTATTTATTATTGTACTGTACCTTATTATACTATTATTATCATTATATATAACAAACATTGTAAATATCAAAACCTATTGACGTTGCCCTGTCTATTGTAGATTTATATGGCAATAAAGGATATTATTATAAAGATAATTTTCCTTTTTTAAAGTAGAATATCTAGGTACGTATAAATTATTTCAACTTGATATAGGCGCTGTTGCCAATATGTGAATTAGAAACAAATGCCTTTAAAAATTAAAACCCAACATTTGAAACATCAATTTGAATACTTTTTGAAGTGAATTTGAAAAAGTCATGAATTAAACTCAACTTTATTTTGTTTAAACCTGCATTTGCTGTAATAACCCAAATTGAGGAACATTCCCCAATGTTCACAAAGGTGATTGCCTCTTCCTTTGAAGAAAATCTATGTCCTCCGAGCGCAATTTCTAGATGAGGGAACAAAAAGAAGTCACTTGGGACTAGATCTGATGAGTAAGGTGGATTGTCAGCAGTTCAAACCGTATTTTGTGGATTTTTGCCATGGCAACCGATGAGGTGTGAGACGGTGTGTTGTCATGGTGAAACAGGATTTTCTTTTTCTGCAAATGTGGCCGTTTTTCTGCAATTTCTGCCTTCAATTCAATTCAAAATATGCTTTATTACCCAAGATATATACATCTTATTGGCAAAGTCTAGTAAAGTAAAACATGTATAAGGGACAATTAACAAATATAAACTATAAAATAATGCTTAAACACAGGAGCAGAGTATATGGACAGAACAATATTGAGTCCAGCTGAACAGCTACAAATATAAGTACATGAATTTATGAATATTAAGTAAACGTAAATATATAATTCTACATAATGAACATTGATAGCTTGTCGAGTAATGATGCGTAGCATTAGCAGCAAACCAATTATATGCTAATGTTTCGCTATCTCGTGTCATTAGTTGTAAGCTGGTTAAGTCTTTGCTAGACCATAATAAAGTCGTATCATCTGCAAATTCATGTTGTTATTTGCAATTCTGTTGTAGGTCTGCATTTTACCAGCCTAGCAGCGCCCAGTTCTCCCAGCCCTATTGATTGAGTTCGGAAGAAGAATGACACTAGAATCGCGGGAGCGGTCTTCTGAAAATTTGCAAGTGAATGAGATCTGATCGTCAAATTGTCAGTAACGCAACAAACAAAGGTCACGAGATGTCGACTACGGAAACAAAAATACGAGACATAAAAAGAGAGAAGTAAATGAATGCCACGAAGAGATGTGGTGTACTTGCGTTAATAATCACAATCCCAGAGATGACAAAGCTCGGTCCTTCCTGTAGATGACGTTTTCACACCGCTGTGACTAACCGATTCCTATTTTCTTCAAATATTGTAAGTTTTATTTTAAATTTAATATGATAAGTTTCTTTTGTTAGCGAATGTCGACTGTATTGTATCGACTCGAATCACCCTGTTGATTCGACACTCAAACAAATACGTCTGCATTCTTGAATAACTAAGTATATTCGTAAATTATATCCCAACAATGAAACTTGTATAGCCTTAATTTTTATGTTTATTTTAATTTTTGGCATGTCAGGGTTATGGTTAAATTTCACATACAGGGCTTGTACTACTAGAATGTATTGTCGGATCATTGCTTATAATACGTCAACTAGTTCAGTGCTTTTATTTTCCATTCAACTTGTCTGTCTACTTCACTTCTTGTATGCAGATGTTCCGAGTCCTAAATTATTTTCAGATTGATTAAATGAAATTAAAATACTCGATTGGTTTTTTTTCTTCACTCCCTCACCCAGCCACAAGTATTTGAACCATGAGTATAATATAAATAGGTTCCTGATGAGGGCACAGAAAAAGAACGAGTTTGATTTATTTCCTCTTTATTGAATAAATTGATACAATCTCTTAATCTAGCTGAAGGAGTTGAACAAAAAAAAACTCCTCAAGCTTTACAAAAAAGTAACATTTTCACTTTACCCTATCAATTAATAGAAACACTAGAGATATATTCTTTCCAATAATGATTCTGAATTTTCGACATCAGCACTGGAAGAAATATATATCACCAGAACAACAAAAAGTGTTACAGGTGATATATTCCAAGTTATACAAGAGATTATTGTTTACAATTATTGTATCCGACTTCAAATATTGTCTAATAAATTTTTAGTAGATTTAGAATTAGAACTACAGAGTTATGAAGTCTTTGAAGTAATCCAAAACCTTCATTTACAAAATAAACAAACATTGAGTTCTGACACTTCTGCTCAGTGCATCATAACCTGAACGTGTATCAATTTGTAACCTGTTGAGAATCACGTACAATAATAGCTTTGAATACTTCTGTAGTTCATGGACCAGGTAACTGATCAGCACAAAACAAAAAGAAACTAGAGTAATATACATGGCAATTTGAGGAATACAATACAGTTCGGTATCTGACAACCTCCAAATAAATTGAACAGAATGCAGAACTCAATATTCATACAATCTTCAGTGTATCAACAAATCTCGGTAATAATTTGTTGATGGCAAGGTAATACGTTATCTTTGAGCTAACGGAAATACATCAACACTATAAAAAAGGTCGAAATTGTAGTATTCTCAAGGTAACAAAATCTTTAAAACTTTAAGGCAACGCTGTAATACATTTTCCGAGAGCTCAAAAATAATACTCAAAGTTCAATGATACGACATTCAACTGTTGCTTCCCTAAGAAATAAGTTTTGGCACATTGTGACTAAAATTTCAGGGTAGTGTTTTAGTTTTGGTATCGACAAATGGCAACAGAAATAATATATATAGCTCTGAAGCAACAAAAACTATCCCATAACCATTTTGAGATCAAATGTATATCAATCACAAATAATATCTTTGGAAACATACCCTCTCCACTATGCTAGTTCAGGTGTATAAATAAATGATAAAGGATTATCTTCAATAAAGCGATATCGATTTCACGTTTTTTATTGAAGAGCCATAAAGTTTGGATGTCCTATTTGTGAGAGGGTAATTTATTCACAGAATATTTACACCAATATATTTGGAAACATCAAAAAATTATGCTACAGAAATCAAGCAACGTTATAAATACAATCTCAACATTTAACGAAAACAATGAACCTTAATATTAATATACATATATATCTTTGAAATCGTTGCTTAATTATTAATTTGGGAGGTCACACCCGTTAATTGATATGTATCATTTGCAATTTTTCGCAAGCAAAGTGCCCGCAAAATCTAAGCGTAACGCTCTCACATAAGAAAAATAATCAACATTCACAAACAAGAATAATAACTAATACTGTTTTTTTGTCTGTGTCGAGTTTTTATAAATGTTTCGACACAAACGTTTTTTTGCTTTATTAATTTTTTTGTTGTTTATAATTTACATATTAAAATAAATATCAGACCATAACGAGCATCATGATTTTCTTTCGATTAGGCAACACAAGGAAACTCGCTGAAGAGCTTTGGGGTTTTTTTCAATAAATAATTAAATAACGTCACTATTTCAAAGTTGAAGGAAAACTTACCATACTTGAATATATGGCACATCCGATTCTGTTTATGAAATTCATATATACATACAGGGGTTTACTCAACTACACTTTCAAATCAATGTGGTAACCGATAAGCATTTCATGATGAATTGACGATGGCAATTTCATGAAAAACTTTCAGCCTAAACTTTTAAGTTTGCTGATATCCAAGAAGAGCATAGAATGAAAAAGCAAAGTTGACTTCAAAGCAAACAATCATATGAACTACATTCTTTGAGGTATATAAAATAATTTGCTGGAAAGTATAGGACTCAAATGTCGAAATAGGACTCGTCACTACTAAAGACTATAAATTTCTGGCAGTGTAAAGATAAAATAGCGACAGTGAAACGATGGCACAACCTATATACCATGGTTGGAACAGTAAATATAAAGTTTCTCATAAAGTCTGTAAAAAAAGTTATTGCACGTACTTGAACAAATGAATTTTAAAAAACAGAATATGTGAAAAACGATTACTAGTCCCGGTGTTGCCGAAAACTGCCATGGTCAGTATCAACACAAGAAAACAAACACAAAATAGAGCTTGCATAATATTTAGCGCAAAAGTTTCTCCTTCCCCTAGACAGAAATTTGTTCAAAATATTATCAATAAAAAAATATCTACCACCATTTGTAATAAACTGTATATAAAAACATGTCTTTATATATATATATATGTCCAAAAACATTTTTCTGGAATGTAATCATTTGTTCATTACCTATAATTAGACGTTTTCCCCAAAGCTGTCATCATTATATCATCTTATCTCGTGCTTCAAACTCACCGGCAGAATATTGTTCAGCATTTTTGAAGTCGCCAATTCTTCGTAGGACAAAGTGATGATGGTTTTTATGAGTTTGAAACTCTCCAGATCGAAAACAGATCGTGCTGTGTTGGTTAAATCGAAGGGTTCTTCTATGCATAAGTACTTCCACTGATGGGGATCATTTTTGGGTGCCTTTAAGTAACGGCACTCGTCAATTGGAAGACTGGAACCCGTTCGGACAGATATGGCATACTGCTGGAAATTATATAAGGAGTAATACTGGAAGAAGCCTATCAAAAGTTCCCCTAAACTCATGATATTGTCCGATTTGAAGTCTCTGATACTGGATATTTCCTCTTGGACATCCATAGAATGGCTTTCGTGATCCGAGAACTTTTCTGGAATTAATCCGTGGAGACAAGGCAGAACGGGTGGTGTTACTCCGCCTACAAAAATGCCACCAATAACAAATTAATAATTGATGTTTTTCTGATAAAAATAAAATCGAGATATCGATAAACTATCGTGATGTCTCGCATCTTGGTTGTTACCTACACCATTATCCTGCATGTAAAACAACATCAAGAAGGTACGAACTCAGTATATAAATCGGATGACACCCCATTGCAAGACAGTTTGAAAAGAGAAGTAAGTGATACAGTGCAATTATTGAGGGCATTCCAACTATTTGAATCACACGTTAAAAGGTAAGACCTCGTTAATCCATAGCTTTCGAGTTTCGACTTCTGAGGGTTGTCGTTCGTAGGGGTGCGACAGCTGGTTAACGGAAAAACAGATTTTTTTTAACAGAATTTGGGTGATTAAATAAAGTTTGGGAAAGAAAGTTTTCGGCTTTCTACTACTCCATCTTGATACAAAAAAAAAGATGAGGGAATCTTCCAAAGAAAGGAAGGAAGGAATACATGGATGTGTAGATCATGCAAAGAAGTAACTTTCAGACACAAACTGAAAGAAAGTCCTCCTGAAACAGCTACTTTCATATAAACATTGAATTACACGAAAGAAACAAATTCTTTCGAAAAAAATACTTCTATATGAACACTGAATTATACAGAAGATACTTTTCTACCCAGTTTGTATTTCAAACATTCGTTGTGGAATAAAAATCAGATATCATTCACATGAGTTCTACTTTAAATGAATGCTAACAAATTGCACTTACATAGAACACTGTCATCCTCACTGGTATACATCGATGTTTTGCCGTAAGACACTTGCTCTAAGGCTCTTCAGTACCAAATTGGATAACACTATAGAAAATAAACACAATTCATTCATGAATTACGATTTTTTAATGTCACGGAATAAGCTTGATCTGCTTATGTCATCGATGACATCCTAATGACATTCATTCACCTATTTGATTTAATCCCAGCCAAGAGGAATCTTAGTTAATAAAACATTTTATTAAAACAACGATGAAAATAAAATAAAAACAACAATAAAAATTAATTGGCGCTCCAGAAGAATCTTATTTGAATTGAAGAGGTTATATTTTTAGGATATTCTTTTCTTGTAATTCAATGTTTATATGAAAGTAGCTGTTTCAGGAGGACTTTCTTTCAGTTTGTGTCTGAAAGTTACTTCTTTGCATGATCTACACATCCATGTATAGAGTTACTTATTTTCAAATTGATTACTTCCTTTCTTTGGAAGATTCCCTCATCTTTTTTTTTTTGTATCAAGATGAGGTAGTAGAAAGCCAAAAACTTTCCCAAAAATTAATCACTCCTAAAAATATAACCCCTAAATAAAGTTACTACGAAACTTCGAAAATAAATTTGTAAAATTATAATAGTGGTACTGAAGAGAGAAGACTGTGTATGGGGTCAATACTCAAACGAATAATTATGACAAAATCTCGGAGATAACAAATATCCTCGAGTACCTGAGAGCATTTATAGAAGAACTGAAGGTCCAAGAAAAATCGAACAAGGGACATTGAAACAGAGCAACAAGAAATGTTGATCAAAGAGGAAAACAAAGAACAGAAATGCAAAAAAATAACTGGGAGAACGAGAATTTAAAAGAGAAACAAAAAGAAGACCAACTAGAACATCAGCAATTGGAGGAGTAAAAACATTAATTATTTAAAAAAATTAGTGAGGATCAACAAATAAATTGAAGGTAATATCAGAGAGGTTTGGAATGAATTGCAAACTTCCAGCGTTCAAGTAAAAGTAGTTGAAGTAGAAGTGTCAAGGATTAATGAATGGGTCATGGAAGAAGTGAACAAGGAATTAGACAAAAAGGCGAGGAAACTGAAAAATCAACTTGATCTCATATCGATAATATGGGGGACATCGCAAAGTAAAACACTGAACCCTCATACTTTTGATGGTCAGTCATCATGGGCCTTGTGCCAAGTAAGCAGCCGACGCCAATGGCAAGACAGAAGCACTAGTACTGCCACTGCGAGGTCAGGCACTTGGGATACTCCATAACATTCCAAAATGATAACTAAAGGAACGCCTAAGTAAAGTCAAACAATTTAATGTTGAAGTAATACATTGTTGATGATGAAAACTCAAAAGTTTACAAATGTTTACTGTGTAGGGAGATGAGACTGGCCTGAACGAATTGTTCTTAGATAATTTGATTTTAGTTTACAAATGGATCGAGTGCTTTATCCTGTAATGTTATCCAGATTCGTGCTGAAGAGGCAAAAAGACAAGTGTCTTATTCCGAAACATCGATGTCCGCCATTGAGGATGACAGTGTTCCATGTAAGTGAAATTTTACCCCTCTCATATACGATATTGTGTAGCAACCCTATGAATGATATCTGGATCAATTCCATAACGAATGTTTGGAACGATATTTCAGTGCAATATGAACCAACGAATGAAAAATTGGAAAACATATTTGAAAAAACTTACACTGCAGATAATGTATAACCATCAACGCCCACGAGTAACTAGAAACTGTCATGTTTTTTGCGTCATTGATGTTGTTTGCTTGGGCCCAAAGTTTCACCATTATTACTATAGGACGTACCCTCCAATCTAATCTAGCATAACAATACAAAAGGCGGGTATTCCGAATTCCCACCGAGTTGTTACAGTTCAGATCTATTTCGAATCCTGTATCTTTATCTTTGAATTTAAGTATTGGTACTTTGGCGTAAATCAGTTCAGGATCAACGTCGGTCAGTTCTGAAACAACGAACCAAATAAGAACAAAACATATGTTAGAAATAACAATATAAAATAACGAAAAATGCAAAATTTGATTTTGTTTCAAAATTTCAATGTTAAATACCAACAGTCTACACTTGAAAATTAATGAATATTACTGAGTAATCTTTCAATAAAAGCACTTATTATTATTATAAAACAGCACACTTTATTTAGTAGGTCAAGACTCTTAGAAAGAACTATTTTTTCAAATTGAACCATCCTTAAATATCAAGAACAATATAAAATGCTTAGGTTGGTAATTGATTGTAACCTTAACTGGGCTAAAAATTGAGTTTTTTAACACACTAACCTGGCTAGAACGATATACGCGGTCTGTTGAAAAAATGAAATGAATTTTCATTTTTCTCAAAGAATATTTTTCTGTAAACATTGTGTTTCAATATTTCAATGAAATAAATGAACTACTGCCACTAAAAAACTCTTAATTTCCTACACAAAAATTACTTTTCTTCAATAACTCCAACTACTTACCATTTTTCAGAAGTAGATTTTTTATTGACTCCAAGTGTTGAAGTGCATCATGTCTAGGATCATTTGTACATGGTTTGGTTAGTAGACACATGTCTATATCACTACTCTCCAACCCAAAACCCGACATGGTTGATCCCACCATGAATAAACCGTAACTACTCAAACATTTCTGAAAATCATAATAAATCATATAAAAATGAAAAGATGTTCCCTTAAATTTACACAATTCTTGCAAAAGTAAGCAAAACTTTTTGGGATACCTATAAAGCAAAGGCGGATTTAGATCTAAATTAGGGGGGTTATATTCTCTAAAACTGGTCTTCCAGGCACGCATCAATGATATCTCGTATAGAAAGAAAGGATTATCATCAAATGATTGAAAGAGAAATATGTTTTAGCAAGACAAAATGGATCACGTGGAGGCTTTAATGTATGAATTATTCGCATTCACAACATTCACTAGTTATAGGCTGTATCCAAATATCTCACCCTAATATTTAAAAAAATATTTTTCCATAGACTTATTTTACTCTCGTATGTATCTTCTTTTTGAGCCTTGCTAGTGAATACATCCCAAACAGTCTGATTCAGTTGGTCCCACGGCCCACCGTTCAACAACCCAGGCGGATTTGGGTCGATTCTCATGAGATTCGATTTGGACCTGAATCTCTCCACCAATCCGTGGGCACGCTTTATCATGGAATCCATGCTATTTTTATGGTGTACGTTGTGTTTTTGACGTCCGTTTGTACTAGAATTTGTTGTACCATTGCTATTTGTATAGCTCCTAAAAAAAACCAGTCTATGTTCAACATAGTTGAAAGTAGTTGTTGAACCTAAACTCAAACTTTAATTTCAGAAACTATAAAACTAGCGCCAGATTTTTCTATACCGGGTGGTCCAAACATGTGGTAAACCTCATGATTTATCAGGCAATAGATGACTTCATTGATCAAATTCACTTTAAATTTTTAAACTTACTGAAAGTTTCTAATTATGTTTCCTTTTATTACCAATGAAGTTTGATTTATGCATCTGTCAAATTGCTAAATGTAGTGAAAATATATTCTACGTTAGTAGTCAGGTCCACAAGTTTGAATCATCTAGTATAACACTACTTCAGTTTAGTAAAACAAAGAACAACTTCAGTATATTAGTAAAAAAAATCTCCCCTATTCCAAACCAAAAATAGATTCATAAGGAGAAACCTGTGTAAATCTCAAATAAAAGCGTTTCTGCCAAATTGTGATTGATGATGGTCTTCGTTTGTAATGATTTCGAAGCATTAGGTCTGCACGCGCTGTATTTTTCACTAATTATCGAGTTATAACAGAAGTTTTGAACAATCGAAACAAAAAGTAATAACAAAAACGCTCTACTGAAAAAATATTTATTGATACAGATAAAAATCCATAGCGTATACGAGTAACACTTTCTTGTGAGATTTTTCGCCACACAGTTTACAAAAATGGAACACGTGTTTCGCTCAGCAGCTTCCTCGAAACACGTGTTACGGTTTTGTAACACCCACACGCACACAATCCTACCCACACTCATAAACACGTGCGCACGCAACGTACACACAAATTACAAACTCGCGCACGCAACGTACACACAAATTACAAACGCGCGCACGCAACGTACACACAAATTACAAACGCGCGCACGTAACATACACATACAAATGTACGGTGTCACCAATAAGAGTCAAACTAGTTGACACCATGTGATGTTTTCCATTTGGGATAACCAGGTGTTGCCCTAGTTTTGAGCGAACATAAATAAAACAAACTGAAAACAAGAACAGACTACAAAGTCACATGCTGTACTTTGACATGGAATACAACTAGTCTCAACTATAGTTCTGTGGTACTAATCCTAGCCACAGAATGTGTATCGGTTCTGTGCTTTCCACGATGACAAATGACAAGACATAAGACAATGACAGCTGACTATTGCTGTAGCAGGTATCGAAAAATAATTTGATCAATTTACCTGTCGTGAAAGAAAACTTACTAACAAATTTTCTACGAATAAAGATAAAGTACAAAGGTAATCTCAAACCATCACAAAATGAAATAAAAAGTTTGTGAAATATTACGCCCAGAAAAATTGATCGATTTTTCTGTTTGACCTGAAAATCAGAAAGTATGAGTGACGACTTGATTGTAGATCCCCAAATCCGATTTTGGGTATTTTTGCCCATAGTCGTGATCACGTTTTTAGTGGGGATACTGAGACATTATGCCTCGATTCTACTTTCCAGTCAAAAGAAAGTCGAAATGCAACAACTCGCTGATTCTCAACTACTCCTAAGAGCCAGAGCTCTGAGAGAAAACTGCGGATATATCCCAAAGAATTCGTTTCTAATGCGAAAGCAAGCATTCAACAAGGAAGACGGTTATCTATTGCAGAAACGGGCACCAGTTACCCAGAACATGATGACCGATCCTTCGATGATGACAGACATGCTGAAAGGAAACTTGACAAACGTTTTGCCGATGATCGTTATAGGAGGCTGGATAAACTGGGTTTTTTCTGGATTCATTACGACCAAAGTACCATTTCCATTAACACTAAGATTCAAATCTATGCTTCAGCGTGGTATAGAACTGTCACACTTAGATGCTAGTTGGGTTTCTTCAGCATCTTGGTACTTTCTGAATGTATTTGGCCTGAGAAGCATTTATACTCTAGTTCTGGGGGAAAACAATGCTGCCGATCAAAGTCGTCAAATGCAGGAACAAATGCAAATGACTGGTGCTGCTTCTGGTATGCCTGCTGATCCCAAAATACCTTTCAAAGCCGAATGGGAAGCTTTAGAAATAATCGAGCATCAATGGAAGTTGGCCGATGTAGAAAAGGAACTGTTAGTAGATTGATTATATAGAACTATTGATAAGTGTAATTTTTTTGTTTAGCATTTGGATTGCATTTTCTCAGTGTTAAGTTTGATTAATTGTATATTAAAATCTTGAGAAATGAAATTTGGCATTTTCATTCTATGTTCTTGATGAAAGTCTCATTGATATTGTTTAAAATGATTCATAAAAATACTGATGGACAATGAAAGCATTTCCGAACTAAATTTCCCTTCAGAGGTGTACTTTAGTTCGGACAAAGACCATCTCTGTATTTTCATTCATATAATAAAATTATCCAATATCTAACTGTGCACTACTAGTAGACAATTCACCCATGTTTTGTGAATGGTTTTCTGATTGAATCCGAAATGTAGAAAATTCCACATGAAGTTCAACGCAAACTATAATGGTGATAGTCACCAAGAAGTATTTCTTTGTGCCCAAGTATAAAAATTGTAGTGGTTGAAAATGCCAGCACTGCTCACATAAGCTTCGTCTGTCCAAAAACAATTTTACGAAAAATCACGCAATTGGTTACAACTTTCCAGGAACCACTGGCAAAAAGCCATGGGGCATTCAAAAGCTCCTGGTCTAAGGTGATGAACTCTTCTGGTCCTATATGGCTTGAATTTGTGTTTTTTTTAAATCCTCCTAGTTCTTGATAGGCCTGTTGATACGTACTTTCAAATTTTGCGTTAACGTTTTGGGATTATTTTCAACAGCTCCAACAATTTCTTATCCCTATTTGATTCATATAATTTTGGCCTTTTCTTTTCAAATCGAACACCATCGCAATCTTGAGAAAATGTCTCTAAAAAGTTGTCTTCTCTCTGGATATCTCTCGTGATACGAATTGCTTGCTGCTTTTGCATATTCCCCGGTTTGTATAAAACAGACAATCATATCCCACTTTTCATAATTCTCATACATCATTGCGAATGTGTTTGAAAATTGAACAAAAACCAATAATTAAAGAGCGTCTTTACTGCTTACTTTACTGATCAGTGTGTTTCTAGCAAAACATCAAGTGTGCTAAATTTGAAAAGGTAATTTCAAAGTATACTGAAATATGCAGGAATATACATGAATGAATATGATACTTAGTATCAATGAATCAAAGTTCATTTGCAACTGGGGGCATAAAAGTAACCATAGCTTTTAAAGTGCCTGAAATACAATATCATATTCTTAGCCTTCATGAAAATTGCAGGCTCAGAAAAACCATATAGTATATATGAAATTTCCATCAAAACAGCAGATCTATCACATCAAGCTATAATACAGTTATTGTTTTGGAAAGAAAGGTTTCAGCTTTCTACTTGTCCATCCTCATACAGTGGAAATCTTTCAATGAAAGGAAGAAAGCAAAAAATTCCCTTTTTTGGAAGATTCCCACATTTTTTTGTATAAAGATGGAGAAGTTGAGAGCCAAAATCTTTCCCAAACATCAATGTCTCCTAAAAATAATATATCCTTACTATCTTTGTAGAACATTCTTTATGTTGAAGTTTTTTGAAACCACAATTATTTGTAATGATTATGAAAACAAACTCATAAGTTTGAACCACTTATTATTCTTATTATTGGTAGGATATTTATTTATATATTTTTACCGATTCATGCCTTCAGAAGCAAATAGTTTTTACTGTAATTAGATAAGCTGTTAAGTATATACCCAAAGTTTTCTGACATATACAAAATACATAAACAACTACTTAACCACTACTACTTCATATAAAACTTTTGAATAATAATGATACACCAAAAAAACACAACAAAAAATTAGATTAAAGATAAATAAAATAATAATTCCCCAAACAAAAATTAATTCTAATAGAAATTTTTCATGAAAAATATTTTGAACGTTCCTATTTTGTACCATCTGTTAAAAAAAATGAGTTTAAAATTATGTAGTTATTTGCTGGCTATGTAACAAAACTCAAATATTATATAGTCACTATAAGACATTGAAAAATGAAAATTTCATGAAAAACTTTAAAACAGACAAATAATTCATGCAAAAATAAAAAATACCTACGTCTACACAACAACTCAAGGACAAATAAAACCACAAAAGCTGACGACGCACAACACATAATCATTACCTAGTTTTGTTGTAGTGTCCATTGTTATGGGTACCATTTTGAATATTGGATGTGTATTGAACATTAGTATGATATACATTAGGTGTACTTTGGCTATATTTGCCAAACACTACATTTTGGTCGTTCAGCTTGTTCACTCCGCATCTTGAAGTGTTATAATATTTTAAACCTTGAAAAAATATCACAAAACGTTTCGATCAATTTGATGGTCCAATTTTCCTAAATAACTTGTAACTTATGAATATTCAACTAGCATTTCTATTTTATAATATAGCTATCTCTATACTCTCTTAGGATCTTAATTTAAAAATCACTTATAACACATCTGTTCCAGCGTTCTCTGAAAAGGTAACTGGAAGAAGGTACTAATGAAAGTTCAACATAAGACACAGAAAATGACATATTCAGTATAAAAATAATAGTAAATGTTTCTATAATTTTTCAAGAAGTCATTGTATTTCCCAAGAAATGTACCATGTTTTTACTAGAGAAAAAATTAATAATATGAAAAAGAACATTAGAAAGTTCTTTTGTTAAGTATGTGAAATTTCATTAATGGAATTCTAAATAGACTTGGATGTGGGATTTTCTTTACATTTTTCTTTGATTCTTTCGAGTCATGTGTAGTAAGTTTCAAGTCATAAGAATACATATATATTATGAGTTGCCAATGAAAATTAATGATCCAAATACTAGGCCTTGTGGCTTACAAATTAGGAGTGTGTACATGAATCCACCGCAACATACTTTATACCATTTTTTCATAGAAATTTTAGGAATTTAGAATCAAATGTATATCAGGGTTTTAGGAGTAAAAATTGGCTATTGGTACTTCACGCAGAAAATGAATGATGAAGTGTACACATAGACCAGGCCTAAATACGTCCTTATTCATAGAAAGTTATTATTGAATAATACTCACGATTGTCTGTCGGCGTTCCTCTTGAAGAATAAGATGTACAGCTCTCATCACTGTCATATCCCTTAGGAGAAATAGGCCTATAGTTATCTCTTGATCTTGTATTATCTCTGGGCTGGTATCGCTTAACCGTATTGTTGTTATTGTTATAATTGACCATTTTATGGGGTGGCGGAGGCATTATGCGAAGATTCAACAAATTTTGATTAATAACATCCACTGTGCCCAGCTTCACTTCGGATTTATTCATATTATTGTTCAACATATTCAAATCCTCATGATCTGGCTTCTTATATTGACCAATTGTATAACTAGGCTGAGAAAAAATGTCCAAAAACACGGCATCAGGAATAAAATTCAAATTAGGATTTGCCATCATCTGTGATTCTACTGCCATTTTTTCTAATTAGGCGTATTCAGTAGCAAAAAAATGTATCAAACAATTTTTTCTTTGATTACCAAAAAAGCTGCAGGTTAAGGAAATGGCAAATGGAAAATCTCCTTCTTGAAAGGAACTTCTTCAATTTTTACTCATATCGAAGTTAATTTACGATGTTGACGTATTGAATTGTATCGAGACTTGCTTAAATCGCATTCCATCTAACCTTTTTTGGCAATTTTAAAAAAATTCTGACATTTCCATATCATTTTTGGCAATGTAAAAAAACACTCACCTACCAACCGAATGCGTTTGCGCGCAGAAAATCTTCATTGTTGCCATATTGGAATAACACTAAGGGAGAAGGAAACTATTTTTGATTCAGATAAGTCATTAAATTGTAACAAAAAATACTTTTCAGTCATTGTGTGCTTTCGTTTCCTTCCTTCAGTTCTACTAATTATCCAAGTTTCTCAACAGCATTTCAAATTGAAGATTCTTTTTCTTGATTAGGATATTGAAAATGCTAATGTGCATGTCCATTCCTAGTGTTTACTTCTGTACAGTGGTTTTTGTTTTGCCATAGAATGAAACTTTCTGTGTTTTTGTCACAGAATACCTTTAAAAAACCGACAAGTATCAGGATATTGAGCGTTGAGTTTTCTGTTTAACAGGAGGAACATTGGTCATATGCGCCTGAAAATAGGAAGCAACGACCATCCAAAATAGAGAGAGAGAGAGAGTTTCTGGGACCTTTATCCTGTGTTGAAGGAGTTTAATTAATATTAGGTATTTTTTTGGTGTTGACTAGGGTTCATATTATATTTCATAACCATATCAATTTAAACACTCAATATTAATCAAAATGTGCTTAACGTTTAGACTGCCAATTGTATAAATATAATATTTATTGATTTCTTTAGGACATCCTAATACACATACATTATTTTAAAAATATATAAATAAATGACATAAATAACAAAAATGATATGATAGAAGAAAAAAAATAAAAACCACTTTTCAATGATTCCCGAATGCTTTCAACATGACGAAATACATAATAAATATAGTTTTTTTTTAATTGAAAAACATTTATCAAATCTTTCAACTAAAGTGGGAGTTTGTTATACTCATTCAAACCTTTATAAAATAAAGACTTCATCGTACTAGTCAAATTAGTTCGAGGAAGGTGGAATTTTTGGGAACTACTCGCTCTTGTTAAATGGTTATGGATTTGAGATTTATATATACAGAATTCTTCAAAATCAGTTGGAAGCAAGTTATGTGTTAGTTTGAAAATGAATATCATTGCTAAATCGTACAGTCTCTGAGAAACAGACAGCCACTGCAATGTACTTAACATATTTGATATACTAGAATACCTATTCACTTGTAAAATAATCCTCATTCCACGATTCTGTAACTTTTGTAAAGCCGATACCTTATTTTGGTCAAATGAGTATCAGACTAGCACAATCATCAAAATGAGGTTGGATTATATAATTATATAATGTAATTTTTGAGTAAATCGAAAGCCGAGATGAAATTCTTGAGAAAAAATATATTTTTTAGTAATGTTTTCTATATATATAATCAAAATGAGCACGAAGAGATAAACGATTATCCACCATGAAATGAAACCTAAGTATTTGAATTCACTTACGAACTCTATTACACCACCTGTAATTTGTAATCTTATGTTGAGATTGTTGATGAGTGATAGCTTATAACCAGTTGATAAGATCATAAGTATATTTTGTTTTAGATGTGTTGAGTTTTAATTTATTGCTATTCACGTACTTGAAAACATGTCTTAGTTCATTATCCATTTGATCAGCTACTGTTTCTATATTATCTCCTGAAATTGATAACAAAGTCGTCTGCAAAAAGGTTCATGAAATCACAACCATGGATGGTATCTAATAATTGTGCGGCAAGATTATTGTTGTTTCGAAAGTTTTAACTTTCAGGTGGAAATGCTAAAAACACCGTTACACTTTGCTTTGTTCGTGTGAAGTTATGAACACATTGAAATTGAAGAAAATTTGATCACCATTATACATTGGCTTCAGACGGTTTTGACTGGTTTATAACCAATAGACCTTTCCTTTTGGTGAAACGGGCTCCGATAGTACAACTTGCAGATCAACTCAATCAACAAAAGCTATCGTCACGGTGGATTTGTAAGATTATATTTCCACGGTTTTCCCTGCAACTGAAAAGTGAATGCGCCAAATGAAGAATAACGCCTAAAAATAGTCAAGTTGCTCCTTTATATTCCAATATTATTATTATTACGATTGTTGTGTTCTTTGATCATCGTAAAATTTTTCAATTGACTTTATCACTTTTTTTGAATTTGAAATTAACTATTTTTCAAGGTCATAGCGAAATCGGATATCTTCGTTATAATTATGTATTATAAGAATTTGGCCAATTAAAAAACGAGTGTTTAAGATAAAAATACAAATATTGAAATATTTATTCTTAAATTGCCATCACTAAGAAACTTTAGGCATTACTCTTTGTTTTTATTAATTTCTTTAATATTATAGACTCCTTAAGCCGATAAATTATGTGGAAATTCTGAGCAGTTGCATATCAAAGTAACAAAACATATATTTATTGCATCTGACATTTTTGCATCAATATATACTTAACTGAAAAAATACCATTATTTTAAAAGGTCGATAAAAACTTGGCTGAAGGTCATCATTTTACATTGCTCGAGAGACAGCTCAATTTAAATTTAATTGAACTTAATTAGGATGCGGAGAAAAAAACAGTAAAATAATATTTAGTCAAATTCGTTCACTGTTTGCCGAGAGATAAAATATGGATTTGAGTATTCCTTGGAAAAATACAGAAAGAACTTTCATAATTGCAGAAATAGGGCAGAACCATCAAGGCGATATAAACATAGCCAAACAATTAATCAAGGCTGCTAAAGTAAGTGGAAAAAAAATTGTTCACAAATTAGGCAAAAGTCAAGTTTCATTGCGCTTCTTGTGCAGTTTCCGTTACATTCGTTCATTGGTCTATTCCGAACATATTTTGTTTCCATTAGTTGACTATGTATGAAGAGAATTTTAAGAGAACCAATGGTGATAAATATTCTGTCATAATTTTCTGATATATAGATTAGTCAGGGAAGCTATAGATTCCGCTGTAGACGACCCCTCCCGATATAGAAGGCCCCGACACTCCGTCGAATGAGGCCCCTATGTCCTCCGTTAACAGATGAATAATATCTTTATCCATCTCACCCCAGCCAGGTAGGGGTACACCGCGAAAGGACGGTACTGATGTCTAAGGACATTCATGCCGTCATCAATGATCAGTTATGACTAAACTGACCATTTTTTTTTCAACTCAAAACGGGACGTCCATATATAACATACCTATGTATGTATGTATGGTCCATGCAGTATGGACCATACTCCATACTGTATCTTCTTCCACTTTACCTCGACAGTGGTTAATGTGACAGTGATTATTAAATTATATGCAACATATTATATTTTTAATCGTATTTATATTTTTCGGAGGAACAAATTTACTTCAATAAAGATGATGACGATTTTAAATAAGAGTGAAATTCTTAGCACGTTTTGTTTATATTGATCTTCGTTATCAACATCGCCTTCAGAACTGAAACTTGCAAGTGATTTTTTTTCAGACGTCCACAATTTATTTATTAAAGAAAATCTTCTTTTTACTGGAGCATTTGTACCAGGTAGACATAAAATATATTCAATTAAAATACAAAAATTTTCATTTTGCAGATTGTCGGTGCTAAAGTGTTTGAATAATTCCACCCAACGAGTTTCTGTGTGAACTTTTAAACTATTCCAGTCTGTCATTTTTTGTGGAGTTACGTAGTTTACAATTAATGAAAATTTGTCATATACTTCTGTATCTTTAGTACTGTCGATATATTCCTTTTCAATCAATACATCCAATGCTTTTTGTACATCTTCCCACGTAGATATTTTTCTTAAATTTGCCAAATAAAATATCTCCGTTTCTCTAGTAAGAAAGTCCATTCTTCCAAATATTCATGACTTGTTTTATACAATTCTGTAGCTATTCATTTCGCAAAATCTTCATAAATATCGTTTTTCAGTATTATGATTAAATTACGAACAGTAAATGGAAGAAAATGATTGGTTTCTTTCTGAATCAAATTATGAATGAGTTGATTGATTTCTTTTGCTGTGTCAATTGCCTTCAACCTTCAAAATAGCTTGGATAAAACTTGCTGACTGAGCGTGTAAAAACAAAACTATAATTCAGATGTAGGATCTTCAAAAAAAGTCTTTGATTTGGGGCATTTTTCAATGCTCAAAAAATAATTTTTAACGGCTGGTACATTTTCAAAACTCTCTCCAAAGCAGGCATCAGCGCAAGCCAGCGAGATTTGCTGTAGCCGAGCATTTGGTAATGTTCTATTTCAGCTTCAGCGCAAAATTCCTTTAGAGCTTCAACTCCAACCGTATAAATATAAAAAAATTTATATATTTTTACAATTATGCTTTCGTAATCTAAAAGTAGGCCGTCTGCAGCAGATTTTATGGCGTTGTGAATTTTATGGGCTCCACATCCGATTCCTATCAATGGTTTTCTTAGAGATGATTTTAGAAAACGGGACTATTTTACGTCCCAGATCATTATTTGGGGACAACGGGACAGAGAGTCGAATAACGGGACAGTCAGTTATGGAAAAATATTAAAAAGTCTAAAATAGAAAATGAATGTCCGGAGATTGCGATTTGAATTGATTTTTGAACTAATATTTTGAATGTTTGAATGGCGATATCTCCGGAAGTTAATACGCGTGTCAAATTTCGACTTTCAAGGAATAAGTGTAGGCAAGAAATAATTATTTTCCTTCAAAAAATTCTTATAAAAAATAAATATGAAATAATTTCATTCGTTTTTTTCAGGAATTTGGTGCAGATTGTGCGAAATTTCAAAAAACAAATCTTCAAGAAAAATTCAACATAGCTGCTTTGAAGAGACCTTACCCATCTATTCATTCTTTTGGAAAAACTTATGGCGAACATAAGGCGCGTTTGGAGTTCACTGAAAATAATTTCAAAGATCTACAAAACTATGCAAGAGAAATTGGAATTTTATTCACAGCCTCAGCGATGGATTCGAAATCGTTAAGTTTTCTTGTTGAGTTAGATGTCCCCTTCATTAAAATCGGTTCTGGAGATGCCAATAATTTTTCATTAATAGAAAAGGCAGCTGAAACTAATATTCCCTTGATTATATCAACAGGTGATTTGTTTACAAAAATCTTATTCGGATCATTCCTTCATTTCCATTGATAATTTCAGGAATGCAATCCTTCGCTACAGTGAAAGAAATATACCACATAGTTTCAAAGTACCATAAGAACTTTGCACTTCTTCATTGTATTTCTGCTTATCCAGCTCCTCTCGAAGATATCAATTTGAATGTCATCAATTTATTCAAATCAGAATTTCCAGACATCACAATAGGATATTCTGGACATGAACTTGGGACGCATATTTCAACAGCTGCTGTAGCTTTGGGATGCAAGGTAAACAGAATAAACTAGGGGATAATAAAATACATGTATCAATTGAATTGAATCCAAACTTTGGATGAAAGAAGGCGATGCCTTGAATCATCTCATAAATTAGATTGAATATACATTTGTCTTGTTTGATAGTTACTCAATGCCGACAAAGTTGTTGATAAAAAGAAAGTCACTGTTGAATACTTATTTAGAAGATCAAATATGTAGTAGTTTCAAACCATTACATTTCCATAGCCTTGATCTACTTCTCAAATAAATATAATCGCCATTAAAAGTTTTGAATTTTGATGCAAGAAAATATAATATCATTCCTATTGTTGAATTATAAAATGTTATGATTTTCTTAAAATGGTTCTGTTAAAATATAAGAATTCTTGTTAAAAATTATACAGGGTGTAACTGAATAAGTGTAAAACATTTAAGGAGGTGATTCCTCATCGAAAAAAATATAGGATCTTTCATAAAAAGAAACTTCATTGGAGCATCCCTTGTTAAGATACAGCCCCTTAAAGGGGGTACATAAAATTTGTATAACAATTTTTTCACAAGCACTGAAAAAGTTACAATACTGAAATTAACCTGACGTTTTATAGTAGCAAAAAGATACTTAGCCAGTAATTTATTTGGTTTACCCCATGATTGTAAGGGGTGGAAAACGCAAATCCTAAAATTTATTTCCAATGTAACTTTTTGTCTTATTATTTGTTCACCATTTAAAAATTTATTTCCGATAGCCTGTTTCATTCTAAACAAAAAATGTCTCTTGGGTTTTTTGCCCAAAATGAACCAATTCGCAGCAAAAAATTATTTTACGAACAACTACAGAGATACATCGTCATAAATGCGAACTGGATTTATTGTTATTTTGTAGTTAGTACCTGCATTAGACGATTAAAGGGTAATAAACAAAACTAATTTATTAATAACAAAACACACAACATGTAGAAATCATAGTAAATGTTCAATATGTCTACCTTCAGACATTACGCATGCGTTTAGACGTAGGCGCATTGAGCCACGTATTCGCTAAAATATTCCTGGAGTTCTCTGATTACCTTGCACGCATCGATGATGCGGTTTCTCTACATCGCGAACAGGAGTACGATAAACCAAATGCTGCAAATGGCCCCAAATAGAGAAATCGAGAGGATTGAGATCCGGAGATCGAGCGGGCCAGTTCTGTGGTTAAATGGTGACGTGATAATTGACTAAAATGGGCGGGAGCCCCATCATGCATAAAAAACTTCCTCCAGCAGTACTGGATGCACTCCTCTTAAAAATTGACAGTTTGCCTCACCATTTAATCGAGGAGGTAGAAAATGAGGCTCAATTAAATCATCAAGAGAAAACTGTTCTTGATGGTCAGTTTCAACAATAGCGTGAGGGTTTTCATCAGCCCATATGTGGTAATTATGAAAATTAATAATCTTGTACACAAACTGAGAGCGACATACCAATTTAATTGTCACTATCGCTAATAGCGACCTACTAGATAGATTAGTTTCGCATTTATGACGATGTAACTCTGTAGTTGTTCCTAAAATAATTTTTGCTGCGAACTGGTTTATTTTAGGCAAAAAACCCAAGAGACATTTTTTGTTTAGAATAAGACAGGCTATCGGAAATAAATTTTTAAATGGTAAACAAATAATAAGACAAAAAGTTACAATGGAAATAACTTTTTGGGGTTGCTTTTTCCACCCTTTACAACCATGGGGTAAACCAAATAAATTACCGGCTGAGTGTCTTTTTGGTAGTACAAAACATCAGGTTAATTTCGATATTGTAACTTTTTCAGTGCTTGTGAAAAAAATTGTTGTACAAATTTTATGTACCCCCTTTAAGGGGCTGTATATTAACAAGGGATGCTCCAATGAAATTTCTTTATATGAAAGATCCTACCTTTTTTTCGATGAGGAATCACCTCCTTGAATGTTTTACACTTATTCAGTTACACCCTGTATAATATAATTTATTTTCCTTCACACATTGCGAGTTACCATTAATAAAAAAAGTTAACTATGTATAGTTTATATACGAACTCCAAAACCATTACAATATCTCAAGTAATAAGTGATTAGTAGTCACTATCCATTGAATATATTTTTAAAAATTATTTTTTCCCAACAGATAATTGAACGTCATCTGACTCTAGATAAAAAGCAAAAAGGTTCAGATCATGCATGTTCTTTGGAACCTGAGGAATTGCAAGAGTTAGTGAGTAATATTCGAACACTGGAAATAGCTATGGGAAAACCAACCAAAGCAATGAGATTTTCCGAAGAACTGTGTTATGAGAAGCTTGGTAAATCTTTGGTATATGCAAAACCATTGAAGGAAGGCTATAAATTAGGTTTCAATGATTTAATAACTAAAGTCGCTGAACCGAAAGGAATTGATGGAAGTGAAATAAGAAAGATAGTTGGTAAAATCTTGGCAAAAGATGTATTGGAAGACGAATCTGTACTCAAGGAACATTTATTGTAATAATTTTTTTAATATAAAAAATAAAATCTAAAGGCTCATTTCTTCCGTTCATACTTCCATACATACACTGGAGCACTGTCTTTTGTTCCTTTCCTAATTCGTCTGGGAGGTAACACACTCTTTTTATTCTCCACTGCTTTAGATATTTCAATCTTCTGCTGTGTAATAGCAAGTTGCCTCTCTCTGTTTATTCTCTTCCCTAATGTTTCATACAAAGATTTTCGTTTCCTCGCAGATGCCATCAGCATACCTTCATCTACCTCTGGCAATTCCTTCTCCATTAAAAGCTCCAAGCTTCGTTTTTCAGATTCTTTCTTCATTTCTTTATCAAAATAAATGTGACTATTGGTACTTTCAAACTCTATGCTTGGCAAGTGCAACTGTGCTTGTAGTTTCTCTATTTTATTCAACTCTTGAGTTCTTTTAGTGACGATATATTTCAAATCTTGCGTTTTCATCAACTGGATTTGGTCAATAGTGTCTTCTGGTTCGGTTTCTTTATCGAAATGTTTTCCATCTTCAGTTTTTGAGTTTATCATGTGATGATAAAATTCATCAGGATTTTTATTCAGAGCTCTTTTGCGTAAAATCTTTAATGTGGCCTTTTTTTCATTGTAGTCTTTTGCACGACGAACATAATCCTTTTTCTTTTCCAGAAGTCCCAAATGTTGTCGTTCCTCAGGTTGATGTCGTTCCCTGTGAGTTTTTTGATGAGCTTTCGAAGCATTTTTCCAAACTGACATCGTGTATTCTATATATTAAGAGTTGTGAATAAAATTTTAAACACTACTTAACCTAAACACTGAACTTCGTAAGTGCTAACTTCTGAGCCACCTAACCTTATTTACTAATCAAAAAATTAATCTTCGTCTCTTCGTTTCGTGGTGTCACAAAACTGTAGTTTCGACTTCTTCTTATTCATGTAGTGGCCTGAGTTACTGGAGAACAGAAGTTTTTACAAAACTTATCAAAGTGATTGTGTACTGCTAGTTTATGCAAGCTTATGACCTTGATATATTGGAGTATGCGAATATCAATCGGTTCAAACACCAGGATTTCTTTGTAACGTTCTAATGTCAATGACAATTTAGTCCATGCCGTTGACCATAAGGAAGTGGTCACATGAAATGATCTAAATTCAAGAACAAAAATAAAATGTCAAGTGGCAACACTGACACTTGACACCTGAACTGCCATTTTTTTCCCAATCAGCTTTCATTAATTATATGGAAAGATTATTATTTGAAAGATTATTTATTAATATCTAGCTAAAGGGGACTGCCAAACTAACAATAAGAACTTGAAAGAGATCTTTTGCAGATTTTAGTGGTGATATTTTGGACATTTTTAAAATGTCTAAAAAAGCTGTAGATACTTTTCAAAATAAAATAACTCGAAATGATCGATTTGCACAAATGTCTCAGCAAGAAAGAATAATAGAACAAAAGAAAAAAGAGATACAAGCTAAACTTGAAGCTAAAGAGAAAGCAAGTAAAGCTGAGGTAAAACAAAGTCCCAAGAGGTAATTCTTGTTTCTTCACTATATTCAGTACCTTACGAATTGAAATATTACAGTGTTAGTACGTCATCAAATCAGAAGGATGGCAAAAATGTTTTTTCCAATGATGGATCATTCTTGAACCAATTCAAACAAATTAAGGAATCGAAGAAGTTGGATTTGAAACCCAAATCTTTCAACAAACTGAAAGATCGTTTTGATAAAAGTTATAGGTCTGATTTAATACTTCACTTTAGATTTGATCAAACAATTTTTTTTTCTTTATAGTGATGATCGAAGTAAAAATCACAAAAGGACTTCTCACAGATCACCTTCGCCTAAAGACCGCATTCAGAAACGAATTTCCCGCTTTTCAAATGAAAAAGTTTCCAATTTGGAGCCTAAGATAACAATCAATACTTCTTTCAGTAGTTCTTCATTAGTGCACCAACAAATATCATCCCAAGGCAATTATCAAATTCCACCTGTTTCTCTCAGTACTCAAGATGTTACAGGTCAACCTTTATTGAAAAATGTACTTCCCCAACCCATCGTAACTTACCAAAATATTCCTGAGCAAGTTTCAGTAACTGAAGCTGTAATAAGTGCTTCTCCTGTACTGCTCAATGTCCCATCTCCTCAAATAGTTCAAGGAGATATTAGTCATGATACTTTAGTTTTTACCCAAACCGGTCCATCTCCAAATATTATAGTATCAACATCATTGCCAACAATCTTGACCACCGTTAATTTACCTCAGCCAATAGATACCTCCAATATCACGCCTGTACCTCCTCCCTGCTTGCCAACAGTTGAGCTAGCTACGATCCCTGCACCCAATCCAATCCAAGTACAAAACATACCACAACCGGAACCTTTAAACGCATTGAACATCCCTCAACCTGCTCCAATTCAAGTACAAAACATACCGACCCCCAGTTCACTTCAGTTGAACAAAATACCCAACCCAAAACCTTTGGACTTGATGACTATACCAACACCAAATGAGGGTAACATCGTGTGCGACGGAAATTTTATGAAAAGTATTCCCCCTCCTAACAAGTCAGTACCTCCCCCCCAAATACAAGACAATACCATGTCGATATTGCCACAGCAACAAACTGTTACCCAGAATATTATGATTCATAATATGCCGCCTCCTAGCCAGCAACCCACGTTTTCAACGGTAACTGTTACTTTGCCTGTAGTTGTAGGGCAGGTTTCCACTGCTCCAACAATACCTAATAATATACCTTCCCTTATGGCTCAACCAATTCTTCCTCCGCCCGGTATGGGTATGAACATTAATATGACCTGCCCACCCCCCTTGCTGCAGATGCATGCCGTAGGAGGATTGCAGAACCAGATGTCGTTTGTGAACCAGCCACCCCCTATAGCAAACCAAATGCCAATGATGAGCGTTCCTCCCCCTCCTAATGTACACAATATGACTGGAATGGGACATGGCTCAAACTTCAAAGATATAAATATAGGTAATAACATTTTCAATCGTATATTGTTCATTATTCAGTTGAAAGAAAGAGCGAAGTATTTGCAGTTATTGTTACAGATCCTTCTACCCTCTTGTTTGTTTTTATGAAGCCTGAAGTTATGTTAACATTGAACCAAGAAAATAAACACCATAATTCAATGTCATTATTGATCTAGCCTGCAAAGAACTTTGAATTGAATTATTTTGTTTCGATGCAAAGGCTCTCTCTTAATTTATTTTTATTTGAAATAGGAATATTTTTGTTTTATCCAAATATTGTGGAAGTAAGTCATTTTATTTTAATGTTTACCATATGTCGATATAAATTACTCAAAAATCTCAGTTGAAGCAAATATTGGGAGCACATTTGTCAAATATTTATTGCCGTTTTCCTGAGTTATATTTTTTGTGATGAATAAAGATGCTTGCCTAGAGAGATGCGGTATATGTTTCAACATAGATATCTCTACCGGAACTTCAAATTAAACTAACAAAACAGTGATTAAATTGCTTATTTAATTTGTCCCATAATTTTTCATTTAGAGTAATTCATTTTGCTTCTAGAAAAGTAAAGAACCAATTTCTCAATTTGAAATAAATATCTACATTACACATTTCTTTCTCAAAATCTTGAATAAACAGTTGAAAAATTTATGGAAAACTTTTTTAGATAAGTGATTTCAATCAATATATTCTGCAGACTGAAATAAAGAAGAAAACATTTTTAGAAATTGTATAGCCTGAAATTTGTTGACAGAAATATGCTAACTTCTCATTAGTTTGAATTCCTGTGTTATTTGTTTCACTCAGCTGGATAAATTAATTTCTCCAGAAGTTGGATCAATTTGTGTCATTGCAAATGAGGAAAGATAACATTGGGTATACCACAGTGCTCCATATTAGGTCCTATTTTGTTTATTGTGTATGTGAACAGCATTGAGTCTATAATTGAAGACAGTAGTTACACAGCCTATGCTGATGATTTTTCATTAATTGTCTTTGCACCTGGTACTACAATTTTAGAAAGTAAATATTCAAGAGCATCTAATCAAGTATCCAGTTTCTTTTTATGGGCACGATGTATTTTCCAACACAGATAAAACATAGGTTATTTGTATTTATAATAGCCATAATATATATATGAAATGTGTACACACAAGAATCAAAAACCAGTTCCATGTGCCAATTGCTAAATTAAAAGTGACTTATCCTGGGCCAGGATACATTGATCCAAAAATTCACAATAATCTTACTGAAGGCTTCAAAGCAACTGTATAATTTTAATAATACACTAAAAGCATATTTATTTGTTATTATACACCAGCAGAATTTTTTAATAATTATTAGGTCTGTTCTTTTAATAACACCTCATTCAATTTTTATACTTAACGTTTAGTGTTTGTATTTTATTGTGTAGACAGTTTCCTATAAAACTTTATATTGTCTTCACGGAAATGAAGTATTATTATTATTATTATTAATTGGAACCTCTGGAAATACTGAGCCCTGGGATACCCCTAAATATAATTATGAATTTGTCCTAACTATTGATATGCAATCTGAAACTGACTTTAGAATGAGTTTACCATTAGCCGGACATTAAATGGGACGTTTCAACATATTCTCACATTTTTTTATGTGATGTAGAATTCATTGTGTTATGATTTATTGACATAGAAAATATGGGATTCAGAATAAAGGGTTCCAGGACCATATTAATATAGAATTATAATAAAACCGTGAAATGATCAAGAGGAGGATATTATCTGAATAAGAAAGTGATATTGAAGTGTTGAAAGAAAAAAAAAAAAGTAATTTTACCCTCAATGTACTCCTGCAAATGTCAGAAACTTGAATTGTCAACACATTTAGAAATTTGCATTTCAAGAAAGTATTATTTGTCATGAAAGGTAAAAACCCAGGAATTCAAATTGATAATAGGCAATATTGCTATCATGCAAAAAATTATTTCGGTCTATGTTGAACATAACTAGGTATACATTTCAGGAATATTTATAGGTTTTCGAAGCAGTACATGAATATTAAATTTCGATTTGTCCTTTCGAAAAGGGCAAATAAAGGCAAGGATGATTTACCAATGTAGCTAATACGTTTTTGAAAAAATCTAATTGATGATCAAAATTACCATGTGTTTGACACGATTATTGACAGACGGTTAATACTTTCTCATTATTGTTCTGAAAGTTCAGGCATTCCTCACAAAACAGTGATTGAAGCTCTCGATTAAAATGTGTAAATCTAGAGTAATTTTGACTTGATTTTCCATTGTTATTAATGTAGTCATCCTTGCCAGTAGTAACAGGTCGTTTTAGTGACGTGTTGTGAAGTTTTCCCCCCAGGTACACCAGAGTACGAAGCAATGGCTTCTCTGGGACGCATGGTGGCTGAATGCGGAGAAAGTATCGAGGACATCGTACGGCAGCGAAAAAACCAAGATCCAAATCTGTGGTATGCGAGGCAGCACACTGCGAATAACTTAGAAATATAACAGATTAAGTCCATTTATTATTATTATTTTGGTTTGCGACTTATCAAAGACGTGCTTTTGTTTAGAAACCGTAATTTTTTTATCTTAGTCATAGTCTACAATTACAGCATATTCAATGTAGATAAATGATTGGCTCGTTCGAAATTTTCTGGCGAAATCAAAATAGTGGACTTCAGAAATTGTGAGAGATAGAAGGAGGGTTAAAATTGAGGAGAAATTGCTTTTCTCAGAGCCTCAAAATATAAAATTTTGTTAGCGTTTTGACACCCTCACACAAATTCCAATTACTATCAAAGTGATGGGGTTCAGATCAACACTGCTGATCAATTATGGGTAACTATGAGGATTGCATTAAAAAAGAAATGAACAACTCCTTGAGAAATACACTTTAATAATAATAAAATTAGATGTATCCAATCCAAGTCGATGATATTAACTTCACCTTATTTTTATCCCTGTTATGAACATTCTTGTTTCTTGGGATTAATAAGACTTAGTATTTTATCATTAGTAATACATACAAGATGAGTTTTGTTAGTCAAATTTGTAAATCAACAAGTATAGTTGATTTGTTTGAAGATGGTTTGACAATTTATATAAAATGATTTGAATTCCCTCAATGAACTAATACAATTGAAAATCAAAACTGAATAGCTGAAAAAAACAATTTTATTAAGCAGAAAAACCCTGAAATGAAATCACAGTGAAATAAAATACAAGCAATTATATTTGACATTAATGCAGCCAAGTTTATTATCTATGATTCAATAAGTATTGAAAATATTAAAAAAACTATTTTTTCTTTCAAATCTTCTATTGCCTTCAAACAATATAATATCATAATCAAGCCTTTATTCTAAATTACAAAATTTCTCATCGAAAGCGGCCATGAAACCATATTTTTGGCTGCACAGCAAGATTGTGAAGGGACACTAAACGATTTGCTATTATATCTAAACTCTCTCTATCCAAAAAACCAATTCACAATAGAAAGAGAAACCCATAGGTTAGGTTAGGTTAGGCTCAGAGTGAGTGGGTCTATTCGACCCTCCACCGCAACCCATAAGGGTTTATTGCGGCTCACACCTATTCACACTCGACCAAATAAACCCAGCTTCTTAACGAAGCTGATTAGTTTGTATAGTGAGGGGTCTTTCAGGTCATATGGAACCTGACAGAACCTGATTCGGTCCCCAGCGGGGCAGGCACAAAGTGTATGCTCTGCTGTATCATCGTTAATGAGGTAGTTGAATAGTCAAGGTGCAAGATTCATACCTTGATACCCGCGACAACCTTCCCATATGAGGGTTTTAGGGTTTTTGCACGTCAGCTACATCTGACGATGCCTTAGATTCAACCGTACGGGGCTTTTTCGCCTATGATTTTGGTGAATCATCACTTGAGCGCAAACGTTTGCTAACCTGCTCATTGGAGGTTTGTTCCTCCACCTGAGACAGATTCTGCGCTCAATAATTTGGTGCAAGGCGGTTTCATAAGGTACCCCGCTCTCGAGGAAACGACTCGGTCGTTTCCTGGCTGCACCACCAAATTTTTTTTTAGGTTCAGTTATTGGATCAGGAATTGGAGAGTTAAGAAGCTCTCACTCCTGATCTAAATTTACAAGGAGGTCAGTTGGAGTCATAAGCTCGACATCCACCTCCTCTGTAGACTCAGTGTCAGAAAGAATTTGTAAGTCTACTCTGTCCATGAAAATCCCACGAGTAGCTAGAGAAAGAAGGTCAGTCACGGCAGAGACCCGCATTACCCTGACAGTTAGGGAATAACAGAACCACAAGTGATTCTGTCATTCCCGTATCCAGCGGGGCTACGTGGAAGCAGGCATACGATGGACGGTTTGCTCAATTCCCACATCTCAAGCCAAAAACAGCATGCACAGTGGTTCAGGCAGTGAAAGATGAACAAGGATAGCCAACCCGTAAAAACCCATTAGATTAGATTAATATGGGGCTTCTGTGCAGGTCTATTGTGTGTGCCCTCATGTATGCTAGAGTTCTTTGTCTAGGCCCGTCCTTGTAACTAGACTCCATAAGCCAGACCTCAAGTTCCCCATATATTGAGGGGGTTGTGGTTTTTCCTCTCCCAATGTTGCAAACCTTATCCTTGACAGACCTTCGCAATAGCATAGTATGTGTATGGAGGTTTCCTCATCCTCTTGGCAAAGCCTGCATAGGGCTGTGTCTGCCAGTCCGATGTTGTTCATGTGTTTTTTGAGTCTACAGTGTCCCAGACCAGAACTCTAGTTGATCGCCTATTCAGACTTAGTAGGTACTCCGTGAATTTTGGCGATGGCTCTTTAATGCACTCTTTGGCCTGTCTCATACCCGGCGCCTTATTCCACCATTTTTGAGATTGTTTTTCCTCCCAGTTGCTGTTACAAGTTTTTCGCAGCGCTTTTGCTGTACCACAAAAGGGTTCTGGGCCAATGGGGGAGCATCGTGCTCCTTCTCGTGCTAGTGAATCAGCCTCTTCGTTGCCCTTGTATCCTGTGTGGTCTGGTACCCAGGCTAATGACACTCTGTTTTGACTACCTAGTTCTTGTAGCTTTTCTAGGCAGTTCCAGACCAGTTTGGAATTGACCAGCATGGAGCTAATTGCTTTTATAGCTGCTTGGCTATCAGAGTATATTGCAATTGTATTAGCCTTAAACTATTGCCTTAGTAACTCTTCTGCGCAGTGACGTCTCACCTTAGTGAGACTTTTGTCTTTAATTATATACATTCCTGCTCCTACACCTTCTTCAGTTTTTGAGCCGTCTGTGTAACAGGCAACCTCTGCATTTTTTGGAGGTCCTCCCTTCCAAGCCTCTCTGCCTGTTATAATTGTTTTGAAGTTTTTTCCGAAGCTATACTGGGGAAGCATCTCATCCGATGGCATTCCCATTATGGGGTCGTTTTCCAACTCTTTGTTTAGCTCGTTGTACCTCTCGTTGTAGCTCGTTGTACCATGCCTATAAGCAGCATGCTTATAGGCATTTGCCCTCTGGTCAGTCTACTGATGACTAACCTGGCTTCCCCTTGAATATATAGATGTAGTGGCGTTAGGTTCAACAAGACTTCTAATGCGGTTGTTGGGGTGGTTCTCATAGCGCCCGTGGCAGCCAGGCAAGCTTGCCTTTGAATGCCACTTAGCCTTTGAATTCCACTTAGCCTTCGAATCACCCCAGCCTGCTGAGTCTTTGGCCACCATACCACCGAGCTATATGCTATCATAGGTAAGATAACCCTGGTATATAGCCATATGGTCATTTTTGATTGTAAACCCCAATTTTTTCCGCACATCCTTCTACACAAGTTGAAGGCTATCGTGCTTTTTTGGATTATTTTTTGTAGGTGTTGATTCCATGTCAACTTGTGGTCAAAAAAGACTCCCAAGTATTTTGCCTCTTGTGCAATTGGAATTTCTACCCCGTGCAGTATTGGTGGCTTCAGCCCTCTAGGTACTCTTTTTTGTAAAAACTACTAGTGTAGTTTTGAGAGGGTTTACTTTTAGCTCCTCCTCAAAACCCATAGGACTCTATCTTCTTGGACGTTCTTGTGAACATATGTGAAGCCACAACAAAAGATAGGGGAATTAAAACGACGGATCTGTGAAGCTGAGAGTTTTCCTGAGGAACCGTATCACCTGAAAAATGCCTTTAAATCATCAGAGAAAGTGTAAGGTCAGCTAAGGACCCCACAGAACCTTTAGCAACATCCGGGGTATTCCGGTATCGTAGCTGCGGGTCGGTCTACATTGGAACCACGAAAAGAAGTATAGGTACTGGTCTCTCTGAAAACAAGAGAAACTGTCAACTCGGACAAACCGATAAATCAGCTGTAGTCGAACATGATCTCAACAACGAAGGCACTCACATTATCTCAATCGAAGGTACAGTAACACTTGATAAAACTCAAAATTACTATCCAAGAGTGAGTAGAGAGGCAATAGAAATTCAAACACAGGGATAAGTTCAATAAAAAAAAAGCAATGAACACCAATGAAATATGGCTACCTGTCCTACAACTCCAGCGCCAATGCGGGCTCTGCGACCGATACCACGTCACATTCGATATCTACCGCAGTGGTAAACGAAACGTCAGGCATAAAACATGCAGACCACGGCCAAAAAACCCGGAAAATGGCTTACACGCAGTCAGAATTGTGTTTGCCAAATGGTAGGTTGTTTTTTATCCTGAGTGGTTAATTTTATTCATTGAATAGCTATTGTGAATGCAAAATCGAGCCGTACTGGAGGACAATGGATGTCCACTGTGTATTGTTTGATTTGTATTAGGAGTCACATGTTAAAAAGTAAGACCTAGTTGATCCTTCAACCTTAGCTAGCACAAGTTTTGACTTTGAGGGTTGTAATTTGTATGGAGGCGGGTGGTAGTAAAAACACTCGGCCGAAATATCTCAGGCAGATATTCTCTTCAATCCTGATTTACTGCTCCTAATTTGCTTCACTTTTCTGAAGTTCGATTGCAATATATAGCAGAACAAAATTTATGAGTAATTTTCGAATACATACATATTTTGATCATCGCAAAAGCACGCCAGTTTCAATTTTCTGAAAAAAAAAGGACTTAATCTTGATATTTTCATGAAGCACCAGATTACTATTGATTTAATACTGGAGCACCTTTTTGGATGTCCGTAGGTACCTCTTTCATAAAGACTCTGCGGCTTATAAGCAGTACCGGCAATTGATCGAACAATTCAAACGAGAAAATGAGATGAGAAATATGGCGGAAGAGAGAAAACCTAAACTCGAAGAAGTGTACGAACCAGAAATGGCTTTAGAAGATTGTGAAAATGCGATCGCTAGTGGAGATTCGAATATCAAAAAGGAAAATGAGGTGAAAATTAAATTTCTTGCGTTCCCTTTTCTGGGTTGGGAAAGAAATTTTTGGCCTTCTACTTCTCTACACACAAAAAATGTGGGTATCTTCCATATAAAGGAAGAAAGCAATCAATTTCAAAAAATAAACTCTACAAAGATGTTGTAGATCATGCACAAACTGGAAGAAAAAGCCCCCCTGAAACAGCTACTTTCATATAAACATTGAATTATCTACACGAAAGAAAATTGCTTTCGAAACAAATACTTTTATATGAACGCTGAATTATACGAGAAACACTTTTCTTTATTCCATTTGTATTCCAAACATTCGTAATGGAATCGAATCAGTTATCATTCACAGGATCTCTACACAATAAAATTATGAAAGAAGTAGAAGGCCAGAAACTTTCCCAAAAATTAATTTCTTCTAAAAATCTTTCAATTTAAAATTTTTTGGGTTGTTTTTACTCTGAATTGATAGGTTGTAATTCAACAAAATAACTATTCCAACTCTTAGTTAGAATAGAGTAGAGTGTTTTTTGACCATTTTGTATACTATAGTGCATTCATGGCGAATGACGAATACAGAAGTCCTTGTTTGGAGTTACAAAGATAAAATCGTCTATTGAAAAAATTTATATAAAAATAAAGAGTGTAGATCATTCAAAAGTATGAAATAAACTAAGGATTCAATGGGTTGTTTCACAAGTTAAAGACCCTGCCATGTCAATTTATTCCTCAATGTTATAAAAACAGTGTTGAAGAAACTTTTTAATAGCAGAAGGCTTAACACCTTCAGAGATGAGTGAAGATGACTATATAAATGTAAGTTTAGGTGAATTTCTCTTAATAATTGTTAATTTATGTCTGAGCAGGTTCAATAAACTTGCATATCTCGTTCCATATGCATGTATAATCACAAGTCTGTCAAATTTATTAACGAGGTAAAACTTATCTGTTTGTTTCAAAGAGTTGAGTTTTACCTTAGTTCTAAATTTCATTTGTACAAATATTACTAGATGATGACCTCGTCGGTGCTCTGTTTTAGGATGAAGGCACTAATACCAAAAGAAAAAGAAAAAGCAGATGGGGTGATCAAGAAAGCAACGTTGCACCACCTCCTACAGTACTACTGAATATGCCACCAATTGTAGATCCATCGGTCCTACCAATCGGTTCACAAACAAGTAAGAGATAATTGTTCTTCTGTTAATTATGTGAAGTTTGTTTACTTTTTGAAATGTATTGACATTGTTGAAATGTACTATGCGGAAGTTCCTTTTTTACTTTTCAGGTCAAACTCCTGTGATGTTATCTAAACTGACCCGTAATGACCCTGGCTTACTTCAGTATGCAGTTAATACCTATGGAACTACGAATCTCTCAGAGGAGGACTGGAAAAAAGCCGAAGATCACTACAAAATTAGTTTGCTG
This sequence comes from Leptinotarsa decemlineata, assembly GCF_025532065.1. Taxonomy (NCBI): domain Eukaryota; kingdom Metazoa; phylum Arthropoda; class Insecta; order Coleoptera; family Chrysomelidae; genus Leptinotarsa; species Leptinotarsa decemlineata. Next base: position 9,553,606 of record NW_027412690.1, read on the forward strand.
TATCAGGATATGGTGAAGAAACGAGCAGAGGCTGAAAAGCTAAAGTTAGCTGGCAAGAATAAGTATGATTATGATTCGGATGAAGAAACTGACGGTGGCACCTGGGAACATAAAATCCGAGAAAAGGTAATAAGAAATGGTGTGCTGCTGAATATTAAGTTAATTTCAACAGAATTCAAAATGGCTGCAACGAGGAGAGATTATATGTGAAAGAAAATAAATATTTTGAAATGGAGTCCAGAAAGATTCATCTCTCCTAGCTGGAAAACAACTACTTCTATGCCTAATACCACGCTAGATATGGAATTATAAAAAAAAAATTTAATGTCTAAACAGGAGTAAATCCCAATAACAAAACATATTAATATCATTAGCAAGCATGTTACAGTTTTATATCTGCCTATATACCGGGTGTCCCACATTTTATGTGACAGGCAATATCTGGTTTGTTGAAGGAGATACACAAAAATGTTTCATACAAAAGTTTCAGGAGTTCATGAGAGCTATATTTTGATATAATTTTTAAATATACAGGGTGTTTGGTGTAGGTGCTACAGACCAAAATTCCATTTTTTAAAATAGAACGCCCTGTATATCATTACATATTCAGATGCTACGTTAAATTCTGATATCATTTCATGTTTGGTTTTTGAAATTCGGTTACGGCGTTGTTGAGTTATTGCTTAAAATGTAAAGTCTTGAGAACGACTATTATTTTTAAAAATATCTCGTACAATTATTCTCTCTGCATCAGATCACATGAAAATTAGTCAAAATTTTGGGTGTTCGAAGTAATGGTTTCAATTTTGAGTTGTGGAATTCAGTCAGGAATCATTTTGAATATGAAACAATTGCGAAATTGAAAGTGGTGTATTCGAAAACAAATCTTTAATTAATAACAATGTAAATAATATAACTTGATAAATCATTTTATGAGAATGGTAGGTACCTAGAAATAAGTCATAAAAATTGTTCAAAGTGATGCCCATTAGATATTATACAGGCTTCGAAACGTCAAATCACTTCTCTCGTACAAGTCGCTCTTATAATATCAGGCGTAATATCACTGCACGCTAGTCGAATTTTCATTTTCAGATCATCCACATTCAAAGGGGGAGTAGTGAAAACAATATCTTTTAAATAACCCCATAGGAAAAAATCAAGCGGTGATAAATCTGGGGAACGAGCCGGCCACCGAATTGGACCCTTATTACCAATCCTTCTATTTGGGTACGTTCTATCCAGATATTCAGTAACAACCTGTGAATTGTGAGGAGGAGCACCATCTTGTTGCCACCAAATTCCTTGTCGTTCTGCTATGGAAATATCTTCCATCAACTGGATCAAATCATTTTCTAGAACATGTAAATATCGCAATCCATTGAGATTTTCATTGAAAAAGTAAGGTCCTATGATGCGGCCATTGAACAATCCACACCATACATTAATACCCAACGTAGTTTGAAAATTACTTTCGCGGACCCAGTGGGGATTTTCTTGAGACCAATAGTGACTGTTATGTCGATTCACAACTCCATTATTGTGGAATCGCGATTCATCGCTCCACAAAATTTGACTGAATATGTTAGGACTTTCATGTAATATTACCTGAATACAAGCAATGAATTCAAGTCGTCGTTCAAAGTCCGTGGGTTTCAAACCTTGTACCAACTGAATTTTGAATGGGTGGTATTTATTTTCTTTCAGAATTCTCTGTACATTAGATTTACTCACACCGACTTCTTCTGCAAGAGTACGGATAGAAACATGTGGATGAATAATAATATAAGCCAACACATTGATCTCTAAATCTTCAGTTCCAACAGATCTCGTATGATGACGATGCTTTATAGTAGAAGGAAATGACCCAGTTCGCAATTTTTCTACAACTCTCGAAAAAATCATTCGTGACGGAATGGGTCTGTCTGGAAAACGTTCTTGGTATAGACGTTGTGCTTGACGGCAGTTTTTCTGACATTCCCCAAAAATTAATAACATATCAATGCAATCACTTGGACTAAACGCGAAATGCATACTGGAGTTTTCGCACAAAGAACACAGTTACTGTTTTGCAAAGAATCACTGAATCGAACTGACAAGTAGATACAATTCAACAACATTTGTTACTATGGCATCAACAAGCATAAGCTACGATGAAATTGTGCAATATAAAGCAATTCACCCTCAAGTTAGTCTCATTCTCAAGAATTTCAATATTATATTCAACTGATATTGATATCGTATCGTAGAGGTGAGAATAATGGTTTGTATTCAGTAGTAGTCTAGTTCAATTTAATAAAAGATATAGACTGGATTCTTGTACGAGTAAATAAGTTTTTTTGAAACTTTATATTTAAGGAAAAGTGCAATAACTCAACAACGTCGTAACCGAATTTCAAAAACCAAACATGAAATGATATCAGAATTTAACGTAGCATCTGAATGTGTAATGATATACAGGGCGTTCTATTTTAAAAAATGGAATTTTGGTCTGTAGCACCTACACCAAACACCCTGTATATTTAAAAATTATATCAAAATATAGCTCTCATGAACTCCTAAAACTTTTGTATGAAACATTTTTGTGTATCTCCTTCAACAAACCAGATATTGCCTGTCACATAAAATGTGGGACACCCGGTATACACACATATACAAAAATTACAAAAAAATATAATATAACATAAATCTTACATAACTAATTCATTATAACATTAAAAACAACAGTACAAAAATAACATTTCAAAACGCTCAAAGGTGCGAACTTGTTTCCTCCTTTTCATAAAAGAGGATGTATGCAACTCCACTCACAAGCGATTTTGATAAAATTGGTGACACGTGTGAATCATTGTATTCGTGCCACGTGCCAGTATAAGGATGTCTGCAGAATGCTGTATAATGTCCGCTGTAGGTAGATCCAGTGTGATTCGAAAGTGCATATAGATTATAACGACAAGGAGTCACATTTTCTGCTGCATAATTGTTCATGTCTAATCCATCTAGAGGAAATTCGATGGCAACATTCAACTTGCCTCTAAATGTTTCTGTTCCAAATTTCCAAGGAATTAGACTCATCCCATCTGGACGCTTACCATCATCTCGACTAACACCAAGGGGTTCAAGAACTGAAGGAACCTCTGCAGTGGCTAGAGCTCTTTTTATAAGATCATTAATGGAATGATGTCTTGAAAATCTGCCAGAACTGAATTTACAACTTAGGCCATGGTAACCATTTTCTTCTACAGTGGATCCACATCTGCATTTATGACTAACACAAATTGAAGAACCTAACCGAAGACCTATCGCAATCCTAAAAGATGCATCATCTAAGAGGTACACATATACACATACATACACATATACATGAATAGAATACTAATTTATCAACTAGAAACACCTGAAGCGAGGAAACAAAAAACAAAATAAAGGAAACATTTAGGAAAGTTAAGCAAAACTTATGTGTAGCAAGCTAGGAGAGTAATTGAAAAAAAAATCATAAGTCAGATGTAGAGCCAATGAGTAAAAAATAGTTCAAGTGTATTACAAAAAAAACATAATTCAGCAGTAATGCAGTAGTAGTAATAAGCTCACATGGTAGAGTAACTTTCAATTTGGGCTTACGTATTTTGACTAGAGTGTAAAAGTTTCTTAACATGGTTCTTAACTTGACCAATAGGTTCATAACAAATGTCGAGAGTTTCACAGAGTTGATTGTAAAGTTTGCTCATTGCAACAACTGGTGACTTGAGTAATATGTTTGTTCTAGAATTTGGTAGAATTATATTCAATAGACGGATATAATAATGTCAGGACAGACAATTCCGCTTCGATAAGTTTGTTGGGGGTTTAAAATTGACACCAACTAACTTGGCACAATCATGTCGCTGGAATTGCAAAGGCTGCTTCTCAGAAGCTTAGAACACTGTTTCGATCCAGGAAACTGTACACACCTCAGCAACTTTTGATGCTTCATAAAGCTCAGATTAGACTGTCTCTGGAGTATTGTTCTCATGTGTGGCGCTCCGCCCACCAAGCATACCACGAAGCTGCTGGATTCCACCTAGAAAAGAGACATCCGCTTGATTGGAGACTGAAGCATCACTTGCAACCTTGATGGTCTGGAACATCGAAGAAAGGTTGGGGATTTGTCTCTCTTTCATAGATACTTTCATGGGAGACGTTCAAGTGATTTGGCACAATTGATTCCACCAAGAGCAGTACATATACGCGACAAACTGTGGCTGCTCATCGTTTTGAGGTTCAACTCAGTACACATCAAACTTCACTGCTTAAGAACTTTTTCATTTGGAGAACTGCGTGTATGTGGAATAAACTTCCTGAGAACGTTTTTCCAAATGAATTTAATCTCCGGCGATTCAAATCTAACGTGAATCGTTACTTTGGCACAGGCACCGCTCTTAGAGCGCCTTAAGGATTTTTCTGTAGTGCTTGTGTTCTGTCCTTTAAAAAAATCAAGATACCTTACAGAGGTTAGTCTTGCAAAAGTTTCTCATTCATCCAGCTGCAGGACCATGCTGAAGTCAATCGGGTAGATCATCTACAAACCGGTGTCGAGGTATTCCCTCTCATTAGTTTTAGAAAGATCCAACCCAAACAGCAAAGTGCCTGAGACTCAATACGGCTTAACTGTAACAGCTCCATCTTGTGAACAAAGCCCCAAGCTGGAAAGAAACATCCCATGTACCAATACACAAACAGAAATCAAAATTAGTCTGAAGTAGTAGTACCATAACTGCCCTAGAATCATTCCGTAATGTAGCAAAACTGTGTTAATCCCCTTCAACAAGAGAAGAAAATTGGAGGATCTGACGCCACTTGTGGTCATTCCATTTGGAACGGAGGTGAAATACCTTGGCATTGTCCTTGATAAAAGGCTTGCCTGGAACGCTCACTTGGAAAAGTTTTACACAAAGCCAGACTGTCTCTATGGACATGTCGAAGGATTTGTGGTAAAACTTGTGGTTTAGGTCCTAAACAAATCCATTGGATTTATGTGATGATTGTCAGACCAATGATCACTTATGGTGCAATTGCTTGGTGACCGAAGGCTTTACAGAAAACGGCCTAAGCGAAGCTCTCTGGCTTACAGAGACAGGCTTGTCTGGCTGTAAGTGGTGCCATCAGTATCACACCATCAGCAGCCATGGAGATCCTTCTAGATCTACCTCCTCTCCACATTTTTCTGGAAAGAGAGGCTACATGGACTGCATACAGACTTGTGCACATTGCCAATTGCACAAATCCATTCAATGCAGAGTACAACAGACTGTTGGTTGACATTGGAAGTCACAGCATTCTGGAAATAACCTCTGACTTTATGCCTCCGACTGTACTCCAATACTCTGTACGAGTACAGAGGATTGGATCCTCCGGGAGAAGGAAATATTAAGAGCAGATGGATCAAAAACACCTTCCGGTTCTGGTGCAGGTGTTTTCAGTCGCAGACCCAGGACAGAGTTATCTACCAGCCTAGGAACTTATACGACTGTATTTCAAGCTGAAATTTACGCTATTGAATTGTGTGCGGAGAGATTGGATAAATCCAATCTCACTCACAAGTCAATAAAAATATTCGCGGACAGTCAAGCGGCGTTGGAAGCTCTTGGCTCCTACCGAGCAACGTCTAAATTGGTAGCAAACTGACAAAAACGATTCTCCTCGATAGGAAGACTTAACAGATTATCTCTGGTCTGGATTCCTGGCCATACTGTCCTGGAAGGCAATGAACCTGCTGACTCTCTTGCAAAGGAGGGTGCTGCAAGCAGCTTCATTGGACCAGAACCTGTTATTGGATTGCTTTGGGCTTTGCCAAACAAACACTGAACACCTGGATGGTAAGAAGATTTATGGACTTCTGGCAGAATCTTCCAGGATTGGCTCACTCCAAGGCGTTTATTCACCCTTGGAAGCTTGATTCCAAACAGTTGTTGGACTACAGTAGGGATGAACTACGATGACCAACAGGTCTTCTTACAGGTCACTGTCATTTGAATCATCTCACTCAGAGACTTGGACTGTCGGAAGACAGTATGTGTCGCCTATGTCTGGAAAATGATGAAACAGCAGAGCATATACTTTGTGCCTGCCCCGCTGGGGACCGAATCAGGTTCTTTGAGTTCGCAGATCCGTACTCTCACCATCTGACCTGGCCGATTGTGAATAAAACCCTTGCGGGTTGCGGTGGAGGGTCGAATAGACCCACTCACTTTTGACCTACCTACCTACCTACCATAACTGCCCTAGAATCATTCCGTAATGTGAAAATAGTTGTGAACAGGCTTTATTATTACCATGAAGTGAACATTTATTGGGATGAACTGGAGTGAATTTATGGTTTGTTTGCAGATTGTTGAAAATAATATAAAACTACTAATTGTTCAGCAACGGCTAGTTTGGTTTCGAAAAATGAATCAGTGTTGAATAGAGAATGGAAGGTTTCATCAAAGAGACCTCTTTTTCTATGTGAAAAAAGTTAATAGCCCCTTATCACCGATGAGTGATGCCAAACTATTGTGTTTCTTATTGAAGAAAAGTGAAAATAATGCTTTTTTATGCACTAGCCATTACTATATTTTCATCTGTCCATTGCTAATCAGTTGAGACTGGCCTGAACGAATTGTTCTTAGATAATTTTTCCTATTTTCAATATTTGTGAGAAGCGTCCTGTTTCGAATGACAAATGTACCAAATAAGTCATCAGAAAGATAATATGAGGTAGTGGTAACTTTATTTTAATGTTCGGGATTTCGTCCGACCCAGCTGATTTTTTATTTTGTTATTTATTTGTTTTACAAATTAAAAGTGTGCACTTTTCAATTCCTTTCTCTTGTTTCATCAAGGAAATGATGGCAACCGAGTTGTGGGCTACAGAACTCAACAAACAAGCGGAGGGTAAGCACCACATAGGAGACTTTCTGCCTCCAGAGGAACTGAAGCGGTTCATGGAAAAATCTACCGCCGTCAAGGAGGGTCGGCAGCCCAACTTCTCCGATTACAAAGACTTCAAGATAAAAGAAGACAACATTGGTTTCAAAATGCTGCAAAAGCTTGGGTGGTCAGAAGGCGAAGGATTGGGATCTGCTGGAACCGGAATTGTGGAACCTGTTAATAAGTAAATGCATTTAGTAGTTTGATTAGTGCTGAGCCAAAAACTCTTGTATTCTGATTTTCTTGTACCGTTTCAGAGCAGCTCCTAGGGAACACACGCAAGGTTTGGGTTTGAATGAAGAACATGTAGATAACGAGGATGAATATGAATCGTATAGAAAGCGAATGATGCTGGCTTACAGATTCCGACCCAATCCTTTGGTAAGTCTGTGCTACATGTGCTACTTGTGACAAGTTTGTAAAAACCACTACTCTCTTGGCTAATGCAATTAACAGATGTTCATTCAGTTTTCGTTGTACATTTACCTTTACTTGACACAAATATTTAAAAGAATGAAGAGATTGAAACGAATATTGTGTTGAACTTTCAGAACAATCCAAGGCGGCCGTATTATTGAAGATCAATAACTTATCTCCATGCGTAAAGTTGAGTATTCTACATATAGTGTAAATAAAAGTCATTTTGTTATATTTTCTTCATTTTTGTTTCGAGCAAAATAAATATTATTGGGTCAGTTTGTTGAGTAATAAATATCTTCAATTCATATTGTAATTTTATTTAATTATCATTAGTTTTCTTTCCAACCAATCGCCGCAATTCTATGGATACTTCCATCACGGTCAGTAACAGAATATTGTGATTATACGGGGTTTGTTCAAAAAATAAGGTAAATGTTCAAATTTCGCGGGCTACGGACATTCGATTAGCGACTTTTTTATGTTGGTACGCTCGTCTCGAACATATGTTCACAGTTTCAACTGTTTAGCATGTTTAGTTTGTCGGTGAGAGGCATTAAAGTTGGAAGTGTTTCGCCTGTTCATCGATTTTCTGCTATCGAAAAAAATCGATCATAGAATTTATATTAATTTTTGTGTAAAAAATTGATTTAAATGCTAAAAAATCACTTGAAATGTTGACAGTGGTGTACGGTGCTTGCAATCTGAGTCAGATAAATGTTTACAAGCAGTACAAGCCTTCTACAGAAGGTCGAGAAGATATGAGTGACGACGCTCGCCCTGGACGCCCCAGTTCATCAACTTCCCATGAAAATGTTGAGAAAGTGAAGAAAATTGTTATGGAGAATCGTCGAGTCACTACTAGAAAAGTTGCCGAGGTTGTCGGCAAAACGGTGGCAGCGAAGTTCGTTCCAAAATTTCTGAATTTAGACCAAAAAAAGCACGCCAAGTTCGATCAAATGTCATGGTATATTGGTAATAGGATTTTTCGATTTTCAAGTATGATTCATGGATGCTTTCAGTGGCCTTTTCTTATTGCTTTTATTCTCCCAACTTCTCATGATACCTATTCCATCAGTCTCGTCCATATATTGTCTGCCTCCTGTGATTCAGTGCCTCCCATACGCATAAGATGTGTAGAGCTGTTTCTATCCCTTCGTTGCATAATCTGCAGCTGAGGTCTCTGTTGTACAGCCCCATTTTATTCAAGTGTCCTCTAAGCGGACAATGACCGATTAGTAACCCTGTAATTATTCTGAGCCGATCCATACTATATTGAAGCAGTTCTTCGGTTCTTTTCTCGGACGGTTCCCTAATGAAGGTTCTACTGTGTTTGTTGCCAGGTACTTTTGTCCAGTACTCTGTGTGCTTCTTATTTTTCCATATCCTAATCTGGTTTCGTATCAATGATTTTGGTAACCCCAGAGCTGGTTCAGGACCTTTATATGAAGTTGATGATCTGCGTCTAGCGTATTCATCAGCTTTATCATTACATGTGATTCCTGAATGCCCAGACACCCAGTACAAAGTTAATTTGTTCCTGTTCGCAAGTTCATTTAGTTCTTCATGACATTCCCAGACCAGTTTTGATGTCACCTTCGGGTTTGTCAGAGTCCCTAGTGCGCTCTTGCTGTCTGTAAAAATATTGATCCGCTCATTTCTTTGAGGTCTCAATTAAATAAACCTTGCACACTGCAAGATAGCATAAACTTCCGCCTGAAAGACGGATGTGTATAGTCCTAGCGAATAGCTGTAGTTTAAATTTTTATCTGCTCGGTATATTCCAGCTACCGTTCCATGTTTGCAGGAGAGTCTCCAATGCAGCTGTTGGGGTAGTTCTCATTGCACCCGTCATTCCCAAACATGCAAGTCTTTGCACCTTGCCTAGTTTGTTGATGGCGGTCGCCTGCTTCATCTTTGGCCACCAGACCAGAGATGCGTATGTTATCATGGGTTTAACCACCATCGTGTATAGCCAATATACCATGTCTGGTTTTAGCCCCCAAGTTTTTCCATAGGTGCATCTGGCGAGCATCAGTGCTACCTCCGCTTTCCTCTTTATCCTGTCCAAGTATTGGTTCCAGGTCAGTTTTCAGTGGCCTTAAATTTTACAGATGAATGTTTATTTTATGTAACCCAAATACAGGCTAATTTACCTGCAGTACCTGCACTAAGACATTCTAACCGCATAAAAGAACAAACAAGAAGATAAAACGTTCGGTTTAAGTAGAGCCAAGAAGATGATAGCACAGTCAGCCATCGAAAACGCTCGCATATAATAAATAGAAGTTATAGAGCTTCAAATCCTTTTTGTGACATATGTTAATATTGAAATACTGAAAATAAATGAAAATTAGTTGCATCATTCGAATGTTCTAATTTAAAAAGGGTTCAAAAGACATATTTTGGAGATATTTTGGAAAAATATGTAGAACGCCGCCTGTCTAGTTGTCTCGCGCAATACATGTGAACGGCACGTGAATATTTCGCCGGATTGACGGAGAAGAAGGTGAAGAGACTAAAAAGCAGTCGACAGAGCGATGAACTGAAGAGTGGTCGATGCTCGACAAAAAGTTCCGACAAGGGAATGTTTTGGTCATCTAGGTAGTACAATCACCTAGTTGGCTGATTATCAGTTTGTCGACGTGTAACAGGGTTAGACGGATTCCTACCTGTCAGATGTTGGCTACTGTCTCAACTTTCAAACATTGCGACATCTCCTTCGTGGGACGGGACAACGGTGAGTGATTCAATTCAATTTATTCATTGGTTTTACAGATTACAGTAAAATTAATATAAAACACGTCACAAATTACATATATAGGTAGACATTTCACATTTGAAACTGACAATTTTGAAAATATAGTAAGTAAAATGAAATATACTTTTGAATGAAAGTATCCAATTAGCTGGAATAAAATTCTTCAATATTATTAAACATTTTCGACAACAGAAAAGTTTTGAGATGATTCCTGAATTTGAAGTCAGTAAGTGTCCTTTTTAATTGATTCCGGGAGCTTATTGTAAGTTCTTACGCCATTGGAGATAGGTCCCTTGAGAGCAGTGACGGATCCAGACCATGATTTCGGGGGGGGGGGGCGATCGAGGTTTCTTAGTTCACCCGTAACTTTCTAAAACCACCAAGTTATAGATAAATACCTTACCTGTAGGTCTACCCTACGTTTTGATTCAAATAGGAAAATATGTTTTATTATATTCTAACATGTAGTGTGGAAAGTTTATTTATTTACTTATCAAAGCAACAATAACAAATTGCAATGGCAATTATCGAGATGGTTTTGTCACAAGGTTGCAAATTTCTGCTGCCACTACCATCGCCAAAATTAAAATAAAATTAGAACGTACATCAAATTAATTATTTTTTTTTGAAAGGTTGACGCTTCAATAAAAAGTTTGCAATTCTTAATTAAGCACATGAGTGCTAATGCTTTTTTTATTTTTTAAAATGTAGCGATATTTCTAGAATATACAATCAAGAGAGGGGAAGTATTTTCAGATTGGCAAATAATGGTCTGCATGATTCTCTCTGACTTTCATTCAATAAAGTTCTAAGGCATTTTTTCTGCAGCACAAATAATTTCTGAGCTGCTGATGATGAACCCCATAATAAGATTCCATATGTGAGTCGTGACTGAATTTCAGCATAATAACAATTGTTTTAGTACGGACAAGTTGAGAACTCTTCGTAGGCATTTCAGTTGGTATATTTTGCGGTTCAGTTTGGACATTGTTTGTCTGATATGAAATTCCCAATCTAATGTTTCACTCATAATTATACCTAAACATTTTATGTTTTCGCATTGTTTTAGTTTTACTTCTCCCATTTTAATTTCTATGTTTTCAATCCTCTTTTGTCTAGAGTGAAATACTGAAAAATTTGTTTCACCAGAATTGACATAATTTGTTTGTTGAGAACCAAAGTATATATATATATATATATATATATATATATATATATATATATATATATATATATATATATATATATATATATATATATATATATATATAAAATATATATATATATTTCTGTTGTTGCTGTTGTGGTTGATTTGGATTTTCTGGTAATAAAACTTTAGGGGGCCGTACACTAATGAATTGAAATATTTTTTGACAGTGTAGCGTTCACGTTAGAGATTATCTATTTTGTCAATGTTGATGCTGTCCTTGTGGACTGTAGAATTTTTTTTTGGTGCTGAACCGACAATCTCTGATTTGTACCCCGACCCTATCAATTAAATAAAACTCTCTCTGTTGAAGAGTGGAGAAGTGTTACAAATATAATTACGCATTTTAAAGAAAACGCCAAAAGGGGAAGAAATGTTTTCATAAATATTCAATAATATTTTTCCAAAAAAGTTGTTCGTCAACATTCGAACCTAAAATTTCAGTTACATAAGAATATTTTTTGTTCTGACCTTGGAAAACTTTTATTAATTGTGACTTCCTCTTGGTTATAAAGATGAACGAGTATTTTGCTATATAAATTGTTAATTTGTGACTACTAAACCATGACGCAGTTTAATTTCTCTGCTCAAGCTCAAATCAGAAATTGAATTGATATAAATGAGAAATAAAACAGGTCCCAGAATTGAACCTTGTGGAACGCCATGTCTTACACTTCTCAATTATTTTATCTTCCATACATACAAACTGCTTTCTATTATGTAAATAATTATTGAACCACGCATGAATTGAGGCTCTAATTCTGATGTGAAACAATTTTTGTAATAAAATTTTATGATTGACTATCAAAACCACAGAACATGTAGATATTCTGTGACAAGCTATTTCCATTATCAGATCATATCAGAATATAACGAAATTTGTCTGTGTCAGAAGTTCAACTTAGAATTGATGATGATGATATACTTTATTGAACATGAAATAAATCATGATTACAAAGTATAAGTGATACAATATAGTGTACAATGTCGAAGTAAAAACCAATAAGACCACAAATAATTGTATATAAGTCTAAAAATCCTAACAAAACTAACATATTAAAATAGTGAACGTATCAGATTGCCAAGATTATACCAGGCTTTTTCCACCAAAAGGTTTTTCACTGCTTTTATAAACTCAATAAGGGAATCTATGGTCGGTCGGTTCGACGTGGGTGCTTTGTTCACTCAGTCAATCGGCCGATGTGTGAATCGATGGTTCAAGCCGCAGGCTGAACTTGCTATCGTCCAAAGTTAGGAATCACACATTAAAAGGTAAGACCTCGTTAGTCCTTAGCTCGCACAAGTTTCGACTTTTGAGGGTTGTCGTTCGTAGGGGTGCGATAGCTGGTTAACGGAAAAAACATATTTTAAACATACTTTTTAAACGTGTTCTTGATTTCGACAGGTAAGTCATTATATATCTTACAGCCCTTGTAAATGAAAGTTGTAGAAGAAAGATGAAGTTTAATATCACTGTTTTGACAAGTAATGTAGAATGTTTGTTGACAGCCAAACCTGTCAAAATGTTTCTTTATAATCAATACTGTTTCTAAGATATATAATGATTCTGCAGTTAATATTTCATGAAATTTAAAAAGTGGCTTACATGGCTACTTATATTTAGCTTTACGCATATTTCTTAAAGTCATTTTTTTGCAATATGAATATGTTGTTGAATAGTTGCTGCAACTATGCCAAAATGAAATCCCATACCTCATGCGAGTTTCAAATACAGAGAGATACACCAATTTATCTGTAGCATACCCTAATTCTATCGATATCATCTTAACTTCTTAAAATATTGGTAAATGTTCATCGAATTTGAGTTTGTCAATATGAATTCCTAAGATTTTGCCCAGGTTTTATTTTCTATTTTTCCGAATCAATTATCAAATTTGAAAAAATAATTTACTATTTTTTCAAGTATTAAACGAAAGTTGGTTCGATTCACACCAGTTAACTACTTTTCCTCAACATACTTTTTCAAGTCTTCAATGTTGGGACTGTTCTAAATGATGATAGTTATAGCATATAATGTAAAACTACCTAATGTATCAACATATGTTAGATCGTTCACATAGATCAAGAAAAGAACTGGACCCAGAACCGAGCCCTGCGGAACCCCACATTTGAGTTTTTAAACTTGAATTTCCATCAGTTCTTACTATCTGACTACGATTCAGTATGTATGATTCTATCCATTGATAGACTATCTTTTTGTTCCAAGTATTGGTTATAGAATGTAAGCAGAAAGAAACTAAATCAGGTATTCTTTTAATGTATACATAAATAAATTGTAAAATGAATACTATACAGAAAATTGCACTATTAAAATTATCTAACAAGGATGTAAATTCATATATTCGTTTAGGTAAAAAGTTGGCCATCTTAAAGAATAAATAACAAATGAAGTTCATAAATTATTCTTGACAACTTCGAAATATTTGGTTGGTTTCTTCCTATGACGAAGCATGCATGAATATTTGAGAATTAATCACTCATTTTAAATATTTAGTGTGAGTAAAAAATATTTTTTGTTTTTGAATGTTAATTATGAACTTTTGCGCTTTGATTATAACTAAATCATGTCAAGTCTTCAAAAGAACTCTTCAGCTCGATAGACTTAAAAAATGTATTAACGTACATGCAGTAAGGTGCCGTGAAATATTTGGAATCAGTAAAATTTGAGAGTTAATTTACAAAATTGAATCTTTTTTTTTACTTGAGCTCATAGTAGAGATATCCACCGTTAGAAAACCTTTCACATATCAAACAAAAATGTCTTTGTACCTAGTCGAATACATGAATGACAATTAAAAATTACGAAACCTAAAACAAATTAAGTCCATCCTCATCCAATAGAGATTTTCTTCCTCCAATCAAGCAGTGAAAACTTACAGCTTTTTTTTCAAAAACTACACCTCAACGATTTGTAAATTTGATCTCCACAAACAAAGTTTGTGGAGATCAAATCGTTGAGGTGTAGTTTTTGAAATTACTATGGATCTTTATCAAGTGACGGCCGAATCAATCAGCTTTTCAACTGCGGTGACGGGGGCCCAATTCATAGAAGTTCTTGGCAGATAAAACAATCAAAACTTTTGGTGACACAAAAACTACTCGATGGTTGCTTGATGTTTTATGGGTTTTAAACCTTTTAGTACGTTGAAAATAAATTGAGGTTCAAAGAATCTGTTCGAGTGTAATAAAGTGGAGTACTTTATTTGACCATTTCAGATACTAGTATATTTATGACCAGTTACGAATACAGAATTCCGTTTTCAGAGTTACAAAGATGAAATCATCTACTAAAAAAAATAATAAAAGTGAAAAGTGTAGACCAATTAAAAGTATAATTACAAAACCGATAAACTAAGGAAAAATGAGAAATAAAACTTTCTATGTTCTTTGATTGTGCAACTGTTTCATGTTAATATTTCGATAGCTATTAATGTTCTTTGACATACAATTGCTCTTTCACTTACGACCTGATAATAGTTCTTTTAATATACGAGGTCTGTTCAAAAAATGAAGTGAATGTTCAAATTTCGCGGGCTACATACAGGGTGAGTCAACAATATTCCCTCGGACCATTGCTATCAGAGGAAACAATTTTTCGAACTGCTGAATTTTTTTTGCAGTCATATCGATAAATACTTCTCGCATACAGGGTGATTCAGCGGAGCGTGGCCAACCAAAGCTACATTTTTTTTAAATAGAACACCCAGTATATGAATACGCCATTCGATTCCATATTTTTTAGCTCTTAGGAATTTTTGTTTTCGAATTTCCATCGCGGCATTGCCAAGTTATTCCAGAAGAACCATTTTGCAGACAATTTTTTTTTAATTCACCACCCGCATGTCTACAGCAATTAAGTTGATTTTTTTTAGGAATACTTAGTCAACATCACTATGATAATTTAGGGAATCTCAACTTTCGGAAACAATATAACGGGTGCTCGGTAAAACCGGTCAAGTTTCATTCATTTTCAAACAGATAATTAAAATTTTTCAAATGAAACGCCCTGTATTTTCATTTGTATGAAATGTTTCAACATTTCACTACATTTTTTATCACAGGTATACTATACGAAAAACTGATATTTTACAAATTATACCAAGTTTTAGTAATTGTTGTAGCCACAAAAAAATTATTTTCTTACGTTCACTTACTCAAATTTGTTTTTTGACTATTTATTTATTTATTTACGGCAATGCCTATTTTTTACAAGATAATTAACAAGTTCACACACATGTATTTAACAGTAATCTAAGCTAGGTTTAAGGAAAAATATATAAATAGAAAAAAAATGGTAAAAATAATGAATTACAATCTTTTCAGTCTTTTTAAATGTTTCCAAAGAAGAATTGAAAAATTCTAAATCTTCATTGTCTGTATTTGCAAGTCTCAAAATTTTACCTACAGATTCATTCTGGTCATAGTTGGTGCGACAAAAGGGTACTTTAAAGATTTCCGAATTTCTTGTTCTCTTGGATTCACATTTAAAGTTATAAGTTCGACAAGTTCCAGGGAATTGATGCTACCATTGGTTATTTTATGAATTAGTGTAAGATCTGTTTCTAGTCTTCTATGAGCCAGAGTATTCAAGTTAAGAATGTCCAATATAATTTTATAGTCATATTCACCTATATTATATCCCAGTTTACATGCAGAGTACCTTAAACACTTATTTTGAACACTTTCAAGCATATCAATATCCACATGATATGAAGGGCACCAAATTGTGGAATTGTATTCGATTATTGATCTAACAATTGAACAATATATGATTTTTATTGAAGTGAGAGATAATTCATTTGCAGATCTAAGAATGAAACCTAACATTTTAGCGCTTTAGAAGAAATATTCGCAATATGGGGTTTAAATGACATTTTTGGCTCGAGAGTGATTCCTAAATCTCTGATTGTGTTTGTTGTTTTCAGTTCTGATTGATTGATTTTATATGGCCAGTTAATGGGATTTTTGTTTCGAAAAAAAGTACATTTTTGACATTTGTCTATATTTAATTGCAGTAGATTTATATTACACCAGCGAACAAAGTTATATAAATCATACTGTAATGATTTTGTATCAGTTGAGTCATGAATAACTTTAAACATCATTAGGTCAGATATTCAAACTAATCGCTAGTACATTAGCATTTTTCATACCATCTAGTGATAGTTATCAACGTAAAAAACCTAAAGAATATTTGTACTTCTTTAAAAACCCAATCATCCATGACCGACATCAAAAAATGAATCTCAAAATTTGTCAATAACGCCATGTGTTGAAGTTTCTTTCGCGTGTAGATTGAATACTTTTCATTATGAATTATGTATTGCAAGATATGGTCTAAGCTTTGGGGGAAAATGACGGAAACTGCCTCCTTGCATCTAGAATTTACAAAGAGAAGTTCCCCGAAAGAAGACAACCAGATGGAAGGGCATTTCAGGCTCTAAAAACAAGATTTGAAAGAACTGGTAATGTCAATCACGAGAAATTCGAACGTGTCTGCCCTGTAACAAATGAAGAGAATACATTTCAAATTGCTCTTCACCTTGTTGAAAATTTTCATGTGAGTTAGGTTAGGTTCAAAGAGAGCGGGTCTATTCGACCCGCCACCGCAACCCGCAAGGGTTTATTGTGGCTTACTCTTATTCTTAACGAAGCCGATTAGTTTGTATTTTTTTTTAGTGCCTTGGGAGCTGTCTGACTTGTCCATTTAGTCCAAGTCTCCAGAAAACACTGCAGCCTCTTGGGCTTATTGCGATTATTCTCCCATCTTCTCATGGCACCCATTCCATCAGTCTCGTTCCCTGTACTAGTTTGTACAGGTTCCGTGTTGGATGTTCGTCATATTTTTCTGGACATAATTTCGTACGTCCATATATTGCCTGCCTCCTGTGATTCAGTGCCTCACATTGGCATAAGATGTGTAGAGCTGTTTCTATCCCTTCGTTGCATAATCTGCAGCTAAGGTCTCCATTGTACAGCACCATTTTATTCAGGTGTCCTCTAAGTAGACAGTGACCGGTTAGTAACCCTGTAATTATTCTGAGCCGATCCATACTATATTGAAGTAGTTCTTCGGTTCTTTTCTCGGACGGTTCCCTAATGAAGGTTCTACTGTGTTTACTGCCAGGTGCTTTTGTCCAGTACTCTGTGTGCTTCTTATTGGTCCATGTCCGAATCTGGTTTCGTACCAATGATTTTGTTACCCCCAGAGCTGGTTCAGGACCTATATATGAAGTTGATGATCCGCGACTAGCGTATTCATCAGCTTTATCATTACCTGTGATTCCTGAATGCCCTGGCACCCAGTACAAAGTTAATTTGATCCTGTTTGCAAGTTCATTCAGTTCTTCATGGCATTCCCAGACCAGTTTTGATGTCACCTTCGGGTTTGTCAGAGTCCCTAGTGCGCTTTTGCTGTCTGTTAAAATATTGATCCGCTCATTTCTTAGAGGTCCCAATTTAATAAGCCTTGCACACTGCAAGATAGCATACACTTCCGCCTGAAAGACGGATGTGTTTAGTCCTAGCAGATAACTGTAGATTAGTTTGTATAGAGAGTGGTCTTTCAGGTCAGATGCTAAGAGTATGGCTCTGCCGAACTCTAAAAACCTGATTCGGTCCCCAGCGGGCAGGCACAAAGTATGTGCTCTGCTGTTACATCATTTTCTAAACAGAGGCGACTCACACTGTCTTCCGACAGTCCAAGTATCTGTGAACGTGTCTGCCCTGTAAGAAATGAAGAGAATACATTTCAAATTGCTCTTCACCTTGTTGAAAATCCCCATATGAGTACCCGAGACCTGACCAGGGAATTAGTATTTTCTCAAACCAGCGTGAATCGAATAATACGAGCAAGCAAATTTCATCCTTACCACATGCAATTGATGCAAGAGTTGATAGGAAGAGATTTTGAAAAACGTGTTCAATTTTACGGATGATTTTTTCGATTTCGTATTATTTGCTGACGGAGCGACTTTTCCTAAAAATGGAACTGTGAATCGGCATAACATGCATTATTATGCAACGGAAAACCTCCATATATTGTTTGTTGCCTGAACCATCAACAGCGTTGGTCACTGAATATTTGGGGTGGAATTCTCGGGAAAAGAGTTATCGGTCCGTATTTCTTGGATAGGCATCTCACTGGAAGAAAATATGTAAGATTTCTTCAGCATGAGTTTTCGAATTTATTGGACGGTGTTCCATATAGAACAAGACTTAGAATGTGGCTACAATAAAACGGTGCACCACCACATTTTAAAACTGAGGTACGGGAATACCTCAAAGACCATTTCAATCAGGGTGGGCCTGTGGCGTGGCCACTCAGATCACCTAACCTAACCAAAATGGATTTTTTTTATGGGGGTACATCAAATGGATTGTCTACCAAACTTCTCCAGCATCTATAGAAGACATGAAACGAAGAATCACAATATATCTGTATTGCTGTAGCTTGTGAGCTCTGTTAAGACTAGTCCCACAAGTTTATATGGCGTGTTCCTTTTAAACATTTGAATGGACTTCGGTGATGAATAAATTTGATTTGATTTGAAGAAATCTGCACGTTTTCAATTGAGGCGCTGTTTATAAAAAAAACTCAGGTTTTGAGAACGAAAAGAGATTGCTTTCCAAAACTTCAGTATTAATTTTTTTTTCAATAATTTATATCTATAGACAAAACTTATAGATAGCACAAGTTAATGATTGACTAGACTCGCCCCAGAGATTTATGCAGTAACTTTTAGAATGAACTTTTCAGTTTGCCTTCATTACACTTCGGCAGATTCTTTTTTCGCTTATATTTATTCATTTTCCAAACTGTGGGAGGCTAAAAACCCAACAATCGATAAGCAACAATAACTCCTCCATAAAAAAAACGTCTTTAAAACCATACCTAAAACGTCATATGTCACATTTTTAAAAACGTTTCTAAAAGTTGAATTTTTACATTGGATATTTCGCCCTTAAAATATTAATTTTGAATACTAGTTGCTACTGAACAACGTGAATGTTCCATTCTCCGTTGGAACATTCACAACTAGTAAGGAACATTTGAAATCATAACATCGTGACTTCCAAGCAAAGGTCGCCCACCGCAAATATACTCAATTTTTTTCATGAATACTATTTGAACATCTACTGCCACAACCCTGCGTAGTTGCCAGTAAGAGTAGCAGGAAGGGGACCTCCAGCAGTGAATAGTCTCGTACCACTTGTGTCGTAACAGTGTGTATATATTGCTGGCACATACTTTATGTGTTGAATGTTGTCCACATACTCCTCATCAGGTAACTGAAAATAAAAAATGATCGATTAATTTGAAGATTGCTCAGTATGATATGATACGGTAACCTATGAAATCTAGAAAACAGTCGGGTTTTGGAAGAGACCTTTCAACGTCCAATGCTATTATTATAATAAAGTATCTCGCAAAACTATTAGACCCAGGAATATGAACTTTTTGAATTTTTCTTCATCTTCCTAATGCTTTCAATCAAATAGACCATGAGATTTTAATAAAAAAAGACCAATCTATGGTTTCATGGTCATCAACTATAAATCCAAAATTGTAAGAGTGAGATTCAGTGCCAATAAACAATTAGGATCATGAGCTTCTACTCCGAATGAACTAGGTTCAAACAACATTTCTGTGAATACATATATCTAGAGGGTTATTCTGACGATTTTGTAGGCCTGCTAAAAGACATTATTTGAACTACACGGGATTTGTATCTATGTTTGGTACACCTCTATGTTTGGTACAACTCCATATAGCCACTTTCATTGCTTTTTATAAGACTGATCTGTTGAAAACAATGAATTTTACATATTAATGATAATAATAATATATTCTTTACTTCGTATAAACATTTATATATACAAAAATGGTACATACAAACATTGAAAGAAAAGACGTCAAAATAAAAAACCATAATTTTAGTGATTCACTTCAAAATATTCTTTTGAATCATACGGTTCCAGATTCAACAGAACATTGCTCTGCCGGGCCTCCTGTGTTTCACTTTCTATAAAAAATCTCCACCTAGTTGGTTCAGAAAATCTTTGTGTTTTGTGAAATCAAATCTTCTAATACCTACTCCGCTTGGCCAGAAGTCCGGTTTGTACATTTCATCCTTTTTCGATAGTGGTGCTGTCACTTCATATCTTCATAATCGATCTTCTGTGGTTGGGATCTCTTTCACATTTACTTAATTATTATAACCTAATTTATTGGTAACATAGTCTTTTATCTTTTCTTCTGTTGCAGCCCTCTTTACTCTGTATAAATAAAGCCATACTTTTCGCTCTGGTCCTGAGAACTCGGAAATATCATCGCTAGGACATGTGCCAATATTCTTTTTGTATACTCTATTTTGTTTGTTTCGTTTTCGATATTTGACTTCCACGAAATTATCATTGTTGTCGTTTAGATTATTATAGGTTATGGGTCCACTGTTTGGATTGTTATTGTTTACGCTTGTTTTGGCGGCAATATGTCCATAAGTTGGCTTTTGTGGTATTTTTTGAGGTGCGCCATCTGCTCGCGAGGTACTAAATCACTTCGTTGGACATTAAGACTTTGTATTGATGTTGAGTTTATTTTATTCCAGCTTTCTGTATCTGGGTTACTTTCATGTGACGTTCCTTGTCCGGCATGCGAATTGTTTATGTTTACGTTTTTTGCGCCTTTATTACTCTCCTCTGGTTTATGATTTCTTCTATTATTTTTTCTAATATCGCCACTTTATCAAGCAATAAACTGTTATTGATGTTCAATATATTGTTTTTGTCTCTTGTTTCTTCTAGTAATTCTTTCAAATACCTGATTTCTAGCAGCAGCATTTCTTTTTCACTTTCGTTGCTTCGCTTTTGATTTTGTATGTTCTCGGTTTTTTCACAGCATATCACTTTGTTTTCAGATAATACCTTCAATTGTTGGTTCCGTTTCGCACAACTTTTATGATAAATCGCGAAACAACTTATACAAACTTTTACTCCACAATTTTTGTTCTCACAGCACTTCATAAAGTGTTCAATCTCCGCTTTTTCAGAGCTGTCCGACAATACATCTTCATTGTCGGCCATCTTATCTGTAAAGAAAAACTATCTAGTGATATCCAATTGTTTGTTCATGAATTTGATATTTCCAATAAAGGTATTTATTGAGGTCAATATCTTCAATAATAAAACAATTAATATATCATCCGGTTTAACCGGAAGTGGCCACAAATCAATGATTACTCTTCCCTACAGTTGCGTTGCGTTCCCGACGAGTGCGTTGGCGAAGGCTATAAATTTCTCATTCTCCAAAGGTATGTTCCCATCGTGTCTGAAAATTGCCACAATCATTCCTCTACATAAAGGAGGTGATCTTTACAACCCAGCTAATTTAAGGCCAATTGCTTTGCTACCCGTCTTGTCTAAAGTTATAGAAAAACTGGCAAAAAAACGAGTAATATCCTTCCTCGAGAAAAACAATATGATAAATTTATTCCAGTTTGGCTTTCAGTCTTCAGAAGGTACACAAGACGATATTTTCACTCCTGGAAAACCTGTACACCAATCTTAATGAAAGAGAATCTGCCGCTGCCATATTTTGTGATCTAACCAAGGTTCAATTGTGTAGACCACATGCTACTTCTTCGCAAGCTATAAATTTACGGATTTAGAGGATCTGCATTACTTTGGTTTGAGACGTACCTTTCTCATTGGCGACAGAATGTTCTATTAGATGGAATTTCATCAGAGGAACATTTCATTGGCAGTGGGGTCCCACAAGGTTCCGTTTTGGGACCGGTGTCGTTTCTCATGTATTTCAATGACTTAGTCCATGTTGACATAAGTGGTGAATTCACATGTTTCGCTGACGACACCACTATCCTCTGGCATAGCAATACCGCCTCAAATTTACTTGATCAAATCATCGTCGACATAAGAAGGAAGAAAGAGTGGTGCGATTTCAATATTTTATCATTCAACATCGACAAAACAAATGTGGTCACGTTTAGATGTAACATAGGAGAAGTTCACATTAAAAATGTAAAAATTTAAAATATGGAGAAAAACTAATTTTCAAGGCTCTTCATTGATGAAAATCTAAAATTTGATTCCCATGTCAACTACCTATGTAAAAGACTAGCAGCAGGATGTCATGCAGTGAGAGTTGTTGCAAGAGAATTAGATACTACTATTACAAGATCAGTTTGTTTTGCACAAATTGAGTTTCCAATTTGGAAAGTGTGTCTTATCCACGAAAAATATAAAAATCAATTTAATATCACCTCAACTTATAGTACACATCAGTCTTACTTCATATCCCTTCCAACACCTACTCTAGCCCTTACACAAAATTCTATTATTTTCAATTGCAAGAAGTTATTTAATTACCTTCCCATTAATTTAAGGCAAATATATAATAAAAATAAATTCAGAAATAAAATAAAAGAATTCCTTGTTGGGAGGCCCTATTATAGTGTGGACGAATTCTACCAAGGCTCTATCGAGTAATTGGTACGTAGCTTTGTGCAAACAAGTTATTGAAATGGCTATCAATGTTCATTACATAGCATTATATATATTTACATTTACTCATTATTCATGTACTTATAATTTTATCTGTTCAGCCGGGCTTAATATTGTTCTGTCTATATACTCTGCTCTTGTCTCTAAGCACTATTTTATAGCCTATATTTGATAATTTAATGTCCCATATACACGTTTTACTTTAGTAGACTTTGCCAATAGGATGTTCAGATCTTGGGTAATAAAGCATATTTTGATTTTATTTGATGTATTGGAAAGGTAGAACTAGAATTCCTTTCATATAATGAATCTACAACAAACTGTTAAGAGTGTAACAGATCTGATGTGAGGAAGCCCTGTATATTTTCTTAGAACATTTGGTAGAACATGAAATTCTCTCTTCAACCATGTTGCACAAGGACCATTTCTGATCATGGTAGTCTATTATGTCATCTATGAAACTAAGGAAACCATTTTTACCGATGAGGCCACTAGTGTTTTCAACAAAAGGTAACATCAAACAGTAAACCGATGATGATAAAATAACTGGCAATACTTCATGAAAATCCATATCAAAACGTACTAATAAGATTAATTTCGATTATCACCATAAAAGGTTTACAAAATTGTGACACGTGTTTCGCTATACAACAGCTTTCTTGAACAGAATTATTAATAAGTTTAGGTAGGATTTATTTAGTATGAGCAAGCCTAAAGTAGCCGGTGTATCTTGATTAGGTCGTATTATGTACTATAATTATTGACTTACCATATGTATATTAAGTACCGAAAATGGTTAATAAAATTATTATTTTTATTTATTAGAAAATATGCTCACCACAAAACCTTTACTAGCTTTCAAAACAACTAGCCTTGATGAATTAATGCTAGATTCAAGGTATTTTCCAGCTTTAAGGTCGTAGAACATCAGAATTCCAAGGCCTGTACCAACAGTAAGTATGTCACTCTGAAAACTAGCGGACCTGATTCCACAGCCGGTAAATCGAGAGGGAATCTTTTTCACCGTCTGAAAGAATCAACAAGGGGTGAATTGATCTGAAATTGAGTTGAGCAAATACTTTACCTGTAGAGTTCTACAATCAAGTAGAAGAGTATACGATCTACAACCAATAGCATAAAGTCCAGAGTCTTGAACTGCTAAACAGACATTTTCCTGTGCCGAAGGTAGCTTCCTGGACAGTTTCTGCTTGAAAGTTTCTACATTCCAGATATGAATGTATGAATTCAGACTGATAGCTGCTAATTCGTCGTATTGTTTGTTGAACGTTAATGCACGGATCTGGAGAAGTCAACATACCAAGTTAAACTTTTTCATCATATTCATTTATAATAAAGAGACATCCCTTATAACAGATGTTATTAACAATGAACTTATATTTGCATTTACATTTCTTGTCAAAGATTATGTGAATCTGAATGCTGGCCAAGAGGTGCTTTTTTTAGAAGATTCAATTCACAAAATTCATAAAAATAAGGATGTCATCAAAATACCTGAAGACTAACAATTCTCATTAATTTATGTAATACATGTAAATATAATAAAATGAATAAAAAAATAAAACTACACTATATAATCATAAGATACATCTTAGCAAATTGCATATAGTTCATATTAAAATCTATAAATTTACATCTAATAGATTCAACTCATACTTTGCAAATGTTGGTTCTGAAATAATAGAAGAAATATCAAGAACAAACTCGATTTCTAATACAGCTTTCGTATTTAACATTGATAGCCCAAAAACTAATGCAATTCTTCACCTAAAAAACTCAATTCTTTTGATATATATGACATCAATGCAGAAATTATAAAACAGAAACATATTTGATTGAACCTCAAACAAATCTTTTCAATGCTTCCATTGTAGAAGGTAAATTCCCGGAAAATTCAAAATATATTGAGTCACCCCCATCTTCGAGAAAGGTAATGAGAATGAAATTGGTAATTACCGATCGATTTCAATTGTCCCTAGTCTTGGCAAGATCTTCTAGATCATTCTAAAAAATAGACTCTACGAAGACTTCTCAAAGCACAAGTTATTTAACCCAAACCAATTCCGGTTTATGAAATCATCTTCTACAGCATATGCTCTGAAAAAGTAGTGGACAACATAATAGGTTTTAAGAAAAGGGAACATTGTGGCTGCTGTGTGACCTGACCAAAGCTTTTGACTGGGTCTCACATTCAATACTCATGGAGAAACTGAAGACATACGGTATAGTAGGGTAACCTTTTCATTTTTTCTCATCATATCTTTCAAATAGGCAGCAATGTGCTGTACTTGATTCAAATAATATTTCTGACATGAAACCTATCACATGTGGTGTGTCACAGAGCTCAGTATTGGGCCTACTATTTATAATTTACGTCAACGATATTTTTGCTTACATGTCCCTCTTTGACTGTATTGCGTTTGCCGATGATATAACTCTCGCTACCTCATTAAACAGTACGGAGTTAAAATGAGAACGAAGCCGGTCTCTCTCACACAATAAGCCTTCTTTTACTTCCTACACAATTTTCAGGCACTATTATTGTTTATCCATCGAGCGTAAATAGTTTGCGATGCCACCAAAGCTGATTTGAATCCACCACGGCTGTGCAACGCCACACGATTAGTCATTGAAAAATTAATGAAAAACGTTGTCGAAGCCAGCATTTCAGATGGCAAGTTCATACAGATGTGCCAATTTATTTTAAACGTGTGCAGTTTCCAACTAGATTGGCATTTGCAATGACTAATAATGAGTCCCAAGGCCAAACAATGTCTGTTTGTGACTTGGATTTGAGCACACCACGTTTTTCACATGGCACTTGATTGATTTCAGCGTGGTCCTGCTGCTAGATGAACGAGAAACATCTGCGAAACTATTCTTTGTAATGTATTTCGCTTCGTAAACTGACTTATACTCATATATGGCAGATGATGGAGAACAGTTCGAGTATATACTGTAAATTAATGTAGTTTAAATTATGAAAGATTTTCAATTTTTTGGTTCATCTTACCGGAAGAGAACAAACAAATGAAAATGTATGTAGTAAACAGTGATATGAATGAATTTTTTATAAAATTGCCTTTCAAATGATGTATGTCTATTCAAATAATATATCCCTATTCAAAGTCTCAGGGTGATGATCACCAAGCCATTGAACAATTGTGAAGACTGGTCACTCAGGAATTGAAAAATACATTACCTTTTGAGCACTTCGACATTCTTTAACTGAAATCGCCTGCACATGACGATGACGTGGTATTTCATCTACAGCTTCAAGCACATCTGGTGTAACTCTCCACAAAGCCATTTTTGTATCTCTTGATCCAGAAACCAAAAACTCATCATCCAACCAACACATATCAAATACCTGAATACAAAATAAATTTGAAAAATAAAATCGTTAGGTTCATGATGTTACAGAAAACTTGAGGTGGATTCTTGAACCCATTTTAGGTAACAAGTCACAAATTGTATGAATCTGGTCATTGATTTTCAATGAAAACATTCTTACAAATGTTCAGCCATAACACATTTCGAACAAAATGAATTTTCAAGATTTGAACTTCAGATTCGAGACCATAGCATGAATCAGTCAATAATTAATATTGGAGTATGATATTCTCACCCAATCTTTATGTGCATTTTCTCCAACACATACAGGATCTAAAGTCGGTAGCCTATAAATTGCTATATCACAAGTATTTCTAGCACCTGTTGCTAGAAGAGTCCTAGAAGGATTTATTTGTATAGAATGAATACCGCACTGTTGAGATGGGTCATAGGTTCCCGTCATATTTCTTTTACTCAATAATGATGGTATTTGGTCAATTTTTCGGGTCGTAACATCGTATATCATGAGCTGAAAAAAAATCAGTTTAAAGAGGCGGATTTAAAAAAATATCTATTTGAACAACACAAACGAACACATGAATAAATATCTGAGCCCTGGTTAACTTGATTGAATGTCAATTATTACATTAAAATCAAATATAGATAGTCCCTTCTCCATGTTTGATTAATGGTGAATTTATGCACACTTGATAAGCAAATAGCATGTAACAATTTGAAAGTACAAGTAAAATTTGGCTGTCAACTTTTTTGCTTTAATTATACAAAATTTTTTACTAGTACTCTCTAGTACGCAAATGATCGCTGATAGGCCCATTTCACAACAAAGACACTAGAAATTTTGGGGAAACCTAATCTGATGATTTTCAAATTTTGAAACATTCTAAGCCATGTTGTGTTTAGTTTCGTGTCTTGAATAATTTGTTTCTATAATTACTGAAATGCAAATTGATGATGCTGTGTTGAAAACTATACAATATTAGATAAACAATAGACAATATTAATAATTTTGTTTTTCCCAATAACAGCCCATATGTTTGCTTACTATTTTTGCTCACCCTCTCTATATGTCTGGCTTTTGCTTCCATTCAATTATTGTACCACAGCTTTGGTCTTACCCGGGTACCCAAGCAAACTTGAACAGAACGTCATTCTGCATACTATTTTTTGTGACTTTTCACTTGAGAATGCATAAATGTCATCCTTTTGCTTACTTGCTCCTTGCCAAATGAAACTTGTTACTTGCTAATCAAATGTGCATATATTCACTTCATAAACTGAACTCTGCAAGACCTCACCTTATTACATTTAGTTCCAAAAACAACCTGTCTATCACTTAACCACTGAGAACAGAACACCTTATTCATTTTTCCTAAACTTATTGGAGTCTCTCGAAACATCTCATGTGATACAATGTGCCGACTGCCATA
The DNA here is from genome assembly GCF_025532065.1 of Leptinotarsa decemlineata. Taxonomy (NCBI): domain Eukaryota; kingdom Metazoa; phylum Arthropoda; class Insecta; order Coleoptera; family Chrysomelidae; genus Leptinotarsa; species Leptinotarsa decemlineata. The sequence continues at coordinate 9,581,282 of NW_027412690.1, forward strand.
GTCTTTGCTCACTGAACTCGATTTAGTGTTTCCAATTTCCCTATTCCTTACATAGTCCACAAAATTGTAGGAAGTATTTAATATTTCATTCTGAACAGAAGGTGGTTCATCATCACTATCACTGTCTTCATAAGTTATGAAGTCTTCAGGTTTATCAGTTTTTCGACTCTGTTCAAGCTTCAGGGCTTTTATTCTGTTCTTCCTTTCTTCTAATCTTTGTGATATGTAGCATGTAGGTAAATCTCCAAAAACTGGTTTCAAACGAGTTTTAGACATTATCTATGTAGCTTTTTACTCATCAGTTCAATTAAATTTCACGAGTAAAGTTTATTTACATTAGAAATTCCTATTTGTCATTGAATATTGCATTTTGAAAACTATCAATAAACAACTCCAAAGTATTCATTCATTGTGTCAGTCAGTCACTCACTCTATCTCTATCACTGTCAGTGTTGTGGTATTACCAACTTAAAAGTGTTAAATAGTTCCAGCTACGTTAAATTAGCATTTGACCATTCCTGTATGAGTGTACGTGTTTGTCAAATTCAAGACTTTCAAGAGGCAGCACTGATAGTTGACATGTTATATTAAAAAAAAACACTGTCTAATATTGTTTAATAGGTATTATAATATAACCTGAAAAACATATTATGTTTTTCAGATATTGATCCGTGTTCTGGTCCTCACTGGTAGTTTTTTCACGACGTTTCGTCATCATCAGTACCAGGCAGGCGGTCTTCGAAGGAAAAAAATATGGAAAATCAAGAACACTACTTGATAAAAATAACTGAGTAAACACAAGCGAGATCACCTATAATATATATGGTCACATACTATTTAAATCACTAGTGCATGTGAAGTTTATATTGTTCAATCTATGATAATGAAAATCATTCACAATCATTTATATGTATTATTACAATACAATACGCCACAATGTCAATAACCAATGCTTTCATTATTTTAGGTGAAGTACTAATAGTTATAGGATGTATGAATGTACATTCATTTAAAGGGACCCCAGATATAGATGATATATGAACAAAATGCTATTTGCTCAACATTGTACACTTGTTCATAGAAGGTGCAAATATCAAATATGTGGCTGATATTTTGTTCAGATTTTTAATTTATGCATAGACAAAAAAACAATATTTCACTTACTATTAATATATCTAATTTTAAATAACATTTAAGCGGTGAATTTGCGCAGTGGTAGTGCGCCCGACTGAAGATCGAAAGGGCGCGAGTTCGACACTCCCAAGGTGGCTCGGGAAGTTCTTAACATTACCCAGGGTCCAAACATCAGTGCAGCCAACAATTAAATACTTGAAACATTATCAGTACGGCGAATCAATAAATACTTGAAACATTATCAGTGAAGCCAATGATTAAACACTTGAAAACATTTTTACGCGAGTGTTACTTGAATATGTTATGAATTTTCATCAAGTATCGGCCAACTCCATCACAAGAAGAGTCGTTTCTGCAACTTAATCAAATAAGGCAGTCAACTTTCGAGAAATGAAGAAAGTTAACAAAGAATCGGTCCACTATTCACATAACCTAAGCCTAAACATATTTATGAGGAATGTAATAGCATAAAATAGTATTCCGTGGTTATAAAATGAAACAACACCTATTTACAACAGTTTATTAAAAATTTCAAAAATTCCTAATCAAGAAAACCCTCACGATATTGTTAAAACTAAATTCTTCTGGGCATCGGCACTTGGCAAAAGGTTATGTCCTTTTTTATTGAATTCACTTGTCTCATCAACAGTAACCTGACTAGCAAGAAGCATACTCATCATCCCTTGCAGTGATGCTAAACTGTCCAACACCTCTAATTCCTGTTTAATAACCTGAGTCAAGTCGACAAATAATTTACCAACTTCTGGAGGCAACACTGAAATACTGTCTTCATAAGTATCAAGAAAGATATTTGCAGCATCAATGAGAACACGTGTGAAACGATGGTCGGCGATATTACGAATAAAAAATCTCAGGATTTGTGACAGAGATTTTTTGTCTCTTCCTTTGTAAGCCTTATGTAGGGCTTTTCTCCTAATGAGCTCTTGCATGAGAGACACAGTGATTTGTGGGTTTTTGGTTGCTACATAGGGTAAAAGAACACTATCAAGGGCTTTGGAGAATTCAAATTTCCTTAAATGGTGATCATATTTTGTTTCAATATCGTTTGTTTGATCAGCAACGATTGTATCGACGCTCACTGGATGAGTATTCGAAACATACTGATAGGAAGCCATTTTCTTTTGAGGTTTCTTCACTTCTTTTTCTTCTCTCCTACTTACTGAAACCATACCGTCTACTAATCCTGCCACAACTGTATCATCATTTTTAGAAACCCCTAAACTGAGAATAGAATTAGGGAAATCTAACGTATGCACAGTCTTGAATGTGGCGACATCATAAATTTTAACATGTCGATCAAGACTGCCAGACAGTAATCGTTTATTATCGGAAGCTAATCGTAAACAAGTAATCGTTTTATGGTGCTGCGATATGCTTCCCAGCAGCTTACCGCCCGCTATGGTATCCCAAATTTTTATCTCTGTACCTCCAGCTGATAAGAAAATACCTCCAGATGGTAAAAACAGTAATGACTCGATTGGACTTCCGTGATCAACAGTAAGAACCTCATTTTCAGTGCGAGTATCATACATTTTAACTTTGTTATCATAACCCCCAGATATCAACATGTCAGGAACAGCAAGGCAGGTTGCTCCAGCTCTCACATAATCAGTGTGGGAATTATATGTCATTATTGTTTTTTCTGTAGGAATATCCCAAAGTCTAACAGACTTGTCATCAGAAAATGAACTTATTTGTGGCTTTCCATGCAGAAAATGTGTCCGATGGACTGGAGCTGTGTGTCCTTTGAACAATCTGAAATCAATACCAGATAAATACTATGACTCCAAACAGAATAATAATCTTCAACAATATAGAATCACAGAGTACAAGTTTATTTAAGAAAAATACATAAAAGGAGAAAATTTGAAATGATTTAAAACATACCAATCAATAATTTTATTCATACACACAAACAAACCTAATAAAAACACATTTCGCTAACAAACTTCATCAGGACACAACAGTTTTAGTCATCTTCTGATTATATAATATATAAAAAGTTTATTCTTCCAAGAATATTAAACTGAGATCATACCAAACTCCTTGGAGGGAGGCAGTCATATCAGTTAAACTCTTTCTATTCTATTGTCAATATCTGTAAGATGTTAACTGCTCTACTTCCCAGGTAACATTATCCAAATTTCTATGTCAGTTTGGTAATTCATTACAAATATCTAAGTACACATTGTTTTCAACATAGTTTGTGATAAAAATTAAGAAGTTGATGAAATTTATAGTCCAAAAGATATTTTTACAATCTGATTGCAATTTATCGAAATATGCTTGAAGTTGAATAGCTTATAGCTCCAAAGTAACCATTGGCAACCAGTTTCAACACATCATGATGTTTTTTCAACTCCAACAAAAATCGCTAGAACAGCTAAAATTACGTATGCAAGAGAAACACCCAGAACAACATTCAGGGTCCGTATAAATTAACCCTGGATGGTAATAACGATTTCAACAAAGTAATATGTGTTGTCCATATACTTCATTCACAAGATTCTACCAATAGAAGTTGCTACTGTGCATTCCATCACTTCTCATCTACCCTACTCGTTTGTTGGATTTTACCTCTATTTAATAGTTATTTACATTACCTCAATAAGCTTTTTGTAGACACATCAAACAATCTAACATTTGATTCTTCACCACCAGCGCAAATTAGTCTTCCGTCTGATCTGAACACGGCTCCATAAGCATTTTCTCTGAACCTCGATAAATTTTTCACAACTAATCTTGTAATGGGGTTGTACACTTGTACACGTACTGAACATGTCACTGCAAAGTAATGAGGTTCAATCGGAGAGAAGTCAATATAATCTATAGGACCAAATTCTTTCACCAAGACAGGAACCTGAAAAAAAAACTGTTAATTGATTTTCATAGAATTGAAACAATTACTAACCCCAAGTTTTTTCCAGTAGATGTTATCATCAGTTATTTCAGGTCCATTCTTGTGATAGATCTTTGTATTAAGTCTCTTGAAGGGTGGCATTTTTACCCTTGCCTAAATTCAAAATAAAAATGTATAATCAAAGAATAGAATCTTAGGTTAATGGTTTTTCTGTCTTCTTCAGTTCCTCAGTTCTTCCAACTTCTGATCTCGTTCCTTTTGTTCATGAAACACTAACACGTTCTGTGGCAGTACGTTCGCATAGTCTACCACAAAATTTCCGTCCATATATTTGATTTACTGAAGAAACCTTTTGGTTGCATCAAATGTTTATCAAGTGTTAGCATGCTAACATTTCAAAAAGATGACCAATAAATGATTCAATCAGTGAACGCACCGATGAATTCAAAAACTTGTCTTTTAACTGAAAACTCACATTGCACTCGTTATGGAACAGGAGTCCCAGTTTGAAAAAGAAAAAAAAATCTTAATTTCACTTCCTCCTATGAATTAATCTGGAAATCCCAATATCGAAATTGTAAAGTTTGCTTTATTGTAAAATTGTTTAGTGAAAATTTCACAATAAAGTGTTTGTAGAATACGTTTGAATGCTGCTACTTTATGTTGATATGGATATGTATAAATTAATTGTATATAAACTGTGTAAGATGTTTTGTGAAAACATGCAAAATCATATTTATTATTTATTCTAGTGATGGTCATGTATAGAAAATTTATGGATTTATGCACGTTCCTAAGTTTTTATCACAAAACGAGAAGAGAGTTGGTCATATAGCACCGATAAAGGAAGTTGAGGCCAATAAATTGAATATAAGGTTTCAGTTCAATGATATATATGAATATCATGAAAAATATAACTTTCTTAGTTTTTTTACTACTTGTATTTGTTACTGGTGTTACTGCAGTTTCGTCCTATAAGAACATTTTCAAACGAATATAATAAAGTTACAAATACAAATAGTAAAAAAACAGAGTTTTATTTTTCACTTTTCATGATCTCTCACACGTAGTAACAGCTACATCCATCAATTTATTGAAAGATATAAACATGATTAGAGGTAGTATTGCTACGTACTGCTCCTCCTGTTCACTATGAACAGGCCAAATGCGCTCGATTGAGAAGCAATTGCCATAGAAGAGAGAAAGAGAGAGTTCTTCAATATAAAGCTGTAGTGATCAAGACAGACCTAATACTTTGTTGCATGCAGTGCTTCGCCAATCATGATCTGATTGTAGTTTACATACACGTAACCGTAGTGCATCACCTCACATTAGTGCTTACACTCTAGTGCAGTCGGACATTGCTTGTTAACTGACTTCAAATTACAGTTGAACTTTGTTTTAGCGCAAACCCAGGTGGGGTTTGTGTCCAACTCAGATCCACTTCAGTGTAGGATTCACCTGTAGTAGCAACATGATCCTGGAACTCCTGACTGGATAGCCCTGGCAGATGAAGCCATTAATGGAAAAAGAAGAGAGACTTCTTATATTCACTGATCTGATAGGTTGTGAACAGATAACTGTAGAAAATTTGAGGTTCAAAAACATACAAAATCGCTTGAAATGTCTAAACGAAATTTCCAAAAGGCATTTCTCGATAATGAATCGAAATTTCCTGTAGAAAACAGACGTCAACAAATTAAGAAACATACTCTGGATAGTGATGAAGAGGATGAAGTTGATGAAGACAATGTTCTTAATGTTGATGATATTGAAGGTGAAGAAGAAGGTATAGCTAGAAAAGAAGGGGAACAAGTAATGACTGCATTCAATATGAATGAAGAAATGGAAGATGGTCATTTTGATAAAGAAGGTCATTTCATTTGGAATAATGAAAAAGAAGTTCGAGACAACTGGTTGGATAACATCGACTGGCATAAAATAAAGAGTTCAAGTGATACTAAGCAGAAGTATAATGTTGACGAACAGGACCTAGTGCTTGAAAGTGACTCTGAGCCTGAAGACGACAATTTTGATGAAATGAAATCTTATGAAAGTATATTATCTTATTTGAAACCTAAGGAAACCATTAATAAAGCAATAAAGAGGTTGGCAGGCGCTGATATGAAGTTATCTAGTGTAGAACGACTGAAACGTAAAAAAGCAGGTACTTTGAACGACAATAAAGATGTTACCGATTTAACAGAGCTTGCCAATAAAATCCTCACCAAACTTGGTAACATGGACATTTATCAAGAAACTTATGAAGGCATAAAAGCAAAACTAGATAAAAATGAAAAGAAAAGTAACTCCAGAGTAAGAGAACCTGAACTTGATATGTATTCTGATGATTTTGAGGTCAAGGAAAAGGAGAAATTCGACGATACTTCAAAAAAAGGTGAACAAAATGATTCTAACGATCAATCTGGGGAGTTGATGTGGGAGTTCAAATGGAAAATAGAAGATGAAGAAATACACGGACCTTACCCTACTTCTCAAATGACCAAATGGTCCAAAGAGAAATATTTCAAAACTGGTGTAATGGTTAGAAAGTGTGGAGATGATTCTAAATTCTATACATCAAATAGGATAGACTTTGAGTTATATGAATAGGCACTTTATTGTAATGACTTCCAAAATAAATATATACTTATGAGCATATGTCATTAAATCCTGTTTGATGAAATTTACCCCTGCTACATGTCCTCAGACACTAATAAAAAATTAAGCTTCTATATCCTAAAAATCAATTACCAATGTTTTGCATGGTATCTAATTTCATCTGAATACTTTCAAGGGTATTATAAAACTGCAATAATTCACTTTGATCCATTTCAATGGTCACATTTTCTTTTTCTCTCTCATTTTTTAATTTGGATAATTTAAATTGTACTCTTGCAACTGGTAAACTTTGTTTGTTGGAGATTTGGTCTGCACATTGAACATTCAGTTCCCAGGACACATTTTCCAATTTCATACCATTTTCGAAATCCCCAAAATGTTCATTAGTTTTGTTTGACCAAATTTTGACAAACTCCTCGGCTTTTTCGGTATTGAAGCCAAGATGTTCTATCAACTGTTTTTGCAGTATCGAAGGTTTCATCATAACTTTACATGACTGCTTGAAAATATGAGATATTGCCTGAACTAGTAATTGCAAAGAGTCTTCATTAAGTTTGAGTGAAGTTCTGAGCTTTTCCAATTCTTCATCAGTGAAGGGGTTTTCAGTTTTTGAATTTGAAATATGAGTAAGAAGTAACTGTAAGGTCTTTGTTGTAAGGGAATTTATAAGATGAACACCATTCAACAACCTGAAACATGAAACAGTTAACAATATAGTAGTACATATGAAAACCCTCCAACTTGGTATTTACAGTTATCCATTTGACTTCCATATTAGAAATTGATTATTTTGACTTGTGTTTTCAGAAACTTTATCAAATATTATGTCTATACCACAAATATACACTAATCTATAATCTATACATGAAAATAATCCAAAATCTGTCAGTTGTCAATTATCAACTGACCAGTGATGCAAGGTAATATTTTCGTTATTGTGTAGAAAATTTGATGAAAAATTTGTGGAATCCAAAAATGCTCAAGTTGCAACAATGTTTGTCTAAATTTATGGGATCACAAAAGTTTTATGTGTCATCTTTTACTTATATTGATATGGATATGGATGTCATATATATAATTTGAAGCAACACTAGAGGACCATAAAAATATGGCCTATGACAATTTTGATTCAAAGTAATCCATTAGGACCAATTTAAAAGTTTTTCAATGTTAATTACTTCGGAGAACATAAAATATAAGATCAAAACAGACTATAGGAGGAGACATTAGACGTAAACACTGTAAGTATATGAAATGAAAAAAATATTTATTTTTAAAATATAAATATAAACCATGTTATCCTTTTTTTTTTTTCGAAACAAAAAAAATATTGCAGGTTTTATAAACATTTCCGGAGTTCTGAAATAATTGAAGGAAAATAAATTTCTCATTATATAAATGGGGCTTGTTCTAACAAACAATAAACGGGTATAATGAAACCAAACTAATCGAAGTGTCAGAGTATTTGTGGATGACACAACTTTGATATATTCCGATAAAATATAGGTGCATCTGACTATTTGGGAATATCAAGCTAGTTTACCGCTGAATGTGGTATATAAACAATAGGTAATTGCTGAACTCAGTCGCTGGATAAAATCAAAGTGGTATATGAAGCGCTTCAAAGCTGCATTCAGCGCAACAATTTTGTCATAGACGCAACCAATGTTGGAGAATTCCACTCTTGAACTATCTATCAACATGGGCACAAAGTTGGGTTATCTCTTTATATCGTCGACATAATTTTACATAACGAAAACGACTTGGTAAAACACGGTTTCTTATGCATCTTGATGACACTGTTCATACTGTGTGAAACATCAGTCGATAGTGTTGCTCTCCATAACACGGCAATCAAGTCGCGACCACGGATTCTGTGGGCAACTTGCGAGACACTTCCAGGACGAGTGTGTCTTTTGTAAATGTGTTCTGTGTCATAAGATATCAGATAAACTTACGAGTTCTGTGCCTCCACCTGTCATTTTATTTTCATATCAGCTGTTTACTGTCATATTTAAATTATAGCTTCGAAATTTGTGTATAATAAAAGATGAGTATTCCCTTGTTTCCGGATTTGAAGCCGCGATTGATGCACTCGTCCTGGTTTGACGTTGATCAACCCTGCGATGATGAAGATGAAGTTTCCCAACTGGAAAGGGAACATCAAAATAGTCTGCAACAAATAATTCACAGAAATTCTGATTTGGTACCTATTGGAAAAACAGCATCAGAGGTAGAAGCTCTCCAAAATATTAATAAATGTCCATTAAGTGCAAGGACTGTGAAAACACTATTCTTGACTTGCAAGTTGGTTTCAATGAATTCGCTATGATAATTTTCAGATTAGCATTTGGTTGTTTGAATGTGAGTCAACAATAGTGTTTTCACAGTTCTCCTGCGGTGAAGTAATTTTATTCAAGTTCATTCATATGAATTCCAAAGTTTTTGTTTGCCTTTGAGTTGTTAACGGTTTTACATTTTTAATAGAATATGGAAGAGGATGAAGAAGAGGATGATGAAGACGATAATGATGACGATGATGAATCTGAAACGCATGATGAAGAAGAAGAGGATGAAATCGAAATGGATGTCTCACAAGAACGAAGTTCGCCTGTTGATGTCAGTATAAGACTTGTTCAAGGACACGGAGTGAGATAATTTGAAACTCACAACATATAAAAGATTTTATGTAATGGAAAATATATGTTTTACAGCTTTCAGCGATATTTTTCCATTGCTTTGTTTTCACAAGTTTAGGTACCAAACCTGTTTCATTATAATCCTAACTCTTCTCCATGTTAGATCAGTTGTAAGAGTATTCATACATTTTTTCCAATGCCATCAATTATATTATGAAGAAGATGAAAGAAAGAAATGTGGAAAATTTTGGAAAATAAAGAATCCATCTAACTGACCTTTTCACAGTTTCCTACTATGGTTTCAACTTAAATTTCAACAACATTAAGCCGTTAGCAATCGTCCTATGGATTTTATATAGACAGCTTAAGTGCTGTCTTGGTATGATCTGTCCTTCAGTGCTAATACTGAGATCTGTATTCTGATAGGCACATTTAAAACCTGTTGGGTAAAATTAATGTAAAGAAAACATTTTTCTCAATACAAAACAAAAACTCTCTCAACGCGCTAACAGAGTTAGCGTCATCAGGAAATGATAAAGTATATCATTTCCTGATGATGCTGTTTTGGCTAGCAAAACCCGCATCTAGAAACAGTATTTTTGTTCTGGTGTGTTAAAAGTGTTTAGATTGAGATCCACAATGTGTAATTAAACATGGAAAGAAGGCATCTACTAACGCTTACCATGTATGTTAGCAGTGAGAGGTCAATGTTTAAATTTTATTTTGAATATTTGTTCTTTTAGCGAATTGAACTCTCAACACAGTAAGTTAATAATATTTCAGCAATTTTTTTGGATCACCCATATGATAAGTCCTCATAAATGATTTTTTATTGTTGTTGAAAATTAACAATCCTTTCAATTCAAGTACTGATACTTGATGGAATTGTTAAAAAACCACAACAAAACTACTCAATTATTGTGAGATTTTCACTGAATAGTGTTTAACTAATCAATAGCTTCCTCAAGCATGTTCATATTCAAGTATGTTGCTTGAATAAAAACTGATCTCATGAAATTATATTTGAACAGTTCGCACAGAAATATTAGTCTATTAGGTAGTTTCTTTCAAAGTGTCGGTTAGGCAACCAAAACTGTTGGCTAGCTGTATTTTGGACAGCCAACTTCCTTCTCATTCTCAATGTTGAAAGTTTAAGAAGACATAAAAAAGCGTCCCTCAAGAATCACATTAAGGTGGCGTTAGTGTACCAAAATATTTTTGAGACAAGGACAGGTAAGTATAAAATGAATCAATTAAATCCCCATTTCACTGATTTATTATGTTTTTTGTCATGATCCGTTTTCACTTTTTTACATCTAGTGCACAAGGTGTCCTTCTGGACCTGGATACTTTATCTTACGGTTTCGAAGGTTACGATTTGAGAAAACGAGTTATAGTTATACGAGAGTGTCTTCTGTCCTGTTCCCTTCTACTGTCCTTAAATACAGATATACACATTCACCGATTAGACACGAGTTAACTCGAATCTTTCTTTCCTTAGTTTGATCACACGCAAAATGCTGACTTATGAACTTCAGTCTGATTCAGATTGAATGTGGCAATAGTGGCATTACTGGCATTAGGCATTTGTATTTGACAAAGAAGTTGGGAAGTGTTATGTATTAACTGTGCGATTTACCGAAACTAGTTAATGAAACTATTTTTTTTATTCATTGCGATCTAATGAAACTGAACTATATCAAGCAGTAAAAGCAAACTCAACACTATAAAATCTAAAGTGAAAGGAATGCTCTATTTCCCTGACCTGTTACATTTGCTTTCCCTCTGAAGGAAATTATTTTTTTAGTTTTTGGTACAAGAGAATAAGGCAAACTTCAGGTGAGTTTTCAAAATATTATATTATTTAGACATGACCTACGAAAAGCTCATTATCATGTACTTGTGGTTTGAAAACAGCTTTAAGCATCACATTACTGTTTGATGGGATTTCCATATGTTAATTTGTAAGAAAACCATTTAAGAAACCTTTCTCTCACCACCTATTTTCAAAATGGAATAATTGTGGTAAAGATTCAATAAAAATATCCAGATTTATCAAAATATAGTTTTTCCTAATTCTAATTGAATTGGAAACTCTTGTTAGATGTAGAATGTTAGGTTTGTCAGACTTGTGTTTTTTAAAGATTTTTGACAGATTTGAAACACTGAAGCATTCGAATAAGCTAATCAAAAAATTAGATTTGAATTAAAAAAAAAATATGAGAATTGAACTTTTTTTTTGTCTAACACAACAGAATATTTTAGTGTTACAATATCTTAGTACTCTACAGGTCATTCATTTATCTTCAATTACGTTTCAAATACATTAACATTCGTTAAAATCTCGAAACATTCTACAAGAACCAAAACTACATTTTAACAAACATTTATATGTTGTACTAGTGCCTGGATTCAGTGGATTTCTTATTAAGCCATCCCAATTTTTGAATCTTCCAAACGCTTCTATGAAGACTACCCATTACAAAGTTTATTACTGGGTTAATTTGGAAAATCATTTTTTTCTCATTCAGGTATGGCAGTACGTTTTCGACTTTATTATCATTGAATATTTCACCTGCTCTCTTATTTCATAGATAAGTAAATGTTTTTCATAATATAACTCAACCTTCATGACAGCAGGTATTGCAGTTTTATTTCAATATTATAGAAATTTTTATAACTACTATGGAATCAATACCTCATTGAAGATTAACCTCATTGTGTGATTATTTAATTATTTTGCTATCTCCTATCAGATTAGTCTTTTCAAAAACATTAATAAAGAAGTGGCAAAGTGTACTGAGTGTGTGTAGTTATCAATTTAAAATAATTTCCAAGGGATCTTTATTTGATTAAGCTTGATTCATCTGAATTAGTTGCTCCGGTTTACAATTGAATATTCTTGGTGAGCTGCTTTTGCCTATAACTTTATAAAATCAAATTGTATTTCTATTTTTAGGTTCAAAAGTATTCTACATTTCATTTTGTTACAACTGAACTCACCTTAGGTGTTACCATGTAATTGTACATTAAACTGTAAGTTCAGAATTTGCCCATTAGAAATTGAAGTACTTGAATCTAACAGGTAGTCAAAATTATTCACTTTTCGGAATTGTGAGAATGTTTTTCAAATAAATTGGATGAATCGAGGATAAAGGTCATCAAACAGATAAGGTTTCACAATATTAGACAATATCATGAAGATATTTCTTTGTTTTAAGGCTAGTATCGTGTTCAGTAAACCTTTTATTAAAAATATTTGATTATTGAATCATTTGGTCTTTGAAATTTGTAGAGTGTTCATTTAAACGGGTTTTAATAGCTTGTTTACTTCGACCAATATACTTTTTTGCAATCCTCGTAGCTAATTTCCACCATCTCGACTTTAGAGTTACCTACTTGTTGAAATGAACAAGCTGGTTTGAAAGCTACTTCCATAATCTTGATATAATCTGCTATTGTATCTCATCTCATACAATACAATCCGGTTGAAATGAGTCACCCCAAATAAGTCATTTGATACTGAGACTGTAAAAAATCGTGAAAACGTCAAATGTTGAAAAAATCTATTAAATGTGTTTTTCCGTTGCTGTTGCCCCCCCACGAATGACAACTCTCAAAAATCGAGACTTGTGCGAGCTAAGAACTAATGAGGTCTTACTTTTTAACGTATGATTCCTATTGTTGTTTCTCCCCTTGAAAGGGTAAAACTATCAACAGCGACTATTATATAGCGTTATTGGAGCGTTTGAAGAACGAAATCGCCGAAAAACGGCCCCATTTGAAGAAAAAGAAAGAGCTGTTTCATCAAGGAAATGCAGCGTGTCACAAATCAATGAAAACGGTGGCAAAATTGCATTAATTGGGCTTTGAGTTGCTTCCGCATCCACCGTATTCTCCAGATCTGGTCCCCAGCGAGTTTTCAAAGACTTGAAATTTCATTTTGTGGAATAAAGCTAATAATCCTGTATCATATTAGCTTAATCAAAATCATGAGTTTATTCGTCTCAACAAAGATAATCACCGGCATTTTAATTCTACAAGTTCCGGTTTCAATTTTATTAAAATGATCTAAAAAGATATATATCGCTCATATAATGATGAAATATGCTAAAATTACAAGCTGTGTGGCGAAATTTCAGGTTAATTGTCCAATTTGAAAGTAAACTATACCAACTCGTGATATCTACCTCAGGAAAATGGTTCGTTAATTTTTTGTAGTAGGACAGTCTATACAATGAACGTTTTACTTTCTTTATTCATGTCCTAGATTCTAATCAATCAATTCAGTTCAGTTTTCAATACGTTTATTGATATTATTGGTCCATTCCTTTGGTAGATTATTGTGTTTAGATAACTTTATTGGGATTAATGTATGTGACAAGAAAATTGATTGACGACAGTTTAAAAAAAGACGGTTTAATAGTTTCATCGAAATATTTATCTGGGAAAAAAGTATTGATAGTCGAAATTTGAGAGAAGAGATTAGTCTACTGTCATTTTATTATCAAAATAAAATACCCATTACTTCATAAATCACCACAGAATAATTGACTTACTTTATTTTCAATTGTACTCCGCTCCAAAATTATCTGGTAACGATAGTCTACTCCCCTTATTCATAGTTGTTGCCCTCCATGTTTCCTCAGTATTCGAGAAAAACTTGCCTCAAAAACATTGGATCTTTCCGTGGATGTATATTTTGAAGTGTTTCTGAAGTAATTTCAGAAACGCGATGAGGTGTATAAGAATTAGGTCAGAAAGATCTAAATTATGTTACGTCAACATCATAAATATAATTGAAAGACAAATTAATTTTGTCTCTATACCATAATTGAAAAAAAGAAAGGTTAAATACGGGTATCAAGGCCAAATAAAATTGGGAACCCCTGGTCTAGAGAAGGCAGGAAAACCATCTAGGATTCCGACAAAAAAAGAAAGGGCCAAGTGAAATCGGGGACCTCAGGTCTAGAGAAGGCACGAAAACCAGCAAGGGTTCCGACAAATAAAAAGAAAGGTTAAATAAGGGTACCAAGGCCAAATAAAATTGGTCAAGAGAAGGCATGAAAACCAGCAAGGGTTCCGACAAAAAAGAAAGGTTAAATAAGGGTACCAAGGCCAAATAAAATTGGTCAAGAGAAGGCATGAAAACCAGCTAGGGTTCCGACAAAAAAGAAAGGTTAAATAAGGGGACCAAGACCAAATAAAATTGGTCAAGAGAAGGCATGAAAACCAGCTAGGGTTCCGACAAAAAAAGAAAGGTTAAATAAGGGTACCATGGCCAAAAAAAAAATGTCAAGAGAAGGCATGAAAACCAGCTAGGGTTCCGACAAAAAAAGAAAGGTTAACTAAGGGTACCAAGACCAAATAAAATTTGTCTAGAGAAGGCATGAAAACCAGCTAGGGTTTCGACAAAAAAAGAAAAGTTAAATAAGGGTACCATGGCCAAATGAAATTGGCAACCCCAGGTCTAGAGAAGGCATAAAACCAGTTAGGGTTGCGACAAAGAAATAAAGGGTAAATAAGGGTACCAAGGCCAAATAAAATTGGGAACCCCTGGTTTAGAGAAGGCATGAAAACCAGCTAAGGTTCGGACAAAAAAAGAAAGGTTAAATAAGGGTACCAAGGCCAAATGAAATTGGCAACCCCTGGTCTAGAGAAGACATAAAACCAGTTAGGGTTCCGACAAAGAAAGAAAGGGTAAATAAGGGTATCAAGGCCAAATAAAATTTTGAACCCCTGGTCTAGATAAGGCATGAAAACTAGCTAGGGTTCCGACAAAAAAGGTTAAATAAAGGTACCAAGGCCAAAAAAATTGGGTACCCCTGGTTTAGAGAAGGCATGACAACCAGCTAGGGTTCGGAAAAAAAAAGAAAGGTTAAATAAGGGTATCTAGGGAAAATAAGGAACCCTTGGCCTAGAGAATGCATGAAAACCAGCTAGTGTTCGGACACAAAAAGAAAGGTTAAATAAGGGTACCAAGGCCAAATGAAATTGGCAACCCCTGGTCTAGAGAAGGCATAAAACCAGTTAGGGTTCCGACAAAGAAAGGACGGTTAAAAAAGGGTATCAAGGCTAAATAAAATTAGGAACCCCTGGTCTAAAGAAGGCATGAAAACTAGCTAGGGTTCCGACAAAAAAGGTTAAATAAAGGTACCAAGGCCAAATAAAATTGGGAACCCCTGGTCTAGAGAAGGCATGAAAACCAGCTAGGGTGCCGACAAAAAATGTTGAATGAAGGAACCAAGCCCAAATAAAATTGGGAACCCCTGGTTTAGAGAAGGCATAAAAACCATGTAGGGTTCGGACAAAAAAAAGAAAGGTTAAATAAGGGTACCAAGGGAAAATAAAATTAGGAACCCCTGGCCTAGAGAAGGCATGAAAACCAGCTAAGGTTCGGACAAAAAAGAAAGGTTAAATAATGATACCAAGAGAAAATAAAATTAGGAACCCCTGGTTTAGAGAAGGCATGAAAACCAGCTAGGGTTCCGACAAAAAAAAGGTTAAGGTTATCAAGACCAAATAAAATTGGGAACGCTTTGGCTAGAGAAGACATGAAAACCAGCTAGGATTTCGACAAAAAAAGGTTAAATAAGGGTGCCAGGGCCAAGTAAAATTGGGAACCCCTGGTCTAGTGAAGGCTTGATGAAAAATGTTCGTGTAGCGGTAACGACAGAAAACATTTCACAACAAAACATGCGACTCAGACCAGTTTCTGTCCGTTTTTATTTCTGCCATGAAATGTATATCTTTGCATAAATGCTGCATTTTTTGTTGACCATCTCACATTCCTGACATCTGAAATATGAGAATAATAATCGTGACGCACAAACTGTATGTTTCAATTGATTTTGTTCGAAATATTATTCTGAAAAAAATTCCGAATTCAGTAAAAATACATTGAAACGTATGGTTGGACATTTCTGTGTGTCGTGCTCTGAATTAAATGATCGAAATTCTACCTCGATAGTTACAGAAGTTGTGAAGTGAGACTTCTCATAATGTTAACTGTAAACTTAATTTCGCTTTTCGATCGTGCGGAACGAACGGACGCTCCAGGCATAACAAACATATTGATGTAATTTCGCAGAAAATTATATTTTTTGTGATTAATTCAGCAGCAATCTTTAGTAAATGGGGGAAGCAAAATTAGAAATCAACAGCGTCTGTTGACACAAGATGAACTAGAGACTTACAGCACTACAGGAGAATTCTTGAGGCGTTCTAAGAGCGGTACCTGTGCGTGTGCGAGGCTCTGAGGACCCCGTTGATTCAGTTCAGCTCGTAGCTGTGGTGTTTAGCCTGTCTGTTTTGGGATAATATCCCGTAAAGTAACACCGAACATTGCTTTAGGCGAGTATGGCCTGTGGGAGAAATTGTATCTGCGTAAAGTTTGGGTCGGTGTGTGACTTAGAAAGTATTTTACGTAGTACAGATTAATAGTCTAACAGACTGATAACAGATTTCTACACATCTACTGCACATCTTGAGGGAGGGGCTTCTCACCGGCCATGACTCAGCCCGGGAGCGGAGTCATGGCCGGTGAGAAGCAAACGGGCCGCAAAAAATATTTTATGAGCTTTCTGGTCGTTTTATACGTGCAGTGGCGTCCGTTTTGGGTATTCAATTAAAATTACTTGTTGAATCTAATAACTAAGTTTATTTATTTATATAAACGAAAAAACAATAAACGAAATTACTAACAAAAGAAATAATAAAGAAGAAATAAGAGAAATCTGTTTAGAAGATGGTGAAAAAATTAATGATCCCCAACCAATCGCCAATGAATTCGTCGGATATTTCACGAAAGTTGGTCAAAACCTAGCAAATGACATTCTTAAAAGGCCAAATTACAGAAAAAACTATCTGAAAAATAGAAAAATTAATTCCTTTTTCCTAGAAGAAACCAATGAATTAGAAATCGAGCGAACTATACAGAACCTAAAAAATAAAAAATGTCCCGGAATCGACAATCTCCGAGTAGAAACTATCAAATTAATAGCTAAAGAACTTGCAAAACTTACCTGATAAACTGGTCTTTCAGTAGTGGAATATGTCCAAACCCCTTCAAAATTGCTATTATAACACCAATATTTAAATCTGGAAATAGAACCAAACTGGAGAACTACCGTCCAATATCTGTTATTACAAATTTCGCGAAAATTTATGAGTCTATCCTGAAATCGCGAATCAGCGCATACCTAAATAAAAATAATATTTTATCTAAAAATCAGTACGGTTTTCAACAGGGCAAATCAACTGTAGACGCCATATCATTTCTCACAAACCACATTAGTAAATACGTTGATAAAAATGTACCATCCCTATGTATATGCGTAGATTTGAAAAAAGCTTTTGACACCGTCAGTCACAATCAACTGCTAGAAGTACTGGACAGCATCGGATTCAGAGGTCTACCGTACTCACTATTGTGCAGTTATCTGAATCAAAGAAAACAATGTGTAAAAATTAAAGACGTCAAGAGTGACCTACACACTGTTGAGTACGGCGTACCTCGGGGAACCGTTTTGGGTTCGCTACTTTTTAACATCTACCTGAACGATATGTTCTCACTGAATGTGGAAGGTGATATAATCAGCTTTGCTGACGACACTGCAATTATTTTTCAATCGGAATCCTGGAATTCTCTGAATCAAAAAGCAGAAAAAAATTTCAAAATAATAATTAAATGGTTCGAAAGTAAATTATTGAGTATAAATATATCCAAAACATTTTACATTACCTTCACTTCGTATGCGAAGAATATACCAGATTTCAAATCACTTTCAATAAAATACGATGACGTAGAACTTTCCGTTTCATCAGTGGATAAATTGAAATACCTTGGTATATATATTGACGCACATCTAAAATGGGATGCACATATTGATTACTTAGTCAAAAAACTACGATTTGTTGCATATAGATTAAAATACGTGAGACCATACCTACAAACAGCCCAGATGCGAATGCTATATTATGCATTGTTCGAAATCCACCTTACATACGGAATAATTGCTTGGGGAGCAGCAAACACAACTTTTCTGAAACACCTAGAACAAACACAAAAATCAGTATTGAAAATTATCCACCTCAAAAAAAGAACTTACCCGACCGACTCATTATATAAAGAAACATCAATTCTAGACATAAGACAACTCTACTTTCTCAAAACTATAATAAGACAACACAATAATAGACATGAATTAATGATAATAGAGCACCAATATGAAACTCGACAAAAAAATAATGCATATGTCCCGAATTCAAGGAAAAACATCCTTCAAAGGTCTTACTCATACCTAGCTCTTCGGTTATATAATCTCGTCCCACATCATATAAAAAATATCAGGAGTGATAATTCATTTAAGAATAAACTCAAAACCTGGGTCTTAGGCTTGCCAAGGCTTCAGATACACCAACACGTTGATATGAAAAATGTTTACTATCATAGTGACATGCATAGAAACTGATTCACATATTCATACAAGAAGATTGATGATATAATTAAAATAATATGTCTGATAATTTTAAAACGTCTTACCTTTTATTTATTTACTCATACCACTTTATATTTCAAATTTTAAATTGTATTCATTAGTATTCAAATTTTAAATTGTATTCATTAGTATTCAAATTTCTGCAGACCCCACGCACAGGTATATCCTTCTGTAGGAATTCTATATTTATTTGGAAATTGACTCGTACAATTTGTATCATTGAACAATGTATCTTTGCCAATATTATTATTATTATTATATACAATTGATATTGTTATAACGTTTTGATTTGAAATATTTACATGATAAATAGGTGGGCTCATTTAAGAAGATATTAGCTATCAGTGTCTTCTCATCAGATAAATCCGATGAAACTTCGCCGAATGTTATGATGTTCTACAATTACCTCCTCTTTTCCTCTTCAAATCGGCCCAGTACGTAGTTACATCCGGGGTACCACAAGGTTCTATTCTGGGACCTCTTTTATTTTTAATTTTCATTAATGACTTGGCATCCTCTTTGAATATTCCTAGCCTACTATTTGCAGAAGACCTGAAACTATATTATAAAATCGACGACATTACTGACTGTCAGCGTGTACAACATGAATTAGATGTAATCAAACTTTGGTGTAATGATAATCGTCTACAACTGAACGTATCAAAATGTAAAATAATATTATTTACAACAAAAAAGCGAACTTTAATGTACGATTATTCAATCAACAAATCTACAATCAATCGCGTACATGAGATAAAAGATCTTGGTATAACATACGACAGTAAATTAACATTTACAACACATTTAAGGAATATGACTGCTGCAAAAATTTCAAAAGTATTGCCACCTTAAAATTGCTATATTCTGCGTATGCCAGATCTAAGTTAGAGTATGGCTCTTTGTTATGGAATCCAGTTTACGACTACCAAAAAACATCAAATGAGAGTGTGCAAAGGACGTTCCTAAAATACTTATGTCTAAAAATTGTTGGTCAATACCTCACGAGAGGCATCGATCATAACATATTGTTGACACGATTTGATATGAAATTTTTGGAAAATAGGAGAGTTATCCTTGGTATAAAATTCCTGCATAAATTACTCAACAACAATATTGACAGTACGGTTCTTTTACCCGAGATCAACTTCTTAGTACCTACCGAGAAGTGAAGGTCGACACAATGTGGAATTATATTGCGAAGCATCACGCACAAATATTATGCTACGATCACCATTGAATTTTATGTGCAGTAGCTTCAATAAAATCTGTGAACACTGCGATATTCATTTTGACTCTCTGAACGCCTTAGTATCTTGTATCCATAATCACTTTTAATAATACTATAAATAACTATTGTATCAGTACTGTACCTACTTTGTTTTAGCATTTACTTTTATATATTTCTGTATTTCATTATTTTTAATATTTATTCCATATACACTCTCTAATAATAGCATTTCCTGTAACTGGGTACTCCTGTTGTAAATAAATCTCTTTTCTTCTTCTTATTCTTTTACAAGATGTTTGATAGATTTTCGCCATTTTTCGCAATTAACATTTTTCCAGGACTTCTTAAGTCTTTAAAAATAAGTATTTTGACATCTTTCATTTTAAATGTCTTGAAGTATCTCTAAAGGCGGATTTTCACCAAACGGACTCGCTTGCGACTAGTTTGCGACTGATTCGCGTGTTTTGTTTTGAAATGTTTTCTGTCATTTTCACTACACGAGTAGTATTCAAAATGCCTTCTCTAGACGATGTTTCTATAATGGCTTGCCGTTTTTTATAATCTATGTGTTCTGTCCACTATGTGTTCTGTCCACAAATTTTCCTTTTGATTTTCTCACGGACAAAGTATGATGAGCTGTTTTCTCGGGTTTCGCTCCGTGTTCTGTGTATTTTATCCCCATAAGGATTATTTTCACAACGTTTCGGCAAAGTCTCATTTGCCATCTTCTGGTGATGTCTCAGTTTACTTGAAAAACACTATAAATGAAGTAATAATGTCACGCGAAGTCACACTGAAACAAAATAGTGAACTGAATAGTTGGTGTCACCAACCGTTTCCACATGGCGAACTCCGTTTACAAAAACAGAGACGAAACAAATGTTTCTTATTTTGACAACTCAAGTTTTTGTTTTGACGAAATCGACACGATTGCTATTTTGCTGTGGCTGGGTCCGTTTCGTAGAAATCCGCCTTATTTCAAAAATATGTTTTATTTTTTCTGATGGGTTTATGTTTCATTTTTTATCTATAATAAAAAAATATCGGATTACTTGGATTGTGAATGTATGTCCTACATTCAGTCGAGTCCCAGATAATCGCAGGATCATTTTAACCTTGCATTATTTTTGTCACAGCCCAGATAAAGACGGGATTGCAAATGAACTTGTCTACTATGAATGATTATTATTATTATGCAGATATATTCGTTGCATAACTACACGTTGTTTAAGTCAACCATTCCGTAAGAGGAATTACTTTTAAAAAGAATCAGAAATGCAACAGATGAGATACACGAACGGCTATCAGTTTCTAGTTTGATAATTACGGATTTTCTGAACAGAATTCTCAGAATTTCGTGGTCAAGGTCAAGATAACAATTTGTATTTACTTGCCATATCACGGATGTGAATTCCTAGTTGAAGCATATTACCACAAAACTTGTTTACTTTTCCGATAATCTGAGGTTTTCCGTATTCTTTTATAAAAACAGGCCTTATTTTTGGTAGAAATCGATAAGGGAATAAATAATTTTTCTTTGATTACATTATTTGGGTATATTTCCCTTTTTTTCTTTTATTGAATGCTTTGAATAGTCGAAGTGTAATCAAGAGTTCTACAGACCGTAAGAAATTAAACTGAAGATAACTAAATTAAGAATATTGTGAATAAAAATAAGGTGAAACGTGAAAGTGTTCCTCGAAAGTGGATTAGAAAAACATCTGTCAACATTTCGATAAATATGTATGATGATAACATGAAACTTCAAAATATATCTGTGCCATGAAACTAGAACAACCACAATGTCAATTTTATGTTATTTTCTTGCATTGACTGTTTTCAATATTATCAACTAGATACCAAAGGCTTTCATTACCATCCTTGGGCATGCTAAATAAACTATAATTATTTTTAATTGATTGCATTGAAACCGAGATTAAAACCTACCTAGGGCTTCGACACCAGTTGTCTTAAAACTGTTGGAACTGTAAAATATGACATTGTTTGTTTTTGTTTCAATACCTATATATTTATAGCATACATTTCATCAAACCAAAACCTTATCACAACTTTTGTGATATTTGAATAAATTCCCTGATTCCTTAGTGGGAATATCAAAACCGTAAGAGATACGACGTCGGTCAAATTGGAGAACGTAACAGATTCAAGGGCTTGAGTGAGATTCCATTTTTCGATTCATATATAAAAGTAAAGCTGGTGATGGTTTCTTGGCAACGAAACGTCGGATTGGAAATCTGTAATCCCCATCTTGTACAGTTTGAAAAGTGGCAATGAGATTTTTTCAATATCTCCTTGAATAACGCCTAACAAAAATTAAAACGAAATTGACGAGTTTTGCTTCTTTTCGAATAACTGGAACTAATTGGGATTTTCTAAATTTCAAAACGTCATTTATTTGAGCTCAAAAATAGACAACTTTCCTGATTCAAGCGACTTTCACGGTTTCAGATTTTCCCATGATGATCCTCCTTATCTTGGACTGTACCCAGATTTTTTATTCAGAACTATACAGCGTGACTCACGGTCGATGGTAGGTTAGACGTTTCTGGAAAACGCAAAGCATGATTTTTCTGAAAATTTCACTTCTCACATTTCCTTACCTGTTCTATCGATCTAAAATATTTTCAGCATTGCGGCGTTGCCACGAAATTATTTTGTAATCTTACAAACTTCCTCTCGTTCATTGGTGTTAATTCAGGATACATTTGGTTGAATTTTCTACAAGTTCTGGCAATGATTTGATCACACTGTCCGTGTATAATAAATAATTTCATAAGAACTTCGTTTGAATAATCAATATTTGCATTCATTTTTGGCGATTTTTTTAAACACCGTCAATAACCATTTATCAATTACTTATAGAAGTCACCAAACTGTCATAAGCTTGATATTTCCACGACTACCTAGAAATCAAATTCTTTAAAAAATATTTTTTGTACAACTGTTATTGAAAATATATTTGATAGAAACACTTCAATCAGAACACCTACCAAAAAATCATTTAGAAAACGTTTGTTTGAAGGTGATTGACAATGTTTCGTGATGAATTTCACTAGTTCGGACTTATATTGTCTACTATATAAAATGATTTGAAATCCCTGAAACAAGTAAAAAGAATAATTAAAAAAAAATAGCTGAAAATAACAATTATATTAAGCAAAAATAAACCTGAAATGAAATGATAGTCAAATAACCTACTGGTTCGACTGGTGACCAGTCATCACCCGAAGACGATTGTAGATACCAACAATCGAAACGTCGTGAACTAACGTGACTTGGAATCTCTACACTTTTTTATTATTTTCTTTTTTCATTCCTTTAATTTTTATTTATTCAATTATTATGTTTTTACTTGTAGGTTATTTCACTATCATTTCATTTCAGGTTTATTTTTGCTTAATATAATTGTTATTTTCAGCTATTCTTTTTTAATTATTCTTTTTACTTGTTTCAGGGATTTCAAATCACTTTATATAGTAGACAATGGAAGTCCGAACTAGTGAAATTCATCATTTAGAAAAGTTCACACATGCAGTTTGTGCTATTGGTAATATTAAATCCCTGTGAAGTTACTGACGATGACGAAGTAGTATTCAGTCCAACTGTAGAAAGTCCTTCATGACTAACCAATAATCCTCCTTAAAATAACGTGAGTTGGCGTATGTAGTTGTAACATATGCCTTGTAATCCAATGATCGTGTGTTCAAATCCCATGGACCCTATAATTTTTTTTATTATCAGCAGTAACGTTATACAAAATAATTTGTATGATACATTTGTTAAAAGTGATTTTATTCTGCGATAATCCCCACTCACAAAATAAAATGCCACTTTCAACACTTGTAGGTAAAACGTGAATAACTATTTTTCCACAGAAGCGGTTTTATTAAGAAAACTTGACGATTTAGGTATAGGGACATGTATATCATCTTGAAGCATTCTTCACCATCTTTCAATTTATCGAGTAATATACAGGGGGTTTCATTTGAAAAAATGAACTTTTGACTACTTTTATGCACAATGGAAATAATAGTTATTTTAGCACGCCCTGTATGATATGGAGTCGATTTCTTGGTGTTATTTGAATATTTCGAGTTTGTCCAAACTATCATCAAAATATCAACTGATGTACTTAATTTCAATTAAGGCTATGTTTTGGACCATATTTAGCACAATTTATTTTTTATCTCGAAAACAGATAGATAAGATAAGATAAGATAATATTTATTGACCAAAACGCGATACACTTGGTATATGTGGTAAGTCAGGGTATATATTTAAAATATGACATTATGAGGACCCCAAGTCAAATAATCAAATGAGTAGTACATTCAGTGAACTTACATCGCAGTGATAAGGCACACACAAAATAAGCAAAAATATATACATAATAACAATGTTAGACTAGGAATGCCAGACAAAGCTATAAATTAAAATGTATTTGAGTTGTTTGGGAGATCGTCGTTCAAGAAGTCCTGATAACTATAATAGCATTTCTGTATTAGAAGGTTTTTAATATTGTTGTGAAATTTTAGGTTACTCTTGACCTTTTTAAATTTATCTGGTATCTTATTGAAGCAGGTGATAGCATTGTACTGTGGAGATTTTTTGAAAAATGACATACGATGTTGAGGGATTTGCAATAGATGTCCATTTCTGGTATTGTAGTTATGGACAGTGGCGTTCTCTGTGAAGAGATTAGGGTTTTCCCTAGCAAACATTATGCATTTCAAGATAAAGATGCAAGGCGCTGTTAACATTTTTTTCTCAATAAAGATAGCACGGCAACTGTCCCTGTAGTTCATATTGAATATAAGTCTTATAATTCGTTTTTGGGCAACAAAAACTCTCATAAAATCATTTGCCCTCCCCCAGATCATAATATTAAAATTGATATGGGAGTATACCATAGCATAATAAATGCTGAGTAACGCTGATTCCCTTAATGTTGATTTCAGTTGCTTTATTGCATAGTATGCTTTATTTATTTTAGAACATGTATTGTCTACTTGTTTTTCCCAGTTTAGATTAGAATCTAAATAGGTACCAAGAAATTTCGTCACCTGTACGTTTTCAATATCATATGTAACAGGAGCATTTAGAGTATCAGTCCTAAAGTGAAACTTCATCGATACTGATTTGGAGGTATTAAGGATAAGTTTGTTTCTTTGGCACCAAGCACTGAACTGGTCAACAATACTTTCAGATTTACAAATAAGTTGCTCAACGTTTTGTCCCGTTAAAGTTATGGTAGTGTCATCCGCAAACATCGTAATGTGTCCATCTTCTATATATTGAGGTAGGTCGTTTGTATATAGGAGAAACAGTAGGGGGCCTACAACCGAGCCCTGGGGCACACCGAGTGTTATCTTTTTGGTCTCAGAGAACGACCCATTGCAAAGTACCTTCATGTTTCTTTCGGACATGTAAGATTGTATCCAATTAATTATATTAGTTGGGAGACCTAAATTGGATAGTTTAGGGAGTAGAAACTCCGGGCACACTGTATCGAAAGCCTTCGATAAATCGAAGAATAAAGAGAGGACATATTTTTTGTTTTCGATCTCAGTGTATATGTAATTCATTAGATGATAAGATGCTGTTTCAACCGATTTTTTTCGTCTAAAGCCATGTTGGGAATCGCATAAAAGATTTTCATTTTCCAAATGGTCCATTATTCTTACCGAAACTACTTTTTCAAAAAGTTTTGATATAGAGGGGAGTAAAGAAATTTGTCTGTAATTTTCAATTTCTTTGCGGCTTCCTTTTTTATGTACGGGAATAATTACCGCTCTTTTTAAAACATTTGGAAAAATACCTTGTATTAGAGATTGGTTCATAAGGTAAGTTAATGGTTTAATAATTGTTGGAATGATTTTCTTGAGAGTGATTATAGAGAGTTCATCATAGCCTACAGATTTTTTATTTTTCATTTCAGACAGAGCGCTTAGTACCTCGTATTCCGTTAGAGGGTTGGATGAAAAAGGTAATATGGTACCAACCAATTTAGGGGTAGTACAGGGAAGGGATAAATTTTGTCCAAAGTGGTGGAATGCCGCATTTTCTGCTCCCATTGATAGAGATAGGTATAAGACAGTATTAACAAAAAATATTAAAATACTAGAGCGATTCCAAAAATGTATTAATATACGGGGTGTCCAGTTAAAAAAATATAATTGCTAGGACTTTTTCATAGAAGTGGCAACGCCGCAATGCTGAAAACATTTTATATCGATAGAACAGGTAAGGAAATGTGAGAGATGAAATTTTCAGAAAAATCATGCTTTGCGTTTTCCAGAAACGTCTAACCTGCCATCGACCGTGAGTCAATAACACATTCTAAGCAGAAAATCTAAAAAATTATTTTTTTTGCAATTCCCACTTTTCAATATTTTATCAAATATCCTAGGAGTCCTAGGACAGTTTTGGTTGCGGAAAAGCAAAGAACGAGAGTTGTCGAAACGTGACAATTTCGTTCGATCGTTCACATCGTATGACACCCACTTTTCGACCTTTCCAATGCGTTTTGAACTGTCAAAAGCTGCATGAGGCTCAAATCCTCGTCCTGGATTGGTGTAGGTCGACCAGTTCGGGGCTCATCTTCGAGGCTAAAATCTCCAGAACGAATCGCTTAACGACATTATACAGGAATGAGCTGGAAAGAGACAAAAAATTGAAATTTGGATAAACAACATCAATGTATAGAGTACATAATTCTCTATCGAGTAGTATATACTAAGACAAAGTAGAATAAATATTTATTGAGATATAGAACTACAAAAACACATGACATTAAATCGAACAAAACTTTTGTAACAACCTGATATAGTTACACGATAAACGATAGATGAAATATACAGTGCATTTCTTTAATGTCCCCCCCTTTATTTTTTAAACGGGTCGACTCAAAAAATTGAAATTTGGGATAATGAAATTAATGCATGAATACTTTATTTTGAAGTGAAATTGACAGATGAAACTTCACAACTCTAGAATATGAAGTCAATATCTTCACCTACTACAAAATGGCGAAACATTCAATAATTTCCTGAAGACAAACACATTAATATCGATATTTCTAGAAATATTCCTTTTTTTCTGCCATATGGCAATTTCAACAACCCGATAAGATTTGTTAAGATTTTTTTGTTTATAAAACCGACAAAAAATTTCAGTACGACAATGAACATCATTGTTCATTGAGAATATTCTCACTTAGTTTTCGGTTTTACTAGTAGGAAGGTACTACGTCTACAATCTCTAAAATGGTCAATTATCGTCCATTTTCAAGAAAAAATTGAAGCGATTTTTATTTACGGTGCGACGCGTAACTTTCACGAGAACGAAAGGATTTTCGATGAACGTTTTCCGGAAGAACATCCCTGAACAGCCTACTTATTCCGTCGCGAATGTTTGTAAGGTGTCTGCTTTTACTGTGTAGAGACTTTTGAAGAGGAATAGGTATCTGTTTAAAAAAAAATCTGTTTTTCCGTTAATCAGCTGTCGCCCCCATACGAACAAAAAGTCTCATAAGTTGAGAAACTTGCTAAGAACTAAGCTAAGAACTTGCTAAGAACTAAGGAGGTCTTACCTTTTAACGTGTTATTCCTAACATCCATACCATTGCAAGGCATCCTACCTATCTCCACAATATTTGTTTTAGTGACGAATGTACATTTTTTTCAAACGGCACTGTTCACAGACAAAATTGCCGTTATTGGAGTGACACCAACCCTCACGTTTTCCGGGAAACACATACCCAATATCCAGAAAAAAATAACGTTTGGGCAGGAATATTGGGAAGCCATATTGTAGGACCTCTATTTTTTGATCAAAATTCAACAGGGGAACTGTATTTGAATATGCTGAAAACTACTGTTGACCCTCTCATCACTGAAATCGTCGAAGCGAATCCTAATGACTTCGATATGGATATTGTACTCCAACAAGATGGAGTATCCACATTACTCCGGATAAGTAAGAAACTATTTGGATACTACTTTTCCGGTCGTTGGATTGGCCGTCGAGGTCCTACAGAATGGCCAGCCCGCTCGTCAGATTTGACACCTTTGGACTTTTTTTCATAGGGCTATTAGAAGCAAAAGCTGTACGAAGTTGAACCTGCTTCAGTATTGGATATACGGCAGAGAATAATGAATATTTGTAGAGATATTGACGTTACTGTGTTCGAAAATGTCGGATAGGCTGTTCATATGTCAAGAAGTTAAAGGCAACCATTTCGAGCATCTTCTGAACTGACCACAAGCTTATTACCCCATATTATATAGTCAAACGTCAATGTATTCAGGCAATTATTAAAAGTTCCGCCATTTTGTAGTACTCAAAGATATTGACATTATATTCTAGGGTTGTGAAGCATTTGACAGGAGCTTCAAAAATATGTGTCACAAGACCCCCCTTTCCATTTATTTTTTTTCCCAAATGGCGCCCAGTCGCCATCTTGAAAGTTTCATCTGTCAATTTCACTTCAAAATAAAGTATTCATGCATTAATTTTATTGCTCCAAGTTTCAATTTTTTTAATTGGCCCGTTCAAAAAATAAAAGGGGGGGGACATTAAAGAAAAGCACTGTATATTTGACTGCTATCGATCACAAATATCGAGAGACATGAAATATTCAACCTAGACTGCGTTTATTTCATCAGGGTAGAAATGCGATAGATTAGATCAAATTATGATAAAATGAATTAGATTAAATACCAGCACTGCTTCAGATGAGAATAAACCAATTTAAATCGGTTCAATATTGTTAATTTCGTTGGGATTGTTCAAATTAATTAATTTAGATTCGCAGTGATAAAAGAGCCACAGTTCATCGAAACTTTCATTAGAAGGTTCGGGTGCTATTAATTATATAATTATTTTGTTTAAGGGTTTAAATAACGGGGTATTCCTCCATTCTGCCATGGGGAGTTTTGTTTTGCACTCGAGTGTAGGCAATCTGTATTGCAGCTTCTTCATGATGAACATATGGAAATAGCTGTAGTATGTGTCACATCAAGGTTTCATTAGAAGTTTGTGACGACAGCACACTTGTCTCGTTATTCCATTTGGATTCCAGGACATCGGCTACGGAGACACATCTTCACCGGCAGTGGGAGGTTGCATATCCTAATGAGGATCTAAAGTCTATCCAAATCCAAGATAGAGTAAAACAAAATAAAACCGAAGCGTGATGTTCACGTGATCGCCCAGTGTCAGATGGAAAGGGCAGCGTTCATTGGTGAATTCGCCTTCATGGTACGAGTTCGGTACCAGCACAGGGTTGTAATCAGTCGTTTGCGTGTTTGTGTGGCGTGCGTTATAGTATATTGTTTAAAATTGTTTTCCAAGATGTTCAGTACAGACACTGCTGATGACACTGTGAGCTATCCTCTGAGTCCAGCCAGGAAACGATCCAAAAAAAGACATTTGAGTGTTGAGATGAAAGAAGTGATTTTAAATGTGCTCAAGAAAGAGATGGAAGAAATGGAGACATCGACTGTCGACGAAGTCGTATCGAAAGTTTCCGATAAAATTGGTGTGTGTTTTACAATGTTTTACGGGAATATAAACAATTTTTTTTTTGTTTTGTATGGAAAAAACGAGGGCACAATAGTTCATTATTGGATAGAGAGGAAATTGTGTTATGGAGGAGAGAGTATTTGACCAAAATTAAATATTATAGGGAACAACAGAGAACAATTTATTATATGGATGAAACCTGGGTTAATGCTAGTCATGCTTCCCCTAAAGTATGGGTCGATGAAACTGTGACATTATCCAGGAGGGCCTTTCTAGATGGTCTATACACCGGATTAACAAATCCATCAGGTAAACTTATATTTATATTAAGAGCTGCCGCAATCTCAATATATAAAAAGTAACCCTCGTATTTGTTTTATTTACTTACATACCTCTTCATAATTTCAGGTAAAGGAAAACACGGCTTATTATTTGTCACATTGGCAATAAGAATGGGTTTGTTGCTGAAGGGCTGTGGTGTTTCGAGTCGAAGAAAACTGGAGATTATCACGAAGAAATGAACGGTGGTGAATCTTTCGAACAGTGGTTTTCCCAAGTTCTACCCCATCTGGAAGATAATGCTGTGATTGTAATGGACAATGCACCTTATCATTCGCGACGCTTAGAGAAGATTCCGACAACGTCTTCAAAGAAGGTTGAAATCCAAAATTGGCTGCGATCAAAGAATATTAGCTATGAAGACTCAATGCTAAGAGTACAGCTACTAAAAATTGTCAAGGAGCGCAAGCTTGAAAACCAAAAATATATAGTCAATGAGATGGCAGCAGGCCAAAACAAAATTGTCCTTCGCCTGCCTCCATACCACTGCGAGCTCATTCCCATCGAGTTAATAAGGGCGGATGTGAAGAATTTTGTAGCTCATCATAACGCCACGTTAAAATTTGCAGATCTCAAAGTACTTTTTGATGAGGCTTTGAAAAGAGTCACAGCAGAGAAATGGAGAAGTGTGTTCGGCATGTGATATCGGAAGTCGAGACAAATATGTGGAAGCTTGCTAACATAATAGAGGCACAAATCGAGCCACTGATAATTCAGATTGGTGAGGATGACACTACTGATGAAGAGACAAATTCATCCAGTTGAATAATTTCGATTAATATTCCTTTTGATTTTACATAAAATAAAAATTGTCAATAAAGAAATACTTACGTCTCTTTTCATATAATGAATTTTAATAAATTCGAAACGTTGGCAAGAAAATTATTGTTCTTGGAAAAAAAAATTATGGATAACTGAACCAGTTAATTGATTATTTTCATCATCAATTGGCATTCAAAGCTCCCAATAATCATCTGACAAATACTTTTAGATTGTGATTTCAATGTACTGAAAAAAATCAATAAATTCTGGGTTACTGAATATAAACCGCCATATTCGTGGTATTATAATTACGAGTACTTACGACTGAATTGAATCCCTTAAGGGCTGGGAGTCAACAAAGGAGATGACGTCGAACAAGCAAGTTGACAAAGTTCAACAGAACTTTAAACTTTGTGTTTTCATTGGAGAGTTCCTAAATTAGATTCTATGTGAAATGGTAAACTTTGATGTCCCAGCATAATCGTGACTCGAAGTTTTTCTTGTCCTTTTGTAGTGCATACACATATTCAAATTCAAGTCTATGAATGGGGAGGAATTCGTAGACGGTCGGATATACTCATAGAGGGCAACTTGAATTGTTGTTTTTTTGTCCGTTTCAATGTCATGTGTTTTTGTAACTCCATATTTCATTTATTTCATTTATGCTGTTTTCTAGCTTTACCTATATGTATGTATGTTTATTTATTTGTTTGTAACTCTCAAGCTCGGGATTTGTATTTGACAGAATTATCGACATTATTCCTTGATGTATTCGCGGGCAGATGGCGCTGTATGTAACCTCCTTGATATAATTCGAACTCATTTTACATGTATTTCTTCATTTGAAAAAAGTATTCCGGAATCGGAAAATATTAATGGTCATTTTTCTAAACAATATACGGCTGATTGATCCCAAAGTTTCTTAAATTATATTTATTCATTTGAGAATCTTAAAATGTAGATACATATAAATCGATAAAAAAAAATGGTATTCAAAACACATTTCATGTTCGTTAGGAAGGGACACCTATTACATCATCTGAAATAGACTACATTCGACATATAATTCGATAAAAAAATGTATTCAAAACACATTTTATGTTCGTTATGAAGGAACACTTCTTACATCATCCATGAACTCTGAAATAGACCACGCTTATGTAACGTATGCTTTGGATCTCCACAAAAGTCTAAGGACGTCATATCAGGTGATCTAGCGGGTCGATGTAAGGTAACACGTTTGCAGATCCACCTGTCTGGATAATTGTCATCTTGCCATTTTTTAACTGTCCTGCCGTAAGGAGGAGGTACCTCATCATGATAAAACGTAACATTAGTTGAACACTCATGATTCGTCAATTATCGAAACCAGTAGATAGATACACGTAGCTAATATATCACCTGAAATGATGCTTGTATATGTTTTGAGGGTATACGTGACATCTGAAGTAAACGATTTACTACTCTGGTTTGACTGTCCTTGTTCATTTTTCACTGCCTGTACCACTGTGCATGCTGTTTTTGGCTTGGGATGTGGGGGTTGAGCAAACCCCCACATCCGAATAAGAATAAGAATGGTGCTTGAGTAATTTAATTGTTGTCTCAGTGGTATGCAAATTTTGGATTGTAGCCAGTGTCATTTCAACCACACTAAAAGTTTTTTTTTACAGTAGAATGGATCACATGGACCACTCTGAACATTCGCTGCACCAGCACGGCGACATGACACCAAAACCGATGGACCACAGTGGTCACATGGGACACGATATGACTGATATGGGTTCAATGATGATGCCCATGTATGTAAGTATACCACTCAGAAAATATTTTTTGTTGTTGGTTTGAATCGAGGAGAAAAATTAGAGTTCATCAGAATCAGACTATGATTTATCCTCATAAGAATCAATTTCTTGTTGACAAAGTCTCTACTTGAAAATAAAATATGACATTATAAATTGTAAATACAATAGCGAGTATAAAATTGTTGCAAAAGAAGAAGAAAAACTTTATTTAGAAATAGGAACCCCTAATATACAAACAAATAACTAAAATAACTAACTAAAACAAAAATGAATATTAAGGTATAAAAAAATATACGAAATATAAAAATACTAAAGACTTAACATAATGGCGATCATTTATGTTATCTCTACTAACACTCCTACATATATATATATATATATATATATATATATATATATATATATATATATATATATATATAGTCTTACTGAAACGTAAAGATACAATTAAAATGAACAATGACACATTACCATACTGGACAAACAAAAAACAAAAATTTCAAAAATATAAAACTCCAAAAATCCAAGCAATTGGGACTTTTTCGATGATAATTTTAACAGTTACTTAATTATTTTTAATATATATTCCAATTTTTTCCTTGAATGATGACAATGAACAGCTTAATTTAATTTCATATGGTAATTTATTGTAATCACTAAAACCTTTAATTGCTAATGATTTCATGGAATTGTGCTGGTTAGTTCTGTTTTCATATAATAGATCAAGATTTCTTGTATTGTGGGTATGTATGTTAGATGTAATATTAAACATGGATTGATTCAAAATAGGATGGTGACTTTTTGTTGAGAATTTTATTTTAAAAAAAATGACCACTGCAACGACTCCAACATAAATGCAATACTAGTAACTTTAGGTAATCTAAGCAATTTCCTTATTCTGAATTTTCTGTAATTGCTCTGTCTGATTGGGATTTAGGAAGTAAAGTATGGATGAGCAGTAATCGAGATGCGGTTGTTCGGAAAGAACTCTTTTAAATAAATCCAAATTTAAAAAATGTACATCATTGTTTAGAGAATTCCAGGAGCTTTCAAACGATGTGCGACTTGCCCCCTATTCTCTATTAAAATTCCAAGGGTTGTTCACCCCTCTGCTCATTAAAAATCGACTCGTCTAAGCAAGATTAGTACCCAAAACCTCCATGTCAAGTTTTCGATAGAACACCCTGTATATACAAATATAATACTTTACCGGGTCCATTGTATTTTTGTCTCGTAAACGGGTCGCAAGCCAAAGATTTTTATGAACGTTCGGGTCATTATATTACTTGCAGTGGAGTGCGTTTGGTATTCAATCAAAAATACTTGTTGAAACTATGGTTATTCATTTATATACAAATAATATTGTACATTTTGATTCAAAATATTTACATAATAATGAATCTGAAAGCTTATTCAAGAAGATATTCTTCTTATCTTTATTTGGAATTGACCAAACAGAAAGACTAAAGAAGAAAAGTAAAAATTTTGGGACTATAATAATAATAATATAATAATAGAATTTATTCATCAATCAAAGGTTATACAAGGCATTATACATACACATACATAACACTTATCAGATTAGTCAAGAAAGAAAAAGAGGTAATCTACAAATAAGTTGTTAATCGCAAACAAACCAGAAAAATTATACATACAATAGTCAGTCTTACAATTATGAGATATCACGAATTATAAAATTCTTCAACATTATTAAAATACTTTTTCAAGAAGAAAGTTTTTCAATTTATTTTTGAATAGAATGTCATTCAGATTCACATCTGTCAAATCTCTTATTTTATTGAAACACTTGATACCAATATGCTTTGGTGAATTTTCACAGACTGATAACCTTGAATAGGGTTGTCGAAGTTTTTCTTTATTCCTAGTATTATACATATGAGTGTCTTCAATCCTCATTAGTTCATTTTGGTTACGTTTTATATACACAATCAGTTCAAGAATATATTTTAAGACTATTTCTTCAAAAGGGGGGATCAATGTAAAATTAATTTTTTGACTAAAGGTTCCTGTACGTGAGGTTATATAATGCATGGTTGGTGTTTCAGTTCTTCTTCTCCACCAAGGCCACCGTGCTATTTGAAGGCTGGAAATTCACTTCCACAGGCGGACTCATCGGGTCCATGATAGGAATTTTTTTTATGGCAGCTTTATACGAAGGACTGAAATACTTTAGGTAAGCAGGTTTACATCTCCGATGTTGGATGCCGAATCTTGAATGTATGAGTGTAACGAAATTTTTATTTATTTTAAGAACAAATAGTTGAAATAGTCGCTGGATAGCTTTCAAGAAATTATCTT
The DNA here is from genome assembly GCF_025532065.1 of Leptinotarsa decemlineata. Taxonomy (NCBI): domain Eukaryota; kingdom Metazoa; phylum Arthropoda; class Insecta; order Coleoptera; family Chrysomelidae; genus Leptinotarsa; species Leptinotarsa decemlineata. Next base: position 9,616,054 of record NW_027412690.1, read on the forward strand.
TACAGGGAATATCTCTTTTGGAGAACATACAACTCATTACAGTATCGAGCCGTGACCCTTCCCGACAAAGCAACCACGACGGAAGAACCACAAGTCGTTCAGTGAGTAGAATTTTGTATGTTTTTCTGGCAAAAAAAAGGAACATCATCGATATATAATTTTGGAAATTTGCAAATGAAACAGAGATAGTTCTGAAACATCCAAAGGTATTAATATTTTTCATTTCAATATTAACTATTGGATTTATTGAAATAGGTAATAGTGATAAAACATGTTTTTAAGGCATTTTGTTCATGAACTAAAACAATAGACGATGGAAACAATATCCAGCGTGGTATTGGCCAGGGAAGTAGTTGAACCTACTGTGTAGGGAATTGGGAGAGATGAATATTTTGAGATTTTATTTCGGAATATTTATTTTCCTAAAATCAAATGAATTTGACAAATATTTTGTGTTTTTGGTTCTACCAACACAAATGAAAAATTTAAAACAGTAGCTAAAAATCGCAATTATATTAAGCAAAAACACCCTGAAATGAAATTACAGTGAAATAAAATACAAGTAAAAAAATACAATGGAACAACTAAACAAAAAGTAAAAAGTAGAAATTAAACAAAAAATTAAAACTGTATTTTTTTACTTGTATTTTATTTCATTGTAATTTCATTTCAGGTTTTTGTTTAATATAATTGTTATTTGTAGCTATTGTTTTTAATTTTCCATTTGTATTGGTTCTTTTAGGGATTTCAGATCATTTTATATATTAGACCACGGAAGTGCGAACTAGTGAAATTCATCATAAAACATTGTCAATATTTTGTAGATAAAAACGATGGTCATATAGAAAAAAGCATTTGTAAGTTTTTGTAATTGTGCTTTTTGATTGAGCACAAAATGACGGCATTGACGAGCAGTATTCAAATCAGATTGAATAACAGACCATAAAACTGGAATTCCCGAAAAAATATCACAAATTTTCGAAAACATCTATTGTCTATTGTTCATTGAATTGTAACAGATTTTTAATTTGAAACCCAAGGGATTCATTGTCTTGGTTGAGAAAAATAAAATTATCACTAACGTTGCAATTCCTAAAGTGTCTGGAGTAATTCAACACCGGTACTGCATTGAAAAACCTTTTGCATCCCATACTCTCAGATATCTCATATACTTCCTTCACAAAGACGAACCCAGATTCGAAATATCGCCTCACCAGAGTTGATTTTATACAGATTACTGATTTTATCAACCAAGTCAAATACCAGATAGTAAAGATATTTTTCGTATCAATTTCTAACTTATTCATACTCTATTATGATGTAATATTATTCTCCTTGGCGAAGCTCATTAATTCTAATAGTCCTGACGACATATTTTTTTACGTTCCTAAAATCGCCAAGCTCCTATACATATAAAAAGAAGAGTGCTATTCGTGACTCGTGATACTTGGTCCGATCCCAACTAGGGGATGATCCATATTCACTGTATATTGTCCGATCTGTGCTAAGAATCGCACGTTGAAAGGTAAGATCTCTTCAATCCTGAGCTTGCACAAGTTCGGGCTCCAATGAGTGTCGTTGTAGGGAGACGACGACTGCTTAATGCAAATTTTTTTAGCCCTTTGTGTAACCCAAAGAATTATCTCTTAGAGGCTCTATTCAGCTTAAGTTTGATACTATCCACAACACCTGTTTAAAACATGGACGTAAAAAAAGGATCCAGTTATTTACCTCATTAGATGAAGTCTGTGTTTGGGAACATCTTCAGTTTTTGTATTTTCTTCTGATGAAATTAATATTTTCTGTAATTAATCTCCGAGTTTCAAATAATTTTATTATTAAAAATATATTTAATGGAAACATCACAAGTATGTAGGAAGTTTCCATGAATATATAAAATTCAGCATATTTTTGTTTGTGTCATTACCTAATTAGTAAATTGTGTACGCCACTGTCGGTGGAGGGGAAATCACAGTCTATCACAGGTCTCTTCTTTCACAAGTGACGGCTCGTGCATTGGAGAACTGGGGAGGCTAAAGTCATAAAGACTATATTATATACACAGGAAAGCCCGCCGGAGGCCCGAAAATTTTTATGTTGTTGCACGATTTGCTTAATACTAAATTTAGGGCATGGGCATGACAATGCGTAAAAAATGCATGAGGAGCTATGGACTTTATTTTAGTTTGTAAACCATTTAAATGGCCGGCCATGACAGCAGGTGTCACATAGAATTAAAAAATTAAACAAATCGTCAGCTGTGCGCCCAGATGAAACATCATGAAAACCCATAAAACGTTCTACCACATTACCTTCTTTGACATATCTAAAAACGATTGAAAGTTGTGATGTACAGGTAATATCGGTAATTTCATCAATTTCCCCATCCAAAAAAGAAACACTTTCAATCTCCTCGCTTATATTTTCCTTAATAATATATGCCACACTGTCTATAAGCTCATTTTGGATGGTTTTTGAGGTGCCCGAAAAAAAGCTACCGTTTAAAAAAGTGCCAAATTGTGAATCATATGTGCCCCATAACATCCAAAGTTGCTTGTAATTGCCGTGATTAATCGAATCTTCGGTTTCATCGTGTCCGCGAAAAGCTAATTCTTGGCAACCCAAATAAATCGTACTATCGATAAATCTTTTTAAATTCGACCGATTTTCCCTAACCTGATTATTAAAAGAAATTATGGCCTCTTTTTGAACTGTATCTAAAGCTGTTGCTATATTTTGTTTGCTAAACAATTTTAATTCACAAGACGAAAATATATGCTTCCTAGATTTAAAATGTCTTTTTGTAGAACGAGGTGAATTTTTTAAATCGGCGTATCCTATTTTAGACCACGTTTGGTAATCGGTTTGTACGGAAAATAAAACACAGGGTCAACAAAAAAGTTTTTCTCGTTTAATAGACCCAACCAATCCCATTTATCATACCAACTAATATTAAATCCTCGATTTTGTCGATTATCTGACGCTTTATTTGAAATCAAATTTGGTTGAGGCCTTCCCAGAGTTTTAATAATGTAAAATTCATTTTCATAAGATAAAGACTTAAAATTATTTGTCAGCAACCAATCGACTATATCGTCAGATTTTTTAATTTCGTACAACTCATCCATAATAAATGAAAAAAAAAACTTACCAAAAAGTGAAAACCTGAAAACACCTTGAAATTGAAAGAAAACAATTTAAAATATATTACCAAAAAGCACAATACTTCCTGTTTTATACACAAATAACAAATATCAAGAAACACTAAAACGATTTACCGAAATATTTTTCAGTCCCAGTGCGTCACGGCATCCCGTCCGAATAATTAAATAAAAAAAATGCAGTCGTACACTAACGGAGACCAACTGGAGGCTAGCCTCCTTCAACGCTATAATTTCTGCAACTGAAATTACAAATCGGGACGTACGTCGCTGGTTGGATCGTTCTCGTGAAGCCTGTGTTTTTTAAAGCGGTCGGAGGCTTGGCTCCCTTGCAGCGTATGGCATTTATTATTTCGGGTTGATGGTTTATTCGTTATTCGTTCATGGGCGGTGCGTTTGAGTTTTGTTGATGCGTGACTCAGTGTGGTACGTACTATGTAATGAGTGATAGTGTTTTTTCGGGCATATTATGTATTTATATTAAAAATTAATGGTAAAGTAATGATACCCAAGCATTTTTAGAAAAAAAATAATCATAATTATTTCTCAGTATCTTTTAATTTATTGCGATGAATAGCCTCAAATTTGATGGGGAGGCTAAGCCTCCCTTGCCTCCTCTGACGAGCCGCCGCTGTCTTTCACTGTAAGTAGTGTGACTTCAACACAATCTGTGTCATAGATATTGGTTTGCCGAGTCCATTTATTTTTTTACGTCCACAGTATGAAAAGATACGAGATCTTGCACATAATCTAGATCAGAAAACGCCTGAAGCTGATATCTGCAAAATCTTTTAAGAAATGGAAGTTGGCCACTTCATAATAAATTAAATGAAAGTTAAATGTCTTTCGTAATGTATAAAATGCTATTGTGGGATTTCCAAAAGTTATTTTTGTTTATAGACGTAAACGATGATGTTCCAGTTACCCATTGTTGTTGTTTTTCATGTTTAGTTCTTCGTAGACTACTGACTATCTTGATGAATAACATTCGTTGTTATCAATACACTGAAACTGTTTACTCACCGGTGCTGAATACTCATATTCATGGTCATCATTAATATTGTTGATTTGAATCACAGTATCACTAACAGTCTTGATAATTCTTAATCCTTGGATTATTATCGTCTACATTTTTTTCGAACACATAATTATCATGTTTGGTACTCTTTACTAATCAGATAATACTTTAAGTGTTCTTGGTAACAACGCCTTGACCATGCCCTATCTATAAAATAACAAAATTTTATTGCCTAAAGTATTTTATTAGATTAACAGTCACTTGAAGCGGCTGTGCTAGATTTCATCATAAATGCAAGAGAATATCATATGATTCAACTGAACACATATCTATTCGTAACGACTGATATCTCACTGTTTACGATGCAAATGTGTTGCAAAACACCTCATTTTTACTTGTTTTGTAAGTGTTCTCACAAGGTTCCTAAATTGGGTTGATTGTTGGATCATCGGGGGAATAACTTGGAAGAGGTCATGGATATGATCCTGCTGCTTATAAATCACAAATAACCTATAGTCGCACAACTGCCATAAATAAGCGATACCAAGAAATTTTCTCTGGATTATTCCAATGAACTGTTGTTTTGAGATTACGAGGATTATATGATTGATTTATCACCATATCAGACTTCACCATGTATGACCTAGAAAAAGTATTCAAACCTATCTTCCAAATTCACCTTGTTTAGTTCTTCCACATGCAATCTCGTCAAATACCCCTTCAACTCAATTTACAAAAAAAGATCTTGTAGGTCTCATTAGAAACCCTATAGGATTGGCTTGCAACTGGATCCATTTAAAGATGGCTTTGGCACGTTTTCGTAGGAAGGCGTCCTCTTTTCGAAAGACATTATGGATGAATCTGTTGGGTGTGTATCTGGAAGTGTTTATGGCCATCCGTAGTCAGAACTGACCCCCAAGCAGAAGATACCTACAGGATGATGGAGAGTAGAATGGTCTTCATGGAGCCCACCATTCTAATCTGTTGACTTGATGCTGCGTGGCTGGTGGATCTGGCCAGGGGAGCTGTGTCGTTGACAGCCTTGAAGCGTGTTCTAGCTTGAGCACCACACCTGCTGTTTGTATCGAAAGAACTGAGCCTTGAGGGATTTCTGCTTCTGATGGACAGTTACTATCATTCTCCGCATTATCATCGTCTATCTGCTACAAAATAATCCATTATTGTTACTTAACATTATCCTTTTATATCCAAAATCTGACATTTTAGCCAGAAGACTGTCTTACCAGATGCTGTCCAAGCGCTTGGAAATGTCGAGCGATATTGCTCCTGTGTGGAGTTATTTTGCTCAGGTTGAAGCCTGCGATGGCTCATTCAACCACTCTCAGGACTGGTAGCTCCTTTTAGTGCTCGTATCTAAATCCGAACTGTTTGACAGGTAAGAGTTCAGTTCCTCGGTCTGATCCTCAAGTTTTTCAAGATGGGGCGGCACTTGACCACTTTGCTCATGAATGGAGTAGAGGTAATTGGCCGGTGGTTTTTTGGAAACGTGAGTTTTTTGTTGAATTTGGGCTTACTCGTATGATCATGGTGTAAATTCAATGAGGGAACAAGTGAAACTCGCAAAAGGATAAATCTCTGAGTTTTTTGGAATTCTATATGATTAGTTTCAGTCTTTATGGTGTTTTTGTTGAAAACATTTCACATCACAGATTCTACCTTTCAGTTTTGTTGAACTGGTTCTAGAAGATAAGAGCACTTGTTTGGGAGTACACGTAACAAATATTGTATTTGTTATTCAGCACGCTTCCCTGATGAGACAGTTACATGATGAAACTTGTTTAATCGATAATCCTAAAATTTGCAAAATATAGTACCTATAACTCAATTTTTTTCAATGAAATAGCCATTCAACTGTAATAATCATAGTGATACGTTTTTTAATATGTTTGAAAAATGACAAATGTATTTTCAATCTTCTTTTCAAACACATTACAACTATCACGATAAATGTAGTCAATGTTAAAACCTTTTTTATTCATTTCATCGCAGAATGGTGAGGGAGGTCATTCATAAAAAACCGTAAGTTTTCATATAACCTCAATTTTTTCATTAACAGCACCCAAGCTTTATCGAGCAAACAAGAACTTGGAAGTAATGAAAAATTTCATTGAAATGCCTGTTTTAAAAATTATCTGTTTGTGCAATCTTTGGTGTCCTAACAACTAGAACTTCAGAACGTGGGAAAAGTGTGTTGTTACTTACCTATTAATTTAATAGAAAATAATTTTTGTTTGCTTGAAACCTGCACGTTTGAGAAGTATTGTGTTCAGAATCATTGGAGTTTCATTCATGGAAATTTGCAGCCATCTCATTTCTGTTACTTGTATCACATAGAAGTTGCATTGTCATAATCGAAAAAAATCTAGTTGAGAATCTGAGAAAGCAGTTCTACTGAATGGAGCTCTATATACTTTATACCGTTCTCACTAATCACCTAATTAATTTCAAAACTAAACTCTCAGTGTTGTAGATAATAAAAGTAATTAGGACATTCAACAAATCAACAAAGTCAATACTAGAGTTCCTTTTTTATTTGGTAGTGGGATTGTTTTTAAAGAAACCTATCTTTATTGTCAAGTAATCTAAAGGAACAATTCTTCCCTTACCTAAACACTAGGTTTACGGACTAACACCTATCAGAAAACAACTACTCCCCTGGCTAATACCACGAAGGGCGTTGGATTATATCCGACAGGTGTTAGTGCAGGATTTTTCACAGAAGAAATTTCTGCATATGCTTTCGGAGCTACAACTACCGGAATCGATTCTCAATTATTGGAACGGGCACGCTTGCAGACCAGTTTTGGGCTATTTGGCCTCTCTTCAGTGCAAGGTGGTGTCAGTCATCAACACTGACACTTGTCGGATATAATCCAACGCCCTTCGTGGTATTAGCCAGGGGAGTAATTGTTTTTTGATAGGTGTCAGTCCATGAACCTACTGTGTATGTAAGGGAAGACAGGCCTGAACGAATTGTTCCTTTAGACTTTAGATTATTTGATTTACAGCTACTTATATTAGAAGTTAGATTTTATTAGGTTGGTAGTATAGAATTGTGTTCAGCACGAAATGTCTGCGACATGAGAGACTCAACCTTATAACAGAGGCAGTTCTTTAACCAGTTTTATACTCACAACCGGTTTTGTTTTGGGAGAGAACTATTGAAGTAAAAATATTTAAAGTCACGATATTATTTAACTCTCAGTTCAAAGTTTTTCAGGAGTTTTCTGTTCCAGCAAACCACAAAAGTAGTCGAACAGGGAAAACAAAAATATATTTGTTGACTCTTTGAAGTGTGTTATCAAGAAATGAATCATGGGCTACATATTCAGGTGTTACGATTGTAAATATTCACACCTGTTTTGGTTTAACACGAAATTGGTTGTTGTTGTTAAAAAAATGTTATGTTTATAGACATTAAAATGGGCTGATTGTTCTCACATATGAACAGTTTCGAAAAGGATAGAGTGGATTGAGTGGAGTCCTCATCAAAATATTGATAGAACGTGTTTGAAAGTTCAGAAGAAACAAAAACTCTCTATAAAGATGCATAGATCATGTACATAATTTTTTTTTTTCGTATACAAACTGGACGAGGAAGTCCATTCGAAATAACTACTTTCAAACGTGAACTTTGAATTACACGGAAAAAACCTTTTCTCATTTAGTTTGTGCTCCAAACTGATATAATTATCTTACATGGAAACGTTTCACAATGTTATATATGACGGAGTATTGATATAAAAATTCACTCAAAAGAAAAACTTTCCATCTCCTGATTTCTAGAAGTTTCAGGTGAAAATTTTAATCTTGAACTCCTTCCACTCGAAACCTTTATAAGTTCACCTGGAGATAGTAGTATTTATTGGCCATATTTACATACAGAGTACAATTGGCAGATCAAAAAAGTCGCGGATAATCATGAGAATATAAAAATTTCACGTAACATAGAATAGAATAGAAGCTATTGTTCAGGAAGTATTTTTTGTTGCATTTTTAAAGCTGTTATAGCTATTGATATCCTTTATATATTTTGGAAAGTTGTTATAAATAAGTATGCGATTATAAAATGTAGACTTTTTAAATGTTGCAGTTTTATGTTTTGGTATTTCTAATATAAGACTTCTTGATGGGTAGTTATGATGACTTCATAACACGTTGAAGACAGAAATGTTGCTTTTTAAAATAGTTTCACATTTTAAAATGTAAACAGAATGGAAGGGCAGCATAGGGTGTTGTTTGAGAACAGTCCTACATGACTCCCTGTATTCCAAATTAAATAATAGTCTAATTATTCTTTTTTGAAAAGTGAAAACTCTGTTACATTCAGTAGCCAGTCCCCATGTTGCAAGATTATTTGATATGTGGCTATATGCAAACGCATAGTATAAATTCAACAATTCCTTTAGCTCCAAAATTGGATTCATCTGAAGAATTGCATAGTATGCTTTATCGAGTTGTTTACAAACAAAGTCAAAGATCGGGGTTGAGTATACATTGAAAACTCAATTTTTGTCAGACCGCTACTTATTGCAGAAGACTCAACTTTCACTGATATTTGTAAATTTAAATTCCTAGTATTGTTGCCATTGAAATGAAAGAATTTGGTTTGATTAATGTCCAATAAAAAATATGCTTTGGCAAATGAAGAAAATTAATATTACATTGTGGGTCACTTGGAGATGTAGAAACACTGCTTATAAAACGTTTGATCAATGGTCACCTGGGCAAAGAGGTTGTTTCTAAACTTTTGTCCGTTGTTATGAGTACTTAAACTGTAATATCTCCATGAATACTTATTGCACCAATAAAATAAATTCAGAAGCACTTTGTTGCTAGGTGGAGGGAGTCTGTGTCTAAAAAGTGGATTTTATATTGAAATATTTTTTCTCGAACTGTTAATCGGTATATTTTTCCTTAAAGATGAGTGAATTCTAATGAACCCTTTTTTTTTCAGACCAACAATGATCAGTAAAATGCACTTTCTTCAAACATTCCTCCACATGGTGCAGATGGTCTTGTCGTACTTCCTCATGTTGATTTTCATGACGTACAACACCTATCTGTGCATAGCAATCGTTTTGGGAGCAGGAACGGGATACTTTTTGTTTGGCTGGAAAAAATCTGTTGTGGTGGACGTTACGGAACATTGTCACTGACATAAGTCCGCGAAAGTGGTCAAGTACATAGTTAACCTTAGAGTATTAAGATAAACTTGTAATATAAGATTTTTAAACAGTGCTTCTGTACTCTGAAACAAAGTTTCGCCTGCTACTTGGGAAAACCATGATCCTGAAAACACCACCTCTTCGGAGTGAACATTTGGATTTGGGACCACGATAGAATCAGTATCGGAAAAATGTGTATTCTAGCATTTTGTGAAAACCATTTCACCAAATAGTTTTCTGTTATTTTTCAATTTTTTATTTCTATGAGAAATCTTTGAGAAAACGCGATGAAAAGATCGTTGGTCCTCCCAAGTAGAAAATATTAGAGTTTTATAAGTTACTTATTGAAAATTTTCATGGAAGACGTCTGTACAACAATGTGACATATTTTTTGATCAAGAGGAATTAACCTTGATTCAGAATTACTGAAAACTGTTTCAATAGGATGACTGTACTACTGAAAAAATCAATGTATTCCAAACAAACAAGCCTGTACTTGCCATCAAAAATCGGTTGTGCATTCAAACAACGTATAACTAGATAGTTCGTACTGAAACCCCTGGCGTGGGACGAATCTATTGAAAACACCTCCGACACCAGAACAAAATGCAGTCTCTCGACGCGCGTTTCGCTAACCAAGTTAGCATCCTCAGGAGATGTTAGTGTGTTTATATGCTGGTAGCCTAACTATTACCTGTTATTGTTCCTATGCTAAACTACCTGTTTTTAATACCTCAAATTTGTTATGTATTTCCTCTATGTTAGAGACTATCCCCTACATTTTTTCTCTAATATTTTTTTTTATTTAGAAATCTTACGTATAAGAGCAAACAAAGGGGTGTTCAAAATAGGACCTCTGTCGCTATTCATAGAATTTATTCCACACTCGAGTTTTATACATAAGAATTCTAAATAAAAAACAGATGAATATTAAAGAAAAATGTAGGGGATAGTCTCTAACATAGAGAAAATACATATCACATTAGAAGTATTAACAGGTAGTTTAACAATAACAGGTAGTAGTTAGTCCACTAGCATATAAAAACAACATAATAGCAAAATTCAGCCATAATTATCTCCTGAGGATGTTAACTTGGTTAGCGAAACACACGTAGACAGACCGTATTTTGTTCTGGTGTTAGGAAAGTTTTCAAAAGAACGTATAACCAGCCTAGTTAATTCAAAGAATCTTCCATCACCCTAAATAAACTCATTTCAAATCTAATTTATTCTATGATGAGACTGATGATTTTAAAATTTTTCAACTAAAAGCACATCATTTACTCATTTAATCAAGTATATCAAAAAACGTTGTCACTAAGTCTTCTACAATGTTCCTATTTTCTTGTGAGGCAAACAAGTTTTAATTCAAAAGTATTATTCAGAAATTATTTGTTTTTCCAAGGGCTCATTCATATTAGAGTTACATATTTATCAGCCATTCTGTATGTAACTTTTTAGGCTGCGTCTTAGACTAAGTGAGAGATTATTTTATTATATCGAAAACACTTTATAAATGTTGAATTTTTTATTAGTTATTGAATATTTTTACTGGAAGTGAACCCATCTTGGTCTTGAATTGTCTGAAAACCATTAGAAGTGATTGTGAATGCGATTTGATATTTTTGAAAAACTGAAGGGTACTGTTAATATATTTTTATTGCTCAAGTTTTGTTGTTTGCTTACATTTTTCTGATTTTCGTTTCAATAATGTAGAATTACATTAAAATGGGGTGAACCAATAACTGAAGTTTATTAGAAGAGGTATTTTCTGCTATAAAAAAAATTGATCGTAGAATTTGCATCAAATTTTGTGTAAAAAAATGGAATAAGGTGCTCAAAAACACCTGAAAGGTTGACAGTGGCAAACGGTGATTGTACTCTGAGTCAGAAAAATATTTGCAGGTGGTACAAGCGTTTCACAGAAGGTCGGGAAGATGTGAATGACGACATTCGCCCTGGACGCCTCAGCACATCAATAGCAGATGAAAATGTTGAGAAAGTAAAAAAAATCGTCGAATCATTGTTACAGAAGTTGCTGAGAATGTCTACATATCGGGTGTCTCATGCCAAACTATATTTTTGGAAATTTTGCAAGTCGTGATTTGTTTTTTATAAAACCAGACGTTTCCTTCGTATTGCTTCTTACAAGGCTTGTCCATAATTTTTGGCAAAAAATAACACCATAATCATGCCGCAGTCACCGTATTCACAAGATTTGGCCCCCTGCGACTTTTCCTTGTTCCAAAGATTGAAGATACCCATGAAAGGACGGCGTTTTGTGGCAATTGAGGAGATAGAAACCGAATTGCTGAGATAGCTCAAAGACGTAACAAAAAGTGCATATCAGAGCTGCTTTGAGGATTGGAAAAAAACGCTGGCACAAGTGTATCATATCATATCGATATTGAGAAGTGAATAAATATTTTTTGAGAAAAATTTAAATTCACTTCCTTTGAACAGCCCTGAAATAATCTTTTTTCTGTGACGGGAAAAAAGTTTGACATTTTATCTCTGATGACAGGTAACAAAATGTCACTTTTTATGAAATAACTTTTTTCCTCGGGAAAAAAGTGAATACTTTTTCACGGATATATATATATGTATATATATATAATGTATATGTATATATATATATATATATATATATATATATATATATATATATATATATATAAGTAAAGGAAGACCCACAACTTGATGAGAGTCGAGAAGAGAAGGAATAAAAAAATATGTATCAGGTTCCTGCTAAATATTTTTAACTATATTTTATAGCGTACAAAGACTACAGAAATCAGCTCCTGAATCATTGCCAATTGATTGGACAAAATATGGCTGTATAAATATATATTTGTTGGAAGATATAACGATCTAAATATACAACTTATTATAGAAAGTATTACAATATAGCAACTTCAAACATTGGGCTTTTATTTTTTTGGACAAAGACGAGATGATTTTAAGTCAACAATCTCATGGTTACGTTTTGTTTGTAAATAAATCAGTTTTTAGGTTAAGACCCTGTAACATGATGTATTCGATAGATGAGTTTTTAAAAATGGTATGCTGCTGTTGAATATGTTCATATACAAAAGTTACATTTCCTTTATATAAAAAGTACAATTATTAAATATGCATTGCATGAATGATATGTGCCTTGAACTATTCGGTACAACAGTCGAATTTTCTTGTGTTGAAATTATATTTTTTCTGTCATGGACACAACTGCCGTTGATGTACCTGGTCGCAAATCGGGTGTGGGTGTTATTTCAGCACTGCCAAACGTTCTAAACACTTTATTAGCTATTTCTGTCCTGTGCGCTACCGATTCATCAACATAACCTTCAGCGACCGTTGATGACTTCCAACCGCCATGTTTCTGTAGTGTCATCAAGTCTCCCCCAGATTCAACTAAAAGTGTAACAGACGATCTTTGAAATGAATGACCTGTATATGAATTGGCATTTTCAAGTTGAAGAAAATTAGCCACTGCTTCAGGTACCTTATAAAACTGATTGGTACCCACAACCTGATTGATACATTTTCCATTGCGATATGCATAAAACAGGCGGCGATCCTTTGCTGCTGCTGCTGGACGAAGGGCTATGTATATTTGGTAAAATTTAATATACAGGGTGTAACTGAATAACTGTAAAACATTTAAGGAGGCGATTCCTCATCGAAAAAACACCGTCTCCGAGAAAGAACTGCAAGTCTTTTTCATCTTCCATTCCATGAATCTTGAATATGCGGTTTCATACATTTTCCGCGATTTAGCTGGCAAATCATTTTTGTGACGCTACTTTCGCTGCTTCTAACTCCGGTGGAAACTCGGAATTAGACAAATTGACAGATATTTGATTTTCTATTGATTGGTTTCCTAACAACGCTGTAAGTTCAACAGCCTACCTGTTTAAAAATTCAAATTTCACATCGATAATTTTCTGACTTTAGCTTTTTTTCAATATTAAATCGTCGTTTTTCCCGTCACACAAAATAATATATCTTAATGATATTAACTTATTTGTGGACTGTGAATTCATAAATCTGTTCGCAGATGATACATTATTAGCATGTAGTGATACAGACTTGGATAGAGCTATTCACAAAATGAATTCCATCTTAGTCAGTGTTAAAAGATATCTCGATATCAATAAATTGAAATTAAATGTAACTAAAACCAAAGCCATGATAATTACTAATAAATTTAAATACAACAAAATTGGGATAAATAATTTAGACATAAATATTGATAACAAGAAAATTGAGATCGTCACAAATATAAAATACTTAGGAGTCCAACTCGACAATACACTTTCTTTTGATAGCCATTTCGACTATGTTCATAAAAAAATTTCAAAAAAATTATACTTTTTTTCAAGAATTGCTAGTAATTTATCAACAGCCACTAAAATAACAGTTTATAAAGCAATTATTCTGCCTCATTTTGACTATTGTGCATCAATCATATACTCTATGAACTTAAATAAAATTAATCAACAGCAGAAATTGCAAAATAGAGGCATGAGAATTATTCTGAGATGTAATAGATACACACCAATAAATTCAATGTTATCCACCCTTCAGTGGCTGCCCGTATTACAAAGGTTACTGTACTTCGCAATGATATTTATTTATAAGATAATAAATAATTTGTCTCCTTCTTATTTCATGAATATGGTCAACTACAATTATGAAATCCATGAACACTATACTCGCAATAACTGCAATCTACATATTGTCAGAACAAATTTTAAAAGTAGTATGAATTCAGTATTTTTTAAAGGCTTCATTAAATTTAATGACCTACCAACTGACGTAAAAGACTGTTTATCAATAAATGTCTTCAAAAGACATTTGTTAAAATATATAAAAGAAACATAACTTACATTTGGATAAAGTTGTAAATCTATGTTTTATATGTTAGTTTTGATTGTGAAATATTTGAATTGTTTCGGTATAAATCTTCTAATGTTACCTATATAACTAGCATTACTAAGTAGAAATAATGAATATTATTTGTAAAATAATAGCACGTAGCGATAGAACTATTTATTGTTACTTGTAATAGTTTTAAAATTACTGAATAGCATATATTAGTTACTTTTTCTGTTCTATCTTTTCCTATTTTTTTTCTTTTATTGTATATTAGGGAAACCTATTTCTGAAATAAAGAAAGATTATTATTATTATTATTATAATTGTGTATTATGCACGGGAAAAATTAGATTTTAGCTCTCGAGCTAAAATCTAATACTTTTTTCCCTTGTATAATAAATAACTATTCCTATTTTGTAAATAGACATGAGTAAAGACTTTGAAATTAATTTTTCAGTTTTGGAGTGAAGAAATGATATGTTATTCAATGATCAGACATTTTCTAAGGTACAACAAACCACCCCTGACCAAAAAAACAATTTAAAAAACTTGAAATAGTCTTTATTTCATATATAGAACATATACAAAAGAAAAGTAACACTGCGGTCAAAATGTATAGTAATAAGCACCTAGTGCTAATATCAGAAACAAAAATACAAATGTATTATGAATAACTACGTATTTTTGGTTCAAATAAGATCTCAATGATCAATTTTATGAGCCTTGAATAGATTCTGGTCTCCCTCGGAGACAAATCGTTTACGCCCACGAGAAGGCAATCTCTTCAAAATGTTTTCAGTAAGAAAACCTGCGTTATGGCAACGTTCCACAAAACGATCCAGTATAATATAAGCCAAAGGGACATCCATGTATATATCCGGAAGGTCGTCAAATACTCTAAAGAAGCCACGTTCCATTTGATCTATGGTTACAAGAACAGCGTCAGAGAAGCTCTTCAGTAAGGTGCAAAGAGCCTCCTCTTTAGAAAGGCTGTTTGCTTCCAAAGCCATCACAATGGCTTCGTAGACCAATTCATGATGGAAATGGGGAACCTCCAGCAATCTCAAACAACGACTTGCCTCGTTTAAGTCTCCGGACGATAAGAATTCTTGAAGTAGTAATGACATTTGACGGGTGAGAGCTTTAACAGGTCTCAATGCTCCTCCTGAAAACACGAGGCATTTTAGTTTCGCACCATAAACAAATTGTTTTCCCTACTATTGAAATCAGAAAGCATAAATCTGAATCATGAGTAGGACCTGTGAGTTCCCTCAGGGATCGATTCTGGGCCCGCTTATGTTTTTGTTATTCGTAAAAGATCTACCATATTAGTTCAGATCTGTAGTTCTTTATGCAGATGATACTACATTGGCAACTGATTCAGATAGTCCTGAAGACTTACAAAAAAAACTCAATGAGTTGCAGAGGAATTCATGACTTGGTGTGAAAGAAGTTTCATGATAGTGAATGCACAAGTTTCGACTACTGAGGGTTGTCGTTCATAGGGGTGCGACAGCTGGTTAACGGAAAAACAGATTTTAAAACAGATAGTGAAAGGAGTTGAAAAAATAGTATTGATGTTATAAGCAAACAAATTAACAAGATTATTATGCTATACTGCAATTAAAAATTATGTTTAATACCAATCAACTCATCAATGTATATTATGTTCTAATCTACACCCGCATATCATATAAGATCAACGTCTGGAGATGCTCCAATATCTAAAGCAGAATATTTATTTCCAAAAAAGAATTATTCGACTCATTTTCAGTCTGAAACCAGATGAATTGTGTCGAACCAATAAAATTTTACCAATGTATGTTATTCAGGCAACATATCGACCAGTTTCTCAGTGCCATGATTACTCAACAAGAAATGGAGATCTCATCAGAATTCCTGCACACAGCTCATCATTTTATGAAAAAAGCCCCTCATATATAGGTAAAAAGTATTTCAATCATCTTCCCGAAAACCTGAGAGAGCTACAGAATAAAAACTTCCTTCAGATCAAAATTGAAAGGATATTTGCAAGATAAATGTTAGGAATTACACGTTGAAAGGTAAGACCTCGTTAATCCTTAGCTCGCACAAGTTTCGACTTCTGAGGGTTCTCGTTCGTAGGGGTGCAAGAGCTTAACGGAAAAACAGATTTTTAAACTAGAGTATAAAAGAATTTCTTGATACAAAATGAAGATGTGTTTCCTTGTGTGTATCAATATAAATTGAATAAATGTTTCTGTATGTGTGTAAAAATCTGTTGAATAGTGATATTTCTATTTTGTTTGTTGTTAATGTGTCTACTATCTCATGGTTTTTATTTGTGACATATCCTATATCATACTGAAAGGATTGAATAAAGATTATTATTATTATTATTTGTAAAAAGGTGGTCTTCATATGAATATCATACTCCATTATTAAATGTTGAGGATTTCTCCAGATCAGTGCCAAATGCATATTTTGGAATCAAAGAAATCAAAAACAACATGAAAATGATAATATAAAACTTGAAAATAACAAAAAAAGGGTGACGAAAAATCCCTGACCTCAAAAACTATTGAATGATAAATTGATCAAGTGGTATAAATTCAGATCAATATTTACAAGTAATGAAAAATTTCTGTCAAGTGTAATAATGGAAGATTATTTTTCAGCAAATAACCACAATGGAACCGTTGCAGTAAACTATAAATAACTTGTTATCTCTGTTGGTAAATTATTGTTGGTATGATAACAATTTCTTGATAAACTTATCAATACTGATAGTAACAATGTTTTTATTCAATAACAGCAATAAGAAATAATTGAATGAAATGTTCCGCTTACCTACACCCCACACATTATGCAACCGTACCAGTCCATGCTTCATTGAGAGCAAAGTATCGGCATGAATGAGAGCTTCTTGAAAGTCTTTATCATCACTTTTCTCCTTCGTTGTTACTATAAATTTTGGGGGAATGCAATCATCAGCTATAGCTCTAGCAATAAAATTACCCAATACTGTAGGTGCATCGGGAATGTCCAGAATCAACTCATTCAAATTTGCAAGTAAGCTTTCGAATGCCTTGCAAATGTCAGACTCATTAATGGTATGTGGAAAAAGGTCTGAAATGAGAACCGATGTCATTTCTCGATGGGATGGCTTATGGTCCATGGCAATTTCAATGAACTGCTCTACAAGAGCATCTCTTCGATTCAAGGAAATCTGTTCCTCAATCGATAAAACAGCTTCATGAGTATCTCCAGTATCAAAATATTCCAAGACGATAGGTTCAACCTTCTTTCTAATTTCCTCGTCTGAAACCTCAGGTATGATGGCCTTCAGTTCTATGTCACCGTTACTCATATTTTCATTATCAAAATTTGGGTCATTGATATCTTCATATGTTTCCAAAAGCTCAGAACCAGGAGCACCCCATACCCCTTTACCTCCTGCACCCCCTTTTTTTGGCAGACCTCGGCCATGTCCAGTTCGGGACCTACGACTATTTTTCCAAGACCTAGGTCCTTGGACAAACCCGGTGGATACTACATTTTCCTTGGAATTTTGCCTGGTCACTTTTTTTGGCTTACGCTTGAGGAGAGCCTCGCTTGCTGTTGCATTTTCCTTAGCAGCTAGCTCATTTTCTTCTTTATCTACGTCAATATCTTTAATTACTTCAATATCAATATCGATATCACCTTTGTCTGCAGACATGTTTGCTAACAAACAAAAATGAATATATTTCTATTCAGATTTTTCAGATTGATTGTCAAGTCAAAGTGAAATCTGAAAAAGAAAGAAGGAAATACATTATATGCTTGTCAATTTGGTACATTCTGGTCCATATATACCCTTTTTCAAATATAATTTCAATAACTATTAAACCGAAAATATTTCAAAGATTAACTGCTACATAACAATGAAATATATGATATTGATTGGAATAATTTCAATATGGACAAAAACATATGGTTCATCGAAAAAAGCGGCTAAAGTATTCCGAAATCAACTTTAATCTCAATAAATGAACCTAGAATTCAATTTGGAAATTTTTATTTTCAGTTAACTCCATCATGTACTGGGATCTAATTTATTTCGTGTCGAGATTCATATTCCTCCAACTGAATTCAATATGTTAAATCTAATAACAGTGTATCCAGTTCAAGATAAAATATTTAAATATAGAATGTCCTTAGTTCCCAATTTACACTAACTATAGAAACACGCCTGAAGAAGCTACTGTATAAGGAAACACGTGTTTATTGAAAATCTCACAATAATGTGTTTCTTGAATGAAGTTATTATTAATAGAATACTCTAATATATATTTGGAAGAGATGTAGACACTAACAGATGATAAACTCGGAAAGCAGTGTTTCACGGGTTTTCTAACATGATAAATATTCGTTTCTCAAGAAATAACTTGATTTATAAAAATAGTAAAAGCTATGTTGGTGGGACCAAACCTGTTATTTCTAAACATTCTATTGTAATACAATTTCAAAAACGTTGATGTCGATGATTTTTATGATGCGACAGAATTCAGTTTCAGCAAAATATAAACAGAAATGTATTAAGTTTTAACATTTGCAAAATTAGCAGTTTTATAATAATTTTGGTAACACGTCATGCTACCTACGTGACTACTTATCATACGGAATATCGGGATAATCATGAATAATATTAGCATAAGCACGATTAGAATATTCCACAATTAGAAAAAAAATCAAAACAAAAACACAATTATAGTAAATACATCAACACCGAAGATTCCAGAACACCGCAAGTTTACCGTTTTCCATCTCGGGACGTAAACAATAACAATCCAGCTGGTTATGTATTGGGTGGAAGAAAATAAGACGTTTGACGAAAAGCTTTGAATGGAAAGAAAGCATTTCACTTACCTGTTAACTTTTATCGAAAGTTCAATTAGATAAAATCGAAATAAAATCTGTTTGAAAACAAGAAATCTCTTTTACGCAACACGCCACAAACAATCCGCCATAAACTCATAAACTATGAAGTATTTTACTTCACATCAGTTGTCTACTACGTTCGCCATCCTCCTCTCACAAATGCTTGTTGTCGAAATAAAATGAAACAGAAAGTGGTAAGGCTAGCTTTGAAACGTATTGACTCGATCATTGGAGGCGATCCAAATAAAAAGTAAAAACTTTACTGAACGCATGAAAACAAACCGTACACACCTTTTTGGGTAACCTTCGCGAAAAAATACGATTTCATCAGGGTTGGCTCCGGCCCTAAATCACTATATTGAAATATTAGCATCAAACAATTTTAACAAAAGCTCAAACAAAACTCTGGCCCAGTATTAAGTTAAAAATGAATAATGAAATAAACTCATGATCACAATTTTTTAATGGGAAAATTTCTACTGATGATAGCGTTGAGTTGGTGTGTTCAGGGAATGGTGACATCAAACGATAAACAGCTGAACGCAACCACTCTGAAACATGAGTTATGTTTATTGTATTGAGCTTTACTGTATTTTAAAGATGTTTAATCACGAATTTGTAAGTTTATCTAGCCATGAAAAACCGAAACAGAAATAAAATGAATGACTTTTGCTAACGGTAAGCACGATTATTTGTGAAAACAGTCGAAAGGAATTTGCTATTGTTTTATCGTTTGACTTAGTTCCAATATTTCCGATAGACGTAAAGATGGAAGCGTTTTCTTTTGGGAAAAAATGTCAACATTTTGTGTATAGATATGTCCTTCATTTTTAAATACTTACAAATACGTTGAATGTAAGCTGGTTTTATTAATAGAAAACGTATTATTCAAGTGAAATATTTCAAAATTAACTTTTCAATTATTTTAATGAACTTCAAGTCGAGTGTAAATGATCATGGATTAGTGAAAATGTGTTTACGCACCATTTGAAATTTAATTATTTGTAGTTATCATTTAAGTACCTAAAGCATTTGTAGTGTTTATTTTATTTCAAGTAAATCAAGAAGCACTGAATTTAAATAACGGTAGGTAATAGCTGATTCACACACTAAATACGTTATTATCTTCTGATTTAAGAAAATTTTCATAATGAATCAATGAAGAGCGTTAAAAAATTTAATTTTACGTTATAATCTGTTTTTCCGTTAATCAGCTGTCGCCCCCATACGAACGACAACTCTCAGAAGTTGAGAAACTTGGCGAGATAAGGACTAACGAGGTCTTACCTTTCAACGTGTGATTCCTAACACGGTTGCAGAATCATTCCAGCTTCAACCAGATAAATTCTCTCGAGAAAAAATGAATGCTACTATTGATTTTCATTGTAACAGCTTTCTCGAAGTAAAAAATGAAGTGAATGTTTGGTGTAGTAATCAGCCATAAATTATGTGAATCGCAGACTTTTATTCTCAGAACTATTTAAGATATAGGCAGCGCACGCCAAGATAGCTCTCGGGAAACAAGAATTTTTCCGACTTACTGAATACTTATCGTTATATTACAACCAAAATTATACCTAATCTTTGTAAATTGTAGCCTATATGTTATTCTGATGTATAAGAAGTGTTCATGTAGTTTCATCTGAATCCGTTCAGTCGTTTAGGCGTGAAAGAGTCCCAAACATACATCGTCACAAACTTCAACATTTATATTAGTATAGATTTATTTAAGAAAATGTTTCCTTTCTCAAATTTTTATTCCTCATCAACTGCAGCTATAAGAATTAGTTTATTTTTAACACTGCAAAGACTTCCTTAAATATCACTAATGAAACACATTCATTTGTAATTGTTTTATTTCTGCAGATGGAAAATAGTTTTATAATAATTTATAAAATATAGAGCAGGATGTGCAACATATCCATATAAAATATAAATAGAAGATATAGATAGACAAAATACATTTCATAGAAAAAACCTGTATATGTTACAAAGTAGAAAGTACACAATTATACAGATTGTAATTTTACTCAAATCAATATTCCAAATACTTTTGTTTCGAGTGAGATAAAGTTCCATTTCAAATGTCAACAGTTTCTACAATAGGTTTTCAAAGAGTCCCGTTTGAAATGGCCTATCAATAAAAAACAAGGCTTCAATACATTATACAAATAAATAGTAGATTTTCATAATAATTGTGAATGACTACATAAAGTCAGCAAGTTTGATTCGAAAATCAGTCGTGTGAAAATTGAAACTTTCAAAACCCTCATTGAAACAGAAGTATTTAGTAATCTAACCAATGAGTGAGCCGTTATAATTCATTTCTTGAATACCTTGGCTCTAGAAGCAGCATTTGGACCCAGTGAGAGTAAAATAATTTGACATCTGATATTTCTAAAACACTGATTGTCTAATTTAAAGGAGACATGCGTATATTTCATGACTATGCCTACCACAGATGATAATTTTACAATTAGTTGCAGATATTGAGTACAGTTGATGTGAAATATTATATTGTTACGTTTCATCACAACTTCAGTGACACTCATGATGAAGATATGTACAGAGTGATCTGAAATTAAAATGGATTCTAAAACTAGAAGCTTCAGTAGAAGGCAAAATCAGATTAGCGTGTGAATTTAACTGACGCAATATGTTATTTGAAAGATTATTATGGTGAACACAACCACACTTATTGTATATGACAAGTGCAAAGTGATTGACACCCAATGTTCAATCAAGAATCTTTTTTCAGCTGCCTTGCATATGATTATGCCTTTTTAATGTATTACCTCATACTCTGGAAAATATATTCAGATCACACAGAAGCGGAAGTGTAATATTACTAAATTTTAAGTTTATGATAGTAATCATTGATTCATAATATAAGAGAGTAGACACAAAATTTTACAGCTATTTATGAGGATCCCGAGACTTCTCTGGAAATTGACTTTCACGACATAAGGCTCATTGTGCTATCTCAATGTTGCATTTAGTTTAAATGGAATGTTTCTCAATCAACACAGCCTGATAGTGATTGCTTTTACAATCTTGTACATAGTCACAACTCCTAGCTAAATGAAAACAGTGTAAAAGATAATTATGCGTTAGCATAATCACAGTATGTACGTATCATCATATAACCACTTTTTGTCTCCTCCACGTCTCTTATTCAGGAGAGCGAAAGATTTTCCAAGCAAATCAAAATCTCAATTAAATCAATTGACAGCAGTTGAAATGCAATCTGTGAAAACTTGTTAAAAGAACACATAAATTTACTTAAAACATTTTCTTCTTCACAGCAGTATATCTTTCCATATAAGAATCATACCCCGCAATACTAGCAAGCTGTTTACTTTCGAATAAGTTACCATCAATGGAAAAATTGGAAATCCTGGAATCTGCCAAAATTCTTGGTGGTATCGCAGACAACTGCAAACAGTTTTCTTCCAATCTCAGGGTTTTCAGTCTTGGGCAATCCGCTATTTGTCCTGAAATATGAGCTACCTGGTTCTGGTTCAAGTTTAATTCTGTTACATTTAAACCAGACACTTCGGGAGGTATTGAGGTGATTTCATTTTTTGTCAAGTCTAATACATCAAGGTGTTTCAAGCCACAGAACATCAGGGGAAAATCTTTAATATGATTATCTGTCAAGTTCACCTGTTTCAAATTGATGAGATTAGAAATCGTTCTGGGCAATGTGCTCAAATTGTTGTAACTAGCATTAAGGGTTTCTAGCTTTGTAAGAGCACCTATGCAATCCGGGATCTTTGATAATCTATTTTTGCTTAAATTCAAATGTCTCAGTTGCATGAACCTGCTTATTTCATTTGGTAGAGTTACAAATTTGTTATCAGATATGTCCAAGGTCCGAAGAGATGATTCCAGTTGTTTGAACCCTGGCGGAAACTCGTTCAATTTGCCTTGGGACACTTTGAGCACTCCCGTCTTTTGAGCAGTTTCTATATGTTGTTTCAGACCTGAATTACCCATGTTTAGGAGACTGTTTCTGTTATCTGCATCAGCTGATATTGATAAAAATTGCTCATTAAACTATGATTGTTGATTTTTTTGATAAGATAGTAAACTGATAGTCATTTACCTTTGCATTATGTCCGTTCAGTTCATTGTGAATCAAATGGAACTTAACAACAAAAATGTTATTTTGTAAAAATAAAGTTACCTCTACTCTCTACTACTTCGGCAAGTGACTTGTGGTTGTGACATGTGACGTACAATATGACATTGGGCATGTTGACATTATATGATACAGAGTCGTGAAGCAAAACATAATGTTTCTTCTACAATCTCGTTTATCGAATGCCAGATCTAAGAAATCTGAAATATTGCTCAAGAACAACGAACATCTCGAATTAGAAATAGATCATCACAATGAAATCTTCAAAAGTAAGTATTTCATATTCATTTTTAAACATTCAAGGGTTCAAAACAAGATGCCAGCGCCTTGGTGGCGAAAGTACAAAACACAGATGTCTACATTGGATCTAGGTTATACAATCATTTCTATTGCATTTTTTCTTGATGAATGTTTTAGGAATTTATGGAAGTAATTTGGGTTTATGTAGTTCGTGTAAATACTTTTCTTCGGTATCTTGTTTACCAACATCTTAGTGTTCAGCGAATATTTTTTTCGAATTATGTGAATTTTCAAAGGTGCATTTACTTTTCCACAGGAATGATACAAGATTTTCTGATTTTTAAAAATTACTTTGAGTTTCTTAAATTTGACTTTCGATGTTTCACGTTGACAATCCATTTCCAATCTTGAGTTCCATAACAAAAATCTCAAAGTAATCGAAACTTTTTTGGTAAAAAATAATTTTTCAAGGGACCTCATCCGTAAAATAATCAGGAGAAAAATTTCTTCTCCGCAAACACAAAATATCCCAAAAATTCCAATAGTGGAAAATTTATCTGAAAACTTGGCTTTACTACCTAGTGGCCTTTCCAAATGAGAATACTGTTGAAAAATATTTTTTCTCCGTACAGAAAACTAAGACACCACTAGATATAAAATCTAACATAGTTCACAAGTTGCACCGTGGGCTATGCTATGTGGGCCAAACTAGTCGTTATATAAAAATAAACTATTTGAGACACATAAGACACTCAATATCAAAAAGGGATGTGTTTGGCCTCAATACTGCATATTTCAACTATTTCCGTTTGTTCTATGTCATTGTGTTGTGTTAAAAATAGAATAAAGTGCTCAAAAACACTTGAGATGTTTTCAGTGGTATACGGTAATTGTACTCTGAATCAGAAAAATGTAGTACAAGCTTCACACAAGCGTCGTGAAGCCTTGGAAACCAGCACATCAACAACCGATGAAAATGTTGAGAAAATGAAAAAATTTTATGTAGAGTCGTCGAATCATTATTTAAGAAATTGCTGAGGATGTCAATATATCGGTTGGCCCATGCTATGCACACGATTTTAAATAAAGCACCAATTGTTGTGGAATTGGCCGCGGTGGTAGTGCACTCGACTCACGATCGGAAGATCGTGGGTTCCATTCCTGCCTCGACCAGATATTTTTCTCGAGAGAATTCATCTGGTTGAAGCTGGGATGATTCTGCAACCGTGTTAGGAATCACACGTTGAAAGGTAAGACCTCGTTAGTCCTTAGCTCGCACAAGTTTCTCAACTTCTGAGAGTTGTTGTTCGTATGGGGGCGACAGCTGATTAACGGAAAAACAGATTTTAAACAGATTAACACACACCGTGTGATTCCTAACACACCGTGTTAGGAATCACACGTTAAAAGGTAAGACCTCGTTAGTCCTTAGCTCGCACAAGTTTCTCAACTTCTGAGAGTTGTCGTTCGTTTAGGGGCGGCAGCTGATTAACGGAAAAATAGATTTTAAAACAGATTTTAAAACAAGCGCGTTCTAGTGCTAAGATATAATAATGAGTTCTGTGATTCCTGTACTTCAGACACAGAACACCCTAACTACATTCAGAATTCAATAACTTGCCTAATTTTTACTTGGCAATACTGCTAATGAATGTGGCTGCGTTGCCGGTGGAGTTATCGATCGATATGCCGGATCTGTCAGTGTCACAGATGGCACTATCGGTGGTTTTCCTTGTAACTTTTTCATATTTTTTCTGGTACGATGAAAAACTAAACAGATCGGAGATTTCGAGAAGTCGGAACTGAATGTGTATATTTTGTGACAATGTAGCGGGTGATACGAAGACAGTCAATGCTTTTGATGGATTAATTTGAGAATGACATCCACACCAAAGTCGGGGAAATATGTCCAAGGTAGGCAGTAAATATTTTGTAATCCAATGTCACTGCCAATTTTATTGAATTGTTTTGTAGTATATTTCATAAAGAGCCATGGGTCTAGCATTTTGAAAATGATTACTACACTGTTTTCATTCAGGTTTATTTCATTTAGAAATGAAGTAGGTCATTCGGCTTTTTTTTTGTTTATTTTGGTTACTCAATAAGGAACTGAGAGCTGTTGGTGATAATCCAAAGTGTTATTGGTCCAATTCTTTGTATGAACTTATTATTCAAATTGTACATATTGAACTATCCTGAAAAATTGGTGCACTATAAAGCAATTTTTGAGATATTCTGCTTTTGATCTCAACCATGAAAATGAAAGAACATCAGGAAAAGTATCACCTCAACTACTAATCCATTCCAAAGATACCATCGATTTAGACGAAATAGTAATTGGAATCGAAGAGCCTTGAAACATCACCTACCTACAAGTTATGTTCCTTAGAAAGGAAGATTCCGAGTATATAATAATTTTTATTGCTATTGTCATTAATAAACATTCAGTTTAATACAATTTCATCTGCAGTTCATTAATTTATTTTATATATAGCAGCAAATACTAATATTTGGTTACAGGCAATTCAAACAATTTATTTGTCAGAATACATTTACAATTTTAGTTTTCCAGGTGTATTTTATGTGTTGAAATAGAAATTAAAAAAAAAAGAAATTATATTGAGTATAGGATTTTTTTCATGAGTTTATATTATAAGGTGCTGTTCCTAATTGTTATTGGCAAAACATTTCAATTAGGAATTTGAGTTGATTTGCCCATTTGAGAATGAATTTGAGATTTATAATTTTTTGATATATATTGAAAAAAGTCATTAAAGCAGCTAAAAAGATTTAATCATACGTATGTTTGAAGAGTTTATTGTATAAGTTTGAGAATGTCTATATATGACGAAACTGCAGTAACGTTAGTTACAATTAAAAGTGGTAAAAAACATAGAAAATTTTTCATTTCTCTTTTCATTATGATCTCCTACCACGTAGTAACGGCTACATCCATCAATTTATCCAAATAAATCAGTTTCAATTATTGAAGCAAATGAAAATTTCACTAATCAATGTATGGATTTAAAAACAAATAATTTCCAGGAGAGACAAATATAACCATACCAAACTGACTGTTGTTGAAATCATATGACCCAAAAAAAAATACGATGTAATTATCTCAATCCAAAACAAAAAATCAGTAGGAGATGATGAGACACCTATAAAAGTACTGAAATATGTAACTGAGCAGATCTCTTTAAAAATCTGTTTTTCCGTTAATCAGCTGTCGCCCCCCTACGAACGACAACTTTCAGAAGTTGAGAAACTTGTGCGAGCTAAGGACTAACGAGGTCTTACCTTTTAACGTGTGATTCCTGCTCAGGTACATAATAAACCTGATGTTGACCAAAGGAAATTTCCCAGATAAGTTAAATATTGCTGCAATCAGAGCCATTTATGAAAAAGAAAAATAATCAAATTGGCAAAACTATCATCCAATAGCTTTGTTATCAAATATCAGTAAGGTATTTGAAAAAGTAATATGTTCAAGAATTGTGAATTTTGTTCAAAGTCACAAACTGATTTCAGATTATTAAAATGGTTTTGAAAAGGTAAATCCAAAGTACTAGGTTTATATAATGAACTTACTGTGATATAGAACTCGCTGATATTTCGGAATAAGAGGAGTTTA
Organism: Leptinotarsa decemlineata; assembly: GCF_025532065.1. Taxonomy (NCBI): domain Eukaryota; kingdom Metazoa; phylum Arthropoda; class Insecta; order Coleoptera; family Chrysomelidae; genus Leptinotarsa; species Leptinotarsa decemlineata. The sequence goes on from NW_027412690.1 coordinate 9,643,220, forward strand.
TTTGGAACTGAAACTCTTACATAAAAAAGAGATTTCAATACCTTATAGAAAGAGATGAAGAAGGATTACAAATTAAATCTGAAAAGTGGGGTTTCCACAAGGCTCCATACTTGAGCCTTTACTGTTTATTTTATATATCAACAACTTGTCCTATATTGTTGACCAAAAAGTTATCCAATTTGCGGCTGACACTTATTTCTTATTCAGCCAAATAACTAGAAATTATAAAAAAAACAAATTGAATATTTTCAAAGGTAAATGTACTTACCCTGGTGGGAGTATATATATGATGCAGTAATATTTGTTGAGAAAAATAATGAACTCTTCAAAACATTAGAACATGACTACAATATTAGATTCAAACAACATCTAATTACGGATTCAAAACAGTATACTGGTGTTCAAAGAAATGTCGAATTTTCATTTAAAAAAATGTTCAATCATTAGTCTAATCATAAATGAATGAATCTGAAATACAAATTTATTTCATTATTTTTTCTTTTTTAGCAGTATTTCTTCAATTATACGATGATATATAAATGACACTTTCAAGAATGTCGTTTTTCAAAACTCAGTATTTTCACAATAAAAAGTGTAATTTGGCAACGTCGATTTTGAAGATATAGAATGTTCCATAAAATCAAATGAAGTACAACTTAACTCATTCACCTATCACCAAATTGTATGTAGGACACCCCTTATATAAAGGAAACAGCAAATTATTACACGTTATAATTATTTCTGTTTGACTTAACTCACGCTAGTTGATTATTTTGAACTTTTCCATAGATTAGAAACTAATTTTCCCAAATTTGAACAAAATAAAAATAATTGGAACAGATCATACCGGGACTATTCCAGATAACTGAAAAAAAAATAGTGATAGACTGTTTAGAGACACGGACACTGTTAATCCAGTCATTTAAGCTTAAATTAGGTAAGAATCTCGGAATTCGAGATACCTAGCTGTAAGTCTGTAAATACTTGTATATTGACACCCTAAAAGTTGTCTCAAAACCTACATATGGTAGGGTGTAAGCAACTATTAAATTTCAAGGTCAAAGGTCACAAAAATCGGTTTTTTGCGCTTTTTTGGAAATATCTCATTTCCTATGGGTTTTTTGCTATTTGTATTAATTATCAATACTGTAGAATACAAAATTCTCTACAAATTTTGTTTGAAAAAATTTTTTATATGGTGAACCGTTTTCGAGATAGAGGGCGGAGAGCGCGCGGTCACAGCATCACTTGCTGTGATATTTGTCAATTTTTATTAACTATTATATTATATTTTATCATTTTCTTCATGCATTAAATCTATATCTATTCAATAATACTGATAACCGTTTACTAAAATTAAAAAATAATTAAGAGAAAAACTTAAATCATAATATAATTACATTCCCATTTACACTAATGACATTTTAAATAGAAAATAATTTAGTGCCTCTTTAAAATCTGTAAATTTTAAAATTCTTCCGAATGCTCCGAAATCTGTGAAAAGTCTCGATCATCTTCGTTATATGCATTACGTCAAGTCTACAAAACTTAATAAACCTGTGCAGCTTTCAAATATTCCACCAACAAGTGCAGCTGCTCATCAACATTTCAACCGTGTATATTATCAAGTTCAAACTTGGTCAGGACATGATTTGGAACCCCAGGTATGGGGTTGGGCAATGCGAAACGATTTTCTGGAGCCTATCATGACAATTTTACCACCTGCTCCAGAAGATTTGCTAAATACAATTTCCTGCAACTGCAAGAGTGGTTGTGGTTCGCGATGTGGATGCAGGAAAGCGGGCTTGCAATGCTCTTTAGCTTGTGGCCAATGTAATGGGCAAGCTTGTCTCAATGCTCTACCATATCAGAGCGACATTAACGAAGATGGAACCTTTGACCCCGAAATCATGGAAGAACTTGAGACAAATGTCGTTGAAGACGATAATGAAAACCAGTTTGAAATTTACCAGCAGCCAGAAGACGACGATGAAGAGGAAGAAGATGATTAAAATTATAAATTGTAGTTTTTGTACCCTTTATTCCATTTCTTTACTTTCAATAAAAATAAATGTATTCAATGATATTTTTTAATAAAAAGATTAATTCATAATTTATTTGTTTTTTTTTTCATCATGTAAGAAGTTATAAATATTAATTAGGTTAAAATTCAAATATAATTCCTATATTTTCATTAACAATTCTGCAATTACATGGGCAGGTAAGTGTTGTTAAATAAATTAATACTGAATAAAAAGTGGATAAGTTAGGAAAAAAATGATAAAATATAATATAATAGTTAATAAAAATTGACAAATATTTATAATCATTGATTTATCGATAGTTCATCAACTATATATGGCGCGTTTTCGACCGGAGGCACCGGTTGACCTGAAGTGATGCTGTGACCGCGTGCTCTCCGCCCTCTATCTCGAAAACGGTTCACCATATAAAAAATTTTTTAAAACAAAATTTGTAGAGAATTTTGTATTCTACAATATTGATAATAAATACAAACAGCAAAAAACCCATAGGAAATGAGATATTTCCAAAAAAAGCGCAAAAAACCGATTTTTGTGACCTTTGACCTTGAAATTTAATAGTTGCTTACACCCTACCATATGTAGACAACTTTTAGGGTGTCAATATACAAGTATTTACAGACTTACAGCTGGGTATCTCGAATTCCGAGGTGAACTTACTATAATGACTGGACTATGTGTATATCTCAATTCACACCCAGCAATTCATTCGACGTATTTTTGAAATAAAAAAAGAACAATGACGAAAATACATTTATGTCCGCAAAACTGGACAATTTCCAAAACTTTCGATATATTTCGAAAGTACGTATGTCGAGAATAGTTATAAAGATGATCTAAAAACCTCGTAAACGAACTAAAATCATTACAGAATAGCGGCAAAATTTCCAAATAATGTTTTTTATTTGTCCATTTTTTTTTGTTTTCAATGGTCCATATATATGTTTTGATAGTTGAAATTGTAACTTCTGGGAACATTTTTCTCACATCAGAACATCATCTCTTGATGATGCTAAACTGGTTGGCGAAACCCTCGTTGCGAGACAGTGTTTATATTCTGGTATGGAAAAAGTGTTCTCCTCAGATATTCATATGTTCATTTCGTTTTGATATACAGTGCATTTCTTTAATGTCCAACTCAAAAAATTCATTTTGGATAGTGAAATTGATGCATGAATACTTTATTTTGAAGTGAAATTGGGGAAAAAAATTAAATGGAAAGGGGAGTCTTGTGACAGATCATTTTGAAGCTCCTGACTTCATAACTCTAGAATATGAAGTCAATATCTTCACCTGCTACAAAATGGCGGAACATTTAATAATTTCCTGAAGACAGACACATTAATATCGATATTTCTAGAAATATTCCATTTTATCTGCCATAAGGCAAATCCAACAACCCGATAAGGTTTGTTAAGTTATTTTGTATGCCTTCAGATTGAATCTGCACAATCTTTGCAAGTTATTCAGCACTAATGTACTGTAAATAATTTGCGAATCGTCATTCACTCTGTATTAGAGATTCGTTTCTGTTTTTCCGATTTGCCAAGTCAGAACACATGTTGAAATCGGGTATCGCAGATTGATTTAAATTAAGATGCTCTAAATGTTCAGATAAATCCGCCCATTAAAAATAATGAATCCGCTTTAAATCTAACTCCGATATTGTTCGTAGTGTCAACATTAGTTTTCCTTGCGTCGACGACGGTATTAGCGCGGACTATTTTTTTGTGCGCGCGTGAGCTGTGAAAAAATACTTTTTGTGTCAGTTTCTGTGTGTGAATTTTTCTTTTCTCCTTCAATGTTTTTTACTTCCTGAAGATGTATTATATTTCTTTTATTTTCAGTATTTTAATATTAAAATTCGTTCACAAAAAGGATTTGAAGCTTTAATAATTTCTAATTATTAAACACGAGCGCTTTCGATAGCAGGTTGTGCTATCATCTTCATGGCTCTACTCAAACTGAACGTTTTATCTTCTTGTTTGTTTTCTTATACGGTTAGAACGCCTTAGTGCAGGTATTTGTCCTCTCCTTTCATCCGGATATCTCTTTAAATTTGCCTGTACTTGGGTTAATTCGGGTAATATCCTTTGTGTTGATTTTTCTATAGGTTCATTGTTTCTAGGAATGTGTATTGTAATGTGTGGTATATTGAAGGTTGGTCTTGTTGTGTATTGATTTGTATTTTTTCTTCGATAAGTGAATTATGACTTTTGAATTTATGAATGTTCAAGTTTTTCCAGTGTCTATTAGGTTTTCTTTATTGACTTGTTTGATGTTTTCTGCTGGGGGAAAGTATATAAGTCTATGAAATTCATAATGAGAAGTGTTATTGACAAGTTGGATAATGCTTTTATTCAAATCCATGAACATTTTTGGTAAAATTTCCCCCCCTCTTGTTTAATTTATTTAAAAAGTTTTTTGATTTTAGGAAAATTTTAGGAAAAATATCCAATCTGATAAAAAAAAAGTATTTAATGGCAATCGGTCTTCAAATTATACAACTTTATATTGACAAATTCCACTAACATTTCGAAAACTGTGCCACAGAAAGAATCTCCTGTATCGATTCGCATATTTTTCAGAAACGCCCAGTATTTTCACTTATGCATGAATTAATAATTGATTGAGGCATCATAGTTTTCCGAAAAAATGATTTCAGACATTCTTTCAACTGTGAATAATAACCCTGTTTATCGCCTCGAAAGGTCAAAAACCAATTCGGTCGGATTAATTTAAGAAAAGTTGTGTTTTAATTGAGTGAGCTGCCTTAAGTCAGAGTTCAATTAATTTGTGGACTATGCATCGTAGTGAATTTATTTGTGAACCAAGAGGTCGAACCAGAAAATATCGGATACATGGGAGGTGCTTGGATCACAGATGCTCTAGGCAGTGGACTGTATTATTGTCGGTAACGCAGTTGGAGGATGTGCCAGGTAATGATAATTGGAATTTGTTTTATTGAAGTTTTTTCCCTAGAAAAATTGGGTTGAAGAACATCCTTAACATTTTGATGAACAATTTAGTTCCTCTCAGCGTTGGGACGATGTCAGTTAGTTGATTAAAATCAACTACAAAAATATTGATTCAAATATAAAGATGATGATTGTGATCAAAATAAAAAAATATATGAAAATATTAGTTTATTCATTATCCTAATAAAGTTTTTATAGTAGTATTTCATGAAATTGAATTTCCTAAAATATCTTTCTTGTACAAAAAAGTATAACTCGTATACTGAATCTGATGATTTTGCCGCACTTCAGGCAGACAGTGACGTCATCACACCAGTCAAGTTGTCTTTCAGTTCGCCAGACAAGACAGATAGATCACCCAGCCAACCAGAGTGCACCAAAATGTCACGTGATGCCCTCAAATTGTCATCCAGCTAGTTAGGCGGTGAGACAGCCAATCAGAGTGTACCAAATTGTCACGTGATGTCCTCAAACTGTCACCCAGCTAGTTAGGCGGTGAGACAGCCAATCAGAGTGTACCAAATTGTCACGTGATGTCCTCAAACTGTCACCCAGCTAGTTAGGCAGTGAGACAGCCAATCAGAGTGTACCAAATTGTCACGTGATGTCCTCAAACTGTCACCCAGCTAGTTAGGCGGTGAGACAGTCAATCAGAGTGATTTGAATTTTCTGTGGACATAAATTATTCGAGCAGATAGACCATCCAGACAACCAGGACCAGGCGTATCCCTTAAAGAGACAGACCACCCAGTCACATGACAGTCAGATGTCACTATGACAGAGCTGGAGTGGACGTGACTTATGAGTGTTAGCGGTGGCGTTATCGCTGTTTGAGAGATAAAGAGTCGGGCGCGCTTGGAATGATATGAGAACAAAATTGGGTATGCAGGGTGTTGTTTTACAACACATCAATCAAATGCTACATACGGTGTGTGTGCAACGTTGAAAAAACATAGTTGCCAGCATCAACAGAAATAGCACATTTGCTCATTCGTTTTACTGGAGACAAAACTGAAGTAGCCATTTTAATTCATACACTAAGTATAAGTTACTAATATCACTGATTGATACGCAGGTAATGAAGTATCTAATTAAAGCACTATTAGATCGGTTAGAATCATTACGTAATCCTCTTCTCCAGCGAAAATTATAAATATATCATTTATGCCTGATCTGAACTGGTAAGCTGTGCAGGTATGTGATACATTAAAAACGTGCTAAAGTATTGAAAATTTCAATCCAAATTCAAAAGTAAAAACAATATTGGTTGTTCAGTTGAAAAAACTATCAATTGGTAATACGACCATATTCTTGCTACTCGCCGTATACATACAACTATAGGAAGTATTGTTACGTGGGTTGACCAATAATTGACTGCACTGAATATTCATCAAACTTAACTTCATTCTACTTTAAATACAACAAACACTTCAACTATTATTCGAATGTCTATCTCTTTACTAGATCACTTCGCGTACCGCACTGTAACTTCCACTTGACTGTGTCGATATGCTCGTGGCTAGCGTTTATATATCGTAGTCGAATGCGGTAGAACATTTCGCCGGAATTCCATCGAAATCGGTAGCATTATTGTCGCTGCATCTAGAGCGGCAGCGAACATCGATCATTCGGGCGCTCTTAGTTACGTCACAATTAGCTTATGACTACCAGTGACGGCCATCGTTACTTTCTTTGGGGCATGATTTACAACAGTATTTTGAAGTTTGCTATATCATATTAAAGAAATAGACTAATGTCTACATCTCCTGAAAGCGCTTAATTGGTTGGTGAAACACGCGTCGAGAATAGTGTTGCAGTTTTGATGTTTAGAAACACTTTTTTAGAGTTTCGTTATCCCCTTTTTTCTTATTTCAACACATTTCATGATAAATGATTAGAATGGTTGATTGAAAGTGCATCTCTGGCAGTATTTTTATTTTCTAATAATCTAGTTATCAGTATACTATATTCGGTGGAGAGTAAAAAAAAAACGCTTGTAATTTTTGTTACTGATTCATCAGTATTCACCAAAGTTTGTGGGAATAACCACCCGGTGGGATCCTGTGCGTCGACGGTGCCACTTCTGGACTATAACCCAAGCCAAGCAATGGATTGCCATCTGAAACAATATACAGTATCAATTACAAAGAACAACAGATCTACCTTCTGCAATATGCCTACTTCTTCACTCAGAATAAGTACCAATTCCAAAGTTTCATTAACTCCAACAGTTCTCTGAAGATAATGAAATTACCACTGATGATCTTATAGAAGATAAGGACAGTGATTATTTTGGTTGTTCTATGAGTCGGCAACAATTAAACCAACGGAGTTCGTATACTAATGCACAATGGCAGTAAGCAAAAGTCGACTCCAATGATCCATTTAACAAAGTTTGTTTTGGAAAAAAGCAAGTTAGACGAACATCAGTGGAACGTTTGTGTTGATCTACTTCTTGGCTTACAAGATGGATATACAAAGTACCCCTGTTTCCCATGTATCTGAGATAGCGGAGCTAGAAATGATCACTGGAGCAGAACAGACTGGACAATGCAGGGGACCGTGGCACTTGGAAAAAAGAACATGGGATAATAAAGCTAAAGATGAATACTGGAGCAGAAGAGACTGGACAGTGGGGAAGAACATGGCGGTTGGAAAAAATAAGTTTATTCATTTCCCAAAAAAAAATTTCGCTCCCATCACTAGGGTAGATGAAGGGTTATGTTTTCACTGTATGAGGAGTAGACTCAAGTAGTGTAGCTATGGACATACGACGGAATTCAAGGTCAAGCTCTGCAAATCTTATATTTGATATCATGATAAATATATTTCCTATTTTAATTTATGACATTGAAAATAAAATAAATACAACAATAAAAATTAATTGGCGCTCCGGGGCGACTTCATTGATTCCAGTGGCGCATTTGTTTTTTCAGCTGCAGGAAAACCCGGAAAAACCTGCAGCACCACATCATCTGAAGATCTTGATCTAACAATGTCCTCTCTCTCATAAAACAAATAATTTCCTATGATTTGGATTTAAAACATCACGATGAACATCCCAGCAAATTTTTGATACGCTATTATGAATGTGCCGAAATTGGAGACCCGACAAATTGAACATTCGTTACAGAATTTTGTTAATAATTAGACATTCTTTTCGGTCGAATTTCCAGTTTCGTTAGAATTATATAAGATTTTACTGCCTTGGGATTATGCGGAACAAAGTAATTGAAGATGAAAATTTACAATGTAGACTAAATTTCATAAACGATTGTTATGATGCATTGAAACCACATTTTGGCTTCATAACTGTGTCTTCTTTTATCATAGAATCCCAACTGATACAAAAAATGGGCTAGGATGTCCGTACTGAGGTACGGTCCCCCCCATCTTTGTTGATGCACAATTTTCAATAATGTATCATAAAAAATGGGCTGAGACGTTCACCGTGATGTGTCGGGTCCCCAGTTTCGGCACTTTCATAATAGCGTATCAAAACTTAGCTGGAATGTTCACCGTGATGTTTTGACAGGAGATATATTTATCATAATATCAAATATAAGATTTACGGTGCTTGACTTTGAATTCCGTCGTATGCCCATAGCTACACTACTGACTCAGTAATGAAAAAATTAAAGGCTGGCATTTTTGATGGCCCACGTATATAAGCTAGTGAACAATATCCTTACAAGCTTCCAAAATTTGGGTTGCAATATGTGTGTGAAAGTAGATTACTTGCATAGCCACTTGAACTGCTTTCCTACAATCTGAATTCATCAGCACATCGAAATGTAGTATGTGTGACCTTTATGAGTGACCTTTCCCAGTTTATTCAATGAAACTTGTGCTAATGAATCGATTTTTGCTATAGTTCTTGCTTAACAGCTAATTACTTTGCTAATAGAGCAAACCTGCCAACATTCCTGGATTCAGACTAAAATCATGAAGAAATAAGTCTGAATTTTTCAACACCCTGTCGTTTTTTTGTAAGTGGTTTTGAATTAATATTCACCTTTTCTTTTAGTCATCCTGGACTTATTGTATTCGTCGTTGGAACTCAGTCCGGTACCGGTTAAAGGATTTCTGAGCGAGCTGGTGGGTCTTTTGATGTCGTTGTAGCTGTCCCTGTCCCTCATCCTGTCCCTGGGAGATACCTTGTCAGAGGGGGGTTCCGTAGATACTTGACCAAACGGTATTACCGTGCTGGCGATTAGTTCCTTTTTGCGAAACACCTACGAGAAGAAGTATTTGAGTCTCATACACTTACGCGATTTAATGTTGAATTCGATTCACTGACAAACCGACAAACCTACCGTCGTACCTTCAGACTCCTAAGCAAAAGAATCTATACGTTTATCAGAAATAATTACCTTCCTAGAAGGTGATCCGTTGATGGAAAAAATCGAAGAAGCCACGCTAGTTTGTTCTTTCAAAGAGAAAATGTCGCTTTGATTTCTCGGGATCCGCTCGCTCTGGTTGAGACCGCTTGCTGCAGAACCCGCTCGTAATTTTCTCTCTATCGTGGTGGGCAAGGGTTGTTCGATGTTTTTAATTTTCGTATTATCGCTTACCGACTGTTCTTGATCGCCTCCTAGATTATCTTCAGTTTTAGTCGTGTCCGGTTCCTGAAATCCAAATTCTCACAGTTTTACCGTGGAAAACAAGGAATCTATTTAGAATATTTTGGTACTTGGACACGAAAACAAAACAGTTGTGAGCGAGATGCATAGAATACGCGTGACAGATATCGATTGTTGCACCATCTATCAACAAGTGTACAAAGTTAGGTCAATGACATTTCTCGCGTCGAGGGTTTTTGACAAAACAAAGCGACTTGGACTGCAAAACTCCCGAAGACAACTAACAAATAGAAATCAAGAACAAATGGGATAGAATTTCCTTGCAAAAGAGCCAATAAGCCGCAGGAAGGAAGAATTTCGACATAATCATAGCCGGATATAGACACAAGCGACTAGTATTTTTTAAAGGATACAACATAAGCACTACAGGAAAATCGCTGGAGATTAAATCCATTTGAAAAAACTTTCTCAGAAAGTTTATTCCACATGAACTCAGTTTTCCAGATGAAAGAGCCGATGTCCTGGAATCCAAATGGAATGGCGAAACAAGTGTGCTGTCGTCAGCAAAGCAGTAATATCGATCAAGCTGAACATTCTAGAAAAGGATAAAAAAAATCTGAGATTGATGAATGGGGGTCTTACAGGAACTCTGTAAACTGCAGATTGGGACAGAGAGGGCTGTGCCTTCGAAATTGCAGACCATTTGCTTTGTGAGGGTCCGCAGATTAAAAATACACAGATGCAACGCTTCCCCTATTAACTTTGATTTTATTTTTGTACCTTGGGAGCTGTCTGACTTGTCCATTTAGTCCAAGTCTCCAGAAAACACTGCAGCGTCTTGGGCTTATTGCGATTATTCTCCCATCTTCTCATGACACCCATTCCATCAATCTCGTTCCCCGAAATAGTTTGTACAGGTACCGTGTTGTATGTTCGTTATATTCTTCTGGGCGTAATTTTGTACGTCCATAGATAGATAGCATAATTGAAGTACTTAAATGATCCTGAGTATTATAAAAATAGTTTTTCAGGAGAATATTTCTGACTCTGTTTTTGAAGGAGCTTTGTTTGAGCACTTTGAAAGAATTAGGAAGATGATTGTAGAGATCGATATTCAATGAATTTTGAATAGACCTTGTGAGTTTGAACAGATCTGCATTTCTTGTAGCATGATGATGAATATTCTGATGCTGCGAATAGATTGATTTATTTTTAAGGATTTCAAGTAATTGACTATATACGAATACCGATGGTAGTGGTAGTATACCCATTTTTTTGAAAAGCGGCTAACAGTGATCTCTATAATTAGCATTCATCAATATTCTGACTACTTTTTTCTGGAGTCTGAAGATTTCAATGGAGTAAGAGGAATTACCCCACAAAACTATGCAATAATTCATATGTGAGTGGAACGAAGCAAAATATGAACTTCTCAGGGCGTCAAGAGACAATACTCTATGTAGCTGTCGAAAAGCAAATAAACTCTTACACAGCTTCTTACTCAGTTCATCAATGTGTGCATACCATGATAAATTCCGGTCAAGAGTGAGTACTAGTAGTTTGGCAGTATCATCGCCATTTTCAGTGGTTTCAGTATTTGAGGTCGTAAACAAGACCTTCTGGGTTTTGCTTTCATTTAATTTCAACTGATCTGTTATGAACCACAGAGATGCCTGTCTCAAAGTATCATCAGTAATTGATGGTAATTCGATTATGTTTTTCTGAGACGTTATTAGAGTTGTATCATCTGCGAAAAGAACACATTTACCTGGTGACATAAAATGACTGAAGTCATTGAAATATATCAAGAATAGGAATGGTCCCAGAACGAATCCCTGCGGTACACCATTCACACACACACAGATTGGGTTCTGTTACATAAGTACGACTGAAATAAACTGAGTGGTAGCCCCCTGACTCTATAAAACTCCAACTTTTTGAACAGAACCTCGTGCGAAACGCAGTCGAATGCTTTAGAGAGATCACACATGGTTAATATCACATGTTCACCTCTCTCAATACCCTCGATAACCAGACTCACAGTTTTTCGAATTGCATCTGTTGTTGATCTACCCGCTCTGAATCCGTATTGATCTTCACTAAATAATTTGTTATTAATAAAAAAGGTCTGTTCTTCAAAATAATTTCGAAGATTTTTCCCAAAACGGGAATGATTGATATTGGTCTATGGTTACCAACCAGAGACCTGTCTCCTTTTTTAAAAAGAGGCAATACCTTTGTACATTTAAACATGTCTGGAAAACATCCTTTTTGTATACACGAGTTGAATAAAAATGTCAAAGGATCTATAATTGCTTCAATTATACCCTTGATATATTGATTTGCCTGCCTCCAGTGATTCAGTGCCTCACATGTGTAAAGCTGTTTCTATCCCTTCGTTGCATAATCTGCAGCTGAGGTCTCCGTTGTACGGCCCCATTTTATTCAGGTGTCCTCTATCTGTCACTGTCCTCTAAGCGGACAGTGACCGGTTAGTAACCCTGTAATTATTCTGAGCCGATCCCTACTATATTGAAGTAGTTCTTCGGTTCTTTTCTCGGACGGTTCCCTAATGAAGGTTCTACTGTGTTTGTTGCCAGGTACTTTTGTCCAGCACTCTGTATGCTTCTTATTGGTCCATGTCCTAACCTGGTTTCGTACCAATGATTTTGGTATCCCCAGAGCTGGTTCAGGACCTATATATGAAGTTGATAATCCGCATCTAGCGCATTCATCAGCTTTATCATTACCTGTGATTCTTGAATGCCCTGGCACCCAGTACAAAGGTAATTTGTTCCTGTTTGCAAGTTCATTCAATTCTTCATGGCATTCCCAGACCAGTTTTGATGTCACCTTCGGGTTTGTCAGAGTCCCTAGTGCGCTCTTGCTGTCTGTAAAAATTTTGATCCGCTCATTTCTTTGAGGTCTCAATTTAATAAGTCTTGCGCACTGCAAGATAGCATACACTTCCGCCTGAAAGACAGATGTGTATAGTCCTAGCGAATAGCTGTAGTTTACAGCTCCCGTTCCATGTTTGGTCTACGATCCATTTGTATACCAGGCGTTTTTTCCAAACATGTTTTCGGTGGGATGACTAATGGTCTTCCACTTTTCACGGTTTATGATTTTGGCCGTGAAGTTTGTGTTAAAGGTGTACTTCGGTGTCATGTGGTCCGTGCACATATTCAATATGTGCTCCTCTACTTGTTCCGAAATTTCTGTTCGGTCCGATCTTTTGTAGTTCGGTGAGTTTTCCAGTCTGAATTGGCCCATCCTGGCCTCCCCCATTATCACAAAGTGTAAAGGAGGTAAATTCAGGAGTGTCTCCAATGCAGCTGTTGGAGTAGTTCTCATTGCTCCCGTCATTCCCAAACATGTAAGCCTTTGCACCTTGCCTAAACTTTGATGTTAGAATTACCGCTGGTTTTGCCTGGTCCTGATTAGCGAAGATTCTACCGGTGAGAGGGCTATCGAAGTGCTTGAAAATATGATAGTCGGTTGACGAAGCTTTGGAGTGTATTGTGGTTGAAATATACCTTCGAAGCTCAATTTATTACATTTTTTTCACAATAGGACTCTGCTGTGATTGTTTGGCCCGGTTGCAGAAAGTTATAACCCCCGCAAAAAAGACCATGGTTCGCTTTTGGGAAGTACCTGGGTCGCTCATCGGTGCCCAACCACTGTCCTGAACAACTCCTGTTGTCGTAGAGGATCCACTTTTCATCACACTCGGTTGACTGGAATTTATCAAATTCAATTCCTTACTTGAATTCTCTGTGGATAGCGGAATACAGATTAGTCTGTGGATCATGCTATGTTTGTGTCTGAATGGGTTGGTTTATAGTAAAACCAACGTGGTAAAATAAACACAGTTTTGCAATTTATTTGGCCTGAACGAATTGTTCTTTAAGGTAATTTGATTTACAGCCTGACTCCAAGTATGTCCACTCACTTTGTGAAGTTTTCTTCCTTATACGAGGAATTGGGCAAATTCGGATATGCGGTTGGTTACCTCGTTCACGGGTAGACGGAGTGATAACAGACATGTTGTTTATCGTTCGTTTCAGCCTAGTTCGAGGAGTGATACTCTGAAAGGAATTAGATTTTCAATTATGGGAAATCATCGACTTTATGTTGATGATAGACACTGCCTTGCACTGACGAGTGGCCAAACAGGCCGGAATCGGTCTGCAAGTGTGTTCCACTAATTGAAAATCGATTCTGGTAGTAGTTATGCCAATAGCATATGCAGGAATAACTTCAATGAAGAATCCTACACTGACACCTGCCGGATATAATTCAACGCCCTTCGTGGTATTAGCCAGGGGAGTAGTTGTTTTCTGATAGGTGTCAGTCCGTGTTAGGAATCACACATTAAAAGGTAAGACCTCGTTAATCCTTGGCTCTCACAAGTTTCGACTTCTTAGGGTTGTCGTTCGTAGGGGTGCGACAGCTGGTTAACGGAAAAACAGATTTAAACAGCTTAACCTACAGTGTCGGTAAGTTGAGACTGCCTGAACGAATTGTTCTTTTAGATAATTTAATTGATTACTCACTTTTTTCTGATCGATTTCCTTCGATTTACTATCGGAAACATTTTTGTCTTTTTCCTGGAAAGTGGCAGCGTCGTGAATTTTTTCTAGTACCTCTTTGCTGAATAGCGGTGATTTCGACAAAACGGCGATATTTTCAGATGACTTAGACTGGTGGAGGGCGTTCAGAGGTTCTTGTGGTGAGTTTTTCTCGCTATCTTGATCTGTTGAGGTGTTGCTGGTATCTCCCATCACTAAAGGAACATGCGGAAACATAATTATTAACGGTTCATGTATGTCCCCGCAAAAATCAATTTTATGTCATACTATTTCGTATTCATTAGAGAGAACAAAATCCGAACTGCTAGGCCGTGGTTTGATATGACATTCCAAAGCAATGAACACATATTAATAATAAATTAAAAGTAGTGTTAATAAAAATTGTTTTAGTGTTTTAAAATAAATAGTGATCCCATTCACGCCGGTTAAAGGCCGGGGTGGACCGCATGTCCACGTGGGAGTACTGAAGTGGACTCGATATTCCTATTGTATACTTCTCTCATGACGTTTCCAAGACTTTATCCATCTTCAATTCATCATCCATCAATCAATTTGATATTGTCAGTGTAAATAATAATAATAATAATAATAATATCAAATTGATTTACTTCAAAAGACGAATTAAAACTACAAATTATAATAATGTTTTGAATTAAATAGGTTGGATAAAGAAAATGGATACTCTGTTAAACGTCACCAGTTGACATATATTCATTTTTATAAGCAAAATACTACAAATTAGATATTTTTTTTAAAAAGCTAATTTATCAAATGCAGTAATTGTTTTCCCTTTCTACATCTGTATTTATTATAGATAATTTTATAGATCTGTAGAAGGTAACAATCTTGAATAAAAAACTATTTCAAATATAAAATTGTTCTTCTCAAAATAAAATATCTTCACATCGAATTTATCTTTGGAAAATTTATATTAATACCCCAGTATGACGCCTGTTAATATTATAATTAACGCAATTTGATAAACAGCGTCGGCCGCCTTTTTTGACGTCGTTTGTCACAACTCACTATTTTAATGGCTCTTTAGCGGCGCCCTCAAGGGGCGTAGCGGGTAGAAATATCTTAGTGACTTTGTGGATGAATTGCAGTGCCACTTGCTTGAGACGACTATGTTGCTTTCTTTGATGTACCGGAATGTTTGCATTCTTGAAATTCTTTCACTCTCAGATAATACCGAATGGACTATAGTTTCACTCATTTAGTGTTTCATTTATTTTTAACGATTCATAAACAGAAAGTTATGCCAATTCAAAGATTCATGCCAGTTTTTCGCCATCTTGAATAAACGACCGAAAACGGATCACGAACTGTTTAAAACGAGTTTTAATGAATCGCTTACTCTGACCGACAAAAATTATATTGGTCAGACTAAGCAAGCTATAAACACTCGTTTCAAAGAACATGCAGCACGTATCCGATTTCGGAGTCAAGAAAAATATGTTGCTGCTCAAGACGCTTCGGAGAACGGCCATAGAATGAATCAAAATCGTTGAGTATGAATTGTCGCGAATATTAAAAGTTGTGAATACTTTTGTCCGTAAATGAAATCATTTGAAATTTTAAACCTGGTATTTCTGATAAATAAATAAGGTTCGGATGTGCAATTGAAGGTGACTCCTCGACTAAAGAGAAAATATGTTTCTCAATTTCCATAAGAGAAATTCATATCCGTTGCTCATTTGTAATCGCTGATATAGTCGTAGGAAGCGGTTGAATAAATATGTGGTTTTTGTGGGTGATTTCATAAAAAATAAATGTAACGCCCATACTGCATGATACGTAAATGGATTCACGTTTGTTGTTCTATCACAAATGTTATCAGCGTTGAACAACGGATTGCTATCCTGCATTTTCGTATCGCGTAATTACTGTTGAATCGTTTCGATAAAAATGCCACTTTTGCCATCTTCAGAATAACTGTATGAAATTGCTTTTATCGAAACTATCCTTACAGAATTTCTTTCAACGTAATTTTCCTCCAATAGTTTTTGATTCTTGAATTTCGAAATTAGAAGAACACAAGCTTTCTAATTTGAATATAAAAATGTTATGTTTTTCTCTCTCTATAGGGTAGTAGCAGACAGATGTAGAAATTTCACAGCTGTCGGACTATTGGTTTGTGGGATAGAACATTTTGGGTGGAGCAACTTCGTGTATTTAAATGAACTTTTTTTGAGCTACTTATTTGCAAATGTTTGATTTTGAGGTATTATTTAATTTTTGTTTTATAGATATGTGAATTTTATTTGATATATATTGAACTATATTGTAACGTAATAATTGTCGAATGTCAATTTTTTCACTATCTTTAAATAATTCATTTTAAAATTATTGGATAGGCAGATCATACATTATTTCAAAAAACCATTTTTGAAGAGTATCTAATTTTTTAAAAGAATTTTTAATAATACCACCCCACCTTATTAATCCAAAATTTAATTGTGACTACGCAAATGAATAATATAATATTTCAAGCTGATGATTATTAAAAAAGTTCTTCAAAATTTCGGGGGTAATTATCTTAATATTCTTAGCAGATAGTTGATATGTAAATCCCATTTTAGTTGTTTGTGAATCATGATGCCTTAATATTCGATACAATCAGTTTTATAAATTTCATTAATTCCAATTTCAAATGTTCCCAAATTTGTATGAAGAGAATGGTTGATATTTTGTTTTTTGAAATAAATTGTTAATAAATTCCAACCAAGTTTTGATTTTTTTTCATATCGCAATTAACTATCTATGTCAATTCAAACCAAGTTGTCTTTATGTACGATAGCGGTGTCATCTGCAAAACAATTAATTTTACCTTTACTTTCGATATTAAAAAGATCATCAATAGGTATCTATGTATCGAATAGCAGTAGTCCCAAAACGGTGCCCTGTGAGACTTCGTGATCAAATATTTTTTGGTTACTCCAAGAATATAAACTTGCTCTTCGGTTTCCATTTCATGAAAATATTTTTGAAATATTTATATAACATTGCTAGAAGAAGTTCAATTTTTTTTACATTGGAAGATAGGAAGTCCATGGTAAAGTTATGTGTCTAACAATATTCTAATAATAGGAACATTGTGTGTACTACTGATTAATCCAGTGTTTTAAGATGTAACAGTTAATGATACTACATTTTCTTTTCGCAAAAAATGCCCTCATAACCACCAGAGTTGCAAACGAAGATTTTTACTTATTGTTATTCCACTTAGTCACAAACATTACATTGAAATTCTTTTAAGATATGTCTTCTCATGACGATATCTGCTATTTTATCGGTGGTGTATAATGTGATGCTGTTATTACACCGTAATTGAATATAATTGATGAAATAATATTACTAAATCAATCTTTCCGAATAAGTTATAGTAAAAGGTTCATAAAAAAATACTCAAGTTATCAATTTGAAATCTTTCCGATTCTTGATATCCTTTATGGTTTTCCACAATGACATATGTTGACACTTTGTTGGTTATTTGTTGTCAATCTGTACGATCCTTCAAGCTACAAAATCTCAAAAAGGTACTCACCGATTATGAAGGAATTCTTGAATGTGGATAGATGTTATGCCGATAGTTTACTTAGATTTTTTATGCGTGAAAAATGAAATTTCTTCAGAACTGCCAAAAACCTTTCAATGATGAAGTTGTCATTTTGGTTTCTAAGATGATTTGCTTTTATTTCGGAAATGTTTACAGTGAGATGCCTGTAAACGTTTACAGAGAGATACTGTGATAATGACCAATTTAACAATTAAACCTGCCATGGCTTTTAGGAAAATGTCGGCTGAAAAATCTTTGAAATTGTGATGTTTGAAATCGTTGAATCTACATACAAACAAATCTTCAAATATCCATGTGACTCGAATTGAATGAAGTTATATTCATGAGTGTTGATGTAAATACAAAAATTCATAGGAGTTAACGTCCGGATATGTCGTAAGATAATCGACAACTGGACGAAGAAATCCATCTAAAATGACTACTTTCCGTTATGATAAATTTTTTCTGAAGTTCTACAAATATCGCAAGTTAAAATTGAGACCTCCTTAAGTCTCGGCTGGCACAAGTTTCTATTTTGTCGAGTTGCTTCTTATACGAGGTTAACAGAAAAATCACTTTAAGCAAACATTCGTGTAAGTATATAGTATTTCTAAACATTTATCGGCCCTGTTTGTATGAATGAAGAAAGAATATTTGAAAGTTATTCAGTTTACAGTCCTCGCAAATAGTAATAAAAAAATCGGAGCTGTTAATCATATTATACGAATTGTATAACATTAACAGATGCGAATACTTTTCGAGGCCAAGAATGTTTATAACAAAATTGCCAACTTCCTTTTTTCTTATGTCACTTTTTAAAATAGATTTTGATTCGACGGACCTAAAATAAACACTGCATATAATTGTCAGAATGGTATGTGAGACTACTAATGATTATTTCTGAAGGTGATTGACATGTTAATAGTATTTATAGAGACAAATATTCAACAATGAAATTGTTGAAACGTACTTCTTGAAAAAAGGACAAGGATCAATACAGAAACGTTATCAATAACTGATAAAACAAAGACAAGAGTTTGGTGACAGATGAATCGGGAGCGTATAGATTGTTTTGTGATTTATGTCCGATGTTTAATATAAGTCAAACTAAAAAACAATCAAATCACGCATTGAAGAACATAGAAACAGTTTCCAGGATGGAAAAATAAGTTTAACGTATGCTTTGTCGCCCTAGAGTAATTAATATGTCTAATTCATTAATTCATTTACTTGATTTTCACACAATTTTTATAATAGTATGCTATTATTCTTCTACAAGTGAAAAACCAAGACAAAAATCGACGAGATGATGGCTTTCACTCGGTACATGGAAGAGAATACAGCTATACAAACGTGAGTCGAAGTCTAAATTCGACAGTTAATGACGTATCACTGTAATATATGAATCTAACTTTCACAACCCTCCATTGTGTTTTGATTTTTTTTTCTTTCACCTACATCAGAAGTATGAAAATGGTCTTGTTTTTTTTTCATTTCAACTGACAAATCCTATCATATGTGTGAAGATCCATTGCCCGTACTGCAAGGAAGATGATCTTCTTTACCTCGTTAAACGTGTTAGGAATCACACGTTAAAAGGTAAGACCTCGTTAATCCTTATCTCGGACAGGTTTCGACTTCTGAGAGTCATATTACGACCGCACCGGGGGGCCGGTCAGGCCCCCCAGACGCACCCTGGCGTTGGATGCGGTCGGGTGTGGAGGGGTGGATTTTCGGGAAATCTTTGCGGGTACCGCCCCTCACCCCACACCAACAGGATTTCGCAGGGCTTCCTCCCGCTCACCGAACCCGGAATTGCTTCCTTACATCTACTTAGTGTGGCTAACCAAGAGACAGAACCATCGGCAGCGTTCGACCGAACGTTCGTACAAGTTAACTAAGCTCTTCTTTCGCCAGAGAGTGCTCGCGTCGCACACCTGCCCCCGCCAACCATGCCAAATCAATTGGGAATATGGTCCCGGAAGTGGCCGGTCGGGGTCCTAAGCTCGGATACTAGTAGCTCCGTCCAACCGGGGTCCGACACCTCAAGCGTCTGCCTTGGTGCCCTCCAAGACTAGACTCGGATACTAGAGTCCGGAAGGACCGCGAGCCCCGACACCTCGAACGCTCGGATCCGTACAGAAGCAGGCGAGGATCACGGAACAGCATAAGCCGTCTAGTGCCTCAGTATGGGGCTGCAATGCACCCATGAATGGATTACCGCAACCCTGTATCCCTTTACCCGCTAGCGGAGCCGCTGCCCCTAAGAGGCCAACGCCAGTTGGAGATGAGGCTCACTAGCCTCCAACCGCGAGCGGGCACTCACCTCCCCCCTAGAACTCATGTTAGGAAAGTTCCCTTTCCAACGTTTGATGAGTAACCGTCGAGGACTCTCTCGAGCATCCTCTACCACACATCATATGTAGAAGATGTCGCGCCCATTACCCGTGTAGGTGCGGGATAGGGCGGTTCATCAACAACTTTTGGGTGTACGCCGTGTGGTCTGCACCGCATACCCTTACGTTACCCCGAGGGGCACTCATGTTAGGAAAGTTACCTTTCCAGCGTTGGATGAGTAACCGCCGAGGGCTCTTGCGAGACACCTCTCCCTCACATCTAGCTTGAAACCGGCCAACGCCTGTTACCCGCAGGTGCGGGATTGGGTGGTTGACCGATAACTTTACTGGGTGAGTGCCGTGTGGTCTGCACCGGGGGACTGTCAAACACCCATAAGAGAGAGACAGTGATCCCCCGCCACTCACCCCGTTAACCAGCTGTCGCTGGTTAACGGAAAAACAGATTTTAAAGTATGTTTGAAGATCCATGGACCGTACTGATCTTCTTTATGAAGCATGTGTGAAGATCCACGTATTGTAAGGAAAACAAACTTCTTGATGAAGCATGTATAAAGATCCATCAACCGTACTGTAAGGAAGATGATCTTCTTTATGAAGCATGTGTGAAGATCCATGTACTGTAAGGAGAATGAACTTATTGATGAAGCACGTATGAAGATCCACATACTGTGAGGAAAATGTACTTCTTGATGAAGCACGTGTGAACATCCATCAACCGTACCGTGAGGAACATGAAGTTCTTGATGAAGCATATGTGAACATCCATTGACCGTAATGTAAGGAAGATGAACTTCTTGATGAAGCATGTATAAAGATCCATCAACCGTACTGTAAGGAAGATGATCTTCTTTATGAAGCATGTGTGAAGATCCACGTACTGTAAGGAGAATGAACTTATTGATGAAGCACGTATGAAGATCCACATACTGTGAGGAAAATGTATTTCTTGATGAAGCACGTGTGAACATCCATCAACCGTACCGTAAGGAACATGAAGTTCTTGATGAAGCATATGTGAACATCCATTGACCATACTGTAAGGAAGATGATCTTCTTCATGAAGCATGTGTGAAGATCCACGTACTGTAAGGAAAATGAACTTCTTGATGAAGCATGTGTGAACATCCATTTACCGTACTGTAAGGAAGATGAACTTCTTGATGAAGCATGTATGAAGATCCACGTACTGTAAGGAAAATAAACGTCTTGATGAAGCACGTGTGAACATCCATCAACCGTACCATAAAAAACATGAAGCTCTTGATGAAGCATATGTGAAAATCCTGTAGCCGTACTGTGCGAAAATGTTCACATTTGCGCTAAGAATCGCACGTTGAGAGATGACGACTTATTGATTTCAGAATTGTTACAAGAATCGAAACAAAGGATTCGGCAACACTTGCATTGTAAGTTTCATTGTGGGTCAACTCATTGTATTTGTCTCAACGAAGTTCATCGTAAATCGTGAGGCTGTTTTAGTTCTTCGACGAGTTTTCTCTTTCTTCCTAAAAGGGCATGGCCTGCGTTGAAATAATTCAAGTTCAAGCATTCCTTATTCGAAGTCATGTTGCATTCTATAATTGATTTCTCTCTTTAACGGGTTCCTTATTCATATCGAACACTTCGCTAACCTGAATCGATAACTTTACTGAGTACGTGTTTGGTTTAATGCAGTTTGAAAATGTTAGAGTATGATTATAAACATATAATTTTCAAACCGGGAGCCTGGCAATACTTCCTGGCTAATAACAAGACGGATATTGAAGACCCGTCCAGCTTGGGTCTTTGTTGCAATGCGACGTTTCGTTTATTAGATTCCATCGTCAACTTTTAAAAAAATACTAACCCACTGTAATAACAAATTCAGATATGTTGGAATATTTAAAATTCCTTTCTCAATTCACATCTGCAACATAAAACGAACCTACATACAAAATTTCAGCCTCCGAAAATATAGCGGTACTGAGAAACAGTGATGAATAGGTAATTTTCATATGTAAAGTCCCCCTTTTAGTCCTAGGGGGATCCCCAGTTGGAATATTTAAAATTCCTTTCTTATTGCACATCTGCAACATCAAACGAAGCTACATACAACATTTCAGCCTCCGATTTTTTTTTATGTTAGCCTACGAACTTGTCAGTCCAACTGTTATGTAGAATTTTAACTATTTGGAATATTATGAATAAATAAATTTTTATCTCGAGTTATCTTCAGTGAAATAAGTTATAGTTATCCTATACCACGCTCAGGTGTCCTTTCTAATTAAATTGATTTGTCGTCTAGAGTCTAGCTAGATTATTCCAATTTTTCATGTATTGGTCAGAAAAGATCACGAACCAATGTTAGTAGCACATCGTTGTTCTCGTAGTTAATCGGCCTACATATAATCATTTTCGATACAAACGTTGTTCATCAAATAACGATAATCTGTCGTATCACATAAACGCAATGGACTTTCATTGTTAGAAATTTTATCGTAGGTTGTGTATATTTTTATCACGTACCAGTGATGCACCAGCACTGTGAATGATCTTATGAGATACTGTTTAGATCGGTCGGTTATATGCATAAAAATGGCTGTTGTTGCTTTCAGTTAATTTCGTACACTCGGTTTTTGTTATTGGTTGATTTTGATCACTTGGTATGTTTAAATAATTTTTCATGGCATGTTTATACAAAAAAACGATTCTGGCATTAACAAGTCAATAAAAATATCGACTTGAAAAGTTTGATTCCCGGTTTATTTCGTCTTTGAATCAGAGGAATTTACAGTAGGACTAATTCCAAAATAGTAGACACTAAATTCTCGGAAATGACTGACGTTTTTTCCTTAATCTGTCACTTGCAGTGGCGTACGGAAATTATACTGATCAGATGAGGAAAAAATGATGATGATGAAATATTTAGAATCACAACTTCGACAACAATATTTTCGTTTCAATGTAGTGATATTTTCAAATGAAAGTAAGGTAGGTAGAAACCGTAATTTTGATGATGAGATTATTTCTCATTTGAAAATAAATGCAATATTTTTAGTTACTTTTTTGTAATTTATTTTTATATTGCTGGACATTTCTGGACAATATCGAAATTCTGATAAGATAATAATGTTTGGTAAACTTGACACCATTCCTTTAATCTATTACAAATACTATTTTTGGTCAATTCCTTTTTTGATTGTATGTCAATAAAGATTAATTCACATCCAGAAATATTTTTTGTTTCGCCTAAATAGTTGTAAATCAAAAATATCAAGCGGAATTCCTAAATAATAGTTATAATTTATTACTTGATTTCTTCTGGGATTTCTGACAGATGATATTCACTTGAACATTTTGCTTACTTTTTTTTAATCAGTTTTATGGAAAGTAATAGAAATTATGAAACAACAACAAAAATTAATTGGCGCTCCGGTACGATTTGATTGATTCCAGTGGCGCATTTGTTTTTCTACTGCAGGAAAACCCGGAAAAACCTGCAGCACATCATCTGAAGATCTTGATCTGCCAATGCCTTCTCTTTCATAGAATAAAATGTAGAGTGTCTCCAGAGGCTCCAATAAATTCAAAATATTGCCAGAATATTTAGTGACACGACTATCGTCAAACTTTAACCGTTTCCTTTTTAACCAATGCGTAATAAAGACCAGATTCAACGCCAGAATCACAGTGAACAATAATTGCATGATCTATTGCATAATAGATCAGGAGTATTGATTCTGCTATTTTCATACTCACGAAGAGTATATCAACAAGAACCCCAAGAACTCTGAATAATCCTCTTGTTGTCCTAACGAGTATCTAGTGGACTGCAGAGACTCTAGAAAATCGGTTTATGGGAAAGATGATACATTTTTATGAAACTGCAGCTGCCTTTATTTAAGAAACATGCCAATCTTCAATGTATTAATAAATATACAAATATACTGATATAAGCGTTATAAATTTGATTTTTTCTTAATAAAAATGAAATAGTTCAACAACATTACCCTTCAGTGTTCATATTCCATATGTATTAGGTATAATAAAAACATTCATCTTTCTGAGGTTAGAATCAAGATCAAAAGTTTTCTGTCAGAAACGCCTGGTTTTCAGTCTTTGTATTTTCTACTGATACAATGAATATTTTCTGTAATGAATATTTGAATTCAAATAAACTCATTAATAATTATATATTCAATTATATATATATATATATATATATATATATATATATATATATATATATATATATATATATATATAATATATATATATATAAATAATTATATATAAAAAATTATTTAATCATATTAAATGTAAAAATTAAGGAATGAAAAAATTCATGTAATGTTGGGATACATCAATAAACAATAATCCGCAGTCAAAAAATTTTTATCCCAATTTTAACGTTAATTATAAATTTGTTAATTAATAACTTTTTCTGAATTGAAAGTTGATATAAAAATCCCTATAATTATTAAACTAAAACCCTGGCATTTTTTCCTTTGGTGAAGTTATCCTTAATAGGCAAAAAAATAGATTACCGTTGCCAAAATAAAAAAATTGTTATTTTAAATTTTTTTATTAACAATTGAAAATTATAATTTTATAAAAAATACATTACAATTTTTTTTTCCAATTTTTTATTGTTTCAATGTCTCATGGCTAAAAACTAATCAATATTTTTTTTTTATTTTTTATAGCTATCGTTAATAAATTTATTATAAACAAATACATTGTTTATAAGCAATTCGAAATGTTTTTGCATTATGTTAATTGAAAAAAATCATTAAAAAAAATGGTTTTTAAAAAAAAATCTTTGTTGCTAAAAAGTGCGTTTGTTAATTAAAAATCGTTTTTTGCAACTAAATATTAAAATTAAGGAACCGTTTTTTTTAATCATAAATTCGATCAATAATTAAATAAATAATTAGACTAGAACTTCAGTAAAAGGCTTAAATTGTTACTAAATTCATAATGAACAAAAAAGACTTGAAGCATATTTATCATAACTGCAATAGTTTGAAAGTTATTATAATTATAAAAGCGAAGGAGCGAATGAAAAAGACAAGTATCAAGGTTTCCCTATATTAAAAGTTTTATAAAAAATAGAATAAATTTTTAAAAAACACATAGTTACTTTTATTATAGAACAAAGTATTGAAAAAAATTTAAAAAATAATTTGTTTATAACAATTTTTTTTAAATAAACAATTGAAAAATAATAAAAAAAAGTTTTTTCAAAACCTTAAAGAACAATAGAATTTATTATTAAAAAAACGGTTCCTTAATTTTAATATTTAGTTGCAAAAAACGATTGTTAACTAACAAACGCATTTTTTAGCAACAAAGAAATTTTTTTAAGAAACCATTTTTTTTCTAAAAATCATGATTTTATTCCATTAACATAATGCAAAAAAAATTTTCGAATTGCTTATAAACAATGTATTTGTTTATAATAAATTTATTAACAATAGCTGTGAAAAATAAAAAAAAAAATATTAAAAATTAGTTTTTAGTCATGAGACATTGAAACAATAAAAAATTAGAAAAAAAAATTGTCATGTATTTTTTATAAAATTATAATTTTCAATTGTTAATAAAAAAATAGAAAATAACAATTTTTTTATTTTGGCAACGGTATTCTATTTTTTGCCTATTAAGGATAACTTCACCAAAGGAAAAAAATGCCAGGGTTTTAGTTTAATAATTATAGGGATTTTTATATTAACTCTCAATTCAGAAAAAGTTATTAATTAACAAATTTATAATTAACGTTAAAATTGGGATAAAAATTTTTTGACTGCGGATTATTGTTTATTGATGTATCTCAACATTACATGAATTTTTTCATTCCTTAATATTTACATTTAATATGTTTAAATAATTTTTGTTGTTTTTATGTCAGAGTGACGAAAGGCGCGCGGAAGCCAGACTACCCGCTTTTGGCTCTATTTTTAGGGCTCTGTAAAAATTATAAATAATCAAGATACAGTTTCGGGAGTCGGGACTTTTTTTACGCAAATTCATTGATCTTTTCAAATCTTTTTTCAAATTTCCAAAATTTTGAAATTTTTTTTAGATATTAAGAAAAAACTAAAGCCCCATTATTTTCCCTTAATTGTTTATAACTTTTGTAATTTTTATCGGCGCGTTTTCTGACCTTTCCTTAAACTTCCTAGGCAAAAATACGAATCGAATGACACCTTGGTCGTAATTTTTGGACAGGCCTGAAAAATGTTACAAAAAAAGTATATGTGAACTAGACTATTTTTGCCACCACAAACTATACTGTTTTTAGTACCCTCGGACTCCCTGAGGGTACTTAAACAGCCTAATTACTGCAAACTGCACTGTTTGTGTTCAGCACTTTCTATATTTTATTGCTTGCCAGGTCATTTTTCACTCAACTCCCTGTTCAGTGATCGGGAAATTTAGTTTCAAATGATATTGAAAGAATATTGACTGTGGTTTATCTTTTTCCGGTAACGAATGACGCGCTCATAGTCGTCTGACCATAATATGATGCGATGACACCAACAACAGAGTTATTGTTAACTGACCGTACTAGTCTTCTTATCGTCATCGCTGGAGCCTCCTCTTTTTCGACGTCTACAGCCTACTACGAAAAAGAATCAGTATTCAGAAATACATGTCGTTGAGACTAGTAGAGTCGGCGTCGTGCTTTGCCTTGTGCCGAGTTAAATAGTTATTTTGTGTTTACTACTATTTTAGTCAGTGATTTGCATCAGGAGAGATTGCAGCTGATGCTGCAGTTCCGCTTTGAAATCGTGGTAAAGTTGTGATAAGGATTTGTTATTAGGTAGAAAGGTAAGGGGGTTTGTGTGTTGAAAAAATTAAATTACGAGCAACATAGTCTTTCAACTTTGAAAAACAGGAAATCACGCTGTTTATAATGAGTTTTATGAATACTATTGAAACTTTTACATCTATAAAGACAGTCATGGATAGTCTTGTTCTAAAAACTCTGCTTTTTATTAGCTACTCGACCGTTTATGGTCTCGTAACAGCACAAAAATGCAAGCAGCATTAAATCAGGAGAACGAAAAGACTGTTCTGTAGAAACACGCCTTGTATTTCAGGAATTTGTAGGATCTTTTAAACTAAAATGGGCCATTCCCATGAATGGATATCTTTCACTGAATATATATTATCCCCGCACATGTCTTCATTTTCAGATAAGGAATAATAATGATGATGTTTATTCGCTAGAAAAAAATTACAATAATAATAATAATATAAAAAGTATAGAGAACAAAGAATGAACAAAAAACCACAGAAACTGGAATTAACCAGCTTGTTCGTGATGTGAGGAATTTACTACATAAAACATTTAATACACGTGGTAAACGTGTATGTGTGTAGAAAGTCAACACCTTCATTTCCCAAACATTATTCTTTCTTAAAAATACTCGCATACCCCTTTCAATTTAAATATTCGAAGTATTTCAGTAACCAAAAATATAAAAGAAAACATTTGTAGAAGTACAATAACAATAAAAAATAAATACATAAAATTATTACAGAACGCTTAAAACTGAATTAATCTAGGAGACATAGAAACAATATGATTTCTACAACTTATAATAGTCTGTACATCTTAAGTCGTCAGATTGTTCCGAATGTAAAATACTTGGAATTTACTAACTGGGGCATTTTCCTCGGAATCCGTACTATTTATTTTTATCTTGGATGGTCTTGCATAGTTTACAAATAACAGAAATACTTGGGAGTGGATTAGGGACGTGTACGGTTTATTTTAGTAATGTTTTATTTATTTTCAATATCAGCTTTCTGTCATTTAACACTTGAAATGGTAAATCAACTAATGTGAAGTTATTTTTATTGCATTTCCTGTAGAAAGTTCTGAGAATAAACCGAATTACCTCTACAACCGCAGAAATGTACCTATTTCGGATGATTACAGATGTTTTTTTCATGATCCCTAAAATCAATTCATCATTTATTTCAATTATCTTCTGTGTATGGGTATAGTTCAAGTAAACGATATAGTGCAACCTACTATCCAACAGTTCCCCTTTAATAATACCTATAGTTAGGGAGCTAACTAATTTTGTTATTCAATAATAATTTCTGATTTTGTACCAGGCCGGTACATGTGATCACAAAATAGGTTATAATACTAATTTTGAATCAAAATGAAGAAGAAGAAATAAATGACATGACAGTTCAGAAAACAATTACATTGTTAGATTCAGTATTGCCAAACTTTCATTCTATACAGGAATGCCAATTTGATTATGATTATTTTATGTACTATATTTTAATAAAGATGAGTTTTTGAAATTATGAAATTTTTTTTCAATTTGTAGTAAAAAAGAGTAAATTTCACTTAGGAGATTTAGATCAGTTTTTTTATTTAAGCAATGACTGGATTGTGATATGAAGGACATTTCAAGAAAAAGTCTCTTTGTGAGGTTAGATTCTTTTGATAAAATTTTTACATTTATATTATGCCCTGTTTGATTAACATGTTCGCTCAAGGCACATCTATGTGGGGCTAAATCACCTAAGTGAAATTTACTCTTTTTTACTACATTGAAAAAAAAATTCATAATTTCAAAAATTCATCTTTATTAGAATATAGTACATAAAATTGAAAAATAGGATTTACGCTGGGAGAGAGATAGAAAATGTGTAAGACCCGAGATTAGGGATTTTGAATTATTTCTCAACAATGCAGCAAATAAGTGTATTAAGGGCAATAAATAATATGAAAAACCGAGTTCAAGAATGTCTCCAAGAATTTTGGAGAAGTTAGATGTGTAGATAATAAAGAGTATCGGGTCGAGAATTGAACCTTGCGGGGCTCCATGACATACGCTCATATTATCAGACTGACTACCCTTTATCACAACATGTTGCTGTCTATTTTATTTAAATGAACTGATAAAGTCACATGCCTCTATACTGAAACCAAAAAAAAAAGTATAAATAACTGGGTAAGGAGCAAAAATCATTAGAAAAATGAAAATGGTTGAGACTAGTGCAAGATACAATATATGTATCTAATGTATCTATGTATCTATGAAGCTAATGAAATTTTAGTGGCAGTTGCTTCGCAAATGTATGCCACATATTGACCATCTTACTCGATGTTTTAAAACCGTAGGATGACTTATATCCATAACATTTCCCCTTATGAAGTTGCGTATTGATCGTGGACGGGAAAATCGGTATTGGTGCTTCCAAATTGATTGATACATACGTTTATTCTTTGGTCAATTTGCGTTGAACCTTCAAAAAACTTGAGCCTATTTCTTTCCCATTTTCTCTTATCTCGTCAATGAATATGACCTCAAAGTATCAACAATGGTTTTATCTAATCCCGATAAAAATAAGTCACACACTAATAAACGTATCACCTTAAATTAATACAATGTTAGTGATGTATGTCTGAACGTATGATGGCAATAGAAACATTCTCGAAACATGAAATAACTTTATAGAAATTAGGTAAGTTCTACCGATAATGGCTCTGACATCATCTCATATCTATATGAATTGTGTGAAAGTCACAAATGCCGCTGTACGTGAATGTTTTATAACTTTTGGAGCACTGGTGTTATGCAATCGTTTCACGATTCGGTCTTTAATATTCATTTGCATTCATGATTTAAAAAATCAAGGTAATAACAGATTTTGTGAGTAATTCATGTATAGTTTAAATTTTCGAATAATTTGCAAACACTGTGAAAATGAAATAAAGTGAAATTGACAGATGAAACTTTCAAGATGGCGACTGGGCGCCATCTGGAAAAAAATTAAATGGAAAGAGGGGGGTCTTGTGACACAAAGCTCCTGACAAATGCTTCACAACCCTAGAATTTAATGTCAATATCTTCATCTACTACAAAATGACATATGAACAGCCTATCCGACATTTCACGCCTAACGTTTTACAAATAGCCCCACAAAAAAGTCCAAAGTAGTCAAATCTGGCGAGCGGGTTGGCCATTCTGTAGGACCTCGACGGTCAATCCAACGACCGGAAAATGTAATAATAATAATATTTTATTGGTTCTTCTGGATCATAACTCAATGATATAGAACAAGTCAGTGTAATATGATATAAATAAACTTATAAAAAAGAAAAAATTATGTACATATAGGATATGAACAGTTATGTAAAATTATATATTAAAACTTATAACTAGGTAAAATTATAATATATTAACAACCCTAGATGACAATCTCAATTCTTCAGTTATATTGATAAGTCATTTATAAACTCTTCAATGGAGTAGTAGGCTTTATCAATCAGAAAGTTTTTTAGGAACGGTTTAAATTTTCTTAGTGACATTTTTCTAACATGATTTGGCAATTTGTTAAATAGCCTGACACCCATTAAAATTGGACTTGATTCTGATCTAGCCAGTCTATGATTTGGTATTTCTAACAATGTTGAATTTCTTGTGCCGTAATTATTTTTGTTTAAGAAGGTAAAAGGTCGCTGATCCGATTTTACAAAAATTAACAGCTGGTACATATAAATGCATGGGAGAGTTAATATTCTTAAAACTTTGAATAGATCTCTGCAGCTAGTACGTCTATTTACACTCTGAATGTTTCTGACAGCTTTCTTCTGTAAAATAAATACCCTTTGTGCCTCACGTGATAGGCCCCAAGCTACTATACTATATGAGATTGTTGAGTGTAATTGGGCATGATAGTACATGAGTACCACCGACTTATCTATAATTTTACTGAGTTGATAGATACAGTAACACATAGGCGTTATTTTTTTACATATTTCATTAATATGTTGATTCCATTTACAATCTTCAGTGAGAGTAAGTCCTAGAAATTTTATTGAATTCACCTGTTTCATTAAACCGTGCTGTGATTTTAACAGTAAACTGTGATCATGACCATTTGGGGCATAACTAAATCTTAGGAAGGATGATTTTTTATCATTGCAGATTAATTTATTGCTAGAAAACCAGTCCTGGGCTTTTAAAATTTCCCTGTGAGCCAAGTCTACTGTGGGTGTAACATTCTTACCACTAACCAGTAGTGTTGTGTCATCCGCATACATTACAAAATTTCCTTCAAAGTCATTGATATAAATTATATAAAGTAGAGGTCCCAAAATAGAGCCTTGTGGTACTCCAATAATATACTTTAAACGTTTAGATTGATACTGATCTATTTCAACGTATTGTGTTCGATTTTGGAGATAACTTTCAAACCATCTACGTGAGTTTCCCCTAAAACCATACTTTTCCAATTTGTCTAGTAGAATTCTGTGGTCTACAAGATCAAATGCCTTACTTAGATCTAAGAAAATACCCAGAGTTCGATTACCCATATCTAGACTATTACATAGCTCTTTTAGTAGTTTTATTATAGCTTGTGTTGTTGAACGTCCCTTTCTAAAACCAAATTGATTTTCATTGAATAGCTTATGAAGATCAAAGAATGAAACGACTGAATTTGACACCCATTTTTCATAAACCTTTGCAAAAGCACTGGGGACAGTAATGGGTCTGTAATTTTCAACTTGAGTTTTATTTCCATTTTTATGTATAGGTTTTATTTTTCCAATTTTTAAGCTATCTGGGTAAATACCTTCTTCCAACGAAGAGTTGATGGCAAAAGTTAGTGGGCCTGCAATAAATGACGAACACTTTTTTAAAAGATTAGGACTTATTTCATCATTACCAGTAGATTGAGAGGATTTTAGGTTTTTGATGATATCATTTATTTCTGGTTCTGTTGTTGGTTTAAATGAAAAAGTATAAGGATTGAAGTATCTAAGTGTGGGTTCTTCTGATGATTCTTCAACATTGCTAGCCAGTAGTGTGGGTATGGTATTAAAATATTCAACAGAGTGATTTGCTACATTCTGGGGTGCCTGTACAATATAGTTATCAATAGTTAAGTGAATTGGTTCCAACCTCCTTTTTGATTTTTTGCCTGATCCTATAATAGTCCAGGCCGTTTTAGATTTATTTTTTGCGTTTGCAATTATGCCATTATTATATTGCTTTTTTGATACATTCAATAGATGTTTATATAACTTTTTATATTTTTTATAATATTTATTGATATCCTCATTTCCGTTTAAGGTTAGCGTATACAGATATTTTAATTTCTCTCCAGAAATGAGTAAACCTTTAGTTAACCATGGTTTTCTTTTATATGATGCCTGTTTTTCTTTTACTTTTTTTAGAGGAAAAGCAATGTCGAAGTAATATTTAAAAGTTCGAAAAAAGATCTCAAATTTTTCGTTTGCATTACCCCCACACATATACATATCATTCCAGTCTTCCTGCCTCAAAAATGAGATAAAGTGTAGTATCCAAACAGTTTCTTTCTTATCTGGAGTAACGTGGTGGTGCTCCATCTTGTTGGAATACAATATCCATATCGAATTTCTTTAGAATTCGCTTCGTCTATTTCATTAATGAGAGGGTCAACAGCAGTTTCCAGCATATTCAAATACAGTTCTCCTGTTAAATTTTGATCAATAAATAGAGGTCCTACAATATGGTTTCACAATATTCCTGTCCAAACGTTAATTTTTTCTGGATATTGGGTATGTGTTTCCCGAAAAACGTAAGGGTTGGTGTCACTCCAATAACGGCAATTTTGTCTGAAAATTTTGTTTAAAAAAAAGGCATTCATCACTGAAACAAATATTGTGGAGATAGGTAGGATGCCTTGCAATAGTTTCCGTCATGATTTCGCAGCATTCTATTCTTTGATCAGGGTCATCTTCAGTTAATTGGTACCATTTTAATTTTGTATGGATGATACCTATTCCTCTTCAAAAGACTCCACACAGTAGAAGGAGACACCTCACAAAAATTCGCGACGGAATAAGTAGATTGTTTAGGATTTACTACCATCTCACCAATTATTTGCACTTGCTGTTCTTCCGGAATGGACGGATGACCTGGGGGCTTTTTGTTATGTACACTACCGGTAGTTGTGAATTTGGATACAAGTTCCCTGAAATATTTTCTACAGATAGGACGATTTGGAAAACGTTCATTGAAAATCATATCGGTCTCGTGAAAGTTACGCGTCGCACCGTACATAAAAATAGCTTCAATTTTTTCTTCCAATGGACGAGCATTGACCATTTTAGAGATTGTTGACGTGGTACCTTTCTACTAGCGAAACCAAAAAGTAAATGAGAATATTCTAACTGAATAATGATGTTCATTGTCGTACTGACATTTTTTTGTTGTTTTTATAAACAAAAAATAACTTAACAAACTTTATCGGTTTGTTGAAATTGCCATATGGCAGATGAAAAGGAATATTTCTAGAAATATGGATATTAATGTGTTTGTCTTCAGGAAGTTATTGAATGTTCCGCCATTTTGTAGCAGGTGAAGATATTGACTTTATATTCTAGGGTTGTGAAGTATTCGTCAGGAGCTTCGAAATGTACAACTCATCCCTCAGGATGAGCAGTTGTGTAAGCCTCTGCGGAAAACTACTTCGAAAGCGTACTTCGATGTTATTTCAGAATACTAAATTTATGTAACTGATATTCAAGTGGCTGTCAAAAATAGCACTATTCATCTTTCTGAAGTTACGAAATTCCTTGGAACTTATATAGATAGTGGAATGAGTTGGAAAAATAATATTGATGCCATAAGCAAAAAAGTTAACACAGGTTACTATGCTATATTGCAATTAAAAAAATATGTTCAATACCAATCAACAAATCAATGTATATTATGCTCTAATCTACTGCAACATATCTTATAACATCAACATCTGGGGATGCTCCAATAACTCAAACAGGATATTTGTTTCCCAAAAAAGAATTATTCGACTCATTTTCAGTCTGAAACCAGATGAATCGTGTCGACCATATTTTCAAAAATATAAAATTTTAACAGTTCCATATATTTATGTTTTCAAATGTATAATGCTATTTATGCAAAATGTTGAGATGTATCAAACAGTTTCTCGTTGCCATGGTTACCCAACTAGAAACGGAAACCTCATCAAAATTCCTGCACACAGCTCATTCAGTGACGGATCCAGACCATGATTTCGGGGGGGGGGCAATCGAGATTTCTTAGTTCACTTTCTAAAACCACCAAGTTATAGATAAATACCTTACCTGTAGGTCTACCCTACGTTTTGATCCATATAGGAAAATATGTTTTATTATATTCTACCATGTAGTATGGAAAGTTTATTTATTTACTTATCAAAGCAACAATAACAAATTGCAATGGCGATTATCGAAATGGTTTTGTCACAAGGTTGCAAATTTCTGCTGCCACTACCACCGCCAAAATTTAAATAAAATTAGAACGTACATCAAATTAATAATTTTTTTTTGAAAGGTTGACGCTTCCCTGAGGGAATTTTTTTCTCGGGGGGGCACTTGCCCCCTTTGCCCCCCCCCCCCTTCGATCCGTCGGTGAGCTCATCATTCTATGAAAGAAGCCCCTCATATAAAGGTATAAAGTTTTTCAATCATCTTTCCGTAAACCTGAGAGAGCAACGGAATAAACATTTCTTCAAATCAAAATTGAAAGAATATTTGCAAGACAAATTTTACTACAGTATCAAAGAATTTCTTGATGCAAAATGAAAATGTGTTTGCTCATATGTATGAATATGAATGTTATACATGTTTTCATGTATATGTGAACAAATCTATTAAATTGTGATATTTTAATATTGTTGATTGTAAATTTGTCTATGATCACACGGTTTTTTTTATTTGTGACGTATCCTATATCATGCTGTATGTGATCTGTAAGGATTGAATAAAGATTATTATTATCATTATTATGTGATAATTTCAAGATAGTTATGCAATTTCAGCATGTCAAAATTTCCTAAGTCAATTACAAGAAAAAATCAATTTCTTTCATGCCATCATACCCCAATTACTGGGTATATCATTGGTATTTCATTTGTCATCCAAACCTTTGAAATTCGTGTCCGAGCTGCAAATGCATGATTACCACTTGAATATCTTTTATGGCTAATCAGTGGAAAATATCAATATTATGGACATTCCTATTGCATTAACTCACTGCTACACTTTATTGAAATTTCTCATTCATTATTCATTCTCTTGTGACATCCCCGTATTATGAATTTGTCATAACCTTGAAGAGGTCTAATTTGTGTGACATAATTCAAATACTTCCTCCACCTGCTTTGATTAATGATTGGTACACGAGATTCACGATTCTCGTCACGAGTGCTGAGTTTGTGCTGAAGAAAACTCGATAAAATTCCACTTCCATCTTCAATCAATCAAACATAATTTGCGATGTGCCACAGTCAAGTATAATAACCACGAATAATTAACGTCCCATAACATTTAATGGACGTCATGTTTACCACAATGCCTAATTAAATATGGATGGATGTCCTTTTTTAGTGCTATGTCTGTGTGAATTTTTTAAATTATCTTACGTCAGTCAGTAAACAAATGAATTGGTAGCAATTATTCACGAAGCACAGATCACTTCTTCAATTGAATTTCAGCAAAAGTCAAGTTTGTTGTCGCGTCATGCCTTGTGAGAATTATATATTTTGGGATATAGTAGGTGAGTAGTGTGTTTTTATGATGTTCAAAGAATGTAAACTTTCACGGCCGTAGATAACTGTGTGAAAGCTATTTTCCGTTTTTTTTTTGCCGTGATCTGCAAGTTTCTATGCCTGACATTTCGTCTACTACTGCGGTAGACATCATCAAAGCAAAGGCGATGTGGTAACGGTGGCAGTGTCCGAGTTGATGCTCGAGATGTTGTTCCCGTCATTCCGAATGTTGTTCCCGTCATTCCGAATTTTGTAACTACGACGCTGGTATTTGACTCTGGTATTAAATTATTAGTGTACCTTTAAGGACAGGTAACCAGATATTATTTCACCGATTTAGTGGGAGACGAACGTTTTCCGCTTGATTAAAGGTTTCCATATATTGCGTATCTCTACGCTAGCTTGGCTGAATGCAACGTTGGACAACGTATATACAGCTTCTGTGAACTTCCTCTCGAACCAATGTTATTCCCTTTGGACGATCTCAGCTTGGGACCACTTGATGTTATATTGGTGAGTTTAAACATGCTCTGCTATTCCCGATTTTCTGGTTTCTTCTCGCTGTGTTTTTCTTGTACTCGGCAATGCGGACTTTAAATGGCCTCTCAGTTTCACCGATATAGAATTTGCCGCACTCACAGGGTATCCGATGTTGTGCTTTTATCCAATTCTTCTCATCCTTTCCGACAATCCTCTGACGTAGGCAAAGGCAAGGACTGGTTCTGGCGTTTTCTCTTCTTTCTGAGGTTTTTGCTGTCTTCTAGCCAAAATCTGTACCACCATCACTTTGGAGTAACCACTCCGTTGAAGATTTTTTTTTGATGATGCCTAGTTCCTTCTCGAGACCTTCCTCCATATTACAGAGCCCAAAAGCATGATCCACTAGAGTCTGGATGATTCTTTTTTTATATATTGATGGTGGTTGGATTCATGATTCAGATACTGTCCCGTGTGAGTGAGTTTTCGGTATACAGATGTTTCCCATTCAGTGTCGGTCCTCTTCACCATTACTTCTTCTACATTACTTCTTCTGCATTACTTCTTCATTACCTCTAAAAATGCTAATTCGTTCGTAAGACGGCTCAAAAACCAAAGAAGGCTCAGGATGTGGAGTTTACTCCAGATCACTAAGCCTAAGGATTAAGTGGGGAATGGGAAAAAATACCAGCGTAGTCCAAACAGAACTGGGTGGTATCTCAATCGCCACAAAAGAAATAACCAGGAAAGGAATTTCTGGCATAAACATAGCGATCTGCACTGAAAGCAGACAAGCCCTATTAGCCTTGAACAGACAACGTCTCACCTCAGGGCTAGTACTAGAGTGCCACCAAGATTTAGCCAAAGCCTCAGTAGATAATAACATTATCCTACGCTTAACAGTAGGATTTCTGACTGGCCACTGTCAACTAAGGAAACACCTTCACAAAATGGAGCTAGTGGACACACCTCTATGCAGAATGTATGAACAAGAAGATGAAACTGTCAGGCATGAATAAATTCAAAAAAACCTGTAAAGCTGAAGATTGGAATTATTACAAAACTCTTAGAAACTTCACTAAATCTTCTATTGAGCGAGAAAAGAAGGCTTATCTAGAATACATCGCCTCTAATAATAACTCTAGAGATCTATGGTTGAAACTTAAAAAACTCGATATTCACAATAAAAAACCTATATTGAATCTTCCCTCCCATTTATGTGATCCTAACAACATGAATGATTTTTTTATTGCTCCGCAACAACGGTGTAATAAGGTTGACCCAAATCTGGAACAATTTTACAGTAATAATGTGAATGATTCTATCACATCATTTCTTGAATTGACATTGATCACCGAAAATGAATTGTTAACCTTCATGTCACAAATAAAAAGTAGATCAAAAGGAATAGATGATCTCGATCATTTTCTCTTGAATCTCTGTTGTCCACCTATAGTGCCCGTTATTTTACATATTATAAAATTTTGCTTGGAGAAGAAAGTTTTCCCAAGTATGTGGAAGCAGTCTATCGTGGTACCAATACACAAAATTAAAGAACCTAAGGAATTCAAAGACTTGCGTCCTATAAGTCTTCTTCCATTTCTTTCTAAATTTTTGGAAAACGTATTGCTCAACAATTGAAAAACCACCATCACAAAACAATGTACTTCCAATTATGCAATCTGGTTTCAGACCAAACTATAACTGTGCTACAGCTTTATCGAACATATTAGATGATAACGTCGCAGCATCGGATAGAGACGAAATCACTGTCCTACTATTGATCGACTTTAGCAAAGCTTTCATACATTGAATCATCAACTACTTCGATCTATATTACATTATAATGGACTTTGTCAAAGCACTTTTTTATGCAAATTATTAAATTGATAGTATCTCGGAAACTAATCGACGAAATTTTAAAAATCGAGCACTGCTGTTTAGAGGAATAATATGTCTTTAAGATTTAATACAAATCAACCATTATTGCTATTTAAAAAAATTCAGGGGGTAGCTACCCTATGTAAGGGATGCATGTAATTTGGTTCATTAGAATGTAGAAATGTATCTCTCTTGAAAACAAAATCGACCTGTCTCAGGAATTTTGCAAGAAACATTCTGCTACAATTCTACTGAATTTATTCCAGTTAAAGGTACAACACTGTATGTGTGTTTGTGTTATTTTTTATATATGTTTATAGTTAAATACCTGTATTTTATCATCATTTATAACAATCTTTGTTTTTTTTTCAGAAAACGAAACCTCTTCCCCGTCCCCTTTGGCTGGACCGGGCCCCGGCGGCCACAAAGCCTCCTTCAAGAGCGCCAACAAGCTCGCGAGGAGGGCACGCTCATTCAAGGACGACTTCTTGGGGAAGATCTCGCAGATGAGGAGCCCCGTGGGCAGCGTCGGGCAGGCCGCCACGCTTCTGCGCTCTCAAAGTCCCAAAGGACGGCCCCCGAAGACGGTGGGAATGGTCGAGCAGAGAAGCAAGGGGCCCGAACACGAGCTTGATGAGCTGTGGAAACAAATACAGGTGGCGCTGAAACATTTCAAGTAAGAGCTCGGTAACAATAGATAGTAATGCTTTTGTTCGTCACAGAAAAAATATAGACAATATACAGGGTGTTTATTAAACATGACAGTAACAGTTTATTACCAAAAGTTACATTCAATGTTTCTAAATCTACAAGAACTGTTGGAAATGACTACCCCCCGCTTGGATGCAAGAATCGAATCTTCTCCTCATCGACTCCCAAACTCTTTAAAGAACACCAGGATCACTTCTCTGTATCTGTAGAGTAGGGAGGGTGAGTGTAAACCCACGCACTTAGGCCACATGTGACCCATTGTACATCCTCCAGAGGAGTTGTCCTCCTAGGTCGTCGTCCATCCTGTCCTTTCCAGGAAGGTGAACAAGTCACTAGGCCAAGGTGTAGACCAAGACTCGCCGAACACACACTCTCTTATTGACGATAACTCCGGGCACTCGCACAGGACATGCCTGACAGTCTCATCTTCCTGTTCACACATCCTGCATAGAGGTGTGTCCACTAGCCCCATATTATGTAGGTGTTTTCTTATCTGACAGTGGCCAGTCAGAAATCCTACTGTAAGGCGTAGATTTTTCCTGGTCATCGCCACATATTTCTTCGGCGCCAGCTTCCCAGGGTCGCCCAAGGTGATCCTGGCAAGATTACATCCTTTGATTTCATCCCATCTCTTTAGAGATTGAGCATGGGTGTAACTTTTGACTAGTTCCGCAATTGTCGAAGTCATCAGGCCGTGGGTGCCACTTGGTCCTAAAATTCTTAGTCCAGCCGCTTCCTTGGCTAAAGAGTCGGCAATGCGATTACCTTTACTCCTGTCGTGCCCTTTAACCCACCTCAGGATAATGTTATTATCTACCGAGGCTTTGGCTAAATCTTGGTGGCACTCTAGTGCTAGCCCTGAAGTAACACGGTGCCTGTTCAAGGCTAATAGTGCTTGTCTGCTATCAGTGCAGATTGTTATGTTTTTGCCAGAAATTCTTTTCTTGGTTATTTCTTTTGTGGCGATTGAGATACCAGCCAGTTCTGTTTGGACCACGCTGGTATTTCTTCCCATTCCCCACTTAATCCTTAGGCTTAGTGATCTGGAGTACACTCCACATCCTGAGCCTTCTTTGGTTTTTGAGCCATCTGTATAAATCCGTATTGCATTTGTATCATCTGACTCTGTGTTCTGCTTAATTTGTATTTTGTAGGGTTTATTAAACACAAACCTGGGTTCAATTGCATCACTTGTTGCCTGCAGCAGAGGTTGCGCAGTAAGCGCTTCCCGCCATAGGCCCAACCTCAATCGACCCATTCCTACTTCTAGGTTTACACCAGCCGTGTGCAATCGTACCATGGCCATTAACGCAACCTCCTTAACGTACAGGTCCAGAGGGGTCAGACCCGTGATTAATTCCATTGCCGCGGTTGGTGTTGTTCTCATGGTTCCTGTGATGTTTAAACAAGCCAGTCGCTGTATTTGATATAATTTTTGGATGACCGTTGCTTGTAGAACTTTCGGTCCCCATGCAATGGCTCCATACGTTAACATAGGTCTTATTATTGCAGTGTAGATCCAGGCGACTACACGGGGTGGAAGACCCCATGCGCGTCCCACTGTCCTCCGACATTGCTCATAAGCCACGTATGCTCTTTTTGCTCTACTCTGTAGGTGAGAGTTCCATGTTAGCTTCTTGTCGAGGATAATACCAAGGTATTTCACCTCTTCAGAGAAGTTTAGTTGGCTTTTGAAGATTTCGGGAGGTTTTAAGCCCGTTAAACTTCTTTTCCTGGTGAAAAGGACCATCTCAACCCCCAGGATCACTTACTAGACAAACTAATCAAATTGAATGTCCGATAAACGCGTCAGACAACTTAAGAGTAAAATTTCCTCTAGATGTTATGTAGTGAGGGTGGGTTCTAACGAGTTGGGTTTTCACACAGCAAAAACGGTTTACTATACTTTAACTGAATCCCAAGTAGGACATGAAATACCATTTTGGGGAACATGCAGTGCACCCCTTCTCTCTTCTGTTTTGATATTATAGAAAAGGGTAGTAAGGTGTCTCTGTGAAGTCAAACCCAGGGAATATGTTTGTAGTTGAAACATAAAACGGAGTTTGACTTTGTTTCTTCTCCTTACGCTACTCGTAATAGCATATTTAATATCAGACTTCCAATACATAACTCAACATTAATCAAGGATTCCATTTTTTATAATTTTTCACATATAGTCAGTGGGCATACTTGAAGACTGGATATAAATCATTCTTTAGAA
The DNA here is from genome assembly GCF_025532065.1 of Leptinotarsa decemlineata. Taxonomy (NCBI): domain Eukaryota; kingdom Metazoa; phylum Arthropoda; class Insecta; order Coleoptera; family Chrysomelidae; genus Leptinotarsa; species Leptinotarsa decemlineata. Next base: position 9,684,179 of record NW_027412690.1, read on the forward strand.
CTTTAGATGATTTGATTTATAGCCAGTCTTCAAGTATGCCCACTGACTATATGCGAAAAGTTGTCTTTCCTTCGTGGCAAATTTCGGATACGCGGTTGATTACCTCCCTCACAGGCAGATGGGGCGATGACAAACTTGTCGTTTGTTGTCCGATTCAGCCCGAAACCGGTCTGCAAATGTGTTCCAATAATTGAAAATCTATTGCGGCAGTTGTATCGCCAACAGCATTAGAAAGAATAACTTCAGTAAAGAATCCTGCACTGACACCTGTCGGATATAAACCATTGCTCTTCGTGGTATTAGCCAGGGGAGTAGTTGTTTTCTGATAGGTGTCAGTCTATTAACCTACGATGTAGGGAGTTAAGACTGCCCTAGATATAAGCACCTACCAGAAGATATAAGTTCTGCAAATCTGACCAACGTACAATTAGAATTTTCCTAGCTGCTAGACCCTATTATAGCCTACAAGAGTATTTTAATGAATCATTATAAAAAAAGCGTGTATTCCATTTTATTTTTATTGTATTTGTACTTGTTTCATTCAAACTTTTGTAAATTACCAGTTTTTATCTATACACCATCAGTTATGTTTATATTTATACTTATAAATCTCTGTCAATGGGGTGCAAACTCTCCTGACAATAAAGTATATTTTGATTTGATTTGATTCATTACTATTCGGTCTAACAATTTAGGAATTTCCCAACTAATAGCAGGGGAGCCTGTGATGCAAAATGTGGATTTACTCGAGCGTCATTGAGACATATTAGGTTGCAAAGCTTAGATAATAAGAAGAAAGAAATGTTATATAATATATACCTTTTCATCGGTGGGGGAAGCGGCTATAGATTTTTAAATATGTAAAAAAATACTGTTGCATGGACATACTCAGGCGCGTCAGGTATTGATAGCATCAATGTCCTACGTATTTTTAATAATGTTGGTATGTTAATCTGATTGTTTGCATGATGTGGATGGTTGTACGTAAGGGTTGAAAGTGAAAAGAAAAAATAATAGAGCGCTTCAGATTTTATAAGGGGGTGTTAAGTGCAACAAAAAAAGCTTTCATTCAATAATCTGACGATTTCGATCTGACGCAAACTCGCGGCCATTATTATAATGTGCAAAAAAATTCGCTATTTTGAAATACTCAAGCGCGTCAGATTAAGATATATATGGTTCATCTTTATGTTTTATAGGTGCTGTCTCATAATCTGAGATTATCTAGAGGGATTCTCCTTATCTGACAAAAAACAATATTTTTTTTTTATTTTTTTTCAATTCATTGAACCTAATTAATTGGAAAGCTCACGAAATAACATGCAAATGAATAAGTGTATGTTTTTTAAGTAGAATACTTGTATTTATAAGAAAATACTTTTTAAAAAATGCTCAAAAAAATGTAATTTTTTATAATCAATTGAATAATTAATGAAGAAAAGAGAAATGAAACTTTCTATGTTTTTTGCCACTTTTATTTGTAACTAACGATACTGCAGTTTCGTCCTTTAAGGACATTTTCGAAATATATATTATATAAGTTTGAAAATGTCCTTATATATTGTATAAGTTTAAAAATGTCCTCATAGGACGAAACTGCAGTAACGTTTGTTACAAATAAAAGTGATAAAAACATAGAAAGTTCAATTTCTCTTTTCTTCATTATGAATTCCTACCACGTAGTAACGGCTACATCCATCAATTAATTGAATAATTAATCATCATCTTCATCACGAACGAGTCTCTGTGATCAGCTGTGATGGCTCATGGTAACAGAATTCAGAGTGAATAGTGAAAGTGAATAGAGAATAGAGGAATAGAAACTCGCAGAGGGAAATATAGGTATCACACAGCTGCACGCATTAAACTTTACCGACGAATTTTTGTTATTTCGGCTTGCGGAAATCGTCAGATTATATATTTTTCGTTATCCTTGAATTATTTCCTTCAAAATAAAAAAAAATTAGCTACGCTCGAGAATGTCGAAATGACGTTATTTTTTTACAACTTTACTGCCCTCCCCTTTCTTTACGTCACTCTCAAATTGTCAGATTACTGGAATATACACTTTTTAGCAGGTAATTAATTCACCCTACCTTAATCTGACGCGCTCGAGAATTTCTGATGATCAATTTTTTTTTACTAATCTGATCCTTTATCCCTCACAAGCGGCCTTATATATGGGGCTCATATTTGATGGAGGTACTTAACCGGGTACAAGGTATCCCCCTGTATATTAATCTGATGCGCTTTAGTAAATCCCGAAATTCCCGCTTGGGCTCACCTATTATAAACATTGTAGAATGGTTTTGGATCACCCTAGCATTTACATAAGCATATGTAAGAGTTGTAAGAATTCTAATACAAAAAATAAAATCCTGAGTGTTCACCAGGACTAGTGGAATCTATAGTGACATTTAAAAATATTTTATTTTCATTATGTCCATTTTAGGGATGTGGTATCTAAAAGGAAATTGGAAATGCTACCTGGAAATGGAACCATTGTGTTAGATACAGTATGGCACATCAACTTGTCAGTGAAATCATCAGTACCTGCAGAAAAATCGAACAGTATTAAATCGGCAACTTTAGAGATGTATCAAAGCGTAGCGAGATTAATTAAGCTATGCGATGATGTTCTCATAGATGATAAAAGCTCAGAACTGGATATGGAAAATGTCAAAGAAATCGTAACACAAGTAGAAACGTCTGTTCAAGTGAGTCATAGTTTCTACAAAATCAACGCTTGTAACAAGTTTAGAGAGGACGAAATTCAGGCTGTCTCGATGTTCAGCTACTACCTTCGTCCCACGGACAATGCATATACCACCGATGATTCTGCCGCAGTAGCAGACGAAACGATTGTTACAAGTTTCATTCGACCACAGCCCGGGTTTGGTTCTCTCTAGTCATAACTTCGGCCGTAAAAGCTAATGCTCTTGTATTTTATATTGTATTTTCTTTATAGAAACTCATAACATTAGCTCAAGAAAAGATCTCTCATCAACAAATAACGTATAAGACTACTCCAAGGTCGTCGTACTGCAATAGTTTGGAAATGCCGGCACAACGAAATTCACTTCCCGATATCCCCCTTACTCCTAGAGAAAGGGAGAAGATTGAACAGACTTCCTGCATTGCACCCGCTAAAGTTCGAAATAGTCACAGCACAGAATCTATTCTCAGGTAAGATTATTCATTTATTGTTTATTGACTTTGTCTTTCACATGAAGGGCAAAATCAATGCATTCGTTTTACAAAAGCGGTTTCTCTTCAAGCGCATATCACCCCCCATATTATGGATTTACAACTTTCGATCACTGAGAAACATAAATGATAGATTTTCTATTCCTGGCCATCTCTCTTCATTTTTCGAGGAATTTTTTTCTTACTCAGTACCTAATATGCTAAATAATATGCCCTAGAGCAGGGGTCTCCAAACTTTGAAGCCTTCGGGCCATAATGATTTTTTCAGTTTGTTCCAAGGGTCAATTTCTGCCCTTAACTATATTTCTAGACTAGGATAGCCGCAAAGTGCGTGATAAGCAAACTTATGCTTTTTTTGCATTTCAATTATTATTGTGTATTGTGACACTTAACGACATCTAGTGGCGAGTAGTGGTTCTATGTACTATGTTTTTCAGCTACCCGCTAGGTGGCATTAGGCGTATTTAATTATTTGGAATTACCGCGTTGGTTCGAGAAAGTTCTGGTTCTAGCTAGTGTATTCCGATCACCTCGAGATGGCAGTAATAATTGCATATAAAAAGGCTAGCGGCGCAACTGCCAGTTACGGCCGATTTCATAATCAATATCTAAAGTCCACTTTACCGAAAGGAGACTTTACACTAAAGTCCCCTTTAAAGTAGCTGTTGCCGTCATTTGGTTTCATAATTAATATTAAAGTGCCCTTTCCATAAAGTATCTTTTAAGTAATTTTTAAGATGTTGGTCAACCTGGAATTCATGGATTTTGACAAGATTTGTCATATTTGACGAGTATTTAAGTTCAGTGTTTGAATAAGTAAGGTTAAGAGTTGTGGTGTTTGATGTTTTTGTTATTTGTATTTGTGAGGACGATTGATTTGGACTGAAATGGAAATGGTAAATAATAATAAGAAAGTTCGCTCGTCAAATTTTTCTCGGGAGGAAGAAATGAATTTAATACAAGAAATTGAAAAATTCAAGCATATTTTAGAATGCAAAACTACTAATAAAGTAACGAATGCAGAAAAGGTATGTATTACAAGTACAAGCAATTTTTTGTGTGTATTTTATTTATTGTAGAATACATGTTAATGTAATCATAACCCTAATTTTACTTCATCAAGGGTGAAGGGTGTGAGCTTGAAATAATAAATTAAAACTATATATATCTATGTAGTTAGATACCTCAATATTAATAAATTTAAATATGATTTTAGGAAGAGGCATGGCGCAAAGTACTTTCCAGCTTCAACTCCAGAAATATACAAGTGAGAAGTATATCTCAGATTAAAGCAAAATTTGATAATCTGAAAACAAAAGCTAGAAAGGATGTGGCGAAACAAAAATCATATATGACGGGAACAGGGGGTGGTCCCGCAATAAAAATTGATTTAGATCCTGTAACAGAAGCAACCCTAAATATAATAAATATGAAAACGGTGGTGGGTTTGAATAACAGCTTGGATAGCGATTTCATAAATGTAATTACATTTTTTTATAACCAAATCATTTTGTTTTAACAGTTACCAAACTAAAATTTGGTTAATGGTTAAAAACATTATTTCTTTCATGATTTTATCTGTATTGGTTAGGGCAATAAAATTAAATATTAATTGTATGTGGTATTATAGGATCTTGGAATGGATGCATCATCTTCAGTTTTAAAGGAAGAACTTCTAAAAGAATATCCTCAACAATTTGTTGTAAGTAAATAAACCGTTTTTTAAATGATAATATATTAGCAACCTGTTAATAGTTGTCAAGATAAATTTGTTATTTTTTGTCTTGGGAACATACTTGTATAATATTAATTATTCTGAATATATTGTTACAGGATTCAGAAATGACAATAATTGCAGCAGGAGAAGCCAAAGATGAAATGTCAGAGATTTCTACGCAATCAGTAAGTTATAGATTTTTTTCACTACTAATCCATAGTTCGGAAAGACCTTTTATTTTGAATTGAAGGGTTTATATTTTTAGGAGTGATTAATTTTTGGGAAAGAAATTTTTTGGCTTTCTACTACTTCTTCTTGATACAAAAATTATGTGGGAATCTTCCAAAGAAAGGAAAGAAGTAATCAATTTGAAAATAAGTAACTCTATACATGGATGTGTACATCATGCAAAGAAACATCTTTCAGATAATAACTGGAAGGAAGTCCTCCTGAAACAGCTATTTTCATATAAACATTGAATTACATTACAAAGTATCTTCTGTATAATTCAGTATTCAGTATTGTTTCGAAAGAATTTTTTTCTGTCGTGTAATTCAATGTTCATATGAAAGTAGCTGTTTCAGGAGGGCTTCCTTCCAGTATGTGTCTGAAAATTGTTTCTTCGCATGATCTACACATCTATGTATAGAGTTACTTATTTTCAAATTGATTACTTCCTTCCTTTCTTTCGAAGATACCTACATTTTTTTTTGTATCAAGATGGAGAAGTAGAAAGCCAAAAACTTTTTTTCCCAAACCTTTTAATTTGTTATGCTGATTAAAGCTAATATTTAAGTTAGGACCTCAAAAAATGTAATAGTACATTTGCTTTTAGATAGTACCTGAATTTACTGAAGAAATTGTATTGGAGGAGAACCAGATATCACCTCCTACATCAGTGACACCCTCAGGGAGCATGTCTAGTAAAAAAGTGAGTTTTGAATTGTGTGTGGTACAGTTGTAATTTTTATTATATAACTCTTGTCTGTTCCCAGCAAACGCATATTAAGAAAAAAATCGATTGGAGTAGTTATGCACCTAATAATTTAAAAAGAAAAGCCAACGGAAAACTACACCCAACCAAAATAAACCCGTTATATAATGCAAAAGAAGATTATTATAAAAAGAAAAAGGAGCTTCTTGAAAAAACGGTAGAAGCAGAGGAGAAGGAGAGATCAAGGAGAAGGGAGAGAGAAGAAGAAGAACATTTAAAAAAAATGACTTTATTGGATTTAGAAATCAAATTAAAAGAAAAACAATTAAATAAATTAAATGTTTCATAAAACTGATTTTTAATTATTATTAGTATTTACAATCTAGCAAAATGTTCATTAATTATCAAATTCCTTATATTTTCTGCTATATTTGGATTATTTTCCATGGGGGGTAATACATCCTCATCGTCTTCCTCTATTTCATCTTCTTCAGTAAAGTTATCATTCATATCAATGGCAATGTTATGAAGAACTGCAGTTGCGACTATTACTGCCATTGTGGTCTCTAGTTTTAGTCTCATGCCAAACCTCAAAACGGGAAATCGTCTTTTCCATAAACCGTATTGACGCTCTACTACATTTCGAGTCCTTATTATAGACTCATTGTATAAATTTTCAGCAGGTGTTCTAGTTTGTTGTAACTTAGTCATAAGATATGGCTTTAGAGAATATCCACTGTCACCAATTAGCATATACTGACCAAATACACCATTTTCAAATTTTTGCTTTAAACTGCTATTATTAAAAATTGTTTGGTCATGCACCGATCCTGGCCATCTCACAACAATATCTCTTATTTTCAATTTAGCATCGCTTACTGTCTGAACATTTAATGCAAAATAAGATTTTCTACATCTGAATATTTCTGCATCATTTCCACCGGGAGAATCAATTTTAACTAATGTGCAATCAATTGCTCCAATGGTCTTGGGAAATGAAGCTATTTCATAAAATTTTTCAACTGCTTCTTCCAATTCCCTTTTATTTTCATACATGCGAATGTGTTGTCGGGCTAGTGAGGCAATAGCAATAGACACCTTTTTGATAATCCTGCTAGCTGAACTTCTAGACACTCCCATAAAATCTGATACGATTATTTGCATATTTCCTGATGCGTAGAATCTTAAAGTCAACAATAATTGTTGTAATGGTGTAATGCACCCACCTCTAAAAAATAAATAAATTTTTTTATAATTCTGTTAATAATACAAATTTTACAACTTACTTATTAGTAGGTAACTGAATTTGTTCTTTTATTTCATCTAGTAGATACAAAACAGTTTGTTTTTTTAAGCGAAAACGTTGGTAAAAGTCAAGCTCATCATATTTTTCGAAGCAGTCTGTTCTTTTCCTATACACTTTTGGTCTTCTAGTATAAATAAATTCTTCATCAGATGAACTTGAGCTAGACGTTTCAAAATTATTCATATTTTTATGATTATTATGGCTAAACGAACACAAAACTAGCAAACGTAGCGAGTAGCACAACAAATAACAATTATTAAAATTGAGGTTATGTTGTAGTTAAATGACACTTTAGCGAGTTGAAGTAGAGAAATCGACACTTTAACTTTGAAGGACGTTTTTGGCTTAAAGGACACTTTAACTTGGTTATGAAATCAAAAATATTTATTAAAGTATCATTTAAAGTTAAAGTAACCTTTATGTTTCTTTATGAAATCGGCCGTTAGTCTGCGTAGGAAAGGCGAAGGAAGCGAAACTGTCTATTGTGAAAGAAAGTAACACCGTCAATAAAAGTATTTTGATTTGACTTATTGTTTTTATGTGTGATTTGTTAGTATGGAAAAGTAGCGAAAAATCGACAGTGAATGCAAAACGTTCCAAGAAAAATGTAACTTTCAGTATTTTGTGATTGAGTCCAATAATAAGGCGCTATGTTTAATTTGTAATGAAACCATAGCTGTTCTCAAAGACTATAACATTAAACGACACTATGAATCGAAACATCTTCAAAGTTACTCCAAGTATACAGGAAGTTTGCGAAAGAAAAAATTTGAAGCTTTGAAACGCAGACTCAAATCGCAGCAATCTTTGTTTACCGAAACGAATACTGAACAAGAGTCTGTAACTCGCGCCAGCTTTCATGTGGCTCTTGAAATCGGAAAACGTGGCAAACCATTCACCGATGGAGAAATGATAAAAGAATGCTTGATTGCAGTAGCCAAAGAAACATGCCTCGAAAAGGTAAATTTATTTAAAAGTGTCAGTTTGTCAAAAACACCCTGGCTCGGAGGGTGCAAGATATCGCAGAAAATATATCATCTCAACTGTCTGACAAAAATGGACATCATGAGTGGTTTTCTCTAGCATTGGATGAGTCAACGGATGTGTCAGATACTGCTCAGGTGTTGATTTTTATTTGGGGAGTAGATAAAAGCTATGAAGTGTATGAAGAACTTCTTGATATTGATAGTATTCACGGCACGACAACTGGGGCAGATATTTTCAAGGGAGTTGAAAATGCCATTAATAAAAAAGAACCTTCGATGGAGAAATTTGAAATCTATAACAACTGATGGAGGCAAAAATATGTATGGTAAAAATAAAGGAGTGGTTGCACTTGTGTCAAAGGCTGTAGAAAATGATGGTGGTTCAAAACCATTAGTCTTACATTGTATCATTCATCAACAGTCCTTGTGCGGAAAATGTTTGGATATGTCTGAAGTTCTAAAACCAGTCATATCGGTTGTTAACTTCATCAGATCCACTGGGTCGAATCATCACCGACAATTCCGCGAGTTTATTCAACAGATTGGAGAAAATGATTTACCATATTATACTGCCGTACGCTGGCTTAGTTGCGGAAAAGTCCTTAAGTGCTTTTTTGAACTTCGAGCAGAGATCGAATTTTTTTTAAATGAGAAGCAGCGCCCTTTTGCCGATTTAGAAAATAGTGAATGGATTTGGAAGTTAGCCTTCTAAGTCGATTTGACAAATCATAAGAACGAACTGAATTTGAGATTGCAAGGAGAAAATCAGCTTCTCCCTGATTTATACACCAATATCAAATCCATCAGGCAGAAAATAATACTATTTCAATCGCAATTACGCAAAAAATGTTTCACACATTTTGAAACATGTGAAATATTCAGCCACACTACAGAGACTGAATTTCCCGTCAATTTGGCAATCGAAACTTTGAGTGCTTTGAAGGTAAATTGTGATGCTCGTTTTTCAGATTTTGATGTCATTGCGAAATGAAATTAAGCTCTTTCAAAATCCTTTTGATTCTGACATTGAAACCCTGGCTCCGGAAGTCCAAATGGAAATTATTGATTTACGGTGCAGTGATATACTTAAGAACAAATATCGAAATTCATATTTGTTGGAATTTTATAAGAGTCTTCCACTGGAACAATTTGATAATTTGCATAAAATTGCTCGTGGGTTGTTTTCTGTTTTTGGTACTGCTTACTTGTGTGGGAAAACGTTTTCCAAGATGAAGTACACAAAGAATGTTTACAGATCTCAATTAACCGATGAGCATCTTAAATCTCTTTTGATAATTGGTACAAGTAAAATGGATCCACAACTACAAAGTATTGTCGGTGGAAAATCACAATTACATAAATCTCATTAGTGTTTTTGTTTTACTGTGATTCATTTCAATTATCTGTTAGTTATCAATATGCTTAAAATTAGATACTTGAGTTAAGTTTTCTTTGTCATCATTTCTGTCGTTAAGTTTCACCTTGCAAGTAAATAAAACCGAGTAATTATCATTCTGTGTTTTCTTCTTCAACTTATCACAGCAATAGTAACAACAATTAGGTAATCATTGGCTGTCGCGGGCCAATGATTACCTACGGGCCGTAGTTTGAAGACCCCTGCCCTAGAGTATCGTAATTTATCTTCTACTACTTTGAAGAAAAATCTCAAAGAGACTGTCTTGAATGGGCAGCTGATTCAGTAAATTTCAGCAAATTTTTTATTTCTTCAGTTTATTTGTATCATATGTTTTTCCTGTTTTTTGGGGCTCGCTTGATATCATTTCAGTTGCACTTGGCCTTTTTGTGTGTATTTTGCATTTTATGACAAAATAAATACTTATCATTATTAAATGTCTCCGTATTGATTATAAACAATACAGAATGATACCATTAGTAACAAGGAAACTATTATTTACTCTTGACTCATTATCTGAGCAGGTATATTTTTCAAAAAAATTCATTGCCAAATGTGATATTCATTTATTTATTTGTTTCATACACTATTCTACAGGATGAACCCAATTACAGAATAGGAAGTAACAGTGGCGTTTACAAATATGTACTTACATAATATAATTTGTGAATCTATATAAAAAAAATTAAAAACAAAACTGTCAGTTAGCTAAGAAATGTCTTTTGATTTGTATAATCTGGCAGTTGAATATATCTAGGACATGACTAACAGAATTAGAGGTATCGCACATTGTATAAATTGGAGATTTTTCATTATATTTGTACGCGGAGTGTTGACACTATTCCTAGATTACCGTCTAGGAACCCAAAAATTCAACATATGTAACAGTTGAGATGATATTGTTCATGACCTTGAATAAATAAAGAAATTAATAATATTTACGCCTCACCTCGAGACTACAAAAATTGTGAGTTACAAGCAATTCATAATAGGGTATTCTTACAGTAGGATACGTGCCTTCAAGTTTAAAAGACATATATTTTAGGAAGTGCCTCTGTAGGGCTTCTAGTTGATTTATATGAACCTGATAGTAGGGATTCCACACGACAGATGCATATTCTAGCCTAGATCGAACAAAAGTGAAATAAAGTAATTTCAATGTTGAAGCTTTTTCGAAGTCTTTTGTATTTCTAACTAAGAATCTATACATGCGATAAGCTGCTGTTAGAGTAGTGTCAATACGTTTATTGAAAGAGAGGGATGAATCAAAAGTAACACCTAGATCAGTGAGTGTGTCAGGACGATCCAGAACTTGATTGCTTATGACGTACTTGTGTAAATTCAAGTTCGTTTTTAGTGAGTAAGGCATTACATTACATTTGGATATCTTGGGAGATAGATTATTCTTTTGACACCAAGTAGCAACGCGATTTAAATTCAGGGCGAGACGTTCGCAATCATTAGAACATGTTATAGTGTGATAGAGTTTCAAGTTATCTGCGTATAAAAGGAAATTGACATCAATCTCAGCTCCTATATCATTAATGAACATATTGAACAGTAGGGGTCCTAGATTTGATCCTTGTGTTACACAAGATATGGCTATATATTCGATAGACTTGAGTCCATTGAGTTGGACGTACTGCTTACGGTTGTAAAAATACCATTTGAAATGGGTAATTAATTCATTGGATAACCCAAAAGTCGAAAGCTTGTTGAGCAGGATACTATGGTCGAACCTGTCGAAGGCTGTAGAAAAATCAGTGTAGATGACATCAGTCTGAGACTGACAATCGATACCCTCTGCATAACATTGAGTGATTGTTACAAGATTGGTGGTGGTTGAACGTCCTTTCATGAAACCATGTTGATCATGAAACCATATGATAGCGATTGGTCTGTAATTTTTTATCTCACTTTTATCTACTTCTTTTAAATTGGGCAGACTTTCGACATTTTCCATATTGATAGTATGGATATGTAGGAATAATATCGAAAGATCCAACCGACAACATCTTATTATCGACGGTAATATTTGCGGGTACTTTTGAAACCATCATTTTCGAAGTTTATATCATAAAAACATAAACTTGATTTGATTTTTCGATTCAAATTGACTTGTATGTTTTTCAGAGATTCAATTCCACCACCTAAGCCGCCATTGCCAGAAAATCTGCGTCGATCAAACCCAGACACATGCATCACACCCCCTCCTTTACCGCCCAAGAAAAAACATTTCCGAATGAAACAGTTGATTGATGACTGTCATTTTGTGGATCAGTCCCCTTCATCGAACAGTTTTGGAAGGTAAGAATACCCCATACATACGGGGGTTGTTTCAAAAGTAAAGACAATAACTCTGTATGGAAAAATCTTTTCTTTACTTCCAGAGCAACTTTTATCACACCAAGTTATTTTACAGTAGCTAGAAAATATTTTGTTTTTCACCGTATACCTGAAGAATTTAGTTATGATGTTGAATATGCGATGCACTGGATTTCTTTTTTTTTTTGTACTCATGACCATTTTCTTTTCTGAGAAACTCAAGAATTTCATTTCTCAAATCCTCAACTCAACGAATGCAATTCATAGTTCAATAAAACGAGGTATATAGTACTCCAAATGAAAATGACGTTGTTACATCATATTTTTTCCATGAATCATCATCCCCAAAAGCAGTATTAGATTATTGAACACACTAATTTTGGCGCTTCCCTTGTATTTTTCATATGTTGATTCATGCAAGATTATATAAACTCCAGACTTGATATTACATAACATTTTGTGGTTTCCTGTTATGTTCAAAGAGAAAGAAGTTTTATGATATTGTATAAACTCAAATGTGTGGCATAATGTTGGTAGTTATGGTATATGAACTACCATCCTTCACAACAGGTTTTTCCCAGGGTCTCTATCACCGTTACTTTTTGAACACCCCTCGTATGATGATAGCACCCTACAATATTTGATGGTTTCAATACAAATTTTCAGAATTTTGTACAGATCCAAATCGCCAGAAGGTTCCGCATCATCGATGAGTGCAGATAGCGTCGACTCCATGATGAATCATTCTTCTCGGGATGAAGATGAATTGAGAGATTTAACAGACGAACTCTCCTTTGAAAATCTCACATCTGACTTGGGTAATTATAACGAATCAAAGTATTGTCCTGTTTAAATCTCTGTTTTCTTAGCTGCTAACAGTTCAAATTCGTTTGAAGAAACTTCTTTGAGTTCGAATTTATCAAACCACAACAGCGACTACTTCACTTCTGTCAACGATTACCATCGACTGTCGAACACTGATTCTGGAATTGTGTCCATGCGTTCGTCCAGCTACTCGAGAAGTTCGCAGATGAGCACCACGAGCTCCCAGGTCACGCAGCAATTTTCGAAGCAGTCGAACTCTCAAAAATCTTTTCAAAATTTCAACAAAAGTTTCGACAATCAGACGGTTGTTAAGAACTTCAGCCAATCGAACTTCAGTCAATCATCCAGTAGCAGTAGCAGTTCTGTCGTCATGGTTGCCAACAGCAGCTCATGTAGAGATGTGGTAGATTTCGCGTGTGAGGAGGTTCCGCCTGCCATACCCCAAAAGACTAAGAAGAAGACTGAGAGGAATCCGTCACCTTATGATAATGTTCCTGACGAGAAAATGGGTAAGATGATTTGTTTCATGTTCTTGTAGGCAGAACTGGACCCTCTGGAGTAGAATAAATTCAAAACAAGTACTTCCCAAATACTAAAACTGCAACACTCTTCTTGACGCGCATTTAAGTAACCACGTTGGAGTCTTCAGGAGAAAAAGTTGACTGATTTAGTCTTCTGAAGACGCCAATTTAGTTGGTGGATCACACATTGAGAAGAATGTTCTGCTGTTTGGGAACGGTGGTCGTTTTGGACCAAAAGCTATGCATCACATCGAATAAAAAAACTGACATCAGGTTTCTATGCATCAAAAAGACTAATGAGTTTTTGTTCAGTATCAGAAAAAGTGCCCAAAATATGCCATCACAAGGAATAGAAATGTTTAATGGCTGAGAATACAATTTTTATAGAAAAAAATTAAAATTTGCATGAAATGTTTCTTATCAAAGATCAAAATATTGGACATCACCTATAGTTATTGAAATGATTCAAACATAGGTAGTTGAAACATACAAAATGAAGGAGTATTAATCATCAGTTATTAAAATCATTCCCACACATTAGAAACATTCAAAAAGTAAAATTGTTTACAAAATAGGAGCATTAACAGTTTTGCATACTCTCAAACGAGATAGTCTTATTAACACAATCGTCAGTTCAAAAGTGTGCTTTGTCTTTTTCGGTATCGTTTAGAGTTTTTGCTGGATGATAGACTAAAGGCCCCATAGTGGGTCCCTGTGGCGTCCATCTAAGATTTGTTTGTTCAACAGAGCCCACATGCTGTTTTCTGTTGCATAATGTTCCTCAATTTGGGTTATTACAGAAAATGCAAATTTGATCAAAATAAAGTTGAGTTTAATTCATGAGTTTTTCAAATTCACTTCGAAAAGTATTCAAATTGATGTTTCAGATGTTGGGTTTTAATTTTTGAAAGGGATTTGTTTCTAATTCACATATTGGCAACAGCGCCTATATCAAGTTGAAATAATTTATACGTACCTAGATATTCTACTTAAAAAAAGGAAAATTATCTTTATAAATCAACAAAAATAAATTATAAATTATAGTTCAATACCACCTCCACAAGCCACATAAACAACAGTTGTTTTGTTATTTATTTATATAGAGGAAGATAGGTTAGGTGCACAAAATGTCATTTGTCACAGAATGTCTCGGAACATATGTAAACAGAACAGCACGCCTCTGAAATATGTCATCTTTGTTTTTCTCATACAGATTCATTGTCCTTTATTAGCTATAACCGATATTGCCAAATGGTGAAATAGAAATGAATCCCTTTAAATGTTGAATGCATTATTTCATTCCTCTTTTTTAATTTAAATAACTTTTTGAGGAAAAAAATTGAAATGATAAGTTCAAAATGCGTTGTTTTAGAGCTCTTTTATGAAAACTACTTGATTTTCATCAAGAGGAACATTCCCCATTGGTATGTTTTTTGTTAAGGTTTCTGCTATAGAGCAATAGTTATTGTTCAGTTTATCTGTGTTTATTGGTATATCAAATTGTTCTTTTTTTGGTTTTCCCCTAAAACCAATAATCATAAACATCTCTTTTGATTCGATTAGTAATACTGAATTGAAAAAATTTAAATATTGCATCTTGTTAGTTCTCGCAAGATTCATATATTACTTAATCGTTTTTACATGCAAATTTCAGTGTGAATGAATCTGAATAGTGTGGTAACAGAAAAAGTTGTTATTCTCTGTAAAAAATTATTTGGGGATATGGAAAAACTTGTCTGGTAGACCACTGAACTTAATTTGTATTGTTTGCAGCTGAGGTTGTAGTGACATGTGAAAGACATCAATCGCATCAGAGTCTATCGAGTAGTACAAGCATCACTAGTTCAAGTAATTGGGAACAAGACAATAAGCCGCCACCTCTACCGCCAAAAAAGAAACACAGTAAGTTATTTTTCAGTTTTTATGTATCAAATCTTCCAGCACGTCATTCACTTCTTGAAAATATTTTATCTGTTGTATTGTTGGCATAAATGTGTCAGTAAATATGAGGTGAAATTAGTGCCCCGCGTTGGGCCCCGGTTCAACACCATACTCAATTAGGAGTTAAAATATTATCACACATATATCATTATAATTATTGCTCGATATTCAGTAGTTGGTTAGGCGTTGTATGTTTTTTATTTACAATATAAAAGGATTCTGTTGATGCAACTCTTTTTTTTTATGGAATGGTAAAGGTTCACTCTCCTACTGCCTAATATTGAAGTAATTTATATTTCATATCAACTTTTTTACGCAATTACTGTTCGAATCTGAAGCACAGTCAACCCATTGATTATTAGATTTTAATTTTTTTCGTAATTACTTTTCTTGCAATCAAACATTTCATTAGAGAATAGGATTGAAATATTGTTAAACGTGTTATAATTTTGAAATATTCATCAACGATACCTACCAAAAGGGATTGTTTAATCCAAAACACCAGTATATTATAAATTTTCCTTCGCCTCTTGACATAAGCAAATATTCAAATTTTATTTCACTCCCTTTTGCTTTATGTAAATGAAAACTTTTGTTTTCAATTCGTTATTTACAAAATGTAGTACTTTAAGAGCATTATTGTATATTGAAACGTTGTTTAACAAACTACCTTTGTTCCTAGTGTTCCAATCTGTGGCTTACTCGGGTAAGTAAGCCGCCAGCAGCAAACATAATATTTTTTTGCCATCTAACATCCTTATTTTTGGAGCTTTGTTTGCTGTTCCTGAAGTTTTTCTTCGCACTTGCGACTTGGGAAATGTATTTACCAATAATATGATTGATGCAATCAACTGATGTATAAGACAAAATCTGACTGACAGAAATACGTTTCTTGAGTCCAAAATATTTCATTCTTTCCTTTTCAGTGGAGTTTCGTATTTTCATTAACTTTTTTACAGAGATCTTAAGCACCTCAGTTTGTGTTGAGTTTAAATAATATATTGAAATGTGTAATATGAGAACTGAAATGTTTTGATATTTTTATAAGCCTAAAATATTTTTTCATGTGAATTTGTTGATATTTTGGCAACTGTTGAGATATTTTTACAAAATTTTCGAATCTCAAATTTCATGAATTATTTCAAGAATTTTTTAATATAGCTATTAGATTTTTTCAAAAGTTTTTCCCGTCCCGTCCGACAGCTGTATTTTACATTATTGTATGAAGAATAACATTCAGTTGATTCGATTTTCCTTAATGCTTTTCACAATCAAATAAAAATATATAACTTCAATGTCAAAATGTCGTTAACTTCAATGTCAAAATATCGATACTGTATGTTTTTAAACTGTCTTAAAGCTACGAACAGAAATAACCGATTTTTTTTATTGTGGTTCTTTAAAAAAGTGTCAAATTAGTCTAATATGATTTGTCCAAGATTAGTTGAACCCAATCCTATAAAGGATTGCCTTGAATAATTGAATCTACTCTAGTAACTACTGTATGTGAATCAAAATTCGCCTGCGCTAATTTTTTTTTGCTAATCACTGATTTTCTTTTGAAGATTTTTTCACTCTCGTTGAACACTGTTGCTTCTCAGCCTTCATAAGAAAATCGTCCTCAGTATTCGTTTATATTTTTTTTAGTCATGGCGTACATGGAGATGTTCGGCAACTGCTCTCACACAAACGACCAGGAATTCATGAGGCACTCGGTGCACATGGTTCAGTCTCAGTACGTACAACCCTTCGATTCAGGATTGCCAACCACGCAGTCTTGTTCCTTCAGCCATTCATCACATAGTTCCAGTCGAACATCACACACTCACGTACAAACTCTTTCGGTACCATCCAGATCTGAGGGAAGGTAAGTTAAGATAATATAAGGTGACTAACAATGAGTGTGACATTTAGTTTGTGGATTCTTTGTGGTACTGAAAAGAAGCTTTCATCTTATTTTTTGAACAGTCCTTGTAGTGTAAGAGCACCAATAAAGGATTCTTTCATAGTATTTGCACTTTTAAGTCCTTAGCTAACAAACAACATTTAACAAGGTCCCAGTCTCATTCTCCAACAGAAATGCAATCAATGTACCATTTCAATATTTAAAGGCAAATAGATTATGCATTCTTAATCTTATCTAACCAACTATGTTATCTCTGTAAATTTCCTGGAGCAGGAATGATTGCCAAATTGCATGCATCAATGTTTACGACTAGAAAATGTGTACCCAGAACTACCAGATTTTTTCTGCGTAAATAGAGCATTCGAAAGGAATAAGTGAATGTTTTGTGGCTGTATGGGTAAACTGACCATTTTTTTTTTCAACTCAAAACGGGACGTCCATATATAACATATAACATACAATAGATCATCCGTACGCACGGTTTCTGGAATTGAATCGAATACTTTTTTCTTTATGCCCCATAACGAATGTGAAATTGACGCAGTAATTAACAATCTAAAAAATAAAAAAGTATAGGAGTTAATAATATATCAGTGAGAATTTTAAAAGAAATTAAGTTACACATTTCAAAACATTTAGCTTATTTGTTGAATCTATCAGTCACAAGTGGCAAATTTCCTTCAATTCTAAAAACAGCCATGATCATAGCAGTTCATAAGAAGAACGATACATCGGATATTACAAACTATCGCCCTGTGGCCCTGCTAAGCATTTTCTCAAAAATCTTTGAAAAGGTTGTGAATGAGAGAATATTAAGATTTTTATCAAGGTTTAGGATCCTGTCCGATTCTCAACGTGGTTTTTGCAAAGGCAAGTCCACTCAATCAGCTACTTCGAGATTCTTAGAAATCATATACGCTTCTTTAGATAGTGGTAAGCATGTTGCAGGTGTATTCTTCGATCTGTCACGTGCGTTCGATTGTTTAAATTTTAAATTCATCGAGAGCAAATTATATAATCTAGGATTTAGAGGGGACTTCCTAGAATGGATCATTCACTTTCTTACAGATCGTAGGATGTTCGTCAAGATTGAAGATATGAAATCAGACTATCATGATATATGTTCTGGAGTTCCTCAAGGCTCTGTGTTAGGTCCGCTGATCTTTCTGTTGTTTGTAAATGATCTGCCTACTTATTTCACCTGTAATGAATATGCTCTCACTCTTTTTGCAGATGACACATCTTTAGCTGTATCAGCAGAGAGTCAGGAGGAATTAAAATCAAAAACAGAGGAATTAATATCACTGTTCTTAAATTGGTGTGAAATGAACAATCTGATTGTAAACTTGATCAAAACAAAATATATCTATTTTAATTTAAAAAATGATCTGAAAAAGCAATCGCTTGCCTTACTAATCAATGGAATAGCACTGGCATGCACAAGCTGTACGAAATTCCTTGGCGTTCATGTAGACAACTGTTTGAAGTGGTCTGACCATATCACAGTTGTATGTAAAAAAATCAATCAAGGTTATTATGCAATCTCAAGAATTAAGAATTGTATGCCTTTACACACTATTTTAGATGTATATTACAGTCTGGTCTATAGCCATCTAAGTTATAATGTGATCTTATGGGGAAACAGTGTTGACAAAGATAGGGTTTTCATTGCTCAATAAAAAGTTATTAGAAAAATACTAGGCATCCCTTGGAGGAAATTATGCAAGACATTTTTCATTAGTCATCAAATTTTAACCTTTCCCTGCATCTACATCTTTAAAATACTTTTTATATGTTCGCGAATGTATAACAGACTGTACTAAGAACTCATTCTATCATAGCTACCCAACTCGATATGCAGAGGAGTTGAGCATTCCTAAACATAAAACTATAAAATTCGAACATTCTCCCAAATATATGGGAATAAAATTATTTAATCGGTTAGGTACCAGACTATTTCAAACAGATGAACACTGTAGCATTTAAAAAAGCAGTTGAAACATTGCTTCTTTCTAAGGCCTACTATAGTATTGGTGAATTTCTCTCGGACCATCTCGACTGAATGGGTTAATGCGGCTTTGGCATGACATATTCAATTTTTATAACTACAATTGTTTTAATTTTTGTACGTTTGTTTGAAGGTAATTGACAATGTTTCGTGATGAATTTCACTAGTTCGGACTTCCATTGTCTACTATATAAAATGATTTGAAATCCCTGAAACAAGTAAAAAAGAATAATTAAAAAAGAATAGCTGAAAATAACAATTATATTAAGCAACAATAAACCTGAAATGAAATGATAGTGAAATAACCTCCAAGTAAAAATATAATAATTGAATAAATAAAAATTAAAGGAATGAAAAAAGAAAATAATAAAAATAAAAAAGTGTAGAGATTCCAAGTCACGTTAGTTCACGACGTTTCGATTGTTGGTATCTACAATCGTCTTCGGGTGATGACTGGACTGATTCCTCCGAGAGATGACTATTTTATAGGTCGTTGAAATACTTTCACTTTCTCTGCTTTCCATTTTCCGCTTCACTGATTCCGTGAGAGATGACCGTTTTGGCGGGAGTTGGTCATTTTTCGTTTGATGATGGGTTTCCATATGTTTCGTATATCTACGCTAGCCTGGCTGAATACGTTGTTGGATAACATGTATGCGGCTTCCTTAAATTTTCTCCTGAACCAATGTCCCTCTCTGTGCAAGATCTCAGCTTGGGACCACTCGATGTTGTGTTGATGGGTCCAAACATGGTCTGACTTTTATTGTTTACATTTTTATTGTATTATTTTTATCTACTGATCTACAATTTTATCGTTTGATGTGATTTTTATGTGCTTAATACTGACCTATCGTATACGTTTGTCAACGTCTTTAAGGATGAATAAATATTATTATTATTATGTATGTATTTATGGTCCATGCAGTATGGACCATACTCCATACTGTATCGTCTCATTAAAGCACCTTTTAATAATAATAATAATAATTTGTCTTCATTAATTCCAATATTAGGTAATTAACAGTTTAATACAAAAATTTTTATTACAGGAAACTAAAAGGCGAAGTTGTTCATTTCCATCTGAGGACGATAAAAATAATCTGTTCTTCCACTTAACCTCGACAGTGGTTAATGTGACAGTGATTATTAAATTATATGCAACATTATATTTTTTAGTCGTATTTATATTTTTCGGAGGAACAAATTTGCTTCAATAAAGATGGTGACGATTTTAAATAAGAGTGAAATTCTTGGCACGTTTTGTTTATATTGATCTTCGTTATCAACATCGCCTTCAGAACTGAATCCTGCAAGTGATTTTTTTTCTCAGACGTCCACAATTTATTTATTGAAGAAAATCTTCTCTTTACTGCAGCATTTGTACTAGGTAGACATAAAATATATTCAATTGAACTTTTAAATTATTCCAGTCTGTAATTTTTTGTGGAGTTACGTAGTTCACAATTAATGAAAATTCGTCATATACTTCTGTATCTTTAATACTGTCAATATATCCCTTTTCAATCAATTCATCCAATGCTTTTTGTACATCTTCCCACGTAGGTACTTTTCTCTAATCTGCCCAATAGAATATCTCCATTTCTCTAGTAAGAAAGTTAGTCCATTCTTCCAAATATTCACGACTTGTTTTATACAATTCTGTAGCTGTTCTTTTCGCAAAATCTTCATGAATATCGTTTTTCAGTATTATGATTAAATTACGAACAGTAAATGGAAGAAAATGATTGGTTTCTTTCTGAATCAAATTCTGAATGAGTTGATTGATTTCATTTGCAGCGTCAATTGCCGATACAGTTTGACCTTCAACCTTCAAAACAGCTTGGCGGAAACTTGCTGACTGAGCGTGTAAAAAACAAAGCCATAATTCAGTTGTAGGATCTTCAAAAAAGTATTTTATTGATTTGGGATTTGTTCAGAAAATAATTCTTTAACGGCTGGTACATTTTCAAAACTCTCTCCAAAGCAGTCATCAGCGCAAGCCAGCGAAATTTGCTGTAGCCGAGCATTTGGTGATGTTCTATTTCAGCTTCAGCGCAAAATTCCTTTAGAGCTTCAACTCCAACCGTATAAATATAAAAAATGAATATATTTTCACAATAATACTTTCGTAATCTAAAGGTAGGCCGTCTTCAGCAGATTTTATAGCATTGTGAATTTTATGGGCTCCACATCCGATTCCTATCAATGGTTTTCTTAGAGATGATTTCAGAAAACGGGACTATTTTACGTCCCAGATTATTATTTGGGGACAACGGGACAGATAGTCGTATATAGGGACAGTCCCGTTCAAAACGGGATGTCTGATCACTTTATGTATGGGTCCTAGTTTATTCAATTTTACTAACCAAAGTATTTATTTCACGACTCTTGTTCCAGATCACCGTCGCCCATTCACATTCCAAATTCTACAATATCCTCCTCACCCAACACATCCAGTCTGCCACCAGCGCTACCCCCCAAACAGCGTTCACGCAAATCTTCCGTGAAAACCCCGCCTCCCACACCTCCCGGAACAGTTATATCCGAACCTAAGTCTCCTCTACCCTCCATAAAAGCCTTGCCCGATCTGTTAGAGCACACCACCAAAACCGAAGAGAAATCCGAAGGTAGCACGCCGTCTTGTGAGGAAGATTTGATGGAGTTGTTGAACGTCGATCAGTACTTGCTGTGGAAGAAGCCCGAAGAAGAGGGTCCGGATATTCGGGGAGGGCCTATCGACGCGCTCATCATTCAAGCGACAAAGGCTACTAAAAATGGAGGTGAGTAATGAATTTTTTCTTTCATTTCCAGTCACAATGATGGTAGTTTACGGTTCTCTTAAGTTGAAAATGAAATCATCTGAAGATTACTGATAAGAACGGAAAACTTTGTTTTCATGCATTTTGTTTTAATCTTAATATGCCATAGTTTGAAACCACTTCTGTAAATCGATTGTTTTTAATGATTAATTTAATATTAATACGACCATCAGATAGTTTGGATGTATTAATTTTGAAAATTAAATTTGCGGGATTCAGTTTTTGTTTCAAGATATACAGGGTGTATGTAAAACATTCAAGGAGGTGATTCCTAATCGAAAAAAAGATAGGATCTTTCATATAAAGAAATTTCATTGGAGCATCCCTTGTTAAGATACAGCCCCTTAAAGAGGGTACATAAAATTTGTATAACAATTTTTTTCACAAGCACTGAGAAAGTTGCAATATTGAAATTAACCTGACGTTTTGTACTACCAAAAAGACACTTAGCCAGTAATTTATTTGGTTTACCCCGTGGTTGTAAGGGGTGGAAAACGCAACCCCTAAAATTTATTTTCAATGTAACTTTTTGTCTTATCATTTGTTTACCATTTAAAAATTTATTTCCGATAGCCTGTTTTATTATAAACAAAAAATATCTCTCGGGTTTTTTGCCCAAAATAAACCAGTTCGCAGCAAAAAATTATTTTAGGAACAACTACAGAGATAAATCGTCATAAATGCGAAAATACGAAACTAATCTATCTAGTAGGTCGCTATTAGCGATAGTGACAATTAAATTGGTATGACGCTGTCAGTTTGTGAATTTTCGAAATTGAATTAATACTAATTGTGTGTTGTTGTTCTGTTCTTAATTTGTTACTTTAATAATTCACTTATTATTAAAATGGCATACACAAATGAGGAAATGGTTGATATGCATTACATTTACGGTCTGTCGCAGGGGAATGGGTTAGAAGCTTCTAGAAGATATGCTGAAATGTATACTCAACGGCAGCATCCTTCACATAGAATATTTTCTCGACTTCATCAACGATTACGAGAATATGGTTCATTCGATTAAAGAACGCAGGATTGTGGTCGTCATCGAGAAGTATGAACACCACAGCTTGAGGAAGCAGTACTTAATTTGATTGAAGAACCTACTACCAGTACTAGAAAGATTGCTCTCCAGCTAAATATTGATCATATGACAATATTTCGAATTTTAAAGGAACAACTCTTATACCATTACCATCTGCAACGAGTACAGGCACTGTTACCGCGAGACTTTCCGAAAAGTCTTGAATTTTGCAATTGGATACTGGAAATGATTAGAAGAAATTGTGACTTTCTGAAGACGATAGAATTCACAGACGAATGTAGTTTTTCTCGGGACAAGATTATTAATTTTCTTAATTACCACATATGGGCCGATGAAAACCCTCACGCTATTGTCGAAACTAACCATCAAGAACAGTTTTCTCTTAACATGTGGCACGGAGTTATTGGGGATGATTTAATCGGGCCTCATTTTCTAACTCCTCGATTGAATGGTGAGGCATACGTTCAATTTTTAAGAGAAGAGCATCCAGTACTGCTGGAGGAAGTTCCTTTGGGCGTCAGAAGGGATATGTTTTTTATGCATGATGGGGCTCCCGCCATTTTAGTCAAGTAGCACGTCAGCATTTAACTGAAACGTATGCAAATCAGTGGATAGGTCGAGGAGGACCACAGAACTGGCCCGCTCGATCCCCGGATCTCAATCCTCTCGATTTCTCTATTTGGGGCCATTTATAGCATTTGGTTTATCGTACTCCTGTTCGCGATGTAGAGGACTTAAGAAACCGCATCATCGATGCGTGCAGGGTAATCAGAGAGACTCCAGGAATATTTGAGCGAATACGTGGCTCATTGCGCCGACGTCTAGACGCATGCGTAATGTCTGAAGGTAGACATATTGAACATTTATTATGATTTCTACATGTTGTGTGTTTTGTTATTAATAAATTAGTTTTGTTTATTACCCTTTAATCGTTTAATGCAGGTACTAACCACAAAATAACAATAAATCCAGTTTGCTCTTATGTCGATGTATCTCTGTAGTTGTTCGTAAAATAATTTTTTGCTGCGAACTGGTTTACTTTGGGCAAAAAAC
This sequence comes from Leptinotarsa decemlineata, assembly GCF_025532065.1. Classification (NCBI taxonomy): domain Eukaryota; kingdom Metazoa; phylum Arthropoda; class Insecta; order Coleoptera; family Chrysomelidae; genus Leptinotarsa; species Leptinotarsa decemlineata. The sequence continues at coordinate 9,708,186 of NW_027412690.1, forward strand.
CCAAGAGACATTTTTGTTTAGAATGAAACAGGCTATCGGAAATATATTTTTAAATGGTAAACAAATAATAAGACAAAAAGTTACATTGGACATAAATTTTAGGGGTTGCATTTTCCATCCCTCACAACCATGGGGTAAACCAAATAAATTACTGGCTAAGTGTCTTTTTGGTAGTTCAAAACGTCAGGTTAATTTCAATATTGTAACTTTTTCAGTACTTGTGAAAAAAATTGTTATACAAATTTTATGTACCCCCTTTAAGGGGCTGTATGTTAGCAAGGGATGCTCCAATGAAGTTTCTTTATATGAAAGATCCTATTTTTTTTTTCGATGAGGAATCACCTCCTTAAATGTTTTACACTTATTCAGTTACATCGTGTATAGAAGTAGAAAAGTTTGTACAAAAGGATGAATATAAAAGTTGGTAACTTACTTAAAATACTGCCTGAAAATAAATTTCATAACTTGTTCTCCAGAAAGAACCAAAGAGAAATAAACGTGTTTTTCAATTTTGGAAAATATTTCGTTTTGAATGTTCACTTCTCTATGAAAGTTCTGTAGAGCTCTAATAACTTGACTTATTGGTTGCTTCAAAAGTTTTGTTGGTTATCACACGTTAAAAGGTAAGACCTCGTTAATCCTTGCACAAGTTTCGACTTCTGAGGGATGTCGTTCGTAGGGGTACGACAGCTGGTTAACGGAAAAACAGATTTTTTTTAAACAGATGAGGCTACTTCAAACTAATATTTTAATGAATACTTAATCAATTTGAATCAATACACTTTTGTCAATGTAACACATGTTGATTAATTTCGTCAGCATGAAAATTGGGTGCTATGGATTCGATGAAGTTGACGAAGGTCGTTTTTAAATGCTTGAAAAGATGGTAGTAGATGGTGTTTTTTTGGTGGGTTTTCTCCTGTTGTCGTAGAGGATCCACTTTAAATTACACGTGGCGACCCGATCCAAAAAAGGATAATTTTGGTTACGCAAAAGCAAAGAAAAACAGACCTCAAAAACGTGACAGTTTCTGTCGATCGATCAAATTGTGGAGCACCCAGTTTTTGAGCTTTTACACCTTTCCAATAAGTTTTAAACCGTCATGGGAGCTGTTGGCCAGTTCTTCCTCCATCCCATGAGTCAAGAGTCAGAAATGCTTTATTGTCATAAAAGTTTAGGGTTTGTTGACAAAGTAGGCTTAAGAACTAAAACAATCTGAAACATTAACAAAAAGGTCAAGAATTTAAAAGCACACTTCAAAAAGTCTTAGGTATAAGTCTGTGATAAAAATGTTTGTATGTTGACAAAGCAGGCTTATCCAAGACACCTTAAAATAAATATTTATTAAGACAAAACTTTTGAAGCAATCTCATATAATGAATGTAGATTTATTTCTTGTAGTTTATGTAACATCTATGAGAAGGAAATTAAGAGTTTTTATGTAGCGACTAAATAATTTTATTCAACAGATCGTTTCAACGAATCATTTTGCTTAAATGAACAAACATATGAAGCGAAAACTTGAATTCAAAAGACATCATTATTAAATAATGTATTGTGTAGCATAACAAATGCATTGTCAGTTGAACATATAAATAATAATGATAATTTTTTGCTATGAATTGCAGAAGAACAGGAGAATGGTATGTTGGTTTAATCATTGCCCTCTGAATTTTTTGAACTGCCTTAGAACACAAAAATTCATTGACAACTTTACATACACTGTTCTCATTGCACGAAACATACGACATAATAATAATAATACTTCTGCTAGTGTTCCTCAACATCAAATATGGTAGATTTTGCTTGCCCCCAATTTCTTCAATCTAGATATATGTCCTCCTGTTTGTATCCAATAGAAATCATAGTTATAGGTATGGAAATATAGAGTAATATCTAAAATTGCTAGTCTGTAGCACACTGATGGATCTCCTGCACATTTTATAGACTTCTCATTTGCTTTGTGATATGTAAAATGCATTGAAAGGTGATGAATGGTTTTCACCAAAAAAAAATGTGTCATTCCAACCTTTGGTCCGATTTTCTTTTTTAGAAAATATGCTTGTAATTTCATAAAGTGGCTTATACTTTGAAAAATTTGCAGGGTTCATTCGAATATCTAATCATTTAAAAGAATCAACTAGACAATTGTTTGTTTGCAATTCAACTTAAAGATAAAAGTGTTCTTTTTGCAGTGTTTGCCTATCAGGAAGCCTTCCTAACAACTTACAGAACATTCATATCTCCAAATGAATTGATAACAAAATTGATCCGGAGGTATAAGTACTTTTACGACCAAGTGGAGAAAAAACCTCGATCTCGAGAAGCTTTTGCCCTGATTGTGAGGGTTGTCAGTGACCTTACGTAAGTGCAATGATTTTTTTCTACAATTGATTCTTATTTGTATGGTGTCCAAATGAACCAAAGAAGTATTCATGTTCCAATTGAAACTGTAATGTTTTATTTTGTTGTGTTTTTGAATTTTCCAAAGTAGAATTGAATGCTATTTTCCACTCTGTGATCAAATGACTAAATTAAACAATCATAAATATTTCAGTAGTATGATTTTCACTGGTGATTTATTTTTCAGTGCATTGGATTTAGAACAAGAACTACAAGAGAAACTAATGAATTTCGTACAACAGTTGATATCGTGTGGCGAACTTACTCTTGCCAAAGCGCTCAGAGTTAAACATTTGCAACGTTATGAGGCCAAACAGATGTCGGAGAAGCATACGAATGTCGTAACCAGTCTCAGTCTGAACGTTAGAAATTTCACCTTGTTGGATTTCAAGTCGGAGCAAATTGCAGAACAAATGACATTACTGGATGCCGAACTATTCATGAAGATCGAAATTCCTGAGGTGTTGATTTGGGCGCAGGAACAAAATGAGGAGAGGAGTCCTAATTTGACTAGATTCACGGAACATTTCAACAAAATGTCTTACTGGTAAGCCTTTCTTACTTTAACTGACCTGTCCTTTTTTTCCAAGTCGTTGCAGCGCTCATTGCATTTTTTCCTTACCTTTTCATGACGCCTAATCCAACATATTTTTGTGATAATTGTTCATTGTTTATCCTGCATACATACAAGCATAGCTCAATTACAGATACACAGTCCTACGAGTACAAGTGATAAACTCAGCTATCTAAACTACACTAAAACTAAAATCATAAACTTTACATAAAGGAGTATGTAAAATCAATAAAAGCAGTAAAATATACATGTTAAAATTCAAAGTTGCGACTGACCGTCAAAGATGAAATGAGTTGAAATAAATGTCCAAGTAAAACCATGATATATATACACACAGACATTTATTCCGGAGAAGTGCATATGACATGCCCAATTTCAGGTGAAAAACTTCTTACCCCTTGCCTCTCATGTGAACCTATGACTTTGTAGGTACATGTGACAGATACCTGATGGAAAAACTAGAACTAACCCAGCTAATGTTGCGCAGAAAGCTGACCTGTGCAATGTCTTCCATTTTGAAGGTTCATCCCAAATAACTACAAAGTTGTAGATTCACATGAAAGGCAAGGGGTAGGATGTCTTTCACCTGAACCTGGGCATGTCGAATGCTCCCCGGAGTATGTTTTTGTGGAGTTGTTTCCGGTCTTTGTCTGCAGGTGGCGCAGTGAATATTCTACTGAATCAACTGCAGATAGAGCTTATAACTAATTGGAATTAATTTTGTTTGTTCTGGTCCCTCCCGATATAGAAGGCCCCGACACTCTGTCGTATGAGGCCCCTATGTCCTCCGTTAACAGATGAATAATATCTTCATCTATCTCACCCCAGCCAGGTAGGGGTATAAAGCGAAGGGCGGTATGGATGTCTCAGGACTTTCATGCCACCAATTAACACCAGTCATAACCCGTTTGTCTCTCTGACGAACATCAGTTGAAAGGGGAAGGGAGCCAGGCTTCAACCTGCAGGAACTCAAGATGGATTACGTCGTTTGTTCTGGATACTCAGACGGTTCACTGTGTCTGAAATGACCTTCCTGGTAATGATGAGAGGCAAGTACCCCGGACTATTGGTGGTCGTCCCGACCAAATGATATTAATTTCAGCTTTTCATATATAAAAAGTCACTTGCGAAGAATCTTCCAAATGAAATACTCTGCAGAGATCTCCAAGAGTTTCACTTCAGCTTTCTGCGCGGCATTAGCTGGGTTAATTGTTGTTTTTCTATCGGGTATCTGCCACACGTACCTACAAAGTCGTAGGTCTGCATGAGAGGCAAGGGGTAAGGTGTTTTTCACCTGAACTTTGGCATATGAAGTGGGACATTTATGAAATGTGCAACCTCTTTGTCTCAGGCGAATATCTGGTATGCTGAAATTGATGGAGGCAAGTAAATCAGGGAGAAAAATGTTTTCGTAATAAGTTGAATATGAATAACACTTGAATGTTTTTTTAGGTTTTTCAAATTAAAATCTTTCAATTATCGTTTATATGATATCATACACGGATATATTCCTTATATTTTTTAGATACATTGATCCAAGATGTTTTATTTTTCATTGTTATAAATTTCAGAGATTTCCTATTCTTTTTTAACATGCTTTCATTAGCTTCACCTGTATGTATGTATGTTTGTTTGTAACTCTGAAGGTCGGAATCTGTATTTGACAAAATTATCGACATTATTGCTTGATCTATTCGCGGGCAGATGGTGCTGTACATAATCTCCTTGATATATCGACATTATTGCTTGATCTATTCGCGGGCAGATGGCGCTGTATGTAACCTTGATATACCGACATTATTGCTTGATCTATTCGCGGGCAGATGGCGCTGTACGTAACCTTGATATACCGACATTATTGCTTGATCTATTTTAGAAAGGGACGTTCAACAACACAAGCTATAATAAAACTACTAAAAGAGCTATGTAATAGTCTAGATATGGGTAATCGAACTCTGGGTATTTTCTTAGATCTAAGTAAGGCATTTGATCTTGTAGACCACAGAATTCTACTAGACAAATTGGAAAAGTATGGTTTTAGGGGAAACTCACGTAGATGGTTTGAAAGTTATCTCCAAAATCGAACACAATACGTTGAAATAGATCAGTATCAATCTAAACGTTTAAAGTATACTATTGGAGTACCACAAGGCTCTATTTTGGGACCTCTACTTTATATAATTTATGTCAATGACTTTGAAGGAAATTTTGTAATGTATGCGGATGACACAACACTACTGGTTAGTGGTAAGAATGTTACATCCACAGTAGACTTGGCTCACAGGGAAATTTTAAAAGCCCAGGACTGGTTTTCTAGCAATAAATTAATCTGCAATGATAAAAAATCATTCTTCCTAAGATTTAGTTATGCCCCAAATGGTCATGATCACAGTTTACTGTTAAAATCACAGCACGGTTTAATGAAACAGGTGAATTCAATAAAATTTCTAGGACTTACTCTCACTGAAGATTGTAAATGGAATCAACATATTAATGAAATATGTAAAAAATAACGCCTATGTGTTACTGTATCTATCAACTCAGTAAAATTATAGATAAGTCGGTGGTACTCATGTACTATCATGCCCAATTACAGTCAACAATCTCATATAGTATAGTAGCTTGGGGCCTATCACGTGAGGCACAAGAGTATTTATTTTACAGAAGAGAGCTGTTAGAAACATTCAGAGTGTAAATAGACGTACTAGCTGCAGAGATCTATTCAAAGTTTTAAGAATATTAACTCTCCCATGCATTTATATGTACCAGCTGTTAATTTTTGTAAAATCGGATCAGCGACCTTTTACCTTCTTAAACAAAAATAATTACGGCACAAGAAATTCAACATTGTTAGAAATACCAAATCATAGACTGGCTAGATCAGAATCAAGTCCAATTTTCATGGGTGTCAGGCTATTTAACAAATTGCCAAATCATGTTAGAAAAATGTCACTAAGAAAATTTAAACCGTTCCTAAAAAAATTTCTGATTGATAAAGCCTACTACTCCATTGAAGAGTTTATAAATGACTTATCAATATAACTGAAGAATTGAGATTGTCATCTAGGGTTGTTAATATATTATAATTTTACCTAGTTATAAGTTTTAATATATAATTTTAAGTAACTGTTCATATCCTATATGTACATAATTTTTTCTTTTTTATAAGTTTATTTATATCATATTACACTGACTTGTTCTATATCATTGAGTTATGATCCAGAAGAACCAATAAAATATTATTATTATTATTATTCGCGGGCAGATGACGCTGTACTTGTCCTTGATATAATTCGAACTCACTTTACATGTATATCTTCATTTAAAAAAGTTTAGTTCGATGTTCATAAAAAGCGTGTTTTTTAGTTTTTTAAACTATATTTATCTATAATCAGGTCATCGTAAATAACAAATTAAACTTCGTATAAAAATGAACAATTTACAAAAATCAGTACCCGATAGAATGAACAATTTCTATAGAATTTCGACAGTACCGTACAATCAGGTATTATTTTACGGCAATTAATACAATATCTGGATAAGCTTTACTCTATTTGTATGATACAAGTTCTTCATAATGTGAAGATTGAATTTATATTGAACAGCCTACAATTGTTTCCTCAAAAAATAAGTCAATGGCTCCCTTTCAAATTTTAGGGCTAGGACAAAAATCTTAACAGCGGAAGGAAAGGACACCAGGGAAAGATACTTCACCAAGTTCATCAAGATAATGAAGCACTTGAGAAAAATCAACAACTTCAACTCTTACTTGGCGCTATTGTCGGCTTTAGATTCTGCTCCAGTTCGCCGTTTAGAGTGGCAAAAGCAGGTTCAAGAAAGTTTGAAGGAGTACTGCGCACTTATCGACAGCTCGTCTAGCTTTAGAGCTTACAGAATAGCGTTGGCCGAAACGCTACCTCCCTGCATACCTTACATGTAAGTTAACGTAGAATTTTTCTTGCATGACTTTGATCGGAGTTTATTTGATATTTGTTTTCAGTGGACTGGTTCTACAAGATTTGACATTCGTGCACATAGGAAATACAAATTTGTTGCCTGACGGCACTATAAACTTTTCTAAGAGATGGCAGCAGTTCAACATAGTGGAGAATATGAAAAAATTCAAAAAGTCGTAAGTAATTTTGACTTTTTCTAGTAATATTGTTCCATCATCTGTCAGATCTGTAACTTTTACATAGTTGAATCTCTAGTCATCTCCTGATGATGCTAATTTGGTTAGCGAAATAGGCGTCGTGAGACACCTATTCATTGCATTCTGAAAGCAGCAACCGCTTCTTCAGGTGTCGAAAAACGTTGACCTCTTAGTTTGTTTTTTACATGCGGGAATGAAAAGAAGTCATTCGGTGCCAAGTCAAGACTATACGGCGGGTGACTCATCAAATCGATGTTTTGGGTGCTCAAAAATGCAGTTGTTTGAGCCGGTGTGTAATATACAAATCCTTTATTTAGCAATGAAACTGCTAATACAATACATCTATAATCAAATACGACACCACAATGTGTTAGTCAACTAAACTCAGGAATAAAATTTCAATGTATGAGTACTACAATAAATATACAACATCTACTTGAAATATCACAGTTGTTAGTCAATATAAAACACAAATAAAATACAAATATAGAATACAAAAAAAAAGTTTATACAGTCAAAATTTATATTATATAAAGACTAGTTCATTCACCCAATAGATGACTCTTCAACTTTCTTTTGAATAATGCAAGAGTGCTACATTCTTTAATATTTTTGTTCAAACTATTAAAAGCTAACATTCCTGCATGGTAAATGGATTTCTCAGTACACTTTTTATTTTTAACTCTTACATATATGTTATTACGCGTTCTTGTATTATAGTGATGATGATTCTCATTGTATTCAATATGCCTACTCAGGTATGTCGGTGATAGGTTCATTTTATATATCATTATCATTGTATAGTAATATATGAGATCTGTCACAGCCATCCATTGCAATTCCTTCAGCATTGCTTTGATTGGTGTCTCTCTTGGTTTTCTTAATATGATCCTCATGGCTCGCTTTTGCTGTTTTTGTAATCTATCCATTTCATTTTTATTGGCAGTATATATTATCGATGCACAAAATGTAAAATGTGGTAATATAAGTGTGTTATATATTATAATTTTTGTAGATTTTTGTAAGTGTTGGCGAAACCCTTCCTAGAAAGCTAACATTTCTTGAGATAGTTTTTATTACCTCTTGTACGTGTTCTTTGAATGTTAAGCCTCTATCAATTAAGACTCCAAGATATTTCGTTGCACAAACGGTTTCTATTTCTATTTATCAATATGGATATTTAAGTGTCTGCTTTCAAGGTCATGATATCCCGTTTTATTAGTAAATAACATGAATTTTTATTTATTACCATTTAATTTCAATACATTATAACTACACCACCGACTTATTTGTTGTAGTTCACTATTCATTGTATCTATCAAATGTTCCACATCATGTGCACAGTAATATACAAGTGTGTCATCAGCAAAGAGATGAATTTTACACTTGTCTACCTCATACAATATCATTTATATATATTAGGAATAAGAGTGGTCCTAGTGTACTGCCCTGAGGTACTCCCTTGTTATTGATAATTTCACAGGACGTTACATTATTAAGTTTTGTTACTTGTCTTCTACTATTTAGGTAATCTTCAAACCATTTATAGACTGTACCGGATATTCCATAATTTCTCAATTTAAGCAGGAGTCTTTTCCTATTTACTGTCTCAAAGGCTCTTTTCAAATCTAAGTAAACTGCTCCTACATTCATATTTTGATCTGTCCACATTTTTCAGTCAAATAGAACACTTTGGACCGCTGTTTCGCAATTATGCCCAGTTCTAAAACCTGATTGATTTTCAGTTAGAATATTATTACTATTTAAAAAATTTAACATTTGTACATAGACAACTTTCTCAATTAGTTTTTCTATTGCCAACAAAGTATTTATTGGTCGCATATCACTGGCTTTACTTGTATTCTTTACTTTTGGAACTGGAATTATTGTTGATACTTTCAGCATAGATGGAAATGTACCGGTGTGTAGGGAATAGTTGACAAGGTTTAATAACGGGCCTTCTATATTATGATATACTTTTTTAGGAATTCCGTTGTTAGATCATCATCGCTACCTTTATTTTTCATTGTCAACAATATATCATGTAGCTTCTCAAAACTAATCAATTTGAAATCACTCGAATGTTCTTTTGCAGTGTTTTGTATCCTTATTTCATCTTGTGTCTCAATATGTATTTCTTCTACTAATTTATTGATACTTTCTACAAAATATGTATTGAGTTTATCAGGAATCATATTAATATCTACTTCCTCATTGTCAATCTCTAACTTGGTGAATTTTGTTCTTTCTTTTGGTGACAGCAAAGGTTTCAGTGTTTTCCACATTTTTTTGGGGTCACCACTACAATTATCTATTTTGTCCTTGTAAAATATTGATTTTTGCTCTTTAATAACTTTCACCACATTATTTCTTGCCTGTTTGTAGTTTTCTTTGTCTTTAATCTGTTTTGATTTCTTATATAGTTTGTATTTATTATCCCTGTATACTACTGCATTTCTAACTGTATCATTCCACCATTCTTTATTCCGGATTAATTATTTTTCCTGTAAGAGCTTGCATTGTCGTGGTGAAAAGTGATCCGTCTTCGGCGGTTGGTTTTCCTGATTTCTTGGAAGACAACTGACAAACAAATGGTTGTGTACCACTCAGAATTGACTGTTCTGCGTTATTCTAGTGGTACGGTTGCGACATGTCCAGTTTTTTCGAAAAAACAGGCGACCATTTGCTTGGTCGCCAACAACTGATTTTGGACGACCTTCACGAAATTGGAGTGAACTACGACCACGATTGAATTCACCATACCATCGATAAACACTGGTCCTTGATGGAGCTTCATTGCCAAAAATTGAATTAAGTTCATCCATGCACTGTTGCTGAGTTAATCCACGTCGAAAGTTGTAAAAAATAATCGCACGAAAATGTTCATGATTTAATTCCATTTTTGGGCCGAGATGCAACAATAGGGTTGCCAAATCCCTAAACATAAAAGGCAACCCTCGTACATACATAACACAATTTTACATATACTCTATACAGAAACGTGTTGTAAGAGATTGATTCCCTGTTTATTACATCTTTCAATTCATGTCTTAATCTATCATCTCTTTCTATCACCGTCTACTTTATTATATGATTTACGAAGTTTACTGTTCTTGGGTACAACTAACACCAACAAAGATGTAGATGAAGTTTTGCGCATCAAGGATTTGTTCTGATAAGCTCTAAGAGAGAAAACTATTGAATGAATCACTGGAATATTATTTGTTTTCTGTTAGAAACACAGGTTTTTTTTATTGTAAACGATAAATTTATTAAGTTTATCTTAAATTTTGAGATTTCGTCTTGTGCAGTTCAATTTATCATTTTTTTCTACATTTTAGGAGTTACACATTCAAAAAACAGGAAAAGATCATCAGCTTTTTCCAAAACTTCGATGACTTCATAGTTGAGGATGCCATGTGGAAATTGTCGGAAACTATAAAACCCCGTGGTAGGAAACTACCCCACTGAATTTAAGACTAAAAGCAATACCTAACGATTTTAGTGCAATTATTATGTTTAAAGCTAAACATATTGGTTTAAGTATGCATTTGTTGAAGGTTGAAATGTTTGCTCTAACCATTTTTTTTTTCAAAAGTGAAGCACCAGAAATATGATTCGCATTTGTATTTTAAAAATTAAATTGAATTGGAAATCTAGGTATATACTGGGGGAAACCCAGAATTAGACAATGAAGTAGGCATCGAAATTTTTAACTGTTTCTGTACGTTAAAAATCGTAAAATACATATTTGTTGGTAATTTGATGAAAGGGGAGGATTGTGTTTTTCGAATCAACTTATTATTTATACACCTTTAACGACTTTGCGGCTTGTTCGATAAATGATTGATGTTAGTACTCTAAAACAATAAGTAAGGACTTGATTACATAATTTTTTCATTGCCAAATATTTTTATTTATCTTAATGAAAATTCTCATTAGTTGTGTATCTTCAGAGACTAGACGAACTTACTTTTAAGTATTGAACAACATATTTATGTGTTGGTATTTATTATTGATTGATGGTCTTGAATTGAAGCCACAATGTGAAATGACAAAGACATTTTGAGGATAACCTAAGTCAAAAATTCAGCAGTATTTAAAGAATCAAAATGGAAATTTGTCATTTTCTATTTCGAAAGCTTTGTGTAATAAGACTGATTCCTTCTGCTATATTTCCTTCTAAATCGGAATGGTATACAGGTACTTGTACAAATACTTTTATTTCAACAAATCTCAGATGACTTTACTTCAAAACTTTGTATATTATAGCACTTTGAAAAATAATTGAAGAATTTCGCATTTTGTCCCAAATTAATTCTGTAGCAGAAAATATTGAAAATACGCCAGAGAGGTTTTTTTATTACATCGCTATTTCTCCAGATTCCCAACCAGAAAACTATTCAAATGTACAAATTAATGAGAAGAAAATCATACTAAATTATATTTGCTTGAAGATGCTTGCATTGGTTTCAAGTCAAACAAAAATAATTGTTTCGGAAAGACTAACTTTACATTCGACATAATTTCAATATTTTTTGAAATCCTTTATTGCATTTATTGGACTCCTAGCCACTCCTGAAAAAGATGACTGTCCAAGCCCCCAGTCAGTCGATTGAGATTCGTCGCTAAGTGTGCTCAAAGTTGTTTCCAAGTTTTCATTAGTGATTAGAACACAAGTCATGCTAACTAATTATTCAACTGCTCCACCAAAGCGAAAACAATAGACAAGAGGCTCTTCCATCATCCCAAACGAACAAAAAGGCGAGTTTCATTGTTGCAATTTGGATAATTCATTATTTTCTTAATACAGTCCACACAAAACAATCAATATTATAAGTCTATTTTAGACCTATTGAAGAAGGCCGGTGCGGAGATTAATTAAATCAGTAAGCTTCAGTTCGGTTCATTAGTATATAACAAAGTTCAGAGGATAAATTTGCAAAGTTTTGAATTGTAACGTCCTCCTACATTTCATAATTTTTTTTCAATTCATTGGTCTGTATGCACTTCCCCACATTTAATTGCAAACGTGTGAACTATGAATGTTAGAAATAATAAATTTAGATTTATGTGTAAGATAATATTTTGGAATCATCGAGAGGCTCTATAATCTGGAGAGCCCCAATTCTTCAGCTTATAGGCAAACTATACTGAAATTCCAAATGTATACTAGTAAAATTAACTCTTTAGAAGGCCTAACTAAAATTTAAGCTTACCAATGTTAACTAAAAACAGCTAAACATGTAGACTGCTCCTGAAAGGTAAATTTAGTTGCCATATTTTTCTAGGTGGATTTTGTCACTGTCCAATTTTTAGATTTTTCATTTATATTAATTATGAAAATATTTGAATATACGGACGTATATTCCAAGATATATCATATAAATTCAGTCAATACTAGACAATGCGAGAACTATATATTTTCAAAAAACACTGCAAATCATTAGTTTATTCTTCTTTCAAAGTAAAATAATGTTAAATAATAACATAGTGTATGTCCAAAGTATTAGTAAAAAACATATCTGAAAGTATTCACTTCTATTTGGAATTTTCGAAACTACTGTTAAATTCAATATGTGTTTGTTATATATATTTGAGAAATTAATGTTTTGGCTTTCTACTCTCCATCTTTATACAAAGAAGTGTGGGAATCTTCCAAGAAAAGGAATAAAGCAAATAATCTCAAAATAAGTTATTCACGAAGATGTATAGATTTCAGTTCGTAACACGAACTGAAAAAAAGCCCTCTTGAAACGGCTACTTTCATATAAACATTGAATTATACGAAATAAAACATACTTTTTAGTATGAACACTGAATTATACACTTTTCTCTATTCAGTTTGTAATCCAAACATTCATTAGAATTCACATTCATTGGAATTGAATCAGATATCATTCACAGGATTGCTACAAATTTTAGCAAACGAAAGAGGTAAAATTCCACTTACATGTAAGGAAGTTTACTTCTTCCATTTACTACAGAATTAACTTTCATTTACCTTTTCACTTACGCTTACACGTTACACCTTCGTTGCACTTACATTTAAGTGAAATTTTACCTTTTCACTTACATGTAAGAAAGTTTACCTCTTCCATTTACTACATATATAACTTTCATTTACTTTTTCACTTACACTTACATGTTACACCTTCATTGCACTTACATGTAAGTGAAATTTTACCTTTTTACTTTCATTTACTGAAAGTTAATTCTTTGCGTGATCTATACATCTATGTAATAGTTGATGCATTGCTTTTTTCCTTCCTTTGGAAGATTTTCACAATTTTTTTTTATAAAGATGGAGAAGTAGAAAGCCAAAACATTACTTCCGCAAAAATTATTCTCTCCTAAAAATATACCCCTTTCAATTTATATATATTTGAGATTACATAAAATGTTTAAATGCTAAAAAATTGAATGTTTCGAAATATATATAAAAACATTATTAACAGGTTGGATAATTTTGAAAAATTACAAATTTTTTGATCCAACTCTACCGCTAACAAACTAAAGCGTATTGTTTTTCTCATGAAAAATATCTAAGTGACAATGTAGTGTAATCAAATTTATTTAAGGTTGTAACAGTCAATTCAGTGTTCTTGTTACACTTTTCCTTTCATACAGTGGAACCTCAACTTGTGCTGTTGAATATTTTATTCTAAATGATATAAACATCGACTCTTTGAAAACAAAAAATGTTTGCCCAAGTATTTTATAAGAAATGTGTTTCATTTTTAATTGACAAATTTAAAACTTCAGGAATTCATTTTGCATTCAGAAACATATCAGGAGATAAAAGGCCTCAAATTTTTTTCTTCAATATAAATATACAAAATATTTTGTATGCGTTTAACCATTGAAAACCATCACTCTACGTTCATCCTGCGAGGAAGGCTACTATGCACATTTCTGTACCGTCTGTGATGTTATTTTAGGTTTAGCTTTTAATTAATTTATTAGGTGAGTTCTGTATCGATCGTTGAATTAGGAACATAGAAAACTTATTTAAAGGAACGTTGATTTTTTTCAGATGGATTTATGAGATTTATCTTGATTTTGAAAATTTGTTTGTAGTATTATATGATATTTTATCGAGTTTATTTTGACTTTAGTAAGTTCTACAGGTTATTCAAATGATACCTCTAATTTACAAAATGGCCTATTTAAAGTTTACCTATTCCATCTATTTCTGTGGAATAATGTCCTCAGTAGGAAACTGATATTATTTGTTATTGTGTTTTCATATTTAGTTCAACTTCCTTTTCTGAAAAGTGGATCAAAGTATTTATATAAAGTATATATTGATAAATTGATTAAGGCTTTTGCGGCCGAGATTTTCAGTATTACTGTCTTCATTCGGGTTTAAAGACCGTCGTAGTTTGGAACTGCATCCTGACGTTTCGTCAGTACGAGTGGCTGGCTTCTTCAGAGGTTTATTCATCTTGATGATTCTCCGATGACTCGGTTAGGATGCAGTTCCAAACTACGAAGGCCTTCAAACCCGAATGAAGATAGTAGTACTGAAAATATATATTATAATTGTAGAAGTGTTTTATAAGTTGGCTGATTTGTACATATTTCTGTATATTTGTTTATATTAATAATTTTTTGTTGCCTTTTTGTCTAACTACTTATGCTTTTTACATTATGTACGTTAGTGTGATATATTCCTAAGTACCTAAATACAATGTGTGATAAAAGTTTGTGTTTTATTCCATTCTCCGATACTTTTCCTCTATGCCTGTAATTGAATAATACTGTTCGATTTTCCATCATTTGGTTCTCGTCAAGTAAGAGTGAGGCTACTACCCTTGTTATATGCTACGGATGACATGAATACATCAAGCATTAACTAACATTTGAGAATATAAACTGAAATTATTCCAAACTTTTCCGGATTTTATTAGGTTGTTTCAAAAGTTTTTCTCCGTTTAATTGTCTGTGATTTTATAGGTCCATATCTCGATTCTACTATGTATAAACAACTTATTACAATCGACACAATCACTGAGGTCATTAATAACTAACGAGAATGGAAGTGGTCCGAGATTCGATCCTTGAGGTACTCCAGATGAAGGATTTTAATGAAAAAAGTCATAGTCGTTGTATGATAGAAATTGTTCGCATTGAAATAAGTGGGATTTGATGAAAAGTACTGCTGAATTGTGGAAAACAAATTGTTGGAGCTGTTGTAGACGAATCATGTGAAGTTGATCAAATGCTTTAGCAAAATCTGCTTTCATTACAAGTTTGCAACTAGTTGATACCAGAATCAAAAAGTTTTGCATCCATGATTCAATATCAGACAGCTCTGTCAAAATGATGGTTCTTACCAGGGATGTTCCGCACCCTTATTTTTTCACATCCGTGGATGCGGATATTAACATATTTTATAAGAATCAACTTCAGACCGCGACACAACAACACTGATATCACACAAAAACCTGTTTTTTCAGGATAAGGTATTAACCGACGCAACAGACAGGATTCAGTAGTTTTTGAATGATGCGTCTTCAGACAAACTAAAGAATGACTATGGGTGGCGAAATAAGGTAATAAGGTAGTTATTCTTCAATATTCAATATCTTTATTGACTATTATTAATTGAAATTGAAAACTGGAGCGTTTTACTTGATAAAAAGCAATTTTGGGTCCTTTTTGGAGTCTTACCTGTTATGCAGAGGTTCATAAATTAAACCCGCGCTAATGAATAATTATTCACTAGGAACACTAGCTGGTGGTGCCGAAACCAGCAATATTTGGCTGGTTCATGTGGAGCTCCTGCAGCTACACTTCTACCATATTCCCAAAACTCGAGAAAAAATGTGAAGCTTAGTTCTAAATACGAAAATTTGCATTGCAGCTGCGTTTCCAACCATGAATTACCAGTTTTTGAATAAAAAGTGAGAATTGATTAGTGTATTAATTGATTGATTGCGCTGTGAGTGGATGTCAAAAAAGTGAAATTAGTCAATACAAAAAGTGATTCCATCCAACTTTATTTTTTGACATCTACTCACAGCACAAGAAACCAATCAATTCTCACTCATTTTATTCAGAAAGCTCGCCATTTGTTGTGGTATAAATAAAATATTTATATTGGTGAAGAATCAAACAAGTCAATTGAAAGCACACATACAAGTTGTATTTCGTTCCATTAACACGTCTGAACAAGCGTTGCGGACGGCGGCGGCGCTTTGCAAGCCTCGACAAGTACTACAAGTTTGTTAGGTGGAGTCAAGTCAACATTTCAGTTCTTCACTATCGAAACCAGATGAATTTTCGTGGATTCCCGCTTACGAATTGTAAACCCCCATTTTTTTGGTCACGCCAACATAGTCCCCCGTTGAGTCTCTCGTGGACACCTGGGGGTCCATCTGGACCACTTTGGGAATCAATGGTTTACGCATTCACCCTTTTTTTACCAGGGTAAGTAATTGATTTTTGAGCACAGCTTCAGACCTACAACTCTTCTGCATTTCTTGACTTTCATCTTCGCTTGACGAATCCAACATCATAACGAGATCATTTATTATGCTTGGTTTTCTGACCAAGCCAGACGTCCCTAGTACTAGTTGTTTCATATCTTTTTCGGGGAAATCTGTCATTGTCATTCTTTTAGACCCTTCAGAAATAAAAGTACCATCGGAACTCAACACCAAACCACCGTATAGAAGTAAACCCAGTAAATTCACTTCCAGCCGGCGACTTTGATGTATCGGGTCGAGATTTTATTTTTTGCTGGAGTGTGGCGGAGCAGGAGTGTGGCGAAGCAGGAGTGTGTCGGCTAAGAGCTATCGTACACCTCTGCACGAGGTTCGATCAAAAAATATGTGACCATGATCTGACTTCATCATTGCTACGAGGAGCTCCCAATAAATGTCTCATATGATTGTGAACTGTTAGGAATTTCAATTGGCAAATTTCAAAGTATAATAAATTCTTACCCTTGTGAAGAGAGAAAATAAATGATTCAAAGGAAAATTATCACAATGGTGAGAAATGTTGATTTTTGAAAAAATTGTTTTGAGCTGGTTGCCTATGCATTCAGTGGCACATAAACTGTTGAAATGATTAAGAAATTATGTCTCTAGACGAATGATACCTTGTAAAAATGAATCTGGATGCATATATAAACTTCCAAACTGTTTGGCTTCTCTATTACTATATGCCTTGAAATAATTATATATATTTGTTTCATTCCGTGGGGTACTAGCCGCCGTGGCAAAATTTGTATATATTTTACATGGATGTTTTCTTAAACATTTTCTCAAAAGATATCCACAAACATAGCCCAAGCTGTTTCCTTCTGGAGTGGCTAGAGTTCTATAGGTAATCATTTGTCTCTAATCTCAAAGGTTTACAGGGATTTTTTGGAACTTCCACAAAAATCTTCATTCTATTCATGTCAGCATATTGCGGATGTTCAAATCGATGCAGAGGCTCCGCAATTGCGGATGCGAATATTCGCAACATCCTTAGTTCTAACCAAAAAGGTCCTCAATAGAATGATAGTAAAATAATCATTATTGAATCTTTTATATAAAAGATATTGTAAATAGTTTGATGTACCAGTAACTGATGAAGCTACCATATAGCAAAACGCATTTTAAATAAAATTTATTGTGAAAACTCTATACTTAATTATTATTATGGATAGTGTAATTAATGTTCATCAAGTAACGGGTTAGAGTATTCATATATTCAAATCAGATGTGAACAAGTTATAGTACCTAATCTCAAATATTTAGATCATATTTTGCATGCATAATAATATATGCGAGTATGAAGATGCAGATAAAATTCCAATAAAGGCGTTTTGTATATAAACTACATATCAAAAAGCAAACTCAAGTAGTAGTTTTTAAAGTGTTTATGATGTTTTTGTGAGTTATTTCTTCTTGATACTTTTCAATAACAAATGAAGAATACTGAATGATACAAAAGTGTATAGCAGTGTAGCCTTTGAAAAAACTAATTCCGACTTCGAAGTTTCAAGAAAATTAATGTGAATATCAAAGCGTAGGGACATTTTGAATTAACCTATGTCTTTTGAATTTCGTTATATAATAATGATGATAATAATAACTCTCTCCGCGGCAGGTATCAGCACAAACTCCGACAGATCTGGTCATCGGAACTGTCGGGGAAGAACAAAGTTGCTGCAACAAATATGCTTGCCGTTCCAATCTTACTCTACTCGTTTGGAGTAATGAAGTGGTCTCGGGAGGAGCTGTATCAACTCGACGTAAAGACCTGAAAAATTATGTACCTCCATAGGAGTTTTCATCCCAAATGGTCTGTTCCACGGTTGTACTTCCTCCTGACAGCAAGAAGGCCGTGGACTTTTGAGTTTGGAGTGTCTACATGACAGAATGGTACAGGATAAAGCCTGTAGAGTCATAAGGAGCTCGGATCCCCTTCTCTGCATTATTCGCAATCATGAGACAGCAGAAATCGGAGCTTTTCTTTTTAGGGCGAGATGATCACAAGTCTCTCACCGAGATAGAACCCGTTCACCAAAAGGCCCACATGAAAACCGCATCAACACAAGAATAAGCCAATGCATGGGGTCTTCTTTAACACCATTGAAGATCTCGGCTTATTAAAGCGCCTGACTTTCGCTTTCCTCAAGTCGAGTGGGCTGAATTCGAAAACTGAGGGGTTCATCATGGCCCGCCAGGATAGTGTCTTCAACACCTTAGTCTACCGCAGTCGCGTGATGGGTTTCTGACACAAGGTTCAGAGCCTGTCGCGAGGCGCCCGAGACCCTAATGCACTTGCTATCAGCATGTCCAGCATATGCGGTCTCGGCCTATATCCATCGACATAACGCGGCCCTAAGAGTGCTATATTACCATCTACGGCACTCTTACGGTATTGACGAGACACCGGCGTTGCCCTACGCTCCGGAGGATATTGAATCCGTTATAGGAAGTTAGAAGTGCCGAATGTATTGAAATCCTCAGGCACACACAAGCTAATTAGTCTGATGTAGTTTTTCTCGACCGAGAGAGTTTTCAGCTCTTGGTGAGGCGAATATCGTCCGAAAGGAGGGGGAAAAACGAATGAAATATCGGGATTTTTCTCTTCCAATTCCGCAGACTCTATCTAGACCACTCTATCAAGATGATCGTTTTGATTTATTGGAGTCCTTGGTGAAGTGATGTCCTCTCTACTCTCGTACATCATGTCTGCTTGTCGCACGAAGGCAGAAATCTTGGCCGGACAAATGAAGAAGGCGCTCATTCTTGGCTTATTGCGTCTGCTTAGGGCACATGATTCTCGAACCTAATGATCACTTACCTTACGGTGTGGGGTGTGGTTATTTGTTAATAATGTTGGCGCGCCTTTCCGAATGTGTCGGAGTTTCGGGTACAGAGCCCGTCTAGCTTACCCTTCGGTGAAAAAAAAATAACAAATTTATTTCCTATGCAAGAAAATCTAGCTGGTGAGACTTCACGATTTCTACTCCATTTTGGGGTACGAATCACCCCAAAATGTTCAAATGAAATGTGAAGTAGAATAAGATAATGTTTCGAAGTTTGAAATCACGCCTAATATAGTTTTGTGAAATATCGCAACTGAAAATTTGAATTTGTTAACATATTAACAGTAAAATAAGTTTAGTACAAGTAAGTTAACCGCACAACTGTTGAGCGTCGATATTTTCTTTGAGCTACCGTTCCACTCTGTAATCACAACAAAGGCAGGAACACTCAAGAAATGTGAATGAATTTTTGGCGCTTTCTTAACATTGAGAAGATCTTCTGTTGCCTCGTTGTCCAAGTACAAAGTAAGCTAGCTACTAATACCCATTTTGGATTTCATTATTTAATTTAGCAGAAATTCGATAACTTATTGAATTTTGGTACATTGTCAATTTTTAAAAGTTTCGTCAATTTGACGTGTACGGTTTTGGAAAAAAGGTGTCATATGACGCCTGTGATCCTTCTTTCGGACCGCGCCTACAGCCATTTAAATCGACATTTTCAACAATATTGGATTGGGAGAAGGGGAAGCATTGAGTGGCCTCCAAGGCCACCAAATTTGTCGCCTCTTGATTTCTTTCCGTATGTGAGTGTACTTAAAAAAATAAAGTCTACAAAACACAATCAGCAGAGTATTCAAGAAATTTGCATCAAAAAATTGTCGACGAATGCCGTTGATAGGATGGAAATGATTTGGAAAATGCGAGAACGATTTGAACAAAATCTTTATCATTATATAGAAGCAAGTGGTCATCAGATTGAATACTTAATCAACTGAGTAGAGAGTAAACACCTTAGCAATTGAAGTTTTTCAATACAAAACTATTATATTGACTTAACCTATAGTTTTCGCGATATCAATATAAGCAGTTTCCAGAAAAGAAGTAACGGCCCACACAGCACATGTGTGTATCTTATGTACGTCCAATGAACGTTCATTCTGGATATTCGAAACATCCATTGGACATCCCTTACTGTACGTAAAACATCCAGTGGACGTCCAGTGGAGACCCATACGGCACCACTTTGGATATCCAAAGGACGTCCTTTATATATATATATATATATATATATATATATATATATATATATATATATATATATATATATATATATATATATATATATATATATATATATATATATATATATATATATTGCACATTCTTAGTGAATATTCATAGAATCCAAGGTGGATATTCTAGATATCCAATATACACATTACATACTAATTATATACCGGGTGAAGCAGGAACATATGGTGCACCCCCTTTTCTCCTAATATATATTACTATAAATGAATTTACATATTGGATTATATTTGTAATATTCAAAATATCATTATTAATATATGAACATAAATTGGACGTCCGTTGGATGTTAATGATTGGACATACAGGTAATGTCCATAAATGTACATCAGTTGGCTGATCAGACCGCATTTATACGCATCAATTGAATTTCTGGTTTAGTATGTATTACTTGAACAATAACCTTTCATTTGTGATGAAAACAGAATAGAACGAAGAAGATATTTCATCATGATATATCAAAATAATATACCTAAGCATTCTTCTACATTACATGTACGTACAATGGATGTACAAAACTGGAATATCCATTATACGTCCATATCTTGACGTACAGTGGATGTCCTCACAACATCCATGGACGTTTGGACTTGAGCTGACGTAAAACGGACATCCATTGGAAGTCGTGTGCTGTGTGGGGGTATGCACAACAAATACGTATTTCTTGAAAATAAAATTCATGACATCCGAATTGTTATATCTCCAACCTCCACATCATCGACATGATGACATTTTTTCAGAATTTTCATATTTATAGTTTTCGCGATATCAATACAAGTGTAGGCAGTTTCCAGGGAGTCACCCTGTAGAAGACTAACAGTATGGACACAACAAATACTCGTATTTGTGTGAAAATGAAACTGATGACACCTGAATTGTTATCTCTCCAACCTCCAGAGTCAGATCATTGTAAAAGAACATACACACCAAATTATCTTAATCTCATATATAACACAGTCCGCGAATATTTATTTCACTAGATAACACTAAGTCTTACAGCCTCGTCTGTTACGTTTAAGTGATGTTTCCAAAAATTTCCTTCGTATATCAACTATTTGCATTTGTTAGTTTAGTGATTTTTGTCATTATGGTCATCCCCCATCAACAACACGCAAATTCCAGAGGGACCCCGAGATTCCTACTCAAAAATCCCCCAGAAAAAGAAGTCGAGTACAGAGGAAACTTCATTGTGTTTCGTAATTATATACAAGCGGACATGCAGTTCAGATCTAGTGAAAGTGTGACTTTAAGTGTGCCGGGAGACTATAGATTCCTGGACAATATTCTTCAATTGGTGGATCGATGGAGAGGTCCAATCAGCGTTGCTCTCTACGCTCCAGGATATGATTTTTTCAGTACTTTGCAGTCCATCGCGTATCTAAGGATATGCTCAGGGAACTCTTTGGTCAAAGAGCTAGTCACCTTTCATTTATTTTTCGAACACGACCATATACCAATCCAGGTAAGTGGTTAAGACATTTCGATTTTGATTCGATTTCGATTTGAGTCAATAAATTAAATAAAAACAAACAGTTGAAGAACTATTATTCAAATATTTTAGAGTAATGGAAGTTTAAGAGCTAAATGAACTGTGTATAAAGACTTTTAGAACTCCATAGACACTATCCAGACTCATCTGTTACAATAGTTCTGATTATAGAAGTTCTTAGTGTAATGATGCCTTCCCTTCCTCTCGGAAAAACGACAGAAATCTTAGTCGGACAAATGTAGAAAGCAGTTATCCTTGGTTTGCTACATCTTATCAGGTCACCGTCATACAATTCTCAGACCTAATGATTAAGTACTTAGTTGTGGGTTAACACCGGCACGCTCTTCAAACGTGTCGAAGTTGCAAGACCAACAACTTCTTCTAAAGTGAATGATAATCATATCAATAACTGAGTTGTAATTCATATCTAGGGGGAAAACAATAGCCTGGATAAGGTGGATATCGGAAAATAAATCTATAGGCACAAGGTCAGATGACGTGTTTGTACCAGCCCGAGGATGAACTGAATTTCCCCAAAGGCTCCGAATTGATAACCAAGAAATTAAATCTGTTTAAAAAAATCTGTTTTTCCGTTAACTAGCTGTCGCACCCCTACGAACGACAACCCTCAGAAGTCGAAACTTGTGCGAGCTAAGGATTAACGATATCTTACCTTTTACCGTGTGATTCCTAACACGGGTTGGACGATAGCAAGTGAAGATCGATCGTTCAGACTAGGGCTTGAACCACCGACCAACACGGCAGTCAATTCGAGTGAGTGAACAAAGCACCCACGCCGAACCGCTTGGCTACCGACCGAATGAATTGATTTATTGGTATTTCACATGAAAAAATTGGTACCCTTAAACAGTAACCATCTCCCAAATTGGTTAGACAGAATCAAGATGAGTTATCTGGGCTGGAGTAAATTGTTACAATTTACAGCCAATCATCACTCTGTTTACTCAAGAAGTGATCAGCATATTAGAAGAATTCCTGCAATTGATGTCTTGTTTATTTTACGACCGGTTTGAACAAAAATTCTACAATGTACCTACAAGAATCAAAACACAAAATAAGTAAAGATATTACATACATGTAATAAAGGGAAGAAAATGAATTTGTTGGAAGCCATGGAAATCAATAAATTAATTTAAAACCCGAAATATATAACCCCTGACGGGCAACTCGATTTATGTAGGTCTCCACTATTGAATTTATAAGTTTGACAACCCCGGTAATTTCTAAAATCTCCACTGTTGAATTTTTAAAGTTGGCACACGTGTTCATTTAATTACTTCCCCAGCTTCTTATTATCCAGCTTCTTATTATCTAGGAACTCCCTGTATAACCACTTTATATTTTTTAGGTTTTAGAGCATAGTAGAAGCACTGTATAAAGATTATCTTTATACTACGGTGTAAATTAACGTTTACTGTGGTATTAGTTAGTTTTTTTACTTGATAATGGGATAAAACCCGAAACCGGTCGTAAAAATAAAATGACTAGTGGAAATTAGACAAAAGTGTTTTCATTAATTTCATTGAAGTGATAGTAAAAGAATAAAGGACGTGATTTTGAATGACTTCGTTAAATATTGAGTGCCCCATGTATTTGAATAAAATCTAGGCACAAAAATATAAATGAAAATATTAAGATAAAAATTAAACATCCGGCGTAGAATTAATCCAAAAACAAGCACTGCTTATTTTTTGATAAATGAAATGAGGAAAAGAACAAAAAAAATCAAAAAAGGCTATACTTCTATCATGAAATGAAAATTCCAGCGACTGTTCAGTTTTTGAAGGGTCCAAGTATCACCTCAAATAAAACTTAATCTGATCAAATGAACTTTAAACATTCAGGCCAGTCTCTATATACCTACACACCTAATGGACTGACACCTATCAGAAAACAACTACTTCCCTGGCTAACACCACGAAGGGCGTTGGACAAGCGCCAGTGCAGGAATCTTCACCGAAAATTTCCTGCATATGCAATTGGCAATACAACTGAAAGAGTCGACCTTCAATTATGGAATGGGCACACTTGCAGACCGGTTTCGGGCTTATTAGCCACTCATCAGTGCAAGATAGTGACCATCATCGACCTAAAGTCAATGATATTCCACAATTGAAAATCGAAATTCTTTCAGAGTATTTCATTCCTCTCACTAAGTTGGAGTGAACAACAAAATGTCACTCCATCTAGTGGACAAGATACTAACCAACTGCATATCCGTAATTTGCCCGATACCTCTGAATAAAATTTAATCTTTATATAACGTTGTAAATACGTATTACTTCATACGAAGATCATTTACGTCAGTATATGCAAAGTCCACATTTCATGTTGGATTATTGAATTTTCCGTACTACTGTCGTATACTTGTTTTTTATTCCTGGGAGGGAACTCTTATTGTCGAAAAAAAGTCTGAATAGAGGCAGGTATTTAGAAATGCCGGCCTCTCGGAATAATACCCCGCCAATATTTGTTCATACACAGTATTTCCGAAAACGATTGCCAAATGGATATAGGTAAATTATAATTATGGTGATGATGATTATAATAATAATAATGATATATAGGTACATCCATCTATTCATCTCAGCCTATATCCGTTAATGTAACGCGGCCCTAAGAGTGCTTCATTACCACCCACGACACTTTTACGGTATTGGCGAGACACCGGTGTTGCCCTACGCTCCGGGGGATATCGAATCCATGGTGGGGAACTAGAAGTGCCGAATTTATATTGCTTTACCCAACAATACATTAGATTTCATCACGGAAGACTCTGATTTGGTCGACTCAGATTTGTCCTTGATCATGACCTTCCAAAGTAATCGAAGGTGAAGGTCATTTCGAATGTGAATCCACACTTTATCACAGAAATAAAAACGGTGGAAAAATATAAAGACTGGGTTTGACCGTAAGTAATTTTTAACTTGATCTCTGGAGGTCATTTGAAGATGAAACATACTGAATATAAGAAAAAACTATATACAAAATTTTCAGAGAATAAACTTCCCGTGAATGATATCTGATTCAATTTTCCTAACGACTGTTTGGAGTACAAACTGAACAGGAGTGCATGCTGCATGTCATATGATCTTGAACGTGTAGTTTGACCTTGAGATTCAACTCTATTATAGGCATCGAGTTGGAGTGGGGAATGTGCTCTCATATGTGCACGCTAAATGACCTTGAATACGGAGTTTGACCTTGAGATTCGAGACGGTTAACTACGCATGACTTTGAATGACGTCACACAACCTTGGACTATATGGCTATCCCGTCCTCTGCATATGGTCTTGGAGCTTGCAATTTGGCCTTGAAATTTAACTATCACCGTTACTTTACCTTGAACCCCTCCCTCTTTTCATGATGTCCCCATAACGAATGTTTGAAGAACAAATTGAATAGGGAAAAGTGTTTGTATAATTCAATGTTCATACGAAAGTAGTTGTTTGGAGAGGGCTTTTTTATAGTTTTGTGCCTGAAAGTTATTTCTTTGGAAGATTCCCACACTTTTTCTGTATGAAGGTGGAAAAGTATAAAGTCAAAACCTTTCTTTTACAAAAATCAACTTTTTGTTGTTTACTGTGCTACTTAGTTTCTTACATTATATTTACTTGCTTAGAATAACATGTTATTTTGCATCTGATAACACAACCATTACAACGAAGGCAAATAAAAACAAGTATTTTTTCATACAATTATTTATTCCTAACCTATTACTCTTCTTCTTCTTTTTTCTTTATTGCTAACACTTCATTCATACCACCTATGAAATACAAAACAGTCGACATCTACCAATCATACGCATATAATAGAGTACGAGAAAATCATTGCAATCAAGTAATTTATCTCAACATCTCTCCTGAAAATATAACGATTTCAATTCAACCAGTTACTAGTACTTACAGAATGAATCAAGAGATGGTAAAAAGTTTCCTGCCTCAACCATATTCAAGTTACTATGGTTTTACTAAAATAATGAATGTATTGCATATTTCGAAATATTTTTACAGCACGATCGTCCTCTACTAGACATCTACAGAGATGAATTCGATTGTTCTCAAAAACCACCTTTCGAAACGGTGAAAGATGGGGACATGTACAAAGAAAGGAAGAATCTCACGTATCCCATCAACGTGGCAAGGAATGTGGCGAAACTCAATGCTCAAACACATTTTGTTTTTCCTTCCGATATTGAGTTGTATCCCACCAGAAACTTCATAAAGGAATTCTTGGAGTTTGTCCAAAAACGGCCAGATTATTTCAAAAAGAATTCGACTAATGTATTTGTCCTGCCTCTCTTCGAAATTCTGGAAGGCTACAGGGTATGTACCGATGACACGGATGATATGTCATTGTTCATAAGCTTATTTATTTCTCATTAGTATATCCAAAAACTCAACATGAGTAACATCAGTATAGGAAATGGAAACAAATTCCTTAATGAAACCAATCAAAAACCCAGAACAAAATCATAAGATGTATATTCAAGTTGAACTACAAGGACCTTCAGTCAACTTGCATAAACCAAAAAAACAATTAGATTTGTCATCCTCACATAAATTAAAAGTATGTATCTTCATTCATTTGGTCGAAAATAACATTCAAATTTGAGGCGTTTTCTGGTGCTTATGTATTCAAAACATATTCGTCTGTAATCACTGAAAAACTTCCAAAAACGACGAAATAAATAATAATCACGACGCAAACCATAAGCATAAACATGGGAACAAACAATATAATGCCGATGGAAAACGGACTCCAACATCTTTTTTATTACTCTGAGCAACATCAGAACCCGATAACACCCGAATCGGTATTATCTATTTTTGTTAGTTGGAGGACTGTCGTTAACATAAAACAAAGTAATTTGGCTTCAGAAGCAAGGATAGAAAGGTATTTAAATTTATATTATTACTCTGAGTCAGTAATACATTTTGACGTTGAACGATGACGTCACATCAACTATGATTTGGTTGATTTTGTATCGGAATTTGACGTTACATTACGTCAGTTGTCAGTTTGTCTTTATTTTTATCCTATAGTTTATAAAGTACTGAAAATTTGCATTTTAAGGATGTACAAAATAAAGCTGGGAAATTATTACTTGAATGACGGTTTCAACACTTTCTTTGGTGTTCCATATTTTGAATAAAAAAAATTCTGGCACAGTGGTTTATACATGCAGCTACATTTGTATTATTTATGCAAAAAATTGCATGTACAAATCCGATTCTGAGGTTAGAGAAAATTGAAAACAATTGTTTTCATCTTTGAATTTGACATCTGACACAAATTGTATCATTTCATTCTAGTGAATTTTATTATCAATGACGTCACTACGAATCGTTTTTGAATAATCTCGAATACTTTTAAACGCCAGAGAACACCTCTGACCAACACAACCACTCGACAAGATATTTAGGCAATCTGAAATTGATGAAAATTAAAACAAATGTTGGGGAAAATTCAATTTATTATCAAGGTATCAAGTTTTACAATGAGCTACCGAATGCTTAATAAAAATGTAATAAACAAAAATTCGGAATAAATTTGAAAAATATTCATTGTTTGTACATAAATATTCTCTGTTGAGAGCATTTATGTGTATGTTGATAATCATATTCAATCATATATTTTTTTTTCAAGATTCAGTTCTGAATATTTTTTGGTGCTCTGTTGTAGCCAACATCTAGTAGTTCTCCTGCTAGGTCATCGTCCTTCCTGTCCTTTCCAGGAAGGTGGACAGGTCGCTAAGGGACATCTCCTTTATATTGGCAGTATAGGCCAAGACTCGCCGAACACACACTCTCTTTGGCAACCTTGAGGTGTCTCATGGCGGCCTCTGTGAAGGTTTTGGAAGGTGCAGCGACATTTGAGCAACATTACTGTCGTTGCGCTGCTTCTTCAACCTTCTTGGGGTTCCCTCCGTGGAGGTGCACAAGTGAGGGAGCTTTCCTGCAGGGGCAGCCGGTTCCTTGCCTTTATTCTTGGCGCTCCTGCAGGAAGTGCCCTTGCTGTTGGAGGTGGAGTGGGGAAGGAGGACGGTGCACTTATAGTCACTGCCACTCCTGCCTCTTTCTGATTTTGGCCCCGGCGCCGCAAATGCGCTTACGCCTTGGCCTTTGTATTACATCACGAGGTGATCTGCTATGTCCAGCCTCAGTCCAAGCGGTAGATTGTGTAGCCAAAATAATTTCTACAATTTTTAGATTCCCGAAACAAAGAAAGAACTTCAGGATATGATTCGTAATAAAACTGCCATCACCTTTCACGAAAAAGTTTGCGGATCCTGCCATCGTGTTCCCCGTGTTAAAGAATGGTTGGAACAAACTGATACTATAGGTTTGGATGTATTCACTGCTGCAAAACGGCACGGAAAGCAAATTGTTTGGGAACCGTTTTTTGTTTGTACGCAGAAAGAGCCACTCTGGGATGAAAGGCTGAACTGGGAAGGACAAGGAAATAAAATGTGCCAGGTATATGTAAAATATAAAATAAGTGTTCGACGTTCAACAGCATTTTAAAGTGTAACCCCTTCTTTCATTCGTAACATTATGATTTTTAATCCTGATCAAGTCTCTTTCGCATGCTAGTCTTGTTAGCGTCACTATTGGCGTAACAAAATTCTAACTTTTATGCCTAATTTGTGTTGTTGACAAAAATCTGCACGCAATTTATTCTTTATTATACACCAGATTTAATTTTCAGTCCTTGAAGAAACGGTTCGATGTAGAGAACGATATATTTGCCCCTAATTCGTCCTCTTTAGGCTGCTCTTTAATGTGCTCTAATTTTTTTGGCTAACCTTTATTATTTTGATGACTTGAACTATTGATTTTGAGTACAGAGGTTGATAATTATATAAGATGATCTTCAATAAGCTACTGTATTGCATTAAATCAACACAAAAAAATATCGTAGCGTAAGTGATATATACGAATTAAGTTTTTGTAGGTAGTATGATATCATTTTATTCAGTTTTTATTTCGCTAGAAGGGTCTTCTGATCTTTCTATGACCTATTCAACAAAATCTATAGAAACATAGTTTTTCTTGTTCTTTTTTTATTACATAAGTAAAAAATGAAACTTAAGTAATGCCCTGAATGCATTCTTGGCGTGAACGTATTTCTTCATGAAACATACCAGCCGTTTGATAAATATATTGATGGATTCAGCTGGTATTACGTGGTAGGAAATCATAATTAATTTATACAATATAAGTTTGAAAATGTCCGTATAGGACGAAACTGCAGTAACGTTAGTTACAAATAAAAGTGGTAAAAAACATAGAAAGTTCCATTTCTCTTTTCTTCGTTTGATAAATAATATACAAAATCCACAAAATAAGATTTTGACGAATGTACCTCTTCCCCAAGAAACGAAAAATATCACTGTCAAGCCCAGGAGAGCCAATACCAAAAGAAGTACGCACCGTGGCGTAGTGCATATCAAGAGTTCTTGCTACATGGTCGTACGGTCAACAAGGAGTATTATATTAAAGTCATGCGCTGCTTGCGAGAAGTAATATAAAGAAAATGTCCGGTAAAAACAATTCTTGGCTTCTCCATTATGATAATACACCTGCTCACTCGTCATCATTCCTCAGCCACCGTATTCACCAGATTTATCCCCCTGTGACTTTCTCCTGTTCCCAGGATTGAAGAGACGATTATAGATTCGACGATTGAGGAGATGAAAACCGAATCGCTGAGAGCTCAAGGTCTTCTTCGAGGATTGGAAAATACTCTGGCACAAGAATATTATATCCGAGAGGGACTACTTTGAAGGGTACAAAATATAAATTGAAAAATTATAATTCCTTTTTCAACTAAAAACTTGTTTAAAATCGTTCTTTACGTTACTTTGCTTTGTTTGTGGGGATAATACAACTGCTTGCATTCAAAAAACATAATAAAATTATCGAAATATATTTCTATGAAAATGATAAGTAGGTTAAAAAAATGGAATGGCAAAGAAAGATGGCTTGTTATATAAATATTATCTAAGTGATTGTTTTTTTAGATGATTCCTGGAACCCAAATTCCTTGAACTTATAATGAATTAGAATTTATGAATTAGTTGAAAATGATGAATTATGAAAATTAACATAATCTTAAGTCAGTATTTACTTAAAAAAATTAAATGTTGATGTAGGACAAATAAATACATTTGATTTTGTCGCGATTTCATGTTTTATTTTTTAATGGATTACTCTCGTGATTGAGCCATCATTCGGAATAAATATTATTCAAATCATAGTTGAATCAGTACCTATACTGTTTCATCAGGAGAAGAAGTGATGTTTTGTATTCATTACCTATGCGAGGTACACCATTTTTTTTTAAACATACGATATTTTCCAAACATACTGGACACTGTTCTTGAGATGCTTCAATCAACATTGATAAGAAATACTTTCAATTTCGGCGACAGTTAGGGCTGCCGCCATCAATAGTAGAGTCCGGAATGTCAATCTCAAAACAAAATGCATTTTTGACGTTCAAAGAAGAACTGAATTCATTTGGATCGCTTGACCAAGAACTTGATACAATGTGTCCGGATGTATCAAAATGAGCAACCCTTTAAAGATTCGGCAAGGTTTATATTTACACGCGCCTTACTTTTTCCTCAATTTCAGTTCCTTCCAATTCCTGCATCTATCATCATTCCAAAATTGAAGAAATTCCGTTTCATTTTGCAACGAAAAGTTAATCTTTTTCAATGCACATCGTCAAATGTGCATCTGAACAACTAAAATATGATAAGAAAATATTTAAGCTGACTTTGGTGGATATTGACGTCACTTACACAATCTAGCAAATACTTATCACTCAATTGGTTGCGCTTATAATCTACACAGTGAAACATCATTCACTATTTATTCAATATGTTATGATGCATTTTGTATCGAAATAATAAGTGTTGGTCAATTTATCTAATTTTAATATTCAGTGCCCACCTTTCTGGTAGCTAGGTAATCAAAAGTTCTCGTCCAAATAATAACACTATTGACTGTCGACAGCCAGTTTCCCGCTTGCCTACTTTGCACTCTACTACTACGCAAAGCAGACATGAGGAAATGCCAGTACACTTTATTTAAAAATAGAAAATGTAAATTTGGAACCTATCTTTGACTTCTTACGGAACAAGACTTTAACATATTGCTCCTAATATCATTGTTCAAAATCAGGCATTGATTAATGATATTATTGTTCAAAATCTGACAGTACATACAAACGTGTTCAATGTGAATGTTATATATCAACTAACTCCTGTTAAATGTAAGCTCGCATAAGTTTTGATTTTTGAAGGTTCTCTTTTGTTCTAAATTAACAAATTTTTTGTTACAGGCTTATTATCTATGTATGTTGGACTACGATTTTCTAGTTCTGGATAACGCCTTCCTGATTCACAAACCTGGAGTGAAGAAAAAGAAAGTTCAAAATATAAAACATAAAGATCAGAAATATAAAAATGATTTGATACTGAAAAGTATTCAAGATGAAATTACGAAAATATATGGTGAAAATGATAAATGTCGAATTCATAATTTGTTTCTAAATAATTAGTGAAACTGGTTTCGATAAAAGAGGAATCTTTTCACCGAAATGGATACCACAAAGATTCTAATCCTGGAAAGTGTACAAAGTACGGGATTTTTCATGATAAATATCAATACGCAGAAATCCAAGAATTTTGTTTATTAATTTGAATATATATTTTCGTAAACATTTGTTTTTTTATTTGACATTTTTGGATAACACTTCTAGGCTACGGTGTTTTGTTGCATGAAACTGAAAGATCATGAAATTTTAGTAGACTTCCCAAAACAAAAATATTTTCGAGAGATGTTCTTCGACATATCAATGGGATATAATATTATTTATTGTTTTAACTTTCGTTGGAAATGAATATCATTACAAAAAAAGTACTTGATTGAATATACTGGGCTTTTATGAACCAAAACGGTATAATATACTCTCAAAACTTTTTAGTTGGAAAAATATTCTACGTCTAGCTTTTTGTTCGAACGGTAAGAGTTGAATTTACTGCTCAATATATACTTTTATCTATATCAGTTAACAGTAGATAATTATTTAAGTCGATCCTCAATTCATAGGTTTTCAGAATAACAGTATTTCAATTATTTTTTCAGTTATTTTCCTCAACGCATACAAACGATGGAAAAGTTGAATGTTACCCTTATCGCTTTTACAGATTTTCACAGTGATAAAATGCCCTTGACCTATCAATCTAAATGACTAAAAATGAATCAGAGGTCATGACAAATGCTGTCAACATCCATATTTTTGCCAGTCAATTTTGATTTTTAGAGCTCCATAAATGAGAAATATTTCAGATAAGTTTCAAAATTTGGATTTTGAAGTTAAGTTATTTGAGTGTATGCCATTGACACCCATAATGGAAAAAAATCACAGTTACATTGTGAATTTTTAAATTTTCTGTAAATCAAGACAAGCGTCTACAAACAGCAATCTCCCCACATTCACATTATGCCATCAGCATAACAGATGTCAGTTAATGAAAACGAAATCTAACCTCTAATTTACCCTAACCAAAGCTGTACTCATCTAATGATTCATAATACTTGATGTTTCCCGGGTTCTAGTTGTTTTAGTTGAATCTAACTTTAACTAAGTTAGCCTACAGGTTAATTTTTGTATCATTATCAATTACATACTAAATGAATTTGTGGAGTGTACAATTTCGTAGGTCGGTTTGACGTGGGTGCTTTGTTCACTCTCAATCGACCGATGTGGGAGTAGTTGGTTCACACCGTAGACTGAACGATCGATTTTCACTTGCTATCGTCTAACCCGTATTAGGAATCACGTTGAAAGGTAAGACCTCATCAGTCCTTAGCTCGCACAAGTTTTGACTTCTGAGGGTTGTCGTTCGTAGGGGTGCGACATCTGGTTAACGGAAAAAATGTTTTTTTAAATATATGTACAAGCGAAATACTTGCTATCTATAGGCACCTATCATGATTTATAGGTGTTAAGTGTGAATTTCTCTATAAATACAAGTAATACCAAATCATTTATTCCAGTCTCCTGCATATTGGAAATGAAATCTGATTAATAGTATTGTATAATATTCAGTAATATCACAATATATTCATTGAAACTCATGTATTAAATAAACAGAACCTTCAAAATATTCACTGGATGAACAAACATTTCCTTACAGTACCATCTGTTGATGTCTCAGAGGAACTATGTTGATAACTACACAAAAGAAGAAGAAATCAGGGGGATTTTTTATTTGTAGGTTAGTAAAAAAAGAAAAACTCAAGAATGGAGAGATCATCTTTGAAATGTAAAATTGGACCGTCAATTCTAAACGCAGATTTGTCACAATTATATGTAGAGTCACAAAAATTAATAGACAACGGTGCGGATTACCTCCATTTGGACGTTATGGATGGTACTTTTGTTCCTAACCTAACATTTGGACACCCAGTTGTTAAATGCTTGAGAAAAAAAATACAGAATGCCTTTTTTGAAACACACATGATGGTTCAAGATCCAGAAAAAGTTAGTCTTCATTGCAGTCCAGTTGAATTTTCACGTAATACTTCTCATTTCAGTGGATTGAACCCATGGCTGATGCGAATGTCAATCAATATACGTTTCATATAGAACCAGTTTTACAGAATGTGCTGAAAGTTTGTAGAAAAGTTAGAGAAGCAGGAATGAAAGTGGGATTAGCATTGAAACCTGATACAGGTATAGAAGCTGTAAGACAATATATCGATCACGCAGACATGATACTAGTTATGACTGTCGAACCTGGATTTGGTGGACAAAAATTCATGGGAGAAATGATGCCTAAAGTACAATGGTTGCGACGTAATTATCCTTTATTAGATATAGAAGTGGATGGTGGAGTTGGCCTCAATACTATAACTTCTTGTGCAGAGGTATGTTCTTTATCGAAACTCTCTACTGTATATAACTCCAAATTCCTAAAAGTAGAGGATATATTTAGAAAACTTAGATGAACATATTTTTGTCTACTGTATATATATATATTCATATATACCCACACACACACACACACACACCTCAATTCTTGTGTTTTAGGCAGGAGCGAACATGATTGTGTCAGGGACGGCAATAATAAATTCGGTAGACCAGAGAGCTGTAATGGCAAGTCTGAGAGAAACAGTCGAAAGCTCAATTCACAAATGCAATGTTTAAAGTCTGTGCCAATGTGATTCAAGTTAAGTTTTATCAGAATTCAATTGTTAACAAAATCATTCCTCAAGAACATTTATCAAAGTTGTTGCTGTTGATATTTCAAAGTCAGTTTTTATTTGATTAATCAATCAATTTCCTATACAAGGAATCACTTGTTTGAATACCTAAGATTTTTTAATTGTTGTTGCTGGGAAATTATTTTTTTATATTATTTACAATACCTGCTAGTTTTGCAGTGGTATGTAATGTAAGGAAGTTCTATTTCAAAATAAAGTGGTGTTTTATTCAAGATTAATTTTTGTCACAATATGCTTTCAGAAAAGGCAAATTGATAACTTTCAAATCAAATGGTGAATACAATTATTACTTTCACTTTTCTGGAAGCTGAGGTTCTGTTTTTATTTGATTAGTTAATTCCCCACTATCCAATGAACTTATTTGATAATTGAAAAAGTTGTTAAAGAGAAGGCTTAGAAAATTAATGGTGGAAACACTTCAATACCAATCATTATCAGAAAGTTTGACAACCAGATCTTTGAAGGCATTTTACATTCCACTGAGTGGTTTTTCAAAATAAATTATTCAATTTTGAAAAATCCTGTGATGATGAAATTTGGTAATTGAATTAAGTTATGTGATGGAAATGGCTGGTACTTGGTGCAAATCAATAATGTATTTAGGTAACACTTTGTGAGACTTCCAATACAGTTTATACAAATATGTTGTATTAGTTTTCGTTTCTTCTTTCTTACATCTAAGGGGCATTAGGTTTCTTTCAAACTTAAATTTAGAATTAGTTCAAATTTTTGATCTCGCTGCTCGGCCTATCCAAGCTATGAATTACAATATCCATGACTTCTGTGAATTACCAAGCAGTGCTTGTCAAATTTATTCATTTATATCATATTCACTAACAATATGTTATATTTGGGATAGCAGAATATTATAACGATTGTCAAGGCAAAGTGTCTGATATGCAGAGGTTGATTAGAAGTAATATACACACACAGAAAGCAGAAATGGAACAATAAGTTGATACAGACATTATACTAGAATGTGTCATACTTACAACAATATATAAAATCTATCTTACAAAATATTAAAACAAGCTTGAGTTAGAACGTGTCTTTATAAAACTCTTGTAAAATATAATAGGGTTTATCCAACAGGAGAGCTTTCACTTTCCGAAATGTTATACTGAACTTATTTCTTTACAGCTTCCATGAATTACTGAATCTTTAATTAGTGTCAGTGATGGGATCGTGATTATTATAGGAACGGTATATACAACTCATTAAGTATTCACATTTTTGGAGCCAAAAATGAAAAAAGATTAAATTATTTACATTTATTGAAAATAATTTGTTTTTAATCAAATCTACTCAGTGGGTCTTCACAGTCGTCTCTGGCACTATTGCCTTCAATTATTTCCTTATGTTCATCAGCATCCATAACGAGGATATCTACTTTTTCAAATTTGATAGGTTTATTCGCAGGATTCAGTTTAGGTCTCAGAGCTGACAAGCTCACTAAAACAGCTTCTTCCGTTCGGATAGTTTTAGAACCTTGTTCGGGAAGCGTGTTCAGGTAATGATCAAAAAGCAGCTTGGGGTCATCTACATTGAGAATATCATCATTTTCCAAAGCTGCTTCAATACCTTGCAAACCACCAAACACTACCAGCATGTGATTGAAAGTAGGACAGCTGAATTCATCTACTGAGGATCCTTTATCTGAAGTGCCTATCGATAGGTCATAGCTGGAACACAAAAAATATGCTCCGATTGAAGATTCTCGTTTTGAAAAAAGTAGATTAACTCACCCATTTTTGTAGGGACATTGTGAAAACACTTTAGAAAGTGAAGATGCAATTCTGACCGAATATCCCCAATATACTCCAGTCTCGCTTCTTGGTGTGGTTGGCGATACTACAACCCCTTTCCGTTTTTTAGATTGTTCATTCTGTGGCAACAATTTTACCGTGCACCTTATTCCAGCAGTTAACAATTTGTCAACATGTACTTCCTTTGACAAGCCAATATTGATGTATGAACCTTGGCCAGTTTTGGTAGGTTTATTCATTACAACTCCTTCCCTGGAAGCAAATTACCAATTGAAATAAAATATATATATATACAGTGCTAGTCAAAAGTCCCCTCCCCCCCTCGTATCTTTGGAACGGGTATACTTATAATAATGAAATTTGGAGGGTGGAAATAAACGGATGTAGGCTTCTTAACTGGTCATAACAGGTGACGCAATAGTCATAAATGACGTCACAAGGCCACTGTGACTAAAAATTTTAAATGGGACCCTATGGCAAGTGACAGCTCGTTTGAAAGGTATTGAAAATACCTATTCAGTCATACCAATTTTGTTTGGGTTTCGGCTGATTTTGATTGATAAATTGAAGAAATACGAAAATTATTGTTTCGCATTTAATTAATAAAGATTTTAAAGTACGCCTCTGGTTCATTGTCAAAAAGGTTGACGTGTTTGAATTATCTACTTGTCAAAAGTGTTTATACCTTGAAAATTTACCTAAGCTATTGTTTAACGAGACTTTTAAGTGTTTACATAGGCAAAATGGTACGTACTGTAGCCGACAAAGTAGCAGCTATCTTAATAATTGGTGAATGTAGAAACAATTTCCATGCAGCGGAACGACTGTTTAATGAGAGGTACCCCGATCGCCCTATATCGAGGGTTTATTTGAGGGAGCTTCTTCGGAAGTTTGAAGCATCAGGTAGTGTTCAAGATGCCAAACGATCTGGTCGACCAACAATTAGTGATGACAAAAAAATTGACATACTTGGAGAAATGGTAGTGAACCCTACTTCTTCCACAGCCCAAGTTGCGTCTATCTGTGAAGTCAGTCAAAGGACAGTACATAGGGTGTTGGCTAAAAACAAATTTCATCCATACAAATTAAAAATGGTGCACCAACTTTCAGATGATGACCCCGACCGAAGACTAGAATTCTGTGAAACTATGTCCGATAAAATGAACCAACAACCAGGCTACATACAGACAATTTGTTTTAGTGACGAAAGTACTTTCTTTCTGAATGGAAATGTTAACACTCAAAATGTGAGGTATTGGAGTGACACAAATCCTCACATCTTTCGTGAAAAACATACTCAATTTCCAGAAAAAGTAAATGTTTGGGCAGGTATTTTGGGAAACCACATAGTTGGGCCTCTTTTTCTCAATGCTAACTTAACCGGTGAATTGTATCTGGAGATGTTACAAACTGATATTGAGGCGTTAATTCTTGAAATTCTAGAAGATAATCCAGATGAATTCGACAACTTGGAAATAACGTTTCAACAAGATGGTGCTCCTGCACACTATTACGGTGCAGTAAGACGTTACCTAGATGAAGAATATCGTGGTAGATGGATTGGACGACGAGGTTCGATCGAATGGCCAGCTCGGTCACCGGACCTTACACCATTAGATTTTTTTCTATGGGGGTACTTGAAATCTAAGGTTTACGCTACAGCACCTGACAGTATTGCCATTCTGAAACAACGAATTGTTGAAGAATGTAGGGCAATTTCCGCTGACACACTGGGACGAGTACGACAAGAGTTTAGCAATAGGATGCATTACTGCCAGGAAGTAGATGGAGCACATTTTGAACACTTATTATAAGAACTGGTTCTTAAATCTTTATTAATTAAATGCGAAACTATAATTTTCGTATTTCTTCAATTTATCAATCAAAATCAGCCGAAACCCAAACAAAATTGGTATGGCTGAATAGGTATTTTCAATACCTTTCAAACGAGCTGTCACTTGCCATAGGGTCCCCTTTAAAATTTTTGGTCATAGTGGCCTTGTGACGTCATTTATGACTATTGTGTCACCTGTTATGACCAGTTAAGAAGCCTACATCCGTTTATTTCCACCCTCCAAATTTCATTATTAGAAGTATACCCGTTCAAAAGATACGAGGGGGGGAGGGGACTTTTGACTAGCACTGTATATATGAAAGAACCCTTCACAATCAACAACTTACAAAAATTAAGATAAAATTGATTTTTACCTAAATGAGAACTCTTCACTTGGACCCAAATGATGAGGTGCATTCAAGGGATTCAGAATACCACAGAATTTCAAATCTTTATGAATTGGAAAAAAATGCTTCCTCAGATATTGAGGGCATTCCAGGTATTGAAGTATTCTACCTAGTTGAATACAAGAATGACGAGCAGATACTGTACCTGCATCGTTTTCCAAAGTAGACTTCTTAGCAGAAGCCACATCGCCATAATCATCAAATACGACAATTTCATCAACTTGGAATATGCAAGCCGCCCTAGCAATTTGACCAGCCAAATAGGTGCGCAGTTCCAGAGACTGGGCGTTCTCTAAAATTGATCCTGGAACTGCTATCGAAAGTGTTGATAATTCTTTCGATTCTACTGTAACTTCCGATTTTATCTTACTGTCACTGACAGTTTCATTAGATATTTTTGTATTCAAAACTTTTTTCAACAGGCTTTTTTCCTTTCGTTTTTTCTTCTCTTCTTTTCGAGTTTTATTCACATCAGCCCAAGTTTTCTTTTTAAGTACAGGAGAAACTGGAGCCATCTCATTAAAACTAATTAAAACTTAAATTGGTAAAATGATTTAAAATTATAACCAAAACAAACCCTACAAGATAGTAAGGTTATATGTACCTTCCATTCTTCTTCTTGTCTTTCAAGTCCTAAGCTGTCAGCATTATCCGGCCAGGGGTTTCGTTAACCACCACTACGCCCCATTGAAGTTCCATTGAAATTTAATGTCAACAATGTCTATCTATATTCAAGTGTATAAGCACTACTATAATATGATACAGTAAGTCAAAATAGACGAAGCTCTACAAGCATACATTCAATTATTCTATCTTTCTAGCTATAGCTTTATTTTAGATGTGGGGAATTAAGTATTTTAGATAGATATGTTCAAAAAATATGTCAAAAAATGTTTAATCATTCTTACTCTATAATTTCTTCATCAATTACGAATATTCTTTCATGTCTTGTCCCACCAAAGGTGAAATTAAGTGCCCCTAGAATTGTTTTCACACTGTATTTGGTATTCAAAAATAATGACATTTATTTATTCTATTTCATTATTCCCCGGTTGTTTTACATCTATCTATTATCATTGTTTGAATTTCATACAGCTATAATTTTCACCAAAAACTTCAAAATCGTTGCTCACATATTCCAAATATCATGTTCAATTTTTCCTGTATTATATGTATACTGTCTAATGTTATGATTATTTATTAATACACCGTCTATGATGTGAATAATTCTTATATTTTTGACTTAAATATTAACATGACCATCATTAATACCTCTAGCTGACCAGTTATGAACCAAAATTATTTCGATAAGAGGATAGTAATAGTTTTTTTTATTGATAAGGAAATGTAAATATGAAATGAAATTAAAATACCACCTATAACCAGCACCGAGATAAAACTGTATAAAATTTTATTAGTATGTTACAATATAAAATAATAGGTAGATATATGTGCATACCTAATTGATAATATAGAAAAAAATATAATTAAAATATTATATAAATATACATATATATAATAATAATAATATTAAATATGGCCTAATTTAGTGTATGGGGTCTGTTTAAACAAATAAGAAGGGGACAAAATAGAAATTGATAACAAATATATATTAAAAAAAAATAAAAATTTCCCTTATTTTTTCACCCGACCTCATATAATGTATATGATGATGAATTTTCCAAGGGCAATTCTAGCAATCTAGTAACGTATTGTCATTGATTTTATGATATCATCATCTTTGAGTGACTTCAGCAGCTGCCAGGCTCGCCTTCTCTTAAATAGATATTTCTTTTCAATTGGTTCAAATATTTCCAATCGCCTCAAAGATTTTTTACCAGAGTTTTTAATAACTTTCAATAGTTCTTCTTTCAGCTCTTTATCAGCTATAGTTTTCCTTGTTTCATTTTTCAAACATATTTTTTCCTCTTCAAATATGCAAGGGACTGGTATAAAAGCACTAGTTGAGTCAATGTTCAAATTGTCAATGAATAGGCCCATACTTTCATTCAAAAAGTCAATCTCAGAGTCGTAATGCTGAGCTACCAAATCAAATACTTTTTCCAAATCTGGATAGTACATGTTTATCATTTCTTTCACTTTTTTATTACTTGCTAGATCGGCATCATCTCTAAACTCATGCATAACATCCCAGAAACGCTGTTCGAATGATCTGAAATTTGCCACTTCCAGAAACTTACAGTAATACCAGTCATCTCCTACTGCGCTTCTTCCGTTATATTGACACAATCTACTTTTTAGATTTTCATAACATTCAACACCTCCTACTTTGTATCTGTTTTGATTCGCGTATGATTTTGAAGTACTTATATACACATATTGCGTTTTTGAGCGTATTCGTTCCTGTACAACTTTATCCCTCAACCGTAAAGATCTACGCAATGCTTTTTTTTCAGATTGTTCTGCTTTAACAACACATTCTTTCACTTCTTCAATTTCATGGTTTTTAATTTCCAGTGATTTCATTAACTTCTCTATAGTATAATTCTTTATAGCCAGTAAAATTTCAGTAAGAACATTAATTGGTATACCACTAACCTCCTTCAATGATACCAAACCAAATTCTGATATGTATTTATCTTCTTCATCAGCATTATGGAGAGAAAGTTGCTTTTCTGAAGAATTATTAGTTAGTAATCTCAACTCCTTGAAATATTTTTTTTGTTCATATTTCAGAAGTTTATAGAATTCACCTTGTTCATTATTTGAATATCCCAAAATAGTGGCAACATCTATCACGCAAAAAAAAAGTTCACTCACTGGTCCAATTACTTTAACTTTGTGTTTGGTGTCATCTAAATTTACAGTGATTTGCTCCATTTTTTACTTAGGAATATTTCAATTTCTAATCTTATCATTTTTGATGACTAAGCCGGATGCGAAGATAGGCATAGACGTGAAATTATCAGGAAGGGTGAGGTGTTATGTCTATTTCCAAGGGTGTAATATAAAATACGAATTCTGAAAATCACAAATTTTCAGTGAAATATTTAATTTCAACGCCATTATCAATCAAGTCAATCCCAAAATAACAATGGAATAAGACAAATTTCGTATAATCAAATATTAAGTAAATATTTTGGAATGACTTCTTTTTTTCGTGTAGTGGCCTGAATAACTGGAGCTATCCGGCCAAAAGGTGCACTGCTTCTTCAGACGTCAACTGAGGTCACAGTAAGCTTAGAAGGATAACAATAATTAATATTATGTTTGAAGGTGATTGACAATGTTTCGTGATGAATTTCACTAGTTCGGACTTCCATTGTCTACTATATAAAATGATTTGAAATCCCTGAAACAAGTAAAAAAGAATAATTAAAAAGTGCTTGCACTTCCCTACATCAGAGGATTATCGGAGAGGATAAGAAGAATTGGTTCCAAGTAAAACATTAGAACCTGTTTCAGATCCGGTAACACTATCCGTAGCAGCCTCACGAAAACCAGGCCCCCAAACGCGGACTGCGATTCCAAGAATTGCATTTACCGGATACCCTGTGAGTGCGGAAAATCCTTTATTGGTGAAACTAAGAGGCCATTGAATGTTCGCATTGCCGAGCACAAGAAGCACACACAGCGAGGAGAAACCAGCAAATCAGGAATAGCAGACCATGTTTGGACTCATCAACACAACATCGAGTGGTCCCAAGCTGAGATCTTGCACAGAGAGGAACATTGGTTCAGGAGAAAATTTAAGGAAGCCGCATACATGTTGTCCAACAACGTATTCAGCCAGGCCAGCGTAGATATACGAAACATATGGAAACCCATCATCAAACGAAAAATGACCAACTCCCGCCAAAGCGGTCATCTCTCACGGAATCAGTGAAGCGGAAAATGGAAAGTAGAGAAAGTGAAAGTATTTCAACGACCTATAAAATAGTCATCTTTTGGAGGAATCAGTCCAGTCATCACCCGAAGACGATTGTAGATACCAACAATCGAAACGTCGTGAACTAACGTGACTTGGAATCTCTACACTTTTTAATTTTTTTATTATTTTCTTTTTTCATTCCTTTAATTTTTATTTATTCAATTATTATATTTTTACTTGTAGGTTATTTCACTATCATTTCATTTCAGGTTTATTGTTGCTTAATATAATTGTTATTTTCAACTATTCTTTTTAATTATTCTTTTTTACTTGTTTCAGGGATTTCAAATCATTTTATATAGTAGACAATGGAAGTCCGAACTAGTGAAATTAATCAATATTATTTTCTGTAATTCATATGTTTTTGTATAATTCAATATTCACATGAAAGTATTTGTTTCAAAAGTATTTTTCTGTAAGTTCTTTTCCAAAAATCTAACCTCTAGCCTAATCTAACCGTGGTTATATTCAATTAACGAATTTCAATTCGTGATGTGTTTTCTAAGTTCTTGTTGTACTAGTTGAATCTAATTTCGGCTATATAGGTTATGTTAGTTTTTGTTTCATCAACAACCATATACTGAATGAATTTGCAATATTATAAACTACACTGATTCCACAAATTTTTGTGGAGATCAAATTGTAAGATTTAGTTTATAAAATTACTATGGATCTTCATAAGTAAGGGCCGAATCAATCAGAGAATTTGCAATAAATGTAACGTGCTGACATCTATTGTGTCTAGTACAAAGTGTACATGCGAAGAACTTGTCTAAAGACGCTGACTATAATTTACAGTAAGTGTAAATCCACAGTTGTAGGTGTGAATTTGTCAATTTATAGTTGTAACTGTGA
Source organism: Leptinotarsa decemlineata (assembly GCF_025532065.1). Taxonomy (NCBI): domain Eukaryota; kingdom Metazoa; phylum Arthropoda; class Insecta; order Coleoptera; family Chrysomelidae; genus Leptinotarsa; species Leptinotarsa decemlineata. The sequence goes on from NW_027412690.1 coordinate 9,751,473, forward strand.
ATTTACATGTATAACTTCTACGCTTTCGTAGTATTGGTATTTAAATAAATATCAATTTAGGAAACTAGACACTGGGTCACTCATAACTTGTTTTACTACACAATGATGAACAAATCATGCACTCTAATGACAATTGACATATTTTGGGTTTGTATCTATCTGAATTTAAAACTGTTAGAGAACAGTATGGTCAGTTCACTTCAAAATTAAATGAAAAAATACTGCCTACCAAATTTCAATAACTGACTTGGTTTTGACCGAGCATGATAGAGTTTTTCAAACTCCATGTAAATAATATTCACGTGAGGTTTCCATTTTGCAGAATCAAATTCATCAGACAGTATTTTCTATTTCATTTGTGATTGAAAGTTCAAACTCATACGTTTCTATCTTCAAAAAAGAGTATGAGAAACTTAAAAGTAGTAAGAAAATATTTGTTTTGAAAGAGTGTTTTTCAGTTTCTATCTGAAAATAATTTCTGTGAATAATTCACACATTTTTGCAAAAGTATAATTTGAAATTAATTGTTCTCTTCGGCAAATTTCCATATTTTTTGTTTGAGGCTGGAGAAATCGAAGCCAAAACATTTTTTCCTAACAACTATCGTTTTCTCTTCTGTGGTCTTGATCTCTCGTTGTGCCTACTTACTGTTAAAAATTGAAAGAAGAAGATTTCATCATTTCGCGCCAAAATTACTAAAACTAAGAAGGTTGTTGTGAGGTTGTTTTTCTTTTTCGATTTTAGGAAAAGTGAAATAATGGAGAGTCAAGATATTGATCAACGTCTTAGGGATTTACATAGAGAATACCTTGATTTTCTTGACGATGAGGTAAAAGAACAAAAAGTATTCTTTTCACTTGACTACAATAATGTTCCTTCACTTTTTTCAGGAAGACCAAGGAAAATATACACAAATGGTTAAAAACATGATAGCAGATAAAAGTCATCGGCTTGTGGTCAACATTAATGATTTGCGCAGAAAAAATCCGGCCAGGGCTCAGTCCCTTCTTAAAAATGCCTTCGAAGAACAAGTGGCATTTCAGAAAGCTCTCAAAGATTTTGTAATGACTGTACAAACGGACTATTCGAAATCTGATGTGGATTTTTTTGTTGCATTTGAAGGCAGTTTTGGAAAGAATCATGTAACACCCCGTTCTTTGAACTGTGCTTACCTGGGAAATTTAGTTTGTGTAGAGGGCATAGTTACAAAATGTATAGTAAAACTCTATTTACAGTGTGGATGTAAAAAATTCCCCTCAATTTTTTTTTAACGTAACGAGATTTCAAGTTAGAACAAAATTTATGTAAACAGGCATCGTTTTTAGCACTTTTCAATAACAATAGTGTCATCACATACATCTCTTGATAGGTCTTTCAATTCTCTATCTATGACAGGTGTATTTTTCGAAACCAGACCTGCTGTTCAGAAAAAATTAACAGTTTTATGATGTTTTTAAGATGTGCAAATAACCAATGAATATAATTTTAATGAAAATTTTATTTAGTACCTACTCCATTTCACTCCAATGAGTGTCTGAAATGATTACCACCCACTTCCTGACAAAGAGTTTGTTCACACATTAATTTCTCAACTTATTGAATGTTTTTGGGATGATTTCATTGCAAGCATCTCTCATTCTATGAGTTCTGGAATGGACTGTGGTTGTGTCACATATATTTTAGATTTCACAAAAAACCATAAAAATATAAGGGCATCTTATCAGGAAAACTAACAGGCCATTCTAAGGTACCAAATCTGCCTCTTAATAGCTCCAGATAATTGTCTTTCAGTTACTTTCAAACCATCCTGTTTGAAGAAGAGGTGCTCCATGCCAAAAAAAATCCATAAACTAGTGTGAGTTTTTGAATAAAAGTGTTTCTAAATTTATATTTATTCTTTGCAGATTTCATTAAAAATTCCTGATGCCTTTTAATGTAAATTCTGTTCAACTTTGTTATCTAGTCCTGTTCAAAAGTTAGAAGGGGACTTTTTACGTCCCTATGAATCAACATTCATCTTATTGGTTTGTTTTATAGGCTCATTGATTCACCCAAAAGTAGTTCGTAGCGTGCATTATTGCCCAGCCAATGGTAAAATAATGGAAAGAAAGTATACTGACCTGACTTCCTTGGAAGCTGTACCTTCCGTTGCTGTTTATCCTACCAAAGTTAGTTGCTCATTTCATTTAATCTATTCGTGACTTATTTTTCTTCACGTTAGGATGATGAGGGAAATCCTCTCGAAACAGAATTTGGTTTATCAACTTACAAGGATCATCAAACCATTTCGATACAAGAAATGCCCGAGAAAGCCCCTGCAGGTCAGCTTCCCCGTTCTATAGATATTATATGTGATAACGATCTGGTAGATTGCTGCAAACCCGGCGATCGTATACAGGTTGTTGGTAATTTTAGATCGCTGCCCAATAAACAAGGAAATTATACAAATGGTACATTCAAGTAAGTATTGAATTTATGATTGTACGGTCATGAAAGTAGGTTTTCATAAACAAGGAGAAATACACAATATGAAGTAATGAGCAGATATCAAGATAATATTATTTGGTAGCTGGGCTCAAGCAAAATTTTCATTTTTTATCTCATTTCATAGGCTAAAATTATTGTTCAATTTGAACACCAAACTTCAACTTCATCAAAATAATCCTTTTTTTGGAGTACATGTCTGAACATCACTGCTGTACTAACGTTTTGGCCACATTTCGACCACATTGTCCCACACAAGCACTATTACACTCCAGACATTTAAGCTTATAAACTCCAGACACTTCTCCAGATTTCTCCAACTTGTTCATTTCATCTTCGGCATTGAGAAGAAAATCAGATAACCTGCCAAGTGGTGTGAATGCCACTCCCACATTGTTTTTTCTGCCAAAGATAAAGTGGACAAGTTGGAGAAATCTGGAGTTTTGGAAATTCATAAGTAGAAAAATTGTGGGTGCAACGTGTTAAATTATCAAATCCATCTAGTTTACTCATCGGTTTTTAAATTAGCGTATCCACATTGTCACAGATAAACAAAATTCAGCTACTCAATTAAGCTAAGTACCTCTGTTATTACCTACAGTGGTTTTATATATTTTCAGTTTAAAATATATGTTTGAAAATGTCCTTATGGACGAACCTGCAGTAACGTTAGTTTCAAATAAAAGTGGTAAAAAACATATAAAGTTTCAATTGAAGGGGTTATATTTTTAGGAGTGATTAATTTTTGGGAAAGAAAGTTTTTGGCTTTCTACTACTCCATCTTGATACAAAAAAGGATGAGGGAATCTTCCAAAGAAAGGAAGGAAGTAATCAATTTGAAAATAAGTAACTCTATACATGGATGTGTAGATCATGCAAAGAAGTAACATTCAGACACAAACTGAAAGAGGGTCCTCCTAAAACAGCTACTTTCATATAAACATTGAATTACACGAAAGAAAAAAATTCTTTCGAAACAAATATTTCTATATGAACACTGAATTATACAGAAGATACTTTTCTCTACTCAGTTTGTATTTCAAACATTCGTTGTGGAATAAAAATCAGATATCATTCACATGAGTTCTACTTTAAATGAATGGTAACAAATTGCACTTACATGGAACACTGTCATCCTCACTGGTATACATCAATGTTTCGCCTTAAGACACTTGCCCCAAGGCTCTTCATTTGGTTTCATTTCTCATTTTTCTAAATACTGAAAGCTACAATTAGTCAACATATATGAAACAAGAAAACAAGTAAAACAAAGGGTTCTGGCACATTGTATGAAGGAGAATTGAGTTCAAAATCCTTAGCAATAAAGAAAATAATTTAATTAAAAGTTATCCGCATAAAATTCTTCCAAAGTATAATACGGACAACTACACAGCAAGAAGTAAAAAGCCTTTTTAAAATTATCTAAGGTGTCAACATCATAGTTTTAAAAGTATCAGTCATTATGAATCCACCAAGATGCCTTGTAAACGTGGTCATTAATAGCATGAAATAAAAATTATTATTAATATGATAGGAATTGTTTTTTCTTCGTGAATTCAGTTGTATGTATACGTAACTTCCAGATGGATTATTTAAATTCCCCAACCTACCATTTCAGAACCATAGTGATTGCAAACAACGTTTCTCAACTCAGTAAAGAAGCCAGTCCTTCAATTTCCAGAGAAGATGTTGCTCGTTGCAAGAGTCTTGCAAAATCCAGTAAAAACATTTTTGAGTTATTATCAAAATCCCTGGCACCCTCGATACACGGCCATGAGTACATAAAGAAAGCTATTCTCTGTCTTCTTCTTGGTGGTGTGGAAAAAGTACTTCCCAATGGAACTAGACTTCGAGGAGATATCAATGTTCTTCTGATTGGAGATCCCAGTGTTGCCAAGTCTCAACTTCTTCGATATGTCTTATGTACTGCTCCGCGGGCAATACCTACTACCGGGAGGGGTTCTTCTGGTGTCGGTTTGACAGCAGCTGTGACTACGGATCAGGAAACAGGCGAAAGGCAGTTGGAGGCCGGTGCCATGGTTCTAGCTGATAGAGGGGTAGTTTGTATTGATGAATTCGACAAGATGAGCGACATCGATAGGACTGCCATACACGAAGTTATGGAACAAGGAAGAGTAACCATTGCCAAGGCTGGTATACATGCCAGTTTGAATGCTAGGTGTTCAGTTTTAGCAGCAGCAAATCCCGTTTACGGAAAGGTAATGTTGTTTTAACACTTAAGACAGGGTTTTCAGAAAAAAAAAGATTGATAGATTTGTTGACTATTATCAATTATAAATGATTGTCATGTTGGAGGTGGCGAAAATAAGGCTCACTAATATTCCAGTCTGATACAGGTTTATTACCATCACCATCAGGCACCTGTGCAATGTCTTCCATTTGGACTATTCGTCACATGTAACTTTCTATATATGAAAAGCAGTAATTAATTTAATTTGGTCAGTACGACAATAGATAGAATGGTTTCGGGGTACTTGCCTCTCGTCAGTAGCGGGCAGGCCTTTAAAACCGAGGTGCATGTGAAACGTCCAAGTTCAGGTGGAAAACACCTTACTCCTTCCTCTCATGTGGACCTACGACTTTGTAGGTACATGTGGCAGATACCCGACGGAAAAATAACAACTAACCCAGCTAATGCCGCACAGAAAGCTGAAGTAAAACCATCAGGCACCTGAATTTTCCAAATTTGTTGCAAATGCCTGATGGTTTTTCTTCAGCTTTCTGTGCGGCGTTAGCTGGGTTAGTTGTTCTATCGCCGGGTATCTGCCACACGTACCTACAAAGTTGAAGATTCACATGAAAGGCAAGGGGTAGGATGTCTTTCGCCTGAACTTGGGCACGTCAAATGCACCTCTCCGGAATATCTTCATTATTCTGACTACCACCCCGGAGTATGTTTTTGTGGAGTTGTTTCCGGTCTTTGTCTGCAGGTGGCGCAGTGAACATTCTACTGAATCAACTGCAGATAGAGTTTATGACTAACTGGAATTAATGTTGTTTGTTCTGGATACTCAGACGGTTCACTGTGTCTGAAATGACTTTCCCGGTGATGATGAGAGGCAAGTAACCTGAAATCAGTTGTCTTCCCGACTGAATGAAATTTAATATATTCTTTTCATGTATAGAACGTATTCCAAAAGGAATACGTTGCACAGGTGCCGATGGTTTTACTTCAGCTTTCTGCGCAGTGTTAGCTGGGTTAGTTGTTGTTTTTCCGTCGGGTATCTGCCACATTTACCTATAAAGTCGTAGGTTCACATGAGAGGGAAGGGGTGTGTTTTTGATCCTCACTAGGATTATTCTCACAACTTTTCGACAAAAGTCTCAATTCTCCATCTTTTAGTGATGTCTGGAGTTTAGAACTAGACTGATCCAGTCAAACTCTCTCATTTATAAGTGTGGGTGGTACCATTTACCTGGGTTTGTTTCACTTCCTGTTTGGGCTGTTTTATCATGAATATTTAAAAAATACCTTCATTTAGTTTTCAACAGTACCTGTATTAATGTAAACATTAGTATATTTCATATATTGATTTGGAACTTTACTTAGTGATAAAAAAATCAGTACCTTTTATTTTATAAGTGAGAACTGACCTTCTAAAAACTGACTTTTGCTGTGTGCATTGATGATCATAATACAATAGAAATATGCTAATATTGACAAACAATACGTAAGCTACACTTAATTAAGGAAACTAAATAATGGAGGTAAAAGTTGACGTTAACAAAGAACTTATGTTGTTCAAGTGTTCTTCAATTAAGTAAAAATGATGATTCAGACGGCACTTTTGTTACAATGAAATCATTAAAAACTTGTGCTTGACATTCTTCATTTCAGTATAATCAATATAAAACTCCAATGGAAAATATAGGCCTTCAAGACTCTCTACTTTCTCGTTTCGACTGTCTTTTTGTGATGCTGGATTCAGTCGATGAAGACAATGATCTGAAAATTTCTGATCATGTTGTAAGGATGCATAGATACAGGTGGGTGTTATATTTTTATTAACAGATAATTTGTAATAAATTGGTTTTTGTTCACTTTAAATATCTACAGGCAGTCTTAAACTGATGAAGTCCTATCTGGACGACAGACAGCAAGCTGTTTACTTGAATGGCAAATTTACTAGCTTACTTCCTATTGAGTATGGATGGAGTTCCCCAGGGGTCGATATTGGGACCGATCCTTTTCTTGATTTACTTCAATGATATAAGATTTAGTGACACAAGTGCTAACTTCGTGTTGTTTGCTGATGATACAACTGTATCAATTTCTGGAAATAATATTGATACTTTGCGTACCACATTCTAGGATACTCTGACAAATGTCAGTGAGTGGTTTGCCGTAAATAATCTTAAACTTAATGAAGATAAGAGCCAAACAGTCATTTTTTCGTTGCGCGAAGTTCCAGATATCAGTAACCCTGAATATGTTAGGTTTCTAGGTGTATACATTGACCCCAAATTGACTTGGAATGTAAATATTGATAGACTTATAGTCAAAATATCCAAAAATACTTATCTCCTGAGGAACTTACAAAAAGCGGTATCAATACCAGTTCTGAAAACAGCTTTCCATGGGATTATTCAATCTCACATATCGTATTCAGTACTTGTCTGGGGCCATGTGCCCAATTCATCAGATTTATTTGGCATCCAGAGAAGAGCAATTAGGATTCTTGATAACCTTTCTTACAGGCAAGACTGTAGAAGTAGCTTCATAAATAATAAAATACTTACACTTCCATCATTATATATATTGCAATGCCTGCTACATGTTAAAAAACATATAAGAGGTTATACTACACATGATGCAATCCACAGTTATAACACTCGAAATAATTCAAATCTGTATCTCCAGAACCATAGTCAACAGAACCAGAACTGGCGTAAATTATTATGCTCCAAAAATGTATAATTCGCTTCCCCAAAATATCAAAAATCTACCTTTGAAGGAGTTCATATTGAATTATTACACAGTTCATCAGTGGTTGAATAAAACACAATTAATAGGAGAACACTAGAGTATATTTCAGTGCTTCTACTTTAGACACATAAGAACGACTGACTAGTTATATTCTTATCATATTTTTATCTTCACACCCCAGACCTATTCGAGGGCATTGTTAAAATCCATTAATATAAGATTACGGCGCACGTAGGAATGCACAATCATTATCCTAAATAAACATGGTCATAAATAAGTAAGACCCTTCAGTTTTATTCGTTTCCCTTGACACTTATCAAGCCAGCTTTCTGGGAACGTAGATTCGTTTTTGTACATCATCTGTTTAGATACATATTTTAACAGTTCAAATACAGAATCAAACATTTTTTAATTAAAAAAGCTTTTTATTCCTTAGATGAATATTTTAGTGATGGTTTTCGAGACATGTAATACCACTTAATCATATATATTTTAACTTGTTTTATATTTCTATTTCATAGTTAGTTTGTTTTATTTGCACAAATGTATGTATATCTATAGTAATTGTCCATTTAACCATTCAAGTTATCTGAATATTTTATATTTTGTATTTATAGATAAGCAATATCTGTTATGACTTGTGTAAACTTTGTATTAGCACCAAATATACTACTACTACTACTATTTCTGGGAGTTCACATCAATGAATTTTTCAACTGGACTGAGTACATATACTCACTGCATAATTACCTAAATTCAAAGAATGTAAACTTTCAAGGCCGGAGATAACTCTGTATAAGCTATTTTCCGAGTTTTTTGGCCGAGGTCTACAGGTTTTTATGCCTGGCGTTTCGTCTACTACTGCGGTATACACTATCAGCGGCGATGTGGTAATGGTCGCAGTGCCCGATTTTTTGTTCCCGTTGTTCCAAACGGTGTAACTACGGTTCTATATTATTAGTGGGCGCAGCTTGGTTTCTCTTAATCTTTTTAATGGATTACCTGACCTTGTTTGTGTACAATTGAGGACAGGTAGCCATATTTTATTAATGTTCATTGCCTCTTCTTTTCTGTTGAAATTATCCGTGTGTTTTTGATTTTTATCGAGTATTACTGTATTTTCAAATGAGATAATCTGTTTGCCTTCTCTGTTCAGAAGTTGTTCAGCTACAGATGATTTGTCGGTTTGTCCGAGTCAACAATTTATCTTGTGTTTAGAGAGACGGGTACCTACATTTCTTTTCGTAATTCCAATGTAGACTGACACGCGTTTACGCTTGAGGAAGCTATTGTATAGCGAAACACGTGTCCAGGTTCATGCACTACATTTATTGGAAATTTATAATTTCTAATCTAATCTGTTAATCCAAAAGTTTGTACACGGTCTTGTACTTTCAGAAACCCTCTAGAACAAGATGGTGCGGTACTGCCTATGGGTTCTAGTGTCGATAAGTGGAGTACCTTGAATCCAGAGGATATGGACGGAGACAAGGAAACGCCTGTTTATGAAAAATATGATGCGTTACTTCATGGTAACACCCGTAGACGAACAGATAAAATCTTGAGCGTAGAATTTATGAGAAAGTACATACATTTTGTCAAGATATTGAAGCCTGTCCTCACAGAAGCAGCCTCCGAGATTATTGCCGATGAATATTCCAGATTGAGGTCCCAAGAGATGTTGGACAATGACATAGCCAGGGTTGGTAATACAAGTTTTCATATGTAATGTATCAAGCTCATTTGAAGAACTCGCATGACTACTACTTTAATTTCTTCATTTTTTGCTCCTTTCTGAGTTGGATACCTTAGTTTTGGTTAATTCAAATTATAATTCTTGAAATCACTTCTTTAAGGCAACTTGTAACTTCATCAATAATTTTACTGTATATTTAGCTGTAATATCAGATCAATCAGTGACTGGTTGGTTAGAATCTCATCGCTATCTCAAGAATTCATCATACAACAATTACCTGGGTGTATTTTCGATCTTCTTGATGTATTTTTTTGGTTCTTCCATTTTTAGACACAACCTGTTACTCCTCGTACACTAGAAACAATGATACGTCTCTCCACTGCTCATGCCAAAGCTAGAATGTCTAGAACAGTCACAGAAGAAGATGCTCACGCTGCCATAGAATTGATTCGGTATGCCTACTTCAAAAAAATACTTGAAAAAGAGAAGAAACGAAAGAAGAGGGACGAAGAGCATTCGGATGATGAAGAAGAACAAAGACCAAAGAGAACAAGAGTGGTGTGTATTCTTATTTACTGTATTTCATGTATTATGGTTTCTGTTTTTGCATACAACTACTGATGTTCAACAAATTTTATTTTTTAGAGATCAGAAGTAGGTGACTCGGAAGAAGAAGTAATCCTTACTCAAAGTTCAGTCCAAAGTGGATCGACTGTCCCAAGAATCGATGAAGAAATACCAACAGAACAACCCGCCACTAATGGGCTTGACAGTAATATCAATGGACATTCTCAGGAGGAAAGTGAAAGCATGGAGGTCGATGATAGTCCAAATGAGATTTCAGAGGAAAGGTATGTTTTACGTTTCCATTTTTGGCATGAATTATTTTCTATATATTTATTTTATTGCAGGTTATTATCATTCAAAACAAGTTTGCAACGTGCCTTCGTGGAAAATAGATCAGAGTCCCTCAGTCTGAGTAGAATTAGGGAGTCTGTCAATATGGATAGTAGGTCACCTTTTACTCAGGGAGAAATGAATGCCGCTATCCAAAGAATGACTGACGACAATCAAGTTATGTTAGTGGATGGAGTAGTCTTTCGTATTTAAAAAGTGTTTTGAGTTGATTTATTGTAATATTGGAATTATAGTACTAGGAATGACGGACAAAGTAATTCACTTATTTATTTTGAGAAGAGTTTTCAATTTCATTTCGTTGGTGAGAATACTGTACAATGTAATTCCAAAACGCCAATTTTTTTCCTTTGATATGTTGTAAGTAAAATTGTCTGGCTTGTCTACTATTGTAGGAAATTAAATATTCCTGAAGAATCTGTTTCTGATATTAGTTAGGTTTTATATCTATTTTGTTTATAATATAGACTAAATAATACGAAATACATTTTACTTCTAAATCCTTCCACAATTTTTCATCGAGATTATTTACAAGAAATTTTGTAAATGGGTTTTTCCGTAAGCCAGCTTAGGAAGATAATGAGTATCAAGGTCTTACCTTTTAACATGCAATTCCTAACATTTTAATGCATTTTGATTACCCGTCCAGTTGATACTTGTCATTTCATCTCTTTGGGCAAAATATTTGAAATATAATGATGATAATATACTTTATTTTACATGAAATAATTCATGATTACAAAAAATAAGTGATACAATATGGTATACAATGTCAAATGAAGTAAAAAAACAATGCGACCACAAATAATTGCATACGTATAGCCGTATAGAAATCCTAATAACAAAATTAACAGATTAAAATAGTGAACATATCAAAAGGAATCTTCAAAGATTTCAAGATCATAATACCCTAATTCTATCGATATTAACTGCATATCAATCAGAAGAAAACTTAAAAATTTTGTTAAATGTTCATCGAATTTGAGTTGATTCTTGAATTGGCAAATTCTGAAAGGAGCACTAGAATGTCAGTAAATTATTTATTTTTAGCATTAAACGAAAGTCAATTCGATTCACACTAATTGAATACTTTTTCAATATCTTCCTCAACACACTTTTTCGAGTTCCAGGCGATAGTTGCGTCATCAGCATATCATGCGAAACTACCTACCGTATCAACATATGTTAGATCATCCACATAGATCGAGAGAAGAACTGCTACTAAAATAGCAACAACCGTAAAATCATTCTACTAATGATGGTTTTAAATAAACTTTAAATCACAGCATCATCTTTCTTGAAGAATGTTTCACTTTTTTGAATGTCAAGGATTTGGAACTTCATTGTCTAATAAGTGTTTGCAGATTTGACGTGTATGAGAAAAAAAGGATGAAACGTTAAAAATATTGCAAATACAAGTACCAAACAATTACTGGTGGTAACTAGCCAGTTATCAACTGAAGACGATTGTGGTTACTACAGTCTACTTTCTTAGACAGCAGAGTTATGAATAACTCTCAAGTAGCTGTTCCATAGGCGTACATAAATGAGTCGGTTTTGCAATTAGAAAACAGAGTAAACAATAGCAGCATGAAGTAATGTAGTTTGAAATATCAATTATTAATTTCCCTTTATTTGAAACTTCACTTATTATTGAAATCATTTAATAATTCAGTTCCATTCTCACTAGAATATTTTTAATTGATTTAAAATTAGTTAACACATTGTTTCAGATACTTGTAATGGATTGTTCTATATTTCGCTTGTTCCCTGAATAGATTTTTTTGAGTAAAATATTTTAGAACCCAAGCCAAATACTTCATAAATTTTTATTACCATACATGTTCCGAAAGTTTCCAACTATCTTCTGTTGGAGTTGAAGAGATGGTGAGTGAAATTTATGAAAAACTGAAATATTTTAAAATCTGCCAAGTTTTCTGCCATGTCTGCTGTTAAAATTATTTCTTCCTTCACTGTAGTTATTTCGTCGATAAGGGGTGTCCGAATGATTTCTTCTACCCTGTACATAATGATTTCTACGAATGTCCCGATCGTAATGTTTATCTCTATTATCATCTTGCTCATAGTGTTGATCTTCCCTATCATGATGACTTCTGTGCATGTTTCTTTCATATTGCATATCCCTTTTGATTTCTTGATCATAATGTTGGTCTTCTTTCCCATGATGACTTCTGTGAAGGTTATGATCATACTGCATATCTCTGTGGATTTCTTGATTATGATGTTTGTCATCCATATCGTGGAAACTGTTATTACCACTATAGTTTAGTCTGTTATCTGCAAATCTATTTGGCGAATGATCAAACCTAGGTGAACACCCCAGCCTTAGATGATTGATTTTATTGTTTTGAAAGTCAGGCTGTCCCGCATTTCTGTCGAGTGGTCTGTTTTGCGAGTTTCCATTTCTTGGCTTGACATTCAGGAGCTTATCAAAGAGTCTTATGCCTTTTAAAAGCTGAAGAACATAGTTCACAGATTGTTCATGTTTGAAAGTAATGAACGCAAAATTTGATTTTCTTCCTTCTTTATCCGTCGGTATTTTCACTCTTTCCAGTGGACCAGCTTGTAGAAAAAGTTCATAAAGTAATTCCTCAGTAACCTGATCTGACAAGTTTCCGCACCAAACCGTTTTAGTATCATCCATGGTATTGCAACTGATTATTAAAATAACTTTTGAAGCTCTGCTGATCGTATGCACCCGAAATTATTTACCGTTAAGATTTACAATTGATAATACTGAATACTACATTAATCACCCCTTCTCTTTCATAGTTGTCATCATGGAACAGAAGCTTCGTCCATGGACGCAAGTTTTCTTGCGTTATGCAACCCTGCGTCCGTTTTTTTGGTCTTTTAATCCTATCAATCTTACCTGTTTTTTTTGCTTTATTCTTCTGTGTACTGAGGGATTCATGACAAATAGCACAAAACATATATTTGTTCAATATTCTCCTGATTCTCACATTCAGATATCTTAGGACCTTACACATGGCTAGGACTGATGATATTTCGGTTCCTATTAGATTTTAGTAAATATTGTACTCAGGGATAATATTGATGGGTCATTCAAAGAAAATATATTTGCATTTTCCGGTTTCTCACATTCGCAATTAGGCCTTATCACTCACCCGTACCTGGAATAATATTCATGCAATGACCAGTTTTTTGTCTAATGATGGTTGTTATGTGTCGTCTATTCATGGCTGGCACTTTCCAGTACCAAGGTATCTTAGGATATTCAGTGTGAATCCTAAAATTGTTTCCTGATCAATTCCTTCTATATTTCCGTGTCCCAGTAAAATCGAATTTAATTACGTACTATCTCTTTCATATTTAAGATAATGTCACTATTCACATTGTATGCATTTTCAATTATATCAAAAGCACTTTTGAAATCTGTAAATATATTTTTGTTACAGCCATTATCAATACATGCCATCATTCCTTTATATATTGTAGTTATTCCTGCGTCACATATATTTGTAAGGTCTTGTAGTCTAACTGAAAATGCATAATCTTTCTTAGGCATATTCATTCCTATCCCTATCGTGGAGACTGTTAACATGCGGAGGGATTTTTTTTGGACAAAACACGAGTACTACAGAAAATCTTTAAGCTCTCTAATAGCGGTGCCTGTGTAAAAGTAGCGATTAACATTGGATTTGAATCGCTGGAGATTAAATCCGTTTTGGAAAAACGTTCTCAGGAAGTTTATTCCAGTTCTTAAAATGAAAGAGTTCTTGAACAGTGAAGTTCGAGGTGTCCTGAGCTGAACCTCAAAACGATGAGCAGCCACAGTCCGTTGCGTATTTTTGATATGTACCGCTCTTGGTGGAATCAAATGTGCCAAGTCACTTAAACACTTCACGTGAAAGTAACTATAGAAGACAGACAAATCTCCAACCTGATCTCAGCTTTATGAAGCATCAAAAGTTACTGAGATTTGTACGATTTTCTGATTCGGAACAGTGTTCCAAGCTTTTGAGAAGCAGCCTTTGCAATTCTAGCGACAGGATTGTGTAAAGACATATTGGTGCCCATTTTAACCCATAACAAACTTATCGAAGCAGAAAGCGGAATTGTCTGTCCTGACATATTATATCCGATTCGGAGACATTTACCTTTTGGAGAAAACCGATGCCTAGGTTTTTGTGACATTGAATTGAACCTGGTCACTTACTCAAGGCCGCATTTATATTCTTGCCTTTCAGGTACCCTTGTATATATATGATCAATAGAATTTTTTTATTCCACTGTGTTGGTATGAACACCGAACACAGTTCTTTTCGTTAAAGTTTCCACAATTTTTTTGTTTGGGTGTCAGTGCGCAGTTCTCGGTTTTTATCTCTTTGCTTACTTTTTGTTGTAGGTCGTCAATGAGTTTTTGCATATCTGTGACGATTTTTCTGTGTTCGATTAGTGATTTATTGTAATCCAAATTCAACTGTATAGCTTCGTTCAACGAAGTTTTTTGTTCTTATTTTGAGAGTTTGTCCCAATAAACTAATTTTTTGCATCCTCTTCGCAGCAGAGAATTAGGTATTTGTCTTTTGAAAAGTCAACTTTACTTTTACCTATTTTTTATTTTGTAAATATCAGCTACATATCAAAATGTCATAAAATTATTAATTGTACTTATATGTGAAAAATATTGCCGAATAAATACCAGAACGGATGGCACTTCAGGGAATAAAACCACTCAAAAGCTCATAAAATCTTTTGTTTGTGATCCTTTTGAGATATAAAAATTGGTTGTCTTTTATAACAAAATCACTAAATTTTGGTTGAGTACTCTGTTGACAAAACGCCAACAGAGTAAACAAGAGCAGCATGAAGTAATATTATTTGAAATATCGATATTCATTTCTCTTCATTATTGAAACTTCATTTATTGTTTAAATCATTTGATAATTTATGTCCATCCCATTTTCACAGAAATAATTTTTCTTTACAATAATTAGCATTCTTATATTTTTTGATTTTACATACTCATTGTTTTTTTCCTTTTATGACCATTATAGTTCAGTCTGTCATCTTCCATTATTCTCTTCCTTTTATGACCACTATAGTTTAGTCTGTTATATGCAAATCTATTAGTCGAATGATCAAACCTTGGTAAACACTCCAGTCTTAGTTGATTAATTGTATTGTTTTGAAACTCAGGCTGTCTCGAATTTCTGTCGAGTGGTCTGTTTTGCGTGATTCCAATTCTTTGCTTGACAATCAGGAGCCTATCAAAGAGTCTTGTGCCCTTTAGAAGCTGAAGAACATAATTCACAGATTTTTCATGTTTGAAGGTTATGAATGCAAAATTTGATTTTCTTCCGTCTCTATCCGTCGGTATTTTCACTCTTTCCAGTGGACCAGCTTGTAGAAAAAGTTCATAAAGTAATTCCTCAGTTACCTGATCTGACAAGTTTCCACACCAAACAGTTTTGGTATCATCCATTGTAATGCACCTGAATATTTGAAAAACTTTCAAACTCTGCATTATCCTTATTAAGTGATGCGACCCCATGGTTGCCAACTGCGGTAAAATAATGACATTTGACCTATCTTTCTGGGTTGCTTCTGCATTTTCATTTTCGGGACAGACCATCTTATATTTCTTCATAGCTAATTCTTCATTCTGGAGCCCCAACTTCATATAGGAGGACTGGAAATCTCTTTTTGCCCATATTCTGGAAATCAGTTTCTCGTTTACCAAAAATGAAAATGCAGACGGAACTCAGAAACATAGGTTATTTTTTTATTAGCAAATATCGAATTGTCAAATGTCATTATTTTACCGCAGTTGGCAACCATGGGGTCGCATCACTTAATAAGGTCAATAGATACTGAGATTGAAAACTACTTTCAGTTGAGAAAATTATAGAACCTTCAGTCACAACATTTGACGAATATTCATCGAATTCATTTGATAACACATCATAATTTTTGCTTGTACCTATATAATATCTACTCATATAAGCATCCCTATTTATTATTTTGTAAACATTACATATTAAAATGTCATAACAATAATAATTAAATATATAACAAATACTGTTGAATAAATGCCCAAATGGATGGCACTACAATTTTGCATCATTTCGCAGCCAAAACCAGAGCATAGGAGAATCCCAACGTTTCCTCAAAAAACCAGAACCTACTATATCAACTGCGCATAATCCTGACGACCTAGAAATGCATTTTGTGGAACCCTCGTAATTCATGGTCAATTCTTAAATCTTCTTATTCTTTCAATTCATTGACCTGTGCACACAGGGTTATCCGGCAAGTTGGGAACGAAGGTATCATTTGTAAAACCAAGTGAGGTCACACTTAAGTGAGCCTGGAACAGACTCATCCACATTCACGTAGAAAGTAGTATCTGATAAATGTTCTTGTCTATGCACTACAAAATCATCTCACTAGAAGACATAATCAATTAGTGAAACTGGCCTAATTAGCGTTACTATCTTCATATTGATAATATGATGCACACACTTTTACTGATTGAGTTGGGAGATGGTAATGTAGAGGGAGCGGACCATACTAAGTGTTTATTCTTTGAAATTAATTGTGCAATGTCAGAATATTGTCTTAATTATAAAGA
Organism: Leptinotarsa decemlineata; assembly: GCF_025532065.1. NCBI lineage: Eukaryota > Metazoa > Arthropoda > Insecta > Coleoptera > Chrysomelidae > Leptinotarsa > Leptinotarsa decemlineata. The sequence continues at coordinate 9,768,135 of NW_027412690.1, forward strand.
CATGCGAAGAAAATGTGCCACAGGTTCCGTTCCACTACACTCACACTTGTCATGCTCTTTTATTTGAATATAATTAAAACGTGACACCGTTAAATATCCTTCAGAAAACGTTCTCAGGAAGTTTATTTCACATAAACGCAGTTCTCCAAATGAAAGAGTTCTCAAATAGTGAAAGTTCAAAATTTCTCAGAAGAATCATTAGTCTCAACGGAAACCGAAATTCGTTGAAATTTTCTGAATACATAGTTTTGCAGCGCAACCTTACGAAAATGGTCCCTCGAATTCATACTGAGTAGTCTTTAGGAGTACAAGGTATACATGGAGAGGTGCTTCTGTCTGTAGACTTTTCATACTACTGGGTTGACAATTAACTACTGACAGATAGTAAATCTGTCATTTTCTGTCTCTTTTTCAGGGTACCCAACAATCAATTATAGATTTACAGTTTTATAAAAAAATTTCCTATACATATGGGTGATTTCAAAATCATGAACGAAACAAAAAATCAAGAAGAATGATAAATTGAAAATGAGATAGAAGAGCAGATTACATCTAATATATTATGAAACCCAACAAAAATTTAAAAAATGGGGCAGAGCTTTTGCTTTCCGTTGAAATAATAATAATCATGCAATATGTTCAAACAGTAAAAATGTTCAGTTTCATTATTTTCGGCAAAATAGCGAGGATTTTTATTCTTTCTGTAAGGGTTCAAATATATTATAATGATTTTCGATTTATATATGTTGCGTTTTCAAATTCATGACGATTAATAATAATAATAATAAGCGATTGGAAGCGTTTCGTTCTTTTGTTCATTGATGTGATTGAAAGTATGACTAACATGATTTTCTTTAATATTTCTTTTTTTGTATGAGTCTCTTTTATAGCTTACAAAAAATATGATACAGAATAATTTGAAGCTGTAGATTCGACCGTTTTATAATTATTATTTTCAATGTTCCATTTTTTTTATTTACGTATAGAGTTTCACTTCAGGATGGAGTTGGCAACAATGCTGTTTTTGGAATTTAATTCATTACAAGTTACAAGTCTACAATCTACAACAATCTCAGTTGATGATCCAAACACGTGAAAGTATATAAAAATCAAAATGCGTATTGAGACATGTTATTTTTGTTCATCAAGGATCTATCCTGGACATGGTATTCAATTCGTCAGGAATGATAACAAGGTACCTATATTAAAATTGCATTCAGATAGCTATATTGCCAACATAACCTCTTTTTCTAGATATTCAGATTCTGTAGGTCTAAATGTCATGCTGCATTCAAAAAGAAAAAGAATCCCCGTAAAGTCAAATGGACGAAAGCATATAGAAAGAATGTCGGAAAGGAATTGTCAATTGATCCTGCCTTTGAGTTTGAGAAGCGTAGACAGATTCCTGTTAAGTACGACAGAGAGACTTTCACCAAAGCAGTGGAAGCCATGAAGAAAGTAGAAATTATTAAGCAGAAAAGACAGAAAGCTTATATTATGCAGAGGTTAAGAAAAGGCAGAGAATTGGAACAAGAAAAGGACATAAAGGAAGTACAACGAGATCTTTCACTCATCCGTTCACCAGCAGCTGGGTTGAAACAACGCAAAGAGGACCAGAAAGAGAGCATTGAGGAAAGTGATGAAGAAATGGAGGGAATTGTTGAAGATGGTGGTGAGGTGACCCTGTGAATTTCTTGAGTTGCAAATGAAAAAGATATTTTTTACTTATTGTGTCCTGAGATGTTTAGATAAAAGTCAATATACTTAGTTTTTATGTTACTTCCACTTTGATTTCAACCACAAAAATATAAGTTTTAATTTTTGGTAATACTTCTGCTTTGAAGAGATTGAACACGAATTCATTTAGCTCAAAAATGTTTGCAAGAAATGAGATTAAAATATTAGTGATTGAAAAAAGAAAATATTTTATTTATGTGCATATGGTAATGTGGTAGACTAGATAAGAAATAGACCAAAAAGTTCAGTTCTCTTCTTTATTCTCTTTGGATTGTTTCTTTCAAGATAAATGAAACAGTATGAAAATGTAACCTACATTTGTTAAAGAAAAAAGTGGGTACAATAACATGTTTATTAGTGGGTGTGTAAAGATTAAGACACAGTTTTATTCCAATTTCTCTTTATTCCTTCATTTTCATTTATGTATAATAAATTAGGTCACAGACTTTGTCAATAATTGATCCTATCATTATGCTGAGATAGTTGTAAAAAAAAATTATATTATCCATCATAATCTGTAAAGAGAAAAGTAAATTACGATAAAAAAAATAAATTTTGCAACCAATCTCACCCAAGTATTTAGTTAGAACAGTCATAAGGCCAAATCCTAGTGCTACTGAGAAAAACTGAATAAGCCCGGCTCCCCTTTTTTCATGTTGCTGATGCCATCTTGCCCTTTCTCGGGGCAATACTTCGCTCACAGTGACATATAACAATGTACCACCAGCAAGACCCTGAAAAAATTATACTCCATCATTGAACTTATTTTGATGAGTGACTCTTCACTGACATGATGATTCCATTTTAATATATATTTTGGTCAAAGCACACATTTTGGAATTGTAAAAGTATTCGGTGTGTCCAAGATAAGGATGAACAGCATGAGGATAGCGGAAACGGTAAGTGATACAGGGTCGATTGAATTAGAGAAAAGTAGGGCATTTATTTGCCTAATGATATGCCATTTAGAAAGTTTGAATATTCCGAGTAGTTTCGGAGATATTCGAGAAAAACTGAAATTTGAGAATTTAGTTTTTATTTTCTCCTAGCTTTATTTTCAAAGAAAATGTAAAACAAATAGCACTTTGCCATTTTAATTTTTAACTGTACAAGTTTGATTTCTTCGTATTTTTTTAACAGAGTGAATGAACAGCTGATTTTGAGATAGAGTGAATTCAAGTGCAAGAAATAGTTTGGTTTATATACGTTTAATGTTAGTTCCAAATATGGTAATTTATAAATGCTTCTAATCATTTTGATTTTAAGGTTTTCAGAGGTTTGTTTATTGATTTCCAAACAGAAATAAAGGTGCAACTGTGACCTTATCGAAATATACAAGATGATGAACAACCTGTATAGTTTACCAGGGATTTGCGAAATCCCGAAAGATGAATGTAAACTTTCACGGCCGGAGATAACTGTGTGAAAGCTATTTTCTGACCGTGGCCTGCAGGTCTTTATGCCTGACGTTTCGTCTACCGCGGCAGTAGAAGAAACGTCAGGCATAAAGACCTGCAGGCCACGGTCAGAAAACCCGGAAAATAGCCTTCATACGAAAGTTGTCGAAAACTGGGGACTGAGGGGCCATGACAGAAAAATGAGGATAGAACAGACACAAACAAATGTGAGGACTTGTTTCCCCACAAACAGAACAGTGAACGTCTGGAAAGACCTCCCATCCATCTGTGTGGAATCCGGCTCTATATTGAACAGTTTGAAATCCGACGAGATTCATACCTGTATGCTCTGTGATATCGCTATGATCATTGATAGATTGTATCATACATTACATTATCGTCAGATAGACTGTTATACTCGTAATACACTTTCTTATACCACTGTTACACTATTGCTAGCCGCACAGAAGTTATATTATAAACCGGAATTATATAAATTATATTACTATGTTAATGTAATGGTTGCTAAAATGAGTATTATGTGCAAAGATTATGAGCTACGTAAAAAAAGTTTCTAATCTAATCTAATTATTAAATTATTATTTTTTAACCTAGGGCTCTTCAGAAAATAAGGTAAATGTTCAAATTTCGCAGGCTTAATTTTGACCAAAAATCACTTTATTTTTCGAACAGAGTAGTATTTTATAATAAATGGGCTCCGTTCTATTGATTTTATCATCAGATTGGTCCCTGTAGACTTGGATGTTGAAATCAATTTAACATTATTCATTATGAGGCATACAATTAGTCACTATTACTCATCGCTGTTGTTCTCGTTGTGCCCGAACAAAGGATGTTGAATAAGTCACATTTTTGGTCCAGTCGAAAAATAGTTTTCAAACACATGAATAAATTGATTAAAGCAGAAATGAAGTTCTATATATGGGTAAAACTGATCCTTCAGAATGAACAAAACTGAAATGTAACAACAATCTTATTATTGATCCAGACACCTAAATACTTAATTAGGTATTGATAAAATCAGACTTGAGTCCGCAAATAGTGAAATCAAGTTCATCAAAATATAAATATAATCCAAGTAGGCTTTCTTTTCTACCTAATATTATTACATAGAGACCTTGAAAACAGGAGGTAGGTCTTTTACAAGTTTACTTACATTATTCAACTACGAAAAAGGTCAGTAGCCATTAATTTCATGAACATTTTCTTTTATGCTTTTAGAATCTTACTTGGCTCAATTTTCATAACATTTATCAAATTTAAAATCAGGCTCATACTTCCTTAAATATGTTCCTACTCAGATATTTTCATGATTTTTGTTTTGCAGAAGAGGGCTATCAAGTACTTATGTAAAGCGAAATGGCGGGATTCATGTAAACCCCCTTTTTCGAGAACATAGAATCCTTACTGTTATTTCAATATTTATATTGGTAACCATGTCAATTAGACATAAAAATAGGGTGAACTATGAATCTACAGCTACAGCCACATACCATACAAGGCGGTCAAATGAACTGAGTCTACCAATTCCAAAAACATGTTTGGTTCAAAACTCGTTGATATATAGGTAATGGAATCAGGATATACAATAAACTTCCCAATGAAATCAAAGAGACTCCTTTCATCATATTTAGAAAGAAATTTACAAAACTATTAAGTGATAAAGCCTATTATGACCTACAAGAATATTTTGACAATGCCCTGTAATTTAGAATGTGATGAAACTGGGATTGAACTGTGTGTGAAACATATTTTTATTCTTTGTCCTAGTTCTAGTTCATATTATAAATCATTCAGTTCACTTTGTAAAGCTTTAAATAACTTATTGATAAAATTCTAAGCTAAGAGATCAGTGCAAGCCTTTATTCATCAGCCACAAAATATTACCTGTCACCTGTTTATACATAATGGAAACAGTAGGTATGCTCAATTCATAAAAATAAAACTAGCATGTATTGTCACAACACCAGACAGAATCATATGCTTTACTTAACTATTTCAAACTTCACCTTGACTCAGCATTCTCTGATTTATGAAAGTAATAAAGTATATAATCAGCAGCTTCCTACCATTCAAAAAAATAGCACAGATATCAAAAAGTTCCGAAGTACAGTTAAAGATCTTTCAATCAGAAAAGCTTACTTTTGAATCCTTTAATTCTACTGTGTTAACCTGTAAATTCTACTTGATTTTTCAATGTTCACCTAAAGTCATCTGTCTTCTCAATGTTTTATTTGTAAAATTGCCATGTTTGTATTTCTTATATTATGTATTGTATTTTTTGTATTTTCTGACATGCATTTAATTTTTTTACAAGTCTTTGTCTCTTTGTCAATAAGATACTAATCTTTCGACAGTAAAGCATATATTGATTGATTGATTGACGTCATGGTATTGGTACTGAAAATGGTAGGTTCTGAATTTTCCAAAAAAGTACAAATGTGAATAAAAATATAGTTTAAAATTTTATTTAGTCAAGTATTGACCAATCTGATTTGGCAAATTAATTTCATCTAAGAACGACAGCGAATTTATCATTTTTTTACCAAAGAATGTCACAGGTTTCCAGATACTCTACTGGTAGACCAATGTGATAAGCTTTTTAATCAAACAAGTGTCAATTCCATTATCAAATAAGTACCAAAATTAAAAATAACAACCAAAGTTATTAATTCAACTTGTACATATTATGCAAAGTAATTAAAATGGTGAAGATATAACATTTATATGAACATTTTTTTGTGAAACAATCTGAGAATAATTACAACCTGAAGAATTCTTTTCATCAGAGAATACCCCATAAAGATCTACTTCGTAAATTGTCATTACCTGTAAAATTGGTATCAGCAAATTCTTGATCTCAGTAGGAATATTCGTTACGAACATCCCGACTAGAATACCACCAGAGGATCCTAATGAGAAAATTAGAATGTAAACGAAGTGCCTCCTGAATTTATATAATGGATTTGAAGTCAGTTCCATTCCCAAACAAAATGAAACAACCAGTTTATGCGATGATATTGCTCCTAACAACAGCAAGACCTGCAAAAATATTTCAAATAATTCATATTTACTAGGTTGTTTTGAAAGTTTTTGTCTTTTGTTGTCTCTAAGACAACGGAAACTCTTTTACGGAAACCCAGGAGATACGGTGTAACTGGAAAAAGTCTTAAGTGGTTTGAGTCATGCTTAGCAGATCGCACCCAGATGGTCAAAACCATTTCATACTCAACTGAAAATACTTGCGGCGTCCCACAAGGACCGGTACTGGGACCACTTTTATTCTTAATTTACATTAATGACCCATCGTCTATTAACATCTAAGAAAAATTTACTTTATTTGCTGATGATACCACAATTTTATGGCATGCTCCTAACAACCATACGTTGTATGAAGTTATTGAGAATGACATCACGAAAGTGAAAGATTGGTTTGACTCAAATCTCTTGAGCTTGAATTTATCAAAAACAAAAGTAGTGTCCTATCGTTGCCAGATTCCAGCCGTAGGTACATCTAAATAATATTCAAATTGACAACGTACTAACTTCTAAATTCCTTGGCTTGTTCATTGACAATAATTTAAAATTCAACAAATATGTAGATACTTTGAAATCCTCTCCTCTGGAGGTTATGCAATACCTGCATTTGAGCTCGGATCTGCAGAAGCTAGAATGGTTTATCATTCCCTTTTTGAATCCCATCTTCGTTATGGTATTTGCTTTTGGGGTGTGTGTTCTACCACATGCTTTGAATCAGTATTACTAATACAAAAACGTGCAATACGATGCATATGCAAAGCCAAGCCTAAGGACTCTTGTCGGCCTCTTTTTGCCTCTAACAGAATCCTAACTGTGGTCTCCTTATTTATAAATGAGACATTCAGCCTTCTCTTCAAAAATAGGGTCTTGTTTAAGAACTTGGACGATCCAATTTATCAAACCAGGCAAAGATTCAGCTTCAAATTACCGCTGCTTTCTTCGACCCTTTTTTAGTGCTTGTTAAAAAAATTGTTATACAAATTTTATGTACCCCCTTCAAGGGGTACATAACAAGGGATGCCCCAATGAAATTTCTTTATATGAAAGATCCTTTTTTTTTCGATGAGGAATCACCTCCTTAAATGTTTTACACTTATTTAGTTACACCCTGTATTACAAATAAAATAACCCAGTCGTAATGAACTCTTTTAAAGGGTTGATTCGCTTCCATCTTGTACACTTTTTGTTTCAGGTTTCCGAATTGTTATTCAGATTGTTTATTATTGAAGACAAACCTACTATTTATATGGGGAACCAACTCGTCTTTTATCCAGTATAATAGCCTGATAATTTCATCCGGTTCATTCCAAATCGGCGCAAAGATTTTGTTTTGTTTTTGTTTTTAATTGGGAGAGACCCCTCAAAGTTGAAAACGAATGTTTTTAATATTCACCTTGTCCGATCTTCCTTCCAGCCCAACGACCAACCCCTCCAATAGAGCGTGAACAGAAAGGGCAGCCAAAAGTCCAATATTAGCTGTCGGTGCTGCAGAACAGGGTTCCTGATGTCCCACGTGACACAACTGAGAAGGCGGTTGGTCGCAAAATAGTACACTGTCACTCCTAGCTCTGTAGAACGAAGGATTGTAAGAAGCCTGAGATGAAGATTCCCGATGCAGCAAATGCCGACTTTCCATTGTTCCGTAAGCATACTTAGCTGAAGAGGAGCGCCTCCTCTCATTGTTGTTGTGGCCATGGTTGTGAAAGATATTCGCCTCGTGCGTGTCTCCGTAAAAGAAATGGACGATTTCGTCCACCATGTATAGAATGAAAAAACCCAAACAGAACACTATTTCCACGTACTGCTTGTACTCCTCTGGTATAGATTCTCTCAATTCCGGGAGAATGTGTAGTAGAGCCGTTGATAACAGGACTCCTCCTCCGAAGCAGAGGAGGCTCGAGAGGAGAAGCGGCCATTGCTTTCGTCCTTGGCGACCAAAACAATTCGGTAGAATGCCCACGAATAAACTAGCCAGCCCCAAAACCACCACAGAAAATATTTTTGACTGAAGCAAATTCATATTGGCTGGTTCCGAAACACGTTTCCAATTATTTATTGATATACTATCTCTTTCACATGACTGGAAACACACTGAATGTCCAGTCTCCAGTTACAAATGTTTAAGAGAAAACTGTTCAGTAAACACTTCCTTATCTTCTGTGGAAAGTAAACAAAAACGTAGATAACATTTTTTTTTGTTGGGACAGAATTAGGCCAGTTATATTTGATAACAAAACATTTGAGACTGATTGCTATATAATGAATATTAATTATTCAAGCTCATCCTTTTTGTCCTTACATCTACTGGGTTGTTCAATAATTCTTTTTTTTTCTTGTGTTCGCGGGTTTTCAACACTAAATTTCACTTCAAATCAAATCAAAATGTACTTTATTGTCCGAAGATTTGCATCTTATTGACAAAGTTCAATAAATACAATGTTGATATAGAAAAAGTATAAATGTAGTTATAAAAAAAAAGTCCCAAAAATGTATAAATGACAATATAAAAAAGTTCTAAAAATGTATAAATAAAATACCACCATGTATAAAGTGATATGTAGTACAAATAATTAATTGCTGATATAATGTTAAAAGGATTCGCTAAAATACTCTTCCAAACTATAATATAGGGTCTATCAACAAGTGGGTTCTTCACCGCTTGCATATCTCATTTCTAATGGTAAATGATTGAACAATTTACCACCATTATAGTATATGGAATCCTTGATTAAATTCGAAGTTGGGATGGGAAGTCTAAAGGTATAATTGCTATTTCGAGTAGTATAAGGAGTAGAAGCAAATTTGAACTTTGATTTATGATTATAAATAAGATAAAAAGTGCGATACTGTTGAAATTTTAGTGGCAGTGAACAAGTTCCTGCACGAATCTCTGGGTTTGACTTTACAGAGACATCTTAGTGCCCTCTTCTATAATATCAATACAGAAGAGAGAAAGGATGAGTTGCGTGCTTCCCAAAAAGGTATTCCATAACGTAGTCGAGATTCAATAAGTGCATGGTAAACGGTCTTTGCGATATGGAAACCCAACTCATCTGAAACTACTCTAACTGCATAACATCCTGAGGAAATCTTTTTCTTTTTGTGTTTAATTTATTTTGTAATATGGGGTCTATTGAAATTCCATCAAGGGAACATTTGAATGATATTAAGTATATTCGTTTTGGATGCAATGAGAGAGAGTAAATTTTCATCGCACCAGCTCTTCATCTTCTTCAAGTCGGATGATATTATTTTATTTAGCTCCGAGTTCTTTTCTTTCCACAATATTGTAGTATCATCCGCGAATAGGGTGAAACCAGTTATGTTAATCTTAGAGATGTTATTCATATATAGCAGAAACAGAATAGGACCTAACACAGAACCCTGTGGTACACCAGATTCAATGGCCCTGTTCTCCGAGAGTTCCGCTGTCCTCACCATTTGTTCCTGGGGTAATGGTAGCATAAGTTTCAGAAACTCTATCTCCGAGTTTCCATATTGTTCCAGGTTGCGCAACCTAATCTTTCGATTTGATATAGCTCAAACTGAAAAAATCGAGAAGAGTAAAATCCGATGACCGAGCAAGTCTTTTGAATTGTTTCTCGACAGTGATTATTTGTTAAGACATCATTCTCACGAGCAACTGTTGTCATGTACGCAGAGGGTTACTCACCACAGACGCAACGATTTCTATAGTATGTTTCTTGTTCGAGGTAGATTTTCTAAATTTCCAACTTGAATTGATTACTGTTGATTTATTTCAGTTTTTCGATAAACTTAGATTTAAATATTGGACTTTTAATTAAACACTCACTTCAAACTCATGATCTAGGACCAATTAGTTTTCTTAAGATCTTCATATCTGTTTAAGTTCAAAATTTTATTAAAATAAGTGTTGCTACAAAAATATTATGCCCAGTTACATATACTCTTCTGTGACTAATTGCGCCTTTAATAGTCTTTAAGTAGGATAAATATCTTTGTATTAACTTGGCAACGTATTTTCGTGTGTAAAAGTGGTCGCAAGTGCATTTAATCAGTTTTCAGTTGAAAAGAGGTTTCTCTATAGTAGGTAGTAACCAATCCTGTGAAAATGAGCTGAACTTTGAGAAAGAAAAGAAGGAAAGAGACAAAGTGAAACATTTGGTCGTTCTTCACCGAGTATTTGCCTGAAATTCCTTTCAACAATAGGAGACAATGTATACGTCTTCATTACAATTCCTTCTAGAAAGTTAAATCAGTGATTATTCAGAAAGAATGCCGCCTATATCACAGTGTTACATTAAATCCAATTATTCAGATAATAATAGAAATAGATATCCCAATATACATAAATATTATACAAATATATCAGTTATTAAACAGAATTACAAAAAAACTGAAATATATAAGACCCTATATCACAGCTTACTTATAGTAAGTAAGCTGTGCCTATATAATGGAATATTTGGGGTAAAACATTGCAGTAGTAGATGATGAAGAGATTAATAGAAAGAGGAATGATGAACAACTCAATTGGAATAGTATTGTGTCCGTAGATATTGAGATAAGGAGCGTTTAAAAAGTGTTACTTTGTTTAATTTCATTAGGAAGCTCGTTATAGTCCAAGACTCCTCTGTGAAAAATAGAACTCATTGTTCTTGCAAGGTTAGTTCGTGGGACAACCAACTCATCTCTTCCTCTTGTATCGTATTTGTGTATCTGATGGTTATATGTAATAAACCCATTGAAGTAATGTGGTGCTTTTCCAGTGAGTATTTTGAATATGAATATCATAGAAAAATATTGTAATCTATCTTTTACTGTCATCCAATTCAGAATATTAATCATTGATAATATAGGAGTATATTTATAGCATTTTAATAACTAGTGCATTCCTCTGTTTTGTAATTTTTGTAGAGTAGAAATAGAATAACCGTCTAGTAATGATATCAAAGTAGCACAGTAATCAAAGTGTGGTAGGATTATTGTTTTATAAACAATCAAATTAGATTGGAATGTTAATTGTCTACTAATTCTAGTAAAGAAAAACAATTTTTTAGAAATTTTATTACACATATACTGGAAGTGTTTTTTTAAGTTCAAAGTGTTATCAACGATGAAGCCTAGGTATTTGAATTCTTTCACAATTTCTATAGTTTCGCCGTAGATCTCAATATTAATGGAGTTGATACCAATTGAGTTATATTTATATTGTGTTGTCAATATCATAGCTTGCGTTTTAGTGGTATTCAGTTTGAGTTTGTTTATGTTCAAGAACTTCGCCACGTTTTCAAGAGTAAAATTAATTTTGCGTACAGCATTATGAATATTAGAGTCGCTTGCTGAAATGTGAGTATCATCTGCAAAGAGGTTGATGAATTCACAGTCACTAATAAAATTTATGTCATTCAAATAAAGTATGAATAAAACAGGGCCAAGCACACTCCCTTGGGGGACCCCGGTATCAATTGCTTTTTGGCTTGATACGACGTTGTTCATTTTAGTACATTGAGATCTGTTGAGTAAATAACTTCTGAACCATAGCAACACCCTACCAGTTATTCCATAGTACTCCAATTTTGATATCAAAATAGATATATCTATAATTCGAACACTCTTTTGAAATCCAAAAATACTGTTACTACATATTTATTGTCATCAATTGACAGTTTCCATTTAGACAGGGTGAGTTGAAGAGCAGTTTCACATGAGTGTTGCAATCTAAAACCCGATTGATACTACTTAAAATTCATTTCAAAAATAACAAAAACAAACATAAATATTCATTTAATGAATAAATAAAATTATGTACAAATATTACATGTGAGAAATTCATATTTTAGTTAGGAATGAAATTATTTAGAAACGTTTTACTCAATTATTGGCTTTCTCTGCCTGTTGCTCCCTGTATTCTTTATGCCACAATTGTATTTTGAAAAACTTCTGGTACTCATGTTTTTGGGCTGCCGATGCAGGAAGATAATGACCTCCAGGATGTTTGACAATGATAGGCTCTTCAAAGCAATTACTCAATGCCTCACTCATTTCTAAAAAAAATACAATTCTCATTACTTTTTCAACATAAGGAAGAACCAAAATTGCAATGGAATGTCACAAATTTTTGAAAAGTTCTATGAAGAAATGGAAAACTGAGATTAATGAAAAATCTTTTGATATGTTTTTTAGGACTGTGTGAAAATATATATTTCAGTTTTGACTTTTTTGTTTTCATACCTGTAGGAATTATTTGATCATTTTCCCCAAAAATGTGAAGAGTGGGAAGATTAATTCTATCACTGTAGTATTTCAGGTGAGGAAGGCTTCCAGATTTAAAACCTGAAGCCAGGACTGCAAAACTGAAGTTGAATTTTGTCACTAAAATAATAATACCATTATAATTTGTTACGCACTGAATATAGTAATAACATCTGACATTAGCTTGTCAACACTTACATCCTCTCTGTTGGAGATCACAAAGAAGTCCCACAAAACATGCTCCTTGAGAAAATCCCAGAATGCCATCAAATGGTCCTTCCCTTTCGAAGACATCTTCAATAACCTTTAAACTTTCCTCAAAACCTATGGCCGGTCCACCTTTTCTAATACCTCTAAAAGTCTTATCGTCTCTATTGAAGAACCAGCCATATTGTTCTAAAATAAAGAAAAGTGTAACAAAGATTCAGGCATATTACTTGAGATTTAGAATGAAGAGGAGAGATTAACATTCATTATGTCGATGGATGGGCACTTGAATAAAAATGGTTACTTTTGGTTACACCTTTGCAGTCAAGACCATTTGGATGCTAAAAATCGTGATTTTTTAACAAGTCATGTCTAAACACATCATTTCATAAATGGCTGCACATCCAGACACTGTTTATCAATGAGTTTCAGTTCATCTCCCTCGAGGAAAAGAAACAAAATGAGAGGTGGTTAATTATAATTTCATATATGCACCTTCATCTTTACTTTGACCAATATCTGGACCTTCACTTTTTCCTAAGTCATTGGGGTCATCCACCAAAATTACTTTGTGTGGGGCAGTAATGTAAGTAAATTGGGTCCATTTATGTAGCATTTTACGAAACGATCCCGTTTTTGACTTAAAAGTTTCTGCATTTTGTCTGTATCCATGAATTGCCAATACTCTAACTTTTTGACTAATATTTCCACTTTCACAACATTTTGCAGGTGCTCCTATTTCGTTTTCCATTATTGGTAAACTTCGCCTCAAAGCGCCAGTTCCTTTTTTAATGCAGAACGTTATTTTGATCACAAATGTTCGGCAGATTTATCAAAAAATTAGCCAGAACCTGATTTCCATGTGTGATTAGAATTCTTACAACTTCAAATGAAACCTCTGCATTTTGTAACGAACCCTGTTTTGTATCGAAGTCAGTGACGATGTGACGAATTATAAATATGGACTGGCCATTGAAGAGAGGATATTGACTCCAGCAACTAAAATAAAATAAAGAGATTCACGTCCTGGCATTAACGTCACTCATACACTGAAGGTCAGATACAATGTCATGATGTTTTACGTGTTGCATATTTATGAGAAAATTTCGGGGTTTGATTTGTCACTGGTGCTGTGACGCAGCGGCCAAGACGTTGTGTGGTCCGTAAATGAAATTATGTAAAGTGACGTCATGCCCAGTCCATATCATCATATCTATGATCAAAGGACCCGGTTGAGGTTAGTTTGTTGTTATTCTTGGTACGTACGCCCGAAAACATGTACCCAGCCACTACTTTCATAATCTGCACTCACAGGAGGTAATGTACCCTTGGATACATCTGGTATAGCCGATATTATCTAAATATAGATCTACTCGAAATCATTGATACAAATATGAACCAGTTTTACTGTGTACTTAATCTCCCGAAGACGCCAAACGCGCGTTGAGAAGAGTTTTGCAGTTCTGGTATTTTGGAATGTTGCTGGTTTTGGAAAGAATCCTGTTCTACCTTTCATTTCAGAATTGAATGTTGATTTTGGGGATTGATTTTCCCCACACATACATCCTCCCTTGCTTTATATTGATTTGAATCATCAGCTTTCTAAAAGATAAACTAATTTTTGAATTTCATGAGAAATAACAGCTGAAATATGTTTTGGTTTCTATTAAAATTTTTCTCGTGATTTTGTACCAAACAATACAGTTTCAATACAATTTTCCGTAGAGGCTCCCTCTTTTGGCAAGATAACATAGTGAAAGCTAGAACTAGAAACTCTATCGTACAATTAATCCAACAGAAATTTTGTTACCACATACAAGAACTGCAACACCCTTCTCGACGCCCGTCTCCAATCAAGTTGGCGTATACACATCGTGAAGAGTGTTGCAGTTTTGGTATGTAGCAGCACGTTGGATACCTTGTACCTAAATAGTTACCGAGAAGGCAATGACGAACAAATGAGAAAATAGTACAGATATGTTATAAGTTATCATTTATTTAAAAAGCAATCATTTCCTCTCGGGCGATTTTGACCAGGAGCGACCTTTCTCTCCTTCCTTAGGTAAAGACCACGACTTTGAACGATCTCTCGCAGCAGATCTTTGTTCCGAAAGTTGCTTTGGAGTCAAAAAAGTAGAGCTATCGACAGATTTTTCTCTAGAACGTGACTTATCCCTCGATCGAGATCTGTCTTTGTCTTTAGAGTTTTTCTGTGATTTCTTCTGACTTCTGGAAGATACTGAACCGGTTTGTGAGCGAGATTTTGGAGACTTCTCTTTAGATGAAGAATTGGTCCTTCTGGACTTCCTTTCACTTTGAGATTTTGACCTACTCCTATGTGAATTTTTCCGACGGTTTCTATTTGATTTGGATCGAGACCGTGACCTTTCTCGTGAACGAGATTTTCTTGACCTTTCTCTTGAATAAGACCTAGATTTAGACCTGCGTGAACGTGATCTGTAGGAACGAGATCTAGATCTACCACTCCGTGATCTATTCCTTGAATGGGATCTACTCCGAGATGGACTATAAGAACGTCTTCTACTATCTGACCGCGAACGACT
The DNA here is from genome assembly GCF_025532065.1 of Leptinotarsa decemlineata. Lineage (NCBI taxonomy): Eukaryota > Metazoa > Arthropoda > Insecta > Coleoptera > Chrysomelidae > Leptinotarsa > Leptinotarsa decemlineata. The sequence continues at coordinate 9,783,337 of NW_027412690.1, forward strand.
TCTTCTTGAGAACCGGTGAGGTGAATATGAGCGTCTCCTATCTACGTATATTCTCTCATCATGCTCGTAAAGAAATTTAGTGAGGTATTTTTGATACTCTTCGTCTGTATCTTGCGGGTACTGACGGGGGTTAGGTGCACGATATCCTCCTCTGAAACGTGGCTGAAAGTTACCCCGTCTTCTATTAAATCCACCTGAAATAATGTAAATGATTTGTGGTACGACTTGACTAAAGCAATTTACGAATTAACGAATTAAAAAGGAAATATTTTTAAAAACCTTTTTGGCTCTCTGCTTCTGTATCTTTATACATACAAAAAATATAGGAACTTTATATTGTACTGACACTTATTTAATGGTATAAATAAAAGCTTAATGAAAGACCCTATATTTTATTAATGGAAACACAATCCAGTCGTTGGTATATGCACTACTGAACCTCTTACCTCTAGATGGACCAGGTATTCCGGGAAACCTCGGAAATGGTCTTCCTCTTGGTTGCAAACCTCTCATTGATGCAAAGGGGTTCATTGCATACATAGGACCCGGTGGCAGTGGATATTGAAACTCCACCCAGGAAGGATCATAAAATAATTCTGGATATTTTTCCATCACAGGAGTTTTGGGTCTTTGCCCTGAAAATGCAAAAATGTTCAAAGCAAATAAAATAAAAACTTGGTGAATATGATGAAGTAGTAAACTTTTTCCATTTACAGAAAAGAGTAAGATGAATGATATTTGAATTTCCCAATAAAAATTTCTTATACAAAAAAATACTTGAGAGAAATGTTCCATGTCTTAACTAGTTTTCAAGTAATTGACTTGCTAAGCATGTCTAATTATAAAAATAGACTTAAAGAGCATAAAAAAAACATTAGGCATAGTAAATTAGAATACTTTTCCGCAAAAATTAGTAATGCTACCAATAAAACTAGGGAAACGTGGAATATAATAAACAATCAGCTTGGCAAACGTGGGTTTTCCTGTGCTGAAAGTAACATCAACCTGAAATCTGAATCCAAAACAATTGGGAAGCCCTTAGAAGTAGCTGAAGCATTTGCTGAGCATTTTTCAAAAGTCGCCGAATCTCTCATAAATAATCACTTTGGACTAAACTTATCACTGCCTTGCACTACAAGTACTAAGCTTAATATTCTCTATCCATACGAAGACAGTCCGATAACTAAACGTGAGATACATGATACCCTAAAATTAATGAAAAATAAAAAGTCATCAGGCGTTGATGATCTATCTATGAGTACTATTAAGAGCATAATAGATGCTATAATCGACCCACTCACTTATCTTTTCAATCAATCATTCATCCAAGGATATTTTCCGGATGAATTCAAAAAAGCTCTGATTATACCGTTGTTTAAAAAAGGTAGTAGAGACGAAATAGATAACTACAGACAAATTTCTCTGCTTTGTGAACTTTCCAAACTATATGAGAAATTAGTGGCCAGCAGAATTATCAGCTATCTGGAAAGTAATACCCTGCTATCAAACTGCCAACACGGTTTTAGGAAAAACCATTCTATTGAAACAGCTAGCTATTGTTTTCTCAATCATATTTATGAAAAACTTGATAAAAATGATTTTATTATCAGTGTATTTTTTGACCTGTCAAAAGCTTTTGACACGGTATCAACTAATTTTGTGTTGACCAAATTAAGTGTGCTTGGTTTGCCTAATAACATACTACTATGGTTTGAGTCTTACTTGAGTGGTCGTAGCATAATTGTAAAGCAAATAAATTCAATGTCTAATGAACGCGAGGTTAGATTGGGGTTCCCCAAGGCTCTGTTCTTGGTCCCCTATTGTTTTTAATTTTTGTCAATGATCTGTCGGAATATATGAGTGATTGCTATTTAACTATGTTCGCTGACGACACCACCATTACAGTCGCTGGACCTACTACAGATGATTTGCTAACAAAAGTTAGACTGATTATAGACCAGTTCACAAGCTGGTGTGATCGTAATCGTCTAGTTCTGAATACCTCAAAGTCGGTATCGATGAGATTTTATAATAGAAGTAGGGGTACCATAAGTGAAATAGCTCAGTGCGATAATATCAATATCAATGCAGCAAACGAAGTTAAATTTTTAGGAACAATTTTGGATGAAACATTAAGTTGGGATCAACACATCGATAGTGTCTGTAAAAAACTAAATAAAGCATATTTTGCGATCAAGCAAATGAAAAACTGTGTTGACCAACAAGGTCTATTGGCAATCTATTTCGCTATGGCTTATTCCCATATTTCACTCAATATAATGTCTTGGGGTTCTGGTAGAGATTTTAATAGGATCTTTGTAGCACAAAAACGTATTGTAAGATTGATTTTCAATATGGAATATAGAGATAGCTGTAAACCGATATTTGTCAGAATGCAACTATTATCGGCACCATCAATTTATCTGTTCAAATGTGTTAATTTTGCGAGAAAAAATCTGTCCACTTTTGCAACCAATGCATCATCCCACAATCATAACACGCGGCATGGTAGCTTATTGAGAATACCAGCCCACACCACATCTAAATTTAAAAATTCTCCCCAGTATAGTGCTATTACGTTTTATAATAAACTACCCAACTTTTTAAAAAACTCCAAATCAGACGATATTTTTTATAAAAGTACTAAGGAATTTTTTATTGAAAAATGTTTTTATACTGTACAAGAGTATCTGGATGGCAACTTCAGCTGAGTTTTATTGTATTTCGTTTAGTATACTAACAAACTCTCATTGAGATTTTAAACTTTATATCTTACTTACTTGCTATATTTTAAATGTATATGTTTAGTATAAATAGTACCTGTGACATACCATATGTACATATTGTACCTCAGTGGCTAAATAAATTATTATTATTATTATTATTATTATTATACTTTTCAACTGAATAATGAAACCTGAAATGTGATACAAACGTGAAATAATTAAAATATGACAGTTATTTACTCAATATAGAAAAATCATGATTTGTTTTCAATCAAATCTGTTAAAATCTACGAACGACAACCTTCAAAAGTCGAAACTTGTGCAAGCTGAAGACTACCGAGGTCTTACCTTTTAACGTGTGATTCCTAACACAGATTGGACGATAGGAAGTGAAAATCGACTGTTATGCCTTGCGGTTCGAGCCATGCCATAAGTACTTTCATAATACAAAACATTGATTTATTTTTACATGATTGGTTTTATATTCTAAACTAAGAAATTATGAATATATTTATGAGAAAATTGTTAAGTATTGAAACTTTGAAGTTAAAAACCTAACTCATAGTAAAGTGAATATTAGGTTGTTTCAGAAGTTTTGTCCGTCTTCTTTCCTACGTAACACAAAAGAATGAAACTCGGGATTGGATGAAGTCGACGAAGGCCGTTTTTGCCTGGCCCTGATTGGCGAAGGTTCTATGATGAGAAAGTTATCGAAGTGCATGAAAAGATGGTGGTCAGTTGGCTGCTGCTTTGGTATATCTCATCGATTTCCTCCCAATAGGACTCTGCTGTAATGGTGTGACCCAGTTGCAGAAAGGAATAGTGAAACACACCAACCGCTAACCACCATTTATTTAGATTCAGGTTTCCATCGAAAGTTATATTCAGAAAATATTCCATTTTAAATATCAGACAAATATTTTACAAAATCAGTACCATCTATATAAAAAAAAGCATTTTGCAAATACTGACATAAGAACATCAGTATGATAAAAGATCAAAGACCAATAAATGCTTTTAAATTGCTTGGTGTAGTCTACATTTAATGCAACAACGCTGCATATGTATTGGTTGTAAAATTTACAATATAATTCCATGAGAAATTAAAAAGTTCAGAACAAAAGCATTTTAAAAAACATTACACAATTGGATATTAGATAATAGTGATAAAATTGAAAATGTGCTCACATTGAATAGTTCAGTTCAACAGATAATTTATTTCACCCTCATTCATAATAAAATACTATTATTGATACATTTTTCCTTTTCTATATATTGTTTCATGAACAATATCTATTAACAGTTAACATTATCTTTATTTTTCAACTAACCCAGTCAAACACAAGTGTTTACACTTAGCAGACTGTGTTAAAATATTATACATGTAATAACAATTTTTTAATATTTATAGACATTCATTTGATATTGTACATTTGTTAATAAATTTGAATTTGAATCTCAAGATCAACGTTTCTATTGGCTAATCGTAAGATTCTTGGGAATGCAGCTATTGAATGTGTGCTTCAAAGGATAAAATGGTACATACAATGTTTGTTGCTGTCGAGTTGAGAGGTTTTGAACATGTAGATGAATTTTTTCTACGAGTTCAGCACAACTGAATTTGCCGTTAATATTATTGAAAAGTAGTGTCAGGTCTCTCTGTTTCCTCCTAGTTTCCAGGGAGGACATGCTCAGAGATTGCAGTAGCAACTCATACTCAAAAAGAACACTCGATTTATATGGTATGTATCTGAGGAAGTTGTGTTGGACATTTTCGATGTTCTTAATATAAGTTACACAATGAGGGGTCCTGACCTTTCCAATATGTTTTAAACCATCAAAAACAGCATGGGGGCTGACGCCCGATTCTTCCGCCATCCATATCGTGGGATTACGGTCTGCAACCGTGTTAGGAATTACACGTTAAAAGGTAAGAGAGCTCGTTACACAAGTTTCTCAACTTCTGAGAGTTGTCGTTCGTATGGGGACAACAGCTGATTAACGGAAAAACAGATTTTAAAAACAGATATACCACTACTACAAAAACACTTGACAATAAAAACGTACAAAACTATTGAAACAACCTAATCTATAGCCTTTTTTTTCCATATATGGAAAAACATTCTTTGGAAAATAGAGCAAAGGATATTGTGCCTACAACTTACTTATGTCTTCATCTTCAATAGAAAAATCTGAGTTAGAGCTGGACGAGGAGTATTTTCTTGGTCGTTTGCCATCAGAAAGAATGCTTTTAAGCATGACCCTTCCTTTCAAAATATTGTGGAGCTTTTCTCTCTGAGTGAGAACTTCTAGCTCACTAGCGTTTTTATATCTCTTCAGCTCATCATAGCTAGGGTTTGAAATATTATCATACAGTTGCATATTGTCCGATTTTTTCTCCTAAGACAAAAAGGACAGCTATTTGTAAAATAATATAGTGTCAGTTGATGTTGAGACTGTGGAAAATCGTGAAACAAGTCGATTTAGTTTTCAGGAGGATACATCCCTATGTAAAATTCAAACCCTTGTCATAACTCACAGTTATGACAAGGGTTGGTCAGTCGGTAACCAAGCGGTTCGGCGTGGGTGCTTTGTTCACTCACTCGAATTGACTGCCGTGTTGGTCGGTGGTTCAAGCCCTAGTCTGAACGATCGATCTTCACTTGCTACCGTCCAACCCGTGTTAGGAATCACACGTTAAAAGGTAAGACCTCGTTAATCCTTAGCTCGCACAAGTTTCGACTTCTGAGGGTTGTCGTTCGTAGGGGTGCGACAGCTGGTTAACGGAAAAACAGATTTTAAACAGATTTTTTAAACATGTCAAAAATTTCAAATAGGAATAATAGTCCGGTGAGACATCATTTAAAACGTCAGCAATGTCAGGCTGACAAGGAGTTAATCAAGAGGAGGCGGCTGACAAGAGATTGAATAAGAGGAGGTGGCTGACAAGGGATTGACCAAGAGGAGGTGGTTGACAATGGATTGATCAAGATGAGGTGGCTGACAAGAGATTGATAAGAGTAGGTGGCTGACAAGGGATTGACCAAGAGGAGGTGGTTGACAAGGGATTGACCAAGAGGAGGTGGTTGACAATGGATTGATCAAGATGAGGTGACTGACAAGGGATTTATCAAGAGGAGGTGGCTGACTAGAGATTGATCAAGAGGGGGTGGTTGACAAAAGATTAATCAAGATGAGGTGGCTGACAAGGAGTTGATCAAGAGGAGGTGGCTGACTAGGGATTGATAAGAGAAGTTGGTTGACAAGGGATTGACCAAGAGGAGGTGGCTGACAAGGAATTGATTGAGAAAAGGTGGCTTACAAGGGATTGATCAAGAGGAGGTGGCTGACAAGAGATTGATAAGAGGTGGTGACTGACAAGGGATTTATCAAGAGGAGGTGGCTGACAAGTGATTGATCAAGAGGAGGTGGTTGACAAAAGATTGATCAAGAGGAGGTGGCAAACAAGGGACTGATCAAGAGGAGGTGGTTGACAAGGGATTGACCAAGAGGAGGTGGCTGACAAGGGATTGATCAAGAAGAGATGGCTTAGAAGGGATTGATCAAGAAGAGGTGGCTGACAAGAGATTGATCAAGAGGAGGTGGTTGACAAGAGACTGAACAGGAGGAGGTGGCTGACAAGAGATTGAACAGGAGGAGGTGGCTGACAAGGGATTGATCAAAATAAGGTAGCTGACAAGGGATTGATTTGTATGTAGGAATGCGTCCGCCCGAAAACTAAAGTTGACGTATTTCATGATTTTTTATATTTTTAATATCAACAAAATCATACAGAGTGGATCATTTTAACTGGAATGCACTGTTCAATTACATAGTAGGCTTTGAAGTTTGCATTGAACTTGAAACAAATCAACATATATCTTCAGAGTTTGAAAAATTCTGAGTATTAAAGTTGGAACCACATGACACCGCTGTCAATTCATATATTTATCTTACTTTGATCCTTCTGAATAGTTCTTCCACCAGTCTAATAGCTTCCAACTTTCTTTGAACCTTCAAAAGTTTCTTCTCCTCCTTTGCAATTTTTTCGTTGATTTCATCGCTTCCAGTAATTTCCAGTTTTTCGAGAATTTTTGCTTTTCTTTTCTCTTCACGAAGCTTGCGGCGTAGCTTCTTCTGTTCTTTTATATCGACCTCTTTTTGCCTAAAAATTATCACTAATACCTCACGATTTATTATATCGTGTAACAAAATAGTATATTTTGCAGTCAAGCTGAAGTATTTGTTATTTTATAGCTTGGTAGAAAACTTTTGCTTTGACGAACCATTGACAATTTATTCTAAATGGCTGAAAATAACTCATGTCTGTTTGAGTGCTCTGATGGAAATGATAAATATTCATTTTCTTACTGCAAAAGTGCATAACATTCCACAAGATTTGCATTCAGCAAATGAGAAATTTTCATAATCATACACTTATTGATATTACTCCTATACTCCAAAATTTAAAGATGAATATAGGATAGGTTTGTCAGCAGAATTATTATTCTTCAAAAATAAATTATTACTGACTATATATCAGCAAAATTTAATTTACCTGAACCTTAAACAAGTTTGGATCATGCATGATTTCAGAGAAGTCTCATCAATGCCTGAATAGTTTTTTTTTTATCAATTTTATAACCTTCGTACTCAAATGGTGCAAGAAAAATAAATTAATAAATAAACATAAGATATGGAAAAAATAATATTCAGTGGGGAAAATTCTACCACCTACTACGAGTGGTAGAATTATCCCTTGAATGAGTAGTTATACGTTTGATTCAAGTACTCTTTGAATATATCACAAAAAAAGTTGTAGACAATTCAAGGAAAAATAGATTTGCTGAATCTATGATTCTTTGAAAAGAAACAAATAGAATATTCTTCAACAAATACTCTCGAACCTTTCCAACTCCTCCATTCGTTTTTTCTCTTCTAATTCTGCTTGTTCCTTTTCTTCTTTTTCCCTGTTCTTTTTCACTAATCTATCACGAACAATTTCTCTCCTACGAATAGAAGCATCACTCAAATGTTTACTTTTGTCAAAGTCCACCTTGATGTTCACTTCTACTGCTCCGTCATCTTCTTTTCGCACTAACTTCATGTTACGAAAGGCATCCATGGCCTTAACGAACCCTATATAATCTTTGAATTGCACATAGCCCTCGAAGAACTCAGTTTTATCGAACGATGAGTTTTGAAGTCCCGAAATATTTTCTTTCATTTTTTTTCTATATGGATCACATATTGGAATGTCCACAAACCGAATGGAGCCGAATTTTTCGAAGATTTTATAAAAAATTTTCTCAGATGGAGTGACGTCTTCCTCATCGCTTAGATGATATGGTACTAACCATTTTGAAGGTAGATGTGATATGTGTATGGTGTCGGGGCGTTCTCCTGGTTTCATCTCATCCATATCACGAGCGTTTGAGAAGAAATCGTCCCAAACACGACGATTGGGATAATCTGATCTCCATTCGGCTGCTCGAATTCTCATTAAGTCGGAAAAATCCTTGAGTTTTATCATCTTGTTGTCTACTTTTGATATGACCCGCTCAAGCTTCTCCCTAGTTTCGATTTCACCTTCGAATCTAACGAATTCGACAGTAGTTTTTGTTACTTTTAGCACCGTAAATTCATCGGGCTTAATAAGGCAACGAATTTTATCCATAATCTCCCAGTGTGAAACACTTTTGCCTAACTTTTTCACATTCGGAAGTTGCAAGGACATATTCAGTCGAGCTATGGGCTTCAAGTAAAGCTGTTGAGGAAGGTATAGCGGCACCAGATCCGAAGTGTTTGGGCATGTCTGAAAAGCATTCATAATTAGAGTATTTTTTCGTTATACTTAAATCGATTATCATTAAATATTATTATAAAAAAAAAGCCTCTAATTATATAATGCTTATTAGATTAAAACATTTTGAAGTCATCTTTAAAGGGAACGATCTATTCTTTTGAACTTAATCTAAAAGAAAAAACCGAATGTTTATCAAAACCGTGCAAATACTAATACTGCTTATCAAATAATATCAATTGTCAAATAAAAACAGTTAAATGTCAAAAGTCTAAATCTTCTTCTAGAGTTTTACCAGTTCCACAGTTTCAACCTCAGAGTAACTATATTTTTTATTATTCTGAGGTTTCAACGGAACATGACACGTCTTTTTTTGTGACAACGGCATCGGCCACATAACTTAGGAAGATTATACAATATACTTTTATTCCAAAGTATTTCGGTGCATATTAAGTAACTTTCAGTTTTGCATATATGACACATCAAATCAATTTTTTGTTCTAATGTGAAATATTTTTTGTTTTACTGTCAAATATGCAACTTTTTGAATTATTGTTTTAAATTATTCCAGTTGATGTCACGTGTATCGCGATATCGTTTTGAGATGTCAAGAAGATGTCCTCTTATAATCATGATTATGTGGAAAAAATCAGATTGTGATATTAGCAAAACGTTACAATTTGAGGTCAAAGAAATGTTTATGTTGTGACATCACATCAACCTCCTACATAAATGTCTCTTCGATACTGTTCTATAATAATCAAAATCGAAATGAAATTCACAACTAGATAGTCACCAAAATATTCGTGGGGTACAATACAGATTTTGTTGTTTGAACTATGAAATTAGTTGTATCCTTAGTGATTGATATGTTATTTCCAATTGATTGCTTGAGTCATTTTATTTTCACAAATATAAGATAATTGATATCAATAACAAACTACATAGTGAAATACACTTCTTCAAAGAGAAAAAAAAAATAATGAAATCTCTAATGAAAAACCCTCAAGAATATGAATGATTTTTCCACTTTGAAACTATATACTCCAATATTCCATTGTTTCTCATGTTGAAATCGGTCTTAAACAACTTTCTGTATTGGTTATATGCTGCCTAAACAAAATATCTAAGAAATAACTATTACCTATAAAATTCAAGGGGTTTCACTCAAGATGTTCCGTCGTAGGAATGTATGATGAAAGGGTATTCCTTCAAACCACTGGTAGTAATTACACACCTCAAAGTTGGTGGGAAATTCCCGTGGAAAATTCCTGAAAATTTTGCTCTTTTCAATTTTAACCCCACTGGCAATTTGCCCGGCTTGCCCCTCTTTGAAACTGTGGTCAAATTCTGGTGCATGTAAAAAAAATCAAAAATGATCGAAACGAAAGTGGTCTCGCGGTACAAATTCGCGGTAAAAATTTAAATATTATTGATGGGATTGCCAGGGCAAGCGAAATACCAAGTAACTGAAAACTAAAAATGTTATTGAAAAATCGCCTTCAAAAAGAAGTTGACCCAAAAGAATCCGACGAAATGAAATCGAAAACAGGTACGAAACAATTGAAAGGCCTATACTTTTTTTTGACGTGGCAAGCACTTTTGAAAAATATCTATCAATTATAAAATACTGACCAGATGGCTTTGTTTTGTAACTACTTTTGATTTTGTTTCGTTTGTTGAATTCGTGTATATATAGAAATATCACTTCGTGACCGAGTAAAATTTTCTTCAAACTCGACAGAATTTTGTTTAAATTACTTTTACTTAATAAATTGATGTATGTAGGCTGTTACTACGTGATAGGAAATCATAATGAAGAAAAGAGAAATGGAACTTTCTGTTTTTTACCACTTTTATTTGTAACTAACATTACTGCAGTTTCGTCCTATACGGACATTTTCAAACATATACAATAAACTAACAATGATTCATTACATTCGCCATTATATACCACCCCTGTAGGTCAAATACCTTTATTTCTATTAGTACCCTGTAGGTCAAGTACCTCTATTTCTGTTAGTACCTACAGGGATGGTATGTGATGACGAATGTAATGAATCATTGTTAGTTTATTGTATACGTTTGAAAATGTCCCTATAGGACGAAACTGCAGTAAAGTTAGTTACAAATATAAGTGGTAAAAAACATAGAAAGTTTAATTTCTCTTTTCTTCATTACTTTTACTTACTTTATGGAAGATCGAACCTCTATGATCCTAGTAACTTCTTTATCGCCATTGGTAACACTGAATCATATACATTTTCTCGTTCTGAAGTCTGCGATATTGTGATTTGTGATAAGAATATGGTGGTTAATGTGGTTTCTGAGGAAGTGTTTTTGTAAATTTCATTTTTAAATTACTAGTTATAAGACTTTTAAGGTCAAATATTCCACAATGGCAGAAGCAGCTGTAGAGGATGGGTCCTTACAAAAGTTTTACTGTCACATGTGCAACGTACAGTTTCAAGATGCCTCTGCTGTAAAAAAATTATCTCTTCAGGATGTCAGTCATTCTTATGTGAATTGTTTTCAGAATTTCACATGTCCCCATTGCTCGGACGGATTCGTTGAAGAGTTGCAAGAGACTCCAGATGGAAATGACGAGATGGCCGACGTTGAATGGGAAGATTCTGAAGTAGTAGGTCGAGTGTTTTATTTATTGATTCGATAATATCTGTTATATTTAAGGCGGATACACTAATGACTGCATTGCCTCTGGATTTCATTGAGGAACGAAGAACTCGATCCAGATCAGAAGGGAATCGTTCTGGCAGAAGGTACGCTAATCGCGCCAGGATAGTTAGACCCAGGTCTGAAAAATTCATTATAAAGAATTGCATGTAAACCAATGGGATATATGTTGTTTGGTTACATCTGTCCGGATATTTGTAATTACTTTAATGTATGGTAGATATTCCAAAGTATAGGCATATTATTTACACAATACGTATACTGAGCTTTAAAAAGACTTACGATTCATACAATTCCTCTTTAGCAATGAATTGGGTAACACAGTAAAATAGTTCGTCAAACTTGGAATCATTCAACACTTCAAGCTTTGGGCATTGAGCAGCTAAAGTGAAATTGAACGAATTTTAATATAGCTAGGTGAATGTTTCAAATTGACATACCTTTGAATAGTTTCCTCTGAAAATCATTGAAAATGGGAAAAGTGCCAAGGTACATGGTGCTGTTTCCTGTGAGATGTTTGTAAATTTTTTCTATTTTTTGTTTCAACTTTCATTGCCTTTTCTCTATAAATAATTACTTCATAAATGAGGAGTCTTTTTTATTTTTTTTTTGGGGGAATGCTAGAAATTTTTCCTCTCTTGGTGCTACGTAAATATTGGGTACTTATTTTCTACGTATCGATTTTTGGGATTAGAGACAAACTGTGGAAAGATCAAAAAGCCTGCTTTGAATTTTCGGTATGTATTTCAGGACTCTCACAAGACTGGCTACCTCCAATTTAAGACAGCAAATACCACTTGAACATCTACTACAAGATTTTGTTGTGAATTTAGGAATGAACTGGGCTACCCCTCAAAATATGCAGGTATTTCTGGGACATCCCGGCGATTATGCCTGGGGAAGAGAAGGACTGGACGCTATTGTTACTCAGCTATTGAACCAGATGGACAGCACAGGTGGGTATTGCTCCTGGTTTCATTTACCAATTGATAAAGTACCAACTAATGAAGTTTTTCATGTTTTTTTTTTCAATCCTGGAAACAGTTGTGATATGCGTTTTTTTTGGTATATCATTGCGTTCTCACAGTGATTCAATTTTCATCTCCTCAATCGTCGCAAAACGCCGTCCTTTCATGGGTCTCTTCAATTTTGGATACAGAAAAAAGTCGCAGAGAGCCAAATCTGGTGAATACGATGGCTGTCAACTGTCAGTTGACACGTCAAGAAGAGTACTTTGACCACGTCGCTGAAGATGACTGCTGCAGTTGCAGTTGAAAGGTTTGGAGGTTATAACCAAAGTAGATCACGGCAAAACTCGCAAACCCACCAAAACAGTGACGCCAGCCGTAAAAGCCTACATTCCTAGTAAAACTAGTTGGATGAATATGTTAGTTATATGCAATTTACTAAAAATGTATAAAAGTTTGATAGTCAGTTTTGAAAATATCATCTACTTTGTTGTTGTTGTTGAATAGCTCCAGTCTCAGCCGAAGTTCTGATATTAAAGATATCTGATCACTGATGAGTAGTTGATCATCAGCCTGGGAAGTAGCTGTTTTCAAGCAATCATCTACAAGTTCTACAGTGTGGGAACATTAGGTGTAATTAATGTTTCGGATTTAATTTTCTCAGTAACTTTCCTTAACGAAGTCATCAGATTAGTAGTTTATCTAAATATTATGTCTACTTCTCTATTTTTTTAGGTCCACCACCTGTTTCTAAAGAAGTTATCGATGCCCTACCGATAGTCGAAGTAACTGAGGAACAGGTGAATGTGAAACTGCAATGTTCAGTATGCTGGGAAGATTTCCAATTGAGAGAGTCTGTTCGTCAGTTGCCATGTTTGCACATTTACCATGAACCTTGCATAAGGCCATGGCTGGAGTTGCATGGAACTTGCCCCATCTGTCGGCAGAACCTAGTAAATAACGAACTTTCTAGTGATAGTAACCAAGACACTGGCTCTGGAGGTGGAGGTGAGTGTCGTTTCAATTTATCCGCTTGCAAAGTATTTGCTATTTTTATTGTTGAAGCAGTATGTCTGGTAAAAAACACCCCCAGTTTTATTACATTTCTGAATTATTATAGCACTCGTCAGAGTAGTACAGTTATTATCAAAAAAGACAGTGAAAACATTAATTCTCACAATTCTTAGACTATTTTTCCGATACCTGCCGATGATGAATGAAATGAGATTTCATAGTGTTGGAAATAGAGCCAGTGTTTAAATTTTTCAGGTAGCAGCAACTACAATCTTCTGAGACTGTTCCAATCTCGAAGTAGTAATTCCTCCAACGGTTCTAGTTCAAGTTCTTTAGATAATCAAGGGGCTCGAACAAGATCGAGGTCGCAGAGTGATTCCAATAATTAACTGGTAGATTTGATATTTGAATTGTGCTTGCTTTGAAGTCATTTAATAATAATTATACATGAAATGATATTTGAATTATTCCAAATAATATGTACGATTCAGGAGAAGAATAAAAAGCGGCAATACTTTTTTCCCATTTTTGAAATTGAGGTATTCTACAGAAATTTCTGAGGAGTATTGTTGAAAAGCGGCCATCCTTCTGGAAAGGAAAATTGCGCTTGGTTTGACACTGCTTATCTTTTATTCATAAAAATGATTTTGTGAAGGGATTGATAATTAGAAAATAGCGTTTTGCTTTATTTTCTGGTGGGTGAAGAAAATGGAAAACGGAAACAGAAATGAAGAAAAAATTACCATATTCTTAAGAAAATTTGTAGATCATCCACACATGTCTTTTTTAGATGCAAATAGGAGAAATAGTATTGGAAAAACATCTCTAGGATACTGAATTACATTACACAAACATCCATTCATACATATATTCTTATATATTTATTTATGTTGTCGTAGCATTACTGATGAACAATTTATATCAATTTTTTAATCACAGATATTTAATGTACTGTATTAAAAAAAAAGTTGGTTTTGCCTAATCCAATATCCTTAAAGTAGAGTAGTTGTTCCAGATAAATCATTTCTTGTTGCTTGTATTTAAAAGAAACTTCTGTGGATCTCGAAGAGTATTGATTGATTGATATTTTAGAGTTTTCTTCCTTTAACGGACGTTTTTCATTTTTTCATTCCTGTGGATGAGAAAAGCAACACCATCTACTATACTCTAATTCTTCCCCTGGATTATCTCGGAAATAAGTAAATTTGTTGTGCTTCATCTGAAATGTTTCATCTGAAACTAAGCTGCAAAACGTGATACTCAAGCACTTTGGAACAATTTTTTTTTTGGTGTGAAACATTGAAGACATAACCTAAAAGTATTTAAAGCAGATCCGATTCATGAAAAAATTGTTTTTACCCATCTAAAATGTTTCATTTGAGGCTGCGACACGAGTAGGTGAAGGTGAAACATTTTATATGTGAAATTGTTTTTTTTGAACCGCACTGTTCGTGATTGAAATCGAGTTTTATTTGGCACATTTCTTGACGTTTCCACAACTTTCGAAGTTGTCTGTTTCTGTATTCTGTTATTTCATTCATGTTGTGATTCTCAATATAATTGACTTATCATAAAAACACACATTGAGTTGCTGCTGGAAACTAGCGATTTTATATCGGAAATTATGTTGTTTTATTTGTCCACCCATCACTGCAGCATCACAAATTAAATACTCAGAAAAAACTTTGTTGTCAAATGGAAACAGTGAATGTTTCGATTCATTCCATCAACAGATTTTTACTCAATATGCAGAATTGTCTACATTATTCATCTTTCAATGAAACCTTGGCAGCTCTCGTTATTACAAAGTTTTTAAAACTTCTGACATACTTACTGATTTTTTTAGTAATGTATCTGAACCGTTTTTTATAATTTTTCCATGTTTTCGATATTTAGTTATCTGTTTCACAGTTTAAATCTAACTTAACTGAAGTGAACGTCTCTAAACAAACCTTCTGTGATCTGCCTAACTCAACACCTAGTGAAAAATTAAAAAATTCCAGTCGTAGTTTATGTAATTTATCAATTAGTTAGCGGAATTATTCTGAAAAATATGCTCACGAGTTATACGTTTGTAATCTCTTATTAAGTTGGGTAGATTGATTTTTTTCTTGAAGAAATACACTTGAGATTAATTAGTTTTAATTCCTTTGAGATTCTTAGTCAAAGTTACAACGGCTGATGAAGACAGTAGTGGAGTTTTCTCAATAACAAAAGTTGGATGTACATTAATTGTACTGAAAATTTAATTGCAATACAATTTTTTTTGTGATGTGTGTTTTTATGATAAACAACTGATGAATTTACATTAGTCATGTTATTTACTTTGTATATATAAAAATTGTATAGAATGGACAATTAAAAAAATTATGTTAAGAAGTTTTTTTACCTAGCATTTATTTATCTACCCTTTTTTACGATGGAGCAGAGTATGGTCACGTGATTAGAACCCCTGTGTAATCTTTCAAGAACCATTTCACAGGTAAATATGTTTTCCAGAATTAATTAGAAATGTGATTTGGTGTTTTTTGAATCACCACTATTGTGGTTCTACTCAGAGTTGCCAACCGTGGCGGAATTCCGCTACTAGAGCGGAATCTACTCGACGGTAGCGGCGTACCGTATTTGAACATAAAGTAGCGAAATTTTCTACTAATAATCAATATTGAAAAAAATATGGAAGAAGACGAGGCACTGGACAGCACTCGAAGCTGACAGCTGACAAATGAATAATCGAATTCAGTCAATACATTAACATTACAGTTTTAGTAGCACAGATCATAATATACCCTGGTCTGTGCTTAGTAGCTGAAGCCATTACATGATGAATGAGAAGAAAGAATATTTTTCATATTTTCATAACTATCATAAATTATATAACCTCCAATGTCTTGGAAATAAAAGTCTCGACTATCTCGAGTATTATGAATTATATGGAACAAATCACAGTGGAAATGAAAGATAGTTCATCTGATTGTGGCTCGAGCGAAAGAGCTACCGCAGTTGAAATTGACGGGAACGGGACATGTTCAAAAAATACAGAAAGTCTCGAAAACACACTTTTTCTCAACATTAGTTGTCTGATTCTAACTTGAAAGGATGGATTAGATCAGTCGCGAATGATCGTACAAGAGCTCAGTGTGACTATACAAATTGATATTTATTTTTACTTTTCAAAATCATTATTTCAAGCTAAGTTTCAAACTGTAAATTCAGAAAATTAGGTTGCGCGGTTGAAAATTGGCATGATCCTGATACCGACATTAGTGACAGTTCAGTTTTGTAGTATTTGATCGGTTCACAAACTGTGAGTTCTGTGGTATTTAATTTTGGATAGGGCTCATGCGCGAACTGATTGCGTCAGATACATAAGCGTAACGAAATATGAAGCAGTGTAGCGGAAATTTGGTTCAAGTGTAACGACTTTATAGTTCATCCAGTTGGCAACTACTGAAAAACTGGCATAGAACACGGTTTCCTGAAAACTGGTGAAACAAACGTCAAAATACTAGATATGAGTGGGCATTTGAAGAACGGTATTTTGGGGCGCGATTTTATGATGCAGTACTGTCGCGGTATTCGAAAATGATATACGATTGTATCAGCAAGTACAGTTGCACTATTTCCAGTACTTTTCATTATGGTCGTTTGAGGCCCGCCGTAAACGGGCGGCACTTCCAAAGGGGCTGCAAATTGAGCGACTCATCATGTAATATTTAAAGGCGTCCTATTTAATAGTCACCCCACCTACAGCTTGGGAAACGTCATCTCATAACCGACGCGGCGCGCCATCTATCGACATCCGTTAAGACTAAGACGTAATACCAAACGCTGTTTGTCTACCTTCTAGCCAAAAGCTGTTCCACCATCACTTTGGAGTAACCATTCCGTTGAAGATATTTTTGATGATGCCTAGTTCGTTATGGAGACCTTCCTTCGTATTACAGAGCCCAAAAGCATGATCCACTAGAGTTTTGATGATTCATCTTTTGGTAAATTGATGGTGGTTGGATTCGTGATTCAGATACTGTCCCGCGTAAGGGTTTTTGGTATACAGATGTTTTCAACTTAGTCTCTGTCTTCTTCACCAATACGTCTAAGAATGGTAATTCATTGTGAAGGTCATTCTCAATTGTGAAGGTGATGGAAGGTTTTACGATGTTGGTGTGCTTCAGAAAAGTGTCTAGTTCTGTATTCCCATGTTTCCATACTATGGAGGTGTCGTCAACGAGATTAACCACAAAAATGCCTACCATTTACACTATTATCAATATTCAATGTGATCATATTAAATACTGACATCGTACTGCCATCACCCTCTGGTGGTAAGGGTAAGTAGTAAAAATTTTAGCTGACACGAAAATGCCACTTCTGAGCTTCTATGGGCTTTGTATTCTATGGTTACATTCATTAAAGATGCGTTCCAAAAGTAACCAGAAATGTGATTTGGTAATTCTAAAAGACACTATTGTATTTTTACTGATATTCCGGTTGATAATGAAACACGGTTTCTTGAAACCTGGTGAACCAAACGTCAAAATACTAACCGATGATTTGGTTGTGGTGAAAACAATGGGCAGATGACATGTTTGAATTTGGATTTGCCTCAGTCGCTTTTATGTTGTTTTAAGAAAAACAACAGAATAAAAATTTTGATACCGCGGTCATCAACAATTAAAACAATGAACTACATATGGGTTTTAATTGGTTTATCAGACAATTATTCAGAAAGACAAATAGAAACCTAGTAAACCTACCACAAACAAATAAAATCCCTTTTCTACTCATTTGAGAAATATAGAAACAAAATGTAGCTCAAAGTAGAACTAGCTCAAAGTATTGAAAAAAAATCGAACAAATGAAAAATTTATGTTTCAATAAGGTGGAATCCAACCGCCAAAGTATTTATCAAGTTCTTCAGCAACAGCAAGACACAAGCGATCTTGGTTTGGGCCTGCCATAACCTAAAAGAAAATATTGATTTTTTATAAATGTATTCCCAGGAAGTGAATGGAATGTAACAAGAAGTATAAAAACTAAAATATATTTTCAATAACAAGTGTGTAACAATATTGTTGAAATTTTATATTTGTGAAATTTTTTATGCTAAATTGTATAAAGGTTAGATTATTTTACTCATTTCGAAATGTGGAAAAACAGTTTTCAGACTGTGGTCCAAAATAATAAGAACAAGTGTTTTTTTCTCATTATAATTGAGTTTTTGTATTGAGAAAAAAAGTATTTTTCATATTTATGTATTTTGTACTTTTCAAACATTTTGGTCGTTGTTATTTTATTATGTTTAAGTAATGATCTCCACGTATGCGGAGAAAAAAAAATTACCGCTTACGTGGAAATCTTTACTATATCGCCACACATTTCACAACTTTACATGCCACACTCCTCTCTCCTCCATCCCCACCATCAACTCCACCCTTGCTCCCATAACAGGTTTATTTACTGTAAACCCAAAGCGGACATTTTCTCAAGATCCTCATTACGATATGAAACTTTCTGTTGTATGTGTACATCTATCCGTGGCTACTTGTAAGTAAGGATTCTTGAGAAGGTTAGAGAGCCACGAATAGATACGATCTTACATACCACCGAGTTCAATTAGTGAACCCCTTGTGGCAAACATGGTGAAAGGCCATGGAATTATCAAATGCAACAGCCCGTAACTTTATGTTTCTCGTTTACATTGTTGTTGGGTGACAATTGAAAGAAAGCAGTGTGTTTAATGAAGTCATGTTGATGGTCGCTTAAGATGTTTGAGTATTCCGAATATTTCATAAAGTGAGCCGCCCAGATAAAGCCGCCCGGCTTTATCTGGGCGGCTCAACAAGATCTGGAAACGTTGAGAAGGCACTGTAGCTTTACGGGTTCATTACGTTTCCCCTCATCGTCCTCCCTGTACTAGTTTGTACGGGTCCCTTGTCAAATTCTTCTGGATTTAGGTTGTCCCTAAATTGTTTGTCACTGTCTCTTTGTTGTATTGTCTGTAGCTATTTCTCCGCTGTATAGCTACTTCGTTGAAGCAGTTCTTTTTTCGGATATCCCCTTCATGAAGGTTTTTTTTCAGACCCACTTCCCAATCTGATTCTGTTTCAAAGATTTTGGTACCCCAACAGTTGGTTCAGGACCTATATATGGAATTGAGGAGCCGTGTTTCGCACACTTATCAGTTTTTTCATTTTCGGTGATATCTGACATTGTTGTGAGCTTGATGGCTAAGGTAGGTATGAATTATTCATCTAGGTTGGGTTAGGTTATGTTGTCACGAAACATATGACAGAAGTTTTGAGGTTAAAAAATTTCCTCGCCACTTTTAAGGGTTGCCTCGCAATGGTTAAGGTTGCCTCTTTTGGCAGAGTGACAGCGCTTACAAAAGTAAGAATTTTGACAACTTTTTATCTTGTTAGCATTTTACATACCTATACCTAAGACTAGGGTACATTTCTATGTCAGTATCCAAACAGATTGCAGAAACTCACCTGTATTCCAATTGGCAACCCATCTTTATTCAATCCGCAAGGTATACTGGTAGCAGGTAGTTTCAATGTATTTGCTACCATTGGGTAAGAAAGATATGGAAAAGTCGTTATATATTCATCGTGTTTGCTCGCAGATGCACCCATAGTAGGGAACAGGAACACACCATTGTCGCCTAGTTTATTCTGCAGTGAAAAAAAGAATAAGTACATCAATTAGGTTTTGTTGTGGAGACCCCTGATTGAATCAAATAGTTTTAAAAATTACCATCTCTTAACAAGGGAGTACAAATAGGGTCTGTCAGACACCAGCTCTCCTCGAGAAATTCAGTACAAAAAGCTAAAAAATGATCCAAGTGATAATGCAACAAAAATCTCTAGAAATTTTCAAAATGAGATACGAAAGTTCCAAAAAAAGAGTTATGAATTTATATGAGAAGAAATTACTTCTGAGTAATTAAATGTCATAGTAGGTGGCAAAAACAGATCGAACAATTCGACTTCACATTTAAAATAAAGAAAATCTGTGGAGCCATGGTTTCATGTTTTAAGACGTCGTCCGTTGAAATTTTTTTTGACGTTACGCCGTCTTGAATAGCTAGTATATTCACAGGCCTGTGTTATCGCTTCCAAGGTTGGATGTGCATTGGTGCGTTCATGACGCAGGCCATATTTGAGTGACCGGAAAGGAGGAATCAGTGTGAAGTATCTTTTGCGCTTGACAGTTCTTGTGCTGATCGAACGCTTGGTTGTGCCAACTTTTTTTTTACAGAAACATGGAACGCGGTAAACTCCTAGATTCGATTTGGGGCACAGAACTATAACTTAGAGTTATAGTTCTGTGATTTTGGGTCTCATCGCTCCTTTGCTGCCCTTAGACAATGCTGTATTTTCTCGATGGGCTTATATATTCTTTTGATGTTGTATTTTTCAAGGAGGCGACCAATTCTGTCGGTTACTTCTGGAATGAAAGGTAGAAAAACTTTTATCGTTGACTCCTGCCTTGGCTTACGTGAATTTAATCGATTGTTGATAATTTTAATTCGGTGCTACGGTTGAACGGGGTTTTGCCGTACTTTCACTAGACAAACATGTTGCCAAATCTAAAAATTCAGCTTCTGCAAGAATCCGCTTGACGCCAGTGCTCAATTTAAAATATCAACAATTGTCAACTGTCATTTAAAATAGAACAAATTGTTTTTGATGTGTCCAACAAATTAATGAATAAAGTATATTGAAACAAAGAAATTGTTTAGAGAATGGATAGGGTAATGATTATTTGAAACATTGTTCATTAATAATAATAATTCAGGTCTTGTACATGTATAGCATCTTGACAAAAAAATCACCATTTTGATTTCAAACCACTGAATTTTCATCAGCACAAACATTTTTTTTGCAAAATAGTACGGGTATTTGAAAATTTTAAAGTGATATAGAAATAAATACTTACTTCAAACGTTTTAGTCCGGGAAGCGACTTCTTTTGAATGGTCGTCAATAAAAATATTAATCAAATTCGTTTGTAACAGCAGGTATAACATACGTAGAGAATACTTTGACCAACCAAACAAAGCTTTGAACATCTCCAGTAGTAGGATATCGCCCTGTAATAATTCAATTCAAATTAGGAATACAGTTAGTAATTGAAGTTAATTGAAGTAATAATAAATAAATGACTTCTGGAAGACGAATCTATATATTTCATTAGCCTCTTATAATACAATAACAATAACAATAAATCGACTTTATTTATTTATAGACGAAATAGGGCCTAAAACAGTACCCTGCGGTACACTATATTCAATTTTTTTGATCGCTTGGTGTCGCGTATAACTTTAGAATAGTTTTAAGCAGTGCCCTTCCATTCCAGCGTGCTCTAAAGTTCGAAGAAGATCAATGGAAATGCATAGGCATGGTTTTTCTCCATCTACAGCATTATGCATTTTCTCTGTTAGAAACATAAGAAACAAAAAGTACTGGAAACCGTTTTAAAGGGACCGCCTGAAAAAGAACTGAAGAGCCGTTTTAAGAGAGATTATTTCAGAACAACACCAGGACTTTGTTCTTTTAGAGGACACCTGATTAATATAGAGCAGATACTTTAGCTGTTATGCATGTTTCATGCGAATGGACAACCCAGAGAATGCCATAAACATTCTAAAAAGGACAATTCAAACAGTACAGAAAACAAGAAGTCGGACAGCGATATTTCCCATGAAAACGAACATACTTACTTTTCTCAAAGGATCAGGAATACCTTCCGTAGTAGTCAAATATACAGCAAAAACAGTCATTGCGTCTTTGACTGGCAGTTTCTCATTTCTCATAATTGTTGAGCCACACTGTCTTTCCAAATACTGAGCAGCCGCTTTCACTGCCTTCTTTATTTCGGGATCTACACTCGGTATAAGAAAATCTCCCGAATCCTCCATAAAGAACACGTTCAACTTACTGATGTCAACCTGAAAATGTCAAATACTTTACAAATAGTTTACAACTTTATGAAACGCAGTAATGAGTCCTTCTCCATATTTCACTTGAGAACTAGAAGAAATATCAAGGCGAATATGGTTTACCTATCTAAGAAGATATAATTTTTAGTACTTTTATATTCGTGTGACGTCACATTTTGGCGAGAGGGAAGGTGCTTTTATATGGAAGAGGAGATTTTGAAAGGTACCATCTTTTCAATCATTTAAATGACTTTCTCACCGGTGGATCCATCGTCAATCAGGACCAGGCAAAATCGGCTTTCGTCGACTCCATTGAATCCCGAACATCCGATTTGTAAGTTGACAAAATCAATCGACTTTGATTTGATTGAATTGAATAAGTATTCACTGTGATATTATAAAACTTTTGAATCAACAAACAACCTAATATAATCTAGCCACTTCGAATTCAGCAGATACAGCGACAGGAAAGCTACGATGATTCATATGATAACTAAAATTCAAACTGAATTCGATCATGAAGAGAAAAATAGCCTTTCGTCTCTGGATATGAACGAAGTAATTGCTACTGTTGGCCATGAAACAAATTTCTGATCTATATTGTTTTAAATCATGCCCTAAGAAAGTAACGCCGGCCGCCACTGGCAGCCATCATTCAATTGTGACGTAACCAGGATCACGCCTAACTTGACGTGCGCTAGCGGCCGTTCCAGACGTGGCGTTGCTTCGAGAATAATGAACTCGATGTTTCGCGGCTGTTTGATGTTCGCGCCGCTTCGATAGAATTCCGAAGAATTTTCCAGCGCCTTCGATTGAATTCCGAATAATTTCCAGCGCCTTCGATTGTCAAATATAAGCGCCATCCACTCGTCTATCGAGATAGTCAAGTGGAAGTGACAGTGCGGTACGTGTAGCGATCTAGTAAGGCGATAGACATTTGAATACTAGTTAAAGTTTGAGTTATCCAATGGTACAGTTGAAAATTTATGGCGAATTTCAATCATTCAGAGCCGACCTGAAGCTTAAATATTTTTAATGATTTTACAAACATTTAAAATTTTATCAATGAAGTCGAATACAAAATTATAAATTCATTATGAATTACAGAAACTCCTTTCACACGTTTATATCGAGAGAAAACTTGAATCTTGATAAAAATACTTTCAATTTTAGTAACTTTGAAATGATTGGTATACCTACTATTGTAAATGAGTTCCTATATTCTTCATGGATTTTTTTGAATATAGAATTTATTAGAAACAAAATGAAATATTTTCAAATTATTTCAGGGAAGCGGATGATGTTAACGAATGACATTGATATCCCTAAGTTGAAAACTAGTTTTGTGAAATATGTTCTTCGTAATGGTATAACATAAACAATTCACGTTCTCGAAATATGGAGAAAAATTGAGATGTATGACTATTAAAAAATGTTTTAAAACCTATTTTCTTGTCTTTTTTTCTGATTGATTCGGCTGTTACTTGATGAAGATTCATAGTAATTTAAAAAACTACACCTCACGATTTGATTTCCACAAATAAAGTTTGTGGAGATCAATTCGTGAGGTGTAGTTTTTGAAATTCTTCTCTTCTTTTTCAAATTTCCAATGGTTCCTTTTTCTCTTTGAATTATAATGTATGTCATACATCCACACCCTTAATAGTAGCAATATAGTACCTTTTCATTCAGTCTGAGATTTTTTGTCTGACCAGGATCAACTATAACGTTCATCATCAATTTAAGATCTTCCACATATCTGGTCATCGGTCCCAGAACCATTATATCTTTGAACTTTCCATGTTCAACATAGGGCATATGACCTTTTATAGAAGCAATTCCTACAAAAATCATTATTTTTTGCGATGATTTCACTACCAAAGCAATGCACGTACAATTTTTTTACTTCGATTCTGATACCTATTTTATGACTTACTTGGAGTAGGTTTGTGTCCATAAACACAATTGTAAGCTGCAGGAATCCTTACAGATCCAGCAAAGTCCGAACCCAAGCCAATAACAGAGGCTCCAGCTCCTAACAGAGCTCCCTGAAAGCCAACAATAGTATATTACGTGGGTACAAGTGTCTGATAGAACAGTGAATTTTGACCAATTTTAGCCATTTGTTTTTATTAAACGGAACATTTTCGAGATATCTCTGATTTGATAATAGTGTCACGAATCTGACCCTGGTGGACTATTCTAGAAAGAATGGGATGAAAAATGTCCTGGAAACTTTCATGTATTTTTTGAGTAGGCGAATTTGCCGATCGACATCAATTTCAGTGTTGAAGACGGCAGAGGTAGTGACCGTAGTGAACCAGTGACATAATTGAAATAATTCCATTAATTGAAAGAACTATCACAGTATAAATGAATTATTACTTCAACAACTGAGTAGATCAATGATGAAGTTACGCCTAATAAAAATGTTTTCAAAATTAGGTGCGGAAACTCACATACAGGATGGGCCATCGAAAACTTGACATGGAGGTTTTGGGTACTAATCTTGCAAATCCGAAAAAAGGCTCAGACAGGTCGATTTTTATTGGGAGGGGGACAGTTTTTTTCCCATTTACAGCGTCGTTCAACCCCGGAATAGGGAGCAAGTCGCACATCGTTTCAATACTGTTAATAGCAACAAATTGTTGTACGCCACTGTTCAGTTGGAATGTATTCGAAACTCTTTCATTTGTTTCTTATGCTACTTTTTTGTAAATTTTTTAAGGGTTTATTGTTTAAGTTTGAAAATGTCCATTAAGGACGAAACTGCAATTACGTTAGTTACAAATAAAAGTGGTAAAAAACATACAAATTTTCATTTCTCTTTTCATCTATTTGTTGATTTTTTTGTAATTTTTAGTTGCCTAAAACAATTTCCCTGAATTCATCATCAGCTCTCATTCATAAATCATATTTGGAAAAATTTTTCTTGTGAATTTTTTCTGATAAATAAATCATGTCGTTCTGCAATCAAAAGTTCATATGCACATGTTTTTAACAATTATTAGAAATTCGTAATCTGCAACCTTGAGATCATCAATAAAATTTGCAAAAACCGCAATGTACCAATTCCAAAATCTCCACATGTCAATTAAGTAAAGAATATTGAATCTCAAAGATTCAGAATTACTTCGTATAATTAGATATTTTTGCCTCTTTTCTGAAATTATGGCATATTTGCAATCCTCAACCAGACACTATAAGCACCTTTTAAGTCATTATATGGTTGGAACTGCCTTGATTGACAAGTATGTAAAAAAGGGAAATTGTTTTCAAAATTCAGTAGGAGTGCCAACGGGACTGTTTTGAGTCGACTTCTATGTATTGGTTATTTAAATGTAAGCAACTGCTTTGATGACCGTGATTCAAAAATTTATTTCCAAATTGAAAAAACAAACGATTTTGGTTAGTAACCAAACCAAAATAAAATCAAAACAGGAGAACATAATTAAACGAGTGCATGAATTTGAATAATTGAAATCGTAAGTAAGTTAGTGAATTTATTCGATTCACTTATAAGATAGATACATATATTCGTCTATGACAGAAGAAAACATATATACATACATATAAATTAGAAATCATATAATTCAAAGAGAACTAATGAATTTTACGACTATCTAAGCAAGCTTGTATTGTAGCCAGCAAACAAAATAGTAATTCTAATCCTCTATAACCAGACGGTAATTTTGTAGGGTGGAGAAAGCAAGAGATAGAAAGAAGGAAAGAGAGGACGAGAGAGAGAGAGATCTGTTTGTGATGCGCTTAGGAAGGCAACTCCAATAAAGATTATTTCTTATCAAATTGATGTCAACAAATTAATAGTCAACATTAACGGTCTTAACTGAACTGTTACGAGTATTGATAGCATGCTGTACAAATTTAATTGAAGAATTAGCGGTCCGTAATAAACTATGAAGAAAGGTAAGTATTTCTAATTCTGAATAATCCAGTTTCAGTCGGTGAGTCAGTTAGTCGGTGAGTGAGACAGCCAGTGAGTAAGTCATTCGATCAGTCAACCAGAGAGTCAGTTAGTGAGTCAGTCGATCAGTCAGTCAGTCAATCAGTCAGTGAGTTAGTGATACAGTTAGTCAGTTGGTCATTTTGTTAGTTAGTCGGCCGGTGAGTCAGTCGGTCAGTGAGTTAATTGACCAGTTCGTTAGTCAGTGAGTCAGTCAGCCGATTGGTCAGTTATTGAGTCAGTCAGCCGGTCAGTCAGTCAGTCAGTGACGCAGTCAGTTGGTCAGTCAGTGACTCAGTCAGTCATTCGGTCAGTCAGTGAGTCAGGTAGTCATTTGGCTGATGTTTTCATTTGGACTGTCTGTTGAAAAATATACTGTACATGCAGAAAATTACGTTACAACTACCAGCTTGCACAATACACAGTCGTCTTCCAGAAGAGAGTGTATGCAATTTTGCAATGCGCAAGGAATATCAATTTAAAACATTAACAAGGCATTGAGAAATACAAGCGAGGCATGGAACTGGTATGGAAATGCCGAGACATTTTCCAGAGACTCAGTTAGTCAGTCAGTCAGTCAGTCGGTGAGTCAGTTAGTGACTCTGTTGGTCAGTCAATGAGTCACTTGGTCAATTCATTAGTTAGTGAGTCAGTCAGCCAGTCGGTGAGTCAGTCAGTTAGCCAGTCAGTCGGCCAGTCAGTGAGTCAGTCAGTCATTCGGTCAGTCAATTGAAAACATAAACACGGCATTGAGGAATCCAAGCGAGGCATGAGACTGGTACGGAAATGCCGAGATATTTTCCAGAGACTTGAAATAAATGGATGAGTCAGACATTAGTCCCCAGTACAAAAAAATCTCAGTTTTTATGGTAATATTTCAAATTGGAACTACTCCCGCATCTCCAAACTCGATGGAAATAAAATCACTTACTTCTCCACCTGATGAACCTCCACAGGTACAAGTTGTGTCATAGGGGTTGTTAGTAGTGCCCGTAATCAAATTGTAAGCTTCTATAGACATGCATAGCTCGGGGTTGTTGGATACTAGTAATGGAATGGCTCCGCTAGCTTTCAGTCTGGCAACAATTTCACTATCAGTTTCAGCCTTTGTTCCTGCTTTTGGAAAATGGCCTACGGAGTATTCCAAACCTGTAATAGAAGTTTTACATATAGTCAGTAGGCATACTTGAAGACTAGCTATAAATGAAATCATCTAAAAGTTGTTAACTTTTATGATCTTGTGATGCACTGTTTGGAACCTTCGGTGTAGTAATGAATATTACTGGAGTTTTTTCCCAACACCAAATCGTTATTTTTAACACCTCGACACGTGTTTCGATCACCAAGTTATCATCTTTAAGAGGAAGTTCTTCAGTGTGATCTTCCTCTTGAAAGTGGAGGTGGCGTTGAAATAACGGTTTGGTGTTGAAAAAAAACTCCGGTAAAATTCAACTTTTATGGTAGCTATACATATGGTATATGAAATATAATTATACACAAATGGTCCAACGCTAATAACCCCTCACGATTAATGCGGCTGTTTCTGAAATAAAAAAACTATTCGCAGGAAAATTGCTCTGCTGGTCTACTTCATAAATTTTTTCGAAGCAGCTTCTCCACTGGAAGAACTCAAATGATGCAACATCGACCATACATTATGATGAGAAACGCTGAATAAGTCCGATGTATGGGTTGATCATAAGAAAGTTTGTAAATTACCTTTCAGACAACAGCTTTCCTTGACAGTTAGTGGAACACCCAATAACGGCTTGGTTTCTTCCAGTTCCTTTTCACTTAGTGTACATGTTGATAAGTAAATATCAGTATTCCTCGCATCCATTATTGCAAGTTCAAATCTGTCTTCGACGACAGCGTTCAAGATAGGGTTTACTTCTTGTATACGGTCTATATATGCTTTGCATACTTCTAAACTCGAAAGCTAAAAAGGAACTAGATTCATTTTTCAGTTTCAAAACATTTTGGAGGACGAAAAAACAGTTTCTCATTTTATTTTATTCATTGTGTTGGAGAGAAAAAATTCTTTATACAGTGTCACACATAAAGTTCGCGACATAAGGACGTTTTTTTAAGATAAGATGAGATAATTTATTTTATTCGACATTTTAATGCTAAGTTGTTCAATGTGCTCTAATCAGTTATCTAGATGTATGCCTAAGAGTTTAACACTGTGTCCTTTAACCCAAGATGTGTTTGATGTAAAAATAATGTAATGAGTTTTATTTTCGTTTAACATTCGATTATTTCTTTTGAACCTTATCAGCATTCTTTTGAATTTGATTTATATCGCGCACCATTTTACCTTTGATTTTTCCGGTCGTCGTAAGACTAGTATCATCTGCGAAAGCAGAACAATTATGAGGTGACATGGAGGAAAAGAGATCATTTATATAGATTATGAATAGAGGAGGTCCCAAAACCGAGCCTTGGGGAACTCCACATGTAACTGGTTTTAAGCTGGATACATTGTTCGAGTCACTTGACAGATATTGGTATCTGTATGTCAGATATCAATCAAAAAAAGACAGAGGGTGGAATATAAAGGGAGACGCTCTTTTATTAGATCACATAAAGCAGTAATAGTGTGCTCTCTTTTTTCAAAGCAAGTTTTTATATTTTCGATTACTTTTTTTACCGCACTTATTGTGGGGGTTGATTTCCTAAATCCGAATTGATTAGTGTTGAATGACTTGTACTTATTAAAATACTCATAAAGCTTATTTTTGAAGATGATTTCAAATAATTCGCCTAAAATTGGGACGATCGATATTGGCCGCTTTTGTCACGGTGTATTTTAACTCGTTGTCATACTATGGTTTACTATTTGACTTCAAAGTGTATGATCTTTCTGGTGCAATTGAGTCAACAACTGACTCACACTGACTTTTGAAGTCTTCATAAAATATATCTACATCAACACAGCTCAACAAAAAGTTACATGATATCAAACTCAAGGTAATCCTGACCATATTACAATCATTAAGGTTTCTGTATGTTTTTGTGATGTTTTGTGGTACATATATATTGCAATTACTCAAATTGATTTTTTGGAAAAGAAAGTTTTTGGCTTCCTACTACTCCATCTTGATAGAAAAAAAGGATGAGGTACTGGTACTGAAGAGCCTTAGGGCAAGTGTCTTAAGGCGAAACATCGATGTATACCAGTGAGGATGAATATTACTGGAGTTTTTCCCCAACACCAAATCGTTATTTTTACACCTCGACACGTGTTTCGATCACCAAGTGATCATCTTTAAGAGGAAGATAAACCAGTTTTATCTTCCTCTTGAAGATGATCACTTGGTGATCGAAACACGTGTCGAGGTGTAAAAATAACGATTTGGTGTTGGAAAAAACTCCAGTAATATTCATTACTACACCAAAGGTTCCAAACAGTATATCACAAGTACCAGTGAGGATAACAGTGTTCCATGTAAGTGCAATTTGTTACCATTCATTTAAAGTAGAACTCATGTGAATGATATCTGATTTTTATTCCACAACGAATATTTGAAATACAAACTGAGCAGAGAAAAGTATCTTCTGTATAATTCAGTGTTCATTTAGAAGTATTTGTTTCGAAAGAATTTTTTTCTTTGGTGTAATTCAATGTTTATATGAAAGTAGCTGTTTCAGGAGGACTTTCTTTCAGTTTGTGTTTGAAAGTTGCTTTTTTGCATGATCTACACATCCATGTATAGAGTTACTTATTTTCAAATTGATTACTTTCTTCCTTTCTTTGGAAGATTCCCTCATCCTTTTTTTTGTATCAAGATGGAGTAGTAGAAAGCCAAAAACTTTCTTTTCCAAAAATTAATCACTCCTAAAAATATAACCCCTTCAATTCAAATTGACTGTTATTAATGAATGATCAGTTAACTTTGGGGAATCATGAACGACATTATTGACATCAAAATTGGGGAGTACATAGTCAACAATGGTGTTGCTGTATTGAGCACACCTGGTTATTAGTTTGTTCAATTCCAAGCATGTTCAACATATTTTTCATTTTTGTGCATTTTTCATATCGGAGTCTTGGCCATCATCCTTCAGTTTATATATAATTATATTTTTTTCTTCTCGTTGTCTTTCCGAAATTCCATTTAAAATGGTTTCAGCATAATCAGAATATTTTTTTTAAATACAGGATTTTCCTGTAGTGCTTGTGACATTGGATGTAGTGCTCAGACAGTGGATAGTCAGCACGAGCGATTTTGGGGCATGTCATCTCACGTGGGGGCGTTGTGAACTGGCCACCGAAATCGTGCGATTTGACACCGTTAGACTTTTTCTTGTGAGGTTTTCTTGAGTCGCAGGTGTACGCGAATAAGCCACAAACCACAGCGGTCCTCAAACAAACCCAACATAACCCATGCCATCGGTCAAATTCAGAATGATTTATGCGCCAGAGTAATGAAAAATTGGACGTTTCGGATGTGCTCCACCCATGTGCTTTCAAACGAATGAAAAATGTTGATGATCTCACACACACATTGTTTTATTCAAATTTAAAGATAGCAAGCGATTGATGAAAGTCCCGTTTTCTTTTCAATCAGTTCAACTCGACCTCTTCTCTCACAAATACATTAGGGTTATCATGATAATCTTTATACCAATCCTTCACTCATGTCACCCCTGAACGATAGTGAATGAATCATTATTGTTACACATGGATGCTTACCTCTTTTCTTCTTATTTTTCCGGCTAAATCAGTGGCACTTATTTTGAGTACATCGTTCTTGATAGGTGGCAAGACCTGTTTTTTACCTTTTGCTTTACATACCAGAATAGGGTGGGTAATTGCTCGAAGAATACGAAGAAGAAACAAGGAACACTTGTAAAAGAATTCCTTGAATGACATTTTTGAATCCTGAAATCAAAATGACGTGGTGATTATACTGTGATCAGTATAAAACTGAGGCATTTTTGAAATGAAAATGTAGTTAATGCAATCGGAACAACGAAACTGGCAAAACCTCAACACCTACACAGCAAGTTCCAACAAAAACTTAACCCACTCCATTTTACCTCTATTTTTTTCCGAATTGGTTTAAACAGTGTGTCTGCTTAAGTTCGCACCAAATGAAAAACTTTTTTATTGTTGATTTTACGAAAAAAACGTAATTTTTTTCAAAAAATCCAGCATGGTCTTAAATCCGTAATGGAACTATCAGCTATTGGGTTTCTTCAGTGGTTTCTCAAAAAATATGAATTTGGATCAAGAGTAAACTACTATTTTTGACAATATAAAAAATCGATATTGGAAACAGTTGATCAGAACTTAAAACTACTTTCAAATATGCAATTACACCCAATCACATGGAATTTTTTTCTTCTAATTTATCAATAAAGCAATGCTAACTTAAATGCAGTTACGTAAAATATAGGTTGCACTGAAAAACAAATGATTTCTTGATAGCAAGAATTGTTCGATAGTCAGTGTCAAATGGAAATTTGTTAATACAGGGTGTTTATTGAACATGCGGCACAAACATTAAGAGACTATCCCTTGGACTATTCTAAGAATATTTGGTCCTTTAATGAATTTTGATAGGGCGCTTTGTGCTATCATCTTCCTGGCTCTACTCAGTTTGAGTAGTGCCAGGAATTATTTTCATAGAATTATTTTCCAGAGCTTGACTGCATTAATCTTTCTAGATATATATATATATATATATATATATATATATATATATATATATATATATATATATATATATATATATATATATATATACAGGGTGTCCCTGGACTTCCCCTTTTCCTTTCGGGAATGTATAGATGGGGTCAAAATATCACCAGTACTTCATATAACTTTTTTTCCTAAAAGTCTTCGTAACCAAGTTACGGGCCCTCGAAGTTACAAAATGAAAAATGTTTTTCTTTGATAACTTTTCAAGTGAATATTCAAAATCATCCAAATTTTGGTAATTGACTAAACAAATGAATTCCGTCGATGAGCTTTCATGCAGGAGTCGGTTGTTTTGCTACAAAGTCAGGAACGGACTAACCCGATGGTCCACACCCCAAAACTTTGAAATGACAGATATTTTTCAATATTTTTCAACAAAATAAGGTTACTTGGACAATTTTATGAATAAAAGAACTCGTGTGGAAAGTCGATCGGAGCAACGAGTCTTGATAAAAATGTAGTTCTACTCGACGACATCACACCCGCTCGTCCACCATTATTTGAAATGAATAATTATCAAAGCAGAAATAATAATGATAACGTTAATTCAACAACATTTATAACAGGAATAATACAAAGTATGCTAAAATGAAGTCGTAAACAAAAAGTAGAGTACCTATATGGAAGTTTAAGTCACAATTGTGATAGCAGATATTTTTTCAAAAAAAATATCAAGTTCTGTAGATTCGTGGTGTTTTTAAACTAACAAGCTACTCTACTATGAAATATCGAATTCATTCCATATTTTGTATGTACATAATACGTGTGGAATAATCACGTTTCGTGTTGATCAGTTATCTGAATCTCATGAAACTCAACATTCGAATGTTTCAAATTCTTCTTCACAGCTAAACTGTTAAGGAGTTTCACTGATAATTATAATTTTATGGGAGAAATTCTTTAACACGAATCTAAATTTAGCTGAAAAAACGCACATCGGAAAAAATATTTACTATACTAATAAAAAGCAAACGAATGAACTACAAAAACGGTTGCACATGATCAGGTGAATATCCAGGGAATAATTATGTTCCATTTCTTTCACAGATGTTGACAAAAAACCTTTTAGAAAGTTTTGATAAAAAAATGAGAAACTGAAATGCGATTTTGTTTTGTTGAGTGGTGCGTTGTCATATGACTATCATTGTATTGTCAATATTCTATAGGATATTTTGAATTTTTTTGATATGGCCGAACAGTTTACATTCAATGAATATGCAGATATGCATGTATTTTATGGACGAGCATTTTGTAATGCTGCAGAAGCTCGTCGTCTGTATTCCGAGCATTTTCCCAATCGAACGGTACCGTCAAGAGAAACATTCGAGCGTGTCGATCGCAGCTTAAGGAAGACAGGTATGTAATCATTGATAATTAATTTGAGCACGTTGTTTTATTTCGATATTATTGTAGGTACAGTTTTGCCAAAACGAGGTGGTGAGGGCGCTCCTAGGACTGTACGTACCGTTGTATTGGAGGAAAATATTTTGGAAGCCGTCGCTGATGATCCTTCAATGAGCATCAGAAATCTATCAGAACAGTTCCATACATCCAAGTCCACTATTCATAGAATAATTAGGAAACAACTGCTCCACCCATTTCACATCCAGAAGGTACATGCCATGACACCTCAAGATTTTCCAGCACGACTGGAATGTGCCAATTGGTTCATGGATAGGCAAAGAGAGGATATGACTTTTATTAATCGAGTTTTATTCACTGATGAAGCAGGTTTCAGTAGAGATGGAGTTATCAATTCTCATAATCTCCATATATGGGCCGAAGAAAATCCCCATGGGATATTGCAAACCAAACACCAACGGAAATTCAACGTGAATGTTTGGGCTGGTATCATAGGAAACCATCTTAGAGGACCATTCGTTCTACAGGACCGATTGAATGGAGAACGTTATTTGGAGTTCATTCAGAACGATTTGAATGGACTTTTGGAACATGTTCCATTGCAAACCCGAAGAGATATGTGGTTTATGCATGATGGCGCTTCTCCTCATTTTAGTTTGATTGTGCGTGACCATCTGAACCATATTTTCCACAATAGATGGATTGGTAGAGGTGGGCCATATTCATGGCCATCGCGGTCTCCGGACTTAAATCCATTGGATTTCTTTCTGTGGGGGCATCTAAAAAGCCTTGTTTACGCTACACCTATTCACACAAGAGATGCATTGTTGAATAGAATAACATTACATTGTGAAGCCATACGAAACGACCCTGGAATGCTATTTCAAGTACAGAGAGGGTGTCTTCGCAGACTAAGAAAATGTATAGAGAGAGAAGGTGGTCATATCGAGCAGTTTCTGTAGCGGATTTTTCATTTCTGTTTGCTCTTGAGGCTCTTGAGTTTCGTTAGTTAAACGTGTTTGCATTATAAAAATTCGTTATGAACATTTTACCTATCATTTCCATTTTCCTTAAAAACTAATATTTTCGAATAATGGTAGACATCTCAGGATAAATGTTGTTGAATTAACGTTATCATTATTATTTCTGCTTTGATAATTATTCATTTCAAATAATGGTGGACGAGCGGGTTTGATGTCGTCGAGTAGAACTACATTTTTATCAAGACTCGTTGCTCCGATCGACTTTCCACACGAGTACTTTTATTCATAAAATTGTCCAAGTAACCTTATTTTGTTGAAAAATATTGAAAAATATCTGTCATTTCAAAGTTTTGGGGTGTGGACCATCGGGGGTAGTCCGTTCCTGACTTTGTAGCAATACAACTGACTCCTGCATGAAAGCTCATCGACGGAATTCATTTGTTTAGTCAATTACCAAAATTTGGATGATTTTGAATATTCACTTGAAAAGTTATCAAAGAAAAACATTTTTCATTTTGTAACTTCGAGGGCCCGTAACTTGGTTACGAAGACTTTTAGGAAAAAAAGTTATATGAAGTACTGGTGATATTTTGACCCCATCTATACATTCCCGAGAGGAAAAGAGGAAGTCCAGGGACACCCTGTATACATCGGAAAAGTCTAGGGATATTTTTATAACATACTAAATATCATAAAAATAAATGCATGAGGTCGTTTAATTTCGATTAAATTGGTACACTCGACCACCCTGTAGATTCCTATTGGTTGAACAAAGCCTGCAAAAACGGTAACTAATCTTTTATCAAGTTTTTTACAAACTGTAGGTTTTCAGCTAAAATGAATAATCTGAAAGTGTCGAGTTTGTACACTCTATGCAGTTTTTGCTCAGCAATTAAACTGGAAATATTGTGCTTTAACATGGAACGCCATCACTTACTATTGGCTGAGATGAATAGAGCTGTAGGGCTTCTTCAAGGTGGCATGCGACAAAATGATGTAGCTCTTTGTTTGGGGGTCTCCCAAAGTGTCATCAGTCGATTGTGGCGGTGTTTCCGTGAAACTGGCAGTCCAGCCGAGCAAAATCCAGGGCAAGGACGCGCTACAACTGCAGTTCAAGACCGATTTTTGGTCTTAACCACAAGAAGACAACCGACAATCACAGCACCTGAGTTGGTTAACGTGTTGCAGCAGACGCACCAGGTAACTATTGGTCGTGATACTGTCAGAAATCGACTGCATGAAGCAGATCTCCACAACAGAAGGCCACTTAGATGTCCACCTTTGTCGAGAGGCAATCGCGGTAGAATATTAGAGTGGTGTCAAGAACATCAAAACTGGGATGCAAATGATTGGGCCACAGTTTTGTTTACAGACGAATCCAGATTTGGATTTCATCCAGATTCTCGTCAAGTAAGACTGTGGAGACGACCTGGAAGTAATGAACGTTTGAGACACGTCCAGGAAGTCCACACATACAGAGGTGGTACAGTAATGCTATGGGGCGGAATCATGATCGGCGGTAAAACCGATCTCGTATTTCCAAATCGCTCCCTCACAGTTCGACAGTACCTCGACACCATTCTTCTACCTATCGTCCGTCCGTTTGCTGGTGCTGTTGGTAAAAACTTTCACCTAATGCACGATAATGCTCGTCCACATGTCGCGCGTCTATTGACTGACTGGCTCACCAACGAAGGAGTTGATGTATTGCCATGGCCAGCACAATCACCGGACCTGAATCCCATCGAGCATGTGTGGGACATGCTTCAACGAAGAATTACTCCGCATGTGGGGAACATTCACACGACGTTTCAATTGAGAGAGCTTTTAATCGCTGAACGGGCAAATGTACCTCAACAAGACATTGACAATCTCATTTTGTCGATGCACGATAGATGTAGGGCCGTAATAAACCAGTGTGGAGGCCATACTGATTCCAATTTTTTTTTGTATTATGATTTTTTTTCGGGGTGCCAAAGAAGAGCCACGTCTTGATAATGTCATCTGAGATGATGGCGAAACGTCGACTATCGAATAGTATACAATCGAATAGTACAATATATATATATATATATATATATATATATATATATATATATATATATATATATATATATATATATATATATATATATATATATATATATATATATATATATATATATAGGTTTATTTTGAGTATTTCGATATTAAATTCTACAAAAAGGATTTGAAGCTTTATATCTTCTATTGATTATCTGCGAGCGCTTTCGACAGTTGGTAGTACTGTCATCATCTGGCACTCCTCAAACTACAGTTTGAGGAGTGCCGTTGGTGAAATCAACACGGATCAAATACCCGAAAAACCAGTTCAGCATATATATATATATATATATATATATATATATATATATATATATATATATATATATATATATATAATCTTATATAATCAGAAATGATTATTGAATAACAAAATTAGTTACCTACCCAACTATATTATCAAAGGGGAACTGTTGGATGGTATGTTGCACTATAACGTTTACTTGAACTATACCAGCGTAACGTATAATACGATGTGTTATTTTCTCCAGCTAGGTCGCCAGATTCAACCTCATTAGATTTTTTTTTCTGTGGTTACTTGAAATAAAAGGTAAATCAACACAGGCTACTCACAAGCGTGATACACTTGGAAACAATTATTACGAGAACAATTCAATTCAATTCTTGTACGAGAAGGCGAATACGTTGAAATAATAGTGAATTGATGATGAACTATTATACGCATGTTATGCAAGCAACATAATTAGTTGTGTATTTATGTAGTTGATAATTATTGTTGAATAAATTATTTTGTTATGCTTCATTCATTTTGATACATCATCTCAATGATTCAACGTAGAGGTTAAGAGACGTGAAGGTTATATAATTTTTAACGAATAAAGAGATAACAGATAAAAGTGTCCGATATTTTCAAAAATAAATTTACGTTACTGCCGGACAAAATTGATATTTTCTGAAGAGCTTCCTATACGACTGAAAAAATTTTATATTTGATCGATGCCTTTTGAGTTTAAGACCATGCGGAACTTTTTATAAACAATATTTTTTTTCGTAAAATCGATAATAAAATTTTTTTTCGAACTCGAGCAGACTCACTGCATATTGTAACGTGTCAACTCCGTCTGTTGGAATTTCAATTTTTTTCTCAGCTTCTGATCAGCAATTCATTCTAGAAGCTTCGAAAAAGAAGGTGATAAAAAGACGCCTCTAAATTTATTCATTTCTATTTCACTTTTTTGTGAAGAATTATGACAATGGAAGTACTGAAATCATCTGGAAAACTTTCATTGGACAGAGATTTGTTGTATCTTGTAGTCATGCTCCGCTTGCGAAAAGCAAAACAAAGAAAATACTAGTATTATGGAAAAACCATTCAGGGCTTTTGCATCATGATAATTCACCTGCTCACTCGTCATTATTTGTTCGTTATTTTTTGCCCAAAAACAACATGCCTCAGCCACCGTTTTGACCATATTTGACCCTCTGCGACTTTTTCTTTTTCTCAAGATTTAAAAGACACATGGTAGGAGGGTGTTTTGCAACGATTGAGCAGATAAAAACCGATTCGCTGAGGACATACCAAAAGTGAGGCTAAATCTGAAGAATGGAAAACCTTTGCCGTTCTCAAAATTCATTTTAGGATAAAGGTGAACGGTTGACACATTACAATATCCAAAACAGATGAGAACTTATCTTTTTTGTCGATAACCTTCAAATATCAAACTTCAATTAACACTGAAGTTTAATTTTCTGATTGCTAACGTTTCCCAGGTTCTAAAGAATATTGGAATTATTTAAAAAATAATCGATGTGCAAAAATAACTCACCGAATGTCAATTTGTCTAACCAGCTAAGCGGTTGTCTTTGAACTGTTTTGAGATGGAGTTTGATGATATCTGGGATGAATTCACCTTAATTTCGCAATATAATATACAGGACCGTCGCGAGCACAGTGGAATTAAAATATTTGAATGTATTGTTTGAAGGTGGTTGACAATGTTTTGTGGTGTATTGCATCAGTTATCGCAGTCATCACCCGAAGACGATTGTAGATACTAACAATCGAAACGTCGTGAACTAACGTGACTTGGAATCTCTCAACTTTTTAATTTTTTTATTTTCTTTTTTCATTTCTTTATTTTTATTTATTTTTGTTCGATTGTTCTATTTTACTTGTATTTTATTTCACTATTATTTTATTTCAGGTTTATTTTGCTTAATATAATTGTTATTTTCAGCTATTCATTTTTAATTATTCTTTTTAGTTGTTTCAGGGATTTCAAATCATTTTATATAGTAGACAATGGAAGTCCGAACTAGTGAAATTCAACAATCAAAAGGTCGTGATATAACTTGGGTTGGAATCGTTTAATTTTTAATTTTCATTTCTTGTTGATGATATTTTTAATTTTAAATTTTCAGCTTGTATTGATAGTTCAATTTTTTTATTTTTTTGGTTGTTGCTTGTATTTTTTTCTTTGTAATTTCAGTTTTTTGTTCAATACAATTGTTATTTTTCGGTTAATCTTTTTAATTTTTTACAGATTCTTTCAGGGATTTCAAATCAATTTATATTGAATTAGACAATGAGAGTCTGAACTGAGGAAAAACATTTGAATGTACTATTGGTTCATAACAACTACCTCACGACAACTAGATTCAACAAATTACACTTACTAATTATATATGTGCACTCGCTCTTCTACATATTGTGGATGTCGTAATGAAAGCAATAGACGAAAACAGCCGGGCATTCGATACTATTGATCATAATCTTTTTTAGGTATTTTGGATTGAACCCACTGATTTCTCTGCCAACGCTTTGGCATTATTGATGAACTATTTGAAAGATAGACAGAAACTGGTTAGTATAGAGAAATATAGCGCAGATATCTAATATATCAAATCAGGGGTACCTCGAGGATCCATACTCGGCCCGTTATTGTTCAGTGTATATATTTCTCACTCACTACGGGCTCTTCACACTTATCAGGTGCATTTATTTGCTGATAATACTCAGATATATCACAGCTTTCCGGCGAAAATGTCAGACAATGCTTGTGACATTGTCAATGCAGATATAAATAGATTTGTTGAACTGGCAACAGACCACTGTTTATTTATAAACCCTAGATGGTCCTTTTCACCAGAAAAAAAATTTAACGGGCTTAAACCCTCCCGAAATCTTCAAAAGCAAACTAAACTTCTCTGAAGAGGTAAAATACCTCGACAGGAAGCTGACATGGAACTCTCATCTACAGAGTAGATCAAAAAGAACATACGTGGCTTATGAGCAATGTCGGAGGACAGTGGGACGCGCATGGGGTCTTTCACCCCGTGTGGTCACCTGGATCTACACAGCAATAATAAGACCTATGTTAACGTATGGAGCCATTGCATGGGGATCGAAAGTTCTATAAGCAACCTCCATCCAAAAATCATACCAAATACAGCAAATTGCTTGTTTAAACATCACAGGAGCCATAAGAACAACACCAACCGCGGCAATGGAATTAATCACGGGTCTGACCCCTTTTGATCTGTACGTTAAGGAGGTTGCGTTAATGGCCATGTTACGATTGCGCACGGCTGGTGTACACCTCGAAGTAGAAATGGGTCAATTGAGGCTGAGCCAATGACGAAAAGCGCTTACTGCACAACCTCTGTTGCAGGCAACCAGTGATGCAATTGAAACCAGATTTGTGTTTAATAAACCCTACAAAATACAAATAAAACAGAACACAAAGTCAGATGCTACAAATGCAATACGCCTATATACAGACGGCTCAAAAACCAAAGAAGGCTCAGGATGTGGAGTGTACTCCAGATCACTAAGCCTGAAGATTGAGTGGGGAATGGGAAAACATACCAGCGTGGTCCAAACAAAACTGGCTGGTATCTCAATCGCCACAAAAGAAATAACTAGAAAAGGAATTTCTGGCAAAAATATAACAATCTGCACTGACAGCAGACAAGCCCTATTAGCCTTGAACAGACAACGTGTTACCTCAGGGCTAGTACTAGAGTGTCACCAAGATTTAGCGGTAGATGATAACATTATCCTGAGGTGGGTTAAAGGACACAAGAGGAGTAAAGATAATCGCCGACTTTTAAACGAAGCAAGCGGCTGGACCAAGAATTTTAGGACCCAGTGGCACCCACGGCCTGATAACTTCGACAATTGCGGAACTAGTCAAGTGTTACACCCACGCTCAATCCTTAAAGAGATGGGACGAAACCAAAGGATGTAATCTTGTCAGGATCACCTTGGGTGACCCTGGGAAGCTGGCGCCGAAGAAATATCTGTCGATGACCAGGAAAGAAAATTCTGTAAGGTCATTTGTTCTGATGTAGCCACGAAATTATTTGCTATATATAACATTGTTTCATTTTCCAAAATATAACCATGTGATATAAATAGAGAAGTTGAAGGAGGTTTTGAGAGTTTTGCTGTCAGCGTGGACTGTGCATCCAAACTACAAAAACTGGAAACTCCATGAATTGACTTCCAATACTCCTGAGAATTGGAAAACTCTCATGATGAGGAATTTTGTGAAATAATTGCAACAATCAGTACATTGATATGTACAGACTGAAACTATAATATTTTCCTTGCGTATTAATTGTTATTTCTAACTTTGTTAGACAAATAGTTATTGTCTATTGTTCAAATCTGTAACACTAAACATGAGAATACTGATGTCTGATGTAAATATCATTTATTCTTTATTGAGTGTCTTAAACTATATTTATAATTGTTTTTGTAATCATAGAACTTTTGCCATCATAGTTTTCATTATGCCAGTATTCATGTATATACTTATGTATTGTTGGCCATACTGAAATCATTAAACAAAATACCATACCAATATGCAAATGCAAATACGAGTAATCATTGTATATTATTTATAAACATTTTTATTAATAATCAGATTCCTTTCTGCAATAAACTGTGAATTTATCAGTAACATCAGAATAAAATAAGCCCATAATTGAATAAAATACTCCATAGCTTTTCCCCATTTTCATTGCTTCATCTTGGTGGTCTCCATCCACCAAAACATTTTTCTAGTTCTTCTGCAACTGCAAAACACAAACGATCTTGATGTGGCCCTGCAATGATCTGAAATAAAAACAAATTTGCTTTGTCAGTTTCAATGTTTGATATTGAATATAATCCAAGATCCGTGAGGCTTGAAGAATGCTTCTCTTATATAAGTCAACTACTGCCTAGGACCTCTAAAACCGAGATGAAGAGACAAATCTGTCGGAAAAGGTCAAACTTATGGGAGGCTGACTTGAACCAACTTCTAGGAACAGTGAAAGAAAGGCTGAGGTAGCACTAGTGCTGGCCATCACACCTAAGGAAAGATATAGGGACCGAAACCAGACATAATGTATGACTAACCACCATGGTTCTACACCATGATGGTTGAACCCATTTGTATCCATGGTCTGCTGGCCAAAGATGAAACAAACGATCGCTGTTAACAAACGTTGGGTACAGAATTGTACTTGGGAATATTCTGCAACTACATCGGAGGCATTCTTCAGTCAGGAGAAATGAGGGTAGGTCAAATTAGACTGAAAAACTCAGTGAGACGCATGGGATAGGTCAGAACAGAAATGTCGGAATATGTAGACAAACGAATATCAAATATGTTCTTGGACCACATGATTCCGAAATACATGCATGGACGCGAAGAGTGAATGAAGAAATTTACTGTGAAGAAATCTCCATTTGAGGAACCTACTCAGGCAGTACACATCAGTCTTCAAGGCTGAGGTTCTTGCAGTCTTGCAATGCGCAAGAAATATCAATTTGAAGCCCCAACGAAGTGAACGGATCAATATATTCATAGAA
Source organism: Leptinotarsa decemlineata (assembly GCF_025532065.1). Classification (NCBI taxonomy): domain Eukaryota; kingdom Metazoa; phylum Arthropoda; class Insecta; order Coleoptera; family Chrysomelidae; genus Leptinotarsa; species Leptinotarsa decemlineata. Next base: position 9,825,413 of record NW_027412690.1, read on the forward strand.
AGTCAGGCTAACTTTGGAGCACTGACGAACCCAAAAGAATAGATATTCAGAAACACCTGGCATACAGATGTGTCGACAACCGAGAAGGAATTTACTGTGCTGGAAGGAATCTCCATTTGAGGAACCTACTCGGGCAGTACACATCAGTTTTCAAGGCTGAGGTTCTTGCAGTCTTGCAATGCGCAAGGAATATCAATTTGAAGCCCCAATGAAGTGAGCGGATCAATATATTCATAGAAAGTCAGGCTAACTTTGGAGCACTGACGAACCCAAAAGAATAGATATTCAGAAACACCTGGCATACAGATGTGTCGACAACCGAGAAGGAATTTACTGTGCTGGAAGGAATCTCTATTTAAGGAACCTACTCAGGCAGTACACATCAGTTTTCAAGGCTGAGGTTCTTGCAGTCTTGCAATGAGCAAGGAATATCAATTTGAAGCCCCAACGAAGTGAGCGGATCAATATATTCATAGAAAGTCAGGCTAACTTTGGAGCACTGACGAACCCAGAAGAATAGATATTCAGAAACACCTGGCGTACAGATGTGTCGAAAACCGAAAAGGCCGAAAAGGCTAAAAATCAAAATTTTATAATTTCCACATATAGTCACATGGTATATGGCATAGTGTTGTGGGGGGAGTCTTGTCATTCCAAAAAAAAATGTATATTGCAAAAAAGAGTTATACGTCTAATATCTAATGCCAACTTTAAAGATCATTGTCGCCCACTTTTTATTCATCTCAAAATTATGCCGCTTTCTACAGCTTTTGTATATGAAACATTGATTGAAATTCATAAAAATAAATCGAAATACATTTTACAATCGCAAGAAATACAGTTCTTATCAGATTTCCTGATCCTACAAGATCAGGAAATCTGATAAGAGATTTCCTGATCCTACAAGATCAGGAAATCTGATAAGAACTGAGAGATTCAGTTCCTACTGTTTCAAGCAAAAACTGAAATAATTTTTTTCAAATCACTGTTTCTATTTTACAGATGAGTACATGTTATACAACATAGATAATTCATGTGACTTTGAGTGAGTAACAATTGTTCTCATTTTTAACATTAGTTGATTGATTGTTTTCATTATTATGTGCACTGTTCTAGTATACAAGCATTGTGATAGTTTTATTTGTATATATGACGTCATATTTATAAATTTTTGTGTTTTGACTTGCTACAAATATTTGTTCAAATGTATCACGTAACCAATAAACTATTCTCTTCCATTCCATTCCATTCCATTCCATTCCATTCCATTCCATTCCATTCCATTCCATTCCATTCCATTCCATTCCATTCCATTCCATTCCATTCCATTCCATTCCATTCCATTCCATTCCATTCCATTCCATTCCATTCCATTCCATTCCATTCCATTCCATTCCATTCCATTCCATTCCATTCCATTCCATTCCATTCCATTCCATTCCATTCCATTCCATTCCATTCCATTCCATTCCATTCCATTCCATTCCATTCCATTCCATTCCATTCCATTCCATTCCATTCCATTCCATTCCATTCCATTCCATTCCATTCCATTCCATTCCATTCCATTCCATTCCATTCCATTCTATTCCATTCTATTCTATTCATTGCATTTGGAAGAGAACGGTTCAAAAGTCAACCTTTTGGAATGTTTGGGAATAAATAGATGTGAAACTTCGGGATTATTGCTCAATGTAGAAATTTGTATCACGTAGAAATTTGGCAGGTAGTAATATTCATAATGATACAAATTACAACAACTTTTTTTTGTAAACTATTCCTAATACGACTAATAACCAACCAGTCCGTGCAAAGCTTATTGTTAAATCATCTGAAAATGGAATTTTTAACAGGTGATGATCGACTGTATTGTCAAACATGCGCCAAACTAACTGACTGTTATAAGGAAACAAGTATAGCTGAGGCACCAGTCAATTTAATAATAACACTGATGATTTTCAAACAAGACTCAACCTCTAACGGAAGCAAGAAACTCTTTGGAAGGTTCGAAATAGATGAACATTTCAATCTAGCAAACCACTGTTATAATATTCGTGCAGTCATTGTTCACTGTGGTTCTGGCGTTGAATGTGGTCATTATTACGCCTTGGTCAAAGAAGAAACGGACTGGTTTAAGTTTGACGATAGTCGTGTCACGAAGTGTTCTGGCGATGCATTGAATTTATTGGAGCCTCTGGAGACACCCTACATTTTGTTTTATGAGAGAGAGGACATTGTTGGATCAAGATCTTCAGATGATGTGGTGCTGCAGGTTTTTCCGGGTTTTCCTGCAGCTGAAAAAGCAAATGCGCCACTGGAATCAATGAAGTCGCCCCGGAGCGCCAATTAATTTTTATTGTTGTATTTATTTTATTTTTATCGTTATCATATAATTATGTTGTTTTATGATTGTGACCTCATTGTTATTGTACTGAGTTGTGTACAAAAGTATTTACAAAATAATATGTACCTAATGCTCATTGGAAGATACGCGATGCAATGTTTATAGAAAGCCAGTTTGGCATACATAATAAGGGGTTATTACTCTCTGTCAAAAGCAAATCTCACCTGGATTCCGAACGGCAATCCGCTTTTGTCGAAACCGCAAGGAATAGATGTTGCAGGTAGCTTCCAAGCATTGGCAAATATCGTGTATCCCAAGAAAGCTGACGTGAAAATGTATTCTCCATGTTTGCTCGCAGTCGATCCAAAAGTGGGATAAATAAATACTCCATTATCACCAAGAATATCCTAAAACAAACTATCAATATTGGTCTGTTGAGAAATTTCTGAGAATTCGATTGATGAGTATGAGAGTCAGTGAATCATTTTCCGCGTTCACTTGCCATTTCGACCACTTATTTCCAATATTCTGATATTTGTTAGGAATCACACGTTAAAAGGTAAGACCTTGTTAATCCTTAGTTGTCACAAGTTTCGACTTCTGAGAGTTGTCGTTCGCAGGGGTGTGTCAGCTTGTTAACGAAAAACATATTTTAAACAGTTGTTTCGATTAACCAATATAAAATTTCAAGAATAAAATGGTGAACAGGAGACCTATGATGAGTAAAATCACTTTTGATTCGATGTTATATCATATCATATTCATGGGTGCAGAAGAATACGCCTTTGTTGATTTTATTGCATCTCTTATATACAAAATTGAAAAATTTATACCAGATTTTTTAAAAATACTCTCATCAGAGAAAAAAGATCTGTGAGGCATATAATAATAATAATAATAATGATGAACGGGCTTTATTAATTGACATACATTGTTTATAAAGAAGAAGTAGATACAAAAATCAATGAAAGGGCGAAGTTCATCAGCCTAGGCTGTTTTACAACTTAACCTAGGGGATAGCATGTATTATATAGAAATATAAAAATGATTACCTAGTATACATTGGTAAGTGAGTAGTTCATAAATCTTTGTGAAACTAAGAAAAAAACAAAAGTTATACATTTCGAAGTGAATATTAAATATCTATTTAGCTTAAATAAGGTAAAATATATAGCAAAACATACACAGAAGTGATACAAAGCATAACATGATTATATTATCTATCCAGAAGACTTCGGATATGTTTTCAACTTTTTCTTGAAATTATATATGGATTAGTGTCTAAATTCACTGGGCAGAGCGTTATATTGTTTGACAGAGTTGCAAATTAAACTACGAGAAAAGCAGGCTGTCGAGTGTTTTGAAATAATAAAATGGTGACGGTTTCGTGTCCTCGATTTATTCTGAGATTTAAAATTTATATGTATTGACGAGTAGGTGGAACTGCCAGGTTTTAGCAATCGGTAACCAACCTGACTCTTCGAACTTGGGGGATGTATGGTCGAATTTTCTCACACCATAAGAAAGACGAATGCAATTGTTTTGTATTTTTTGTAAGCGACCTACATCAATTTGTATCAAAGCAGGCCCGTAGACTATATCGCAATATGCTAATCTAGACAATATGAGGGTTTCGAAAAGTTTCAACTTCAATTTGGAAGTCATAATATCTCTACTTTGATAGAGTTGACGTAAGATACTGTAGGAGCTACGATAAAGTGAAATCTCAGATCAGCATCTAGCCACAAACCCGAATTCTTGCTTTATGTAATTATTTGTAGTAAGTCCTGCCCGAGTTTGATTTCAATTCTTTCACCTTTTGTGTTTCGGGCCAAAAAGTATCAGCTGAGATTTTTTTAGAATTCAATTTCAGGTTATGGGCTATAGATAGATCCAGTAACTTTTGTAGATCGCTGGTAATATTTTCAGTTGCCACCTGCTAGTTACTTGGATGGAATCGATAATATAACCAAGTGTCACCTGCATAATGATGAACTGTGCAATGATCAATTATTTTATGAAAGTCAGATATATATAGAGAGAACAGAATGGGACCAAGGATAGAGCCCCCTTGGTCCGTCCCATTCCGGTCCTTGGTCCCATATTGTGGTCTAATGAGGTATGTTCTTCAATTTATATTGAGTCCTCTTCGAAGTAGTCATTCTCAGATATAATACACTTGTGTCAGAGTTTTTTAAATTCTTGAGGCTGTTCTGGTATGTACTTCTTGATATGTCCTTGAGCTTTCTCAGCGATTCTGTTCTCATCTTCTCAATCATAGTAAAACGCCATCCTCTCATGGGTATCTTCAATCTTGGAACAGGAAAAGTCGCAGGATGGCAAATCTGGTGAATGCAATGGCTGAGCCATGATCACAATGTTGCTGTTGGAAAAAAATTCTGTTTTATTCATATTGATTCTCACCAGTGGCGCCTAACAGCAAGATAATACTCCTTATTGGCCGTACGACCTTGACATTTGATCGAACTTGGCGTGATTTTTTGGTCTTGGCTCTCCTGGGCTCTTTCACTGGGACGAATGTACTTTGGTTTTGATGTCATAACCATATAGCCATAATTCGTCACTAGTTATGACCTTTTTAAGCGAATCTGGATCACCGTTGACGTCATTCAACAATTCCTGAGTAATTTTCATATGTGAACGCGCCCATTTTATCACTAGTGGGGGTACCCCAGTTGGAATATTTAAAAATCTTTTCTTATTGCACAACTGCAGTACAAAACAAAACTACATAGAGAATTTCAGCCTCCGAAAATATAGCGGTACGGAGAAACTGATGAAAAGGTAATTTTCATATGAAAACGAGCCCCTTTGGAATATTCAATATTCAATATTTGTAAATTCAATGATGCGGCGGCTAGACGGTTGTATTGAAGTCGAAGGAGGCCATTTCCAACACTTAATTTAGTGCAATTCGTTAGTCTAGATGTTAATGTTATTTAATTTTTGTTGCTATTGTTACATAATTATTAATGAAAAATTGTAAAAATAATAATTTCAAAAAGAAACATTCATTTCCCCATATTATTCCTTGTGAGATCCAGAGATATGCAATTAGGTCGACTTTTTTCTTAAAAACTAAGCAAGATACGAAAAAAATTCAAGAGACAAAAAAGTTGTATTTCTGATTGCTCAATCTATAGAAATAATGAAAATTGCACAAAAGTCAGTAGCGTACATTTTAAGGTAAAAAATATTCGTTCAAATCCCGCTCGAGACGCCACTGGACTCAATAAATTGAATCACGTTCAGGCTAAATTAGCTCCTTCATATTATAAATGCCATTGTCAAATTACAACAAAATTACGTGAAGGATATTTAAGATATTTACGAATAACTTTTTTTTTAATTTTTATTTTAACACCCTGTATCTTGAGAACGAAGAATTTGCGGACCCATGTTTATATGAACATTTCGTCTTAAATTCACCTAAAGAATCGTCTGTTGAATTAATGGTACATACTCAATCAACACCCTGTATATCCTTCTTTTTGTAAAATCATCAATATCTCACCTGATGAAGTGTCTTTCAGTAAAATTTTATAGCAGTTGATGCCGAACATTGGAGCTACACGAAAACCCTTTACCCAAAAAATTCCTTTTTTTCGAACCAATGGTTGAAGATATAGAAATCTAAAATTTTTCAGATTTCAAGTAATTAAACGAAGCAAAATGATTATTTCGTGAAGTTATTCGGTTAATCATTCAATACTTACTTTGACTGTATCACCCCATGTAATGCACTGCTTGGAACGATCATTAACACATGCATTCAAGATTTTTTTCTGAATTAAGAAAAATGTGAGATGAGTGGTGTATTTTGAAAATCCGAATAAGCCTTTAAGAAATTCCATCTCTAGACTGGAGTCATCCTGAAACAGTATAATGTACCAGAAAAAGTTAATAACTGTGCTGCCACTGAGATGTTCAATTTTGAGACTTTCGAGAGACTTCTCATGAATGATAAAAGACAGAGAGTTGCTCAAGTTGAGACAAAGTCGCTGTTTATTGAATGATTATCTTGGACATTACTGACAGTTTCGCTAATTTGATAGTCATCAGTTACTGTCCTGATAACTTTTTAACAATAATAAAAATACGTCTTTATTTACCATAAAAAGTGCAATTCAAAAGTATTTCATTTTCGACGTGTACTTGAAAAGTGGAGTTGGGGAGCTCTCGGTTCTTTTTAGGTTTCTTCTTCTTAGAATTGAGTTTGAGCTTATGGGCTGTAAAAATGTAAAAGATGTCTTGAAGATCTTTATTGATATATGACTGGGCACATCTAGAATCACGAGGCAGAAAATAGAAATGTTACTGCGTGTCGTTCGCATAGTAATGTATATTGTATGTTTTAACAAACAGATAAAAATTACAGGCATACGAGTTGAAAAGCAAGAATCCCAGGAAGGCTCCTTGTGGCACTCCCTTTGATACCAGTTGAGCATCCGATAAAACTGCATCCACAACAACAGTACTTTCCAAAATAATCAAAGTAGACAAGTTTGCCACATAATGTCTCGTGACCAAGAGTGATCTAGAAGTACTAAACAGTCACATCCTGATCCTCCACAGCTTCAAAAAGATCGTTGTTAGTTAACGGTTGGTTTCTTCCTTCCTTTCGAAGATTCCCACGTTTTTTGTATCAAGATGGAGGAGTAGAAGGCCAAAAACTTTCTTTCTCAAAATTCAATATTTTCCAAAAATATACCCTTTCAATTTGAACCATGTTGGGGTCCGAATTTTGATTGTACAGATGTTGTAATATGATTTTTATTGACATCATTATTACTCTGATCTTCAGTATCAATTCCACCACTTCAGAAAATCGTGGGAGAACTGCAATTGGTCTCTGGTCAGAAATGACTGTAGACTGTAGGGGAGTTATATTTAGTCAGAGGAATAAACAATCCATCTTTCCATCTTTCCATTTGGTAATGATAGAGTTTATGAGAAAGATGAAGTGATTCGTCAAAAAAGAGTCAATGAGACTGATCATTTTGAGGGATATCCGGTCTTGATGTGTCTCAAGGAACTTCGCAACATCTCATGGTGACTGTGGTGAAGTGAAAGGAATTTTCAGATCCTTTCAAATTAACGAAACGATCTAATAAGGACAGTGGGTTAACAGATATGAGGTATGGAAATCACTCTTGTCAATTTGGTGAACAGCAAGGTAGTATTCATCCTTCAGAAATAAGAATATATATATTTTGTATTAGACTCAAATTTATACTTCCCCTGTTTGATATTTTTAGCATCTCCACATGAACATTTTCCGAAGTTGATTTTATATATTTCAATTTTTTCTGGTATACCATAACCATTGTGGCCGATTTCTTCGTTTGTATTTAGTATTTTAAGAAAAGAAGTATTAGTATCTACTATACTCACTGATTTCAACGGATTTGGAATATCCTCTATCGAATAGAGAAGTTGAGCACAAACATTGGTCGTGTCCTTAACTGGCATCTTTATGTGTGGAAAAATGTGTGACCCGCATTTTTCTTTCAAATATGTAGCAGCAGTTCCAACAGCTTTCTTTATTTCTTCCTGTACACCAGGCAGTACATAATTATCTGCATCTCTCATGAAAAATACGTTGAGTTTGGACAAATCAACCTGAAAATAAATATTTTATTCAAAAACTGGTATCAATTTGGTTGAAGAGCATGCCACAAAATCGGTTTGGAAAAACATAATTTCACATTTGAAATTTGATAAAGTCGATCGTCCTGCCTATTTTCAAAACTTACTGCTTCCTGCAACCTTAGCTTCGATTTCTGGTTTGGATTTATCATTATTGCCATCATCAACTTGAGATCTCGTGCGTATCTGGTCATTGGCCCAATAACGAGAAAATCTGCATATTTCACGTCTTGACAATAAGGATAATGTCCTTTTATCGACGCTACTCCTGAAGTGGAAATGAAAAGTTTATTGAAATTGTAATGGTGATTCACTAGGTACTAGGCCAAAATAAATACTGAATTAAGTTGTCACATTTTTATTATCCTTCAAAAAAAATTACCTTGTGGGAGAGGAAAATTACTTCTGACTAGTACGTACTCCACGAGAACAGTATTTACAGCAAGAGTTGCGAGCAAGCTGAGCCTCTGAAATTTTGTTGGGAAATTTAATGCTGGCAACATGATAATGGAAGAAAGTAAAGAATTTTACAACTAGATGATTAGAAACTAGCCAAACTATACACTGTTTCCTGATAATAAAGAGTAATAAATGCTCATCATAAATGGAGAACGCTAACAAAATATTGTGATTTCGTTTTGATTTGCCACAGCTGAAATATGCTGATTTATGAAACCTGTAATGTCTCTTCCAGCAAATAATTTCGTCATTTTTGTCAAGAGCGATTTTCTGTTTTCTTTTTCCAGCTGAAATTTGATTCCTTAAAAGTTTTCCACAATTCTACCTATCATTGGAAACATACTTGCAAGGCCTTCATTATTTTGTCCAGGGCCGGTATTTCTTTATTTAAATAAAATGAATGTACTGTTATTCTGATTGCAAGTATGCAGTTTTCATCAACTAGCACAGTTTTTCCTAAAGGTGGTTTTGATGATATCAAAGCTCCATCTTCTCTATCATTCTTAAATTGATATATCAATGATTTGGAAAATCCTTTCGTTTACAAACACAGAGTAACAACAGTATAAGAATGCTTTAGGGGTATGAGAGCGTGATGTACTTTGAGAATAACAATGTTTTCGTTAACAGAAAAAGCATATTTGCACATTCGATTCACTGGAGAGAAAACTGAAGTAACCATTTCAATTCACACACTAAATATAATTTGCTAATAATAACACTGATTGAGACGCAAGGGCTTCATCACTTATTGATATTATTATCTTTGCTAACCTTCTGGATACCACATTTAATGCTCCAGCGTTCGTTCCTTTAAGACCGGAACATTCCCTTCCTGACTAAAAAATATAATAGTTATTCCATTGCACAAAGGTGGTGATCTCAGTGATTCTTCAAACTTCCTTCCTATATGTCTCATTCCCACTCTAGGCAAGCTAATAGAGAAACTGGTTAAATTAAGATTGACAATTTTTTCAAATAATAATAGTGTCATCAGCAATAACCAGTTCGGCTTTCAATCAAAAAAAGAACACCCATGATGCTACCTTTTCTTTCTTATAGGACGTTTATGGAAACATTAATAAAAAAGAGTCGTCAGCAGCAGTGTTCTGTGACTTCGCTTGAGCCTTTGACCTTGTAGATCATGGAATACTGCTAAAAAAACTATATCACTAGGGCATCCGTGGTATTACTCGAAGTGGTTCGAGAATTACCCCATAGAAAGAAGTCATATTGTGAAAACCTCATCATCCTCATCAGAACGCGAAATAAAAAAAGGCGTACCACAAGGTTCGATACTGGAACCGATACTTTTTCTGCTATACATAAACGATTTAGAATCTATCGATATAAAAGAAAATTTACCCAATATTATGGCGTGATAAAACTTCTTGTAATCTCCACGAGATTATAATTACAGATATATATATAAGTATATATATAATAGTGATGCCACTCTAATCTGCTGTCTTTCAATGTTTCTAAAACAAATTTAATATCATTCCGCTGCTTCATTGACAGCATTCCTTTACCAACACAGGACGCGGACAGGATAATTGAAAACAAACCTGGTACTAAATTTTTGGGGGTAATAATTGACAATAAACTCATATTCGCCGATCACATTGTAACCCTCAATGAAAAGCAAGCTTCAGGGTGTTTTGCACTGAGAATAACTTATGAGGATCTTGGTTTATCTGCCGCTAAATCGGTTTATTTCTCACTTGTTGAGTCGCATTAAAGGTATGGAATTCCTTTCTGGAGAGTATGTGCAAAATTCAAATGTAGACGGTGTTCATTATCCAGAAAAGGGCTTCAAGATTCATGTGCAATGTCAAAAGTCGAGACTCCTGCAAACCGCTATTTGAATTACATAAAATCTTGACAGTTTTTGGAATCTTTATCTTACAAACGGTTTTGATTAACAAACATAAATTGATATTTAGCGGTTACTCCAATTATTATGCCCTTCGTCAATCTAACGACCTACCCATACCACCCATACCAGCCTCTACTCTAGTCAAAGACTCTATATATTATAATGGTCTCAAGATGTTCAATCGTTTACCTGACCAACTGTATTTTTTATTAAACAGACAAAGTATGGTATACTGCATTTGAACATTTTAAACTTTTTTGGTATTTTTTTATTGTATGATATCCTTAATCAATTTTATATGTCGTTGACTATTTTAATATTATTTATACCCTATAATAGGTCAATGAGACCTGATGTTTCTTGGGCAATAAAGCATATTATTATTATTATTTCACCGTAGTGTGCGCTGGTCAGGCCCTATCCCCCGAAGCCCCGATACATTCGGGAGGGCGTGCCAGCATTATCAACCAATGATCACTCCCCACACCGTGGGGTAAGTGATCATTGGGTCCGAGAATCATGTGCCCTGAACAAGCGCAGTGAGCCAAGAATAACAGCCTTCTGCATCTGTGCGGCTAAGATTTCTGCCTTATTGCGGCAAGCCGGTATGATTTTGAGATTCGAGAGTAGAGAGGACATTATTCCACCAAGGACTCCAATAATCAGAACAACCATCTTGACAGAGTGATCTGGATAGAGTCTGCGGAGTTCGAAGAGAAAATCTCGATATTTCATCCGTTTTTCCTCCTCTTTTCTGACGATATTCGTCTCGCCAGGAGCTGAACACTCCACGACAAATATCATTTTGCTCTGGTGGTCGAGAAGGACCACATCAGGCTTATTAGCATGTATGAGCCTGTGGATGGGGAACGAATTATTATTATTATTATTTATCTTCAGGTATTGAAGTATCCAACTTGAAGCACTATCAGATCAGATAGAATCATGACGTCATTCTCTTACTTTACTTTCTAGCTACATCAGTTACTTTAGAATATAAGTTCTATTGTAAATATGAAAAGTCAGTTTTGCCATGTCACTCCTGAAATTGAAAAAAATACTCTTTACAAACATCGGTTGGGTGAGTAAATGAAAGTTATAGGACTCAAAACTCACCTGGAGTTGGTTTGTGTCCATATATACCATTATAAAAAGCTGGAATTCGGATGGATCCTGCAATATCCGAACCAACTCCAATAATTGATGCTCCAGCACCCAGTAAAGCACCCTGAAACCAACAGTTGATCACCAACTAAACCAACTATTAGATACTGAATTCTTCAAATATGAACCTTTACACCTTCTGAATATTCAAACCAGGAATTGAACCCTGAACCCGCAAATTCTCAAACAGTGAAACCCTAAAATGTAATCAACGATAAATCTGGAACCTCCAAAACAATCACTTTTCCCAATCACCAAGTTGGCTTTCTCAGGAGATGAAGGAAATTTTTCAGCCAACTTGGATGGCGAAACGCGCGTCGAAAAAAATATTACATTTCTGGTGATCGAGAAAGTGCTTGTTTTTCGATTCTGAGATCTGAATCGAATGGTAGATGTTCTGAGAGTTCATTGTCCAAGAGTGTAGAGAACTTTGGATTCTCAGAAGTTTTATTTTATTGGTTCTGAGTTCTCTTTCAAGTTTCTTTACCTCTCCTCCTGATGATCCACCGCTTGTACATGTGGTGTCAAAAGGATTATTGGTTGTACCAGTAATGAAGTTGGTGCTTTTCACAGACAAACACAATTCAGGGGTATTTGAAACTATTAAAGGAATAGCGCCACTTGCTCTCAGTCTTGAAATTATTTCACCATCAGATTCAGCTTTCACTCCAGCTCTTGGTAGATGGCCTACAGATTGCTCCATTTCTGGAAAGTAACTTTGGTTCAATATACAGGTGTTCATGAAGAGAAAATTTGAATTTCAAAAACATAAATGCGTTGTGATTGGGCTTTAGTTTGCAACTGTGTGGGAATATTCATCGGCCAGATACTGACTCGGAGCAACCACATAGACAATATTATCTCCAAAGCTACAGAGGCAAACTGGTTATGCCGAAGAATATAAGGAATTGTGATGAGTTTAAAATTTGAAATGATTTATGGGTCATACCAAATAGTATTCAAAGTTGTGTTGGAGAAAGTATGATGATCAGCCTGTTTGGAAATCATACGGACTAATTCTACGTTTGCCACAGTTGCACAGTTGCTATAGTGAATGCTGAATCGTCCAACATTACTTGTTTGTTCGTAAGTACAACAGAATCTTCTGGAGTGAACTACATTTTTCCACACCACGCGCGTTTTCCCAACAACAAACCGTTATTGTAACACCTCGACACGTGTTTCGATCGCCAAGTGATTATCTTCAAGAGGAAGATTGAACTGGTTTGATTTTCCTCTTGAAGATGATCGAGGTGTTGAAATAACAGTTTGGTGGTGGAAAAAAACTCCAGTAATATTCTTTAGTTTTCTTCTAATTACGGAAGAAGCAGTAATCAGTGTCTTCAAGATTGACCACACAGTAGATATGAAAGCAAAGAATGTGTGCAAGTATATGCAGATTCTAGATTTTCAATGGAATCCATGACGAAACTTAGAAAGATGTTATGCTAGTTAAGCACTATTTGAGGTTATTTGGAAATTTCCATGAACAGTCGCATCGAAACAGCCGCAGCTGGGTGAGAACACATTATTATGATATTCTGGACGTACCAAGATTGATAAACAGTGCAGCGTAGAAGATTCAAACTCCTTGAACACTATGAAAGCATCTCCATAATATTTCAGGCTGTATGTTATGAAGACAGAAATCTTTATTTTATTTGACAGCTGCTCGAAAGTTTTGATTCATTCACCATTCACCTGAACTAACTTGGAAATCCAAAACTCTCCTGAGAAGACGAGAAGCAGAGATAGAAATCCAGTAACTTTGATGAGAGCTCCAGTTCAAGAGCGCTCCTAGTGTGCCTTGAGAATTTTTCTGTAGTGCTTGTGTTTTGTGCTTGAATAAAAAGGATGAGAAAACTGATGACTTCGAGGTTTCTCTGGTTCAAAACCTTCTTTGTGTTAACCCGCAAAGAGCTAGATGGGTGACGAATTGAAGTGCAAGTTCATTTGGAACTGCAAAACCCTTCTGAACACACTGGTACAGATAGCAATCCAATAAACTTGATTAAGGCTTCAGTTCTCAAGGTAGATGGGGGAAATAAAAAAAAATGGATGACCTGAACAAGAAGGAGCAGTTTCTCCAAAAGGACCAGAAGTAGAAAGAGTAGTTTCTCTGGATTAAAACCTCTTTTGTGTGAACTTCCAAAGAATCAGACGGGGAAAGAGTTTCTACAATGAGAATTTGGTCAAAGTGCCAATTCCTTTGTGAAGCTAAACTAACTTGGAACTGCAAAAACCTCTCGAGACGACTAGTAGAGATAGAAATCTAGGATACTTGATGAGGGCTGCGGTTCATAAGGGAATTGAAGGAAATGAGGAAATTGTTGACCTCGAGGATAAGATTTTTTGGGTCACAGATTTTTTGTATGAACTCTCAAAGAGTCAGATAAGGAAATAATTTCGAGAAAGAGAACTTCATCAATAAGGTATCTCTCAAATGAAGTGCAAGCAAGCAAAAATATCGGGTTCGATTAAAAACTTAGTTTGGCAACGGAATTTATCACCAGACACAAGATTCAAGTTCTTTGAAGTGATAACTCTAATGCCTTGTGATATTGCGCAACTGCCCGGTCTTCGAATTATTGCCATAATATTGCCATAATACTGAGAGACCATAATACTGAGAGACCAATAAAATATACAATCTTAGCAATAATTTCAACATGCTCATCCCATGAGAGAATATTGATGATGTAACTTCTAGCATGGATAATGCTGATGTGGTAGCAGCATTAGCAGAAAATAATTTTCCCGTTGTTCAGCTATAGGGACAACTGTTCTGAAGTAGTGTCGAACAGTCCAAGATTATTGGGTTCTCCAGCAGACCCTCGTTGTTCGTTTGATCTGGAGGTATATGGGATATAATGCGTGTGAAGCGGAAAAAGGATAGATGCAACGATTGAATGTTAGTATTACTCCTTTAACCACTGCAAGGTAGCTCGGTAGCAAGGCGTTTCGACGTGGCTTCTTTAATCACTCAGTCAATCGACCATTGTGTGAGTCGGTGGTTCAAGCCGCAGGCTGAACGATCGATGTTTCACTTGCTATCGTCTAACCCGTGTCAGGAGTCACACGTTAAAAAGTAAGACCTTAGTCCTTAGCTCGCACAAGTTTCGACTTCTGAAAGTTGTCGTTCGTAGGGATGCGACAGCTGGTTAACGAAAAAACATATTTTAAACATATACAAGGGACATGTCGCTGAACAGTAACCTGGTGGTGAAATGTAAGCAGAAAGTTTTTGATGGAGTCTTTGATTGGGTGCCCACGAATATCAGAGGTACCTCAGGTGAGGAAGTAGCCTCGAACGTTCTAAATATTTTGACTTAGATTGTGATAGTCCGCACATCACTTTGGAGAACATAAAGAATAGTGCAGTATATAATTTTTCAAAAAATGTTAAATTTACGTGTTATCAAAATTTGATACTTCCAGACTGACTAAAATATTCTTACTCTAGTTCTTATGAGTATTTTTAATTGAAGTAGAATGTGAGAAGATACATTCTACTACTTTTCTGAAATCAAATAAAAATATTTTTCATCCTACCTTGCACTCCACAACTTTCTTTGACAGTGAGAGGAACGCCCAACAACGGTTTGATTTTCTCCTGTTCTTCTTCATTCAAATTACTTTCTTTCAGGTATTTATCGACGTTTCTAGCATCTTCTAGAGCTTTTTCAAATCTGTCTTCGACGACGGCGTTCAGAAAAGGGTTCACTTCTTTTATGCGTTCTATGTAGGCTTTGCATACTTCTTCACTGGATAACTGACAACAAAAATCAAATATGTGATGAATCCCCCGAAGTGTGCGGTGTTTCACACGTTACTAACTCTAGTCCCTAAATTTACACCTAAGGAAGGCACAGTTCAGACTTTTGGCTGAGCTGGAATAGTTCAAGTAAACGATATCGTGGCAAACCATAGACACGTGTTTCGGGCTTTTGGCCCATCATCAGTATGGTGCAGCCAAGTGTAAGGATGGGCAACACTTGGTTACCAAAAGATAGAAATACAAATGCACGGAGCCACCAGCAGGAGCCAACCGCACATTTGTGGTTTCAGTTGATAGATCTTGTGTTTACAAGAAAACTGTCAAAATCACCACGGAGGCAGCTATAGCTACCTTCGTGATATCCGGGTCCAGGAAATTATACGAATATGGAAGTTATTGAGTGTCTTGATATAGTAAACACAAGATCTATCAACTGAAACCACAAATGTGCGGTTGGCTCCTGCTGGTGGCTCCGTGCATTTGTATTTCTATCTTTTGGTAACCAAGTGTTGCCCATCCTTACACTTGGCTGCACCATACTGATGATGGGCCAAAAGCCCGAAACACACACACATATATATATATATATATATATATATATATATATATATATATATATATATATATATATATATATAAAATCGACCAAGGTTAATGCAGTCGAGCTGCTGGGAAATAATTCCATGAAATTCAAAAGATAAATAGATGAATACTTTCTGATCATTCCCATATTGATTTCAATTTAAGAGCCATCGGTAGACAGCTGTTTCAGCCTATCGGGCATCGTCAGTACCGGGCAGGCGGTCTTTGATTGAAGACAAAATGTGAAAAACCAGAAAAGTACTTGATGAAAATAACTGACGTAAACGCAAGTGAAACATAAGTGGAACCACCTATTGGTGTGACACCCAAGTCAACTTGCCAAGTTTTTATGTCAGTGTTGGTGATTTCACCAATCAACCGACAACTGCGGTAGCAGAAATTTGGGAAGCTAACCTGAATCCACATGTTTTTAGAAATGATATAAAATCGACAAAGGTTAATGCAGCCAAGCTGCTGGAAAATAATTCCATGAAAATCAAAAGATAAATAGATAAATACTTTCTGATTATTAACCATTTCTCGAAAATATTAGCTTCCATGTTCTCATGATAGTCAACATTGCATTCCTCAAGTTTTTTTCCACATAATTTCAAAGAATTCATAACTCATCCTTTACTTCCTCTGCAATGCACAATAATTAGTCACGATCATTTGTCTGCATGCATGTTAGGCGTACACATTCTCGAACCATCAGTCTCTATTTAGTTATTTATTCTAAGTATTTGTTAAGCAATTCCACTATTCTTCCGCTTTCCATACCTGCTTGACGTTTGTTCATTATTTCAAATCTAAATCCAAGTTTCTTTGTCCAATTCTGAAGACTTTAGTCACAGCACCTCTCGTTATGGCCGGAAGTATTCAATTTCTTCCTTATGATTTCAGTTTTAGGAATCTCATTGCTTTTGTAACAGTCGTATATTGTTTTCTTTAATGATTTTATTAGATGAATATCTAAAAAGATTTGGTAATCCTGTGTCACATCGCGTGTGTCACATCGTTTCTCTTGAAACCAAACTTGAGATGTAGATTCTTATATACATTGAAACATATTCTCTGCGTTTCAATATTCAAATGCATCACTGGTATATCTTTTTCGCATTGTTCACCATCGCTATTGGAATCACTACACTGGAAAAAGTCTGCGTTGTTATCACTTGTTATTACCATTAGGACTTGTCTAAGGACGCCACATTTTGAACAGATAACAAAAATTTCAAGTGATTTTAACTGCACCAATATCGAATTTCAACACTCAAATCGCAATCAGTTCCTGAACTGAACACGACGACGACAACCAAGGCCGCATTCCCCGATTTTTATTCGTCAACATGACTTCAAATTTAATATTTTGACCCTTCAGCCAATCATAAAACTCGGTTAGTGGATATTATCCAATACGAATCGCCAAGTCTACAGTCGACGTGGACTAGTTCACTGCCGGTTCATTTCTATGTATTGGTTTTTTGGTCTTTGAGAGTGCCTCCAAATTTAAGAGTGCACAATATCGTTTACTTCGACTATATCTTCAACATTTCTTAAAAAATAATCCTTACATCGGCTTATCGCTTCGTAGCTGTATGTGGGGTTGCTACTGAATGGGTTTCAACTCGGTGACAGAGTTTTGGTCACCTCGTTCAGCTGCCTCATTCCTGATTTTTCATGGATAACGGAAAAAAAGATCTGAATCTTGAGACTTCATAGACACTCAACGTCATACAAAGTCGAAAGTTCACGACCTCTTTGTTGTCAAGTTTACCAGTGGAAAAGACCAATGGTTTGAATATCAAAAAGCTGCAGTTCTATAAAGGTTCGTCTTTCAAAAACAAAATGACATAACTTGTTTGTAACTATTAACTGTTTTTTTATTAATAACCGATTCGTCACTTTAGATCTAATATTACATTTTACTTGATCGTTATTTTTATTTCTAATTAAATACCTGTTTTGCTAAGTTTCTGTTTAATCGATCATTCAATTAGCATGTCATGAACATATTCTTTCGTTCGTCAAGGCTGTTTACAATTCTCATACTCGTATTTAAATGAATAATATTGAATGTTATATTGTACTATACTTTTCCAACATTGTTTTTTTCTACGTTAATCACTAGCATTTCCAAAGAAGCGTCCAAGTTTTCAAGTTTTTCTTCAAATTGAAGTGAAAACTCACCTCTTTCCTGCGAATTTTTCTAGCTAAATCAGTGGCGCTTATTTCCAGTAATCGATTTCTGAGTGGTGGTACAATTTTTCCCTTTCCTCTTGATGCGTAAACTATTAAAGGGCGAAGAATCACTCTCAAGATTTTCAGTACAAATAATACAACCTTGAAGAGAGGGTCCATGATAAACGAATTTGGAATTTTATCTGAAAAAAAAAAGGATTTATTGGTACAATTTTACAAGATAGAAATCACGGGTCCCTCGTCACCAGTTTCTCGAACCCTTCCTCGATCATGACCGGGAGATTCTTTTTCCTCCCAGTTGCTGATTATCATGCCGTTCTTGATAACCGTCTCCCACGCGCGAATAAGATCACCCGAAAAGCCCTATTTCGCTTAGCTTGCAATCTATAGATTTCAAGATCCGGAAATTGATGTGGTCATGTATATCCCATGACAGCTCCAGCTACGTGACGAATATATATTACTCTGCCTCTGGCCAAAAACACGCAGATGAATTTTTATATAAACACTCTCACGGTCTGGCCAAGATGTTACATTGTATGAGGCACAGGACCGGCGTTTAAAATTCTGAATCAAAAGAAATCTATCTATTGTCGGAACTAGACTATATATATTGACATACATAGCGTTTGCTAGGTATTACAGAACAAACCAACGAACAAACGAATGAACATACCAACAAACAAACGAACGAACGAATAAATATTACCGAAATAATTTACCGGATACCTTTACGACTCATGATCATTGCAATGGTCTTGCACATAGGTATGTAGGTCATAAGTCTGTCATTTTATTTGACCTTCCACTGCAACTCGTGAGGGTTTATTGTGGCTCACTTCTGTTTGTGACAGAACATTCAACTCCTGAAGCAGATTAGCTTATTTGGTGGCCAGGTCAGATGGAAATGTGCCAAACTCGAACATACGCTCTATTGTTTTATAATCTTCCAAACGACGATGGCACTCACTATTTTTCGACTTGCCCAGTCTCTGGATATGGTGGTTCCGAAGACAATGACCTGTAAAGAGGCCTTATAGGCAACGTAGGCCATCCTCGGTATAGTCATACTTTCAAGGATATATGATTGCCCAGTAATAGGTTTCAAGCGTCTAAAACTTTTAATGCAGTCTGAGTGTTCAGTCATAACGCTTGCAGTGTCCTATACAGTAAGGAAATTGGCAGTTTCATTACCTGGAAGTCCAGACCAAATGCCATTTGTTGAGTCTCCGTATTAATAACAGATTGGTCTCGGTATACACAGCAGATGTGCCCAAGCCAGAGAACAATTTTAACAAGTTGGCGCTCTATGCGAGCGACACAGCTCTGCTGGCGAGATCAACAAGCCAAGCGCACGTCACCAGATACCCGCAGCAACAGGTAGATATATTAGAGGAATGGGCCAACCAGTGGAAGATCAGTATAAACCCTGACAAGATTCAGGCAATACTGTTTACCAGGAGGAGGGTACACCCGAAAGGAAATGTCATCTTCAACGGACAAGAGATTCCGTGGACCAACGAAGCTAGATACTTGGAGGTCAACCTAGACAAAGGATTAACAGTAACAGTTTTGCTGGCCGGAGACTTTCGGCAGACTCTACCAGTGGTGCCAAAAGAAACCAGAGCTGACGAAGTAAAGTCGTGCATTGAGAAATCTAATTTGTAGCCCCAAGTTAATATTCTTAAGCTGTCTAAAAATATGAGACCACATTTGGGCGGAGATGAGTCTGCTGTTAGATTTTCAGATCTCCTGCTTAAAATCCGTAATGGTGATTTTCCATCGTTTGATGTAATGATAACCATACCGGAAGAATTGTGCACAGTTGTTACTACGGTTCAAGTACTGCTGTCTAAAGTTTATCCATACATTATTCATATACATGACAAGCCTATTGAATGGTTATGTGAGCGTGCCATACTCCAAAGAACGATCAAGCAGCAGCTATCAACGATATCCTGCTCATGTCGGTTGAAGGCGAAGAAAAGGTCTATACTTCGATTGATACTGTGGTTAATAGAGATGACGCTACTGAGTACCCTGTAGAATTTTTAAATTCATTGAAACCGCCAGGTTTGTCTTGTCATAAGCTTATTCTGCGTGTGGGCTCTCCAATTATGTTGTTGCGAAATTTAAAACCACCAAAACTTTGTAACGGTACGAGACTGCAAGTGAAAGCGTTACATCGCAATATAGTGGAAGCCACTCTATTAACTGGGTGTGCGAAAGGGGAAACTGTATTCTTACCATGAATCCCATTAACACCTAATGATATCCCATTCGAATTTAAACGATTACAGTTTCCCCTAAAAGTCTGCTCTGCCATGACAATAAACAATTCTCAGGGGAAAACTCTCAAATTTGCGGGTATCGACTCGAGAGAACATTGTTTCTCTCATTGTTCACCCAATAGCTTGATAATTTTAGCGCCTAATGACAGATTAGTTAAGAATATTGCGTACAAAGAAGTTTTGTAGGCCATACTTTTTTACACACGTTAAACAAAAGTAAAGCCGCAAAAACTATACCTAATCAATAATAACACATCTTAACGCGAGCGAAGCCGCGGACAAAAACTAGTTACCAATAATTGGTCGAAGAAGCAAAATGGGATTGAAAGTGAAGCTGCTGATGATAAAGGCCGTAGTACTACTGATAATCCTGTATGCCTGCACTGCTTGAGGCTAGTGCACAGCGACATACAGAAAACAGATCCAGTCGTTTATGAACGCGTGCGTAAGGGCCGCCGTAAACGCTACAAGATATGTACCGAATAGGTACATATACCAGGATCTAGAACTGAACATAAACTACGTGGACGCATACATGAGGAAACACGTAGAGGATACGTTCGACAGAATTCGAGCGCACGACAACCCAGCGCTAAGCGACTTACATAACGCACTAAACAGGGATGACCCCAGATTCCGAGAGAGGGACAAACACAGGAGGCCAACGAAGTAGAACCAAAGACCACCCCCGAGAGTTGCTGTCAGGATAGATTGGTGAGTATAAAAATTTCTCAACCAGTTCAAATTAATCTCTTTTTCAGACTCACTGAGAAACAACACTCGTTCGCGATTAAAAAGTCACTCGCCTCCGGTTAGTTTTTGGGGACCCCATGCAATAATTCAGTTAGGAAAGTCATGATAAAACAATTCAACAGATCAGAAAGTATAAGCACCTAGAGGCAGACTTTCGACCAAAGAAGGTCAAATGTCAATCTTGCTGAAGTGCCCATCAGTAAGTTGAGGACCGCTCCGTAGGAGCGGGGGTGAATGGACGAGTTGGGATGTTCTTCACACATTAACCGTGTGGGGAAGATTTCAACTCAGGTCACTCAACACGGGAGGGGGCATGGGGAGGTGGAAGGACAGATTGGTGCTTTGAAAGCCGCTTGGCTCTTCAGCAGAACTGTAAACTGTAACTGTAAACTGCAGAACTGTAAAATTTAATATAAAAATGAAAATTAAAATTCAATTTAATGCAGTATACGATCTTTTTTTACTAAATGAGTGTGAAACATGCGGAGGGACAAACGAACATGACTAAGAAAAAAATTAGAACATCAAATGGAAAAGTCGGATATAGTCAGTATGGAAATTACGGAAAATCTTCAGTGTAGGACAGATCTAGAAGAACTCATGGAGAACAGATAAAAAACAACCTATCAACAAGAAGGGAAACAGAAAGGAAAATCATGGAAAGTACCACTGAATCAACTGAAAAAAATGTTTCGTTGAAGCCCTATGCTTTGTTAGGAATTGAAATGATACAATCCATACATTGATTGATAATATTCAACAAACAAAATGAACGAAGATGAATTTAAAACATCGCGATTTTCTATTAATGACAACTGTTCAAAAGTTTTGAAATTACCTGGTACAATATCCTTCCAATGATGGAACAAATGTCCCAGATGGACCAAATGTCCCAGATAACGAAAACCTCACGCACTATTGGCTCACGTTCAAGTGGAATTTGCCGATTTATATTTACGACAAAATATTACGACCGCAAAAACTTTGACGACCTTGTACAACACTCGTCTTTGACTTTGAACTGTTTCAGAGATTCGTGTTCCGTATCGAAGTGATTTAAATTAATGCTTCTTTATCATCGAGATATTATGGAGCAGGAAAAAAAAGGAAAATTTTTGGAAAGCTTTCTTCGCTCGGAATACAACGCTTGGAAATTTGAAACACACTCTCACGAAGACAACTAAATAATATTATTGAGTTTCCTAATGGTAAAATATCGTTATCAGAGCTGAGAAATGTGTAGATTGCACGACCTTTGATGCGACTTGTTATAATAAATGAGAGAATGACATTTATGATAAATTGATATTAGAGTTCAACGAGACATTCCAACCCTCACCTAATCTCAGTTGATGACTTTCATCTGTTGAGTCTAAGCTGGTGTGATACACACCCCTTTAGATATACGGTTCAGGAGTGATTCACTTCTTGATAATCATTATTACTAGATGCTCAATCAACGTAAAAGTTGATATCGATAGTTAATAGTTCATTGAGCTATTGTCAGTAGAAAATGACACCATGTGTGAGAAAGTTCGCCTTCAATATAGGAAAAATATGAAGAAAAAAACATGGCTTGATCACATTTGATCCCAAAAATTCTCAAGTCGCTGGCACGCTGGTTTCAGACACCCAGTATGTTCGATCGGAATCGATTTCGGCCTTGGCAAAAGCAGGGTCTCATCAAAGTTATACAGTGGCCTTACCCTCTTCTAATTCATTCGATATGCCCAATACTCAAAGTAAATTAAACAAAATTTGTTAAGGAAATGGAGATTATTAACAAAGAAACGTAACAAAAATTTTATTCTGGGTTTACAGAAAAACTGATTTAAAAAGAAAAAGGACGTTTCAACAGAGTTATGATCATGTTTACAATTTGAATTCTTCATAATTAAATATTCTCAAACGACGATGAAAACAAAATGGTGTGGCCAAACATGCAACATTTCCAAATGTCAATCAAGTACATGAAATTTGTAAAGAAAAACTCACCTCTACAGTTATTAATTGAGAATTCCACGGCCACTCAGCCTTTTTCCTTTTCTCCAGGTGTTTGCGTTTCACAAATAATTAAATGAACGAAACTCCCAATTGAATAATTGAATCAGGCCATTTGAATGAACCACAAAACTTACTTTCGAGTATGCATAAGAGGCAGAAAAACAACTCAATAAACCCTTTACACTTTGAAAACAAGAATAATTATTTTTCTGGCCTTCACACTATGCCCAACACTTTTGTTTTTTCCTTTCAAAGTGTTTTCGAAAAAAAATGGAGGTTGGTTTTCTGCAAATATCTAAAAAACTATTTGATATTTTTCGAATTTGAAAAAAGATTCGAAAAGAGAAAGAAATTTACCAAAAAAATTCTCACTTTCCGGAACGCTTGAAAATACGTCCTAAAACGGGTACTCTGGCTTTGAATGAAAAAATATTATTTCAACTTATCAAATATCAGAATTGGAAATTGAAAAAATTCAGGCTTCAGCAAATCAATTTTTTTCAACGTTCGTATAGTCGAAGTAAACGGTATTGTGCACACTTAAAGTTGGTGGCACTCTCAAAGGCCAAAGAAACCAATACATAAAAATGAACCGGCTGCGAAGTAGTCCACGTGGACCGTAGAATTGGCGATTCGTATTGGATAATTTTTACTAACCGAGTTTTATGATTGGCCGAAGAGTCACAAAATTAAATTTTGAAGTCATGTTACGGTTACGAATAGAAATTGGGGAAATGCGGGGATTGTTATCGTCGCGTCATCAATGTTCAGGATTTGATCACGATTTGAGTGTTGAAATTCGATATTGGTGCAGTTATAATTACTTAAAATTTTTGTTATCTGTTCAAAATGTGGCGTCCTTGGACAAGTACTGATAGTAATGACGAGTGTGATAACAACGCAGACTTTTTCCAGTGTAGTGATTTCAATAGCGATGGTGAACAATGCGAAAAAGAGATTCCAGTGAATAAAATTCGGAACAGACAGCTTATCAGTGGGTGAATAGTAACTACACTTCTATAGTAGGACTTCGCATTTTATGGAAACTAATCTCAACTTTTCTGAGACAGAAATACGTCTCCCGTCATCAGTGATTCTCCTGCATCACCGTAAAGAACAGTTCAGCAGCGGAAGGTACGATATATATACAAGATTATAGACTTCGCACCTTTACTTATGGAATTTCAGCCTCTCCATATCTGTTATTGAAAACTATTCAGCAGTTGGTAGCTGAAGATGGTGCCAATCTTTCGCTCACATCTGCTTCTTTGTTGTCAGACTGCTATATTGATGACATTGTAACAGACCTACCTACGATCTCAAGCCACGAACAAGAAAAGGGAATCTCCATTTTTACTCCTAATTATTTATTTTGCCATTTCTGCTCTAGACTCTCTGCCATCTTCGACTGTTTTGTAACTTTCGTTAACTTTCCGTGCAATCCAGTGGAGCTGAAGAAAGAACCCTCCAAGAAAGGACTCTTTTAGAAGAGCGAGGAGTTAGGTGAGTTTGCTTTATGCCACAATTAATACAGTCCACTCTTGTTTTATTTTTTATGATTTTTTCGAGTATTCGAAGACGCGACATTTTAGGATAGCCGTTTCAACGAAACAAAACGATAAAAGAGAAAAATATATTTTATTTATATTTGGGAAGAAATAAAAACCAATAAGATCACAGATGAGAAGATACGGCAATACTTTGAAATTCACTTAATTTACGAACTTGGTGGTTGCCACCCTCCAAAAGTTTTTTCGATTTCGTTGGCAACTGCTAGTGTCAGCCTGTCACAGAACGGTGCTCCAACAACCTGCGAATAAAATGAATTTTTTGTTCAAATGTGGTAAAATTGTACTTCAAATAGCGATGAGGGTCCTATACATCTACAGTTTGTTCAAATGTGGTACAAAGATCAAAAGTAGGTGCTAGGTGATTTCTTACATGTTGATGAAATTGCGTTTTTTGCAAAACTACATCAAGAAAAACTTAGTTGTATTGAATAGAAGATGATTCGTGAAGAAGCAGGTGATGATTTCAGTATTGTGATATGTTTTTGCAATTACAAACAAACCTTATAATCGTCAACAATATTTTGAATCATCAGATAATTTTTCTCCAGATCAAATTCTGAAAAAATCTCAATACTATTTCGTGGAAAAGATTTTCTTCTCAGAAGAAAATTTTAAATGAGGTAGTTTTTCATTGATTCCATAGAAATAAATATGAATATTACTGGAGTTTTTTCCCACCACCAAATCGTTATTTTTAACACCTCGACATGTGTTTCGATCACCAAGTGATCATCTTCTACTCTGCAGGTGAATATGTGCATTCGCAGTCAATGGCCTGGAACCCAAAGGAAATGAAGAGACAAGTGTGCTGTCATCAGTAAAGCAATATATTGGATTCTAGGTTTTTTCCAATAAGTCGTTGATATACAATAAAAAGAGGGTTGGAGACATTATGGATCCCTGGGGTCTGTCTGCAAAATACTGGTGCGAGTCTAGTGCAAGTCTGACGCAGAAGCAGTCAGCCAAGAATGACATCCTTCTGCATTCGTTCGACCTAGATTTCTGCCTTAGTGTGTCAATTTAGCATGATCTTGAGATTAGAGAAAAGAGAGGGTTCAATGATCATCCAATCTTAACAGAGTGCTCTGAAGGGCCTGCCAAGTTCGAAGAGAAAATTTTTGTTTCCACCTCTTTTCGGTCGATATTCGTCTCACTCTGAGCTGAAAACTCCACGATGAATATTGTCTTGCTTTGATGGTGGAGAAGATCTAGCTTGTATCTGCCTGTAGGTGGGAAATGAGTAGTTCAAATGAATTTAGCATTTCTTATTCTTCACATTTCCAGGCAACACCGGTATCTCGTCAATACCGTAAAAGTGCCACAGATGGTGATAAATCACTCTCAGGGCTGCAGTATGTCGATGGTTATAGGCTGAGGCTGCATGTGCTGCATATGCTGCACATGCATCATTATTATTAGTGTTATAATCGTGAGTGGACACATTTCCACTCCGAAGGGAGCGTTACCATTGTCTCTTTCTCCAGTTTCCAACCACTCACCCGTTCACTGTTTGGAGAATTCAGAGTGAAAAACCTCAAATTACTGCACAGAGAACAGTTCGTCTGAAGCTCCTTCAAAACATTCATTGTTTCTTACCTGAATTCCAACTGGGAGACCACCTTTGGTGAATCTTACTGGACAATTTGTTACGGGTAATCCCAAGGCGTTGAAAATAGATAAGTAAGCCGAGTCTAACGCTTTCCTGAATATTTCTCCGTGATGGTGTGCTTCGGCAGTGAAACTTGGGATCAGCAAAACGCCATCTTTCCCTAATAACTTAATGAAATCCGATTTCAGCTCATCCAGTTTTCTTGTGCAATACTCTGTGGTGGACCTTGGAACATGTTTCGAGAGTTTCCTCAAGAGCCCGTAAAGTATTGAAGTAATGACAGAGTGGGACCTGAAGGTCATGTATCTCAGCAGCTCCATAACTGATCCGTCACCTTTACCCGTGAATAGGTTGTCGACGTCATCTATGTCGAGGAGGACTATGGAAGATAATTCTGGAGCGTACCTCAGGAGAGGTAAGTCTACCTGGAAATATATATGTAATACATCAAATTGGAACTTTCTGAAGAGATAAAAATTATCAATCAGTCAACGAGCTTTGGTTAGAAATAGTTAGAAAGGGTACTATTCATACTTCCGGAATAGCAAATGACAACAAACATTTTTTAATGAAAATAGCTTTATTGTTTTTCGAAATATTCCCCTTTGATGATGAATACACTTTTGCATTCGTTCAAATCATTTGTCAGAGCAGTTTTTCCATTCCTGTTGGGACACCTCCAAAACATGAACGCTTCAACTGCTTCTTTGGTGCTCGTGAATCGTTGACCACGCAGTTTACCATCGATATTTGGGAACGAGAAGAAGTCATTGGGTGCCAAATCAGGACTGTACGGAGGATGTCATCAATTCGATGTTTTTACTGCTTAAAAATTCATCTGTTTGACGAGATGTGTGATAGCTCGCATTGTCACGCTGGAGAATGATTCGTCTTCTGCGGTTAGTTTTACGAATTTTTCCGAAGACTTCCGGAAAACAAATGATCGTGTATGTTGCCACAGTGGCCACATGACCCATTCGGCCGAGGAAACAGACGACTATTTGCTTCGCTGAAATAACAGAGTTCATCGACACATTCTTGTTAAGGTTATCCACGTTGAATATTGTGGAAAATAATCCAACGAATACCTCCTCTTGAAAGGTATAGAATCGACTAACTGGCTGGATCTATGCCATGCTGGTAAATATAACTGCAGCAACCACTCTTTAAGGCAAGGCCATTAGATTCAGGGTAACCAGAGGCTGCCCTCAAGGTGGGGTATTATGTTCCCTTCTGTGGTCGGAAAGGATATCTTGTAATATCCTCCAAAGCACGATGAATGTTGTTCACAGTTGGTGCCTGAGGGAGCAAAACTGTGATAATCCCCGTCACCAGGTGGAGACAATTGGACGATCTAACGCCACTTTCCCTCAATGGTGAGGTCATTCCATTTGGAATGGAGGTGAAACATCTTGGCATTGTCCTTGATAAAAAACATACCTGGAACGCTAACTTGGAAAAAGTTTTACACAAAGCCAGACTGTTCTTATGAACATGTCAAAGAATTTGTGGTATAACTTGGGGTTTAGGTCCCAAACAAATCCATTAGATTTATGTGATGATTGTCAGACCAATGATCACTTATGGTGCAATTGCCTGGTGGCCGAAGGCTTTACAGAAAATGGATTACAGAGAAAAGGCTTGTCTGACCATCAGTGGTGCCATCAGTACCACATCGTCAGGGCCATGGAGATCCTTCTAGATCTACCTCCTTTCACATTGTTCTGGAGAGGGAGGCTAGATGGACTGCATATAGACTTGTGCACATTTTCAATTGCACAAATCAATTCAATACAGAGTGCAACAGACTGTTGGTTGACACTGGAAGTCACAGCATTGTGAAAATGACCTTTGACTTTATGCCTCCAACTGTCAAATACGAACTGCCTTATACCGGGTGTCAACGAATCTATTAGACAAGTCATAATTTCTAGACTATTAGGAGAATTGAAATGAGATTTGGTATAGTTGAATGGTATGTGGAGAGGAATGTTTTCACATATTTTTCACTTTCCGGTCACTTCCGGTTTCAGCGGAAATGGCTCCGGTTCTGAATTTTTAAATGGAACACCCTGTATATTGTAACATTTTAGGATTTCTGAGACAATTCTGGATCAGAAACTGACATTTCCGGAAGTTTTTCAGCCTACTTGATTTTTTCAGAGTCACTTTTAAAATTGCATCTAGGTGGCCATGATCGGACGTAAACTAATCTATGGACCTCAGGTGATATCAGAAAATTGCAATAGCGGAGTTTTAGTGACTAGTGTGTTGAATATGAATGAGACAAGTTTACAAAATAACATTTTCGTGTCTAACTATTATTTTTCAAATGGCGACCATTTTTTGACAAGCAATTTCCGAAAAAAGGATTTTTTGACGAATCTAACGTTACTAATTTATTTGCGATTGGATCAACAAATTTAACAAATTTAACTAATAATTTCAGCGATGCACTTAGATTTTTTGCAATATCCTAAGTTCTTGAAAATTCCACTATAGTAAATTTTCAAAGTGCATCCCTCCTTGTTCAAGACACATTTCAGCTCGTTCAATTGTTTCTCTCAACACGTTTTGTAACATTTGAGGCGATATACTTCTAAATACCTGTTGAATCCTTTCTTCTAAGATTTCGAGAGTGGCTGGGGCTATTGCATAGTAGACCCTTTCTTTTACATATCCCCAAATGAAGAAATCTAACACAGTCAGATCCGGTGAGCGGGCAGGCCACCGTACTGGACCGTTGGTTGCAATAACTCTATTATTAAAATGCTCTATTAAAAAATCAAGTACGTCTCTGCTATTATGGGGTGGTGCTCCATCTTGCTGGAAGTAAATTTGCCATAAAACTTCTAAAGGCATATCATTAAGATGATCCTCGATTTCATTTTGAAGAAAACCCAAGTATCTAACCCCTGTTAACTGACCTTGAAACAATATTGGACCAATTATTCTGTTTCCAACGATACCAGCCCAGACATTGACGCCAAACCTTTCTTGAAAATTGCCCTCTCTCATTGCATGTTGATTTTGTTGTGCCCAGTACCGACAATTCTGCTTATTAAACATGCCATTATTTGTAAACCGTGATTCGTCGGAAAATAGAATGAAGTTGATAAAATTTGGGTTAACTCTATGATTTTGAAGCAACCAATCACAAAATACTACTCTACTATTGCCGTCGTCAGCATACAAATGTTGATGTAACTGATATTTAAATGCTCGATATCCGTGCTTTTTCAGTATTTTTCTTGCTGATTCGTGACTCATCTGCATTTCTCTACTAATTTCTCTTAAAGAAACCGTTTTGTCAACTTCTACCATAGCAAGAACGTTAATCTCAGTCTCCTCATTTATGACAAACCTCTGTTCTGCGTCTCGATTTCCCTCTTGCCTAAAACGACTCTCAACATAGGGAAAATACTGATGAGATGGGTGTTGCCGATTGGGATATCTCTGAGCATACAACTCAGCAGCTTTCCTTGAATTTCTGTGGCATTCTCCAAACAATAACAACATATCCACTTTTTCACTTTGAGTATACATTATTTCGACGAAAAATTAAACTAAAATTAACGAAAATCAAGAGAAACTTCTACTTTCTGCTCATAAAGCTTATGTCACTGTCATAACCTAGGTGAGCGTTTTGTTCTCCAAAGTGGACTTGATGGAAATAACCGCAAAATATTATGCATCATTCCTATCTATGGCACCCTTAAAAAATCCTTTTTTCGGAAAGTGCTTGTCAAAAAATGGTCGCCATTTGAAAAATAATAGTTAGACACGAAAATGTTATTGTGTAAACTTGTCTCATTCATATTCAACACAGTAGTCACTAAAACTCCGCTATTGCAATTTTCTGATATCACCTGAGGTCCATAGATTAGTTTACGTCCGATCATGGCCACCTAGATGCAATTTTAAAAGTGACTCTGAAAAAATCAAGTAGGCTGAAAAACTTCCGGAAATGTCAGTTTCTGATCCAGAATTGTCTCAGAAATCCAAAAATGTTACAATATACAGGGTGTTCCATTTAAAAATTCAGAACCGGAGCCATTTCCGCTGAAACCGGAAGTGACCGGAAAGTGAAAAATATGTGAAAACTCTCCTCTCCACATACAATTTATCTGTACCAAATCTCGTTTTGATACACCTAATAGTCTAGAAGTTATGACTTGTCTAATAGATTCGTTGACACCCGGTATAGTACTGTTCCCAAGTAGGGAGGACTGGATCCCCCGGGAGAAGAAACTATTGACAGCAGATAGTTATTGGTTCACAGATGGATCAAAAACTTTCGGTTCTGGTGCAGGTGTTTTCAGTCGCAGACCCAGGACAGAGTTATCAACCTGCCTAGGAACCTATGCGACTGTATTTCAAGCGGAAATTTGCGGTATTGAATTGTGTGCGGAGAGATTGGAAGAATCCAACCTCATACACGAGTCAATAAAAATATTCTCGGACAGTCAAGCGGCGTTGGAAGCTCTTGGCTCATACCGAGCAACGTCTAAATTGGTAGCAAATTGCCAAAAACGACTCTACTTGATAGGAAGACTCAACATATTTTCTCTGGTCTGGATTATTGGCCATATTGGCCTGGAAGGCAATGAAGCTGCTGACTCCCTTGGAAAGGAGGGTGCTGCAAGCAGCTTCATCAGACCTTCGCTTTAGGCTTTGCCAAACAAACACTGAACACCTGGATAGCAAGAAGATTTATGGGCTTCTGGCAGAATCTTTTAGGACTGGCTCACTCCAAAGTGTTCATTCTCCCCTCGAAGTTTGGTACCAATTAACAGGCCTTCTTACAGGTCACCGCTATTTGAATCATCATATGTAGAGACTCGGACTGTCGGAAGACAGTGTGTGTCGCCTCTGATTGGAAAATGATGAAACAGCAGAGCACATACTTTGTATCTGCCCCGCTGGGGACTTTAGGGCAAGCGCACACTACAGACTTTTTATCGGCTAATAGTTTAGTCTAGTTGGGTTGGGTGGGGGCACACTACTCAAACAAAACTGTTCGGTTCGGTGCGGGAGCGCAGACCACCAACTGAAAAGTCTGAACAGTTGTTGATGTATTTAATAATTTTACGCGTTCTATTGACAGTATTGAAGAATGTTATCGAGGAAGGCTAGTTTTCTTCTGTCTGCAGCATCCATTTCACCCCATGCAGGAACAACAATTGCAATTAAATTTTCTACTGAACATTCGGCAATATTCGACATAATTATGAAAAACAAAAAATGTAATGAAAACGCAAATATATTCAAAGATAAAGTAGGCACTCGATAATGTTTGATATCAGATATCAACAATGGAATGTAGAGTGGGGAGTCTGCAGGCACCGACTGTTTAGTTGGTGAGTCTGCGTACTCTCATAAACACACAGTCTGATTAGAACTCGGCCGATAGTTGCCCAACTTTATAATTGAATCAGAACTGGGAAGCCTATCCAACTTGTTTCTGACTATTCACTCGGCCGACTGGAATCGCTTAGATGTGCGGACTCACATTATACTATACACATTATACTCACATTATACTAATAAGCATCCAACTAAACTATCGGCCGATAAAAAGTCTGTAGTGTGCGTTTGCCCTTAGACCTAACCTAACCTAACCTCTTGAAATTTCTATGTTTTGGTCAAATAGATTTTTTTAACTCAATGTAAACAAAACAAATAACACTTGCACTTTAAAACGTTGTGGATACGTTTATGCTAAAAAATGTCAAACTTTATTATGGTGTTGCCACATTTTACCTATTGACATTAGTGTTGCCAAATCCCGAAATATAAATAGTTCCCCATCGTAACTTATAAAAAAGTCCCAAGCTTCGAAAATATAAAACCGTACATTCTCCAATGCAGTTATTATTAATTTGGCATAAAATGATTTCTTAAAATTCCACGAAGCCAATTGCGGTGCTACAAAAGGTACAGAAGGTATCAAAGATCACAAATATCTCATGAATAAACCAAATATTAGGAAAGGTTTTTCTAAAATTGCGTTTTACTAAAATTCAGTAGTATCACCGACAAGTTGAATAGTTGAATAGAATAGATGAAATATTTTTATCAAACGTTGCAACATTCCTGAACAAATTCATTTTGAAGAATTTCTTGGGAGTGGAAACTTAAATATGATGAAATTGAAAAATTTTTGAGAGATAATTGTATATAAAAACTCTTGCATTACCGATTGTTTTCGAAATGTGAATTTGAGATGAATTCCGATCTAATTGATAGGTTTATATTTATATGGTATTTTCTTCGACTATTCCATCTGTTAAAAATTATCAAAACTCGAATAATGCGTTGAATTCTGTTCTGTATCAATTCTGAAGTAAAAGGGAGAGAAATACGTTGACAAAGATAGGTTCTGAGGTCAAAAAAAGGCACTACTGAATTACTGCATGATAGCCAT
The DNA here is from genome assembly GCF_025532065.1 of Leptinotarsa decemlineata. NCBI lineage: Eukaryota > Metazoa > Arthropoda > Insecta > Coleoptera > Chrysomelidae > Leptinotarsa > Leptinotarsa decemlineata. The sequence goes on from NW_027412690.1 coordinate 9,858,146, forward strand.
TTGTATACCAGATCTGTAATAATATTTTTCATCAATCACAGTGACAGCGAAAATTACTATTTCTCAAGAAATACCAACCTCTTCGCATCCAACGTAACACACTTCGTTGAGTGCATCAACAACGTCGTGCAGTGCAGTGAGACATTCATCATTGATACTGGAAGTAACAGAAGTCTTGATTTTTTCCACGAAGAACACCCTCAAATCTCTAACATTAACCTGGAAATAAAACAAGGATTAAGCATTTGAAGATATTGTCTATTAAAAAAAGAAGGACGCTATCTGTATTTGTATCTGTAGAGTAGGGAGGGTGAGTGCAAGTCCACAGCACTCAGGCCACATGTGACCCATTGTACATCCTCCCGAGGAGTTGTCCTCCTAGGTCATCATCCATCCTGTCCTTTCCAGGACAGGTTAATAGGAGACGTCTCTGTTATATCCTATTGGCAATAACGCCGAGTACTCGCATAGGACATGCCTGACAGTCTCATTTTCCTGTTCACACATCCTGCATAGAGGTGTGTCCACTAGCCCCATATTATGGAGGTGTTTCCTTAGTTGACAGTGGCCAGTCAGATATCCTACTGTAAGGCGTAGATTTTTCCTGGTCATCGCCAGATATTTCTTCGGTGCCAGCTTCCTAGGGTCGCCCAGGGTGATCCTGGCAAGATTGAATCCTTTGATTCCATCCCATCTCTCAAGGGATTGAGTATGGGTGGAAACATTTGGCTTGTTCCGCAATTGTCGAAGTCATCAGGCCATAGGTGCCACTGGGTCCTAAAATTCTCAGTCCAGCCGACTCCTTGACTAAAGAGTCTGCAATGCGATTACCTTTACTCCTGTCGTGCCCTTTAACCCAACTCAGGATAATGTTATCATCTATCGAGGCTTTGGCTAAATCTTGGTGGCACTCTAGTACTAGCCCTGAGATAACACGTTGTCTGTTCAAGGCTAATAGGGCTTGTCTGCTGTCAGTGCAGATTGTTATATTTTTGCCAGAAATTCTTTTCCTGGTTATTTCTTTTGTGGCGATTGAGATACCAGCCAATTTTGTTTGGACCACGCTGGTATGTTTTCCCATTCCCCACTTAATCTTCAGGCTTAGTGATCTGGAGTACACTCCACATCCTGAGCCTTCTTTGGTATTTGAGCCGTCTGTATACTGGGTGTCCCACATTTTATGTGACAGGCAATATCTGGTTTGTTGAAGGAGATACACAAAAATGTTTCATACAAAAGTTTTAGGAGTTCATGAGAGCTATATTTTGATATAATTTTTGAATATACAGGGTGTTTGGTGTAGGTGCTACAGACCAAAATTCCATTTTTTAAAATAGAACGCCCTATATATCATTACATATTCAGATGCTACGTTAAATTCTGATATCATTTCATGTTTGGTTTTTGAAATTAGGTTACGGCGTTGTTGAGTTATTGCTTAAAATGTAAAGTCTTGAGAACGACTATTATTTTTAAAAATATCTCATACAATTATTCTCTCTGCATCAGATCACATGAAAATTAGTCAAAATTTTGGGTGTTCGAAGTAATGGTTTCAATTTTGAGTTGTGGAATTCAGTCAGGAATCATTTTGAATATGAAACAATTGCGAAATTGAAAGAAGTGTATTCGAAAACAAATCTTTAATTAATAACAATGTAAATAATATAACTTGATAAATCATTTCATAAGAATGGTAGGTACCTAGAAATAAGTCATAAAAATTGTTCAAAGTGATGCCCATTAGATATCATACAGGCTTCGAAACGTCGAATCACTTCTCTCGTACAAGTCGCTCTTATAATATCAGGCGTAATATCACTGCACGCTAGTCGAATTTTCATTTTCAGATCATCCACATTCAAAGGGGGAGTAGTGAAAACAATATCTTTCAAATAACCCTATAGGAAAAAATCAAACGGTGATAAATCTGGGGAACGAGCCGGCCACCGAATTGGACCCTTATCACCAATCCATCTATTTGGGTACGTTCTATCCAGATATTCAGTAACAACCTGTGAATTGTGAGGAGGAGCATCATCTTGTTGCCACCAAATTCCTTGTCGTTCTGCTATGGGAATATCTTCCATCAACTGGATCAAATCATTTTCTAGAAAATGTAAATATCGCAATCCATTGAGATTTTCATTGAAAAAGTAAGGTCCTTTGATGCGGCCATTGAACAATCCACACCATACATTAATACCCCAAGTAGTTTGAAAATTACTTTCGCGGACCCAGTGGGGATTTTCTTGAGACCAATAGTGACTGTTATGTCGATTCACAACTCCATTATTGTGGAATCGCGATTCATCGCTCCACAAAATTTGACTGAATATGTTAGGACTGTACATTAGATTTACTCACACCGACTTCTTCTGCAAGAGTACGGATAGAAACATGTGGATGAATAATAATATAAGCCAACACATTGATCTCTGAATCTTCAGTTCTAACAGATCTCGCATGATGACGATGCTTTATAGTAGAAGGAAATGACCCAGTTCGCAATTTTTCTACAACTCTCGAAAAAGTCATTCGTGACGGAATGGGTCTGTCTGGAAAACGTTCTTGGTATAGACGTTGTGCTTTACGGCAGTTTTTCTGACATTCCCCAAAAATTAATAACATATCAATGCAATCACTTGGACTAAACGCGAAAGGCATACTGGAGTTTTCGCACAAAGAACACAGTTACTGTTTTGCAAAGAATCACTGAATCGAACTGACAAGTAGATACAATTCAACAACATTTGTTACTATGGCATCAACAAGCATAAGCTACTTGATGAAATTGTGCAATATAAAGCAATTCACCCTCAAGTTAGTCACATTCTCAAGAATTTCAATATTATATTCAACTGATATCGATATCGTATCGTAGAGGTGAGAATAATGGTTTGTATTCAGTAGTAGTCTAGTTCACTTTAATGAAAGATATAGACTGGATTCGTGTACGAGTAAATAAGTTTTTTTGAAACTTTATATTTAACGAAAAGTGCAATAACTCAACAACGCCGTAACCGAATTTCAAAAACCAAACATGAAATGATATCAGAATTTAACGTAGCATCTGAATATGTAATGATATACAGGGCGTTCTATTTTAAAAATGGAATTTTGGTCTGTAGCACCTACACCAAACACCCTGTATATTTAAAAATTATATCAAAATATAGCTCTCATGAACTCCTAAAACTTTTGTATGAAACATTTTTGTGTATCTCCTTCTACAAACCAGATATTGCCTGTCACATAAAATGTGGGACACCCGGTATATGCGTATTGCATTTGTAGCATCTGACTTTGTGTTCTGTTTTATTTGTATTTTGTAGGGTTTATCGAATACAAATCTAGGTTCAATTGCATCACTGGTTGCCTGCAGCAGAGGTTGCACAGTAAACGCTTCTCGTCATAGGCTCAGCCTCAATTGACCTATTCCTACTTCGAGGTGTACACCAGCCGTGCGCAATCGTAACATGGCCATTAACGCAACCTCCTCAACTTACAGGTCCAGAGGGGTCAGACCCGTGAATAATTCCATTGCCGTGGTTGGTGTTGTTCTCATGGCTCCTGTGATGTTTAAACAAGCCAGACGCTGTATTTGATGTGATATTTGGACGGGCGTTACTTGTAGAACTTTCGGTTCCCATGCAATGGCTTTGTACGCTAACATAGGTCTCATAATTGCAGTGTAAATCCAGGTGACCATACGGGGTAAAAGACCCCATGCGCGTCCCACTATCCTCCGACATTGTTCATAAGCCCTCTTTTTGCTCTACTCTGTAGGTGAGAGTCCCATGTTAGCTTCCTGTCGAGGATAGTACCAACGTATTTCACCTCTTCAGAGAAGTTTAATTTGCTTTTGAAGATTTCGGGAGGTTTTAAGCCCGATAAACTTCTTTTCCTGGTGAAAGGACCATCTCATTCTTCTTGGGATTGATCGACAGTGAGTGTTCCTTACACCATGTTTCTATTAATTTGATCCCATCCTGTGCTCTATTGCACAGTGTGTTCAGAAATCAGTCGATCTGCAAGATAACTATGTCATCAAATGCAATTGTGTAGAATCCATTATTGTTGAGGTGATTAATCAGGGTATCCAGAACTATGTTCCAGAGAAGGGGTGATAAGACCCCTCCCTGTGGACATCCCCTGATGACCAGGGGATGGAAGTATGGATTTTATGTGGATTTTATTGATGACGTTTGTATAATTTTCTGTTGTTCCAAGTGTATATTAATATGAAGTTTTTTTTTCTCAAAATGAACTTAAAAATAACCTCCACATACATTTTTTCCTTGGTGTCATCGGCATCGACTACATTGGTCATTAGCCTCGTGTCCTGGGTTGTCAATGTTAATACCTTCACGAGCCACCTAAAGAGCATCATGACTATTCGCAGTCCGTCAGCCAAGTAACGTTGCAGAATCATCCCAACTTCAACTAGATAAATTCTCTTGGGATAAATATCTGGTCGAGGTCGGGATCGAATTCACGACTACGCCAATTTACCGCTCACAAAAATTGATGTGGAGGTTATTATTATTATTAATGATATCCTGTTTTAATTACGTACCGGATCGTCCAGCCTCAGCCTGTTTCTGACGTGAGGAAAAGAAATGACTTGAAGTAGGAGCTTCAGATCAGGGGCGTATCTCGACATTGGCCCCAGAGTGAAATTTGCTGTCCAGATTTCATCGTGCTTGCAACTAGGGTAATGCCCGACATGAGAGACAGTTCCAGGTGTTGGCTTGTGGCCCCAGACTCCGCAAAAGTGAGCGGGTAATCTCAGAGAGCCCCCTACATCTGATCCGATACCAATCAATGATCCACCAGTTGCCAGAAGGCTAGCCTAAAATAAATAAGAAACAAATGAAACAATGAATTCAAAAAAAGTCAAAGATGTGTAGATTTTGCATAGAAGTAACTTTCAGACACGAATTGGAAGAAGAGCCATCTCGAAACAGCTACTTTCATATAAACAAGAACTATCATATGGTGATAGTTCTGCCTACAAAGCAGAACTGTCACCGAAAATATTACTTTTTTTGGCCATAGACATGGCCAACAACTTCAATAATGAGTTCTCAAATTTCATACAGCCGCGAAATGTAGACTTCGATTACATGAATAGCAATATCTCAATATGCGAAAAATCAATGTTTTTGCGTCCACTAACGGAACCCGAAATTATAGAATTGATAAAGAGCTTAAAGCATTCAAACGCAAGTGGTTACGATGAGATATCAAACAATTTATTGAAAAAATGTTCTTATGAACTTTGCAGCCCAATGACGTATATCATAAACTTGTCTACTGAAAATGGAATTTTTCCGGATAGTTTAAAACTAGCAAAAGTAACACCAATTTATAAAAAAGGGGATAGAAACCTCTATGAAAACTACAGGGGAATTAGCTTACTCTCAAGTATTTCCAAGATTTTTGAACTAAATTTTAAAAATCAATTAATGTCTTTCTTCACAACAAATAACTTTTTTTCAGAAAACCAACACGGTTTCACAAAGAACAAAAGTACAGAAACAGCACTTTATGAGTTCAATGAGCATGTGGTTAATGCACTTGATGGTAAATTCCATATTTGCGGATTGTTCATAGACTTCTCCAGAGCTTTCGATTGCGTTAATCATGACCTGCTATTAGGGAAATTGGAAAGATATGGTGTAAGAGGAGTTGCCCTAGATTTAATGAAATCCTACCTGGAAAATAGAGGGCAACGTGTCAGTGTTGGAAACACTCTCAGTCAGTTGGCAACCATTAGGCAGGGTGTCCCACAGGGATCAATCCTTGGACCTATACTATTTTTGATATATGCAAATGACCTGATGAAATATTTTCAAGGATTGTCAACTATTCACACAGTAGCGTATGCAGATGACACAAATTTCATAGTGAAGGAAATTGATGTAACGACCCTACAGGAAAGAACCCAGGATGTACATAAACAAGTAAACATATGGGCAGAAAAAAATCACCTAATACTCAATACATCTAAAACTGTGATGATGAAGTTCACAATTAGTAAGTGGCCCGAACATTTTGTTATCCATGAAAATGGGGATCTGCCAATTGAATCTTGTACTTCTACAAAAATGTTAGGCGTCACCTTGGACTACAAACTCACATGGACTCCTCATATTGAGACCCTCTGTATTAAATTGAGAAAAAACTGCTATGCTCTGAGATTCATGGCTAATTTTTGTAGTAAAGAGATTTTACTGAGCTTATACTATGCGACCATAAACTGCCACTTGAGATATGGAATTTTGAATTGGGGTACCGGATCTGCTGCTGAAAGAATATTTATTTTGCAAAAATATGCAGTGAGAATCATTGCCGGTATTGGTTGGAGAGAATCATGTAGAAATGCTTTTAAAAATTTCAAGATACTAACTGTTGCTGGTATCTATATTTATGAATTGTGTATATACGTTTATAGAAACAAGCATAATACACCTTTCCAGCAACATAATTATCCAACTCGTTCTAGAGGCAAACTGATGCCCCATATTCATAGAACAACTCTTTATCAGAAAAGTTTTCTTTATCTTGGACCAAAAATGTTTAATAAATTAGAAGAATCAATTAAAATATCACCAAATCTTAACATTTTCAAATCAAGACTGAAAAAGGCACTTATTGAAAAAAATTGCTACACACTTGACGAATTTTAAACTGTTTTTTTATATTTTAATGACAAAATATCACAACTATGTGATAAAATTGACTTTCATTTATTTATAGTTATTTTTTTACATAATCTAAGCCAAACAAATAATTATATGTATATACCTATATGTATCATATTTTTAGATTATTGATTACTACAAACATTATACTCTGTAACGTGTCCTACCCTCAGACGTTTTCCTTGTCACTGTACGTATAACAATGTACTTTTTAACAAGGAAATAATAAAAAATTATTATTATTATTATTATTATTAAATCAAAGTGCAAGTAACATAGAGCTAACTATATTGATTTTTATCTAAACATCTCCGGACACATAATATAAAAAATATCGTTTTTCATTTGCAGGTCAAGAAATTCAGTGTCACCCCACCACCATCTTCAGCAATTCCCTCCATTTCTTCATCACTTTCCTCAATACTCTCTTTCTGGTCCTCTTTGCGTTGTTTAAACCCAGCTGCTGGTGAACAGATGAGTTGAAGATCTCGTTTTACTTCCTTCATATCCCTTTCTTGTTCCAATTCTCTGCCTTTTCTTAACCTCTGCATGATATAGGCTATCTGTTTTTTTTGTTTAATAATTTCTACTTTCTTCATGGCTTCCACTGCTTTGGTGAAAGTCTCTTTGTCGTACAGGAATCTGTCTACGCTTCTCAAACTCGAAGGCAGGGTCTATTGACAATTTCTTCGCGACATTCTTTCTATATGCTTTCGTACATTTGACTTTACGTGGATTATTTTTCTTTTTGAATGCAGCATGACATTTGGACCTGAATCTGAAGATCTAGAAAAAGAGGTTGAGTTTGCAATGTAGCTATCTGAATGCAATTTTAATATACCTTGTTATCATTCCTGACGAACTGAATACCGTGTCCAGGACAGATCCTTGATGAACAAAATTTGTTCTGGTAACGAGGATGTATCAATGGAACGATGCAAAGTTTGTATAATATAATAATACTTGATGAAATTCTACGTTGCTTATAGAGAGGATACCAAATCAATGTAGCATACTCTAATTTGGAGCGAACGAGACATGTATAAGTAAGTAAGTATGGTATTGGTGAATGATTTAAAGTTGCGCAGAACAAAGCCAGGAATTTTTGTAGCCGATGTCGCGACAGTATTGGTGTGGCCTATAAATGTCAACATACGTCAAACGTCACCCCTAGATCTTTGACAGCTTCTTCGTGAAGGAGTATTTCATCCTAGAAAGTATAAAAATACTCAATAATATTGGCATTACGTGTAAAAGAGCAAACTTTACACTTCTTAACATTCATTGCCAGTTTATTGATTTGACACCAATTATCTATCAGGTCTAATTGACAGCAGCTCTCCAAACTTGTAATAGATGAATATCTTCAAGTTGTCCGCAAAAAGTAAGTTGCCACACAAAAGCTCGGAGGTGAGATCATTTATGAAGATGAGGAGAAGCAGGGGTCCCAGATTGGGGCCTTGTGGCACACCGAATGGTGATGAGTATGGTGCAGATGCAAATCCGTTATAAAAAACAATATTGGTTTTCTCATACAATTGAAAGCGTAGAAGTTGAGTAAGTGAGAGATTTTAACCCATTTGAGCTATTTTCTCTAGTAAGATGGAGTGACTTATTCTGTCGAAGGCCTTTGCAAAATCTGTGTAACATCAACATGTCCTTTTCTGTCCATTACTTCCATCAGAAACTGCTTGATAAATTTATTTATCAAGCAGGGAAAGTAGGTCGAGTGGCACCTTGTTTTAAAGGTCTTTCGAATACCTTTACAACTTTGTTAAAAGAAAATTTTTGTAAAGATTAGTTTTCGAGATAATTTGAAGTTAAAATTGTCATGTTAATAATACATTAGACAGACCACTCGGTAACTTGTATGCCTAAATGAAAAATTTTTCGAGCAGTTCTTCTTATCAGTTTTTTGTTAAATGAAATCCCTTTTTTAAAATCAATACCCACTCCTCTTCTTCCAGTTTTCATTAGTACATCGTTCGATTGTTTTGTTTAAATGGGTCGTGTAGTGTTATTTGTTTAAAAATGCCTTACACTACTGTTGGTAAACACCTAAGCAGAAATCACGTTCGGGATTTGGTCACAAAATTCAGGGAGACAGGTTCGGTTTCAAATAGGAAAAGAAATGTTCAGAGAAGGGTAGTGAATGACGATAATGCGATTGGAGTGATTGGTCAAGTCATCGCCAATCCCAGGTTAAGTACCAGAGGTTTATCAGCAATGGCCGGAATAAGCCATATGAGCGCATGGAGTATCCTTAAAAACCACAAATTCCATCCCTACAAAATTAAACTTGTTCATGAACTCAATGAGGATGATTTTGACCGAAGACAGAAATACATACCCAACATCTCCAAAAGTTGAATGTCTAGGCCGGAATATTAGGCAATCATATTATAGGTCCATTTTTCATTGATGGAAATTTAACCGATGATTCTTATTTACAAATTCTTGAATAGGAAATACAACCTCGTATAGTGGAAATAATTGAACGGGATCCAAGATGTCAAGATGAACTTATCCATTTTCAACAAGACGGTGCACCACCCCATTATTCCTAGCAGGTTCGAAATATTTTGAATCATTTTGAAGGACAATAGATTGGCAGAAGAGGTCCAATTGAATGGCCAGCACGATCACCAGATTTAACACCACTGGACTACTTTTGGTGGGGATATTTGAAATCTAAAGTTTATGCTACAGTTTATGCCAGCCAATTTGGATGAATTACGTCGTAGACTTTTTGATGAATACCGAGCTATAACTCCTGAGGTGTTGAATAATGTAAGAGCAAAATTCGAACAAAATCTTTATTGTTGCATGGAGCAAAATGGCGCACATTCTGAACATTTACTCTGAATTTCCTATGTGAGTTACCCTTATTAGGTGTTACTTTTTTTTTGTCTGTGCTTTAAAAACAATTATTGGGATTTATTAACCCTAAAACAGTTTTTCAAACTTTTCTGTGTCATCAGCATTCAAGGAAATCAGCAGGTTGTATTTGTTGTGTAGGTAAGTTTTTAGTATGATTCACTTTTTTATCAGAAGCATAAAATATCCACGTCAAAAGGCAACCTTCATAAGGAGGTGCCACTCAATTTACCTAAAATGTAAGGGTGGTAACCAACCCCATCCCCCGAAAAAATTTCCTCGTAATAAACAAATAATTCTTACTTTTTTACGAAATCAAATGGACACGTTTTAGCAGGTTGTCATAAAAAGCAAAAATTTATTTCTTTATGAAAGTTCTGAACGTAAATTGTACCTTATGAACAATTTGATTTATTTCAAAAAGAGTTGAACTCAATACAAATATCTTTAAATCTTCAAATTATCTCGAAAACTTATCGTTACAAAAATTTTTTTTCATCAGAGATGTAAAGGTATTCGAAAGACCTTTAAAACAAGGTGTCACTCAACCTACTTTCCCTATCTAAATAAGGGTAGTCGGACGCACCCCTCCGAGGGGGTGCGTACTACAAAAAATCTGATTAGTCTGAAAGGTGTCCCCCTTCAATTAGAAATCGATGTGTCCGAGCTTTTTTTAAAAATCTTACTTTTTATATTCAAAAACGGCTCTGTTAAGTTTTCGTTGTAACACACTGTATATTTTTGGAATTGACTCCTTCCTTTCTTTCTCTGGAAGAGAACGCTTTCTTTCTCAAAAATTAATCTCCCCTAAAAATATACTACTTTCAATTAAAGTTTTTATGACTAAACATAATATTTGGAAACAATTACATCGATGTATTTTTTTGAGAAGTATACCGCGTGATAACCTATTATGGAGTAAAATCAGTAATTCTATATAAAATGACTATACACGTCGATTTTTGACAATCTTTTTTTTTGGGTGAATTTTTTTCAACCTCCTCACAACTTTCTGTCCTACAGATCAATCCACTCAAAATTATTTAATAACAATGGAGTTGCGTTGTACCTTGTTTGAAAAAAGTTATGAAAATGGGAAATTCATGATTCCTCATGACATTGAAAGGATAATAGTTATGAGTTTTGTGGGAGGTTTGTTTAGGAAATTTCATTGTTACAGAGCTCCGAAAAAGAATTGAATTCAATTCGAAACGTTGGCAAAAAAACTTTAAGAAAAATTGATCGTGATACCCAACTAATATTGTTTAAATTGAAAAAAAAATTAATGCTCTAGTTATATATATATATACTCTAGTTATTATATAAACCGATGATAGGTCTAGTGATAATGTTTTGAACCACACAAGGTTTGAACTCATGAAAGAGTTTCGGAACTTTTTTTTTCGGTATATGTCTATGTTCCTCTCGAAATGTTTAAAAATTTATGAAATTATGAACATGAGACAGATGCACTTCAAACCAGTTTAATATGTTCACTTCTGCTACTTTTTTGTGAGCAACATCATCGATTTTTTCCCAAGAAACTACATCTTCATCATCACCGACAGCAGGAGGTTGCATGTCTGAAAGTAACCAAGTTCAATTCTATGCCAGAAAAACCCAGGCATCAGTTTTCTCCAAGAATATAAATGTCTCCGAACCGGATATAATAATGTCATGTTAGACAATTTCGCTTTCTGCTTCGATAAGTTTGGTGGGGGTTAAAATGGACAGTAATATGTCTTGACACAATTATATCCCTGGAATTGCAAAGGCTGCTTCTCAAAAGCTCAAAAATGTGCGTAGCTTGCGAAATTTAAACATTCACCTTATTTTTTGAGCAGTCCACGTAGATATGTATACAGGAAGTGTACCATGTCTTGTGTCGATCTCAAAAACGTAATGATATGCTTGAAATTCCCAAGGTGAACTTCATTTTATATTCATTTCATGTATTTCAAATTAAATTTGACTTTTCATATTCCCTATCTTCGTCACGAACATAGCATGTAATTTACATACCATCTGTTAACCTTAAATTGTGATTTTGATCCGTATGGGTTCCAAATTTATCTTATGGAAATTAGGTAGATCATTTGTAAACTACTGTTCCGGTCACTGATTATTCATGAATGAATGGTGTTCAATAAAATAAACCCATCTCTAATTTTAAAGGTCCATGGAAATACTACGAAAACCAAAATTTACAATGAGTGCTGCAAAAGTAGGTAATGATTTTAACAACATACACGAAGGAACTATTGAAATGAAAAGTACGAAATTCTTGATGAAATTGAAGAAAGTCGAAAAAAGCAACACAAAATTTTCTACCGGAGAAATGGAAAGATATTTACGACGCAGAACAAGGCAAGTTACTGGTCTGGTCGGTCATCTCCTCAAAGGAATGACATTGGGATACCTCAAGGCTCCATTCTGGGACCAATACTTATATATTAACGAGCTACCTCTGATCTTAACTGATGCATTCACTACATTGTATGCAGATGACTCAACGCTACTTTTTACAGGAGAAAACTCTGAAATTCTGAAAACAAAAATTAACACCACAATGCACAACTTTTCAGTCTGGTCTTCTGATATGTATCTTCTTTTCAATACAAACAAAACAAAATGTGTAACTTTTCATACTCATCAAAACAAAAACATACCGCCAATAAATATCAACACATGCATTTATAGTACTGAAAGTTTTTAATTTCTTGGATTTTTTTTTTGGACGAAGACTTATCATTTCGGACTCACTGTCTACAGCTTTCTAAGACACTGAACTCAAAATGTTACCAAATCAGAAATCTTAGATATACATTGAATTTGAATCATCTCCGTTCATTCCATTTTGCAGAAGTTTAATCAAGAATCAACTATGGTATTGCAGTCTGGGGTGGATCAGCATATGCACAAAATATTTTTCTGGCTCAAAGGCGCATTATTAGATGTATTGCTAGAGTCTCATTTAACCATAGTTGTCGTGACCTTTTCAAAAACAGGAGGATTTTAACAGTTAGTGGTATTTTCATTTTAGAACTTTTGAAGAATATACACAAAGCTCGTGACGACCATATGCGTGTAGATGAACTACACAATTATGATACTAGACAGAAAGGCAAATATTGCGTTCCCTTCAGACCCTTAAATATTAGCTTAAAATCACCTACTGTGCTTGGCTTAAGACTCTATAATCGACTTCCACAAAGATATAGATCCTTTTCAAACCGGAAATTTCTTATTGAAGTGAAAAAGATACTAATTGATCTGTGTCCCTACTCCCTAGAAGATTATTATGAATTAGTTTTTTAAAGAACTACCTGTAAACATGTATAATTTCACTATCCTATGTTAATTGTATTTTGTCTCCAATCCTTGTTATGCAACATAATTTATTTTTTCTACACCCGTACTCTAACAATACACTTATTTGACCATAATCCGTTTCATAATGATATCCATTATGATACAGATTTTTCATAACGATACAGATTATCAACCAATAGAAACCCATAATTTTTCAATCAAGAATCCTGTTCCTTTGTTTGTCCTAGATTCTAACCTAAGTAACTAATTGCTTTATTTGTCAAAATCAGTTTTCATATTACCTACGTATATTATCAAAATGTCTGAAAACAGCGATATAGAAGGAGTACCATCGACTCCAATATTTTTAAAAGATCAGATTAATTACAGTTGTTATATTCAATATAAATATAATTAGAATCTTTATAGTTTTCATATATCCATGATAATACCATTAAGTTTGTGTTTTTTAAAAAAAATATGAGTTAATTACTGTAAATGTGTTCAATACAAATATAATATTTATAGTTTTTCATTATTTATCGGGTTTAGAAAAAATAGCGTATGCAACTCTCATGTAATGGTTATTAATACACTCGCATATACCATACAAAACTCGCCTTCGGCTCGTTTCGTATCCCGGTTAATGCTTGTGTCTTAATAACCATCATTACATGATCGTTGCATAATATACTATTATTTTATCATTTCACTCACTGTACTTCGTTGTATGTCTATATGTTTTTTGACCTATCCTATAGCTGTATTTGCTCGAATGGATAAATAAAGAATTGAATTGAATTGAATTGAATGATGAAAAACTATGAATCTGTTCTGCTTGAATAATGAGATTTGTTGATATATTTTTCAATGTTGAATAAGAATATTAATATCACTTATTACGAAAAACGTTGACTGTACAGATCCTTCCATAATTGCCAGTTTCATGTGAATTCGACCAAATAATATTAAGTAAACATTTGAGTAATAAATACTACATTTTCATATTTTTGGGTCTCATCAATAAAGATCAAAATTAATCACGTGGATACATAACTGATTCAAAATGGTGAAAATAATACGACAGAACGTGTTTTACAACATTATACACTTCACTTTCTTATCAGACTTTTTTTGAAATAATTATTAGCAGTTTTCTGAGAATAGGTAATGTGGCTGTGGCTCGGCATGGTATTAGCCGAGAAAGTGTTTTTGAGGATATCTTGTATAGCATAGTTCGGAAAACTATTATTTTTCTCTTTTGAGGTGTTTGCATATACATTATATTTCTCAAAGTCAAGGCGATGAGGTCAGGAGATCAAGTAGGCTATTTGATGGTTTTCATCCATTATGGGCAAGTTCACCAAAAAAATGGTTGAAACTCTACATTCCTCACACCACTCAAACAGTCAACATATAAAATGGACCAATAACTACTGATGGAACTATTCTTCATCAAACGTTCAATACTCAAACGGACTTGTTGACTTTTCTCTTGATCAGTATTAGTGAACATTGTACAAAAGTCAGATTTATCAGACCACAAAAAATAATTTATCCAGCAGAACTCGGTTACTGTACGATTTATCTGTTGATTACGAACCTGTCTGAGTCTAATTCCGAAGATACATATTATTTCTATAAATGAAACTTGTGAAATAACACCTTCTTGTCATTCTGGACTCAAAAATCGAAAATCAAGTTACTAGTTTCTTTCTTGTTGTTTGCTCCTCAATTCAATCTAATGTGAATGTGAAAATAAATATAAATCTAAAGAAATGAACTTTAAACGTTCAAGCCAGTCTCGAATATACCTACACAGTAGGTTGAATGGAATGACGCCTATCAGAAAACAACTGCTCCCCTGGCTAATACCACGAAGGGCGTTGGATTATATCCGACAGGCGTCAGTGCAAGAATCTTCACAGAAAATTTCCTGTATATGCAATACAACTTAAAAAGTTGACCTGCAATTTTGGAACGGGTACACTTGCAGACCGGTTTCGGGCTTCTTAGCCACTCGCCAGTGCAAGATAGTGACCATCATCGACCTAAAGTCAATGATATTCCATAATTGAAAATCAGAGTATTTCATTCCTCTTCCTAAGTTGGAGCGAAACAACAAAATGTCAATGAACTGATGAAATACACCACGAAACATTGTCAACCACCTTCAAACAGCCGTATATTGTTCAGAAAAATGTCCATTGATATTTTCCGATTCCGGAGAGGGAGCCTGAAAATCAGCTACCAAGCCCAAAGCAGCAGGCGCGCAAAGGAGGGTCACAAATGAGGCAGCAGGCGCGCGTGTTAATAAAAAAAATTCAAATGAAGAAATACATGTAAAGTGAGTTCGAAATATACGTACAGCGCCATCTGCCCGCGAATAGATCAAGCAATGATTTCTATAATTCTGTCAAATACAGATCCCGAGCTTGAGAGTTACAAACAAATGAACAAACATAGATACATACAGGTGAAGCTAATAAAAGCGTGGTAAAAAAACCCTGAACTTTTCTTGTATCTTACTATCTTCTTAACCACAGATTGAAGCTTTCACGGTAACATCGTCAAATGGAAAAAAAGCTGAATAGGTAGGAGTGTAGTATTCTTCAAAGCCACTTTCGAAGATGCACTGATCTCTATTTCATCAATCGGATTCCCTACAACTACGAGTTTTTCTGTGTATTTCTCTGGGTGTAAGTTTCAAGTGTGACTTTTTTGCTCACATTTTTCCGCGAACCTTTCGATTAAAAATCTATCTGGACCGATTCCACTTACCAGTAAACAAAAAAGAGCAATTTTATATCCTACCTCACCTCCAGAAGATCCGCCGCAGGTTCTCGTAGTGTTGTATGGGTTCTTCGTAGTGCCTATTAATTTGTTCGTCGATTCCCAGTTGAGACACAATTCTGGAATATTGGAGGTCAACAGAATGATAGCACCAGCTTCTCTCGCGTATTTTACAGTGACTGCATCTTCTTTTGCAATTATATCGGCCCTCTTAACCATCCCTGAGGTGCTCTTCATATTCTTAACTTCGATGCTGCCTTTGATGGTGATGGGTACACCTAGAAGTAGAATTGAATGATTCAATCCACCGTTACATATTGAACCAGAACCTACTATGCAGGCACCCTGGGACAGATTGTATGTTTCATTTTCTTATATATAATTGATATTTCTCTCACTTATCAACACATTATCAATTAGCTTCAGGTGCAGAGGTCTTATTTTTGTAGAAGGTGAATATTTCCAACATCTGATTCAATGAAATTTTGTATTGGCATTCCAAAATCGAGAGTAAAACTGAATTGATATTATCGAAGTCACAAAATGTCCAATTAGGTTAGTAAAAGTGAGATCAAAAGTGAGTAAGTCTATTCGACACTCCACTGTAACCCGCAAGGGTGTATTGTGGCTCATACCTATTCAAACTTGACCAAATAAACTCAGATTCATGACGAAGCCGATTAGTTTATATTGTGAGTGATCTTTCAGGACTGATGGTAAGAGTACGGCTCTGCCAAACTCTGAAAACCTGATTCCTCACGCAGCGTGATAGACACAAAGTATATGCTCTGCTGTTTCATCATTTTCCAGACAGAGGCGACACACACTGTCTTCCGACAGTCCGAGTCTCTGCATATGACGATTCAAATGACAGTGACACGTGAGAAGGCCTGTTAGACATCGTAGTTCATCCCTACTGTGGTCCAACAACTTTGGAGGGTGTATGAACGCCCTGGAGTGAGCCAATCCTGGAAGGCTTTGCCAGAAGTCCTGGAATATTTTTGCCATCAAGGTGTTCAATGTTTGTTTGGCAAAAACCTAAAGCGATGTCAATGACAGGTTTTGGTCCGATGAAGCTGCTTGCAGCCCCCTCCTTTGCAAGGGAGGCAGCAGCCTCATTGCCTTCAGCGCCAGTATGACCTGGAAGGCATAATGTCGGTCCATTCCCAATTGAAATTCTTACCTAGTAAAGGACATTTTTCTTTCAGTTCTTCTAGGTTCACGGACGGTCCCGCTA
Source organism: Leptinotarsa decemlineata (assembly GCF_025532065.1). Taxonomy (NCBI): domain Eukaryota; kingdom Metazoa; phylum Arthropoda; class Insecta; order Coleoptera; family Chrysomelidae; genus Leptinotarsa; species Leptinotarsa decemlineata. The sequence continues at coordinate 9,875,075 of NW_027412690.1, forward strand.
ATAATGCATCAACTTTTTTAGCATCTTCCAAAGCTTCTTGGAATCTATCTTCTATAATGGCGTTTATTATTGGGTTCACTTCTTGTATCCGTGAGATATAGGCTTTGATAACAGTTTCGCAGGAAATCTGAAAAAATACAATACAATATTTTATAATTTAAGACCTGATAAAGTAAATGTTGGTTAAAAAAAGCCTAACAGTCATGGCTAAGGTAGTGATAATTAAGATAGAGTTATAGGTTGTTATTTATAATTTTTATAAAAGAGAACGACTTTGGTTAAATAGTTTGATCAAAATCATATACACACATCGGAAAAGTCTAAGGATATTTTTATATCATACTAAATATCATAAAAATAAATGCATGAGGTCGTTTAATTTCGATTAAATTGGTACACTCGACCACCTGTAGATTTCTATGGGTTGAACAAAGCCTGCAAAAACGGTAACTAATCTTTTATCAAGTTTTTTACAAACTGTAGGTTTTTGGCTAAAATGAATAATCTGAAAGTGTCGAGTTTGTACATTCTATGCAGTTCTTGCTCAGCAATTAAACTGGAAATATTGTGCTTTAACATGGAACGCCATCACTTACCATTGGCTGAGATGAATAGAGCTGTCAGGCTTCTTCAAGGTGGCATGCGACAAAATGATGTAGCTCCTCGTTTGGGGGTCTCCCAAAGTGTTATCAGTCGATTGTGGCGGCGTTTCCGTGAAACTGGCAGTCCAGCCGAACAACATCCAGGGCGAGGACGCGCTACAACTGCAGTTCAAGACCGATTTTTGGTCTTAACCGCAAGAAGACAACCGACAATCACAGCACCTGAGTTGGTTAACATGTTGCAGCAGACGCACCAGGTAACCATTGGTCGTGATACTGTCAGAAATCGACTGCATGAAGCAGATCTCCACAACAGAAGGCCACTTAGATGTCCACCTTTGTCGAGAGGCAATCGCGGTAGAAGATTAGAGTGGTGTCAAGAACATCAAAACTGGGATGCAAATGATTGGGCCACAGTGTTGTTTACAGACGAATCCAGATTTTGATTTCATCCAGATTCTCGCCGAGTAAGACTGTGGAGACGACCTGGAAATAATGAACGTTTGAGACACGTCCAGGAAGTCCACACATACAGAGGTGGTACAGTAATGCTATGGGGCGGAATCATGATTGGCGGCAGAACCGATCTCGTTTTTCTAAATCGTTCCCTCACAGCTTGACAGTACCTCGACACCATTCTTCTACCTATCGTCCGTCCGTTTGCTGGTGCTGTTGGTGAAAACTTCCACCTAATGCACGATAATGCTCGTCCACATGTCGCGTGTCTAGTGACTGACTGGCTCACCAACGAAGGAGTTGATGTATTGCCATGGCCAGCACAATCACCGGACCTGAATCCCATCGAGCATGTGTGGGACATGCTTCAACGAAGACTTACTACGCATATGGGGAACATTCACACAACGTTTCAATTGAGAGAGCTTTTAATCGCTGAATGGGCAAATGTACCTCAACAAGACATTGACAATCTCATTTTGTCGATGCACGATAGATGTAGGGCTGTAATAAACCAGCGTGGAGGCTTTGTACTGATTCCAATTTTTTTTTGTATTATGATTTTTTTTCGGGGTGCCGAAGAAGAGCCATATTTTTTTTTAGTTTTGCTTATATGCGCACTCAGTATTTTTGACCATTTAATAAATTTTGTTGTGAGTTACATTTGTTTAATAATCACCCGTCAACTTTTTTTTCCCTAAAGCGATCTAAAAAAAATTATTGCCATTTTAAAAAATATCTCTAGACTTTCCGATGTGTGTGTATATATATATATATAATATATATATATATATATATATATATATATATATGAGCGATGTAGAAGTTTATCACTTACCAACCAACCAACAAACATCCATATATATATATATATATATATATATATATATATATATATATATATATATATATATATATATAAATGGATGTTTGTTGGTTGGTTGGTAAGTGATAAACTTCTACATCGCTCAACCGATCGTGATGAAACTTGACATGTGTAAGTAATTTTTCATAGAGAAGGTTTATAGGCTATAGAGCTCAAAAATGCTGAAAAATACAGGGTGTTCCATTTGAAAAAATTGAGTTCCACTCATTTTTTCATGAAATCAAAGTATCTGAATTTTTTGAAGACCCTGTATGAGGCAAATGAAAATATGACTCGGAGTGAAGATCCTCATAGTATCACTCCACTCCATTTCAAATTTGATCGTTTTAGTGCAAGAGAGTTCAAGATTATCAGCATTTATAAAAGTTCATGTTTGGTAAAAAAATATCGAAATTAATTTATATCTTCTAAACGGTAATAGATAGGTATAGGGAAATAGTATATGAATTTGTTGACAAAGTGATAATGAATCATAATATGATATTATATACGGGGTGTTCCATTTGAAAAATCAAAGAAGCCGCCACTTTATAGTAGAAGCGACAACGCCGCTTCGTCTGAAATATTTTAGACGTGTAGGTCATATGGATTTATGCATACTGTGAAATTTTCAGGTTGATCCGTTAAATAGTTTGTCAGAAACGGCTAATTAACGCTCATTATGAAAAGCCCTGTACTATATTTTGTAGTTCCAAGAAGGAGTTTATTTTAATTCAACGGTTTCCCGGCCCCTTTCTTTCAAAATATTTCAGATGGACTGTTTCAAATTGGCTACCCTGTATAATATCAATGATACTTTCACCATATCTTGAATGATCAATTTATGGAAACGTGTTCTGGTGAAAACTCAAGTTATTGTGAAAACAGACACAGTAAATGTTCACGGTGGCACAGAAAAAACTATTTCTATTCAGAAAAAAACAATCAATTGAAGCTTTTCGGTTTGTAGAGTTTTGAACACGGGGTTCACATGAAATTCAATTACGGGCTTCACGTAATAATTACGAAAGGCATTTTCCTTATTGTCCTCGACAAAACTAAGATTATGTAAACAATAACATATTCATGATATTAAGTCAACTTATGACTACGTTTCAAATAAATTTGTTCGCGACCGAACGAATAAAAAACAGTTCATAAAGTAACTATAACAATTTCAAAAATGTTGCAAAAATATCAGTTATCAGTTCAAATTTAATGAGACGTACATTTTAGTAATTCATCGTAAGTAATTTTCTACGATGATAATGAATTAGCGGGAACAATATCTTGTCACCTCATTCTGTTATTTGTTTCTTGATATTGAATACATTTTCATACAAAGTAGCATGAATAGACTTCAAATTGCTTCCGCATCCACCGTATTCTCCAAATCTGCTCCCATATCTGTTCTCGGAACTCAGGTGAATGCTCGCTGGCAAGAAATATAACACCGATGGAGTGGTTATCGTCAAAACTGAGGCTCATTTTGAGGTTAAAGACAAAGCGTACAATATTGAATAATACAATCAAATTTGATCGAAAAAAAGTTTTTTCTATGTTAGCCTACGAACTCTTCAGCACAACTGTTATTTATTTCAACGAACTGGTTCACTGTGCTAGTCCCTTTTTGGATGGCGGATTGGCTGTCCTTGTTCATCTTTCACTGCCTGAACCACTGTGCATGCAGTCTAGAATAATATTCAACCCTTGTTGGATATTATTCTAGACATTTTCGGGTTAACGGAACCAAAGCCCAAAGACAGCGCTGTTTCAACCCGCCACAGGACTCATCAGTGGTGCTAGTCCTCATAGGACAGGCCTGGGTTTCGATGATATCTATGAGATCTCTCTATGGTTGAGGTTTTTGTTATTTGCTCCGTTGAATTATTATCGTTATTGACGATTTTCGGTGAAGACATACATCCAGTAACGTTATTAGTTTCAAATTTACCACTCGTCAACGAATGACTAGTTTTGTATCAGAAATATGAATCATACGAACCTGTCGATTTCTGATACGATCAGCCAGTTCAGCAGCTGATAGCAGTAGAATTTGATCCTGGATTGGAGGACATTTTTTCGATTTCTTGAACAACCTGGTAGCTAACACTGGTATGTAGAGGAGGTTTACAGATTTCATTGTCATCCAGAATAATATCCTCACTGCTATAATTCCAGGTGGCATCTTCTGAAACAAGGAGTCAGTTACTGGCGTAAAATTAACAGCGGACATGAATAATAAATAATACGTTTATTCATCTCATAACAGTCATTAAATTATCAAGAAGATGTAATCGTTCTTTGATTCATTCAGTAGGTAATAGTAGAACTTTCACAAGTGGGCATACTTGAAGACTGGCTATAAATCAAATTATCTAAGAACAATTCGTTCAGGCCAGTCCCATCTGCCTACACAGTAGGTTAATCGACTGACATCTATCCATTAACCTACTGTGTAGGGAGATGAGACTGGCCTGAACGAATTGTTCTTAGATAATTTGATTTATAGCCAGTTTTCAAGTATGCCCACTGACTATATGTGAAAGTTTTCTCTCCTTATACGAGGAATTGGGCAAATTTCGGATATGCAGTTGGTTACCTCGTTCACAGGCAGATGGGGCGACGACAAACTTGTTGTTTGTTGTATGCTTCAGCTTAGTTCGAGGAATGATACTCTGACGGAATTCGATTTTCAATTATCGGAAATCATCGACTTTATGTTGACGATATACACTACCTTGTACTGACGAGTGGCCAAACAGCCCGAAACCGGTCTGCAAGTGTGTTCCAATCTATTGCGGCACTTGTATCGCCAAAAGCATATGCAAGGAATAACTTCTGTGAAGAATCCTGCACTGACACCTGTCGGATATAATCCCACGTCCTTCGTGGTATTAGCCAGGGGAGTAGTTGTTTTCTGATAGGTGTCAGTTCATTAACCTACTGTGTAGGGAGATGAGACTGGCCTGAACGAATTGTTCTTAGATAATTTAATAGTAGAACAATCAATCTGGTAATAAACATGAGAATCCCAAGAATATCAGCAATAATTATAGCAAATTTTTACTAAATCGCTAAACGATTTATGGACGATTTTCCTCTACGAATTCAAATTGAACCAAAGCGTTGCCAAAATATCCTAAAAAATTAACCAGGCATTTGGCAATGGTAATGTTTTTGTGATGCACAGTTTGGAACCTTTGGTGTAGCAATAAATATTACTGGAGTTTTATCTCAACACAAAACCGTTATTTTCAACACCTCAACACGTGTTTCAATCACCAGGACGAGGATTTGGAGACCCTGGTGAGGACTGACTCATCTAAAACGATGAATGGGATGGCGCAAGAACTCGGCGTCAGCTCCCATGTGGTTGTTGTTGTTTCTAAACGTAATGTAAAGGTTGGAATGCTTGAAAAGTGGGTGCCCCATAATTTTATTGATCGATGGAAAATGTCACGTTTCGAAGCCTGTTCTTTGCTTTTGCGCAACCAAAGCGATCCCTTTTTGGATCGGATCATAACGTGTGGTGAACAGTGGATCCTCTACGACAACAAGAGACGTTCAGGACAGTGGTTGGATACCAATGAGCTACCCAGGCACTTTCCACAGGCGAAAACCCACCAAAAAAGACGATGGTTGGTGTATGGTGGTCAGCAGCTGGCTATAAATTTCTGCAACCGGGCCAAACCATCACAGCATCACAACCTTATATTTGCAATGAATGATGAGTGTTTTCCTATTAAGTAAACTTGTAGGTATACAGTACGGTCCATATGTATGGAATAAATTATCCCCCTCCAGCACCCCTTCTGAATTATAAGCACCCCCTCGAAAATTTTAAATAGCAAAGGAGGTCGTGTGGCACCTTGTTGGAAAGGGATTTGAAAATAGGCTGTATTATTGTTTTCAAAACAACAGAACCCACTCTGAACATTTACTTGATTGATATTTTTAATAAATTTGCAGTTCAACAAAAACCTCATTAAATATTCCATTTAAGCCAAGGTTTCACAATTATTGCTTCACCCTATACAATTATTATTTATACCATTGGATAGCATTTTTTATAGTCTTTTCAATGATATATCACAAGAAGGGGCTTGTAAATTAAACTTTTTGTGTTTTGGTGGGTGGGGCCTAAGGGGTTGACGGGGGCGAGTTCTCTTTCATGTCACTTTAGTTCCCCCTTACTATCCTAGAAAAGTTTTCAAGCAGTTTTCGAATTGACACACTGTATAAACAAATAAATATCCACCTATGATAATAGGGGTATTTACATGCCGGTAACGGCATGTTTCTTTAGCCACTGAGCATTTTTTCTGATTTCCAGTAGCGTCTGATAAATATATAATGTTGGCAACGGTATGATACGTAATTTTTTGAATAATGGTCTACAGTGCTCCCGGAAACCTGCACTTGCCACTATTCTTACAGTTTTTTTCTGTAGTGTGAAAATTCTCATTGAAGCAGGAGAGTTCCCCCACAGAACAACACCGTAGCTGATGTGTGTGTGGAATAATGCAAAGTGCGTCATTTTTAGAATCTCATCGCTTGTGATGTTTTGCAGTTGACGAAGGATAAATATTGCACTAGATAGTTTATTTGCGAGAAGATCTGTATGTTGTTGCCGAGATAAAGTACTGTCGAGAATAACGTCAAGTAATTTTACACTTTTGTTAGTTGAACCTACAGTGGCGACCTCAAGATTTTGAGTTTTGTCACTATTCAACTTCAATTTATTTGCTAGAAACCAAGCGTTGGCTTTATTTTCAACTTCTTCCATTACTTGTGGAATATTAGATGATGACTGATCGCTATATATTAAAGTTATGTCATCTGCATAGAGAATCGACTCATAGGGAGACATGAAATTCCATATGTCATTAACGAAGAGCAGGGGCCTAAGTATTGGACCTTGTGGAACACCGTGCTAGACAGGTTCAAAATATTATGTAACAGCATTACACGAAACCGCTTGATACCTGTTTGAGTGACAAAGATACCCCTTCAACTCCATAATAACAATTTTTTAAAAAGGATACTGTGTGATACACACAGTCCTAAACGTTACGGTTTCAATTTGATGATTAGCCATAACACGCGTACTATGCTTTCGGTTATCAAGAACTGTCATCAATGAAATATCATGTTCCTCAACAAACATGCTATTATTATTTGGACGGTCAAACAACTGCAACAAAATCGATGAGCATGACGAATCAACAAGGTCACCTGGTCTTTGACATCGAATTATTTTTAATGGAAATTACCGGAACGTGTCTTTCCATTTCTGAAAACGAAAATGTCGAGCAAATTTCTGTATTCGTTAGTTAACTTTCACATATCAAGTTCGATTATATTTTATGGGACATTTTTCAAGGTTACCACTCAAAAAGTGATTTCTATTTAATACACCTGTTGAGTTTTTTTGAAAGAGTACTCGCATTCGTTTCTGAACGAATAATCTTCAGATTTCTTTCAGTTTATACTGCCAATGTTTTTCAGTGTAGTGGTACTGTTGAAAAATTGGTAGAAATTGTGTATGTTTTTTGGGTTACCTATATTAATAGAATACGGTGATTATATTGATTCATCTGTCTGCTAGATTCGAATTCAATTGTTATTGATTATTGATAACGAGTGTATAATCATGATGAATAACAAAAGTATCTGAGTAGGTATATATATTTACAACAGCAAAGTAAACATTTGAATGGTTTCTACCAACAAAGCATATACGAGGTCTGTTGAAAAAAATAACGTGAATCTTCTCATTTTTCTCAAAAAATATTTATTTATTCTTTAATTTCTTTCTCATCAATCAGTGGGATATGCTTGAAGACGGGCAGTAAACAAATCTAAAGAAATGAATTTTAAACGATCAAGCCAGTCTCGGATATACCTACACAGTAGGTTGAATGGACTGACGCCTATCAAAAAACAACTACTCCCCTGGCTACTACCACGAATGGCGTTGGATTATATCCGACAGGCGTCAGTGCAGGAATCTTCACAGAAAATTTCCTGCATATAATAATAATAATAATATCGTCTTTATTATCTTCTAATACATTTAAAGCAAATTATTCAGGTACAGTTCATCTAATATATGAAGATGAAAGGCGAAGTTCAATGTTCATCGTTCAATTGCTCTTCTATTCAACCTCAAAAATGTTGCCTAGTACGCAAAGGAATACACGAAAAGGATTTTTAATTTTCTTGAAATATTATTACTATTTATTATAGATTTATAATAGGTAGGTAGCCATTGGGTCATTAATAGTTTGAAGATAATACGAATCGTTTGGAATTGATATTAAAATGATCGAAGTCATCTCGTTTCATGGGCTCGGGAATGTCATTATAAATTGCACAGTTCTGGTAGCTGAAACTCTTTCTAAAGAACTCTGTCCGAAAGGATGGCGGAGTTAGTCTGCCTTTAAACTTTACATTGATATAATGCACATCAGTACTGAACGTAATTTTCTGGTGTAAGTAAGACGGCACTTTACTATTAATTATTTTGTGAAACAAAGTTGCAGCATGTAACACTTTCCTATCGTTCATATTAAACCAGCCGGTATCCTTCAGTTCATGTGATATTCTTTCTCTTCTTCTAATACCAAAAATTAACCGTGAGCAGGAATTCTGAACTTTTCGTATCTTTTTTTGAATTGGTTGGTTAAACATGGACCATACAAAACATCAGCATAATTGAATATAGATAAAACCAGCGATTTACACAAATTCGCCTTCACCTTCATGGGTAGGAAATTTCAGTGTCCATATATAATTTTAAGCGAATAATATGCACGCCTAATAAACTGATTAACCTGACTTTCGAATTTCAAGTCCTTATCTAAACTGATGCTTAGGCTTTTAGCTTCTGGGACAACCCCAAGTACATGATAATTTACTACTACTTTCACATATTTGCAAATATCATTTCTAGGGCCTTTTGGTCCGAAAACAATAACATTGGATTTACTACAATTTATATTTAAGCAGTGATCAGAAGCATTTTTCACAAATAATTTTAAGTCACTATTGATTTGAGTACACGCATTATCTATCATTTCAGGTGAGAAGCTGTAATACAACTGGGTATCGTCTGCATACAAATGTATATTACAAAATTTTAAACATTCTGCAAGTTGAGATGTGTAGATAGCAAACAAAAGGGGTCCCAAAATAGAACCCTGTGGCACTACACACATCAGCTTTAAATATTGTGAGCTGTTTCCTTCTATGGTAACCTTTTGTCGACGGTTGGTGAGATACGATCTGATTAGTGATATAGCATTTTTAGAGAGTCCTATATAGCCAAGAACCACTAACAATAAATCGAAGTTAACAGTATCGAACGCTCTACTAAAATCAAGAAGTACCAATACTGTATTATTTTTTGCATCACGTACTCTTATAATATCGTCCACTATATGCAATAAAGCAGTTGTACAACTATGTCCTCTACGAAATCTGGATTGAGTTATTGGAAGTATAGAGAAATTGTCAATGTGTTCTTTCAACTGAACTTCAATAGCTCTTTCCAGAACTTTTGACAAAGTAGGTAATGAACTAATGGCGCGTAGGATGGATTATTTTTTTTAACAACTTTCACAATTGCTTTCTTTCATACCGTGGGAAAAATATTATTAATCAGACAACAATTCACGATATGTGTTACATATGGAATTATATGTGGACAGCACATTTTTATGCAATTGGCAGAATTCCGATTTTCTATTATGGAATATTATTGACTTTAGGTCGATGATGACCACTATCTTGCACTGAACAGTGGCTAATGAGCCCGAAACCGGTCTGCAAGTGTGCCTGTTCCATAATTGAAGGTCGACTCTTTCAGTTGTATTTTCTGTGAAGATTCCTGCACTGACGCCTGTTGGAAAGTTACAGTCTTCGTGGAATAATCTCCGACTCAATGCCTCTATCAACTATGAACTGCCTTATATAGTCCTAATGCCAAGTAGAAAAAATCGGCTCCTCTGGAAGGTACTAAAAGCAGATAGAGGATGTACTACACAGATACATCGAAAATACCTTCAAATTTTGGTGCAGTTGTTCAAATCGCAGACACAGGAAGGCAAAATAAACCTACCTCGGGACCTATGCGAACGTATTCCAAGCAGAAGTCTATGACATTCATTTGTGTTTAGACATTGGTAGAAACCAACCTCACATATAGGTGCATGTTAATACCATATTAGTATAACCTAGGTCGCCCAAGAAAAATCTATGACTACCAAATAGGCGCGTTGCTCCACAAGGCGATATAATGAGTACGGCGTGCGTGTAAAAGAAAATGTATGAACGTAGAAGAGGTGGAAGTTTGGTGTCAGGATCAAGCGGCTTTGGAAGCACTTGGCTCTCACTAAACAACGTCCAAGATGAAAGTGAACTGCCGAAAAAAAATTCTTCCTTATACCAAGACTTGACAAATATCATCTGATATGGATTTCTGGCTACAATGGCATGGAAGGTAATGACGCTGATGTTTCCTTTGCAAGGAAGGTCGCGGTTTCATTGGACCAGCACTTGTCATTAGCATTTATTCAGGCTTTGTTTAACGCATACTGAATACCTGGATTGTAGGAAGAGTTTTAGACTTCTGGCAAAATCTATCAGAATCAGACCATTCTAAGGTTTTTATATATCCTTGCGTTAGATTTAGATAGATTGTTCCCTGGAAACAAGAAACAGAAACCAGAAGTGAGATCGTGGAAGAATATACGTTAGTAATTATATACAGAAAGAGACCTGTGCCATCCAGGTGAGCAAAAGCTAGCACTCAGGTTTATGTTACCAAATAAATGTTAGACAGCAATAGCGATGACCTATGTTGTTCAACAGACTTACTTACAAGTCACTTATGTCAGAATTAATTATAATATAGCAAGATTTGTACTGTCGAAATACAGTGCGTTCCATCTCTGTTTGGAAGATGATGAAACAGCAGAATACGTATTTTGTGACTATTCCACATGTGAAGTAAAAATCTGACAATGAAGTGTTTCTTGAATACATATTTTATGACTGTTCGCCGGAGAATTTGTGTGGTTTTTCGGCGATTGACAGTGTTTCACTCTTGTCAGCTTACTCGAATCTATTTTTCAAACTCGTATGGGTTTGAGCCACAATAAACTTACCTAAGTACATGAATAAGTTTCCCGTGGGTTTGGCTACCTATCGGGCTAGTCCCCAGATGATGGATAGGGGAACGGCCAGGAGACTGAAGCCGGAAGCCGATGTGGCCTTACGGACGGGGTCGCCGGAATCCTGGACAGTAGCAAAAATAAGTGGGGTGAGGAGAACTAAAACCCCCCTAAAGCCTTTGCCAAACATGCCACCGTGGACCAGCCTACCCAAGCTAAGGTGTAAGGAATCGTGCCGACAGCTGAATGAAAACAGGGTGATATACGGTCACTAACGATTCCCTTGGGGAACTGGGCGGAACCTCATTGTAATCAGCCTACCTCTGGTAATGCGGGGCTCTGCCAGAGGTGACCAACTCTTTCCTTGCTACTCGTGGGAACACACATGAATGAAACAAACACCAAAACAGAAATGACAAAAACCAATCCCGAAGCTGGGCAGAAGTGCTCACCTCAATCTAAGGCGGTGGCTGGGGATGAACAGAAATATCCACCTCAATCTATCGCTTGGAATGAGGCTGGACATAGTAGAGCATTTCGTGATGTAATACAAAGGCCAAGACGTAAGTGCACTCCACCTCCAACAGCAAGGGCACTTTCTGCGGCCGGCGCCAAAAGCTCCGTCTTGAAAAAAGGCAAGGAACCGGCTGCCTCTGCAGAAAAGATCCCTCACTTGAGCAGCTCCACGGAGGGAACTTCCAAAATCTTTGCGGAGGCCACCTCAAGGTTGCCAATGAGAGTGTGTGTTCGGCGAGTCTTGGCCTATACCTACCAATATAAAGAAGATGTGTCCTAGTGACCCGGCCACCTTCCTGGAAAGGACAGGATGGACGATGACCTAGGAGGACGACTCCTCGGGAGGATGTACAATAAGGCACATGTGGCCTAAGTGCTGTGGGTCTATACTCAGCCTTCCTACTCTACAGATACAGAAATTCAAGTTTTCAAAGGTGATTTTTTACAAAAATATCTTCAATGGCTTTGAAAAGACACATTACTCGATGTTTGTCATTCAGAAATTTTGGATTGTCATCCTTGCTTGGAGGTGGACGTGGCGGAATCAAAAATAGCGGAGGAAATAATAATAATACTATAACTCCATTCACAAAAGATAAATACAAATACAGATACAAATGAATTATAACATAGAATGAATGAATGAAGTGATTTTAGGATAAGTGCAAAGCACTTGTCTCCACTCAGTAAAAAGTTAACATTTCCTTACGTTTTCCTGAAATATCGTCTCCGTTTCATTTTCGATTGGCCACCGTATATATTTTATAATTTCATAGAATTCCACTAACCTTGAATAATATACGCATTAGATCCTGTTGTTGAAAAACTTACGACAAATAATCACTTAACGATACATTTCGTGAACAGATACTCGGAAGAACTAATTATATTTCGTCAGTACTTTAATGGTAGTTAATGGAAAATGATATCTTTCGCGAATTGATTATCAATGTATAAATTTAACAGTTTTTATGCAAGGATAGAAAAAAAAATTATTTTTTCAAAAGGCTCCAAAATGGAAGAGAAACGGGGAGAGAAAGCATAATTGCAACATTGAATTTCATAGTTGAGATTGAGAGATAAGATAGCAGTCTATCAGTACCACAATTTTTAGGGTTTGAAGGCCGTAGAATTTTGCCTACAAGAAGAAGATGGTATTTTTAGCTAATTCATTGGATATAAGGGGTGTATCTGGTAATATGTTCCTCGTCGAAGAGAATATGGATCGAAGACACAAGCTGCAGGACTATATACTCACAGAGATTGGTATACACAACCCTCATGGGAGACACAGTAGTGGCAGGACTAGCAAGGGGGTTTTGTCTCCACTATTATGGAACCTTGTAATGGACGGGTTACTACGTCGTCTGGACTATAATGGATACAAGGTACTGAGCTATGCAGGCAACTAAATGTTCCTAGCCCAAGAAAAATATAATATTTTAGTGAAGAAGCGCATGCAGTAGGCACTGAATATCGTAATGGACCGATGAAAAAGAAATGAACATAAGGCCAACGGAATCACCCATAGTAGCTTCTACCAAGAGGATGAAAACATAAGGCCTAGGACCTCTGAAACTTCGAGGTGAACATATAAATTTGTTGGCGGAGGTCAAATACCTAGAAGTGATCCTAGATCCCAGGCTAACCTGGAACCAACTTCTAGAAATAGTTAAAAGAGAGTCGAAGGTAGCGCTGATGGTGGTCAGACACACCTACGGAAAGACATTGGGGCTCAAATCAGACATGACGTTTTAGCTTCACACTATGGTGATTGAACCTATGATAATATATGTATCTATCGTTGGGTGGCTGAAGATGAAACAAACAACCGCTGTTAATAAACTAAGCAGGATGCAGAGGCTTCAATGTTTGGGAATAATGGGAGCTATGAAAACTACTCCTACAGCTGCATTGGGGACACTCTTGAATCCATCTAGTAATAATGGAGAAGACAAGAGGGGGCCAATTCAGACTGAAAAACTCATCAGGTGGAGAAACAAACATCAAACATGTTTTTGTCCGACTAACACCGAAATTCATGTTCGACACAGACTTCACGGTTCAAGTCTTGAGAACATCTGCTTCAAAATCTGTTTAAATATGTTTAAAACTTGTGCGAGCTGAGGACTAACGAGGTCTTACCTTTTAACGTGTGATTCCTAACATGCTCGATAAGATTACCTGGTATACAGTCAGGTCTGCGGGGAGAATTCCCCATCTCAGTTACTCACTAGGTTAGTACATTTCAGTATTCCAGGCTCAAGTAATTGCAATTTTGCAATGCTCAATGAACATTGATTTGAGGCCACGAAACGAGTGGAACAATATTTCCTCAGGCAGCCAGGCTGTACTTGGAGCCAGGACGAACCCAAAGACTTGTCTGGAAATGTCGTGAAGAACTGAGGAAATAGATAGACAGGAATAGATCCACTGTATGCTGGGTGCCAGAATACTCGGGCACCAAAGAGAACGAAAAAGCCGAAGAGTGTACTAGACACAGATTATCAACATGTATAGACCTTTATCCAGCTGTGGGGGTATCAAAATCTTTGGTACAGAATCAGATCGAAAAGTGGGTCTATAGGAAACTTAGTTGATTGGGAAAGCATGCCAAAGAAAATACTCGGGAAAATATTCATAAAGATACAGTCCTGGTGCTTTAACAAAACAGTAATTGGCTCAGGGCTACTCACTGGGCACTGACCACAACAGAGACCTTAACTGCAGGAAATGCAGTTAAGGTCTCTGGGGCAGAGACATCACGTCATGATTCATGCGATCACAAGAAATCATAGACAACCCAAATTGAGTTCATGAGAATATGATATACGCTCGGAAAGAGACCTGTACAAACTAGTACAGGGAGCAAAATTGTTGAATAGGGGTCACAAAAATTGAAGGAAAAATATAGTAAGCCCATGAGATTGAAGTGTTTTCCATAGACTTAGGAGGAATGGACAAGTCAGACGGGTCTTAAGCAGTAGAAGAGTAGGCAATCTTGCTTTGTGTGACGAATAATAATTTGACACTCAACAAAACTGAATCAATAGAGAATCTGTTGAAGTGTTATAAAGGGCAAACTGAAAAGGTCGTTCACTCCAAAAATGTACTATGTGATATAAACCACTGAAGAGTCCAATTGGTCAGTGATATTTATGAATACAAGTTACAACAAACTGAACTGAACGAAATAGGGAGAGGAATCCATTTGGGGACAGGAACAACTCGATTTGTTTCATGCGAATGTGATGCATTGGATTACAGAAGGCTAGCAATTTATAGTCAACACAAATTATCTTCAGATAAATATTACAAATTTCCAATAAAGATTTGCATAGACTATTGGAAGGAGTAACAGTATTGGAATAGATGTCACGGAAAAATGGAAAGAAATTGAGATAGCAATATTTTACGGAGAAATAAAGAAGTCAGATGACTCTGAATGGTGGTGTCAAGGAACCTGAAACAGGCAAACTTTGATCCTCAGAAACAGCTTCAATTTTGAAGATTTCCTCTTTTTTTCACATTGCTTGAAATCAGAAACCTTGGAGGGTTATACTTATTTCTCTTGTTCAAACAATATGCATGATATCCATATAAAAAGTTCAGGTTTGCCTAGCTTTTTCTCAAAAAATTTCTTCGTGTATCAATGGGTATAACAACAGTACTTAACATATTTACTTGATTGCTACAGGTTTCTTCTGATAAAATGCAATATAGTCAAACCGTTAACATATGTAATAAATTCTTGTATGGAAATTGATTTGTGGTCACCGATATTGAAAAATTCTATAAATATACCATTACATAAAAGGAGGAATAAAACCGAAATCAATAACTATGTGCCAATCACCTTGATAACACACTTATCTAAATTATTCGAGAAGGTAATCAAAAACAAATTGACGTCTTATCTTAACAAATACAAAATCATTTCGCAAAAACAGTTAGGTTCAAGAAACATCTCATCAACGGAAGATGCAATCCTTGAATTAATAGAAAAGTCAACAAAGAGGTAAGCAACAGCAAGCAATGCATAGGTATATTCATTTCATAGAGTTGTCGAAGGCCTTCATCATGGTCAGTCATCGTCTACTTTTACAACTTTTAGGAGACATTGGCGTCAGAGAAAGAAACCTACTCAATCTGTTTCAAAGGTACTTATCAAATAGACATCAAGTTGTGAGAGGAGATGATGTACTCAGCAAGCATAAAGTGATTGAATACAGTGTTCCCCAAGGCACTGTCCTCGGTCCCATAGATATATACATATACTTTATTGTCCAAGAATGAATTCTCATTGACAAAGTGTGATGAAAAATGAAAATATATATATATATATATATATATATATATATATATATATGCTATGGAACCACTATTTTTTGTTATTCAAGCTTTCGGAAATATATTTTTCTCCTTTATCAAGAATATCTACAAAATAAAGATCATGTGAACATTATACAGCAATAGATATGTTACAAAAACTCACCAAAGTTAGTATAAAATATAAAAAAAGGCATATAAATCCAAACATAAATACGAAAAGTCAAATGCAAAATTTGACGTTGAAAATTTTGTTGCAGCACCAGCGAAAATGTGATTATTCTAATATTTACACATACAGTGAGAGAGAAATTATTTGTTCAATTTTATTTATCAAAAGTTAAAATATAATTGTAAATTTGACTTAAATTTTGTATTTCTGATTTTTTGTTTAAATTATTATTATGTTTACTTATGTGAATCATTTCTAGAAAAAACCTTTTGAATTTATTATTTTCATAAATAAATAATTTGAATTTATTATTTTCATATATAAATAATAAATTCAAAAGGCTTTTTCTAGAAATAGTTCACATAAGTGAACATAATAATGATTTAAACAAAAAATCAGAAATACAAAATTTAAGTCAAATTTACAATTATATTTTAACTTTTGATAAACGAAATTGAACAAATAATGTCAATATCATATTAATAATAATTTTTCACTTACACTTACATTTAAATCTCACTGTATGTGTAAATATTATAATAATTACATTTTCTCTGGTGCTGTAACAAAATTTTCAACGTCAAATTTTGCATTTGACTTTTCGTTTTTATGTTTGGATTTATATGCCTTTTTTATATTTTATACTAACTTTGGTGAGTTTTTCTAACATATCTATTACTCTATAATATTCACATGATCTTTATTTTGTAGATATTCTTGATAAAGGAGAAAAATATATTTCCGAAAGCTTGAATAGTTATATAATAACCAGTCAACTAAATTTGATATATATATATATATATATATATATATATACAATAGGTGAAACAGTAAGTTAGAAAGTATGTGAAACATATTTGTCAAATAAAACAAACCTTGCATTTTCATTATGAATGCAATTATATCACAATCTAATTTACACATACGAGTACACATATGAATGTGAAATAAAACGAGAACATATGTATAATCATAAAAACATTATGGTTATTACATAATATCGTAAAGCTTACCTTGGCAGAACACTGTGGTAAATACCCCTAACTACCTGTGGTGAATGGTTGAACATTTTTTGCCCTTTGTACATGTTAGAGTGTTTTGTTAGAGTCAATCTGGGTATTGGCAGATGAATATTATTACTACTGTTCTGTTTTGTGTTGTGGATTATATGTGTATCCGGAGAATCAGTGTTATATCTTACTTCGAGAATGAAGATGCTGAATAAAGTGAGGATTTCGTATTCAACAAAAAGTTGTCTACAACTAACCCTTTGATTTGCCCCACATAAAAACCGCAAAAATTTATTTTGCAACACGAAGACCTGATTCAATAGTTGTTTACTACAGAATCTCCAAAATTCAATGCCATACCTTGGATGAGACTTTACTAGGACAAAGTAAGTCGATCTAGCAGTGAATATATTAAGTTCATTGGAGACAATTCTGACAGCAAATGATCCTGAAGCCAATTTTGTGCATGAAGATGTGATATGTTTTTCAAATTTGAACTTATTGTCAATATGCACACCAAGAAATTTAGTGCAATTCGTTTCTTCTATCTTCCTACCATCTGCCGTGCTAGGAATCACACGTTGAAAGGTAAGACCTCGTTAGTCCTTAGCTCGCACAAGTTTCTCAACTTCTGAGTTGTCGTTCGTATGAGGGCGACAGCTGATTAACGGAAAAACAGATTTTAAACAGAACAGAATAGCAGGTTGCCATAGCTAAACTTGAAGTTTACAATTTTGGTCTTGTCTTCGTTGAAGGAGAGCAAATTAGAATCACCCAATGTTTGACTTTCATGCCATAACAATGTGGTATCATCGGCAAAATTTGTGAATAACCCTTCAATATCGACTGTAGCAAGATCGTTGATGTATAATAGAAATAAAATTGGCCCTAGAACAGATCCCTGAAGCACTCCGCAATCTATAGCCAAATTGTCCGAATACACATCATTGGCTTTCGTCAGCTGGG
Source organism: Leptinotarsa decemlineata (assembly GCF_025532065.1). Lineage (NCBI taxonomy): Eukaryota > Metazoa > Arthropoda > Insecta > Coleoptera > Chrysomelidae > Leptinotarsa > Leptinotarsa decemlineata. Next base: position 9,893,170 of record NW_027412690.1, read on the forward strand.
ATCTACCTTTTAGGTACGATTCGAACCATTCAAAACAAGACATATTTTTTAATATATATATATTTGCCTATGACATGGTTATTGTGTATCAGGACGAGAATTGGAATGCCCTCAAGGAAACCCGAAACAGGCTTTGAATTGATAAGAAACAGGCTGGATCACAAATTGTATTCTGATATAACAATTATGTTCTGATAAAAATCGTCCAAACCGTGTTAGGAATCACACGTTAAAAGGTAGGACCTCATCAGTCCTTAGCTCACACAAGTTTCAAAATATTTTAAACATATTTCAAACATACATGAACTACACCATGGATGTTATGTTCCAGAACTGATAGTGCAATTAAATAATCCGCATTACTTTCTGCTTGACTTCAATTAATATTGTTTTCTTCTTCAAATAAATGATCGATTATAGTATAGTTTATATATCTACGATTTCTCGCAATTTCTCAAAACAACTTTGATGTTGATGTTATAGCTATTACGTAAATATCCAATGTACGTCTATTATACTAATTACTTACGAAGATTTTTTTAAAAACAAGTCCATGCAAAACGGAAATGGAATGTTATACATATTGTTTGAACAATATAAATGATTCTATCCATGCTCCAAAAGTTTTCTGAATTCGAATATTATAATGAAACGAAATTTTGAAAAAAAAATCATCAGGGAGCAATACACATTATGACTACTTTCATAAAAAAAGCCATCATTAGATAATATTTGATTTGGGAATGAAAATATTGATTAATATGTTTATATCTTTCAGTCGGAGAATGGTGAAAATATAGTTGTGTGTTAACTTGAAGAATACGTACTTTCGCTTGTTTCATTTCATGGCTATCACTTTTTTACAACTGAACGATATTAAGAAACTAACATATGAGGTATTATATAAATATTAAAGGAAGAAGTAAGTGAATTCGAACAAGAAATGTGGCATGAATGACTTACCCCTGATAGAAAAACAATTACCAGAAGTACAAGTCCAAAAAATGGATTTCAAGAAGCGCAGTCACTACACAAAATCACGTTCTGGACCCTCATACCGAAAACATTTTGTCTATGCTCCGAGTTATACCACAGACAACATCCAAATGATTACGAAGTGTTTACGAAATGGTCACGCATTACGAGTGTATAAGAATGGTGAATTTCTCTTTTTGTGTTTTGCGGTATTTGTAAGAAGCCAGACCTTGGCTTTGAACTTAATAAACGTCTAATAGCATATGAATGATGTACCATTCATTATTTTCATTTTCATAAACATCTCCTTGTAATAATGCGCAGTATTGTTTTATTTCTACTTCAAATCAAATGGAGATCGCAGGAGAAAGGTCTTCACTTTCACGGAAAGCAAACAAACTCAAACACTCGAAATCATTCGATTCGAACTAACCGCAGATGTGTACTGACCCAAAATGCAAGAAAGTATTTCTCTCGCCTGATTTTTTACGTCTGATAACCCATTGTTGCTAAATGCTTAATATCTATTATTATCTTCATGTGTTTTACTGATAATAAGATGTCGTTGAAGAATTTCTTCCCTAGATGGCGTTTTCGTGAGGGGAAATGTCATCGACCTCACTTAGGTTAGGTTAGGTTAGGGTTAGGTCCAAAGTGAGTGGGTCTATTTGACCATTCACCGCAATCTGCATGGGTTTATTGTGGCTCACCCCTATTCACATGCCACCAAATAAACCTAGCTTCTTAATGAAGCCGATTAGTTTGTATAGCGAGTTGTCTTTCAGATCAGATGATAAGAGTACAGCCCTGCCGTACCTGATTTGGTCCCCAGCGGGGCAGGCACAAAGTATGTGCTCTGCTGTTTCATCATTTTCCAAACAGAGGCACACACAGTCTTCCGACAGTCCGAGTGTCTGCATATGATGATTCAAATGACAATGACAAATGACAGGTCTGTTAGACATGGTAGTTCATCCCTACTGTACTCCAACAACAGTTTGGTATCAAGCTTCGAAGGGTGAATAAACGCCTTGGAGTGGGCCAATCCTGGAAGATTATGCCAGAAGTCCATAAATCCTCTTGCCATCCAGGTGTTCAATGTTTTTTTGGCAAAACCCAAAGCGACAGGTTCTGGTCCGACGAAGCCGCTTTCAGCACCCTCCTCTACAAGAGAGTCAGCAGCTTCATTGCCTTCCAGGCCAGTATGGCCAGGAATCCAGACCAGAGACAATCTGTTAAGTATTCCTATCGAGGAGAGTCGTTTTTGGCATTTTGCTACCAATTTAGACGTCGTTCGGTAGGAGAGCTTACAACGCCGCTTGACTGTCCAATAATATTCTTGTTGACTTGTGTATGAGACTGGATTCTTCCAATCTCTCCGCACACAATTCAATAGAGTAAATTTTCGCTTGAAATACAGTCGCATAGCTTCCTAGCCAGGTAGATGTCTCTGTCCTGGGTTTGCGACTGAAAACTCCTGCACCAGAACTGGAAGGTGTTTTTGGTCCATCTGTGAACCAACAACTATCTGCTCGACCACACTTACTCAGCTTGTTGTTTAAGGACAGGTGGGTATACAGATTTTCCTCTCCTACTTGTGGGAGTATGTGGAGGAGAGACAAAAGGATAGGTATGGGAGGAAGGGGCAAATGTGAGGAGGAGAACTGTAATGTTGAGCCTAGGACGACAACAAAAGACACGGCACTACACAGTCCCACGATTGGACAATGAGGGCGTTCCCTGTTGGTGATGGCTCCCCACTCAATAGAGCTCCACTTCAGCCTCCGTCTATGACTTCTCGCTTCTTGCGTAAAACATCATCAAATGTGATGCGGAAACGTTCGAAGTGATCTTTGCTGCGATGTACAAACTGGAAATTCGGGTGATAACTGGCCCAGGTATGACCCGAAGACGATTGTGGATACTAACAGTCGAAACGTCGTGAACTAACTTGGATTGGAATCTTTTAATTTATAATTTTAATTTTTTGTTAACACTTTTTTTTATTTTCATCTCTTGCTAATAGTTCAACTTTCTGATTTTTGGTTGTTGCTTGTATTTTATTTCATTGTAATTTCAGTTTTTTTGCTTGATATAATTGTTAATTCTTCAGCTTCTTCCAGGGATTTCAAATCAATTTATATATATTAGACAAAGGAAGTCCGAACTAATGAAATTAACCACGAAACATTGTCAACCACCTTCAAACAAACAAATAAAACTGGTAAACAACATAGCAAGTTTCCATTCTCATTTTTTATGAGGATCTTCTTCATCCATCAATTTAATTCACGTTTCATTCTCATATCGATATACTCACCTGAGAATATATCAGGTACCACTTGACCTATTTTTTTTTTATTTTTAACTCAACCGATAGATAAAACCACTCGTTCTACGGACTCGACCAAGATTTCTGCCATCGTGCGACAAGCCGGCATGATCTTCAATTCGAGAGTAGAGACGACATCATTCCACCAAGGACTCCGATAATCAGAACAACCATGTAACAGTTCGTTGCCTTTTGTCAGTCAGATATTTGGGTACTAGACCCCTGATCCTTTGGGCTGAATATGCCTTTTCATGTGTGAGTTTTTTAATTTCTCAGGGCGACAGAGGCTAGCCTCTGAGGCCCTTTTATTTTCGGGGCGCTCCGGGCACCCGTTGAAAATTGCTGGATGGTCGCCCTTGCAGTTGAAATAACATAGGGGCGAGTTTTTTGGTCTTTAGCACTCTTTTGTTAGGTGCCTTCCGGCACATCTGACACAGGCCGGAACTGTTTGGCAATTTCGCTGTGTGTGCCCGAACTTCTGGCACCTAAACAACCATTTTTGAAACATAACTTGAGTTATGACTTGCTAACACTCAATATCACGAAAACTGAATTAATGACGTTTTCATATAGTGAAAAATACGAAATTCATAGTTCGAAATGTTTACAGAAACATTTTCAAAAATGCAATTGCACTCTCAACTTAAAAAGAACCCCACAAATAAAATATTTAGGAATTTATATAGATTGTTGCCTGAAGTGGAAAAAACATTCACTTGAATTAACAAAAAAATTAAGAAATATATTCGAATTAATGTTTTATCATGCATTATTTTCCAATATTACTACTTACGGAATCATAGCTTGAGGTGGTGCATATGAAAATTTGTTAAAATATGTCAAGTCTATTCAAAAATTTGCAATAAAAATAATTTTCAAAAAACCTTTCAGATTTCCATCGAAACTTTTATTCAGAAAGTACCCTTTTTTAAATATCAGACAAATATTTCACAAAATCAGTACCATCTATATAAAAAATCATTTTGCAAATACTGACATAATAGAACATCAGTATGATACAAGATCAAATACCAATAAATGCTTTCAAATTGCTTAGTGTAGTCTACATTTAATGCAACAATATTGCATATGTATTGGTTGTAAAATTTACAATATAATTCCACGAGAAATTAAAAAGTCGAGAACAACAGCATTTAAAAAAAACATTACACAATTGGATATTAGATAATAGTGAAAAAAATTGAAAATTTGAATTCGAAATAGTTCAGTTCAACAGATAATTTATTTCACCCTCATCCTTAATAAAATACTATTATTGATACATTTTTCCTTTCCTCCATATTGTTTCATAAACAATATCTATTAACCGTTAACATTATCAGTCAAACACAAGTGTTCACACTTAGCAGATTGTGTTGAAATATTATACAAGTAATTACAATTTTTAAATATTTACAGACATTCATTTGATATTGTACATTTGTTAATAAATTTGAATTTTGAATTTGAATCTATCTCAATAAAGTGGTCAAGATACAATCTTGATGTTTCATCCGTTTTTCCTCCTCTTTTCGGACGATATTTGTCTCAACTGGAGCTGAAAACTCCACGACCAATATCGTCTTGCTCTGGTGGTCGAGAAGGACTACATCAGGCGTATTAGCTTGTATGAGCCTGAGGGTGGGGGATGGATAGTTCCAATAAATTATGCACTTCTCATTTCCCACAACGGATTCAATATCCCCCGGAGCGTATCGCAACACCGTCGATGCCGTAAAAGTGGCGTAAATGGTGATGAAGCACGTTTAGTGCCGCGTTATATCGATGGATATACGCTGAGACCGCATATTTTGGACTTTGGCGTCTCAGGCCTTGGGTCAAGAACTCATCTCGCGGCTGCGGTTCACTGAGGTGTTGAAGGCACCATCCTGGCATGCCATGGTGTACCATGGTGCACCACTATTTCCGACTTCAGCCCACTCGACCTGAGGAAAGCGAAGATCAGGCTCTTTGATAAGCCAAAGTCTTCGATGTTGTTAAAGAATACCTCATGCATTGGCTTATCCTTGTGTTGCTACCGGAGTCAAGTGATTTCTGTGGCTTTCATATGAACTTTTGCTGAACGGGCTGCAACTCGGTGACAGAATTGTGATCACTTTGTTCAATGTCGAAAACATTGTCGAACGGAGTTCATCAGCTGCTCGTCAAGCAGCTCTAAGGAGAAATGTCCCAATTCCTGTTCTATCATGGTCGCAGACCATACAGAGAAGGGTATTCGACCTCCTGATGACTCTACATTATTATTATTATCTTTGAATAATATGATCATTTCCAACCTGAGAACCTCTCTTCAACTACATTTTCAAAATCCGTTCATATAATTTCAGAAGACTCCGTATTGTTTTCATTTTCACATACATAGGTTATTTTGATCTATTGATCTACTTTAAAGCGAATGCGTAAAACGCCAACTTTCCTAAATAAAAACATTCAGATATTTCAAAATGATATTTTTGAACAGAACCGATAACTAGTCAGTCTATTGAAAAAACTTTTCCAACACCAGAACAAAAATTACGGTCTCTTGACCGTCCTCAGAAGATCATTATGACTAAATTATAATACTATGTCAGTGTTTTTATATGTCAGTGGTCTACGTACTACCTGTTATTGATCCTATGCCAAACCACCTTTCTTTAATACCTCTATAATTTATTATGTATTTCCTCTTTGTTAGTGATTATCTTTGATATTCATCTGTTTTTTATTTAGAATTATTACGTATAAGACCAAACAAAGGGCTATTCGAAATAGGACCTTTGTCCAAGCGTTCAAAGGCATCCAGAAACCTGTTGTCATGTACTGGTCTCAACTCAACAATTTTCAACATTAACCACTTATTCTATGGTCGTATTCCATCTGTAACATGTCGAGCGATACTAGATTTCTCCGGTCTATGGAACCGAACATGCGAAACATGTTCCTTGAAGCGAGCAAAGATAGTTCGTTTAGTTTGACCAACACTGTTTCATCACAATCCTCGTAGCTTATTTCGTAATTCCCAAACATTTCTTTTTCCAACGTCTTGGAAATGATGGGAGCTGTCAGGAATATACTTTGGGAAAACGTACTATCAAACTAGTGAGTATTCAAAGGTCAATGTTCAGAGATGATGCTTTTGCAATTTTACTGTCAAATAATTTTTTCCATTAGTGAATATTGTCAAAAAAACTCACCTCGTCGCTTTCAGAGCTAGATAAGATTGTCGAGGGTACTTGCCGAAAAGTCGAACTACTTGAGTCAGCCTCCATTTTCGAGTTCGACGAGCCGATCTACACACAACCTTCATGCGACGAACGTTACAGTAACGTAATAAAACTTTTAAACAGGTTGCTCGGAAATTGAGTTAAAGTCCATTCAGATTAGTAATCTATTAGGACCAGTATACATAAATCATTTATGAATGTTCTACGAGTTCAGAGGTAAAGTAGATATACAGGGTGTCTCAAAAAACAGACGAGGCACTTTCAGAAGGAAACTCCTTATTTTTTTGCGTTTGATAATAATAATAAGCAAGGGAGCCTCTAACACCGTAGACCTTTGGTGTGTTGCGGCAACTGGTGCAAAACAGGATCGGCAGCCCTGGCGCACCCGGGAGAGAGAACACTATCTTCCCTCCGGTGCCGGCCGTAGGTCTACAGGGCTAACCACTAGAAAGACTCAAAACTTGGTTCCTGGTAGTCGAGAAAGGGGCCCCCACAATCGACCTGCTCGGAGGAGTCAGGGCCCATAACTATGATTTGCCTACCGATGACAACCCTGGCAATGACAACGGACGCTAGAGAATAGCTCTGTGGTGTGAAACACCTCCGGAGCATGTCGCTATTTCGGCCTAAAACCTTAGGTATTACGTATCCAATCTTCGGCGGCAGGGCTATATAGCTTCATCTCAGCCTGCTAATGAAGTGGTAGATGTGACAGTTCTGCCACCCGTTGGTACGGCTGGAGAGTAGACTCGTATCATGCCACCAATGGAGATAATCAGAACACGCAGACTAATGCCCCTGAGGCCAAAAGAACTAGCTTATTTGGATGCAGAGTGTTCTAATAGAAGTGACTGACATCTGGCGAATCAACACCGCCGTGTACAGCATCGTCCAGTCACTTCCTGAATCGAAAGGACTAAACCCTGCCCTTGCGGTTAGGGAGGGAGATTGAACAAGTAGGCTATTCCCACTTGATGAGACGACATGCATCTCGTATCCGAAGTGTGATGGAATATAGCTCTAGCACAGTTTGAAGCTTTCAGCAAAGAGCTTTGACAGTCTGAGATCAATGAAGTGCACAACCCGATAACCCCGGATGAGGTTCGAAAAGCCCTTGTGGCTTCCAAAAACTTTGCTGCTGGAGGCCCAGAGAGACGGAAACATTTTTGGTAGAAAAAACTATCAAGCACCCACCGCCATCTAGCCAGGGTTTTCAACTCAGCCGAGCTCGATTTAGTTTATCGAGGGGTGTACACTGATAAAAATAATTACACAATTTATCGTTGGCAATTTATTACCACAATCTATTATGTAATCATATAGCGATACTAATTACGTAATTTTTTTTCAGTATACAAAATGTAAAAGTCACACAATTTATTTAGTAAAATTTCACAGTAAAAAAGATTTGCAATTTGAAATTACACCACAAATAAGGTTATTATAAACGATATATTGTGGAAATTTTCAGTAATAATAGCATGGTTTTACCATCAAATCTGTAATCTTACTGTACCCTTCATATAATTGTACATTACTCAAATTGGATTTTTTTTATGAACATGAGTAATAATACAATATGGGAACTGTATCTTTACCATGCGAAATTTCGAATTCCTTTGTACATTTCCATTATACATAGGGTAGGCATATGTAAAAATACATGGTAATATTAGAATGTAGAATTACAAGGTATTATTACGTTTTTGTTGTAAAACTACAAGGTATTTCATGGTTATTACATATTAAAATCCAAAACCATTACAAAAATATTCATTAAAACAAAGAATTAACATAAAATAAATATTTCAAATAAACGAATAAAAATAAATAGGTACTTATTTTTAAACTGAATAATGTAAGGAACGATAAAAACTAACACAATAATGTTACAAATATTAAATGCTATAAAAAGGGGAACTGAAAATGTATTCAAGGGAAGAACCAGTTATTTAATTTGTTGACATACCTAATAAGAATTCGAAACTAAAAATTGTAACTACCGTACTAGTAAATGGGCTTGATTATAAAAATTAATTTTCAAGATTATCAACAGAAGATGATACGATTCTAGTGTTAATAGCAAATAGCCATTCAATTATCATTTTTATGTATCACAAGAAAGATTTCAATTCCATTTATTAATGTTGCTTGAAAAATACTAAAAGATAAATTTATTCTTGTATAAATTTAAATACTAACAACCATATATTATCGAAAGTTTATATTACATTTTGAATTGGCTATAAATTTTGTTCCTAAGTTCGAATTTCTCAAATTATTATTATTTTTTTCATTCACCTGGTACATAAAGATGATAATTTTACAATTAATTGTTTTTCAGTAAGTAGACATAGTTTCTAGATCTTCATTTTATTTGCAATGAATGATTATTAAATTTCAACATATAATTCAAAACTGTCTTCTTTGTCTGAGTAACCTTTCCTCTACTCTTGGAACCAGCATCAGGATGAATTTTGAGATACATCCTCTGTAGGAGCTCGAAGGTTGCTTGGAGTTTTAGAGGATATTTCAAATTAAGAATGAAATATAATGAAAACGCATCTTTTAGAGCTTCCATAAATGTTCCATATCCTTGCAAATCAATGTTCTCTCTTTCCACAAAAACAAAGAAGATTTCATTTTCTTGTGCATCACCTTAAATGAAAAAATAAATAGGTTTCTCATGAATAATTATATGAATGATGATATGAAATAGAACTTTATTTTCTTAAAGAGTAATGTCGAGAACTATTTCTAGGATTTTATAAGGGCTGATGATTGAGTAGTTGAAAAGTATGAATGTACAGTGTGTGTATGGAAAGGGAAGTATTTTTCATTTCATTTAAATTATGTATCATATAATTTGTATTTAGCTGATCTATATCAGAAAATCCATCAATTAATGTTTGTAATGATTTATCACATAAAAAAAATTTACTCTGTAATATGACATACATGTTCGCCAGCAACTGCACTCCTAATTTTTCAATTTCAACTCTGGAGCAATTTAAGTCTTCTGAGTTATTAGAAGGTGCCGGCACTTCTTGTATATCAGTCTGATTTATATCACTTCTTTCAATTTGTGAATCAATGCTGAAAACGGTTCTGTTTCGATTCCTATGATTACGGAAAACATGTGATCTGAAGCTTCTGATATTAGAAAAAATCGTATTTATATTACATATTACAGAAAGAGGACAGCTTACTCTAACATTAGGTTCTTTGAAATGACTGTATAAATGGAGAAATAAATGTTTTTTGTTCAATGTAGCAAAATTACAACCAGCAACATTACAATTATTATTATTGTATGAATTTCCCTCTCGAATTCCAACACTACTACTTTTCTTATAATTATGTGACCTGTGTACATGTTGCCTGTAACCTGTATACGATTTTAAAATGACGCCACAGCCATTTCGGCGACAAATAAATTCAGCACTTGGCCAATTTCTATGAACATAATAGTGAATATCATATTTTCTGATAGTGTGACAATGGAATGTACACAAATTACATTTGAACATCTTTGTTGTTTTCATATAAACAAAATATATGTACTTACTGATACATTCGATGAAATCAATAACTAGCAACAAACTTTATGATAAATTCTTAAATTCTAACCTATACGCAACAACCGCAACGTAACTGCTGACCATTATAATCAAAAATCGAGTGTGGCCTGGCAAATGGGGGATGCGCGCGCACTAGAATAACGACTTTTTTCCGAGTTTATTATGGAATTCTCCACAACAAATTCTTCAATATTACACGATTAGTAATGACTTTTATTAAGATTTATATTTTTACGTTGAAGAATTCAAGCGTTGAAAATTCCTGTATTGATGTTGGAAATAAATAATTACAAAATATTTACTGGTTATTTACAATGTACTACTACAGAACTAATAAAGTGTGTTAATATAATACAATATTATAAACGGAAACTTAGTAAAGTACTATGACTTTTTCCAGGATAAATATCGAATCAATATTTTTACCAAATAGAACATGCAAAATTGAAGAATAATTTGTGAAAAGTACATAGCATATGTAAACTTACCATATCAAAATAGAAATAATACTGGGCTTTAGGATTTATGCGTTAAACATCACGAAAAATAATGATTTCTTAATATATACCGTGAAATTTACAGAATGCATCACGAAATTTTACTCACATTTTTTGCAGTGTACAGTTCGTATCCCCAAAATTACAGTCCGAATGTTCGGATAGATATATGAGCAGAAAGGGAGGAGGTGAGAAGTCGCGGAATTTTGATACATTTGATACAATATCACCTGAAATATATTGTATTTGCTCATATTTGCCTGGCAGTAAATAGTGAAGTGCGTTGAACAACCGATACCACTTTGACGGACTCTCTTCACCATAACATCTGGCAAGGCTAGAATCCAAACATAGTGAGCCACTTTTTGAAGAGGTGAATACCTCAGTCCCCTTCTCTTCTGCATCTCATTGCCACTATCCGTTGCGTCTTGAGAGTATAACTGTGGCATCCCTGAAAACCGGAGGCACAAGGTCACTCATTTGTTTTATATGGATGATCTTGAACTGTATGCCTCTGGCGAGAAAGATCTTCATCAGTCCTTGAAGGTGGTGGAAGAGTACACGCATGCTATCGGTATGAAATTCGGATAGACAAATGCGCAATGAGTGCTAAAGAGGACGATGCGGGGACTACGGAGAGGATGTGTAGCTCGTAGATGGAAGCATCCTACACCATCTGGATGCCGGAGAGACGTATACTTACCTCGGGGTGTTAACGGGGTGGAACAACGCCACTCACAAGAGGTAACAGCAGTGAAAAACTCTTTTCCCCAGCAAGTTTCAGCACAAACTTCGACATATCTGGTCATCGGATCTGTCGGGGAAGAACAAAGTTGCTGCAACAAATATGCTCGCCGTTCCAATCTTACTCTACTAGTTTAGAGTAGTGAAGTGGACTCGGGAGGAGCTGTATCAACTCGACGAAAAGACCCGAAAAATGATGCACCTCCATGGGAGTTTGCATCCTTAATCATTCCACGATTGTACTTCCCCGACAACAGCTAGGCGGTGAACTTTTGAGTTTGGAGTGTGACAAAATGGTAGTGGATGGAGCGTGTTAAGTAATGAAGAGTAATGAAGTTGGATACAATTCACTCAATGAGGTATCATTTTAAGTACTTTTTGGTAAGAGAGACAATCGTGTATCATCACTCATCGCTGAGAGGTCGCTACCAACTTTTTTTTTCAAATGGAAAGAGGTGCCTTGTAGTACCACATTCGAAAGGTATTTCAATTTTCTATAATACACTTTTATTTTCAGGATGAGCCGTTCCCAATTTATTATCAGTTTTATATTTATTTATTCGTAATACAATACTCTACAGGACATGGCCCAATTACAGAGCAGGAAATAATAGAGTATAGTAAATACATCACAAACAAGTGACTGTAAAGTCTACAAACACTACAAACAATACAAACAAGTGACTATAAAGATTACAATTTTATATTTATTATAGGTGACAAAACAATTAAATATATTTTATTATCGCTAACAGAGTTTGTCACTTTGCCCATGGTATGGATTGGAGAATTCTCCAGAACATTTGTGCGAGATGTTTTTATATAGAAAGTATCTGGAACAGATTTTAGGAATGCAAATATTAAACTTGTCCAGTAATGTTGGGCAGTCAACGATGCTTTTGATAATTTTATAGATTAGTACAACATTATAATATTCACGCCTTTTTTCGAGACTGAAAAAGTTATGGTTTTGTAGCAATTCAGAGTGAGATGTTCTATTGGAGGATGAATGCCATTGGTTTTTAGGCTTAGCAGTTTTAAAAATCGTCGTTGAATTGCTTCTATTTTATCAATATGATATTGATAAAAGGGGCTCCACACAACTGACGCGTACTCTGACTTTGATCTTATGAAAGCATAAAATAAAGTTTTTAGGTCGAAGTTCTTCGAAATCACTACTGTTACGTGCAATTAATCCGTACAAACGACAGGAGGAGGTTACAACATTATCGATATGCCCATTAAATGATAGTGGAGTGTCAAATGTGACGCCAAGATCAGTAAATGTTTCTGGTCTCACCAGGAAAACGTTTTCTATTGAATAATCAAAGATCAAGATGTACGTTTTTGAACTTTAGGACATGATCTTACATTTATCCGGGTTTAGCGACAAGTTATTTCGATAACACCATTCTACAACCCGTCCTACGTTTGCTGAGAGGTTCACACAATCATCTATGTTCTCAACGAGGCAGTATAGTTTTAGATCATCGGCATACAAAAGGAAATACACATCTATAACATCTGCAATATCATTAATGAAGATATTGAAGAGCAACAGTCCCAGATTTGACACTTGTGGAACACCAGAATAAGCACTATATTCGGTAGATTTGACACCATTGAGCTGTTTCAAGGGTCTGCAGATAAACGTTAAGTATAATAATTTCAAAACAAAATTTTCTCGAAACTCAGTTCGTTTCAAAGAATGTTTAAACAATGTTCTGACAATAATGAAGATTTTTCACAAATAAAACTCCTTTTTATGAAATGTTACTGTGGTAAATTTTTGTTGCAAGCACCTCTTTTGCTTTACAGATGTTGGGAAAGTGCTGCGGTGTGTATCGTACACTTCGAAGTCACGTTTCCCCTCAAAAAGATCTAGAGGCCTCATATCAGGTGGTCTAGTGAACTCTTTTAAGGAATCGAGTCTGCTCTTCTTCCAATTGGTATAATTGACGTATCGGCAACCCGCGGACATCCAAACATGGCCCCTCAGAATGACCCGCTAGTTTACCCGAAATGACGTACTCAGATTTTTTGTGGGGATTCGTAAAATCTAAAATATACGTTACACAACCACAATTTATTTCACTGTTCATGTTTAGAGTACTAGGTACTTCTAAAAAAATTACATTAATTGGTATGAATGTTCGAACTGTATTCACAAAACTTCATATACAGCAAAATTTATAAACAAAAAAGACAAAGTATGTCAACAACCAGGTCTTGAGAAATAATTCATTCTATACGTATATTTTGGAGGAAAAAACTATAAAGTTATACTTTAAGGGGTGATAAAAAATTTCTTGAGTTATATGTATTGATAATTTTAAATTATAGAAAACCACATATTATGTCCAATGTTTTTCTGGCTGCCTAACTGTGGTTCCTGTTTCCTGAGATAATTTCAAGTAAGGTGATGTCTGATTGATTGCAGATACGATACTTATTTGTTTTGATGTATCACAGTCAAATAAAATTTTTTTTTTCAAGACGTTAATAATATTTGATTTATTAAATATCATTTATTATTGTTTCAATGAAGCTGTAGTTCAGGACTGTCATTCTAGCCTAAACTTTCACAAGTCAGGATGGCCGAGCGGTCTAAGGCGCTGCGTTCAGGTCGCAGTCCACTCTGTGGGCGTGGGTTCGAATCCCACTTCTGACATTCTTTTTTTTTTCTTTAATTCGGTGTCCTTTTTACTCCTGAATTCATACACTTGAAAGATTTCGAAAACCTCTGAAATTAACCTCATTATTTAGAACCCAGTTTTATTTTTTTCAATTACTTTAATGATCATTTTAATAATAATCAACGAATAATAACTGTTATTGATAATAAATATTTCATTTGATGTGGTGCTGCAGGTTTTCCGGATTTTCCTGCAGTTGAAAAAGCAAATGCGCTACTGGAATCAATGAAGTCGGCCCGGAGCGCCAATTAATTTTTATTGTTGTTTTTATTGTTTTATATTTTTATCGCTGTTTTATTGAAGAGATATTAATCATTCGGGCGTGTCTTCAGGGAGTGAAGACACGCCTGAAAAAGCCATTTTATGGCAAAACGCGTGTTGCGTTTTTCTTAAATTGTTCAGTGAAAATCTTACATTGAAGTGGTTTTTGAATATGTTATGGATTTTCTTCAAGTACCGGCCGATTCCATCAAATATATTTGTCTTTATTGGTATTGTCTTTATTTATTTGGTACTACAATCTCAGTATTGCAAGAGATTGTTGTAGCTATTTATTTTAATTGATATCTACTTATAAATGAAGTATTACATTCTGTTATATCATTCAATATTTTCATAGAATTTTGGTAAAGAAATTTTTTGCCTTTCTAATTCTCCATCATGATAATCGTGGATTTTCATATCAATATTTAATAAACGATATTCCACTTCAACGGTCACATTCACCGATCTAGGTGTTACCTTCGACACAAAAGTGTCCTTCGTACTACAAATTGAAGCAATTCTATCTGCTGCAAACAGATGGATTTATTGCATGAATTTTCAGAGACTTCTCGGATCCATCTACATCGAAAACCTTATACTATGCTTTCGATCAAAATTAAAATATGCATCCATAATATGGAATCCATCTCATCAGTTGTATACAGAGAAAGTTGAATCAGTACAACGTCATTTCCTAAAACTTCTCTCCTATAGATCAGACAATATCTATCCACCAATTGAATTTCCCCATGATGCATTGTTAGCTAGACACACTATAAATAGCTTGAGTTGCGTCGTGATTGTCACTCCACAATTTTTCTCTTCATACTGATGAATAATTCAATTTTTGACCGACATATTTTGTAAAAACTCAATTTCAATGTACCTAGACCAACCTCTAGAGTGGTTGATCCTTTTTATCTGCCAACACCACTTACAAATACTCTGAAACGTTCATCATATGCGTGTCAAATGCAATTCTGCAAGTTAACAGCTCTACATTTTTCAAAGTTCCATCTCTGAGATTAGGTCTTTTTACTTCAGCTAATTCTATATGTATTGTTTTTATCTTATAACTTATTTAATTGTATTATATTGTGATTTGACTTATATCCCAGGTCTGTAGTTGGGTGTAACCTGTAGAACAGTATTTAATAAAAATAAATAAATGAATGATATTTGATACGTCACAAATAAAAACCATGGTAGACAGATTTAAGATCAACAATATCAAAATATCAGTATTCAATAGATTTGTACACATCTACATAAAACATTTATTCAATTTATATTCATACATATGAGAAAACACTTTTTCATTTTGCATCAAGAAATTCTTTGGTACTATAGTAACATTTATCTTGCAAATATCGTTTCAATTTTGATTTGGAGAAGTTCCGTTGATCGCTCAGGATTGCGAGACGGTAATTGAAAAACTCTATACCTCTACAAAAGGGGCTTTTTCATAAAATGATGAGCTGTGTTGAGTTAGGTTGGGTCAAAAGTGAGTGGGCTTATTCGTCCCTCCACCAATGACAGGTTCTGGTCCGATGAAGTTGTTTGCAGCACCATCCTTTGCAAGGGAGTCAGCAGTCTCATTGCCTTCCTGGACGGTGTGGCCAGGAATCCAGACCAGAGACAATTTATTAAGTCTTTCAATCCAGGAGAGTCGTTTTTGGCAATTTGCTACCAACTTAAATGTTGTTCCGCTTGAAAAACAGTCGCATAGGTTCCTAGGTTCCTGCATACTTGACGAATTTCAGACGTTTAATTTTTTTAATTTCTTATTACAAATACTACAACTTTGTGATGAATTTATAGATACTTCGTTTGTTCTACATATTGTAAGACGACTTGATAGTTGTATATACAGTGTCACCGATAAAGTCCGCATCAAATGGGAAACTTTTTTATTTATCGTTTTATGTGAAATTTGATTTTGGCAGTAGATTTTGCTTAAGAAATGATGTCAAATGGCGTCTAAAAAATAGGTCACGTGATTTCCTTAACCTGTCAAAATTGACATTTAAAGAAAGAAACATTGAAAAATGACATTATTCTTCAAAATATCCAAAAATATCAAAGGATAAAAACATTTTCTTTTGTAATTTTATACCCACACACCAAGTTTCAAACCCATAATAAGTATTTTATATTTTCACTATTTTTCCGCATTCCTGCTTTTTATACTTATCAAAATTTAAGCACACCTGTACTAAATCATTTATTTTAACTAAACTCGTCACCGAATTTCTTTTTTTGTAATAAAATAATATTTTAAGAGCCTCTTTGATGTTAAAAACAAATTTTGAAAAATAAAAGTTGTCAAACTTGATGCAAAGTTCATCTAGTTTCAACGGGGCTTTCCAAACTATACAGTACTTGAGTTTTTTAATGAGCAAATGGCCTCACAATATGAATTAGAACAAAACGGAACATTAGGAAACATCATTTCGTGATTCTTGAAGCCCATTCAATAAAAGAAAAAAACTCATAGTATTTACATTTACCTACTCCGCTAACAACACTAACTTAGAAAAACTGGGTAGGCTGTGAAAAAATATGAAACTACATAATGAACGTCACTGTCATTGAATAAATTAATGCCCGTTAGTTCAATGTAATGTATGAAAATTAAAATAATATGTTATCTTTACAAGAAAAAATTGAAATTGTGCTAATTTGTGGTGAAAACACATTGCATCGACAAGTGGCTGATATTTTTAACGCAAGACATCCTGGTAGACATGTACAGCAATCCACTGTAAGTAGGATTTTAAAAAAATTTAAACTGACTGGTTCAGTTGAAAATACTTTTAAAAAACGTCATAATCCATCACGCAATAATGATGAGGTTCAGTTGGCTGTCTGCCTGGATGTTATCGAACAGGGAAAATCAAGTATTACCAATATTGTAGATAGAACTGGCGTTAAAAGAGAAAGCGTAAGAGCAATTTTACATAAAAATAAATTCAAACCCTACAAACCCAAATTTATAAATACCTTAAAGGAAAGAGATTTCGATGTTCGACTAGATTTCTCTTTCTGGTACCAAGGAGAAGTAGAATTAAACAGAAAATTTCCTTACAAAATCCTATGGACCGACGAAGCTACCTTCACATCGAACGGCGTAGTCAGTTCCCAGAATTGTAGGTGGTGGGCTCAGGAAAATCCTCATTTTGTGATAGAATGTCGGGACCAATATTCATTTAAAACAAATGTGTGGTGCGGTGTTTTAAATAATCAGGTAATGGGACCATTCTTTTTTAGACACAATTTAACTTCTTAGGATTATTTGCAATTTCTAAATACTGAGATCAGTGATATAGTGGACAATATGCCGCTTGAAATAAGACACAGTCTGTGGTATCAATGTGACGGGGCTCCTATTCATAGTTCAAGACAAGTCAAAGAGAAACTATTAGAAATGTTTAGGGGCAAAGTTATTGGGCGAGATATGTAGCAAATATGGCCGCCTAGGTCGCCAGATTTAACCCTACTAGATTTTTTCTTGTGGGGTTACTTGAAACAAATCGTTTATAAACAAAGACCTTTTCGAGACGTGAATCACCTAGAAACTGTTATTAGAAACTCTATTTTAAACATAAACCCTGTGAGTATCAGCAACTCAATAAAAAATGTATCAAGAAGGACAATTATCTGCATAGAACGCGATGGAAGACATACAGAAATGTAGTGTATTTAATGTCGTGAGTCTTTTTTTCGTGTTTTTTTGCTATTAGGTATAGGTACATGTTTATTTTCAGTTCCTTTTAATTAAGATTAAATTCCACTGTATTTTTTGTTAAAAAAACAATAAACACTCTAAGATATTGTTTCCTAATGTTCCGTTTTGTTCTAATTCATATTGTGAGGCCATTTGCTCATTAAAAAACTCAAGTACTGTATAGTTTGGAAAGCCCCGTTGAAACTGGATGAACTTTGCATCAAGTTCGACAACTTTTATTTTTCAAAATTTGTTTTTAACATCAAAGAGGCTCTTAAAATATTATTATATTACAAAAAAAAAAATTCGGTGACGAGTTTAGTTAAAATAAATGATTTAGTACAGGTGTGAAAATATAAAATACTTATTATGGGTTTGAAACTTGGTGTGTGGGTATAAAATTACAAAAGAAAATGTTTTTATCCTTTGATATTTTTGGATATTTTGAAGAATAATGTCATTTTTCGATGTTTCTTTTTTTAAATGTCAATTTTGACAGGTTAAGGAAATCACGTGACCTATTTTGTAGACGCCATTTGACATCATTTCTTAAGCAAAATCTACTGCCAAAATCAAATTTCACATAAAACGATAAATAAAAAAGTTTCCCATTTGATGCGGACTTTATCGGTGACACTATGTATTATATTTTAGATTATTAATAATTATCAACAGACATTTTATTCTGTAACTAGTTCTACCTCAGACGTTTTCCTTGTCAGTGTTCATATAGACATCATATTATTCTAACATTTTCAAAAAGAAAAAAATGAGTTATTAGTGTATTATTTTTTTTATAAGTATGCGTTGGTCAGGCCCTATCCCACGAAGCCCCGATATATTCGGGAGGGCTCGTCAGCATTATCAACCAACGACCACTCTCCACACCTTGGGGTAAGTGATCATTGGGTCCGAGAATCATGTGCCCTAAGCAAACGCAGTGAGCCAAGAATGACAGCCTTCTGCATCTGTGCGGCTAAGATTTCTGCCTTAGTGCGGCAAGCCGGTATGATTTTGAGATTCGAGAGTGGAGAAGACATCATTCCACCAAGGACTCCAATAATCAGAACGACCATCTTGACAGAGTGATCTGGATAGAGTCTGCGGAGTTCGAAGAGAAAATCTCGATATTTTATCCGTTTTTCCTCCTCTTTTCTGACGACATTCGTCTCGCCAGGAGCTGAAAACTCCACGACAAATATCGTTTTGGTCTGGTGGTCGAGAAGGACTACATCAGGCTTATTAGCTTGTATGAGCCTGAGGGTGGGGAACGAATAGTTCCAATAAATTCGGCACTTCTCGTTCCCCACAACGGATTCAATATCCCCCGGAGCGTAGGGCAACACCGGTGTCTCGTCAATACCGTAAGAGTGCCGTAGATGGTAATATAGCACTCTTAGGGCCGCGTTATGTCGATGGATATAGGCCGAGACCGCATATGCTGGACATGCTGATAGCAAGTGCATTAGGGTTTCGGGCGCCTCGCGGCAGTCCCTGCACCTTGTGTCAGGAACCTCTATACCCATCACGCGACTGCGGTAGACTAAGGTGTTGAAGACACCATCCTGGCAAGCCATGATGAACCCCCTCAGTTTCCGACTTCAGCCCACTTGACCTGAGAAAAGCGAACGTCAGGCGCTTTGATAAGCCAATGTTATTGAAATGTTATTGAAATGTTATTGAAATGTTATTCAATGTTATTGAAAAAGACCCCACGCATTGGCTTATTCTTGTATTTCCGCAGAAGTGATGTGATCTCTGCGGCTTTTATCTGAGATTTATGCTGAACGGGTTCCAACTCGGAGACAGAGTTGTGGTCACCTTGTTCAGTGTCGAAAACTATACCGAGTTCATCAGCTGCTCGGGCAGCTGCCCTAAAGAGAAATGTTCCAATTCTTGCTCTCCCATGGTCACGGACCATGCAGAGAAGGGGATCCGAACTCCTGACGACTTCACAGGCTGTGTCCAGTACCATTCTGTCATGTAGACACTCCAAACTCAAAAGTCCACAGCCTCCCTGTTGTCGGGGGAAGTACAACCGTGGAACGGACGATTTGGGATGCAAACTCCTATAGAGATGCATCATTTTTCGGGTCTTTACGAGGAGTTGATACAGCTCCTCCCGAGTCCACTTCACTACTCCAAAAGAGTAGAGTAAGATTGGAACGGCAAGCCTATTTGTTGCAGCAACTTTGTTCTTCCCCGACAGTTCCGCTGACCGGATCTGTCGAAGTTTGTGCTGATACTTGCCGCGGAGAGTTTTTCACTGCTGTTACTTCTTGTGAGTGGCGTTGTTCCACCCCGAGGTGAGTATACGTCTCTCCCGTATCCAGATGATGTATGATGCTTCTATCTACGAGCTGCACATCCTCTCCGTAGTCCCCGCATCGTCCTCTTTTGAAATGGACCATTGCACATTTGTCTATCCCGAATTTCATACCGATAGCATGCCTGTACTCTTCCACCACCCTCAAGGACTGATGGAGATCCTTCTCTCCAGAGGCATAAAGTTCGAGATCATCCATTATTATTATTATTATTAGTATTATTATTATTAATACCAAAGCAATTGATGCTCTTGTTGCTATTTCATCGCAATCAAACTGAATAAATGAGTTACCCCCTATTTATTAATCGTTGAAATTCACTTATAAACTGAATAACTTAGCCCAGGTGGAATTTACAATGATCCATCTTTTGGAAGTTACAGACTGTGTTATGGCAATCTGAGATATCCTCTGAGGATAGGACCTTGCACGAAAATTGCCAGAAGGGCTGGGAAAGGATAATGGAATTGCTGGAAAAAACCTCTCGCCGCATTTGTGATAAAAAATTCAGCTTTTTGTGTACCTACGTAGTGTCTATCCACTTGTTTCACCTGACGTAAATGGTTTTTTCAGTTTGAGATGAACATATTCCTTTTGAGACGGCGTCATTAAAATACCATCAGAGAATACACACCCACTTCAGTCGCATACTCTAACAACAGACCCAAAAATAAGATCAATATAGTCGGAATGAAGAGGTTATTGCTGAAATTGAGGCCTTTTTCAAGGCAAAAGACAAATAGACGTGGTATTGAAATGTTAGAGGGCCGCGCTTTTTGGGCTCTTTACACGCTTAATATTAGTTTCACCTGTATGTATGTATGTTTGTTTGTATGTATGTTTGTTTGTAACTATCAAGCTCGAGATCTGTATTGACAGAATTATCGGCATTATTGCTTGATCTATTCGCGGGCAGAGTACGTAACCTCATCGATATTTTTTGATATATTCGCGAGCAGATGGCGCTGTCCGTAACTATCAATTATTGCTTGATCTGTTTGCGGGCAGATGGCGTTGTACGTAACTATCAATTATTGCTTGAGCTATTCGCGGGCAGATGCCGCTATACGTAACCTCATTGGTAGGTTGTCCAGAATATGGATGTCAACAATGAAAACTTTATCGTAAATTATACACATGAAAAATGCAGTTACTCAAATATTTCAAAAAGTCGAAAAATTAGAATTAAGGTGCTTGACATACATATCAAATCAAAAGATTGATTTGAAAAATGAAATTATTCACTGAAAAAATATTTTTAGTCCATTATTTTGAATGACACTTCAAATCAGAACATCAAGACTGAATTGTTTTTTGAAATTATTACAGCAAATTTTCTCTTTACTTCGAAACAAATTTTACAACTGTCCGCCTTCTGTTGGAGACTTACTGCATCTCAGTATTACTACAGAATTCGAGACCTCAAACTTTATTATGTTGTTTGAGAAAAATGTTACATTCGTGCGCCGTCTGTTAAAGATTTATAATACTAGTGACTAGAACTTAAAAAAAATATTTTTGACAATACATCGGACTGAATAGTGAAAAATAAATATAGTTTCAAAAAACTAAAAAAGACGCTTTTAGAGAACATCGAACTAAAAAGTTAAAAATATTTTTTTTAAATAAGCTTAAAATAATAACGAACGAAAAATACTACGAAAAAAACGTGAGCGCTTTGTGCCATATTTTTGTATATCAGGCGCTCGTCGCTTTCTTCACAATAATACTAGTATTTTTCGTTCGTTATTGTTTTAAGCTTATTAAAAAAAATTTTTAACTTTTAAGTCCGATGTTCTTTACAAGCGTGTTTTTTAGATTTTTCAACTATATGTATTTGCTTTTTATGCTTGTACGCTTTTTATAATTTTGTGCTTTTTTTATTTTGCCTAGCAGAACTATTGAACAAAAAAACTTCTCTATTTCAAACAACTTTTGTAACAATAGTTTTTCGTGTAAAATTGAAAATGAATGAGTTCAAGATGCTGGATGCCGCAACGAGTTTGGTACGCCGGGAACTGAAATTAAGACTGTCGTTGTCAAATCCTAATTCGACTGAATTGAAAGGTTTGATTATTACTACCAATAAATAGCGAATGATATTTTTCTTGAAAAACCATATTTCATGGTTTTACCTCAATTAGGTAATGATAAGTCTGATAAATGACCAAACCATTTAAAAGATATTAAGAAAACTTGAATATATTTCTCCTACCTTTTATTCGTTTCTAGGAAAGATTTTGGTATGAAAAGATTACCTTTCAATAACAAGGGCCCGGATTAAATATTCAAATTCAAAGGTATTTCCTGTCTGAAAGTTTCATTTAGACACCCACCTTTTTCTTTTTTCTTGATCAGAAGCTACATGATTTAGAAAATTATTTATCTACTATTGTTCAAAAAATTGTTATAAACAAATGCGTTGTTTGTTTGAAGGTGATTGACAATGTTTCGTGATGAATTTCACTAGTTCGGACTTCCATTGTCTACTATATAAAATGATTTGAAATCCCTGAAACAACTAAAAAGAATAATTAAAAAAAGAATAGCTGAAGATAACAATTATATTAAGCAAACAATAAACCTGAAATGAAATGATAGTGAAATAACCTACAAGCAAAAATATAATAATTGAATAAATAAAAATTAAAGGAATGAAAAAAGAAAATAATAAAAAAGTGTAGAGATTCCAAGTCACGTTAGTTCACGACGTTTCGATTGTTGGTATCTACAATCGTCTTCGGGTGATGACGACTGATTCCTCCGAGAGATGACTGTTTATATTTCAACGACCTATAAATAGTCATCTCTCGGAGGAATCAGTCCAGTCATCACCCGATTGTAGATACCAACAATCGAAACGTCGTGAACTAACGTGACTTGGAATCTCTACACTTTTTTATTATTTTCTTTTTTCATTCCTTTAATTTTTATTTATTCAATTATTATATTTTTACTTGTAGGTTATTTCACTATCATTTCATTTCAGGTTTATTGTTTGCTTAATATAATTGTTATCTTCAGCTATTCTTTTTTTAATTATTCCTTTTTACTTGTTTCAGGGATTTCAAATCATTTTATATAGTAGACAATGGAAGTCCGAACTAGTGAAAATGCGTTGTTAATAAGACAATTCGAAATTTTTTTTGGAAACATAATATTTAATGCAAATTGTGATTAAAAAAAAAATCTTCCTTGATAAAAATTTTTATTGCTTAAAAACGGATTTGTCACTTAACAATTTTTTCTACCACTTGTGAATAATTTTGAGGAACCGTTTTTCATAAATCATGCTCTCTGATAACTTGTTTTTACTCAAACACACATTATTTATTGAATAAACATTTTGTTATTAACAATTAATTTTCTTCTAAATATTTTTTTTCTGTTTCTACACAAAGTAGCAAAACAACCATGTATTATTTAATGGGTAAACAATTATTTTTGTTTTGTATACAATTTTAAAAATTCTGTTTTTCACTCCATATTTTTCAGCTAATCGCGATACGATGAAAATTCTTCATTCTCTATAAATTGAAGAAAAAATCAGAACAACATTCAAACTATTACCCAATTATTCATTCCATTGTTTATAACGAACTGTTTATTAAATGAACAATGAAAATTCGTATGGAAACATTTTTTTCCAGTTATCGAAGAGTGAGATAAATTATGATTTGAGAAAATGCTTCCTCAATATTAATTACAAGCGGCTGAAAAAAAATGTTTTGTAACAAATACGTTTTCAAGCAATATTTTTTTTTTAAGAAAGGATTTTTTTGAAATCATAATTTGCATCAACGATTGTGTTGAAAACAATCAAATTATCTTATAAACAACTTCCAAGATCATTAAAAGTGCCTGAGATAGACATTTTATTTCTGTGTAATTGTAAGCTTTTTTACAGAGAAAGTTATAAAACAAAAGAAGTTACTGATAAAAATCGCATTTTTTTGTGAAAACTATATTTAATTTATCCATTTACAATTCTCACTTTTTCAGATTGTAGAAAGTGAGAATTCCTAGAAAGCTCCATAGTGAAACCCACAAAAAATGACTCTTGTTTCAGAGTGTTTCTGTCATTGGAAATATGGTATGTTATCTCTGTATTTGTGAAAAATGTCTGTCTTTTTTCATTAGCCCATTTTTTCTTTACACACCCAATCGATCTAGGACTCATTTCAGACATATTGACTTTTCCCTAAACACGTTTCATCGAATCATGAAAAATTCTTAACTTCGGTTAACTACCCCCCGGAAAGTCACAAAGTTTATGAGAAAACAATTTGAAGGAATTGTCTTGTTGGACGTGTATACAAAAAACAATTTGAAGAAATAGTCTTGATGGACGTCTATATAAATGATCTTCTCATTTATTTTTGAACCAAGCTTCCAAGTTTGGCTCTATTATGACTAGTAATCTTATATTTCATCAGTTCGGACTTCCATTGTCTAATATAATATAAAATGATTTGAAATTGCTGAAAATTCCTGAAAAATATTGATATTGATGATAGTAATCTTATAATTACAGTCCGACCTGAAATGACAATGCTGTCCTTGTGCAAATAAGCTAATCTTCGAAGGAGGTAAATTCTTAGAAAACCAATACCTTTTATAATGAAGGTACTGATTAGTGAAGAAAAATGAATTCTAAGAGTAAATATTCTAGTGAATGTACTTTTCTCATTTACATTCGTGGAGTTCAGTAGCATTTTTGTGCAGTGACAATTGAAAATGTATAGGTTTGAACGAAACAAAAAAAGCGAGACTGGGCTTCCACGGCTCCCTGTCGAGATATGGTTGCAAATATTCAGGTATATATGAACGAATAGTATTGAACAAAATCAAAAATAGTTTGGGAAAGAAATATTTTGTCTGGAGAAGTAGAAAGAAAACTTCTTTCTTTCCCAAAGAAATAATCTCTTCAAATATACCCCTTTCAAACCCAAAATAGTATTGAACAAAACCAATGAAGCAAGACAGCAAAAAGCGAGAATGAACCAAAAAAGTGAGACTGAACTTCAATGACCAACTTGAACTATGTAGCACCCCCCCCCTTTTGAATTTGTGAACTTTTGACAACTAGTTTACGATCCATTGGTATTTGGAGCAATCCAAAAGTAGGGTTTTTGGATCATTGCTCAGTAATTTTGATAAGCTTCGTAAGTTAAATCATTGTTCAAGTATCTCAGATCAGGTATTGATGATTCAGGCAACAATTTTGTCATTGGTACAGATTTAATTAACCTAGCTAGTTGTCATTGACTATACAGTGTGTGAAAGCCAAATGAAGTAAATAAATAATCTCGGTTACTGTACATATTAGAAAAAAACCCGAAACACGTCAAATGTAAATTATAATTCAACATTCTCCAACGTAAAAATACCACCCCTACCTGCAACTCCCTTCGAATGACAGGTTCAACCCCCCAATTTTTTAAATGGAAAGTATAGGCTTGTGATATATCGTTTGGAAGGTCTCTTCATTCTCTATTCAAAAATGTTATTGCTTTTGCGTTTATTGTAACAATTATGCTTACATAAATTAAAATGATGTGGTTACCGAAATTCGATAAAATACGCTCAAAAACTAAAATGTAATGCAAAACGTAAAGAAATGTTCTTTTAAGTCATTCAAATCTGAAGGTTTAGTTTTGTATACATTGCTCTTCACATATCATCATAAAAAATCTAATGATGTAAGATCAGGTGGTCGCGCTGGCCATTCAATCGATCCTCGCCTCCCTATTCACCGATTGGGAAATGTTGTATCAAAGTATTGCCGGACATTAACTTGGTAATGTGGTGGTGCTCCATCATGCTGAAACCATATCGTATTCACTGGAACTTGAGGGTTTCCTGGATCAGAATATAAATTCGCTAAACTTGGAATGATATCATTTTGGAGTAGTGCCAAATAATTATCGCATTTCAAATTACCCTCAACGAAAAAAAGATGAACGATATGGTTTCCTACAATCCCTGTTCAAATATTAACCTTTTGAGGGTATTGCGTGGGTTATTTTCTCATCCAGTGAGGATTTTCCGTAGACCAGTAACGTCAATTTATCTGCCACACATGACCAAGCTCGCGAAACTGCTTCTTAACTTTGCTCATTGCTGCTTGATATACGGGCGGTAAATTAGTAAATTCCTCATGAAATAGGCGAGCTACTTCCTTTTGTGTTCGGCTTTTATCTTCGTAACCAATCATTTGTAAAACTGTTACTTTATGCATTTTCGTTAATCTAACCATTTCTCAGACTTGAAGTTAACGAACTTTCAACTTAAATTAAAATACTGACAACTAATGTTGTAACATACAAAACGAGTTGACACAGCATTTCAAACTAACGTTGTCACGGAAATTATATAAAGTTTTTTAAAGGATACTATCTAAAAAGAACATTGCTATGGTTTTTGTTTACTTTCTTATTATCATTACTTTGGCATGAAATAAGTTTTGAGAATATTGCAATAAATTTTGAGTGTATTTTATCGAATTTCGGTAACCATATGATTTTAATTTATTTTATTTTAATTGATGCAGTAAACTTGAAAGCAATAACATTTTTGAATAGAGAATGAAGAAACTCTCGAACGATATATTACAAGCCTATACTTCCTATTTAAAAAATTGTGGGTTGAAACTGTCATTCAACGGGGGTTGAAGATAGGGGTAGCATTTTACCGTTAAAGTATGTCAATTCATATTTGACGTGTAACCAAAATAATGAATTTATTCTATTTGACTTTCACACACTGTATATTCAAGGATTAGTTTGTCAAAATGTGTCAGTTCACTTGAGAATGGGCTTATAAATCGAAAACAAATGAAATCTTGGTTGAAATTAGATAAGAGTTATTTTCTCTATCCATTGGCCGCGGTGGTAGTGCGCCCGACTCACGATCGGAAGGCCGTGGGTTCGATTCCCTCCTCGACAAGATATTTTTCTCGAGATAATTTATGTGGTTGAAGCTGGGATGATTCTGCAACCGTGTTAGGAATCACACGTTAAAAGGGAAGACCTCGTTAGTCCATGGCTCGCATAAGTTTCCCAACTTCTGAGAGTTGTTGTTCGTATGGGGGCAACAGCTGATTAACATAAAAACACAATATTTTTTATATTCAGTGGAGAGTACCAGTCCAACCGAGAAAAGTATTCTGGAAAGTATTGGAAAGTCTACATTATAGGAATTTGTAATTAGTATAATATATAATAGTGTATGTGCCGCCGAAGAACGAAATATTATTATGAATAGTACTGTATGTTTTCTCCGTGGTTTGCCAATAATCGACTACACTATACAATGAGAAATGTTCCTCAATTTGGGTTATTACAGCAAATGCAAGTTTGAACGAAATTAAGTTGAGTTCAATATATGAGTTTTTCAAATTCACTTCGAAAAGTATTCAAATTGATGTTTCAAATGTTGGGTTTCAATTTTTAAAAAGATTTGTTTCTAATTCACATATTGGCAACAGCGCCTAGAATAATTTATACGTACCTAGATATTCTACTTTAAAAAAGGAAAATTATCTTTATAAATCAACAATTAAGGCAAAATATAAATTATAGTTCAATACCACCTCCACAAGCCACATAAACAACAGTTGTTTTGTTATTTATTTATATAGAGGAAGATAGGTTAGGTGCACAAAATGTCATATGTCACAGAATGTCTCGGAACCCGGAACATAAGTAAACAGAACAGCACGCCTCTGAAATATGTCATCTTTGTTTGTCTCATACAGGTAACATTGTCCTTTATTAGCTATAACCGATGTTGCCAAATGGTGAAATAGAAACGAATCCTTTTAAATGTTGAATGCATTATTTCATTCCTCTTTTTTAAGCATATTTTAAAGAATAAGGTTGAAATTTTAAGTTTAAAATGCGTTGGTTTAGAGCTCTTTCATGAAAACTACTTGATTTTCGTAAAGAGGAACATTCCCTATTGAACTTAACTTTATTTCACTGCTACACTTGTGATATACTGTTTGGAACCTTTGGTGTAGTAATGAATATTACTGAAGTTTTTTCCCAACACCAAATCGTTATTTTTACACCTCGACACGTGTTTCGATCACCAAGTGATCATCTTCAAGAGGAAGATGAAACTGAAACACACACACACACAAGTGTGTGTGTTTTGTTATGTTTTGGAGTCTGTGTTGTGTCGTTTTTGTGTTCCGCTTGTTCATATAGTTTGTTCCGTTGATCCGTATGGTGGTCCGGGTCCATTGCAGAGGTCGTGGTGTTGGTACTTTTGGGTACGGTTTTTTGGCTGGGGCTGCGGGGGGTGAAACTCTTCGTATTTCGGGTTTTTCCAGGACGCTGCTATCCGCTGTCCACTATCTGATTCTCAGTGGGAATTCCTCTAGGATATCCTGGATCGGCTCCGACGGGTCTTCCATTGCTCCCAGGAGTCTGGCTGGGGAAAAGGGAAGCTTTGTCCTGGGTATCCTTCTGGATCCTCCACGGGGAATCCCAGGCGTTGTGAGCGTGTTGATGGCATCGGTGTTGTTGCTGCTCATCGTTCTGGTCGCATATCGTCCTTGAAGTTCCAGAAATCGTTGGTTGCCCCGATATGTGAGTGGATAGTGTTTATATATGCCAACGAAAGTCTTGATAAGCCAATAGAATTATTCTCGTCGAGTTGAGTTGAGCGCGATCTTGGCCAAGTCACAATTGATTTTCGACGAACAGCGGCGGCCACCGTTATATTTTTTCAGGGGACGATTCACAACAGTTCAATGCAAATTAGATCTCTGGTCCATTTTACAAAGAACATTCTCAGAAATCACTTAATATTAATGTAAAGTTTTTGTTTCAGGTATCTAGAGACCCCCAAAGATATATTGAGAGCCTCGGTGGTTGCCAAAGAATGGGAAAACATTCTTTCATCAGATTCAATGCTTTGTAAAAAACTTCAGGAAGGACGCAAAGAGGATTCATCCAGTTGTACACCCATTCTCCCGGAAAACAAACGATATATAGCAAAACGCAGAGAGGCTTTGTTGGAGATCATTGAAAACCCTTCTCCTCAAGAAGATCCATTTGAAGGATTGATTCACAAAATCGAACAAGGTTAGTACATTTTTCGTAGTTGATTGTTGCAAACACATTTGAAGAGCAAGCTTTTGCTTACATGCTCAAAAAAAAT
The DNA here is from genome assembly GCF_025532065.1 of Leptinotarsa decemlineata. Taxonomy (NCBI): domain Eukaryota; kingdom Metazoa; phylum Arthropoda; class Insecta; order Coleoptera; family Chrysomelidae; genus Leptinotarsa; species Leptinotarsa decemlineata. The sequence continues at coordinate 9,922,711 of NW_027412690.1, forward strand.
TAACTTAGCGAACCCTTTCCTTTGAAACCCATATCGTGAAGATACATAAACAAATCAGTCAATCATCTCAGATTGTCCGCAATGCTGGATTTAGAGCGACGTCAGTCCGCCATCTTGAGCGGTTTGCCATATTGGATTTTTTTTTTTTTTTTAATATACTTTATTGTCTGAAGAATAAATTCTTATTGACAAAGCCTTGTGCGAAATATAAATAACATATACATGAAATCACAAAAGTAAAATCACTAAAATTAGGTTATAACATGAACTGAAAAGAGACATGTAAATAATAACAAACGTTCAGGATATAAGAACATGGTCAACAAAATGTAAATAAATCAATTTAAACTAAATTGAATGAAATGAAATCAATAAAATACCGTAGATATTACAGTTAGTCTTCTCAATTAAAATTATCATCATAGAATTCTGCTAAGCTATAATAAGGTCCCCCAGAGAGTAAGTCTTTCAACTCTTTCTTAAGAGCTCTAAGGTCATTCATGGTTCTTAAAGCTTGAGGAAGGTGATTGAACATTTTAAGACCGTTGTAAATAATGGAATCTTTAACTAGAGACGAAGAAGGCAGCGGTAATTTAAAGCTGAATCTTTGCCTGGTTTGATACATTGGCGCGTCCAAGTTGTTAAACAATACCCTATTTTTGAAGACAAGGCAGATTGTTTCGTATATAAATAGGGAGACCACCGTTAGGATTTTGTTAGAGGCAAAAAGAGGTCGACAAGAGTCCCTAGGCTTGGCTTTGCATATGCCTCGTATTGCACGTTTTTGTATTAGTAATACTGATTGAAGGCATGTGGTAGAACACACATCCCAAAATTAAATACCATAACGGAGGTGTGGTTCAAAAAGGGAATGATAAACCATTCTAGCTTTGAAGTCATGGAGTAGGATTTGGAGTCATGTCGCTTATGGTTGCTTTACAACATAAGATAAGTCACAGTACATAAAGAGAGAAAAATTCTCATTGGATATAAACATTAGGAAAAAAACATCACAAACATCCTAGTCGTTACAAATCAATAATAATAATGATAATAATAATATGCTTTATTATCATAAGAAACAATTTCGTAGACGAACTTTGGGTAGTACATACTTAAAAAAATGCAATACATACCAACTGAAATAAAAATATAAATGATGCATGGTACAAACTATGTTAAAATGAATGATATAAAAGATATGTATATATAAAAGAGTAGAAGTCAAGTTTATAAAAGAGTAGACATGAAAAGTAACAACATAAGAGCTCATTAATAAGTAAAGATAAAAATATGGGTAAGTCAGTTAAAAGCTATCGTTAAAATATTCTGTAGTTTCGGGTGTTATAATGGGAAGAGGATGCAGCAAAATTTAATATATGCTTATTTATTAAACACAGATTCCAGTATAAATAATGCAGTTAGCGTTAGAATATTATGTTTTTTGAAGAAGGTTCAACAGGAGTCTCTTGGTTTAAGGTTTACTATATACCTTTTCTGTAAAATTAGTAGACTTTTTGAATGAAGTTGGACTACATGCTCCCCAAAACGGTATTCCGTAGTGTAAGTGAGAATCTATGAGTGCAAAGTACGCCATCTTTGCAGTGCTGAATCCCAATTCTTTATAAATCACTCTAACCGCATAACAGCCAGAGGAGACTTTTCTGATGATTTGTTTAACATGATCCACAAATTTTAAATTCTGGCAATGAAGACTCCTAGAAAAGTAGTGTTATTTTTAGATTACAGCGAATTGTCTTCAAAAAAAGCTCTCTGATTGAGCATCTAAATGATAATAAATTTGTTTTAGTTAAGTTAAAAGATAAAATGTTTGAATCACATCAATCTTCAACTTTTTTCAAGTCGGCAGAGATTATTTTGTGCAACTCACAAGTGTTTTTATTATTCCAAAGTATGGTAGTGTCATCTGCAGGTTAACTTCCCAGAAATATTAAGCTTGGTGAGGTCAATAATATATAATAAGAAAAGAATGGGACCTTACATAAAATAATAAGAATAAAATAAAATATAAAATATTTAAATATAAACACATGTTAAAATACACACATCGGAAAAGTCTAGGGATATTTTTAAAAATGGCAATATTTTTTTTTTTAGATCGCTTTAGGGAAAAAAAAGTTGACGGGTGATTATTAAACGAATGTAACTTACTACAAAATGTATTGAATGGTCAAAAATACTGAGTGCGCATATAAGCAAAACTAAAAAAAAATATGGCTCTTCTTTGGCACCCCGAAAAAAAATCATAATACAAAAAAAATTGGAATCAGTACAAAGTATGGCCTCCACGCTGGTTTATTACGGCCCTACATCTATCGTGCATCGACAAAATGAGATTGTCAATGTCTTGTTGAGGTACATTTGCCCATTCAGCGATTAAAAGCTCTCTCAATTGAAACGTTGTGTGAATGTTCCCCATATGCGGAGTAATTCTTCGTTGAAGCATGTCCCACACATGCTCGATGGGATTCAAGTCCGGTGATTGTGCTGGCCATGGCAATACATCAACTCCTTCGTTGGTGAGCCAGTCAGTCACTAGACGCGCGACATGTGGACGAGCATTATCGTGCATTAGGTGGAAGTTTTCACCAACAGCACCAGCAAACGGACGGACGATAGGTAGAAGAATGGTGTCGAGGTACTGTCGAGCTGTGAGGGAGCGATTTGGAAAAACGAGATCGGTTTTGCCGCCGATCATGATTCTGCCCCATAGCATTACTGAACCACCTCTGTATGTGTGGACTTCCTGGACGTGTCTCAAACGTTCATTATTTCCAGGTCGTCTCCACAGTCTTTCTCGACGAGAATCTGGATGAAATCCAAATCTGGATTCGTCTGTAAACAAAACTGTGGCCCAATCATTTGCATCCCAGTTTTGATGTTCTTGACACCACTCTAATCTTCTACCGCGATTGCCTCTTGACAAAGGTGGACATCTAAGTGGCCTTCTGTTGTGGAGATCTGCTTCATGCAGTCGATTTCTGACAGTATCACGACCAATGGTTACCTGGTGCGTCTGCTGCAACACGTTAACCAACTCAGGTGCTGTGATTGTCGGTTGTCTTCTTGCGGTTAAGACCAAAAATCGGTCTTGAACTGCAGTTGTAGCGCGTCCTCGCCCTGGATGTGGTTCGGGTGGACTGCCAGTTTCACGGAAACGCCGCCACAATCGACTGATAACACTTTGGGAGACCCCCAAACGAAGAGCTACATCATTTTGTCGCATGCCACCTTGAAGAAGCCCTACAGCTCTATTCATCTCAGCTAATGGTAAGTGATGGCGTTCCATGTTAAAGCACAATATTTCCAGTTCAATTGCTGAGCAAGAACTGCATAGAATGTACAAACTCGACACTTTCAGATTATTCATTTTAGCCGAAAACCTACAGTTTGTAAAAAACTTGATAAAAGATTAGTTACCGTTTTTGCAGGCTTTGTTCAACCCATAGAAATCTACAGGGTGGTCGAGTGTACCAATTGAATCGAAATTAAACGACCTCATGCATTTATTTTTATGATATTTAGTATGTTATAGAAATATCCCTAGACTTTTCCGATGTGTGTACATTGAAACATAACTGACTAGTCACTAAGTTGTTTATACTCGTCTAATGAATAAAAGGCATGGCGGATGAGACACTTTTTCAAAGATAGTTTGAAATGTTTCATATTGGTAACGAGTTTCAAGTCTTCAGGCAAAAGATTGAACAAATGTGCTCCAGCACAAAAAAACTAGTCCGTCATTTTGAGCGATCTACCATTACGGGTTAAGAGTAAAGACATGTTATTTCTCTTATTATTTTTAGAGATACATTTCATTTTATACTCATATCATGGGGATTCATGAAAAAATCTCGAACTGTCCGTCATTTTGCATTCAAAACGGAGGAACTTAGCTAACCTTGCATTGTCATCGACGTGTATGCAAAATTTCAGCTTAATCGACGGCTGCGTATAATTCAGTTGCAAAATTTTATACTAACTAACATATTTTGTCTTACAGGATGTCGCTTGAGGTGTTATAGCAGTAATATTTTGGGACTTCGATATTTCGATTGATGTAGTTTGGAACTTCACAGACTGGATGAATAGAGTTTACATTTTGAAGAAAAATTAATGATATAAACATTGTAATATGATTGTTTTTTTTGATCGACCTTTTTTGGGTATTTGTTACCTTCCACAATCTGAAAAATATCAAAATTATAATGGAGAACTTTATAACTGCCAATATATTAGAATTTTTTTGTCCATTTCTGAAGACGGAAGCAGATTTTGGCCTCCGAAACGTAAAGATAAGTATTGTATTATTTCTTAACAATTTTTTTGATAGGCAAAATTGTTAAATACGACAAGTTACTGATAAATAGAAGAGTTTTTTTTGTGAAAAATACTTTGATTTTTACGCAGTAACTTATCGGGGTAGACTGAAAAGTTTGCCCTTCTACACTTGTATAAAGTTCTCCATTATAATTTTTATATTTTTCAGATTGTGGAAAGTAACAAATACCAAAATAAAGTCGATAAAAACCTGATTTTTCTCCACAAAAAAATTATTATCGTTGAATATGATTGTTGTCTATTTAGATTAGGTTTAAAACGTCATAATGTATGATAGTGTTGAATAAATGAGAAAAAAGAATAAAATGTTTTAGATTTATTCCCGAAAATATGATGAAGATAATGATAAACATTTTATCAACCCGTCTGTAATTTTATTACCGTTGAACTGAGCAAAATGTTTTATATAGGAAGGTATTTCCTTTTTTAAAAAAATTTGCGGCACTGTCAAGTTGTTACTGAAATAAAGGAAATCTTCAGAAAAACAGATCACCCAGTAATACACCCCAATAGTCTTTTATACTATAAAAACATCATTATATTGATTGATTATTCATTGTTTGAGATAATATCACTGATATGGAAAAACATTTTTGGTATCCATAAACATAACAAACTATAGAATATGTAAAATTTTATAGACGTTTCCTCACCCCATTAATTAATCTACTGTGGGTTTTTTAAAAATTGAACCACTTCACAGATCTTTGAGGTAGTGATTTTGAAACAGTAAAAAATTTTAATTTTTTCAAGAAGCAAATTATCATTAGATTAAATAAAATGGACGCTCCTCTAAGACAGAATAAGTTCGCTACTTTACGCTGAATGAAATTATAATTCAAAAAATTTATCTATAAAAAAATATCCAAATACTCGTTTATTCCCCCCAGACTAATGAACAGAGAGCACTTGTTGACCTACTCAGTGGATTTGAGGGATTTTCTGTGAAACATATTGTATACAAGTTGAATAATTCAATTTTGGAATTTTTCTATAACCTGTTTTCATTTGAAAGTTAATCCTTTTCATCATTAGGGTACAGGTAAAATCTCTTGGAATCATACAGGTATGATTTTGAGGAAAATGCATAAATATCAAATCACCAGTGTATCTCTCATTGTGTATCTCTAATTCAGACGAGTAGCATATTTGTGAGGTGACAATTTACGATGGAGACTATTGGACAAAACAAAAAAAGTGATACAGAGCTGCCAAGGCTTCCTATTGAAATGTGGCTGAAAATATTCAGGTAAGTGTGGAAAGTCACGCACTATCTTTTTATTTCTCAAATTCTCTCCAAAAAAATTCTGAATTTCGATTACAGTTACTTTTGATATTATTTATTTGGTATTATAGTATTATTATAGTATTCGGTATTATAGTTCATTATAGTGTCTTATTTTCATCAGTTTTCCATATTTCCAAATTCCATTAAGTGTATTGTTTGGGGATTCATGGTGATCTACCTCGTTTTGATTAATATATTTTCTATTGATTTTGAAAAATCGTGATTTTATGGCAGGTAAACGAAGATTAGTTATACTGAAGATGTATCTAGATGGAGAAGTAGAATGCCAAAAACTTTCTTCCCCAGAAATTAAAATCTCCTTTCAATGTAAATAATTGTATAAATTTTAATTACTGATATTAACATTCTCTGAAGTGTTCGTAAATTAGCATCATTAATTCAAATGTTATAAATCATATAATTCTATAAAAAATTATTTCTTGCAAGATAATGTTTTCAGAGGCGATGCGTCTATTAGGTGCAAGGAACTCTATATTTGGCGTTGAGTTGAAAAAAATAGACTACTTTATTGTGAATTTTTTATTACACAATCTCAAAATTTCTTTAGGGTCAATAATAATTTAAATGAACGTTTATCAAGCTACGTCTCGGCTTCAACAGTGTTTTCCACCAGAAAACAATGCCTTATTAACACACGAAATTTCTTTTTATCTATTTTCTTCGAAGTATCAAAAGTTGCTTCACTCAAGATGTTCTATCCCACAATTTAGTAGTCCGACAGCTGCGAAATTTGTATACGTATCTTTCAAAGGTTAGGGTTAACTAAAAATCATATCAACTCAATACTAGTAGCGACATCTGTGTGTTGACCAATGACCTAAGTACCTAATAAATAGGTACTTTTCATTTTTCCACTGTAAACAGATAAAGACTAGCATTCACAGAATGGGATTGCTATTCACTAGTTTCCTATCGAAATTAAATATATTTGTTTTACTTTGAGCCAAAGCTTCGACATATTGACAATAATAACATTAATACTGAAATCTTCTTCACTGATGAAACGAATCAAATCAGTTCTTTGGCTCATTACACCAGTGAAGTTGTGAAAAACACTCAATATTAATTTTGTTTCAGCTACCTAGATACTCCAAGGGATGTATTGAGAGCTTCCCTTGTTTGCCAGGACTGGAGAGACATTTTATACTCTGATTTTGTACTCTATAATATGATTTCAATTGGACGCATACGTGATTCATGTAGCGGCAACCCCATTTTGCCAGAAAACAAAAAACGGATGTCAAAACGGGTCGATGCAATGATGGGAACCCTCGAAAGAACTTTCCAGGGTAAGCCGCCAATTTTGGAATGTGACTATCTGAGGAAAAATATAGAGTCTCGTTCACGACACGAATATCTGAGGGAAAACGAACAATTTCAATCAAGATACGAACGTGAATATCTTAGGAAATCTATAACATTTCAATTAAGACAAGTTGAAAAAGCTTTTCCTTCTGCCCAAACTTGTTTTGCGGTTCCACAACTCCACAATATTAGATAAAAAGTATATGCAATATTAGTGATGAAATTTATTATTATAGTTTCCAGAATATGTTCACGGATTCAAAATTTGGAAACGTCTTTTTATCTCTCATCTAACCAGAAAATTCGCGACATTTAATGGACCGTATCGTTTATAATATGAAAATCCTTAATTCCTTCAATTTTTAATGTTCGCTAACTTTGAAACACAAATACAAAATTTTTTGTTATGACAGAATTGATAATGAATATGACAGGAGTTTCTTTTTCCAACACCAAACGGTTATTTCAACACCTCGATACGTGTTTCGATCACCAAGTGATCATCTTCAAGAGGAAGATCACAGATCAAATCTTCCTCTTGAAAATGACCACATGGTGATCAAAAAACACGTGTAGAGGACTTGAAATAACGGTTTAGTGTTAGGAAAAAACTCCAGTAATATTAATTACTACACCAAACGTTCCAAACAGTGCATCACTAGTACCGAATTGAGAATAATCAGAGTTGAGAAGTGCCTAATTTTTCTGACAACGATCTGGGTGCTCTAATGATGCGACTGATGTCGGACTGGATAAACAAAATGTTGCAATTTTTTTTCGTATAGGTATATTAGTACTTGACTCAACCAGTGAATTTGTTGTAATTATAAAATTATGACCAATTGTTGTACATCTAGAATAAGTTTGTAAACACCCAAATGTATGATATTTTATATGCGAATGAAATTAAACAATAAAATGTTTCAGATTATTTTTTGGAAATCTGCGATGATTATATTGACTGATTAGTCAGTGTTTGAGGTGAAATATATGGATGGAATAAAATAAGTTACAAGTAATTTTTTCTGGTATCATTTTCCCCTCACAGTCCTGAGTTTTTATAATACGCTGTCATCGTTCACAGACTCATTTGTGATCACTAACACAATAAATACAATCAAAGATTCAGGAATCAATCACGAAATGTTAGGTTTCACTCTTAGATCTGCGGATGAATTATCTCTCTTCATTAAAAATCATATATTGTTCAATTGTTAGGAATCACACGTTAAAAGGTAAAACCTCGTTAGTCCTTGGCTCGCACAAGTTTCTCAACTTCTGAGAGTTGTCGTTTGTATGGGGGCGACAGCTGATTAACGGAAAAACAGATTTTTTTAGATCAATAATTGAATACACTCCACAATTTGGTGCCCCTCAAGTGTTCAAAAAAAGATCTTCAAGAGGAAGATTATGCAGGTTAATCTTCCTCTTGAAGATGATCACTTGGTGATCGAAACACCTCTTGAGGTGTTGAAATAACGGTTTGGTGTTGGAATTAAACTCCAGGAATATTCATTATCTCCAAACAGTGTATCACAAGTTGAATACTCTGGCTCATGGAAGATTAGAATCAGATCTTACACTAGTTGGCATAATAATCAAAATTTTCCGGAACTTGTTGAACTTATAAATTTTAATGTGAAACCTAAGAGAACTAGCAATACTGACATCTACAAAGTATCCTTTCATCATAACAACTCTGGCCAGAAATAGTGTATAGTTTGAATTATGATTTTTTAAATTTTTCTTTGTTGTATTTATTTTATTTTTAATGTCATAAATAAAACTTTGGGGTTATTTAAAACGACTGAAAATATTGTAATCTATAATTGTCTCTGCATCTAGCTGAAAGTTATAGTTTATTGTTATAGTACATATGTCTGAAATTATTGATATAGGTAAAAATAGGCAATGCCGTGTCTGCACAATTCGATAGTTTTTATAAATAGATGAGAGTCATGGTTGTCAAGTAGAAGTAACACTTTTTTCTTTGGTTGGCTTAACATGATCTATGAAATGTTTCATAAAGACTAAAAATGTCTCCTCATTCATACAATCAGAACCGTATGGCATGGTAGTTACAATCTTGGAGGATACGAGAATTAGAGTTACTTCGTCAAACTGTATTGATAATATAATAATTAATGTAGCAGAACAACGATTTTTGGTAGGTGTTTTCGAGCCTTGTTTTTCAGAATATACCCCAACTGGTTAAGAGACGATTTATATCGATGAAAGGAATAGATAAGTTTAAACGTCATTTAACCAGTGCGGATTGGAGTCTATTTTGCTTAGGTTTGTCAGATGTAGATCTTTTGGCAAACTTTTTTGTCAATACATTTCATAACTTAAAAATAATAAGCATTCTCCAGTGTCTTGGTTTACAGATGACTTGAAATACCTGAGAAATCAACTTTCTGCTTTAAAGTTGGTAACTGACGTGACAAAACATCCAGTTCACTTGGAAAATTATAGGGTACTTAGGGAAGTTTATAATAACAGGTTGAAAACTGCAAAAAAAATTGCATGTGACAATTTCATGTCATCTGAAAATAAAGCAAAGGCTTGTTGGAAACGCATTAACTATGAAAGAAATAAATCAAAACAATCCGTAGTAACTCCTGATTTTTCACCACATGAGATAATTTACTTTTTTTGTGAAATAGCTGTAATATTAACCCTCTTCCGAACATATCCAATGACGAGCTCCTTAGTTTCAAGAACTTTCCTGAACCGTGCAGTTCTTTCTATTTGCACCCTGTTACTCATTTAGATGTCTCTTCAATCATAAATTCTTTAAAAAATTCTAATTGTCTTGATTTTCATGAACTAAATAGTCGAATTTTGAAGGAAACCAATTCAATTGCTGTAAAACCTTTCACTGAGCTCATAAATATTATGTTTAATACTGGTATATACCGTAACACTTTTAAACTATCCAAAGTATTACCTCTTTTTAAAAAAGGTGACACCTCGGTTATCGACAATTATCGGCCCATCAGTATTATTTCGATATTCAGTAAAGTCATTGAAAAATTAATCAAAAAACAATTGTATGAATGGATTCTTTAATAACTCTCAATTTGGCTTCAGAAACTCCCGCTCAACAGTACAGGCAGTTCTTAATGTTGTCGGTGACGTTGTAGAATCACTTGAACAAGGCTATAATGCTGTGCGATCTTTCGAAAGCTTTTGACTGTGTGTCACATGGCATTCTCTTGGAAAAACTAAACTGTTATGGTGTTAGAGAAATTCCCTTGAAACTTATTAGTTCTTATCTTTCCAATAGCCGAGGGGGCCCAAAACCGAACCTTGGGTACCCCAAGGTTCGGTTTTGGGCCCTTTGGCCCATTGGGCCTTTTTAACATTTATATTAATGACTTCAGTTGCTTTATGTCGCCTTATAGGTCAGTTCTCTTTGCAGACGATTCAACGTTTATTATTTCTGAGAAAGACAACGTAAAACTGGATGCTTCACTGACTTGTGCTATTAATTAGGCAAAAAAATGGTTTGCAGCAAACAAATTAAAATTGAATAGTAATGCAACACAAATAATGCAAATATCAGCAAATAACCATTCACCTGTTAATCAAGAAACAAAAAGCGCAAAACTGCTTGGATTAGTCCTGGACCACAGACTTAACTGGCAGACACATATTGATCAAGTAGTTAAAAAACTATCTAGTTCCTTATTCATTTTACGACAATTGAAAACAATAACTGTTTCACATTAGCTTTGGCTCTGGGGTAATTCCATCCATGTGATAACAATTTTTAAAATGCAGAAGAAGACAATAAGGGTACTTGCCGGAATTGGTTTAGAGATCACTGTCAAGAATTTTTTAAAAAATTGAAAATTATGCCTTTACCATGTTTGTTTTTATTTCACACTTTAATTGAAATTCATAGAAGTCAGTCGGTGTTGCCGAGCAGCCGTTTTCGACTAAATATTTCACAGTCGAACTCACTGAACTATGAGTTTTTTAACACATTGCCATCAAATGTAAAAAAATTGAGTAATGCCTTTAAAAAATACTTAAAAAAGTATCTCCTGAAATATTGTTTTTACACTGTTGAGGATTACATTGCGCATTGCCGAGCCAAATGCATTGCCGCATCTCTGCTGTGATAGTTTAATAACATATTGTAACTTAATTCTTAAATTCCTGTTTTTACTGTATTTGCTGTCAAATTTTATATAAGAAATTTTTTATTGGACTTTCTTTTTTGACGTGCTACAAACAAACATATTGTAAAGTAGTTATATAAAATCTATCTATCTGTCTATACATTCTGGTGAAAAATGGCTGAAATTTCTTGCGAGGGAAAATAAATAAAGGTGGTACAGTGTTTTCCACGGCATTAACTGCAGTGCAGACAGTTACTAGTGTACCTCGTTCTCCAGAAGTAACGGCATCGACCTGCTTCACTGTCACAATTTTCGAAGGCTTGGTCCGAAACAGGCGTACTATTTTTAGTGCAAAATCGAAAAACCTGTATAGAATTAATCATAAATAATACATTTGCTTTACACTGCAAGAAATAACTTACAAGCTTTCGTATTTCCATGGGAGTCAGACCAAAGTAAATCGTTGCTGAGGGACGTTTGTATTTCAAAAACGCTTCTTTTTGAACCGTAGAGAGGATTGAAGTATGTGGATTATAACCAACTTTAGGTGATTCACCTTCTTGTAACTTTTTAACATAACGAAAGAGCGTTTCGTGGCAAAGGGAAAATTCTTTCGCTGCTTACCGTATGGATGTTTTGTTGCATAACACGATTAGCAGTTGGGTAAATTTTCGTTATGTGGACACCCGGCGATTTTGAAAAAATTTTTGACTGTACTTACGTATTTTGATGCGTAGATTACGAATCCGAAAGAAAAAAGCGGCGCTCTCCCTTATTTAAAAAGTTACGGCCCTTCAAAGTTCAGAAAAGGGCAACTTTTCAGCCTTCTTTTTCACTAAAAAAACTATTTAAAAACTCAAGCATTTATTCACTAGGTCACCTTTACACCTTATACCTCCTTCTTTAACACTTTTCACTTCAATAATCAACATTTTTCTTATGAAAAACTTAATTTAAAAACGAATGCTTCTCCTGGTGACATTATTCTATTTTTATGTTAGTTACTAGTGACATTTCAGAAAAAAGCGGTTGGTATTTGCCGCCGCCTACTATTTCAAATTCGTAATACACTACCAAAAAGCAATTTATTTCTGACCGGGATATTATAAGCTTGTATCGTCATAGTTACGCTATCAATAAAGAGGGTCATAACTCCCTTGGGACATTATAGATTTTATAATTCCCTCTACCTTTCACAAGTAAAAATAAATAGAAATGAAAACTGAACCATATTTTATTTATTCACGTCATTACAAATAATAAATGTACAATTTTGAAATGTTCCCTGAAAATTACTTCCGCCACTGGAAACAATTTCTTCTTTTGTATGGCTGGAGCTTCTGTTCACTACAGTCGAGGTACCTGCCTCTTCTGATGCCAAAGTAGACAACATACGCGCCGTTTTATTTCTCAATTCGATGCTATCCTCCAAATACCCCTCCGCCACCGTGGAACTTTTCCAACCTCCGTGTCTTTTTAAGTTAGTCATAGTTGCTCCTGCATTGGCTAGAGCAGTAGCAGAAGTGCGACGAAGGCAATGTCCCGTATAGGAAGATGAGTTTGGCAATCCTAAATACATTGCGATTTTGCTGGGGATTTTCCCAAACATGTTTTTTCCAATTGGCTGAGATGTACATTTATTTTGTCGGAAGCTCAAAAAAAATCGTTCAATACCTTTAGGACGCAAAGACATATAAAGTCTTAATAAAGGCAAAGCGGAGAACTCTTTTTCATCTACAACTGTAAATTTCTTCGATACACCAGTTTTACTTTCCGGTACGTTCACTACCATAACGGAATCCCGGTCCTCTATATCCGATATCTTCATATTCAAAAGTTCCTAACTTCTGCATCCTCCAAAATAACCCATAATCAAAACAACCTATAACAAAAAAAAGGAAATAAATACACACAAAAAGGAAAATAAGAAAAAAATTACCTTATGCAATAAATGAATATCATTAGGAGCGTCCTTTAGGAATCTGATAACATCTTTAGGAGATAAAACAGCAGACTTTTTCGGCTTATAACTCTTACTCTTCCGTTTCAAAAAAGCCTGTAGTTCATTGAACTTGGTGATATCTCGTTTCTCATGTATAGTCACCATCGATTTCAGCATTGACCATTTAGTCTATAAAGAATTCGGACTATACGTTTCTGACTGAAACGAATAAACACAATTACTACCAAATCTACCGAAAAACATAGAAAATTCCTTACCAGTTCTTGAAAATATGCCAGAAATACAGTTTCAGTGACATCTTTTGGCATAACATTTTTCCGTGTCAGCCAGTCCAGATATATCTTGTATTCTTTTTGGTATACGGCTTCACTTTTCGATGGAATTAATGATTCTCTTGCTTGTTCAGCTTTTTTCAAAATATCCTCCATTATATTTGGGGTAGAAAACACGTTTTCACCGCAAACACAGCTTGATAATAAAGTTCTGTTTATAAACAAGTAACATAGCAACAACCTAGCAACAAGAAAACTCTACTATAATCAACAGTATCTGATTCAAATATACCGGGAAGGTAATGAATTGGTACATTTTTCCGTTTCAAAAATGAACAAAATTTTATTGAAATCGGTCAGAAATAAAATTATCTATGTACCACGGGAATTAATGAGCCTTAATAACCTCAGGCAATTGCTGTCCCTCGGGCCAGAGGCCCTCGGGACGCAAACTTTGCCATCGGTAATTAAGGCCCTCCTAATTCCCTTGATACATAAATAACTTTTACGATCTAAAGAATGAAGGAAAAAAACATTTGAATTACTTCAGGAATATGGACTGTATCAGTCGTACCAACCATATTATTAACCTTAAAAACGTAAAATACAGTGATATGTAACCCAAAAGCAGCTCCGTACATTTTTTCAAATTTTTATAAGAAAAATGTTTATTATTGAAGTGAAAAGTGTTGAAGAAGGAGGAATAAGGTGTAAAGGTGACCTAGTGAATAAATGCTTGTGTTTTTAAATAGTTTATTTAGTGAAAAAGAAGGCTGAAAAGTTGCCCTTTTCTGAACTTTGAAGGATCGTAACTTTTTGAATAAGGAAGAGCGCCGCTTTTTCCTTTCGGATTCGTAATCTACGCATCAAAATACGTAAGTACAGTTAAAAATCTTTTCAAAATCGCCGGGTGTCCAGATAACGAAAATTTACCAGCAGTTGTTTTTATAAATTCGTCGGATGGTCCTCTATTGGTTTTTCTAAATCTTTGACGAGGCATTGTAATCTGAAAATTCGAATTAACAGTATGTCACTTGGGGGTACATTCGTAATATGTTACAAATGTTCCCACCGACCGTGTTACAATTGTACCCACATCACATCACAGGAACCTGTGTTAATCTGTGTTAACTTAATTACTTTAGGACAATTGTTAACACGTCAGTTGCACGAAAAGTTTGAAAATATGTAAATCACTTCGACGAATGCTTCTCAACTGGCGGTAAACTTATTTGGATTAAACGTCATTATGGGCGGTGTTATAATTGTACTGCGTTACAATTGTACCCACTCTCCCCTACTATATATACAAATACATTGGAGTATTTCACATGGTGGTTTATTATCACGAATCATCACTTCAATAGTCTTCTATACTATAACAACATTATTATATTGATTTATTATTCTGTAGGATATGAAAGTATCCCGTGCTATTTATCACCAGGACGAAGGTTTTTGTTGTTTTCCTTTTTATTTGACTTTCGGTTTTTTATTTTCAACCTCATTCTGTGAATTTTGATGCCGGCAGACCAAGTTGACAGCCATTTGGAAAATAATTTATTTGTCGAATATTGTAAAGCAAATTTTTCTTCCTGGTGTTAGGCAAGTGATATTCTGTTCTTTAAAATGAATATAATAATTAGTTAATTTTTGATTTTTGGAGTCATTACCGACAATCGTAAATAAACTGCTGATAAAGTTTTACTATTACCCAGAACCCACACACAAAATTATCCATGTTACAATTCAATGAGATGAAATGATATGGAAAAAATGTTTTTTTGGTATCCATGAATTTGTGTTAGGTAAGTATATTAAACTATGAAATATGTAAAATTATATAGACGTTCCCTCACCTCATTATGAAATCTACTGGAGGTTAACTAAAAATTGAACCATTTCACAGATCTTTGAGGTAGTGATTTTAAAACAGAAACAAAATTTCATTTTTTTAAGAGGAAAATTATCTATTTGACTTGATAAATTGGACGTCCCATCAAGAAAGAATAACTTTGCTATCTTACGCTGAATGAAAGAATAGTTCAAAAAAATAATTTATAAAATAAGATCGAAATATTTGTTTATTGATCCCAAAGTAATGAACAGAGGGCATTTGTTGACCCACCTAGTGAATTGGAGGGATTTTCTTTGAAACATATTGTATACACGTTGAATAATTCAATTTTCGAAATTTATCTTTCAGCCGTTTTCATTTGAAAGTCAATCCTAGGAAATCCTTCTTACAGTTAGGGTACAGGTAAAACCCCTTCGATTCATTCAGGTTTTCTATAACCTGTTTTCATTTGAAAGTTAATCCTTTTCATCATTAGGGTACAGGTAAAATCTCTTGGAATTATACAGGTATGATTTTGAGGAAAATGCATAAATATCAAATCACCAGTGTATCTCTCATTGTGTACCTCTAATTCAGACGAGTAGCATATTTGTGAGGTGACAATTTACGATGGAGACTATTGGACAAAACAAAAAAAGTGATACAGAGCTGCCAAGGCTTCCTATTGAAATGTGGCTGAAAATATTCAGGTAAAGAAAATGCTAGGGTTATTTTTCAAGTGTTTATTGGGTAATATTGCAGGATATATGAATTATTATTTTATCGGGGTAAAAATAGGCTTCGTACTTATAATAATAATAATATTTATTTTCCAAAAGACATAGTACAATAGTATAGGAATAGTCGGGACAACAAAAGGTAAAAAAGTAAAAAGAATGATAAGCTAGACAGTGACAGGCTTATCACCAACTACATATTAAAATATTCATCCAATGAATAAAAACATTTTTCAATTAAACATTTTTTCAGTATCTTGTTGAATTTCCTACATTCATTGACATTTTTTATATCGTGGGGTAGTCTGTTATAGATTCTCAGCCCCATATAATCAGGTGAGTTATAAGTGATTTTATATTTGCAAAATGGAATGTGAAAATGATTTTTTTGACGAGTGTTAACGTCATGCAGGTTTGCATTTCTGTTGAATTTAGTTTTATTTTCATGAACATAATTACAAAGTTCATATATGTAGAGTGAAAATAATGTCAATATGTTATATTTAACAAACAGTCCTCTAGCAGAGTTCGTGGAGGAAACGCCGGCCACAATTCTTACAACTCTTTTTTGCATGATAAAAACGTCATTTATTGAAGTGGAGTTGGCATACAAACAAATTCCATACCTGATTCGAGATGCTACTTGGGAGTGATGTAAGGATAGTAGTTGAGGCTCCTCCAGGACCTGCTTGAGACTTCTGAACATATAGCATAAAGAATTCAATCTTTTATTCAAATAAGTGCAGTGACTTTTCCAGTTCATATTTTCATCGGCAACTTGTCCGAGAAATTTTACTTCGTTTATGTTACATATTAGTGTGTCACTAACGCAAACATTTAATGAAACACAATTTTTTTGCCAATTATGAAATTTGACGATTTGGTTTTTCGTTGCATTCAGATATAAAGAATTTAGGCTACACCACTCGTTTATAGAACTGAGAACTTGTCCGCATTTCTGTTGTGCTGCAATTTCATCCTTGTCCGATATTATCACAGTTATCAACTTTTGAGAAAGGAGGTTGTTCTAGTCAATAGTAAGACTGTTAAACGTCTAATTGGGAATTTCTGAATTTTTTACTTGATTTTTATTTCACCGTGAAAATAATCCTGAAATCTCAGAAAATTTGAGAGGCGAGTTTTCAGTCGAAATCAAATCTGTGACTTTTTTCCCAGTGTACATTTTTCAAACTATTACGTGTGGAAAGTCGCGCATTATCTTTTTGTTTCTCAATTTCACTCCAAAGAAAATTCTGGATTTCGATTACAGTTACTTTAAATATTATTTATTTGGTATTATAGTACCACGAAATTAATTGTTTTCTTATTTTTATTAGTTTCCGATATTTTCAAATTGAAAATGCGTTCAACGGTATTGTTTAGGATTTATGGTGATCCAGCTCGTTTTGACTACTATATTTTCATGTGATTTAGAAGGTTCATGATTTTATGGCAGGTAAAACACTGATGATATTCAAGGAAAACTATTATTGAGGTTATTTATTATATTTCTTGAAATTGATTGTTTCCTTTTTTTTGGAAGATTCCCACATTTTTTGTATCAAGATGAAGAAGTAAAATGCCAAAAACTTTCTGTTGAAAAAAATCTGTTTAAAATGTGTTTTTCCGTTAATCAGCTGTCGCCATCGTACGAACGACAACTCTCAGAAGTTGAGAAACTTGTGCGAGCTAAGGACTAACCGAGGTCTTGCCTTTTAACGTGTGATTCCCCAAAAATTATTCCCTCCTAAAAATATAACCTTTCAATTTAAATAATTGTATTAATTTTAGTTCAAGATGAAAATCAATTTCCAACAGTTCTTTATTCTCTGAAGTGTTTATGAATTAGCATCATCCATTCAAATGTAACAAATCATATAATTCTATACAAAATATATTTCTTGAAGTATAATATCTTCAGATAGTATGCGTTCATGATGTGAGGGGTGCAAGAAGCTCTATATTTGGCGTTGAATTAAAAATAATAACCTTTTTTATTACACAATCTCAACATTTCTTCAGGGTCAATAATAATTTCAATTAAACTGATATACCTATATATATATATATATATTCCTGATTCGAATCACGTTTATCAAGCTGAGCCTCGGCTTCAAGAGTGTTTTTCACCGGAAAGCAATGCCTTATTAACCACGACATTCCTTTTTATCCATTTTCTTCGAAGTAACGCAAGTTGCTTCACTCAAGATGTTATATCTCACAAACTAGTAGTCCGACAGCTGCGAAATTTGTATACGTAATAAATAGGTACTTTTAATTTTTTCACTGTAAACAGATAAGGACTAGCATTCACAGAATGGGATTGCTATTCACTAGTTTCCAATCGAAATTAAATATATTTGTTTTACTTTGAGCCAAAGCTTCGACATATATGAAATAATGAAATACAATAATGAAATTAATACCGAAATCTTCTTCGCAGATGAAACGAATCAAATCAGTTCTTTGGCTCATTACACCAGTAAGTTGTTAAAACACTCAATATTAATTTTGTTTCAGGTACCTAGATACTCCAAGAGATGTATTGAGAGCTTCCCTTGTTTGCCAGGATTGGAAAGACATTTTATACTCCGATTTTGTACTCTGTAATATGATATCAATTGGACGCATACGTGATTCATGCAGCGGCAACCCCATTTTGCCAGAAAACAAAAAGCGGATGTCAAAACGGGTCGATGCAATGATGGGAACCCTCGAAAGAACTTTCCAGGGTAAACCACCAATTTTGGAATGTGACTATCTGAGGAAAAATATAGAATCTCGTTCACGACACGAATATCTGAGGGAAAACGTACAATTTCAATCAAGATACGAACGTGAATATCTTAGGAAATCTATAACATTTCAATTAAGACAAGTTGAAAAAGCTTTTCCTTCTGCCCAAACTTCCTTTGCGGTTCCACAACTCCACAATATTAGATAAAAAGTATATGCAATATTAGTATTGCACTCCCCTGTGATGAAATTTATTATTATAGTTTCCAGAATATGTTCAAGGATTCAAAATTTGGAAACGTCTTTTTATCTCTCATCTAACGAGAAAATTCGTGACATTTAATGGACCGTATCGTTTATATTATGAAAATCCTTAATTCCTTCAATTTTTAATGTTCGCTTACTTTGAAACACAGATACAACATTTTTTGTTATGACATAATTGAGAATAAAAATGACTGGAGTTTTTTTTCCAACACCAAACGGTTATTTCAACACCTCGACACGTGTTTCGATCACCAAGTGATCATCTTCAAGAGGAAGATCACAGATCAAATCTTCCTCTTGAAAATGACCACATGGTGATCAAAAAACACGTGTAGAGGTGTTAAAATAACAGTTTAGTGTTGGGAAAAATCTCCGGTAATATTAATTACTACACCAAAGGTTCCAAACAGTGCATCACTAGTACATAATTGAGAATAATCAGAGTTGAGAAGTGCCTATTTTTTCTGACAACGATCTGGGAGTTCTAATGATGCGACTGATGTCGGACTGGATAAACAAAACGTTGAAATTTTTTTCTTATAGGTATAATATTACTTGTCCCAACCAGTGAACTTGTTGTGATTATAAAATTATGACCCATTGTTGTACATCTAGAATAAGTTTGTAAACACCAAAATGTATGATATTTTATATGTGAATGAAAATAAACAATAGAATGTTTCAGATTATTTTTTGGAAATGTGCGATGATTATATTGACTGATTAGTCAGTGTTTGAGATGAAATATATGGATGAAATAAAATAAGTTACCTTTGGAAAATGAATTTTGAAATATTTACCCGATCTTTTGGTAGAATGTGAATAGAATTTGCTGATATTATTCAATAGTATTCTCTGCTATCAATCCGATTCTTTATTTTTTATCTTCAAGATCCCCATACAGCACTGAGTTTTTATAATATGCTGTCATCGTTCACAAACTCATTTGTGATCATTGACACAATAAATACAATCTAAATATTCAGGAATCAATCACGAAATGTTAGGTTTCACTCTTAGATCTGCAGATAAATTATCTCTCTTCCTTAAAAAGCATATATTGTTATAGTGTTGTTCGTAAATATGTTTGCCAAAAATGGATTAAGGGGTGAGCCCATTGGTGAACCTGAATCCTGTTTATAAAATTTATTATTGAACTGAAAGTAACTCTGATTTAGGCATACATCGAAAGCTGTCGAAATTTCAAAAAAGAAGTGACATGGTCTACTTGACTTTTGTTTTTCCGTTAACCAGCTGTCGCACCCCTACGGACGACAACCCCCAGAAGTCGAAACTTATGCGATCTAAGGATCAACAAGGTCTCATCTTTTAACGTGTTATTCCTAACATGGGCTTGATCTAACATATTTCAAATGAAAGACTTATATTCGTTGTATGGTATATTGGAGAACATACTCTTATTTACATCGAATGAAACTAATGTCTAATTATGTGGCGTGGTTTGAGTACTTATTTTTGCTACTGAAGTCAGCTAAATTTTAGTGCTGTGGCGTGAAACGATACTGGTGATATTTTTGAACACCTTGTTGAGCTGTGTTCCTAGTTCTCTTACCGGACTGTTTATACAGTATGTCCGCAAAGTATGGTATAAATTCTATATTTCCAAAACCAAAGGCCATTTTACAAAAACCTGAAACACGTCGATTTTAAATTTTAATATTCTACATTTTGCAACAAAATTTCATTACACAGGGTGGTCCATATTAATGTGATGACGTCATCGGTAATTTTTTAAATGCAACACCCTGTATTTGGTGTTAGTTTTAGATAATCCGTAACGAGTTGATTCCGAAAACGTATGATACTTGGGGTCTAACGGACAGAATTTGAAAGATGTGCGCAGAGAAAATAAAATTTATTGATATCTAATAGAAGTAGAAATTAATTAATTTTTTTTATTTTTTTTTATTTTTAAAATGTACACGAAAAATCATGTTTGGAAATAAATACAACAATAAAAATTAATTGGCGCTCCGGGGCGACTTCATTGATTCCAGTGGCGCATTTGCTTTTTCAGCTGCAGGAAAACCCGGAAAAACCTGCAGCACCACATCATCTGAAGATCTTGATCTAACAATGTCCTCTCTCTCATAAAACAAAATGTAGGGTGTCTCCAGAGGCTCCAATAAATTCAATAATAATAATTAATTAATTATTTTATATTTTTTTCTAATGATTGATTTAACAATGGAAAAGTAATCCAGTAATAAATACATGACGTTATTTTAAATGTTCGAACTGTAGTCCTTGCTGTAGTTGACAGTAACCGTGCTAACAAGTATTTCTTATTAATTTAAAAAAAAACTAGGCGGCTAGTTTTTTTGTTATTGTGAAATGTCATTATTTCGACTGACGTTCAGTAACTGTTAAATAGAACAGTAGTTGTTGTATTAATTCGTGAATTTTCTGTAGTATTGCTTCGAATTAATTTCAAGTAGTAATAAATTCAAGTGTGAAGCAAAGAATTGAAATACTTATGATTATGTGTAACTTATTTCATGAAAAATATCCAGAAAGACGCATAACGCAGTCAGCAGTAAGTGAGGTAGAAAAGAAATTTCGAGAAATTGGTACAGTTTAAAATGCACGCAAATCAGGTCGTCCTTCTGTAAATGATGATACAAAACTAGATGTTCTACTTGCTTTTAGAAAAGATGTGCACCCTTCTGTTCGTAAGGTTGGTCGTGATTCGATGTCAGTAAAACAACTGTACACAAAGTATTAAAATTATAAAAATGGCATCCCTTCAAAATCGAACTCCCACAGGAATTAAACGAGAATGATCCAGATAGAAGAATATAATCGTATAATATACGAGTCCATGATGGATAACTGTCACCGAGACCGTCTCCTCGTTAGAAATATAATTTTTTCTGATGAAGCCACTTTTACATTAAATTGGTGGGGTCAACCGTCATAATTGTAGGTACTGGGCCGAAGAAAACCCCCACTGGATGCATGAGCATCATACACATTACCCGCAAAAGGTAAATGTATGGACTGGCATTGTAAGAAACAGTATCATCGGACCCTACTTTTTCGACGGTACTTTAGACGAGCCAACATACCTCAAATTTTTAAGGGGATATCTTGTACCTACTTTAATCAATTTATTCCCCAGTAGAATGAGTCCTGAAAGTTTTGATGAAAGTTTATGGTTTCAACAGAATGGTGCACTTCGAAGGTATCTCGACCAAATGTTTACGAACCGATGGATTGGTAGACGTGGACATATTGAATAGCCAGCGAGGTCGCCAGACTTAAATCCGTTGGATTACTTCATGTGGGGCCATCTGAAAAATGTTGTTTATAAAACGAAACCAGAAAATATTCAAGAATTGAAATTGAGAACTCGAACAAAAATAAACAATATTTCTCAAGGAACCATAAACAAGGTTCAACAAGAATCAACAAGAATTTATTCAACGTTTAGGTTACTGTCAACTACAGCAAGGACTACAGCTCGAACATTTGAAATAAAGTCATGTATTTATTACTGGATCACTTTCCCATTGTTAAATTAATCATTAGAAGACAGTATAAAATAATTAATTAATTTCTGATTTTATTAGAAAATTCTGTCCGTTAAACCCCAAGTATCATACCTTTTCGGAATCAGCTCGTTACGGATTATCTAAAACTGACACCAAATACAGGGTGTTGCATTTAAAAAAATTACCGATGACGTCATCACATTAATATGGATTACCCTGTGTAATGAAATTTTGGTGTAAACTGTAGAATATTAAAATTGAAAATCGACGTGTTTCAGGTTTTTGCAAAATGACCTTTGGTTTTGGAAATTTCGAAATTATACCATACTTTGCGGAAACACTGTAACGAAACTTCTTCATGTGTTTTTATTAGGCCATATAGTTTAGGGCAGGAGGGGTTCATTTTAGTTTTTCATCGTTTCTCTAATTCACTGAAAATGAATTTGTATCTGAAAAGAAATTGTTCAGTTCATTTTGAATATGTCTCGTTGAGTCCTTATTTTTTGAACAGCCCCCGTATACGGAGCTTTGGCAAACTCAAAGGCTGAAATACTGTACTGGCTCAGCATCCACCAGTTCAATATCACTTACCTATTCATTTATTATCTACCCTTACCCAACCTGGTTGCGGTGATTATTCTGTAAAGCCATCCCGATGTTTTAATCAGATTCATTTTCCCGTCTACCAGCCGAACTTCATGGCGAGAAGGATTCTTGTTATGTGAAAGTGGTTTCCAGGCAGCGCCAGATGGTGTATAAAGCTGAACTGAAGTCCGGGAACTTCGGGATTTCCACTGAGAGGGTGCGAGAAGTTCAGCTCGTGCGATACATCACATCCCTCCCTCGCCTCGAACCCCTTTTCCATCCTCTTCCCGCTCCCACTACTCACTGAAAATTGAGTTCGTTGTATTTATTACCGTTCAAGTTATACGTGGAGTTACCTAATCAATTGTTGAAATTGCAGATTTGAGTTGTTGAGTTTGGAGATATAACAGACAATGCAGATAACTGCAACCCTGAAATTGTTTAGGGACTTTCGAACTATGACAATTGATAACGGCCGTCTTGTTGAAGCTACATCTGTCAAATTAGTTGTCACAAATAACAATTATTAAAATTGAGGTTATGTTGTAGTTAAATGACACTTTAGCGAGTTGAAGTAGAGAAATCGACACTTTAACTTTGAAGGACGTTTTTAGCTTAAAGGACACTTTAACTTGGTTATGAAATCAAAAATATTTATTAAAGTATCATTTTAAAGTCGGCCGTAAGTTGCCTAACTGAAACTATCACTGGAGTGATAGTTTCAGTTATTAGTTGTCGATGATGCCACCGACCCATAATCCACACTAAACAGTGACTCTTTCGGGATGCATCAGTAGCTCTTGCAATGCTTGTGGCTGGTATTCAATCCAGATGCGGCAATTTTGCTTGTTAACGTATCAATTCAACCAGAAATGAGCCTCGTCGATGAACACAATTTTTCGATAAAAATGTGGATCTTCCTCCAACTTTGCCAGGGCCCATTCACCAAATGTGAGACATTGTGGGAGATCGTGTGGCTTCAATTCTTGCACCAGCTGTATCTTACAAGGTTTTCCACCCAAATCCTTTCGCAAAGTTTTCCACGTAGTGGAGTAACAGAGGCCCAATTGCTGCGAACGGCGGTGAATCGACATTTCGCGGTCATCACGAACACTGGCGGATACAGCCGCAATATTTTCTTCGGTCCTCATTCTACGTATGCGTGTTGGTGGTTTAATGTCCAATAATGTAAACTGGGTTCGAAATTCAGTCACAAGCTTCCAAATAGCTCCCTCAGTAGGCCGACGAAGTTGCCCATAAATTGGAAGAAGTGCACGTTTCACTTTCTTCACCGAGCATGCATTTTGATAATAAAATTCAATAATTTGCAAGCGTTGTTCATTCGTGAGTCGATTCATGGTTAAATTTTAGACCAAACTGAACAAGTCTGACAATGACACAAGACACAAAAAATGTCAGCAAAAAAATCACTCATTGCTACAAAATGTTGGGAGTTGCAAAGAATTATTTATCAATTGAAGATGCGGAAAATATGTACTTCTAACAGGATGAAGCACCGCCTCATAATTGTAGGACCGTATTACACACATTACTCGATCAATTATCTTATGATGCCAATAATGGACCCTACTTTTGGACTGAACGTTACCCCGATATGTCTTCTATGGACTATTATAAGTATTGCAGTTCTGGTGTTGAGAAAAGACTGTTTCAGACCTTAGGTGAAAGCTCGCTGGAGGAAAATTTGGCGCCGATGGAGAGATAATGGTCGAAACTGAGGGCTATTTTGATGCTTAAGACAAATCTCCGTCGAAGGCAACTATATTGAATGATTAAATGGAATTTCATCTAATTTTATTTCTTTTTGTTACCTCATGAGCTTCTTAGCCCAACTGAACAGTCGATATTTCATAAAATCAATAGAACATCAATAAAACGGGCACTATTTGAAAAATTTTTTTGAGAAACTCCTTCCTCAATCAGAGCACAAGCTTTCCAACATTTTTACTCTTACATTCAATATAATTGTATGAAAATACTTGTCGCTCATTTAAATTGGACGCTTCATGAACTTCCAAAGACGTGCGTGTTTAATGACAAATAATTAATTACGTCTTCGCATCGAATTTTGCCACCGAAATTCTGTCGAGGCCCTCTGAAGCATACCACATTTATCAATCTGTCTGCACGAGCAAGCAATGCAAACTGTAAGATGTCGTCATAATTTAAACGATGTTCACATTTCGATTTATGGGCCTAATGCTATAGCAATTATATACAGGGAGTTCAGGAGATGGTAAAGAGGCCATGATGAATGCTAACACCTAGAGGGAGGTTGAAAGTTGTAATTATGGAAATTGGAAGAGGTATACTTTTAGGGCTATACAGGCCGGTTCTTTTATCATGTGGAAACATTACTATATTCTAAACCGTAACGGATACGAAGACGATTGAATGGGAAATACAATGGTCGAAGAAAATTTACGAGGACTCTCGCCCTTCTCGAGTTATACGGGGAAAACAAAAAATGCTGTTTTTGGTTTTTTTGGAATGGAACTGTTATTTCGGAGAATATCAAAAAATGGAAAAGGAAAATGTTATTGTATTCGACATGTACTATGACGATGTAATAATAAATATTCGATAAAACGTTCCATGTCAACATGGCCACCATCAACTTTTTTTTTCAAATACGGACCTGTATTTTTATTACAGATATTGATAGAGCGATAAATTCACAATCCAGGGGTATATCACATTTGATATTTCTATAGCGTTTTATTTGAAATAACCACCATCATCAGTGATTAACAATCAAACAGAAAAACAAAACAGTTGTATACCGAAACCAAAATACTTGATGTTAAAAGTCTGTATGCATACCATTGTCTCGTTTGGATATTTCCTAATAAATCAAACTATTGCTCGGCAAGATCAAAAGATACTAGATACGCACAAAATTTATCACTACGCAGATTCAAGAAATGCCATACACAAAGAACAATATATTATTTTGCACCGACATTGTATAATATAGGGTGTCCCTGGACTTCCTCTTTTCCTCTTGGGAATGTATATGATAACTTTTCAAGTGAATACTCAAAATCATCCAAATTTTGGTAATTGACTAAACAAATGAATTCCTTCGATGAGCTTTCATGCAGAAGTCAGTTGTTTTGCTATAAAGTCAGGAACGGACTACCCCCGATGGTCCACACCCCAAAACTTTGAAATGACAGATATGTTTCAATATTTTTCAACAAATTAAGGTTACTTGGACAATTTTATGAATAAAAGTACTCGTGTGGAAAGTCGATCGGAGCAACGAGTCTTGATAAAAATGTAGTTTCACTCGACGACATCAAACCCGCTCGTCCACCATTATTTGAAATGAATAATTATCAAAGCAGAAATAATAATGATAACGTTAATTCAACAACATTTATCCTGAGATATCTACCATTATTCGAAAATATTAGTTTTTAAGGAAAATGGAAATGATAGGTAAAATTTTCTTAACGAATTTTTATAATGCAAACACGTTTAACTAACGAAACTCAAGAGCCTCAAGAGCAAACAGAAATGAAAAATCCGCTACAGAAACTGCTCGATATGACCACCTTCTCTCTCTATACATCTTCTTAGTCTGCGAAGACACCCTCTCTGTACTTGAAATAGCATTCCAGGGTCGTTTCGTATGGTTTCACAATGTAATGTTATTCTATTCAACAATGCATCTCTTGTGTGAATAGGTGTAGCGTAAACAAGGCTTTTTAGATGCCCCCACAGAAAGAAATCCAATGGATTTAAATCCGGAGACCGCGATGGCCATGAATATGGCCCACCTCTACCAATCCACCTAATGTGGAAAATATGGTTCTGATGGTCACGCACAATCAAACTAAAATGAGGAGGAGCGCCATCATGCATAAACCACATATCTCTTCGGGTTTGCAATGGAACATGTTCCAAAAGTCCATTCAAATCGTTCTGAATGAACTCCAAATAACGTTCTCCATTCAATCTGTCCTGTAGAACGAATGGTCCTATAAGATGGTTTCCTATGATACCAGCCCAAACATTCACGTTGAATTTCCGTTGGTGTTTGGTTTGCAATATCCCATGGGGATTTTCTTCGGCCCATATATGGAGATTATGAGAGTTGATAAATCTATATCTACTGAAACCTGCTTCATCAGTGAATAAAACTCGACTAATAAAAGTCATATCCTCTCTTTGCCTATCCATGAACCAATTGGCATATTCCAGTCGTGCTGGAAAATCTTGAGGTGTCATGGCATGTATCTTCTGGATGTGAAATGGGTGGAGCAGTTATTCCCTAATTATTCTATGAATAGTGGACTTGGATATATGGAACTGTTCTGATAGATTTCTGGTGCTCATTGAAGGATCATCAGCGACGGCTTCCAAAATATTTTCCTCCAATACAACGGTACGTACAGTCCTAGGAGCGCCCTCACCACCTCGTTTTGGCAAAACTGTACCTACAATAATATCGAAATAAAACAACGTGCTCAAATTAATTATCAATTATTACATACCTGTCTCCCTCAAGCTGCGATCGACACGCTCGAATGTTTCTCTTGACGGTACCGTTCGATTGGGAAAATGCTCGGAATACAGACGACGAGCTTCTGCAGCATTACAAAATGCTCGTCCATAAAATACATGCATATCTGCATATTCATTGAATGTTAACTGTTCGGCCATATCAAAAAAATTCAAAATATCCTATAGAATATTGACAATACAATGATAGTCATATGACAACGCACCACTCAACAAAACAAAATCGCATTCCAGTTTCTCATTTTTTATCAAAACTTTCTAAAAGGTTTTTTTGTCAACATCTGTGAAAGAAATATTATTCCCTGGATATTTTTCACCTGATCATGTGCAGCCGTTTTTGTAGTTCATTCGTTTGCTTTTTATTAGTATAGTAAATATTTTTTCCGATGTGCGTTTTTTCAGCTAAATTTAGATTCGTGTTAAAGAATTTCTCCCATAAAATTATAATTATCAGTGAAACTCCTCAACAGTTCAGCTGTGAAGAAGAATTTGAAACATTCGAATGTTGAGTTTCATGAGATTCAGATAACTGATCAACACGAAACGTGATTATTCCACAAAATATGGAATGAATTCGATATTTCATAGTAGAGTAGCTTGTTAGTTTAAAAACACCACGAATCTACAGAACTTGATATTTCTTTTGAAAAAATATCTGCTATCACAATTGTGACTTAAACTTCCATATAGGTACTGTACTGTTTGTTTACGACTTCATTTTAGCAAACTTTGTATTATTCCTGTTATAAATGTTGTTGAATTAACGTTATCATTATTATTTCTGTTTTGATAATTATTCATTTCAAATAATGGTGGACGAGCGGGTTTGATGTCGTCGAGTAGAACTACATGTTTATCAAGACTCGTTGCTCCGATCGACTTTCCACACGAGTACTTTTATTCATAAAATTGTCCAAGTAACCTCATTTTGTTGAAAAATATTGAAAAATATCTGTCATTTCAAAGTTTTGGGGTGTGGACCATCGGGGGTCCACACCATTGTTTAGTCAATTACCAAAATTTGGATGATTTTGAATATTCACTTGAAAAGTTATCAAAGAAAAACATTTTTCATTTTGTAACTTCGAGGGCCCGTAACTTGGTTACGAAGACTTTTAGGAAAAAAAGATATATGAAGTACTGGTGATATTTTGACCCCATCTATACATTCCCGAGAGGAAAAGAGGAAGTCCAGGGACACCCTGTATACTGCCAAAAGAAACAAGGGAAATTTCAAACTTCAAAATTTATAAAGCAATTATAAAAAAATTTATCACTACAAATGATACATTTATTATGAATCTACTGAAAATCGCATCACTATAAGAAATGGTAGGTATAATTCTCTGAACTGATTTTATAAGATATCTAATAACTGAAAGTTACTAAGTAACTATGCACCTTGGTTCTATCATCATACTATATTTGTCTGATCGCATTACGTATCCATGTTAATAAAATAACCTAATATTCAGAACACAACAATTTATTTCACCAACTTTCTCTGCTTTTCATTTGTCTATCGTTTTTTCATTCTTTTTAATTAGCAGTTGATTTTTAGTTTTTCATTCCGTTTTCACATCTTTAATGAAATGATTCACAAGTCGTATGGTACCGATTATTATTGAAAGTATTACGTGAAAAGGAAAATGGAAAGCACAACATAAGCCATAAGCGCTTAGTTTGCGAACCATTTTTCTTCGAACAGCTGAAATGATTCGACTATTAAAAATGTATATTCTTTCTTTTTAACCGAAATAAACTGAAACTGAATTTCATCATGAACTTCTGGAAAAAATGAAACCAATACGGAAAATCAAAGCTACATGGCAATCTACATTAAATGCATAATAGGTGTGATACTAATACATGCAACTCTTATTTTTTGTTTGAGATGGTCTTGGTGTACTTGATGTTGAAAAAACTTTATCCTTTATGTATCCCCAAACAAAAAATCTAAAGGTGTAAGACCCGGTGATCGAGCTGGCCAGTTAATTGGTCCATTGCTTCCAATCCATTTTCTTGGGAATATTCATCTGAATATTCCCTTACTGCATTATGGGGAGGAGCGCCGTACTGTTGAAAATATTGTATTTCATGGCGGATATTCAGTGGCAATTCATCTAAGTAGCCATCGAATTCATTAGATAGAAAATGAAGATAGATTTTACTATTCAAATGATCATCGTAAAAGATAGGGCCGAGGATGTTTGTTCCCACAATTCCCGAACAAACATTTTTTCAGAACTTTTCTTGGAAATTGGTTTCCTTATGTAAATCTTCATTTGTATTATTCCACCTATAATGGATATTTCTGTTAAAGCAACAATTGTTGGTGAATTTGATTCGTCCGTCCATATTATTTTTTTACAAATATTTCCAACCTCCCTATTTCTACGTCTTAACAACTTCGCAAATCGTACTCTCCTTTCGTAATCCCTTTCATTGATCTGTCTGTCTGTTTAAAATCTGTTTTTCCGTTAACCAGCTGTCGTACCCCTACGAACGACAACCCTCAGAAGTCGAAACTTGTGCGAGCTGAGAATTAACGAGGTCTTACCTTTTTACGTGTGAACTTTGCGTATCCTGTAGTATTTACATTTGTTCTTTCTCAAAATAGGTCTGGTGGATTTCGTGGGCAATTTCTCGTAAAGAACTATCTTGAATAGCTTAATTTTTCTAATTGACCAATCCTAAATTTAAAAAAAATGTTTTCCCTGTGTACATTTTTGTGGTAATATTTGATTAGGTACCCATAACACTTATTTGATTCCTCACACTTCAACAACAATCGACTATCGATAAAAAAACTGATATTTTCGTTACCTCCAGGATTGAGAATTAATAAAATATTACTAATTATAAATGATAAGGGAGAAATAAGCCTTGAAAGAAGGATTACCATTATACAAAAATTTCCAAAACAAAAAATTAGGAATTTTCATTGTGTAGGGTCCTACCTGTCGAATTTATTGGGTTGTCTGAATTATATTTTGAAGAAATCGAAATAATTTACGAAAAAAGTAACGACAGGACCGTAATTTAGAATTGTTGTCACTGTGACGTGGGACCATTATCCCTTTTTGAAAACTCACAGAGGTCTCTGAGGATTTTGCAGAAACGTTTGTGCATCTGTACTGATAGACTGTGAAAATTAACCGTCACACCGAATGTATCTCAGTTCCTGATACTATTATTTGAAACGCATCATTTCGCCTCTCGCCGCCTCTGAGATTTAATATGAGATAAATCATCCCAACCAGACAGTCAATTTCGGTTACCTTCCAAGATGATTTTTTGCCAGGTTTTTTGTCAATATTTGGCTAGACGGATTTACTCTGGAAAGCGAGGTCGCCCTTTTTTGCAGCAGAAACTCTTTAAAGTTGCGGCGGTGTCTATAGTTACATTACGGATATTCTAATGGATGAAATGGTTTCGATGGTATCGTGATTGTTTGCCTTTAATTTGAAGTGCCACATTGTTTCGTCATAAAACTCACTTGCCCCCTCCTTTCTTCAAAAGATTATCCCAAAAAAATACCTATAGTCAGGAAAAAACAAATGTATATGAGAATTGGTAAAAGCGCGATTTATTTGTAGAAATCATATAAAAAATTCATTATATACTTCACTTTTGAACATTTTACTCTGAAAAGAGTGTAACAAATACTTTATAGTTCGAAAATGAATACAAATTCGAAAAATTTATTTTTCTGACAGTGCTCATTGTTGAAATTTCAAAAATTTTGCAGGGTTGGATGAATTATTGAAAGACCTTCCGAATAGACATATGGGTTATTTCATTAGTTCGGACTTCCATTGTCTAATATAATAAATATAAATTGATTTGAAAGCCCTGAAAGAATCTGTAAAAAAAATTAAAAGGATTAGCCAAAAAAATTACAATTTCATTAAACAAAAAACTGGAATTATAAAGAAATAACATACAAGCAACCACCAAAAAAATAAAAAATTGAAATATTAATACAAGCTGAAAATCAAAAATATTATTAACAAAAAATGAAAAATAAAAATTAAAAGATTCCAATCCAAGTTACGTCACGACGTTTCGATTGTTAGTATCCACAATCGTCTTCGGGTGATAACTGGACTTATTTACTGCACGTCGTCTTGAGTTCATTCAGGTTGGATCCCAGCTCCCTTACCCTTTTAGCTGATTTTTGTTGGAGAAGGACAAATGGGTTCATGACTGAGGGGATTTTGGCGGTATGAAGTCCTTAGACATCAGTACCGCCCTTCACGGGGTACCCCTAACTGGCTGGGGTGGGATGGATGAAAAATCTATTCGTCCGTTAACGGGGGACATGAAGGCCTCATTCGACAGAGTGTCGGGGCCTTCTATATCGGGAGGGGTTGTCTACAGCATAATCTATAGCTTCCCTAACTACCAGATTTTCGTGAGTTTCCGCGCTATCAAAAACTCGCCGATTCCTCGACTGAATGGACTGCCGAATGGAATCATCCTCATTAGCTTATTTTGCAATATCCAGAATGGAGATATTATATTTCGCCGCTTGTCCCCAGACGCCTTTAGCATACATGATGACAGGCTTGAACATCGTATTGTAGATGGTAATTTTGTTCTTCAAACTCATTTTTGATTTTCTGTTGAACAGAGGGTACATACTATATAGCTATCCGACCCTGGATCTTTGATTTAACGCACATGATGTACGGTCTATTAGAAGGCCGAGATACTTTACCCGCGCTTGCCAGTCAATCTCCGTTACAAAGATTCTCACTTGTCTGGCCGGAGAAGATAGCAATCTTCCAATGGTTATCGCCTGAGTCTTGTTCGGGTTCTTTCGAATCGGGACTTATTTCTCCGAGATCTGACTATTTATAGGTCATTCGAGTGCTTCCACCTATCCCCTCTTCACTCTCTCCGCTTCATTGGTTTTAGCGGGAGATGACCGTTAGGCGTGAGTTGGTCATTTTCCCCTTGATTAGAGATTTCTATTTGTTACGTATCTCTACGCTAGCTTGGCTAAATGCGTTGTTGGACAACATATACGCGACTTCTTTGAATTTTCTCCTAAACCAGTGTTCCTCCTTGTAAATGATTTCAGCTTGAGATCACTTGATGTTATGTTGATGAGTCCAAACATGTTCTGCTATTGCGAATTTGCTGGTTTCTCATCGCTGTGTGTGTTTCTTGTACTCAGCAATGCGAACTTTCAATGGCCTCTTAGTTTCACCGATATATGATTCTCCGCACTCGCAGGGTATCCGGTAAATGCAATTCTTGGAATCGCAGTCAGTCCGCGTTTGGTGGCTTGGTTTTCGTGAGGCTGCTACAGATATTGTTCCCAGGTCTGAAGCAGATCCTGATGTTATACTTGTACCCAATCCTTCTTATCCTTTCCGATAATCCTCTGATGTAGGGAAGTACAAGTACTGGTTGTGAGGGCTTCTCTTCCTTGTGGAGCTCTTACTGTCTTCTAGCTAAAGCCTGTTCTACCATCACTCTGGAGCAACCATTCCGTGAAGGTCATTTTTAATGATGCCTAGTGGTTGGATTTCTTCCCCATTGTGAAAGTGTTGGAAGGACTTAACGTTGTTGATGTGCTTCAGACATATGGGCTGTTATGGTAAAGAAGTGACAAACTTAAATTAAAATACCATTCACAAAAACTAAAAATGTGAAGACGTGAAAAATAACGAAAAAACTGAGGTATTTACATAAACGCCTCAGAAGATATACGAAGTCTTATCAAAAAGTAAGATGAATTTTCATTTTTCTCAAAGAATATTTATTTGTTCACCAATTTTTATTTTGTTTCCTTTAAAGTAGTCCCCCACAGATATAATACACTTATCCAGCGGTTTTTCAATCCTCGAAGCAGTTTTGATATGTACTTCTCACTTTGGGGAATAGAAAATAGTCGCAGGGGCAAATCTGGTAAATACAGTGGCTGAGACATGATTACGGTGTCATTTTTGGAAAAACAAGCAATGACGAGTGAACAGCTGCATCATCGTAATGCAAAATTCATGTATTGTTTTTCCTCAATACCGGTCGTTTTCTTCGTATTGCATCTCGCAATCGACGCATTATTTCAAAATAATACTTCTTAGTGCCCGTACCACCATGCGACAAGCACTTCTGATGCACTACACCATGTACTGACCGGCTCGATGACTGACTCAATAAGTGACTCACCGACTGACTCAGTGAATGACTCACTGATTGAAGGACTGACTCACTGGCCAAATGACTGATCCACTGTCTGAAAGACTGACTCACTAATTGACTCACTGACTGGCTCACAGATAAACCTACTGACTGACTCACTGACTGACTCACCGAGTGACTGACGAACTCATTAACTGACTTACTGACTGACTTACTGAATAACGGACTGACTGAAGGACTGACTCACGGACTGAAGGACTGACTCACTGACTGAATGACTGACTGACACACTGAACAGCTGACTGACTGAATGGCTGACTGACTCACACACTGACCAAGTCACCGACTGAATGACTGACTCACACACTGACCAACGTACCGACAAAATAACTAACTCACTGACTGAATAACTGACTCACTGACCGACTAACTGAGTGTCTTACTGACTGTATTACCGACCAATTCACAGACTGACTCACTTACTGAGTAAATCACAATCTCACTGACTGACACACTGACTAAATGACTCACTGACTGAGTCATTGGCGACCGAGTCGCTGACTCACACATTTACTAACTCACCGACAAAATGACTCACTCACTCACTGACTGGCATACTGACCAAGTCGCTGACTGATTCACTGACTCAATTACTGGCTCACTGACCAACTAACTGAGTGTCTCACTGACTGTATTACCAACTAATTCATAGACTGAGTAAATCATCGACTCACTGAAATGACTTTCTCACTAAATGACTCACTGACTGAGTCATTGACTGACTTACTGACCGACTCACTGACTGACGGACTGACATAATCACTCACTGACTAAATGACTGACTGACTTACTGACTGAATGGCTGACTAAAAGACTGACTGACTGGTCGACTCACTGTCTTATTCACTTATTTAGTGACTGTAATTTACAACAATTACTGTCAAAATACTCATAACCATCTACGTCGTTGACAATATATCATTTTATGTTCAAATTATTACAGTGGCTACAAAAATTGAAAAAATGAAGTTGAAGATGAAATGTAATGAAACGAAACGTCGCATTACAAATTGGTTCATGAAGGACTTTAATAAATATGAAACATGATTGAAAGTTTCTCTGTCCTTGTATATGTCATTAAAATGGAGGCGGTAGAGTCAAAAAATGAAATTCGACAACTTTCGGGATTGAAACACCAGTGTGCGACATTTCCAGAAGAAAGCCAAGAAACCTCACAAATATTTTAGCACAAATTCATCACAAATCAGAGTGCCAGAACCACCTACAAAACAAACCAGGGTAATTAGCGATCTCTCTTCATCCCCATAAAGACTTCGACAAACAGTAATAATACGGTGCGACATGAGAAGTGTGTCGGAATCCAACAAGTCGAGGCGCCGAGACGCTGTGGGCGGTCAACTTCGAAGGCGTCTCTCCTACTCTCCTACATCGGCACAACCCCCTCCCTCCGCCCCTCGAAATCCACACTGTCGGACAGCCGGTCGATATTCCAGTCCCCAAACTTTCCAAAGCTGCCACTTAACTCGCCTTTGTTGTTTGTTGTTTAGTTATTTCTTTTTTCCTCTCTCTTTTTATTCTCGTCGATGCTTGATGACCGCAGAAATGACGAATAGACGAATGACCCTTTCGAGAATGAGGTTAGGTGAGGTAAATGGAGGTAAATAGTTAAAATTATATGATTGGTCTGTAGAAATCCTGACACGAATATTTTTTTCGAAACCGAAAGAATCAGTAGTGGATTGTACAAAAAAAATGATAATTCTGTGAAGCACACCCTCGCGAATCCATGGTCAATGAATGACCACGAAACAGCTATAAAACGTAACGAACTTTCTATGAAGTGTTTATGATCTTTCGGGTCATTTTATAACAAGTAGTGACGTGCGTTTGGCTATTCAAACGAAAGTTTTTGTCAAAATTAATAACTCTTATTGATATACAATTGATATTAATATAACATTTCAATGTAAAATATTTACATGATTCACCATTCTCATAACAAGAGTTAATGTAAAAGAATTAACTGCCATTCTGAAGGCAGTACCATATAACTTCGAGGTCAGTCCACTATTTCAAAACTAGTACTACTACAGGATGTCGATCATTGGTCTACAATACTTGACATTTTGAACTCAAAAACATTTGTGTATGAATCACAACAGTTTAGAATTCCCAACCCTACTTTGGGTTGGAATTGAAAAATTTTCATTACATAGATCTTGCGGGTTTGAGTTGTGGTGCTCCTCAGGGATCTGTTGCGTGTAAAAAAGTACTTCTGGATGTTGCACCAGATCCATCTGCATCTATCATTATGTACTAACATGAATTACAGGGGAAAACACTGAGACTCGAAGAGTTTCTTCTTTTAAATCTAGTGGCGGCTAGATGGAGCCACACAGTTCAAAATGTATTATTTGAAATAATCATATGAAAAGTGTTTTGGTAAATTACATTAGAACATTTCTAGCCGTGAAAATAGGAGGACAAATAACTCGTCTATTTTGTTGCAACTTTTATAAGAGCCATTGATAGTTATACACGGTGCAACTTAAGTAATTATTTTAACTTTGGAAAGTGATAATTCTTTGTCATATTCATGTCGCTTCGTTTTCGAATGGGTAACACAGCGTTGAGGTTATGATAAAAAATCGTTTTTGTATCAATTGCTGAGAAAACATTCCAACGATTTATGATCAACTTGATACATTTGATAGTGATTGAAGTGATTAGAAAACAAATAGTGAGTATTGCATAGCATAGTATAGATTCCAATACGTACAAGGAAAACCTTAATTTTTGGCATTTTGTCAAATTACTAGAGGTAATCGAAGTCAAGCAAGATGAATTAATCACCAACGAGGACCTGGAATATTGAACGAACTCACCTATAGAAGTAGGGTGCTGTGTAAGGAACTGAAGGATAAATGTTTTACGCAAGATGAGGGACTGGCAATGGGATCGTCACTTTCACCAGTTATAGCCAATATGTGGAGTGGTTTGAAACGCTGGCCATTGAAGAGGCCCACAAGAAGCCCCGAGTCTGGTTGACATACGTTGACGACACTTTCATAGTATGGAACCATGAAAATACAGATGTATAAACTTTTCTGGAACACATCAACGGCGTAAAAACTTCCATCCCTTCACAACGAAGAAGGGAGTCCACAACAAATTGCCATTCTCAGACGTATTGGTGCGGAAATCCGACACTAAGTGGGACACATCTGTATACCGAAAATTCACTCACACGGGACAGTATCTGAACCACGAATCCAACCACCATCAATCTACCAAAAGAGGAATCATCAAGACTTTTGTGAACCATGCTTTCAGGCTCTGTAATACGAAAGAAGATGTCAAGAAGGAACTAGGCATCATTGAAAAGGATCTTCAACGAAATAGTTAGCAAACGCCTCGCAAGGAAGAGAAGCCCTCACAACCAGTGCTTGCATTTCCCAACATCAGAGGATTGTCCAAAGGGAGATGGAGAATTAGGTCCAAGCACAACATCAGAACCTGCTTCAGATCCGGAAACATCATGCAAGGCAGCCTCACGAAAACCAGACTACCAAATCAGGGATTGCAGAGCATGTTTGGACTCATTATCATAACATCAAGTGGTCATAAGCTGAGATCATCCACAGAAAGAAACACTGGTTCAAGAGGAAGTTCAAAGAAGCTGCATATATGTTGTCCAACGACACATTCAGTCAAGCAAGCGTAGATATACAAGAAATATGGAAACCTGTAATCAAGCGGGAAAACGTTAAACTCCCGGTGAAGCGGAGAGAGGAAAGAGGGGATGGACAGAAGCAATCGAATGACCCATGAATAGTTATCTCTCGGAAGAATAGTCCAGTCTTCACCCGAAGGTGATTGTAGATTTTAACAGTCGAAACATCGTGAAGTAACTTTGTTTCAGATCTTTTTAATTTTTTTATTTCATTTTCATTTGTTCAATTTTCAATTTTCTTTGTAATTTTCACGTTTTATTGCTTAATATAATTGATATTTTTAACAATTCATTTTAATTTTATTTCAAATCAGAATCATATTAGATAACAGTCCGAACTAGTAGAAGACCATGTTTTCAAGTTTATTTTTCGAATGTTCCAAAGACAACGAATAACTTACAGTTCACCACACAGAATAATTTCCCCACTTACTGTAGGTACTTATATGATATTTACTACACGAGTTCATCGATGTTATAAAAGTCTCACCTCACCCCGCAGGCCAATCTACTGTGAATCCAATATTCAAAGACATAGCCAGATCTACCAAGCTGTAAGTGCTTCTGATAACAATTATAAACAATCTGAAATCTGTTTGAAATATGTTTTTCCGTTAACCAGCTGTCGCACCCCTACGAACGACAACCCTCAGAAGTCGAAACTAGTGCGAGCTAAGGACTAACACGGTCTTACATTTTAATTTGAGTGATGATAGCAGGACCAGCTGTCGAAAGCGCTCGTAGATAATTAAATAGAAGTTATGAAGCTTCAAATCCTTTTTGTGACTTACATTAATATTAATATATATATATATATATATATATATATATATATATATATATATATATATATATATATATATATATATATATATATATATATATATATATATATATATATATATATATATATATATAATAAGTGAAACAATATTTGGGTATGCAGCAGGCCAAAAATTTAGTGTGCTCTTATAACACAGATTCCAAGCTTTCGATAATCTTTATTATTTTTTATCCTTATTACAATATGGATAAAAAACAGTCATATTTATAAAATAACAATTCACGCCAACTTACAGTGTATGTGAGGTTAAGTGGCAGGTTGAAAGAAGTATGGACGTAACATATATGAAAAATTACTAAGATGTCACTTAGGACGTTACAGACAAACAATATATAGTAGATTTAATTATATATCATTATATTATCAAATTTAAAAAACCACCTGTTCCTTGAAGAGGAAACCACGTGCATGATTCAAAAAAATGGGATATGACATGTAATATGTAATCCAAATTAGCATGCGCTGTATACGCCAATTACGGGGCTCAAAACGAATTGACATTCGACATCAACAAAATTGTTTGATCTGTGGCATAAAACCTTAACATTGTTGCAAATTGATTTTCAGGCAATGTCTGGCTGTAGACATCGCATGTCTACATTTTACATTTTAAAACCAAGTAATTTTGTATTTAAACAATATCTGGAACAATTTTTGAGTAAAACTTATCCTAATGGATTTTATATTGAACAGTAATAATGAGAAAGGATGATAATGTATTGTATATGGAAGATTCAATCTGTGAGAAGGATACCATTAGATGAGATTTGATGATTTCTTGTTTTGTGATTATCCATACAAATTAAATAAGAGTAAATTTCACTTAGGTGATTTAAGTCAGTTTTTTTATTCATGGAGTTTTGTGAGTGTGCTATATGTACCATTTCTAGGAAAAGCCTCTTGGTATATGTACCATCATTAAATCTACTATATATTGTTTGTCTGTAACGTCCTAAGTGACATCTTAGTAATTTTTCATATATGTCACGTCCATACTTCTTTCAACCTGCCACATAACCTCACATACACTGTAAGTTGGCTTGAATTATCATTTTATAAATATTACTGTTTTTTATCCTTATTGTAGCATCCCTGATGATGATAATAAAGATTATCGAAAGCTTGGAATCTGTTTTATAAGAGTACACTAAATTTTTGGGCTGCTGCATACCCAAATATTGTTTCACTTATTTTCTGACTAGTCAGCAAAAAGACTACTTTTTTTCTATATATGTATATATATAAAAGATTAAAAAGCAGGCAAATTAATTTGCAGATAGTGGTTCCACTAACAAACAAAGTTCACATCGGACCAAAAAACTTTAGGTACATAAACAACTAATCCCTGTCTTTAGATTCAGTATCAATTTGCTTCTCCTGAAGATGCTAACCTTGTTAGCGAAACGCGCGTGCAGTTCAAAAATATCAGTTTGGTGTTAGGGTATTGATCTCTAGAAAAAGTTTTCAACTTTCACACCAAAGGTTCCAATCTCAAAGTTTAAACCGATTTTTGTGAAAATCTTAGTGTTTTTGGGTACTTTCATCAATATGGCTTTCTGGAGACCTTTTGAAACAAATGATAACATTACGTGTGAGGAATTGTGAATCGACAGGGATCCGGAATTTGGAAATAAGGACTTACATGTTCAAGTTCAGCGAGTAATTTTAAATATTCATGAATGCTTGAAGAAGAAAAACTGTCACACTTCACAGAATGCTATTGTGAATAGAATATGCGCGTTAACGAAACTATCTCGTTCGAGTCATTAAAATAGGGGATGTTATTGACCATGCAATGAAATGAAAACAAAGGAATAAATAATTCGCAAACGTTGATGGTGCTACAAAAGATGTGATTCGGCGAACAATTTATGGTATATACCAAAAAAATGACGTACCAACCTTGGATAGATTTGGTATAAATTACTCGACTATCCCGATTACAATTACACATCTTTAGAAACTTTACGAGCTGTCTTATTGTCTTGTGGTTTCAAACATAAAAAATTGAACAATCGCATTGTTCAACTCCGACAAGAATATTTGAGGCGAATGAAAAGCTACCGAGAATCCAGCAGACATATAATCTACCTCGACGAAACTTTGTTGGACACCCATGATGTTGTCAAATATGGCTGGGTAGACGAAACCAAGTATTGTGCTTTGAACACACCTTCTTCAAGGGGAAAACGTGTTATAATTTTGCATGCCGGGAATGAAAGTGGTTTCGTACCTAACGTTTTGCTTCTGTCGGCCAAAAATATGAAAGATTCGTCTGCTGATTACCACGAAGATATGACTTCGACTTTATTCGAAACCTGGTTCAGTGAGCAGCTTCTCCCAAATATTCTCGGTTATTGTTATGGATAACGCTTCGTATCATTCTCGGTTATTGGCTACAATACCAAACAATAACACAAAAAAAGCAGATATTGTTGATTTCACACGAAATCATGACATGGAAATATCCGAAAAGATTCCAACGAAAAAGTTATTACTGGCGACCATAAAACAACGTAATTTCAAAAATTATTATTGATTCGATGTGCGAAACACGTAGTCATATTCTCTCACGTTTGCCTCCATATTATTGTGTGTTCAATCCAATTGAAATTGTTCGGGCCACAATGAAAGAAAGCTTGCGGAAATGTAATCAGTCACCGACTTTGAATGCTGTAGTGCTTGACAATATAAGGCGAGTGGTGAATGAAGTATGT
This sequence comes from Leptinotarsa decemlineata, assembly GCF_025532065.1. Taxonomy (NCBI): domain Eukaryota; kingdom Metazoa; phylum Arthropoda; class Insecta; order Coleoptera; family Chrysomelidae; genus Leptinotarsa; species Leptinotarsa decemlineata. Next base: position 9,963,751 of record NW_027412690.1, read on the forward strand.
AATAGTGATGTGTGGAAGAACTGTGTGGCCCACGTTATAAAAGAAAAGAACAAATATTGTGTGCAAAGTTCCATAAATCCGATCGCTATTCAACCCGATGATGATTCCACCTCATCCGAATATAGCGAAGAAGAATTTTGATTTTTCTAGCAATTTTGTTGGCCTCTATTATTTTATAAATATATGTTTATGAGAATTCGGTGTGCTTATTTGTGTTTTCATTGTATTTTGGAGTTTTCGACTCGGAAATCAACTACCTTAAATTTCGAAGTTTTTCATGATTACCCATGGTGGAAAAATTCAGTTGAGATAACTTTTTCATGGGGTGATCAATTGCTATGATTGTAAGAATAAGTAACTGAAAAACTACCACTGAAAGATAATATGCCGACGCCTATGCCGAGGCGGGAATTCCTTCTCTGTGCTGTTCCAATTGGTATTGGAAATACTATACACTCAATGTGTGATTCCTAACACGGGTTGAACGATAGCAAGTGAAAATCGATCGTTTAGCCTGGGGCTTGAACCACCGACCAACCCGGCGGTCGATTTTAATGAGTCGAACCGACCGGCTACCGTCCTACCAAAGTCTTGAAACAATTCATAGTCGAATGCAAAAATGACTGTCTACAAGTCACCCTTCTCTGGCTGGTTTCCAGAAACTGATGAACAATTCATATTCGTCCTTGAACCCATCTCCCCCGTATTCCTTCGCTTTCTCCCCTTGACGGTTTGCCGCTAAGGTGGAAAACCCAGAACTTCAATCGCTCAGCCCTGCATTCCGGGCTTATTCTGTTTTCTCACGAAAGCTGACTGTCTACTTTAGATATTAACTTTAATTTGCGAGAACAGGGCAATTTAATCTTGTAAATGCGTCGAGTTTTATACATTCTTCTAGAAGTTTGCGATTTCCGAGATGAAAACTTCGCGCATTCCGAAGTTTTAATAGCACCTGTGTAATATTTTTTTGGTCTGATAAATGTGTAATGTTGGTATAAAATATCGAAATGGAAGTTTCTTTGTGAGTTTTTGCGCTGAGAGGTCGTCGGTTTATATTCTGTTTGCACATTATTTTCAGTTTGTCTGGCAATTCGTTAGTATTTCGTTGTATTCCTACTTTACATGTTTCATTTTCTTTCTACTCTTGTGACAGATAATTCATTCTGTTTAAAATTTCATACACTCAAATTTAAAAGATACGTAGGTTGAATTTCGAAATATGATTATGGATATTTTCACATATGTTTGCAATATATATATTGCAAACATATTCAAGAATCAGTTTGTATTTGACAGAAACTTGGTATACCAAGTACTATAGAAGTAGAAAGCCAGAAGCATTTTTTTCTCACAAGACTATCTTTTTTTTTTGCCACGCATAAAAAATCTTATGGTATAGCAGCGCAGCGACAAATCCTTTTCAAATACCTCCTGTGAGAAAAAAAGAATATGATGTATGGCGAGAAAGAAAGAAATATTAATCATTTCGTGAGTCGATGAATTGTGGCAATTGTGACCCGACGAATGTTAATTTCAATGAACCTTTTTTCTGGAGTACGAAAAATCACTGACTAGCAGCGCTAGTAGGTAGGAACTGTTGGATGTAACGCTAAAAACTCCCTAAGTACAAAAAAGATAACTGGCAACGCTGGTGATAGTTAGTTATAAGATAGAAATGTAACGGAGAGGTTGTATACAAAAGCTTAAGAATAAATATTCATAAGTATAATCCAAGTGAATCCTTTTTTTGAAATATAGATGTTACAAAAGAGGAATCAGTAAATTATTCATAAAACATAAAAAGGACAAACACTGCCCTATCCTCATATAAACATATGGTAGAGTACAATTAAAAAAGAATGTTTTTAACACAAGTAGATGTTCCTGGAGCAAAACTAAAATTTGCAACTGTGAAGGATAACAATGTTGTAACATTAAAACTTTGGCTTGCATGCCGTAATTTAAAAGTAACTGAAAAAAAGTAGTAGTATACAGTAGTATACAGACTCTAGTAAAAGAGTAGCGGTTAATTCAAACTGTGATAAAAGAAATTAAAAATAATTTTAGATTTATTTTCGAGTAAAATATGAATCAAATATAGATTGTAATGAAATAAATTTAATCAAATATAATAAATGAATATAGTTTAATAAACGATTGAGGTTATATCTCATTCTAATCAATGGTAATTCACTATAAAAAGTTTACTATTCATTTAATGTTCAGAGCATACATATGAATATTTATTTATTTTTTGCAATGTTAAATCCACTCTTCTCGTAGCATGTACCCATTTCTTACATCTAACCTCAATAATATGAGGTTTTATGAATGGTATAAAAACACGTTCTCTTCCGGATATCGATTATCCGACGTACAATTCGCAAAACAGAAATGCTTTGTTGGCGTTATACTAGCACAAAATAATTTTTTATATCGAATTTATATTTTTGAATTATAAATTAATATAACGTAAATAACACTGTTTAACATGTGAATAGTTTATGTTTGTCCCTGCTACTAACGATGCCTCTCGTGATACGTTCGCTGTACTATTCTCAGGAAAAAGGTTCATTGCGGATTCTGCCACATTGTCTTTTAGTTCTCCCGTCATTTGTTGAAGTGTGATGACGTCACTGTGCATATCGTCAGACGTAAGTCGCTTGTCTGTATTAGGCTAAGGAGAATCCACATTGTCATGTGTCATGTGTCATAATCAATACCGCGAGAAATTGAATGAATGGGCGAAAACTTCAACAGGTTCTCGTAATTTAGACATTTCTGAATACCAGAACTGAATCGAAATTTTCCAAATAGAAATGATTTGAAGCTGCAGCAAGATGGTGGGTCTTTGCATTATGGGTGGCAAGCAAAAGATTGCCAGATATCACTCCGCTCGATTTTGAAAGTAGATATCCTGAAAATTCGCAAAGTTATATGTAAAAACACGGTGGAATGAAAAATATTTGAAATTTCTGTAAATATTCGATTTGAGGGCACCCAGCGATTTTGAAAAAAATTTCGAAGGTACTCACGTATTTTCATGTGTAGATTACGAATCTGAAAGGAAAAAACAGCGTTCCCTCTTATTTACAAGGGTACGGCCCTTCAAAGTTCGGAAAAGGGCAACTTTTCAGCCTTCTCTTTTACAAGATAAACTGTTTAAAAACACAAGCATTTATTCACTAGGTCACCTTTACACCTTATTCCTCCTCAATTGACACTTTTCAATTCAACAATCAACATTTTTCTTATAAACAACTTAGTTTAAAAACGAATGCTTGCATCAGTCGTACCAACTATGCCATTAACATTAAAAACGTAAAATACAGAGATAGGTATTTAACCAAAAAGCAGCTCCGTACATTTTTATTTGAAAAATGTTGATTGTTGAAGTGAAAAGTGTAAAGGAAGGTGTAAATGTGACCTAGTGAATACATATTTGTGTTTTCAAATAGTTTATCTTGTGAAAAAGAAGGCTGAAAAGTTGCCCTTTTCTGAACTTTGTGAATAAGACATACCGCCGCTTTTTTCTTTCGGATTCGTAATCTACCCATCAAAATACGTAAGTACACTCAAACATTTTTTTCAAAACGAATATTTACCGAAATTGCCGCCACTTTGAATATTTTTTTATCTGATCAAGGTTTGAACGTATTAGGATTTAAAACTCCGAAAAATAACAAGCCATTTGTAATGATTTCATCTACCGTTGTGAAAATCGGTTTCATTTGGATAAGTTGCCTGGGTTATATTGAACAAGTGATTGAATATATTGAACATTCCCCAGTAACATAAAATAAAGTAAACAGTTTACAGTTTGAGAATATGTTTATTTCATTAAATATATATCGGGGGTGTAACTCAGTGGTAGAGTGTCTGCTTCGCATGCTGAAAGTCCTGGGTTCAAATCCCAGCTCCTCCATTCTTTTTTAAATCATATTACCCAGTTTTTTACAAGTTTTACGAAGCACATTTATTTATTGTTGTTGGCTTGCAATTTTTTCACAATAAACAAATGTGTGAATGCCAGAAGGTGTTGTAAATACATATTTATATCGATAATAATTATATTTTATTTGTCATTAGGATATGCCAAAGAAAATGATGAATATTTAGTATTTATTAATGATATTTTAAGATGAGGACTTCATAAATCACCGCCTAGACATGAATCTACTTGACTGGACAGGAACTTTTATATCACTCAGAAGAAGGTTGAAATTGACCAACACAACAGCAACTCTAAAGTCGAAATTTATGTGATCTGAGAAGCAACGAGGCTTAACCAGTGAACATGCGATGCCTAGCACAGGAATGAGAATGAAAATGAACGTAAAAGTATTGAAAAGCTATTTTTGCTAGGCTCTCGAAAAATTTGAGATTGTATCTGGTATTCCACAATATCGACTCAGCATTAATTCTAAAACCGCTATCGTGAGAGCGGTACCTGTTTTTTCCTTTCTTTGGAAGATTCCTACATTTTTTGTATAAAGATGGAGAAGTATTTCTGACTAGTTAACTGACTAGTTATTAAGCTAAAACTTCAGGTTTTCAACTTCAAAACTGGCAAAATTCAATACAATCTTTGGACCCCTATTTTTTCCCCTTGGGGTGGAAGTTCCTGAATCCCTTTCTTAATGCTTATTTACGCTACACAAATAACCTTCCTGCATATTTCAAGATCCAAGGTTCAGTAGCTTCGGCTGTACGTTAATATATGAGCAGGCAACAACGACTAATTTTTATTTTTACTTTAAAAATATGCCAACTGTACTAAGTAATGAATAGCTTCGAGAATAGGATTATGTTATCTATAAAGAAATTCGTAAAACTAACACAACCGTCAACAACGTCTGCCATCATACGTCTGCCCGCCTTCGGGTTGGATTCTCGGCGATGGCGCTTCATTGCTTAGACCGCCCCTCTACCTCGCGCATCTTCCCCTGTCGTGTTACAGTAGACGCGACGCATAATGGCTCACTGCGTTTCTTCAAGTTAATCTTATTGTGATAACTTTCAAATGATTTGTCCAAATCACTGAGTGTAAAAGACAAAGTTTATCTATATTAAATATTCAAAACGACAATGGGGAATGTTCCTCCTGACGAAAATCAAGTAGTTTTCATAAAAGAGCTCTAAAACAACGCATTTTAAACTTATCATTTCAACCTTTTTCTTAAAAAATTATTTAAATACTTGAAAAAGAGGTATGAAATAATGCATTCAACATTTAAAGGGATTCGTTTCTATTTCACCATTTGGCAACATCGGTTATAGCTAATAAAGGACAAGGAATCTGTTACCTGTATGAGACAAACAAAGATGACATATTCCAGAGGCGTGCTGTTCTGTTTACTTGTGTTCAGAGTTCCGAGACATTCTGTGACATATGACATTATGTGCACCTAACTTATCCTCCTCTATATAAATAAATAATAAAACAACTGTTGTTTATGTGGCTTGTGAAGGTGGCATTGAATTATAATTTATATTTTGCCTTAATTGTTGATTTATAAAGATAATTTTCCTTTTTTTAAAGTAGAATATCTAGGTACGTATAAACTATTTCCACTTGATATAGCCGCTGTTGCCAATATATGAATTAGAAACAAATCCCTTTAAAAATTAAAACCCAACATTTGAAACATCAATTTGAATACTTTTCGAAGTGAATTTGAAAAACTCATGAATTGAACTCAACTTCATTTTGTTCAAACTTGCATTTGCTGTAATAACTCAAATTGAGGAACATACCCCATGGTAATAATTTTTATAAGAAATTGACAGATATTTTAAAATGTGCATTGAAAAAAAGTATCCAATTTAATTGTTTTTATGGCTCAGTATTATGTATATAGTGGCTACCACATAAGAGCTACATATATGCTATCGCGGACTTTTATTTAACACAATCTTACCGCATATTATCTGCATGTAACTCTAACGGTATAGGCAGCGCACGCCATGATAGCCTTCAGGGAACTCACTTTAAACTTATCTTTATATTATGACCAAAATTACAAAAAATCTTTCTGAATTGTAGCCTATATGATATTCTGATGTGTAATCTGTATTTATGTAAAGTTTCATCTAAATCCTTTCAGTCGTTTAGGCGTGAAAGGGCGACAAACATATATCAATCCTCACAAACTTCCACATTTATATTAGTACCAGTTTTTATCCGCGGCTTCGCTTGCATTTATGTCATTAAATAAGTGTCAATATGAGAACTATATTTTGATGCTTCGCTGGGATTATCAATTTTTAATAACGATTACCTAACCTATCCTAACCTAACCCAACCTAACCTAACCTAACCTAACCTAACCCAACCTAACCTAATCTAACCTAACCTAGTCTACTCTGCTCTAACCTAACCTCATCTAACCTAACCTAACCTAACCTAACGTACCTAACCTAACCTAACTAACAAAGTAGTTAGATTTTGAGATTTTTTTGACAAACAATTTTCTTATCTAACATAAAAAATATTTTTTTTAACAAAAATTATCCTATGCCTACTTCTAATATCTCCAAGAACATTTGTACAAAATTTTATGATGATCGATTGAGTTTTCGCGGGAAACCGTAACAAACAAACTTACATTCGCATTTATAGGTAATGTTTGTAGGCATTTAGGGATAGATAGCAGTGATGCCAACTGCTCAAAATATTTTTCCCTAAGCCTATTTTAAAATCCCCTAAATCAAAGTTGCTATAACATTTAACAGTTAAGAAGTTAATAGATTAATTTACCATATTGTTATTATGACGAAGTTTTAAATAAAAAGGGTATTGAAAAATGTTACATAAGAATTTCAAAATATGGTAACTTTTTTATTGCCTTTATGTGAGTACGTCAGTACACAACATCAACTAATAAATAAAAAAATAAATACATCAAATGAACAGACATATATGAGCATGAATACTTAAACTACAGGGCTATTCAAATTCGTTTCTGTACATGGGGATCTCGTAAACGATAAGAGATAGAGTGTCGGTTAAATTGTGACAAAGTTGCGTATTTCAGAGACGAATTCAATTGTGTAAAAACATTTAATATAGCAAAAAAAATACAGGTCTGTATTTAAAAATTCAAAGATGGGGGTGGCCCAAGTTAGATGAAACCCTATATAAAAGATTCATGGACATATTCTGATAGCCCACATGAAGTGCCGATAGCAAAATGTTGACGGATTTTCAATATGTCTGCAAGAAAAGAAGATATAGGCAAAAAAATAATTTGTGATTGTTTGGTTTTTACTGTATATCTCCAGAACCAAAAGAGGTATTTTCGATTTTTTTACATCATTGAATAGGTCTCTAAAATACGTAACTTTGACACGATTTAATCGACACTCTATCTCTTATCGTTTACGAGATCCCCATGTACAGAAACGAATTTGAATAGCCCTGTATAATAATTCTCAATTCATTAATAATTTCGAAAAACTCATCAGCTTCCTGTTCTTCATTTGTGTCGATATCAGTTAGGTATTAATTTTCTCCCCAAAAAATACCCTAAAAAAATTCCCCACCAAAAAATCCCCTTTTTCAAATTATATCTCCTTAATTTAAGGGGGAAACCCTCCAAGTTGGCATCTCTGATAGATAGATAATCATCGAAACTGTTTATAATAGTCACAACAATAATCTGTGTTGTTCTTGAAATCAAACAGAATAGTTCGTTAATAGAGGGTATGTTTTCTGTGACTGCTGAAAGCTGATCGATTACACCATTAATTTAATTACATAAACTGATGCATTACAAATATCTGCCACTCAACTGGCTCAAGTATATCAAATAATCATACCAGTTATCAAAATCTCATCACCAGCGGAGGTGTTATATCAATTCATTATGAATTAATATTCCTAAATAACCGTAACCCCATATTGTCCCCACCCCGGCTCTCTCCTACAACTCTTCAGGTTGTCCTTTTCTCCCTTCTGATAGCTCCAATTCACTCCTCGCCACGCAGCTCTCAGCATTTTGCATCATTGTTACATCTCATCCCCTCCACTTTACACAACACTTCTTCATTTGTTAACTCCGTGTGAATCAATACGGTTTTCGGCTGCGATCGGGTTGCTTCGCCAGATAATATCGCAGGATCAGGAGTTCAGGACAATCGCGTATGCCATGACGAATGTGACACCCTTATGGACGCGGGCTGTGGTAAATTACCCCAACACAGAGGTGGGAATGAGGATGGTGTTTGAACAAAATCACTTTGATAGTGTTCAGATCAAGTTGTTCGTTGAGGATAATAGAATTGGGATTTTTCATAGACTTGTTTATTTCCATAGATTTTTAAATTCTCTCTATCTATTTTATGTTTCGAATTTTGAAGATGTTTGTACAATGATTATTTATCCGAAATGACATGTTCAGGGTACCTTATATCAAAATTTCTACCAGTTTGGCCAGATCTCTTCCACTTTATCTAATTTAGGTTTGGCATTAAATAATCTGTTTCCTGAATTTCCGTTGGATGTGTAGGAGGTTTGTAGATTGAATTTTGAAAGATAATGTTTAATATAATGAAGAAATGAGAATTATGATTTAATTTTTAATATTCTCGAAGCTTCTACCTGCATAATTGATTCTACATATTTCTGTTCTGGTCTTGTGTAAATTCAATATAGTCATTACTGTCATTACTGATTTTTGTTGATATTTCATTGTAATGTTGTTAACTAGAGCAGGGGTTCTCAAACTTTTTAGACAGTTAGTAAAATTACTAAAATACCTATATGTCGGAGAATGATCCGAGTTGTCAGCCTTTTATTTTGTATAGTTTTAACACGTGTAACTCAATTAATTGTCATGTTTGAATAAAAACAAAGATATATTGCTTACATACATTTTATTACATTATTACATTTTATAACATTATTTTATTGCATGCATTTTATTACAATAAAAACACATAAACCTCAAAAAACAAAAAGCTCTTACTTTAAAACAAATTAGTGAGAAGGGTGACCTTGTTTCTGTTTTCACAGTTCATCAATATTAGGTTCCAATTTGGTTGAATATAATCTTAAATCATCTTCAGCATTTAATTTGTTTCTATATTTACTATTAAGATATGTTAAACATGAAAAACCTCTTTCACATGAATAAGTGGTGGAAAACCCAACAAGAAATTTAACAGCAGTGCTAGACAGTTCTTTGTGTTCCTTTCCAATACCGATCCGGAAATTCAACAATGTATTACCAGAACTCAAATATTTGTTTTTCAATGTGGGATCAGACGAAACTTGAATGAGCTGCTCCTTTTCAACAATAGTCAGGTTAGTGTCCGTATCATCAACAACAAAGGGGTCACGTATCCAGTTATACTGTGTCTCCAAAGGTGGAAAGTACTCTCTTATCCGGATCTGCAGTGCAATTAAGTGCTAGCCCATTTGAGTCTCGAGTTTAGTCAAATCAGATAGGTTTGTCTCATTATCTTGCAAAAATTCGTGCAATCTTTCAAAAGGCTCACAGTTGTTATTTTGTATTTCTTTTTCCCAGAGATTGGTCTTTTTTACCATTGCATCAGTTTCCTTTGCTACATAAAAAATATCAGAAATACTGCCCTGCATGGACAAATTCCAGATGTTGAGTTTATCAAAAAGATCACTTAAATATGCCAGCTTTTTGAAGCTGGCAATCAAATTCAGTAAGTACTGAAGACAAATGAGATTTGTGTTCGATAAAAAAAATATGTAATTCTTTGTGGAGTTCAAACACACGAGACAAAACATTTCCCGGTGAAAGCCATCGTACTTCATTCAGTATGAAGCAACAAATTCTCATGTAGGCTCCCCATATCCTGGCATAGAATTTTAAAGTAGCGAGATTTTTGTGTCCTAGTTTTGATGAAATTCACAACTTTTACACTCTAATCAAAGGCCTCTTGATGTTCCTCAGGAAGGTGCTTAGTCGCCAAAGTCTCTCGGTGAAGGACACAATGAGTGAACGAACCTACAGTCAGTTGAATCCGTTTTAATATGGCTTTTGCACCATAGCTTTTGCACCATCCATACACACTGACAAACAGTTTTTCCACTCGAGCTGGTTTTCAGAAAAAAAAAGAAAAAATAAAGAACACAAATAAAATTTTAAGGTTTGTTTCATTTTGTTGGTCCCGCGTACCCCCTAAAAACTTTCCCGTATCCCCAAGGGGTACGCGTACCACAGTTTGAGAACCACTGAACTAGAGTAACCGGTATTTTGTAATTAACTGCTATTTGTTTAATGATTGCGATTTCACTTCGGAGGTTTTGATCAGAAAGTGGTATTGTAAAAGCCCTATGTATCATTGATCTGATAGAAATTGTCTGCATTCAGTGTGTTTTTATAGTTTCATAGTGTATCCTCAGTGAACATGAATTTTCACAAAATAAACACGTCGTCAATGCAAGAAGTTCAAAGACTGAAGAAGACTCATTAACGGACAAAGCTTTCCAAAGAGCCCAACACTATCTGAACGGGATTAGCATTTTTTATCATACAAAGTATCCTCTCTCTGTCTCTGTAGAGTAGAGAGCGTGAGTGTAGACTCACACCACTTAGGCCACATGTGACCCACACTGACCAACGTCTTCAGTTCAATCAGGATGGAGCCCTGCTCCCTTACCCTTTCAGTTGATTTTTGTCGAAGAAGGACAAATGGGTTCATGACTGAGGGGATTTTGGCGGTATGAAGTCCTCAGACATCAGTCACGGGGTACCCCTACCTGGCTGGGGTGGTATGAATGAAAAAGCTATTCGTCCGTTAACGGGGGACATGAGGGCCTCATTCGGCAGAGTGTCGGGGCCTTCTATATCGGAAGGGGTCTTCTACAGCATAGTCTATAGCTTCCCTAACTAATGGAGTTTCGTGAGTTTCCGCACCGTCAAAAACTCGCCGATTCCTCGACTGAATGGTCTGCCAAATGGAAGGCAGCTGCAAATCTCTGCGGATGGCTTCATTCCGCACGATCTCAGGGGCATTCACAATCATCCTCATTAGCTTATTTTGCAATACCTCCAGAATTGAGATATTTTATTTCGCCGCTTGTCCCCAGACGCCTGAAGCATACATGATGACAGGCCTGAACATCGTGTTGTAGATGGTAATCTTGTTTTACAATCTCATTTTTGATTTTCTGTTGATCAGAGGGTACAGACTTGCAATCCGACCCTCGATCCTTGATTTGACGTACATAATGTGCGGGTTCCAAGTGAGCCTACGGTCTATTAGAAGGCCGAGGTACTTTACCCGCGCTTGCCACTTAATCTCCCTTCCAGAGATTCTCAATTTACTGGCCGGAGAAGATAGCAATCTTCCCATGGTTATCGCCTGTGTCTTGTCCGGGTTCACTCGGATCTTCCAATCGAGGTACCAGCGCTCGAGGTCGTCCAATGCACGTTGCATGTAGACGACGCCGAGCTCTCGACCTATGGAAGACGAGAGAAGAGCCGTGTCATCGGCGTACAGGGATATCTTCACACGCCCGGACCTTGGGAGATCACTGGTGTATAGAGAATACAGCGTCGGAGAGAGCACACCCCCTGTGACACCCCAGCGAGGATCTCTCTGTTGTCAGACATACTGAAATGTTCTGTCTTTCAGGAAAAACCCAATCCACCGAATTAGGCCCCGAGGCAGGTCGAACGCGTTCAATTCGTGCAGAAGGCCTTCGTGCCATACTCGGTCGAAGGCCTTCGAGAAAGATAATTCAGTCCTCAACTTCTTCGTTGAGCCTTTGGAGAACAACTCTTTCAGCCAGCTTAGCCGCCGACGAGAGTAGACTGATCGGGCGATGGTTCTGTGGGAACAGCGGGTGCTGACCCTGTTTTGGGATCATGACAACGATCGCATGCTTCCACCTTCTGGGGAAGTTCTGAGGGCCAACAAACTGTTTATTATGTGCAAGAGGCATTCGACGCAGTTGTCCGGGATCCTCTTCAATAAATTGTTGGTTATTGAATCGACCTCCGGAGCTTTCTTGACCTTTGCGGCCCTGATGTATCCCTATAGCTCCTCCGCAGAAGCTGGACGAATATTATCATCGTCATCTTCCCTGAGGATACGGTGAACCCGGTCTTCCAACAGCATATCGCGGTCGATGTCGTCATCCTCGTCAACGTTAAGCTGAAACTGACGTTCCATCGTGTCGGCAAAGGCTAACGCTTTGTCAGCGGGGGAGTAGCACACTCCGCGCTTTCCGTGAATGGGTGGGAGAGCAGTCATCTTCCCCTTGAGCCTGCGGGTGACTCGCCAAAGCTCGTCATCCCCAGATTCCAAGGATTCCAAAAGCTCTTCCCACCTTTCGTTTCGATGATCAATGATGGCCTGCTTGACTTGGTTGGTCATCCTGTTTGCCGCAATTTTGTCTCCTGGGAAAAGGGTTCGTTGATAGAGCCTTCTCAAGCGATTTCTCTCTCGAATCAAGGCTTTGATATGAGGGGGAACCTCATTATATCTCTTCAGCGGACACCCTTCCCTGGAGTTCGTCGAGAGAGTGAAGTGCATCAGGAGGTGCACGCATCTCTCCGAGCTGGGCTGTGAAGATATCCCAATTTGTGTTAGATCTCATGCGATAATCAGGGGAAGGAAGATCATCGCCCAATATCAGGATTACTGGATTATGATCGGAATCCAGTTAAGACAGAACGTAAATTTCGCTAGTCAGATTGACGTTTCTGAGAAGCGCGATGTCTGGTACATCAGGCCTAGTCTGCCCGCGATAGTACGTGGGTTCACGTGGTCCCAGCACAAGATATGCATGCCTGTCAACATGCGCATGGAGCGCTTGGCAGTTTCGATTTGTGGCTCTGCTCCATGGTCTGTGCTTGGCATCGAAGTCGCCAGCAGCAATTGTCGGAATGTTGCTTCCCATCAGCAGTTCATCCAGAGGTTCTGGGAGTAGATGAATGGTCGGAGGGTTGTGAACCGAGATTATTCTGTGACAACCCCTGCTCAGTTGAATTTCGACCCCCACGGCCTTAGTTCCCTGTAATCGAGCACTGTCAATGCCGTATTGGACACACTGAAGGGATCGTTTGACAAAAATGCCAACTCCCCCTCCAGCACGCCCAACACGTTCTGTGTGGTGGAATCTGTAATTGGGAATGACAATAGATTCGTTACTCAGATGTATCTCCTGAACCAGAGCCACATTGATGTTGTGTTCAGTAATTAAATTTTCGAAGTCAAGTTTTTCAGAATGAATGCCCTTAGCATTCCAAAAAACTATCTTCAGAGATCTAGGCAATGTGGTTTGTCTAGACATTGGCAGTTCCGGTTATCACGTCAGTATTCACCGTGAACATTTTCTGCAACACGGGGAATTTGACGAACAGCTTTTTCATCTGGTCCAGTGCGGCACAGATGTCTGAAACCCCCTGAGTCTGAGGTGAGGGTTCAGGTCGAGGGGAGGTGGGCTTTGATGTACTGCTTGCACCCTCGGATGCAGCTCTAGCAAAGCTGACCCCCTCCTGGAAGACATGTAACCCATCGTACATCCTCCCGAGGAGTTGTCCTTCTAGGTCATCGTCCATCCTGTCCTTTCCAGGAAGGTGGACAGGTCACTAGGGGACATCTCCTTTATATGGGCAGGTGTAGGCCAAGACTCGCCGAACACACACTCCCTTTGGCAACCTTGATGTGTCTCACGGTGGCCTCCGCGAAGGTTTTGGGAGGTGCAACGATATTAATGTCGCAGGAAGTGCCCTTGCTGTTGGAGGTGGTCTGCTATGTCCAGCCTCATTCCAAGCGGTAGATTGGGGATTCCAAGGGGATCGTTCGTGAACGCATATCATCCTGCGGTCATTCAGCTGTCGGCACGATTCCTTACACCTTATCTTGGGTAGGCTGGTCCTCGGTGGCGTATTTTGCAAAGGCTTTTGGGGGGTTTCAGTTCCCCTCACCCTACTTATTTCTGCCACTGACCAGGAGTCCGACGTCCACGTCCGTAAGGCCACATTAGCTTCCCAGACAGGGCCTCCAGTCCCCTGGCCGTTCCCCTATCCGCCACCTGGGTACGCGCCCGATATGTAGCCCTACCCACGGGATACAATGTATTATTCATTATTATTCCTTCGTCAAAATTTGTGTCCGAATTTGAATTTTGTATAAATGGTAAAAATAATTTCTCTACAGTATCCTGAGGCTGAATTCAATACAATTCGAAACTTTAACGAAAACGATAGCTGCTCTAAGACGTACTGGCCATTTTCCTATCTCACACTACACATACAAGTGAAAATCAATCATGTATGTTCACTGGTGAACCAAACAAAGTCGCTTTTGCAGTAGTCGAACCAAAGGATCGATAGAAGAGCTAGCGGCGCAATTGACAATTTCCACCCCCTGTTTTCATGATGAGTGGTGTCTCCCTTATGTTAACCCCGCGCCGCTGCAAATCAAACTAATCAGCGTCAGAGGATAGAGTCGCACACAAAGCGTGGAAGTTTCAGTTAATTCGATCCCAAAAAGCTTTGTATACTTTGGGTGTTTTGATACTTTACTAAACGATTTCAATCAGGAGCTTTCATTCGCGGTGGTGAATACAATTCGACCAATTTGGTTCGTTGAGCCTCTCGACTTGTGCGATGAATTTGTTGGAGCGATTGAATGGTTTTTCATTTGTATTCTTATCGAATGCTTGAACGATTGTACGTAACTGGAAATTTGGATCGATGAAGGATCTTGAAGAGCATAAACTGTTTTATGACTATTGTGAATATTGAGAATGAGAACGGAGATTCGGCTGAGAATAATCATTGTTCTTCTGATATAGTTTTGCGATATTTTTCTGTTACAAAAGGGACATCTATCTCCTTAAAACAAGCCACACAGAAACTTCAAAACAAGCTACGTAGCAAGTGACCTTGCCACACGGCAAAAAACCATAAAGCAAGCCACGTAGCAAGATACCTTAAACAAGCCACATAGCAAGAGACCTTGCAGAAAGCCACATAGAGAATTGAATGCAAGCAAAATTGGAAGTGTCCTTAGCACGAGCTACATAGAAAAATACGTTGAAGCAAGCCACATAACAAGAAACCTTGCCACACAGCAAGAGACTTTAAAAGAAAGCCACATAGAGAACTCAAAGCAAGCCATATTCCAAGTGTACTTGAAGCAAGTTACATAGCAAAAGACTTTAAAGGTTTCAGGAAAACCACATAGCAAGAGTCCTAAAAGCAAGCTACATACAGACCACTTCATTCCTGCGACTATATTAAGATAGACTAACCTTTTGAAAGTCAAATTGATACATTTGGCATCTTGATCTATCATATAGTCGCATTTTAAGTAAACATTGTTTTGACACAAGATACAAGGATTGCTTCGTAGACCTGAAACCACTATAATTATTGGTTTTGAGTTTGATTTAGCAGGGGCATTTACAAATTCTGGTCTGTGAACTGTTTTATGACTATTGTGAATATTAAAAATGAACGGAGATTCGCCTGAGAATAATCATTATTCTTCTGATATAGTTTTGCGATATATTTCTGGTACAAACGGGACACCTATCTCCATGAAACAAGCCATACAGAAACTTCAGAACAAGCAAGACATACGGCAAAATACCATAAAGCAAGCCACATAGAGAACTCAAAGCAAGCCAAATTGTAAGTGTCCTTAGCACAAGCCACATAGAAAAGTACCTTGAAGCTAGCCACATAACAAGAATCCTTTAAGAAGGGCACATAGACAACTTAAAGCAAGCCATATTGCAAGTGTCCCTGGAGCCACACAAAGAACTCAACTCCAGAACAAGCAAGACATACGGCAAAATATCATAAAGCAAGCTACATAGCAAGGGATATTGAAGAAAGCCACATAGAGAACTCAAACCAAGCCAAATTGCAAGTGTCTTTAGCACAAGCCACGTAGAAAAATACCTTGAAGCTAGCCACATAACAAGAATCCTTGAAGAAAGCCACATAGACAACTTAAAGCAAGCCATATTGCAAGTGTCCCTGGAGTCACACAAAGAACTCAAGGCAAGCTACATTGCAAGTATCCTCATAACAAACCACATAGCAAAAAACCTTAAAGCAAGTCACATAGCAAGAGACATTGAAGAAGGCCACATAGAGAACTTAAAGCACAAGGACAAACTAATTAACGGAAATATCTATTCTAATACATTACCCACCCTCAGAATGATATAGGCTAATGAAGAACGGTGATTTTTATCCAAATTTTCGAAGAACGGTGATTTTTATCCGAATTTTCTCTTCGACCTCTATAGACGTCACCTAGTCAGAAATCCTGGTTAGACAAACGCAGAGTGCTGTTATTCATGGATCACTGACCACGTGATTATTGGACCCAATGATCACCTACCTCATGGGGTGGGGGGTGGTTGACGGTTGGATAGGTTTCCGCGGTCAGTAGTATGTTGTCATTGACTTCGGATTGAACCGCATTTGGAGTTTTGTGTTAGACGTTTCGGCTCCAATTTCAAGCAATTTCTAGGTTTCTAGGTAATTGGAAGTATCTGACTGTCGTCATGTTTGGACAGCAAGTTGATGTTCGTATACTCTACCCATCACACGTCTGTTGGTCTAGCCTACATATGTTCTATGGCAATCGGGACATGTAATTTCATTTACTCCCTGAGATTCATTGACAATTTTGTCCTTGAGGGAATGGAGAGATGTGGAAATTCGATTGTTGGCTTTGAATATCGTTTTTATGTCATGTTTTTTGAGAATCCGGCCAATTAAGAAGGAAAGCTTTGTGGGGAACGTTGTTGATTTTTGGGTCTCTGGGACTGGATGGAGAAGTTCTCCATGGCGAATAAACTACTCAGAAATGGTTGAGAACTTGACTTCCTAAATAGTCATGAAACTAGTTTGTGGTTCCTAGTGGACTAATTTGCCAAATAACATGTTGTTTAGCTACCTTTTTTCGAACATTAGAATACCTTACCCAAAAGTCCAATAAATAATATGTCCTATAAATACACTGTTTTATTTGTTTCTTATTTCAGCAAACCATTATATAAGAGAGCATTTAAAATATCTCAATTATTCTTCCACGCCCCCCTCTCTATCGAGCATGAAATGAAAACGCCGCTGTTAATGCGGTTCATACTTTTATCACAGGTTAAACTGCGAGGGAAGCATCCAACAGAGACGGATGACCGCACAAAGTAGAAAGAATGGGAATAGAATTCTTTCAAAAGAGCGCCAAGTCCAGAACCAATCCTAGCCAGTGTAAAAGAGGCATCAACTGCGCAAGCGTTTTCCATCAATTCGAAAAGAAACAAATATTTTGAGGATAATTTGGGTTTGGGACACTCGGCGTATCATTTAACAGATACTTTTGAATAACTCAGCTTATTAATTCAAATATTTGTTTTCTTTTTGATTGTCAATCCCTCAGTTACGTTAGGTAACGACTGCTGTAAAGTCACAACTTCCCGTGGGGCGAGAGGAGGAGAAATTGTGGGCGGTTTGGCAACGTCGAGTGAGAGACAAGGATCACTGCCACTGTAAGTTATATGCAGTCTTTATGTATGCATTTGCAAACGAGATGTTTGTACACTGTCGAGTTAAAAGCATAGGCGTCTCATTGGAGGAGTGGAGAGTACTGAATTATTTTCAGGTATGACGAAAAATTATTCTCACAGGAAATGGAATTCTTTCTGATGTTCAGGGTGATTGTCTCAGTTGTGAACTACACCAGAACTGAAACACATATAAATTTCTGAGAATAAACTTGGAATTACTTAAACGAAAAACCTATTTTTCAATATCCACTCGTCATTTTCCTGTAGCTAATACAGGCTATTAATATTATAATTAACGAAAATAGGTCACACTGTTATTTACTATTTTTACATACGGAAATAGAACGTGTATTGAATAATGGTTGGTGCGATAATATATACTGTGTGTCAAAAATAAAGAAGAGGGAAAACTGGAAATCATGACAGATACAAATTCGAATGAATTAGGAAAAAGTTGTCAATTTCAGAACTCATTGAAATGAAATTGAGAATTTGTGCATTTACGATCAGTTTTGGACATTGCTGTTGTTGTTTTTAAAATGGCTAACTTATACCGGGTGATTCTTTTCTCCGGTACGTATAAAAATCAAAAAGAGTATCGGTTTTTTGATAACGATACATCAGTTTGATAATCTATAAACGCCATCTCGTACAGCTTGAAAAGTGGCAGCGGGAGAGAGTTTTCTGTTTTATGTCTTCTTGAATAGAATTAGAGAAAGAAATGTGAAGAAATTGCCGATTTTTTTTAATATACCCTGAATTTCCCGAATTCTGAAACGTAATTTGGGATACGCTCTAAATAGACAACTTTTTTCTATCTTTTTGTGTCTCTCAGTTTCCTTTTTCCCCATGCTGGCGCTTCCCATCTTGGGCACAGCGTATACAGGAAAGAGGTTAATCATGACCAACTATTTGTTCAGAAATTATCTCGCCCTGGATTTTCTCAAAAGTTTTCAGAGTCACTATTTGACACAAGCAGTAATATGTATTTGGTATGGAGTTCAATCCAATAATTCCACTATTATGGCTAACCAACTGTTCCACTGACTGGTTGATCATTAAAAGGTCAAAGAGGCATATCAATTCCTCTTCTTTTCTCAAACATGAACAAAATCTCTGTAAGATAATGTACGTATACTATTAGTTTCCTTTTGTTATACCATCCACTCAAAATCAACCTTTTTTAGTCATTGTTACGTTAACCTGACTAGTTACTTTGGATTACGTTTCAAATGCAAGGTGGATCCTACTCAACAGTTACTTTGTATATAGCTAGTCTTCCTGTTCACGAATGATATATTCTGGTAGATACTGTATGTTCGATTTAGTCTCGAACTGTGGATGATAGTTGGCAGTTTTTGTAGTTGTCATTCAAATTCAAATTCCTACTTTCGACTAAACTATTTTTTAAATGAAACGATTGTCTAAGTAATTGCACCTACCAAGTGTTATTTCTAATAAATAGATACAATGATTCAAAGAATTGTCATTGGAGAAGAACACAGAAAGCTATGCCTCCAAGTTACTCGAATTACAGAGCTATAAAACTAAAAAACTAGACGAAAACGTGGGAAAAAATACAAAATATTAGTAAAAATGAAAAGTGACCATTCTCAATAGCAGGTGAAATAGATTTTAACACAATGAATACAAGATACCAGCAAAAAAGTCATTATGACCAACCTACTCATTGTTCAAGTCAAAACGTCGGAGAAAATTAAAAAAAATTAATTTTATGACGCAAGGACTTGGTTCGGGCCCGAAATCCGAAGGAATCTTACGACAATTATACCACCAAACAAAAACAACGAAATGGGAAATTCTTTTCATTCTTCAGAACACCAATCAAAAATTCTAGAGCCACAAGATCTACATCGATACAGAAAAATTGAAAATTTTACATGCGTTCAAATTTTAACATTCCAATGATCGATCATAGCTATAACTGAACAATGAGATCAAAAATCCAATTCATTAATGGCGGCGATCTGACATTGGGATATTGAAAATAGATCTACACAACGATTATATCATTTATACTATTTTTTGATAACATTGTTACAGTACGATTTGTTTGTAGCCTGAAAATAGGCCTCAGTTTCGACGGTTACCCCTTCATCGGCGCTGATTTTCTTTCCACCGCGCATGCTTTCGAGGTCTGAGAACAGCAAAAAGTCGCTGTGGGCCGGATCTGGAGAATACGGTGGATGCGGAAGCAGATCGACGCCCAATTCATGCATTTCTGCCATCGTTTTCATTGATTTGTGACACGATGCATGAATGGGGCCGCTGTTGATGATTTTTCCTATTTAAGATGGTCGATGAACATTACACTACGCGCATCATAAAACACTGATAACATAACCTTGCCAGCCGACTATTGCTTCTTTGCATGCTTTGGTGTTGGTTCAACACGTGCAGTATATTCAAATGACGATTTTGATTATGATGTGGACTGATGGAGCCATGTTTCATTCATTGTCACATATCGACGCATAAATCCGGGTTTTTTATAGTGGAAACACTACTCAGAATCTTCAATTCGTTGATGTTTTTGATCGATTATGAGGTTGCTCAACACCTACTTTGACTAGAGCTTTCGTATACCCAAATATGCATGCACGATATATCCACGATATGTCTGTGATATCTTTAGGTACTCAGCTATCTCGATCAATCTCACTTTTGTGGAATTTTTTCATGTTTTCGTCGGCAACAGCAACACACGGAATTACTTTTTATCCATTTTCTTCAAACTATCAAAAATTGCTTCGCTCAAAATGTCCTATCCCACAAACTGATAATCCGATAGTTGTGAAATAGGTACAAGTGCCTTTTGAAGGTTAGGGCTAACTAAAAATTAAACGGATTCAATACTAGTAGCTCATCTAATATGTCTCTATTTCTAATAATAGGGGAGCCCAAGCTGGGATTTCGGGATTTACTAAAGAGCGGCAGATTAATATACAGGGGAATACCTTGTACCTGGTTAAGTACCTCCACCAAATATGAACCCCATATATACGGCCGCCCGTGAAGGATAAAGGATCAGATTAGCAAAAAAAATGATCATCAGAAATTCTCGAGCGCGTCAGATTAAGGTGGGGTGAGTTAATTACATGCTGAAAAGTGTATATTTCAGTAATCTGACAATTTGAGAGTGACGTAAAGAAAGGGGAGGGCAGCAAAGTTGTGAAAAAATAACGTCATTTCGACATTTTCGAGCGCAGCAAGTTTTTTTTATTTTGAAGGAAATAATACAAGGATAACGGAAAATATATAATCTGACGATTTTCGCAAGCCGATAAAGTTGAATGCGTGCAGCTGTGTGATACCTATATTTCCCTCTCCGAGTTTCTATTCCTCTATTCTCTATTCACTTTTTCTCTATCTATTACTCTCTCACTTCGTCACCACTCTGAATCTGTTGCCATGACGCCATCACAGCTGATCACAGAGACTCGTTCGTGATGAAGATGGAGATGATGAATAATTAATCAATTGATTATAAAAAATTAAATTTTTTTGAGCAATAAAAAAAATGATTTCCCTATAAATACAAGTATTCTACTTAAAAAACATACACTTATTTATTTGCATGCGATTTCCTGAGCTTTTCAATTAATTAAGTTCAATAATTTGAAAAAAAATTACTTTTTTCTGTCAGATTAGGCGAATCCCTCTAGATAATCGTCAGATTATGAGGCAGTACGTCTAGAATATAAAGATGAACCATATATATCTTAATTTGACGCGCTTGAGTATTTCAAAATGGTGATTTTTTTGAACATCATAATAATAGCCGTGAGTTTGCGTCAGATCGAAATCGTCAGATTATTGAAAGAGAGCTTTTTTTTGTTGCACTCAACACCCCCTTAGAAAATCTGACGCGCTCGATTAATTATTTTTCACTTTTAACCCTTATATACAACCACACGCATCATGCAAACGATCAGATTAACATACGAACATTATTTAAAATACGTAGGACATATTTGATGCGCTCGAGTATGTCCATGCAACAGTATTTTTTTACATATTTAAAAATCTATAGCCGCTGAAAAGGTATATATTCTATAACATTTTTTTCTTCTTATCATCTATGCTTTGCAACCTAATATGTCTCTATGACGCTCGAGTATATCACCATCGTGTATCGTGGGCTCCCTTACTATAATTACACCCATCGTTGATAAAATATTAGCTTTGGTACAATGACCTGCTTTTAGCTATCGACTACAGGTGGTATATGCTCTCTGAGCATTTTTCAAAATATTTTTTTCTTATATTCAAAGGTTGAATGTCGTTGAAAAAAATCAAACTAGACAGTTAAACTGGCCAAGGTTCATAATAATCAAAGGTATTGTAATTAACGCCAACTCTGCCCTTTCTATGACGCCCCGCCTCTGTGCTTTGGTATTTGGAAAGCATATTTCATGATTGCTTTCTCGTTTGCTCCATTGTCATTCAGTTTTTTGCCTTCCCATGCGGATTTTATCCCAGGAAAATTTGCACTTGAGTATTCTGCATAGATAAAACGATATAAAGTCTCTCTGAATCAGATATTTGATTTACATAGGTGTTCATTACTTAACTTTATCATACATGGTGGAATATATTGTGTAACACACCACCAGGAAACCCAAAACAATATTTCAGATTTTTCTGTATAAAAGAATTTAAAAATTCAATTTTATCACTCTGGATATGGATCAATATTACTTTCAAAATGGGATGATAAATCACTCGTTGCCACGCTAGAAATCGCACGTTAAAAGGTGAGACCTCATTAACCTCAGCATGGTTTGTCGTTGTCTTCAGGAGATGAAGAAAACGCCAACTGGGTTGATGAGATACGCATCGTTCCTGGTGATTGGGAAAAGTGCTCGTTTTGGACGAACAGTTTCTGTAGAAAAATTGGGTTGTTTCAAAAGTTTTGTCCTTTTTAATGTCATATGTTTATGTAGCTCCATATCTCTATAAATTTTCATTCTACTGGGTCGTGGTATATACTGGTCGATAGATGATGTTGAATTTCACTAGTTCAGACTTCCATTGTCTAATATATAAAATGATTTGAAATCCCACCTTCATAGTATGGAACCATAGGAATACTGAACTAGACGCCTTCCTGAAACACATCAACAGCATGAAACATCTGTATACCGAAAACCCACTCACACGGGACAGTATCTGAACCACGAATCCAACCACCATCAATCAACTAAAAGAGGAATCATCAAGACTCTATTAGACCGTGCTTTCGGGCTCTGTAATACGAAGGAAGGTCTCGAGACGGAACTAGACATCATCAAAAATGATCTTCAACGGAATGGTAGCGATGGTAGAAAAGACTTTGGCTGAAAGAAAGAAGGAGCATCGCAAAGAAGAGATTCCCTCACAACCAGTGCTTGCACTTCCCTACATCAGAGGATTATCGGAGAGGATAAGAAGAATTGGTTCCAAGTACAATATTAGAACTTGTTTCAGATCCGGTAACACTATCCGCAGCAGCCTCACGAAAACCAGGCCACCAAACGCGGACTGCGATTTCAAGAATTGCATTTATCGGATACCCTGTGAGTGCGGAAAATCCCAGATTGATGAAACTGAGAGGCCATTGAATGTTCGCACAACAAACACACACAGCGAGGGGAAAGCAGCAAATCAGGAATAGCAGACCATGTTTGGACCCATCAACCCAACATCGAGTGATCACAAGCTGAGATCATACACAGAGAAGAACATTGGTTTAGGAGATAATTCAAGGAAGCCGCATACATGCTGTCCAACAACGTATTCAGCCAAGCTAGCGTAGAGATACGCAACATATGGAAACTCATCATCAAGCGAAAAATGGCCAACTTCCGCGAAACGGTTATCTCCCACTGAACCAGTGTGTGGAAAGAAATGAGCTTCCTCACACACTGGTTAGGTTAAGTTTGGTTTCCAATACTTTTATAGACAGTTTCATTAATTTTTTATAAAAAATTTGGAAAAAAAATGATATTCTCGCAATTCCACAACCAATTTTTTACTTATCATTCTCTATTATGTCCACTGTGATGATTTGATCTTCTTTCGACCATGGCCTCATAAGGAACTCTTACCTGCTTATGTTTTGTCCTTAGAAAAAATATATTACCCAGCTATTAACTCAAAAACATATTCATCAATTTGAAGGCCGTATGAAGTTTGTCAGATCAGCTAGTTTTTCTTGAAAACAGAAACAGCAATGAAGTTGGACTAAGTAGCAAAGTTACGGTATCGCCAGTTTTTCTACCCTTAGTCTGGTACTGAATCTAACAGTTAAACTTCAGCGAATACCACTGAATCAATCAATAGATCGCAGTTTTTCTTCTAGTATTTATAGCTTTCCCCGGACTCGACACTTTCGATCATTTTATCGGGCAACCGTAAAAGTCGAGTCGGATCTGCTAATAACCGCGAAGAAAGAAAATGTAGAAAGTAAAAATACTCGAGATATAATCATGACTGGCAACAACTTCGCGGTGTAAACAAAAGTCTGGAGATTGTTGAGAAACGATCTATTTATACGTCGCAGTACGTACGCATGTATGTATGTTTATTTTTATTCGGAGGCATTTTTAATCACCTATTTTGTTAATATGGTAACCTAAATATAAATTTGATTTTCGTGATTCACGAAACATTAGATGTTTAAATTTAGAATCGACAGTTACCTAAAAGTGAAGCTTTGCACGTTAGGTGTTATTGACCAAAATGTTAGTTGTTATGTATTGATTGAAACATGAAACTGAATCAAAAGTTTTGGATGAAAATTTCAACCCTCCATTGATATTTCATATCTGCTTCAAAGTTTTCTTTCATAGGTAACCGTGAGAATTTTAATATCAATGTCGAGCTTGAGAGAAAAATTGGAACTAGGTACTGTAATAGTCAAAATTTTTGAAGTGAATTTATTCAAAATATTTGGGCAGCAAACTTCCCATGAGATCTGGTATCTGGTAGCTGCAGAGTAGGGGGGGGGGGGAAGTGTAGACGCACAGCACTTAACAATGAGATTGGAACCTTTGGTGTGAAAGTTGAATAACTTTTTTCGAGATCAATTGCCCTAACACCAAACTGATATTTTTGCACTCGACGCGCGTTTCGCCAACAAAGTTAGCATCCTCAGGAGAAGAAAATTGATACCTAGTCTAGTCTGGTTAATCCTTATATACTAAAATTTGTTACCTGAGCTTGTATACCTGAAGTCCAATATGGAATTTCTCGGTAATTAACTACCTGCAAGTTCTTGGTAATTATTATCTTCCTAACAGAAGATTAAAAAGCGGGCTAAACGGGATGGGTCCCTTATCGCCATTCATGCTGTTTTTACATTTTGCTATTTCTAGACTCTCACATGCATCGAGTAGCCTGGTGTCATGCACATGCATAATCAGTTTCAGATTGTTTTCACCAATTCTGTGATCCTTGTCTAGAGCATGTTGGCCGCACTGGATTTTTCTATCCTTCCGTATTTCATGTGTGCACAATGCTCCTTGAATCGGGTTTTAATCGCTCGTCGGCGCTGGCCGATGTATTTGCTGTTGCAATCTTGACAACTGATTTGGTAAATCCCCGACCTTTCTGTGTTTTCTAGTCTATCATTTGGATTACCAAGAAGCTGTTGCAATTTATAAGAAGTTTTATATGCAACTTTCATATTTACTTTATCGATAAAGTAAATATGTAATCGATAAAGTAAATATGAAAGTTGCATATACAACTTATTATAAATTGCAACTATTTGATTCACGTTGGGTACAGAGTGTCCCATCTGGCATTCTGTTGAAAAGGGAATTACTTTGTTGATTGACACATTAACTGGGACTTCATTATGATAATTGATGTATATAGGGGTGTAAATATTTCATTGATTCAGAGACATAGAGGTTGTCCCGAAGATTCACTTAATTAGAGGGTAAAGGGTGCTCCTTGAAATATTGTATCTCCACACACATGGGGTTGTTAGTAAAGTTCATTTCAAACTGGGAGGGGGATAATAGTTGAGTTTGCAATCTGATAGAAATTTCCTTTCGTAGGGTTTTTCTTCCTGGGTTGTAGAACACCTTGTTGACAAACTCCCCAGACTTGGAGGTGTTCAGCTACCTTTGGTGTCCTATTTGGTGATCCATTACTGGTCCATCTTGTTGTGCCCTTCAGGGTGATCTATCTTGGTGGTGCTACAGGGTGATCCACCTCCGTCGAACTACGGGGCGATCCACCTTTGCGGTGCTACAGCGGGATCCATCTTCGCCGTACTAGAGGGTGATCCACCTCCGTCGAACTACGGGGTAGTCTAGTACCATATACCGGGTGGCCCAAAAGGAGCACGCAAGTTATAATTGGTTTATTTGGTTATTTGTGTATTACTGAGTTATTTAAATAATTGTTTGCCCTTTTTGTTTATTGATACCTGTTTGATATAGTGATTGTCTTTCTGGCTGAATTCACCGCTAGTTAGCAACGTGTTTGGTTTCATTTGTAAAACGGAAATTGAGGTGTTTTCTTCCTTTCACAATTGCCTGTTGACACTGATTCGCCTACGCCGGAGCTCAACGCGACGCAAACGAGATTGTTTTACATTCCAATACTAGTATTTACGATTTCGCCCACACCGACTCAATTTTCGTGGTAGTTTTACTTGTCGTATTGTAGTTTTCTTCTAAGCGTCGTTACTACCATAATTTATGGCTGATTCAATTTGTGGCTATACAGGGTGTATCTAAATAAGTGTAAAACATTTAAGGAAATGATTTCTCATAGAAAAAAAAGATAGGACCTTCCATATAAAGAGATTTCATTGGAGCATCCCTTGTTGAGATACAGCCCCTTAAAGAGGGTACATAAAATTTGTACAACAAATTTTTTACAAGCACTAAAAAAGTTACAGTACTGAAATTAACCTGACGTGTTTTGTACTATCAAAAAGATACTTAGTCAGAAATTTATTTGGTTTACCCATGGTTGTAAGGGGTGGAAAACGCAACCCCTAAAATTTATTTCCAATGTAATTTTTTGTCTTATCATTTGTTTATCATTTAAACATTTATTTCTGATAGCCTGTTTCATTCTGAACAAAAAATGTCTCCTTGGTTTTTTGCCCAAAATAAACCAGTTCGCAGCAAAAAATTATTTTACGAACAACTACAGAGATACATCGTCATAAATGCGAAAATACAATTAAATTGGTATGACACTGTCATTTTATGAATTTTCGAAATTGAATTAATACGAATTGTTTGTTGTTGTTCTGTTCTTGATTTGTTACTTTAATAATTCACTTATTATTAAAATGACATACACAAATGAGGAAATGGCTGATATGCATTACATTTACGGTCTGTCGCAGGGGAATGGTTTAGAAGCTTCTAGAAGATATGCTGAAATGTATCCTCAACGGCAGCATCCCTCACATAGAATATTTATTTGCTCGACTTCATCAACGATTACGAGAATATGGTTCATTCGACAAAAGAACGCAGGATTGTGGTCGCCATCGAGAAGTACGAACACCACAGCTTGAGGAAGCAGTACTTAATTTGATTGAAGAACAACCTACTACCAGTACTAGAAAGATTGCTTTCCAGCTAAATGTTGATCATATGACGGTATTTCGAATTTTAAAGGAACAACTTTTATACCCTTACCATCTGCAACGGGTACAGGCACTGTTACCGCGAGACTTTCCGAAAAGTCTTGAATTTTGCAATTGGATATTGAAAATGATTAGAAGAAATTGTGACTTTCTGAAGACGATGGAATTCACAGACGAATGTAGTTTTTCTCGGGACAAGATTATTAATTTTCATAATTACCACATATGGGCTAATGAAAACCCTCACGCTATTGTCGAAACTAACCATCAAGAACAGTTTTCTCTCAACGTGTGGCTGGGAGTTATTGGGGATGATTTAATTGGGCCTCATTTTCTACCTCCTCGATTAAATGGCATACGTTCAATTTTTGAGAGAAGTGCATCCAGTGCATGATGGGGCTTCCGCCCATTTTAGTTAAGTAGCACGTCAACATTTAACTGGAACATATGCAAATCAGTGGATAGGTCGAGGAGGACCACAGAACTGGCCTGCTCGATCCACGGATCTCAATCCGTTCGATTTCTCTATTTGGGGCCATTTGCAGCATTTGGTTTATCGTACTCCTGTTCGCGATGTAGAGGACTCAAGAAACCGCATCATCGATGCGTGCAGAGTAATCAGAGAGACTCCAGGAATATTTGAGCGAATACGTGGCTCAATGCGCCGAGGTCTAGACGCATGCGTAATGTCCCAAGGTAGACATTGAACATTTACTATGATTTCTACATGTTGTGTGTTTTGTTATTAATAAATTAGTTTTGTTTATTACCATTCAATCGTTCAATACAGGTACTAACTACAAAATAACAATAAATCCATTTCGCATTTATGACGATGTATCTCTGTAGTTGTTCGTAAAATAATTGTTTGCTGCGAACTGGTTCATTTTGGGCAAAAAACCCAAGAGATATTTTTTGTTTAGAATGAAACAGGCTATTGGAAATAGTTGTTTGAATGGTAAACAGATAATAAGACAAAAAGTTACTTCGGAAATACATTTTAGGGGTTACGTTTTCCACCCCTTATAACCATGAGGTAAACCAAATAAATTACTGGATAAGTGTCTTTTTGGTAGTAAAAAACGTCAGGTCAATTTCAATATTGTAACTTTTTCAGTGCTTGTGACAAAAATTGTTATACAAATTTTATGTACCCCCTTTAAGAGGTTGTATCTTAAGAAGGGATGCTCCAATGAAGTTCCTTTATATGAAAGATCGTATCTTTTTTTCGATGAGGAATCACCTCCTTAAATGTTTTACACTTACTCAGTTACACCCTGTATACACCGCGCTCAATGACCTCTTGTATTGATATCTGAACATCGCATAATAGTTTGAATATCGCATTGTTGACTTAGAAGCGTTGTTGATTAACCCATGTAAAGTTAGGTTTACTGAATAAATCATATTGGGGATCTTTATCTTTTATTTCCAATAATAATTGGTAAGTTATTGATATTGTAAGTCACTTAGGATATCTGGTGGGTTGAATTTACCTGGCGCCCATTTACATCCAATTTTAAATTTATCAATTCGTTGAACCCCTCCCGTCCCCACTGTTTGGCTTAGCTGCGGATACCCATCTGTCTTATTTGTTACCGATAGATGATTTAGTCTCCTCTTGTGGTTTGTGAGGTGATACCAGAGGTAGGCTGATTACAATGAGGTTTCGCCCAGTTCACCAAGAGGATCGTTCTCAACCGCATATCACCCTGCGGCCATTCAGCTGTCGGCACGATTCCTTACACCTTAGCTTGGGTAGGCTGGTCCACGGTGGAATGTTTTCCAAAGGGGATTTTAGTTTCCTTCACCCCATTTATTTCTGCCACTGACAAGGAGTCCGGCGACCCCATCTGTAAGCCCACATTGGCTTCTGCCACCTGGGGAGGCGCCCGATATTAGCCAAATCCTCGGGTTCC
Organism: Leptinotarsa decemlineata; assembly: GCF_025532065.1. Lineage (NCBI taxonomy): Eukaryota > Metazoa > Arthropoda > Insecta > Coleoptera > Chrysomelidae > Leptinotarsa > Leptinotarsa decemlineata. Next base: position 9,992,816 of record NW_027412690.1, read on the forward strand.
CATGAGATGATGTGGTATCATTTGACATGTTGAATTTTTGGGATAAGACAACCACTCGAAATAACGTAATTTCAGACTATTTTTGTTATAATTCGAAAGGGTTTCATTTTAGGAGAGAGTAAGTTTTGGGAAAGAAAGATTTTGGCTTTCCACTTCCCTATTTTCACACAACAAAATGTGGGAATCTTTGTTGGAATTGTGGATTTTGTAAAGTTCTGATATTATTTGAAGAACTCTCAACTTATTTTTAATCCACTGTAGAATTTAACACGTGCCATTCGAAGGTGAATAAAAAAACAACCTCAACTCTTCAGTCATTTTGTAAATAAAATATTTCCGAGTATGCTGACGCTAAAACAGTTTTTATGAGATCCGTTCAATTCTGTCGAAGTTCGTAGAAGTGCTTCAGGTTTGTATTAAAATAACTCATATCCAATAATTTCCGAGCATATATAAGTTAAGAATAGACAGGCTAATTTTATCTCGATAGGAATTTGTAACGATTATTGATAAATCAGTTGCATAATTTGAAACACGCTCACAAAATTATATGTTTATCGAGTTTGCTGAATATATTGAGAGCGATATTGTGGCGCAATCTATGAGAAAAAATAAATGCAAGGATGCGTAACCAAGAGAGAGGCTATTCGTGAGATTATTTTCGAAGATTATGCGACGATTTTTAATATAGTTCAAATCAATCAATAAATGTATTTCATGAAAGGCAATGGTTTACATTGGAGATTTACAAAGAAAAAAAACATTACAAGAAATAAACAAGAACCCTAAAAAAGATAATCTTGTCCGTAGGGATTAATGTTGATTTTACTCACTTAACTTAAGGTTATTATGCGCGATTTCTTGACTAAGTGAGATTAACATGATTTCTTTGCTTTCATAGAAAGGGATAGCTATTAGTGGAAAACTCTACAATGTTTAAAGTGTGGTTAGTATATTATGTATATTAAACTATAAAAGTTATAAAACACATTTCACATAATAAATATTACCAATAATTTTACACATATAATGTATGGTTAGTAAGTATATTTCAGAATTCACATCAAAAATTAATTTTTGTTTTGTTTTTTTTTTATTATATTTGGAGACCAAATTGTACATACAGTGTGAGCCATTTTCAATGGAAACACCCCCCTGAAATTTGAAGTTGTAAATCGATTTTATTCATTTTTTTTTCAAATGTCAAGTACTGAAAGGTCTACCTTGGGACAAAATTTGAAATGTTTATTGAAGTTTCAGGGCATACTACAATATTTTTTCTTAGTCGAAAATCGGGATTTTTTATTACCGATTTTTTTATTGAAAAAATCACTTCGCCACTGGATTCAGAGTGCCTCTAAATAGGTGTGACCAAAATTTCATGAAAAATATTCATTATTAACAAAGTTATGACAACTCAAAAATTCGAAAACTCACACAGCTAACAGCCACAATATATAATTTTTTTCATGATTTCAACAATAAAGTGCCGCCAGATGAAAAAAAAAAAAAACAAATAGCGTAAATATTTTTAATGGAAATAACGGAATTACATTCACACAATTCAACTAACAATGAAGCAAAAAATTTTAATAAACGTAACTAATAACTAATAAGAATAACTCATATTCTAGTAGCCTCTACTAATCCACCACGTATTTCGATACATGTGTCGTAGCGCTTACCAATGTTTCTGATTACGTTCCTTAGTTCTTGGGGGCTAATATCTGCACATACCTGTCGAATTCTTGCACAAAGTTCATTTCTATCTCTTGAGCGGTTTTCGTAAACCATTTGTGTGAGAAGTCCCCAGAGAAAAAAGTCCAAAACTGTGAGGTCTGGAGATCTGGGTGGCCACTCTATAAACGGACCACCACGGCCTATCCATCGGTTTGGAAAATGTTCGTTAAGTCATAGATGATACATATGTACACATATATACACAGATACAGGGTGTAACATAAGTAGGTACGTTAAAATATTTAAGTGACGTATTCCTGAGACAGTTTTAAGAAAAAAAAGGCTATATGAACTTGTTTCCGAAAATGCTTCGTTTCGGAGATACGGGTTGTTGAAATTGAATTTTTTTTTTCGCTTTTTGAAAGTAACTCTTGCACAAAATAAGTTATTTGCACGAAATTCGGTACCCGGGTTTTTTTTGGACGTGGGAAATCATAATTTCGTATTAATTTTCATGTAACATCTAGAGGGCGCTGCGTAAGCTGTCATTATTTATTTCAAATTGCCCTTACTTTTTTGACAGTAAACATTTGGTACTTTTCATGAAAAAACCTAATTCCCACACCTTTTCCAAGTAAAAAAGGTACACCTTCTCAACAACGCTGGAGGTGATCGTTCTCGAAATATTTACGATTTTCTTTGTCGATGCATATTACTTAACTCCATGATGATAATTCAGTAGAAAATGAAATAACACTACAACATTTTGATGTTCAGGTGAGACAGTTTATGGACGAACGTTTTCCAATGCGTTGAATCGGCAGAAGAGGTACAGTGGAGTGGCCAGCTAGATCACCTGATCTCACACCGATGGACTTTTTTCTGTGGAAACACCTGAAGTCGAAAGTGTACTCTACTAAGCCTACAAATCTAGAAGACCTGCGATAGAGAGTTGTTAGGGAATGCCAATTGCTGACTTCGGACATCTTTAATAGTGCTTTCGAATGTAGACTGTATTATTGTATGAAACTAGGTGGAGGTCAATTTGAAAAATTTATCCCTTGATTTTGTTTCCACTGGTATTATTTATTGTTGATTTCCTCATTAAAATGAACGAAAGCGAATTTTCTGCTTTTTTCTTAAATGAAACGTTTAACATTTAATTTCTCAATAACGAATGGACCAATTTCGAAAAAAAAATTACAGAGGTAATAGAGGGACAAAAGACCTTCCAAATAATGTTCCATTCGACCCTCATGCCATTGAAAAACTTCGGGGGTGAAGTTTCGGATATGATTTTTATATCAGAATGAGTCCCCCTAGAAATGAAAATAGACTTGTTCTTTGAAATTGAAGAATTAATGTTTTTCCTCAAAATTGGCCTTAGCTTTAAGAATAACCTCTTTCATTCGAGAGGAATTTCTTACCGGTGAGCATTTTTCTGAGGTCTGCGGACAGCCAGTACTCGCTGGGAGCCAAATCTGGCGAATATGGTGGATGTGCATTGTCTTGGTGAAACAAATTTTTTTCTTCGCCATATGCGGTCGTTTCTTTGCATTTTTGTCAAACATTCCAATATTATATAGCGTTAGCCATACAATATTCACAATGAAACCCTTCAAAGTGAAAAGCGCACAATAAACTGTAGTAAGTAGTTTTAATATGGATTTTCATCAAGTATCGGCCTGTTCTATTCAATTACTCCCCTTTCACACCCGCGCATCTAGATATAGATGAAAATCTATGAAATAATGACGACTTAACACTATGGAAGCCCGTACTTTCAGGTCACAACATGTTTATGTTCGTCAACGTAACATACACAGGGCGTTCTTTATTTAGAAAGTAATGATAGTCATCGTCTGTATACATTCAAAAACAGTTATGAAAATAAAATCGTTTCTATTTATTTACGACTTCAAGGTAGCCCAAAAAACCCTTTTTCATAACATTTTGTCACACTTCCATTTCATTATTTCATGTCCTACAAATCATTCAGTTGAGTTTTGTTGATGTCCATTCCATTACTAACCAATTGTCGAGGAGAATCAACCACCGTAGGGTTACAATCGCTGTTCTATACACTTGTTACATTGTTTATCACCCAGTTTCTATAGCAATTAGCGCGATGTAACGAGCTAATTAATTAGAAATGGCTTCCATCCGGTCCGCCAAACTGCCATTGGTCAGTCTGGGGTACATGTAACCAAGAAATTGGAGTTCACTCCATTAGGTGAACAGTGACAAAAGTAGTTAGAATTATTATTTTTTGAGGTAACCTTCATGTTCTGGAGTGCGGCGATATTAAAATTCTATTCTTATTCTTGATTATAATACTGTGCCCACAAAAATATTCTGACCGAGAAAACTCCTTATTCTAATATTATATTTCTTCTTTAACCCAGCGCATTCGCCAGTAATTAAAATAGCTGATTAGGTCGAGGGACACAATGTTGAATAGACGTATTCCAGTATACACTGGAGCTTTTTTTGCATGGAGTGACAAATTTTGTTCGGTGAGATATTTTTTTTGTTTCTGGTTCCTTCTAGAGCTGTTTAGGTTCTTGAAAATGTGAGTCAAAAGTTTTAATACACAAATAGAGGACACCGTGAGAATTTTATTACTTTTGAAAGTGTCTATGCATGACGTTCTATCAGATAAGCAGAAAATACGTCTACTAATACCTTTTTGCAACACAAACACTGTTTGTAGTTCGGACGCTTGACCCCACACAACGATACTATATGAAATAGCGGAGTACCCTAATTCATAGTAAACTTCAAGCAGACATTCTCGTTCCAGCATATTTTGGAATGTGGTGATCACATAAAAACATTAGTTCAGCTTGCCACAAACTACATCGACATGCGAGTTCCATGATAGGTTGCAGTCGAATTGTGTTCCTGAGAACTTCACCATTATTGATGGCTGAATTGACACTCCTTCAAATGAAAGCGGTAAATGCAAAGGTCTTCTATGTTTGCCATACAATTCTATATATTCCGTCTTATTATGATTAATCATAAGTTTATTTTCAAAGCAGCAGTCTTTGAACTCTCTTAGGATTCGCATACACCTGCGACTCAAGAAACCCCCCCAAAAAATCGCACGATTTCGGTATCCAGTTCACATCACCTCAACGTAATTACTCGTGCAGAATATCCAATAAAACAAAAAATACAGGCAAAGAATCGAACAACTCCAACAGATAAAACAACAAAACGATGGACTGCATTCATATACATAGGTCACCAAATCAAAAAAATTCCAAACGTCTTCAAATCCTTGAACATCAACATCATTCACAAGCCGAACACAAAAGTAACACAAAACAGCTACGAAAAAGAAGAAGACAAAAACCTAAAGGGAGTATACAGCATACAATGCTCGGACTGCAACATATTCTATATCGGCCAAATCAAAAGAAAACTGATCTAAAGGTACGACGAGCACCAAAAAGCATACCTAAACCCAATTACATATAAATCCAGCCTCGCAACACACGTCATACAAAACAAACATAACTTCCCCCACCAGAAACCGTACGGACATCTAGGAAGAACTAAACATCCATAAACTCAAAATTCATAATTAACTTTTCGAGGAACAAATATAAATCAAAACACAACATGACCTAACATTCAAAATATATATATATATATATATATATATATATATATATATATATATATATATATATATATATATACTTCATACGATCCTGTGACAAAAGTTCATAAAAATTTATTAATTTGTTGATCATGATTTTTTATAACTATTGCAAAATGAAATATCTAAAAATTGTTGATAAATTTTTTTTTTCAATTGATATTTAGCTATGTCTGTTTTCACATTAAACAATGGCAGTTATTAACATAGTATATGACTTTTTTGCGTAATTTGTTTGTTAAATTGTTTTAAACAAATAGAGAAATTCATTATTTTTGAAAATGTTTTTTTGCTATTTTGTTGTCTAGAGATAATTATGACTAAACATTTTTTTTTTGCTAAATTTTAATTTTTAATTGTTTAAAATCGATTTTTTTATATTTCGTTTGTTTAAATAATCAGTTAAGAAATAATTCAGCTCTTGAAAATCATAATTTACACTTTTAAATAGTTTGGCAGGATACATTTTTTTAAATTTATTAATTAATTGTTCATTAGTTCAACAGTTTGTTATAAACAAATATTTACCAACGTTATATTCTTTTTCTGAAGTACACAAAATATTATAAAAACAGCGATATATAAAAAAGTGCCATGAAAATTTTTTTTTCATTTATTATTTATTGTTTTTATAATTTTTTTCTGCTTCAGAAAAAAAATATAACGTTGGTCAATATTTGTTTATAACAGATTGTTAAACTAATAAACAATTAAATAATAATCGAAATTTTTTTTGCTAAACTATTTAAAAGTGTAAATTATGATTTTAAAAAGCAGAATTATGTCTTGACTGATTATTTCAACAATCGAAATATAAAAAAATCGATTTCAAACATTCAAAAATTGAAATTAAGAAAAAAAAAATCATAATTATCTGTAGACAACAAAATAGCAAAAAAAATTTTCAAAAATATTCATTTCTCTATTTGTTTAAAACAATTTAATGAACAAATTATGTAAAAAATTCATATCTTTTGTTGATAACTGCCATTGTTTAATGTGAAAACAGACATAGCGAATATCAATTGAAAAAAAAAATTATGAACAATTTTCAGATATTTCATTTTGCAATAGTTATAAAAAATATAATTGACAAATTAATAAATTTTTATCAACTCTTATCGCAGGATCGTATGAAGTATATATATCAAAAGGGCTCCACAAAGTTTAAAATTTATAGGCCATATGTTTATACCTTTTATCCCATTATTTATGCCAACGGAGATTGGGAAATTTTTGTTAGTTAACAATTGAATAACTTTTCGAAAAATGGTGATAAAACTTTTTTTCTACGGGACTCGATTTATTCAAGTGTTAAGAAGATACTAGATTCGAGAGTCGGGACTTTTTTATCGTAAATTTCCTCGTTTTCAACGAGCTTTTCTCAAAATTGCTTGAACATCAATATTTTTTGAGTTATTAACGAAAAACTAAATACCGCTTTTTTTAAATCTTATTTTGTTACAATTGCAATACAATTGCAATTTTTCACCTGCACCAAAATCCTTCAAAAACAATTTTCTAGAGATGATTCCTAATCGAATGAGCTATCGCTCATACTTTTATGATCTTTATCTCTATTTTTCATGTTTTTGAACTTGTTGATTAGACTACAAAGGATATCATCTTCTGTAACCCAAGTATAGGATAAATTTAAAGAGACATCCGGATGAAAGGAGAGGACAAACACCTGCACTGAGGCGTTCTAACCGTATAAAAGAACAAACAAGGAGATAAAATGTTCAGTTTGAGTAGAGCCATAAAAAGGTTAGCTCAGTCAGCTATCGAAAGCGCTCGCATATAATAAATAGAAGTTACAAAGCTTCAAATCCTTT